>NC_073390.1:25128060-29928060 GCF_028641065.1 Leucoraja erinaceus | reverse complement strand
GGGACAGGCACTTTACTCCAGGATTTTGTGTCTATTTTGGTGTGACAGTTGTCTAATTTCATCGGCTTCATGTATTGCTCGCCCAGAAGAGACGCTGTACATGCCGCTTGCATCTATTCAAACAAGTGCGCTCAAATTGAAATCCCACATCTTTGCGACGGAGGGATGGAATGGATGCAATCACCGACTAAATCAAAGGCTGTTAGGATAGGGAAATAGTGCCACCAGTTTATTAATGTAAGAACAAATTTATACATGTAATACATGATATACATTTATACATGGTTAATTAACTGGTGGCATTATATCCCTGTCCTAACGGCCAAGTCTATCCAACCACTTCTTGTAGTTGAAACTCTCCAAAATCAGGAAGCATTTTGGTAAACCTCTTCTGTGGCCTCTCCAAAGCCTGCACATCTTACTTGTGGGGTGAACAGAACTGCATGCAATTCTGCAAATGCATCCTAACCAAAGTCCTGTGGAGCAGCAACATGACTTCCTGACTCTTATAATTAATGCCCCTCGCAATGAGGGCAAGCATACCATATGCATTCTTTACCACCCTCTCTACTTGTGCTGTCACCTTTAGTGAGCTACAAACTTGGACTCCAGGATCCCTCTCCACTTCAATGGTGTTGTGTCTTGTCATTAACTGTATGGTCTCTCCTTACATTCAATCTCTCAAAGCGCAACACCTCATACGTGCTCAGATTAAACTCCATCTGTCATTTCTCTGCCCATTTCTGCAGCTAATCTATATCCCACAGTATCTTCTGACAGCAATCCTCACTGTCTGCAACTCCTCCAATACATCATAAGCAAACTTAAGCAGTCCAAGTATTGACTTCTGAACAAATCTGTAAAAATATTAAGAAAACATTTAGAAACAAAGCATCTGATAAAGTTCTTGACTTTAAGTGAACTTTACAGAAATATAAGTTGTATTGCAAGGCAACTTACAAGTTTAGGTTTATATGGCTCCACATCAAATGGGCACTCCTAGTAAATTGATCAGATGTAACATTCATCCCATTGAATTGTGCTTGGGCCTCATTTGGGCTTTGGGTTTGGTGTAGTAATGAGGCCGAGGCATAGAATGGAGAAATGTTCTCTAATTCACTGAGCTCAGTTTAAGCCGAATGGAAGTTGTCAGATATAGGAAAGCTGCCAACTCTCCGAGCTCTCGGCACTCTCATGCACCTGCTTAGCGGAATTACTAAAACTGCTATCTCTTCATGCCCACAGTCAACGTGAGATGTCGAGTTTAATTCTTGGCTCTCTGTGGTAATTCAACTGTGTATTGCCGGTTAGATATCACAACCATGCTCTTCCTCCAGAACTGCAGCACTGATAAGAGTTATCTGTCAGCTCATTTTGGGAATATCCTGATACCATTCAGTTCTCATCATGTTGATTTGTGTATATTTATGGCACATAATTGTTTCACTCAGATTATGTGAACTGCTTCTGTGTATATAGGCTATATTGTTTAGAGTCGTACTCATCATGACTGAATGTATGTACCATCTAACCTCAGGGCTTGGAGTAAGTGTCAATTTACATGCATTGCCAATTGTCACAACTCTGGAGCTTGTATTTTAATGCCTCATCGTACCAAAACCAAAATAAAATGGTGGAAAAGATTAAATGACGCTGGAGATTGTTGTTAAACGGCATGCTGAGAACTTTGGAAAACCACCTGATTAGTTTACATACGCACAAGCTACCCCCCCTCACCCCCACCCCACCTGATTAGTCTACATACGCACAAGCACATACGCACATACCCCCCCCCCCCCCCCCCCCCCCCCCCCCCCCACCCCCCCCCCACCTGATTAGTCTACATACGCACAAGCTACCCCCCCCCCCCCCACACACCCACCCCACCTGATTAGTCTACATACGCACAAGCACATACGCACCCCCCCCCCCCCACCCCCCCCCCCACCCCCCCCCCCCCACCCCCCCCACCTGATTAGTCTACATACGCACAAGCCACCCCCCCCCCCCCCCCCCCCCCCACCCACCTGATTAGTCTACATACGCACAAGCTACTACCCCCCCCCCCCCCCCCCCCCCCCCCCCCCCCCCCCCCCACTCCACAACTCCCCATTAAACTCCATCTACACTTCACGCTGCCTCAGGAAAGCAGCCAACATAATCAAGGACCATTTTCCCCCCCAATCATTCCCTTTTCTCCCCACTACCATCAGGCAGAAGGTACAAAAGCTTGAAAGCATGTACCACTAGATTCAGGAACAACTTCCCCGTTGTTATCAGCCCACTGAATGGTCTTCCCAATCTTCCAACCTACCTCATTGCAAACCCTGCATTTGTTAATCTGTATTTTCTCAGTAACTGTAACACTTTTAATGCTATAGCACTCTATTCTGCACTCTAATATGATTTGACATGAAACATGCAAACAATGCTTTTCACTGTATCTCAGTACACATAACAGTAATAAAACACACCAATATGAATATGCATCAGTTTGTTTATATCACGTCTCTGTAGTTCTAGGCAGGAGAAGCTCAAGACTTGTGGTGTTGAATATGTGTAGCATGAAGTTTAGTTCCACAGACTCAACAACACGGTCTCATCAGAAATCCTGCAAATATTAAAAGCCAGAGCCTTACAATAAATCAGTAACACATGAGAAGTGTAGATAATTGCTGATGAACATACAGTATTCAAATCCAATCTTAACTCCTTGGGTGTGCAAGCATGCAGCAAGGCCTCAACAATTATCTTTATTTCCCAAAAAATATGACCAGAATGATGGTTCTTATTTTAAAGCATGTACTAGAGTGTGTACTAGATTTACACCAGTTTAGTTAAGTACTATTTGTGGGAATGTTATAATCCAGGAAAATAACCGGTCCTAACCTACGAATTGAAAGAGCTTTGCGGACAAACTGGTGGCCATATTCAGCCATGGCAGAGGGAGATTAGGGGCTCTATCGCTACATCTATAGAGTGTAACAACTAATTATATTAGTATAACACCTTTAAATTGTTCATTCATCCCAGGCTCTCCTATGGAAATGCTTTCACTCAAAATTTGACAATGAGCTACATGTTAGTACAAATGATCAAGCCATTGGTGACAGATATGCCTTTGGACGGGCAAGCTGTGGGGAGTGGGGGAGATAGAACAGGCTTGACAAGCAACTCTTGAGTTAAGCTAATTCGAGTTTATTGTCATATGTACAAATACAGTGAGGTACAGGTAGAATTAAATTTTTCTTGTAACAACCTAGAACGTAAATTATGCATACTTCATGCGTAAATTCTATGAGACAGTGACAAGGTAAAAGACTGCAAAACACAGTTATCAAGCAATCCATGGTAGTGCAAGAGGTGGTGCATAGTGTTCTGATGTCAAGGTAGGATTATTACGAAGAAGGGTCTGAAGAAGGGTCTAGACCCAAAACGTCACCCATTCATTCTCTCCAGAGATGCTGCCTGTCCTGCTAAGTTACTACAGCATTTTGTGCCTATTTTAGGGTTATGTAGGTTGCTTCAAGAGCCTGATAGTTTAGCTGTCCCTGACCCTGGTGTTGTGCGATCCAGGTGTCTGTACCTCCTACCCGATAGTAGCAGCAAGAAGAGGGCTTGACCGGGATAGTGGGGATCCTTGATGATAGATGCTGCCTTCCTGCGGTAGACCTTATGTAGATGCTTTCATTGGTGGGGAGGGAGTGTGCCTGTGATTAACTGGGCTGAGTCCACCACTCACTGTAGCCTCTGGCATTCCTCTGTGTTGGAATTACCATTACAGGCCATGTTGTAATCAGTCAGGATACTTCCCTCAGTCCAATTGTGGAAGAATTTGTGCTGAAACAATGAATATTAGTGCCCGGAGTTGGCCAAGTGCAGATGGCTCAGGAGGTTCGACGGCTGAAAAAGGTGACTGAGATTGGGAGGGATTATAATCTGAGAATTAGAGTTTAGAAATAAATGTTTGGCTGTTTGGATTTTATAAGTTTATGTTCATAAGTCATTGGAGCAGAATTAAGCCATTTGGTTCATCAAGTCTATTCCGCCATTCAATCATGGTTGATCTGCCTTTCCCACTCAACCCCATTCTCCTGCCTTCACCCCATAATCTTTGACACCCTTGCTAATCAAGAATTTGTCAAAGTTGTCAATATGAATCGTTGCAAGTAGAGAGACTAAGATTCAACTGTGTTTTTAATTCAGGAATTTGGTTCCCTCATTAACATTTAAGGCTGTTCTAGGGCTGTTCTATCATTCCATCAGATTCTGTCTGTACTGTATCTCATATCCCGTCACACGCCAGTTCCCTTCTGATATCCCTCCTGATAATAAAATATATTGATCATATTTTTGAATATTTCAATTGTATCGCAGCATTTACACATTTTTGAGGAGTGAGGGATTTCTCTCATCATTCGTCACCGCGACTAATAATAATAATAAACTTTATTTCGGACTCGAGGTCCAGACAAGGGGCAACATTACATAAAAAATGCATTGCATATTAAAAAATATCATAAAGTACATATAACATCTTAGTATATCACATAAAAGCATCATAAATTATATTTTAAAAAATTCAATACAGATCCAGATTAAAAGAATGATCAATGTCCTACAACGAGACAACGATACCAGTGTCTCCACAGCTGGGATTCGTAGTGTGTAGTGCTAACCCTTATGTTTGACAAGGCCACAATAATTACATTTTTAGAGTAATTTATCCTGCGAAGGAATTTATACATGTGATTTCTTAGCATAGCTTCTAAATTGCTGACTCCTGCAGCCACAAACATATTACTAGCACTACACCATCTAGGTTTCCTTAGCAGTGTTCTCATGGCATCGTTATATGCCACATTTAGTCTCTGCAAACTTTTCTTTCCATAGTTCGACCACAGGTGTGCAGTGTAAGTGTGTGAGTGCTCTAAATAGCGACATCTTCACCACATCTGCACATGCACCAAATTTACACAAGAGAATATTTGCCTGTACATACAGCATGCGTCGTTGCCTATAAATATCCTCATCATCTGTCATCAGATTATGATATCAATCTAACTAATCCATCTGCCTGCAAATGATCCACATCCCTCCAATCCCTGCATGTTCAAGTGGCTATCTAAATATTTGTTAAACATCACTATTTCACTCTCTCAGCAGTGTGTTCCAGGCACCCTGCCTCTTTCTGTGAAAAAAAAACCTTCCTCACACATTCTACATTAAATGTTTCCCTCTCACCTGAAAGCTCAATACTACGACATATGATATTTCCATCCAATGAATGAGACACGACCAATATAACATATCCCTGCCTCTCATAATTTAACATGTTACTTTCAGGTCACCTCATTACCTCTGACTGGGTGGGAGATTGCAACCTTCACGTGGTCCACCCTGTTTCAACGAATGAAATCAACCTGGCGTGCACAATCAAATAAGATCAAATAGAACAAGTTGTCCCACAACTTTAGGCTGTGCATGCCATACGCAAGAAGAAGATGACCTCTGACACTTCAAAGAAAACATTCCAAGTTTGTCCAAACTCCCCTTCTAGTTATTACTCTTCAATCTAGGCAATATCCTTGTGAACCTGCACCTTCTGCTCCTGCACCTTCTCCAAAGCCTTCACAACTTTTCTGTAATAGATGCAATACTTCTAGTGTCCTTACCAAAATGTTATACTGCTGCAATATGATTCCTCACCCTTTATGGTCAGTGCCCTGACCGATGAATGCAAACATGCTGAAGCCTTCTTTATCACCGTATCTATTTGTGTTGCCATTGTCATGGAGCTATGAACTAGTATCATGTCTTCAGTCTTGGACCAAATATAGAATTTTGAACTCATCACCTTCAGATGTTCCACTTCCAGAATGAAAACAATTCATCCAATGGACCACACAAGTCACAACCTGCTGGTAAAATTCAAAATCCACTGGAGCGACATTAGAGATGAAGAGTATGAGCTAGAGTGTTTAATTTTTCATGAGCTAAGCATTATAGTCTAGCTCGTTTGTTTTTTTAATTGAAGCTGGTGCATTTTAAACCAAGGCAGCACAGATGGTGTACAATACATCTAACTAACATGGGACCTGCAATTTAGTGCAGCATTTGAGCACTTAGAATGGGAATGAAATCAGCTTCCATTTGCTTCTGCGGCCCCTTTAAGTTTGTGGTGAAGACATATTATGGGCAGACCTGGCTGATTATCAAAAGGCAGTATCATGACAGACCATTGCTACCAAGATCAAGGCTGGCATTCACACCGGCAATCAAAGCAGCAGGGAGAGCACCTGAGGTTAGGATCAAACCCGGGTGTCTGGTGCTATGATAGCAGCTCTAATAGCTGTGACACTATGCCGCCCTGAAAGGTTTATTTTTCTTCAATTTTTATATTTTCTGCAAATGTTATCTTGGCAGCTGTTTCCTTCATTTTCAGGTTTTGTTTTGGATAACCATTGCTTCATTTCCAGTATCAAACAAAGCAGTGCCGGCAGCTCAGAAACAACAGAGCAATGAGTCCTGCAAGACAAATGAGATCCTACAATGAACCAGCTTCGCGCAGATTATATTCCAGATTGATGCCACACTCTGTGTCTGCTACTCTCCTGCAGAAATGCTGACTCGTTGAAGGCTCAGAACATGTTTGCATGCCTCAGCCAAATCTGCAAGGAAAGGTAGATGAAAGGCAGTCGAAACAAAGCAAGCAGCACAATACCTGCTATAAAAGGAAAACATAGATTATATGATGGTTTATGTGCTGACACTAACAGGCAAATTTGAGAGGAGAAACAAGGAAAGCATAAATACGCAGTTCCTAGAATTATCTCTTCAGATATGAAGGAAGGTTTGGAATTACCATAATCTTAGTGCACGTTCCCAAGATAATAATGGGGATGATTGTGAGTTTGCACATACTCCTGAAGTGAGCCCTATAATTGCTCTTGAAAAAACTGATACAGAACATGACTGAAGAGAGTAACAAAGTGATTGCTGTAATAATTTGTGTCATTGAGTCATAGAGTGATACAGCATGGAAACAGGCCCCTCGACACAACTTGCCCACACTGACCAACATGTCCCATCTACACTAGTCCCACCTGCCTGCGTTTGGCCCATATCCATCCAAACCTGTCATATCCATGTGCCTGTCTAAATTGTTCTTTAACATTGCGATAGTACCTGTCTCAACCACTTCCTCCGGCAGCTCGTTCCGTGCACTCACCACCCTTTGTGTGATAAAGTTACCCCTCAGGTTCCTATTAAATCTTCCTCCCCCCCCACCCCCCCTCACATTTAACCTATGTCCTCTGGCTCGCGATTCCCCCTACTTTGGGCAAAATACTCTATGCATCTACCCAATCTATTCCTCTCATGATTTTGTACAATTCTGGATCTACAGAATTGTTAAAGATCAGCACAAAGCAATATCAGTAGATTTACAAATATTGAACAGAATTTAAAAAACAGTTAAGCTCTTTTTTAGTGTAGCATATGTATACAAGTGCAGCAACATATATGACATTTTTCTGATTATGTGTCCTTTGTTGCGGCATTTTGGGAAGACCCTGACACACCTCTGCAACTCCCCCTGCTTTTTTGTATCACACTGTACATGCTGCATGTTTCTTCAGTAGAGTTTTTCTAGGTGGCACGGTGGCTCAGCTGGTAGAGCTGCTGCCTCACGGCACCAGAGATGCGGGATCAATCCTGACCTTGAGTGATGTCTGTGCAGAGTTTGCACGGGGTCTCTGTGATTGCATAGGTTTTCTCTGGGTGCTCCAGTTTACTACCATATTCCAAAAATGTGCAGATATGTAGGTTAATTGGCCTCTGTAAAAATTGCCCCTAGTGTGTGGAGAGTGGATAAGAAAGTGGAATAACATAGAACTAATGGGTTTTCGCTGTTCGGCATGAATTCAGTGGGAGGAAAGGCCTATTTCGCTTCTCTTTCATTTTTAAACTAACCCCCCCCCCCCCCGCCCACAGCGGCATGAGTGTAATAATATTGTTCCTTACATCAGGAGGATTATATTGCCCAATGCTTGTGTTTGCTCTTTTGCTGTGCAATCTCTTGTTCTATTAACTTGACAATATGTCCTTTGATAAGCTCTATCTGTACAGTTTAGATTTATTGCTTTCTGGCAAATTATTAATGTGGAGACATCTGTTTTATTAAAATGTTTGCATCCAATTAGTACAAACAGCTTGAAACTTCAAAGACTTGGTCACTGATATTGACTCCAAATGGTCTGAAAAATCTTCCATAGATATAACAGTCATGGTCACATAACCATAGAGCAGAAACCTCCCTTCAGCCCTTCATGCCCGTGCTAACCATTCAGTTATATTAACCATATAACCATAATAATTGTAAAAAATGACACAAAAGGGGACCACTTGACACAACCATCCATAGTATTGATTCTCCACTTATGTCCCCTTCCTTATCAGATGTACCTGCCCTTTTTTTTAAAGGGTCTGAACAGATTCCTATGGAGCTCAGGAGCACCTGTGTAAAGCAGACAAGATAATAGTTCCAAATTTGATCTAACATCAATAGCTCATGGCCATTAAAGAAGAAGGCCACCTCTATTTTTCTACATGTATACTTCTCAACTGTTGGACTTCCAGTTTTGGAATTCCAGCATCATTTTGCTTTTTGATTCCTCATTCTTCCTGTTTCTAACATTTGTGCTCATTATAATTTATCTGCGAATATCACGACTTTGTACAGCTTTTAGAAACACGCAGTGGAAGGCTATCGTTAGGGTGGGAGCAAAGAAGGTCCAATGGGGGTGGATTACTCATTCATGATTCTTGCACTGTGCTGTATCATTCTATGACTCTATGACGATGAATATTGTACAATCATCAGTGAGCATCCCTACTTCTGGCCTCACGAATGATGGAAGGTGATTGATATAGTAGCTGAAGATGGTGGCCTAGGACTCTACCCTGAGGCTTTCCCACAGAGATATCCTGTGGCTGAGATGATTGACCTCCAGCCATCACGACCATCTTAGATATGAAACATAGAAACATAGAAATTAGGTGCAGGAGTAGGCCATTCGGCCCTTCGAGCCTGCACCGCCATTCAATATGATCATGGCTGATCATCCAACTCAGTATCCCGTACCTGCCTTCTCTCCATACGGCAACCCTGATCCCCTTAGCCACAAGGGCCACATCTAACTCCCTCTTTAAATATAGCCAATGAACTGTGGCCTCGACTACCCTCTGTGGCAGAGAGTTCCACAGATTCACCACTCTCTGCGTGAAAAAAGTTCTTCTCATCTCGGTTTTAAAGGATTTCCCCTTTCTCCTTAAGCTGTGACCCCTTGTCCTGGACTTCCCCAACATCGGGAACAATCTTCCTGCATCTTCCTTTATGTTAAATATGATTCCAACCAGTGGAGGGTTTTCCCTCTGACTCATTGACTCCAGTTTACTCTGTGCTCCTTAATGCCATGCTTGATCTAATGCTGCCTTTATGTCAAGAGCAGTTACTCTCACTGCACCTCTGGAGTTCAGCTCTTTTGTCCATGTTTAGACCAAGGTTGTAATAAGGTTAGGAGCTGAGCGTCTTCGGCAGAACCCAGGCAGAGCTTCTGTGAGCAGGTTGTTGCTAAGCAAATGGCACTTGATAGCACCTTTGATTAATTGTTCCAACTTTGTTGATGATCGAGAGTAGATTAATGGGTGATTTTAGTAAGGTTGGTGCTTCTCGTAACTAGGGCATCACTGGGCAATTTTCCACATTGTTGGGTAGATACCAGTGTTGTAGCTGTACTGGAACAGCTTGTCCAAGGACACAGCATTTTCTGGAGCGTACGTCTTCAGCATTATTGCCAGAATGTTATCAGGGCCCGTAGTTTTTTCTGTATCCAATGTCATTAGCCTTTTTTGATATCACCTGGAATGATCAACTGAAGGCTGGCACCTGTCTAACTGGGGACCCCTGGAAAAGTTTGAGATGGAACACGTGCATGGTACATCTGAATTAAATTCCTGGCAAATGCTACAACTTTCTCTTTTCACTGAAGTGCTGGGCTCCCTCATTGGTGAGAATGGGGAGTTTTATGCAGCCTTCTCCTTCATTAGTTGTGGGATCGACTAGCTCTGTCTATTGCATGCTGTTTGTATTGGTTGCCATGCGAGCAGTCCATGCCAAAACTTCTGTCCCATGGTACGAGTTCATTCCAAGAGCTCTCCCGAGTCCCGAGTACCTGCCATTAGTCCCTGGCTACACCCCTCTCTCTCCCCGGGGAGACGCGGTGAACAATACAGGGAGGGCCAGGCCGGGGTTTGGAGCAACGTTTACAAACCTCGGCCTCATCTCACATGCGTTCACCCGGACTGCGGCACCCACTCCCGCCACCAGCCCTCTCCTTCCCTTCTCTCCTTCCCTCCCTCCCTTCTCTCCTTCCATCCCTCCCTCTCTTTTTTCCCCTCTCTTTTTTCCTTCCCTCCCTCCTCCGTTCTCTCCTTCCCTCCCTCCCTTCTTTCTCTACTTTCCTCACTCCCTTCTCTCTTTCCTCCCTTCTCTCCCTCCCTCCTTTCTCTCCTTCCCTCCCCCACACACACACACACATAACGCACAGACAACTAACACATACACATCACGCACAGACAACTAATATACACACACCCACACACAACTAAGTTAGGATGGAGTAGAAGCCCAAAAGGTAGGATGGGGCTGAAGCCCAAAATTTAATGCCTGGACTGGTTTTTCGCCAATAGTTATTGGTTTGCCAGGATCTAGATAATTAAATTACTTTTTTTTTCATTTCACAGTCACTAAAACAAGTGGTATTGTAACTATGTACTTTTCAGAGATGATCTACACATTTTGTTTGTTACTTGTAGGCTTACATGTATGCAATTTTATATTAAAATGTAGCTTAGATCTGTTTGGTCCAATAACTCACAGCCACTTTTTAAGCGCACATTTTGATTAGTTTCTATTCTACCATAGAGATATAAAGTCTATAATAGACTTTATTTGTATTTCTATGATTCTACAGATCTTGGCTGGGAACCTGGGGCTCACCAAAATTGTTCCCAATTGAGCCCCGCACCTCCTAAGGCCGGTCCTGTCAGAGACATGTAGATCACCATGCACGATTCCTTCTCAAGCAATGAGCCATGAATATGTTTAGATTGTCTTTGTCATGTTGAGTACAAAGTCATTTAATAGAGACACTTTAGCTTTGGATAATATACATCTCAGGATGATCTCCTCCAAGTCATAAGGAATAAGTTGTTAGAGGAATGGTTGTGAACTTGGATTATGAAATTGCAACATTTGGCATAGAACTGTGTTGGAGGATTACCACAGCAATGTTTTAATTTAGCTTTATAATCTCAATTGTTGATTCACTATGAGATTTCCAAATTAAAGGCAGAATTATAGTGAGCTCTTGCTCCCTCTGGTGGATACATTAAATATTATGCATTGTGATCTGAATCACAGAACACCATTTGTTGGTTCTTGGAAAGACATGAAATGCTGGAGTAACAGCGGGTCAGGCAGCATTCCTGGAGAACATGGGCAAGTGTGGGACCTTTTTCTCAGACAGTCTGAAGAAGGGTCCTAACCAACAACGTCACCTTTTGTCTTTAGACTTTACGGATACAGCGTGGAAACAGGCTCTTCGGCCCACTGAGTCAATGATGACTAGCACGTCCTGTACACATTAGGGACAATTTTACAATCCTACTGAAGCCAATTAATGTACAAATCTGTGCATTTTCCATTACGTACAGCATCTTTATGTGAGCCTTTCACAACCATGCAGGTCCTTCCCCTGGCAAAATTGGCAGCATTTCCTTTCCCACAAACCTCTTCCTGCTGTGACCATCGGCTGGAGGGCCAGAAAACTGAAATTACACACCATCAGGTTCAGAAACTGTTCCTTTTCCTACAACTATCAGGTTCTTGAACCTGACCCAAAACTACGCCTGTCCATTGCCTCCACAGATGATGCTTTGTCCGCTAAGTTGCTCCAGTACGTTTTGTTTTGCTTCTTATTTTTCTGATTGTGTTTTGCACTAATATCTTGTTATTTTGCACAGTATTTCCCTTGACTACCTTTTTACTTGCAGAATTTTACGTGTAACTTTATAGTGCTCATATGATGCATTTTATGGGGTCCGAAGAAGAGTACCAACCAGAAATGTGACCGTTTTTTTCTCAAGCGATGCTGCCTGACTCACTGAGTTATTCCAGCACTTTGTGTCTATCTTGGTATAGAGCAGCATCTGCAGTTCCTTTCTACACATTAAGTTGGTGTATGTTTATCTATTTGCCTGTAGTTGCAAGCAATATTTATTTGTTCATGTACCTCTCCTTACTTGTGCATATGATAATAGAAACATAGAAACATAGAAATTAGGTGCAGGAGTAGGCCATTCGGCCCTTCGAGCCTGCACCGCCATTTAATATGATCATGGCTGATCATCCAACTCAGTATCCCGTACCTGCCTTTTCTCCATACCCTCTGATCCCCTTGGCCATAAGGGCCACATCTAACTCCCTCTTAAATATAGCCAATGAACTGGCCTCAACTACCCGCTGTGGCAGAGAGTTCCAGAGATTCACCACTCTCTGTGTGAAAAAAGTTCTCCTCATCTCAGTTTTAAAGGATTTCCCCCTTATCCTTAAGCTGTGACCCCTTGTCCTGGACTTCCCCAACATCGGAAACAATCTTCCTGCATCTAGCCTGTCCAACCCCTTAAGAATTTTGTAGGTTTCTATAAGATCCCCTCTCAATCTCCTAAACTCTAGAGAGTATAAACCAAGTCTATCCAGTCTTTCTTCATAAGACAGTCCTGACATCCCAGGAATCAGTCTGGTGAACCTTCTCTGCACTCCCTCTATGGCAATAATGTCCTTCCTCAGATTTGGAGACCAAAACTGCACGCAATACTCCAGGTGTGGTCTCACCAAGACCCTATACAACTGCAGTAGAACCTCCCTGCTCCTATACTCAAATCCTCTTGCTATGAAAGCCAACATGCCATTCGCTTTCTTTACTGCCTGCTGCACCTGCATGCCTACCTTCAATGACTGGTGTACCATGACACCCAGGTCTCGCTGCATCTCCCCCTTTCCCAATCGGCCACCGTTTAGATAATAATCTGCTTTCCCGTTTTTGCCACCAAAATGGATAACCTCACATTTATCCACATTAAACTGCATCTGCCAAACATTTGCCCACTCACCCAGCCTATCCAAGTCACCTTGCAGTCTCCTAGCATCCTCCTCACACCTAACACTGCCCGTAATAATGAACTCACTTTGATTTGACTTCTACTGTGAACCACATACATCATCTTAGAGTTCCTCCCAGTTATGCACCATCCTGACCTGGGAATAAAGCATCAATCCACCCTGGACCAGTCTACCCGTATCCTGCCCCCGACACAACCATAGCACACTGCCAGGAAGATGTAGTTGTTAAAGGCATGGCTCATTCCTCACCATGGCAGGGCATTTTTGGGCATTTAATGCAGTCTCAACATAGAAACATAGAAAATAGGTGCAGGAGGAGGCCATTCAACCCTTCCAGCTAGCACCGCCATTCATTGTGATCAAGGCTGATCGTCCCCAATCAATAACCCGTGCTTGCCTTCTCCCCATATCCCTTGAATGGGGGCATATGAATGTGCTCAGGCAACTCAGGCAACCAGATATGGCCCTGGCCCAATGGATTCCTTTACAGGGAGGTAAATGGCCTGTCCCACTTGGGCGTCATTTGCGCATCACGCAGGTGGCGAGCGAAGATTTTGTGAATCCCAAGATCCTGGGGCGTCGCGCACGGCCGTGCATCACTGCCTACCTCACCACGTGCCATGCGCGCGTCACGTACGTATGACGACACGTGCATGACGCGTAAATAATGTTGCGTCGTGTGTTGTGACGCTTATATATATATATATTTTAAAATTTATTTATTAGAAATACAATACAGTGGTACAAAAATTATGTTAACATATTACATTCTTTGTACAACTTCCTTTTTTCTTTTTTTTAATAGAGAAGAGGAGAAAAAGGAAAAAGAGGTTGTAGAAAGTGAAGGACAGACTAGTGAGCGTGAATGAAAGACAGGTAAAGAGAATAGTGAAGAAAATAAATAAGTGAAGAGGGAGAGCAGGAGGGAGTTTATTCAATTGCCACAAGGAGATGATTTTTTAATATTCTGAATCGTCTTTCACCCATTTTAATTTTCACAATACTATGGCACCACATGAATCCAAGAGATCAATAAATGGGGACCAACTCATTAAGAATTGGTCTTGTTTGTCTATTAGGAGGAGTCTCATTTCTTCCAAATGTGCTGTGTCCAACATATTACCGATTCACATTTTAAATGTTGGTATATTAGCATTTTACCAAAATTTAAGTACGAGTTTTTTTGCTATTATTAACCCATAATTGAAAAATGAGTTTTGATGTGTATTTAATTTGTTCACATCTCCACTTACTCCAAATATAATCATTTCTGTATTAGGTTCCATTTTTTTAAATCTTAAATAGCTTTGAGAATATATCAAATATGTCACACCAAAATTTATAAAGTTTTGTACAAAAAACAAATGAGTGTGTAATATTGGCATTTGGAGAAAGACATTTATCACAGATGGGAGAAATATTTGGATAACATTTATTCAACCTAGTTTTTGAATACTAAAATCTATGTAATATTTTTAATTGAATTAAATTATGTCTAGCGTTGATCGAGCATTTATGTAGATACTAGACTAAGTGGGACCAGTTGGGTCCCATGTTCACACGGGAGGGCTGGTCCCCCGATGCAATATTCCACCTCTCACCAATTCCAATATTGGTAGCCAGTGGGGGGGGGCTTTCTGGAGTGCTGGTATGGGTTCTTGGGGTGGCAGCTCAGTCCCTCAAGCTTGATCTGCTGGCAGCTCACTCACGGCTGGTGGGCTGGCAGGTGACTCATGACTATTCCTTGAAGTTCCATTTCAAGCAGGGTGCAAGGCCACCAAATTCAAATCCATGTTCCAAGCCACCATTTCAAGCAGGGCCAAGGCCACCAAATTCAAGTGCAGTTTCTTACCACTATGAGCAGGGTGCAATGCCACCGAATTCAAGTGCAGTATCCAACTACTTCAAGCAGGATGTAAGGCCACCAAATTCAAGTGCAGTTTCATACCACTTTCAGCAGAGTGCAAGGCCACCAAATTCAAATGCAGCTTCATACCATTTCATGCAGGGTGAAACCACCATAAAACCACACAAAACACCAAACTCACAGTTCAATAGACATTCAGTGTGTTCAGTTGATTCACAGCTCAGACAGTCATGACCTCTCCCCCACCCATCATGCAGAGACTGAGCCACACCCACACTTCTGGGTTTTATAACCCCTCCCCCTCCCACCAGAAAAGGTGTGGCTTTCAGGGCGTGATTGACAGGAGAGAGATTCTCAACATTTTTTAAACACAAATAACACTTTTATTTTTCATTGATGGGAAGAATTCTCTGCACCTGCTCAGCGGAGGGGGGGACTGAGTAAGATGGCCAAAAATCAGCCGTAAGTGTAGCGTTTTATCTAAAATCAATATACAGTGCAAACAGGAAATAAGTGCATTTGCAGTAGTGCCTTTCAACTTCAAGCCAAAGCATCCAAGCCACCATTTGCAGTAAGTAGTGCCTTTCAACTTCATGCCACCATTTGCAGTAAGTAGTGCCTTATAACTTCAAGACAATGCACCCATGCCACCATTTGCAGTAAGTAGTGCATTTCAACCTCAAGCCAAAGCACCCAAGCCACCATTTGCAGTAAGTATGCCTTTCAACCTCAAGGCAAAGCACCCAAGCCACCATTTGCAGTATGTAGTGCCTTTCAAATTAGCCACCATTTGCAGTAAGTAGCGCCTTTCAACTTCAATCATTTGCCGTAAAGAGTGCTTTTCAATTTCAAGCCAAAGCACCCAAGCCACCATTTACAGTAAGAAGTGCCTTTCAACTTCAAGCCAAATCACCCGCCACCATTTGCAGTAAGTAGTGCCTTTCAACTTCAAGCCAAAACACCCTAAGCCACCATTTGCAGTAAGTAGTGCCTTTCAACTTCAAGCCAAAGCACCAAGCCACCATTTGCAGTAAGTAGTCCCTTTCAAATTCATGCCACCATTTGCAGTAAGTAGTGCCTACTTACATTGGCTTCATACTTCTTGCAGAGATTGAGTAAGGCACACTACTTCCTGGTTTTGTAGTCCCTCCCCCTCCCTCCAGCAGGTGCAGCAGAGAGAATGGTGATTTTTTTAAAAACATTAATATCTCTCTGATTTGTCATCGATAGGAAAAATCCTCCACACCCGTAAGGCGGAGGGGAGCTCTGAGCTTCCCAAAAGTGGCCATAAATGACGGCCGTAGGTGACGGCGTTCTGTCAGAAATCGCAGCACAGTAGGCCAAAAGTGGTCAAGATCAGAGATTTAGTAATATAGATATCATATACTTTTCCCATGTTTCTTTTGAGATTTTTGTCATTAATTCTTTTTCCCAGTCTTCTCTAATTTCCTCTGTTGATGGTAATTCTATGTTTAAAATACTGTTATATAGGTATGATATTAATTTATTTGACTCCGCCTTGATATTCATAACTTCTTCCAGTGGATCTAAAATTATACTTTGAAATCTTGGTATAGATTTCTTCATAAATTCACATACCTGTAGATATTTAAAATATTGGTTGTTATTCAATTAAAATTTTGATTTTAGTTGTTGGAATGATAATGAATTTCCCAATTGTGACGCATATATGATGTTGCGTAAATGACTTGCAAATAACGCCCAAGTGGGACAGGCCCTTAAGAGTTAGAAAGCCGAGAGATGACAAGAATCTCTAACAGCAGACCTGGCTTTAGCCTTACAGTCTGGATTTATGCCCATTAAAAAATCATGCACTGCATCTAATTGCTTCAACCTCCCTTGTAATAAAGGACATATAATTTCAAATAGGTCTGTTCTGCTGGATTGGAGCTCATTGTACTTAAGCCTTTTAAGTCTAGTATCGCACAAATGTCACAAGGTAGTGTTTGAGATCGGCCAATTTGCTAAATTCTTAATGGTAGTTAAATGCTTCTTCAGTGCTTTACTAATACATTCCAGGACTCTTATTTAAAAGTAAATTAGCCTTTGCTTTATATCTCTGCCAGCTGAATAACCACAATGAGATATAAGCTTTGTCAAGACAATTTCACTCTTGAATATGAACACTTGCTTACAAAAGTAATTTATCGTCGTAAGTTTTTTAACCTCTCAAAGGAATGTAGCTTCTTCGATGCACCAGGAAAATTGCTGCTATAGAAAGGTGTGATGGGGAAACAGGCCCATCAGCCATTGAGTCTGCGATGACCATCAAGCTTCCACATACACAAATAAGGTCACAAGGTCATAACGGATAGGAGTAGAATTAGGCCATTTGGCCCACCAAGTTTACTCCGCCATTCAATAATGGCTGATGGGCAATATGGGTTGAAAAGATGAAGTACGAAGGGAAGCTGGCCAGGAATATAAAGAAGGACAATAAAAGCTTATTTAGATATGTTAAGGGAAAAACAGTAGCAAAGTCAAATGTGGGTCGCTTGAAGGCAGACACGGGTGAAATTATTATGGGGAAAAAGGAAATGGCAGAAGAGTTGACCAGGTACTTCGGATCTGTCTTCACTAAGGAAGACACAAACAATCTCCCAGATGTCCTGGAGGACAGAGGATCTAAGGGTGTAGAGGACCAGAAAGAAATTTTTATTAGGCGAGAAATAGTATTGGGTAGGCTAATGGGACTGATGGATGATAAATACCCTGGGCATGATGGTCTACATCCCATGGTCCTCAGGGAGGTGTCTCTAGAAATAGTGGACGCATAGGTGATTATTTTCCAATGTTCGATCGATTCAGGATCAGTTCCCGTGGATTGGAGGATAGCTAATGTTATCCCACTTTTCAAGAAAGGAGCGAGAGAGAAAACGGGGAATTACAGACCAGTTAGCCTGACTTCGGTGGTGGGAAGGATGCTGGAGTCGATTATTAAAGAGGTAATAATGGGGCATTTGGATAGCAGTAAAAGGATTAGTCCATGTCAACATGGATTAATGAAAAGGAAATCATGCTTGACTAATCTTCTGGAATTTTTTGAGGATGTGACAAGTAAAATGGATGAAGGATGAAGGTGTGCCAGTGGATCTAGACTTTCAGAAAGCCTTTAATAAGGTCCCGCACGGGAGACTGGTGACTAAAACTAGAGCACATGGTATTGTGGGTAGGGTGTTGACATGGATAAAAATTGGTTGGCAGACAGGAAGCAAAGAGTAGGAATGAACGGGTCCTTATCCGAATGGCAGGCAGTGGCGAGTGGAATGCCACAAGGCTCGGTGTTGGAGCCGCAACTGTTTACCATATATATTAATGATTTAGAAAAGGGAATTAGGAGCAACACAAGCAAGTTTGCGGATGACGCAAAGCTGGGTGGCAGTGTGAAGTGTAAAGAGGATGTTAGGAGGTTGCAGGGTGACCTGGACAAGTTGAGTGAGTGGGCAGATGCATGGCAGATGCAGTATAATATAGATAAATGTAAGGTTATCCACTTTGGCGGCAAAAACAAGGGAGCAGATTATTATCTCAATGGGGTTAGGTTAGGCAAGGGGGAGGTGCAGCGAGACCTGGGCATCCTTGTACACCAGTCACTGAAAGATGGCGTGCAGGTACAGCAGGCAGTGAAGAAAGCTAATGGAATGTTGGTCTTCATAACATGAGGATTTCAGTATAGGAGTAAAGAGGTTCTTTTGCAGTTGTATAAGGCTCTGGTGAGACCACATCTGGAGTATTGTGTACAGTTTTGGTCTCCTAATTTGAGGAAGGACATCCTTGTGATTGAGAGTGCAGCGTAGGTTCACGAGATTGATCCCTGGGATGGCGGGACTGTCATATGAGGAAAGATTGAAAAGATTAGACTTGTATTCACTGAAGTTTAGAAGGATGAGGGGTGATCTTATAGAAACATATAAAATTGTAAAAGGACGGGACAAGCTAGATGCAGGAAAAATGTTCCCAATGTTGGGCGAGTCCAGAACCAGGGGCCACAGTCTTAGAATTAAGGGGAAGCCATTTAGGACTGAGGTGAGAAAAAACTTTTTCACCCAAAGAGTTGTGAATTTGTGGAATTCCCTGCCACAGAGGGCAGTGGAGGCCAAGCCACTGGATGGATTTAAGAGAGAGTTAGATAGAGCTCTCGGGGCTAATGGAATCAAGGGATATGGGGAGAAGGCAGGTACGGGTTATTGATTGGGGACGATCAGCCATGATCACAATGAATGGCGGTGCAGGCTCAAAGGGCCGAATGGCCTCCTCCTGCACCTATTTTCTATGATATCCTCCTAACCCCATTCTCCTGCCTTTTCCCCATAACCTCTGATACCTGCACTAATCAAGAATCTTTCTATCTCTGCCTTAAAAATATTAATTAACCTGGCCCCCACAGCCTTCTCTGGCAAAGAATTCCACAAATTCACCATCCTTGGACTAAATAAATTTCTCGTCAGCTCCTTCCTAAAAGAACATCCTTTAATTCCGAGGCAATGGCCTCAAGTTATGGACTCTCCCACTAATGAAAACATCCTCTCCGCATTCACTCTATCCAAGCCTTTCACTATTCTGTATGTTTCAATGAAGTCCCCCCTCATTCTTCTAAACTCTAGCGAGCACAGGCCTGTGCCGACAAACTATAAAGGGTCTCGACCCAATCCGTCACCTATTCCTTCTCTTCAGAGATGTTGTCTGTTCTGCTGAGTTACTCCAGCATTTTGACCTTATCTTTTGAGTTTTAATGTAAGCTCAGTGGAGCTTGGTTACCTTTCTCCTGGTAATGGATATTCAGTGTGTAAGATATGTCACCTATCAATACCCTAAAATAGCCCAAAATAGTGTGATCTACAAAATCATGGATGCTGAGCTGGAAATGTTATGGTCATGTTATTTGGATATCAAAATGGATCAAGAAAGAGTTCAGTCAAGGAGACCCATTTATGTAATTCTTAAAAGACAAGCGAAGGTTGGAATGGAGAAAGGGAGAGTTTCATAAGACCTAAGCAGTTGTAGAAATTGCCGTCAATAGTCAGGCAAAGGAAGTGAATGACTCTCTCCACACTCTGGTTCCCAGTCTTCGGGGGCGAGCAGGAAATGAGGTTCAGGCCCACTCTATGCGGGCTCTCCGGTTCCACGGCGGGCCATTTTGGCAGCAGCCTGATATCCTAAAATTCCCATCACCTACACCCAGATTCTACCACTCACCCACACATTAGGAACAATTTACAATGGTCAATTAACCTACCATCTTTGGGATGCAGGTGAAAACTGGAGCACCTGGGGAATAAAACCCACACAGTCAAACTCCATACAGACAGCAGCAAGGTTCAGGATAGACCCTGGGTCACGGAGCTCAGGGCTGAACGCAGGCCACTGCACTGCTCTAATCTGTGGAATTCATCAGTGGACCTGAACATGTAGAATCAGAAAAGAAAGGGTGAAATTGTGGTTCACTGTCCCTTTAAGGATTGCTAGACAACAGTCAGTTTCCATTCCCCTTATATTCTATAATAAGATAGTGAGGAAGTACGCACTTTAAAGCTTAAAGGTAATAACTGTACAATTAAGATAATTTCACTACAGCAGCTGGTGGCAAGAAAACTAATTTACATTCAGGTTAATCAAGTCTGGCTGTCAGATTAAGATAGAAAGTGATTTGAAGAAAATCAGAGCGGACAATGCATTGGTTTCTGCCCAGGAAGCTTGAGGAGTTTTTCAGCAGAGACCATTTACAGCGAAGCACATTTTGTGAGGATATAGCGAGTCAGGAGTTGGAAGCCCAGATCTGTGTCCAGAGATTTGCTGATTTCCCTTCAACCTTCCTGCTCCCCTCTTCAATTTATAATTGCCTTCTAATTTTGATTGAACAGCATTAATGCCATTCATAAGGCGCAGCAGAGCGAGGTATAATGGGATAGACAGATAAGGTGCAACTTGCAGTCATGACGGGAATTAGCAGGGAGCTAAATCTTGCGGAGGTGCTGATTAAATTACTCTGCTGCTGTAAGGGGAAACTAAAATCTTGCTGGGTTTGAAGCCTTTGTTAAAGAGTGAGGGGTCAGTTTTCAAGCTTGCTGTTAAATGGCCTCAGGTTTGGGGGTGTAGCTTGTAACCAGGTACCATCTAGCCAGGTCAAAGATCTGTCCGTAGCACTTGCCTGCTTTAGGATTTGGCACACCCTCCCTCTGATTAAAGAAATAAAATTCTGTGACAGGTCTAAAATCCCGATTGCTCTTCCTGATCAGAATAATTGAAGGGGGAGTGATATTTGGGATTGCAATAACTGACTAAAAGACTGGTAAACAAAACTAGTAATTTGGCTGGATAGCCATTGTGCTGTCATTGACTGAGACTGCAGGATCCTGTTTCAGGATTGACAGAGTGGAGAGATCGACTTCATGAGCTTCATGCCTACGGGGACAAACTGCAAACCTATTAGCAAGTGTCAATGCTGAGCCAGAAACTAGTTAACACAATCCTCCATCTGCCATCACTGTTGAACAAGTCACTTACATTGCAGTAGTCTGCTATTTTAACTTTCAAATTTACAATTTAGAATGGGCGGCATGGTGGCGCAGTGGTAGAGTTGCTGACTTACAGCACCAGAGAACCAGGTTCGATCCTGACTACGGGTTCTGTCTGTACGGAGTTTGTACATTCTCCCCGTGACCACGTGGGTTTTCTCCGGGATCTGTGGTTTCCTCCCACACTCCAAGGATGTATACTGTGGGTTCATAGATTAATTGGCTTCGCTAAAAATAGTAAATTATCCCCAATGTGTAGGATAGTGCTAGTGTGCGGGGATTGCTGGTTGGTGTGGACTCCATGGGACAAAGAACCTGTTTCCGCGTTGAACCTCAAAATTAAACTGAACTGAACTAGTCACTGAATTCACAAAGTATTCCATGCAGTGCCTCCAAAAGCTGCACACTTCACATAGAGAGAACCTTTGGATCCTTATTCTGCTATTCATAAATACAATGTCTTTGAACTTTGATCTGTCTATCTGGTTATCTGACCACTTCCACTGAATCACCAGCATCCATTTATCTCTATTCTAATGTCCAGCCAAACCTCAGATTTAGTTTAGTTTAGTTTAGAGATACAACGTGGAAACAGGCCCTTCAGCCCACTGAGTTAGAGCTGGCCAGCGATCCCCGCATTATCCTACACCCAATAGGAACAATTAACATTTTTTAAATACAAAGCCAATTAACCTACAAACCTGTATATCTTTGGAGTGTCGGAGAAATCTGAAGATATCGGAGAAAAACCATACAGTCGCGGGGAGAATATACAAACTCCGTAGAGACAGCACCCGGTAGTCGGGATCAAACTCAATTTGCTTGTGCTGAAAGCGCTGTAAGACAATAAGTCTACTGCTGCGCCACCATACCGCAGTTCGCTCAAATGAATGCACAAGAATGACTTAAACCAGAAGTGATTGGAAAATTGTACCGCTGCCAGTTCCAAAGAAAAGGCCTACAATTCAATTGTCCAAGCAGTCACTGGATGTAGTCCTGTTGGCTGGAAGCCTTGTTTTGTTTTCTCTGCGACAGTCAAAAGGCTAGGCTTTTGTTAGGAACTCTCCCTCAAAATAATTCAGCAATTCCAACCATCCCAAGTGGAAATGAGTGAAAAGGGCCTGTCCCACTTGGGCGATCTAATCCGCGAGTTCTGGCGAGTTTGCCCTCAACTCATACTCGCAGCATGGTCGACACAAGGTCGTTGGAGGTCTTCGTAACTCTCATTCATACTCAAGAGTGGTCTAATTCTACTCCTATCCGTTATGACCTTGTGACCTTATTTGTCCACGTACTCGAGGCCTCAGCTAGGTCATGGCGCTTTTTCAATATGTTGAAAAATGCCCGCGAGTAAAAAAAGGTTGCCATGGAAAAAAACGATACTTTTTTTACTCGTAGGTTTAGTCATAGTAGGTCGTACTAGGTCGTAGTAGGTCAGCAAGTTAATCATAGGTAATCGAAAGTAGTCAAAGGTAGTTGTAGATTATCTTCATCATTGTCAAAGGGAGGTCGAAGGGAGGTCGAAAGAGATCGATGGAGGTCGCCTTCACTCTCCACCATTTGGTGTCCAGTTTTCCCGAAGTTAGTCGTAGCTAGTCATAGCTAGTCGAAGCTGGTCTTCAAAATAGTCGAAGGAGGTCGAAAGAGGTCTTCTACATAGTCGAAGGAGGTCTTCAACATGCCATTTTTTCAAACTCTTCTAAACTCGTCAATTAGGTCGCCCAAGTGGGACAGCCCCTAAACCTTCAAGCAGAAACAAAATCCTAACGTCTGAAAGTTGTGCAGTACTTTCCTGAAAGTGGGCAAGGCACCACTGAGCAGCTCGTGGGAAGAAGAAAGCGTAATTCCTTTGAGAGAAAAAAGTCCTTCACCTGTCATGACATAAGCACAACACAATCAAGATTCCATTGTAACAAAGGACGTTGATGATTCAAGATAAGGGAAAAAGCGAAAAAATAAAAGCTGCCGTTTATTGTATAATTGTGTGAATGGTATTCTTGCTCCCTTACATTGACCACTGAATTTAACAAGTCCGCTTTCCATTATGTGAAAAGACAACTCTTTGTGGCCAGCAATTGATTTTGCTTCTTAGTAAGTACATGGCAATTTTCAGTGCCTTTGTGCCTCATAATTGCAGTGCTCCTTGCTGCCACACATTGCAGAAAAGATTTCCAGTGACCGAGTAAAGCTTTTCATACTCCCCGACTCATTCAGTTCCACCGACTGCAATCTTAGCTCCTTTGAACAATAGCACTTTTATTGATAAAGTATATGACAGATTAACAATAGCACACATTATGAAGAGCAATGCACTCCCTATTGAGCGTTTGAAAATTCTATTAACAGTCCATTAGTATCCATCTGTGCTCAGACTATTCAGTACATTGATGGACTTACAAGGATCAGAATGTGTATAGTAAATAAAAAAAGACTTGCATTTATATGGCATCTTTCACAACTTCAAGATACCCTTAAATGCTCAACAGCCAATGAACAAAGTTTTCAATGTGTAATTAGTGCTTTAATATAGGAAACATTGTGTGCAGCAACATCTTGCATTAAGAAATATGATCTTTGTTTGAGCGATAACTGTTGGTTCAGAACAGCTATCCTTCTCCTTTTTTAGAGTCCGATAGCATGGAAACAGACCCTTCGGCCTGATGGGCCTGCCCCACTTAGGCGATTTTTCAGGTGATTGCCAGCGACTGCAGTCGCCTGAAAAACTGGCAACTGGAACGGCAACTGTCCGAGTGGAACACACACACACACACACATTGCTTCCGTCACCAGCCTGTTATGCAGGCGGGGGACAGGGCAAGTGAGGGGAGCGCTGTCTGAGTGGAATTCACATGGTGCAAAGCCAAGGTGATACTGCAAAGAACAGGAAGGTTGGCGCTGTAATTAAGACGGCTAAAGCACAGTGTACGGTAAGTCATTAAAAAGAGGGGGGGGGGAGAGGGAGGGAGCGGGGAGAGGGGGAGGAGGGGGGGAGAAGGAGGGAGAAGGAGTGAATACAACTTTTAAGAAGCCAGAGATACACGGCTGTGAAACTCGGCAGACATTTAACATTGACGATCAGTTATCCTTGGTTCTAAAAACTGCAGCTTACGTTTTTTCCCTATGAGCCAATGAAATTCATCGGTCAGCACCGGCTACAACCTATGAGAGCCTTCGACCTCCTGGCAACCCACTAGGACCTCCTGGCGACCCACCTACCGCACGAGACTTCTCGCTACTGTCCATGGCGGCTTCATTCTGGTCGCCACTAATTTTTCAATCCAGACCAGTGACCAGAATGAGGCCGCGACTAGTTCCCAGAATGCGGGAACTCCTCATGACCATGAAGGCGACTCCCCGGCAACCACCCGCGAACATGTGCAGACCGTGTTGCGACTGCATAGTCTCCTGCAGTCGCCTAAAAAGTCGCCTTAGTGGAACAGGCCCATAATTCATCCATTCTGACCAAGATGCCCCATCCAAGTGTCCCATTTGTCTGTGTTTTCCCCATATCCCTCTAATCCTTTCCTATCCATGTGCCTGCGCAAATGTTTTTTAAATGCTGTTATTGTATCTGCCTCTACCTCCTCTGGCTGCTTGTTCCATATGCCCATGGCCTCTTAGTGAAAAAGCTGCTCCTCAGGTTCCTATTACATCTTGCCCCTCTCACCTTAAACCTATGTTCTCCGGTATTTGATTCCCCTATTCTGGATAAAATATTCTGTGCATTCACCTTATCTATTCCCCTTGTGAGTTTATACATCCCTATAAGATCACCCCTCAGTCTCTTGCATTCCAAGGAATAAAGTCCAAGCCTGCCCATCCTCTCCCTATGGCTCAGCTCCCTATGTCCTGGCAACATCCTGGGAAATCTTCTATGCACTATTTCCAGCTTAATACAGTTAGGTCAACCCTTATGTCCATCTGCAGGCAGCACTCCATTTTAACATTATATCCAAATTGTAGCACCATCCCATTGCCTCAGCTCAGATTTTTTGCCTCAAGTGTGTTGAATAAGATTTCAAACCACAACCTTCTCAGTGAAGAGGAGCTGAAAGATGACATGACCATGTAAATACAATAGGATAGTTTTGAAACTGCTGTGGCTGGCCAAGCCATGCACATTATCTGTTTCTGACATTCCACCAGTGTTTTTTTCCATGGTATATTAGCACAATTGTCTCAAGCACATTAGGCAGACATTACCAAGCGACATTAATGCACTGGAGCAAATTTTAATTTTTGTCATTGGGATCAAATGTTTTTAACAGAACATGGTTTGGACCTGGAAATCACTGCTAAGGGCGGTGGTGGAAGCAGATGTGATAGTGACCTTCATGAAGATCTTAAATAGCACATGAAAATGCAGGGAATGGAGTGAAAGAGATCTTGTGCAGGCAGACAGGATTAGTTTATGGTAGCATCATCTTCAATACGGACATTGTGCGCTGAACGGTCTGTTCTTGTGCTCTATATTCTGTGGTGATAAAAAAAACCCTCGATTTTCAGCTTATACACTATTTAGTCCTCAGCTGAAAAACTATCGTTTTTCATTATTAGCTTTAAACGGAGTGCCTTAAACAAATAAAGGTGTTTGTCGACGTACACAGAAGCCGGGTTCCACACACCAGTTTGCTTCAGCAGAACCCTTTGCATTTATCCCTTTCACACATGCTGTTTGCTTTGCAGTTGTAAGTAGTGCCTGGTCCTGCATTCATGCAGTCACAACTTCCATTTGAAAATAGATTCTCATATTATGGAACCTTGCAAGCCTGCTGTAAGGTTAAAGACATGGTTTGATTAATTAACATTCAGTTCAAGTTAATGTATAGCCTATCCAGTTGTAAGGAAAGAACTCTCAGATACAAGAAAACTCGCTACGATCTTCACAAAGCTATCAGGAATGCCAAGAGGGTACCGGCACATACTTGTCCCAGTATAATCAGTAGCGGCAGACTGTGCCAAGGTCTGAATACAATAACTGGCTGCAAAGTGAAATCAGGCAGTATCGCGGGTGATATATATTGCGGTCCTCCGTGATGAAATTAATGCATTCTTTGCTCCTTAATGGTCGAAAGTGGTTTCCGCTTCTTCAATGTTCCGACAATTATTTCAAAAAATTCAATACCGGCCGCGACTAAAAATAGGTTGCCATTTTAAAAATCGGTAATTTTTTAGTCGAAGCTGGTTGCGATGCTAGTTGAAGGTGGTTGCCGGAGGTTGCAGGCAGTGGAAGGTCTTACCAATCCACTTAATTTACAAATTCAAAGGCGACACCATCATAGTGGGTCGGATATCAAACAATGATGAGACGGAGGACAGGAAGGAGATTGTGAAACTCATAGCCTGGTACCAGGACAACAACCTCTCCCTCAATGTTAGCAAGACTAAGATTGTGAGCGACTTCAGGAAGTGAAGTGGTACACACACCCCGGTATACAATGATGCAGAGGTAGAGATGATTGAAAGTTTCAAGTCCTTAGGAATAAATATCACCAGCAATTTGTCCTGGACCAGCCACATCGAAGCAATGGCCAAGAAAATCCAGCAACGCCTCTACTTCCTTAGAAGGCTTAAGAAGTTCAGCACGTTTCCAGCAACTCTCAGCAACCTCTACAGATGCACTGTAACGCAATGTTACAAAATGTTGAGATTTTAAAAATCAAGCATGTAATTTATCCCATCAGATTAAGCATAAAAATAAGTTTAATTTATCACCTGTTTAATTCACTTTCATATCTTCAGTATTTAAAAAGTTATGGCCATTTTCATACTCGGAAATTAGCATCTTGTTCTCTATTACTTTTCCATTGACTTAACACAAAAGCTGTGATCGAGGACAGTCAATTGGCCATACCTTTCATAAAATTTAAGAGAACTAAAAGAAATTTTCAGTTATTATAGATTGAAGCATTCTGAAACAAATATGAAACAATCTTACTTAGATGACTTGAAATTAAAGCATATAATTAATTAGTTACCTAATTGTAGCTAGATACAAAATTCAATTACTAGATCTAACCATCTATCAATTTCTTAAGAATAGATTAACATTTTTTAATAACCTAAGTGTCCAAATATCATTCACACAAGAATTCACAATATAACATATTTTTTAAATCTCATTGTCATGGATTTATAGGCCAAATGCAAGGAATTTAATGTTTAATACCTGTAAATTAATGGCCATTTAAATCAACTTGCCTGTGGGTTTTTCTGGAACGCGACCATTTGGAACGTTGCGGTTTGCAGTGATTTAGATCCCCATATCAGCATTAAAACACTGCCCGTTGGTATGGGGACTAAATCACCGTTTCGCAACTTAAAATATGAACTAAAGGTATCTTAAAGACCACTTTTATACATAAAAATAAACCACTTTCTTTTACCTGTCACCTACATGAAATCCGTCCTTGACGGCTTTAGAAGCTGATTTTAAAATGACTCCAGCGCTGAACGAGTCGGGTGATTAAAAAAAAAATAGACAGAACGCCCATCGGAACGGTTCTTCAACAAAAGCTTGCACTTCAACCAAATATAATCCAGGACAAGGTAAGAAAAAAAACGCGTTTTAACCCGCCCCCCCTCAAACGCGCCAAAATCGCGCACACGGCCAGTGGCAGAATTGCAGCGCCGCTGAAGGTAAGTATTGTAACATACCTACACTGTAGAAAACATTTTATCAGGGCTCATCACAGCATGGTTTGTGAAAAGCTCCACCCAAGAACGCAATAAATTGCAGAGAGATGTGGACATAGGCCAGAGCATCACGCAAACCACCCTCCCTTCCATTGACTCCATCTACACTTCACGCTGTCTTGTCAAGGCCACCAGCATAATCAACGACCAGTCTCAACCCAGTCACCCCCCCCCTTCACCCCTCTCCCAGCAGGCAGGAGATACAGAAGTTTGAAACTGCATATTTCTGGAATCAGAGACAGTTTCTTCCCAGCTGTTATTATTCAACCGAACTGTTCTCTCACCAACTACAGAGTTTTCTGACCTCCCAGCTACCTCAATGGAGACCTTCGAACTATAGTTAATTGGACTTTACTGGACTTCTCTTGCACTAAACATTGAATCCTTTATCCTGTATCTGTGCACTGTATCTTGATTGTAATCACATGTAGTCTTTTTACTGACTGGATAGCACGCAACAAAAGGTTTTTCACCACACCTTAGTACACGTGACAATAATAAACTAAATCAAACTCAGAATTTAGCATCACATCGCAATGGAGATGTACAATGGCACCAGCTGCACTGTACCTGCACCAATTAATTGAGGGAAATGACAAATACCCTCACTCCCTTATCCTCTTACTAAGTTCCTAAAAGGTCTGTTCACTGCAAAAAAACATTTAGTGTCTTTATCTACAGTATATCATATGCTTTCTTTTGTTTGACAATTTATCCCACTGAACTTGAACACACCGTTGAAATAATGGTATATGAATTAATTATTGAATGAATGAATGAATGAATGTAGAAGTTTATTGGCCAAGTATTCACATACAAGGAATTTGCCTTGGTGCTCCGCCCGCAACATGACATACAGTGACAGTTAGGAATGGCACATAAAACATTAAACATTAATAATAAAACATTATTGATTAAACAGGTAAATTAAATAAAATACCAGAGCAAAAGGAGGCTACAGATATTTGGTTATTGAGTAGAGCTACTACTCGTGGGGGAAAAAGCAGTTTTTATGTCTGGCTGTGGCAGCTTTGACAGTCTGGAGTCACCTTCCAGAGGGAAGTGATTCAAAGAGTTTGTGGCCAGGGTGAAAGGGGTCAGAAATGATCTTACCCGCTCGCTTCCTGGCCCTTGCAGTGTACAGTTTGTCAATGGAGGGAAGGGTGCAGCCAATAACCTTCTCAGCTGATCGGGCGATACACTGCAGCCTTCGGATGTCGTGCTTGGTGGCTGAGCCAAACCAGACCATGATGGAGAAGGTGAGGACAGACTCTTCAATGGCCATATAGAATTGGACCATCATTGCCTATGGCACATTGTGCTTCCTCAGCTGCCGCAGGAGGTACATCCTCTGTTGTGCCTTTTTGACTGTGGAGTCGATGGTGGCCCCCCAATTAAGGTCCTTGGAGATGAGGGTTCCCAGGAACTTAAAAGACTGCAGATGTGACTGTGGTGTTGTTGATGTGGGTTGAGGGAGGGGGAGCTCTCCTAAAGTCTACTATAAATTCCACTATCGTAAGAGCATTGAGCTCCAGGTTGTTGTGATGGCACCAGGATGCCAGCTGTGTCACTTCCTGGCTGTAGGCAGATTCCTCTCCATCCTGGATCAGTCCAATCAGGGTTGTTTCGTCCGCAAACTTGAGAAGTTTGACAGAGGACTCAGTGGAGGTGCAGTCGTTGGTGTAGAGAGAGTAGAGGAGAGGAGAGAATACGCAGCATTGCAGTGCTCCTAAGCTGAGGGTTTGCGGGTCCGAGATGCGCTTTCCCAGCCTGTCTGTCAGGAAGCTGGTGATCCACTGACAGAGGAGTTCAGGCACAGTCAACTCTGAAAGTTTGGAGTGTAGTAGCTCTGGCACAATGGTATTGAATGCAGAGCTAAAATCAACAAACTAAATCCTCGCATAGGTCCCCTGGCAGTCTAGGTGCTGGAAGATGAAGTGCACAGCCTAAAGTTGTAGGACATCATGTTCGATTTGATCTTACTTGACTGTGCACGCCAGGTTGATTGCATTCGTCGAAACAGGGCGGACCACGTGAAAGTTGCAATCTTCCACCCCATCTGTGTAGTCAAAGCAGGATTGTAGGTTCTCAATGCCATCGCTTGTCCACCTTTTTGTTGTTCTGACCACAGGCTTAGCAGATTTTAGTTTCTGCCTGTAGGTCGAATAAGGTGAACTAGACAATGATCAGAGAGACCTAGACCCGCCCGGGGAACAGAGCGATATGCATTCTTGATTGACGTGTAACAGTGGTCAAGTGTTCTCTCCCCTCTGGTGGGACAGGTAACCTGAGGTCTGTACTTTGGAAGGTCACGGCTGAGGTTAGCTTTGTCCCCCAAAACAAAGACCACATGAACAATTACCATAAGGTTTATATTATATTTTGTAGTGTCGGGAATGAAGCCAGGTTGACAATGATTACATCGCAACACTCGCAGTAGGGTAAACTCCCATGACAAGGGTTATTTACAGTTAATGACGATAGTCATGAGACGCTCTGTGTCTGTATGGGAACGCAATGCTTCATCGTCTGCTGGAAAATGAGGGCTGCTGGTGCGGAAATCACTGGGTGCAGTGCAGTGCCCCCCCCCTCCCCCCCATGTTTTGAGAGGTGGAGGACAAACCCCCCCATGTTTTCTTGTATGTCGAAACGTAACCTAGGCCGATTCTCCCCCCAAGTGCTCCCACCCACCACGGAAGGAAGCTAGCGCTAAACTCTTCCCAATTAAGCCAGTGCTAACTGTAATTACTGTATCATGCCTACGTATCTACGCGTACATCAGGGGTCTCCAAACTATGGCCCGTGGGCCACATAACACCCGCCACAAGATTTTTTTTCTGGCCGGCAGCAAGCTCAGCGCAGGACGGAGCGTGTGTCAGTTAGGCGTCGAGTCGATTTGAGTCGGGGAGCATGGCGTCCTGGAGCTGCTCTTAGTGTTGTTACCAGGTAGATCCCTCGAATTTTCAGAGCCGAGACATCTGCAGTGCCACCGTGAAGAAGGGTGAAATGTGGGGGGTTTGGGAGGGTTGTTCGGCGGCGGCGGTCGGAATGGGTCGGTGGTACGTTATAAGATGCGATCGTTCCTCTCTGCCCCCTGTTTCTCCCCTCCATGCCCTCTCTCTTTGTGTCTCTGCCCTCTCTCTCTCTCCTCCATGCCCTTTCTCTTTGTGTCCCCCCTATGTTTTAAAAGCGATTTCTGCCCAGAGGCTGGATATCTAAGCCTTGCCCTGGCAGCTGATTCTTTCCTTGAGAAGAGGTGCTAGGGACTCATGCTAGTCCCAGCAGCTCAGTCTAGACCTCGAAGAGGAAGCACTGATGTCTCAGGCTTCCCGGCAGCTCTGTCTTGGCCTCATTGGAGTCATCTGCTGTCCACCTGGCATCATCCTCAATACCACACTGGTGGACAATGCGGGCATGACTACACTGGCTACTCACCTGATGGAAGAAGCTTCAGTGATCCGAGCACATCAGAACGCCAGTTCAGAGAGTTTCATCCCTTCTGTCAACAATCCAATGAGACAAACAAGTTCTTCATGTCTTGGACAAAAATCAATTAAGATACCTCTGGTAAATTGGTAACTTGGAAAGTAGATTGCATGCCTCGAGAGGAGGTATTGGCGATCTTGGGATTGTCCCGGAGGCTCAGTCTTGGCCTTGAAGAGGAGGTGCTGGTGGCTCAGCTCAGTCCAAAGTTTAGTCCAGTGTGCCGGTGTTTTCTATCAGCCAGGAGCTGTTCATGATGCTAATCGTTGCCTTCTCCTGGCCTGTCTGCCAGTGACGGGGTTCGGAGCGGCACAATTTATTGTGAAAATGTATTAGAAATCTTTGACATAAATCTGCTTAAATATATTCTATTTGTGATTAGAAAAATGCTAAAGACCAGAGTTAGTACAGGTATGAGCAAGTGCTTGCACCCCTTTGCATGTAAGTGTGTGTGTGTATCTGTGTATGTCTGTGTGTGTGTGTGTGTGTGTGTGTATGTGCGTGTGTGTGCGAATATGTATGCCTGTATCTGTGTGTGTATGTGTGTGTGTAAGTGGGTGTGCATGTGAGTGTGTGTGTATATGTGTGTTTGTGTGTGAGTGTGCGCTTGTGCGTGAGCGTGTGTGTGAGTGTGTGTGTGTGCTTTATGGGTGTGTTGTGGGAGGTGGGAGTATCAGTTGTCACATTCAGCAGCAAAAGTGATTTCCAAATTCTTTGGGCTGGGAGAGACCCAGTTAACACCCCTGATAACAGGAATCAGCTTTGTTCAGACTAACAAACCTCACTAACACTACTGTCAAGCAGGAGTCATACAACATTAATACATGCTCTTCTGCATACCAAATCTTCACCAATTATCAACCGCACACCCCATCGATCCATTTTTCTGTAACTCACCATCAATTCCTCCCCACCGATTCCCTGTCATTAACCTACACACCAGCCAATTAACCAACCAACCACAAATCTCTGGCATGTGGGAGGAAACCAAAGTCACCCAGAGGAAATGGTCACAGGGAGATTAGGTAAACTCTACACAAACAGTTCTGGAATTAGATTTGAACCTGGATGGCCAGAGCTGTGAGGCAGTAGAGCTAATTGCTGTGCCACTGGTTCAATGTAATTGAACCAACAAGCATGAAAAATCCCCCAGTTGAAACTTTCTCCATAATACATATCTTCATTGGTGTATTAAGAATAATACTCTGCAGTCACTGCTATTTGACAATTGTTTTGATGACAGAGCAAGAGTTGTTTCAAACATCTGCCATATCGCCGCTTGTCACAAGGGGGCACCAGGGTTCTTCCTGTGACAGAGTTGCTGATTAATCGTATCTGTGTCTTGCTGAAACTTCACAGATGTTTTACACACGGTGGTCACAAGCAATAGTTCCAGTGTGTATGCTGACAACGCTTTTATTTGGTTTGTTAATCTTGGTTGTTGATTTGATTGATTTTCTATTTTAATCAGCTCACTGTGATGGACTTTGGCCCGCAATTTCCTGATTGCTTTGCTTCCTCTTTGAACATGGCAATTCCTTCATTCCTGAATGGAGGCACACCAGTGACCATTCCAGGGTTGTCTCAGAGTCTCTGGTAATGGGTGGAATTTATTGGACCTTCGGTGAGTTTGCCGTTAACGCCAGGCTACTTGAACTTGTTGTTTACTGTTACAATGATGCCAGTGGTTGCAATCTCCCACTCTGCACGGGATCTCTTCTTCTTCTTCTTTCGTGTGACGTGCACAGCCTAAAGTTGTTGGACAACTTGTTCTACTTGATCTTCCATTTGTGCACGTCGAGTTGATTGCATTGGTAGAAACAGGATGGACCACGTGAAGGTTGCAATCTTCCACCCATGCATGGGATCATGGACAACAAGTATGCAAGAGTCAAGTCAGGTATTTTTAATTCTCAACTTCATTGTACCAACAATGGGACAATGAAATTCATGCTTGCAGCAGCAAAACAGGCTTGTAAATACAATTCACAAAGATATAACACAATAAACAAAAATTGCAATAAATGAATAACTCCAAAATTAATACAGTGAGTTCATTGTTAAGGTTAATGGTGTGTGGTGTTCAAAAGCCTGATGATTATTGGCAAGTAATTATTCTTGGGCATGGTGGTCATGGTTTTTAGACTCCTGTACCTTCTTATTGCAGGAGTGAAATGAGATGGCAAGAGTGATACGGGTCTTTGATGATGCCGGCTGCCTATTTGGGGTAGAGGCTCCAATATGAAGTGGGGAGGTCAGTACCCTTGATGGACGGGGGGCAGTGCCCACCGCTTTTTGTAATCAGCTTGATCCATGGGCATGAGAAAACTAGTCAATATGCTCTCTGCTCTACACCTGTAGAAGTTCAAGAGAGTATTTGCCAACATACCAAATGTCTCAATCTTCGAATGAAGCAGAGATGTTCATTGGCTTTCTTTATGATTGGATCGATGTGTTGGACAAATCTTCAGAGATTTGCATGTCCAGAATCAAAGTTGCTGACTCTCCCCACTGTCAATCTTTCAATGAAGGCAGGTTATCCCCTTCTAAAGTCAACAATCAGCTCGATTTTGTTGACGTTGAGAGCAAGATTGGTGTTCTAGCACCGTTTAATCACATTTTCAAACTCCTCCTATACTCTGACATCATTAATTGTTAGTCGTTCACAACTGTGGTGTCATCGGAAAATTTAAAGATGTGTTCGAACTAAATCTAGGTAGAGTATGTAGACATGGGTATAGAGAAGAGGACTGAGCACGCACCCCTGAGGTGCTCTTGTGCTGATGGTTATTCAAGAGGAAGTGTTGTTGCCAACACATACTTAATGAGGTTTGCTGATGAGTAAGTCGAGGATCCAGTTGCATAGGGATGAGCAGAGACCCATTTCCCTGAATTTGATAATGTTTGAAGGGAATGATGGTGGTGAACGTCATGCTATAGCCAATGAACACCAGCCTGCCATATGTGTCACTCTGCGCTGGTCCAAGTGGTCTGGTGCAGAGTGGAGAGCCAGCAAGATCACATCCCCTATTGATCTAGGCAAGTTGTAGTGTGACCAGGTTCTTGCTGAAGTAGGAATTGATATGAGCCATAACCAACCTCACAAAGCACTTCATCACCATGAACATTAGTGCCACTGGTCAGTAGTCGTTGAGGCATGTCTCTTTACTGGTATTATTACTGCCCTTTTAGGCGGAAATCTTGGACCTTAATAACGAGAGATTGAAAATATCCATAAAAACTGCCTGCCCTAATCTCTCTAAACCCATGACTGTGATATCAGATATAACACCAATGCCATCTTTAAATTCACCAATGATACTAAAAGTTAATGTAAGTAAAATTCAAGTAGGTTACAAAATGGTTGCCCTGCTGTTGTTTTTAACTAGTATACAAAATGGATATCTTGCTTGTAGTGTGGATAAGTACTGGTATTCCCTCCTCAACGTAAGAAGCAAAATCCCGGGAAACTGTAGAAACTCGCGAAATTGTAGAGATAAGGAATACATCCTCATTGGATAAGCCTTATATGGGCACAGCGTTGCTGATATCCAAGGAAGCTGTAGAGCTTTAGTTTTACCATATATGGACATAGCAGGAGTTTATACTTCTTCTTCTTGCGTATGGCGTGCACAGCCTAAAGTTGTAGGACATCTTGTTCTATTTGATCTTATTTGACTGTGCACGCCGGGTGGATTGCATTAGTCAAAACAGTGCGGACCACGTGAAGGTTGCAATCTTCCACCCCGGAGTTTATACTGATAAGATAATGGTATAGTTACGATGCTTGGACGTTGTTCTGTGAGTGGGCCCACGAGGAGCAGTTGAGTGTGGAATAAATCATGCTCAAAACTGCTGCCCACTCCTGCTGAGTAATAAAGAAGTCTTTGCTTTACAGATTAATTTGGCTTGTTGTCTGTGAAGGTGAAACTAACTTTAACAATACCACCATTGTTTGTTGAATAACAGTTAACCATGAGTCAGAATGCAGAAGAAAGAATGATAATCTGATTGAATGATGCCAGAACATCAATCTTGCTCTCAATATTACCATGGCTAAAGAGCTAAAGAACAGGTTCAAACATCTGTGCATGCACATCTCTGATGATCTGTCCTGGGCCCAGCACATTGATGCAATTACATAGAAAGCTCACCAACTCCTTACTTCCTCAAAGGTTTGAGGAGATTTGGCCTAACACCAAATGTTCTATCAAACTTCTTCAGGTATTCGATGGAGAGCATACCAACTGGTTGCATCATGGACTGGTTTGGTAATTCAAATGCCCAAGAATGAAGAAGGCTGCAGAAAGTCGTGGACATTGCCCAGTCCATTTTGGGTATTAAATTCCCTACCATTGAAGTGGTCGACAGGAAATGCTGCCTCAAGCAGTGTATCTTATCAAAGTCCCACACCATCTTGGCTGCAGCCTGAGGATCATTACCTTAAAGCACAATAAAGTGAGTCAGATGTTGTAAACTCAAGGACAAGCTTTATTAATCAAACAAGAATTCCAAAACAAGAGCAGTGTTGCTGAGCCCAGAGAAACTGCAGCAGGGCACATCCTCTACTCCCTTTTTAACCCCCGCCCCTCAGTCCTGTGCCTCTTACCACATGAAGAATGGGAGTTTGATTAACCAGTGTCCTGACCACTGTGTGGCACCAGATGGCGCCACACAACACCCCCCCCCCAGAACCGGAGGAACAAAAACGAGCAGGCGGACAAATGCAACGGCCTGATCTCGTAACCACAGGATCCGCATTCGGATAGCCCACAGGCACAGGTGACGGGGGCTGAGACGGCGATCGCCCCCGACGGTGAGGTTGAGCCACCTGCACCACTGGTCAATGTCCACATGAGCCGGCTTAAAACACGCCACTGATCCAATCTCAGGCTTTCTGTCTACATCCAACACAAAAGTCGAAATGCCGTGCTGCAATATCTGGAATGCACCTCATACGGGCGTTGCAATGGCGTACGATGAGCATCCCAATGCAGGAACACAGATGGGTAGTCCTTGAGGGCAGATGGAACATAGGAAAAAGCAACCCCATGTTGGGATGTTCGAACGGGAGATGTAACAGCACAGAGCAGGGCGACTCCTGCTGCTCCCGCGCAGCTGGAATGAAATCACCAGGAACCGTAAGCGGTGAACCGTACACTAATACAGCAGAGGACGTAGCCAGATCCTCCTTGGGGGCAGTGCGAATTCCCAACAACACCCAGGATAACTCATCGACCCAATCCGGACCTGTGATGCTTTCAAAGCATCCTTGAGACAGCGGTGGAAACGTTCAACCAACCCATTGGATTGCGGATGGGAAGCCGTGATGTGATGCAACTGAGTCCCCAACAGCCGGGCCATGGCAGACCATAGCTCAGAGGTGAACTGTGCACCCCTGTCAGATGAAATGTCCACCAGCACACCAACACGAGCGATTCAATGTATGGCGAGGGCACGAGCGCACGTAGCAGCAGAGGTATCAGCAATCGGAACAGCCTCCCGCCATAGAGTGAAGTGATCAATGATAGTAAACAGATTTAACCCCTCTAGATGGGGGCAATGGACCCACAATATCAACATGGATATGGTCAAAACGACTCTGGAGCACAGCATAACCCTGCATGGGCGCCCTGACATGACGCTGGATCTTAGACGTCTGACAGGAGACACACATTCTGGCCCAGTGACCTACCTGCTTACCCAGACCATGCCACATAAACTTGGCCGCCACCAATGAAATCATCACCCGGATGGATGGATGAGCCAAACCATGAACAAGATCGAATACCCAGCGACGCCAAGGTGCAGGAAGGATGGGTTCCGGCTGACCAGTCAACACGTCACAGAGGACCGTGGCACCAGCAGGAGCAAACCGTACATCCTCCAACACCAAACCAGAAATAGCGGTGTGATAGGCGAGCACCTCATCATCGTCACACTGTGCAGCCGCCAGGGCAGTATAATCAATACCCAGAGCCACCTCATAGACATAGAAACATAGAAATTAGGTGCAGGAGTAGGCCATTCGGCCCTTCGAGCCTGCACCGCCATTCAATATGATCATGGCTGATCATCCAACTCAGTATCCCGTACCGCCTTCTCTCCATACCCCCTGATCCCCTTAGCAGGGCCACATCTAACTCCCTCGCCAATGAAGTGGCTACCCTCTGTGGCAGAGAGTTCAGAGATTCACCACTCTCTGCGTGAAAAAAGCTCATCCGGTTTTAAAGGATCCTTAAGCTGGATGCTGGTGCGGGAACAATCTTCCTGCATCTAGCATCTCATAGACGGCATGGATGGCGGTGCGGGACAACGCATCTGCAAATAGATTGCTCTTCCCTGCAATGTGCCGTATGCAAGTAGTGTATTCCGAAATGTAAGCCAAATGGCGCTGCTGCCGTGTTGACCAGGGATCCGAGATCTTTATGAAAGCGAAAGTAAGAGGCTTGTGATCGTGAAAGCGGTAAAGTCCCTGCTCTCAAGAAAATACTGGATCAAATGCACTGCACAACCTCCAAGGTCAAGTACAGCTTCTTCCCATTAACAATCAAGCTCTTGACGTGCACCGTCCTCAGCACCAAACTATGATGGACTTGTAAAAGGTTGCACTGTGTACTTAAATTTGCACGATTTTGATCTAGTTCACCTAGCCTGATAATTTTACCGAATATTTATTTGTTGTGTCATAACATTTAATGTGCTTGGATAACTGCAGCAAGTAAGAATTTAACTGTTCTGATCCCAGTACAAATGACAATTAATCATTCTTGACTCTTGACTCTTGACATTTCAGCTCAAATCCTCTGGTCGGAGAGATGGGTCTCAACCTGAAATGTCACCTATCCATGTTATCCAGATATGCTAATGTAAACATATAAAATTATTAAGGGATTGGACACGCTAGATGCAAGAAACATGTTCCCGATGTTGGGGGAGTCCAGAACAACAGTTTAAGAATAAGGGGTAGACCACTTAGAACTGAGATGTTAGATGGAGCTCTTACGGCTAGCGGAATCAAGGGATATGGGGAGAAGGCAGGAACGGGGTACTGATTGTGGATGATCAGCCATGATCGCATTGAATGGCGGTGCTGGCTCAAAGGGTCGAATGGCCTACTCCTGCACCTGTTTTCTATGTATCTATGCTGCTTGACCTGGTGAGAGCATACTAACTGGTTGAAACACAGCTTGGTTTGGCAATTCAAATGCCCAAGAACTTTCCATGTTGAGAATTCCTCCACTGCCAGAGTGAGGCCCAAAGCAATTTGGAGCAACAGCACCCCCACAGTTGAGCAGCTTACAACCCGGCGGTATGAATATTAAATTCTCTAACTACACGTAACCCTTGTTTTCCCTCTCTCTCCATCCGTCCCTCACCCTAGTTATCCGACTAGTTTCACTGTCCTCCTGATTAATTTTATTCATTGTATGCCTCGTTGTCACCTTCCCCTCAGCCACCAATGAACCATTCTATATTGTTCAAGAAGGAACTGCAGATGCTGGGAAATTGAAGGTACACAAAAATGCTGGAGAAACTGCATTTCTCCAGCATTTTTGTGAACCATTCTATATTTCCTTGTTCATCGTTTGCTTTGATCGGTTTTTCACACCTTACCCTTACATATCTTTAGTCTCCCTCTTCCCGTGACTCTCAGTGTGAAGGTCTCGACCCAAAACGTCATCCATTCCCTCTCTCCAGAGATGCTGCCTGTTCCACCCAGTTACACCAGCATTTTGTGTCCATCTTCAGTGTAAACCAGCAGGTCCTTCCTTAACATAAATATAATTGTTTTTCTCTGCATTACAACAGTGGCACACTTGAAGAATAGTTCTTTGGCAGAATAGTGCTTTGTTTGAAAAGAGGTACAAGTTCTTCCTTTCTTTGAAAAGCATTATATTTCTGGTCATTTCAAGCAGTTCAATCCAAACACCAGACCTCTTGAAGTACTCTCCCAACAATTGCCCTTGAGATTGTGGCCACATCTGTATTCGTTGTCTGTGACCTGCCATCAGTGATGTTGTGACTGGTAGGCCTGTGTGTGAGCTATTCAGAATTTTAAAATTCAATTTAGCAAAGTTTCATTTTGATATCTTGAAATGGAGTTTAATCATAATTTTCAGAGGAACCAGCTATTTTGGCAATAACATTAATGATAAAAAGATTATCTTGTTATAAATAATTAGAAAATTAATTTTAAAAACCAATTGCTCAATTTGTATCAGTCTGCAGGTTTGTAAATTGATTTAAGCTACTTATTAATTTATAAATGTATTTAAACATTTTTGCAGTTTCTTCTGAGATTAATCTATTAATTTTGAAATTGATGTATTTAATATGATTCCCCACACTCCAGCAGACCTCTATTTAAACTCAGCTGGAGCTGTAGCTTCAAGACAGGATTCTTTGTCTCAAAATTTCTTTTCTCCACCCTGGGAAGGGCACAGAAAAGATTCACCAGAATGTTGCCAGGACTAGAGCGCTTGAGTTGTAAGGAGGGGTTGGATTGGCTGGATCTTTTTTACCATGGAGTGTAGGAGGCTGACGTATGATCTTAAAGATGTATACAATATCATGAGGCATGGATGAAATGAATGGTCACAGTCTTATTTCCCAGGATATAGGAGTCCATGACTTAAGGGCATAGGTGTATAGTGAGAGGGGGAAGATTTAAAATGGAACTGACAATTTCTTCATGCAAAGGACGGTGTATGTCAAGAATGATCTGCTAGAGGGTGGTGTACAAATGGATACAATGGCGATGCTTAAAATACATTGAGACATGTACATGGATAGGAAAGATTTGGAGGGACATAAGGTCATTAGTAGAATTAGACTATTCGGCCCATCAACTCTACTCTGCCATTCAATCATGGCTGATCTAACCTCCCCAATAACCCCATTCTCGTGCCTTCTCTCCATAACATCTGACACGCACTAATCAAGAATCTATCTATCTCTGCCTTAAAGATATCCACTAGGTCTCCACAGTCTTCTCTGGCGAACACATGGGGAAAACACAGGCGAATGAGACTACTAAGCTATAAAACCTAGTTGGCATGGATGAGTTGGGCCAAAGGGCCTGTTTCCGTGCTATATAACTCTATAGCTATAACTTTAAATGTAACGTGTAGGTGGAGTCAGCAAAACATTGACGTACTGTCTCATCCACAAGATGGTTCTGCTTCAATGGAGAAAGGGTGTTTGCAGACAGAGTGGAAACGTAATCTGGGCATGCAATACAACAGTGAGAGAACCAATGAGAGTGTCATCCTTTGTTTTGATTCATTGGGATCCAGATGTGACTGCAACAATCAGCATCTATTGCCCATCCATAATTGCCCTCAAGAATCTGATGGCGAGTTGCTTTCTTGACTGCTGGAGCTCTTTTGGTAAAGATGGTCTTCTGTTGGGGGGGAGTTCCAGGAATTAGATCCAGCAATGATTAGGCTTGTCAATATATTTCCAGATCAGGATGATGTGTAACATGAAGGAATGGTCCCATATGCCTGCTGATCTTGCCCTGGTGGTGGAGGTGGTAGGTTTAGGTAGTGTGGTCAGGGTAATCGCAGTTCATTTTGTAGATGGTGTGGACTACTGTCACATGATATGCACTGCTGATGGAGACAAGGAATGTTAGTGTGGTGGATGGGGTACTAATCCACCACGCTGTTTTATTCCCCAGGTGATGTTTATCTTTGTGACTATTGTTGGAGCCTATTGTTGGAATAATGCAGTATCCTTTAAGAAATGTACATCCTTAAAGAATGTACATTTCTTAAGTACATCCTTAAAGAAATCCTTTAAAACCGAGATGAGAAGAACTTTTTTCACACAGAGAGTGGTGAATCTCTGGAACTCTCTGCCGCAGAGGGTAGTCGAGGCCAGTTCATTGGCTATATTTAAGAGGGAGTTAGATGTGGCCCTTGTGGATCAGAGGGTATGGAGAGAAGGCAGGTACGGGATACTGAGTTGGATGATCATATTGAATGGAGGTGCAGGCTCGAAGGGCCGAATGGCCTACTCCTGCACCTAATTTCTATGTTTCTATGTTTCTATTCCACTGCATGTCTGACTTTAATTTAGCTTATTGTCATGTGTACCGAGGTAAAGTGAAACTTTTTTGTTGCGTGCTAACCAGTCAGCAGAAAGACTACACATGATTACAATCGATCCATTTACAGTGTATAGGTGCTTTGTATATCATGGAAAGACTTTGGACTGAGAAAGAATGAGTCAATCATTGCAGGATATCCCGCCCTTGACCTGTTATTGTAATCTTGGTATTAATGTGGCTGCTACAAGTGAATGTTTGATAAATGTTGACCCGCAGGATGGTAATGGTGGAGAATCGTTAATGGTAATGCCATTGAATGTCAAGGTTAGACTCTGTAGGAAATAATTTTCAGAGAAGAGGGGGGGCATGAGGACTATTGTATGGGTGGGGAGTAACTGGGGCCACACGGTTAAAAGGGGAAGGAGAAGACCCAGTGGGGGGGGGGGGGGGGGCAGCAGTAAGACCCAGCACAGTCAGGCCCCGTGGTGTAGGAGAACACACAAGATAGACTCTATCGTGTTGGAGATGGTCGTTGCCTAGCAGTTTTGTGTTTACATTTTACCTGAAACTTGCCAGACCGAACCTGAATATTTTCTCTTCAATTGCTAAGTTGGGAATGCAATTTGAACTTCACACATTTATCAGGAAACATCCCCACTTCTCATGCGCATGATGAAACATAGGCCATTGGAGAAACAGCTGAAAGTGGTTGGGTCCAGGGCTCTGCTCTGAGGAACTCCTGCTGTGACCCTGGGTCTTTGATGATTAACTTCCTATAACCACAACAACCTTGCTGCCAGTGGCGTACGACTCCAACCATAGGCGTTCTTTCTTCTTCATGCCCTTTGACCACAGTTTCACCAGGGGAACCTTGATGCCGCATTCAGACGGATGTTGCCCAGGTGTCAAGTGCTTTATTTGAATTCACCTCTGGAAATCAGCTCTTTGAACCATGCTTGGATCAAGTCTGTAATCATGTCTGGAGTCAACTGTCTTGGCAAAATGCGGTGGACATCAATGATCGGGTGAGAGGTGAGTGAACGCCACTTGATTGCATTATCAATGAAACCTTCAGTCACTTTGCTGATGATTAAGTGTAAACTGGGCCATTAACTGGACTGAATTTGATTTGATTTGATTTGATTTAATTTATTGTCATTGGCTTCAATGAAGAGACAACAAAATTATTTTTCCCTTAGTCATACAAAAAATAAAATTAAAAATTAAAAAAATTAAACCTTCCACCGGAGTCCGTGGCTCCCGATGTCCACAGGCCGGGCTGGGCGGAGATTCGTGCTGGCGACCCCCGGCAAAGGTTTCCAGTACACCTCGATGTTAAAATCAACGCCGCCCGTGTTGGGAGCTCCACACCCACAGCTTCGCGCTGTTGGAGAACCGGCCCAGCACTCTGGAGCTCCAAGCGGCGATCCCAGGAAGGCCTTGCCCGCTCCACGATGTTTCCAGCGCCTCGCCGCCTCTGATGAAGCTCTGGTCCGGTCCCGGCAGGAAAGGCCGTGCCAATCCAGCTGGTAGGCCGCGAGGGGGGGGGGGTCGAGGACGCGACTCGGATAATAGCCACATCCTCACCAGGAAGCAATGGAAGGACGGTTTCCCCCTTACCCTAGCCGCTTCCCCCCACAAAAAATATCGGAAAACCCCCCCCAAAAAAACAAACACTCTAACATAACAAAATAAAATAAAGGACAGCCAGACCGTGGGTGGAGGCAGCTAGCAACAGCGCCACCGGATGTCCAAATTTACGTGAACAAGTTATATTGTATTGTTAGGTAGCAGCCTGTGTTGTAACTGCACTTGAAAAGTTTAGCTAGATGTACATCTAGTTCAGGAGCGTAGTCCTTCAGCAATGCAGGTAGGACATTGATTGGACACATAGCACTTGTTGCATTTGGTGCTCTCATTCATTCCAAGACATGATCTGCGGTGAATTGAATGAGCTGAAGGCTGGCTTCTGTAATGGTAATAATCTCTGGAGGAAGATGTGATGGATTGTCCACCTGACAATTCAAGCTGAAAGTAATTGCAAGTGTTTCAGTCATGTCTATTGCACTCACATGCTGGGTTCCACAGTCATTGAGGATGAAGATGTCCTTGAAGCTTCCTCTCCTGACAAGCTGTTCAATAAAGATGTTATCAAGAGTCTGAGGAATAACAAAATTATTATTTGGCATATTTTAACCACACAAGCATTGACTGATCACTGAAAGTAATAAACAGAGTGCCATTAACGAACCCTTTCTTCACCCACCACACGGTCCAGTTGATGTGGCTGGTGTTGCAGCTCATGTTGTAGCCCCTGGAGACAGAGCTTTCTTCAGGCTATCACCACCGACAGGACGCCCTCAGTCACCTTGGGGCTCCCTCACCTCTCACCAGCTACCGTTTCTTCCTTCGTTTAGTCCACCATCCCCCCCCCCCCCCCCCGCTGCCTCCTCCTCCCTCTCCTGTTGCTGTGTCCATGAGGCCTCTCCCGCCTCTAATGCCGCCTCCTCTTTTCCCCGCCTCCCGGAGTCGCCAACATACTCCACTTTGGAAGATGAAAAGGCAACTGAGGGGGAGAAGGAAGAAGCGGTGGGGATGCGGATTAAGCGACGGGTGAGAGGCGAGGGAGCCCCACGGTGACCGAGACCATCCTGATGTTGGCAGCGGCCTGAGGAAAGGGCTGCCGTTCAGGGCTTCAACAACAGCCACTTCAACCGATGAAGAAGGGCTCACTGTTGCAAACCAGCAGCATCGGCGTCTAGTTGTAAGGTGAAACAACACAAAGTGCTGGAGTAACTCAACAGACTGACTCAGCCTGAAGAAGGGTCCCTTGTATGTCACCTATACATGTTTTCCAGCGATATTGCCTGACCCGGTGAGTTACTCCAGCACTGTGTCCTTTTGTGTATTAACCTTCATCTGCAGTTCTTTGTTTCAATTACATCCAATCATGGTAGTTTACGCAGCTATAGCGGACACCCCCCTCCCCTGGTCAATTATAAAATGGGTCTACTTGTTTTACAGGGAAGAAAGTGAAATGAAAGTATATTTTGATATCAATAAGTGTAACTCCCATTCACATGGAAAATCTGCTAGTTCAGTGGCACCAGATTCTCTCATCTGCCGGGTTATCAGTTTTGCTGTATAAGGAAAGTTAGAGTTTTCACTTTGGGTTACTTTGAAGTCAAAGTACAAACTTCACCCATTTTAAGTTAATGTCAAATTCCTGCTTAAACTCACTTTAGTATCGTTTGCAGAAAATAATAAAAGTTGTTTTCAATATATTTTTTGATATATATTTTCGATTGGCAACCTGGTACATTTTGCCTATTGCAGCTGAAAATGGATTTATCCCAAAAAATATGCAACTTTAATCACAGTGTCAAATAGTCACCTGGGACTAACTCAATTTTAAATGATGGAAATTTAGTTTTACAAAATACAAAAATCCATTTGCTCCTTACATCATTCAATTTTTTGGCAAATTAAAAAAAAATTACATTGAAAAGCTTTTAAGACATATCTATTAGTGTCTTCGTGTTAAAATGAACCAGTTTAATTTTTAGAGCTATTCAGAGACCTGTAACTGAATGCAATTAATACTGATGATTAATTCTTTCTGGGGGTTTGGCTTCACGGGTAAGGACTTTCGTTGAGCACAATCTTTTCAAACTAGTTTAAAAAAAGCAAAGAAATTCATCCCTGACTGTGGTACTAAAAGCCTTGTTTTTGAAGAAGGTGTGAATTCTGGTGTTTTTATGACATTTATTTCAATCGAAACCAATAAAGCTGAACTTCAGATGTGGAATAGAATATGAATCTCCTCCATTTCTTGGATCAGGTTGAAATTCTGAACACCTGTAAGCTTCATTTTTGCTGTATGTAGCAGATGTAAAATTCTATAATTTACGTTCAACATGTTGCAAGAGATTCTCCAAAGTATATAGCCTCCACAAACGGTAACTCTAAAATCGTTCAAATGTGTGTGGATTTCCTTCCTTAATCAGGTCTAAAGACAAAGTTCCAGACTGCGAAAAGTGAAAGAATTGGGGAAAGCAGAAATAAAGCCACAGGTAAGGGTGGTGTAGTGTGCTTGGGTTCACTGTCTTATACCTTGCAGAGACTGGACAACTGGTCACATAAACCTCCTCAGGCCTTCCCCTAAACCGTAACTCCAGGACACTGTCTCCCAGATGATTCCTGGAACATTGAATTTTCCAACCTCCGGTACCCACTTCACTTGTGTTCTTTTCCCACTTCTGCCAATTGACTTGTGGTCTTTTTCCCTTTGCTCATCTTTTCCCTCCCTCCCTCCTTGTTACTTGGACATCATCTTCAACCTGAAACATTACCTTTTTTCTTTTCCCATAGATGCAGACAGACCTGCCGAGTATTTCCATAATTTTCTGTTTTTATTTTAACAACTAGTTTTTTTTTTTTTAATGACTTGGTTGCTCGCAAATGTGTTGAAGTGCGATTTGTATCAATATATTCAAAAGAGGGAATAACTAATTTGCTAGGAGCCGTACCCAAAGGTCATTATATATTGAGTCTTTGAGCTTCAGGGTAGCCTGACGTACTGTGACAACGATACATTACTGCAAAACAGACAGACAATACGAGCTACAATTTGGAATTGTCATACATTTATTTAAACAGTGTGCAATACACCAAGGTTTGTTAACAACATACAACATGGGATACAGCCTTATCTAAACAAAAATATTTGACATCACAGGTCTCACACGTATAGATAGAGAAAACTAAATATAAACTACAATTAGATCATAAATACCATTTGAAATGTAATTTTGGTTGATTGTTTATTAATTAAATGATACAATGCTAAAGGAAGATTAGCAAGGAAAATGAATAAATCTACGTTCTCCCTGTGCCCTCGCGGGTTTTCTCTGGGTGCTCCGGTTTCCTTCCACACTTCAAAGACATGCGGATTTGTAGGTTAATTGGCTTCAGTAAAATTGTAAATTGTCCCCAGTGTGTAGGATAGTGCTGGTGTGCGGGGTGTCCGCTGGTCGGCGCAGACTCGGTGAGCCGATGGGTCTGTTTCCACACCGTGTCTCTTAAGTCTAAAGTTTGAAGGTGACTGTAGGTATTGTTCAAGGGCCTGTGTTGATTGGTCATCCTTAATTACGTGTGAGAAGATATAATGTAGTACTTCCTACCTTTGTTTCCTAACTCCATCACTCTCTCTCTCCCCCACCTGTCAGCATCTGTCTGTCATCCTTCACCCTCCTTGCTCCACCTTTCATATATTGGCCCCTGACTACCTTTTCTTTCCACTCTCAGTCCTGATGCAGGGTCTCGATACAAAACATTGCCAATTCCTCTTGCTCCACAGACGCTGGTCAACCTGTATTTCCTCCAGCAGTGTGTTTAGTCTTCCGTTTTAGTAATTTACACTGAAGCTCCAAAGTGACCTCTTCTGTGATTATTTGGAAGGCACTGTGGGATCCCTTATAAAACTTCAGGTTATAGGCACAACCTCTGTCTCATTTAAAGAACATATTCTCCGATAGTAGACAGAAAAGGTTTAGATAGATATGGGCCAAATACAGGCAAATGAGACGAGATCAGAAAGACATCTTCACGTCAACATCTTTATGGGATTAGCATGGACAAGTTGGGAAGAAGGGCTTGTTTCAGTGCAGCCTTTTTATTTTTCCATGAAGCATATGCAAAGAGTTGCTTTCTCAAGCAGACACTCACCAGGGACTAACTCTACTGAACGTTTTTCCTTCCATTATTTATTATGTAAAAGAATATGTGTGTTATGATTGTGTTTATAATTTGTTTGGTTGTTTTGTTGTTTATCTTTTGCACAAAAGTCCGCGAACATTGCCACTTTCATTTCACTGCACATCTCGTATGTGTATGTGACAAATAAACTTGACTTGACTTGACCCAAATCAAATTGACTATTAACAACTTGAAATGCAGGATGTAACCTGACATAACCACAAATTGTTCAACCTATCCGAGTAGCTTGAGGAAGTGAAGGTTTCTGTATATTACTCCTTTCAACATTGGGTAACAATAGCGCGTCAAACACTGCACAGTGTTGGCAGAGTGAAGCCAAGACCCAGAGGCAAGTAGGTCCAAGACAATTGGAGACCATGCCCTGTGCTATGGCAAACAAAAAGCAAAACAAACCTACAGGCACTGAAAACCTGAGATAAAAACAGAAAATGCGTGCTGAAGATAGGTGCTGACCCTAAAAATTGGTTATTAATTCCTTTCATAGATACGTCCTAACCCATTGAGTTACTCCAATACTTTATGAAATGCTGGAAATATTCAGTGTATCAACTGTACAGTGTGACCTAGATTATTGATGTAATTGTTGACTTACTGTAATACTACTTGTACCCGATACAAAACCTACAACCTAAAATAGGAACTGTTGATGGAGGTTAATACCACACAATGGTTTTACTGTATATAACACATGAGGGTAAAGACTGGAGTTTAGTTTAGGTTTAGTTGAATTATTGAGTTTAGTTGAAACCTGAGCTAGGTTTAGTTGAATTATTTCATTTGCATGTATTGTAACAACCACCTGTTTAGAAAGGCCTATTTCACAGCTGAATGGCTCAGAGGAATGAATGAATGAATGAATGATTGAATGATTGAATGATTGATTGAATGAATGAATGCATGAGTCAATCAATCAATCAATTAATTAATTAATTAAATATGAATGAATATGTTTATTGGCCAAGTACATTCACATACAAGGAATTTGCCTTGGTGCAAATCACAGTTTGAACGTTCCACGTATGGTTGGTGATGAAGTTCCACAACCAAGCTGGGATATAAACTGCAGAGTGCGTAGGAAAGCACTGCAGATGCTGGTTTAAATCAAAGGTACATGATCGTCTGGTTGCTAAACACTTTTACTCCTCCTCCCATTCCCACACTGACCTTTCTGTCCTGGGCCTCCTCCATTGTCAGTGAGGCCCAATGCAAATTGAAGGAATTGCACCTCATATCTCGTTTGGGTAGCATGCATCCCAGCGGTATGAACATTGACTTCTCTAACTTCAAGTAGCCCTTGCTTTCCCTCTCTCTCCATCCCCTCCCCTTCCCAGTTCTCCTACCAGTCTTACTGTCCCGACTACATTTTATCTCTGCACCGCCCACTCCCCTGACATCAGTCTGAAGAAGGGTCTTGACCCGACATGTCAACCATTCCTTCTCTCCAGAGATGCTGCCCGTCCTGTTGAGTTACTCCAGCATTTTGTATAAACTGCAGAGATGCATATTGGCAGACAGCTAGGAACCAGAGCAACTGTTTACTTGATCTGTGTCACGAACCAGGTAAAAACATTCAGTCCATGATCATATAAACAGAGGAGATATTAATCAAGCCGTGTAAACTTTGCACATTTCCTCTGTGACTCTGTGCATTACCCCCACCACCCGATTCTCCAATGTCCTCCAATGTCCCACATCCTAAAGACGTGCGAGTTAAAAGGTTAATTAGCTGCTGTAAATTGTTCCCAGTACATAGGCGAGTGGTAGTATTTGGGGAAGGTTTATTGGGATGCAGAGAGACTAAATAATAGGACTGGTATAATTTGCTGCTTGATGATAGGCATGGACTAGATGGTCTGAAGGGTCTGTGTCTGAGCTGCAGAAAGATGCAAGCCATTTATTGCAAATGTATGTGTTTATGTAACATGAATGTTCTTAACTTGTCCTTTTTGAACTGCCAGCCCTCACATTTTTACACTCATTTGAGAAGGTTAAGTGTAAAGGATTCCTGGGAGAACCATTGAAGTCCATTTTCAGCTCTGCCAGTGTTGTAAAATCAGTAGCCGTGTGTGTCGTTGTGTGAAGAGTCTGTCATGTCAACTGCACTGCTTTTATACTATAATCTGAAGGATCACAAGCAAAGCATTGGCCTAGTTGTCTGCAGTCAGGATTGACATAACCACCTCAAGCTCTGCTAATGCTCCTTTTCTACTGCCTGCTCTGATCAATCCTTGGCTATTTTCAAGAATAGGAACACCTTTTAATCGCCAAATGTCACCATCATCTCCTGTCCTCAGTGGCTAAGTTGCCGCAAAGTAACTGTCTTCATCTCCAGACTTAAGAACAGTTTATTCCCCATTATTATCAGACCCCTGAACCAATCACATTGTTTACACATCTTTTCTGGAGGAGCTGCCACATCCTCTTGTTCGTAATTCTACCTCATTCAGTTACTCAATGATTGAATTTTAGGGTTTTTTTTGCACAACGTCAGATTTCACTACATTCTTTGCACCATTCAACTGTTTTGCATCCATTCATTATTATTAATGCATCTATTATTGTCATGTTGACTGTGTACTCTATGAATTACATGCAAGCAAGAAATCTAATTTCACCCTGGTGCCTATGACAATAAACTAAATAAAATAATGTTTATCTTTCTTTTCTTTTTTGGTTGATTCAGTCACCTTCTCAAATGAACCTCCATGCAGTACATCTCTTATTTTTCTCTGAGAATTGTGATGTCAGTCATTTAGCCACTACAGTCTATCATCTGCTTCTTCAATCACTTGACTGATTCATTCATCGGTTTCCCTCTTGCATTCCTGTTTGAGGATAGAGGACAAATCATCCTCTACGATAATCCCCAACAATGGCAGCCCCTCCAGGAAAGATGTGTAAACAATATGATTGGTTAAGGGGTCTGATAATAGTGGGGAAGAAACTGTTTTTAAGTCTGGATTCTCAGCCCCCTTCTCTACTCCTTGTACACCCACGGCAGTTCAGCCAGGTACAAATCTAATTTAATTTACAAAGTTGCAGACGACACCGCCATTGTGGGCCAGATATCAAATAATGACTAGAAGGAGATTGAGAACCTCGTGACCTGATATCGAGACAACAACCTTTCTCTCAATGTCAGCAAGACAAAGGAGATAGTGATCAATTTCACAAAGCGAAGCGGTACACATACCCCTGTTTGCATTGACAGCGCCAAAGTAATCCCTCATTGAAAGTAATTTCAACCATCTCGGTTGAAAGCTTCGAATTGTCAGGAGTAAATATCATCAGAAACATCTTCTGAGCCACCCATATTGAAGCAATAGCCTAGAAAACGCACCAAAGCATTGATTTCCTTAGAAGACTTAGGAAGACCGGCATGTCTCCCACAACTCTCACCAGCTTCTACAGATACGCCGTAGAAAGCATTTTATCGGGGTGCATTCCTGGTGCATGGTTTGGGAACAGCTCCATCCCAGACCGTAAGAAATTGCAGAGAATGTATTTACCTTACCATTTTAAATTCATCAAAACAATGTCAATGTACAGTAACATAACCCAGTATCACATGGCACTGATAACCTGCCAGGATTTGTGTATATTTGCATTGGCCTGATTTAATTTCCTTCCCTTTTTCTTGCTGTTTGATTTTACCCCAGATGTGTCCGATGGCCCGTTGGTTGGAAAGTAAAGACGAGAGATGCCACGAGTGACTGGCATGATTCAGAATGGTCAGATTTACATTACGTCAAGTGCCAATTATCAGTAGGAACGGAGTAAAGAGATCAGATAAATGGATTCAGCAGTGGAGTGCTCCCTGAGTGCCTGTGCATTTGAGTTTGATGCACTTGGATGATGCACGTCAAGAAAACAAAACAAGTTCTGACGTCAAAATTTAATCCTTTGGAAAATTAATGCTATTCAACAAAGCTGATGACTGCACTAACCTCAATAGACAATTTTGAATTTCTATATCAATGCCGTACCTGACGTGAATACTACAGCTAGAGTCTCAGTATCATCCCACTTATTATTAATCAATGCAAGCTGCACTTAGGCGACTAGCAGCGTATAGATTCGTTCAGAAATAGAGAAACAGTGAACAACTTTGTTTTGAACACTATCCAAATAAAAACATCCATAGATGATTACAATCACAAGCATACATGTGTGCAAGGAGAAAGGAGACAAGAATGCAGAATGTAGTGTAACAGCTACAGAGAAAATGCAGATAAAAAAGGTGCAAGGATTGCAACAAATTAGATTGAGGGGCAGAGGTGAGTGTCAGGAATACATCCCTTGCCTTGTGAGAGGTCTGTTCAAGAGTCTGACACATTAGAAAAGAAGCAGTCCTTGAATCTTCACCGAAGAAAGATCCTGATCCACAGTGGACACCATCTAATGAACAATGGAGTCAACTGTTTCCGTCCTTGGTGACAAGATAATTATTGCCTCTTTTGTGTCATTCCTTGAACCTGCCTCTTTGAAGTATTCTCAAGGTGCAGGTTGAGAAGCAGGAGAATCCATTGTTCATTGAATGAGGACTTCTTTAGATTGTACAGAATGGCACAGAATTATATGTATTGTGATCCCCCAGCAATGAAAACAAACTACTTAACAATAGTAATAAAAAAACAGAATGAGACTGGAAGAGTTCAATAAATTGTGCGTCATTTGTGGAGAGGAACAGAACAAATGTTTCAGTCGAATGAGTGATCAATAATTTGAATTGTGTCTCAATCATAATGTGAGAGTACAAGGTGAGACTGGTCCATTCAAAGTCAATAAATTGTCTGTGCTGTGCTTATCCTGATTTACTAAGAATGGACTTTCAAGTACAGCAATCAGGAGCAGGAGATCCAATTAATCTCTTGATGCAGGACACTAAGGTCAATCTGTGCCATTGGTGACTCTGGAGAATGAAACTTGCAACTTCCGATATTAATGTAATCCATGGCAAAGCAGAATGGAAATCAGTCAAGAAATGATTAGTTTAATATGCAAGTCTAAATAGCCTCAAACCACAATTGGCAGAAATATTGGTGAGATGAGCAACAAGAGCTCCAGTGGCAACTAACATTTTCTCTGCAGGAGCTCACCCACTCTTCTGAGCTCTATCAACACTGCTCTGCCAGAAGACCAGTCTGCTGGGTTACTTCTGGGATACCACCAGGGGCACCGCATGATTGGCAGCCCCGCCAACAGTCTGTTTGTTTTTTATATTAAATTTAGTGTGTGTTAAAAGTCTGTGTCACAATCTGCGCTCTCCTCATTCTCATCCACTTCACCTCCCAGTACTTTTCCACCGGTCCCTCCTTCTCCTCACCTGCCTGCCTGCCACTCCCCTCTCATCAGCCCAACTCTCCTCACCTGTTGCACTCAGTTGCCTCTGATCACCAATTAACCCGGTATATAGACTCTCCTCACCGTTCACACAGTGCCAGATTGTTCTCAGCGTTCATGCAGGATCTCCAGCGATTTCCAGACTGACTACACGGATTCGAACCTGCCTGCCCCTGACCCTGACCATTCCATCCTGTTGTCTTCCTATCACCTCAGCCTTCTGACCACGGCCTTCTTCCCGTACCTCCGGGTTTCTGTCTGCCTCTCTCCTGGGCTGTTTGGTGTATCCCTGCAACGGCCTCTCGACTTCCTGCCTGGCTTCGACTCTCCTTTTGTCTGTCCCTCGCTGGTTTGTTTGCATCGTGTGTTGGATCTCCTGGTTACCGGACCTTCCGCTACCCCGACTACGTCTCCTGCCTGCCCCTCTTCGGAACCCTCGCTCAATCCTGAGCCTCTGTGTGAGTACGGTGTACCCATTCCTGTGTTACTACTCTGTGTTACAGTATCGTAATAAAGTTCATGACCAATTATACCTGCCAGATTCTGTGCTGCTATTGGGTCCAAGCTATACCCGTTACAGTCTGTGTAAATGTTCTCTTTTTTTTCGGTTTCGGTTTTTTACCTTGCCGGAGATGAGATTAAATTTTGGATCGCATTCTCCGGTTGCTCTGCAGCCAACCGTCGATGGAGCTGGAGGCTTCCTCGAACTGACATTGGGCCCCACATCGGGGCGTGGACTTACATCGGAGTCGATCCCTTGCCTGGGATCGCTCCAACCGCGGCCGGTGAAATTTACATCGGGAGCTCACAGTCTCGGGTGAGCCTGTGGATGTCGGGAGCTCCAACGTCGCGGAAGGTTCGACCAGCCCCGACGCGGGGTTCGATTGCCCAGTGTGGGGGAGCTGACATCCCCCCCCCCCCCAAAAACAGGAACTGATCGCCTCAACGCGGAGGGCCCACTGCCGGCTACGGGAGTTAAGATTATCCAGTCAACGGAGGGCTCGAGGCCCCCGACCGCTGGAGAGCAATGGGAAGAGATTTGATTTTTTTTCGCCTTCCATCACAGTGAGGAATGTGGAGGAGTCACTGTGATGGATGTTTATGTTTAAATGTGTTTTGTGTGTTCCGTTGCTTTTTGTTTGTATGCCTGACTTGGCAAATGAAATTTCTCATATGTTGCAAAACATACTTGGCTAATAAAGTATGATTGTGATTGTGATTCTTTTGTGATTTTTTATTGGGGTGTGTGTGTGGGGGGGTGGGAGGGGGGGGGAACTTTTTAAATCTCTCCCTGCACTGGAGACCCGACCTTTTCTCGTCGGGTTTCCGTTGTCGTTGGGGCCGCAACGAGGAGCGGCCTCCAACAGGAAGAAGCCGGGGACTCTGGTGCTACAACTCGCCGTCGCGGGGCTGGCCGAGTCCGGAACGGTTGGAGCGGTGGAGGAGCGCTGCCGCTGCTGCTGCCGATGCCGCTGCTGCTGCTGATGCGGAGGCTGCTACTGCGGGTCTGCGGACGGCGGCACCGGGAGCCCGCGGATCCCTGGAGGGAGACCGCTTTTCGGGGCTCCTGCAACGGCGACTTCCCCCGCCCGTGTTGCGGGGTCGAAGAGCTCCTGGAGCGGGGCCTTGCGGGACTTGCGAGCGCACACCCGGGGCTCCAACACCAAGACCCGGTGTGCGACCTCGCACCACCCGGCGTGGCTTCAATGGCCGCGGGACAATCGCCATCGCCAGCCGGGGGCTTTGACTTTGACTCTGACATCGGGGGGGGGGGGGGAGAGTGCAGTGGAGAGATAAGTTTTTTTGGCCTTCCATCACAGCTATGTGATGGATGTTTATGTAAAATGTATTTATGTTGTGTCTGGGGTCTATTTGTGTGTAATGTATGGCTGCAGAAACGGCATTTCGTTTGGACCTCCCAGGGGTCCAAATGACAATTAAATTGACTCTTGACTCTCTTGACTCTTGACATTAAACTGCTGTATTTTCCTTTGATGTTTAACACTGGCTATCTAGAAGTGGGAAAACGGATGATATAGATTAATCTGGGGTTTCCAGGTTGAGTCTTGTCATGGATTCCACTCCATTAGCGAGCAGAACATCGAGCAAGTGCCAGGTTGTGACAACTGTGAAGAGCTTTGAATAACCTCGGTTTCTTTTGATTGTGCTGCATTCTAAATAATATTTTCTGGAGTAGAATTCTTGAAGAAACCATTGCACAGCACCAACTCCATCGTTGCTCATTGCCGTTTAATAGTCTAAAAGATGTCAAGAAACAGATACTGTTCAACCTTCTTCCGTTGACACCAGGTTCTGACTTGCCTTGACGTGACATTGAGTATTGCTGGCTTTGTCCTGAACAGTCAACATTGATCATTAACATTCTTTCAATCATTCAGTCCTCAATTGGTCTTGGTTTCCTTCAATCACAATACTGATCTTTTTGTGATTAAAGTGCTATTTTGTGACGGTACTTACATTAAATATAAATTGTGTAAAGGGATCTATCAACAGGTTAATGCTTCTACTGTTTGACTGCACACATTCACAAATAACATAGGGCTCACTTACAACAATGAAGCTTGCTCAATTTTCGTTAGGACAGGTCAATAGCAATTACAAGAACTCCTGGATCCAGCACCCGCTAGATATGACAGATGCTGGTTATTCAAATAGACTTTTTAACCAGATGTCAACCCATGGATCTCTTCAGTATTGTCCTGATATTAGCCAGGATTGTAATCATGTGTAGTATTTTCTTTGATTGGATAGCAGGAAAACAAAAAAGCTTTTCACTCTACCTCGGTACACTTGACTATAATAATAAACTCATCTAAACTTTGAAAGTGTCCCAAAATTAGTCAAGGAGCTCCCTTGTTATTGCCCCGACATTAGTCTGGGGGCTTTCTCATTGCTGCCCTGATATTTCCCCATAGCCTCCCTCTTTATTGCCCTGTTATTATCATAGAGGTTCCCTCATTGCTGCCCTTGTATTAACCCGAAGGATCCCACCCAAGTGCCGGTTACTATGGTGTACCTATTTAACCTATAAAGTGTTGTTCAACCAAGCTTTTCCTTTAGAAGCAGACCACACTCTCATCATGGAAAGTTACCACACAGAATAGTATACAAAGCTTTGTTGAACATCATCCAATGGTCAGAGAATGTTGTCTCTTTATCCCCAATATACTAAGCTACATTACTTGTACTGTATCTGATTATGCTCACTAGATTATTGACGTTTCGGCCAAAACCTGTGACATCGTGCAATGGTTTAATTAGGTTTACCAACAGCTTACTTTTATTTTGAAGGTCCAAATTATTTCTAAGACCATTCTTCTTAAGGGCCTGTCCCACTTTCACGACCTAATTCAAAACCTCTGCCAAGTTTAAAGGGCCTAAAAAAAAAATCAAGATTGTGGTAATCTACAAACTCCTATGACCTTCCACGACTATGTTCACAAACTCCCACGACTATTTCCATGCCCTCCTTAGGAGTAAAAAGTTGCAATTTCTTTCATTCCGACCATTTTTTTACTCGTGGACATTTTTTATCCAGCTGGAAAAAACGTCCCGACTTACCTGATTCCACAGTACCTACAGCTAGCATAACGAGCCGCTACAATATATCTACCTCCTACGGACTCGTTACGAACATTCTGCGAGTTTGAATCAAGGGGAAAACTCAGGATAATTCATGAATAACTCATGAAAGTGGGACAGGCCCTTTAATGATATTCTGGAAGACATTTGGATGGATACACGATAGGAAAGGTTGTGAAGAATATCGGCCCAATGCAGGCAGGTTGTAGTGTAGATTGGTCATATTGGTTAGCGTGCACAAGTTGGGACAAAGGGTCTGTTTCCTTGCTGTATTACGGTATAACTCTATGGCTACGCTTATTTGGAAAGCTGAGGATGGAATCTTTTCCAGGCGGTTTACAGGAAATTGCCCCTAGACAAATTCATCTTTAACAAACACATAAAAATACAGGTCACTTGATGTTGTAAAGGTTTGGAAAGCTTAATAAACATCCTGACCTACCTGGGAGCTTCTCAGTGTGCTGGACACAGATCTATATGGACCTCCAGCATCTTATTCAAAGGAGATTAAAGCCCCTTCAGTTTGTACTGTTAGAAACAGAAGGCTCCATTCCTGAGAAAGGAGTTCTCTCAGTGTCTGGGCCAGCATCCATCAGTCACTAATTACTCTAAAGGCATCGATAGAGATGGATTGCATCTGTGAACTAATTGCTTTATTATGTTCATTTGCATAACAGCATCCATTAGAAGTAGTGTGGATGGGTTGACATGGGCAAGGTGGGCCAAAGTGCCTGTTTCTGTGCCGTCTAACTCTATGACTTGAACTGCCCTTGCATGGGCTGTGCAGGTGCAGTGGACATGGTCTTTAAATCTGTGCTAACCCCAATTAGAGAAATACAGGAAACAACATGAACCATTATATATGGCCTTGTTGACTGCTCGGGTCTTTGGATCTGTTAATTGAGGATTGTGGAGAAACCTTTTCAAATTTAGCTTTCTCCATGCTGCAACCACTACATGATACTTATGATTTGTGATTCTAACCAGCCAGGTAACATTCAGACCTTGTCATGTGGCACCATTCATGATTGAAAGGCCTTTTATAATGCAAGGCCTCAGAGCCAAAATGTAAACTGGCTTAGTCAGGAAGATTATTTTGCAAATCTGTTCAATGTAGAACAATTTAAAGAGTAGGGAAGAGGTGAAAGATGACAACAACACTGCTGGATGATTCCAGGTTATTAAATAGTTATATAGGTGCAAATTCCTTCCATTAGATGCCTGGATTAAGGATTTCCTCACAAACCGGCCCCAGACTGTGAGACTTGGCCCCCACCTCTCCTCCACTCGCAGGTTGAGTACCGGTTCCCCACAGGGCTGTGTGCTAAGCCCCCTCTTATACTGTCTCTACACCTACGACTGTAGTCCGGCCCACAACAACAACCGCATCGTCAAATTTGCTGACGACACTACTGTGGTCGGACTTATTTCAAAGGGAGACGAGGCAGCCTACAGAGAGGAAGTCCTGAAGTTGACAACCTGGTGCTCAGAAAACAATCTGGCTCTGAACACCAGGAAAACAAAAGAGCTCATTGTCGACTTCAGGAGGCACAGCACCGACTTAGTCCCCCTACACATTAACGGCGAGTGTGTGGAGAGGGTCAACACCTTCCGGTTTCTCGGCGTCCATATCGCGGCTGACATCTCCTGGACGGACAACACGACAGCGGTCATCAAGAAGGCTCAGCAGCGGCTGCACTTCCTGAGGGTCCTCAGGAAGCACAACCTGGACTCTAACCTGCTGCTGACCTTCTACCGCTTGTCCATCGAGAGCCTGCTGACATACTGCATTACAGCATGGTATGGCAGCTGCACCATGGCAGACAGGGAGAGGCTTCAGAGGGTAACCAGGACAGCGCAGAGGATCATTGGTTGCCCTCTCCCCTCCCTGATGGACATCTACACCTCCCGCTGCCTTAGCAGGGCAAAGAAGATCACCAAAGACAGCTCCCATCCTGCGTTTGGACTGTTCGACCTGCTGCCCTCTGGAAGGCGCTATAGGTGCATCAAATCCAGGACAAACAGACTCAGGAATAGCTGCTTCCCGAGAATTATATCTACCATAAATTCAAATCCACACATGCACTGACTACACCGCCCAACACGGACTTCCATCTGTATATATGTATATATGTATGTAGCGCCGTAGAATTTGTGCACCTATCCCCCCCCCCCCCATCTCCCTTCTGTTTTGTTTTTCTGTTTCTTGTTTTTTGTGTAAAATTGTATGTATGCACTGAGTACGAGCAGCTTTCAGTTTCACTGTACATGTATAGTGACAATAAATGGCATATCTATCGCATATCTATCTATCTATCATTATAAATGGGGGGGAAAAAACCCTGAAAATTCTCAACAGGTGTCTGTGCAGAAATATAAATTGTTAACAGTTCAGGCAGATGATCTTTCATTAGAATAACTTTTAGGTTGGCAGGGGACAAAATGGTAATGGAGACAATAACAACAGGGTTATGATTTATTGGACAAATATCAATCATGGTGGATAATATTATTAAGAATCATAACAGCAGGAAACTGAAAGATAAACTTGGTACGAAATCATGACCCTTTTTGGAAAGCATTTAAACCATTGCTAGGACAATATACAGGGCAAATGATGTACATTCCTGTGGATAGCATTCAAAGTCAACCCATTCATGAGGAATCCTCCAGGGCCCTCTTTATCTATATACCTATAAAAGACTCATCTTGTGTGTTGTATATTTGTTTTTTTTTTGTATCTTCCTCAAAATGCTACACGTTAGCGCTTACATTTTTATTCTGACTCACATTTTCCCCTCCACGTCTTAATCGGGTTCACTTAATATTTCATCCTATTTGTAGGGGCACCACTAGGGGTGCCAAATTGAAGGCGCTTCTGCCTACAGTCTGTCCGTTTTTTTTCCCCATCTTTTTTATTTTAGTTTGTCCAACCAGTTTGTTTTGGGGATACTTTCGTTTTTCTATGTGGGGGAGGGTAAGGGGGAAACCGCTTCCCAGTCGCTTCGTGGCGGGGATGAGACTATTTCTCCAAGTCGCGTCCTCGACCCCTCCTCGGGGCCTACCACTGGATCGGAGCAGCCTTTCCTACCGAAGACCAGGGACAAGACCAGAGCTTCGGCGGCGGTAGGTATCGTCACACAGTGGGTGATACCTACCTGGATCGCTGTTTGAAGCTCCGGAGCGTTGGGTCTGCAGCGTCGACATCACGGGGCTGTGGTTCGCGGAGCTACCAACGTGGGCGGTGCTGACCGACATTGCGGAGTCCCTGGGGCCCTTTGTCAAGGGCCGCCAGCTTGAACCTCCGCCCGGCGCGACCTGGGGACGTCGGGAGCCGCGGACTCTGGTAGGAAGTGGTCAATTTGGAGGTCCAAGCCGCTGAGTTTGGCCTCCCGTTCCGACGTCAGAGTTCCAACATCCCAGCGAGCGGGCCTGAACGGCGGGCTGCCCGTAGCGGTGACTGCGGAGGGCTCCGGAGTCCCCAACCATGGGTGAACATCAAGAACATGAGAGGAAGATGACTGACTTTGGTGCCCCCCCCCCCCCCCCCCCCCCCCCCCCCCCCCCCTGGGTTAGTCACCCCCCCCCCTCAGGTATTCATACCCACCCTTCTCTCCCCCACAGGTTGTTCATACCCACCATCCTCTTTCTCCCCCCCCCCCCAGTTTATTCACACCGTCCCCCTCCTCCCCCCTGCTGCCTCAAAAAGGCAGCCATCATCATCAAAGACCAACACCATCCTGGCCACACACTCATTTCGCCATTGCCATTGGCAAGAAGGTACAGGAGCCTGAAAACTGTAACGTCCAGGCTCAGGGACAGCTTCTACCCTAAAGCCAAGCAAGCAAGAATTTCATTGTCCTATCCGGGACATATGACAATAAAACATGATTGGCCCTGGGCAGCACCTATCTCCGGGGTAAGAGCTGATGCCGCGTCCGGCCGCCCCCCTTATTGGGGGACCGGGCCCAATGGGTCCCACTTGGTCTAGTTAACATAAAAGTTTGCACAATAAATAGAAGCACAGAAAATAGGTGCAGGAGTAGGCCATTTGGCTCTTTGAGCCAGCAGCACCATTCAATATGATTATGGCTGATCCCAAAGCCAGTACCATGTTCCTGCTTTCTCCTCATATCCCTTGATTCCGTTTGCCCTAAGAGCTATATCTAACTCTCTCTCTTGTAAACATCCAGTGAATTGGCCTCCACTGCCTTCTGTGGCAGAGAATTCCACAGATTCACAACTCCCTGGGTGAAATTGGGGCAATTGTTGCAGAGGATGAACAATGGTGGTACGGCCAAATATTACTTTGCGGATTTCTTGCAAGATGGATGCCAGTTGTGGATTTAAAAATTGACGTACGAGGGAGTGAATGAAAATGTCCGCTTATGAAATTAGGAATTATCAGAAAACTGTTGCTGTACACTGTTAGCTCTTTTCTGGGACAATATATGAGCTCTTGAATGATTGGTGAGAATGATGATTATATATGCTGCAGGCAGGGTAAGACAAGTTAATATGTAGGATTAAAATGGATAATTTCACAATTGTTCAACAGTCACTTCCACTCAGAAACAGTTGTAACAATTAATTCCTTCATAAGCCTGCATAGATGTCTAGAGGGTACATTGTAATCACAAAATGAGCTGCTGAAATACTTGAAAGGACATGAGTGAGAGGTTAGGACCGTCTTTTCTCTTCATTGCTGTTCTACCTTTCTGAAACTCGCCTGAAGAAAACAGCATCATCTGAGAGATTCTTACTCTGGTCTATGGGAGTCACTCACATCCCTGAACAACTTCACAGCCCTCAGCACAAAATGAAATGCTGGAGGAACTCAGTGGGTCAGGCAGCATCTGTGGAGTGAAATGAACAAACAACATTTGGTACATCTTGATAAAACTGAGAAAGCTGGTAAAGAAAGATGAGTGGAAGGGATGAAACAGGACCGGATAAGTAATAGATGGGCGCAACATGCTGGAGGAACTCAACGGGTCAGGCAGTAAGAATGTGGACAGTGGATGACTAGTAGGACTTGGACTAGTAGGATGACTAGGGTGGCAGAAGGGGGAGAGGGGGAGGGGAGAAGGATCCACCCTTCCTGAGGTCATCTGTTTTCTGGCCCTATTTTGTTCTGGCCTTCTCTATCTTTCAATCTGAAGAAGAACCCTAAACGTCGCCTATTCCTTTTCTCCTGAGATGCTGCCTGACTCCCTGAGTTACTCCAGCATTTTGTGTCTATCTTCAGTGTAAACCAGCATCTGCAGTTCCTTCCTCTGCAAGTGATTCAGGTGAGGAAGGATGATTGGCAGATCAGTGGAGATAGTACTTGCGGGTGAAGTGGGGACAACAAAGGTGCAGATGCAGAATGTGGTAAAGAAGGAAAATAGGGAGTGAAAAGTAGAACCAGAGTGGTTGGAAGGGTATGGGGGAGGAAAAGGAGGTGGAGGAAAATAGGAACATTGAGGTAGGGAGGATGTGAGATGTGTGGATGAAGAAGGGGAAAGGATCTGAATGACGGGGCATGGTGCGTGGAAAGAAAGGTGTGGCATGAGGGTGAGAATTGGGTAGAAGAGAAGAGTAAATATATCTGATAGTAGAAAATTAAATCTCTGTGCTATTGGGTCATAGGCTATCCAAATGGAATATGAAGTGCTGTCCTTCAGGTTTGTGTGTGGCCGCACCCAGGACAGGCAGGTTCGGATGGGATTTCAGAGTTGAAGCACTGGTTCCCAATAACTTGGACTGACAAAATAGAGGTAGATGCTCGACAACTCCCATCTGAGGACCTCAAACAATTATTTTAAATGAGCATCAAGGGTGCAAAGAGAATTAATGAAAATGTTGGGGCTTTGGCTGGGTGTTACTTTAGCAGCATTTTACATCGTGATGAAAGGAAAAGTACAGGGTTGACCAACTTGTGATTGAGCAACTGCAATGACATTCAGCCAGATATTTTCACCAATATTTGGTGGGATGGCCCACTCCATACCAACACCCATTACTCTGATTGTGTCAACATTTCTCTCCCTGTTTGCTTATGCAGTTTGCATTTCATTCATTAAGCAGGAGCTGGGAAAATCCTAATTCTAAAACCTGACCACTCGTTAACAGGTTAAGTTAACAGTCTGAAGAAGGGTTTCGGCCTGAAACGTTGCCTATCTCCTTAGCTCCATAGATGCTGTTGCACCCGCTGAATTTCTCCAGCATTTTTGTGTACTCGTTAACAGCTTGAATGGGATCAAAACTTGATTTTTGTTTTTAAATGATGAACCAAAAAGAGAAAATGCTGGAAAAACTCAGCACGGCAGGTAGCATCTGTAGAAAGAGAAACAGTCAAAATTTTGGGTCTGTGACCTTTCCTCAGATCTGAAGCTTATAACCTGATAAAAACTTCAGAAACTGTGTGATCTAACAGTTTACACATGATGTAGCCCACTAACACGGTGACAAGAATGACCAATTCTCACTTGATTAATGGTTCCCACTGTAGGTTCTATCTACCCAGTGTTGAAATGAAATCATAATTACACTAAGGTGAGTGGATGGTTCTTCCATACTTTGATTAGTCAGAGGCCAGATATTCCTAGAAGTCTGCGGACTTATATTTTATGGAAACGTTACAGACATTTTCTCTGCCCTTGTGGCAGTCCCTGGCTGTGGAAGAGGCCAGTTCCAAATGTCTGTAACCAGCTAAGTGTACAATATGGTCCACTAATTGGGGGTGACTGATTGTAATCAGGGTATTGGCTTATGGATGAATGCTGTCTTGAAGTCATACACACATAAGCGCCCTTACGTCATAAGGTCATTGTAATGGAAATTTCAAACTTTTCCAAACTTTTCCATTGCCTTTACTACACGGGTAGGTGGGAGTGATCTTACACAGACAAGAAAAAACGAATCTTCCAGTCATTATTACCAGCTTAATCTGTTCTTTATTGAAGTAGTTTTACAAACAAAAAATGAACATACCCGATCCTCTTTATTCTTGTACAAATTGTAGATTTCCATTCTTACCATCTGGTGACCAGATCTTCACAAAATACTCTAAAGGTGGTTTCATCAATGTCTTTTCCAGCAGTAACAAGATGTCCCAACTCCTGTACTCAGTACCCTGGTCAATGAAAGCAAGCATGCCGAAAGCTTTCTTCTCATCGTGTCAACTAGTACCACTACTTTCAGGTAACTGTGTACCTATATCCCAAAGTTTCTTTGCTCTGCAACACTCTCCAGAGTCCTACCATTTTCTGAGTAATTCATGCCCTGGCTTGACTTACCAAAATTCATCACCTCATCCTTTCATCTCTGACTACTGCCATGATGTCCTCCCTCATCAAAATTGCAACTGGGATGGGGTATATGTTAATGGGATAGGGTAATGAAGGAAACATGTTAAAGGAATATGGAGTAACAATCAAAGTACTGGATGAACTCAGTGGGTCGGGCAGCATCTGTGGAGTGAATCAACAGGAGACTTTCTGGGTCAGGACCCTTCTTCAGACTGATGGAGTGATGGCAAGAAAGCTGGAAAAGAGAGGTGGGGTTGGGCAAAGTCTGGCAAGTGATAGGTGAATAGGGGGGGGGGGGGGGGGATCGATGGAGTAGGTAACAAAGACAAGAAGTGAAAAGCAGAAAAGTCTGTCAGATAAGGAATGAAGATGGGAGAACTATAAAGCCAAAGGGAAGGATATGGGTGGATGGGGATGTGGAGATCGAAAAGAGGGGAGATTAAAAGGAAAAGAAAGGACTAGGATGGGGGAAGTGGAGAATGAGTGCACAGAGGAGGGGAAAAGGGCAGGGCGACTGAAGTGGCAGGAGATAGTGGTGATTATTACTAGAAATTGGACAATTCCATGTTCATACCATTGGGATGTAAGATCCCCAAGTGGAATATTTGGTGCTGTTCTTCTAGTTTTTCTGTGGCCTCACTCTGGCATTAAAGGAAGCCAAGGACAGAAAGGTCAGTATGTGAATAGGAAGGAGAGTTAACATGGTTGGCAACCGAGAACTCCAGTAGGCCTTGGCAGACAAATAAAATTTGTCGAAAAATTTCGGTAAAATGGCTCCACCCCCTACCTCTCCTTTCCAGCATTCTCCTCCACTACTCCATCGGTCTGAAGAAGGGTCCCAACCCGAAACATGCATACTGCAGATGCTGCCTGAGTCATTGAGTTCCTCCAGCACTTTGCTTTTTGCTTAAGATTCTAGAACCTGCAGTTTCTTGTGTTTCCATTAAAGGAATACTGGACTGATTGGACGATAATTCAAGTTTCACTGTACCTTAGTTGGTACACGTGACTATTGTTTATTGACCTTTGAACCTTTGATCATGATGAGCAGTTTACTCTTTTGAATCATAAGCAATAGTCGGTCCGAATTGGCTGTTCACTGTTGTAATCACTATGTATTTCCTTCCGCTGGTGAAGGAGGCTATACTCCCAGCATGGTCCTTACCAGGCAAGTTTGCAAGTGATGGGGATGTGGCAGCTTTGTCTCGATGATGTCTGTAAATCCATAGTGTGAGGCTTTGTACTGGGAGTGCAGAATTTCTTATTATCCTTGTAAAACTTTTGTTTTATTATGTCAAGAAGATTGATTCCAACCCTGGCCCCAGGTATGTTAGAACCTTGGCACATTTGCCCAACTGTAATCTAAGTGTGCGGCACTTACTTCGGCATAGAACATGTAATGTCATGTCAGTAGAATGAATGTGCACAGTAACGTGGATTAACAAAACAAAGGGAAAGCTGCCTTTACCGAAAAGAATGCTGATCAAAGTCTCCCCACCACAAAATGAGGTAACTACAAAGGAGAGATGTTGGAGGGGGAAGATTACACCACAAAAGAATCAAAGGACAATCAAAGCCTCTGTGACAGAGACAGGGGGATGGAGAGAGACAGGCTGTCACCACCACCTGTCAGTTGAGAGAGCCTCAGGAATGCAGTCACCAGAAGCCAAGCAGGTAAGCAAACTCAACACACCCCTCGTTTAATGTGTTACTGCCGCTGAGACTGGTTGCAGGCACGGCATTGATGACTCAGCACCTTCAAGAAAGGAATGTTTTCATCTCATGCAGAATCCCCAATGTAACATGTAGGAAGGAACTGCAGATGCTGGTTTAAACCGAAGATAGACACAAAAAGCTGGAGTAACTCAGCGACTCAGGCAGCATCTCTGGAGAGACCCATTCATTTGCTCCAGAGATGCTGCCTGTCCCGCTGAGTTACTCCAGCTTTTTGTGTCTATTCTCAATGTAACATGGTGGGGGGTTGATGTTAGGGGGATGAGGGAGGAAGAGGTTTGTGATACATGCATCTCCACACAAAAATGGTCGAGGTAAGGGGACTATTTTTCTCTGTGCTCGATACACTTCCCATTGCACAGTCAATGCATTGCCTCAGAGTGTGATCAAGCTGATGGAGTCTAGTCAATGGTGATTTGTATATAAAGTCCATGTTTCCCTGTAGTGAGCTGTAGATTACATTCTACAAATGCAGCATCTGAAGCCGTATATTTTGGGAACCGTGGATCACATTTTGGAAGGGCCAAGGCTAGGTCAAGAGGGATTGGTGCGTGAGTAGGGATAGCATCCATTGCAGGTTATTCCTTTGTTCAGACTGGTGAAGCAACAATGGAATCAGGAAGTTCCCCAGTTTGATATAGACCAGTGGTTCACAACCTTTTTTCAGGCCACCGTCCCCTCAGCTCCATAACCTCAACCCGAGTGCTCCCCTAACCTACCCTATAAAGAGCGTAATTCAATAAAGTGATTTACACAACCCATTAAGATCAGTGATCGTGACACATGTGTGGCATTATTTATTAAAAACTCTAATGAAATGAAACACTGGTTTAGTGGCAATAACAAGTGTGTGTGCACTAACCACGCCGCTTGGACTATTACCACAATAATTATGCATGATTCATTATATAATATGCAAGTAATAACTTGGATAAGTTCCAAGAAATACTATTTAGCAAAACAGTGCACGCTTCTGGATAGAATGTCAGTGGAGGGCACGGCAGATCATCACCCCATAAATATGTCAACTGGGTACTGCTACCTCTCTTTCCCAATGAAGTTGATGGACAAGTATAACAGGGAATAAATTGAAGGAGTGTTGGGAAATAAGGGGATTGAAACTAATGGAATTTCCTCCCTGAAAACTGACATGGACTCAATGGGTCAAATGGCCTTTTTCTATGTTGCTTGTTGCCAACATTTGTTTACTCATGATTTTAATCATTCTAATGACAATCCTGTTCTTAAAGATTGTCTGGACAATAACCAGGAATAGGTAGGTCAGGAAGAAAAAAAACTGATATGCATAAACAGGTTAAATCTCATAATAATATATGACTGATGTCTTGTATTTTAATGTTTCTACTTGTTGCCAGTGAAGCAATTACATTCTTGAAATCGATTGAAATATGTGTTTATACTTAATATTAGGGCCTGTTCACTTTCAATGTTAAGGAAGATACATGGATTTCTTAAACTCAATGTATAACAAAACATTTTATAAACAGTATAATAGTTTTGAAGACAGAACTATTTCCCTGCAGATGCGGAATCTTGATCAACAAATAAAGTGCTGCAGAAACTCAATGGATCAGGCAGCTTCTGTGACGGGAATGAGCAGATGATGATTCGGGTCGTAACCGTACTTCAGAGTTATATAGTTATGAAGAACAGTTCCCATCATAATGTGAGGACAGCAATTAACATGAATGAGATGAATTACCAGATCATATGTTTTTAGCAAAGGTGGCGGTTGGGCAAAGCATCAAGAGAACACCCATACAACTTCTCCAAAGGTGCTCCATGCCCACCCAAGGAGCTGGGCGGGGCATTGTTTAAGATGTAATTTATCTCCAACAGCACAGAATGCACCTCAAAATTATTAGTGACCTAGATTGGATCCTCAAATCATTGGATAATGATTTGAATCATTTTTTGCAGGGACAAGATTGTGCTATTTAGAGGTTGAACTTAAGTTTAGACTGACTTGATCAGTTCGCTACAGTGTGCACAAGTCGGCTCTTACCCCTGGCAATCAGTCTGTTCTATCTGCAGCTGGAAATAATAGCTCCCTTGCTTGTGGGCCAATAAAATAGTCTTAACATTTTCCGTAATCTAAAACTTGCATTAGTTCCATGTACCCAGCATTATTTGCAAGCTATTAATCACACTTTTTAAGGGTATCAATTAAGTGACTAACTCCAATTTAGGCAATTATTACCACATAGGTCCCTTATTAATAGACCAGATTGGGAACGCCTAACTGTAGCGTGCAGGTGGCCTCTTAAACCATGTTAAAAGTAATGTTACGTAATGGACTACCAGCGAAGACAACATTCTGGCTGCTAACTGAGCCCAGTTTAATGATCAAGAAGGGAAACAAAGCAAAACTGCAGCAGGTAGAAATCTGAAATAAAAACTGAATATCTTGGATATACATAACGGGTCATTTTACGCATGTTTAAAGAGAATCAGTAAATATATCTAAATAAATATTTCTTGATTAGTAAGGGCGTCAGGGGTTGTGGGAAAAATGCAAGAGAATGGGGTTGAGAAAGAAAGATAGATCAGCCATGATAGAATGATGGGGTAGACTTGATGGGCCGAATTACCTAATCCTGCTCCTAGAACTTATGAACTTATGATCATATCATCAGAATTAGAAAAAGCTCAAACTTAAATAGTTTTATTGGAGATACTGAAGGGGAGGGTGTTGACCAAGAGAGAGACAAAAGGTGGTGGTTGGAAGGCTTGTAAATCATAATTTATTATCTGAAAGAAATGAAAATAGAGGGAGATAATGACATAAGAAGAAAGAAAGAGAGAATGAAAAAACTGAGCGAGAAAAAAAGAGGAAGAAAAAACTAAAGAGAGCATGTGAGCAATTACGTATTAGAATTGTGAGATTCAAGATACTGCAGTTGCTGGATATCCAACATAAAAGAAAAAGCTGGAAACACTCTACAGGCCAGGCAGCATCTGAATGGAGCCGTACCCTAAACTGCGTCTGGGTTCTCCAATGTACATGAGCTCACCTCGTGAGCACTGGAAGGTACTAGTGAATTACTGCTTCACTTGGAAGGACTATATGGGATTGAGTATTGCAGGAAGGGTTGTTGTAAAAGAGGGCAGAACAATCTCCTGCAGTTACATGGGAAGGTGCCATGCGAAAGAGAGTAGGCGTTGGCAGAGACGGGAGTGTCACAGAGTCACAAAATGAACAGATCCTTTTGAATGGAGAGTAGACACAAAATCCAGGAGTAACTCACCGGGACAGGCAGCATCTCTGGAGAGAAGGAATGGGTGATGTTTCGAGTCAAGACCTTTCTTCAGACTGAGATATATCCCATGGTGACATCTCACTGCTAGTGCTAGAAATTGTGATCTGCTGAACGTGAAGCACAGTGCAATGGATGATGAGGACAAGAGAGATCCCTGTCTTTGTCCTGGGTGGGAAGAGAGGGATGAGAAAAGAACTGTGGGAGATGGAACAGATGCAGCTGGGAACCTGATCACTGTATTGGATGTGAAACCACAGTTATTGGAAAAAATAAGACGTCTCAGAAATACCAGTATATCATCAGAAAAATAACATAGAATCAGAAAACCTAATGAAAAACTTGGAATTCCTGCAGGAAGAGGATTAGACAAAATCAAGATAGAAGTGGAAGACAATATTCTGGTTCTGAACATTGGATGCAAACCTTTCCCCTGACTGACTTCGTGATGTCAGAAATAAAGGGGAAAATCAGAAATAGACAGTGGGAAAACAAGAAATTAGCAGCCATGAGTTATGAAACTTCCATGAGGGCAGAAAGCAGAACCATTCACTAATATGCTGAAAAGATATGATTCTGGAGGATATGGTATTATGGAAAGAAGGACTTTCCCAGGTTATGGCGATCCATCTCTTATTATTCATCATTATCCTCCAAACTCCTTCTCTTTCTGAGTCAGCATATACCTTAGCTGAGGTTTCAGTTCATGGCCATCCGAAGGGGGGGGTGCGTTGGGTGTGAAAAAAAGATCAGAAAAAAAAAATCAACGTTTCCACTTTGGAAACGGCCAGTTCTCTGTTCTCTCGTCCCCGGGCGGGAGTGGTTGAATCTGAACCCAACGGCTGTAACCCCAACACCAGTCGCTGCTGCGATGGAGCCCGCTCCCCTCGCCTCCCCCCACCGCCAGGGCCCAAGCCATCTTCCCCCCACGCCACCCCCGCTGGATCCACGCCACCTCCGCTGACCCCAGCTGGGCCCACGCCACCCCCGCTGGATCCACGCCACCCCTGCTGACCCCCCGCTGGATCCACGCCACCCTCATTGACCCCCGCTGGGCCCCCGCCGACACCCACTGGGCCCCCGCCATCCCCACGGGGCCCACGTCACCTTCATCTTCGCCCCCCCCCCCCCCCCCCCCACCCTGCAAGAAAGAGGTGAGAGGCTGGAGGGGGAGAGAGAGAGAGGGGAATGGAGAGGAGAGAAAGATGGAGAGGGGAGAGGGAAAGGGGGGTTATCTTGAGTGAGATTGCAAAATTAACGTAGGTTTTAGAGCTATTATATTTTCTCCTCCATATGAATAATATTAAACGATATCAAATAATATCAAACAATTGGAACTGCTTTCTTTTCCTTGATAACAATACTGAAAAATATGAATTCCATAGTTTGTGGTATAAATACACATTTTAATGGGATCATTATATACAGATGTAACATTTCCATTTTGAGATCGGGGGGAGGGGGGGGCTGGGGCCAAATATGCATCAAGCCGATAGCCTAATCGTTAAAGAGTTAAAAGATAGCCTAATCGATAAAGAGCGGAGAAGAGGAATCGGAGCTGCAAAGGAAAGATACTCTGAGAAGTTGAGGAGCAAGTTCTCAGCTAATGACATTCACCACTTCACACCTATTTAAGGCAAGACTCCAGTATGAAAAGAGTGGACCCCTTCCCACCCCAACCAATACTTCACACCCAATCACAGCCTGACCTCAGTCCGCAAAGACTGGGCCCTTCTACACCCACCCCACTCCAATCACCACTCCACTCCAATCACCACTTCACAACCAATGACTGCACCTCCACAGACACCTCTGTCAAGCTTCTCAAGTTTGCGGATGACACAACCCTGATTGGACTGATCCAGGATGGGGATCTCTGTACTCTTTTCAGTTTGACATTTTTCCTATAACATGGTGCCCAGAACTGAACACAATATTCTAAATGCGGTCTCACCAATGTCTTATACAACTGCAACATGACCTCCCAACTTCTATACTCAATATCCGACTAATTAAGGCCAAAGTGCCAAAATACGTTTTGACCACCTGATATACCTGCGACACGACCTTCAAGGAACCATGCAACCATCAACCATTCCTCTGCCCACCTGGCTAATTGATCCAGATCCTGCTGCAATCTTTCACAGCCATCTTCACCAAAGATCCTATAGCAGAGCAAGATAGGCTACTCGTGCTCAATGCAATGGACTGACGTGTAGTACGCTATGGAGGGGATCATGGGCATTTTTCCACGCCCATTTTAGCAACCTGAGCCTACCTAACCCGACCCGACTCGCACTGTAATCAATGTTGCGGGACACCAGTTTGTGTGGGTTAGATTCATAAATCTGTCAGTTCAAACTTCTTGTCAAGAATAAAATTTGATTCTGGTAATTGTCTTTTTTAATGTTTTTTAAATCATTTATTTTTAAATGGCTCACAAGCAGTGTTGATTTTGTAGTAACCGGAACCGACCCGACTCGCAGAGTGATTGACATTGCGGGTGAACTTTTTGTGCATGATTATAGGGTTAGATTCATAATTCTGTTAGTTCATAATTCTGTTGATTCTTGTTAAAGAATAAAATGTTTACAAACACACATACATGAAAATTATATAAATGTATATAACACACACAATTATATTTCTTCTAATCCAATAATGAACTTTATTTCAGACTAGACAAGGGACATTAAATAAGAAACAATGTAAATAAGAAACATTGTAAACCTCCCTGCAACTTCACACACACTAGGCCTTATCCCCCCCGGCACTCTCTCGCCTGCCCCCTTACTACAATGTCCCCTCCTATGCCCTTCTCCTCGCTGCCCCGGGTCGCGCACTATCTCTCCTCGCTGCCCCTGGCCCCACACTCTCTCTCCCCGCTGCCCCGGGCCCCGCACTCTCTCTCCTCGCTGCCCCGGACCCCACACTCTCTCTCCTCGCTATAGGCCAGAGCAATAGGGAGAGGTTGAGTAGGCTGGGACTCTATTTCATGGAGCACAGGAGGCTGAGGGATGATCTAATAGAGGTGTATAAAATCATGATTTGAATAGATATGGTTGAGTCTTTTGCCCAGAGTAAGTGAATCGAGGAGCAGAGACATAAATTTAAGGTGAAGGGCAAAAGATTTAATAGGAATCTGTGGGGTATGTTTTTCACACAAAGGGTGGTAGGTGTATGGAACAAGCTGCCAGAGGAGGTAGTTGTGGCAGGGACTATCGCAACATTTAAGAAACAGTTAGACAGGTACATGGATAGGACAGGTTCGGAGGGATATGGATCAAACGTGGGCAGGTGGGACTAGTGCAGATGGGACATGCTGGGCTGAAGGGCCTGTTTCCACACTGTATCACTCTATGACTCTATCTTTCCCTCTCAAACCCATTCTCCTGCCTTCTCCCCATTACCTCTGACACCCCTATCAATCAAGAATCTATCAATCTCCTCCTGAAAAATGTCCATTGACTTGACCTCCACAGCTGTCTGTGGCAATGAATTCCACAGTTCACCACCCTCTGACTTAAGAAATTCCTGCTCATCTCCTTCCTAAAGGAATGTCTTTTAATTCTGAGGCTGTGGCCACTGGTCCTAGATTCTCCTACTAGTGGAAACATTGTCTCCAAATCCACTCCATCCAGGTTTTTACCAGGCTGGGACAGACGGCAACAGCTTCACACCGTGTCCCAAAGCTTGTGGCCTGTCCTGCATCACCCAAGGCAGCAGAGATGTTATAGGAGAGGGTAAGCACCGTAACAAAGTAGCTCACGATGGTTTGGGTAACATTCAGGAATGTCTATGCATGTCACATCATAAATATTACTGAAGAACGGTCTTGACCCGAACTATAATCTATACCTTTTCTCCAGAGATGCTGCCTGACCCACTGAGTACTCACTGATTTACTCCAGCACTCTGTGATATGTCACCTATCCATGTTTTCCACAGATGCTGCCTGACTCGCTGAGTTACTCCAGCACTCTGTGAAACGTCACCTATTCATATTCTCCGCAGATGCTGCCTGACCCGCTGAGTTACTCCAGCACTTTGTGACTATTTTCCCTTCACCCATCTGCCCAAGCCCACTCTCCCCCCTCCTTTCCTATGTTCCTTTCCACCCATAAATCTCTCTCTGCCTTTATATTTCACTCCTCTTTCAAATCTGCTCTACTTATCTACATGCATTTTGCTTCTTCACTTTTTAGTCATAGAATGATGCAGTGTGGAAACAGGCCCTTCAGCCCAACTTGCCCACACCGACCGACATGTCCCATCTAAACTAGTACCACTCACATGGGTTTGGCCCATATCCATCTAAACCTGTCCTGTCCATGTACGTGTCCAAATGTCTCTTAAACATTAGGATAGTCCCTGCCTTAACTACCTCCTCTGGCAGCTCGTTACATACACCCAGCACCCTTTGTGTGAAAAAGCAACCTCTCAGATTCCTGTTAATTTCTGAAATATTGGTCATAAATTTGGTGCAAAAATGCTCCAAAATAAGGCTCAGAATGGATCAGAGAGCATCTAAAACCCCTGAGCTTCCTGGGCCCTTAAGCGGGCCCTGTACCCTGGCATCGAGGGACTTCACGCTTCGCGCTCGTGATGTGTGCAGCGCACATATTATTTCACATTAAGTTTTTTGTAATCCTGTCATGCCACCCCCCTTTTTGAAAAGCTTTGTACGGGCCTGTAGTCAGACTTGTGTATAAATGGGTTACAATCAATAGCATTTAAAGATATGAATGTTGTTGTTATACAACACATAATCTGAGGAAGACTGTTGGGTCTGATTAATATTCGTAGAAATGCAGATAATATGGAATGATGGAGAAGCTAGTGAAGAACTGTATAGATTAGTTGGGTAAAAACAAACTGCTGGAGGATCTCAGGAGGTCAGGCAGCATCCGTGGAGGGAAATGGAAAAGGACGGTTTAGCTTCAAACTTCCATTGTCGGACAGATTCATTGTTTTTTGCACAGGTAAGTGCTTGACAAATTATAGGAAGATGACTTAAAATCTGCAAGTTAAGCAATGCAAAAAGAGTTACTTAACAAGGGAATTGGCGGAGATGTGAATATGTCCGTAGAGAACCCCAAAATCAAACTGATCAAAGACAATTGGAAGTAGTTCCTGAGAAAGATGGTTTTGAAGGTTGTTTTGGGCTGATTGGGACCAGATACAAGAAATGCTCTTCTTATGATTATATGAACAGGTTTCCTTCTTTCACGGTTTAAAGAGTGGTCCCTACCCAAAACGTTGTCTGCCTATTTCCCTCATAAGGTCATAAGGAATAGGAGTAGAATTCGGCTATTAAGCCCATCAAGTCTACTCCGCCATTCAATCATGGCTGATCTATCTCCATCTCCTAACCCCATTCTCCTGCTTTTTCCCCATATCCTCTGCATTAAAAAATATCAACTGACTTGGCCTCCACAGCCTTCTGTAGCAAATAAATCCACAGATTCACCACCCTCTGACTAAATACATTTCTCCTCATCTCCTTCGAAAAAGAATGCCCTTTCATTCTGAGGCTGACCTCTAGTCCAAGACTCTCCACTCGACAGATGCTGCCCGATCCACTGAGTTTAGTTTATTTAGAGATACAGTGCGGATACAAGCCCTTCGGCCCATCAAGTCCGCGCCGACCAGAGACCCCCGCACACTAACACTATCCTAACACTAGGGACAATTTACAATTATTACAAACTAACTAGACTGCAAACCTGTAAGTCTTTGGAGTGTGGGAGGAAAGCAGAGATCCCAGAGAAAACCCACCAAGGTCACGGGGAAAACATACACACTCCATACAGCACCCGTAGTCAAGATCAAACCCAGGTCTCTGGCACTTTAAGGCACCAACTCTCCCGCTGTGCCACTGTGCCACCTCTAATATTTAAAGGAGATAAGCAGGACAGTTTTTTTAATACTAGAATGGTGGGTGCCTGCAACGTACTGTCAGATCTGGTGGTGGAAGTAGATGCGATAGTGGCATTTAGATAGGCACCTGGTTCATTCCGCACTTTGTCTTTCTCGGGAGTCAAGCAACCATGGTCTCTTGTGTTTCCATTTCTTTCTGCCACACAATTTATTTTTGCTCTTGCCAAAAAATATCTCTGGTGACAAAGGTCCCCTTCCCTGTATTGTGCATCAAACTAAATGCACATGAACAGAGAGCACATAGAGACTGGCACATCGAGGAGGTATGTGCTTGTACATGCAACTTTGGTTTTTGCCAGACACGGTGTCAACAGGAAAGTGAGAGAGAAACTACTATCCCTGCTGAGCAGCCAGTCTCTGTGTGTGGTATTGTGAGAGAAGGCAGGAACATCAATCAAGTGTAAAGCAAACTGCAAGACAAGGTGAAGAAACAACAGGTTAAAGCTATATGAAATAGCACACTAATGGAAGGACATGGATAAGCAGGAGAGGGTGAAGAAATCATTCACAAAACTGTTACCTGGAAAGGAGTACTGGAGTTATCAGGAGCGATTGGATGGCCTGACCTGCCTTCCTTGAGTGAAGGAGGCTGACCATTGATAGTCAGTGTCTGTTTCCCACTGTTAGGGTGACTAAAGCTGAATGGCATAGGTTTAATGTTTAATGAGATTTGGGGTAAATTTTCACGCAAAGAGTAGTTTAAATGAGTTGTCAGAAGGTGTGGTGGAGATAGGAACAGCGGTAACCGGATGTGGTGTCGAAGGACGAGAAGCTGAAGTGAAGAAGTGGAAGCCATGAGACCGAATTGAAATTACGCTGCAAAAACAAATTTCTCTCTCTTTTTTTTTATCCTTTTCAAAAACTTTATTCGACACAGTCATATGATACTACACATCAAAACATAATCAGAAATTACACTATAACAAATAATCATTATAGTACAACAGAGTCCAGAGTCACCGTGGACACCGCGTGTTCCCTCTCCAGGGACACACGTGCATGGACGTAGGCCCGAAAGAGGGGCAGGCAGCCGACTCTAGCCTGACAATCGACTGCCCGCTGCCTGGACCCGCGAATGGCCATCTTAGTCAGGCCCAGGAGCAAACCAACAGGGAGGTCCCACCCCCCCGATCGGCTCTTCCCACTCCCTGCCTTGTGTCCAAACACTAGAATCATAGGACTAAAATGCAACCAGAACTCGAGGAACAACCCCTTCAGATATTGGTACAGGGGCAGTAACCTCTCACACTCCATATAAGCGTGGAACACGGTCTCCTCCTCACTGCAAAAAATACACGCGGCAACGAGCCCGTGAACCGACTCAAAGGTTTATTACAAGCCTCCGCTCTGTGCAGCACTCTCCACCCCAGGTCCCCAATGTAATGGGGGACAACTTCCTTGTAGAGGGACCCCCACTGGGGACCTCCCCCGCCTTCGGGTGGTAACCCCGTCCGCCATGGTGTGTCGGGACTGGAGACGAAGGCAAGGAGGTGTAGAATGTGCAGGAACATTCTGTACAGTGCGCGTCTCTTCGCATCACGAAATGGCATGCTGGCCATCTCAAAAAGGCGACTCAGGTTGTGTGGAGCCGGTGCCCGAGAAATATCCCGGAGCCTAGGCCAGTGAGCAGATCTGACAGAGTGGGTGAAAGCTCAGTCAGAACCACTCTAGGCACGCGCCTCTCCTCGACACCTGCCATGACAGGGTGAGGACCGACCACTCCCGCAGCCACAACATCCCCCTCCCCTCGTGGAGCAACACGCTGGCTGAAAACAACCAGATTCCTCACTCTTAGCACATCCCGGTAGAAAATAGGCAAGCCCCTTAGGGTGGGTCAACTGATGCCCGTCACCGGGGGCCGCAATGACCCCGACAGAAAAAATACGTGGCTAAAGCGTGCCATCTGGGGGGGTTCTCTATATACATATACCATCGCAGAGTCCAGAGACAGAGAGCCGCCACCTGGGTACAAACGCATATCAAGGACTGGCCACCCTACTCTAACGGGAGACTCAGGACCGCTGCGGAAAGCCAGTGCTGCCTATTCCCCCAAAATAAATCTACCAGCTTCTTCTGTAAAGCAGTTACAAATATGGAAGGTGGGACAAGAGTAGCCAGCCGGTACCATAACATAGAGGCCACCAGCTGGTTTATGACCAACACCCTCCCCTGAAAGGAAAGAACTCCAAACAGGCCTGACCAGCGCCCCAGCCGGGCAACCACTTTCATCTCCAACTCCTGCCAGTTTGCCGGCCAAGCATCCTCAGTGGGGCTCAGGTAAACCCCCAGATAGAGGAGGTGCGTGGTGCTCCACGCATACATTGTCATCTCCTCCGGCAGGGAGTCTACCTGCCACTAACCCACTAAAAGTCCAGAGCACTTGCTCCAGTTAACCCTGGCAGAAGATGCAGCCGAGAAAATCCTCTGGCAGTCACGCATCCTCCGCAGGTCACCAAGATCAGGGAACATAAGGAGTACATCATCGGCATACTCCGAAAGAACCACCTCCACCCCCGGGCCAGGTAGGGCCAAGCCTGTCAACCTCCTCCGAAGAAGACACAGGAACGGCTCCACACAAACCGAGTACAACTGACCCGACATGGGACACCCCTGACGGACCCTCCTCCCAAAATGAAAGGGAGCCAACAACACACCATTAACCTTCACAAGACACTCCACTGCAGCGTACAAAAGCCGGAGCCGGGCCACGAAATGCGGTCCAAATCCAAACGCTTGCAATGTCCCGAAGAGGTAATCATGCTCTACCCTATCAAAAGCCTTCTCCTGATCAAGAGACAGAAAAGCAGCTGACTGACCCTGGGCTAGATGAATCAAGTCCCTAACCAGGTGGATGTTATCCTGAATGGACCGACCAGGGACTGTATAGGACTGGTCAGAATAAATCAGTTGTGACAGCACGGAACCCAGGCCATTTGCCATCGCCCGTGCAAAACACTTTATACTCTGTACATAGGAGAGAGACCGGGCGCCAGTTCTTCAACATGCGGAGTTCACCCTTCTTGGGCAGCAAGACAACAACTGCCCTACGCCACGAGAGAGGCATCTCCCCGGTCGCCAGGCTCTCCCCCAGTCCCAACATGTAGTCACTCCCCAGGATATCCCAGAAAGCTCTAACAAATTCTACCGTCAACCCATCCAGACCGGGGGACTTACCCTTCCTGAGCTGGTGCAAGGCACGAGTCAACTCCTCCAAAGATAAGGGGCCGTCAAGAAGATCGGCCACCTCCCTATCTACAGTCGGTAGACCCTCCCACAGTTCATGCTGAGCCTCCCCGCTGAATCCACCTGCGGAGAACAGGGACCCATAAAAGGACCTGACCAAGGCACTGATCCTCTCCGGATCTGTGACAGAGGAGCCATCGTCTGCGAACAGCTCTAAGAGCTGCTTGCGGGCTCCCTGCCCTTTCTCCAGAGAGAAAAAGAAAGGTGAAGCTTGGTCCAGATCGTGCAGCATCTGGACCCGCGACCTCACGTAATCGCCACGGGACCGCTCAAGCAACAGGTTCCTCAAAGCTTCCTTCTTCTCCTGAAACTCTCCCCATTCGCAGGAGTCATCACCAACCCGACCCAGGCGAGACTCTGTGTCCAGTAGTTCCCTCTCAAGCCTCTCGACCACTGAGTCCCGCCGTCCAGTCGACCCCCACGTGTAATCCTTACAAAAGAGACGTATGTGAGCTTTCCCCACATCCCACCACTGCCTAAGGGAAGAGAAGCACCTCTGCCTCTCTCTCCACTTCACCCAAAACCGGCTGAAAGACTCCTGGAAACACCGATCCTCCAGCAGCCTGCTGTCAAAGTGCCAGTACATGGACCCAGCCCGAGCGCCGGAGCTAGGGTCATACACGTTAATGAAATGCAACGGCATGCCATCCAAGCTCACGGCCAGATGGAGCAAACGTTCTGGCACAACTTCTTGCAATTTTAGAACATTTGGCAGAAAATTCTGGACCTCTCTCTCTCTCTCCCCTCCCTCTCCTCTCCCTCTCTCTCTATAGGGGCTGTCCCACTTGGGCGACCTAATCCACGAGCTGGCGAGTTTTCCCTTGACTCGTACTCGCAGCATGGTCGACACGAGGTCCTAGGAGGTCTTTGTAACTCTCCTTCATGCTCGAGAGTAGTCCCCGTGTACTCAAGGCCTCAGCTAGGTCGCAGCGTATTTTTCAACATGTTGAAAAATGCCCGCGAGTAACAATTAGGTCGCCCGTGGGACATAAACTAGACTTGAGAACTGGAGACAATAGACTAAGCGGTTGTCAAAAGAAACAGGGATGTTGCGAAGAAAAATCTTAATGAGTAACTAGGATCTGAATTCAAAGCCTGACGAGGTAGAAGGAGCTTTAATCATATTTTTTATATGCAATTTGGTAAGCATCTGGACTAAAACAGGTTACAGGAGATACATAAGCTATGACAGTAAATCGACTGCTCTTACAGAAAGCACATGGACAGCAGACACTCCATCAGTCCAAAGCAGTTACATAATTCCATACAACACCTCCACAGGGTCTATATTCCACAGGAATACAAAGTGTACTTGTGAACAGACACAAAATGCCAGAGTAACTCAGGGGGACAGGCAGCGACTCTGGAGAGAAGGAATGGGTGACGTTTCGGGTCGAGACCCTTCTTCAGACTGACTTGAACTCTTGTTGGTGAGAGTACTTGTGATTGCCTGAAGAACAGTCTCTACTCGAAACGTCACCCATTCCTTCTATCCAGAGATGCCTGCCTGTCCTGCTGAGTTACTCCAGATTTTTATGTTTATTTTCAATTTCAGAGTTAAATAAAAAACACAGAGTGCTGGAGGAACTTTCATTTCACTGCACATCTCGTATGTGTATGTGACAAATAAACTTGACTTGACTTGACTTGATGAACTCAGCGGGCTAGGCGGCATCTGTGGAGGGAATGGATGAGGAGTTGTTTCATGCCAGGGTTCTTCTTCAATGTGAAGGAACTGCAGATGCAGTTGGCTTTGCAAAACGCCAAATGTCACCTGTCCATTCCCTGCACATATGTTGCCTGATCCACTGAGTTCCATCAGCACTTTGCTTCATGAAAATGTTAAAGCTCGGTGTATCCTGGTCAGAGGAACTACAGTCTAGGGTCCCTCTGCCACTGAACACTGAGGTGCTGGATCAAACACCTTACAGATCCATTTGTAAGGAGAAACAGTAGTGTTGTTTACGCATTTTAAGAGAATGAATTGAACTAATGATATAATGAATTTAAAGGAAGACATGTTCCAATTGTATTTACTATTGATAGTATGAATAAATTAAGTTCTTTGTAAACGCAAGTCCATTTATTCAGATTCAGATTCAATTTTAATTGTCATTGTCAGTGTACAGTACAGAGACAACGAAATGCATTTAGCATCTCCCTTGAAGAGCGACATAGCAAACGATTTGAATAAAAAATAAATAATAAGTGTCCGGGGGGGGGGTGTGATTGGCAGTCACCGAGGTACGTTGTTTAGTAGAGTGACAGCCGCCAGAAAGAAGCTGTTCCTCAACCTGCTGGTTCGGCAACGGAGAGACCTGTAGCGCCTCCCGGATGGTAGGAGGGTAAACAGTCCATGGTTGGGGTGAGAGCAGTCCTTGGTGATGCTGAGCGCCCTCCGCAGACAGCGCTTGCTTTGGACAGACTCAATGGAGGGGAGCGTGGAACCGGTGATGCGTTGGGCAATTTTCACCACCCTCTGCAGTGCCTTCCGGTCGGAGACAGAGCAGTTGCCATACCATACTGTGATGCAGTTGGTAAGGATGCTCTCGATGGTGCAGCGGTAGAAGTTCACCAGGATCTGAGGAGACAGATGGACCTTCTTCAGTCTCCTCAGGAAGAAGAGACGCTGATGAGCTGATGATTATTATCGTTCTCACTGTGATACGGGCTGTACCAGTGATACAAATTGAACAAATTGAACCATTGCGGTTGTCAGAATAGCAAGGTGTAATTCAGTCAAACATATAGAGCAATAACACAAGGTCCTGACTCAATATGAGACAGTGCAACATAGAGTCATAGAGTGACACAGCATGCAAACAGGCCCTTCGGCCCAACTAGCCCACACTGGCCAAAATGTCCTAGCTACGCTAGTCCCACTAGCCTGTGTTTAATCCATATCTCTCCAAACCTGTCGTATCCATGTGCTATGCATGAGCTATCTGGGTCATTGTCTTTATATTTATTATTGAAAGGTTAACTGCACATTAGATGGTGCTATTCCAAACATAATATCAACACAACACTGTAATTAAGATCCAGGTATCCCTAAGTTACCACAATAATGTTACAGGATACAATATGATTTTCAAAAGATTGCAACATCAATTAATCACTGCTTGTAGGAGGGGTAAAATGGGGATTATTTCCCCTGAAAGCTAGTTTTTAGGTTCAGATTGGTTCCGCTGAAGCTAAAATGTCATCCTCTTAACATATACCTCTCATCCTCCTGCAAGCATGGTCTTAGAAAGTCTGGCAGGTGACACTGTTGACAGATTTAAAGTGGAAGAAATATCATCCGTTTTATTTTTAATGAGAACCCATTAAAACTTCCAGAGCCTAATTACATATTAATATAAGAAAATGTATGTATTAGGACATCAAAACAACCAAAATCACAAACAGAGAGAATTGCTTTTAAGGCAGCATGGATATTTACTAAACGGTGTAGATGGTGTCAGACTGGCATGTACAGTCTGAGTCTTCAAGCAGAGTTGGAGACACTTGTGGAGACTTTGTGGCGTGTTGATCCTTTTTGTTTCCCTTAATTATTCAACAGTGTTAATGAAATGCTGCTGGGAAATAGCTCCCAGACCTGAATTGTAACACTGTGGTTTCTGTAATTGGCAGTTTGGGGAGGGTGGTGCTGTAACAACTGTAGACAGTGTCTTTGAGATGTTGCCAATTTCCTTGTCATTATGTGAACCATCAAATAATGGTTGTTCAAAGGAATGCAGGCAAATGTGAGCTTTATTACTGTATTTTTCTTCTCCGTTTCACATTCGATTCTTTATCTTTGGGTTTTTTCCTTCCAATTCTTTGGAAGTCTCTTGAACTAAAATCCTAATCTAAAATCCCCTAACCTTTCCCAGTGCTCAACCAACCACAGCCCTGACCACTCAACAACTTGAAGTGTTCTGTTAGAAAGTTTAAAGAGTAATGAATGAGTTACCATTGTATAGCCCTCTTTCTGTGAAAATGCCTAACATTCAAAAATTATCAAAAATAAAAATTACAATTAAATCAACAATAAAATTAAATTAAAAAGTAACAACTCTCTTTCCCCATTATAATTCATGGGGACTCAGAACTCAGGTTATACATAATGTGGTAATAACTAATTTTGAAAAACATCCCATTAAAAACATAAATAAAGCCTTTTGGATCCTCAATTCATTTTAATTGAAACTATGTTTACTGAACAATATAATAAACAGTAATAAGAATACATCTCATTAAAATGATTGCTGGTTTGATATATTTATTTCGCAAAGAGTTTGTAAATTCACTACAACAGTTCAACAAATAGCAGCAGAACCTTCTCAGGGAACATTTGTAGGAAGGAACTGCAGATGCTGATTTAAACCAAAGATAGACACTAATAGCTGAAGTAACTCAGCAGGTGAGACTGAAGAAGGGTCTCGACCCAAAACGTCACTTATTCTTTTTCTCCTGAGATGCTGCCGACTCGCTGAGTAACTTCAGCTTTTTGTGCCTATCTTCGGTTTTCACATTGATAACCAAATTAGCAACAGGTCTTGAGTTGGAGCAGGTTGAGTATGGATGGAAGAACAGGTGGTCAAGATTGTTTAATTGACAGATGTATCAACAACAAACTAAGCAATCCTTACTTGCTCCAGCGTAACAGACCTCTAAACATAACAGATAATATAAAATAATAAAAAATACAAGAAATTCATATTGTGGCATCCATAAAAGTGCAAATGCTTGAAATGCATAGTGCAAGCAAGGACAAAGCCCTAGAAAATCAAAGTTGCTGAGGGTAGTGTTGTGTAGTGTTCAAGAACCTGATGGGTGTAAGCAGAAACTGTTCTTGTCTCTGGAGGTCATGCTTTTCATTCTCCTGGACCTTCTTCCCGAAGGTAGTAGTGAAATGAGGACATGGCCAGGCCAGGTCATTGATGATATTGGTTACCTTTACGAGGCAGTAGTTCCTGTACATCCCATTGATGGTGGAGAGGACACTATCTGGCACAGTCCATGTTGCTGTCCACCACTCTCTGTAATCTCCTACATTCCTGGGTGTTCAAGTTGCCAAACCAGGCAGTGAACACCTGTAGAAGTTTGATAGAGTATTCATTGACATGCCACATTTCCACAATCATCTAAGGAAGTAGAGGCATTGATGAGCTTTCTTTGTGATTGCATCAATGTGCTGGGCCCAGGACAGATCTACAGAGAGATGCACAGCCAGGAACTTGAACCTGTTCACTCTCTTCACCGCCGTCCCGTTGATGAAGTCAGGTCATGAGCCATCAGCTTTTCCTTCCTGGTCAGAAATCAGCTTTTTGATCATGCTAATGTTGAGAGCAATATTGTTGCCATTCCGGTACCATTCAATTGGATTATTAATCTCCCTTCTGTACTCTGATGATTGTTACCCATTGTTCATACAACAGTTGGGTTATTTTTGGTGAATTAAAAAATGGCTTTAAAATTGACTATCATAGGACATAGAGAGCATCGAGCAGGGGTTCTGGCATATGGCCTTGAGGTGCCCCAGTGTTGATGGTTACCAAGGAGGACGTGTTGTTACGAATTTGCTCGTATTTTGGTCTGCTAATGAGAAAGTCAAGGATTCAATCAGATTGGGATGAGCAGAGACCTAGTTCTCTAAGCTTGACAATGTTAGGAGGGGATAATGATGTTGAATGCCCAGGTGCAGTCAAACAGCAGTCTGACATACACATTTTTATTGTCCAAGTAGCCTGGTGCAGAGTGGAGAACAAGCAAAATCTCATCCCTTGTTAATCTATTGTGGTGGCAGGCAAATTGTTGTGGGTCGACGTGCTTACTGAGGCAGACGGATGTCATAATCAACCTCTTAAAGCACTTTATCACCATGGACATTAGTACCATGGGTTGGTAGTCAATGAAGCATGTCACCTTACTCTTCGTGGGCACTGGGTGGCACTTGCATGTTCTCTGTGTGACCATATGAGATTCCTCTGTCTACTTGATTTCCTTACAAAGGTGCAATTTCCGACTGCAAATTGCACCCAACGCGAAGTAATAGCAAAAAGAATCAATGATTTAAGGGCAGGTATGAGGGACAACAAATTGTAAGGTCTGAGGGAGATAACAGGAGATAGTATCAGACTAATAAGAAGCAGCGTGGACCTGATAGGCATTGCAGCAAATGTAAGCTGTTACAAGGGAACAGGTTCAAGGTTCTGACTAGTAGAACAGAAAAAAGCTTACTCATCTGTTTAGTTGGCAAGAGAGAACAATAACAATACTTGTCTAGGTATGCGTGGGGTCCGTTTTACAGCAGCACACCTCTCTTTCTCTGCCTCCATCCACAGCGCTGATCGAGACTCAGCCTGTCGGGGAACCACTGTCTTACATGAACACATCAGATTTATTGGCAAGAGACAGAACAAAAAGAATACTTGTCTTGGTATGTGCGGGGTCCGTTTTACAGCAGCAGCACATCTATCTCTCTCTCTCTCTCTCTCTCTCTCTCTCAAGAGAGAGCAAAGAGCTGTTGGCTGCATCGCTAAGGGGTTTAAATAAAGCACGACCAGCCGCAGCACTATGCGGTTTAAATACAGCGCTGCCGGCCACAGCGCTATGGATTTTAAACACAGCGCTGTCGGCCACAGCACTATGGATTTTAAACACAGCGCTGCCGGCCACAGCGCTATGGATTTTACAGCGCTGCCGGCCACAGCGCTATGGATTTTACAGCGCTGCCGGCCACAGCGCTATGGATTTTAAACACAGCGCTGCCGGCCACAGCGCTATGGATTTTAAACACAGCGCTATGGGTCATAGATGTTCGCTCAAAATTCTCCTATAAAATAAGCTTAAAGGGATTTAGAGACAAAATGAGTGAGTAGATGAAGCTAATGTTGGGAAGATCTATTTATCTAACACAGGCATGATTAAACTGGATCTGGGAAAGACAACGTTTAAATTCACAAGGGGTGCAGATGACAGAGATGTTTAGGATTCCAGATGCATGTGATAAAAAAAAACTTTTGCACAGTTTCAAAAATATTCAAAGATGGAATTATGGCCAGTTGCTCAAGTGATGGGCAACTTGATGAAGTGATGTCAAAGTTTCATAGCGGCTGCTCATACTTGCCTGGGGCTCTCATTGTTTTGGGCCGGATGGATGGATATTTTCACGTTAAGAGGAACATCCAAAATCTATCTGAAACAGTGGGCTAAAAAAGTTAAATGTTAAAGAATGATTTTGACTGATTGGTTTGTGTTAGGAATCTAGTGATCAAATCAAGGTGTCTTTTGTTTTTTTTTAATTGATTTTTATTAGAAGCAATTGTACAAGGATAAGGCGATCGGCATAACAATTATACAATTATCATACAGCTTCATTTTTAACCTTATAACCTAATATTTTTTTTTAAAGGGAAAAAAAGGAAAACAAGGAAAGAAGAAAAATAGAATGAAGAGATAAAGTAGAAAAGAGCAGGCAAAAGACCCCTAAGCTACCAAAGCAGTGCAGAAGAAAGAAGAGGAAATAAGAAAAGAAAAAATGGAGATATACCTTCCCCCCCTCACCCATTATAGCATCGGATTTAAATTGAAACTTGTGTTTAACCATTCTGTAGTTATAAATTTCAGTAAAGGGTATCCATGTCTTAAGAAATTGATCTGTTTTTTTCTGCCAAGCCAAGCCTAATGTTTTCCAAGTGTAATGTCTCGGACATATCTGTAATCCACATCTTCACTGTGGGGACTGTTGGCTGTTTCCAAAATTTAAGTTTTAATTTTTTACACCATTATTAGGCCGTAATTGAGGAAATGTCTTTGAAATATTGTTAGCTAAGAGCAGGCCTCTGACATACCTGATATGATCAGTTTTATATCTGGGTCCAATTTAATTTTAAGTATTTAGGAAAAGGTATCAAATATTCCCCATCAGAAGTTTTGTAACTTTGTACAGGAAGCAAAATAATCGGTTGTAGTTGCTTCTTGGAGGAGACATTTATCACAAATAGGAGAGACATTTGGGAAGATGTTGTTCAATTTGGACTTTGAATAATAGAGCCTGTGCAATATTTTAAATTGTATCAGGGAGTGCCTAACATTAAGAGAGCAGTAATGTATGTATAAAAGGCTTTCCTCCCAACTATCCTTTGAGATTAGTAAACCCAATTCATCTTCCCATGCTCGCCTAAGCATTTCAGAAGACAGGATGTGTGCAGTTAAAAGGGTATTGTAAATGTAGGATATTAACTTACTTGTATCCGCCTTTCTATTCATGCATTCATCTAATATATCTGGGCCCATAGGTCTTGTGTATGTATTTTCACATTGTCTCGGATTTGCAGTTATCTAAAAAAATTACTAGCTTTCAGATGATATTTCTCCTGTAATTCTTCAAACAAGAGGAAAATCCCCATCTCGTAAAGATCTCACAGCGTTTTGATTCCTGAGTTTTTCCATTGTGCAAACGCCTTATCTAAAGTAGACAGTTTCAACGAGGGATTGTTAGTGATTGGTAAAAGGGGAGAGAAATTTCTCAGTTTGAGACGATTTCAACTGTTTCCAAATTCGTAGGGTGCTATGAATTATCAGATTTTGCTCATACGTTGATTTATTTAGATGTAGTGGAGAAGGAAGAATCGCGCCTGTATTAAAAGGCGAACAATCTTCCCACTACATTTTTAACCAGTTTACCTGTTGACATGTATCATCCATCCAGTAGATTAAATTTTTAATATTAGTTGCCCAGTAGTAGAAAAGAAAATTGGGGCGTGCTAATCCACCATTGAAAGGGTCAAGAGCTTCAAATTCCTGGGCGTCCACATCTTTGAAGATCTTTCCTGGTCCGAGAACACTGATGCAATTATTAAGAAAGCACATCGGCGCCTCTACTTCCTGAGATGATTACGGAGAGTCGGTCTGTCAAGGAGGACTCTCTCTAACTTCTACAGGTGTACAGTAGAGAGAGAGCATGCTGACCGGTTGCATCGTGGCTTGGTTTGTCAACTTGAGCGCCCTGGAGAGGAAAAGACTACAAAAAGTAGTAAACACTGCCCAGTCCATCATCGGCTCTGACCTCCCTTCCATCGAGGGGATCTATCGCAGTTGCTGCCTCAAAAAGGCTGGCAATATCATCAAGGACCCACACCATCCTGGCCACACACTCATCTCCCAGCTACTTTCAGGTAGAAGGTGCAGGAGCCTGAAGACTGCAACGACCAGGTTCAGGAATAGCTACTTCCCCACAGCCATCAGGCTATTAAACTTGGCTCGGACAAAACTCTGAACATTAATAGCCCATTATCTGTTGTTTGCACTTTATCAGTTTGTTTATTCATGTGTGTATTTATGTATATAATGGTATATGGACACACTGATCTGTTTTGTAGTCAATGCCTACTATGTTCTGTTGTGCTGAAGCAAAGCAATACTTTCATTGTCCTGTCAGGGACACATAACAATAAACTCTCTTGACTTGACTTGATTTGAATAGTGTTTAAATATAATATAGGTAAATTTAGCTTAATTGAAAGGTTTGAAGAAGACAAGTGTTCACTATAGGTATTGGCACAGATCATTTGAGATTTTGAAGATGTTCCAATCGTTCTTGTTCTATATAATTCCACATAGAGCAAGAATGCAGGAAGAAACAGGAAAGTAAAGCTGAGAGGAGTATACCAAATCTGTTAAATATATTATTCTCTTATATTTAAAAGGTAATGACCATGTTTGTGAAGTTAATGCCTCAGTTATTTGGGGCATAATGGCAGAGCTCAAGTGTACTACCTAATCTGGGTTAAAGTTGTCTCTTTCTTGCAGTAGGTTTTCTGGATGACAGGTTTCTAGACTGATTCATGAAGATAAGATGAAAGCACGGGAAGGGTGCCTTGCCTCCAGGTGTTTTGGAAACTAACCAACTGAGAATTTCCCAAGCTATCCACTCACAACTACCTGGAAGAAGGGAGGAGGATATGTCTCCACCATTCTGTTGATTGTTCTTCTGTAATTTAGGATTCCTGCAGTCTCACTTAAGTATGTTGTCTATCATTGATCTATCTTTTTCATTTTGATTCTTGCAGATCTGTTTAATCTTTGAAGTAACATTTAACATTTTTGCATCTTCGCAAGGCTCAATTTAATGCGTTTCATCTTTGAAGCTATTTGTTTTCAACAACTAATAATTCACCTCCCCACCACATCAGTGAAGTCTTCATTTCAAACCATTTCCATTTTCACTTCAATGCATTATATCTGCCTATACTTTGCACCCATCTGTGCATGAGTCTGTTATTAGTGTTCATAAATATTGACATCTGCCTTAATATTTATCCTCGCCTCACGTCCACTGAAACATTGCACATATTTTCAATTTTTATACTTTAAAGTATAGAGATACAGTGCAGAAACAGGCCCTTAAGCCAACTGAGTCCTCACCAACCAACACTAACACTTTCCTACACACTAGGGACAAATTACAATTATACCAAAGCCAATTAACTTACAAACCTGTACGTCTTTGCAGTGTGGAAAGAAACCGGAGCACCTGGAGAAAATCCATGTGATCACAGGGAGGACATACAAATTCCATAGCAGAACCTGTGTCGCTGGTGCTGTCAGGCAGCAACTCTATCACTGCACCACTGTGCAGCCTTTTGTAAGAAGGAAAGGTTGATCATAGACTAAAGTGTACACAGAACAAGTAACAAAGTGCATACAGAGCAAGTAATGAAATAAAAGGATGAATGGGTGAAATAGAGAATGGTTGAGACCAATTTTTGATTGCTGAAAAGCCCTTCAAGCTGCTAATGGGACAGCTATGCTACTTGTGCACTCTGCATTGGGAGGTATGGTGGGTGCAAAGAAGGTTTCTGCAATCCTATTCAACCAGTGACCACCAGTAGAATGTAAAGCAGGCATTTCAAACTACTGCAGCTGAGGGCTGGTTCTGGCGATCCAGAGTCAGACATCAAGCCCAGACATAACCTCCTGGAAGCCACTGTGAGGAGATAATGCTGGAATAAGCTGGACTCACAGATGGACATTCAACAGCTGTGGCAGGGCTTGCACACCATCACCTCCTACAAGGTGAAACCAGGTTGTATAAGTGCATCACTTGATGCATCACTCCCCGATAATTGGTCGCCCAATTATAGGAAGGATGTCAACAAAATAGAGAGAGTACAGAGGAGATTTACTAGAATGTTGCCTGGGTTTCAACAACTAAGTTACAGAGATAGGTTGAATAAGTTAGGTCTTTATTCTCTGGAGCGCAGAAGGTTGAGGGGGGATTTGATCGAGGTCTTTAAAATGATGAGAGGGATAGACAGAGTTGATGTGGACAAGCTTTTCCCTTTGAGAATAGGGAGGATTCTAACAAGAGGACATGACTTCAGAATTAAGGGACAGAAGTTTAGGGGTAATACGAGGGGGAACATCTTTACTCAGAGAGTGGTAGCGGTGTGGAATGAGCTTCCAGTGGAAGTGGTGGAGGCAGGTTCATTGGTATCATTTAAAAATAAATTGGATAGGCATATGGATGAGAAAGTAATGGAGGGTTATGGTATGAGTGCAGGCAGGTCGGACTAAGGGGAAAAAAAAATTGTTCGGCACGGACTTGTAGGGCCGAGATGGCCTGTTTCCGTGCTGTAATTGTTATATGGTTATTCAATAGCTTTTCTGCTTTGGAAAGGGAGAACAATGACACATCTGAATGAGTCCCCACCGCTCCTGATTTGATTTCAGTCTCTGACATCAGAGAGTGAATCGACATGGAGTGTTCAACCCAGGCAACATACCTGACGGAGTTCCAACTGGTTGAAATATTCAAGGACATCTTCAACGTTCTACTTCTGCAGTCTGAGGTTCTCACCTGCTTCAAAAAGGCATCTGTAGTGCTGGTGCCCACAAAGAGCACGGTGACCTGCCTCAATGACTACCATCCGGTAGCACTTATGTCCTCCGTAATGAAGTGCTTTGAGAGGTTGGTTCTGGGATGAATTTACTACGGCCTCAGAAATGATCTGGTTCCGTTTCAAATGACCTATTGCCATAACAGGTCAACAGCAGATATTATTTCTCTGGCTTTCCAATCTGGTCTGTGCCATCAAGTGTCAGATTACAGTTAATCAGCTACAGCTCAGTGTCCAATACCATCATCATGTCCAAATTCATAACTAAGCTCTAAGACCTGGGCCTCTGTAGCTACTTTTGCAAATGGATCCTTGACTTCCTCATTGTCAAACTTCGATCAGTATGGATCGGTAACATCTCCTCTTCACTGACCATCACCTCAAAGCTTCATGCTTAGCCCCCTGCTCTACTCTCTTTACACCCATAACTATATGGCTAAGTATAATTCCAATGCCAAGTATATATTTGCAGATGGCACCATTGTTTTTGGTTGTGTCATGGGTGGTGGTGAGTCAGCATGCAGGAGGGAGATAGAACACCTGGTTGAGTGATGTCACTAGAATAATCTCTCACAAAATGGGGCCACAGTCTTATCCCCCAATAAAGGGGAAGCCATTTAAGACTGAGGTGAGAAAAAACTTTTTCACCCAGAAAGTTGTGAATTGGTGGAATTCCCTGCCACAGAGGCCACGTCACTGGATGGATTTAAGAGAGAGTTAGATGGAGCTCTAGGGACTAGTGGAATCAAGGGATATGGGGAGAAGGCAGGCACGAGTTATTGATTGGGGATGATCAGCCATGATCACAATGAATGGCGGTGCTGGCTCGAAGGGCCGAATGGCCTCCTCCTGCACCTATCTACTATGTTTCTATGTAAATAAAACAAAACCAAGAACTAATTGTTGACTTCAGGAAGGGGAAATGAGGAGACCACAAGCCCCTTTTCATTGGTGAGTAAGCAGTGGAGAGAGTTAGCAACTTCAAATTCCTGGGAATTAACATCTCCCATGACCTGTCCTTAGTTTAGCCTGAAGAAGAGTCTCGACCCAAGACGTCACCCATCATTTCTCTCCAGGGATGCTGCCCTTCCTGCTGAGTTACTCCAGCTTTTTGTGTCTATCTTAGTTTAGTTTAGTTTCCTTTAGTTTAGTTTAGAAATACAGAATGGAAACAGGCCCTTCAGCCCACTGAGTTCACGCTGACCACCAATCACCCACTCACATTATGGGTTTTATTGTAACCCTTATAATCCCATTTTCACACCCACTCCCTGCACACTTGGGGCAATTTACAAAGGCCAATTAACCCACAAACCCCCATGCCTTTTGAGTCTGGGAGGAAACCAATGCAGTCATAGTGTAAATAGCTCATTCTAAGCTTCCCCCAGCCTAGTTTCAGTCAAAAAACACTGAGTCAAACACTTGCGCAACTAATCTTTATTTTGACAAAACACAATTACATTTCCCACTACTATAACTAACCACCACGGGTTCGATCCTCGTATCTGCCTGGCCAATCCCTCTTTAGCCTCGTTCAAGCTGAGACATTCCAGAAGGTCACGCAGTCCCAAGCGTTCTCCCAGAAGATCGACACAGGACCTCGTGGGAGCAGCTTTTTATAGGTCCCCGAACCTTGAGGGGCCAAACCACATGGGGTTGGTTTCTTTACAGTCCAATAACAGATATCGGTTAACACAGTATATGATAGACATTCCCCTAAACCAATAATACAGTAACCAATACAGTGTATTTGAAAGAAAGTTCTAGAAGGAAGCAAACAAGAATAAACATTGAAACATGTGCCCTGAGATTCAAAAAGCTTCTCCAAGGCTCAACAGTTCGACCAATCATCGATTAAAAGGATGACCATCTTGCAACATAATTTATACTATTTACAATGCTTTTGCAGCGATCCAATCGAAATGATGCATTTAACGTTTGTTTGCAAAACTACTATACATTTTATCAATTTAGGAGAAACAAGGAGAACACCTGGACCTCTCACCATCCTGCATACCAGTCTGAGCCTAGAGTGGCCGGCACCATTCAAAGCCTGTAAAGTTCAGCTGACAAGGGTTAAACAATTCTGACAAGTGCAGGGATCCTCAATTTTATTGCATCTTTATTTTGGCCAGTATTAACATTCCCTTGTTTTATCATTCATTATAACCCTCATCAAAAATGATAACCCCAGAATACAATGATTACTGCTGTACTTTAACAAATATTCTAACAAGAGGTTGATGTAGCTTCTCAGAATTTCATTGATCTTCCTGAGTTTTCTTGGGCATAGCTCCATGATTTCTGTCTGATGAATCTTCACCTCCCGAGTTTCCGTAGGTGCGAATCCATCCACCAATCTTGATAGTTCGTTGATCCTTGATTCATAATAGAGTGGAGAATTTCTAAGAAAACCTGGGAGGAAGCAAGTTAACCACTGATACCTTCACTAATACTTTTACAATGATGAAGATGCACCCAGGCATTTCTTCCTTCTACTTTTACTGCTGTCGGAATAATTAGAAGAACTTGGTAAAGTCCTTCCCAACAATCTTACCCAATTCTTCACTAAGACATAGTCTCCAGGTTTTATTTTAATGGGAGTTACTAATGAAGGTATATCCCTATAGGCTGCTGTCACTCTACAATGTAAATGCCTTAAGGCTCTGGTCAAGGCCAAGATATAGTCGGTCATCTCTGCAGTCATATGGTGGAAATTAACTATTTTCATCACATTCTTGTTCCAAGGACTTTTAAGGGCCTATCGTAAATAATTTCAGCTGGGCTTAATCTGGATTTCCCTGCAGGCATGATTCTCATTTGAAATAAGGCCATTATAATCCATCCAAGTCCAGTCTCTTCCTTTAATTTGGCTAATTTAGTTTTAAGGGTCTGGTTTGCCCTTTCCACAAGTCCAGCAGCCTGTGGCCGATAAGCCCAGTGTAATTGCTGCTGGATCCCAGCTGTTCACAAATTTCTTTATTGATTTGTCCAACAAAGTGTGGACTATTATCTGAGCTAAGTCAAATGGGAATGCCAAATCTAGGGACAATTTCTCTCATTAGCATCTTGACAACAGTAACCGTTTTATTGACAAGGGTTGGGTATGCTTCGATCCACCGGCTGAACACATCGACTATGACAAGAACATATTTATATCCTTTGCATCTTTCTAATTCAATATAGTCCATTTGCAATGTTTCAAAAGGACCCTTTGGCAACGGTGTTTCCCTCCTTCACATCCTACTCCTTTCCATGAGTTGTATTTCTGGCAGAACAGACAATTACTGCTTACCTTTTGAGCAAAGAATTGTAATTTTGGATGCCACCAAGTAGCTAATAGAGTGTCCCCTACTGCCCTTGTACCACAATGGGTTGCATAGTGCATTCACTCTATGACCCATACGGCTAATGAATCTGTCATGCAAGTTTTGTCATTTTAGGCACCACCACCTTACGTTCCCATGATACTTTCTTAGCTACTAAATCTGCATTATGATTTCCAAAATCTATTGGGTTCTGTCCTTTAGTATGGATGCTCCATTTCATTACAGAGATTTGTCTGGGTAGCATTAAGGCTTTCAATACATTTGTCACCAATTGTTTGTGTGATATTTGAGTTCCTGCAGAAGTTAGGAATCCCCTATTTTCCCTAATTGTCCAAAATCATGCACCACCCCAAATGCATATCGAGCATCAGTGTAAATATTTACTTTTAGATTTTCCCCAATAATACAAGCCCGAATTAAAGCGAATAATTCAGCTTGCTGTGCTGAATAGGGTGATTTAAAAGCAGCTGCTTCTACAATCTCTGTCCTTTGATTAATAATTGCATACCCAGACAACCTCTCCAATGGATGAACTCCCATCCACATATAATGTGATGAGAGGGTATTCCATGGGTACATCCCTCAAGTCCTCTCTCACTGATGTTTTTTCCTCTATAACAAATAGACAGTTGTGTCCTGCTTCCGATTGCTCTTCTGGGGGTGAAAAGAGGCTGGGTTAATCAATGTACAATGTTTGAACTGCAATTTCGGATCGTTTAACAGATAGATCTCATACTTACTTTGGCGGGCCAGTGTCAAGTGCTGGGTTTGAAGCTGCCCCAACAACGCCGATACCGAATGTGAACTGTACACTACAATTTCCTGCTGCAGTGTCAAATTAGCAGCTAATTGTAAACTGTTGTAGATTACAGTTAAGATTTGAGTGCAAAGAGGATGTCCCCTAGCTACTGGATCTAATTTGGAGGAGTAACATGTAACTGGTCTATGTCTATCCCCATGCTTTTATGTTAGTACCAAAGTGGCACATTCAGATAGAATTGTACAATACAGTTGGAAAGGATGATTGTACAATGGCCTTCCCAATGCTGGGGCTTGCATCAATGATCTTTTTAATTTTTCAAATGTTTCCTGTGCCTCCATTGTTAATTTAAATTCACCCTCCTTGTTGGTATAAGGAGTTATCTCCTTGGTTTCTAGAGCTATATTTGGAATCCTGTAATAATTAACCATGCCCAGCCATTGCCTCATTTGTCTGGCTTCTTTTGGGACAGGAAATTCGCAGATAGGTTCTAGTCTGCTCTTCTCAAGGCATCTTTTGGTGGCCGAAATTATAATTCCTAGAAATTTTACTTTCTCCTGAGCTACCAGTACTTTTGATGGTGAGATCACATATCCTAGATCGGCTAGATGATTTAGTAGTTGTGCAGTGTCTTTCCGATTATTGGGTTCATCTTTACTGGCCACTAATAGGTCATCAACATACTGCACTTATGTTGATTTCATTTTGAACTTCAAAGTACTTAGTTGATCCTGCAGACGCCTGGAAAATAAAGTAGGCGAATTGACAAATCCTTGAGGCAACCTGGTCCAAATATATTGTTGGCCCCTATATGTGAAGGCAAACAAATATTGGCTGTGTTCATGAAGAGGAAGAGAAAATAATGCATGTTGCAAATCGACTATCGTAAAGACTTTTGCTTCAGCTGGTATTTGGGCCTGGATATGGGCAGGGTTTGGCACTAGGGCATGAAGTGGATCTGTAACAGAATTGATTTATCTTAAATCTTGTACGAGTCTATATTGACCCTCCCTTCCCGGTTTTGGAACAGCAAGAATAGGGGTGTTACAGATTGATTGGCACTTCACCAATATTCCTTTTTCTAGCAAACTCTGAAGTAATTAATCGATGCTGCAGATGGCATGTAATTTCAATGGATATTGTTGGATTGAAGGAAGTGTTACCCCTTTCTGGAGAGCTACACGGATGGGATTGATGTTCATGCATCCTACCTGAGCTGTGTCCTCCACATACACTTGATGGTCCACATACTCGTATACCTCACTCCCCAGATGATGACGTAAGCGGGTAACAACTTTTCTTGGGGCCTGGTAAAATTCAACAACATATTGATTAGACAAATTCTGCTTTCGACAATTATTCGGGTCTGCCAAGGTAATTGTTCCTAGGTCTTTAGCTTTAGCTGGGAAATTCACTTTCGGGTGACATGAGGAGCAACTTTGTCAGTTCCTTTCCATAATTGTGATGGTATTTTAGCATGTTCGGCAGCTCCCTCTTTTCCTTCCACTTGTGTCAATACTTCTATTTCCCATTCCTGTCCTTCGTATGATTTAAAGAAGGTTTCAGCTCACTGTCCTTTCCACTCCTATCGTAAGCCAGTGCAATGTGAAGTGGGGGTTCTTCGTCCAGATCTAAGGACCACCATGGAGGGGTCACTATGGAGTAACATTGTCTACAGGAGCCCAGGGGGTCACTATTACACCTCTGTCGCCACATTCTAATTTTAGTTGGAAAGCACAGAGTAAATCTCTCGCCATCAGGTTGCAATCTAATCTGGTGGTTATCACAAATGTATGTTTGATTACCTTTCCTCCGTATACTACTTCAACTGGCTTCAGAGATGGGATAGTGGCAAGCTTGTCCCGGACAGGTTCTGAACTTCTTTTGATTCAGCTAAATTTAAATTGATTGAAAAGATGACATGGATGTGCCTGTCTACTAGGAGGGTGCAGATTTTACCTTCAACCTGTAGAGACAACATAGGTTCCTCATCAGACTTGCATCCAGTCACTACTAGGTTCACTAATCATAGGCGTGTGAATGGGTTATTCCAGGGAAAGGGGATTCGTCCCTTTGGCTCTTGGTTTTCCTGCCAGTTTCCCTCTGTTCTCTCTAGGATCCCTACATTCTCTTGATTATTGGAAATTTATTCTGTGACCCCCTCTTTTGTTTCTTTCCTTATTTGGGCACCCTCTACTCGAGTGACCTACCCCTCCGCAACTATCACACTGGCCCATTCCTGATGGCTAGTATGTCCTTGACCCTGGTCTTTGGAAGACTGGCTCTAGGGCAGATGCTGTATATGACTTAAATATATATGAAACTATATATGGGTATAAAATATATGGGTATATGAAACTGCATTTGAGTTTGGTGGCCTTGCACCCTGCCTGAAACGGTATGAAACCGCACTTGAGTTTTGTGGCCTTGGACCCTGCTGGAAGTGGTAATATTGTGTACAGTTCTGATCACCACATTTCAGGAAGGATGTGGACAATTTGGAAAGAGTGCAGAACAAGTTCATCAGGAGGTTGCCTGGATCAAAGAGTATTTGCTCTAAGGAGAGATAGGACAAATTTGGATTTTTTGCTCTAGCCCATCAGGAGTTGAGGAACGATCTGAAAAAGTATATAAAATTATGAGAAGCATACATAGATAGGGTAGATAGTCAGAGTGTTCAAGAAGGAACTGCAGATGCTGGAGAATCGAAGGTAGACAAAATTGCTGGAGAAACTCAGCGGGTGCGGCAGCATCTATGGAATGAAGGAAATAGGCAACGTTTCGGGCCAAAATCCTTCTTCAGACTGATGCAGGGTAGGGGGGGACGGGAAGAAGAAAGGAAGAGGAGGAGCCAGAGGGCTGAGGGAGAGCTGAGAAGGGGAGGAGACAGCAAAGGCTACCGGAAATTGGAGAAGTCAATGTTCAGGCCACCGGGATGCAGACTGCCCAAGCGGGTTATGAGGTGCTGCTCCTCCAGTTTCCGGTGGTGCTCACTCTGGCAATGGAGGAGGCCCAGGACAGAAAGGTCAGATTCGGAATGGGAGGGGGAGTTGAAGTGCTGAGGCACAGGGAGATCAGGTTGGCTAATGCGGATCGAGTGGAGGTGTTTGGTGAAACGATCGCCAAGCCTACGCTTGGTCTCACCGATGTAGATCAGCTGACATCTAGAGCAGCGGATGCAATAGATGAGGTTGGAGGAGAAGCAGGTAAACCTCTGTCGCACCTGGAACAACTGCTTGGGTCCTTGAATGGAGTCGAGGGGGGAGGTAAAGCGACAAGTGTAGCATCTCCTGCGGTGGCAAGGGAAAGTGCCCGGGGAGGGGGTGGTATGGGAAGAATTGACCAGGGAGTTACGGAGGGAGATGGGAAGATGTGGCGAGTGGTGAGGTCACATTGGAGGTGGCGAAAATGACGGAGGACTATTTGTTGTATGTGACGGCTAGTGGGGTGGAAGGTGAGGACTAGGGGGACTCTGCCCTTGTTCCGAGTGGGGGGATGGGGAGAGAGAGCAGTGTTGCGGTGTATTGAAGAGACCCTGGTGAGAGCCTCATCTATGTTAGGGGAGGGGAACCCCCGTTCCCTGAAGAATTAGGACATTTCCGATGCCCTGGTGTGGAACACCTCATCCTGGGAGCAGATGCGGCGTAGACGGAGGAATTAGGAGTAGGGGATGGAGCCCTTGATAGTCAGAGCCAGAAAGATAGTCTTTCTTCCCTGGGAGGACATGTGAAATACTCGTGGACACAGGCTAAAACTGAAGGGGGGGTGGGGGAACTTAAAGGAAATTGCGATGTTTTTTACAAAGTGAGTAGTAGTTCCTGGAACATGCTGCCCGGGGAATGGAGGCGGCAGATCGGATAGCAATGCTCAAGAGGCGTAAAATGCATTTGAACAGGCATGGAATGGAGGGATATAAACTATGTAGACATAAATGTACAGTTTAAAGTCGGTACTGACATGGTGGGCTGAAGGGCATGTTCCTTGATGTACGGTCCTATACACTGTGGTTGTTTTGTTTCCCAGTCCTGTAAATGAATGCTTTGAACCATCTCTGAGCAGCAGGTCACAAGGTCTGTGATCCGATCTCATCCTGTGATGTTAGTAATTATTAGGAACAATAAGTTCAGAGGCTTGTTTGTTGCCACAGTGATTCTGTTGGTTTGTGCTGCACTGAATGAAATTGCCAAACCATCCATAGGAGGGCAGGAGATTCATTGTCTAACTTCAACCAAACCTTCAGATGAAGATTTAATTGTCCTTGGCTCCTGTTCCTATTCATGTTAAAGAGGAAAACATAAACCGAACAAAAATTTTGGCATCTGTGCTTCATTAAAGAAAGCTGTCTTTTACTAATGCATGCCTTCTCGGAGCTTCCAGATTGAATGTGCAGAAATAATTATTGCATCCTTCCTTTGATTAAACTATATATAAGCACAACCTTTTAATTCTCCTGTTCCTCACTTTCAGTGGGTACTAATAGCTGGTCTCCTCAGTGTTTGCTCCAAAGTGTTCCATTTCTCTGTGACTAATAAGGTGAAGATAATTCGGCTAAACAAGGATATTTTTCACCTTCTCTTTCATCTGTAGACTATAAAGATGAACTAATATATGCCATGCAAAACACCAAAGGTGCAATTATTATTATTACTAGTGTTTGATTTTAATCATTTTCTACCTGCTTTTAAGAGCAGGATTGAAAGGGAAGTATATTTTGTTCTATGCCCCCGGCCATAATTATGTGGTGTGTGAAAAATGACAGTAAAATAAGGGTGATAATGAAAATAATCAGAATATTGTCACACAGCATATCAACTTCAACCAGAAGCATTTGTCTGTTAGCAGTCTCTGTGCACTAATGGAGTTGAATAAATGCCCTGGCTTTTAGTGGGATTGGAGGTTATACAGATAATTAACGAACTCAAAACTCATCATGAAGGACAGTGCCAAGATATTTCAAAAAAACAGGAAACCCTGATTAGACAATAAGCTTAGGATTCCAGATGTCGGTGATTTCTGAGATAAGGGCACGACTATTAGCACTGTTTGACGGCTTGAAGTTTGACGTCTTCCCATTTACATTAAATTCAATGGAACTTTCATGGAAATATTATCCTAAAATTCCTGTCAAGAGCTTGGTCAGTCCTCTCTGGTGATCTTTGGTAAATTCACGCTTGCCAAATAATTTGCTCAAGAAACAGGCAATTCTTTTATAAACAATCTTTATCAACATTTTGTTGTTCTTTGTTGCAATCACACAGCAATGGCAATGTTTTCAAGGTGTTTTGTAGGAGCACTATCAAATGAACTGATACCTGGTCAGTGAAAATGTATTGGGAAGTTGCCGGAAAGCCTGCCTCTGATGTAGGTTTTAAGAAGTATTATAAAAAAAGAGAGAGTGAGCCAGACTAAGAGTCAGAGTCATAGATAGATTCATGGAGTCATACAGAAACAGGAAACAGGCCCCGAGTCTAAACTCGTCCATGCCGACCAAGATGTCCTATCCATGCTAGTCCCACCTTCCTGAATTTGTTCTATCTTTCTCTGAACCTTTCTCTATCCATGTGGTTGTCCAAATGTCTTTTAAATATTTGTATAGTACCTGCTTCAATTACCTCCTCTGGCAACTCATTCCACATACCCATCATCTCTATGTGAAAAAGCAGCCCCTCAGAATTCTATTTAATATTTCCCTTCTCACCTTAAACCCATGTCCTTTGTTCTTGATTCCCCCACGCTGGGTAAAATACTGTGCATTCACCTTATCTATTCCTCTTATGATTTTATACACCTCTATAAGATCACCTCTCATCCTCATGAACACCAAATAAAGTCCTAGCCTGCTCAATCTCTCTCTATAGCTCAACCCTTCGAGACCTAGCAACATCCTTGTAACTCTTCTCTGCACTCTTTCTGGCTTAACAACATCCTTACTACAGTAGGTGATCAGAACTGAACACATTACTCCAAATGTGGCCTCATCAACGTGTTGTACAACTGCAAAATACATTCCAACTTCTATACACAATAAAGTGACTGATGAAGGCTAATGTACCGAAAGCTTTCTTGGCCATCCATCTCTCTGTAGTGCCATTTTCAGGACACTATGTACTTGCACAGCTAGATCTCTCTGCTCTACGACACTCCCCAGGGCTCCAGCATTCACTGTGGGCTGTTGGTGACAAGATGACAATGGAACCAATTGTGCGGTCATCAATGAACAACCCTACTCCTGATCTTATGATGGGAAGAAGCTATTGGTGAAGCAGCTAATGAATGCTGGACAGGAGACATTGTCCTGAAGGACTCTTGAAGTGATGTCCTGGAAGTGGGATCATTGATCTGCAGGTGCAGCTAGTTTTGGAGCACGGGATCCTCAGTATTGCAGCATGGATATTTCCTGTCCCCTGTGGCTTCAAGTTGTGCTCTCAACCATTTCTTACTATCCGTGGAATTAGTTGAATTAGATTGCTGGCTTCAGTAATGGTGGGAATCTCTGGAAGGAGCAGAGGTGGATCACCTATTTGACACTTCTGCCTGAGTATGGTTGCAATTGCTTCAACCTTGCTTTTAGCACCCACCACCTTTGAGAAAGAGATATTCTTTGAGCCTCTTCCTACCAGTTGTTAATTTTACAAATAGAGGTGGCAGGACTGCAGACCTTTGATCTTGGTTTGTTGGCTATGAGATTATTTACCTCCACCTTTGTTGTCTAGAATGCAAGGAGTGCTACTTTTTTTTAGGCTGCACCTCATTGTTTTCAGATAGACCCGGTGCTGATCTCAGTTTGCCCTTCTGCACTCCTCACTGAACCAGGGACAGTAACCTGGCTTGAAGCAACAGTCTTTGTCCTGGGCTGTGACGTTACAGGTTATGGTGGTGTGTGTTCTCAGGAACACCTTCTTCCCCTCCGTTATCAGACTTCTGAAATGTCCTTCCATATGTTAGGGTATTGTCTGATTCACCTCTAGAGAACATTGGACTTTGTCTATGGAACTGAGGTGCTACTATGCCGAGAACAATATTATGCACTCTGTATCTTTCCCTTTGCTTCTTCCATTGTACTTGATCTTGATTTGGTTGTATTTATGTATGGTATGTCTTATTTGTTTGGACTAAACAAAGCTTTTCACTTTACCTCAGCACACATGACAATAATAAATCCAAATCTAAACCTAAACCTACTGCTGATAGAGTTATAGAGTCATACAGCATCGAGACAGGCCCTTCGTCTCGATTTGTCCATCCTGCCCAAGATGCGCCATCCAAACTGGTCACATTTGTCCGCAACTGGTGGTGTTCCACAACACCCAGTGCTGGATCTGTTCCATCCCATTAAACATGCTTGAAGAGCCACACTACATAATAGAGGGTGTCCTAATTGTGAAGAGGAACTTGTGAAGAAGAACTTGAGAAGGTGGACAGGACCCTAGGTTGTGTTCCTATCCCACAGAACCTTTGCAGCACATTTCCAGAGGTGCATTGGGGAGCTCCCTCTATGTTAGCATTTATCTGTTAGCATTAACAGATTACCTGTTCATGATCATTGGTGGCATAGCATTGTGAACAGATCACCGGTTGCATTTCAAAAGTGCATCATTAGCTTTCAGGTGCTATCTTTATGAATGTGAGGGGCATTTTAAATTTAGCATTATTGTAAACTAGAAAGTCCATGAAAGTGCAGATAAGAGCGGGAGTGTGTAAAATCGGCAGATTGGAAGATTGGGAAGGGCAGAAGAAAAGAGATCAAAGGAGTTTGGGCTGTTGTAATACCAATGAAACTGAAATGGGCTGCCAAAGGATAGGCTTGGGAGAATGAAGGCAGAATAAATCTTATTGAATGGCAGGCAAGTTTACTGTTATTTAAAAAATCATATAACCTTCCACAGGTGCTGCCTGACCTGTTTAGTGTTTGCAGCATTTTCTGCTTTTAATTCAGATTATCAGCATCTGATTATTCTCCTCACATTTTATTCTCCCCACATTCTCATCAACTCTCCCCAGATTCTACCACTCACCTACACACGAGTAGTAATTTATATCGGTCAACTGACCCACAGACAACACATCTTGGTGATATGGGAGGAAACTGGAGCACACAGAGGAATATCGCCAGGTCACAGGGAGGATGTGAAAACTTCCTACAGACAGCGGCAGTGGTCAGGATCGAACCCAGGCCTCTGGAGCTGATGGGAAACAGCTCTCCCAGGTATGCCGCCGTGCTAATCTATCAACGCTGACAATCCCTGTGAGCTTCAAAAGTATACGTTTTAGGAATGACCTTCCAAATATTCACTTTGGCGGCAAAAACAAGGGGGCAGATTATTATCTCAATGGGGTTAGGTTAGGTAAGGGGGAGGTGCAGCGAGACCTGGGCGTCCTTGTACACAGGTCACTGAAAGTCAGCTTACAGGTACAGCAGGCAGTGAAGAAAGCTAATGGAATGTTGGCCTTCATATCAAGAGGATTTCAGTATAGGAGTAAACAGGTTCTTCTGCAGTTGTATAAGGCTCTGGTGAGACCACATCTGGAATATTGTGTACAGTTTTGGTCTCCTAATTTGAGGAAGGACATCCTTGTGATTGAAGCAGTGCAGCGTAGGTTCACGAGATTGATCCCTGGGATGGCGGGACTGTCATATGAGGAAAGATTGAAAAGACTAGGCTTGTATTCACTGGAGTTTAGAAGGATGAGGGGGATCTTATAGAAACATATAAAATTATAAAAGGACTGGACAAGCTAGATGCAGGAAAAATGTTCCCAATGTTAGGCGAGTCCAGAACCAGGGGCCACAGTCTTAGAATAAAGGGGAGGTCATTTAAGAATGAGGTGCAAAAAAACATTTTCACCCAGAGAGTTGTGAATTTATGGAATTCCCTGCCACAGAGGGCAGTGGAGGCCAAATCACTGGATGGATTTAAGAGAGAGTTAGATAGAGCTCTAGGGGCTAGTGGAGTTAAGGGATATGGGGAGAAGGCAGGCATGGGTTATTGATAGGGGACAATCAGCCATGATCACAATGAATGGCGGTGCTGGCTCGAAGGGCCAAATGGCCTCCTCCTGCACCTATTTTCTATGGTTTCTATGTTTCCAAAATAAACAGCAGGTACAATGAGCACATCCTGCAATTGAAAGTGTTGAGAGAATGTAAACAGTGAATTATAGCATCTGACAGAAAATGAATTATGCAAGCAGGTAAGATTTCTGCAATATATGCTAATGTAGCCTCTAATTCTGTGGCCCTTCAAGTGCACTGCACCTGCACCTAATTGTTCAAGGAAAGAACCCATCTGTTTCATAAAAATATCCCATAATCGAGCTATAATGGAAGGTATTTGAATCAACTAAAAGCTGATTCAAGGCTGTTCCTTAGGCAACACTGTAATGTACCATTTTCAGGGATTTAATAGAATTTCTTCCTTTCATAAATTGGTTGCATAACAAATTCCCATAACATGCATTTTTTTGTGGGGCCGTTCGTTAATGGGGTGTGGACATCTGGGAGGTAGGCCAATATCCACTGTACTGAGTTTTTCTGTAAATTGTAGGTTGCTATAAGTCCTGATTAGAATTAGGCATTCACCTTTTTGCTCACACTCTGTCTTCCTCTGCATCAGCAATGGAATTCCTGAGGGGCATCTTCCATTTCCAACTCCACAACACTTTTAAAGATCCTGTTGTCTTTCACTTTGAAGGATACCAGATTCCTGACTATACTTTACAGATATTAAATTGTGAATGGACAAAGGGTTGTAACTGAGCTGATGGTTGAATGTTGTCACTCAGAGGTAGCGTTCAATTGCAGTATATTGCTGAACTATGGTCCTGTGGAATGGTACAATGGCCTAATGGTACTTTATTGTCACACATTCCCGGATACAGTGGAATTCCTTTTTTGCATACAGTTCAGTAACAATATTAATATACATAAGCACATTAATGCCCCTGTCCCACTTAGGAACCTGAATGGAAACCTCTGGAGACTTTGTGCTCCACCCACGGTTTCTGTACGGTTCCCGGAGGTTTTTGTCAGTCTCCCTACCTGCTTCCACTACCTGCAACCTCCAGCAACCAACTGCAACCTCCGGGAACTGCACGGAAACCTTGGGTGGGGCGCAAAGTCTCCAGAGGTTTCCGTTCAGGGTTCCTAAGTGGAACAGGGGCATTAGTGTTAAGTACAACAGTGTAGAAGTAGTACACTGAGGCAGTTTACAACAGTCATCATGTTTTGGTGCCAAATTTCATGATTTAAGTCTAAAGTTTGTTTTAAATGTACAGTTCTTAACTTGGCCATAAAGTCCCATTGTCCTTGTGGCGTTGCAGGGCTAGCTTGGCCAAGCAAAATTGTTGGTGTTCTGCACCACTGCTCCATAACACGGTCCGGCATGGACTCACCATCACCCCTGGAGGGGAGCTTCGACCGCCGGCCCTGCAGTCTACGGTGCTTCTGGCTGCGGCGGAATCCTTAAATCTCGATCGATCGGCCTACACCATCTTAAAGCCGCGGTCTCCGGTGAGGAAGAGCCGATCCTGGACTGACTCTGGACTCTGGTCCTGTCCACGGGGGGGAAATGGAGGAGGACTGGCCAAATTTTGTGCCTTCCACCACAGTGATGAATGCTGTGGTGGATGTTTGTGTTACAGTTTTATTGTGGTTGTGTGTTCTTTATTATTGTACTGCTGCAGACAACCCAAATTTCCACCGACCCTGGTTGTGTGGCAATAAATTATATCTAATCTAATCTAACACCGCAGGCCTCATCCGATCCTCGTGCTCGATCTTTTGGAGTGGCACCCGGTCCAATCAAACCCCAGGCTGCCACAGAGCCTAGCGCAGCCCACTCCACCGATGCCTCGATCCATTCACAGTGACCCGCGGATTTTCGCCCCTCACCTCCGTTCAGTCTTCTTGCCCCGCTGGTGCCTCCCGCAACCGACCTCATTGCATCCAGAGCGTTTTCTAGGGCATGAGAGGACGGACCCCAACTCGCTTACTGACACCATTGTATCCCTGCGGTCTCTGTCGCCGCCATCTTGAATCCTTCACATTTATTAATCTCATACATAATATTTGAGATAGGGTTCCTGTCAAATGGAATCTAACTCAGGGGGAGGAGGAATGATTTTGAGTTTGGACATTTAATCAAGACTGAAAACCTGGTACTCAAGGTGATTCTACAGTGTGACAATTCTTTGCATGCTGGCCCCAGTGGAAACAAACTTAAACGAATAAGACTGAAGAAAGGATGTTTAGATTATGCCTGCGGAAAAGACAAGTGTATGCTTTGACCATTCCATTATTGTTAATTTTCCTTATGCTTCGGGCCTTTTCACCATCCCAAATATGGGCATGCTCCTTCCATTCCATCATTGTGATAATCACTTCATTTCCATTGATTAAATCCATCAATGGTTATTCCATCTGTTTCAATCTTGAAGTAAAATATATGTTTTCCCTCTCCTTAATATCAGAGTCATGCAGTGATACGGCATGGAAACACACTCTTCGGTCCAACTAGTCCATGCCGACCAAGGTGCCCCATCTAAGATAGACCCAATTGACTGTGTTTAACCCATACCCCTCTAAACCTTTCAGATCCATGTCCCAGTCCAAGTTTCTTTTAAATACTGTTATAGTATCTGCCTCTACCACCTCCTCTGGCAGCTTACTCCATATACCGACAACCCTCCAAGTGAAAAGTTGACCATCAAGTTCATATTAAATCTTACCTTAAACATATTTCCTCTTGTTTTTGATTTCGCTACACTGGGTAAAATACTCTGAACATTCACCATGTCCATTTCCTTCATGATTTTATACACCTTTATGTGATCACCACTCTGCCGCCTGTGCGCCAAAGAATAAAGACCTATCCTGCTCAAGCTCTCCCTATAGCACAGACCCTGAAGCCCTGTAACGTCTTGTAAATTGTTTCTGCACTCTTTCCAACGTAATGACATCCTTCCTATGGTAGAGTGAACAAAAATGAACACGGTACTCCAAGTGTGGTCTCACTATTTCTTGTACAACTGCAACAAAACATCCTAACTTCTATACTCAATACCCTGACTTATACAGGCCAATGTATCAAAAGCCTTCTTGAGTCAGCCTATCTACTTGTGACACCACTTTCAGAGAACTACAGGCCCGTACGAAGCTTTTCAAAAAGGGGGGGTGGCATGAGGGGGGGTGCGGGGGGCCTGAACGGCGGGGCTGAGGGGGGGGGGGGGGTTGCGGGGGGGGAGGGGAGGGGGGGGGGGTGCGTGGGCGGGCCTGGGGGGGGGGGGTGCGAGCGGACCTAAACGGCAGTGGGGGGTGGCGGCGCGCATTTTTTTATTACTATAGGGGGAAAAAAGGGTGCACCCTCCGCACCCACCCTTCGGACGGCCATGAACTATGTACCTGTACTCCTAAATCCCGCTGCTCTACAACACTCCCCAGGCCCTACCATTCATCGAAAAGGTCCTGCCCTGGTTTAACTTCCCAAAATGTAACATCTCACACATATCTGCATTAAACCCCATTAACCACTCCACAGCCCACTTGATGTAAAATTTTTATAACCATATTCACTATCTACGGTACCATCCACTTTTGTGTCATCTGCAAACTTGCCAATCATGCCTTGTACATTCTAATCCAATTCGTTGATATAAACCACAAACAGCAATGGGCCCTGCAATGATCCAATGTACACCCTCCACCACCACAGTCTGCTTCCGTGAAGCCAATTCTGCATCCAGTTTGCTAGCCCTCCCTGGATCCCATGTGATCAAACCTTTCAGTGCTGCCTACCATGCAGAACTTTATCAAAGATCTCACTGAAATCCATATAGACTATGTCTTCAGCCTTGCCCTCACCAATCTTTTTGGATACCCCTTCAGAAAACTCAATCAAATTCATAAGACATGATCTCCTACGTACAAAACCATTATGAAAATCACTAATCATCCTCTGTCCATCTAAATCCATAGAAATGTTATTCCCACAGAATCCTCTCCTGTAACCTAGGTCAAGGTTAAGCTCACTAATCCACAATTGCCTGGCTTTTCTTTCCAGACCTTTTTAAATAGAGGCACCACATGAGCCACCCATCTGGCACTTCACCCATGTCTAACAATGATTCATTTATCTCAGCCAAGGCTCCCATAATTTCTTGTCTAGTTTCCTGCTGTGTCTTTGGATAAATCTGATCAGGCCCATGAGCTTTATGTACCTTCATATGCCTTGGGACATCCCATACCTCCTTGACCCTAATACAGACCATCGTCAAGACATCTCCATTGACTGTCCCAAGTTCCCCAGCCTTCATGGTTTTCTCCATGGAAAATTAATTGCTTGAATTAAGATTTGTGGGATTTTCCTTTATCTGGGATGATTTTAAAGTTGTCACACAGACTCAAACTCCTTGACCTGTGCCATAACACTTTGGGAAATCAAGGGAATCACACAGAATTCCCAGACTGAGCACTTCTATTGCAGCCATAATGTTTATTTACGTGGCCCAAATGTATTTCTGGTCAAGAATGTCAATAGGTGATATTGAATGACAGAATTATATTGGTTGGATTCTCCAATGCTGGAGAGAGTCAGTGAATGGATCTTGAATGGTACATATCTCATTTAGTAACACAGCACTGAATGGTTTTCAGGTCTTGCTGCTGTGGGAATGAACACGTTGGCTGAGAAGCTATACATGGTAGTCTTAATGAAGAACCCCACCCCTGATCCTATGATGGAAGGAAGATGATTGATTAAATAACAAGGAAAATAAGACCAGTTCTTGAGTTTGGGCGCACATCTGGGACACATCTGGGACTTTAGCTTTTTTACATAACTTGTTCCCATGTGACTTTTTGCACCATGATGCACTGTTGGGTAATGATCAAAATGGCAATCCTCTTTGAAGGTTAATCATTGCAGCTTTTCCAGGATGCTTTGGCCAATTTTCAGTTATTATAGATTGAAGCATTCTGAAACAAATATGAAACAATCTTATTTGGATGACCTGAAATTAAAGCATATAATTAGTTAGTTACTGAATTATAGCTAATTACAAAATTCAATTACTAGATCTAAACATCTATCAATTTCTTAAGAAAAGGTTAACATTTTTAAATAGCCTAAGTGTCCAAATAACATTCACACAAGAATTCACAATATAACATGATATTTAAATCTCATTGTCATGAATTTATATGCCAAATGGAAGGAATTTAGTGTTTAATTGCTGTAAATTAATGGCCATGGGTTTGCGAGTGGGTTTTTGTGGAACGCGATCGTTTGGAACGTTGCGGTTGCAGTGAATTTGAACCCCGTATCGGCAGGAAAAACACTGCCGGTTCGGATGGGTCCCAAGTCACCTTCTCGCAACGTAAAAATTTGATTAAAGGCATCCTAAGAAGCACTTTTTTATGTAAAAATAAACGGCGTACCTTGCCTTGTCCCCTACGTGAGATCCGTCCCATTGTCGGCGTTCACGGCTTTTAGAAGATGATTTTTAATTTACTCTAGCAATTAAATTACTCAGCGCAGTTTAAAAATAACTCCAGAGAACGAATGTCGGAATGATTTTTCTTGAGCAACTAAACAGGCTGACGAACATCGATTTAAACAGCCTCGAGAAAACGGCATTTTAAACCCGCCCCCCTCTCAAAGGCACCAAAGTCACGCACACGGGCAGTGACAGAACTGCAGTGCCGCTGAAGGTAAGTTTTGTAACATACCTACAAATTGATATCCCTCCACTGCATGTTGTAATTGTGAGTTCATACATATGTACTAGCTAGGGGGAAGGGGCAGAGAGTTGACCTAATGTTACTGCCTTGCACGACACCTAGTTAAATAAGGTTTTATTTTGCCAGATTCTTGTCGGATATGTTAAAAACAAATTATCCAACAGATGGCAAGTGTATCTGTTCAATATACATAATCCTTCCCCCAGGGAGAATGGAATGAGTATTGTGATTGGTGCAGTATTTGCATACTAAGTAGAGACATAAGGAATGACTAATACCATCGTAAGCTCCAACTAAACAAAAGCTAGTGGAGAATTGCAACGAGTTCATTTGCAAGGGCAAGTGGGACTAGCGGAGATGAGACATGTTGGTCGGCGTGGGCAAGTTGGGTCAAAAGGCTTGATTCCATGCTGTATCACTCTATGACTCTATGACTCTATTTGCTTTCTACAGGGACCCTTATTCTTAAACTGTGACCCCTGATTCTGGACTGCCCCAACATGGGGAACATTTTTCCTGCATCTAGACTATCCATCCCTTAATAATTTAATATGTTTCTATGAGAGACCCTCTCATCCTTCTAAAAGAGTCGGCACAAGCAGCTCCAGATATTTCCAGCATTGGCCTTCTGTATTCTGCCGATGGTGACTTGCATTAATCTTGGCATGAGGTGCGGGGACCCTCCAATTATTTATTTGGCTCTGCCTGTCTGTAGGCTCTGGAAATACCCCCTCAGACATCTCCACTGTCTATTATCCCAAACGTAGCAAAGCTTCAGCCACCTGACTGAATGTTTCCTTTTGTGGCACTGATTTTACAAGGCTCCTCTGATGTGTCTTGGAACATTTTACTTCATTGAAGATGTTGCACAAAGACGCAAGGGTGTCATTAAGAAAAGTGCATCGTGTGTTTGCCAGAATAAAACCACTGAAGACCATTTGACAACCCTGACAGCATTGGACATTAATTGTGATACTTAATATTACTCCAAATAGAACTAATATTTTCACTTAACCTTCCTTCTTGGGTCCAAGCAAAGATTTTTGATTCAAGGTTTTGTGGGAGCTTGTGAACCTCTTGATTACATTGTGTGCAATATAGAATTCAATAACTTAATCCCCAGTCTTGATTGCTCCAAGAAATTGAATACTTTACGTTGTTAACTAATCCTATTGTCCTGCCTGAGACACCATACAGACCTGACCTTCGGCCTGGATGTCTGCTTTGCAGGAATGGAATGTACTTTGCAAGGGAGTGCACTTAAGCCTTGCTGCTTTATTGATGGGTGCCAATGTGTACGCATGTGAGAATAAACCTGCGGATATGTGACATACCTGCAGTCGCCATGGCGACAGTGCATAAACTCGTAGCATTGCGTTGATCCACACAGAGCTCAAGATGTTAGGTTTGAATGCTACTCTGTGTTAGGTAGTCTTAATCAAGGTATCTAGTGACTGTACTGGTATCATTTCCTGAGACACTGAAGGATATCCAATATTAATAAGTACACACAAGGAACTGCAGATGCTGGTTTACAACAAAAAAAACCACAAAGTGTCAGACAAACTCAATGGTCAGGCAGCATCTCTGGAGGACATGGGAGGTGATGTTTTGGTTTAGGACCATTCTTCGTGATCGAGTCTGGGGGGGGGGGGGGGGGGGGGGGGGGGGGGTGGGGGGGGGGGGGGGGGGGGGGGGGGGGTGGGGGGGGGGGGGGGGGGGGGGGGGGGGGGGGGTGGGGGGGGGGGGGGGGGGTGGGGGGGGGGGGGGGGGGGGGGGGGGGGGGGGGGGGGGGGGGTAGTCGGGGGGGGGGGGGGGGGGGGGGGGGGGGAGAAAACTGGAAAAGAGTTGGAAGAGGGACAAAGCCTAGGAAGTGAAAGGTGGATACAGGTGAGAGGGGTCTTTGATCTCTGGTTGCTAACTCTCCATGCTATTCCCATACTGACCTATCTGTCCTAGGCCTCTTCCATTGCCAGAGTGAGGTCACATGCACACCAGAAACAACACCCCATATTCCACTTAGGTAACTTGCAACCCTACAATATGAACATTGAATTCTCCAATTTTGGGTAATACCTGCCCTTTTTTTCCTGCCCTGTATTACCTGTACTGCATTTCTCCCACGAGCCCACCCTCTTTTCCCTTCCCCATGATGCCTTCCATTTATTTCCCTTCATCTGACTTCTCATTTCACTTCTCTCCTTATCTGACACTCTTTTCTCGACTCACTCGCAGCACGGTCGACACATGGTTCTAGGAGGTCCTAGGAGGTCACTGGAACTCTCCTTCATGCTCGAGGGAAGTTCCCTCAGTTTGGTCGAGGAAAAACTTTCAGTATGTTGAAAAATTTTACGCGAGTATAAATTGGTCGGCATGGTTCTTTTGAACTTGTAGTGCAGTGGAGTGAGGTTGCTATGTAGTTATAGGGTAGCCGTAGGCAATCTCCTTTGCTGACCGGGCATTTTAATTGGTTCATTGGAGTTTTCAGGACCAAGGAAAACCGACCGGTAATGTTAAATACCCGCTAAATGTTATTAAAAGTTGTCTGGCTTCTTAAAAGTGTCTCCACTCCTTCTCCCCCTTCTCTCCCCTTCTCTCCCCTTCTCTCCCCTTCTCCCCCCTTCTCTCCCCTTCTCTCCCCTTCTCACCCCTTCTTGCCCCTTCTCTCCCCCCTCCACGCTGTCTAAAGGACTTACTGCACATGGTGGCAGCCACATTTCTGACAGTGCTCCCCCTCTTTCCCTGGCCCCCGCCTTTTGTTTTTGTGTGTGTGTGTGTGTGTGTGTGTGTGTGTGTGTGTGTGTGTGTGTGTGTGTGTGTGTGTGTGTGTGTGTGTGTGTGTGTGTGTGTGTGTGTGTGTGTGTGTGTGTGTGTGTGTGTGTGTGTGTGTGTGTGTGTGTGTGTGTGTGGTCGGTCGATCCAGCTCGCGGTTTCATCGCTGACGGTTGATCCAGCTCGAGCATTTATGGCGAGTGCCCTCGAGCTTGAAGGTCGAAAAGTCGCGTTAGTGGGACAGGCCCTTAACACTATCTACAACTACCTTCGACTACCTTTGATTACCTTCGACTTCCTTTGATTACCATTGATTGCCTTTGATTACCTACGAATAACATGTCGACCTACTATGACCTACTACGACTAAACCTACGAGTAAAAAAATATCGATTTTTTCCATGCCGCCCAATTTTTACTCACGGACAATTTTTCAGCATACTAAAAAATTCTCCTCGACCAAACTGAGGCCACGAGTATGCGGGAACTTCTCTCGAGCATGAAGGAGAGTTACAGTGACCTCCTAGGACCACGTCGACCATGCTGCGAGTCTGTGGCGAGCGCAAACTCTTCTAAACTCGCAAATTAGGTCCCCACAGTGACACAGGCCCTTCGAGGCTAGTAGATCAGGACTACATCCTAGTTGATGGGAGGACCATTTAGTAGTCTGATAACAGTGGGGAAGAAGCTATTCTTGTGTCTGGTGGTACATGGTTTTGAGCTGCTATATCTTCTGCTTGATGTGAGAGAGATGAGGGAATAACCAGGGCAAAAATGATCCTTGATTATGTTGGCTGCTTTAATGAGGCAGATTGAATTGTCAATGGAGTTGATGATGTGGAAGGCTGGCGTGTGATAGATTGGGCTACATCCAAAATTCTCGCAATTTCTTGTGGTCTTGGGCAGAGCTGTTACCAAATCGAGCTGTAATGCATCCAGATAGAATGCTTTCTATAGAAGTTGGTAAGAGTTGTTGGAGACATGCCGAACTTGTGCTTGTCTTCTTAGGAAGTACAGATGTTGGTGTGCTTTCTTGGCCATATCTTCAATGTGATTGGTCTTGGACAACTTGTGGAGAGCAGTGGTACAATAGTGCTTGATGGTCAGGAGATGGGAGCAGACAGATTACAGGGATCTTAGAGTCACAGAGAGATACAGAAGGGATACGGGCCCTTCTGTCCACTGAGTTCATGACAGCTATCAGCTGCCCATTTACAGGAGTCCTACATTAATCCTTGTCAGATAGTCTGTTGGAGACCTTGGTGGATAATATTGTGGGGAGCTTGTTGGGTAGCATGGTGGAGAGGTTGTTAAATAGAATGTTAGAGCGCTTGTTAGGTAATATGTTAGATACGTTGTTAGATAATATATTGGACAGCTTGTTGGCTAGAATGATGGATGGCTTGTTGGATAGTATGTGGGAGAGCTAGTTAGATAGTATGTTGAAGATCATGTTAGAGCCTCTTCACAAGAAATTCAGCAAAGACACCTCTCTCACTTTTGTTGCCTTTATCTGGATGTTGTGATTCCTACTTAGCTCAGTCGACTATCGTTAAAATTAAAACAGCTATTAAAATAAAGGCAGGCTGATGACATTATAATGTTCTAGTCACCTATCCAATCCTGCAACTGGATGGACATCATCCTAACTTGGGTAAATGCAAGGGACATACTTGGTTCCTGTTCCAAGTTTTCACCATTGTCACAATGTCAGCCATCCTTCCATCTGAAGCGAAAATTCAACCTGAAAAGATTGTTCAGTTACCCAAAGGCATGCGACTGCCAGTGTTGAGGCAGGAGTCGCTCAATGCGGAAAGCAGGGTAAAGCAAAAGCAAGAGGCCGTGTGTTGGAGTCTCTCTTGGAATTTTCCTAACAAGAGTGTGCAATCTCAGCAGTAATCCACTCCATCCCTGAACGGTTTGCCAACTCCTGCATTTACAAACATTGATTTGTTATTGCTTTTTCGCTATTTTACATTCGTCTAACTAAGAGTTTTAATACTTTTGTGGAATGAATATAGTAAGTGTCAGTGAACAGAATTTCTAGGGTATGGGAGCTTACAAATCATTCTAGATTTAATACAGAATCAGTGGGAATTTGGAATATATGTAATATAAAAAATGTAATTTTGCAAGCTAACATTTTTCAGTGACCCATTTATAGATTTCAGGTCAATTCCATTAATTCAGACAATTTCAGTTATCAGTCTACCTACACAAATAGATTCGGAGGGACATCTGCCCAAAATTGCATCACAGCAGGAAACAAAATCATTTTCTTCGGAGAAAACACTGGGTTAGGTATACATTTTTAGAATGTCCCGAGAAAAAGTGTTGTATCCTTGAAAACTACGTTTATCACAGAGTTAAGCAATTTTGTGTGGGTTTCTAAGTCTCTCCAACTTCATGAGTGATCATGTAGGTCTCCTCCATGTGGTTTTCTCCCACATCTTAAAGGCATATAAGTAGGTAGGTTAATTGGTCACTAAATTGCCCTTCGTATGTGGATGAACTGTCTAAGCAGTAGAATGTGGGAGGAGTTGGTGGGAATGTGGGGAGAATAAAATGGAATTGGTGTCAGATTATTGTAATGGGGTACTTTAACTATGGTATGGACTCAATGGGTGGAAGGACATGTTCCCATGCTCGATAGATCTATGACCAGCTGTGGATAAAAAGATAATAAATGGGCACAAATGGAAACAAATAGGAGATAAGGAAACATACAGTTGTCAGATAAGGAGAGGAGTGAAAGATGGGTGAAATGTAAACCCAGAGGCAGGGATTTAGGTGGAAGGATTTGATTGGGAGGGAGAAATGTGTGTGCAACTGAGTGGGGACAGGAAAGATGGTAGTGGGGAGGAAGAAAGGAGTTATCAAAAGTTAGAGAATTCAATGTTCATAGTTGGGATGTCAGCCACCCAAGCAGAATATGAGGTGCTGTTCCTCCATTTTGCATGTGTGGCCTCACTTTGGCAGCGATGGAGGCCCAGGACAGAAAGTTTGGTGAAGGAAAGGAAAGGGGAGTTCAAATGGTTAGCAATCAGGAGATCCAGCAGGCCTTGGTGGACTGAGCACCAGGGTTCGATGAAATGGTCACTACATTCATGCTTGGTCTCACTGATATATAGGAGACCACTCTGGGAGCACTGAATGGAATAATGAGTTTAGAGAGATGCATGTGACAATAGACAATAGATAATTGTGAACCTCTATCTAACCTGCACAGGCTGCTGGGGTGCCTGGATGGAGGTGAGTGCTGCATCTCTTGCAGTTGCAGGGAAAAAGGGAGGGGGCAGTTTGACTGGGAAGGGATGAGTGAACCAAGGAGTTGCGGAGTGAGTAGTCTTTATGGAAAGTAGAAAGGGGTGGTGACGGAAAGGTGTGACTGGTGGTGGGATCATGTCGCAGGTGGCGAAAATGTACGAGAGTAATACCTTAGAAGCAGACACTGTTGCGGTGAAAGGCAAGGACCATGAGATTCTATCCTTGTTCCGTCGGTGGGATAGAAGAACAAGGGCAGCATTTTGATACACAGAGGAGACATGGGTGAGGGATTCATCGACCATAGAAGCAGGGGAACATTATTTATCAAAGAACAAGGACATCTCAGATATGCTGGAGTAGATAGGTTCATCATGGTAACAGATGCAGCAGAGATGAAGAAATTGAGAGTTGGGATGGAGTCCTTGCAAGAGGCAGTCCGGGAAGAGGTGTAGTCATGATCACTGTGGATGTCAGTGGGTTTATAGTGGTAGTTTGGCCCTGTGATGGAGACAGAGACATTGAGAAAGGGGAGAGAGCTGTCAGAGATAGTCTGAGTAAATTTGAGGGTAGGGTGGAAGTTAGTGAGAAATATGATGTGTGTTGGCACCCCCAATGCAGTTGCAGATGTAATGGTTAAAATAGTTGGTGCCAGTGTACTTTTGCAACAAGGACTGTTCGATGTAATCCACAAAATGGCAGGCATTGCTGGGCCCATGGGAGTGCTCATGGCCATCCATCCCATGGTTTTTAGACTCTTGAACAAATCTTTCATAACCTAAAAGTGTGGTCATGATCTCCCAATCTTCCTCGATGCTGCTCTTACAGTTTTATTTTGGGTGAAAATTCTCTGAAGCTGTAGCACTATATTCTGCATTCTGGTTATTTTTTTCTTTGCACTACCTGATGTATTTGTACTTATATCCAGTATGATTTGGTTGTACTTATATCCAGTATGATTCGACTGGACAAGCCTGCAGCAAGCAAACAATGTTTTTCACTGTATTTTTGTATGTGACAATATTAAACCAATGTCACTGCCAATACCTACAGTTATAAAATATGGTTGATAAGTGAGGACATAAAGCATAGAACAGTACAGCACCGGGTTGGGCCCTTTGCCCTACAATATTTGCCGTACATGATGCCAAGTTAAACTGATCTCAGCTGCCTGTACATGAACCATATCTCTCTATTCCTTACACTCCCATGTGCCTATCTAAAAGTCTCTGAAAAGCCAATATCATATCAGCCTCCACTACCACCCCAGGCAATGCATTCCAGACCCCCACCACACTCTGTGTAAAAATCTTGCCCCGCAAATCGCCATAGAACTTTCCCCTTCTCACCATATAGCTACGCTGTCTAGTGTTGGACAATTCCAACCTGAGAAAAAGGATTTAATTCTCTACCCTATCTATGCCTCTCATAATCTTATACACTGTCAAGTCTCCCATCAACCTTCGACAATCAAGAGAAAACAATCAAAGTTTATCCAACCTCTCCTTTTGGTTGAAAGCCTATAATCCAAGCAGCATTCTGGTAAACTTCCTCAACACCCTCTCCAAAGCCTCCATATCTTTCCTGTAAAGGGGCAACCAGAACTGCGCAGTACTCGAAATGCCAAGGTCTTGTAGAGCTGCATCATGACTTCTGACTCTTATACTCATTGCCCCCAGCAATGCGTGTAAACACACCGTACACCTTCTTTATGACACTATCTACATGCTTCCACCTTCAATGGGCTATGAGGAGGGAAGTACACAGAAAAGGAGAGAGAGGCACATGGGTAGCAGAGAATGGGAAACAGAGAGTGCAACGAGAAAATGCGAGAACAGGATAGTTTCTCAGAGCAGCAGAGTCATGGTGAGGAAGAGAGGGAAAGGTGAATGTGAGGCAGAGATGTTGTCTTCGCCATGTATGTGCGTGTATGTGAATGTGTGTGGGTGTCTGAGAGAATTTAGGGAATGTGCCAGCAGAATGGCGTTGAGGAAAATAATTGAAGATATAATAAAGAAGACTTATTGGGAGGACACAACTTGCCCAACCTTGTGAGGTTATATAGTACGTGATGTTTCTCAGTGGTTCGTAATGCTGCTAACTCCTGGATGTATCACAGCAGGTAACCTTGGAAGGTGTCGTGGTCTAATGAAATGGAGGACACCACTCCTGTGGTGGATTCTGGTCAGGCTCCTCTTTATTAGCCTGGGCGTTTGCCTCAGGAATGTCTGGTGTGCTACCTGCAATGAAACAACGCTCTTTATTGAGTGGAAAAATGCTGTGGTGGCAAGGGTTGCAGCTGTATTTTTCATGATCCATTTTTAAATGCTGCTGTCCAATATCATAATCCTGTTAGAACGTCTTAAAAGCCTTGGAGAGACAGCTTTCATGTTAAAGAAATGGGGAAGATGAATTTCTGACCCTGAGTTGCAACAGAGCACAGGTTAGACAGTAACTGCAAGGGTGAATATGACCCACTTCTGCCCATTGAACACACTGGCAAGGACCTTGCCCATTTGTTTTTGAAGCTACAAAGCAGAATGGGAGGAATTCGGAGTATTAAGGCAGATAGCAATGGAGCAGCAGAATTTTCCATGTCTGAAATCTTTTAATAGCTTTTACTAAACAACATCCGACCAATTCTGATGGTACATTGGGCAGAATCAATGGGCTAAAGGGAAGAAGAATAAACAATCTTCAAAACTGGCCATAGTTGCAATGTCAGCGAATCGCAAAACCACAGAAATGTTTTTAAGGTCTCGCTTCGTCATTCAATCCAAGCTGACACCATCTTCTTTACACGCAGACTCCTTTTTTTTCTCTCTCTCTCTCTCTGTGATTAAGTAGTATAGTTTCCATATCTCATATTGCAAGGAACATATGGCTTCAACGGTTTAAGTCAAGAATGACTTCAAACTGATGCGCGAATTTTTCCAATTTTTGAGTCGGCTCCCTGTCACCTTTAATTCAGCTTAAGTGCTTCACTCTGAACTGTAACAATTGCCCCAAAGGCTCTAATACACTTGACGTAAGTACGGATGGACTTAGTATATATGAAACTAATCCTAAATCCACTGATAGCACATTATGTCCCTGAGGGCGCATTCTTTTCAGAATATTATAAGCTTCTTAGCCCTATCACTTCTATTTAAGGAAATGCATTTTAATACCATAAAGCAAATCGTCTTCTAAATTTTTTCTCAGCATCTGTGGTTTTAAGCTTTGTGTCCAAGTTGTAGGAGGAAATAATAGTAATTATAATGGGAGTTGTTGACACTTTTTGACAGGGTAACCCTTATAGCTCAGAGAGCTTTTCTTTTTCAAACACGTTCAGCTCAACAGCATCTTGTGTGTCATATTATAATGTTAAACAGTCCAGCCTCTTCTTTATTGAAGCTTTGAATCACAAATTCCAAACTCAATTACAGCAAAGCTGGAGGGGAGCATTTTTGCATAAATTCCATTACTATTAAAACATGTTTTGGAAGGAAGTAAAATGGCCTAGGTAAGAGCAAAGCCCAAAGAGCAAGGCTATCGGCAACAAAGGAAAAAGCGTAAAGGCAAAGGTGAGATCAATCAATAAATATTGCTTGTTTTTTTGCCAGTTCAAGACTTTTAGATTAGATTATTTTATTGGCAGATACACCAGGTGGAATTAAATTTCTTCTTCTCGTGAAGCTCTCAGTACAAACAGTATGATAATTATGATTACACAATTAGTATGATTATACAAACAGTAATGATAATTACAACAATATATATATCGATAAATGTAAAACAGCAGCAAGATTGTAGTTCAAAATCTGAGTAGTGTAAAAGAATATTAAAGTACAATAATGGAATAACCATATGAGTTAATGGAGTTAAGAGTAAAAGTATATGGAAGCACCTCTGGGGGGGTGGAAGATTGCAACCTTCACGTGGTCCGCCCTGTTTCAACTAATGCAATCAACTTGACGTGCACAAACGGAGGATCAAATAGAACAAGTTGGCCAACAATTTTAGGCTGTGCACGCCACACGAAAGAAGAAGTAGAAGCACCTCTGGGAAGGAGATGTGAGAGAGGAGAGTGGTTCAGGAATCCGATAGCAATGGTCGATAGAAAGAAGCTTTTCTTAGATCTGGTCATTTAAACTTTAAATCTCATGCATCTTCTTCCATAAGATAGAATGGCAGTACCATACAAAGGTACGCTGAAGATGGACAGGATGGAAGGAAATGATAAGCTTGTGATTGAGTGGGTTGTGTTCACCATTCTCCGCAGGTTCATGTGGTCAAAAGCAGAGCATTTCCCATACCAGTTTGACATGATTCCATAAGAATACGTTCCATAATACATCTGTAGAAGTGTAACAGGATCACCATGGGCATGCTGAATCTTCTCAAACATCCACAAATGTAAATATGCTGATGTGCTTTCTTGATCACCACATCAGTGCCAAGGGACCAGGCTGTATTGCTGGTGATACCAACGCCTAGGGACTTGTAGTTGTCGATTATCAGTTTTATAGTAGCTCTGTTGTTGAGGACTGGTTTGTGTTCACCCCCTTTCTTACTGAAGTTAACTACCAACTCTTTCTTCTTACTGGTGTTAAGGGCTAATCCTGACACCAGGACACCAAGTGCTTGATCTCTTTTTTAACTTTGTCTTATTATGGTTGTAGACCCAGTCAATGACATTGGCATCATTGACAAACTTAAAGATTGAGTTAGAACTTGGACACACAGTCATGGGTGTTCAGAGAGTAGAACTATAGACTGAGCGCACAATCCTGAGGGTGCCAGTGTTGAGGATCAAGGTAGAATAAATTTTATGATGAATTCTAACTGACCAAGGTCTTCCGGTCAAGATGTCTAGAAGACCGTTGCAGATAAAGCTCCAGGGCAATGTCCAGACATTTAGATATTAGCTTATTTGGCATTATGGTGCTGAAGGCTGAAATGTAGTCAATGATTAGCATCCTGATGTAGGTGTTCCTATTGTTAAGGTGAATCAGGAGATAGCGTTCTCCATGTACCATTGGTTCTTGTAGACAAATTGCGGGGGGTGTAGATTGTCCGGACAACAAATGTGGGCCATTACCAATCTTTCAAAGCACTTTATTATTGTTGATTGTTTGAGGTACTGAGTAGCATTCTTTGAGATGGGTCACTTTATTTTTCTTGGTGCTGGAATGATGTTTTCCTGAAGCAGATGGGCAGAAGACTGTTGAAGTGAAAGACTGTTGAAGTGTCCAGTTGATTGGTGGATGATTTCAGAACCCGACAGCATCCAGACCGGCCACTTTCAGCCTCATGAAAGCGGCTCTGATTTCCGTCTCTGGGATGTAGGGGCAGAGCCAGTGGCGGGTGGGGGAATGTGCCTTGGTGGAACTATGTTTGCCTGATCAATACAAGCATAAAAGGCATTAATCTCATCCAGACTTCAAAAGTCCACAAATGAAAGGAGCAGGGCTGCCCCGGGTACTATTTAAGCGGACTGCCTGCTCCTCTTCCAAGGATGGGTCCATACCCAAGAGAAGAAACAGACAGTGTTGATTAACTGCTGGAGGCCTCCCAGATCAGTTGGGCACCAATGGAGGTGCAGTGTATTCTGGACATCAAGGATTTCATTTTAATCAAAAATTGTTGTAAGCATTAGCAACAAGTAAATAGAGTTATTACTTTAAAGAAACCTGTCAAGGTTCCATGCAAAGGCCACAGTTCCGGGTCTTTCTGCCATTGTACATAAATTAGTTACATTTGTGTTAAAAACGCATGACTACTTACTTCAGTTTTGCATATGAATGACAAATTGATAGCATTCATGTTAAGCAATAGAATAGCATTACTTGTTATCTAACTTCTGTTTATATGTTTTAGAATGTTTACAAATAAAGTATATCATGAAATAAAATAAAAGATGGGTAGGTTTTTGGTATGGGGTTGAATTTTGGCTAAAGATTCATCGTAACTATTTTACAAGGGCTTCTCCTTATCCAGTGAGAGTTTGCTAACTATGTTCATTTCAGCCAAATTAATTGAACGTTTAATAAGAATATGAAAACACTTGCCCAAATGGAACATCAACTTTTTTAAAGGAATTTTGTTCTTTATTTCATGGATGTTGATGGATGCTGAAAGCATCAAGTGCTCCTTGATGGCAGGGATCCTTGTCTTTGTACACACAACTCAACCAGATCTTTGGAACAAGATTCAGTCATAACCATCAGCCACAATTCAGCTTACGGTCATCAGTGTTTTAGTCTCTCTCTCTCTTTCCATTAGGCTACTGAATCAAATCTGATAGTCTAAGCTCCCTTGTGAAAGGAGCAATTTACATTTTCATTTTTCCATGACATGAGGCGTACGGGCCGCGCGGGGCCGGTCCCACTTCCAAGCGTGGAGGTGTGCAGGGCTGGTCCCGACATCGCGCGGGGCGCCGTGCGACGCCCAAATTCAGTTGGCCCGCCTCCTGCCCAGCTGATTGGTAAGTAAGACGCGAATTACGTCACGCACGAACTCAGCGTGTACTTTGCGCGTACTTACCGCGAACTTAGCGCTAACTTAGCGCGAATGCCAAACGCATGCAGTCTCATGCAAGTGGGACAGGCCCTAAAAAGGCACGCCGAGGCGGTGTGCCGGGCGGTGACGTCATCGCGCAACACCACGCGCTAGGCGTATGCCATCAAGACGCTGCGTACGCCGTCAAGACGCTGCGTATGCCCGTCGAGACGCTGCGTACGTCCTCAATGCGCCCGCGGGCCGACGGGTCGTTGGCGCGCGGAATTTTCGTACAGTGCGGGATTTTCGGAGCCCCGCGTGATGTTGGGTCCAGCCCCGCACAACTCCATACGCCTCCGCGCCATACGGCCTGTTACGCCTTAAGCGACCACGTTTGGTCGCACCAGATGCATGCAATCACATGCAAGTGGGACAGGCCCTTAAGAGTGAACCAAAATTTCACCCATTCCCTCTATCCAGGGATGCTGCCTGTCCCACTTAGTTACTCCAGCATTTTGTGTCTAACTTCAAGGTTTAAGTAAAGATTACAAGAGTGGATCTATGCCTTTCCTTTTCTAAAGCACAGCTTTGCCCTTGATCCTTGTAGTGAGTGTTAGTCCTTAAATGTTCAAAATTTTACTTTTTCCATAATTGGCAATGGTTGTCTGTTATAGATCATATTTTGCTCAGGAAGAAAATATTAATTTAGGACTGGTTGCACATCGGTTCACTGAAATAACAGGTTTGGATTTTTCCGTTTTGAAGAAAGGTTTCACACATATGCAGGCACAGCATGTTGAGGAGTGTTCAAACTGAAGGGATTGAATTAAACAAAGACTGCAGAGGAGCAGATTCAGAGAATCTGGTTTTCCTGATCCAATCCTAATACATGGATGCACGGCCTTCAACTCATTGACTACCAACACCTATTTACACCATTTAAAAGTGGCAGTGTGGCAATAAAACAGTGCTTTTTCTACGTAAAGTGAGATCTGAAAAACTCCCCGTGTAGTGGTGAGTGGTTAGACACATAATCTCGACCATGGCAAATACTTTTCTTAGGTTGAATGGCAATGACAATGAGTTAAAGTGGGTAAAAGGAGCTGGGTTTCAATTCAGCGAGGATCTAAAAGAATGGTGAAGTAGAGTTCGGAGCCCCTGTTCTACAGATCTATCTAATTTATTTACAGTCAGGTGCTCTGTATTTAATAAATAGCAATCACCTATTCAACTGGACGATAGCAATATATTGTAGATGTGAAAGAAAAGCACAGCACCTGCAGAGAGAGGGGTAACAGTTAACATCTTAGGTCATCTGGGAGAAGTTTGGAGATGCAGAAAAATTAAGAAGTAAAGGCTGGAAAGCAAAAGTAAAGGTTTATGGCTGGGTTAATTGTGAAAGGAGGCTAAATGGCAAAAGCAATGAAAGAAAGTCAATGAAAGAAACTAATCACCAGTCTCCGCACATGCACTTTCATGTGAATAAAGTCTTATGTTTCCAATCTATACACCTTCTTTCTACGCTAGCCCCATCACCAAATAGCAAATCCATGAGGAGATCAGAAGCTGAATGTTACTGTTCTCACTCAGTCACCCTTGCTGTAATTATGCAAACTTACCCATCTCTTGCTGAAATTAAGGCAGGAGTTTCCTGTTGGGCTGTGCCAAATTCACCTAGGATTTTATTCAGAGGAGACACCAAAGACTGCTGATGCCGAACCTCAAGCAAAAATCAAACTACTGGAGGAACTCGTGGGTTGGGCAGCAACTATGGGGATAAGTAATTGTCAAGAATTTGACTCAAGGCCCTACATCAGAATTTTGTTTGTCCCCATAACAGCTATGGCTATAATTGTGCTGTCAACAACCGACAGTGCCCTAATTTGAATAATGATCCATAGAACTTTACAAATCCCACACTTGGGGTCTTAAATTGAGAAATCTTTGTCCCCTATCCATTAAAAAGACATTGTTGTTAGTTTGTTGTTAAAGCCCTGTCCCACTGTACGACTTCATTCAAGAGCTCTCCCCGAGTTTGCCCTGATTCGAACTCGGAGATTTACGGTAATGGCCACTCGTAAGTACTCGGGGCTCTCGTGGACATTTTTCAACATGTCTTCCCAAGCTTACCTGCCGTTAGCAAGTCTTCCCGAGGACCTGCCGTAAGCGTTACGAGCCGCTAAGAGACGTCCCTGAGTTCTGACGTACCCGCTACGTTCATTCTACCTGCTTACCACGAGTTTGATATTTTTTTATACTCGGGAGAGCACTTGAATGAACTCGTATAGTGGGACAGGGCCATTAAACTCAATAGCTTTTGTTTATTGATCGAAAGGGGCTGTCCCACTTGGGCGACCCAATTGGCGAGTTTAGAAGAGTTTGAAAAAATGACATGTTGAAGACCTCCTACGACTATGTAGAAGACCTCCTTTGTCCTCTTTCGACTATGTTGAAGACCAGCTTTGACTAGCTATGACAAGCTACAACTAACTTCGGGAAAAATCGGACCATGAATAGTGGAGAGTGAATACGACCTCCTTCGATCTCCTTCGACCTCCCTTCGACAATGATGAAGACTATCCACGACTACCTTTGACTACCCTCGATTACCTGCGACTAACATGCCGACCTACTATGACCTACTACGACCTACTACGACTAAACCTACGAGTAAAAAAAGTATCAATTTTTTTCCATGGCGACCTTTTTTTACTCGCGGGCATTTTTTAACATATTGAAAAAACCACCACGACCTAGCTGAGGCCTCAAGTACGCGGAGACCACTCTTGAGCATGAAGGAGAGTTACAAAGACCTCCTACGACCTTGTGTCGACCATGCTGTGAGTATGAGTCGAGGGCAAACTCGCCAGAACTCGCGGATTAGGTTCCCCAAGTGGGACAGGCCCTTTAGTTTGTCTGGCCTTTGTGTGACTCCTCCCTACCAATTGGATTGGCATTGTGCTCACAGTCATAGAGTTATACAGCATGTGAACAGTCCATGCTGACCAAGGTGCTGTTCCAAGCTAGACCCATTTGCTTGCATTAGGCCCATATTCCTCTCATTCTAGTCTATTCCTGAATCTGTCCAAATGTCTTTTACACATTATACTTGTACCTGCCTCAATCACTTCCTCTGGCAGCTCTTTGCTCAAATCGTCTCATAAACCTATGAGTTTTATTAAATGGCAATTAGTCCTTCTTAAGAAGAAGGCTTACTTGTACCTTTTTAAATATACCAAGGGGTGAACAAATCATGTTCACTCTCATGATAGGTCATTTATCTGGAATGTTAACTCAATTTCTACCTCCTTAGATGCTGCCTAACCAGCTGAGCATATCCAGCAGTTTCCATTTAGATTTCAATTTTCCAGAGTAAGTAGATTGTTTTTGTTTTTTAATTTAAAAATATATGCTGCTTTGCTAACAGATTCCACATCCTGGGAGATAAATCAAATTCAACATGACAATGAAAATAATGACAATAAAGTTTGGGTGGAAAATGGAGATAATTGTGTAATGACAACATCCTGAATTGTGTTTTTTTTTTAAAGATTGACTTGGCATAACACAGGGTTATGTGTGGGTGAAATCATGAATTCAATCCACATAACAGCAGTTAATGTCCAGCAGTCCCAAGAAATAGGTGCAAATTGTTGCATTATTCAATTGCAATAAAACAGCAGTTTTGATTAAAAGGGATTAAGCATCAATTGACAGGCTGAAGTAATCTATCCACTGATCACTTTGTTAAGAACCTCATAAAAATATGTCTGGTGCAGAAAATGAAACTGTCACACTGACGCAGTAGGCTACGCTTTTCGAAGCTGGAATAACAGACTTTGTCGGTGGAGGACAAAGAGAGCAGGATGATCTGTGAGTACTGAATAGAACAGTGTGAAGCAACTTTATTCCATATCGACATGCATGTAAGCCGTCACAAAAACTGGCACAAAAAAGTGCTAACTTCCCTGTGCACAAACTTCAATTTCAAGGGAGTCCCATCCATTATTCCGTTGAACATAGGAATAAAACGGAAACAATTAGCAAATTAAATTCCCTACTCAAATATTTTATCATGGGCAGCATCCAATCTAGTCTAATGTCAGACCACAGAGTTGCACTGGAATTAGTGCTCAAAAACGAACTGATGGAGGAATTCAATGGGTCAGGCAGCATCGTGGAGGGAATGAGTATATGATGTTTCAGTTCCGGATGCTTTTTCAGATGTTAGTGCTGCTGCCTCATGACTCCAGCTACCCAGATTCAATCTTGACCGCTGATGCTGCACAGGTTAAATTTGTACATTCTCCCTGTGACTGTGCGGGTTGCCCCAGTGCCTTGGTTTTCTCCCACATCCCAAAATTCTATAGGTTGGTAGGTTATTGGCCACTATAAATTGTCTCTAGTGTGTGAGCAATGGAATCTAGGGATGGGAATGTGAGGTAAGTAAAAGGGTTAGGCTGACGACTTATGTAAAGAGATGGTTGATGGTCGGCATGGACAAGGTCAGCATGGACAATGGCTAAAGGGCCTGTTTCTGTGCTGTATGTCTTCAGACTATATGATTTGGTCTGGGTGGTGTCAGTATGTTCTCAAGTAACCACGTGATTTCCCAGTAGTATGCCATTTAGTAGTTTAGCTGACTATTGTAATCACCCTAATTATAGGTGGCTGGGGAGTTGATGGACTGAGAGTTCATGGGGAAATAACTGGTGGAATGGAATTGTCCTGAGGTTGGGCATAGACTTAATGGGCCAAAGAGTTTATTTCTATGGCATATAAAATAGGATCAGGCAATGAGAACTTGAATCATTTGTAGAATTAATTTTGGAACGTAAAATTGAAAGTCTAAGCAAGATTTTTCTATGCCACACAAGAGTAAATCTGGCTCATGATTGCTCATCACCATGGAAACTATCTAGGTAGTGTTCATTTTCATTTTGTTTACATGCTAAGTAACGATGATAAATAATAACAATGCAATGGTATAAACCAGGGAATAAAGCAATGTATCCTTCAAATGAAAGTCTTCTTTTTTTCTGGAGACACAAAAGACTGCAGATGCAAGCAAGAAACAAACCTCTGGAACTATTCAACAGTTCAGGCAGGGGGTGAACAGTTCATCTGTGGGGGTGAAAATAAATTGTTAACTTTTTAAGTGGAGACTGTGCATCGGGTTTTGTTTCTTTGCTCTTCAATGCATTTTTCCAATCTTTTCAAAAAAAAAAAATACTTAATGCTGTGATGCCACGGTTGACGTTAATTTGCATAATCTCTTGGACAAAATTAAATCAACAATCCAAACATTATGAGTTAGAATGGCACAGCTCATAAACTCGCTGCCTCATACAGTATCTCCTGTGAACCAGTTTCAATGCTGATCTTGGTTGCTGTTTGTAGTTAACAAATTCTCTGCACGAGCTTTCTCTCGGTTTCAATGCTGTATAACTTCAATGCTGTATAATAATGCCTTGACCACTTATAAAATAAGTGGTCAAGGCATTATTGCGTACACAGTCACCGAAAACCAGAAAGAATGGTTTGAAATGGGATTTTGGAAAATGCGGATGATGTTCTGACAAAGGTTCATTGGCATGTAAAGTTTTCTCTCTCCACTGAGCTGCCTGAACTGCTGAGTATCGCAGCAAGGCTATCGTCATGTTGACCCTTTGGCCCATCATGTCCATGCCAACCATTTCCATTTACCAGCCCATTCAAGTGTTCATCAATGAAAATTTCCATTGCCTCTCAGTAGTGCTTGAGGAAAATAATGTTTGAAGGCTCAGGCCCCAAGCCCAATTATTACAAACTCATTGCTTCAAAGTAGCAGTGTTCCTATTCACCAGAGTGCCTGAGTGTCTCCATTATTTTTTGTTCTTTCTTTAAAATGCTTTGTGTTCTATGAAAGCCAACAAGCCTTTTCAAGGAGCAGGGGGCATCATCATGATTTTGACATTGTGATTTGTCCTGCGGAATGAGCCCATTCTTTCTAACCTTTTGAGTCACAGAGAGAAACAATACAGAAGCAGACCATTCAACCCTCTAATTCCAGGGCAACCTTTAATTACCCATTTACACAAATCCGACTCGAGTATATTTTATTCTCCCCCAGATTCTACCACTGACCTTCAAACCAGGAGCATTTACAATGGTTAATTAACCTCTCAACCTGCACATTTTTGAGATGTGGGAGGTAACTGAAACACTGGAGGAAAAAGCTTCGCATTCACAAGGAGAATGTGCAAACTGCACAAATAGACAGTGCTGGCAGTCAGGGTTGAATAAAGGTCTCTGAAGCTGTAAGGGCAGTGGTCGTACCCTTCTCACTCCTGCTGTTGCTGCTGCTACTCTGCCCTGGCCAACTTTGGGGAACCACGGTTGAGGCACTGATGGTTGAGATCTCATCTTGCATAACAGAGTTAGCAGCAACGGTCTGTGAGCAGGAGTTAGAGTTCAGACAAGTCATGCTATCAGGGTTCAGGGAGCGGCACGTCAATGAGCTTGCGGATTGCTGAGGCACTGTTGCTGTCTCAGAGCAACAGTGTTTACGTTTTGTCCCTCTCATCTCACTGGTATCGGTTGCACAAACACTGGGAAAAGGTGTCATTCAGAACAACCTTAACACCCTTGTATAGGTTAGCAGGCAGCTGTAGCAAGCAATTATGAAACCAAATATATATTAGTACTTGCAAAAAGTTGGATTGTCAGTGAAAAGGAGTCTTGCTGCAATTATAAAGGACTAGGTGAGGCCACACCTTAAATACCATGTACAATTTTGGTCTCTGTACCTGATGAAATATATACTTGGAGAAGTACGGTGGAGATCCTTGATGATATTTGCCACCTTTTTTGGATCATACAGCATGGAAACAGGCCCAGGTGAGGGCACCGATATCAGTTTGCTCATCTTTTCATTGAATATGGAAGAGACAGCATTGCTGTCTTGTGATGTAGACCAGGTATCAGAGCAAAGTGGAAGGCTGGGTTTGCTGCTACCCAGTTTGTGCCAGGTCTGAGTTCTTGACCTTCAAACACTATTTCCTCACGACCAAAGGCTGCTTTGAAGGCGCTGGGGAATTTTTATCATCGATGTCTGCCTTTACTGAGAGGTGGCTCCTGGGGTGCTTTGGGCTCACCATGAATCGTGATGTTGAGTATAAGGCATATCCTTTCCAATACTTCAGACAACAAGGCAACAATGTCTTGGAGCTCAGCCCCTGAGTGAACATGAGAATGATTATCATCTACATGTTGCAGCTCGGCTCCTAGATTTGGGATAACCTTGTCAATGTCCTATTGTTTCTGAAGATTAGCTCTACTCTCACAGGAAACTTGCTGAAGATGAAGTGCAACATTGTGATCAGAAAGAAGGAGTAAAGTTTTAAGGCAATGATGCAGCCTGTTTGACTCTGGTCTTTGCTGAGATTGGTTCTGTTGTTATACCATCGGATAGGTACACTACTCACACACCCTAATGAAGCAGACATTGGATGGGGACAAATTTCTTGGGCTGCCAAATTTTGAGAAGAGTGTTCCACAGCCCCACCCAACTGATGGAATCAAAGTCACGAGTGAGGTTGAGGACACCCATGTATAATGATGAGTGCCATTTTCTGCTTTTCTCTTAGAGTCGGTGCTTGGATCCACTGTTCCTCTTAATGGAAGACACAATTACTCAGACAAGCTTACAAACACAACTGCGTTTACACCCACTACACATGTGTACACACAATCACACATTCATGGAGGCTCTCTCTCTCTCTCTCTCTCTCTCACACACAGATATGATAAATCTGTATTACTAAAAGTCTGATCTTGACCATTTCCTGTTGTTCTGTATATTGACTTTAGAAAAAACTCTGCCACATACGGCTGTGATTTTTGGCCATCTTACTCAGAGTCCCCCTCCGCTGCGCAGGACAAGAGGACTTTCCCCATTGATGAAAAATAAAAGAGTTATTAGTGTTTAAAAAATGTTTAGATTCTCTCTCCTGAAGGCCACGACCCTTCCAGAGGGACTATAAAACCCGGAAGTGTGGAGGTGCCTCAGTTCTCTGCAAGATGGGGGAGCGAGAGGTCGCAATTCTCAGTCTGACCTGTGAATAACACTGAACACATATCTACTAAACTGTGAGTGTTTTTACTGACCTGTCAGTGCCCTTAATGTGGTTTGAAAATGTAGTTTGAAAATGCAAAAGTGTGTTCTGGTTTGAAAATGCTAAAGTTGTGTTGCCTTTGGTTTTGAAAGTGCTAAAGTGAGTTGTGTTGCCTTTGGTTTTGAAAGTGCTCAAGCAAGCTGCCTTGCCTTTGGGTTTGAAAGTGCTAAAGTTGTGTTGCCTTTGGTTTTGAAAGTGCTAAAACAAGCTGCCTTGCCATTGGTTTTGAAAGGGCTAAAGTAAGCTGCCTTGCCTTTGGTTTTGAAAGTGCTAAAGCAAGCTGCCTTGCCTTTGGTTTTGAAAGTACTAAATTGAGCTGCCTTGCCTTTGGTTTTGAAAGTGCTAAAGAGAGCTGCCTTGCCTAATTAGAGCTGCCTTGCCTAATTAGAGCTGCCTTATATATAATTACAAGTCTAAAATTGACCACTTCCTGTTTGCGCTTTATATTGATTTTAGAAAAAACACGACCATGTACCACGTAAGATTTTTGGCCATCTTACTCAGAGTCCTCTTCTGCTCATCAGGTGCCGAGTATTTTTCCCATCGATGAAAAATAAAAGAGTTATTAGTGTTTAAAAAATGTTGAGATTCTCTCTCGTGTCAATCACGCCATGAAAGCCACGCCCCTTCTGGTGCAAGGGGGGGGGGGGAGGGACTATAAAACCCGGGAGTGTGGGCGTGGGTCAGTCTCTACAAGATGGGGGAGGGAGATGTCACGACTCGCTGTCTTTAGTGGCCTTGCGCCCTGCTTGAAATGGTATGAAACTGCACTTGAATTTAGTGCCGTTGCACCCTGCTAGAAATGGAATTTCAAGGAATAGCCGTGAGTCGACTGCGAGCCCACCAGACGAGAGTGAGTGAGCTTTCTGCACAACAGGCTTGAGTGACTGAGCCGCCAGCCCAAGAATCCATTCGGCCCACAATGTCCATACAAGCCCTCTGCAAATCAGTCCCTTCAGCGCAGAACACCCATACTAGCGATCCAGGCTGCATCTCAATATTAAACTAAACTAAGCTAAAGATAACCAGCTTGGAACCATTCCTTCCAATAGTGAGGAGGCAGAATTGGAAGACACTGATTCATTGCCCCTAACTACAATGGTTGGTTCAGATAATGTTATCAGGGAGGGGATTGTGTTGGCTGGATTAGAGATGTGCGTTTGACATAGGGTGCTCCAGTCAGTATCTGTTCATCGAAGGCAACAGTTCTCTAAAAAACAGAGGCATGGGTCCAGGGAAGAGATTCCTGCCTTGTAGAAGCACCTGCTGTAATTCGAGAGAAGGGTGGGGCAGTGGTGCAGACAAAAGAGCTGCTGCCTCACAGATGCTCCAGGGACCAGTGTTCGATCCAGACCTCTGGTGTTGTCTGCATAGGGTTTGCAAATTCTTCCTTTTCCCTCAGCTCCGGTTTCCTCTCACATCTCAGTGATGTGCAGGTTTAATTGGTCTCCATTGTCCCCTGTGTGTAGGTGTACAAAAGAATCTGGGGGAAGTTGATAAGAATGTAGGAGAATAAAATGGGTAGATTAGTATAAATGGGTGGTTTAGACTTGGCACAGACTCAGGGCCTCTTTCCATTCTGTGTGTCTCTATAACTCTGTGACTGAGTAATGAAGACCAGAATCATTCTGCTATTTTCAGAGAGTAGACAGCCACTCAATAGAATGAGATACAAGAGACTGGAATCCTGAACAAAACACACCGTGCTGGAGGAACTCTGGGGAGGGAATGGTGGAGTGACGGGTAGCTGATGGCCGGTGGTCGGTGGGTGGCTCCGGGCGTGCCATGTGGGAGAGAATGCGAGGGACGAGGCTGCTGCGCCGCTGTCTGCTGCGGTGGGTTGGGGACGCGGGCAGGCGACCCAGGTGATCAGCTAGACCAGGCATCGGCGGGAGTCGAGTGGGCCCAAGGCGGTGTCCGGTTGATGCGCAGAGTTGACGGCTGCATCCATAGCGTTAATTACCGTAGGCTGCGTGCCTCGGGAGAAATCCAAAATCACAATTTAGATAGTCACGGGTCACCAATGTAGAGGCACAAAACGTTGTGAATAAACGGTTTCTTTATTCCGGCATTATAGGTTAGATATACATGCACGTTTAGTCCTCTAACACAAAAGCCATTGTTGCCACGTGGGCTCGAGCTGATCTTCAGCTGAGGTGGCAGGACACTCATGCACAGAGAGAGGAAGAGCAAGAGAGAGGGAAGGTTGACTTGGGGTTCGTTATATACTAAGGCACACCCCTATACCCTGTGACAACTCCTTCCTGCTATTGCCCAGTCACGTGACCCGACCACCAAGTGCCGAGGGTTCGTGTAGCAAGTGGCCTAACCACCGGGTGCCGCCACAAGGTGACAATTTGGGTCAGAAGTGTAAAGAGGCTCCTGACCCAAAACATTGCCTACATATTCCCTGCCTAGATATTGTCTGACTTATTGAGTTCCTCCAGCACTTTGTGTTTTGCCACTTTGTTGAGTTATACAGTCATACAGAATGGAAACAGGCCCTTTGGCCCAACTTGCCCCCACCAACCAACATGCCCTGTCTGGACTGTGTATTTACCCTTTCTAATCTCATATCTTATACACCTCTGTTAGTAAAAGTTGCTTGTTTGTACTTGTATGGTTGTATCATTGAGCTCAGAGGTATGATCATGAAAAAAATAATAATGAACTTTGGAAGTTCAGAGTGACAGAGACATTGACCCCCACATAGAGGTGCACAGATCGATGCTTTGCCAGCTGACCATCATCGTTCTTTGACTCCACTGACGTTTTCTAAGGATAAACAGCAGTGGAGAGCAGATGGATAGGAATATCTCCTTGAACACTCTCAGGAAATGACTGTAGACATGCGCCATTCCACCTTGAGATGCGCGATGGACATGCTTGCCGCATCTCCAAAACTTGTTCTGTAGCTTCAACTCATGCAGCTTCCTGAGGGACCACTCATGAGTACTAGGTGGAGAAATAGTGATGTATCCCACCCAGGGTTGCTTTGTCTGTTTGCAATTTCCTCTTGCTGCTCCACCAGGTGATTGCAAAACCACCTGCCAGTCACCGAGTCATCTTATTCAACACAACGGCCGCACTGAATGAGACATTAAAGTTGATGTTACTTTGTACACCTCCTCCGTGTTAGAAATTTGCTGCACACCAGCTGGTGCTCTGACTGAAAGTTGGATACATGCACTTCAACAAAATGGGTGCGCTTTTGTGACATTAGCATTCGCATTCAGTTGCCTCATTCTTGGAAGCACTGGTCTACGTGATCCAACTCGTCGAGCTGCAGCGCCCACAGACTCCAGAATTGAATGCAAACTTTTGACTTAGAGATGTGACTATTGTGCCACTGTTCACACCTGTACAGTTCTATACATGAACCTCTTCCTCCATCCCACAGCCATTCTGCTACAAGAAGAGGACATGTCCAACATGGTGCAGAATGTGACCATTTTGGTTCATAGTTACCTGTCTTTTTGTCTCTCATCATACTGACACTTAATTCAAATTAAGGTAATACTCAATCCTCATTTTAGCCCTGACCCAAAGGCATGGAGGGGATAATACACCAAACATTACTGAGATTGAGTCCTGGATCATTGGAATTCTTTCCTGGGGCTAGTGTCCACGGGTGCAAAGCTGGGTTTGGAATTTGGATTAATAGTTCATGTTTCCCTGTATACAAGGGAATGCTTTCCAATGTAGCGAGTAGGCAGGAGGATAATAATTGAACCGACTTTGTCTCATACTGAAACAATCCACAAGATCAGGAGGTGTTGACTCTAAATAATTAAGGCCAACCACATTCCCGGGGCAGAATCCAGGTACCAGAAGCTGAAGATAAGGGAATTAGATAGGCACAACATTTTGGAGTAACTCAACGGGACAGGTAGCATCTCTGGAGAGAAGGAATGGGTGATGTATCTGGTCGAGACCCTTAAGAAGGGTCTCAATCCGAAACATCACCCATTCCTTCTCTGCAGAGATGTTGCCCGCTGAGTAACTCCAGCTTTTTGTGTCTATCTTCGGTTTAAACCAGCATCTGCAGTTCCTTCCTGCAGATATGGGAAATAATCAGCAGATCAGGTAGCACCTTGGGAAAGGAAAGCCACATTAGTATTTCAGGTCTATGGTCTTTTATCAGAAAAGATAAAATAAAATTGGAGCATCTTCACTGTATGGTTTTGGGAATGCAGGAGAAATATCTTTTTCAAGGAATGTGAGAATGTGAACCTCGTCACCCCAGGTAGTGTCAAGTCAGGTCAAGTTTACTGTCAGTTGCACAAGTACAGTGAGAATGAGCTACAATGAAAATGTTGCTTGCAGCAGCATCACAAGTACATAGACTCAAACACATAAAATCAATTTACTGGATGTTTTCAAGAGAGAGTTAGATTTAGCTCTTAGGGCTAAGGGAATCAAGGGATATGGAGGAAAAAGCCAGAACGGGGTACTGATTTTGGAGGATCAGCCATAATCATATTGAATTGGGGTGCTGGCTCAAAGGGTCGAACATATTTTCGATGTTTCTATGTTTCGAAAACAAATTATTCAGAAATTACGCAGAATTATAAAGAAATTCTACAACATGGTGAAAAAAGAAAAAATACCTGTGCAAAAACATTAATGGAATGCATAATTAAAAAACAAGTCCATCGTAATGCGAGCGGTTTGTAGTGTTCATTGTTGAGGCATGATTAGGTTTGTGCAGATCAATTCAAGATCCCAATGGTTATAAGAAACTAGCTATTCCTGAACCTGATCGACCAGATACATCACCCATTCCTTCTCTCCAGTAAGACGCATTCTGCACCTTTTGTCTTACTGTAACAATGAAAAGAGGGTTGGCCGAAATGGTGGAGGTACTTGATGATAGATGCCGTCTTCTTGAGGCAGCACCTCGTATAGATACTTTCGATGGTTGGCAGAGCTGTGCCCGTGATGGACTCGGCTGAGGCAAATAGTGTAAGTGCATTGATGGGCCAGCTCAAAATGAATATGGGGGAGAAAGCAAGGGGAAGGGTTGAGGTTGGGATCAGAAGAGAAAAACTCCGTTGGATGGAAATTCACGCAAAGACCAGTTGGTTTATATGGTTTGTCCTGAGCTTTAGTAACATGTAATTCTTTGTAAAAAGAAAATAAACTGCATACCCATACTGGGGGAAAAAAATCCTCCAACTCTATAAAGTAATAAGGGAGAAATTATTAGATATAAGAGTTAGGTTTTTGGCACAAGGGCATGTTCTGTCAATTTAAAATAAGGTCTATTCATGATTCATGCATTTATCAGAGTGAAATGAAGCAGTTCAGTTTAAAAGAATCTCTTCCCTCTGGGGTCTATCATCTTTTCCCTGCTGAAAGAAAGAGCTCTCTCTGGAACAGGATCGTTTTACAGATTGTGTTCGCTGTTTGATGCCTGTCGGGGTGAAAAAATATCTGAATTTCCTTGTCGAGCGACAGAACACCGATCCAAAAAGAGTGTTGCTGATAATAAAGAGAATAGGTTGTCAGCTGCATTGTGCAGCTACATGATATGCAGAGAATATCGCACTTGCTTTTAATTGGCAGCCTGAGGCCGAGGTGGGGCGCTGTGATTCATTCTGCTACCTCAGGTTTTAATCCCGAGAATTTGATGCTGACACAGCACAGGATAATAATGCTGAGGATTTCAAGCACCCCCTGGTCAGGTGGATGTGGGTTGGTGCTCCCTTTGCTCAATGTTGCCTCAACCCTTTCTCTCACAAGAGTACTTGTGAAGGGGATGGCTGATAACTTTCCACATTCCTTTCTTTCTCGTTCATGCACAGGGTTGCCAAGCTCAGCAGTAATTGGTCATTCTGGTTGCCTTTGAAAAGGGTGGTTGGTTAGTGGCAGTGTCAGAGTGATGGCAGGGGGCGGGGATGTTAGGTGTGGGTGGTAGTGAGCAGAGCAAGTTGCGCTTTGAAATTGAGTGTTGATTCAGAGAGAGTGGGAGGGAGAGAGAGGTTGCCGAGCTGTGGATTGAAGAAGACATGGAAGGAGTGAAGGGAGTTGGGAGAAGGGTAAAAATAAAAGGAGTTTGTGTAGGAAGGAGCACGACAGACTGAGAGAAGTAAGTGTGGAAACTGCGGAGGGAGAAAAACCTGAAGATGGGAAACTGGGGAACGTAGTCCGAAAATGAAAGAGGGCCCTAGGGGAAGGGTGGGTGGAAGAGGACTGTTAGATGGGAAGGATATGTGTAACTGTGCCTACATGTGTGTGTATTTATGTTGGTATGGGTGTGTCTTAATATCCATACAGCAGAACATGTGTTCAGTTATCTTGGCCTCCTTGCTTTTGTACATTGGCCTGGGTCTCTCAGATCAAAGTGGTAGTTGCCGTTCAAAGCCATGCCATGTTAAACTGGAACTTCTGCTCCTCGCATCCTGAAACATGAGGATCCTTATGGACAGTCCCAACAGTGATAGACTCAGATGCTGCTCTAGTATCATAGCCCAGGGTATCAACCTTGGCATTACCATTCAAAGTGAGATGCATTAGGCAGGAGCTGGCCTGCCAAAGACCAAAGATGTGAATACTCCTTCTTCCATCAGAGCAAAGCAGTAAAACATACCATCTTCTTGTGGTGACCTTTTTCATCAAGAATGAGCTAATCTAACATTTCAGAGGGAGGAGACGGTCTTGTGACTCTTCATTACTCCAGTACACAACCTGATCAGCACACTCACTCCATCCATGGAAGCTTCAGATGTGGCCAAGGAGGACTTTCAGTTCAACCTTGAGAAACGTCTAGGATATATCCCAGAGAGACCAGTTAATCCTGCTGGGTGACTTGACTTGGAAAAGGTGCAATCCTCTGAGAAGATGTGAATGTCAGGGAAGGAGTAGACAAATCTAATTTTGATGGAATCCCCTTGCTGAAAAGGTGCGTGTCAAATTTGACATCCTGTTTCAATAAAGAGAGGTAGCAGACCATGTGGCAACCACTCAGTCAAGACACAGGTACCTGTCATTCAGCTGAGTGGGGGACCGCCGAGATATTCATATCATGTCGGGCTTGCAGGTACCAATGAGTGCAGGACTCGCCACTGCCTCATTCTCGTTTATTCGCACAAAAAATGGCGGCAGTGGAAGTGTTGCCACAAGAAAGTCTCCGCTGGAGGAGGCAACTCATACCTTGAATATCTGAGTATCTCTCATCAGACCCTGCCTCACAGGCTCCTCAATCAGCAATAGCTCCAGTGCCCACAGCTGTGGACTGCCCCAAAGCCATCATTATCAGCATCTGAGAGGCAACTCTTGGGTCTCTGCAAGAAAAAGTCACTTTGATGTACTCAAGAAGCTAATTAACCACAAATATAAGGTATTCATACATAATTTTGCCATAAATTAAATGAAAGCTTAACAAGCAGCTGAAACTAAAATAACAATCCTTATGACCTAAAGAAAAAAATGGTGCATGGAAAGAGCACAGGGGATCCATGTGTGGCTTTTCAAAGCTGTCAGTAACACCTCTGGCAATTTGCCTAGCACTACAATAGATCTACAACTCCACCTTTATAATTGCCAACATCATCCATTGTTGGACAAATTACAGGTAATGATGTGTCACAGAATAAGAGGGAAACATAGAAAATAGGTGCAGGAGGCCATTCGGCCCTTCGAGCCAGCACCACCATTCATTGCGATCATGGCTGATCATCCCCAATCAATAACCCGTGCCTGCCTTCTCCCCATATCCCTTGATTCCACTATACCCTAGAGCTCTATCTAACTCTCTCTTAAATCCATTCCGGTGATTTGGCCTCCGCTGCCCTCTGTGGCAGGGAATTCCACAAATTCACAACTCTCTGGGTGAAAAGGTTTTTTCTCACCTCAGTCTTAAATGGCCTCCCCTTTATTCTAAGACTGGGGCCCCTGGTTCTGGACTCACCCAACATTGAGAACATTTTTCCTGCATCTAGCTTGTCCAGTCCTTTTATAATTTTATATATTTCTATAAGATGCCCCCTCATCCTTCTAAACTCCAGTGAAGATTGATCGTCTGATCAAATGGTGCCAAAACAACAACATTGAACCTTCTTAACCAACCTTCCATGAGGAGGTAGGTCTAGTTTAGCAACTCGAATGCCCAGGAATAAGGAAGATTACAAAACGTGGTGGACACTGCTCGGCCCTTCATGGAAAGTGACCTCCCTACCATTGAAGGGATCTATAGGAATGCGCTGCCTCAAAAAAGCACTGCCTGGGCCGTGCTCTTATTTCACTCCTGCCATATAAAGAAGATTACAAAAAGTGGTGGACATTGCCAGGTCCATCACCTCCCCATTATTATGGAGCAGCTGCCTCATAAGGGCAACCAGCATTAGCAAGAACCCACAACACCTTGGCCACACTTTCATTTCACTTCAGGCTTTAGTTTGTTTTTGCATTATGTTAGATATTTTATTTATAGAACTTTTTTGTTGTTTATTTAATATATTATCTATTGAGTTTACAATCCTGTTGTGCTGCTGCAAGTAAGAATTTCATTGTTCTGTTTCAGCACATTTGACAATAAAACACTCTTGAATCTTGATTTCACTCCTGCAATTGAAAAGAGTGATAGAACTTTGAAAAACCGGACCTTCAGGTTCAAGAACAGCTTCTGCCCAATAACAAGTTGAACACTGCAAAAACAATTAATTAAACATGGTCCATGAACTGTCTGGTTGCACAAAGGACTTCAGGGTTTTTGCACTAGTATTGGATTTTTTAAATTCATTGATTTTCTTTTTTTTTAATTTTGTTATCTATGATAACAACCTCCTGGAGAACTGTGACATACTATGTATGCAAGAGACATTCTTAGCGAAGCAAGACTTGGACAAACTCAATTCTCTCAATGACAACTTTCCTGGGACTGGGGAGTCTACAACTGACCTTGGCATGGGAATAGTCAGAGGTAGGATACCAGGTGGTGTGGCTATTCTATGGAACAAGGAGCTTGACTCATCAGTAAATGTGATGCGGCTTGATGTTGACTGGTGCATTGCCATACACTTTACTCACAACTACAAGGAATTTGTTATCCTGAATGTATATACACCCTATGAATGCCATCAGAATGAGGATGAATATTTAAATAGACTTGCTTTCATCTATTCTTTCATTCAAAACAATAATTATTGTAGTGTATATGTCATTGGGGATATGAATGCAGATATCTCAGATAGGAACTCATTATTTGCCAATCATATGGTTCAATTCTGTCAAGATAATAATTTAATAATGTCAAGCAAAGTGCTTTTACCTAAAGATAGCTATACTTATATTAGTGAGGCCTGGCACACCACATCATGGCTGGACCACTGTATTAGTACAGCTGATGCACATGCCTCATTGGGGTGTACGAGCATTCTGTACGGGGCAGCAATGACTGATCATATACCTGTTGCTATGACAATAAATGTTGAACACATACCTGTGGTATCCAGAGATAGAAATAGCTTTAATACAGAAAAACTGGACTGGTCTACGCTTACAAAGGAAGGCATCCTAGCCTATTATGCCCATACAGATCAATCCTTAAGCAATATTCATCTACCTAAAGATGCAATAATATGTAGTAATGTTAATTGTAAAGATATGAAGCATAGGAGAGATATCTGATCCATGTATAATGATATAGTAAACACCTTATATGCAGGCAGTAAGCCCTACTGCAAGCATAAAAATAAGACACATAACATCAGACCTGGCTGGAATAAGTATGTAGCTGAGTATCATACTGAAGCCCATGAAGCCACCAAATCATGGGCTATGGCAGGTAGACCCAGACAGGGGCCTGTGTTTGAGCACAAGAAGCTCACTAATGCAAGGTATAAGTATGCTGTTCGCTTCATCTGTAAAAATGAGCAAGCTATGAGGGCTGATTCCATGGCTAAGAAGCTGCTAAGTAACAATGCTACAGATTTTTGGAAGGAAGTGAGAGCTCTTAGCAGTTGCAAAACATCTCTACCATGTACTGTAGATGGAATCTCCGGAACAGCTAATATCGCGGAGTTATGGCGACAACATTATAGCACTTTATTCAACTGTGTCCAAGGTGACTTGTATAGGGTGGAAAATATTGAGAGTAATGACTCGATGGTGATTATGTCACATGAGGTGTATCATGCCATGAACAAGCTGTCCAACAACAAAGCAAGTGGCTTGGATCATATCTCTGCTGAACATCTTAAGTATGCGAGTATGAGGATAGCTCCTCTCCTAGCTATTTGTTTTACTGGCTTTATGATTCATGGCTTGTTACCAGACTCAATGTTGTCTGTCCTGTTAGTGCCGGTCATTAAGGACAAAGCTGGTAAAGTAGGCAGCCTAAATAATTACAGGCCCATAGCTTTAGCCAGCATATTGTCAAAAGTCTTAGAAAGAGTTCTGCTGGATAGAATAAATGAGTTTGTTAACTCCACAGATAACCAGTTTGGCTTTAAAGCTAAACATGGCACTGACTTATGCATATATGCCCTAAAGGAGATTGTAAACAAATATAGAGGCAAAAACTCTTCAATCCTTATGTGCTTTATTGATGCTTCCAAAGCCTTTGACCGTGTTAATCACAGAAAGCTGTTTGGTAAAATGAGTCAAAGAGGGGTGCCTGAATACATTGTTAGAATTCTGGCCTACTGGTATGCCCACCAGACTATGCAAATAAAATGGGACAATAGGGTCTCCGCCCCATTTGGGGTTAGCAATGGTGTTAGACAAGGGGGGATTTTGTCCCCAGTCCTTTTTAATCTATATATTGATGATGTGTCTAAACAATTGAAAGCCTGTAACACTGGGTGCGTGATTGGTAATATTTTAGTGAACCATATTATGTATGCAGATGATCTTGTGGTCTTTAGTCCATCTAGCGCTGGTCTCCAGTAGCTCCTTACTATATGTTCTGTGTATGGTGTGGAACATGACATTAATATAATGCTAGTAAGAGTGCTGTTATGATCTGTAGAACCAAAGAGGATAAATGCCTAAAATATCCTGTTTTTAAATTGTCTGACAACAATCTTAGTGTCTGTAATAAGATAAAATATCTAGGGCATATTATTACAGAACAAATGACAGATGATGAGGATATTTATAGGCAACGACGCATGCTGCATGTACAGGCAAATATCCTCTTGCGTAAATATGGTGCGTGTGCAGATGTGGTGAAGACGCCGCTATTTAGAGCATACTGCACACCACTCTACACTGCGCACCTGTGGTCGAACTATTTAAAGACAAGTATGCAGAGACTAAAGGTGGCATATAACGATGCCATGAGAACACTGCTAAGGCAACCTAGATGGTGTAGTGCCAGTAATATGTTTGTGGCTGCAGGAGTCAGTACTTTAGAAGCTATCCTAAGACACCACATGTATAAATTCATTTGCAGGATAAATGACTCTAAAAATGTACTTATTGTGGCCTTGACAAACATAAGGGTTAGCACTACACGCTACGAATCCCAGCTGTGGAGACACTGGTATCGTTGTCTCGTTGTAGAACATTGATCATCTTTTAATCTGGATTTTTAACAAGTATTGTGGGTTTAAAAAATATATAAATTATGATGTTTTTATGTGATATACCATGATTTTATATATATTTATGATATTTGATATGCAATGCATTTTTAATGTAATGTTGCCCCTTGTCTGGACCTTGAGTCCGTAATAAAGTTTATTATTATTATGAGCATTATATTTACAGGAATATTATGCTACTGCAAGTCAGAATTCTATTGTACTGTCATCAGTACATTTGACAATTAAACATTCTTGTCTCTCCTGACTCTTGAAATGTTCTCCTCCCTGTAATCCTGGCCTGCTTCCAGAAGGCACTCAACATGGTTGCAAATAAGGAATTTTGAAGAATGGAAACGCAGCAAAATTGGCAGGGAAATACTGGGAGGTGTAAGAGGCATTGAATATCATCATCAAGGATCATTAGGGGTCATGGAACCTACACAAATAAAATTACGAAAATGATCAGCCATTACTTAAATAAATCATGGATCAGGCTTGAAAAAGTGAGTTTCAGTGCAAATGAGAAAATAAACAAAGAGTGCAGAATTGGTGTTACAGCTACTGGGAAAGTGCAAATTTAAAAAAGTGCAAGGGCCACAACAAGGTAGGTTGGAATATTAGAAATTCAACCCCTGCATATGAGAGGTCCATTGAAGAGTCTGATAATAGCCGGGAAGAAGCTGTTATTGAATCTGGTGGTAAGTGCTTTCAAACTTTTACATATTCTGACCAAAGGGAGATGGGAAAAGAGAAAATGTCTGGGGGTTAGAGTGGTCCTTCATTATGTCGGCTGCTGTCCCTTGGCAGTGTGAAGCACAGATGGTGTTGATTGGGAGGGATGAGTCTGGTTTGTGTTTATTTGGAACGTTCTTGGTTTGCTTTCCAAATTCAAAGGGGCTTATCTCTGATGGAGGCTGTCATTAGACACAAAATGTAGCATTCTTTTATTTACCTGCCAGAGATTGCATGTGAAGAGGAATCCAGATAAGGCCACAGACGTGTTGCAGTGCGAAAATGCAAGTTTATCTCCTCTTTCAACTGATAGGCACTTTGCCTACAATGATCTTTCAAGGCATGAATGTTGTGGGCCATCACATGGGGGAATCAACTAATCTTTATATTGTTGACAAGCGCACTTTTGCTTTATGTTATTCAAGCTGCTCTGTATCAGATGCTGAAGTATTTCCCTTCAGACTTTGTTCTCTTACCATATCCCCACTTTGCATTTTTCTTGCTTTTTTACTGAACAACAATAACAACAATGTAGTTATCGGGGAGGATTTCTGAGGAATAAGATATACATGCATTTGCAAAGACTGGCGTTGATTAGGAGTAGTCAACATGGTTCTGTGTGTGGGAGATCATGTCACGAATTTGATTGAAATTTTTGAAGAAATGACCAAGAAGGTGGATGAGAGCAAGTCCATAGACAGGATCTATGAGGACTTTAGCAAGTCCTTTGATAAGGTTCTGCATGGTAGGTTGAGCTGGAAGGTTAGATCACATTGGATCCAGTGAGAGCAAGCTAACCAGATATCGAATTGGCATGATGGTAGGAAGCAGAGGGTGGTGATGGAAGGTTCAGTGCTTGGCACATTGCTGTTTACCATCTGTATCAATTATATGGATGAGAATGTACGTCATGATTTCATTAAGGCCTTTGACAAGGTTCCTCATGGAAGGTTGGTTAAGAAGGTTCAATTGTTGGGTATTAATGGTGGAGTAGCAAGATGGATTCAACAGTGGCTGAATGGGAGATGCCAGAGAGTAATCCGCTCGGTCCGTAACAAAGGACCTCCCGGTGGCTCAGCACTTCAACTCCCCCTCCCACTCCGCCTGTCTGTCCAGGTTGGAGGCACCGGTGACCTCTATTCCGTTTGGGGGGTCTGCCACAGGGATCCCTGTGTCAGCTCCCCTGCTGGGTCCTCCTCCTTTTCCCTTTTTGTCATGTCACAAGGGTTTCGGCCCAATGATCTTGGATGATGGTGTGGTGAAATTGGATTAGTAAGTATGCAGATGATACTAAGCTAGGTGGGGTTGCGGGTAATGAAGTTGATTTTCAAAGTCTACAGAGAGATTTAGGCCATTTGGAAGAGTGGGCTGAAAGATGGCAGATGGAGTTTACTGCTGATAAGTGTGAGGTGCTACATCTTGGCAGGACAAATCAAAATAGGACGTACATGGGAAATGGTAGTGAGTTGAGGAATGCAGGTGAACAGAAGGATCTAGGAATAACTGCACAGTTCCCTGAAGGTGGAATCTCATGTAGATAGGGTGGTAAAGAAAGCTTTTGGTGTGCTGGCCTTTATAAATCAGAGCATTGAGTATAGAAGTTGGGATGTAATGTTAAAATTGTACAAGGCATTGGTGAGGCCAATTCTGGAGTATGGTGTACAATTCTGGTCGCCTAAGTATAGGAAGGATGTCAACAAAATAGAGAGTGTACAGAGGAGATTTACTAGAATGTTGCCTGGGTTTCAGCAACTAAGTTACAGGGAAAGGTTGAACAAGTTAGGTCTTTATTCTTTGGAGCGCAGAAGGTTAAGGGGGGACTTGATAGAGGTCTTTAAAATGATGAGAGGGATAGACAGAGTTGACGTGGATAAGCTTTTCCCATTGAGAGTAGGGAAGATTCAAACAAGAGGACATGACTTGAGAATTAAGGGACAGAAGTTTAGGGGTAACATGAGGGGGAACTTCTTTACTCAGAGAGTGGTAGCTGTGTGGAATGAGCTTCCAGTGGAAGTGGTGGAGGCAGGTTTGATTTTATCATTTAAAAATAAATTGGATAGGTATATGGACAGGAAAGGAATGGAGGGTAATGGTCTGAGTGCAGGTAGATGGGACTAGGGGAGAATAAGTGTTCGGCACAGACTAGAAGGGCCGAGTTGGCTTGTTTCCGTGGTGTAATTGTTATATGGTTATATGATTAGTAAGCTCAGCGGGTGAGGCAGCATCTATGGAGCAAAGGAAATAGGCAACGTTTCGGGCCGAAACCCTTCGTCAGAAACGTTGCCTATTTCCTTCGCTCCATAGATGCTGCCTCACCCGCTAAGTTTCTCCATCACTTTTGTCCACCTTCGTTTTTCCAGTATCTGCAGCTTGGATGAGCTGCCCGCTTCCGTGCTGTGTAACTATAAAGATGAGAACCAAGTGAAGTTACAAACCTTCGGCATAGCCAGATGCCCGTGAAGCAATACACAGAAGCAGTATCATTACCTTACCTTACTCTTTATTTAGTTTTACCACAAAACCAGCCTTCATTTCACATTAATGCCCGACCCTTATGTACCTCCAAAAATGCACCTAGCTCATTGGCATTAAATTCCATCTGCTATTGCTCTGCCCATCTTACCAATTGATCAATGAGATCTTGTAGCCTACAATTATCCTTATTATCAACAGCACTATATATACCTGTCATTTACAAAATTACTAACCATATCACCTCCATTCATATCCAAAATTCTTTGACTTCAATAACGTGTTATCTTACAATGACCAGCTATGGATCAGATTACTTTCTGTTCCAATAGAGGATTAATACAACATTTTCAATGAAATAATGATATTATCGTTCTTTGCACTTTGATTTATTCAGAAAGATAACTTTGGTCTTGGGAGTACCGCATTATACCTACGGTGCTTAAGACCTTTGCTCAGATGTCGCCAACCTGTGGACAAAGAGTGGGAGCTACTTAACCATGTGGGAAATTACCTGGATTTGTTTGATTGTGGAAATGTTGAACACAGACCAAACACCAAGCCATCAACCAAGTTGCAATGATCAACAGAGTGGTGAAAAGCCTTGTTAATGAGCAGTGAAGCAGCACTGAGTCATCAATGATACACAAGTTGGAGTTGCCAAGACCAACTATGCAATTGCTGTTGTCCATACATAGAAACAAGGGCTGAACATGAAGTGAGGCATGACACTCAAAGCAAAGGGCAATCAAGTGGGGCCCTAATGAGTATTTTAAAGAATGAGAACCATCAAGCTCGTAGAGAAAAGTCCAAAATGGCTGCAGTCACCAAGGATGTAAAGTAATGATTATTTATAGCCAATTTCCACAGGACATTGCATCAGAAGTTCTTTAGGGCAATGTCCCAGCTCTAATTATCCTCAATCATCTTCCATTCATCCTGTTAAAAGGTTGGCTGTTCACTGTTCATTTACTGAACACTGCTCAGTTCCAGCAGTAATTCCTCAGATACCAAGGCAGTGGAGGTTGGCATGCAGAAACAACCTGGACAACATTCAGGTTTGGAAAAATAATATTTGATCCACTCATCTCCAATCTAGACTAAACCCCTCCCCAATTGTCCATTGTTCTCCCCTCCACCCCCTCACGGTGGTCCTCCACGCTCTCATCAACCATGGGTCAACCCGGGAAGCTCCACCGCCACCGAGGCCTACACCGCTGTAGAAGCCCCACTTCGCCCCAGCCGCGGGCTCCCCATGTTGCATACTATCCTCAGCTGGGCATTCAAGGTTTCAAGGTCAGTTTATTGTCACGTGTACCAATTAAGGTCCAGTGAAATTTGAGTTACCATACAGCCATAATAAGTGAAAAGCAACAAGACACCCAACCACACAAAAGTTAACACAAACATTCATCACAGAGGACTCCACATTCCTCATTGTGATGGAAGGCAATAAAGTTCAATATTCTTCCTCTTGTTCTCCCGCGGTTGGGGCAGATGAACCATCCGCAGTCAGGGCGATCAAAACCCCTGCAGCCGACAATCGAAGCGCCCGTCGGGGTGATCGAAACATGGAGCTCCCGAGTCGGCCTCTTCTTACCAGAGACCGCAGGCTTCATGATGCTAAAGTCCACAGGCCCCGCGGTTGGAGCTTCGAACCCTGGCAAAAGGATCGCAAGCTCCGCGGTGATAAAATCACACAGACTCCTGTGGCTTGGAGTGCCTGTCGGTGTCCAGGAAAGGCCGCCAACTCCACGATGTTAGGTCGCATTGGGGATGGAGATACGATATGGAAAGAAAATCGCATCTCCGTCGAGGTAAGAGATTGAAAAAAAATGTTTACCCCAACCCCCCCACCCCCCACATAAAACAAACCAAGGAACACTAAAACATGCTTCAATGACATTCCTTCATCATCGCTGAATCAAAATGTTGTGCCCACTTAACAACGTTATGGGAACAGCTTCACTACATAAACTGCAATGGTTTAAGTTGAAGTCTGACTGATTTCTCAAAGGCATCCAGAGATGAGCAATAAAATGTAAGCTTTGCCAGAGGCACCGACAACGTGAGAATGAAACAAGAAATAAGTTCAGTGCTGGCAGTACTTGACAAAAAGATTTTGGTTAATGGGATACCAAGGGCAACCAATCACGTGCTGGTAGCTTGTAGTGCTCATGAGTCAATAGATCCAAAGTCGCTCACAGTTTATATCTCAACAAACTATCGTCCCACTCACATCCTTGAAAAAATTCACAGGAAATAAATTGCTACAGGAATCCTTTTGAAAGGAGAATGAAAGACAAAAGCCAGCCACCGATTCAATAGAAAGATAAAGCTCAAGCCGGCAATGAAGTATCAACCTTGCTCTCTTTAAACTCGTGGGACTGAATACACGATCCATTGAACGTGACAGACCTTGTTCAACAATAGATTGCGTGCTAAACCCAACAGTTTAAAAGCACAATTAATCCCTACAGCAGCACAACTAAATACAGTGTGTTTCACCTGCTGAATGTGGCTATTCAAAACTGATCACCAACAACAAAAACCTTCTCAAACTCATCCACTTCTAAGACAATTGGACTAATTCAATTTATTTAATTTCTTTCCTCTCATCAAAAATCCCTTCAGCCAGCAAAAGGGAAGAGGAAAAGTCCCAAAAGCATTTCACTTTATCTAGTCAAAGAAGCAGTTACTATTTTTTTGGAGGGGCATTTAGTGGTTGTAGCTAATGTTCCAGGACCCTGATTTACACACAGGTACATTTCAAACTACAGGCCCACACACTGGCAGCAAAAATAATTCCTATGCATTCAAATCCCAGCCCAAATGCAATAAACCAGATAAAGCACATTCATGGCAATCTGCACCCAAATCATGAGCGTGGCTCAGTTTGTTAACATGCTGTGCGTGAATAAACAAACATGAGTGGAGTCCTACATTCACTCAAGCTCTGTGAACCAGGCTGATGCTTATGCAATAGGTATCACATATTGGGATGGCTCAGTGTCACAGCCAGTAGAGCCTCTGCTTCACAGCACAAGAGATCCAGGTTCAATTTTGATCATAGCAAGATGAAGGAACTAGTTATTGATTTCACGAAGCACGGTGGAGTACACGCCCCAATCAGCACCAAAGATGTAGAGGTGGTTGACAGCTTAAAGTTCCTTGTTGTTAATATGACCAATGATCTGTCATGGACCAACCACATTGATGTGACAGCCAAGAGGCATACTAATGCCTCTGCTTCCTGAGGAGACTGAGGATATTTGGCATATCTCCGGTGACTCTTACAAACCTTTTCAGATGGACAATAGAAAGTATACTGTCGGGTCACCTCACAAAATGGCTGAGGAACAGCTCTGCTCAAGACTGCAATAATTTGCAGGGAGTTGTAGATTTAACCCAGTCCGTCACACAGACCAGACTTCCCACCAACCACACTTCATTATGCCTTAGAAATGCAGACAACACAATCAAAGAAATCCGAAGAAGGGTCCTGATCTAAAATGTGGCCCATCCATGTTCTCCAGAGTTGCTACCTGGCTCACTGAGTTACTCCTGCACCTTGTGTTCTACCACTGAGATCATAACTTGTATTACACAATGAGGAAAGTACGCTGCTACATTTCTAACGTTTTGGCTTTAATGTAAAGCTGCCCATCACAGATTGGCTACCCATTATACAACTCTCAATGCTTCTCCCCAATTACTTTAATATATTCAGTAATGAGAATGAGTTTGCACCATCACAGCCAAAATTACCTCATAATCTTAATAAACAGTTCCACAGTGTGATGCAGAGCAATCTTTATTTTTAGATTTTAAATGCTTCGTCTTAATTTAAGAAAAAGGTCTACACAGAGTAATAATTTCCACAAGAAATACCCATTTTTCCATCAGTAGATTATGTTTGAAAGTATTATCAACACAAATGCAACAATCACATTTTGCATGGCACGACACTTTTAGCTGTGAAAAGAAACATGCCTATTTTTCTCAGTGTAGGAATAAAGGGGACAGAGTGGATAATTTCTGCTCTCCTCGAAAATATTGTCTACTATTCTTCAGTGTCTACAGGACAAGTCAGGACAGCAACTTAGTTTGAAATTTTGCATGCAGAACAACTAACACATTGGAGAGTGCAGCACCCTGTACATTCCACCTAGATTATTTTTTCAAGTAGAGAGTGTTACCACAGAGCCGAACTAATATTTTAGGATGACCTGGCAAAAATACTCAAAGTCTCCAAATGATGCAAAGTAGATAGGAGTAACTATTCATTGCCACCGTCAATTTGGTCAACCATGATTGTCATGTCTCCCATCCATTGGATGCATTGGAGCAACTCATCAAATCTACCTCATTGGAGAAACCTCGGGCTATCTTTGATAGGACTTTACTGGATTTTATCCTGTGCTAAACGTTATTCAAGTTATTCCCTTTATCAGGTATCTGAACACAGTGAATGGTTCGATTGCACTTTCTTGTCTTTGTGTATCATGTATTGTCATTCCGCTGACGCAGCACGCAACAAAAACTTTTCATCGTACCTCTGTACATTTACCAATAACCTAAACAAAACTCAATCAGTCTGCAGTCTTATTCTGGCCTTTTGCTTACTGCTATCCAGTGATCCCTACTTGCATGAATAATTTAACATGGAGAGGCTAAATTCAATTGTGATGTTCACCTTGCTCAAATAGCCCCGACCTCACACCTCCTTCCCCCGCATCCCCAATCCCATCACCCCCATAAACACTACCTCAATCTCACGCATGGCGAATGCTGCTCAGATGAGCATAGTAACATAGAAACATAGAAAATAGGTGCAGGAGTAGGCCATTCGGCCCTTCAAGCTTGCACCGCCATTCAATATGATCATGGCTGATCATCCAACTCAGTATCCTGTACCTGCCTTCTCTCCATACCCCCTAATACCTTTAGCCACAAGGGCCACATCTAACTCCCTCTTAAATATAAACTGTGGAACTCTAATTCATTATGATCAGAGGAGAAGGGGGAGAAAACAAAAATAAGCAGGTTGTCAATGATATTTGCGGAATCATGCTGACATGTACGTAAGGGTTGTCGGTCCTGTGTGGAAACCTGTAGTTGTTTTCACCAGTTGACAAGTCAGAGCTGGAACAAAACGCAGTGGAATTCACAGAAGAAATTCCTGAGGCTGATTACCTCGCCGCGCCCTGCTCAACCCATTCTTAGCTCCAGTTAACATCAACGCAAAGTGTACAGCCTGCAATTCAGAAGTTAATCCTCACACATTGATAATAACATATCATCACACAATGCATAGCTGTCATTAGTCCCCGTGTGATTACTAGAATATTTGTCCAATCATTACGAACAATTGTGATTGCTATTTACCACAACTGAATTTCCACTGACGAACCACTAATCTGTCTTGTATGAAAAGGCTAGACACTTGAGCTGACACCGTGCAGTAAAGCTCGGTCTGGCAGAAGAAAAGAGGACAGACTCCAATCGTGTATTTCCTGGTAACTAGGTGTCAAATACAAACCACTGTTGCTCTATAGCTTTCGCTTATTCTTCAGGGTTGTCCTTGAATAAATCTCCAAGACACTGTTCCAAGTAAATGCCATGGCGACATTCAAAGATACTGTGTGCCTTTTCTTTGACCACTTATTCTTTACAATGCATTCAGAAAGAATTCAGACCCCTTCACTTTTTCCACATTTTGTTACGTTACAGCCTTATTTTAAAATGGATTACATTTTTTTTAATATCATCAATCTACACACAATACCCCAGAATGAAGAAGCCAAAACAGGTGTTTAGAAATGTTTGCGAAGTAATTAAAAATAAATAGCTGAAATATTACATTGACATAAGTATTCAGACCCTTTGCTATGACACCCAAAATTAAGTTTACGTTCATTCATCCTGCTTCCATTGATTATCCTTGAGATGTTTCTACAACTTGATTGGAATCCACCAGTGGTAAATTAAATTGATAGGACATGATTTGGAAAGGCACACACCTGTCTATATAAGGTCCCACAGTTGACAGTGCATATCAGAGCAAAAACCAAGCCATGAAGACGAAGGAATTGTCCGTGGACCTCCGAGACAGGGTTGTGTCGAGACACAAATCTGGGGAAGGGTATAAAACAATTTCTGCAGCATTGCAGGTCCCGAAGAACACGGTCGCCCCTGTCATTCTTAAATGGAAGAACTTTGGAACCACTGGGACTCTTCATAGACCTAGCTGCCTGGCCAAACTGAGCAATTGGGGGCAAAGGGCCTTGGTCAGGCAGGTGACTAAGAACCCGGTGGTCACTCTGACAGAGCTCCAGAGTTCCTCTGTGGAGATGGGAGAACCTTCCAGAAGGACAACTATATCTGAGCGTACTGGACCTCAGACTGGGGCAGAGGTTCACCTTCCAACAGGACAACGACCCTAAGCACACAGCCAAGTCAACGCAGGAGTGGCATAGGGAGAAGTCTGAATGTCCTTGAGTGGCCCAGCCAGATCCTGGACTTGAACCCGATCAAAAATCTCTGGAGGGACCTGAAAATAGCTGTGCATTGACGCTCCCCATCCAACCTGACAGAGCTTGAGAGGATCTGCAGAGAAGAATGGGAGAAATTACCCAAATACCCAGTTGTGCCAAGCTGGTAGCGTCATACCAAGGAAGACTTGAGGCTGTAATTGCTGCCAAAGGTGCCTCAACAAAGTAAAGGGTCTGAATACTTATGTAAATGTGATATTTCAGTCATTTCTTTTTAATTGCATAGCAAATTTTCTAAACACCTGTTTTCACTTTTTTCTTATGGGGTATTGTGTGTAGATTGATGATAAAAACAAATGAATTTAATCAAATTTAAAATAAGGCTGTAACGCAAAAAAAGGTGGAAAAAGTGAAGGGGTCTGAATACTTTCTGAATGCACGGTATGGAGACATTGGAGGCAGGATAAAAAGGGTGCATAGGAGAGAACTGCAGATGCTCATTTACACCGAAGATAGACACAAAAAGCTGGAGTATCTCAGCAGGTCAGGCAGCATCTCGGGGGGAAAAAGGAATTTCTGGTCGAGACCCTTCTTCAGACTGAGAGTTAGGGGAGAGGCTTTCCCTCGTTTCCTTCTCCCCTGACTCTCAGTCTGAAGAAGGGTCTCGACCTGAAACGTCACCTATTCCTTTTCTCCAGAGATGCTGCCTAACCCACTGAGTTAATCATTTTCGTCTAACTTCAGGATAAAAAGGATGTGGACCAACTGTCAGAAATCACCCCAATCAGGTTATTTAGAGTCCGTAAGCAGGCTCTGTGGGAAAGATAAAAGTCTAGGATCCTTTCAGGGACTGGGTCCAGTGACAACTGGTTGAAATTTACGAGTTGTCCTTAAATACAGGAGAGATGCCGGAAAACTGGAGGGTGGCAAATCTTGTACCTCTTTTCAAGAAGGGCTGCACGGAAAATGCTGGGAACTATATGCCGGTGAGATTTACATCTGTAGTTGGAAAGTTACTTGAGAGTATTCTGAGGGATTGATACAAATACATCTATAGATGCTCCTGAACACATCATCAGTGATGTAACCTGGGGTCATTGGGTGTTTCGGGTCTTTCAACATCAGACACCCTCGCCCAGGCGATCCAGCCGTGGTTGATCAGACCACGACTTGTGTTCAGGTGGCATTCGCTCCTCCCCAGGGACCTTCTCTCCTGATTCAGGAGAGAGGTTATAACCTATGCACCTGTACAAAATGATGCACCTGTACAAGATGATACAAAAGTCCACGGATAGGCTATACAGGCATTTGGATGGGCAAAGGCTGATTAGTGACAGTCAGCATGGTTTTGTACATGGGAGGCCGTGTCTCACAAATCTGATTGATTTTTTTGAGGACGTGATCAAAAAGGTTGATGAGGGCAGAGCTGTAGATGTTGTGTACATGGATTTCAGTAACGTATTCGACAAGGTTCCGCATGGCATGCTGCTCTGGAAGGTTAGATCGCATGGGATCCAAGGATAGATAGCTGAATGTATAGCAAATTGGCTCCATGGGAGGAAGCAGAGTGTGATGGTGGAAGGTTGCTTCTCAGGCAGGAGGCCTGTGACTAGTGGTGTGCTTCAAGTTTTGGTGCTGGGTCCGTTACTATTTTTCATCCACATCATTGATTTGGATGAGAACATACAGGGCAAGATTAGCAAGTTTGCAGATGATACAAAAGTTAGTGGTAGTGAAGATGGTTGTGAAAATTTGCAGCAGGATCTGGATCGATTGGCCAGGAGAACGGAGGAATGGTTGATGGAATTTAATACAGAGAAGTGTGAGGTGTTGCATTTTGGGACACAGTAAATGGTCGATCTCTGGGTACTGTTGTAGAGCAGAGGGATCTCAGAGTACAGGTGCATGGTTCCTTGAACGCCGAGTCACAGGTAGATAAGATGATCAAAAAGGCATTTGGCATTTTGGTCTTCATCAGTATTGAGTATAGAAGTTGGGAGGTCATGTTGCAGTTGTATAATATGTAGGTGAAACTGTGTTATGAATATGTGTTCAGTTCTGGGCACCATGTTATAGGAAATAAATTGTCAAGCTTGAAAGGGTTCAGAAAAGATTTACAAGGATGTTGCCAGGATTGGAGGGTGTGAGCTCAAGGTGAGAATGCAGCACATTCTTGCACTGAGAATCAGTATTAATACACATTGCAATGAGAGTGTAGACAAGATAGTTGCAGATCTGAACTCATTCTACTCCTCAAATAATAAAATGTACTTCAGCACCGATAATCAAACTCAATGTTGAATGACTCCAGGTTGACTCCAATCTGCTCACCAGCTCACATGAAGTTACCTGGATCCACCAACATTTCGAGCTCCCCATGCTCCGATAAAGACACCTGAAATTGTCAATGTAGAGAGCTGGCTAATTGAAAGTTCTTATGCTAATCAAAGATGTGAAATTAGTGGTGAGCAGCGTGAATAGAGAATTAATGTTTAAATCAGAAGGCAGATTATTTAAGATGAGTCACACTCTGGATGGTTGGGAATTGGCAATGAGGTTGAGATTGAACTTTAAGTATCAAATGGTGCATTGTCTAGAGATACAAGACCGTAAATGAATTGTGTTCAAAAAATATATTGGCTAGCCTGTGATGCTGCTCATGCCTTCTCTCATTTTCTCTACACCTCATTCTCACTCCCTGTTTCTTCCTGAAGATCCCACATTTGTTTCTTTCAATGTGACTTTCATAATTTATTGCCTCAATTTTTCTATGTATCAATCTGTTTATATATTTGTTAATCACAATTTTGAAGTGTTTTTCTTATTTCTGTAACTTGGGAATAAAGCTACTAATTGCAGTAGTTTAGTTTAGTTTAGTTTAGTTCAGTTTAGTTTATTGTCACGTGCATCGAGGTACAGTGAAAAGCTTTTGTTGCATGCCAACCAGTCAGCAGAAAGACAATACATGATTACAATTGAACTACCCACGGTGTACAGCTACATGATAAATGGAATAGTGTGAATACCATTTAGTGCAAGATTAAGTCCAGTAAAGTCCAATCATAGATAGTCCGAAGGATTCCAATAAGATAGATAGTTACTCCGTACCTCTATCTAGTTGTTGGAAGGATGGTTCAGTCTTCCAACCACACCAGCATACATCTGAGAATGCAGATTGGTCAGTCAGCATATACGGGCATGTTAATGAAACGGAGCAGGCTGTTTGGAAGATATAGACAGGCTAAGAGAATGGGTAAGAGACTTTCGGATAGGTATATGGATATGCAGGGAATGGAAGGATATGGATTATGTGCAGGCAGATAAGAGTTGGTCTTGGCATCATGTGCAACACAAATATTGTGGGCAATATTCTATGTTCTTTGTTCTATCACAGTTAATGAACATGTGCAGAAAGCAATTAGAAAGCAAATGGTGTGTATGACAAAAGGGTTTTGATGCAAGAATAGCGTATCTTGCTCCAATTATATAGGGACTTCTTGAGACTGTATAAGGGTGCTTTCATGCATATATGAGGAAGCTGGAATGGTGGAAGCAAAGAGGAAAAGTGAATCTCAAATATCAGGAACCACTGATGTGACATCTTTGCTGCTTGTGTGAAAGGAACTTTTGATTGGTCGAATCAACCACCTCTGTACATATCACAACACTATGGACTCAATATCATGATCTCAGTTTAGTTTAGTTTAGAGATACTAAAGATAGTAGAAACAGGCCCATCGGCCCACTGAGTCCGCTCCAACCAGCGATCCCAGCACATTAACACTATCCTACACACATTAGGGATAATTTACACTTATACCAAGCCAATTAGCCTACAAACCTGTACGCCTTTGGAGTGTGGGAGGAAACTGAAGATCTCGGAGAAAACCCATGTGGTCACGGGGAGAACGTGCAAACTCTGTACAGACAGCACCCGTAGTCGGGATCAAATCCAGGTCTCTGGCATTGCAAGGGTTGCAAGGCGGCAACTCTACCGCTGCGCCACTGTGCCGCCTATCTTACTGGAGGACGAATGCCAAACAAGAATCATGTTCAGGACTGACATTTGTTCCCATGGCAAGAAAAAGGAACATCCAAAATAGTAGCCCCTTTGGGCCTGCTCTGTCATTCAATATATTCAAGGCTGATCGTCTATCTTAATACCACGTTCCCACTTTCACCCCACTCCCCTTAATGTCTTTTGCAATCCCTTCCTTAAACATAGCCAATCCCTTCCTTAAATATATTCAGCAACTTGGCTTCTACAGCACTCTGAGGTGGAGGTCTACGTGCTCCGTTTCAAGGAAGGAGGGCCATCGGGAATGAGGTGGGACGTCGGGGATTCATTGGAGAGCGAGTAGGGCCGCCAGAGAGTGAGGAAGGTCATTGGGAGCGATGAAAGCCATCAGGAGCGAGGAGGGTCGTCGGAGAGTGATGAGGTCACCAAGAGCTTCCGAGGGACCCTGCTAAGAATGATGGGGACCCAGGCGGCGAGGCCTGCCATATGTAGTGGCAGGCAGTAGATGGGATTGTTCGGTGAACTTTTATAAATTTGTTGGCGCCAAAACCTGGTGATCCTTGTATGATGCCGAGATGCTGTATGATTTTAATGGAGTTGCATGCAAAACAAAGCATTTCACTGTACCGAGATACATGTGACAATAAAGTATCATTGAATCATCGAAGTCATTTCACTTCATCTCTTGCCTTGCATTCTGATGCTGTATATTTTTGTGGAGGAAATTCAATAAAAGTTCAAAAGTGATTGTGGAGATGATGGGTTTTCTTGTCAGAAGAAATTTGGCAGAGTGGGTATATATCCTCTTGAGTTTAGCAGAATGAAAGGTGATTTCGTTCAAATATATAAAATTGTTACGGGGGTAGAACCAGGAATGATGGCAAGGGTCACAGTCTCAAAATAATCACCTAGCGTTTCAGGACTGTTTGAGAACACATTTATTCACCCAGAGGGAAGTGAATCTTTGAAAGTCTCCACATGAGAGGACTTTGGAAGCTCAATGGCTGTATTCAATATCGAGATCCATAGGTTATTGGATATACAGAGAATCAAGTGTTTGTGCCAGGGACTGGTGTTGTTGTAAAACATCTGCCAAGTCAAGTAATCTTTGCTTGCAGTAGCTTCATATATAGCTGCAGGTATACAGGTACACGGGTATATATTGCTTGCAGTAGCTTCATATATAGCTGCAGGTATACAGATACATAGATATATATTACCTTATCATGTATTTATACCTAAAGCAATATTTATCTACCTAAAGATGCAATAATATGTTATAATGTTAATTGTAAAAATATGAAGCATAGGAGAGATATCTGCTCCATGTATAATGATATAGTAAGCACCTTATATGTAGGCAGTAAGCCCTACAGCAAGCATAAAAATAAGACACATAACATCAGACCTGGCTGGAATAAGTATGTAGCTGAGTATCATACTGAAGCCCATGAAGCCACCAAATCATGGGCTATGGCAGGTAGACCCAGACAGGGGCCTGTGTTTGAGCACAAGAAGCTCACCAATGCAAGGTATAAGTATGCTGTTCGCTCCATCTGTAAAAATGAGCAAGCTATGAGGGCTGATTCCATGGCTAAGAAGCTGCTAAGTAACAATGCTACAGATTTTTGGAAGGAAGTGAGAGCTCTTAGCAGTTGCAAAACATCTCTACCATGTACTGTAGATAGAATCTCCGGAACAGCTAATATCGCGGAGTTATGGCGGCAACATTATAGCACTTTATTCAACTGTGTCCAAGGTGACTTGTATAGGGTGGAAAATATTGAGAGTAATGACTCGATGGTGATTATGTCACATGAGGTGTATTATGCCATGAACAAGGTGTCCAACGACAAAGCAAGTGGCTTGGATCATATCTCTGCTGAACATCTTAAGTATGCGAGTATGAGAATAGCTCCTCTCCTAGCCATTTGTTTTACTGGCTTTATGATTCATGGCTTGTTACCAGACTCAATGTTGTCTGTCCTGTTAGGGCTGGTCATTAAGGACAAAGCTGGTAAAGTAGGCAGCCTAAATAATTACAGACCCATAGCTTTAGCCAGCATATTGTCAAAAGTTTTAGAAAGAGTTCTGCTGGATAGAATAAATGAGTTTGTTAACTCCACAGATAACCAGTTTGGCTTTAAAGCTAAACATGGCACTGACTTATGCATATATGCCCTAAAGGAGATTGTAAACAAATATAGAGGCAAAAACTCTTCAATCCTTATGTGCTTTATTGATGCTTCCAAAGCCTTTGACCGTGTTAATCACAGAAAGCTGTTTGGTAAAATGAGTCAAAGAGGGGTGCCTGAATACATTGTTAGAATTCTGGCCTACTGGTATGCCCACCAGACTATGCAAATAAAATGGGGCAATAGGGTCTCAGCCCCATTTGGGGTTAGCAATGGTGTTAGACAAGGGGGAATTTTGTCCCCAGTCCTTTTTAATCTATATATTGATGATCTGTCTAAACAATTGAAAGCCTGTAACACTGGGTGCGTGATTGGTAATATTTTAGTGAACCATATTATGTATGCAGATGATCTTGTGGTCTTTAGTCCATCTAGCGCTGGTCTCCAGCAGCTCCTTACTATATGTTCTGTGTATGGTGTGGAACATGACATTAAATATAATGCTAGTAAGAGTGCTGTTATGATCTGTAGAACCAAAGAGGATAAATGCCTAAAATATCCTGATTTTAAATTGTCTGACAATAATCTTAGTGTCTATAATAAGATAAAATATCTAGGGCATATTATTACAGAACAAATGACAGATGATGAGGATATTTATAGGCAACGACGCATGCTGCATGTACAGGCAAATATTCTCTTGCGTAAATTTGGTGCGTGTGCAGATGTGGTGAAGATGTTGCTATTTAGAGCATACTGCACACCACTCTACACTGCGCACCTGTGGTCGAACTATTTAAAGACAAGTATGCAGAGACTAAAGGTGGCATATAACGATGCCATGAGAACACTGCTAAGGCAACCTAGATGGTGTAGTGCCAGTAATATGTTTGTGGCTGCAGGAGTCAGTACTTTAGAAGCTATCCTAAGACACCACGTATAAATTCATTTGCAGGATAAATGATTCTAAAAATGTGCTTATTGTGACCTTGACAAACATAAGGGTTAGCACTACACGCTACGAATCCCAGCTGTGGAGACACTGGTATCGTTGTCTCGTTGTAGGACATTGATCATCTTTTAATCTGGATTTTTAACATGTATTGTGTTTTTTTTGTTTTTTTTAATATAAATTATGATGTTTATATAAATGACATACCAAGATTTTATATGTATTTATGATATTTGATATGCAATGCATTTTTAATGTAATGTTGCCCCTTGTCTGGACCTTGAGTCTGTAATAAAGTTTATTATTATTATTATTATTATTATTATTATTATTATTATTATTATTATTATACACTGTAAATGCATTAATTGTAATCATGTATTGTCTTTCTGCTGACTGGTTAGCACGCAACAAAAAGCTTTTCTCTATACCTCGGTACACGTGACTATAAACTAAACCGATATAGACTCAAACAACACACAAAAACATAAAATTATACCTAAATTACACATAACTTCTGCAAGATAATGAAATTGACTGTACAAAAACATGATATTAGTTCAAAACACAATTAGAAAACAAGTTGATGATTGTGCTAGAGGTGATCGGTAGTGTTTTCGTGCCAAACAATGATTACTATTATTGAAATATACGATGATTTTATGCAGTGAGGGACTCAATGGCTTATGGCTGCTTCTATTTCTGATGTTCCCGCAGCCTCAGCATTGTATTGGGAGCGGCACAGTGGCACAGCGGTAGAATTGCTGCTTTACAGCGCCTGCTGCGCCAGAGACCCGGGTTCGATCCCGACTACAGGTGCTTGTCTGTACGGAGTTTGTACCTTCTCCCCGTGACCGCGTGGGTTTTCTCCGAGATCTTCGGTTTGTATACTTGGTGTAAATGTAAACTGTCCCTAGTCTGTAGGCTTGTGTGTGGTGCGGACTCGGTGGGCCGAAGGGCCTGTATTCACTCTGTTTCTCTAAACTAAACTAAACTATTGCATAGGAAAACTCAGGAAAACTGATCCATGAAGGCACAACTGAGTTCTTCCATTTTTTTGCAGCTTTCACCCACTGCATAAGAATAATCCACATCCATATCATAATTCCAACCAAAAATTGCTTGGAATACTTTCACGTTGTGATAATTTGACAGGTTAACGAGTTGCGATGACTGGGTAATTCCATGGTCAATCACATTAATGGCCACACAGCTTCAAGTTGTTGTGATTGACTTCATACATATACTGTACATGATGCATAGCTGTCCTCCATTCGTTACATTTTGCCAGTAAAATGACTCTGCTTTTATTGGGAAAGATGCAGTAGATTCTGCTCTCCACTACTTAAACAAATTCTGTTTTCTCAGCGCACTGAACAGTACAGTAGGCTGTTGTGAGTCATAAATTCTGCTGGACAGCATTCTTACCAATAAATACTCTGCTGCTAGAAATACTTCCACTATCCTTCTCCCTTGCTCTTTTATTGGGAGCCTGGAAAGTAGCCCCAATGGCATTCCTTGATGAAAAAATGGCAGACATTAAACATTATCATCTTTGCTTTCATTCTTCCAGGTCCTCTCTGTTTCTTATTCCAGTGGTCTCCGAGGATGTCAGTGCTCTTCTAAATGCTTCCTCTTGGGAATCTCTAACCATCAAGACTTCCCCATTAATGGCAATTCCTTTTCCTATCCAGACACGGGGCTTTGCTGTCCTCCTCCCCACAATTTCTTCTCTTAGAGTTTTCATTACAATACAATACTTTGACAAATCAGTTGCGCCAAGTGGCGCAGCTGGTAATGCTGCTGCCTCACAGTGTTTAAGAAGAGGAGAACTTCACAGTGTGAGTGAACAATCCTGACCAACGGTACTGTCCGTATGGAGCTTGCTACTTCCCTCTGTGCCCACATGGTTTCCTCCATGTACATGCAAGTTAGAAAGTTAATTGTCTGCTGCGGATTACTTCTTGTGTAAGGTGGGCAGTAGAATCTGGACAGAGAATGGGTAAGTGGGAAAAGTATAAAATACGATGAATATAGGATTAGTGTAAATGGGTGGCTAGTATTCGATGCAGTATTTGGTGGCTGCAGGGTTTATTTCCATGCAGGATCATGTAATAACGCTGTGATTCTATGCCTTGTGATGACACGTCCCCGTTAAGGTCCTCACCTCTCCCGGCCACAAGCAAACGAGCCACAGCAAAATCAAATTAAGGGTCATTGGACTAAGGTACTCAATCCTACAGACCTCCCCCTTATAAACTGTGAAGTCCAGAGAAAAAGAGAGAAGAAGCTGTGGGGAATGATTCTAGACCTTCTTGTTTGTCTCTAGAAATAAAGCCCATTGAGTGAGATCAATGTACTCTGTGTGCCAGTATATTCATTATTGATTCGGTGTCATGACCAAGGCCGCAGCCTCATATATCCATCTCTCATACTATCCCATTATAAAACTTGGTGTCAAATTTTCTCAGATTACTGTGAAGGGCCTTGAGCTTTTACACCTCAATGTTGGTGATCCAGAATGGCACCAATAGACAATAGACAATAGGTGCAGGAGTAGGCCATTAAAACCCTTCGACCCAGCACCGCCATTCAATGTGATCAAATATGCGTCAAGCTGATAGCCTAATCGTTAAAGAGCTAAAAGATAGCCTAATCAATAAAGAGCTGAGAAGAGGAATCGGAGCTGCCAAGGAAAGGTACTCTGAGAAGTTGAGGAGCAAGTTCTCAGCTAGTGACTCTTCTTCAGTTTGGAAGGGCATGCAAGAAATCATCAGCTATAAGAGGAAAGCCGTCCGCTCTTTGGACAATCGTCAGCTGATGAACGACCTGAATGAGTTTTACTACAGGTTTGAAAATCAGAAAAGTAACCCTGGTACCCCTTCCCAAACAAACACAGCCAGACACCAGTCTGCAAAGAATGGACCCTGCACCCTCTCCTTCCCATTCACCACTTCACACCTACTTAAAGCAAGACTCCAGTATGAAAAGAGTGGACCCTTTCCCACTCCAATCACCACTTCACACCCAATTACTCATTTTTAACCAGTGTCTGCAAAGATGTACTGGCCCTGCCTGCTTCAAAGTCTCCACTATTGTCCCTGTACCCAAAGACGTAAGGATTTCTGGTCTGAATGACTACAGGCTTGTTGCACTGACCTCTGTAGTCATGAAGACCGTTGAAAGGCTTGTGCTGGCCAATCTGAAAAATATCACAATCCCTCATTGGACCATCTGCATTTTGCATATTGGGCCAATAGATCTGTGGGTGGTGCAGTCAATCTGGGCCTACACTTCATCCTCCAGCACCTAGACCACCAGGGGACCTATGCAAGGATTTTGTTTGTTGATTTTAGCTCTGCATTCAACACCATTGTGCCAGAGCTACTACGCTCCAATCGTTCTGAGTTGACTGTGCCTGAACCCCTCTGTCGGTGGATCACCAGCTTTCTGACAGACAGGAAGCAGCATGTGAGGCGGGAAAGCATATCTTGGACCCGCAAACGCTCAGCATAGGAGCATTGCAAGATGCGTACTCTCCCCTCTCCTCTACTCTCGCCACACCAATGACTACACCTCCACAGACACCTCTGTCAAGCTTCTCAAGTTTGCGGATGACACAACCCTGATTGGACTGATCCAGTATGGGGATCTCTGTACTCTTTTCAGTTTGACATCTTTCCTATAACATGGTGCCCAGAACTGAACACAATATTCTAAATGCGGTCTCACCAACGTCTTATACAACTGCAACATTACCTCCCAACTTCTATGCTCAATACTCTGACTGATGAGGGCCAAAGTGCCAAAATACTTTTTGACCACCTGATATACCTGTGACACGACCTTCAATGAACCATGCAACCATCAACCATTCCTCTGCCCACCTGGCTAATTGATCCAGATCCTGCTGCAATCTTTCACAACCATCTTCACTATCTGCAAAACTACTCACTTCTGTATCATCAGCGAACTTGCTAATCTTGCCCTGTTCTGTGACGTTTCACAGAGTGCTGGAGTAACTCAGCGGGTCAGGCTGAGTATAGAAGTTGGGAGGTCATGTTGCAGTTGCATAAGAAGTTGGTGAGGCCGCATTCAGAGTATTGTGTTCAGTTCTGGGCACCATGTTATAGGAAAGATGTCATCAAACTGGAAAACAGTGAAGATTTATGAGGATGTTGCCAGGACTAGAGGGCCAGAGCAATAGGGAGAGGTTGAGTAGGCTGGGACTCTATTTCATGGAGCACAGGAGGGTGAGGGATGATCTAATAGAGGTGTATAAAATCATGATTTGAATAGATATGGTTGAGTCTTTTGCCCAGAGTAAGTGAATCGAGGAGCAGAGGACATAAGTTTAAGGTGAAGGGCAAAAGATTTAATAGGAATCTGTGGGGTATGTTTTTCACACAAAGGGTGGTAGGTGTATGGAACAAGCTGCCAGAGGAGGTAGTTGAGGCAGGGATTATCGCAACATTTAAGAAACAGTTAGACAGGTACATGGATAGGACAGGTTCGGAGGGATATGGATCAAACGTGGGCAGGTGGGACAAGTGCAGATGGGACATGCTGGGCCGAAGGGCCTGTTTCCACACTGTATCATTCTATCTTTCCCTCTCAGACCCATTTTCCTGCCTTCTCCCCATTACCTCTGAACCCGTATCAATCAAGAATCTATCAATCTTCTCCACAGATGCTGCCTGACTCGCTGAGTTACTCCAGCACTGTGAAACGTCGCTTATTCATATTCTCCGCAGATGGTGCCTGACCCACTGAGTTACTCCAGCACTTTGTGACTATTTTCCCTTCACCCATCTGCAGAAGCCCACTCTCCCCCCTCCTTTCATATGTTCCTTTCCACCCATAAACCTCTCTCTGCCTTTACATTTCACTCCTCTTTCAAATCTGCTCTACTTATCTACATGCATTTTTCCTCTTCACTTTTTAGTCATAGAATGATGCAGTGTGGAAACAGGCCCTTCAGCCCAACTTGCCCACACCGACCGACATGTCCCATCTAAACTAGTACCACTCACATGGGTTTGGCCCATATCCATCTAAATCTGTCCTATCCATGTACGTGTCCAAATGTCTCTTAAAGATTAGGATAGTCCCAGCCTTAACTATCTCCTCTGGCAGCTCATTACATACACCCAGCACCCTTTGTGTGAAAAAGTAACCTCTCAGATTCCTGTTAATTTCTGAAATATTGGTCATAAATTTGGTGCAAAAATGCTCCAAAATAAGGCTCAGACTGGATCAGAGAGCATCTAAAACCCCTGAGCTTCCAGGGCCCTTAAGCGGGCCCTGGACCCTGGCATCGAGGGACTTCACGCTTTGCGCTCGTGATGTGCGCAGTGCGCACATTATTTCACATTAAGTTTTATGTAATCCTGTCATGCCACCCCCCTTTTTGGAAAGCTTCGTACGGGCCTGAAAAGTCCATGTCTGAAGAGACAAAAACATCTACTGCTCCTTCACCTCGCAGGAGCAGTGAATGGTTACAAACCTTTGCCTGTATCACAGGTAGCACCGTATGGTAGTTACTCATTAACTGCACAGAGTTGTCACTGGTAATATCTTAGTAACATTCTGACAGCTGTAGCACTGGATGATCCTTGTGGTTCCACAGATCAAAAGCACCTCCTGTTGCCACTGCTCTTCAACAGCTTGCCCAAGGTCATTTTGACACCCTGTGAGCACTCTCCAACTCCTGCCCCATCAGTGCAGCATCCACTGATGCAGAAACAACACTTGCGCCTAGCTAGGAGAATGTACCCTGGTATGCGAAGCAATACTTTCCTTTACTAAAATAACAGCTTCAGGTAGTGAAGAAGGCTGTCTAAGGATACAGCATACATAGATCAGGTGGAAAGCTGGAAGGAGCGCTCATAGATAGAACAATCTAAGTCAGTTCAGCAAACTCCAGCAATGCTCTATTGCTACACTCACAACTGAAACTCTCCCTCCCTCTCCAAAAAAAATTGGAGCAATTGGACTCCAAGATGTAAATTATGATAAACAATAGTACAAACATGGGTCACATTTCCTGAAATTTAGATAAGGAATGACCTGACCTCATTTTTCAAGGTATTCATTCAATCTGATAGACTAAATACAGAGGCTCCATAACATGGGCATAATACAAATACCAAACTCAGGTCCATCATGAATTAATTTACTGCATAAATTCTAATGTATTTGAAGCAGAGTAATCTCCTATTTACCTTTACAAAACCTACTTATTTGATGCAGTCTAACATTTATGTTAAACAATTGAGACTGGAAAATGATTAGGAACACAATAGCCATTGCCAGTTAGAAAAATCTCTTCAAAAATCACTGCCTTTTCCTTCCTCAAGATAACCATATAACCATATAACAATTACAGCACGGAAACAGGCCATCTCGACCCTTCTAGTCCGTGCCGAACACATAATCTCCCCTAGTCCCATATACCTGCGCTCAGACCATAACCCTCCATTCCCTTCCCATCCATATAACTATCCCATTTATTTTTAAATGATAAAAACGAACCTGCCTCCACCACCTTCACTGGAAGCTCATTCCACACAGCTACCACTCTCTGAGTAAAGAAGTTCCCCCTCATGTTACCCCTAAACTTCAGTCCCTTAATTCTCATGTCATGTCCCCTTGTTTGAATCTTCCCTACTCTCAGTGGGAAAAGCTTTTCACGTCAACTCTGTCTATCCCTCTCATCATTTAAAAAACCTCTATCAAGTCCCCCCTTAACCTTCTGCGCTCCAAAGAATTAAGCCCTAACTTGTTCAACCTTTCTCTCTAACTTAGTTGCTGAAACCCAGGCAACATTCTAGTAAATCTCCTCTGTACTCTCTCTATTTTGTTGACATCCTACATCCAAGATGGACTAATAATGAAATAGTAATTAATGAATGAATTAATTAATTAATTCCACACAGATGGGAGTTACTGGTGGTACACAAAAATGCTGGAGAAACTCAGCGGGTGCAGCAGCATCTATGGAGCACAACGTTTCGGGCCAAAACCCTTCTTCAGACGTTTTGCAGGCTAACTTGGTGATCAGTTTGTTCGCAATCATGCTCCAGTTAATGGTAAATGGTCTGAAGAATGGTCTAAACTCGAAATGTCACCCATTCCTTCTATCCAAAGATGCTGCCTGTCCCACCAAGTTACTCCAACATTTTGTGTCTATCAAATGGTAAATGACTAAAGAGGGCTTGGACACATTAGAGGCAGGAAACATGTTCCCGATGTTGGGGGAGTCCAGAACCAGGAGCCACATTTTAAGAATAAGGAGTAAGCCATTTAGAACGTAGACGAGGAAACACTTTTTCTCACAGAGAGTGGTGAGAATGGAGAGTGTGGAATGCTCTGCCTCAGAGGGCGGTGGAGGCAGGTTCTCTGGATGCTTTCGTTTTTTTATAGATGGAAAGCCAAATTAACCTACAAACCTGTACAACTTTGGTATCTGAGAGGAAACCGGAGCACTCGAGGAAAACATATGAACATTGTACAGGTAGAACGTACAAACTGCATGCAGACAGCATCTGTAGTCAGGATCGAACCTGGACCTCTGACGCTGTAAGGCAGCAAGTTTACTGCTACGCCACCTTGCATTATCCATTATTAGCTCATCCTGACAAGAAGAATATCGGAGCTACCATCGGTAAACATAACCCATGCCATCTGTGCTGTTGACAAGTTTTCAACTGACCATTCCATGATCTATTCTAATCAGGAAACAGATAGTTAGGAGGAAAATTTATATGATTTATATGACTGGATCTGTCTAGCAGTGGTTTATCTAGTGTCAATAGGTTACAGGGACAGCATGGGGTTAAAACGTACAAGAAAGCAGCATAAAGAACACAGACATTTTTCAATGTCCATCTATTTTATTGGAATAACAATTTATATTAAAGGTAGTCAAGGCTAGTTTCACCAGTGAATCCCCTTAATGCTTCTTTTAATGCAAATATCAGGTGTGGGAGCTTGTGATTCTGCTGTGTGCTCCTTAATAAGATTGGATCTGCCATTCTAAAATCCATCTGCAGCAAAATAAATCCACTTTCTTTTCTCCTTTAACAATCTTTATTCGTATGAGGAGCAGGCTGCATTAATCCTACTGCACATTCAATAAGAAGGATTTGAAGAAGGATAGAGGATGTGTATGTGATGGATAAACACCATCAAGGATCCATTGGGCCTGAACGTTAATGTACGTAATGACCATTCAACCTGGTAGCTGTTCCCACTTTTCCTTTAATTACATTCCCGAATAGGTATTATTCCCTCTGTAATTCGTATTACTCCCATATGTCTGAAAACAATTTCATAGTTGTTTTGACAACTTTGTTAGCATAATTGAGACCACATAAAAGATCTGGGTTGAGGGAGTGTTGTAATCCTTCAAGGAAGTGGAGGAACCAGGACTGATACATTGGCTTGATATCGAGTACATCTCTGCATGATTCTTGTAAAGTCCTTGCAATTGCGTGCCCACATTTTTGATGTGTAATGCCAATAAGTAGAGTTACCTGAGCTGGAGGAAGGGCCACCTACATATCTTGAAGCAGGCATCCATGGAGGAAGATCTTACCTAGAATTGAATCCAGATTTGAAAACCTCCTACTAAAACAATTGGCAACAATTTGAGGAAGTGGAATTGTCAGTAAGACTGGAAAAATCTGCTGGCTTACGTGTCAAATAAATGCACTTGGTTACTCATATCTGCTTCTGATCATGGACTTCTAATCAAGATAGCTTAAGAATTTGACTACAATTTTTGACGGCCTTCTGCAGCTCAGCAGGGAGTAAAGAATAAGTATTTGGGGATTAGAGACGTGCTAATTTAAGGAATTTACTCCAGCAAGAAGCTAGCTTTCAAACTAACCAAAAATTCTACATATTTTTATAAGGGTCAAAGCAAGGTTATATTTCATAAATATAAAACAGTCATAAATATAAAATGGTCCACACCAGCTTGGGAGGAACATTTGAATTAACTCCCATTGGATTTCCATGGTGCAAATAAATCAAGGATCTGAAGGCATTCTAAAAAGGAACTACATGTAGGCGGGGGAGTACGGAATTTAAACAGGCCTGCCCCATGGGGACAGAGGGTAGTGCTGATTTAAGAAGAAATGCATCACATTTACTCAGGAAAACTGCTGATCAGTCACTCAACAGCTCTGTGCTGTTCAGCAAGATGCAAAATCAGAAATGTATGCAAAAAAAAAAAAAGAGTTTGCACCAATTCATTTGGGATTTGCACTGAAAACTTTTGAGGCTCTCTCTCCATGGTAGCTAAGAGCATTTTGAAGATCTAAAAAGTGCCAAACAACCTCACAAAACTTGTGCCTCATGAAGCCCAGGATCAGTGTGAAGAAGAAACCAGTTCATGTTTTAGGTCAAAGATCCTTCTTCAGAACTGAGAAAGCTTTACTCTCCTGTCCACTGAATCAGCCAGACTGAAAGGATTATCCTTGATGTTTCAGAGACAGCATTCCTCATCAAGAGCAAGTAGGGTCAGCAGACCAGATGGAACCAAATCCATCTCTACCATCGAACAGAGTTTAGATGACAGATGGGAGAACCAGAACTTCACCCAGAAGCAGCACTGTGGAAGAATCAACCAGTTTGTTTTAGGTCAAAGCCCCACAGCAAAGAGAAAGCTTTAGCCCCTGTCCACAATCAGCCAACTGAAAGGAACTGATGTTGCAGACAGGCATGACAGCATCCAGATGGAAGCAATCCATCTCTACCATCGAACAGAGTTAACGTCAACTTTATAAGCAAATCGATCACATTGAGTATAAGCCCCACAGCAATTATGATAAGTAATAATAGATTTTCAAAATTTTAACATTGGTCATTAAAGTTATACGAAAACAGGCCAATTGTTTTTCAAAAGTAAGTGGGATGATATATTATTACAAGAATGAATAGAGAACTATATTGCAAAAGTTGCAAGTATAGTGTTCTTCTCTTCTTATCGAGTCCACAAACAAGATTAGTAGTTGTTCAGCCAGAGCTGAACACACTTCTCAGCATCCGCATATAATGGTGTCTGTCTTGTGCTTCTTGTGCGTGGTGATGGAGAGATTGGTGGAAACAGGGCCGCGACATGAACACTCTTTCCTTGACTCCAGTATAGTGTTCATCCCCAGCATTATAACTGCCACTCTTCAGCCATGTCAATTCACTCCAGAAACCAAAAAAGGAATTAGACATCAATGTTATGGGCCCTGAAAACATACCAGTAACATTACTGAAGACTGTACTCCAGATCTTGCCTGCCTTTGACCTAGCTGATCCAGTTACAATACTGGTATCTACCCAAAAACGTGGAAAGCTGCTCAGGTATCTCCAGTGCACAAGAAACAGGACAAATCCATGCCAGTCAATTACTGTGCCATTAACCTACTCTCAAACATTAGCATAGTGATGGAAGGGGTCATCAATTGTTCTATTTAACAGGACTTTGTAAGCAACAACCTGCTCAATGAAGCTCAGTTTGGGTTCCAGCAATGTCACTCAGCTACTGAATATGTTATATATATATGTATATGTATATGTATATATATATATATATATATGTACACATACATATACATATATACACATACACATATATATATACATACATATACACACAGGCATACAACGATGCATACATGCCCATATACAAACAAACAACAATAATAGTGCAAAAAAACAAAAATATATATTTTTTTCCAGAGATGCTGCCTGGGTAGCTGAGTTACTCCAGCATTTTGTGTCTAGCTCGTGAAAGGCACAATGTCATGATACATTCTTATCAACATAATAGAGTGGCACAGCAGTGGAGCCACTACCCCACAATGTCTTAGCCCTGGGCTTCTTCCTGATCATGGGTACTGTCTGTGTAGAGTTTGCATGTTCCCACAACGACTATCTGGGAATCCTCTGGGTGCTCCAGTTTTCTCGCACATTGCAAAGAAGTACAGGTTGGTAAGTTAATTGCCACTGATAATAGTCATGAATATGGAGGAGCGTAGCAGAATCCGGGGGAAGTTGATGTGAATATGCGCAAAATAAAACATGGGATCAGTGTAGGATTAATGCAAATGACCGTTGACGCAAAATACAGATTCAATGGGCCAACGCGCCTGTTTTCATGCTACATTTCTCTCTATGACTATGAATGATCTGCCTGTTTTAGGATAGACATCAATTCTGATGGTGAATTCATTCCTGTGTCTGTGCTGAGGAAGCAATCATCTTCCCTCTGCCCACATGAATGTTTGCAGTGCATTATCATTCAGATGCTTGTTATCAGATGCAGAACTTATCTGACAAGTTCAAGCACGAGTAAAATGTGCCTCAAGTGTCAGCTGAGGACAAGGTGCAAAGCGGTCATATATTGCACCCTTGATAATTGGTTTGATTGAGAAATTAATCGTTCATTTCAGCAGCATTTTGATGCCCATGAGTTGTTTTGGAGTTATGCAAAGCTGGCAGTGTAATTTGAATCTGTTGGCAGTATCTTTGCCACAATTAGCTGGCCAACGTCTTATTGTTATTGACTGCTGAACAATCTGACCCTCCAGTGTGTTAAACCATGAAAACAAAGTAGACTGTCCTGTCGTGAGTAAATTAAAATAGAGGATGCGGGGGGGAGCACCTCCAACCCTGCTCATGCAGCCTTTGTCTGTAAGGCTGTCTATTGATTGAATGATGTCTGTCATCATCAAAGTGAACAGCAGGCATTGTATCTTTATCACCTTTGCATATTGGTCTCGAGATAGTCTTCCCTCATACACCGTTGATCTGTTATCCACAGACACAGATTTTTTTCAGTTCACACAGTCAAAGATGCTTTGACTAGAAATGAAAGCAAACTTGTATTTATATAGAACCTTATCATATATAAGATAAGACACAAATAATCTATTTTAGGGGATATTGACTGCAAAGAATGCTTCTGTTTTTCTGTAAAATATTGAACTATTCAATATTACATAATGTCTCTGTTTTACATTGCAGCACACCCTTGGTGCATTATAAGCCTGTTCCTCTGCTAGTGCCCAGTTTATGGAACAGCACTGAGGCAAGAAATGACCACGGTCTCAGGTGTTGAGTCCATTTCCACATTCCAGCCTGCTGTACTGGGTGCATCAGCCTCATTTTACCTATGCCTATTAGTGCCTTCAAACAAACTGGCTGTGACAGGGTGAAGTTGGACTTGTTTTGCCACTGTGTATGTGGGCTTCCAGAGATGTGTAATTAAAAAGCTCAGCTACTGATAAAAAAAAGATTCACCACAAGAATTTTCTTATCTAGCTTTGCATTCTTTTCTTTGATTAACTCCGCTGTGCCTTCAGTATGAAGGTCTTATTCTGTACCTTCCCCAACCTCCACATCCCACCTACATCCTTTATTCTGACAAAACAATGAAAAACAAAGCATAGACTGGCTGAAGGCTTTGCAGAGCAGCTGCATTGAGTTTGCAGGGGTGATCCTGAACTTCCCTTTGCCTGCCACTATCATTACCACACTCACACTGATATCTTTATTTTAGTTTTGTTTAGCGATACAGTGTGGAAACAGATCCTTACCGACCAGCGATCCCGCACACTAACACTATCCTATACACACTAGTGACAATTTTGCAATTTTACCAAAACAATTAGCCTACAAACCTGTACGTCTTTGGGGTGTGGGAGGAAACCAAAGCTCCCAGAAAAAGCCCACGCGGTCACAGGGCTCCATACTGACAGCACCTGTGGTCAGGATCGAACCCAGGTCCCTGGCGCTGTTAGGCAGTATCTCTACCGCTGTGCCACCATGCTGCCCTAACAGTTCCCTTCCTGGAGATTCCTTCTCTGTTACTCTGCTCAACGCAAGCTTGAGGAACAAACCTCATTTTCTGGTCATGTTACAGCATCTGGACTCAAAAGTCTACATTCCGGCAACATGCCATCTCTGTACCTGAGCTGGCCATTTCTGTTGTAGATCATCCATTCATGATAATGGCTACTTTTTCCCACTCCATCGGGCATGCTCTATAGGAGTGTATTTCATAACATTTTACACTTTGTCTCAATTATCACTCTCTGACTTCCACCATTAGCCCTTTAATTACTATTCATCTCCATGGAAACCCTGTTGAATCCTGGTCTCACCTCAGAGATATTCACTTTGTCCGAGCCGTCTTCCCCCACCTTCTCTGCAACTTCAAGCTAACGTATTTTTCAGATCTACATCATATTTTTGATAATCTTCATTCCTAATCTAAAATTTAGTTTTCCAATGGAAAAACATTTGTATTTGACAGAGCCCCCACTGTAAAATTTCTAAAACTTCATTTTTAATGATCTGCTCTTCCAAGAACACACAGCAGAAGTTTATTTGACAATGGTGCCATAATTCAACCAAAATGTGTGCTTCGTAACTTTGCAGTGAATCTTAGTGCAGGTAATCACTGCTGCATAACCAGATCCTGGAGATATGTGCTTGTGACTTTATGCATGACAAAATGTAAAACGTAGTTTTCTTTCAAATTCTTCGATTCATAGAAGCACTGACGTTTCCATTTAAATGTTAGTGCGATGCTCTGCCTCCTACCTGGCACTGCTCTTTGTTACTTTGTGCAGGGTAGCATTGTGGGAGTGACTGGTTGTGTTCCCTGGGTCTTTGTGGAACTCTTGACACAGGTTGTTCTGGACCCTTATTGTTTAGGCTGTGGAGTTAACTTGTTGCAAGGTGAGAGAATTGAACAACTATAACTGAATATCTAAAAGACTGAAACCTTTGACTTCTGGTCTTGCTGAAAACTGCATTGCATGGCACCAGCCCCACCGCTCACCATTGCAACCTTCTGTGGTTGAATGATGTGGTACAGTAAAACAACCTCTCCAGCTTACTGAGTCGGCACTGACGGTCAAATATCCATTTTCACTAATCCCTCATTACCCTCCTCATGTTGCCCCAACTCTCCTCACATTATCTCACGCAAATCCTGAGGACAAGGTATAATGGCCAATGAACCAATACAACTGATTATTTGCAAACTTCCAAGCAAATATTCTGCACTCTGTATCTTCCCCTTATAGGATCAACCCTTAGACTTCTGCACTCCAAAGAATAAAGTCTTAAATTGCCCAATCTCTCCCTATAGCTCTTGCCCTTTGATCTTGTCAGCATCCTCATAAATCTTCTCTGCACTCTTTCCAGTTGAATTACATCCTTAACTGTCCTTCCATAAGCTAGGGTATTGGCCGATTCACCTCCATCCCATTGTGGATATTGAATTTTGTTTACGGAACTGATGCACTGCAATATTCTGCACTCTGTATCTTCCCCTTTGCTCTATCTGTTATACTTGAGTTGGACTTGATTAGTATTTATGTCTTATCCATTCTGATAAGATAGAATGCAAAACAAAGCTTGTCATTGTATTCCGGTACACGTGACAATAACAAACCTAAACCTAATAATATCCATACCATATTATCTACCTTAAATTTACCTAACTCCACTCCCACAGAAGCCCATCTGCTCCTTAAACCTTGCTCTTGCCTGTATTACCCCAGTTTAATTATATGAATGCATTGACCAGACTCCTATGTTCGAAGCTTATAAACTCCAGCCTGCTGCTACTCCCTACACTTGTCCAAATTTCTCTTCAAAGATTATCTCTGTGCTCAGTGACTAACATTGCTGTTTGTTCATCAACATCTCCTTTTTGAAATCCTCTTCTAGTTTTCAACCCCCTCCAATACCTCTGTCATCCCTGACTTTAATCTTCTACATCCCCACACTCACACAAGGTTTCTGTCATTGCCAAGTCTTACCCCTTAGCCAATCCTAACCTTACCTGCTCTGACACTAGCTGACGCACATTCAACTCTTAAGGCTCTGAGCAATGATTCTGCCTCCCCAACCTCTCCACATCTCTGCGGGTCACTTTTTATCTGTTAAACCGCAGAGTGACTTGGGATGTTTCATCTCATTAAAATAATAGTATAAACAACATTTTGGACTCTCTCAGCAGATCAGACAGCATCTGTAAAATAAGAAAGAGCTTCAGTCAAGGACCTTTAGTAAATTCCTTTCAGCTTAATGTGGAAACAGGTCCATTGGCCCACTGGGTCCACACTGACATTGATCACCTGTTCACATTAGTTTAGTTTAGTTTACTTTAGTTTAGTTTAGTTTAGTTTAGTTTAGAGATACAGCAGGGAAACAGGCACATCAGCCCACCGAGTCTGCACACTAACACTTTCCACAGACCAGCGATCCCCGTACACTAACACTATCCTATACACACTAGAGACAATTTACAATCATACCAAGCCAATTTGCCTACAAACCTGCACGTCTTTGGAATGTAGGAGAAAACCGGAGAAAACCTACGCAGGTCATGGGGAGAACGTACAAACTCTGTACAGACAAGTACTTGTCCAAGGCGCTGTAAAGGGCCTGTCCCACTTAGGTGATTTTTTAGGCGACTGCCGACAACAGTCACAGTCGTAGCAGGATGCCGAAATGGACCCACCCTACGACAATGTCTATTACAAGCTACCACCTAGTCGAAGTCAAGCTACGACAAGCTATGTCAACCAGCGACACAATTCCTCTGACTTGGGACGTCCACCTACAACCACACCTATGATAACCACGAAGACACCCACGACCACACAGGTAACAACCTACGACAACCAAAATCAACCTACCTCCAGCCACGACAAGCTGTGACAAGCTATGACCCTGTCAGCGACAAATTAAGACAACTGAATACTTCTCTTGATGCCGGTACCGTCACCGGTTGACATAGGATGATGTAGAAATGATCCCCTTCTCACCTTAAACATAAGCCCTCAAATTTTAAACACCCTTATCCTGGGGAAAAGATTGTGGCTATTCGACTGATCTAGACTCCGCATGCTTGTATAAACCTCTATAACATCACACCTCAGCCTCCTACATTCCAGGAAGAAAATACTTAGTCTTTTCAGCCTCTCCTTATAACTAAAAACCCTCCAGACCCAGAAACATCCTTGTAAATCTCCTCTGCATCCTTTTCAGATTAATAACATCCTTCCCAGAGCAAGGTGGCCAGAATTGTGCACAATACTCTAAATGCTACCTTACCAACATCTTGCACAGATGTAACATGATGTCACAATTCTTTTACAATAGTCAGTGTGGTCCTGACGTACCTTAGGGGATGGTCACCAGCCAGGTCCCTCACCCTGGAACAGCCTACCCTGAAGACGGTCATGCTGATGGCCTTGTCTCAGCACAAAGAGTCCAGTTCCTCCATCTACTACGATTGGACAATATGGTTATAATGCCAGACCGTGTCACATTTGCCATTCAGGGGCTGGTCAAACAGAGCAGACCAGGAACATCAGGTCCAGTCATGGAACTCCGGGCATACCCACCTGAACCACGGTTATGTGTCATGACCCACTTATTGAACTACATCGACACAATAAGAAATCCCCGAGGGAGAGAAAAGCCTTATGGGTCAGCCACAAGAAACCTCATGGTCGGGTGACGAGCCAAACTATCTCAAGTGGCTCAAGCAGGAACTGGGAGTTGCTGAAGTAAATACTAACGTGTATAAATCTTACTCCACCAGGGCAGCATCCACATCGGTGACTAAGAGGATGGACGTGCCTATGGACCACATCCTGGCTACAGCGGGGTGGTCTAGGGAGTATACGTTCCAAAGTTTTATAACAAGCCACTGGCAGAACCTGTATCATTTGCAGAAAAAGTATTAGAATCTGCAAAAAATATATAATTTAAGCCCGGGGGAGCATTTTGGTCTTGTTATTGTTAATAACACCATTATTGTTTTACAAACAGATTCATGGTTGATTATGATAACATACTTCCTTCCTCGAATGACTTCGGCAGCGAGTGAAGTGTGAACTGTTACACGGTTTGAAATCACAGAGCTTTAAAATCTTCATGTAGTCACTCACGTGACTCCGAAGTAAAATAGTAAGATTAAACGAGAACTTACCAGTTTGAAGTTTGATCTGTATTTTATGAGGAGTTACGATGAGGGATTACGTGCCCTCTGCTCCCACCCTCAATTATAGAGATCAACTGGTAACTTAGTTCTCCTTGTCTTTACTATGTTTATTTCAATTATTGTGTTGTTTCTGTGATTCCACACTGCTGCTTTGAAGTATGTCGCGCATGCGTGCTGGACGGGTTCTTCACGTAATCCCTCATCGTAACTCCTCATAAAATACAGATCAAACTTCAAACTGGTAAGTTCTCGTTTAATCTTACTATTATTCCTGCCCTGCTTTGCCTTGCCAAAATCAAACACCCCAGATTTAACTGAATTAATTTCAGCCAGCCCATTGACCCAGTTGATTAAGAACCAATTGAGTCTAATATATTGTGCAAAGAGGAAGGCTTAATTAATAATTAATCATTAAAGGCCATTTAAAGAAGACTGATCATAATATGATATGATATAATTGATGATATGAATGTCATTTAGTTCAATCAATAAGTTTAGTTCAACCTCGACAAACTCTGAAAGTTGGCCTTTATTGCAAGAGGAGTTGAGTACAGGAAAGAGACATTTTGCTGCATTTATAATTTAGTCCCTTTGAGACTGCACAAGTAAGACAAGTAAGCCTGAAGAAGGGTTCTGACCCAAAACATGACCCATTCTTTTTCTCCAGAGATGCTGCCTGACCTGCTGAGTTACTCCAGCATTTATTTTCGGTATAAACCAGCACTGCAGTTCCTCCCAACAGAGGTAAAACTGCACACAGAACTGTTGCCCCTATCTGAGGAAGCGCACACTTGTGATGGAAGGAGTGCAAGAAAGGATTGGTCGCCATGGAGAAAATCACTAACCCTGTAGCCGTAGGGGCAGTGGTAGTGGGGTCGCCATGTTGTTGTAGGTAGTCAAGGTAGCTGTAGGTAGTTTTAGTTAATCTCCTTTGCTGACCGGGCATTTATATTGGCTCATTGGGGGGAAAAAACGTAAGCACGAGTTTTCAGAACCAAGGAAAACCGACCGGTAATGTTAAATGCCCGCTAAACTTCACAGCTGTGCATCTCTAGCTTATTAAAAGTTGGCTGACTTCTTAAAAGTGTCTCCGCTCATTCTCCCCCCTTTTCCATCCTTCTCCCCTAACCCCCCCCCCCCTCTTTCCGCTCTTTTAAAGGACTTACCATACGCTGTGCTAGCCGTCTTAACCTTCCTGTTCATCGTGGTGTGTGTCTGTATCACCTTGGCTTTGCACCATGTGAATTTCAGATAGTGCTCCCCCGCTTTCCCTGGCCCTCCCTTTGCAATGTGTTTGAGTGTGTGTGTGTGTGTGTGTGTGTGTGTGTGTGTGTGTGTGTGTGTGTGTGTGTGTGTGTGTGTGTGTGTGTGTGTGTGTGTGTGTGTGTGTGTGTGTGTGTGTGTGTGCGCGTGCGTGTTCGGCTCTGACGGTCGACGTTCCAGTTCGCGGTTTTTCAGGCGAGTGCCGCATGCTTGAAGGTCGCGGGCAGTCCGTTGAAAAGTCGCCTAAGTAGGACAGGCCCTTTAGATAGAGCTCTTAAAGATAGCGCAGTCAAGGATTATGGGGAGAAGGCAGGAACGGGGTCCTGATTGTGGATGATGAGCCATAATCACAGTGAATGGTGGTGTTTGCTCGAAGGGCCGAATGGCCTACTCCTGCACCTATTGTCTATTGTCTATTTCATCATCCACAGCTTAATGAATCTTTAAAATACGCTAAAGAGCAAAAAAACTGATGCAGATGCTAGAAATCAGAAATATTAACAAAAAAAATACTTGAAGCACTTAGTAGGTCTGGCAGCACCAGTAGGTAGGGAAACAAAGTCAACACCTTTCGGATCGCAAGGATCTTCAATCTAACACACTGACTGATTCTCTGCTGGCTGTTTCTGTTTTTACATTACGTTAGGGGCTCAGATGCCGAGTACATTCAAAGAAAAGATCAATAGATCCCTGGTCATTGTGGAAATCAAGGAATCCATGATTAGCACAGGAAAGTGAAGCAGAGGGAAAAGATCAGCATGATCATATTCAATGGCAAAACAGGTGCAAGGGCCCACACATGGCTTGCTTCTGCTTCTATTTCTATATGTTCTTTCCTTTGCCTCCATGCCTGGAATTCTCTTCTTCCAATAACTCGTGCCTCTATTTCTGTTTATAGCTCTTCTGACGTTTTATTTTGTGTTACTGGCGTTACCGAAACTTCACATTTCTGCTCATTTCTACAGCTGGTGTGGTGATTCCTTAAAAGGAAAATGTGCATTGACTGTCATTAACCAGCAAATGCTCCATTGCTGTTTGCTAAATTTAACATTTTTACACTTAAATACCTAATTATTATCTAACTTTAACTCTCCTAATTATCCTTTGGGGCTGTCTCCTGACAAGGTGGGAAACTTTCATGTTCCTATGACTCTGGCAATGAGATAAGTTAAAGGATACAGGCCAGTTTTGTAGCTAGTAGAGCCAAGGCCTTGCAATCCTTGCCTCCAGTGCTGTCTGTGTGGAGTTTATATTTTCTCCTTGTGACCGTGTGGGTTTCTCCCATATCCCAAAGACATGCAGGTTGTCAGGTTTAATAGCCACTGTAAATTACCCCTAGTAAGTAGGTGAATGGTAGAATTTGGAAGCAACTGATGAGAATTTGGGAAGAATAAAATGAGTTAGTACATGACGTTATTCCCTTATTGTATCTATACCCTGTAAATGGATTGATTGTAAACATGTATTGTCTTTCTGCTGACTGATTAGCACACAACAAACAGCTTTTCACTGTACCCACACGTGACAATAAACTAAACTGAAGCTGAAACTGATTTGAATGAATTAATCCTTGATGATTAGCATGGAATTTGTGGGCCAAAGGGTCTTTTTTTCTGTGTTGTGTATCTCTATAATTCCATGACCATAATTCAGGAAAATGAATAAGCAAACAAAAAAAAATATGATTTCAATAAGAATCTATTGGTTTGGCAATAATTTAAAAAAAAAGAATGGAGAAACTCAACAAGTAACAAGTCAGGCTGCATCTGGCGAATGAATGGGCAGGTGACATTTTGAGTTGGGACATTTCTTCAGATTAATGGAGTGGTTGAGGAGGGAGGGTGGGGGAGAGAGAGAAAAGTTGCAAAACCAAGATGAATGCAAGGCAAAGGCTGGCAAGTAACAGTTGGATACAAGTAAGGAAGGGGGCGATTTACAGATGGGTGGAGTAAGAGCTAGGAGCCACGTGAGACAAGGTGGTGCTGAAGGCAAGTGCTGGGAAAGACAATTCAGTGTAGGAGTAGGAGAGCAAGAATCACAAATATGCAGCAGTGAGAGAGGGTCTCTCAGAACCCATTAGGAAGAGAATTTCTTCAAAGTAGGCATACGTTAAGGAGACTTCACAGTGGAGCAGTAAAATAGAGACACAAGGATTGGAGTATAAGAGCAGGGAGGTTCTACTGCAGTTGTACAGGGTGAGTCCACACCTGGAGTATTGCGGACAGTTTTGGTCTCCTAATCTGAGGAAAGACATTCTTGCCATAGAGGGAGTACAGAGAAGGTTCACCAGACTGATTCCTGGGATGGCAGGACTTTCATATGAAGAAAAACTGGATAGACTCGGCTTGTACTCACTAGAATTTAGGAGATTGAGGGGGGATCTTATAGAAACTTACAAAATTCTTAAGGGGTTGGACAGGCTAGATGCAGGAAGATTATTCCCGATGTTGGGGAAGTCCAGAACAAGGGGTCACAGTTTAAGGATAAGGAAGTCTTTTAGGACCGAGATGAGAAAATCATTTTTTACACAGATAGTGGTGAATCTGTGGAATTCTCTGCCACAGAAGGTAGTTGAGGCCAGTTGATTGGCTATACTTAAGAGGGAGTTAGATGTGGCCCTTGTGGCTAAAGGGAGAGAAAGCAGGTATGGGATACTGAGTTGGCTGATCAGCCATGATCATATTGAATGGCAGTGCAGGCTCGAAGGGCCAAATGGCCTACTCCTGCACCTATTTTCTATGCTTCTATGTTTCTACAAGCGATGGTAGATGCTGCTATCATGACCTAAAACAAAAAGCTGAAGGAACTCAGAGGGTAAGGCAGCATCTGTGGAGGGAATGGAGAGACGATGTTTCGGATTGGAATCCTTCTTTAGACAGATGGAGTAGTGGGAGAAAAGTGGGAAAAGTCTGGAAAACTGCTGAAGGAAAACTCCTCTTCGGAACTGATATTTTTCTTCAACAAGAAAGTCAGCTGCCCTTTCAAGTTAGCTAAAAATCAAGAATTAAGTCAGACTGCTCAAAAGCTGTAAAGCAGCAGATTCACAAGAAAATTCTAAATTCTTGCTGTTCTAATAACATCCTTGTCCTAAGAGCTTTACATTTTCAAATGCCCCCCCCCCCCCCCCCTCAATTTTCCCAACATTTTTAAAAAAAGCAAAGAATCTTGAAAAGGTTCAGCAAGTCAAGCAATATCTGTGGACAGAGTTAATATCTCAAGGGGGTCTGATTTGATATACAGTTCACGGTTTTTCAGTTTTAGGTAGGTTGAAGTTCAGCAATGGGAGATAAATCTTTCAAAAGCTGAGAAGCTACTCTTGTGTAAAATGATTTTGGAAAGATGGGTGTGCCTCTGATTTTCTATTCTTCTTGCACATTCAGGAATTTGTATTTCCTTTTGTGAAGACAATGGTTCTAATCCCCCTTAGGTAAAGAGAAATGAATAAGTGAATTCAGCCAAAGTTCTCATGCTTGAAAATAAAGTCAAATAATCCCCTCTCTTCCACACCACTCCTCGAACACCCACACTCAACCCCCAATGGATTGCTTGAGAATATGAACAATACTTGGGACAAAAAAGTATGCAAACAGTACCAGTTTCTGCTGATCTGTAATCTGAGCAGCAGACAAAACTACACAGTTGCATTAAGTTATTTAGCTATTGCCTGTTGCAGCCCCGTATAAAAAAAGTCAGAGTGATAAACTATATCTGCAAAATGTAAAGGTCTTCAATCACCTTCCAAGAAATCAGTTAATTCTTCGAACCACCAGAAGCCGAACTTAACTCCCATTCCTGGAAAATGTGATCCTGTTACCAGTCACTGTAGAGCCTTTGTAAACAGTTCCACTAATTTTAGCAAAGTCTTTCCTTGTCTGTACTAATTTTTAGTTGATTTTGCTAAGGGCTTAGCATTAATTGGATATGGGTGCTGCTCTTATTTCAAAGAATACATGCTAAGTAATTACATTGGATCTTCACGCAGTGATGCACACTGGCCTAAAGAGGGCATCTTGAGACAGGATAAGCATGTTGAACAGCCTAAGCACCACAACGTACTATTGGAGCGAGAGATGGACTCAGAAACTGAAAACTGTTTATAGGATAAGGCTGAATAATATAATTGAACTTCAATTTGATTACCACACAATTATTTTGTAATTAACTGGTTTCTTTTACATCCCAAGCATCGTTGCACGATGAACACTCCTTGTAAAAAGTAAGAGTTTTATTCATACGATAATGTTCGCAATGCCTGAGAATCTAAAAAATCTCACAGCCAATAAACTACTTATTCTGTAATGGAAGAAATAGAGCAGGCTCTCAAACTGTGTTAATGTCAAGTGTATTATTGGTGGTGGTGACTGATGTTCTCGAATGATTAGATTAATTTCCAGAAAGGTAAAAACAGGTTGGTTCACATCCGTTGAATTATTTGATGCCAGACCAAACATTCTTTCCGAGAAAGTGTTGCCCAATTCTAGTGAAGCCCTGATTAATATACCCATATACACACAGTCGCAATGTAACCCTGATCAATACACCCAGGGCACTAACGTCTGTGGCGATTAAGTGCGTTGGTTATGGAGCATATCAATTCCTACTTCAACGAAAATCGGACCCGCTACAATTACCACCACAACAGGTGAACAGATGAAATCTCGCTGGCTCTACACTGGACCACGTACAAAAAAAAACGTACATCAGGGCTGTTGTTCATAGGCTACAGCCTCGGCGTCACCACAATCACCCCTCAAAGTTGGTTACCAAGGCTAGGGAATTAGGTCTCTGCACATCCCTCTGCAAGCAGATCTATGACTTCCTCATCAACAGAACACAATCGGTATAAATAATTAGTAGCAATACTTCCTCCACGATAAACATCTGCACAGGAGCATCTCAAGGTCGTGAGCACAGTACCCCGCTCTACCCACTCTATACCCACGAGTCTGTAGCTGGACACATTTTTATCTGCATCTTCAAATTTGCAGGTGAAACCACTGTTGTTGGACGAATTGCAGATGATGATGAGTCAGAGTATAGGAGGGAGATCAATCAATTGAGTGAATGGTGCGTGAACAACAACATTGCTCTCAATTTCAATAAAACCAAGGAACTGATTGTTGATTTTGGATCGGGAAAGCTGAGGACCCACAGGACCTGTCTAACGAAAAAGCTTTTTGCTATACCTTGGTATATGTAAACTATACCTAAACTATCAAACTATCATCGACGGATCAGTGGTGGAGAGAGTCAAAACCTTCAAATTACTGGTTGTGCATATCTCGGTGTATTGTACTTCCGGTGGCGCTGGTGCCAGCAGCCTCCACCTACAGCCCGGTATCTTTTTGTTTTTTTGTTTATTTAGTTATGTAAAAGTGTGTTTTTTTGTGTTTTTTTGGTGTTTTTATGTGGGGGAAGAGGGCACGGTGCGGGGGATACCGTCCTTCAGCCGCTTCCTGGTGAGGACGCGACTATTATTCGAGTCGCGTCCCCCCCCCCCCCCCACAGCGGCCTACCTACCTGGATTGGCGCGGCCTTTCCTGCCGGGATCGACCGGAGCCCCAGCAGCGGCGGGACAGCGCTGGAACATCGCGGGGCTGGTGATGCCTTACCGGGGGTCGCCGTTTGGAGCCCGGAGTGCTGGACCTGCTGCACCAACATCACGGAGCTGCGGTTTGCAGAGCTCCCAACGCGGGCGGCGCTGACTACAACGCGGGGTCCTGTGACTCTGCCCGGCTCGACCTGCGGACTCGGGAGCTGCAGACTCCGGCAGCGGGAGGCGGCTGATCAGGAGGTCCAGGCCGCTGAGGAGGAGGAGGAGGCTGCTCACCGTCGGGGTTCGGCGTCGGCGTTCCACCAGCCCGGCGTGAGGGCCTGAACATCGGGCCACCCGGGGCGGCGACTGCGGGTGCTTGGAAGGCCCCGTCCACGGATGAACACGGAGGGGAGGCTGGCTGGACTATGGTGCCGTCCTCACCTGGGTGCCATTTATGTTATGTTGTGTCGTGGACTTCTGTATTTGTGCTTTTTTAAAAAAATTTTAATTCAATTTCAATTTTATTTTTAATATGTTTTATTATTTATTTATTATTTATTTTTATAATTTCTTTGTGATATTTTTTAATGATACTGCCTGTAAGGAAAATTCATTTCGTTGTCTCAAATTGAGACAATGACAATAAATTGAATACAATACAATACAATACAATACAATACTCTGAAGTCTCTCCTTGACCCAGCACATTGATGCAAACTGCAAAGAAAGCCCAATAATTCCTTTATTTCCTTAGAAGAATGAAAAGGTTCGGTATGTCAACAAATACTCTCTTGAACTTCTATAGGTATACAATTAATCGGTGCCCTTTATGTGGCGACTATTGCATACCTTGGATATGCAAGCAAAGAATTTCATTGTGTCTTGTTACATGTGACAATAAAGTAAAATATTCACTATTCGGCATTTAGTATTCAATTGAGAGCATATTGACAAGTTGCATCACGGCCTAGTTCAGCAACTCGAACACCCAGGTACAAAGATTGCAAAAAGTGGTGAACACTGCCCAATGCTTCACAGGTTCTGGCCTCCCCATCAGCATCATCAGAGACCCATACCACCCCGACCATGTTCTCATTTCATCATGTCATCAGGAAAAGAGATAGGAGCCTGAAAATGTAATGTCCAGGTTCTGGGGCAGCTCCTTCCCATCAACCATCAGGTTGTTAAAACACTACAACCTCCAAATAAGCTCTGAACTACAGAAACATGGGGGGCATTGGATTGCCTTTACAATATTATTGTTTGTTTTTATGTAGTGAACTTATTTTTTGTTGTTTATTATGGTGTTTTGAGTATTATGTTTACATATCTGTTGTGCTGCTGCAAGTAAGAATTTCATTGTTCTGATATGGACATTTGTCACTCTTGACCCATCAGTTAATACAGTCCCAGAGGAGCCCTGATTAATCAATTCCATCACAACTCTTCTTGAAAATGGTGCCATTGAATCATTTTCAACTATCAGAAAGAGCAGAGGGACTCTTTGTTTAACATTCCATCTGACGGATGATGCCAGATCAAAAGCCAGATGTTCCACACTGAAACATCATCCCTGGTAACAGGTTAGGGGACACAGGAATTACAAATGCTGGAATCTTGCATAAAACACAAAGTGCTGGACGCGAAAAGTCACCTATCCATATCTTTCCAGATGCTGCCTGAACCACTGAGTTACTCCAGTTACTCCAGTTACTCCACTGAGTTACTCCAGTCATACAGTTGACCAGCCATTCAGCCCACCAAGTCTACATTAACCATCAAGCACCAATTTAAACCAATTCCGTATTAATCCCGTTTTATTCTCCCCACAATCACATCAACCCCTGCCAGATTCTACAATTCACCTACAGACTTGAGGCAATTTATAGAAATCTGCAAGTCTTTGCGATGTGGGAAGAAACTGGAAGCCTGAAGGAATTATTAAGTAGTGGGATGTTCCCTGTATACTTTCCCCCTTTATAGAATCTACTAGGGTGTTGTTAGTTGAGTTATCTTCCAGCTTCCCAATTCCATAATTTGCCACAAAGCAGCACTTCAAACGTTGCAGGAAGAACATGCAAACTCCCCACAGACAGGACCCAAGGTCAGGATTTAACCCAAGACACTGGAGCTGTGAGACAGCACCTTTACCAGGAGCACCATTTTTTTTATCCCCACTTTTTTATTAATTGACAAACCATAAAATTGCTAGCTTTAAACTCACTGAAAGGTTAGTTGGAGAAAAAGCTTCCTACCTTTACTTGCTAAATGCTCCCATACATTCTGTTTTTATTTCAGATTGCCAATATCTGCAGCATTTATTGTGGGAAATCTGGCTTGAGAGAGGGGGTCATGAGCACACTGCTATCTGTTGGTTCTCTGTTAACCATTACATACACATGCCAGTTATTTTATTGATTCTCTCGGGAAGGGAAATTTCCAGAGCTGCCTCCTGAATGAAGAATTGTTCAATGGCAATAAGCGGTCAGAGAATACAACGTTAGAAGTGCTGCTTTGTGACAAGCTGTGGAATTAGCAAGCTGGAAGATAGCTCAACAAACAAGACCCTAATGGATTGTATATAAAGGAAAAGTAATTAAAGAACAGCCCACTACCTAATATTTCCTTGTTGGTGCTATGGGTAATGCACTACTGTCAGTTCTAAGACTGAGAGTGTTGAGCAGAAGGAATTGTGCTATTTGCTGTTCTGTATGCAAAGCTTGTTGATAGCTTCAGTCTGCATGCAAATGAGAATTTATTGGAGAAAGATAAAGCATTGACACTGATCAGTAGCCCCAAAGAGCATGATGGAGCTCCCCATTTGTGCAGCATTAAAATAGTATTTTCAGAGGCAAAATTAACCCTTTTTAGTCAAGAGCTTGTGCCGTTAAACTTGATCATTATTAACAATTGTAAATATGATGATAGGGCGTAACTGAAAATAAAATGCAGTCATCATTCAATCATTACCCAACCCTATAATTTAAAGTGGTGTTCATTTTTTTAAATATCCAACATGGTGCTGTCAGGTCTGTAAAGAGGCCAAAAATAACACATTACATGTTTGTACATCATGCCAAATACTGCCACTCATGGCACCCTCCAAAGTTCTGTTTCTCCAATGCAGAACGAGTCCAGTGGATTGAATGAACCACCACTATGTGTCCATGCTTTTCAGTCCCATTGACATGGAACTTACATTCAGGTTTTCTTTATCAATTGCAACATCATTTGAATTCCTTGAAAAGGTATTGGGTCAAGCCAATTGGCAAAAACAGTACCTCTGGCTAACCCCAATAGGATGTGTGAGGTGCAGCTAAAATAATTTGCCCCAAAGCCCTCTAAACCTGTCCTATCCATGTACCTGTCTAAATGTTTCTTAAACATTGCGATAGGTAGTACCTGCCTCAACTATCTCCTCTGGCAGTTCATTCCATACACCCACTAACCTTTGCAAGAAAAAGTTACCCCTCAGGTTCCTATTAAATCTCTCATGATTTTGTTCCTCCTGCGCTCCAAGGAATAGAATCCTAGCCTGCTCAACCGCTCTCTATAGCTCAGGCCCTCGAGTCCCAGCAACATCCTCGTAAAAGTCTTGGCAACGTATTCGTATATCCTCGAAATTACATCAAGAGTAGTGGAGAGTCATAGAGGATGGAACTCTCTTGGGATTTAAAAAGCATTAACTCTCAAATGACTGTAAAGGTCACATAATTCAACAGCACCATCCTATTGACCTACATTTGGTGCATTTAAAAATGGCCAATTACCTATCAACCAGTATATCTTTAGGATGTGAGAGGAAACCCACGCTGTCACAGGGAAAATGCACAAACACCACCTAAACAGTGGCAGAGGTCTGGATTGAACCAGGGTCGCTGTTGCCCAGTGGTCTAGTTTTTGTCCTGAAGGAGCTCCATCATAGCCTTGGACCTCGAACATGCCTCCTCTGAGCTGTTTTTCTGCAGTCCATCCAACTCACTTCACCCATTCTTACTGTTACCATCAGACAGGAGGCTCTGAACTCTGAAGTCCACCAGGTTTAGGAACAGTTAATTTCCAACAACCATCAGGTTCTTGAACTGACCTGCAGAACCCAAATCCTAGCCTAACATCAGAACAATACAAACCACCATGGACTTGATTTTCTAATTGCAGATTTTTGCAATAACGTCTTGCTTTTTTTCCACGGTCTTTTATTTTCTCTCTCTCTTGGAGAACTTGTGTAATTTGTGTACAATTTATGTTTTTGGATGTTATCTGAGTCTATGTGCCTGTGATGCTGTGAGCAGATGTTCATTGTATCTGTTCCTCACTGCACATGTGCATACACCAATAAACTTAACCTGGCCATTGAAGTACCCATCTATTTAGCACCCATTCCGCCGGAACTGGAAGAGTGTTATCGCCCATTCAATGCTACCTAGTGTGAAGTTTACTGAGCATTGTAAGAACCTGCTACACACCAGACCTAAGTTATCGGTTTCACTGTGGTGTCATTCCATAATGCTTTATTATAACTCCCCAAAATGGGGTGGAGCAGTTTCTAAGGCCATGAATTCATTCAACACCTTTAAGAGCAAGATATTCAATCTTCACATATTCACATTGACCTACTTTTTTTTGCTCATAATCTGTTTTGTTAATAACTAGTTGGGCTAACTGTTAGCGTGGGCAGTGTCACAACTGCAAATGTGGAACTAACACATGCACAAGTCCTGCCCAATAGTAACTGCTGTCTCCTTCCCGATTGCATCATAGCTCTTTAATTTGGGCAGGGGGAAGAGGTGGAGAGATTAATCAGAAGGTCTTGCCCACATCACCAGAAGGCATACTGTGTCTGTCAGTCAATCACAATACTGAGGCTCAACCATTCACTCCACTGTTGGGCACACAACGATGTTCACACTGGGGAAGGTACAGGAAGCCTGTGCAGAAGTCTCTATGGTGCTGTGTCCCTATGAAAGATGCTACCTTTCAGAGAAGTGACGGTGAGAAGGTCAAGGAAGCAAAATAAATGAATATCAGGAATGAAAGGTGTGGTAAGTTGTGCGGTTTGATGGTATTAACAAACAATGCTTCTTATTAACTGGAATTTTAGAATCAGCCATGGTAAAATGTAATCTCTATCTAGTTTATCTCAGCATTTGGCTCTTTTTTTTGTCATAAATCCTTTCATAAAAGTGATTTAAAGGAGATGGGACAGTAGTCACTGTTAAATCAGAATCACAGAAACTACACTGAGGACCTTACTAGGATGTTAATGGCCTGGAGGACTTGAGTTAAAAGACTGGGACTTTTTTCCCTGGTGTGCAGGAAGTTGAGGGTTGACCTTATAGAGTTATGTAAAATCATGGGAAGTATTGATTAGATGAATACTCATAGTCTTTTTTGCCAAGAAAGGACAGTCAAACACTAAAAGGTGGAGGTTTAAGGTGAAAGCAGAAAGATTTAAAAGTAACCTAAGAGGCACTTTTTGGCATGGTGTGGTGGGTATATGTAATGAGCTGCCAGGGGGAACTGTCAAGGCAGGTCCAATTGCAACATTTAAAGGACATTTACAGAGGTCCAAGATAGTAAAAGTTCAGAAAAATATGAGTCCAATGCAGAAAATGTTAGATATGTTGTGAATCTTTGATGTTCTCTATCTCAATGTTTTTATTGACACTCAGTTGTTGAGTCTGTTCAAGGTTAGATATGAAATTAAGAAACTGAGGATTAGCCAGGAAAGTGGACTGAGATGGTGTGTATCTGAGTTTGGATGACGTGTGACTTTAAGAGAAACCTTCCCTTGCCCCGATGCACCTGCTGCCCTCAGGACTGCAATGGTTTGCATCAACGTTTGCCGGTTGAATGAATCGAGCACTCTATCATTTTATCACAGTGTTGAGTACATTTTTAAGGTGGCAGGTGCCTCAATCCACCATGTTCAAAGCTTTGTCAATTATGCTCAACGTTCATATGCTCAAAGCTACATTGGCCATTACCAGCTGATGGAGCTGGATCTGCACTATGAAAGTCAGCATGGATTTACGATGAGGAAATCATGTTTGACTAATTTTCTGGAATTTTTTGAGGATCTAAATAGGAAAATAGACAAGGGAGAGCCAGTGGGTGTAGTGTACCTGGACTTTCAGAAAACATTTGATAAGGTCCCACATAGGAGATTAGTGGGCAAAATTAGGGCACATGGTATTGGGGGTAGAGTGCTGACATGGATAGAAAATTGGTTGGCAGACAGGAAACAAAGAATAAGGATTAACAGGTCCCTTTCAGAATGGCAGGCAGTGACTAGTGGGGTACCGCAAGGCTCAGTGCTGGAACCACAGCTATTTATAATATACATCAATGATTTAGATGAAGGGATTCAAAGTAACATTAGCAAATTTGCAGATGACACAAAGCTGGGTGGCAGTGTGAACTGTGAGGATGATGATATGAGAATGCAGGGTGACTTGGACAGGTTGGGTGAGTGGGCAGATGAATGGCAAATGCAGTTTAATCTGGATAAATGTGAGGTTATCCACTTTGGTAGGAAAAATAGGAAGGCAGATTACCATCTAAATGTTGTCAAGTTGGGAAAAAGGGAAGTACAATGGGATCAGGGGGTCCTTGTACATCAGTCAATGAAAGTAAGCATGCAGGTACAGCAGGCAGTGAAGAAAGCAAAAGATCATGAAGGGTGTGGACACGCGAGAGGCAGGAAACATGTTCGCGATGTTGGGAGAGTCCAGAACCAGGGGCCACAGTTCAAGAATAAGGAGTAAGTCATTTAGAACGGATACGAGGAAACACTTTTTCTCACAGAGAGTTGTGAGTCTGTGGAATTCTCTGCCTCAGGGTGGTGGAGGCCGGTTCTCTAGATACTTTCAAGAGAGAGCTAGATAGAGCTCTTAAAGATAGCGGGGTCAGGGGATATGGGGAGAAGGCAGGAACGGGGTGCTGATTGAGGATGATCAGCCATGATCACATTGAATGACAGTGCTGGCTCGAAGGGCTGAATAACCATATATAACCATATAACAATTACAGCACGGAAACAGACCATCTCGACCCTTCTAGTCCGTGCCGAACACGTATTCTCCCCTAGTCTCATATACCTGCGCTCAGACCATAACCCTCCATTCCTTTCCCGTCCATATAACTATCTAATTTATTTTTAAATGATAAAAACGAACCTGCCTCCACCACCTTCACTGGAAGCTCATTCCACACAGCCACCACTCTCTGAGTAAAGAAGTTCCCCCTCATGTTACCCTAAACTTCTGTCCCTTAATTCTCAAGTCATGTCCCCTTGTTTGAATCTTCCCTACTCTCAGTGGGAAAAGCTTATCCACGTCAACTCTGTCTATCCCTCTCATCATTTTAAAGACCTCTATCAAGTCCCCCCTTAACCTTCTGCGCTCCAAAGAATAAAGCCCTAACTTGTTCAACCTTTCTCTGTAACTTAGTTGCTGAAACCCAGGCAACATTCTAATAAATCTCCTCTGTACTCTCTCTCTTTTGTTGACATCCTTCCTATAATTAGGCGACCAAAATTGTACACCATACTCCAGAATTGGCCTCACCAATTTTAACATTACATCCCAACTTCTATACTCAATGTTCTGATTTATCAAGGCCAGCAGAATGGCCTACTCCTGCACCTATTGTCTATTGTCTATTGTCTATTGTCTAAAATTGACTGGATCCTTATACCTACTTCACCTTCAGCATTTGCTGATCCTACCACCTCTCGTCGGCATGCACTTGTACTTTCTCCTACTCACTGTACTATATTATCTGGCATCTTTCACTTTTGATATCCCTAGGAAATGCACCCTGCCAGGAAGGGAAAGAGCAGAGGGGAATAATACATAAGATAGACCAGAAATCAAGTCCTGATTCACAAGCAGCGGTGCCGAAGGGTGTGATCTGCATGTAGCAGAGCATTGGGCTTGAAGAGTTATGGTTCAGTTAGTAGCCTTCTTACCCCTGTCTCACAGGGATCTGGGTTCAGTTCCCACTTCAGAGCGATGAGTACAGAAATCTGGGCAGGAACTTCAGTGAAGTACCAGAGAGCACTGCACAAACATCAAGTGTTTTTTTCCTCTGGTGTGTCAGACTGAAACTCCCAGGCAACAGTGCAAGTTCCCATGACATTATTCTGAAGAATGCCAAGGGAATCAGCCGCCGGTAGCAGAGTCAATATTTATTCCTCGGGCAACATGGCTAAAAACACATTATTGATCATAATGACTTAGCTGTCTCTGGAGGCTAGGTATCAGGTAATTGGTTTCCGCCTTTCCAAGAGTACAACATTGACTGCACATTATTGGCTTTGAGGTGTTTAGGAATACCCTTGAAAGTGATGTGAAAGGTGTTGTATAAATACATGTCTTTTTTTTCTGCTACTACATAACACCCAGAGTTATAGAATCATTCAGCATGGAAACAGACACTTTGGCCCACCAGATCCATGTTGGCTGTCCAGATACCAATAAACTAAATCCCATTACCCCCCCCCCCCCCCCCCCCCCCCCCCCCCCCCCCCCCCCCCCCCCCCCCCCACTCGGCTGCAGATGCTGGTTTATTCCCTGTTAAGTACAAAGTGCAGGAATAACTCAGTGGGTTTGGAAACATCTCTGGAGAAAAGTCCTGCTAGTTCCACTGTTAGCATCCATATATCCCTTCACTTTCACCTCTTCCACAGCCAACAATGGACCATTGTGGGCTCCACCTTTCCTTGGTCATCGGTGCTGGCTCTGATTTGTTCAGAACCTTTTCATAACTCTAGTTTCCCTCTTCTCTGACTATCAGTTTGAAGAAAGGTCTCGACCCGAAATGTCACCTATTCCTTTTCTCCGGAGATGCTGCCTGACCCGCTGAGGTTTGTCAAAAAAGCTCCTCTTGTATAAGGTAGGTGTCAGTCTGAAGAAGGGTTTTGGCCCGAAATGTTGCCTATTTCCTTCACTCATAGATGTTGCCGCACCCGCTGAGTTTCTCCAGCATTTTTTCTACCTTTGATTTTCCAGCATCTGCAGTTCCTTCTTGAACACTCCTCTTGCATAAGCTGTACAATCGATGAATACCTCTCATACGGTGCTGCCTGCAAAGGCCTGTGACTTCTCTCTGCTCCTGAGGGCTGAAAGGAAAGTAGATGTTTCCTCTCTCTTTAGGTATGGACTTTGGATACCGTGAGGTCTAGTGATTTTCTTTAGTGTTGCTGCAAGTGCTCTGGCTCATACTATACAGAGTTCACAGCTGGTCATCCTCTATTGAATGCTGCCATTCTTGGACTAAACACCAGTGCCAGGTGTTTAGTTGGCTCTTTGGCCCAACTTGTCCATGCTGACCAAGATGCAACAACAAAGCTAGTGCTATTTGCCCACATTCAGCTCATATCCCTCTCAAGCCTTCTTATCCATGTACCGGTACAGTCCAGGTATCTTTTAAATGTTGTTATAGTACCTGCCTTAACCAGCTCCTCTAGCAGCTCATTCCATATAACCTCCATATATCAGGAGTCAGACACCTTTGCTGCCTGCATGACCTGCCGAGTTCCTCCAGCACTTTGTGCTTTGCTCAGGATTCTAGCATCTGCAATTCCTCGTGTCTCCATCTTCCTGCCACACATCTCATGCTAGTTTGCAATTTTGATTTTTTTCTAAACTGCAACACCATACTTCTCCCCTGCTCTGCTTCACCTTGCTTGCCTTGGTTGTGAACTTCATCCACTGCTTCTTAACATGAGGTGGTTCAGCCATGATCTCATAGATAGTTCAGCAAATTTAAGGCATCATGTGATCGAATTGCCTCCTCTTTCTTACATTCTTATTTCATTGTAGGATAATTTTACAAGAATAGACTTTGGACGTGCATGGTATTATGTGCATTGCTGGCCCATAAATGTCTGCTAACATTTGGCAGTCAAAGCAATAACACACCGTAGAAATACGGTGTCTCTGTACACCGTAGAAATACTTGCATAATTTACTTTTACATTTTATGATCAACACACAAATGTGAATATAAAAGTGACACAAACCTGAGGTTTCTCGATTTAACAGATGGACTGTATGGTTTCCTCGAGCCAGATATGAAGCAGAAGATCTGCTTCTTCAACAACATCTTATGGAGCTCGGACTTGGAATATTTAACAATGAAGTGCCATCTCTATCTCCTGCCGCGAGAATTCACTTTGGCTATCCTGACACAAGTTTACATCCCTCCCAATCCGAATGTGAAGTTTGGACTGAATATATTATATAACACACCAATAGCTTTGAAACAAAGTATACTGAGGCCTTGTTTATCTTAGCCAGGGATTTGATCCAGAACAACCTCAAGAAGTGCTACTAAAATACTATCAATGTGTCTCCTGCCCACTAGATGCCCAAACACCCTCAACCACTGCTGCACAACCATCAAAGACATCTACCACTCCATCCCCCACCCACATTTTGGAAATGTTTACCATCGTGCTGTGCTCCTATCCCCTGCTTATAAGCAGAAATTAATGAATGAAGAACTGGTACAGGAAGTTGTACATTGCTGGTCCGAGGATATGCTTCTACGTGACTGCTTTGAGCCGGTGAACTGGTCCATATTAACATCCAAGGCTAAGTGGACAACCTCAATGAGTAGTCTACTGCTTTACAGACTTCATTAGTAAGTGTGCAGAGGAAATCAAAGTGACAAAGAAGTCAATCCAAATGTTCACCAACCAGAAAACATGGATAGACCACAAGAGTGAGTTTGTAGGGAATGCAGGAACATCATGGAGTGAGCCAGATGCTGAACCATCAGTTTTTCTGAAGAGATACTGGTGTTTCAATATAATTTTGTGGCAACAATAGGAAAGGGGGAATTGTGCTGGCTGGGACTGTTTAGTTTAATTTAGTTTAGTTTGGAGATACAGTGTGGAAACAGGCCCTTCGACCCAACAAGTCCATGCTGATTAACGATCACCCAGAGACTAGTTCCATCCCACACACTAGGGACAATTTACAGAGGCCAATTTTCCTGCAGCCCGCATGCCTTTGGAATGTGGGAAGAAACTGGAACACCTGGAGGAAACCCACCCAGTCACAGGGAGAATATACAAATTCCGTACAAACAGCACCCATAGTCATGATCAAACCCAGGTCACTGATGCTGTAGGGCTGCAGCACCACCATTGCGTCACTGTGTTGCCCTGACTGCATGGGCATCACCAGCTAACTCTGGCAGTGAGACTCTCAGGTTGCTGATGATCGGTGCCAAAATGTACAGACTTAGGTTCTGCGGGATGGAACCACCTTCTATTATTCTTGCCATCTCTGTTGATTTTTCCAGTCAGTTTTGTATGAACAGGTGAAAATTCTCTGATTTACATAGAGCAAATCAGCTCACCCGAGTTACCAAGCCCAGAAGCCTAAATAAATTGAATTAATGTTAGCAAAGATACAATCATTAAACCATGATGTTTCTGTGATCATCATATTTCATTTCTGTATGTTAATTTAGTTCCCTTGCTATCGAGGTTCAGTTGCGTCTTCAAATGACTGTGATTAATTCTGATTAATTTGCTTTTTCTCTCCACTCCATGTTGACTTTTGAAACACTCTAATTTAACGAGTGAATCTGATGCCTTAAGGGAAATAGGATGGGAAGGGTTGCTGACGGATGGTGTGAGGGAACCGGATTACTATCAGTGGAGATAGCAGTAACATAGGTGGTACCAAACTACAGGAAACATAGGAAGATGAGGAGGCCAATTCGCCCCTCAGGCCTGTTCCGTCAATGACTGGTCTGTGGAAAAGCACTCACAATACTCAAGTGTGTTCTTTCTGGGGTTTGTGTAGCTCTAAGATGCACAGAATCTCTTGCCTAGAGAAGTTTTGAATCGAGGACCAGAGGACATAGGTTCAAGGCGAAGGGGAAAAGATTTATTAGGATTCTGAGGGGTAACACAAAGGGCGGTGGGTGAATGGAACAAGCTGCCAGAGGAGGTAGTTGAGGCTGGGACTATCCTAACGCTTAAGAAACAACTAGACAGGTACATGAATAGGACAAGTTTGGAGGGGTATGGACCAAGCGTAGGCAGGTGGGACTAGTGTAGCTGGGACATGTTGGCTGAAGTTGGGGCAAGTTGGGCCGAAGGGCCTGTTTCCACACTGCATCACTCTATGAGTCTTGTGCTGAAGATCCAGACGTCACCCCATTTAATTATCTTCTGAACATGTCTGAGTGTCACTGTGAGATACAGCGCAGAAACAGGCCTTTTGGCCCTCCAAATCCACCTATTAACTAATGTATTTACATTAATGCTACATTAATCCCATTTAAAAAAATATTCTCCCCATTCTCATATATCATCCCCTCCAAAATCCTCCAAATAGGACACTTGACAAGTTAAACCACAAATCCACAAGTTTTTGAGATGTGAGAGGTAACCAGAGCATTTGGAGAAAACCCACACAATCAAAGGGAGAACGTACATGCTCCATTTACTCAGAAAATATCAGCTTTATTCATAAAATACATGATGATGGTGAGATGCTTTGTTTAAATAAAGAGACACAATACTGCAATATGGTATAAAAAGCCATGAAGGCCAGGTATGCCCAATTGAAAGGGTTACTGCTAGTCATGCCTTCTAGTGAGCTTGCGATTTTTAGCTTTCATTGGCTCTCCTCTAACTCCTTACCATGACTTTGGCCATCTCCATTATGGTGAAAAGTTTCCAAATAACCACCCTTTGTTATTTTGTACATCCCCATCAGATCCTCCCTCAGCCATCTCCGCTCCAAGGAAAACACTCCCAGCCTTTCCAGTCACTTCTTATACCTAAAACATCCCATCTCAGGCAACAACCCACTGTATCTTCTCTGCATCAATCCAGTGCATGCATTCACGTTCTTCCTGTACCGTAGTGATCAAAACTGCACACAGTATTCCAGCTGTAGTCTAACCAAAGATGGCTATCATTCAGTGTGATTACAGTTGATTTGTTTAGTTATCCATTCCTATACACTTGACTAAACAGGTAAAAAACTACCAATATCAACAGAGTTCCACCTCAACAGATGTTTGGGGAATCATTACCGTTTTTCACCATTTGTTTTATTTTGTGTATCAAAGCAACATTTCTAAAATATCTCATTCTAAATTTCTAGAATTTGTCCTTTTTTTGTATTCTTTCAGGGGTGGAAACCCACACTATTAAATCATTTCTTCTAACGTAGGTCCCTCAGATAGCTCTCTTAATGTTTTATATTCAAGAAGTTACAAGCTTAAATTTTGTAAACTGATTCTCACTGCTTTGACATGATCATTCTAACAATCTTGGACTTGAATATACTCATCTATTGAGAACCCACAAGTCTTTTGGACTGAGAATTCCAAAGGCTCACTTCTCCCTACATGAAGAAAATCATTTTTACCTCTGTCCCAAAAGAGCATATTCTTATTTTAACACTGGGTCTGAGCACTTTGACACTGGCACTGGGGTGGGAAATTGCAATCTTCACGTGGTCCGCCCTGTTTCGACTAATGCAATCAACCTGGCGTGCACAATCAAATAAGATCAAATAGAACAAGTTGTCCGACAACTTTAGGCTGTGCATGCCATACGCTAGAAGAAGAAGACACTGGCACTTCGACACTGACATACTTGGTCAAGCATAGAGATACCATCACATGCTACTCTATCAAATCACACTGCTCATTGCAATGAGGTCACCTCTCAATTATCTAATCTCCAAGGGGATAAGTCCAGACAAGTTAAGCTCATCTCATATGACAATGGTACCCTCCCATTCAAAAAAATCCATCTGGTGAAGTTTTGCTACATCCCTCCATCGTAAGTAAATCTTTCCTCGGCAAACCAGATCGCAATACAATATTGTAGATGGGGTCTATATAATTGCTGTAAACATCTATACTCTTGTACACAAATTCCTTTGTCATAAAATATAATATACCTTCGGCCTTCCTGCTTGCTAGCACATTCACTTCTAGTGATGGGTGTAGAATGCCATACTGCCAGCATTACCAACTTTTACTCAGAGACATATTTCCCCTATTTTACCACTAAACTGGATGATCTCCCATTCTTCATATTATATTCCAGCAGCCCTGTCCTCCCCATTCTCTCCACCAAAGCCTTTCAACCTCTTTAATGCTCTACTTTAAATTTATCCCTAAAATTCATCTCCATGACTGAGTTATTTGCTCTAATTTCCTTATGTATGGTTTGGTGTCAAACGTTATTGTATTACACTCAAGTGAACTGCCTTGGGGTGTTTTTCAAAGAAAATCCTACATAAATACAAGGTATTGTTGCCATTGTATTCTTTGCCACTTCTTATAGTTTAGACAAGCTCATACGACAAGTTACTGTCCTCCCTTCACCTTTAGGGAGATTGCAGGAATATACATAAGAAATAAATCAGGAGGGCAAAAGCGGGTCATTAGATAACTTTGGCAGGGAAGATTATCGAGAATGCAAAGAGATTTTAATAGTATACTAAGGGAAAAAGAGTAACTAAGAAAAGAATAGGGTCCCTCAAAGACCAAAATGGACACTCATGTGTGGAGCCACAAGAGATGGGCGAGATCCTCAATGAATATCTCCCCATTGTTTTTTACTGTGGAGAAACAAGTGGTAACTCAGGAACGTTAATGGGGATGTCTAAGGGATAGTCTGCATGACTGCAGAGAAGGTGCAGGATGCCTCAAAATGGATAAAGGTAGTTACATTTCTAGGGCCTGGTTAGGTATATCACAGAATACCAAGGGAATCTAAAGAAGAAATTATGGGAGGCTAACATACAGTATATGCTTCATTTTCAGCTGTGGGTGAAGTGCCAGAAAACTGGAGAATTCCTAAAGTTAATTTAAGATGAGCTGCATTAAAAAAAACCTGGGAACTATAAACAGTCAGCCTTATATGTGTGGTAGGTAAGTTACTGGAAGGAATTACGAATGCTAAAATTTGGATGCACTTGGAAAGACAAGGGTTGATTATGGAAAGCTATTAAAGCCTTGTTGGGAAGTCAATCCAGGGGAAGACTTTCGCAGTGTGATGGAACAGTGGAACCTAGGAGTACAAATACATAGTTCCTGAAAGTGGAATCACAGGTAGACAGGATGAAGAGGAGATTTTTGGCGCGCAGACCTTCAACAGTCAAGGTATTGAGTAGGGAATTTAGGGAGTTATGTTGTAGTTGTACAAGATGTTAGTGAACCGGACTTCTGTGTTCATTTTTGGTTACTCTATTATAGGAAAGATTCCATTAAGCTGGAAAGATTGCAGAAAAGAGAATGTTCGAGGAAGAAGTCAGATAACCTAGAATATCATTCCTTGAAGCATAGGAATGCTCTTGCAGAGGTGTATGAGGGCCGTATATAAGGTGAATGGACACAGTCTTTCTGAAGAAGGGTCACAACCGAAACATCACCAAAACCAGCATCTGCTGTTCTTTGTTTCTATGGTCTTTCTTTCCAGGGTAAGGAAATCAAGAATAGAGAGCATAGATTTAAGGTGAGGAGGAAAGATTTTATAGGAACCCGAGGGGCAACTTTTTCATACAGAGGGTGGTACATATATGGAATGACCTGCCAGAGGAATTGAATCAGGTAGGTACACTGCAAGGGCCAGGAAGCGAGCAGGTAAGATCATCTCTGATCCCTCTCACCCTCTCCACAAAGTCTTTGAAGCACTTCCCTCTGGAAGGCAACTCCGGACTGTCAAAGCCACCACAGCCAGGCATAAAAACAGCTTTTTATCTACGAGTGGTGGCTGTTGTCAATAACCAAAGGTCTGTAGCCTCCTTTTGCTCTGGAATTTTACTTCATTCGCAAGTTTAAACTATAATGTTTTATTATTAATGTTTTATGTTTTATGTGCCATTCTTAATTATTACTGTATGTTGTGTTGTTACTTGCGAGCAGAGCACCAAGGCAAATTCCTTGTATCTTTACATACTTGGCCAATAAATGTATTCATCCATTCATACAGTAACACTATTAAATACGCTTGGACGCATACACGAATTGGAAAGGTTAATAGAAGGATATGGGTCAAACAAGAATAAATAAGATGAGTTTAGATGGGACATCATGGTCGGCATCGATGTTGGGCCTACTTCTGTGCTGGCTGACTCTCTAAACTCCACGTGTTAATAATCAATTGTCAAATAAGTTTAGAGCAATTTTAGTCACTTTCACACAACATGACATGTTTTTACATTAAATAGTAAAGATGGTAACAGGAAATCAATCTTCCTTTCTATTTGGTATTGCAGTAAAATTTCAACATTGCTCTTCTATATTTTCACAAACGTTGGGAGAATTCAAACACAACACCGCAGTCCAGTATGTGGTCTCAGACTGACGGATATGAGAGCTTTTGCAAGAATGTTGCTCAACTAGCTAAACAGGTAAAACAGCTACGGATGCATATACTGAGAACAATCTGAGTTGGACACCATTGTGGGGGTAAAGGAAGAAGCCGGGGATCCTGAAATAAACCGGCTGAATTATCAGCAAAACACAAGGTGCAGGAGGAACTCAATGGGTCATGCTGCATCTGAAGGGAATGGACATGCAACTTTTTGAGGTTGTGACCCTTCTTCAGACTGATTGTAGTGGGGGATGGGGGTGAAAGCTAGAAAAGAGAGGTGGGGGTAGGACAAAGCTTGGCAAGGAAGAGGTGGATGCAGGTGAGGGGGTTTATGTTGGCAGCAGGGCCGGCCTTAGGAGGTGCGGGGCCCAATTGGGAAACATTTTCGTAGAAATATAAATAAATATTTATAAATGAGTCACGTGTCGTGAGTAACATGACAATTTGGGGGAGAATTCCTTTCACAGCGTGTGGGGAGTCTAGCCAGGGGTAAAGTTGCGAGGAGGGAAGGAGCGATGAGAAGGAGGGGGTCGGGGTTCATGCCTGTAACACTCACTCACCGCTGCCACGGCGCTCCGGGCGCCACCGCATTGTGGCCGGGGAGGGAAGTAGCTCGTGTGGCCTCCATCGACGGACAGTGGAACCGACTGCCATCTCAGTACCTTCTGCCGGCCCGCTCACATCTGGCAGTGCTCTCCATCCGAACAGTGAGGGGACCAGCTCAAGAGCAAAGATCATAGAGCGGAGTGGGTCAGCAGGTGATGGATAACATCACAGCGGGCGGTGGAGCTTACTCCTGTGTCAGCGCGAACAAGGGATCAATTGAGGTTACTCGCACTGACACATGGAGTAAACTCCACCGCCCGCTTTCCCGCAACTTTACCCCTGGAGAGACTACCCACACGCTGTGAAAGGAACTCCCCCCCCAGCAGTGCTGTCCTTTTTCAGCCGCTTCCCATCAGCTGCTAGCAATGAGGGATAGACTTGGCTGCACCTCAGTACAGCAACATCGTTCTTGATGTTGCTGTACTGAGGGATAACAAAGTCTATCCTTCTTGGCTAACAACCTAACCTTCGGCCTCCAAGAAACAGGTACATTTTCTAGCAATGTTACAAAATTTTGAGATTTAAAAAATCAAGTCTGCAATTTTAGCTAACTCTGAAATTGAAGATAGACAAAAGCTGGAGTAGCTCAGCAGGACAGGCAGCGCAGCAACTCTGGAGAGAAGACCCTTCTTCAGACTGAACTGAACTCTCGTTGGTGAGAGTACTTGTGATTGTTTGAAGAAGGGTCTCGACCAGAACCGCAACCCTCTCCCCAGAGCCCCTGCCTGTCCTGCTGAGCCACCACAGATAGGGAGTTGAAGGTAGACACAGGGGGGTCCACCTTCAACTTCAGAGCCAAACAAAAAACAAAGTGTTGGAGGAACTCAGCGGGCAAGGCAGCACCTGCGGAGGGAACATATCACTTATCAGGAGCTGCCATGGGCCAGGACTCTTCCCCCTTCCAACAGAAAGGAACCGCAACTGAGTTTTAAGAAATTCTCAAAGTGTCATTAATGCATCAATCTACATTCCTCAGTAATATGTAATTATGTTTTGAAGAAGTCTTAATGACGTCGCGTGAATTATATTCAAAAGAACGCAGCGTCATTAATACTTCTTATAAAACACAATTACATATTTACTGAGGAATGCAGATCAATGCATTGATGACGCATTGGATAACGACTTGTTAACTACTGGCTGTTAACGCAACTGGCTGTTAATGCAAGTGCTACAGTCCTTAACACATCGTTTGTGTCTGATAGCCGTGCAGTGCTTGTATTCCATGTACAAAACCATGTAAGTTTTGTTAACAAAAAACGTATGGTGAATGTTTTTTTAAAATCTTTATTTAACAAAGCGAATTTGAGTTTCCATATGAAATACGGAAAATTAACGTGGGCGCGGGGCCCAATTTTGAAAAATCGGTCCAATCGGCCTAGGGCCAGCCCTGGTTGGCAGATGGTAGTAAGTGACAAAAAATACTAAAGGACGTCAAATAAAGAGAGAAAATGATTTAAATGTAAAGCCAGATGGAAGGAGATATAGTGGACGGGGATGGTGGGGGGGAGGGGGAATAAAAGGGAAATGAGGGACGAGGATGGGAGATGAGTGAACAAAGAAGAGAAAAGGAGCAGGGTGATGGGGGGGGGGGGGGTAGGGGGGAGGGGGGGAGAAATTGGTATGTATTGGAGTGGGGGGAGCTAGAAAGTGAGAGGGATAGGTGTGTATTATATGAAATTGGAGAATTCCACGTTCACACTGTTGCATTATAAGCTGCTCAAGCAGAATAATCAACTATTTTCTCTTTGTATTGTGATTACAATGATGTTTTCTATGGTAACACGTTAATATTAATGTTATTATCAATGTGTTAACATAGCATAACTTACAAAGAAACTTCCACCTCCGGGGCAAAACTGGGGGCACCACCATCGCTCATTCATTCGTTCATGCGCTACTCGCTGGTTCAGTCTTCTCCAAGATTTATTTAAGAAAGAACTGCAGATGCTGGAAAAATCGAAGATACACAAAAAATCCTGGAGATACAGTGGGTGAGGCTCAGTGGAGAGAAGGAATAAGCGTTGTTTCGAGTCGAGACCCTTCTTCAGACTGATGTGGGGAGGGGCGGGAAAAATAAAGGAAGAGGCGGAGACAGTAGGACTAGAAGGAGAGCTGGGAAGGGGGAGGGAGAGGAGAGAGAAGACAAGGGCTATCTAAAATTAGAGAAGTCAATGTTGATACCGCTGGGGTGTAGACTACCCAAGCAAAATACCCAAGCTTGTCTCCTCACTACATTTACTGCTGGCTCCAGTCGCAAATCTGAGTTTTCGAGTGATTTGTGCAAAGCATTCATTGATGCTGGAATTCCACTGTGGAAATTGTAAAACAAATCTCTCAGAGGTATTTTAGAGAAATACATAGAGGAACATATACCAAGTGAGTCATCATCATGGAAATATTATGTTGACAGCAACTTCAACATTCTTGTGCAGAAAATTAGAGATGAATTTGCATGCAACAAAATATGGATCTCAATAGACGAGACAACTGATGCTGTGGCGAGATATGTTGCCAATGTGGTCATCGGTACACTGGAGGCAGGTCAACCATCAAAGGATTATTTGTTGACATCGGAAGTATTGGGGAAGTGAAACAGCTCAACTATTGCCCAGTTATTTACATCTTCACTTGCTGTAAGGTATTAAACACAAGAGTGTACTTCTTTGTGACAAAGTTTTATTCCCCAAAATGTTGTATTTGACATGCTTAGCGCAAGGACTTCATAGAATTGCCAAGCACATACGTAGCTTGTTTCCAAATGTCGATCGCCTAGTTTCCAATATCAAGAAAATCTTCCTCAAAGTATCGTCACGTGTGCAGTTGTACAAGGAAATGGCACCCAAGATTCCGCTACCTCCTCAGCCCATTTTGACTAGGCGGGGTACATGGCTCTCTGCTGTACTCTACTATGCTGCAAATTTTGAAAAGATAAAATAAATTATCAACTGTTTTGAAGAAGAAGAATCTGCTGCAGTCAGTATCGTCAGTGAAATTGTGCAGAAAAAGTCTCATCTTGTGTTTATTGCTTCCAATTTTGCAAACTTCCCACAAACTATCACTTCTCTTGAGAAATGTGGCAACACATTAGTGTATAACTTGCAGGTTTTGAACAAAGTAACTGACGATATTCGTAAAGTTCTTGATGATGTAGGTAAAGACATACAAGGAAAATGTGAGAGAGTGATTTTAGCTAACAAAGTTCTTGAAGAAATACAAAACATAGCTAAAGTTCTCAAAGGTAGTTGTAATGCACAGGATATAGACATGAATATAGTCTGTAGCTTGTTTTGGGTATACAAAAGTGACCTCAGCTGGGGTAGAAAGAAGTTTTTCACAACTGAAGCATATTCTGTGTGACAGATGGCATAGTTCAACACCAGATAGTTCAACACCAGAATGCTAGTAATTATGTGCAACCAGGCAACTGTGGTCATTTAATGTAGTATAACTATATATTATTATTTTTGACCATATTTTGGTTGTGGAAATAAATGTCTTTTTATGCCTTTTTGGTCAATAAATGCCATTTTCGTGCCTTTTTTGTAATTTTATTATGCCTTTTTGCCTGCCTATTGCAGAGTTTTTTAGTGCCTAAACATCCTGGCTCTACTAATCACTTTTTGTACAAGGAAGTTTCTGGTTATATCACTCTTCACTGCCATTCCATACCCTTCTGGATTTTTAGTATCTTTATTAAATCCCCTCATAATGTCTTCTATTCCAAGGAGAACAACATTAGCCTCTCCAATGTACGCGCAGAACTGATGTTCCTCACCTGTAGAAACATTTTAATGCACCTTCACTAAAGCCTTCCTATCCTTCCTAAAGCATATCACCTGTAAATGGACACAATACTCCAGCTGTGCCCCAACCAATATTTTATAAGGTTCATCATGTCTTACTTGCTCTTGTACTCTGATTTGTATACCCCAGCATCTGTACTCATTATAGAATGTGCCCTGCATTCTATATTTACCTCTTTTCTTTCTCCCGACTGAAATATCACTGTTCACAATTTTCTGCATTTACTTTCTCAGGTTAATTCCCTAAAGCTAATGGCACCCTATCCTTTGTTAGGCACGCTTACATGCTGATTAAGAACATTCTCTCATGTCAAGCCAAGTCAAGTCAAGTTTATTGTCATATGCGTAAGTATGGTGAAAATCCTGCTTGTGGCAGCACACAGGCACATAACTCCAGGCAACATGAAAAACATAAATAATGCATAGCACAATTGGAAAACAAGTCCATGGTAGTGCAAGAGATGGTCTGTAGTGTCCATGCAGAGGAAGAATTAATATTCTGCAGGTCAATTCAAGAACATGATGGTTGTGGGAAATAGCTGTTCCAGAACCTAGTGTCATAGAGACATAGTATTATCGAGTCATAAATTGTGGAACCAGGCCATTCGGCCCAACTTGTAACAACCAATCAACATGCCCCATCTACCATACATGTACCTGCCTGTGCTTGACTCAATTCCCTCTAAACCTATTCTATCTATGTACCTATCCAAATGATTCTTAAATCATTGTGATAGTACCTGCCTCAACTACCTCCTCTGGCAAGTTGTTCTATATACCTACCACCCTCTCTGTAAACAAGTTGCCCCTCAGGTTCCTATTAAATCTTTCCCCCTCACCTTAAACGTATGCCTTCTGGTTCTTAATTCCCCTAATCTGGGGAGAGGATTATGTGTATTTATCCTATCTATTCCTCTCATGATCTTACACACCTCTATAAGATCACTACTCATGCTACTGCACTCCAAGGTGTAAAGTCCTATCCTGCTCAACCCTTCCCAATAGCTTATGCTCTTGAGTCCTGAAAACATCCTCGTTAATCTTCTCTGCACTTTTTCCAGCGTAATAACATTTTTCCTATAACAGTGACCAAAACTGAACACAATGCTCTACACGTGGCCTCGCCAATGTCTCGTGCAACTGTAACATGACCTCCCAAATTCTACACTCAATACATTGACAGATGAAGGCCTATGTGCTGAAAGCCTTCCTGACTACCCTATCTACATGTGATGCCACTTTCAATGAACTATGTATCTGTCCATCACATTCCATGTAAATATCATTATAGTTTCCGCATATAAACACAATCGCTATAAGAACAATTGTATTACAATCAAAAGGAAGAACCCTGTGCTGTTCCCTCGTGTGAACACAGTTGTCCTCATAGACACCTACCAGGAGAAAGGAGTGAGGGACTCAGGAGCCCATTGGAGTGCACTGCTCACCAACACAACATGTTGTCATTCACCCATGGAGCCATCAAGCACATCTCAGCAATTCAGACTTTAAATCACACAAGAAGAAATTGATCCAGTTCTGTTCTCAGGCAAGGAAAAGAGGATAGACAGAATTCAAGTCAAGTCAAGTCAAGTCAAGTCAAGAGAGTTTATTGTCATATGTCCAAGATAGGACAATTAATTTTTGCTCAAGCGACTAATTGATGTCTCAAATGAGGCTTCAGTTTTTAGTTTTATTTCGTTTTAGAGAGACAGTGTAGAAACAGGTCCTGCAGACCATTGAGTCCGCACTGACCAGTGATCCCCGCACATTAACACTATCCTACACACACTAGTGATCATTTACAATGATACCAAGCCAATTAACCTACAAACCTATATGTCTTTAGAATGTGGGAGTAAACCAAAGATCTTGGAAAAAACCCACATGTTCACGGGGAGAACGTACAAACTCCATACAGACAGGCACCCAAAATCCTGGTTCAGCACGAACCTGGGCTCGGAACCCTGGTGCTATAAGGCGGTAGATCTACCGCTGCACCATTGTGTCACCTAAGGTTTCATCAAGTTAATTATACGGAGCTTCAGACATCGATGAGCTGGGTCATTATATCAGAGCAGGAAAAAGAGCTGCAATGACAGGAGTAGCCTTCTGGGGTGGAATGGGAGGAAGAGTGGAGGTGGAGTGGAGTGAAAGGGTCAAGTTTGGGTTCCCATAGAGACGGTCACAAAATAACGGTGTCATTCATAAACTAATTATGTAGCCCTAATCTCCCAATCCTACCTCATTATGACCATTACATTTTTTATCTGCAATCTCCCTGAAACTGTAACACTATAACACTGCAACACTATATTTAGCTCTCTGGCTATTTTTATCTTTGCAACACCTGGTGTACTTGTTTTGATTGTCCCTCATGTGTAGTATGATTAAAGAAAGTCACAAAATCAAGGGTTCTGGCCCGAAACGTTTCCTATTTCCTTTGCTCCATAGATGTTGCTGCACCCGCTGAATTTCTCCAGCACTTTTGTCTACCTACAAAATGCTGGAGCAACTTAATGTGCATCATCTCAGGCAGCCTCTATGGAGAACATGGATAGGTGATATTTTGGGTTAGGACCCTTCTATAGACTGATTCAGGGGGCGAGGGAAAGAAAGCTGGAAGAGAGGAAGGGCAGGACAAAGCAAGGCCAGTAATAAATGAACACAGGCTAGGGTTTTTTTTTGGTAGACAGATCGTTGGACAAAGGCCGGTGATGAAAAAGCATATGTGAGCCCACAAGGATAAAAACCTGCGAATTGTGTAATTTGGGAATTAAAAAATTGTGAATTGTGTAGCTAGTGAAAGGAATGTAGGTGGAGGGCAGAGTAGAAACAGGTGCAGTCAGCCACGGTTCAGGAAGGAGAGTGAGGGGAGGGATTAGGGGTCTTTCCAGTCAACTTTGGCCAGCTCCTCCCACATGGCTCCGTAGTCCCCTTTGTTCAATTTTCCCTTCTCCCTCTGAAATTGTAAAATAAAACGTATCAAATATTATGGTCATTACCTCCTGATGGCTCCTTTACCTTTATCAAATCTGGTTCATTACACAACACTAAATCCAGAATTGTTCTCCCTGGTAGGTTCCAGTACAAGCTGCTCTAAAAATCCATCATGGAGGCACTCCACAAACTACCTTTCTTGGGGACCAGTACCAACCTGATTTTCCCAGTCTACCTGCATGTTAAAATATCCCACAACAACCGTAGCATTACCATTGCGATATGCCAATTTTAACTCTTGATTAAGCTTGCACCCTATATCCAGGCTACTGTTTGGGGGTCTTTTTATCCTTGCAGTTCCTCAGTTCTATCCATACTGACTCTTCATCTCCTGATTCTATGCAAGGGACTGAATTTTATTTCTCACCAACAGAGTTACCCCATCCCCTCTACCCACCTGCCTGTCTTGTCGATAGGAAGTGTAGCCTTGAATATTCAGTTCCCAGCCCTGCAGCCATGCCTCTGTATTTCCCACAACATCATACTTGCCAATTTTTAACTGAGACTCAAGCTCATCCACTTTATTTCTTATACGTCACGCATTCATATACGACACTTTAACATCGGTATTCACCTCCTCTCTCACAGTATTGGCCCTGAACTTACTCTCTTAACCCTTCTCAAACTTTCCTTGCCATTAATTCGGGAGTCTTTTGTAACTTTTCCTGTGCTCACTTCCCCTTTAACTCCATCTTTATACTCCCAATTTGTCAATCCCTCCCCCACACTATTTAGTTTAAACCCACATGTGTAGCACTAGCAAACCTGCTTGCCAGCTGTATCTGTAGAAATTTGTAAGGGTCATTGGAGACATGTCAATTTCCTCAATCTTCTGATGAAGCAGAGACATTGGTGTGCTTTCTTGGCCATATCATCAATATGGTTTGATTCGGTCAAATCTTTGGTGATATTTGTACCTACTAATATGAAGTTCTTCGGTAAGTTCTATGAGGGGGTTTGTCTTCCATACATATTCAAATTAAATCTCTACCCTAAAATTTATTTCCCATGATTTCTATTCAGCATTAAAGTCCAATCCTCCTCTCATGTGCAGCAAAGGTTAGTCACATTCTCCTACCTTTTATTATGAAGGTCTGCCTGGACCCAATACATTGATGCAATCATAAAGAAAGCTCATCATTGAAAGCTCGCCTCTACTTCCTTTGAAAATTGAGGAGATTCAGTATGTCGACAAATTCCCTCTTGATCTTCATCAGGTGTACAGCAGAGAACATATTGACCGATTGCATCACGGTCTGGTTCGGCAACTCAAATGCCCAGGAACAAAGGCGATTGCAAAAAGTGATAAACACTGCCCACTCCATCATGGTTACTGACCCTCCCACCATCAAAGGAATCTACTTGAGTCGCTGCCTCAAAAAGGCAGCAGGCATCATCAGGGACCTATATCACCCTGGCCACACTCTTATTTCACTCCTGCCATCAGGAAGAAGGTACAGGAGCCTGAAAGCTGTGACGTCCAGGTTCAGAAACACTATAACCTCCAAATAAGCTCTGAACTATGTAGACTTGGAGGGCATAGCTTCTATTGTTTTTGTCTTTGCACTATTATTGTTTGTTTTTTAATGTACAACTCTTTTGTTATTTGTGTTTATAGAGTACGATATTTACATATCTGTTGTGCTACTACAAGTAAGAATTTCATTGTTCTGTTTCGGGATATATGACAATGAAACACTCTGGACTTTTGACGACAGCTTTCCTGCTTTATCTATTATGGACAAATTTTGATTGCAACTTTTTGTGTCTGTAAGGGACACTTTAAATGACCACGGAGGAAAGAAAAGATCCCATGAAATTTAAAAAACAAACAATTTTCACTAAAATGCAATCAAAACAATAAATGGCCCTGGGTTATTTTTTATCAAATGCTCTTTGTTTAAAGAGGTAAACTGCTATTTGGCTATGCAAAGATGAGGCCTTTATTGTTGGATGACAGCAGACAATGAATGATGCAGAATGGAAATGATACTTAGTGCACAATGTAGAAATCCATCAAACCCAGCCTGGATGCCATGGAAACCAGCTGAAGGCTTGGTGGAAGCACAATTCACACTAGGCCAGAAGCTGGACATTCCACAGTGTATTTTCAAAGTGATTGTTTTCACTTGTGAGTCAAAGCAAATGCATTAAAGGTCACTTAGATGTGAAAACCCTATTATCCCTAATCTGCTGCCAGTTTTAGGAGAGCCCTTCTCTACAACTGTGGCCTAGCCAAGCATGAAGAAAAAATAATTTTAACCAATCTCTTTCTCATCCTCCATCAGGAGAAAGCTTTTGTAGCTTGTGGAGGAAAAAACTGGGTACAATGGAGACGACTGAAGATAAAGATCTGCATAGATAATGCAGGAATAGCTAGAAAATGCAATATTTCTCCATTCTCCAGCAGTGGCCACTACTTGTATTTTTTCTGTGGAAATGATGTATAACCATTTTATTACGTATAATTGGAGAGGCAAAATTAGATTAATTCAGCCTAAACATAATTTGATAATCTCTGTATACGTTCCAGTCCCTGGGTAGTTACTAATTTAAATGCATTTAAGCTTGATTCCTAAGCATGACCTTCCCCCATAAACACCGTCCGCTGCTATCACATGAACGGAATTTGTATTCTTAGTTTGGCGAGTGATGAGACATTAACTCTGTTTCCCTATTGTTAGATGCTGCCTAACCTGCAGGTTAACCATTCAGGTTGAAGACTATCCGTCAGAACCTGTCTATAACCTGAATAAATAACTCAATTTCCCCCTCAACAAATGCTGCCTGACCTTCTGAGTGTTTCCATTTTTTGTTTCATTATTTGAGTGGAAGAAGCAGAAGGGAATTCTTTTTTGTAGTGATTTAGTTGCAGGCTGAATTACTTGAAACTAATTTTGAAACACATTTTGGGTAAAATGTTAAATTTTGCCAATTTGGACGCGATATTAGGCGGCTTGAGTCGTGCCAGAGTGTCCCAAAACAGTCCCAAGCACAACTGATATCATTGATTCAGGCACACACGATGCCCATTCTAAATGGACATAAAATTTCTAGCATTCTGAGGGAATACCTAATACTGTTTAATGTAATAGAACAGACTACACATTCGCCTTTCAGGTTATTTTATAAATTCATTAATGGAATGCAGGCATTGTTGGTGAGGTTAACACCAATTGTATAATCTACCAGGTCATAAAAATATAATAGCAATCCACCCTCGTTGAGCTACCTCAGTGCCTAACTCATTTGTGATGCAGGAGATAGGTTTTATGTTGATATGGGACTTGGGACAGGTGTGGATAGATACAAATTGCTGGAATAACTCGGCAGTCAGGCAGCATCACTGCAGAAAAGGGATAGGTGACATTTAGGATTGAAACCCTTCGTCAGACCCAAAATGTCACCTATTTCTTTTCTCCAAATATGCTGCCCGACCCGCTGAGTTACTGCAGCATTTTGTCTATTTTCGGTGCAAACCAGCATCTGCAGTTCCTTCCTATACACTAGGAACAGGTGTGTTCCTCCCAGTACTGCAACATAATTGTGCCTGGCTAAGCTGTGTATAGAGCCTGTGTATACAGACCACAAGTGTCACTATGTGTTGAGGTTCTACCTGACCCTAAATGGCATGGTTACATTCTCATGGAATGGTTCCAGTTGGACCGTGCTCTATCATCTGTCCCTCATGGGAATATTTTTCGACCACATGTCAATCAGCGGGACTACAGAATGGTCAGTTTACCTCTAAGAGAGACACAAAATGCTGGAGTAACTCAGCAGGACAGGCAGCACCTGTGCATAGGTCAAGACCCTTATTCAGACTGTTTACCTCCAACAGTCGACATAACCAATACCTCAGTTCTACGGGCTGCTCACAGGAATTCAAAGGCTCAGTGGGGCAGGTCAGATTTGAGACGTCAGTTGAACCCCTGAACATCCTCCCATTGCTGGACACCAATGGGCGAGACTCTGCATTATAACCTCTCCCATTTACCGCCTGAAAATCCATGAATTATATTTTTACTTTTATGCCAAGCCGTGTTTTGTGTATACCTTTGTTCATCTTTGTTTTGGAATAACTTTAGTTACAAGATGAAGTCAATTAAGTTGAACCGTTGTCCTCTCTGTTTAGGATGCACGCCTGTGTCCGTGGTGCTAAATACCTGTAAGGATCTCGAGTGTGGAAGATGATTCCTTGTGCTGAATCTCTGTGATCATCATCTTGGAAGAGGGCTAAGCAGTTAATTTCATTAGACCCCTCAAAGGCCAGCTGCCTGGACTTGTGAATAACCACCTTGGCCAAGCCCAGAAGCAGTTAAATCAAATATGGGGTCTTGACTTGACTTGACTGAAGTAGATCAGTGTCACTCATGTTATGAGTCATGCTTTTGTAGTTACACCCACTAGCTTTACAGTAACCCTCCCTGTCCCACTTAAACTGACAGAAACCGCACGGAAACCTTGGGTGGGGCGCAAAGTCTCCAGAGGTTTCCGTTCAGGTTTCCTAAGTGGGACAGGGGCATTACCCTCCCTGCCTGGTTCCTGCATTATTAGAAAAATGTGCTAGCATGAAGTTACCTATGCTATGTCGTTAATAACGTCTTTGGACCTTTATCATGGTGTAAGGCTTCAGTTATTTGGACAGCCACAACACAACAACTGATGCATCCAAGATTGGGCTTTAACACATAATTCTTGTATTGAGTGAGGCCACGTGCAAACTGGAAGAACAGCACCTCATATTCTTCTTGGGAAGCTTACAAGCCATTGGTATGTACACACAATTCTCTAATGTTAGGTAACTTCTACAAACACCCTCTCCACCCCCCAGCCATACTCCCTCCCCTCACTCTCCTGGCTGACTTTGCACCAGTTTCTACAATGCCCTCCACTACATTCCTTTCACTGGCTACACAATTCGCAAATCTTTATCCTTGTGGGCTCACACCTGCTTTTTCATCCCTAGCCTGTGTTCATCTATTACTGGCCATGCTTTGTCCTGCCTTTCCTCTCTTCCTGCTCCCCCTGAATCAGTCTGAAGAAGGGTCCCAACCCCAAATGCCACCTATCCATGTTCTCCAGAGAGGCTGCCTGAGATGATGCCCACTAAGTTGTTCCAGCATTTTATGACTTTCTTAAATCATACTACAAATGAGGAACAATCAAACCACACACAGTACAACATGTGTTGCAAAGATAAAAATAGCCGGAGAGCTAAATATAGTGTTGCAGTGTTATAGTGTTAAACCCCCTTTTCACGGTGCGACTTGACGCAAGAGGTAACCAGAGTTTGACATCGTGGGAACCTCGTGCGGTAACAATACGGCATTCGTGGACCACCGTGGCGCTAACGGCAGCTAATCGTGTACCTTGGGTACTCGGGAGAAAATTCAAACATGTTTGAATTTGTCCAAGAGTGTCTTGTGCACTTGTGGTTGAGCATTGCAACATTTTATGAACGAAGTGTCCCGTGCGATATCCGTAGTAACTCTTGCGGTCACCGTGGGAACTCCTGCCAACGGTGAACCCGGAGGTTGGATAGAGTGAATCCAGCCAGTTTGCTATTTACATACAAATCTAATAAAACTAGCTAAGCATTTCATTAATGTCAGTGTGTCTCTTTTTGTCTGAAAGCAGTTTCTAACTGGAGGAACTCCGCGGGCCAGGCATCTATGGAACGAAGGAAATAGACAACGTTTCGGCCCCGCTGCACCCGCTGAGTTTCTCCAGCATTCGTGTGTGTAGGTGGGAGTTGGGGTGAGGGGGGGGGGGGGGGGGAGAGACATAAGGCAGCCTGAAGAATGGGTCGCTGTCCATTTCTCTCCGTAGATGCTGTCTGGCCCGCGGAGTTCATCCATTCATGCCTGTGTGAGAGAGAGGGAGGGAGAGAGAGAGAGAGAGAGAGAGAGAGAGAGAGGCAGTCCTGGTCAGTCCTTTGAAGATAGACACCAGTTGCTTGGAGCAACTCAGCGGGACAGGCAGCATCTCTGGAGAGAAGGAACGTAAATGCTGCCTGGCCCGCGGAGTTCCTCCATTCATGCCTGTGTGAGAGTGAGGGAGGGAGAGTGTGAAGAAGGCTCTCGACCCGAAACGCCACCCGTTCCTTCTCTCCAGAGATGCTGCCTGTCCCGCTGAGTTGCTCCAAGCAACTGGTGTCTATCTTCAAAGGACTGACCAGGACTGCCTCTCTCTCTCTCTCTCTCTCTCTCTCCCTCCCTCCCTCTCACACAGGCATGAATGGAGGAACTCCGCGGGCCAGACAGCATTTGGGAAATGGACAGACGACCCATTCTTCAGGCTGCCTTATGTCTCCCCCCCCCCCCCCCCCCCCAACTCCCACCCACACACGCGAATGCTGGAGAAACTCAGCGGGTGCAGCAGCATCTATGGAACGAAGGAAATAGACAACGTTTCGGCCCCGCTGCACCCGCTGAGTTTCTCCAGCATTCGCGTGTGTGGGTGGGAGTTGGGGTGAGGGGGGGGTGGAAGAGACATAAGGCAGCCTGAAGAATGGGTCGCTGTCCATTTCTCTCCGTAGATGCTGCCTGGCCCGCGGAGTTCATCCATTCATGCCTGTGTGAGAGAGAGAGAGGGAGGGGGGGAGGAGGGAGAGAGAGAGAGAGAGAGAGAGAGAGAGAGAGAGAGGGGGGGAGGAGGGAGAGAGAGAGAGAGAGAGAGAGAGAGAGAGAGAGAGAGAGAGAGGCAGTCCTGGTCAGTCCTTTGAAGATAGACACCAGTTGCTTGGAGCAACTCAGCGGGACAGGCAGCATATCTGGATAGAAGGAACGGGTGGCGTTTCGGGCTGAATGTTTCTTCAGACTGAAAGTTTCACCTCTCAGTAGATCATAAAATAACACAATCATCACGGTCAATGTGAGACACAGTCTTTATTCATATTTGACAAAATAAAAAGACGACTTCTTGCACATATTGAGAGAAGGTGCATCACACCAAACAACATTTGTCTAAAAAAACACAGATTATTCTTCAGCTCATTAAAGAGCTCGGGTGAAAAAAACGAATAGAGTGTGTGACAACAAAGTAACATCATTTGTGCCACGTGATTAACTACACTACAGTCCACGATGTTGATTCGGGAAAGATCGGGAGACGGACAAGTCACTCGCACAAATGACAGAATTGCCGAGTACCGTGGGAACTCTTTACTCTACCCCCGTTATATCGTGTGATATCGTGCTAGACCACGACCACTCCACTCTGGCTACATCTTGCGTCAAGTCGCCCCGTGAAAACTAGCCATTACAGTTTCAGGGAGATTGCAGATAAAAAGTGTAATGGTCATAATGAGGTAGGATTGGGAGATTAGGGCTACATAATTAGTTAATGAATAACACCGTTATTTTATGACCATCTCTATAGGAACCCAAACTTGACCCTTTCACTCCGCTCCATGTCCCATTCCATCCCAGAATGCCACTGCTGTTGTAGATATGCAGGGGTTTGGGTACTTTGGACATGGCAGACTTCTGTGAAAAAGGTCAAGCTTTGCTGAGGTTGCAAAGGGACCACATGTGCTTTGAGAGGTTGATCATGGCGCAAGTCAACTCCTACCTCGACAAAAATCTGGACCCACTGCAGTTCGCTTACCGCCACAACAGATCAACGGTGGATGTGATCTCGCTGGCCCTCCACTCCGCTCTGGACCACTTGGACAACAAAAACTCATACGAGTCAGGCTGTTATTCATTGATTACAGCTCGGCATTTAATACAATCATCCCCTCCAAGCTGGTTACCAAACTCGCAGAACTGGGTCTCTGCGCATCCCTCTGCAATTGGATCCTCGACTTCCTCTTTCTCAGACCACAGTCTGTTTGTATTGGTGGAAATGTGTCAGCCTTGATAACAATCAGCACGGGAGCACCTCAAGTCTGCGTGCTCAGCCCCGTGCTGTACACACTCTATACTCATGACTGTGTAGCTGGTCATAGTGCAAACTCCATCATCAAGTTCGCTGACGACACCACTGTTGTGGGACGTATAACTGATGGGGATGAGTCAGAGTATAGAAGAGAGATTGAGCAACTGTCCATATGGTGCCAGCACAATAACCTGGCCCTCAAAACCAGCAAAACCAAGCAAAACCCCCCCCCCCCCCCCCCCCCCCTCGCTCTCCTTCCTGAACCCTGGCTGATTTTGCACCAGTTTCTACTCTGCCCTCCACCTGCATTCCTTTTACTGGCTACACAATTCACAATTTTCTTATTCACAAGTTTCACAATTCGAAACTCTTTATCCTTGTGGGCTCACACCTGCTTTTTCATCTCTGGACTTTGTCCAACAATTTGCATATCAAAAAAGACCGTTGCCTGTGTTCATTTATTACCAGCTATGCTTTGTCCTGCCCTTCCTCTCTTCCAGCTTTGTTTCCCGCTCCCCTTGAATCCGTCTGAAGAAGGGTCCCAACCCAAAATGTCACCCTATCCATGTTCTTCAGAGAGGCTGCCTGAGATGATGTCCACTATGTTGCTCCAGCATTGTGTGACTTTCTTAAACCATACTACACATGAGGGACAATCAAACCACACCCAGTGCAACAGATGTTGCAAAGATAAAAATAGCCAGAGAGCTAAATATAGTGTTGCAGTGTTATAATGTTACAGTTTTGCATTAAAAAATAAGTGTGATAGTCATAATGAGGTAGGATTGGGGGATTAGGGCTACAGAATTAGTTTATGAATGACACTGTTATTTTATGACCATCTCTATGGGAACCCAAACTTGACCCTTTCACTCCACTCCACCTCCCATTCCATCCCAAAAGGTCCCTGCTGTCATTGCAGCTCTGTTTCCTGCTCTCAAGAAAACATCTGACACAGCTCATCGATGTCTGATGCCAATATTTGATCTTTAATTCCACAGTTAGCTCAATCCAGTAATTAAATTATGAAAGTCCACGTGTGTATGTGTGTAAGTGCAGGCAGACGTGTTTCTGTATATGTACTTGTATACGCATTTGCGTATTCCTGACTGTATAATTGTTTGTGTATGTTTTTATGTTTGTATGTGTGCGCATGAATGTGTGTTTGTGTACATTTCAATGTATTGTGTCTGTAAGTTGGTGTGTATATATGAACACATATGTTTTGATTTTTTGGTATTTGTGCATCTGCATATGCATGCAAGTGCATGCGTATATGTGTGTCCATTGTGCAACCTCTGGCCCGGTAGATGGCTCACCCTTACTGCTCACTCAACTTGCCAAAGGGCTGGAGAACATCCCATGCCTGCAGCATTGCTCTCCAACACAAAGCCACAACTTTGAACATTGAACAGAAAAAACGACGGTGGACAGGGGTGGCTAGCGCATGGATGATTTGCATTAGAAGCAGAGACATTGCTTAAGTTACATGTCCATTGATATATATGCCTGAGATTGATGATTTGCACAGATATACACACCCATGCCTTGACGTTCTAATCCCACAAAAACACCAATGTGGAGTCAAGTTCAGAGCTCCGTGCATTTGGGTAAATGTAATGAAGAAGAATGAGTGGTTACCTTGCTGAGGAGATGCTGCATGTGTGAGGGTCATGTCCATTTTTCTATCCAACTGATCATGAACAGAGGATATAGAAGAATCAGCAATCATACGCCTTTCCATATTAAATGTGATACATATTATCATAGACATCATCATAATTTAAGGGTCCCGACAGGATACGCCACATATCCTTGTTCTCCAGAAATGCTGCTGACCTGCTGAGTTACTCCAGCACTTTACCATTTTTTGTAAATCAGCATCTGCAGCTCCTAGTTTCTATCATAATGTGTTGTTTTTAGTATTCCTTCTTATATATTGACTGCAGCTAAATCCGGCTGATACTTCTTGAGTGACCTGGTTATTTATTGTGTCTCAGGATAAAGGATACATCCAAGCTATGAAGGAGAATAAAATGAAGACGAAAAGGACAGACAGATTGTAGGCGAGGCTGCCATCGAAAAGCAACACTGGAGTAACTCAGCTGGACAGGCAGCATCTCTGGAGAGAAGGAATGGGCAACGTTTCGGGTCAAGACCATTCTTCAGACTAGTCAGGGGAAAGGGAAACAAGAGATATAGACAGTGATGTAGAGAGATGTAGAACAGATGAATGAAAGGTATGCAAAAAAATAACAATGATAAAGGAAACAAGCCATTGTTAGCTGTTTGCTAGGTGAGAACAGGAACCTGGTGAAAATTGGGTGGGGAAGGGATGAAGAGAGAGTGAGTGCAGGGGTTACTTGAAGTTAAAGAAATCATATTAATTTCACTGGGGTGAAAGCTACCTTAGCGAAATATGAGATGCTGTTCCTCCGATTTGCGATTAGCCTCACTCTGACAATGGAAGAGTCCTAGGACAGAAAGTGTGGGAATGGGAGGGGAATGAGAGATCAGGTAGGTTCAGGTGGATCGAGCGACAGTGCTCAGCAAAATGATCACCCAGTTTGATCTCGCTGATGTATAAGAGTCCATATCTTGAACAGTAGACGATACAGTAGACGAGGTTGGAGGAGGTGCAAGTAAACCTCTGCCAAACCTGAAAGAACTGTCGGGGTCCCTGGACAGAGTCGAGTGAGGAGGTATAGGGACAGATGTTGCTCCACCTGCGGTTGCAGGGAAAGGTACCTGGGGATGGGGTGGTTTATGTGGGAAGGGATGAGTTAACAGGGAGTTGCGGCGGGAACGGTCTCTGCGGTAGGTAGAAAGGGGTGGAGATAAGAAAATGTGGCTAGTAGTGGGATCCCGTTGGAGGTGGCAAAAATGTCAAAAATGCATGCAATGGCTGATGGGGTAAAAGGTAAGGACGAGAGGGACTCTGTCCCTGTTGCGACTAGGGGGAGGAGGACAAAGGACGGAGCTGCGGGGTACCGAGGAGACGCGTCTGAGGGACTCATCTCTGATAGAAGCGGAGAGCCCATTCCCTAAAGAATCAGGACATCTCGGATGTCCTGGTATGGGAACCTGGTGTAAAAAAGACTCAAAGTGTTTCTTCAGACTGAAGATGAGACCTAATCTGAAACATCAATCCATGTTCTCCAGAGATGCTGCTGACCCACTAAGTTACTCCAGCATTTTGTGCCTTTTTTTATAAACCAGCATCTGCAGTTCCTTGTGTCAACATCAAAACCCATACTTCAGCTCCACTTAGCAAAATTGTTGACATCATCCAAAGCTTCTGGCATCTGGAAACATCGATAAACTGTTAAAAGTCAAATAAATATTTAGGAAAAGCCTAAGAGCACTCTTAAATAATTTAATAGCATTAAATAAAATGCCAGCATTTCAGTGTAGCCCTGAAGGACTACGGTACTATCAGAGGATCTGATTTTTCAATGAAAAGATAAACTAAGATATTGTCTTTACAGATGGATGCCCCTGCTGGACAAAGAAGAGTTAAGGACTCTTCTACTCATCTGATTATAGGTCCTCCCTCAACCAACTCTTCTATGGTCAGGTTAACTGGTTATGCTGACATTCCTATATGGATAGCTTTGGTCTGCACATATTATTCATGGAATTTGTGTACGTAAACTGTGTTGGATCTGAGATGACTGGTATTAGAATGTGGCTTGCAGTTCGATATGCCTAGAAGGTGGTACAAATGCTGGATAAATTGGGCTGAGATACAGATGAGATGTGATTCGATTGAAGATTGGGGGATCATGCTCCCAAACTGAATAGGTTATATCTTTTCATAATGCTCCATTGATAATAATGCAACCTCTTCTTTTATTTTCCTTCTAAGATCAACAAGGCTTCCTGACATTGGGGACTGATACATTAGTTGCTTCTGTGGGATCCTAATGGTCGCAATGCCTACAGTGGTTGGCAGTGATGATTCTAATAACCTGTTACATTAAATCGTCTTTAACCTCCTCACATTGCTCATGTGAGATTTGCTTATCTCCATCTTTGACTACAGTGAATGTCATGCCTTGTGTCAAAATGATTTACACAAAATCTATTGCCAAAGAAAAAATTGCAAATGGGAAAAAAACATGTCCACGTCACCAATAACATTGGAGGATTTAGTCAGCAGTCTAATTCATCTGCACAAGTTCAATATTCCCCAAAATGGATATTTTTTAAGTGGACAGAAAGAAACGCATAAAAGAAGGTGAGAGATATATTATTCTCTGTTTGATTAATGTCATTGCTGACAATACCATCATCCGCAGAAGGGTTTGGTACTGTATGATTTTTTTTCGATTACTGACCTGTAAAACTGCAAGCAAATCCAGCTATGAAATAGATAAATATATTTGCTAGGCATATGAGCCATAGGGCAGCAGGGAGATTGTTTAGTATATGGATCCCTTAATAATTTATTATTTAGAATTTCTACATATATCAGAGGTTAATCCAATTTTACCTGGGTTAGGGTACGATGCAGCCAGGCGTGAAGAATAGCTTCTTGTTGAAATCTAAAAGTTTCATTCATTAGAAAATACAGCTAGCGCTTGTAATTGAATTCTTCTTTGCCCTCTGATAATATGGAAGCTTATTTCTATTTTGTATCACCACAGGGGGATTGGGGTGGATGTAGACATAGAACGATTGGTAATGACAGTGTTTTTGTGAAAGGGAGGGAGACAAAGATGGAGGGAGGGGGGAACACAGAGGGAAAGTGTTCATTAAAGAGAAATAGTGAGTGGGAAAGAAAATGTGATAGAGAGATAAATAGAGAGAAAGATTGTGAGAAATAGAGTGTACGTGAGAGGGTAGGTATGAGAAAGAGACAAATAGTGAGATAAATTGCGTGACAGAAAAAGTGAAAGATAAAGAGAAATAAATAAATGCAAAAAAGTGAGTGACTGATGGCATGCATGACAAATGTGTGAGAAAAAGTGAAAGTGGGAGAGAGGTAGAAAGAAAGTGTAATAGAGAGAGATACAATGAGTGAGTCTATGTGTGTGTGTGTGGGAGAGAGAGAGAAAGGTAAATAAAATGCATGTATGAAGAGAGAAATAGCGAGTGAAGGTGTTAGAGGAAGTAAAAGTCAGTAAGAGACAATGGGTGAGAGAAATGAATGGAGAATGCATGAGAGGGAGAATGAGAAACAGAATGTGTGTGATGGAAATAAAAAGAAAATCAGGGAAAAGAAAGGAATAAGGAAAGGAAGAAAAGGAGAGAGAGAGAGAGAGAGAGAGAGAGAGAGCGAGAGAGATTTGTCAGATCTTGCCCCATCCATCACTCTCACCTCTGCAGACTGCCCATGTCATCCTTACTCTTTCAGTCCAGAATAAAGTTTCAAAGCGGAAAGTCAACTATCTATTTACCCTCCCAGACCCATTGAATTCCTCCAGATTGTTTGGTGCTCCAGATTCCAGCATTTGGAAAACAACATAAATCCTACATTAATCCCATTTTATTCTGCCACATTCTCATCAACTCCCCTCAAATCCTGTCATTCACCTACATGCTTGGGGGCAAGTTACAGTGTCCAATTAACCTCCCAACCTGGACATCTTTGGAATGTGGGAGGAAACCAGAGCACCCAGAGGAAACCCATATAGTCATAATGGGAACGTCTAAACTTCACACAGCCCCTGTGTATCATTTCGATAGGTATCGTCATTAAAACACCCATATGAGGTTACTAGGGAGAAATGTTCTATCAGCTCTTGGCATACTACCCTCTACAGGCTCCACTGAATCTAAATGTCAATAACATATGAACCATTCTGTAGCTGCCTCAGAGCCACAATCAGTAGAAATCAATCAGTTACTATCCTTTGTTTAAGCAATGCAGATGAGGGAGTCCTTCCTGTTGTTGGACACTTGATCCTCTGTGCATTCTTAACATGTGGTATAAGCTGGAACATTGAGCTCAAATTTGGCAATGCTGTTATTAAATCTGTTGCACACTGGGTGACCTCATGCTCTGTGTCCTCTGCTTATTTCTAGTGGGAAACTGTATGAAACGAGCATGAAATGAGCTATCACTGTTCCCGATGGAGTGGCTGCCATGAATTGCACTACAAAAATGTGCAGGAGCATCAGATGCCAACCTGAAAGCAAGTTGCCATTCAATATATCAAATGAACTGTGACTAAACATTGCGGCCATTATCCTAGTTGAAAAATAATCCCTCGGTGATAATGGTCCATTTTTGACATCTAGTATCCAAATCCCCTTTAAAAACAATTTTGTTCTGCATTTAACCAAATTTCTTATAATTTTGAACACTATGAACACTATTAGATCTTATCCTTATCTCTTCTTGTTAGTGAAGCTTCTCATCACATGAACAATTGTGACAAGACTTCACTCATTTGCTTTTGAGGGAGGGAGAATGAAGATAATTTATGAGGGTAGGACAGTGGATGTTGTCTACATGGATTTTAACAAGGCATTTGATCCATTTAATAAGGCAGATCCAGAAGATTAAGATGCGCAGGATTAACAGTGATTTGGCTTTACGGATTCAGAACTGCCTTACTGATAGAAGACATAGTGTTGTGGTGGAAGGACAATATTCAGGCTGGAGGTCTGTGACCAGTGGATTTCTGCAGGGATCTGTGCTGGGACCACAGCTGTTTGTGATATATATAAATGACCTGGACGTATACATAGACAGGTTGGTTTGCAAGTTTGCACATTACACCAATATTGCTGTGGTCAAGGACTGTGAGAAAGGCTGTCAAGGTACACAGTGAGATGTAGATCGGCTATAGAAATGGGAAGAGAAATGGTAGATGGAGTTGAATCTGAGCAAATGTAAAGTGATACACTTTGGAAGGTCAAATGTAAGGGGAAAATATACAATTAATGGTATGACCCTTAACAGCATTGACCCTTGCAATCCTGGACCAAAACTCACTGAAAGCGGCATCACAAGTAAATAGAGTGGTAAATCAGGAAGTTATGATGCAGCTTTATAGGTCTTGGTTTAGGCTGCCTTTGCAGTGTTGCGTGCAAATCTGATCACCCCAATATAGGAAGGATGTGGAGACTTTGGAAAGGGTGCAGAGGGGATTTACCAGAATGATGCTTGGTTTCAGGGGTATTAGCTAAAGGTTGGATTGTTTTCTCTGGAACTGAAGATTATGGGGAGACCTGATAGAAGTATATAAAAATTATCAGATTATTAGATCAGGTAGACAGTCAGAACCTTTTTCTCAAATTGAAAAATAGTAAGATTAAACAAGTACTTACCAGTACGAAGTTTGATCTGTATTTTATGAGGAGTTACGATGAGGGATTACGTGAAGAACCCACCCAGCGCGCAGGCGCGGCATACTTCCAAGCAGCGGTGTGGAATCACAGATAGACACTAGTTGAAGTAAAGATAGTAAAGACCAACGAGACATTAGTCCGAATTTGATCTATATAATGAGGGTGGGAGCGGAGGGCACGTAATCCCTCATCGTAACTCCTCATAAAATACAGATCAAACTTCGTACTGGTAAGTACTCGTTTAATCTTACTATTTTACTTCGGAGTCACGTGAGTGACTACGTGAAGACTTCAAAGGTCTGTGATTTCAAACCGTGTAACAGTTATATCACTCACTGCCGAAAGATCATCGAGGGAGGAAGTGGTAGCTAGAGACCAACAAGTTTGTTTAGTTATAAAAGAAATGTTTATTAACTATAACAAAAAATAGCTCCCATGGGCTTTAAATCATAACTTTGCGGATTGTTAAAATGGTATCCGCAAAGACGTCCTGTTCCATCAGCGGTTTCTTGTAAAATCGTTGGAATGTCGATTCCCTTGACCATCCCGCTGCTCTGAGGATGTGGTCTAGGGGAACCTGCATCCTATCCGCCGCTGAGGTGGACGCTGCCCTGGTTGAATGGGATTTAAAAACATTTGTGTTAATCCCTGCCATGCTGAGGACCTGTTTCAACCATCTGGATAATGTTTGGCTGGTTACCCGTCCAAAAGGCTTTCTGTGGCTAACCCATAAGGCTTTCTCTCTCCCTCTAAGCGTTTGGGTTGTGTCTAGATAATGATGAAGGTGGGTCACCACACACAGCCTAGGTTCTGGAGGGTAAGCCCGGAAGATCAACGGGGAGTTTGATGTACCTGGTCTACTTTGTTTTACCAACCCCGGCATGGTGAAAGTAATGGTATCTGGGGTGGTCACCATGTAGTTCAGATTTAGCTGATGGAGCGACTGAACCCTTTGAGCTGAGACAAGCGCCATGAGCATGAGGGTTTTATAAGTGGCCTGTTCCAGGCTCAGGGATCCCACCGGAGGCCAACCTCGAAGGTGTGTCAGAACTACACTCACATCCCACATGTGAGTGTATCTAGGTGTAGGGGGTTTGGTATTAAAGATCCCCTTAAGGAGTCTGATGACCAGAGGGTGGGATCCCACACTATGCTGTTCTATCGGCATGAGGTATGCGGACAGTGCGCTCCGAGCCGTATTGATGGCACTGTAGCTCATCTTGAGATCATGGTGCAGGTGGGCCAGGAACTCCAGCACATCCGAGATCGAAGCCGTCTTGTAGGATGTCCCTGCGTCCAGACAGTACTGTTCCCATTTCCTGATGAAGGTCAGGTACTGTTTCTTGGTGGAAACTCGCAGGGATGCCGACATGGTGGTGATTGTTCTGTCTGATAACCCCAATCCCCGGTAAGGCCTGTTCAAAATCTGGAAACCAGGAGTTTCAATTTTTGGTGGCATGGATGGCTAATGCCAGTTACCGGGTGAGTCAATAATTGGGGGTGGTGTTGAAGGACCATTGGTGTCTCTACCACCATGTCGTGGAACATTGGGAACCATGGTTGGGTAGGCCAGTCGGGCACGACCAGAATGCCAGAGGCTGAGTCTGCCTGAATTTTCTGGAGTACCCGACTGATGAGGCAGAAGGGAGGGAAAGCATAGAAAAATAAATTTCCCCAATCCAGCGTGAAGGCATCTACCGCTGCTGCCTCTGGGTCTGGTTCCCAAGCCACATACATGGGTAGTTGGTGATTTAACCTAGACGCAAACAAATCTATATCTGGCGTACCATATTGCTTGACAATTTTAGCAAATAATTTTGGGTCCAACATCCATTCGATGTTGTCGTTGAATTTTCGTGACCTGGTGTCCGCCACTAAATTTAGCTTGCCTGGTAAATAGGCAGCTGATAGCCAAATATGTCTCTCGACACACCATTGCCAGATTATAGCAGTTAATTTGTCGCATGATACTGATTTAATGCCACCCATGTGGTGGATATAAGATACTGCCGTAGTGTTGTCGATCATAATTCTAACATGCACGTGCCGCATACCAGATGCATATGCTTTTAGCCCATAAAAGGCGGCGAGCATTTCCAAAAAGTTAATGCCCAGTGATTGTAGTAGCGATGCCTCTGAGTTAGTCCATCTGCCACCTGTGCTGTCTATGGAGTTAGTAGCTCCCCAGCCTAAAGCACTGGCATCGGTTGCAATGGTTATGTTAGGATTGGTTACGGCGATAGGACTGTGACTGTGCCAAATATTGTCAACCCACCACTGAAGTTCTGATTTGGCTTCAGCGGGTAAATCCATTTTGCGATCATAATGCCCCCTATGAAGGCGTAATGCATGAGTCCTTGCTCTTTGTAGATTTTGATAATGCAAGGGCCCATGTTGGACAGCCGGAAATGCTGCTACGATAGAGCCAATAACTCTGGCTACATGCCGTATTCTAGGTTGCGGTGTAGCAATTAAATGGCTACAAGCTTCAATGAGTGAAACTGTTTTGTTTCTGGGCAGAGTGACAGTCATGTGAATCGTGTCAATAGTGAAGCCTAAGTAATCCATGTTAGTAGTAGGCTCCAATATTGATTTATCTGGGTGGAGGATAAAACCCAAAGTTTCAAGGAGTTGTTTAGTGGCTAACACTCCTGCGACAGCTTGTTCCCGTGTTCTTCCTAATATGAGAACATCGTCCAGATAGGCCACTACTAAATGTTTTAGTTCTCTCAATTTCTTCATGGCCACTTTAAGAATTTTCGTAAATAGTCTGGGAGCTGTCGTTAAACCATTGGGCAAAGCTCGGTACTGCCATAGCTGGCCCCTCCAGATAAATTTCAGATATTTAAAGTAATCTTTATGAATGGGTACCAAATAGTAAGCATCTTTGATATCTATGCTTGCCATGTAGTATCCCTTGGAGATCAGTTGTCTGGCAGTGACAAATGTCTCCATTTTGAAATGTTGATACTCAACAGACTGATTGAGTGATGTCAGATCAATAATAATGCGACATCCACCATCTTTTTTGGTTTTGAGAAAAATATTTGATACAAATTCTTGCGGCTCGTGTGTGGTCATTTCTATGATGCCTTTAGCCACGAGCCGATCAAGTTCAGCTTGTCCTTCTACCTTCTCAACTGCCGAGGGAAGGAACACCCTTTGGGGCATGTGCTGAACTGGCGGCTCTACGCCTGGTTTAAACTCAATTTTGTATCCACTAATACTGTTGAGTATAAACTGATTGTTAGTAAGGGAGCACCAAACATGCTTGAAGAACCTCAAACGTCCCCCTGTTAATACTACACCCTTTGTCTGTGTATGTTGACAGGAACCAGACCCACCTACCTCCATGTTCACTTGTGGGGTCGTTTCCGGTGGGTCTGGCCCAAAGTTGTCCGTGTTGGTGCTGCGGTGGGGCGGCGCATCTTCCCACGGCTCCGCCCTGGGCCCCGCTCTAAAAAAGAGCACTGGGGGTAGTGGGAGGCGGTCACCAGGCTTTCACCAGCTCGGTATCTGCTGGTGGCTGCCGAGGCGTGCGGCCAACTGGGTGTCTTCACCCTGCTCGGTCCTGGCCCTGCCCTCATGAGGCCTACTGGTTTTGCCGCCTCTTCCAACTCCTTGAGCCTTTTGGCCAGATCCACACCAAATAGCAGCGCCTGTCGTTCGGGCGCTGGAGCTTTACAGAGGCCGGCATAAGTTGGGTTGAGGGCAGGCCTGATGTTGTCCCGCCGTAGGTTGTTTAGCTCATACGTGGTGCTGCACATCAGTGCGAGGGCATCCTGCTGGGGTATGGTCAGGTCTTCATCCCCAACGGACCGAGCAAAGGCGGTGACGGCTGCTGAGTGGAGCTTCAGGACTCGCTGCATTTTGACCTCCTGAGCCCTTATTTGCTGCCCCAGCTGGTTCCAGATCTGCCCATTGACCGTCTTGACCCTCAGCGCCTCGCAATTTTCTGGCGCGATGTAGTTGTCAAGGGCCTGCTGGACAGCCTTGTCCTGCAGCGGGTTGTTGGACAGCCTGTTTATAGTTGCCGCCATTCTGGGTGGCAACACCATCCCAGTTGTTGGTGGTGCCGCATATCGGCCCACTACACCCAGTAGCTCTTCTTCCGGCACGCCCGGCATGCTGACGATATCCTCCGCCTGCCCTTGGGATAGGCCAGCCCAGTCCTGGCCTCCCTTACTGCCCTCGAACATAGAGGGTACAGAAGGTTGTGGAGAGGAGGAGGCCAAAGCCCGTCCTCCTGGGAGATGCCGCATCTCCTCATTTATCATACGCTCGTGCAGCTGATCCGAGCGTCTCCCCTTTTCGGTGGGGGAGAGTGTTCCCGTTCCTCCGATTCATCGGAGGACACCGGCCGGTCGGTTTTATGTGTCGCCTTCCTCCCTGTGCGGGGCGTTGAAATCTGCAGCACTGGGGGCGGCTCGGTGTCGGGTGAGCGGGAGCGTTGAAAAAGCTCCTCCGCTGCGAGAGGCTGCCGTCCCGCTATGGACCCGTCCTCGGGTGGAGTAGGGCAGGCAGTCCTCCTGGCTGGTCGCTTGCGAGAGGCCATTATTCTCTCTAGCGCGACTCTGTAACAAAAAAGGCACTTACCTGAGGTCTCGTCTTTATGCTGCAGCTGGAGAGCCTGGCTCCAGCTGCTGCCGCTGTTGCACTGCTGACGTAATGCCGCGCCTGCGCGCTGGGTGGGTTCTTCACGTAGTCACTCACGTGACTCCGAAGTAAAATCAAACACTAAAGGGCATAACTTTAAAGTGAAAGGAAAACGTTTAAAGGAGATGTGTGAGAGCACATTTTATTTTTTTACACAGAGGGTGGTTGGTGCCTGGAATGCACTGCTGGGTTTGGTCACTGCTGGGTTTGGTCACTGCTGGGTTTGGTCACTGCTGGGTTTGGTCACTGCTGGGTTTGGTCACTGCTGGGTTTGGTCACTGCTGGGTTTGGTCATTCTGCTGGGTTTGGTCACTGCTGGGTTTGGTCATTCTGTTGGGTTTGGTCATTCTGCTGGGTTTGGTCACTGCTGGGTTTGGTTACTGCTGGGTTTGGTCACTGCTGGGTTTGGTCACTGCTGGGTTTGGTCACTGCTGGGTTTGGTCATTCTGCTGGGTTTGGTCACTGCTGGGTTTGGTCATTCTGCTGGGTTTGGTCACTGCTGGGTTTGGTCACTGCTGGGTTTGGTCACTGCTGGGTTTGGTCACTGCTGGGTTTGGTCACTGCTGGGTTTGGTCACTGCTGGGTTTGGTCACTGCTGGGTTTGGTCATTCTGCTGGGTTTGGTCATTCTGCTGGGTTTGGTCACTGCTGGGTTTGGTCACTGCTGGGTTTGGTCACTGTGGGTTTGGTCACTGCTGGGTTTAGTCACTGCTGGGTTTGGTCACTGCTGGGTTTGGTCATTCAGCCATTGATCATCGTTGGCGACGTAATGGTGCTGGTTTCCGACCAGAACGGTGATGGACACACCACACATCTCTGTCCTCCAGTTCCCACGGACTTCCGCCGCTGGAAGTATAGGATTTTGGTGCGTGTGCCTTATCATCATTCCTTACAATGCTATGTACGACAGTGATCGCAACTTCTACTGAAGTGTGGATGGCCATTGGTTCGCTAGAAGTTCATCCGCCCTTTGACAGGTCATGTTTTTGGTCCTGCTGGAGGTCCACAGTCCCCTCCTTACCTGGCAAACTAGGTGGGGCAGACGGTTTAACCGCTGACTATCCAACCATGGAGCAGGTAGCGCGGGATTACATGGCGGGGGGAACCCTCCCCCCGACCTGACCTGGTGATTGAAGCAAAGTACAATAGTGCCAGTTAAGAGACTTTTGGATAGGCACATGGATATGCAGGGAATGGAGGGAAATGGATTATGTGCAGGTAGATAAGACATGGGCGTGGCATTATGTCCAGCACATATATTGTGGGCAAAAGGTCCTGTTCTTCTGATCTACTGTTCTATGTTTTATTTTCTTATCCATCTCTTTCATCTGCTTGGATCCTGGTTCAGTTTTACCTTCCAGTTAAAAAAAAAACGAAGAATTGTGAGATATGGTTGATTAATGTTAGGCTCAGACGATTTGCTGCAGAAAATGTTCCAGTCAGAGAAAAGGCATTTGCATTGCCTGGGTAGAATTCCAACTCTCTCAACCAGAAGCAGGTTCAGTCCATGAATATAATCACAGAGATACAGACTTCCTCTGTGAGCAGCAAATTTTAAACACAGCCTGCAATCTGGAAGTCTTTAAATGAACACCACACAGTGTATAATCTACTGTAAGTGTTAGGTCTCCAATTGGAGATAATCAGATACACCTCTCATCTAAATTAGTGGGGACCAGGCTCTGCATTTGCATTGAAGCTTTGGTTTCAAAGTGCAGCTCTCATTACGGCAATTCTAAAGGATCTCTCATTTCCCTTATCCTGAACCAGTCTGAAGAAGGGTCTCGACCCGAAACGTCACCCATTCCTTCTCTCCAGAGATGCTGCCTGTCCCGGTGCATTAATCCAGCTTTTTGTGTCTCTCTTCAATTCTAAAGGACTATTTTATTTGTCAGAGCTATGGATTAGATGCAGGAGGAAGAGATGGGTTTGACATATGGCATCCTTGTTTGGCATACGTTTTCTCAGATTCTATTCCACCATTCCTATGATGCACCACAAAACCAATCATTGAGCAAAAGTTAACAACAAGATGCGAAATTATATTGGTACTGTATCTGTAATCCAAACATTCATCAAACTGCTGTAGTTTACAGTACCACAATGGAGAAGAAAGTTGTGGAGACAGAGGGGGCTGGTACCTTAGGATCCAGGTCTGACCAAACTAAAGTCAAGAACAACAAGGGATCAGGAGCTTACAGCATCCACATTGATCGCCCAAAGACTTGGCAGTGATTGGCTTCGGCCACAAATTTGCAAGCTCCCTGATCACATCTGGGAGAGTAGGTTATTCCAGTGGACCATGTGGATGCCATAATCGTATTGATTGTCAGGAAAGGAGAGGTTGTGGTACCTGCAGTAGGATCTCCATGTTGTCAGTCACAGGGAAAGTCATTGCCAGGGTCATCCTCGACCGGTTCATCTGTAAAGCTGCATTGAGAGGCACCTTTGACATTAGCTCCACTTCCTTAAAAAATGCAGAGGGCAGCACCAGCCACTAAATATCCCCTTCAATAAAGCCTTTGACTGTTGATCGAGAGTGATTGTAGAACATCCTCTGTAAATTCGGCTGTTCACAGAAATGAGTTTGCAGTATTTTCGTTTTTCAATAAGGGGACCAAATAAATCATGAAAGTGTGTATATATTTATATAATGGTATATGGACACACTGATCTGTTTTGTAGTCAATGTCTACTATGTTCTGTTGTGCTGAAGTAAAACAAGAATTTCATTGTCCTATCAGGGACACATGACAATAAACTCACGTGAACTTGAACTTGAAATTGTCAAAGGCATGGTCAGACGATAACCGAGGCAAAATTTAATAGATCTCAAAAGTAAATGTGGGGACTTCAATTATAATTAACTCGTGGATGTTGATATCAGATTAAGCACTATATCCATATGTATTTCTTCTCCTTGGAATAATTGTAGCAAAATCTGGAGTTGGGATGACACTGCCAATGTGATGAGAGAAGGATTGGAAGCAATTCCTCTCATTGTAAGAACATCTTATTTTGTCAGCCTCTACAATTTTTAAATTAGCAATTGTGTGGAAACAACTACAGAGCAAATTATAGAGATTAGCTTGTTTACATAGGATAAGTAGGATTCTATTCAATGGAAGAGAGTTGTATTTCACTTTGTGCTGAACATAGGCTTTGCCCGTGATAGGCTGCATGTGTACTTTGCAGGAGTCATACTGACCTTGCAATCCGCATTTAACCGAAAATGATCACATGTATGAATTCTGCTAACGGTTTCCATAACAGCTACAAAAATGGGCGGAGATATGGCAGATGTAGTTTAATCCGAACAATGGTTCACTTTGGGAGGTCAAATGTATGGGGAAATATATACAATTAATGGCGTGACCCTTAACAGCTTTGATGTACAGAGGGATCTTGGGTGTAAGACCATAACTGCCTGAAAGTGACAACACAAGTAGATAGAATGGTAAAGAAGGCATGCTTGCTTTCATAGGTTGGGGCATCTAATATAAGAGTCATGATCCAGCTTTATTGGACTTTGGGTAAACCCCATTTGGAATATTATGTGCACTTCTGGTTGCCTCATTACAGAAAAATATGGAAGCTTTGGAAAGGGTGTAGAGAAAGTTTAGCAGAATAATATCTGGATTAGGGGATATTAGCTACAGGGAGATATTGGACAGATTTGGATTTATTTTTTCTCTGGAATGCCAGAGATTGTGGTGGGACCTGGTAGAAGTATACAAATTTATGAGATAAGGTAGACAGTCAAAATTTATTTCTCAGGATGGAAAAAGTAGAATACTAGAAGGCATAGCTTTAAGGTCAGAGGGGCAAAGTTTAAAGTAGATTGACAGGGCAACCTTTTTATGCAAGGGTGATGAATGCCTGGAATATGCTGTCGGGATGGTGGCTGAAACAGACACAATTGTGGCATTTAAAATACTTTTTTGATAGACATATAGATATGCAGGGAATGGAGGGATATGGGTTATGTGCAGTTAGTTAAGTGATGGTCTTGGCATTATATTCAGCACAGACATTGTGGGCCAAATGGCCTGTTCTTGTCCTGTACTGTTCTGTGTTCTATGTTCTAACCCAATCAAAAGAAGTGATTGTACCAATGTTCACTGATAGTAACATATCGTGCTACAACCTGTTGGAAACATAAAGGCATGCTCAATATCCATGATTTTCTCATGCTGGATGAGTTAGCGATCTAAAATTCAAATCACTGGTACATCTGAAATCAGGCACCTTAACTGAAGAAGGGTCTCGACTCGAAACGTCACCCATTCCTTCTCTCCAGAGATGCTGCCTGTCCCGCTGAGTTACTCCAACTTTTTGTGTCTATCTTCGGTTTAAACCAGCATCTGCTGTTCCTTCTTGCACCTTAACTCCAAGCTGAAATTGAACTAAGCTCTTCATACAGGAGAGGAATCTGCACCATATCAATTGCAGGAAATGCAAAGCCTTTGAGTGCAATGTGTGTTGTTCATTGCTGATCGTACGATAGCCCTATGGAATTAGTAGCTCTCTACTGTACCATAGCATTAACTAGAACTCAGTCAAGTTTACAATGAAAGCACTGCAGAAAACAGGAGCAAGGTATTTCAAAGAAAAGTATTTAAATCACTTAACTTAGGTGTTTACTTTCAGCTGTCCTCCTATTTATAGAAAATTAGAAGTCTGTGTTTTTGACTTTGCACTGAAAGTCAATGACACTGTTGCCTTATATTCATGAACAAAACCATTAAACAAATATTAGAGTAGGGGGCCAGTTGGTATTTAACGTGATATTTCATTGAAAGTCACATAATTGAAGTAAGGCACATCCCATCGTGCTCAAACCCATTTGAACTGCGATATGAAAACCTCTATATACTTGCAGTCCACGTTGCTCTCCCAATTATCTTAATTTGTCATTTTTAAATGAATGGCAATGGATTAGTAACTCACAATATTTTGCCATTTTATAAAGCATATTACCACATGATTCACTATTGAAGGGAACTGTAGGGGTCGCTGCCTCAAAAAGGCAGCCAACATCGCCAGACACCAAACCACCCTGGCCACTCTCTCATTCCAGTCCTACTATTGGGAAGAAAGTACAGTATAGGACCATTAGGCTATTAAGCTGCATATATATAACACACTACAGTATACAGATATATATATATATATATATATTTATCTTCTATCTTCTTCTATCTATCTATATACTAAAAGTCTCATCTTGTGTGTGTGTGTGTGTGTGTGTGTGTGTGTGTGTGTGTGTGTGTGTGTGTGTGTGTGTGTGTGTGTGTGTGTGTGTGTGTGTGTGTGTGTGTGTGTGTGTGTGTGTGTGTGTGTGTGTGTGTGTGTGTGTGTGTGTGTGTGTTTTGTATCTTCCTCAAAACGTTATGCACTATCGCTTAAAATTTTTCAAATTCTTACTCAGATTTTTCCCATCCACGCCGTATTCAGGTTCACTTAAGATTTCATTCTCTATTTCACAAGTCATTCATAATTAAATTGTAAAAGAAAAGCCATAAACCGCTTCTCACAGAGAGCCTTTTACCAGGAGCGTCCAGTGATGATGTCACAATGCCACTCAATGCACCAATCACATTGGGCTCTCAAGCTGCCGAGTGCCACACCCCCGGCTCCTTCCCCCCTGGGTTATTCACACACACCCGCCCCTCCCCCCACTCCCCCCCGGGTTGCATTGGGGAAACGGGTTACATTGAGGCAATGGGTGATGGGGGTGATTGGCTCCAGGGGGCTCCTGTCTCCGGGGTGAGTGCTGATGCCACGTTCGGGGAACAGCCCTCCCATGTGATGCTGCGCCCCCCGTTGGAGAACGGGACCTAACTTGGTCTAGTGTATATTACTAAAACTCTTACCTTGTTTGTTTGTTTGTTTGTTTGTTTATTTGTTTGTTTGTTTGTGCTCGAAACTCCGCAAAAACGATACACGATAGCACCACAATTTTAGGCCCACCTTCCTCACCATTGTCCTGTGATGTGCAGTAGCAAGTATTGTTCACATTGATGGTATATTTGACATGTTAATGACATCTAAAACTTAAATCACCTGAAAACAGCACCCCCACTTGCCAGCTGTGCTTGCGCAGTTGGGGGAAGCCCGTCAGCCGCGTTCATGCACAGTGGGCCCGGTATCCACAGCTGCGCAGTTGGGGCCTTCGCATTTTTTCAGTTCAGCATTTTTTTTCCTTCCGCCTGCACTTGCCTGGCCTTACAACGGGGACCTAACGGCTCCACGGGTAAGTTTAGTTCTATTTTACAAACGCTTCCACGGGTCCTCCTTTCACTTTATTAACTTTAACTTAATTTCTGCTGTCAATTACACAACTTTGAATGTGGCAGTCGCGCCTGCACCTGCACCTGCACAGTGCAGGTCCATCAGGCCGCACATGCACATTTGGTGAAATATTGCATTGGGGAAACGGGACCCAATGGGTCCGCACTTGGTCTAGTATATATACATAATGTGGAATATATATATAGTGCTTAATAGCCGAATGGTTCTATTCCTTCTTCCCAATGGTAGGGGTGGAATGCGAGAGTGGCCAGGTTGGTTTGGGTGTCTGGTGATGCTGGCTGCCTTTTTGAGGCAGCGACACCTGTAGTTCCCATTGGTGAATATTCGAATTGTTGTGATTGTCCAGAATTCAATATATTTTTCTTTAAAAGTTGCAGCAGATTGGAAAACCAGAATTGTATTGTATATCTTTATTGTCATTTCCTGAGTATTCACATACCCAGAGGAAACAAAAAAATGTTGCTCAACCAATGTCCATTCAATGTGCATTAAAAAATAAATAGAAATAAAAATACATATATCATGAACAAATTAACACTCTACTAAACATCAACAGGCGTTCCGATCGGCAGCGGCACGACAGTGGCTCTGCTGCAGTGTGCCCAGGTTGGTGGTTGGTGCGCGACACTTTGGCAGGGGGCAAAGTCCATTTATCAGTCTTATAGCCTGCGGGAAGAAGCTGAGGAGCATCCTGCTGGTTTTGCAGCTAATGCTCCTGTACCTCTTCCCAGATGGCAGGATGGAGAATATGTGATGCAGCACCTTTCCAGGAATGAGGGCAAGTTTTTTTACGCAGAGAGTAGTGGGGGCTTAGAACACCTTGTCTGGGTGGTGGTGAAGACAGACAGGCTGACCAGCTGAGTTTTTCCAGTATCGTCTGTTTTCATAATTGGGATTGTATTGCCTCGTCATGTTCAAAGTATTTAATTTACAGGACGCATCTGTAGTTCACAAGATGATTTCTTCCACTGCGCCCTCAAATCACTGTTTCAAATTGATGCAAGCCAAGCATTTAAACCACCCATTGCACTTCCCATCTCAACCTCTTCCCATTGCTTTCTAACTATGTATATATTTTTGGTAGCATTAGCTGAGCTAACAGAAATCTCATTACACACATGAAGTCTGAGGCATGGGACTCAGCGGAAGGCTCGCAATGTCGATCCTCGGTTATCCTGAATTAATGTATCTTGCACACGATGGGTGCCACAATAACCATTGGTGTGGCGACTATTGCATACCTTAGGTATGCAGGCAAGGAATTTCACTGTGACTTGTCACATGTGAAAAATAAAGTGTTCATTCATTCAAGAAAGGATACATCAGCTGGGGTCACAGCTCCTGCAGTAAAATGGATACCTGTTCAAATTGGTTGTGATGTCTCCCATTGTTGAATGGACTACTATTGATCACTACTTCTCATCACAAGCAAAGATCTGCCAATAGTTGCTGTGTACAGTATGTAGAGGATGCAGGGGCTGCGGAGGTTGATGACAATAGAATACTCTTAATCCAGATGAAAAGCAACTCCAGATGAATCATTGGGAAGAGGTTAATACCCTTCTCGAGTCATTTCAACTTGACCAAGGCCACTGAAACACGCAAGGCTGAAAGTTGTCAGGTGGAAGGAAGCACAAGAGCATTCTAGCCTCCATTTGATTAGCTTTTTGGAGGTACCCCAGATGAATGCACTTTTCCCACAAAGGATTTTTTTTTTTGTAGATTTTCAGTTGCCTGTGGTCGGATCCTTAGTCTTAGGTCAGTGAACATTAAAAAAGTGCAGCAAACTTGGAATTTACTCTTTGTCAGATAACCAGCTGAGATGCAGCTGAGATAAGACATGTTTTATTTTGTACATCTGCACTTTGTAACACTGGAAACGTAACACTGGGCCACTCGAGTCAGTGTCCATAGGGGCACCAGTTTACAAGCCGCCCATTCAGGGGATGATGTTGACTAAAATTGTTCATTTATTAATACTCTAAAGGACAAAAGTGTGACGGAGTGGGAGGGATTGGAAGTGCATAACCTGCTGACAAACATTCTTTGCCCTTTGATTGCAGGCATCAGCATTCTTGACTCAAGATCTATTGAAAGGCAAGCATGCAAGACCAAACTCACTACCAGCCTTTTGTGCTGGTGGGGATTGTTTTCATACTTTTTAGTTAACCTTTTGTGAAGTCGGAATAGGCTTAACATGCAAATGTCTGAGGTTGCTTTGGGTCCTTGAAATTCAGTGAAATCATAGCATCTTTGGCATTTATCTAATGGTGCCAATTCCTTTGTGCAGTGGCAAAGCCCAGTATCTCTGATTCTCAATGTTGTTTACTTCAGGTGAGAGGAAAAATTGTAGCACTCGTTACATTTTCAACCAGTTTTCTCTACGGTTTAAAATATTTTACTAAATATATACATAACTTCTGCTTTCTCCTCTGACAAGTGTTAAAAGTGCAGATTGTCACGGAACAGACTCACTTCCCCCGACACACCTTTTTCCTGTGAAGGTTAAACAGTGTAAGGGGAACAATTGATTTAACAAAGTACAATTTTGTCTTATGCAGTAGTAATTCTGAACAGGCACACGGGCAATGATGTAAAAAATTCGACTTATCTGAAAATTTCATGCATTATTTCTCGAGTTATTTATGAAAATGTTCACAAATTTCAAATAAATTAGAAAATAAACGAGATGGTCTCGCTGATGACATCACAATGGATCTGACTGCCTGCCTCTGCTTGCGCTGCGAGTGACGTCACCCCTGTTCTGTCTTCTATACTTCTTGGCTTCCTAAATTTTACGTCTTTAAATTCGTCATTTAGCGTTTTTAAACTGCTGCTCAGGTCGGGCTGAGCGTTCTGCTGGGCTCCTTCAAGTTCTAGAACACGGTGGCAGTGGTTGTTATCGCCGCGCGGGTGAGGGTGCGGGGCAGCGCGATGGGAAGGTGGCGCGGCGGCCATAACTCCTTTTGGGAGAGGCCGTCTATGGAGACCAGCGATTCCTGCGTCGATCGCAGGGACTCGGGGGAAAGTGACACCTTTTCCTCGCTGGTGATCCCGATCCCACCTGGCGATCACTGGCCATCTTCATCTCCCTCGCCCAATCAACTGTCACGCGGGTTGGGTGGGCTTCCCCTCGCCGGCTGGACCTCCACTGCTTTTGACCGTGGGCCCAGCAGCCCGCTCACCGTGGGCCCAGCAGCCCGCTCACCGTGGGCCCAGCAGCCCGCTCACTCGCTGTCCGCTCGTCCACCCAGCACCCCTCCTCCTCCTCCTCTCCCTCCCTCCTCCTCCCTCCCTCCTCCCTCTCTCTCTCCCTCCCTCCTTCTCTCTCTTCCTCCCTCCTCTCTCCCTCCCTTCCTCTCTCTCCCCCTCCTCTCTCTCTCCCCCCTTCTCTCTCTCTCCCCTCTACTCTCTCTACTCCCTCCCCCTCCCCCTCCCCCCCCCCCCCCCCTCTACCCCCCATTCTACCCTCCTCACTCTCTCTCCCTCCCCCTCAAACACACAGTAGCTAAATGGACACAGCTGGATTCCTGAAATACCAGCCAGATGAGCAAGCAGGTGCTACTGATATCTGCTGGTTGAAGGCTGCCCTCAGCACCTGGAGATTGTGTGATTCTTCCCCAAGTGGACAGTGCGGGTCGTTTTATTCCCTACCTGAACAAGAGGACAGGGTTTCAGTTAACTTCCTCATGTGAAAGTCAGCAATGCATACAGTGGCTACCCCTCAGCATTTTATCAGAGTATAAGTAGATAATGCTTGCTGAAATTATGGAATAGGATTGAATTTACAGTACAATGGCCTGAACGGGGAAGAGAGAATCACTATTCAGCCAACTCTCATGTCAGATTAATATACACAAAATACAGAAGAAAACTTTTAAATGGTGAATCTAGTCTGACTTTGAGGTCAAAGAATGATGTTTATCTCAACTGCATCACTTATCTATTTAATTTTAATCGCTTGATAAACTTGATCACACATCGGCTGTTTGACATGTACAGAGAAGACAAAAAAAGTAACATGAGGAATCCATTGTTACAGGAAAGATCCACCAGTATAACATTTGCACAAATTGGTTGCCTAACACCATGTCAACAATTTATGTAACCACAGCACGTGTCTCCTGTGTATTACATTACTGGGAATAATCTAACCAAGCGACTCAGTAAATGCACAATCTGTCTTTTAAAGTACTGCATTCAGCTGCTGCCTATTACGACCTAGTCAACTATGTTTGCTCTTTGTCGACTCTCTAAACCAAAAAATATTCAAACACTTCATATGCTGTAAGGATCACATTTTAAAGATAACTTGCATTTTGCAACAGGCAAATAATCCCTATAAATTCAACTCAATGCTCGTTCTTGAAATGGGATAAATGATAAAGAAATATTGAATTTCCCACTTCACTGAACTGAACGAGAAGGTGAATTAAAAATGCAAAGGCCAGAATGCAGAAGCTTTAGCAGTGTACTGACAAAGGACTCGATGCGATCAATGAGTAAAAGTTTTATAATAGTTAGGATGCCCCTCAGGCCAATTGATACTTTCTGAATTTTCGATGTCTGAATTAAAATTGGAATAATTTTGACTCATTTGCCTCCTTGTCTCCACATAGTTGTCACAGAGTCTCAATTATTGCAGCAGATTAACTGAAAATTCTTTGGAAAGTAGTTGGGCTATTTGAGACTGGCACACAAGAGGAGTTAAAACCTCGGACAAACCAGCCTTGATAATATTGAATGACAGGACAGGCCAGAGTGGCTGAATGGCCTACTCCTGCTATTTTCTTACGTTCTTATGTCTGGGCATGTCAAAATATTTGTGTATTGATTCTTTTTAAATGTAAACAAATATTAGGCAAAACATGAAGAACATTTTACAAAATTAACCTTCTGCATTACCAGTTGCGTTATCTTTTCAGGTGACAGTTTGGCTTGGATATTTTGTGCCAACTGGCTTGTCAACCTTTAGCACATCTCCAACCACGTGGGTATTTGGAAGGGTATTGGCATGTCTACTTCGCAAACATGCAGTTCAATATATGTAGAAAAGAGAACTACAGATGCTGATTTATACCAAAGATAGACACAAGTGCTAGTGTAACTCAATGGGTCAGGCAGCATCTGTGGAGAAAAAGGATGAAGGGACCATGAAGAAGGGCCCGACCTGAAACGTCACCCATCCTTTTTCTCCAGAGATGCTGCCTGACCCGCTGAGTTACTCCAGCGACCACCCCACCTGCTTCAGGCATTTTTGCTGGAGCTTGACCTTTATTGCAAAGAGGTTAGATACTAGGGAGATTTTGTTAAAGTTGTACAGGGTGTTGGTGAGACCACACCTAGCATATTGTTTTATTGTTTTTCTTTTTTAATTTATTTTTATTAGAAGCAATTGTACAAGGATAAAACAATTGGCATAACGATTATACAATTATAGTACAGCTTCATTTTTAACCTTATAACCTAAATTTTGACATGCGGTGGCACTGTTACTGGCTGCCTCCGCCTTCAGTCTGGTATCTTTTTTATTTTTGTTATGTTTAAAGTCTGTATTTGGGGATTTTTTCTTATTTTATGTGGGGGAAAGAGGGTATGGTAAGGGGGAAACTGTCCTTCAGTCCCTAATCTAAAAAAATATATACTCTAGTAGCATTAGAAGCTGACAAATTAATGTTGTAGGTAACAGGAAACTCGGGATTGAGTCTGTTGAGTGAATGGAGGTGCGCTGTAAGCAGTCATCCAATTTGCATTTGGTTTCTCCACTGTAGAGACCACATTGTGAACATCCGCGCAGTACAATAGAAGAAGTGCAAGTAAATCACGTCTTCAACTGGCAGGACTATTTGGATCCATGAATAGTGGGAGGGGAAGAGCTAAAAGGATAAGTATTGCATCTCTTGAGGTGGTATGGAAAAGTATTGGTAGAATTAAGTTTAGTTTAGTTTAGAGATACAGCACGGAAACAGGCCCTTCGGCCCACCGGGTCCGCGTCGACCAGCGATCCCTGCACATTAACACTATCCTGCTCCCACTAGGGAAAATGTTTACATTTACCAAGCCAATTAACCTACAAACCTGTACGTCTTTGTTGGTGAGAATGAAAGACTGGACAAGGTAGACACAAAGAAAATGTTCCCTTTGGAATGACACTATAAGCACTAGAAAATGGGAGTAATATTAGGCCACTCAACCTCTCTGTCCCACCTCATCGTTCAATATGAGCATGAGGATTTGTCGCCTCTTCTGTGGCTGTTCCCCATAAACCTCAATTCTTTGATCTTTTTAATATATATCTACCTCCACTTTAAATACATCTAATCATTCAGACTTATGGTTTCTGGGGTAGAGGATTCCAGAGATTCACTACCCTTTGCAAGAAGAAATTTCAATGCACCTTTGTTTTTAATGATCAGTCCCTTACCTTGTAACCATATCCACTCGTTGTAAGCTCTCCCACCAATGAAAACATGTCAACATCCACCCTCTTGCCCTCTTAGAATCTTTGAGATTTCATTAAGATCATCCCTCATTCATATAAGCTCCAAAGAATACAACCCACCTGTTTAGGCTCACTTGATAGGACAACCCACTCATCCCAGGAACTAGCCTTGTGTATCTCTTTTGGATTGCCTCCAATGCTGTTGTATGCTTCCTTAGGTATGGAACGCTAAAGGGGGCAGTGAGACTAGATGTATCTGGAGTGGAATGACACATAAAAGTGACAAACATTGTGAACGATGATTGTTTGAATTTGGAGGACTGTAAAGTAAAAAGTGAGGACTTGGGAAACTATCCCTGCTGTCCACCAGGAAAGGGAGTGAGAACAGAGATGCAGGGACGCGATGAAAAACAGTCAAAGGCTATATCCTCACTTTTTACTCTACAGTCCTCCAAATTCAAACAATCATCGTTCACAATGTTTGTCATTTTTATGTGTCATTCAACTCCAGATACATCTAGTCCCACTGCCCCTTTAGCGTTCCATACCCAAGGAAGCATACAACAGCATTGGAGGCAATCCAAAAGAGATACACAAGGCTAATTCCTGGGATGGTACAGAGGAGGTCAGGGATAAGGAAGAAAGAATAAATCACAGAGGCACTTACTGTATGAGGAAAATCTGGAACTCAAATGGGAGACACAGAACTATATTAGTGATTAAAAAACAAACTGCTGGAGGAATGGATCTGTAAAGGCAAATGGATAGTGAGGCTAAACGCAAATTGGAGGAAAAACACCTCATATTTTGCTTGGGCAGCTTGCAGCCCAGTGGTATGAATATTGATTTCTCTCACTTCACGTAGCCCCGCATTCCCTCTCTCTCTATCCCTCTCTCACCCAAGTCGCATTAGCTTCTCATTTTCACCCTACAAACAGCTTACAATGTCCTGTTTATTTTATCATTGTTACTTTTTTGCATATCTTTAATTCATTGTTCTTTACCTGTCCACATCATCGTCTATATCTCTCATTTCCCTTACCCCTAACCAGTCTGAACAAGGGCCTCGACCCAAAATGTCACCCATTCTCTCCAGAGATGCTGCCTGTCTTGCTGAGTTACTCCAGCTGTTTGTGTCTATTTTCAGGTTGGGATCTTTCCTCAGAATGAGTCCATATCCCTCCACAGATGCTGCTTGTCCTGTTTAGCTTCTCCGCCAGTTTATTTTTTTCTTACGATTCCAGTATCTGCAACCTCTTGTGTCTGTACAATATTTGTGTGATCCTCCAACATGGAATATATGCTGTTATCCTCAATACCATAGAGCCATAGAGTTTTGGCACTTGGATCACACACTCTGAAAGGTTATATCATATCAAGCTGATGTAGGAAATGAAATGAAATAAACCAGGGATATAACCTGATATCCGCTCCTTGTGCAGGATCTACTGCAGTGTACGAACTAAGGGAGTCAATCTGTGCACTTGATGCTTCCACATTTCTCTTCAGAGATAAATAATCACTAATGAAAACTCAATTTCTCTTTATCACATGCTACCACCAGATCTTCTCCATCCACCTGAGAGGGTGGAAGGACTGACGTCTTGTACAAAACAATGCAGCATCCAAAATATCATGGATACTATTATGGTCTTAAATCAGCAGAATCCATCTTTAATGCACACATTTCCATCTCAAAGGCAAGAAAGTTACTCACTGCGTCCAGTGGGACTATATAACATCTTACAATACAATGCAATACAATTTATTTGTTGTCATTTGAACCTCATAGAAGTACAAACGAAATTTGGTTTCTGCAGTCATACAACAAGAAAAGAACCAAGACACAACACAATTTACACAAACATCCATCATAGTGAATCTCCTCCTCACTGTGATGGAAGGCAAAGTCTTATCTCTCCCCTGCACACACCATTCTCCTCCCGCTGTCGAAGTCAAAGCCCCCGACGGGCGATGGTAAATATGTCCCGCGGCCATTAAGGCCGCGCCGGGCAATGCAAGGCTGCGCTCCGGGTCTTGACAGTGGAAGTTCACATACAGTGGAAGTGGATGCAATTTGTATCAAGTACAACAAACCTTTTCTTGTAACCTACAAGTAGCCTTGTCCTCAACTATCTATGGTTCATCTTGCATGATTAAGGTGATCACAAGAAGATATTAAAGAAAGTAAGTTGACATCTCCGCTAATGTTGTTTCTTCCATTCTGTCTGTCTGTAGGTTGGGAAACATAACATCCTCTGGGCACAAAGTGTTTGAGGGTCAGGCAACATCTCTGGAAAACATGAATAGGTGGCGTTTTGGGTCAGGACTCTTCTTCAAACTCAAACCGTCTGAAGAAGGGTCCTGACCCGAAACATCACCTATCCATGTTCTCCAGAGATGCCAGCTGACCTGTTAGGTTACTCCATCACTTTGTATCCTATTTTGTATATCAACAACTGCAGTACTTCTCTATAACATCCTCTGGATTTGTTTCTGTATCAGAGGAAACATTTCAATTGGTTGCCCTGTCGCTCTCAGCTCATGACTACAGAACAAGTGATGATCAGATGCTGTAACATCTCAGCACATTGAAATGTTTAGAACGATTTGCCTATCTGATGTGCCTTGTCCACTGCACAACATGAAAGTAATTCCCTCCTCTGCCACTGATGTGGCTTTGAATTATTGGGGCCAGTAAATTGCTCGTTGGATAATCCCCTGATGAGGTTTGCAATAAAAGTGAATCGAACTAGAGGACTATTTAGGCTGACTTGAATTAAAGGAGCTGAATTAACTTTGGTGGATTCAACCATTAACTCACAGTATTTTTGTAATCTCGTCATTTCAACTGTGTCATGTTCATTTCGCTCCTACACTCCTTCAGGCGCAATAAGCTCTTTCTGCCCAATGCTGTATTTATATCAACAGCAGCACTCACTGGCGAAAGCAGAATATTCTCAAATTTAAAGATAAAAATTCAATCTAATTGACACTGCTTAGCTGTTTGTTTTTGCCATCCATGACCTAATTGTGGATTAACATCAGGGTTTGTCTAAACTGTCTACCAAGTCAGAAGGCTATGCTTTTAAGTCCCAGTCCAGAGACTTAGACAGTTGCCTCCCTCCAAGCTTTAGTGCGTCCCTCAGCACGTACTCCTGCAGTCTGGAGCAGGAGAGTCAGAAACATTCCCTGACAGAAATCTCGCTCTGCTTGGAGGTCAACATGTTTTGGGCAGATGAAAGAGTGTCTTTCGCTGAGAGCCCTCTGTTACGGAGCTGTTCGGGATAAACAGTGACAAGGACCCTCGCATCCTTCTCCAGACGCTCTTCACAAATCCACACTCTCCGAATAGGTGTTGAATAGGTGTAGAGAAATTTCTGCAAAAACCCCACCTTCAACCACAGGTCCATCAGGCAGGTCAACGTTGAATGCCCTGCAGGATGAGAGGATATGGTGAATCCTGGGCTAGACTTGAGCAAACTATCAAAGAGATTTGCTACATGCCAATTTTAACTCCTGATTCAACGTGCGCCCTATGTCCTCAAGCAGAAAACTATCAAATTTAAAATGTTTCTCCAAGTCTTTAAATCAGTCTCTTGTCATTTCCCATTCTGTTTCACCAACACCACGCCTCCACGAAAGCCTGTCCTTGGCCATTGGTGCATCTTTGCTGCATTTACACATCCTGTTAACCATCCTGTTTTTCATGTTTAACACTGGAACTTTTTCCTTCACCTCCTCTGCAGAAAGTGGCAGACATCGCCTGGTCCATCAAGGGGACCGATCTCCCCACCATTTAAGTGATCTACAGGAAGCGCTGCCTCAACAAAGCAGCTAATACCAGCAAAGACCACAGACACCACCTTGGCCACAGTCTCTTCGTATTATCATAAAAAAGGTACAAAACCTAGAGAACCATTAACTCCATTCTCATGAACAATTTCTGCCCATCGGACTCTTGAACCACCCTGTGCAATCCTAATCTGGAAAAGATGTTAGTCCGACACTACCAAAGTCTCATGTGTGCTGGAGTATCTGTATTTTGCTTTGTTCAATACCTTGCCCGTTTAGGAATCTGTTGGATTTCCCCAAATATATCACTACAGAAAATCATATCCTATCATTACAAATGTAATAACCCTTTCAGTTTACGCAATGTTTAAATGGTCAATCAACTCCCTGAAACCCGTGGCTGTCTGTTATGGAGGTGGCACAGTGGCGCAGCTGGTAGAGCTGTTACCTCACAGCCATAGTGACCTAGTTTCATTCCTGAACTCGAAAGCTGTCTGTGCAAAGTTTGCACATTCATCCAGTGACTGCGCAGGTTTTCTTTGGATACTCTCACATCCTAAATCCAAAGTGTGTGGCTTGGTAGGTTTAATGCCCATTGTACATTAAACCTTTTGTGTCGATGAGTGGCAGAATCTAGGGAGAATAAAGGAGAATGTGGGGTTAAGGTAGCATTAGCATTAAAATAAAAGTGTTTGATGGTCAGTGCTAACTCAGTGGGCTGAAGGGCCTGTTTCCCTGCAATACACACTATGACAATGGAAAATCCCACACATAACGGCCAGATCACTTTACCACAGGAACATGGGGGAATTTGCTATTTTCTGTTTCACAGAGACGTGGCGCACCTCCACCTCCCTTGACTCAGCTCACCAGCCCAAAGGTTTCTCAATTCTTCACATGGACCACAGGGCATTATCGGGAAAAGGGAGTAGTGGGAGTATATATCTCAACGTAAACTCTTCGTAGTGCTTAGGCATAGTGGTCTTGTCCAAGTGTTGCTCCCTACACCTGGACCATGTAGCAGTGAAGTGCCATCCCTTCTACCTGCTTAAGAAATTCACCTCCTTCATCATAACTATGTTCTATATCCCGCCAAAGGCAGACATTCAGCCAGCTCTGGACCATGGTCAACAAACACCAAACGGTATCATTATATCATTATACCTTCGGCCCACCGAGTCCGCACCGCACCGACTGTTTCTGATGGTAAGGGACCTACATTTGTCTTCGCTAATCTTTTCCTCTTCACATATCTATAGAAGCTTTTACAGTCAGTTTTTATATTCCTCGCAAGCTTTCTTTCATGCTCTATTTCCCCCCTCTTAATTAACTCCTTTGTCCTCCTCTGTTGAATTCTAAGTATTATCTGACTTGTTCAAGTATTGCCTGATATGAATGCCTGGGATCTTCTTCAGATCACAGACCACCTGGTTAATCAAAGGCTTCGAGTGAAGGAACACTCGGATTGTCTTGGTGCAAACACATTCCTCCACGTATTTCCTCGTGAAATTGGTAACAAGCATGGCGTATATGTTCAGGTTCCTTACCAAGTCCTTGAACATCGCCCAGTTTACTGTTGGCAAGCAGTTGCAGAGTTGTTCTTCTGTGCCCCCCCCCCCCCCACCACCTCAGTTGCTATCTATTCGCAGGATAAGGAGCACAGCCAGGTGGTCTGATTTTCTCCAGTGAGGGCAAGGAATAGAGTGATAGGTATCTTTGGTGTGGAGTAACTACAATAGTTTGGGCAGCATGGTGGCGCAGCGGTAGAGTTGCTGCCTTAGAGCGCCAGAGTCCCGGTTCTATCCTGACTACAGATGCTTGTCTGTACGGAGTTTGTACATTCTCCCTGTGACCTGCGTGGGTTTTCTCTGCATGTTGGTTTCCACCCACACTCCAAAGACATACAGGTTTGTAGGATAATTGGCATGGTTTAATGTAAATTGTTCCTAGTGTGTGTAGATAGTGTTAATGTGCAGGTACAGCAGGCAGTGAAGAAAGCAAATGGCACGTTGGCCTTCATAGCGAGAGGAATTGAGTATAGGAGCAAGGAGGTCCTACTGCAGTTGATCAGGGCCCTGGTGAGACCACACCTGGAGTATTGTGGGCAGTTTAGGTCTCCCAATTTGAGGAAGGATATTCTTGCTATTGAGGGAGTGCAGCGTAGGTTCACCAGGTTAATTCCCAGGATGGCGGGACTGACATATGATGAAAGAATGGATCGACTGGGCTTATATTCACAGTAATTTAAAAGGATGGAAGGGGATCTTATAGAAACATAAAATTCTGAAGGGATTGGACAGGCTAGGTGCAGGATTGGACAGGCTAGATGCAGATCCCGATATTGGGGGTGTCCAGAACCAGGGGTCACGGTTTAAGAATAAGGGGTAGGCCATTTAGGATTGAGATGAGGAAAAACATTTTCAACCAGAGAGTTGTGAAACTGTGGAATTCTCTGCCCCAGAAGGCAGGGGAGGCCAATTCACTGGATGTTTTCAAGAGAGAGTTAGATGTCGCTCTTAGGGCTAACGGAATCAAGGGATATTGGGAGAAAGCAGGAACGGGGTACTGATTTTGGATGTTCAGCCATAATCATATTGAATGGTAGTGCTGGCTCGACAGGCCGAATGGCCTACTCCTGCACCTATTTTCTACATTTCTATGTCTCTAATACAGGGTCATACAGAAATTCCAAATACAACCTCAATAAGACTATCAGAAAAGCTAACAGACACTTTTGCTCCATACTGTTTATACTGTATTAGCTTAATCGAGTTTAGTCACATTGAGTTTAGTTTAGTTTAGTTTAGTTCAGTTTAGTTTATGTTATTATTGTCACGTTTACCAAGGTACAGTGAAAAGCTTTTTGTAGTGTGCTATCCAGTCAAAGAAAAGACTATACATGATTACTATCAAGTCATCGCAGTGCATAACTGAATAAATAAATAGGTAGAATATTTAGTGCAAAATAAAGACCGATAAAGCCAATTAAAAGTAGTTCAAAGATGGGAGGTCATTGGGGAGAGGATGGTTCAGTTGCCAGATAACAGCTGGGAAGAGACTGTCACTGAATCTAGGTCTGCGTTTTCAAACTTCTATACCTCATGCCTGATAGGAGAGGGGAGAAGAGGGAGTGTCCAGGATAGGACTTGTCCTTGATCATGCTGGAGGCCTTATCATGGCAGTGTGAAGTGTAGATGGAGTCAATGAAATTGGGGTTGGTTTGCGTGATGGTCTGGGCTACGTCCACAACTCTCTGCAATTTCTTGCTGTCATTGGATGGAGGTGTTCTCAAACCGTGCTGTGATCTGTCCTGATCAAATGCTTTTTATGGCGCATCTGTAGAAGTTGGCATTGGTGAGTGAGATGGACGTTCGGCAGCTGCGACAGGGCTTGCATGCCATAACTTCCTAGGAAGCAAGACTAGCGAGGTATCATTCCTAGACGAGCACAATCCCAGCACGGCTGAAGGCCCCAGCGAGGCACGGCCGCACCCTACAGTAGATCTGGCTCGCCCGCCATGGAACCAGGAGAGGGAAGCTGCTGAGCCCAACCCTTGCTCACGTCGAAGACAGGGAACCCGAGACGATGGCAGCAGATACTGGACAAGGGATGGTCGGAAGAACCAGAGATTCTTATCTTCCACACATTCAAGGTCGACTACAGCATGCACCCCCCGGGGGTTGAAGTTGGCCAGGCAAGTTGAAGGGCGATGTCTCGTGGGATGAGCGAATGGAGGCAACGGCTGCATCAGGCCTCAATAGGCAGCTGCAGTTGGGACTGTGAAATGGCACCAAAACCTGGCGACAATTGCATATAGACACAGTGGGCAGTTTCTTTGCTAACTGGAGATTGGATTTATGTATGGCAATAACCTCACTGATCTGGATGCAAAACAAGATTATCACTGCACCTTGGTACACATGATGATAAAGGAACCATTGAACCATTGAACCCTGAACTAATTGTTTCTATGCTTGCATCAAAAGGGATTGATGTACATTGATGTACATTCTTGGGCCACACCTGATGCACCTCACCACATTGTTAACATCTGCATGGATTCTGCTCTGGACCACTTGGGCAAAAACAACACTGTTATCAAATACACGGCACACAGTGCTGGAGTTACTCAGCATGTCAGACAGCATCTCTGGAGGATATGGCTAGGTGGCGTTTCGGGTCAGAAACCTTCTTCAGTTTCAGTCACCAGACATGCTACCTGACCACTGATTTACACCATCACAGTGTGTCTTTGATCATAAGCCAGCATCTGCAGTTCATTGTTAATCTGCTTATCAAATAAAGCTGGGTATTTAACACGACCATCCCCTCTAAAGTTATCATCCATCTCAGAGAGCTGGGTCTTTGCTCATCCCTGTATAATCGAATACTCAGCTTCCTCATCTATAGACCACAATCAACGTGTGCTCAGTCTCCTGCTTTACTCTCTCAATATCTAAAGCCAGACCCAGCTCCAACAATGTTTTTAAATTTGGCGATGATTCTATTTTTGTTGGACAACTAACAGGTAACAATAAGTCAGAGTCTAGATGAGAAATTAAAAATCTGATTGAATGGTGCCGGTAAAACAATTTTGCCCTCATCATTAGCAAGACCAAAGGCCTGATTGTTGACTTCAGGAGCGAAAAGTCGAGGGGTCACAATCCTGTCTTCATCAACAGGACAGCAGTGGGGATAGTCAACAGCTTCAAGTTCCTCTGCGTGCATATCTCTGAAGATCTATCCTGGGTTGAGCACATTGATGCAATCACCAAGAAAGCTCATGAATGTCCCTACTTCTGCAGAAGATTGAGGAGATTTGGTACGTTAACTAATACTCTATCGAACCTCTGCAGGTGCACAGTAGAGAGCATACTGACTAGTTGCATCAGGACCTGGTTCACCAAATCAAATGGCCAGGAATGAAGTACATTAGTTTCTCAGCTTATTTTTACATGTACAGTGAAAAGCTTTTAGTTGCATGCTATCCAGAAGGAGACAACAGAGACTAGTAGAAATTGCCGTCCATCATAGGTACAGACCCCCCCCCACCACACCCCCCCCCCCCAATCAAAGGGATCTATAGGAATAAAAAAGGAAATATATATATAATATAAAAAACATACCACCCTGGCAAAACTCACATGTTGCCACTACTTTCAAGAAGATGGTACAGGAGCCTGAGAACCATGACCACCAGGTGCAAGAACACCTTCTTGCCAGCAACCGCCAGGGTCTTGAACACTACGCAACATTAAACTCAGGAACTATGATCTCATAAGGACTGTGTCAATGGATGCACTACAGACTTCTGTTTTGCGCTGTTATAATTACCTAGTATTACAGTCATTAGTTTTTTGTAACATAGATTACATAATGTTCTGTGCGTTATTGCATATACGAGCCTCTATAAGCTGCAGGAAGAAAGAATTTCATGTTTCTGTCATTGGTACATCTGACAATAAAAACCCTTTTACCTCCCTTGACCCTTGACTCAAATTCTAGCCATTGAAAACAGGGAGATTGTTCAAAAGCAGGAGATTGACTGGACTGTGCTTCCATCCAAAATAATGTTGGTGCAAGCTGCATATTCCTGGATGGTTCATCAGTGACCTTCCGACACCCAATATAGTCAAACAAGTTTTTATTCTCTTTTCCAAATGTTTATAATTAATAGGCAAATGTAGCAAAGAAAGAGGTGAAAAATTTGTATTTGATGTGACAATAATTTTTCTCCTGGATGGCTCAACCTGTGTCTTGGAGGTTAATCTTTATTTGCTGGAAAATCCAGGGCAATCAAGAAAGGTTGGCAACAATACATGCTGATGAGAAGCCAATTCCACTCTTTACAAATGAAAACCCACAGCTAGTTTGCTTCTCATAGATCTATTTCTAATTTGGCAGATTGCTTGCCACTGAAACCATAACTTGGCACACCTGTTTATTGTGTTTGATTGCTTGATAGGAAAGCTCAGCTTTCATGTTCTCCAAGAGATTTCAACGAATAGCTGAATGGCTGAGGAACTGCGTTTCAAGGCTGAAACACCAGCAAGCTCTGGAATTGTTGTCCTGCTGGTACGGCAGCTAATTTGATTCAAGACCTTCAGATGTTTGCACTTTTCTTTTGCCTTCAACCTTACTATTAATCTCAGCAGTTGTGAGCTTTAAAATGGGAACAACTTCTCGAGTCTCCTTGCTTCTATCAGAAAATATGTTGTCAAACTGGAAAGAGTACAGAGAAGATTTACAAGGATTTTGCAATAGGGAGAGGTTGAATAGGCCGAGACTCTATTCCTTGGAGCGCAGGAGGATGAGGGGAGATCTTATTGAGGTGTATAAAATCATGAGAATAGATCGGGTAGATGCACAAAGTCTTACCCAAAGTAGGTGGATTGAGGGCCAATGGATATAGGTTTAAGGTGAAGGGGAAAATATAGGAATCTGAGGGGTAACTTTTTCACACAAAGGGTGGTGTGTGTATGGAACAAGCTGCCAGAGGAGGTAGTTGAGGCAGGGACTATCCCAACATTTAAGAAACAGTGAGACAGATACATGGATAGGACAGGTTTGGAGGGATGTGGACCAAACACCGGCAGGAGGAACTAGTGTAGCTGAGGCACGTTGGCCGGTGTGGGCAAGTTGGGCCAAAGGGCCTGTTTCCACGCAGTATCAATCTATGACTATGCACAACACATCAGCATTATCGGAAGACACTAAAAGCTGGAGTAACTCAACAGGTCAAGCAGCATCTCTGGAGAAAAGGAATAGATGAGGTTTCGGGTCGAGACCTTTCCTCAGCCTGAGAGTCAGGGGAAAAGGAAATGAGAGATATAGATGGTGATACAGAGAAATATAGAACAAATGAATGTGAGTTATACAAAAAGTAAGGGTTTGTACACAATGCCTAATATAGCTGACTAATCCAGTCCAACCTTAATTATAAGAACTGTAGCCAGTGCTATCAACAATTTGTATTTGTAGGAGAATATATATGTTTGTATATATTATGTTATGCAAACAAAATAATGAGAGATGAGGGCAATCAGAATAACTATATTGTCAAAGTCCATGAAAAGATATTAGGGCAAGTTAGCAAAAGTCAGGAAGTTTTTAAGGAGTGGCTTGAGGGAGGATATTGAGTCAAAAGGTTTTAGTGAAATAATGGCAAAGATTGCAACAGAAACCCACCCTGGGCACTGATAAGATGTCAGAAAGATTGAAGGCACAAATGGCTATGATGAACGAATAAGCTACAGAGATGGAGAGAATGGATTTCAACAGTGTTTAAAATATTAAATTTCAGAAGAGAAGAGAGGCAGTGGGAAGAGTGCAATAGAAACGGATGTGCTTTTAAGATACTTTTTTGCATTATATTCCAGCCTTATAATTTACACCCCATCTGCTGATTAATAAGTGATGGCATGCAAAGAATAATGGGCACCTTGGAATGATTACAACCTCTAATTCATTTATTGGTTCACAGAGTCTTTTAAAATATGTACTTTGAAGTATGTGGAATTGGTCTCATCCTGGCTCACTGCATTAGTGCACCATGAATGCTCTTGCTCTTGACGGGCAAATATCAACAAAGGAAGTGCCCTGATTGTGACAAAACTGCTACGATTTAATTGAATGAATGAATTATTGCCACAACTGACAAGTCACAGTGATATTCTTTGTTTTACGTACCAAAGGTATGCAAAGAGTCGCCACATAAAGGGCGTCGACAAAGTTACAAAGTATCCCACACCATGTCCTCCCTTGTTTCCCCCTCGCCTCACGGTGGTTCCCCAATGCTGAGTCCTACTTTGTTCTTCCCCCCCCCCCCCCCCCCCCCCCACCCCCCTCCCCTCTCTCACGGCGGTCCCCTGCTTGTTAGATCATGGCCCGATGTTGAAGACATCTTGGTGGGAACAGTTAACTGGCCTTTGGTCACACTGCCTGTTTATTGCCATTAAATGTTTGCCCCGGGTAGCAGGTAAGACTTCAGCAAGATGGTGCTCTGTCGTCGGACATCACAGCTGAACTTCATGGGTGAAGACCATTGGTGACTTCTGAGCAGTTAACTTGGCTGGTTCAAAAATGCTGGAAACACTCGATAGAGAAACTGCCAACATTTCATGCCTGTGACCCTTTGTCCGAACTTAGTTATTCTGGATACTGTCAGCTTCAACTTTGTTCCAATGCTTCATGGGGACCTGACTGAGGAATGTGTAATGATCAGAGGTGCCAACATGGTAGAGAGAGCATACAGATAGGACATAGAACAGTGTAGTTCAGGAGCAAGCCTTTTGGCACACAATGTCTGTATTCAACATGATGCCAAGTTCGACTACTCTTCTCTTCCTGCACATGATCCATATTCCTTCATTCCCTGCATATCCGTGTGCCTATCTGAAAGCCTTTTAAAACAATTATTGTATCTGCATTCACCACCATATGGTAGGTAACGTTTTTCCATCAAACATTGTCCACAACAAGAGAACATATGTTTAAGATGAGGACAGACAAAAATGCTGGAGAAACTCAGCGGGTGAGGCAGCATCTATATGAGCGAAGAAAATAGACAAAGTTTTCGGGCCGAAACCCTTCTTCAGACTGATGTGAGGGTGGGGGGGGAGGGGAGCGGGGGGGGGCGGGGGAAGAAAAAAGGAAGATGTGGAGCCAGTGGGCAGAGGGAGAGCTGAGAAGGGGAGGAGAAAGTAAGGACTACCTGAAATTAGATAAGTCAATGTTCATACCGCTGGGGTACAAACTGCCCAAGCGAAATATGAGGTGCTGTTCCTCCAATTTACGGTGGTCCTCACTCTGGCCATGCAGGAGGCCCAGGACAGAAAGGTCGGATTTGGAATGGGAGGGGGAGTTGAAGTGCTGAGCCACCGGGAGATCAGGTTGGTTATTGCGAACCGAGAGGAGGTGTTGGGCAAAGCGATCGCCAAGCCTACGCTTGGTCTCACCGATGTAGAGCAGCTGACATCTAGAGCAACGGATGCAATAGATGAGTTTGGAGGAGGTGCAGGTGAACCTCTGCCGCACCTGGAAAGACTGCTTGGGTCCTTGAATGGAGTCAAGGGGGGAGGTAAAGCGACAAGTGTAGCAATTCCTGCGGTTGCAAGGGAAAGTGCCTGGAGAGGGGGTGGATCGGGGTGAGAAGGGATGAATTGACCAGGGAGTTACGGAGGGAGCGGTCTCTGCTGAAAACAAACAGGGGAGGAGATGGGGAGATGTGGCAAGTGGTGGGGTCACATTGGAGTTGGCGAAAATGATGGAGGATTATTTGTTGTACGTGATGGCTGGTAGGGTGGAAGGTGAGGACAAGGGGGACTCTGTCCTTGTTACGAGTGGGGGATGGGGAGTGAGAGTAGAGTCACGGGGTATAGAAGAGACCCTGGTGAGAGCCTCATCTATAGTAGAAGAGGGGAACCCCCGTTCCCTGAAGAATGAGGACATCTCTGATGCCCTGGTGTGGAACACCTCATCCAGGGTGCAGATGCAGCATAGACGGAGGAATTGGGAGTAGGGAATGGAGTCCTTACAGGAAGCAGTGTGGGAAGAAGTATAGTGCAGATAGCCATGGGAGTCAGTGGATTTATAGTGTATGTCGGTCAGTAGTCCATCACCTGCGAGGTCAAGAAATGGTAGGGAAATGTCGGAAATGGCCCAGGTGTATTTGAGTGCCGGATGGAAGTTAGTGGTGAAATGGATGAAGTCAGTGAGTTCTGCATGGGTGCAGGAGGCAGCACCAATGCAGTTGGCGCTGTAGCGGAGGTAGAGTTCTTGGATAGGGCCACGGTACGTCTCGAACAAGGATTGTTCGACGTACCCTACAAAGAGGCAGGCATAGCTAGGGCCCATGCGCGTGCCCATAGCTACGCCTTGTATTTGGAGGAAATGTGAGGAGTCAAACGAAAAGTTATTAAGGGTAAAGACCAGATCCGTTAGTTGGCGGAGAGTATCAGTAGACGGGGAATGGTTGGTTCTCCATGCAGAGGAAGAAACGGAGGGCTTTGGGACCCTCCTGGTGGGGGATGGAGGTGTAGAGTGACGGAACATCCATGTGAAGTGGGGGCCTAGAAAATGGAAGTCTTGGAGTCGACGAAGAGCGTGTGAGGTGTCTTGAACATAGGTAGGGAGAGATTTAACCAGGGGGGATAGGATGGAGTCGAGGTATGTGGAAATAAGTTCGGTAGGACACGAACAGGCAGAAACAACGGGTGTGCCAGGACAGTCAGGTTTGTGGATTATGGGGAGAAGGTAAAATCGGCCCGTGCGGGGCTGGGGAATGATGAGGTTGGAGGCTTGGGAGGGAAGGGAGCCGGAGTTGATGAAGTCAGTGATGGTGCCAGAGATAGTGGCCTGGTGCTCATCTGTGGGGTCATGGTGCAAGGATAAGTAGGAGGAGGTGTCCGGGAGTTGGCGCATGGCCTCAGCCTTGTAGAGATCAGCGCGCCAGACTACCACGGCACCTCCCTTGTCAGCGGGTTTGATCACCCAGTCTGGTTTGTTACAGAGTGAGTGGAGGGCTGTACGTTCAGGGGGGGAGAGGTTAGAGTGAGACAGGGGAGTAGAGAAGTTGAGGTGGTTGATGTCCCGCCAGCAGTTTAAAATAAAAAGGTCTAAAGCTGGAAGATGGCCACGGAGGGGGTCCAAGAGGGGGGGTCCGTTGGAGACGGGAGAAGGGGTCATCAATGGGGGGCGAGGACTCCTTCCCATGGAAGAACGCTTTGAGGCGGAGGTGACAGAAGAATAGTTCCACATCGTGGCGGGCGCGGAACTCATTGAGGTGGGGAGAGAGGGGGACAAAGGTGAGGCCTCTGCTGCGGACAGGCCGTTCGGTATCAGAGAGGGGGAGGTCAGGGGGGGATGGTGAACACATGGCAAAGATGGTGTTTGTGGCCGGAGTATGGCAGGTGAGTGGATTGGGGTGGACGCGATGTCTGGTGGGTGGTGGATGGTCAGGGAGGGAGGAGGTATGAGGACTATAGTGTTAGTGGGGAAGAGCTGGGGTCACCCCGTGAAGTTGTAGACTGCAGCATGGAGACTTCAGGCCCGGTGCTGAGCCTAGGAATCAGGTAAGTCGACGGCTGCGGTGTGCTGGAGAGCGGTGGAGTGGCGAGGGTCGGTGGAGTCGATGGTGGAGGTCCGTGGGGAGTGGAGTCCGGGTCAGCGGGCGGAGCGTGGGAGGTCCCGGTGGGCGGATGGTCGGTCAGGTGGCGATGTTTGACAGGCCCGGTGAGGCGGCGAGGTGTGTAGGCCCCGGTGGGGCGGCGAGGTTCGACAGGCCCGGTGAGGCAGCGATGTTCGACGGTCCCGATGAGGCGGCGAGGTGTGTAGGCCCCGGTGGGGCGGCGAGGTTCGGCGGTCACGTTATGGTGGTGATAGTCGGAGGAATCAGGGAGGTTGCGAGGGTCGGCATAATCGGTGAGGGGGCGATAGTCAGAGTTACTGGCGAGGCAGCGAGGATCGGCATCATCGGTAGGCAGGTGAAGGTCGGCAGCAGCATCGACGTGGTGGCCGGCGAAGGCGGTGTCTTCAGCGGTCTGGGCCTGAGGTCGGTCCGGGAGGCAGTGAGTGTTGGTGATGCTCCTCATGGCCAAGATGGCGTCGCGGGACTCGGCCTGATGGTGTTCGGGCAGGCGATGCGGGCCAGCGTTGGGGCCCGGGGCCTGCAGGCGGTCGAGTCGTGGAGTGTCGGTGGCAGGAGCGGCCAGGAGGCGGGCGAGTTAAAGGTCTTTGGTGGAGTTCAGGTGGGCCCGGAATCGTTGATTGAAGTCGTGGATCTTCCGTAGGATAAAGTTGGGGTCCATTGCAGGTCTGGGTGAGTGAGGCCCGAAATTTCGGGAGAGTCAAAGCGAGGTCCTGCTGGTGCTGGCACATAGCAGCCAGAGTGGACCGCAGAGCATGGAAGGAGATTTGCCATGTATGGCAGCAGATAGCCAGTCGGTATCTATAGCCCTGGTTGGGTACGAACTGGGAGGTAGGGAACTGGAGCTGGAAACCATGACGTACAAGATGGAGACGCAGGCAAGTCCCGAGAAAGCAAACGTGGCTGGGGTACTGGGACTATGAGGGTTAGTGAAGATCTGAATAAAACTCTTCTCTCCCAGAAGTTGTTTGCAATCTGGGATTAATTCTGAGGAAGTGGTGAAGGCAGATACTCTCATTACATTTAGAAAGAACCTAGTTCAGTAATTGAATGGCCAAGCCATAGAATGTTGCATACAAAAGAATTAGTATAGATGGGTAGTTGATAATCGCAGGGACATGGTGGTCTAAAGAACCTGTTTCTGAGCTGTATGACTCTATAACACAAGAAAAGAGGAGCAGGAATAGGTCACAGCCGCTCGAGCCTCGATTCAATGTAACCAGGTTTCAACTCCACTTCTGTACCAGTTCACCATAGTTGACAATTCCCCAATCTTTCAAAAGTGTATCTAATTCCTGACGGATGATAGCCTGGCCCCAACATGCATTGCATTGAACAACCAAGTCAACAACGTCACTTAACCAAAAAAATAAAAGAGTGCAGATAATGTCTGTTCCACCATAAATTGAAATGAAAATCGCAAATTCACAGGAAGAAAGAACACTTCATATAACAAATGTCAGGTGTTTTTCAGCCAGCTTATTCTGTGGGCATTGGGATGAATAGAAGTAAGTACCGATAGTGCTGTAAAAGTGTCACTCACTGCTGTTATAGAATGAAGCTTCAGTAAATTAAAAGGGTAAGAAGTGCTTCACTTTTAATTGCATGTAATTATAAATTGTGAGATCCCTAATGAAGCAGATTGAAAAAAAAATACCATAAATATTTCAACCTTTTGATGTGAGTTCAATCGAGCAGTGGTTTCAGTGCAATCTTCTTGGCTCCAGACCTACTCTCTTTTCACCCAGTGTTTTCTTCTATCTCTCCATCTCCAAAATTCACTTTGATAAAACTTAACTGGAACTCACAGCTGCAAATTTGGTTATCAAACAACGCTAGCAGTAAAAGATACCTAAGGTTAGTCACAGGCTGTAATCTGACTAAAGGGTTCAGAAGCATAGATTCCCCAGAGTTTAAGAATTAAATCTGATCAAGAGATTCTGTGATTTTGCAGGTATGACACCTCAGTCTAGAGGTGAGAAGGTTCAGGTTTAAATCCATAAAGATTACTTTTGTATGACAATTCAAATATGTAATATGCAAAGCAATATTTATTTTACTCAAGAAGCCGTATTGTTCACAGTAGGAAAACCTCCCAGTGTAGTTTAGTTTAGTTTAGAGATACAGTGTGAAAGCAGGCCCTTCGGCCCACCGAGTCCATGCTGACTAGCGATCCCCACACACTAACATTATCCTCCACACATTAGGGACAATTTTACATTTATACCAAGCCAATTAACCTATAAACCTATATGTCTTTGGAGTGTGGGAGGATACCGAAGATCTCGGAGAAAACCCACGCGATCATGGGGAGAATGTACAAACTCCGTACAGACAGAACCCATACAAGCACTGTAAGGCAGCAACTCCTCTGCTGTGCCACCATGCCGCCTCCAGTACAATTGTTTCTGTGCCATTCATTGCTTCTATAATAAGAATGACATAAATGGCTCTACCAGGCCAAACCCATGGTGCAGACGTTCAATCATGTTGCACTGGTTTCCCCAGGAGAGGATCAAATGCAGCCCCTCCCAAAATGACTCATGACATTTACCCAGCATCTTTTGAATCAGAAGTATGTTGCCCTTCACATTGGCACTTCAACTATCTTGGGGTGGTGACAGAAATTGTTGTTTGAATCATAGCACAAGAACGCCCATATAGTTTAAAAGTCTATGGCACAATTTTTGATGGGCAAATCGATTCCTTGCTTCTCTGAATGAGGAGCTAAGAAGTGTAGGAATGATCCAGATTAAAAGGCCATTTGCAGTGCTCCTCCTGCTGAACTAATTACTGCTACTTTCCCTTTCTCATTCAACTTCTTCATATTCCTTGTCCCAGTCAGTAGATCAGTTGCCGGCAGAGGCCATGATTATTGGCACAACTACTTGAAATACCAATGAATTCCAGCATCGTCAGGTCAGGCAGCATCGTCAGGTCAGGCAGCATCGTCAGGTCAGGCAGCATCTCTGGTGAAAAGGAATAAGTGACATATCAGGTTTTGGCCCGAAACGTCACCTATTCCTTTTCTCCAGAGATGCTGCCTTACCCGCTGAGTTACTCCAGCATTTTGTGTCTATGTTAGGTGTAAACCAGCATCTGCAATTCCTTATGACAGATTTCCAGCATCGTATTGTTTGGCTGCATCACCTGCAAGGATGGACTTTGGAGCATCTCCCTCCAGTACAGGGATTTATTCCAGAACTGTGTCTAGTTTGCCAAATGCAAGAATGCAGCTTAAACATGTGAGATGTATCTACTCCTTTTCCCAAAATATTTCCAAACTATTTCATCATTTTATACAAAGTTTCAAGAGCTGGAGCCAAAAGTTCAAAGCATTATTCTGCTAATGAATGTGCATCTGTGTGTGTGCCTGCGCGGTACCCAGGGGTCTGGACCAATCGCTGACAAGTCCCGCCCTCCGGCAACGTCATGTCCGTTATTGGACTTTTCTGTTGAGCGGCAGTCCGTCCTTTGGCCTGTTAGCGCCGCCGCCTTTCGGGTAGATGGCATTTCGACTGAGCGGCCATTCGGTAAGTTTGCTTTTAGGCGATGCAGCCTTTCGGTTCGTTGTCTTTTAGGCGTCCCATCCTTTCGGTTAGTAGGCGTTTCGTCTTTGGATTCTTTCGGGTCATTGGCGTTTCGGCCTCGTTTCCATTCGTTTCTTTGGCTTCGGCTTCTTTGCTTCGGCTTCTTGTCTGTTGGCGCCGCGCCCACACACGTGTCTGTGCATGTATGTGTCAGAGTGTGTCCACGGTGTCTCGCTGCCCTGACTACACAACCATTGCCTTCATTGATTTATTTGGAATTTCAGAAAACATATCAAACTATGAATCTCTTCTTATTCCATTTAGATAATTTACTTGTAAATTACTCTGAAGGAAGCAAAAAGCCTAATTATCTCACGCCTGCTTTGTGCACATTTGTAAGCCATGGAAAAAGAGATACAAAATAACATTGTCATCTTTCAATCTAATTTAATTTCCTTTCTGAATTTGGAATCGATGAATTGCATCTCTGCCTGATGCAGATATGTGATGGAACAAAGGAGAGGGAGAGAATAGAGCTCTTCCTTACCATTGATTCCTGGCCTCAACCTCCTATCAAGATCCCTCTGAAAGTCCACATGAGTCAGTTGCTGGACAGTGAATGGCTGTTAAAGTCCATTAGCAGCCTCCAGCCACTCCCCCCGCCTCCTCCCCTTCAGCCTCCCCCTCCCCTCTCCCCCCACCGAGCTTCTGCTGGCCACGTGCTGCAACCTGCCAATTTTGAGCAGGAAGTTGACTATTAGTATATAACAAATACTAGGGATTAAACTCCCTTACAAAACGTATTCCAGTGAATACACTCCATGTGATGGATTACATAGATAGTGTTGTATTACATGGCAATGTGAATATAATCAATGCAGCCTGTACTCCGGAACCAATTGTTGACCATAGATGTGATTAAACCAAGTGGTTTTGGGGTACCTATCTTGAGGGAATGTTTGGTTTCCCAAACACACGAAGAAGAATGAATTTTTAACTTATGATAGTGACTAATCTGTCATATACTAAAACTCTTCCCTTTGTTCTTAACATTCTAAATGTCTGTGTGTTTTCAGGGTTGTGTTGGCTTTCTTTTAATCTTCTTAATTTGTGAAGGGCCTGTCCCACGAGCATGCGACTCCATGCGGCAAGCGCGACCTAAAGAGCCGGTCCCACCAGCATGTGCCTGCATGCGGCAAGCGTGACCAAACCAGAAGTGGGGGCCACGCGGAGGTCGAGTGAGCGACATGAAGTTCGAGCAAAGTCCGCGGGAAGTTCGCGCGTGACATATGGCGATGAGGCGGCTGCCACGCGGAATTTTGGACAGTGTTCAGTTTTTCGGAGCCCCGCACGATGTCAGGACCAGCTCCGCACAACTCCATATGGCTCCGGCGATCGAAGTGGGACCGGGCCCGCGAGGCCGTATGGCTCAAGCAACCACGTTAGGTCGCGCTTGCCGCATGCAGGCGCTTGCTGGTGAGACCGGCCCTTTAGGTCGCGTTTGCCGCATGGAGTCGCATGCTCGTGGGACAGGCCCTTAACTTCGTCCAAACGGTAGGCCACAGCCTTCCCATTTTCACACATGCTCCTCACACTTTTTCAGCCGGCCGGATAAATATCTTCCTGTCGCATTTCAACCTATATTTCTGAAGTTACTAACCTTTTAAATACAGCTCCAAAATATTAAAATTTTCAATGTTCTAATTTCAAAGAAAAAAAATCCGACTGACGTCACAATCGCCTCGCAAGGCACGATGGGACACTCCGCGCGGGAGGGTCACTCAAGCGCTCGAAGCACAAAAAAATCAATCCACCCGCAAGTCGGATCCTCGGGTCGACGCATGCCCCCGGCCTCGCTCAGGTCGACACCCGACCACTGCCTGGTGGGGAGGCTGCTGCCACGAGCCAAGCCCGGTGACTGGGCCTGGGCCTGGGCCTGGGCTGGACCAGAGCCTGGAGCTGGAGTGAGGGCCAAGCTCAGGGCTTGGGGTGGGGCCGACACCGAAACAAAAGCCGACGGTGGAACCAAGGACTAGCCCAGAGATGAAGTCAGAGCCTGCACGGAGGTTGAGTAGGGGCCGGGATTGGAGACCATGGGGCGGTCAAGCTGACAGCTGATGTCTACAGCCTGGGCTGGGCTCAGTACGAGAACCAGGCCGAGTTCCAGGCCCTGGTGCTGCTCTGCCAACTGGGCAGGTGCAGCGCCAGGGAATAAGAGGAGGATGAGGGAAATGAGGAGGGAGATGGGGTGGGGTCTCTACCCCATTCCCTCCTCCCCTCTTCCTCTCCCCCTACCCTCCCTCTCTACTCCCCTCCCTCTCTACCCCTTCCTTCTCTACCCCCTCCCCATCCCTCTCCTCTCCCCCTCCCCCTCCCTCTACCCCCTCCCTACTCACTCCCCTTTTACCCCTGTCCCTCTCTACCCCCCTCCCTCTCTACTCCCCTCCCTCTCTACCCCCCCTCTCTCTCTCTACCCCCCTCCCCATCCCTCTCCCCCCCCCTCCCTCACTACCCCCCTCCCCCCTACCCCCCCCTCCCTCTACCCCCCCCCTCCCTCCCTCTCTACCCCCTCCTCCCTCTGCAGGAAGTGGTGAATATTGAGACCTATGGGTGAGTGGTGGAGTATTGCATTCGCGGACCAGCCCTCCACTGTGATGCTGCGCGCTCCCCCCCCACCCCTCAATCTCTACTCCTCCTCCCTCTCTACTCCCCTCCCCCTCCCTCTATCCCCCTCACTCTCCCCCTCTCTACCCCCTCCCTCTCCCTCTCTACCCCCCTCCCTCTCCAGCCGTGCCTGCGCAGTTGGGGGCTATGCGAGAGTGGATAGGGTGGGGGTTGGGGAAAAGGAGCGAATGAATAATATTGATATAATATCAAGGGGGGGGGGTAGTGTGTGTGTGGGGGGAGTGGTTAGTGTGTGTGTGTGACACCGCAGCCCCCCCCCACCCCCGCAACCACATTTTGAGGGATCTAGTTATTGATTAAAAATGGTTTGGCATAGCCACTGATGCCCAAATTCACAGAATGTTTCTTCAATTGTAGACCTTGAGAAAATAATTAGCTTGGCATGGGACCCATTGGTGACTGGATTCTTTGTTGGAATTCTATACTTTAATTGCACTCCTGCTATGCCCCATTTATTCATTTTATTTAATCTTTCTTTCTGTGGATGTTATGATGTATATCACCCTTGCTAGTGGATTGTGGAGCTGCCGGATATGAGTTATACTATCAACTATGCAGTCAGGGATTGCATCCATGAATATCGATAGAGCTCTAATGGTCTGCAATTATCTTTCTGGATTGAAGCAGCTTCAGTGGAGATGCCAACTCTTCATGATCTACATGTGGATCATGTGCGGGCAGAGGGGTTGGTCGTTGGGTATCATGTTTAGCTCGGGCATCATGGGCCACAGGGGCCATTCCTGTGCTGCACTGTTCTACGTTCTACATCAACAATTTGGCTGAGGACAAAATATCATTTTCCCCAGTACAAAACTGGGTGTGATCCTGAGTAGGGAGGAGGATGTAAGAATGTTTCAAGGAGAGACTGACAATTTGAGTGATAGGGTAAGTACATGGCAAATGGAATACAGTGCAGAAAAATATGAAGTCATTTTTTATATGTGCACAAATCAAAAAACTAAATATTTTTAAATGATGACAGACTGAGTAATGTTGCTGTTCAAAGGGTGGTAAGTATCCTTGTACACAAGTCACTAAAGGACTGTATGTAAATGTGGCATAAGTAAGAAAGCAAATATATGTTGATCCTTATTATGATATGATGTTGGTAGAGAGAAGAACAACACCGTGGCACAGTTATAGAGCTGCTGCCTCGTAAACCTGTCATCATCAATGGGTGGAGAGAGTCACAAACGTCAAATTGATGGGCATGCTTATCTCTGAAGATCTGTCCCGGATCCAGCTCATTGACGCAATTGTACAGAAAGCCATTCAATGCTTCTACTCCCTGAGAAGAGTGAGGAGATTTGGTATATTGACGAATACTCTCATGGACTTCTACAGGTGGACAGTAAAGAGTATATTGACCTGCCTGTTTCAGCAACTCGAATGCCCAGAAATGAAGATGATTGAAAAAGTGGTGAACACTGCCCAGTTCATCACCGGTACTGACCTCCCCACCATCAAAGTGATCTATAGAAGGTGCAGTCTCCAAATGAGAGCCAGCATCATCAGAGACCCATACCATTCTGGTCAAGCTCTCATTTCACTTGTGCCATTGGGAAGAAGATACCGGAACCTGAAAATTGAAATGTCCTGGTTCGGGAGCAGCTTCTTCCCAACAACCATCGGGCTATTAAACTCTAAGAACTCCAACTAAACATCTGAATTACAAACTGCCGATATTGCACTAGGGCGTTTTATTGGCTATTATTGTGTCTACTAAATGTCTGTTGTGCTGCTGCAAGTAAGAATGTAATTGTTCTGTTTCCAGGCATATGACAATAAAACACTTTTGACTCTTGACTCTTGACCCAGGTTCAATCCTGACCTCCGATGCTCCTCTGTGTGGAGTTTGCATGTTTGCCATGTGACCACACAGGTTTCCTCCAGGTCCTCCAGTATCCTCCTACAATCCCAAAGATGTGGAGATTAGTTGGTTTATTAGCTGCCCTTGGTGTAGATGGGTGATAGAATCTGAGGAAATGCGAGGAATCTGATGGGAATGTGAAGCCAATAATTTGTGATTATTGTACGATTAGTGTAAATGGGTGTAGACTGAAGAGCCAGTATGCATGCTGGTTTACTTCATGTCTTATTGCAGTATATAGGGCTTACAGCCATGCTTTGTCCTGCCCCTCCTCTTTACTACCTTACTTCCCCACCCCACTAATCGGTCTGAAGAAAGGTCTCGGCCCAAAACGTAAAGATAGACACGTTGTTCTAATTCTTCCCTTGAAAGAAAACCTCATCATCTCAGGGGTCAATCTAAAGTTCGTGAGACTGATTATTGGAAAGACAGAGGTAAACTATAAGGAAGGACTGATCTCAGAGAGATGCCACTCTCTGAATAAGATGTGACTTCAGTGAAATATGTAAGATTCCACACACAATTGGAATATTTCCCAGTGGGCAGAGTCTGGAAATATGGCATATAGTGGCAGCATAAGGGATTGACCACGAGGAAGGTAGATGAGGAGAAATTACATTTCTTTAAGTGTGTTTAATTTCGGCAATTTTTCAACCCAAAGTTCGCCAAACATGTAAGTGCATTCAAGGCTGGGGTAGATTTTTGGTCTGAATGTGAAACAACCATTTGGCAGCAATGTGCTGAGGCCAAAAGATCAGTATGCATGAATTGGATAATGAAGCAGGCTCAAGATTCCTTGTGACCTAATCATGGTCATATTCCTTGTGCTCACGGAGGGATTATGTTGGGTATCCAACAATGGAAGTTGAAGACTTGTAGGAAAACTATGATCTTCCCTGTCTAGAAACAAGAATGAAATATCATTCAAGGTAATTAGGAGATTTTTTCCTCTGAAACCTCCTTATGATTAACAGTGAAGACAACAATTTTTGAGTGGATATTTGCCATCATTGCTGAGAGAGTAAACTGAATGTGTGAGCTCAATGGAAGTGTTCAGACTTTATGGAAGTTTGAGCAGAAATCTCTGAAAGTAAAGAGAGAGAAAAATATTGTTGGAACTATTGTCATTGTACAGAATCATATGGCCAATCATTTATAGGATAGAAACATAGAAACATAGAAAATAGGTGCAGGAGTAGGCAATTCGGCCCTTCGAGCCAGCACTGCCATTCAATATGATCATGGCTGATCGTCCAAAATCAGTTCCTGCTTTTTCCCCCATATCCCTTGATTCCTTTAGTCCTAACTGCTAAATCTAACTCTCTCTTAAAAACATCCAGTGAATTGGCCTTCACTGCCACCACCTGAGAGAATGGAGCAGCTGGGCTTGTACGCTCTGGAGTTTAGAAGGATGAGAGAGAGGATGAGATAAGGGTTTGGAAACGCTAGAGGCAGGAAACATGATACCGACTTCGGGGGAGTCCAGAACCAGGGGCCATAGTTTAAGAATAAGGGGTAAGCCATTTAGAATGGAGACAAGGAAACACTTGTTCTCACAGAGAGTTGTGAGTGTGGAATCCTCTGCCTCAGAGGGCAGTGGAGGCCGGTTCTCTGGATACTTTCAAGAGAGAGCTAGATACGGCTCTTAAAGATAGCGGAGTCAGGGGATATAGGGAGAAGGCAGGAACGAGGCACTGATTGGGGATGATCAGCCATGATCACGTTGAATGGCGGTGCTGGCTCGAAGGGCCGAATGGCCTACTCCTGCACCTATTGTTTATTGTCTATTGTCTATTGCCTTCTGTGGCAGAGAATCACAACTCTTTGAGTGAAAATGTTTTCCTCATCTCAGTCCTAAATGGCCTCTCTTATTCTTAAACTGTGACCCCTGGTTCTGGTCTCCCCCAATATCAGGAACATGTTTCCTGCATCTAGCCTGTCCAATCCTTCAAGAATTTTATATGTTTCTCCAATTATATCCTCTCATCCTTCTAAATTCCAATGAATACAAGCCCAGTCATTCTGCCATCATACGTCAATCCTGCCATCCCGGGTATTAACCTGGTGAACCTACGATGCACTTCCTCAATGTCAATAATGTCCTTTCTCAAATTAGGAGGCCAAAACTGCACACAATACTCCAGGTGCAGTCTCAACTGCATTCGGACCTCTTTGCTCCTAAACTTAAATCCTCTCACAATGAAGGCCAACATGCCATTAGCTTTCTTCACTGCCTGCTGCACCTGCTGATGATGAGGAGTGGGTGAAAGTTTCTCCGTGCCAAACCCAAAGGATATTTAATGTAGCCACAGGGGCCTTTCTGCTGCCATATGTGAGGTCAGTATTCAATCTCACCGATACAGCCTCAATCAAGCACTTACATTAACATATATGATGATTCATTTAGATTGAAACCAGAATATTTTAAGATAACTATGGATGGATACATGGGAGGTAAAATTGGAATTTGATCCTGTTTAAAATTCTAATCATCACCCAAAGAAGCTGACATATCTTTGTATTATTATGCATAGAGACGGTCAATTTTCATATCACCTGGCAAAGAAATCAGATAATACATCAAAACCTGGTACTGTGCACACCGCTGTTATAATGGGTCCTATGGCACTACAATTCTATCTTTGTTTCTGAATAGTCTTCCAGTCCTGTCACCCACCAAGATCTGTACCCTCCTCTATATCTGACTACTTCCCCATTCGCAATCTTCCTCCTATACCATTGCCAGAGACCCGTTTACCTGCCTCATCTCACCCACCAGAACCTTTCATCCTCCCTGTCTTTCTCCTACTTTTAATCTAACTTCTAGTCAATCTTTTGATCGCTATCTGGCTCCGTGTGAGGAAAACCTCACAAGCTTTAAAATTGCTGTGTGAATATGTTGCTATTTTAACTCTGTAAAACAGTACAGGTGGGTCGCATTGTTCAGCCACCATCTCCCCGTTGTGCCCCTTTTGTTGTGCCAGCTTCGTCGGCCGAAAGGAAATTATGCCAGGGCACCTCCTCCTACTATTCGCTTTCCTTTGAAGAGATTGTGCGAAGCCTGTTCGTGTTCTATCGCACCTGCACCGCCGAGTTTCTCCTTCTGAAATGTCTTGAGCTGCTTCTTACGTCTATAATTCCTGTGTGAAAACAACACTTTCGCCCTCCTTCTAAACGATATAAAGTTAAACCTTCACCTTTGGAAAGAGGGGGGAAAAGGACCGCCCTTTGATTGGCGGGTGCTACAAATTCCCGAGTGAAATCGCAGAATCAGTCAACGACGTAGAGAATGTTCAAAACGACTATTTTTATGTATACCATTTCTAAATGTAATCAGGAACCAGGTATGTAAGGAGATGGGAGAGCAGCGCTGCAATGGTCTGGCGTCGGATTGACGGATGGGTAGATAGATGAATATAAATGAACTGGCGTGATTAGAGGGGGGAAATATTTTTTTTTCCTTTTATTCGGTGGATCAGTTGGGTTTTTGTTATGTGTAATTCCCTTATATCAAGACAGGCAGGGAATAAACCTTCATGTAAATCATTTCGTCAGCTGGAACCCTATTAAAATCATGAGTTTTATTCTCGCTCCCTCTGATTTCCCATTTTCTTATCTATTCATTCACCCTTTACATTTCTGAAATTAGAAAAAAAAAATCACCACCCCCTCCTGACCAAGAGCTTCCACACTCGCACCTACCCTAGCGCCGGATTTGAAAGGGGATTGGGGGGCGGGAGCAGGCATCCCGCTCTCCTTAAAAAAACGCAAACAGATCCAATTACAGATAATGCCCCTGGAAAAAATAACGTTGGACTGATGCCTGTTTGACATTAACAGGAAGACCGAATGAAACAACAAAAATCACAACTTTAGATTGTCTTCTTCACACCTAACCTGGTTGATTCATAATCTTTAAATTGGTGCCTTTGTGCTTGCAACATCAGAACGGGTTTCAAATAAAAAATCATTCGTTAAAGACACGGGAAATGTCACCCCAGGTCTCGGCTCTGTACACTGCCTCGCAGTGTGAGTCTGGTGCCAGTGATAGGAGGCAGCGTGCTCTCGGCCCCCTCTGCATCTCGGTTTAGTTTGCAATGACAGCGGAGAGTTAGCGTGCTTTTGGAAAGGGACAAAAACGCGGACACTTCTAATATCACGAGTCCCATTAAAAGACGCTTGTCTCTTTCAATGGGACCCCCCCCCCGCTCCCTCCCCATCCTGAACCAGGATTCTGCAACTCTCCGGCACTTTAAAAATAGCAAAGTCCCATCCTTTAATTAATAATCGCGATCGGTTTTTTTCATTAAATCGTTTCATTTTCTGCAAAATTACACCAGAAAATTAGCGAGAATGTTTTATTTGTTGCAATGAAATGTTATTGGGGATGGGGTTGGGGAGAGAGAGAGGGGTGAGGGCAGGGTTGAAAGTGGTTCGAAAATCCCCGAGGCACCAATCCATGTCGCTATACTTCTTTTTTTTTAAACTTTTATCGCTAAATTAAGCATATAAATTACATTAAAGCATCCGCCTGTCGTATTAAATTAAATAAAATAAAGGCCAATTATCCGCTCCTTTTATGTGACGCAGAGCTGCAGCCCCGTTTGAAAGGAGTCCGGGAGAGATAAGGAAGATTGAATTGAGCATATGATCCCCTGACTTTTTGTTCAGAAAATATAAAAATGCCGAGACGTAGTTAAAGAAAGATCTATAGGCTCACTGTGCAATTTCCCTTGTGATATAACAGAGCTCTCTCGATAGGCAAAAGGCAGATTTATTAACGAACATCGCACCGCATTTGGCAATTTAAAATAAACATAAAATATTAGAACTGCTCCTTGCAAGAAGGGTGGAGGAGGGGGGGGGGGGGGGGGTCAGACCGTCTGTGTGGAGTTTGATACTGTGAACAATCCTTATACAACAACACGTCTGTATTCTGCAGGAATTATAGATACACGGACAGGCGTATTCTCATGTAAAACCTAGGTGCTCTGTGATTAATTAATTGAATGCCACACGTCTCCCCCCACCCCCTCCAACGCCAAGTTGCAGACACTTTCCAAAATAATATTTTCATCAATCTCAAAGAAACATTCGGGGAATTGAAAAGAAGCGTGAAAACAAACCACTGATGCTCCCCACAAACCCCGATGATGTGGGTAACACTCAGCGGGTCGGGCAGCATCTGTGGAGAGGAGAGAGATACAGAGTTAGTGCTTCTTCTGATCGATGACCTGAAAAGAGCATTTGTAGTTTTGTTTTGCTCTTCAAATCCTTTACCTGCATGCCCGAAAATACCACGAGGAAAATACTGATCTTTTATTTTGCCAAACCTTTTCAGTCTGGAAATTGCACGCGGGCGCACGAAGCAATCACCTCGATACCCATCCACTGCATACAACTGATCGCAAATACATAATGCAAGTCATTGCCTATCTTTCACTGGGTTTTTGTTTGTTCAATAGATCGGACTACAGAAGGTCAGAAATAAATGTAGACTCAAAATTGCAATATATTTGTCTGCCAGTGAAACCGCTGTTGATATCTCAACTGCACGAGGCTATTGCTGGGTGTGAGTGTGCTACTCCTGTTGGCATTAGACGTACACTAAACAAACTCATTGTGCAGATGGTATATATTTATCCAACAACATAATTTACGTAAGGAATATTATAGTCCATGTGTTACAACACAGCTATAAATGTCATCTTTAATTCATTTTTGCAAAAAGGGAGAAAGAATGTGTAACGGGGGAGGAGAGTGCAATATTATTCTAATATCATTCTAATATTCAGGAGATGAATTTGCATGCTTTCAGATTAACACTAAAATAAGTCCATATACAGTTCCATCGAGTATCACCATAAATTACAGACCCAAGATAAGGACCTCGAGAATGTAATAAGGCACGAGATGCTGGTTTTATATTGAATTGCACCTTGGGCGATAGTGCAGAATACAGAGGGGAAAAAAACTTATTCGAGCATATGTTCTTGGCAGATAAGTAAACAATCTGGATGCGAAATGTAAATTTTAATTAGGAAGTAATACCATTACACCTCAGTGTGCTAATCCTGTACCCACCACCGTGACACAACACAACCCCATAAAATGGGAGAGAGCGAAATCCAGCCTCACGCCACCTTTCCCCACGAGCCAATTGTTTTCATATTTTACCTCTTTGAGTTAATGTCGTGTTACATCGTCGGTAATTATTAATTCCGCGTCTCCCTCTTATTAGACGCTGCGCCGGGAAAAAAAATGTTTCATGTTATCCTTTAACTGGAGTCATTTGATATGCCTAAGGTATTCACACATATTACGTAATTATTCAGAAGCATTTGCATCTGAGAGGGCCATTTAACGTTTTCTCTCCCGATTGATCTTTTTAATACTTTGAAATTCTAATAGGCATCGCGGACCCCGGCAAAACCTTTGTAAGAAATTATTTGATCGCACAAATCATTTACAAGATGTTGACTGATTTTTCAACATCAATGGGAAAACGAAAATAAAAATAGGAGCCACTTTCCAAACTCCAATTCTCCCTCTGGGTGAGAAGAAAGGCTGGATGTAGTGGTCATCAATATGAAGAAAGGGAGAAGGAGATGAGAAATTAAACGATGGAGCGGGCAGAGTAGCACGCGGGAATGGGGTAACCAGCGTCAAGTGGGGGAAACAGACTGGGTTTTTATGTGTTTGTTTACGTTTTTTTGGTGAGTGACAGACTGAAAATCGTCAACGTTTGTTTACCAAGTGTGTGTTGAGTGTGAGCATAAATAACTGTTTTAGTGCATTTGGGATGACAACTTTTGGCAGTGGCACTCATCGCTGTGGGAGCCAGTCCTATCATCCAATGATGAGAGCGTGGACGCAATGCCAGCCTCGACCCTCGCCACCCCGGCGAACTGCTGTTCCCCCAACCATCTCCCTTGATCAGCCAGGTAGCACTGAAACGATTTGCAGGCGAAGTTAAGTACAACGGCGTCATTCAAAAAGAGCATTTGTTTAAAATATGCATTAGTCACAATTGATATTGGCAACTTTACAGCGCCAGGAATAGAGTATCAATTTGAAAACCAGACGATTGACCAAAAGAGTTCACGTCAAAATGAGAGTTTGGGAAATTAATTTTGACATTTTAATCAGAAAATATATGAAAATCTATCATTCACATTTTTTATAGATATCTTTTGGAATTTCTCCCCACTTTTATTTGTGAAGAATTGCAGGTGTTAATCATGCAGTGTTTAAAACACTATCCCCTGTCCCTGAAATACCCTGGACGGATTTTTTTCGTTGCCTGTTGCTCTGAAGCCGGATCACGTTGCTAATCCGGGTTGCTTCACCTGTACCACGCAGGCAGCAGAAAACATAGAGTTCCCTGGTTCCTGTTTATTTCCCTATGTGAATAACAGCAAGTAAGGCGGGGACGAGCCGGTGTGCCCGCCGATTTTCAACATGGGTAAAGAGGTTGGGAAGAGACTGCTCTGAAACATAAAACACTAGTTGGGCTGAATGGACAGTTCCGATGCCGTTACATCTGTCCGTCCAACGTTTTGCCTCCTTGAAGGCAACGGTCCAACTTGGCGCAGGTATGGACATCTTCTCACTCCTAACATGGCGCCTTTAATTCCTATCCAGCGTTTCTCTTAGCATTTGTATTATGATTTGCTTCACTTCCTTCTTAATCCTACGCGTGTTAAGTTTCCAGTCTTGCCCCTTTCTAATGGCCATTTCCCATGGCCCCGCATTGCCTGGGTACGGCGCCGAGGCACCAACAATACCTAGTGACGACCTTACTATTGTAATGTGAAACCCCACGCTAAGTGTTTGGAAATACGAGCACTAAGGTGTGCTATTTGTACCTGTCTGCTTAATGATTTTATTTACGTGTTAAAAAATTCAGAAGGTTTGCACCGAGCTTTCTGGGTGAACTAGTTTAACAGGAGCTGACAGCCCTCCGGGGTTACGGGACTCGACAAGTGACATCAGACTTCAGTTCATTCAAGTGTCAAGTCGATTAGTTTAACAAAACAGGTTTTTTTTTCTTGTTAAAGTGTGAACGAACTGGTCTGAAGGGATTAATCGCGAGTTAAACAATCTGTTTAAAGGGGTCTCTGGGTGACAGGAGCTCCTTGGGTTAGGCACAGAAGGCAACTAAACCATGATTCATAACGTTTTGGTATTGTACTTAAATAACCACTTTTGATTTACGTAGGTTTAATTTAAAAACATTTAAAAACAACACGGCCACAGTTGTTAACCATAGAAGATGAGCGAGAGTGTCCCAGAAGATATTCACGGAGAGAGACATAAAAAAGCTAGAGTAACTCAATGGGACAGGCAGCAGCATCTCTGTAGAGAAGGAATGGGTGATGTTTCGGGTCGAGACCCTTCTTCAGAGAGATTGCTTTCAAAACAAGGATGAGGCCATCGCGAGCCCCGCGTTGGTTTACAGAGGCTAAATGGGCTAAAACTTCATTTAAAATAAAACAAACTCGACAACCTAAACCCCTGACTGTTCAAAGCCGGGCGCGCAAAACCGACATTCGACACTGAGTGCGTTGCCTTTTCTTTGTTGTGGAGTGTTTGCTTTCATGTTAACAAGGACTTCCCTGGCTCCATCATTTGAACGGGCCATTCTGTGGATGTTTTGAGCCCGTGTCCTAATGGTCCTATGTGGACCGCCACGCTTAGCACTGGCTCGTTCTGTGCCAGTTGTCCCGACACGAACGCCGCAAGAACACTTTGGGGACTCAGACATAATACAATCATCTCCATTGACATTCACAGCAACCAGATGGGCAATTGCATTACCTTCTGGAATAAGCAATGAATGCATCCCCATCACTAACTATGTGTATTTATGGGGCGACTCATTATCCTTCAGCACAATATGACACCGCCCTATTTAAATCCTTTAATCTTAACCACCATCTCAAGTTGCTGGTGAGTGAAGTCGCATTTCAGGATATGCTAGAAAAATGCAACAGAGTGCGTGAAAGTCCCTAAAGTTAGGAATGTGAAAAACAATCAGAGTGCGCGGGTTTGTTCCAAACGCAATACCGACCGCGAATCTCTTCAGTACAAACGACATCTAAAGCAACAACATGAATAATGGTTATTAACTGCGGACTGACATTCATTTGACTTTAAACATCAGTGGGTGTGCTTTAAATTAGTTTAAGAGTTCATTACCTGAAATCTTTAACTAATGTGTGGCAACGCTTTAACCTGGCCTGACATGTCTTCGGAAGCAAGCGGTCTAGGTTACTTTGCAGTAGCCGCCGTGCACGACTTGGCCCTTCTCCAGTTCAATAGCATGTAGGGTGTAGAATAGTCGCTCTTTGCTTTTCGCTTTAGAACTGACCCAACAAGAATAGTCAACGTCAAGCAAACAAAAAGCAAACTATTTGGAATGGTACTATTAATAAGAATGTCTACTTTCCCCTCCATTAGCTTCAAGAACTTTCACACTGAGTTAAAACGTCTAATTTAACGATAAAAGTTAAAATATATATATACATTTCACGTGTTCAGGGCGCATCGAAGTTGCATTTCTCACCTACACCATCTCCATTGACACTCCGTTTAGCCACTTATGAGATTATATTGTGAAATATTTATTGTGACTTCACGCGCGGGTCGATTCCAGATTCCAACAAACATACTATATTCTGCATATATTAACTTTTGTAGACAGCTTGTCTTTATTTCAAACATTGTCTGTGTTCAACAACTGAACAGAGTTACGAGGTAAAATCCTTCTGGATACAGTTTGTATTGGAGACATACCTTTTTTTTAAACATATTTGAATTGTCATTTAAAAAATACCCAACGTTATTGACTTCACGTCTGAAGTTCGGTGTGAAATTAAAACCGTGACCAGTTCTAATGGACGATAACAAGTGAGGACTATCTTTAATATAAGGCAGTCAGTGCACTTTTACTCTGTCTTCGCTAGGTTATAAACAACCCCTCACTTATAGTTAATTTTAAAAGTTATCTCGCAATCCCGAACGAAATTGCCAAGTCGTCTAGTTATGATGACAACGTTTTAATACAAGTCTCGTTTCCGATGTGCAAAGAAAATTTGAGGACTTGAAAGAATTCAGTTCCGAAACAAAATGACCACGTGGTATTATAGACCAATATACATGATAATAAATAAAACTGAGAATCTGCCAAGCATTTTAAGTGGCAGCGTTTCAAACAAAACATCTACAATTATACAGCCAGTTATCCGCCGTCCATAGCGCACCCAAATCATGCTACAGACAGTCTCCGTCACAAAGTTCCCTTCTTTTAGAGTCTGTGGTCAGACTAGGGACAGAGTTTCGATTTCTCGAGCCTTTACTGTACATGCAATGTAAATTTTGACATCAGCGACAGTCTTTTAAATGTTATATATATACTTCTCTCCCTGTTTTACATTGCAAGGTGCTCGTGTCGGCGTCGGGAGAGATTGATTCTGCTTTCTTTCTGCTTCTTCCAATACTGTTCCGGGGGATTCGTTCCAGGCCTCAAGAGTCTGGACAACTGAAGATGACAGTCTTTTTACTTGCTGTTGGTTGTGTTGTACATGCAATGCCGAATTCAAGTTCACAAGTCGTTTGCTCGGAGCTCTTTAGCCTACATCGCGGCGGCATGCGCCGAGGCATAAGGGTCTATCCCGCCTTTGGTCATTCCCGGGAAAAGTATGTAAGCAACTGGCGGCTGTAAACTGGAGGCGGACCAGGCGGTACAGTTACAGGGGATCATATAGCCAGGGTTGGTGGGCGACGGGTGGGTGTGCGTGTGCTGGCTTGGGCAACTCAAACTGCCGAATGCTCCGCTTTGATAGCCCAGAGTGGACGCGTAGGGCAGGGTGGTGGCGAGGGAGTGGGGCACCTCGGTCATCTTCTGGATGGCGCTGGAGCCGAACTGGCTGGGGTCAAGCAACGAGTAAGGCGCTGACGTGTGCGGGAGGAAAGCCCTGGCTTTCTCAGATGCACTCAGGAGAGAGTCGGCGGCAGACATCGAGAGTCCCGCGGCCTTCAAGTGATCAGTGTCCCCGAGGTAAGGCAAAGGAAAGACATACCTGTCCTTCTTCAGCAGGTTCTTGGGCTTGCGCCGAGGACGGTACTTGTAATCTGGGTGCTCTTTCATATGCTGCGCTCTTAATCTCTTGGCTTCGTCAATGTACGGTCTCTTCTCAGCCTCTGACAGCAGTTTCCACTCAGCGCCAAGCCTTTTACTGATCTCGGAGTTGTGCATTTTTGGATTGTCTTGGGCCATCTTCCTTCTCTGACCCCTCGACCAGACCATGAAAGCGTTCATCGGCCTCTTGATGTGATCTGCGGGCTTGGACATCCTGGCTCACGGGAGGGCGAGCAGAGCGGATCGACTTTTGGAGAGGAGCGCCCCCGAGATGAAACAACTCACCTCTCTCTAAACACAACACACACACACACACACACACTCGCGCAGAAATCGTCCCTTAACAAGTCATTGCGGCCCGCGGTCGAAAAACAAGTTCTTTTCCGTAACAGGTGAAACTTCGTCTTTGAAAAAACAAAACTGAATCAACTCGGCAAAAGATTGCAAAGTCCTGAGTTCCTCAGCTAAGTTGCTCCGGTGATCGTTTGAGCGGGTCGTATTGTTTTGCAAATATATTCTTGCTTTCTCACGCTGCTCTTTTTTTCTCTCGCTCTCCCTCTCTCTCACTTCCTCCTTTTTTTTCTTCTTCCTCCCCTCGGAGGTCTCCGGCCAGCTAGAGCACCTGGACAGTAAATGTAGAGGAAATCTCGTGATTTCAAGTCAAAGAGCGGCGGAGTTCAAAGCGGAGGACGGGTTTGTGCACTGATCCCGAGTCCGCACGCGAAGTGACATAATCACTGGGCGTTCACCAAACTCCCCGGGCGTCCAATCAAGACGGAGAAAGGGGGAATAATACCTTCGGACGGAGAAAAAGGGAAGAAAAGATGCGAACTATTGTCCAAAAAGAAGACGATTAATGAGTGAATAAATCGCCCCACCATTACTTAACACACACACACACACACACACACACACTTCCCAGAACATGCAAGCCGTTGTTTTTTTTTTAATTAATGCAGCACCTGGAAATACGAGATAGATTAAAATATGTATGCATCGCTGGCTTTCCTCTTTGAGCAAGTCAACGGATGAAAGTTGCATTATGGACAAGCAACGCTGCTTTTGCTGCCTGTCTTTGGGCCGTGTTATATAAGCTACACTTTGCAGTGTGAATCAGACTTCCATTCCATTATGTAATCGCTCTTTGCACACTTGTCAATTCCAATCGCCGACCCCAAGGTTAGAATGTAACAACTCGATTAGAACAATCCTTATTGTAAAGGTCGTTAGAATAGCCACTTTTGCTATTCTAAAACACAACGCTGTTCCAATAATTAGAGCGCTAGCGAGTGTCATATGCACAAAAATGTGTGTTTTACTTATGGTTTTTTTAATGGTCAATATTGCAAAAAGTAATCAAATGAAGATCAACTCAGGGCAAAAACGGAACGTCCAGGAACAATTATCTTTCCCCGGGACATTGCTACAAGCACACACCTGCATCCGCCGACTGGACATACCGATTCCTGCTCCTTAAGTTGCTAAAAGAAAAATAAACTAGTATTGGAAAGTCTAATCCTGAAATCTTTTAGCAGCCTCAGGTAATGACGGGGGGAAAAAACAAAGGACTTTCCCATCTTTAACGTTGTCTTGACAGAGAGCGAGCGGGAGAGAAAGCGCTTGCAAATCCAAATTCAATCAGCTATCATGCACCATTTAATAAATAATTGCCTGGGAAATGCGCAGCTGCCCTCAGGGGGGTGTTTCTGAAATGGAAACAATTGTCCGTGCTTCCCCGAGAGACCCGTGTGTGCCGGGCTTGGTGACTCCTGCACCTGTCGACTGCCTTTCTGGTTCCTTCGCCGCCCGGGGAATCACACTGGGACTACCTCACCGCTGCTAAATACAAAGGTGCCGACCCTGGATTATTTTACCATTCTATCCCTTAACTCTTGTAATTATTTCCATTCTCTTTGATAATTTTAATCCTTCTACCCCACCGCGACAATTTCCTCGCCCTTTCTTTTCCGCTAATAATTTGACCCTCTCTCCTACTGTCACTCCTTTAATGTTTTTTTTCTCTCTCCACTTTGCGACCATTTTTCAACCTATGAGCATTTATCTCCTTGTGCGATCTGTTCGCACAAAGGACCCGTCCACCGAGAGAGGAAATTCACTATATTTATCAGCAGCAAACGCGATGCTCGGCCGAAAAAAATACAGAGCCTAACACAAGGAATTTTGATAACTTTATAATCCCTTTGCACACCCACTGCATTCTCTCTCTCACACACACGGCGTGTGTTTCAGAACAGTTGTTTAGGCAAACATCAAGGAAACAGGCCCTTCGGCCCACCATTTCGGCTATCAAACACCCACTGGTCCAATTTTATTAAGAAAATTAATATAACAAAACAGAAAGTGCTGGGAATCTTCTGTAAGTCGCCCAGCGTCTGTGGGGAAAGAAACAGGACCCGTGTTTCAGATCAGTGACCTTGTATCAAATAATTGAATACTCAAATGCTTCCTCCATCTTCCTGCACCCCTCTGTTAATATTTATTAGAAACCAAGGTTAAGCGGAACCAGACCAAATGGAATAAAAATAATCAAAGCTGAGTTGGCCTTTCAGCATAAAGTGTTCATGGAACCGCTCAGAAGAAATTGGAAACGGTTTACTGTGTGATGTCTCTCGCCGTTGCTCGAGATTCCCATGTTGCCAAGACATTAGTGTTTGCTATTTTGAAAGAAAAGAAAACAACCCTTTTTCGTTAAATGTTCATACCCTTCACAGAAAGACGCAAAACACACATATAAACTGCGAGTGGTTTTCGCGCACACATTGATTTTCGGGGCATGCGGATGGCGTGTGAACGGCATGCGGTCTATGGTACTGGGAATATTCCTAAATTGCCCCTTGCCCCCATCAACCGGTTGATGCTCTGTTTAGGATTAAAGGGGCGCATCGTTTGAAAGGTTAGATCGAGATTGCTTATGTGTTAGATCAGATACTATCTCCACAATGCAATCACTGGAATGTGTGCACTCAATATTCAGACCGCCGGAGCTCGCGCCTGCCACATGGATTTCTTCTGGTTTATTCGTTTTATTAATATCATTGAAGAGAGTTTATTATCAGTCACGCCAGTCAGCGGCATGAATATCGATCGATTGTGAAAATACTGCAAACTTTGGTTTAGATGGATTCTCTCTATACGGCTCATAAGCAGTTTTATTAAACGGTATCTCCGCCAACTTTGGTTCACGTTTCAGATATTTATCAGCATCACTGTCGCACATTTTAGATCATTTTTTATTTTCGCCACACTCTCAGCGCAAATCAGTTAGTTTCTTTCAACTAAACCATTCACAACATACACAACATGATATGAAGACATGAGGGATGGAATCCAGCGATCAGCAGCACACCGCCTGACTAAAATAAAGTCATATGAATGCTTTAAACCCGTAATCTGAAAGATTAGAGTTTATTTTTTGGCTAAATTCTGTCAGTGCGCCTCAGTTTTTGAATCGTTTTAGAATACCTAGGGCAGTTCAGAGCAAGCATGGTGCGCTGGCGATTTTGTTTCGAGCGATATAAGTATCTGAAGGCAACAATTGTGTGTGTGAGTGTGTGTATATGTGTGCATGTGTGTGTATTAGAGAGTGAGAGAGGGCCGAGAGAGAGAATGATATATCACTCTATAGGGTTTAGTGATATCTTGCCACTACCAAGGTACACATGTTAATATCTCCGCTTTTTCCTCAGCGCTGCCCGCTCCACACAGTTTTGTTCAACTGGAATACTGATTTACACACAATGGGTAACCAACAACAATCTGGTTTGATTCTTCTGTCTGTTTGAAAATTAGACTAAAACAAACGGTCGGAGCAAAGTCAGAAGGGCGAGTTTCCAAATATTGTCAAGTGGATGCTAGTTATATTCAACCAGAACGCACTCTCCCGCCACAGACTGGCTTCGGGGCTTTCTACCGACTTTTACATTTTTCAAAATGTTGGTCTAAAAATTACAATACAATTAAAGAGAGATGTAAAATAAACAACAACAAAAACTGGCCCCGTTCAGTGCTGGCTTCTCTGGGGCGTTGCGGAATGTGGCCCACATACCAGTTTTCGCCTCACAACAGTCAAACGTTGTCAATCAGAAGTTAGCGAAATGTCAGAGCAAATCAATTTATTTCACCTCATGTTTTATTAAAACGTTATTTGCCAATGATTTGTACTTTACATTTTAATATTCCATTTCCATCTCAGCCTGCGTGTATTTTTTTTCCATTTCGTATAAGATGTGATTCTGTATTTTTTTCAACTGTTATATATCAGTTAGCAGCTAACTAGAGATTTCAATGTATTACATACGAAACGAGTCTATCTACCTGAAGGCAATCCCAATCTGACCTTCCCCGCCGAGAATTGCTTTCCTATCATTATGTATTTATTAATTTCTTTACAGCAGCTTTCAAATAAGAATAAATATTTAAACTTCGCAAAAATAGCACTAAAACGATGCATTTTTTGTGTGCACTTTACACGTCTAATCGTTTACAGAGCAGCAGAATCCCCCAGCCTATTCCAATGGCATTTTTATCTAATGCTATATTTCGAACAGCAAGTAGCACTCTATAAACGCCACTTAACTCTCGACAGTCCTGTCAAGGGAGGCTAAAGAAACTTGAAATTATATAGCGCCTTCTCCGTCCATTTCAGAATTTAAGTTTGCCGAATTAAAATGTAATCACGCTTTTTAAAATAATTTTATTCAATTGGGCTACAGGTCCGTCATTATACACGTTTATCAAGGATGGAGTCCGCCCATGGTCAGTGCAGTGACCATCTCTAGCCCCTAGACACAGCTAGGTGTGAAGAAGGGTCTCGACCCGAAAAGTCACATATCTTTTTCTCCAGAGATGCTGCCTGGCCCGCTGAGTTACTCCGGCATTTTGTGTCTGCCTTCGGTGTAAACCTGCATCTGCAGTTCCTTCCAATACATTTGGTCTGGAAATGGTATCCTCCATCGGGGGGAACGAGAGAAACACAGACGATTCTGGATCACAGGAGTTTTTAAATCAGCCTTGCTTGGGGTGGGATGTGGCGCTGGGCGGGGGTGTAGGATGATCTGACAGCAACGTGGTTGATTTTATTGTTTTTCGTTCATCCAATTGTTCGGCATCGTAGAGATATTAAACGATGCCCGTAAACAAAACAAAAACTTAGGAGGGTGACGGACAACTTTTATTTTCCAGGTACTGAACCGAAGAGCAACAAGCAGAAACAATATTGGAAGAGGCGGGTTAAAGGCTTCAAAGCATAGTTAGAAGAATTTTAGGAATGACAGAGATAAAGAGAGGATGCACTGTGGTGATAGAGTTTCATAGAACATTATTTAAACAATTATTTCAAAATAACAAGCTCCAACTGATTCTATTTAAATGTATCCGAATCCTTGCCATCGTCCTAATATTGGGGAATACAGCAGGGTCTCCCACCATGTTATTCCCCCGAAGAATAACGAGATAACTGCGCCAGTCAATATCTCTGTGGTATTAGCTGGGCAGGTTGCCACCTTCTCTTCATCAAATACAGTTGTATCTTTTATTTTCAACGCTATAATACACAACGCACTTCTATGTACAAATATGTCATGTCCCAAAAATAAATGACCAATCATCCTCTTCACTTCTTTTGGCAATGATTTTTAATTTGTACTCCGAGTTATTGATGATCAATCTCTCATCACCAAATGCTCTTTCTTGAGCACCTGATGTTTCAGGGATGTCTGCTTTGTGGTCCATGGAGCAGATGTAGCCATAGTCCATAAGCCAGACCAGTGTTTGACATTTTTATTTTCAGCCTTGTGTTCAAATCCATCTCTGATTCAAACACCTCAGCTGACGTTGCTGTGGCATTGAAGGATGCCACTCGGTCAAGGTGTCTGCTTTCACACAAGATCGTAATTTTCCAACTGCCCTCTCAGATGCATGTAGCACATAATCACCACACCATCATATGTTATGGTATCTTCTCCAATTAAGATCCATCAACACTAATCACAAAAAAAATATTTCTGCTCATATATTCACCAAATGAGGACATTTCTGAACATAGCAGCGTGTGTTGTCCATTCTATGTCCCCCTGGCCTGAAGAGCCAGTTAGGAGTCAACAACATTGGTATTCTAACATCATGTATACACCAGGCCTGCTAACGATGATCAATTTCCATTCTTGAAGGACAATAGTGAACCAGTTGTTGTTGTTTAAACAATCCAGTTGTTCTATCAATTAGTTTTTTTGAAACTATTTTTAATTCTAGATTTATGTAATTTCAATGTTACCATTCAAGTTTGCGTCTCTCAGTCAATGGTCCAGATGTTTAGCTGCTAATATAGCATTTTAAACACTACACTACCATATCCAATACCATAACTCATCTGGGTGGGCCATTTCAGTAACCCCACCTTGATCCACAGCAAATACCACAGAGATATTGTCTGGTTCAGCAGCATCGCCACTGTCTGTGTTGCCAAGTCCCGAAGAACATATGGAAGAGTAAAAAACGTTCATGATGGAATACATTTGCCCCACAGGTGAGGAAAGCAGAAATAATGTTGGGAGCAAATAGCCAACAATGAGATGGTAAACTTGCAAAGCGTCAGCACAAGATCACATCAATGCTGAAGTGCAGAAATAAAACACAATGGCAGTGTAAGTAATAGCGCAACTAACTGATCAGATTAAAGCTCAGTAATCACATCCAGCTAAGAGGGGTGAATAGATAATTAGCGGAGGATATCCTACAAGCATGCTCTTAATAGTAGAAACAAAGAACTGCAGATGCTGGTTTGTACAAAAGATAGATACAAAGTGCTGGAGTAACTGAGTGGGTCAGGCAGCATCTCTGGAGAAAATGGATAGGTGACGTTTCGGGTTGGGAAGGGTACCAACCTGTCCTTTTTCTCCAGGGATGGTGCCTGACCCGCTCAGTTACTCGATCAATTATTCATCTCTTCTCAATAGTGGTGGGTTGGAATGTGTGAGTGCTGGAGACAAGGCTGAACCATTTGCAATTATGTTTAGCTAGAACAAATGCACCTTGGTTTCCTGCAGAGTTCCTCACCATCACAGTATCTAGTCACTAGCCAATTCAATTCACTCCAAGTGGTCAATGGACAGCTGAGAGCACTGGATCCAGCAGAGTGTTATTGAACCAGACAACATCCCAGCTGTAGAACTGAAGGTACACTCCAGAACCAGCTTTACCTCCAGCTAAAAATAAATTGCTGGAAAACATCAGTAGATCTGTGGAGATAAGTGGTTGGTTGAGACCCTACATCAGGAGACACCTAAGCATTGACTCTCACCACTACTAATGATTTGACCTGCTCAATTATTTCAGCAGTTTATTTTTCTTTCACACATGTGCAATCTCTTTGGTCTCCTTACCTTCAGCCACACCATTGCAATGTTGGCACCTACTCAACAAAAATCAGGACAATGGAGACACAAGAGACAGCAGATCTTGAATCTTGAGCAAAAAAACAAAGTGTGAAGGAATTCTACAGACGAGGCTGTAGAGTTAAATGCACAGACAATCGTTTGAGTTGGAACTATTGGTCAGGCTAATAGAGGAATGGGGAGATGAGGGTGGGACAATGATGGATACAGATGAGGAGGGGCAATTGGAGAGATGGCTGGAGATAGTGACAAGGTCTGGAGGTGAAAAGGAGACAAAAGTATGTCAGATAAAGAAGGAACAGGAGAAATGAAATGTAAAGCCGAGGGAGGCTAATGTTGAAATGGGGAGAAGGCTTGGAGAGACGTGAGTGGGGGGCTAAGCGAATGAGGGTTAATGGTGGAGGGACTGGGGTAGTGGAAAATGGGGGAGAGGAGACAGGAAACTAGCAGATTCAGAGTAGGGAGGATTGGAGATGATTAGAAGGAGGAGAGGAAAGGAACAAGGTGATGGGGGTGGTTGGTGAAGGCAGAAGAAATCCAATTGGGCTAATTATTCTTAATTATTAAAACAATGCTATCAGGTAGCACTTACTCACCAATAAGCTGTTCAGCAATGTTCAATTTGTTTTTTGCCCGGGCACTCAGTTCCTGACCCTAGTCTGGATGTTGACCAAAAAAGTTAGTTCCAGTGATGAGGTGAAGGCAAAGCAACATTTGATTGATTGGTGCAACAGAAAAAAGAACAGGAATAAAATGCTAAAAGAGCTAAATGCAAGACAATTATCAAAAACTACCAGAGGAAAAAAAGGTCAAATGATGGAGCTTGAATTAAACATTCACAAAATTCTGATAATCTAAAGCTGTTAAGGCCAGAAGGCAATATTGCACAAACTACATCGTGAACACTGCATTTCCAATGTCAGGAATCAGCAGTATTTTCTTTTGATATTATTGCAGGAAATGTCTGGAGAATACTGAAAATCATGTGAACATAATGGCAAGGTCTTGCACTTAAATTTCTCCCAAGGAATTGACTTACTAATTAAGCACTCCCTTGCCCCTCTTTCTTCTGTCTCTGGCCTTTACAATGATGTCTGGTCTCATCCAGACTGGTCAGGCTGAAATGTGCTGTGGCATCTGTCCTTGTGGCAGCTGTGACATTTGTGATGAGGTAGGCCTGTTCTTTCGGCAGGTGTGATAGTCTGTCCTTCCCATGGTGTCAGATCCGGGTCAGGATGGTGAGTCTGTCCTATCTACAGGGCCAGACCTGGGTCAAAATATGGTGTCTGTACTCCACACGGGGTTTGACCTCTCAGAGTGTGACTTCTCTCAGCAATATCAGACATGGATCAGGATGTAGGGTCTGTCCTCTCTATGGTGATAGGCCTGAGTCAGGACGGTGGGAATTCTCTGCCTCAGAAGGCAGAATAGGCCAATTCTCTGGATGCTTTCAAGAGAGTGTTAGAGCTCTTAAAGATAGCGGAGTCAAGGGATATGGAGAGAAGGCAGGAACGGGGTACTGAATGGATGATTAGCCATGATCATGGTGAATGGCAATGCTAGCTCGAAGGGCCAAATGGCCTACTCCTGCACGTATTATCTATTGTCTATTGTATATTGTCTATTCTCCCCATGGCATCAGATCTGGGTCAGGTTGATGGGTCAATTCTCCCCAGTGTGTCAGACCCAGATCAGGAGCAATCATCAGGGAGTCATCAATAAGTGTCCCACTTCCCTCTTTATAATGAAAGGAATACCATTGAAGCAGCTGGAGATGTTTGCACATAGAATACTACTTCAAGGAACACCAGCAGTGATGTCCTTGAGCTGGGATGATTGACCTCTGACAACCACAACCACCTCACACTAACAAGGGGAACCACAGTTGTATCTGTCCTTACATGTACAACCTCTCCAATGTACAGATGTTGAAATGTAGTCAAAAGCAGAAAATGCTGAAAAGAAATGAAATGAAATGAAATGAAATGATGAAATGAAATGATTCAATTTATTGTCATTGTCAGTGTACAGTACAGAGACAACGAAATGCATTTTTAGCATCTCCCTTGAAAGGGAGACACAGGGCGTCGCGGTGTGCCCGCGCCTGCCGCCGTAACATTCCATTACAGGCAAAGGTGGGTGAAGTGTCTTGCCCAAGGACACAACGACAGTATGCACTCCAAGCGGGATTTGAACCGGCTACCTTCCGGTTGCCAGCCGAACTCTTAGCCCATTGTGCTATCTGTCGCCTCGCCAAGACAGCAACTTGGACAGCATCAGCAGAAAGAGGCAAAGAGCCAAAGTTTTAGTTTGGTAACATTTTATCTTCAATCTGTTTGGCTTCATCTTGTCTTCAGCCTGTTCCTCTTTTACAGATGCTGCATGACCTGTAGAGTGTTTTCAAAAAATCCTCTTTTTGTTACAAATGTCCAGAATATTAGAATTCCATAAAATGGAACCTCATGCTGTTGCAGGTAGAAGCTTGCTCCTGGATGTGGGAATTTTTTTCCTGTAAATAAGAACCTGCATCAAGATGTGTGAATCATCATTTCAACTGCGTCAGGTCATGGATAATGCATTGTCAGTAACTCTCTCTTTTTCCTACCTTGACCGATACATAAGCGTGGTGCAAGACAGTGATGAGGCATTGACTGTAGGTGGCACCACAGGTGAACTTGATCTTTCTCAACCTCCCATTCATTCATACAAGGACACATTCCAGTAGGGGTCACTGTATATTGATTGGCAATCTGGATAAATCTCCTTCCCAGGCAAAAGACATTTTGAAGAGCATCGCAATTCAGGCATACATGCAACACTTCTCACTAAAAATCACTTAATTTAAATCATGAGTTAATTCTAACAATTTTAGCATTACGTTTGCTTCTGATGTTTAATGCATCACGGATTTAGATAATTCCGAAATTTAGAAGAAGCAAACAGACTTCCACTGTTAAAAAGCAGATTATTCTGCGGAATATTATAATGAGCATGGGTGTTAGTGTTCATGCAGTGAGTGTTGTGGAAAGTATCATACTCAAACAGTATTGTGGAGTCTGAATTAACTGGATTATTATGGTTAATATAAATCAGTTCAATTCAGTTTATTGTCACGTGTACCCAGGTACAGTGAAAAGCTTTTTTTGCATGATAACCAGTCCACAGATAGACAAAACATGCTTACAATCGATCCATTTACAGTATATAGATACATGATAAGGGAATAACATTTAGTGCAAGGTAAAGCCAGCAAAATCCGATCTGAGAGTCATCAAAGAGGTAGATAGAAATTCAGCACTACTCTCTGGTTGTGGTAGGATGATTCAGTTGCCTGATAACAGCTGGGAAGAAACCATTCCTGAATCTGTTCCTGACAAGGTATTTTCACACTTTTAAGCCTTTTACCTGATGGGAGGGGGGAGACGAGGGAGTAGCCAGGGTGCGACTTGTCCTTGATTGTGCTGCTGGCCTTGCCGATGCAACGTGAGGTATAAATGGAGTCAATAGAAGGGAGGTTGGTTTGAGTGATGGTCTGGGCTGCGTCCATTATGAAATCATAATTTATTGTGTGGTTCAAATATATTAATGGATGTTATGAAAATTAAGAAAACGAGAGGTGTATTTAGGTAGCAATGACCATGCAGTGGTCATGCAGAGGTGCAGATGAAGTGTGGTCACAGTTATTGACAAGGAGACTGCCATAGCCGAGACCAGAGTTTTGGACTTATGAATGATTAATAGCTTCATAATTACTTTTAGTGATATGGTTAGAGCTTAACTACAGGGCAGGATATAAACTACTGGTCTTCCTCAAGAGGTATAGAATCTCCCACAGAATCAATCACTATCAACCTGATAGTGTAACACTCTGACGTTTCCACACTGCAGGAGTTTCCACTCATATCTTTGTATTGTCATTAATCTGAAACTTTTTAACTCGGCAGTGAGAATGTTCCCAACCAAGGAGTAACTGAGTGGTACCATACGATATTATAATAATTGCGTATGGAATATTGTTATGTGGTGCTACACCAAAAGTGGGTATTTGGCAGAATATTACAAAGTGAATCATAGAATATCACAATCCGTATTATGGTTATTTATTGGTAATCTATACTTTAATAGTATTGCAGGAAGAGTTTATTATTGAAGATTGCAATCATTGTGAAATGTAAGCTACCGCAACAAGTTAATATTTCACAAATTATTATTATCAATTGGTATTGCAGCGAGTATAGGTTAGTGAATATTAGACAGCATGACACAGTGCTGATACAAAGCTATCACAATCACTGTGCATCCTTGAACATCAAAGTCAGAAAGTGATATAGACTCTCATAACCACCTTAGACCTGGTACAAAACTGATGGTTTACCAGCCAGCTGCAAACCCTGCCCCCCAGATTGCTTATGAGACCTGGCTTACCTTCAGCAGGCTCTTCAATGCACCATTAATGCTGTTTGTACTAAATAATCCAAATTCACTGAAAGGATAAGCAAACCATTGTCAATGTCCTCTCTCAGGCCAACTGTCCCAGCATCAGTCCACTGGCTATACTCAACTGACTCCAAGCTATGTAGTTAGCATGCCTGACATCAGACTCCCAAAACAATACTCTGTTCCAAGTGGATAAAAGTGGCAGGGAGATGGAGAAGGTTACCAAAAATTGGAGAATTAAATGTTCATACCGTTGGGTTGCAAGTTACCCAAGCGGAATATGATGTGTTGTTCTTCCATTATGTGTGTGGTCTCACTCTGGCAATAGAGTAGGCCCAGTTCAGAAAGGTCAGTGTGAGAATGGGAAGAGGAGTTAGCAACCAGCAAATGCAATAGGCCTTGGCAGACCGAGAGCAAATTTTTGGCGAAATGATCGCTGAGTTTGCTCTTGTTCTCCCCAATGTGCAGGAGGCCAGATGTATGTGAACCTCTGTCTCACCTGGAAAGACTGCTGGGGTCCATGAATGGAGGAGGTGAGGGAGGAGGTGTAGGGAAAGGTTTTACAGTACATCTCTTGTGGCTGCAGGGGGAAACACCTGGGTAAGGTAGTGGTTCGTGTGGGAAGGGATGAGTAAACCAAGGTGTTGCGGAGGAATCGGTGTCTGCAGAAGGTGGAAAGGATGAGGATGGGAAGATTGGACTGGAGGTGGGATCACGATGGAGGTGCTGGAAACGTCGGATAATGATGTAATGAATGTGGAGGCTGTTCCTCAGGGGGAGCAAGAGCAGAATTACAGGACACAGTGGAGATGTGGGTGAGGTATCCATCTATGAAAGCAGAGGGGAAACAAATTTTACTAAAGAACAAGAACATCTTGAATGCAATAGAATGGAAAGTCTTGGTGGGCCAAAGTCCCTGTTTCCATGCTGTATCTCTAAATCAAACAATGGACAGCACAGTTGCCCAGCAGTAGAGTTCCAGCCTCACAGTGCCAGAGACCCAGGTTTGATCCTCACTACGGGTACTGTCTGTGTGGAGTTTGTACGTCTCCCTGTGACCACGTGGATCTTCTCTGGGTGCTTTGGTTTCCTCCCACATTCTAAAGACGTGCAGGTTTGTAGGTTAATTAACCTATAAAATTTGTCGGGAGCGTTTAGGATAGAGTTAGTGTACAGGTGATCATCGGTGAACTTGGTGGGCCAAAGGGCTGTTTCCATGCTGTATCTATAAAATAAACTAAAAAAATAAACAGTGAGCACTGCATGGAATGTTTAAGAAGGAACTGCAGATGCTGGAAAATTGAAGGTAGACAAAAATGCCATAAAATTTACCAAAGATAGACACAAAATGCTGGAGTAACTCAGAGGGGCACACAACATCTCTAGAGAGAAGGAATGGGTGTCGTTTTGCATTGAGACCCTTCTTCAGACTGATGTCAGGGCAGAAGAAGATACATAGATAAGGAAGTGTAAGGTGTGAAAATAAGATGAAGGGAATGAGGATCATGGAAAATGTAGAATAGATCATTGTTAGCTGGGAAAAGATAACAATAACAATGCCAACAGAGATAAAATGTAATCGGAGACAGTACGACTGGTCGGAGAACTGGGAAGGGGGAGGGATGGAGAGAGAGGAAAAGCAAGGGTTACTTGAAGTTAGAGAAGTTAATGTTCATACCGCTGGGGTGTTAGCTGCCTAAGCGAAATATGAGGTGCTTTCCTCCAATTTGCGCTGGGCCTCACTCTGACAATGGAGGAGCCCCAGGACAGAAAGGTCAGTGTGGGAATGGGATGGGGAGTTAAAGTGTTTAGCAACCAGGAGATCAGGTAGGTTTAGGCGGACTGAGCAGAGGTGTTCAGCAAAATGATCGCAGAGCCTGCGCTAGGTCTCGCTGATATATATGGATTTACCGTCTGGCACGAGGCAGCAGGCAACCGCTCTTGACACTGGCTGGAATTTTGCTGCATTAAACCAAAAATAATGCACTCTAGTTAACACATTAATGTCATTTTGCGAATCCTATCCAGCACATTTACATTAATTCACTTAGATATTTTAAAATAAAGTGTGTTACCTGTGACTGAGTCCTCTTCCTTAGAGATACTCTGTATTGAAATGAGTGGAGTTGCTCTAACTGTGTCCAGTCAAAGTTGAAGTTTAGTTTTAGTATAGAGATACAGCATGGAAACAGGCCCTTCGGCCCAATGGGTCCACCTGACCATCGACCACCCGTTCACACTAATTCTATGTTATCCCACTTTCTCATTTTAACATTATCAATATAGTTAATGGTAATCATCAGTGCATTATTGTCTGTGGCTGTTACTTGTCTTGTTAATTGTTTCTTCATTCTTCATCATTGCAAAATCTAACTTGACTGGTTTATCTTCTTGTTCTTTGAATAGAGTCCATATAAACGGGACTGAGGTGGAGCGCGTCTCCAACTACAAATTCCTCGGGGTACACATCTCAGAGGATCTGTCCTGGTCCCTCAATACCACCAAACTGATCAAAAAGGCGCAGCAACGCCTTTACTTCCTGAGGAGGCTCAAGAAAGCTCACCTGTCCCCCCAGATCCTGACCAACTTTTACCGCTGTACCATCGAAAGCATCCTGACCACCTGCTTCACGGTATGGTACAGCAGTTGCACCGCAGCGGATAGGAAGGCACTACAACGGGTGGTGAAAACCGCTCAGCACATCATCGGTGCCCCGCACCCTGCCATGGATGCCCTCCACCGAAAACGGTATCTGAGACGGGACAGGAAGATCATCAAGGACCCCTCTCACCCTAACCATGGACTGTTTGCCCTCCTCCCATCAGGGAGGCGGTACAGGAGCCTCAGGTCTCGAACAAGCAGGATGAGGAACAGCTTTTTCAACAACACACTTACATTGCTGAACTCGGAGTCCCGTCGCTAGATATCTTTGGTCTCTCCATCCACATTGTTAACCAATAATCTTCTTACTCTAATGTATGCTTGTTCTGTACTTTTTTTATTCCTATCTTGCACTATGACTATGACCAGACGCTAAACTGCATTTCGTTGTACCTATACTTGTGTCTGTGCAATGACAATAAAGTTGAATTGAAGAGGTAGAATATTACAAGTTGTCCATTTCTTGAGTGCAGGCTTTCCAAAACTGGAGAAATGCTTTGTTTATAAATTATCACATTTTTATTTACAACATTGGAGCATTGCAAAAAAATTGCTTTTCCCATTTGATCGGAGATTAATTGTTTTCAACAATGTGATGTTCTTTCCATTGGAAAAAAATACTGCAGGTTCTGGAATTTCAAGTAAAACCAGAAATGCCTGAAGAATTCAGCCAGTCAAGCAGCAGCTGTGGAAAGAGGAAACACATATTGTTTCAGTATTTCTCAGAACCACTGACTCCAAACTTTGACTGGATTGTCTTTCAACATTTTCTGCCTCATTAGCTGGGTCCTGCTATCACCTTTGGTTTTGATTCTTTCTCACTCTTTTAGCTTTGTCAAGCTATCTAATGTCACCTCCATCAATATCAGTCTATTTCCTCCTACATCACAAAGTATGTAGGGAGAGGATGAGAAAGTGGTTAACATTGAACTAGTGTGAACGGATGATCGATGGACTGCATGGACTCAGTGAGCCGAAGGGCCTGTTTCCATGTTGAAGCTCTAAACTAAACCATGCCTAACTCTTGTTTGCTAAACACGTTGAAAAATGCTCCTTTCATACTACAGCAGTGCATTTGGAAATGTATGATATACTAGACTAAGTGGGACCAGCTGGGTCCCATATTCACACAGGAGGGCTGGTTCCCCAACGCAATATTCCACCTCTCCACCAATTCCAATATTGGTGGCCTGTGGTGGGGGAGGGGGGCTTTCTGGAGCGCTAGTATAGGTATTGTGGGCTGAAGGGACTGGTTTCCTGAGGGCTGGTATTGACATTGTGGGCCAAATGGATTATTGGGGTGACAGCTCAGTCAGTCAAGCCTGATGTGCTGGCAGCTCACTCACGGCTGGTGAGCGAGCAGTTGACTATTGGCTATTCCTTGAAATTCCATTTCAAGCAGGGTGCAAGGCCACCAAATTCAAATGCAGTTTCCAACCATTTCAAGCAGGGTGCAAGGCCACCAAATTCAAGTGCAGTTTCTTCCCACTTCAAGCAGGGTGCAAGGCCACAAAATTCAGGTACACTTTCCTACCACTTCAAGCAGGGTGCAGGGCCACCAAACTCAAGTGCAGTTTCCTACCACTTCAAGCAGGGTGCAGGTTCCACCAAACTCAGGTGCAGTTTCCTACCACTTCAAGCAGGGTGAAACCACAATAAAACCACCACAAAATCACACAAAACACCACATAAACACTACATAAACACCACACTCACAGTTCAGTAGACATTCAGTGTGTTCAGTTAATTCACAGCTCAGACAGAGTCATGACCTCTCCCTTCCCTATCTTGCAGAGACTGAGCCACACCCATACAGAAGTTCAAATGAAATTTAGTTTCTGCAGTCATACAAACAAGAAGAAGAACCAAGACACAACACAATTTATACAAACATCCATCACAGCGAATCTCCTCCTCACTGTGATGGAAGGCAAAGTCTTATCTCTCCCCTGCATTCCCCATTCTCTTCCCGATGTCAGAGTCAAACCCCCGGTGGGCGATGGTAAATAAGTCCCGCGGCCATTAAAGCCGCGCCGGGCGATGCAAGGCCATGCTCCGGGTCTTAGATGGAGTTTTGAGATCATAGAACTGAAGGATTGTTTGAACTAATAAGTGAGGCAATATGAGCTGAAAGATACATCTCCAAAGTGAGTATGTGCAGGAAGGAACTGCAGATGCTGGTTTACACCGAAGATAGATACAAAATGCTGGAGTAACTCAGCGGGACAGGCAGCATCTCTGGAGAGAAGGATGACGTTTTGGGTCGAGTCTCAAGAAGGGTCACGCTTCCATTTGCTCAAATCTACAAGCAATCTAGTTTTTGTGTCTAACTCCAAAGGGAGCACAGGAACGAGGGTATCTGGGAATGTCAGTACACCAATCTTTAAGCACAACAGAACAGGTTTGAAAGGTTTCTAAAATGTATTTGGTTATAGATTCTTATTCCAAGCCAAATAGAGGACAGAATCAAGAAAATTATGTTAAATGAATATGACAAAATAACTGCAATTGCTAGAAATCATATAAAAAGAAACCCCTGGAAAAACTCAGCACATCAGACAGCATCTGTGGGGGGGGAAACAGAGTTAATATTTCTATGACCACTTTGTAGGGAGAACTATGATGAACAAAAAGGCAGTAGAGGTTAAATCATGAAACAAAAACAGCAACTGTCCATTTCCCTCTGCAGATGCTTCCCCAGTCTGCTGAGTTCCTCCAGGAATTTGTTTTTTTTTTGCTCAGGTTTTCAGCATCTACAGCCTCATGTGTCTCTCCTGGGACTCTGTCCCTTGTGTACTTGCTTGGAGCACTTTACAGAGGCTGTAGTTTTTCCTCCTTTGTCGCTCATCACCCATCTTCAACTCACGTCCCTCTTTTCCCTCCCTCCTCTCACCTTTCACCCTTATCCCTCAATCCAGCTTGACATTTGACTCCACTTTTGCTCTCCTTATGCGACTCCCTTATGACACCTTTTCACATCTCGCCTTTGTCTGAACCCAATCTTGCAATCAACTGCCCCTCCTCACCTGTATCCACCTGTAACTCGATAGGCTTTTTTCCCACCCCCAACTATCTTTTCCACTGTTCTCTCCCCTACTCTGATCAGTCTGAATAAGGGAACTGGTCCAAAACATAATCTGTCCATTTCCCTCTATAAATCTGCCTGACGCTTTGAGTTCCTCCATCGCTTTGCTTTTTGCTCAATCTTCCCAATCTGCCTGCCTTTGGGATGTGGGAGGAAACCAGAAGACCCAGGGAAGATGTTCAAGGTCACATGGTCACAGGTGCAAACCCCACACTGACAGCATCGGAGGTCAGAATTGAATCTGGGTCTTCTGGCACTGCTTTGTTAATGCTCCATTGTGTCTCTGTGCCATTCTGTTTAATTGCTTCTAGCTGAAAGATTACGCAATAATCCAACCATATACAATGTAAACATTTTAGGGAATATTTATCCAGATTAGAGAGGCACTGCAATATTAAATGCAAATATTTACAAAAGCAACATGTTGTGGATGTTGGATATGTTACACAAAAAGGGAAAAAAGGTGGAAATGCTCAGGAGATCAGGCATCATGGGAGGTGAGAGCAACAATATGAAACTGCAGATCAATGAACTCAAGGAAAATGGAGAGTTAACACATATTAAACAAGGTACCTCCTTTTTCCTTCCTTCTCCCAGCCACCCCCCATCAGTCTGAACACTTCCCTACAATTCCTTGACCTCACTATCTCCATCGCAGACTTCTGACCGACATCCACTATAAACCCACTGACTCCCATGGCTATCTGGACTACACTTCTTCCCACCCTGCTTCCTGTAAGGACTCCATACCCTACTCCCAATTCCTCTGTCTATGCCGCATCTGCTCCCAGGATGAGGCGTTCCACACCAGGGCATCTGAAATGTCCTCATTCTTCAGGGAACGAGGGGTTCCCCTCCTCCACCATAGATGAGGCTCACACCAGGGTCTCTTCCATACCCCACAACACTGCTCTCTCTCCCCATCCCCACACTCGCAACAAGGGCAGAGTCCCCCTAGTCCTCACCTTGCACCCCACCAGCCGTCACATACAACAAGTAATCCTCCGTCAGTTTCGCCACCGCCAACGTGACCCCACCACTCGCCACATCTTCCCATTCCCATCTCCCCCCATGTCTGCCTTCTGCAAAGACCACTCCCTCCGTAACTCCCTTGTCAATTTTTCCCTTCCCTCCCGTACCACCCCCTCCCCGGGCACTTTCCGTTGCAACCGCTCCAACCTCATCTATTGCATCCGCTGCTTTAGATGTCAGCTGATCTACATCAATGAGACTAAGACTCTGTCCTGGGTCTTCTCCATGGCCAGAGCGAGCAACACCGGAAATTGGAGGAACAGCACCTCATATTCCACTTGGGGAGTCTGCATCCTGCGGGCATGAACATTGAATTCTCCCAATTTTGTTAGCCCTTGCTGTCTCCTCCCTTTCCTCAGCCCTCGGGCTGTCTCCTCCCATCCCTCAGCCCTCGGGCTCCTCCTCCTCCTTTTCCTTCCTTCTCCCCGCCACCCCCTATCAGTCTGATTTTGTGTACCTTCGATTTTCCAGCATCTGCAGTTCCTTCTTAAACATATATTAAACAAGTGCATGCTAAGGATTAGGTGGGCAGAAGTGAAAGGATGTAAAAATGCCATGGGAGGCTATGACATAGGTGCCGATTTTGCTCGGCTCACAAAAAGGTTCAAATCCTTGGAGAACATTTTGTGAAGTAAATTGAAAATAAGTTTCCCACTAGTTTCACCTTAAAAATTCTGGATACATTATAATTTTGATTGATTGATTAAAAGATCCATCATGGAAACATGCCCTTCGGCCCAACAAGTCCAAGCCGACTATCAAACAGCCGATTACAAGCGTTCTATGTTTTCCCACTTTCAAATGCACTCCCTGCACATTAGGAGCAATTTACAGTCTAATTAACCTATAAAGCTGCAGGTGTTTGGGATGTGGGAGGAATCCAGAGCAGTGGAAATCGACATAGTCGCATGGAGAAGGTGCAAACTCCACGCAGACAGTACTTGAGCTCAGGATCAAACCTGGGTCTCTGTCGCTGTGAAGTAGCTGCTCACAAGTATGAGACAGTGAGTAATCTGTACCCCTGCATGACGTCCATAGCTCGGTAATCCCAGTAATTTTAGAAATCCAAAAATAGGCAGACCATTCTGCGGTACCCTTTCACGGTACTTGACATTCTGCGGGCTGTTGACATGGTGAATGGGGAGAGAATCTTGAATCAGGTATTATTGTCCCAAAATAAGGGGTTGTTTCTCTCTCCATAATTGTTGTCTGACCTCCTGTGTTTGGAATATTTTCTCTTTTTCAACACATTCCTAGTCCAACCAGAATTGTGTCAATCAATCACCTTGGAACCTGCAATTACTTAATCCCCTCAGGTGCATGGGAGGAATGGGATATGTGTTCCATCATGCTGATAAAAATGTGCATTGTTTACATTGTTGATGCCCAGTTTGACAGATCAGTGGTTAAAACAGCGTGGCATCAAATCATGGTTGTGTTTGTGTACCTACAATGCATGGGAAAGCTACATATTTTACTGCCCTTCCCAAAAATGATGTACAGCATGAGTTATGATGCAAATATGTATGTGTGTATGTATGTGTCTGTACATTGATCACAAGTAAACTTAGGTGAACACAATTTTAAGAACTGAGTGCACCTTGTGGTGAGATTGTTGGCACAATGTTGTACCAGGCACTGCCAATGGCTGAGAGTTACTGCTTTCAGTAAAAGATCATTTTTAGATAACTTTACCTCGGTTTATTGGCTTATGTAATTAGCAACACTAAAGAGAGCGGATGGAGCTTACAATAACACTGATGCTGTGGCTTGTCAGTGTAGCAGGATTATGTTTACATTACGATGGAAATAGAAAATTATAAGAATGGTAGCAAGAGGGGCAAGAAGCGAACTTGGCAGATACATGAGTGAGCTCTCGAGATAATGAGAAAAGTTGATAATCTGACATCCGATTATGTAGAAATCCTGATAGTTCAGCATCTGGCTGCACAACAAGGATCCACAAACCTGTCTTCCTCGATGGGACGGTGGTGGAGAGAGTCAAAAGCTTCAAATTCCTAGACGTGTATATTTCTGAAAGATCTGTCCTGGACACAGCACATTGATGTAATCATAAAGAAAGCCCATCAACCTCTCGACTTGCTTAGAAGACTGAGGAGATTCAGTATGCCAACAAATACCCCCCTGAACCTCTCCAGGTGTATAGTAGAATAGTGATAGGTTGCATCAAAGCCTGGTTTGGCAACTCGAACGCTCAGGAACGAAGATGATTGCAAAATTGCTGAACATTGCCTATTCCATCAAGGGTACTGACCACCCAACCATTGAAAGGATCTACAAGAGTCGCAACCCCCAAAATGCAGCCAGCATCATCAGGGACCTACCCACACCCTGCCCACACATTCCTTTCACTCCTGTCATTGGGAAGAAGGTATAGAAGCCTGAAAATTGTAATGTCCAGGTTCAGGAACACCTTCTTCCTTAAAACCATCAGGCCATTAAATACTACAACTTCCACAAATAGGCTCAAGACTTGGGGGCAATATTTGTGACTATTTGCGCTAGTATTGTTTATTTATTTGCCTGCTTTTTCATATTTATACTGAACTTTTTTTTCTTGTGTATGGTGGGTTTTATGGTATACTATGTTTACATATCTGTTGTGCTGTTTTTTGACTTTCATTGTGTTTTAACACTTAACTATCATTTACATATATATTGCAGGTTATTCTATGCCCCATGTCCCTAGATATCATTCTACAATGAGTGATTAAGAGGCTAGGGCAATACTGCCAAAATGTTCAATATTTTACCATTGCCAAGGGTGACTTCAGTCAGGTGGATTCTCAGCCTTTGGTCCCTTTATAATGCCTGCTACCTTTCTTTTGATGGACTCAAAACATGCATATCCACGTGCAAACTGAGAGAAACTACTTCATATTACACAAAGGCATACCAGTTTTACTTTAATCCTGCCTAATTGCTTCAGTATCTCTGCTAGAGTTGGAAGAAGTTTATTTGTGTGGTGATCAGAGCATCCTCCTGATTACACAGAGATGTATTCCGTGGAAAAATCTCTTCATGGTTGCTTTGAAACGTTCAATACAGTACAATAGTTTGGTGCAAGAATAAAATCCCTTGTGTGTATTGATTGTTCAATATAGCTATCCCGATCAACATTTAATTGCGTGTCCCCATGGGAAAAATCTACTTGTGTAATTACTTTTGCCCCAGCCAGCTCAGCCAAAAGGTCCTGTGATGCTGGCAGTGGATATTATTCACCATCCACCACTTGATTTACTGTGCCCTTGGAGTCATTATAAAACTTGACTCTTATATCTGGTTTTGGAACCATCACAAACCTCAGCATTGTGATTCATCTTCAGTGAAACGCCAAGCCATTTATCCAACTGAATCGGATAATTGGCCCTTGCGTGTAGGTTACTTATAGAATCTGGGGGGGGGGGGGGGGGGGGGGGGGGGGGGGGGGGGAGAAAGTGGAGAGCATAAATTTATATTGGTGTGAAGGGTTCTTGATGGTGACAACAGATGTGATGGTGATGTGACAACAGTGGGTCAAAGGGCCTTTTTCCATAGATGGACACAAAATGCCGGAGTAAGTCAATGGGTCAAACAGTATCTCTGGAGAAAATAGATGGGTGATGTTTCAGGTCGGAACCCTTCTTCAGACCAGTGTCTGCATTTTCATTACATATGGCCTTTTTCCATGTTATATGACTCAATGATTCCACAAACAGTCTTCACACCCAGTTTAATGTTGATGTGCACTTTATTGATTTTAACATCTTCGTGGGCATCATTAAAAGTGCTTGCATTCATATTCAGCGGTGTCTAGACACAGCTTGGCAAACTCTGAAATTAATGTTTCCCCAATTAAATTTTTGCTGCCATAAACATGCCTTCCCTAGGTCTATCATAAAATGTTGCTTCTTTAGTAGATAGAATGTCTCTCAAGTGCACCTTTAATTAGGCTATGCTTTAATGTCGGAATTCCATGAATAAGTGTCTCAGCTATTAACTGAGCTGAACACAACACTGAAGCTGCACCTGAACGCGTTTGTTTTCAGTTATGATTTTTGTCTTGAAAACTCAATTCACTTGCTTTTGTCATTAAAAAAAAGAAATAGTCATTATTCTGCTGGGATCTGGACATCTATTACAAGGCCAACATTTATTGACCATATTATCCTGGAATAGACAGTGGTGAGCCATAGTCTTGAACTGTAGTAGTGCTGTCTGGTGCAGAAGGTCCCACAGTGGTGATGACGAGGAAGTTCCATGATTTAGACGCAGTGATGATGAAGGACTGGCGATATGCTTCCAAGTCAAGGTGGTGAGCAATTTGGAGGAAAAAGCAAATGGTGGTTTATCCATGTTATGATTTCGGTTTTTTTCGTGAGGTAAAACTCAATGGGTTTGGGATATGTTGTTAGATGGCTGGGTGATTAATAGTATTGCCCTTATGTGCCAATGCAGGGGGAAATTAATAGTTAGGCGAATGGATGAAGTTATCATCAAATGGGTTTCTTGTCCCAGATGGTTCAAGCTTCAAAAAAATTAGATCTCAACAAGGAGGGTGGAGAGAAATCAATCATGTTCCTGAATACTGCTTTGCAGATACTGGAAAGGCCTTGGGTTGTTAGTGGGTGAGTCATTCACTGCAAGATACCCAGCCTATGAGCTGCCCTAATAGCATGGTAATCATAGCTAGACGGCATAGATTTAAGGTGAGAGGGGAAAAATGAAATAAGAACCTGGGGCAACCTTTTTATACAGGTTGTGTTGGTAAATGGAATGAACTGCCGGAGGAAGTAATTGAGGCAGATATAATGACAAAATGTAAAAGCATTTTGACAGGTACTTGGTTAGGAAAGATTTAGAGGGATATATGCCAGGCATGAGCAAATGGGACTAGCTCGGATGAGACATCTAACTCGGCAGATGAGTTGGTATGAAGGGCCCCATTTCCATGCTATGCAGCTCCATAACTACCTTCCTTTATGTGATGGATTTCTCAAACCACTATAACCATATAACCATATAACAATTACAGCACGGAAACAGGCCATCTCGGCCTTACAAGTCCATGCCGAACAACTTTTTTTTCCCCTTAGTCCCACCTGCCTGCACTCGTACCATAACCCTCCATTCCCTTCTCATCCATATGCCTATCCAATTTATTTTTAAATGATACCAATGAACCTGCCTCCACCACTTCCACTGGGAGCTCATTCCACACCGCCACCACTCTCTGCGTAAAGAAGTTCCCCCTCATATTACCCCTAAACTTCTGTCCCTTAATTCTGAAGTCATGTCCTCTTGTTTGAAATGTCCTCATGTCCTCTTGTCCACTGAAGAGGTTTCCCCTTGACATCTGTTGACCATTTTTTACCAGAGTGCTTTGATACCTTAATTCGTCAAATAATACATTTAAAAGACAATTGGACCTGTATATGGATAGGAAGGATTTAGAGGGATATGAGCCAAATGCAAGCAGGTAGGCCTAGTGTAGATGTGGCATATTTGGTAACCTCAAGAAGAGCAAGGTGACATACCTCAATGACTACCCACCGGTGGTGCTGGCGTACATTGTGAAGAAGTGCTTTGAGAGATTGATTGTGAGGCAAATCAATTCCTGCATCAGTAATGAACTGGACCCTCTTGAATTCAACTACAGGCATAATAGATTCACAGCAGATGTAATCTTGCTGGCTCTCCACTATGCACTGGACCACCTGGACAACAGGAACACGCACATCAGGCTGTTGTTCATCAACTACAGCTTGTCGCTCAACACTATCATCCCTTCCAAACTCTTCGACAACAGGGTGTCAGGGGTTATTGGGGAAGGCAAGAGAATGGGTTTGAGAGGGAAAAATAAATTAGCCAAATAAACATGATGGGCGAAATGATCTAATTGTGCTCTTATAAGTTATGAACATGAAATATAGGTTTCTGTTCCTCCTTATACCACTGGATCCTCAACCTCTTCATCACCTCTTCACTGACCATCATCACTGGAGTACCTCAGAGCTGCATCCTCAGTCCCTGCTCTGAGGTGGATTATCAGATGAATAATGGGTAACAACAAGTCAGAGTACTGACGGAGATCGATAATCTAGTTGAGTGGTGTCAGAATAACAATCTTGCTCTCAACTTTAGCAGGACCAAAGAGATAATTATTGCCATGGGAAGAGAAAGCTGAGGGATCACGCCGAGGGACCACGGGGATTGGCGGTGGAAAGAGTTCAAGTTCCTGGGAGTACACATCCCTGATGATCTGTCCTGGGTCTGGCATCACAATCACAAAGAAATCTCAGCCACACGTCTATTTCCTCAGAAGGTTGAGGAGATTTCACACGTTGTAAAACACTTTATCAAACTTCTACAGGTGTATGGTGAAGAACAACATGGCTTGCTCAGGGATGAAGGAGGCTGCAATTGATGGTATACATTGTCCAGACCATCATGGGTATGTACCTCCCCAGCATTGAAGGAATTTACAAGAAACGCTGCCGCGAGAAGGTGGTGAATATCATTAAAGACCCACAACACCCTGGCCACGTTCTCGTCATGCTGCTGCCATCGGAAACAAGGTACAGGGTCCTGACAACCATTGCCGCCAGGTTCAAGAGCAGCTTCTCCCATCAACATTAGGTTATTGAACCACCTCGCTCAATGCTAACCATAAACCTATCTCAGCACCAAAACACTATGGGCTTTGCTATTATGGTTGCTCCACGTACCTTGGTTTTTACACTATCAGGGTCTGATTTATTCAAAATCAATGACAATTTATTTTTGTTGTGTCTAATATGCCGGTAAAGCTGCAGCATATAAAAATGTAATTGCTCTAGTTTATATCTGGGGCACATGACAAATAAATATTCTTGACTTTACTCTTGGATCGTGACATCATGCGGAGTGGGTCAAATTGACGGGAAGTGGTCAGTCTTTAGAATTTTCTGCCCATGAGTTTTGTGAAGGTTCAAAGATCAAAAGATGTCTCAATATTAAAGGAATACAGCATAAAGATCAGACATGTACTGGCTGAATGATAGCACAGGAACGAGATGCTGAATAACATTCTCCAGCTTCCATTTCATTGGTTCTCTTAAATGATAGGACCATAATAAGTCCATGTGCAGCTTGGAACTGAGTGCATGTGGATGATGTTTGTTTCATCTTGCTTTCCAGCTTTATTGATCACACCACTCCCTATTTTATCAACCTCTTTTAAACCTATTTTGCCTCTTCCCCTGAGCCAAGTACCCACAAGTTTCATTTCAATCCTATATCTTTGTCAGGTCTCGGGTTTGATCTAGTTTCTGTTTCTTATTGTTTTTTAGTATTAGAGTGTGCATTCTTGTTTTATTTTGGTGTCTCGCATCTCCTCTTGTTTCAGGTCCCATTTCCTATCAGGTCGTTTACCCTCATGTGATTATTGGCCCCGCCCTGATGTGTTTCACCTGTGTCTCGTTATCCCCTGCTAGTCTGTATTTAAGCCCTTTGTGTTTTAGTTCTCATTGCCAGTTCGTTGTGTATGCTACTTGGTATCACCTCGTTCCAGCTCTAGAAATCTTGTGACCTCGACCATTGCCTGTTTTTCGACTTCTGTTTTTTGCCTGCTCCTAGATTGTACTGTTGCCTCTGTTTTGCTTACCTGTGTACCGACTTGGACCGATTAAACTCTGAAGACTGATCTGCCCTGTGTCTGAGCCTGCATTTGTGTCCTCCTCCTTGTTCAGTTCTGATACTCTTTCAATGTCTTGAATCATTCTGTTGACTCCCATTGTTTCTTTTATTGCCTTAACATTGAATTCTATCTACAATACTTCCCAACCTTACTGTGTGCAATCCTCCTTCCCAGAATTCTACTTCTTCAACTGATACTTGGATCCAAAGCGCTTTTGTGGACATAAAGATGTCATTACGCATGATTCATAGGCAAATGTGTCACGTGGCTGGAAAACAAAATAATGATGTGCAACTTTTTAGAGGTGCTGGCATGCCATTCCAGAGCGTATTTGTAGATTGGTTACTCCACACTAACTAATGTAGTGCTTTATTATTAGAAGCTCCGCCTACTACACGGTTCATATTATTGTAACCCAGCTTGTGCTGTTAGTCTTGTTACCGCTACACAGCTGAAGTAACATGTTGTAGTGTACTGTAAGTGTCTTTTAATAAACTCTGTTGTACCATGTTTGTGAGAATGACTGGGTCATTTACAGTATTGTCACAAACAAAGCACTGTTTGGATCCGCATCGAATCAGAGATGGGAGCACAGATGTTGGAAGACAGCTGCCCTGTAAAACAGGGACGTCTGTGGTCTTGAATGAGTAGAGAGGTTGGTTTATGATAATATAGACTCATAACAGTAGAAGAGACTGGATGGACCAGCCCTCTATTTCAGAATGCCCAAATCCTGCTTTGGTACTTCTCCATTTGGTTTTCACTCAAGGTAGCAATGTTAATGTCCTTGCTGTTTGTACAAATGCTGTGGCATCAGATCATGTCCACACTTCCAGACTTCCAGAATCAGAAGTTTTTACACTTTTCGCTGGTGATTTATTTGCATTCTTTCACTAGCAGAAAGTCAAGATGCCTGCTAAATGTACAGGGGATCAGCTTCAGGGGCAAGTAAGTTACACTTAAGCCAAATAGTGCAGAGAGATGTTCACCAGTGGAATAGTGGTTGGTTATCAGTTGGTTATCAGACGACTCATTAAAATTGAGAAAGTTATTAGTTAGACTTGATCAAGGTCTTCAAGGTCATGAAAAAGTGTGCATTGATGGATTTGTCCCTCTGGTCACTGAGATACTAAAGAGGGAGTACAAATTATAAATATCGGCAAAAGAATAAAAGGAGAGATTTGCATTATTAAGGTTGAGTCGAGAAATTATTTGGAAAAATTTGAATGCATGACAGCAAATGTTATAGAGTATGCTGTTTGTTCACTATAGCATGCTACCATTCTATCAAGTAGGATTTCCAGTAGTCTTACTGTTTCATATAAGACAGGAAGACTGGGTCAGAGGATGGGCAATTAAATGGTAAAATAATTTAATTTTTAGTAAACAGTGACTGAATCTAAGTGATAGTTTTTAGAATTATCAGTCAACCAAACACCGTGACATCCAAAGCAATGGGAGAAGTAAGGGGCTAACAGGATGGGTTGGATTGGTGGTACAAGATATTTATGAACAAGTTTCGACTGGAGGAGTACAGAAGCAAAATCCTGCAGATACTGGAAAGTTGAAATAAAGCACAATTAATCAATGGGTCAGGCAGTATCTGTGGAGAGAGGAAGACGTGTAATGTATTGGGGTTACAGCCTTTTATCAAAATATTAGAACACTTAATGTATAGACTCCAATGAGCTGAACGGTCCTTTCTATTTTATGTCTTTTACTTATAATCTACACAGCTGCAATGTTCCTTCCTCTGTCTTCAACATTTTGACATAAAGAGTGCCATTCTCTGGCTAGTCTGATTAATGTGCGATTTGTGACAAACACCCTTCTGCTTGGGTTTGCATAGAGTGCCTGGAAGTGGTTGAAATCTATTGATTTGTTTGCCTTACAACACTTCAAAGAGCAAGAAAAAGAAAGCTGGTTTGTATTTCCTTTGTGAACGAAAAAAAACTTTTCATTTTTTTTCTTATTAATTTCTCGAAATTCTTGAAGTCGATGAGTCCTGGATCCCTTGACCTCTTGCAAAGAAAGGGCTCTTGCCCCCAAGAGCCTACCCATGCATTGAAGAGAGAGAGAAAATTCACAAGCACCACGTTGAATTATTGGCCATTGTGACCGCCAAACAAAAGCCTTTCATCAAAGGTCCTTAATACACGTTTTTCTTTCATTCCTCTGTGAAATAGGCTGGGCAACAATTAATTTCAGAGAGAATTCATCCAGGATCCATTACTTCCCCCAGCCCTATTGCTTTAATGAAAATCTATTTCCCTCTCTTTTGTGTCCAATATAATTTAATGCCCATTTTATTAATGGCCTGAAATAATTATGGAACCTTTGTGATTCTGAAGTATGTTTCATTTAATTGTGCAATAAATGTCTAATCTTTTCCTCCATCTAAAGCTATTATGGCATTAAAATTAACAATTATGCAGCAAATGTCTTGGTGAATGCACAGGGGTCCATTGAAATCACTTCTGATAACAAGACATATATAAATCATTCATGAGAACAATTTCTGAAAAGAAAAAATTATTTGTGTTTTGAATGACATTGAGGAGCTTGGTCTGGACCACAAGAAGATAGCACTAAAATCATCATTTTTTTCCCCTCTCTAAATTGCATTATCCTACCCAAGCTTTACTCCCCCTTCTTCATTTTAGTAGGACAGATATTTTCAGAATTAATTAACTGTTAGCTCAGAAGGTAAAATATCTATTCTTTTTTTAAAGGACTAGAATAACTATTACATGCTCATCATTCAACTCTGGGCAGCATTTGAAGGTAAGGCGATTAAATAGGCGAAGCTTGCCTTTTTCATTTCTGCTATCTTTCTGGGAATTAATAGCCCTACTGATAGAAACACCAGTCAGGTGAGGCTAAGTTTGTTGTCTCAGCACTTTATTAGTGTCATGTCAGGATAATGATTTGCTTCTGCACACATTGCAACAGCGAGTGGTCATCTTTCCTGGGAAGACAGGAATCAGTTAAGATTTTCTTGATCTGCATTATCAGCATATTTACTTTCTTCCTTGTTGGACCAACTGGGCCGCAATCTGTAAATAAGATGGGTGCCTCGTGTAGACAGCCAAAAATTTGGTAGCTAAATTGATCACGAAGGAGAAAGTGCAAAAATGATTTACAAAATGATAGTAGAACTGGAAGGTTACTGCCCACAGGAGAGACTGAATGGGTAGGGGCTCCATTTTCTAGATGACCTACAGGAGGTCATACAAATTCTGAAGCTATTTAATAGGGCTGATGGATAGATGTTCCCACTCTTGGAGGAAATCAAAACTAGGCTCCATAAATAGAATAAATCCACTGACATACCCATAGACACTCCTCCATCCAGATTAGCTAGATTGTAAAAGTTGCTGCTTTGGGAATAGTTGAGTAAAATATATGGAAACACTTAAAAGTAAAGCCAATGAAGTGTAAGGGTCATATAAAGGGTGCCAGCTCTTTTATGCAACTGTCTCTTAAATTCGCTGATGTACCTTAACTTTAGACCCGTTATAAACCCGAATTTATAATTCTTATCCTTGAATAATTTTAAACTTATATTTCAAGTCCACCTAATTCAATTCTGCCTTTCAGATATTCATATGGACATACAGCACAGAAACAGACTCTTCAGCCAACAAACGATCACTCAGTTTTACACTCATCCTAAACTAATACCATTTAATTCTCCCATTCCCATCAATTACTCCCCAGATTCTCTACCAGTCAACTACACATTAAGGGTAATTTACAGTGGCCAATTAACCTACCAGCCTGCCCACTTTCCTTTCCTATAGAAGGAAACCGGAGCACTCAGAAGAAATCAGTGCAGTCACGGGGCGAATGTACAAACTCCACATTGACAATAGCCAGGGTCAGGATTGAACCTGCGTCTCTGGAGCTATTAGGCAGTGGTTCCAATAGCTGTGCCACTGCACCATTCTTTAAACTCATAATTTTGCCAAAGCCTCCTTTGGCTTACCATTCATTGTTATATCGGTTTTCTGAGCAATAAAATACTTATGCATGGAACGGATGTTACAATAATGCAAGTTATTGATGTTCTGGGTTCAAGGAATTAACATAAATTGGTATCAATCTGAGTTGAGAAGATCAGGAAATGTTTGCTGCAGAATGTGTGGAGGTATCACTTACAAATTGCAGGGGGGAAATGAAGAACATGACAGGGAAATCAGAGCAATTGATAGATCAGTGTGGCTTCAACCCATGCTTAGAATAGAGTTCTGGTCACCATATTAGGCAAGCATGGTTAAAATGGACATAGGTTTACCAGGATGTTGCCACAACAGCAAGACCACAACAATTAAGAAATGACTGAGCAGCCAATGTGAAGGGAACACTTAATGATGAATTTTTATAATTGTAGAGATGTTTAAAGTGAAGGACTCACTTTCTGATTTCCCAAAGCCTCTCTATCACTTACTGAGCACAAATTCACAATGCACTGACCTGGGTGAGTGTAGCTCCAACAAGAGGTTCAACATCCAGAACAAAACAGACTATTTGATTTACAACCCATCTATCATACAAAACTTTCACTTCAATTGAGGGGTGCCGTGGCACTGAAAATAGCATAGTTGCCTCACAGCTCCGTTGACCCGGGTTTAGCCTGATCTCTGACACTTTCTCCCTGTGATTGCGTGGGTATCACCTGGGTTCTCTGGTTTCAACCAACATCCCACGGATGTACAGGTTATTAAATTAATTGGCTGCTCTAAATTATAGAAGGCAGTGGAGGCCAATTCACTGGATGTTTTTAAGAGGGAGTTAGATTTAGCTCTTAGGGTTAAAGGAATAAATGGATATGGGGAAAAAGCAGAAATGGGGTACTGATATTAGATGATCAGATATGATCATATTGAATGGCAGTGCTGGCTCGAAGGGCCGAATGGCCTACTCCTGCACCTATTTTTCTATGTTTTTTATGTTTCTATGTTTTCTATATCAATGGGTTGGATGAGGATGTACAAGGCATGATTAGTAAGTTTGCAGATGACACAAAAATATGTGGTAATCAAGAATTAGATGCTGCCTCACCCACTGAGTTTCCCCAGCATTTTTGTCTACCTTCAATTTTTCCAGCATCTGCAGTTCTTTCTTAAGATATAGAGCAAGATCTTGATCAGCTGGGCAAGTGAGCTGTGGAATGGCAAATGGAGTTTAATTCATATTTGAGGTGTTGCATTGCACTTTGGGAAGTTAATCCAGGACATGACCTTCATGGCGAATGGCAGGGCCCCGGGGAGTAGGGTTGCCAACTATCCCGTATTAGCCGGGACATCGCGTATATTGGGCTAAATTGGTTTGTCCCATACGGGATCACCCTTGTCCCGTATTTGACTGCTACATCTCGGGTCGACGGGACTGTCGGGTCAGAGCCTCGCGTCCGGCCCCGCTTCACCCGTCCCGGTGTAGTGCAGCCCATGGAGTGCAGCAGCAGCGCCTCACCAGTGACCCCATCGGTCAGCAGCCCAGCCAGCTGTCTGACTTTCGGACCTCCGCTTACGGCCGACACCACCACCCCTTCTTCTCATGGCCGATCATCGGTTCATGAGTTGGATGGGGTGTGATGTCGTGCGCAAAGTCCGGCGTCCGGGCCAAAACTCCTCTGCTGTCCCGCCAGCTGGACTTTGTGTGCAGTCCAGTACCCGGGCCAACTCATCATTCACCCAGCCACGGACGAGTCGGTCAACAAGGTGCCGTCGGGAATTTGTCCCTTATTTTGACCTTTTGTCCCTTATTTGGGAGTGAGAAAGTTGGCAACCTAGACTGGGGATTGTTATAGATCTGGGAGAGCCTATCTACTTGTGGTGTCACAAGTAGATAGGCTGATGAAGATGTCTTTTGGTATTAGTCAGGGAATTGAGTATTGAAGTTGAGACATTATATTACAGTTGTACAAGATGTTGGTGAGGCTACACTGGAAGTATTGTAGGTACACAAAAAAGCTGGAGAAACTCAGCGGGTGCAGCAGCATCTATGGAGCAAAGGAAATAGGCAACGTTTCGGGCCGAAACCCTTCTTCAGACTTAATGTCGTGCGCACGTGGCTTAAACACTGGAAGTATTGTGTTCAGTTTGGGTCTCCCTGGTGTAGGAAGGATGTCATTAAGCTGGAAAGAGTGCAGAGAAGATTTACGAGGATGTTATAGAGGTGTATAAAATCATGAGAGGAATAGATATGGTGAATGTAGTCATTTCTTCGCCATTGAGGACTTCCCATCTCATTCTTTGCCTGAGACCTATCCTGCGACCTTACTGCTGTGAGTGGTCCTACCAGGAACATCGCTCCAGTTGATGACAGTCTTGAGTCATTGGAACATGCAAGCCTCTGCTCTGCATGAAGCCAATAATCCCACGTACCACATGTCCTAGACTAATACAACACAGAACAGGTCCTTCAGCCCACCCAGTCCATGCAAACTATTCATTACTCATCTACACTAATTCTATACATGTTCTATGTCTTGATGATTCAAGTGCTTGCTCAGATTCATCTTCAAAGTTGGTGTCTCTGTCTTCACCATCTCTTCAGGCAGATTATATCAGATTCCAAAAAACCTCTGGTTAAAACAGATCTCCTCCGGCTGGTTCTCCATGCCCAATTTATTTTCACTTTTTTGATATCTTCATTGTGGGAAATGTTTGCTACTATCTACACTTTCAAAGCCCATCATAATTCTCTGTATGATTCAATCAGGGCCCCCTTCACCCTCCTCCTCTCCAAGGAAAACAAACCCAGCCAATTCATCTCTCATCTTAAGCAAATGCTCCATCCCAGGAAACATCCTGCTGAGCCTCTCCAATGCAACCATGTCCTTCCCATAGTGTGGTGACCAGGACTGTTACACCATACTTCAACCATGGCCTCACCACTATTTTATCAAGCTGTACATAGCCTCTCTGCTCCTATATTCAGTGCCTCAGCTAATGAAGGCAAGTATCCTGTCCTCATTCTTCACCATCTTGTCTGCTTATGCTGACGTTTTCACTGGTCTTGCCTCTTCTTTTTCACTCAACCCATACACATCCAGCCAAGCACAAAGCAGCAAGGAAGAATAAATCAGGAATAAAAACGAAGCACATGGATGAATTGAAAGAAAATAAATAGAAACACAAAAGAGAAAAAGGCACAAACATCCAGAGTAAAACAAAGCAGCATAAATAGAAAAGAAGCAGACAGTCTGCAGATATAGAGTTGAAAATGAAAGCTTCTGGAGTGTTAAAAGTCAAAACATGAACCTCGCAAGTAGATTTCTAGTTCAATTGTCTTGAGTGTGCTTTGGTCATGTTTGAATCGATTATATTGTTAGGTTTGCAATTCCTGAAATAATTTGTTTTTTGTTGTGATTTCATAAGGTTAAGAGTGAAATTATATCACAGGCCTGTTTCAAGAAATGTTTGCTAATTTACCTACAGATATTATTGAGGGCCAACTCGCATTTAGATGAAACACTGTTTCGAATATACACTATACAATAACTCCATCTGACCTGAATATCTTCCACAGCCATTGTGCACTTTAATGAAAGAGATCCAGGAAATTACTCACTTTGGGAAAGAATTAAGAAGCCTGTCTCACTGTATATTTTATGTGAGTACATTACGGCAGAAAAATTACCAAAAAAATGATAGGGAAAAGAAAGTCATTGCAAGCTTTAAATGTGTTTAACCTTGACTCTACAAATGAATCGTAATTACACATAGAGGTCTCTCATTCTGTATTTAAATAGCATTAATTAAAAAGCAGTGGAGACTTTTATCTCAGGCCAAAGTTCCACACAATAGCACAAGGGGTAGCAAAAAAATTATTTGACCCTTTCAAAGCAAGTACAATGCTTTTCCCGAAAAGGTATTTTTTGTAGAAAAGGACAAAATGAAAAATGTATATCTCCTGAAATAATTTGTTCTGTGCTTAATATATTCCTTTTTTATTCATTGTGTTTCCTTTTAAAACTCAGGAAATGTTTGAGAAATGCATTTTCTTTTTCATTTCTATGTATTCTAAAATAATTATTTTCGATGTTATGCCTTGCAACAATTATTTGTGCAAACTTCCATTTTCCAAAAGAGTTATGAATGAGACTTAATGAAAACTTTACAACATATGCCATAGTATATAACAATAACATGATGATAGTTTGGCACAATTAAATGTCATTTATGAATGGAATGCCATTCTTCAAAGTGACATGGTTTATTTTAAACTATTTATGACTAATGTGCAACATTTTCTTTTATTCATTATTGGGATCTGAACATTATTGGCAAGGCCACTATTTATTGTCCAGTTCCACCTACACTTGAGAAATTGGCTGCCTTACAGAACATAAAAGCTTGCAGCACAGGAAAAGGCCTTTTGTCCCATCATGACCTTAATTTTATCCTTGTAATATCATTGCTGAGGTGACCCGTCGTCTTGTCAAAAACATTTCATTTGTTACCGTTGACCCTGTGTTAACCTACATATCACAAATAAAACTGAACTGAACTGAATGACCATGATGCCAATCTACAGTAACTAATCCCATCTGCCTGCACATGGTCAGTATCCTTCTATTCCCTGCCTATTCAAGTGTCTGTCTAAATGTCTCTTGAACGTTGCTATCATATCAACTTCTACCACTTCCCTTGGCAGCACATTACAGGCACCTCTGTGTAAATAATTTGCTTCATAAATCTCCTTAAACTTCCCCCTTTCACAGGAAGGCTACGCCTCTCATATTTGACATTTCTACCCTGGGAAAAAGATGCTGACTATCGACCTTCTCTATGCCTCTCATAATTGTATATACTTCTATTGGGTTGTCACACAGCCTCTGACACGCCAGAGAAAACAAACCAAGTTTGTCCAACTCTGCTTATAGCTAGAGCTCTCTAATCTAGGCAATATCCATGTGAACCTCTTCTCCACACCTTCTCTACATCTTTCCTGTAATGTGTTGAGCAAAACGGCACACATACTCCAATTGTGGCCTAAGTAAAATTTTACATAGAACCCAATTTTCAAGATCCCACTTCAAGATCCCTCTGTACATCAAAGTTGTTAAGGATCTTGCCATTAACTGTATACTTTCCTCATACATGTAACCTCCTAAAGTGAAATATCTCACAATTGTCCAGATTAAACTCCTTCTGCCATTTCTCTATACATCTGTAAATGGCCTTTACTCCATTGTATACTTTAACAACCCACCTCACTATCCACCCACTCCAACTATAATGCCATCTGTAAATTTACTAATCTGACCACATACATTTACATACATTTATATGCACATTTCACAAACAAACGAGATCTCAGCACAGATCCTTGAAGAACACCACTGGTCACAGACCTCCAATGCCCTCCCACCACCACCCTTTTATGGTCAAGCCAATTTTGTATTCAATTTACTCCCCAGTTCACCATGGATAAGACTACTGACTGGTACTTTGTCAAATGCTTTATAAAGTGTATATGGACAACATTCATTGCGCTTCCCTCATCAATCACTGCCATTACCTCCTCAATAAATTGAATCAAATTTACGACATGATTTCCACTGTACAAGGCCATGATAATTATATACAATAAGTCCACATTCTTCCAAATACAAATAATTGTGTAAGAATCTTCTCAAATAACATCCTATCACTGATGTAAGGTTCACCACCCTATAATTTTCTGAACTGTCCCTGTTGCCCATATTAAACAAAACAACAACTTTGGCTACTTCTAGGACTTTAGGACTTTAAGTGTCTAAAGAGGATACAAATATCTCTGTCAAGGTGTCAGCAATCTCCTCTCAGTATCCTGGGATAGATTTTTTTTAATTTTTTATTAGTAGTACAGTAAATTACAATAATACACATCAGATATATCTTATTACATTTGTTGTACCACTTCGTTTTTCGAGCTTTAAAAAAGATAGAAATAAAAGAAGTAAGGAAAGTGAGCAAGAATCGTGAAGGTGCAGGAAAGTGTTGGGAAAAGAAAGCCCCTGAGGGAAGAAGTTAGAGAAGGAAGTAAAGAAAGGAAATAAGACCCTAGAAAGAAAAGAAAAAAAAAAGGAAAAACAATCGCTCTATTGTAACACAAAACTCGTGCCAACCGTGTTTTTTTTTTTAAATTTATTTTATACCCCCCGTTACCAGATCCTGGTACAATTTATATTTTAAATTACTATTGCACCTTATGCTTGTAATAGTTCCATAAATGCAGACCACGTCTTTTGGAAGTGGTCTGCTTTGCCTGTTAGGAGGAGTCTCATCTCTTCCAAGTGTAGTGTTTCGAACATGTTTGAAATCCACATTTTTATTGTTGGTATTGGAGCATTTTTCCAAAATTTGAATATAAGCTTTTTTCCCATTATTAGCCCGTAATTAAGTAAGTTCTTTTGAAACACGTTTAATTCGGGGTTACCTTCCGATATTCCAAAAATGATCCATTCTGCTTTTGGTACAAGTTTTATTTAAAATAATTTTTTGAAGATTTCAAATATTTAGTTCCAGAATTTTTGGATTTCTATACAAAAAACAAAAGAGTGCGCTATGTTAGCTTCTTGTGACTGACATTTATCACAAATGGGTGAGACATTGGGGAAAAGTTTATTTATTTTAGTTTTTGAATAATATAGTCTATGTAATGTTTTATATTGGATTAGAGTATGTCGTACGTTGATCGAGCATTTACGCACATATAGTAAGTGTTTATCCCAGCTCTCTTTTGAAATTTTTATAGCTAGTTCTTGTTCCCAGACTCTTCTAATACCATCGGTTGTAGGTATTTCTATATTTAAAATAATGTTGTATAAGTATGATATTAGATTTGCTGATTCAGCCTTTGTCTTCATGGCTTCATCCAATAAGTCTGGGGGCATGTTATGATAGTCTTTTGTGTATTTTTTCAGATAGTCACGGATTTGAAGATATTTAAAATATTGATTATTTTTCAAATTATATTTCAGTTGTAATTGTTGAAATGATAATAATTTTCCCAATTCATACGTCTCCGAACGTTTTGATTCCCATTCTTTCCCATTGTGTAAATGATTTATCTATAATTGAAGGTTTAAATGACGGGTTATTGACTATTGGCATTAAAAGAGATAGATTTCTTAATTTTAGATTCTGTTTTATTTATTTCCAAGTTCTAATTGTGCTACGTATCATTGGATTTTTATTATAATTTTCGTTATTCAGATTCATTGGTGAGAGGAGAGTCGCTCCTGTATTACACGGAGAGCAGTCCTCTCTCTCCATTACAATCCACTGGGATAGATTTCAACAGGCCATGAGGTCTTATCCGCCTTAATGTTTGTCATGTCACCCAACACCTTCTTATTATTGACATGCTCTCAAATATTAACATACTCCTCCTTGATCCCACCATCATACATGTTCTACTCCCTCATGAACACTAATGTGATGTACTTATTTAAGACACCACCGACCTTCTCAGGCTCCATGCATTCATTCAGTCTTTTGTCCTTGGGTGTGCCTCACTTTCCATAGATACACTTCTGTTGTGTCGTTGAAGCTTTGGCAAGTTGCTGTTATGCATCCTGTATTAAGCAGCCATGGTGCCATTCTGATGACTGGCATTGAGGCTTAGTTGAGGGCTGTGTGGGTAATCAAGCAGAATTGTTTGTTGTTGACGATAGACACAAAATTATGGTGTAACTCAACGGGACAGGCAGCATCTCTGGGGAGGAATGGGTAACGTTTCAGGTTCAGACACTTCTTCAGACTGATAGTATCTGTTGTTTTGCTTATTCCATGCCAAAGCCTTCATTAAGTTGCATCAACAAACGTGGTCCTTTCAAAGTGGGATCTCAAACTTCTTGTTAATACGAGAAGTGACGGAATTACATTTTATGCAGATGAATAACTGAGAGACAGAAATGCTTTATAATATTGAATCACTGAGAACAGTGTGACATGTCCTTATTGTAGTCTTTGCTGGTCATGTTCAGTCAAGTCCATTGTCAGGCTATGCACCAGACCTATGACTCTCAGGATGAATAATTGAACAGCATCATTTCCTAATGAGTGCATTTTCTATTATTGCTCAGCAGCTTCCAGATGGAATCAAGTGGCTTGCAGTCTTGACTTCAAACTTGCTCCTGTTGCATCACAAATAGTTTCTGTTTCCTATTAGAAATTCATCTTCAGCCTATTGCGTATACAACCCTCTTCAGAGTCCTTGTCACTTCCAGACTATCGCACTGATTTCTTGGCCGGTACACTCTCTCCTTCCACATATCTTACCTCGCCTGAAATCCTAATCTTGTATCCTATTCCTCACCTTCCCATTTAGAATTTGACCCTGTTCTCACTAATCCAGTGGTTTCGAGCTTAGCTGTCTCACAGTACCAGTGACCTGAGTTCAAATTCTCACCTCCAGTGCTGTCAGTGCAGAGTTTGCTCATTCTCCCTGCCTGTGCACGTCTCCCTGCCTCCCTCCCTCCCCCGGGTACTTTGGTTTTCCTCTATCTTCCAAAGCCATGTAAGTTAGTAAATTAATTGGCCATTGTAAATTAACCCTAATGTGTAGGTGAGTGCCCAAATCTGGAGGGAGTTGATGCAATATGTGGAGAATATAATTGGATCAGTAAAGAATGGTCAAATGGCCTGTTTTCATGCTGTATAATCTTATGACACTTTGATTCTATGGCTAATTCCTCAATTTTAAATTTCCTCTCCATGCTCTCAAATCCTTCCATGTCTTTGTTCTTTCCTTTTACTGAAACCTTCTCCAGCCCTACACACCTCAAGGATATTTTTGTTCTTTCATTTCTGCCGCTTGTCGAGGCACAGTTTTAATCACATCAACATGGACAGCTGACCTTTTATCTGCCTGGGTCCTAAGCTCAGAGGTGTCAGTCTGAACCACTCCCAGTCTCATGCAAAATTTCCTTCTTTAAGATACTTTTAAGGATCTGCCTCAAAGACCAAGCATTTGACCATCTGTGACAATATCTCTTCTTATCATCGTTGCTATGAACAACTCTGGGTCATCTTACATTGTCAAAGGGTGTACATAATTCAAAATGTTGTGCTGTTCAAATCTTGAATAAATATAATGTTATCAAGTCAGAAGTAAAAACATTCTGGAAGTGTCAAATACCATTATTATAGAGGGAACTGGGTTAGCAGCCCCAAGTGAGCTGGGATTGAGTGTGGCATTGTCAGCATGGTATTGGGAGTCTATGGCATGATTAGGTGTGGATATGTGACTACAGGAGAGAAGTGATGGCAACGTAAGGAAGCATGGTGTAATAATGGCACCGCATCTACAGGTTCAGAGGAAGGATACACATATATTGCCAGCATCTGTGTAACCAGGAGAAATTTACAAACTGATGTTACAGCTCAGAGCAAATCGTTGTAAAATGCTTGATGTAAGGGTGAGATCCTTTTCCTTGAGCATGGTGTAAGAGCCTGAGGATTGATCACTACCTGCCGTCTGAGTTTGACTCTTCACACGTCTGAGTTTGGCTCCTCATAAGCTCTGGGTCCTTTCTGAGCCTGAACCTGATATTTAAGCCCCATATTCATACATTATCAGAATTCCTAATCACCGTAACATTTTAATAATCCAGTGTAGCGGCGCCTGCTGGCGTACGCAGAAATGGAACCCGGCGTTCGGAAGCCGCGGTCACGTGACTCGGGAGGAGCCGCTTGTTTCGCATGGTTTTTACTTGCGCACGTTAGTTCAGCGCTGACCAACATTATGGGCAGATGAGTCTCAAGAACCTCTATACTGGAAATCGAACTTTTGAATAAAGATCTGTTGGAAACCCCAGTTGTCGTTCTTCAGACCGCCAAATTGGTGACCCCGACTTGTCTAGCCGTCGTTAGACAAGAAGAATTATGCAGGAAGAGAATGTTCTCGCAGAATCGACCAGCACGAGGCAGGGCTCACCGGTCTTCAAACTGCCAACCTTTTGGCCTGATCAACCTCAGGTGTGGTTCGCCCAGGTTGAGGCACAATTCCACCTTCAACGCATCGTGATGAACGACACAATGTATTTCCATGTGGTGGGGGCTTTACCAAAGGACTGTGCCTCGAGGTTGTTGCCCTACATCAGGGACCCTCTGTCCACCGGCAAATACGAAGGGCTGAAGGCCCTGCTGTTCCACGCTTATGGTCTCAGCCGCAGAGACAGGGCAGCGAGGCTGCTGCACATGGACTGTATCGGTGACCGGCAGCCATCAACCATCATGGCGAAGATGTTAGCCCTGATGGACAGGCACCGCCCGTGTCTGTTTTTCGAACAGGCGTTCCTGGAGCAGATGCCTGACGAAGTCCAGCTAATGCTCGCCGGAGCCGATTTCAGCGACGCGCAACAACTGTGGGCGCACATGCGGCGGGACATTTTTGCTTTCGCCCGCCCAGTGGTCTACAGTCAACACAGATGGTGCTACTACCACCAACGATTTGGACCCGAACCCCAAAGATTTCGGAGCCCCTGCTCGTATCCGGGAAACGCCCTGGCCGATCGTCAATAGAGGCGCACGCGATCGGCCCAAACAAACTCCTTTACATCCGCGATCGCCATTCCGGCCACTGTTTCCTGGTGAACTCCAGTGCCCATGCCAGTATCCTGCCTCCGAGTGCCCGAGATATTCGCGCTGGTAAGGTAGGACCCATCCTCTCGGCTGTTAATGGGAGCGATATTCGCAGGGTTGCTCACACCCCGGTTTGACGGGGCTACGCCCCATCATGGCGTGGTCCACCACATTCCCACCGAAGGCCCACCGGTACACGACCGCGCGCGCCGTCTCCTGCCCGATAAACTGCGCATCGCTCAAGACGAGTTCCAACTTATGGAGGACCTACGGATCATCCGGCGGTCGGATAGCCAATGAGCTTCCCCGTTACACATGGTGCCCAAAGTGTCCGGGGGTTGGAGACCTTGGGGAGATTACCGGCGTTTGAACGCAGTAACCACAGCCAATCGGTACCCAGTCCCAAGGATTTCTCGGCCCATCTGGAAGGTGCAACTTTCTTGTTGAAGGTTGACTTTATTCGCGGGTATAATCAAATCCCGGTCCATCCCAACGATGTTCCTAAAACGGCCACCATAACCCCTTTCGGCCTTTTCGAATGGGTCAGAATGCCTTTTGGTTTGAAGAACGCTGCTCAGGCATTCCAAAGGCTAATGGATCAGGTCAGTCGGGGTTTGACGTTCATTTTCATCTACCTGGATGATATCCTGGTAGCCAGCAGCTCACAGGTGGAGCATGTCAAGCATCTCCGCCTACTTTTCAAACGGCTGCACAAACACGGGTTGGTGATCAACCCAGCGAAGTGCCAGTTCGGATTGCGCTCCATTTCTTTCTTAGATCATAGCATCCCCTCCCACGGTGCGCAGCCACTGCCCGAGAAAGTCAACGTTATCCGTCGTATCCCGAGGCCCCTATCGGTCAAGGGTCTACAGGAATTTATCGGGATGGTTAACTTCTACCACCGATTCGTCCCGTCAGCCGCCGCCATCATGCAGCTGATAAGCCCAAAGACCTGGTCTGGTCTAAGGAGGCACGGAAGCGTTCGAGGGGGCTAAAACCGCATTGGCCAAAACCTAGGGCGTCAGCCCAAACGGCACTCACTGTAGACGCTTCCGACATTGCAGTAGGCGCAGTCCTCGAGCAGTGTGTAGGTAGTCGCTGGGTGCCACTGGCATTTTTCAGCAGGCAGCTGCGAGCCCCCAAAGTTAAGTATAGGCCACCTAACAGTAGTAGTGAAGTTGGGGATGGCATCAAACAGGAAATTAGAAATGCTTGCGACAAAGGCAAAGCAGTTATAATGGGTGACTTCAATCTACATATAGATTGGGTGAATCAAACTGGCAGGGGTGCTGAGGAAGAGGATTTCTTGGAATGTATACGGGATAGTTATCTAAACCAACATGTAGAGGAACCAACGAGAGAGCTGGCTATTTTAGACTGGGTATTGAGTAATGAGGAAGGGTTAGTTAGTAGTCTTGTTGTGCGTGGCCCCTTGGGCAAGAGTGACCATAATATGGTTGAGTTCTTCATTAGGATGGAGAGTGACATTGTTAATTCAGAAACAATGGTTTTGAACTTAAAGAAAGGTAACTTTGAGGGTATGAGACGTGAATTGGCCAAGATTGACTGGCAATTAATTCTAAAAGGGTTGACGGTGGATATGCAATGGAAGGCATTTAAAGACTGCATGGATGAACTACAAAAATTGTTCATCCCAGTTTGGCAAAAGAATAAATCAGGGAAGGTAGTGCATCCATGGATAACAAGGGAAATCAGGGATAGTATCAAAGCAAAGGATGATGCGTACAAACTAGCCAGAAAAAGCAGCATACCGGAGGACTGGGAGAAATTCAGAGACCAGCAGAGGAGGACGAAGGGCTTAATTAGAAAAGGAAAAATGGATTATGAAAGAAAACTGGCAGTGAACATAAAAACTGACTGCAAAAGTTTTTATAGATATGTGAAAAGAAAGAGATTAGTTAAAACAAATGTAGGTCCCTTGCAGTCAGAAACAGGTGAGTTGATCATGGGGAACCAGGATATGGCGGACCAATTGAATAACTACTTTGGTTCCGTCTTCACTAAGGAAGACATAAATGATCTGCCGGAAATAGCAGGGGCCCGCGGGTCAAAGGAGGTGGAGGAATTGAGTGAAATCCAGGTTAGTCGGGAAGTGGTGTTGGGTAAATTGAATGGATTAAAGGCCGATAAATCCCCAGGGCCAGATAGGCTGCATCCCAGAGTACTTAAGGAAGTAGCTCCAGAAATAGTGGATGCATTAGTAATAATCTTTCAAAACTCTTTAGATTCTGGAGTAGTTCCAGAGGATTGGCGGGTAGCAAACGTAACCCCACTTTTTAAGAAGGGAGGGAGAGAGAAAACGGGGAATTACAGACCAGTTAGCCTAACATCGGTAGTGGGGAAACTGCTAGAGTCAGTTATTAAAGATGGGATAGCAGCACATTTAGAAAGTGGTGAAATCATTGGACAAAGTCAGCATGGATTTACAAAAGGTAAATCATGTCTGACGAATCTTATAGACTTTTTCGAGGATGTAACTAGTAGCGTGGATAGGGGAGAACCAGTGGATGTGGTGTATATGGACTTCCAGAAGGCTTTCGACAAGGTCCCACATAAGAGATTAGTATACAAACTTAAAGCACATGGCATTGGGGGTTCAGTATTGATGTGGATAGAGAACTGGCTGGCAAACAGGAAGCAAAGAGTAGGAGTAAACGGGTCCTTTTCACAATGGCAGGCAGTGACTAGTGGGGTACCGCAAGGCTCAGTACTGGGACCCCAGCTATTTACAATATATATTAATGATCTGGATGAGGGAATTGAAGGCAATATCTCCAGGTTTGCGGATGACACTAAGCTGGGGGGCAGTGTTAGGTGTGAGGAGGATGTTAGGAGACTGCAAGGTGACTTGGATAGGCTGGGTGAGTGGGCAAATGTTTGGCAGATGCAGTTTAATGTGGATAAATGTGAGGTTATCCATTTTGGTGGCAAAAACGGGAAAGCAGATTATTATCTAAACGGTGGCCGATTGGGAAAGGGGGAGATGCAGCGAGACCTGGGTGTCATGGTACACCAGTCATTGAAGGTAGGCATGCAGGTGCAGCAGGCAGTAAAGAAAGCGAATGGCATGTTGGCTTTCATAGCAAGAGGATTTGAGTATAGGAGCAGGGAGGTTCTACTGCAGTTGTATAGGGTCTTGGTGAGACCACACCTGGAGTATTGCGTGCAGTTTTGGTCTCCAAATCTGAGGAAGGACATTATTGCCATAGAGGGAGTGCAGAGAAGGTTCACCAGACTGATTCCTGGGATGTCAGGACTGTCTTATGAAGAAAGACTGGATAGACTTGGTTTATACTCTCTAGAGTTTAGGAGATTGAGAGGGGATCTTATAGAAACTTACAAAATTCTTAAGGGGTTGGACAAGCTAGATGCAGGAAGATTGTTCCCGATGTTGGGGAAGTCCAGGACAAGGGGTCACAGCTTAAGGATAAGGGGGAAATCCTTTAAAACCGAGATGAGGAGAACTTTTTTCACACAGAGAGTGGTGAATCTCTGGAACTCTCTGCCACAGAGGGTAGTTGAGGCCAGTTCATTGGCTATATTTAAGAGGGAGTTAGATGTGGCCCTTGTGGCCAAGGGGATCAGAGGGTATGGAGAAAAGGCAGGTACGGGATACTGAGTTGGATGATCAGCCATGATCATATTAAATGGCAGTGCAGGCTCGAAGGGCCGAATGGCCTACTCCTGCACCTAATTTCTATGTTTCTATGTTTCTATAGCGCTTTCGACCGGGAGCTCCTCGCACCGTACCTAGCGATTCGCCATTTTCGTTATTTCCTGGAGGGGCGCGCTTTCACTGCATTCACAGACCACAAGCCACTAACGTTCGCTTTGACCAAGGTGTCTGACCCCTGGCAGACAGCAACGGCACCTCGCCTACATTTCCGAATTCACGTCCGATATTCGGCATGTGGCAGAGAAGCTGAACGTTATGGCTGACGCCTTATCCCGTCCAGCGCTGCCCGAAGTCTCAGCGTTTAGCCTAGGCGTTGATTATGAGTAGCTGGCCACTGATTGGCCTTGGATTATTGGGGTTTTGCTGTGAGGCAGTGACTCGACTAATTGTGCCACTGTGATGCTCCAAGTTTCAAGGTATCAGAACCCATTTTCTTCAAGGGATAATAAAAATGTCCTGATCTTGGTCTAATGTCAGAATAAACACAACAAAGCAAAAAGGAACTTTCCTGTTCCCGTTCACCAGGACACCAATTCGATATGTTCACCCCATTCCTGCCACTGCATTACCACTTCGATATTGTGGCCACTTCCCTCAGAAGATGTTTTCTTCAGCCGGTCTGGAGGTTGCTGTGCTGATGCATGTGGCAGCAGTGCCCAGCGCTGCTGTTAAATGACGTATTTTCCAAACCATTCAGCAGCACTGTGAACTCTAACCCAGCTGTGAACATTCACACAAAAGAGCTGGAACTATTCTTTGTGAATAAAAGGCTCAAAATAGAGTTTCTAACTGTGTTATTCAAACGCAAGATCCAGTGCAGTGGAAAATATCTCTGAAAGCTCACTCATTGCATACTTAAAGAATACTGTTATTTCTCTTCAATTTATGAAGAAGTCACTCACTTGTACATTCAAATAACAAATGCATATAAACAACATATGGATATGCACATATTGTGCATATAAACTCACAGCTAGATATACATAAGATCCACATATTTGTGTGTGTGTGTGTGTGTGTGTGTGTGTGTGTGTGTGTGTGTGTGTGTGTGTGTGTGTGTGTGTGTGTGTGTGTGTGTGTGTGTGTGTGTGTGTGTGTGTGTGTGTGTGTGTGTGTGTGTGTGTGTGTGTGTGTGTGTGTGTGTGTGTGCGTGCACGCGTGTGCGTGCACAAATCTGCACAGTGCATCAAAATATAAATGCACCCTGCCTCAGAATTAGATGCAATAAGTCAGCATAGATATGATAAAGGCATTTAAGAAACACATGAATATGCGGTGAATGGTGGGATAGGGATTATGTTCGGCATAGACACTGTGGGCCGAAGGGCCTGTTCCTGCGCTGTACTGTTCTATGTCCATATTCTAGATGCAAGTTTTCTCCAGTGAGAAAAAAACCCCACATAAACTAAAGCGAAAATAAAATAGTGCAGATGCTGAAGATTTGAAATACAATCAAAAGTTGGTGAAAATGTAAGTGTCTGTGGAGAGTGTCAGATGGCCTAAGTCCTTTATTTAAAATCCAGCAGATACACAAATAACTGATTCATAAACGTAACCTGCAAAACAACCTCTTGCTACAGCTACATTCCAGTCCTGGGATGGCTACCTTGCATTGAGGTACTCACTTTGGATCCTGATAGAACAGCACAGCATTCCAGAGATTTCCCAGACCTCAGCTTGGAAATTATACGAAAGAAGCATCTAACAAAGCAAACCATGTAATTTGTTTTAGATCAGGAAATGTTTATATATTTTAGAGTTTAGAGATACAGCATGGAAACAGGCCCTTCGGCCCACGAGCCCACACCAACCATTCACACCACCGTTCACATTCACATTCACTGACCCATTCACACTGGTTCCATGTTACCCACTCTCTCACCACTCCTTACACACGGTGCAATTTACAGAAGCCAATTAACCTACAGCGTGTATGTCATTGGGACGTGGACAGGAACCTGATTACTCAGAGGAAACACAGGCAGTCACAGGGAGAACATGCAAACTCCACATCGACTGCAACCAAGGTCAGGATTGAACCCTGGTGTCCGATGATGTAAGTCAGCAGCTCTACCAACGGCACCATTGTGCCACCCATTTAATTGGTTTAAGTGTCCGTGATTAGGTCTCGACCTAAAAAGTCACCATCTCTCTGCCTCCATAGATGCTGCCCGACCCATTGAGTTCATTCAGCAGTTTGTTTTATGCGCTTTTTAGTGCCTCAATGCTGTAAAGGTTTTTTTTTTACATTTTTGAATACCTCCTGACTTTGTTGTTTAATGTTTATTGATGCTAATTCACAAATATCCATTTTCAGTTACAGCTTCATAGTTGTGTGCCTCGACGGGGCAAAGCCACTCAGGAATTGCAGGAACACTGACATTTTATAGTGGGAGCACCTTCCCCGGAAAGACAGTAGTTGCTCATCATCACCTTCCCTGGGGTTATTAGGGATAGAGTATAAATGACGGCCACTCACCAATGTCTACCTTGCAAACAAAAATCAGAATACTGTGGCCTGGACTATATAAATGAGCCAGGAGGGAAAGCTGTGCCCAAAGGCAAGCTGGAAGAAACAAGTGTGACTATAAATGGTGTCTGGAATGAATTAGGACAAGGCAGCAATTTTGGTAAGCTTCCAGTTAATGGTACAGGAAAGAAAATATCCACCTCCATTAAATTTATCATTACCTTTTCTGCAGAGATCAACCTCGTTTTCTCCAGCTTTCCACATTACTGAAACATGTCATCCCCGCTCCTGTTCTACTAAATCTCTTCTCCATTCTGCAAGTGAGTTTTTGTCTTCTTGCATTTTCTGAATCCTTCCTCTTTATTAACATTACTCTCAATTTGGTTTTGATGGCAAACTCTGAAATTGCATTTGAATTCCCAATACCCATCCATTTATCGAAATGATGAACAACCTTAATCCCTGTGAAACACCACTGCCCATCTTTTGACAGTGTGAATAAATATCTTTAACCTTTAATCACAAGTTCCTGTTACTATATCAGCTCTGCAACTGGCCACATAACATGCACGCACTCTGATTGTAGTCATAAGTCTATGCAGAATGTTTTATAAGTCATTGTAGCAAACATCCGCTACATTATTTGTGACTTCTCTTTCTGTTCCTTCTTCAGAGCATCCGACTCAGACTGTCCATTTCGAAGGAATCGGCAGTTATAGATTCTCCTGAAGTCCAAAGTGCTGATCACACTTCTCATAAGAAGGAACTTTTTCATGCTAATCCAACCTATAATCCGGAGGTGCAAGTGACTGAAGATGCTGGAAACCTGAGTGAAAAATGAACTGCTGGAGGAACTCAGCAAATAACCATATAACCATATAACAATTACAGCACGGAAACAGGCCATCTCGGCCCTACAAGTCCGTGCCGAACAATTATTTTCCCCTAGTCCCATCTACCTGCACTCAGACCATAACCCTCCATTCCTTTCCCATCCAGGGAGCATCAGTGGAGGTAAATGGATGATGTTTTCTTCACCGCTCTTCTTCAAACTGACTGGTTTTGGTACAACTTTATAAAACATTGGTTAAGCTGCGGTTGGAGCATTTTGCACAATTCTGGTGAATCTAATGAGCATAAAAATCTGTGGATATGAGGAACTGCAGATGCTGGTTTACAAAAATAGACACAAAGTGCTAGAGGAACTCGGTGGGTCTAACATCATCTCTGGAGAACATGGATAGGTGTCGTTTCAGTTCAGGACCCTTCTTCAGATTGATTGTGGCGGGTGGGGTGGAAGTGGTAAAGAAAGCAGGAAGAGAGGAGGGGCAGCAACTAGTGAGTGATGGGTGCATACATGTAAGGGAGGAGTTTGTTAAGTAGATGGTTGGACAAAGGCCAGAGATGAAAAGACAAAAGGTGTGAGATAAGAATGGAAGAAGTGTGAAATGTGAAGCCACAATTTGTACTTCTACTATCTTTAACTCACACCTTTTGTCTTTATTATCTCTGGCGTTTGTTCAACCATCTGCCTATCCTATCCAATAAAACAACCTCACTTCTATCAGCCTATCATTCAGCTTTGTCATTCCCCTCGTCTTTTCCAGCTCTCTCTACCAGACCCCTTCGCTCCCCCACTCCCCCCCCCCCAACCCAATCTGAAGATGGTCCCAACCGGAAATATCACCTATACATGTTCTCCAGAGATGCTGCCTGGCTCGTCGAGTTACTCCAGCACTTTGTGTCTAACTATGCCTACACTTGATGTTAGTATTGGTATTGGTTTATTATTGACACATGTACCAAGAAAAATATTTTGTTTGTGTGCTACCTACTCTAATCAGAGAATATTAATGAAGCCATACACCAGTACCAAAAAGGTATAGCGATGAACAAAATATTACAGTGGAGAATATATTTGCTCAGCATTGTAGTGTAACATTTCCAGAGTCTGACGGTAAGGGGTTTCAATGTTTTCCATCTTCTGCCCGACAGGAGCAGGGAAGAAGGAATGATCAGGGGGAAAAAAGTCCTTGATTATGGTGGCTGCTTTCCTGAGACAGCCTGAAATGTAGATGGAGTCAAAGGAGGGGAATCTGGTCTGTGTCATGGACTGAACTACATCCACAACTCTCTTGTAGTCTTGGGCAAGAGCTGTTCCCAAACCAAGCTGATGCACCCCAACTGGATGCTTTCTATGATGCATCTGTAGAAATTTATCAGAATCTTTGGAGACATGGTGAATTTTCTTAGCCTTCTGAGGAAGTAGGGTAATCAGTGACCTCTTTTGGCTGTAGCTTTTTTTTGGTACTGGGATTAGCAGTCTTCTTAAAGTTGGTGGGGAGATCATAATGATACTGGACTTTCTAACCAACAGACCCCAGTCTGTGAGGTTAGACAAGCACACCTCTTCAACCCTCACCCTGAACACCGGCGTTCCTCAGGGCTGTGTGCTGAGCCCCCTCCTCTACTCCCTCTTCACCTATGACTGCACACCTGTACATGGTACTAACACCATCATCAAGTATGCAGATGATACAACGGTGATTGGCCTCATCAGCAACAACGATGAGCTGGCTACAGGGAGGAGGTCCAGCACTTAGCAGCATGGTGCGCTGACAACAACCTGGCCCTTAACTCCAAGAAGACCAAGGAGCTCATTGTAGACTTCAGGAAGTCCAGAGGTGGCACGCACACCCCCATCCACATTAACGGGACGGAGGTGGAACGTGTTTCTAGCTTCAGGTTCCTGGGAGTCAACATCTCCGATGACCTCTCTTGGACCCACAATACCTCTACTCTGATCAAGAAGGCTAATCAGCGTCTCTTCTTCCTGAGGAGACTGAAGAAGGTCCATCTGTCTCCTCAGATCCTGGTGAACTTCTACCGCTGCACCATCGAGAGCATCCTTACCAACTGCATCACAGTATGGTATGGCAACTGCTCTGTCTCCGACCGGAAGGCACTGCAGAGGGTGGTGAAAATTGCCCAACGCATCACCGGTTCCACGCTCCCCTCCATTGAGTCTGTCCAAAGCAAGCGCTGTCTGCAGAGGGCGCTCAGCATCGCCAAGGACTGCTCTCACCCCAACCATGGACTGTTTACCCTCCTACCATCCGGGAGGCGCTACAGGTCTCTCCGTTGCCGAACCAGCAGGTTGAGGAACAGCTTCTTTCTGGCGGCTGTCACTCTACTAAACAACGTACCTCGGTGACTGCCAATCACCCCCCCCGGACACTTATTATTTTTTTTTAATTCAAATCGTTTGCTATGTCGCTCTTCAAGGGAGATGCTAAATGCATTTCGTTGTCTCTGTACTGTACACTGACAATGACAATTAAAATTGAATCTGAATCTGGATAATGGAGTTGTGAGAGGTTAAAGAAGTCTGTGAATACTTTGTCAGCCGGTCTGCACAGGTCCTGATGATTTGGCTGGGGACTCCATCTGGGTCAGTTGCTTTCTGCGGATTCACTCTCAGGAAGGCCAATCTTACGTCAGCCACAGTGACCATTGGTACAGGCGCACCCAGGCGGGTGATGCTCCTCCACCGATCTTCAGTTCAAGGCAAACGTAGAATGCATTGAGCTTATTGGGAAAGGATGCCTTATTTTCCAATGATACAGCCCAGCTTCACTATGTAGCCTGTTATAGCATGCATTTGACGTAGCTATGGGACTCTCTTGGCATCCCTCTTGGCATCCTTCATGGCTTTGCGGAGGTGATAAATACTGTAGATTTATTGCACCACTGATATGAACCATGGCTGCATTTCCAATTTGACCTTGCCAGCTGTTGAGCTTTACTCATTCAGACTTGTTTTCCGTATAGTTACTACAAATCCAAGATCAAGCCAGATAATGGGTGCGCCTGTCTGTAAAATAAATATTAGAATAGAATAGAATAGAATAGTTTCTTTATTGTCATTGTAAAATAAATATTCTGCCTAACCCTTGGAGCAAACAAGTTTAGAATGTTGTTGATGCTTCTGCTCCTAAATCCATCACATGTGCATAACTACAATTCCATTAGCCTTGGATATAGATTAAATAGTCTGATAGGTACATCAGTTGTTAATGCTCGATGACCCATCCTGTGGTTGAATGCCAGCAGCTGATTCATTGAGAAGTCATGTATTGTCTCAAGTCCTTATCAAGGCATCTGAACATACCTGAGGTTGGTGGCTCCGGGCAGTTCATGTTTTTTACTGTTCAATTTGTTAACAATAATAAGACTGATTGGAACCCAAAGCATGTGGGCCCTGAAGATCTAATCTGACTTTTGTTTTTTTGTAGTATTTGACATTCTGCTGGTCACTTCCATCTGATCCGCAATGGACGATTCACATTGTGATAACCCTTCTTCAGACAGTGGAACACTTCCTGAATGTACAGTATGGATACATGATTGCATGTTGCACTAGACTTTGGTAGTTCCAAAATCCCAGTCTTCATGTGTGATCGCTGATCTTGTCTGCAAGGAGGAAGAACAATAGAAAAAATTCTTGCTGCTGACTTAGTGCAATGGTGTGATGTGTTGAGCAAATGAACATCTCTCCAAATTGGGCCTGATTTAATTACGTAAATTAGGACTTCTTATTTTAGCAGAGGCTGATTCAGAATTCATTATAAGCGCACTTTCCATATGTGGACTAAAATAAGTAAAATTTGTCTTTGTGAGGGCAGGAAAAGTTCCTGTAACTGTAACCCCAAAACTCTTCTGGCAGTCTGGGGAAGGGTCCCTGATGCTGTGTAAGAAGGAACTGCAGATGCTGGTTTAAACCGAAGATAGACACAAAAATCTGGAGTAACTCAACGGGACAGGCAGCATCTCAGGAGAGAAGGAATGGGTGAAGTTTCGGGTGAAGACCCTTCTTCAGATACTATTTGACTGACTGAGTTCTTCCACAATTTTCTGTTTTTCTTTCAGATTCCAACATCTACAGTTTTACTTGTCTTCCATTTTTTTTCCTGGAAATATTTTACATTGCAACATTTTGTAACACCAAATTATTGGACAAATCATTGGGTGTCGGGGTGGTGGGGAGAAGGCAGGAGAATGGGATTGAGAGGGTAAAATAGATCAGCTATGATCAAACGGTGGAGTAGATTTGATGGCTGAATGGCCTAATTCTGCTCCTATAACATTAACTTATGAATCTATGAAATCCTTTTGTTGGCGATTTTAGTTTTCTTATGGGATGGACAATAGACAATAGACAATGGACGATAGACAACAGGTGCAGGAGTAGGCCATTCGGCCCTTCGAGTCAGCACCGCCATTCAATGTGATCATGGCTGATCATCCCCAATCAGTACCCCGTTCCTGCCTTCTCCCCATATCCCGTGACTCCGCTATCTTTGAGAGCTCTATCTAGCTCTCTCTTGAAAGTATCCAGAGAACCGGCCTCCACCGCCCTCTGAGGCATTCAACATATCTAAGATCTAAGCACTGTTCATTATGTTGATAACCAACTCTATATATTGAAGGCACATAAAAGAGTCAATGACTTTACAGTGAATGTTCGCCAATCAAATGTTTGCTGAGTAGCTATGAGACTAACTATCATGGGGTTCTTTTATTTGGATCAAATCAAATTGAAGGCAGATTTAATTGAGGTGTGTGACATGAAGCTGATTCAGGATGAATAAAGGATCTATTTTCAGATTCAGATTCAAATTATTGTCATATACATCAAGCTGCAATGAAATTCCTTGATCACATGAAGCACTCTACTTGTGTAGAAAGAAACTGCAGATGCGGGTATATACCAAAGAGAGACACAAATTGCTGGAGTAACTCAGTGGGTCAGGCAACATCTCTGGAGAAAATAGATGGGTGGCATTTTGGGTTGGGACCCTTCTTCAGACTAAGCTCTCTACTTGTTCCTTGTAGAACAATCAGAAGGGAGGGGGCGTAGAAATAAATCATTGGTAAAAGGATTTAGAGGGAATTGAAAAAAAAAATGATTTAACTGAACAAGTGTTGGGAGTCTGGAACTCACTGCCTAAAAATGATGTATGAATGTTTCATCACATTTAAGAAGGACCTGGTTGAAACCTTGAAGACCCATAACCTATCCACATTTGGACCAATTGCTGGGAAGTGGGATTCAACTAAAATCCATTTTTGGCTAGCATGGATGTGATTGATTGAATGGTCTCCTGATCTGACATGCATGTATATGATTCTACATTGGAATCTATCTGGTGATAAATTGGCAACCTATTTTCTCCATTTTAATTCCCATGACTTCCAGGGAAGGAATGCCAGAACATTTATTGCATTCTGTTGCCACTTTATTCAATAATAGTCAGGGTCCCTGCACCAGCTGATTGATTCAATTCAAGTCTTGCATTTCCCAATTCAGTCATAGGCCAAAGAACTGTTACTTCTTTGCAGTAAGCTTCCCTTTGGTATTTTATTGTTGAGAAATGGTTTATTAATTCAAGGCCTTGCTTCCAAATGCCAATTCAAAATATGGACCAGACAGTGTTAACAAGAAATGGGAACCAATGCAAATGAAAGCAAATGAATAGACTATTAGAAGCATGTATGATTGCTTATTCTAATCATTTGAGATGTCAAGGTGTGTGTGGGTATTGGTGAACATTCTACAGTATAGAAAAATGAACAATGCCTCAAAATATAATGATTCAGTGAAATCCCATTTTGTTTGCTGAATGTTTTGGGGGAAGAAGGACAGTGAAGCAATGAGTTGTTGGATACCTTTGAGGAAAGGAAGCCGTTTAATAAAAGATCACGCAGAGAGTTAAACAACACACTGACCAGAATCCTTTCTCTCTTGCTTGAAAATCCCAGTAAATATCCAGGTTACAGAATCCAAAATGTGAAATGGGACTCATAAAGAATTAATTCATTGAAGGACAATGAACAGAAAACAGGGTGAAAATGAAGGCAAAGGATTACAGCGTTGGGGCCAGGTATCTGTCCAGTCAGGGGCCCCTTTAGAAAAGTTGCTTTAGCCAAGAGGTAGAAATCGGGGGGGAAATCCATTACTTAGTTAGTGGGCCTCTGGTCTTACATGCCAGTTATACCTCTGTGTCCTGTTACTAGGTTGCTTAGCGAGGGCAGCATCACCCCTCATCTTCAGTCTCATGAGTCTGAAGGGCTCAGACCCAAAGCATCGCCTGACCATTCCCTCCACATATGCTGCCTGACCTGCTGAGTTCCTCCAGCACTTTGTGTTTAGCTCTACAAGTTCTTCCTTTTCTAACACTTCTGCCTCATGACACTCCTGCCAATGGGAACAGCTTTGCACTATGTATTCTGTCTCCACCCTTCTTAATTATAACATCTATATCAGATCTCATCACCATCTCCTCTACTGCATGGTCTACCCACAGGACTAAAGTTCCTCAATCCAAAAATAATTTTAGTCATTCTCTTCTGAACATTGCTCCCTCACTTGCTGGAGGATAGTGAGATCAGCGTGGAGTATATTAATGTGCTAGGGTAGCTGGAGATCAACCAGGAGGTGACATTGGGTCTCTTGGGATACTGAGTTGGATGATCAGCCATGATCATATTGAATGTCGGTGCAGGCTCGAAGGGCCGAATGGCCTACTCCTGCACCTAATTTCTATGTTTCTATGATAAGCATTAAAGTGGACAAATATCCAAGATGAGATGGGATCTATCCCAGGTCATTGAAAAAGGCAAAAGTGAACATTGCAGGGGCCTTGATGAAGATCTTTGAATCCTTTCTAGCCACATGCAAGGTTCCAGAGTGTCCAGTATTGTTATTTTATTTTAAAAATATTATAGACATGATATAGACATGATTCAGGAAATTACAGGCCGATGAGCCTCACGGGTCAGTGGTAGCGAACCTATAGAAGAGGAATTTTGGGGATAGGATTTATCTGGATTTGAAAAAGAAATGTGAAAATTCAGAACAATCAGCTTACCACGCCCAAGGCAGGTCACGTCTTACTACCTCGATTGAGTTTTTTGAGGAGGTGATGAAGATTGATGTGATAAGGCAGTGGGTGCTGTCCCCATTAATTTTTATTAGACAGGATAATGTCCATCATGACAGGCCAATGCAGAAGATCAACGGTGGATGCGATCTCACTGGCTTTCCACTCCGCTCATCATGACCACTTGGACAATAAAAACTCATATGTCAGGCTGTTATTCATTGACTACAGCTCGGCATTTAACACAATCATCCCCTCCAAGCTGGTTACCAAACTCTCAGAACTGGGTCTCTGCACATCCCTCTGCAATTGGATCCTCGACTTCCTCATTCACAGACCACAGTCTGTCTGCATTGGTGGAAATGTGTCAGCCTCGATAACAATCAGCACAGGAGCAACTCAAGGCTACGTGCTTAGCCCCCTGCTGTACTCACTCTATACTTATTACTGCATAGCCGGTCATAGTGCGAACTCCATCATCATGTTCGCTGACGACACCACCGTTGTGGGACATATCACGGATGGAGATGAATCAGAGTATAGAAGTGAGATTGACCGTTTGCCCAAATGGTGCCAGCACAATAACCTGGCTCTCAACACCAGCAAAACCAAGGAACTGATTGTGGATTTTGGAAGAGTTAGGATGGGGCCCATAGTACTGTTTATATCAACGAGTCGATGGTGGACAGGGTCAAGAGCTTCAAATTCCTGGGCGTGCATATATCTGAAGATCTCTCCTGGTCCGAGAACACGGATGCAATTATAAGGAAAGCGCATCAGCACCTCTACTTCCTGAGAAGATTACGGGGAGTCGGTATGTAAAGGAGGACTCTCTCGCACTTCTACAGGTGCACAGTAGAGAGCATGCTGACCGGTTGCATCGTGGCTTGGTTCGGCAACTTGAGCGCCCAGGAGTGGAAAAGACTACAAAAAGTTGTACATACTGCCCAGTCCATCATCGGCTCTGACCTCCCTACCATCGAGGGGATCTACCACAGCTGCTGCCTCAAAAAGGCTGCCAGCATCATCAAGGACCCACTCCATCCTGACCACTCACTCAACTCCCCACTGCCCTCAGGTAGAAGGTACAGGTGCCTGAAATCTGCAACATCCAGGTTCAGGAATAGCCACTTCCCCACAGCTATCAGGCTACTAGACTCAACTCATACAAAACTTTGAACATTGATAGCCCATTGCACTTTATCTGTTTATTTATTTAGGTGTGTGTATATATATATATTCAATGGTATATGGACACACTCATCTGTATTTATGCCTATTATATTCTGTTGTACTGACGCAAAGCAAGAATTTCATTGTCCTATCTGGGACACATAACAATAAACTCTCTTGAATCTTGAATATTAAGATGCAAAAGATCTACAGTGACTTGATAGTTGGATTTGAACGGCCTTAACCATGGCAGACAGTGGGTAGTCGAGGAAGGGTGTTATTCTGGCTGGAAGTCTGTTAACAGCCGTGTTCCACAGTTGTTTATACTGGGACCTCTGTATTTGTGATATGTATAAATAACCTGGATGTAAAGGTTGATGAGTTGTCTGCAGATTACACCAAAACTGGCAAACAGTGAGAAAGGCTGAGAAAGGATACAGCGGGATTTAGATCAGTAAAGGGACTGTCCCACTTGGCGACCTAATTGGTGAGTTTAGAAGAAGGGAGAGTTTGAAAAAATGTCATGCTGAAGACCTCCTTCGACTATGTAGAAGACCTCCTTCGACCTCCTTCGACTATGTTGAAGACCAGCTTCGACTAGCTTCGGGAAAACTGGACACCGAATAGTGGAGAGTGAAGACGACCTCCTTCGATCTCCTTTGACCTCCTCTTCGACCATGATGAAGACTAGCTACGACTACCTTCGACTACCTTCGACTACCCTCAATTACTTAGACTAACATGCCAACCTACTACGACCTACTACGACTTAACCTATGAGTAAAAAAAAGTATCGATTTTTTTCCATGGCGACCTTTTATTACTCGCGGGCATTTTTCAACATGTTGAAAAATACGCCGCGACCTAGCTAAGGCCTCGAGTACACGGGGACTGCTCTCGAGCATGAAGGAGAGTTACAAAGACCTCCTAGGACCTCGTGTCGACCATGCTGCGAGTACAAGTCGAGGGCAAACTCGCCAGAACTCACGGATTAGGTCGCCGCAGTGGGACAGCCCCTTTACAAACACAAGCAGAGAAATGGCAAGTGGAGTTTAATCGGAGCAGTGTGTAGTGTTGCACTTTGGGAGGTCAAATGTAAGCAGAAAGTACACAGTTAATGGCAAGATCTTTTACAGTATCGATGGGCAGAGGAATCTGTGGTCCAAGTCTATAGATGCCTGAAAGTGGCAACAGAAGTAGAGAGAGTGATAAAGAAGGCATTGGTTGGGCCATTGAGATTAAAGGGCCTGTCCCACTTACGTCCTTCGCACGCTAATTACGTGACCTCGTGGTCGCGTTGAGGCACGACGGTCCAAAGAAGGTCGAGCTCAACTTCATTCGACCGCACAGCCGTCTGGAGCGCGTGACGTTATTTGAAGATGGACGCAAAATGCAGGAGTAACTCGGCACATCTCGTATGTGTATGTGACGAATAAACTTGACTTGACTTGACTTGACTTGACTTAACTCAGCGGGACAGGCAGCATCTCTGGAGAGAAGGAATGGGTGATGTTTCGTGTCGAGACTTCTTCAGTCTGAAAGAAGAGTCTTGACCCGAAATGTCACCCATTGCTTCTCTCCAGAGTTGCTGCCGGTACCGCTGAGTTACTCCAGCTTTGTGTCTATCTTCAATTTTCTTGGCCCCTCTCTGGGAGTAGAAGTGGGGGCGGATCCGGACCGCAATGGCCATGAGTCCCAGGCTGAGCTCGGCGATCGTTTGCCTGCTTCTGCTGCTGTTGAAGGTGAGACGTTGCGTCGCACCAGGGTCTTGGGCCTGTCCCACTTTGGCCGTCAGTTCCGCAACAGGCCGTTGGCACGCGAAGGTTTTGTTCGCTACAAAAATTTCAGAGCCCCATGCGATGTCGCGCACAACTACATACCCCTCTGCGCTTCTCAGGGGGACCGGCCCCGCACGGCCATACGATGCCCATGCGCCTTAATTTGCGTGCCAAGGACATGTAAGTGGGACAGGCCCTTTAGAGTCAGGAAGTCATGTTGTAGCTTTATAAAACTTTGGTTAGGCCTCATTTGGAGTATTGTGTCCAGTTCTGGTCGTGCCATAACAGGAAGGATGTGGAGGCTTTGGAGAGTCTTGTTCCCAGGATAAGAGTTTCAAATACTAGATGTTAACTGTTCCCCTTTTCACAGATGTTGAGTTTTCCTGGGATTTTCTGTTTTTATTTTTCTCATCGGGTCACTGAGGTGTCACTGTTTCCAGAAATTTGCTGCTGCACCCAACTGCATCCATTGGATCTCATGCATATTTTTATGTTCAGGGGTTGTAAAAGTTCACAGTTAAAGCAAAAGTTTCCCTCTCTTTTATTTTTAAAGTAGATGTTGCTGGAACAGCCACCATTTATTACCAACTCTCAACACCCTGAACAGGTCACTTCAGAGTCAGCCACATGGTAGGTCTGGAGACCTATTTAAACCAGACTGGTTAAGGATGGCAGGTTTCCTCCCTAGAAGGACATTAGATAAGTTCTTGCAATTCAGTAATTTTATGATTATCATTACTAAGACTAGCTGATCATTTTTTAAATTCCAGATTATAAACTGGTTAAATTTGGCAGTTGCCATAGAGGGATTTAAACTAAGATCTCTCAGGTGCGAGTCCAGACTCCTGGTTTGCGAGCTTAGTAAATGAACCATTTCACTGTCTGCGTACCAGAAAAAATAGGCAATGTTTATTGTGTGAAGTGCAAAGAGCGAGAAAGGAATAGGGAAGTTTGAGCGGAAAATTTGGAATTTTTAAAATAAATGTATAGAATGTATAGAAGCCCTCATGAAAAGATACTGTCCTTCTGGTTATTATTCTGGTGTGCCCAGTTTGGTGTAAGGACAACGTATAATAAAGCCAAGAATTCATTAAATCTCCCCTCTCTACCCCACCCGCCCACAATGCTGCAATATCCTTTTGATTGATGGAAAAAGAGCCATTAAAATGTTAATTGACCTCTGCACCAAGTCCCTAGGTGTTAAAGAAGGAATAAGAAATTGCCTCCGTTTCACTTTCATGGTTAATAACCAATTGGTTTACAAGAAATAACTTATATTTTACACAATGCCTTTCACGATTTTGCAATGTCTTAAAGTAAAGTTTACTTTAATTTTGTTTAGTTTAGAAATACTGAATGACACTTCAGCCCACCGAGTCCACACCGACCACTGACCACCTGTTCACACTAGTTCTATGGAATCCCACTTTTTGCATCCATTCTACACACTAGGGGGAATTTACAGAGGCCAAACCTACAAACCCGCATGTCTTTGAGATTCTTTGGGAGGAAACAGGAGCATCCATAGGAAATCTACAAGGTCACAGGGCAAACATGAAAGCTCCATATCGACATCACCTGAGGTCAGGATCAAACTCAGATCTCTGGCATTATGAGGAAGCAGCACTTCCAGCTGTGCTACTGTGCCACCAAAATGAGTTGTAGATCATTCAGCGCACAAACAGGTCTTTTCGCTCATCAAGTCTATGGCAACCATTGGCCACCCATTTACATTATTTTATTCACCCCACAGTCTCATCAACACCCCACAGATTCTACCACTCACCCACACACTAGGAGCAATTTGCAAAGGCTAGTAAACTCACCAAGCTGCAAATCTTTGGGATGTGGGAGGAAACCATTACACCCAGAGAAATCTCACATAGTCAGAGAGGGAGTGTGCAAACTCCGTACGGGCAGCATCGGAAGTGAGGATGAAACCCAGTCACTGGGGCTGTGAGGCAGCAGCACTACCAACTGTGCCACTGTGCTATCCTATCCCATCTCACAAGGTAATTCACAATCAATGATGGGGTTTTAAAAATGTTATTGCATTGTAGGAAACGCAGCAGTTAATTTGCGTGTTGCAAATGCCCTGCGTTGTAAACTGCAAAGGCCTGGTTGTCTGCTTTAGCAATGGGACATGTTGGTTGACACATCAGTACAATCATCTTGCTCCTCTCTAAATTACTTTAACAAGATCTTTTACATCAATCCCAAGGGAATAGCTAAAACAATTTAACATCTCCAAGAGATGGATGAGCCCTGTTAGTTCAGATGTTAAATGAAATTAGGAGTAGGATTGACCCCTCTTACCCCTTCACACCTGTCCATCGCCACCCCCACATCCCCAACCAAACACCTTAAGTAGAATGAGGCCAGGATTCACACATGACAAAGAATTTCTGAATAGGAGCGGGTGCCTGAGCAAGACGCAAGGCTGTAAAGGAAAGGGGAACAGATTAGAGAGGGTGGACTGCATGATAAATCTGCAAGCTATTGTGAAGCAGTAAAGGTTTCACCATTTGCAATATAAATCACCCTCTGACATTTGTGTTTTATACCCAGAACCCCACATCCTCTGACAAATAGATTCAATCGGGTGTTCATCTCCAAGAGTCTCGTAATATCTGTCTCAGCAAACAATTGCGTGTAGCACATCTGACTGAATTTGTCTGCTACTATCCATAGATAAGAATCCTATCTATCACCCAGAGAACATTTTTATGTATGAAATACAGCAACTACAAGCAGATGCATGCACAGTATTTGTTCAAACACATGATTTCTATCTGGAATCCCATTAACTCAGTAAATACTGAGTTATTCTAGAGAACGCAGGCTGACAATTCATTAGTACCTCATGAAATGGGCAGGTAACGTTAAACGAATGACCTACTTGATATGGCGTTACACATACCGATTGTGGCTATGCAATTATTAGGGAGTCTGTGAAATATCAATGCACAAGCTTTGCGAATTCATGGTAATGAATAGGTTGCAATGGTCAGATGCTATCTAATATTTTCTACTTTCATTTCATTTTTTAAAAAATTGTAGGCACATTGAAATAATGGAGGTGGGTGACGAGAGTGTGGAGCATTCTGCATTTCAGACAATGAACATCAATATTGTGCAGTGTAATCAACTGCAGTCTGCTAATGCAGAGTAAATGCGCTACCAGGGATAGTGGTGGAGGCAGATACAATAGTGGTGATAGAAGACTTTAGATAGGCACATGGAAATGAAGGGAATGGAGGGACAGGGATCACATGCAGGCAGAGGAGTGTATTTAAATCTGGCATTCTGTTCGGCACAGACATTATGTAGCAATGTTACAAAATTTTGAGATTTAAAAAATCAAGTCTGCAATTTATCCCATCAGATAAAGCATAACAATAAGTTTAATTTGACACCTAATTCACTTTCATATCTCAAGTAATAAAAAAGTTATGGCCATTTTCATACTCGGAAATTAGCATCTTGTTCCCTATTGATTTTCTATGGACATAACAAAAAAGCTGTGATCGTGGACAGTCAAAAGCCCATAACCTTCTTAAAAATTAAGAGAACTGAATGAAATTTTCAGTTATCATAGATTGAAGCATTCTGAAACAAATATAAAATAATCTTACTTGGATGACCTGAAATTAAAGCATATAATTAGTTAGTTACCCAATTGTAGCTAATTTCAAACTTCAATTACTAGATCTAAACATCTATCCATTTCTTAATAAATGATTAACATTTTTAAATAGCCCAAGTGTCCAAATAATATTCACAAATAATTCACAATAAAACATGATTTTTAAATCTCATTTACATCAATTTATAGGCCAAATGGAAGGAATTTAGTGTTCAATTGCTGTAAATTAAAGTCAATTTAAATCGGCTTTCTAGTGGGATCCTGTGAACGCGCTGGTTTAGAACGTTCACATTGCGCTGGATTTGTGCCCTCAAATGCCCAGAAAAATACTGCGGGATATAAAGAGCCCAAAATGAACTACTCGCTATAGAAAACTTTATATACAGGGTTCTTAAGAAGCCCCTTTTAATGTAAAAATAAGGTACATACCTTTAATTGTTTGCTTTATAAAACCCTGGGGCTGCGAGAGGTTGCGAGTTTAGAGAGTGATTTTTAAACTACTATAACTATTATACAAGGCCATAAAAACTAATAATACCTTTTGCGACGGGGTTTTTCAGCGATTTTCCGTTAATGATTTACTAGGCTGAACATTTTCGATTGCAACAGCCTAGTAAAAATCGCGTTTTAAACCCGCCCCCTCTAAACAGCGGCAAAATCACACACACGGGGTAGGGCAGATTCTCAGCCACGATTCAGGTAGGTTTTGTAACATACCTACATTATGGACCGAAGGGCCTGTTCCTGTGCTGTACGGTTCTATGTTTTCGCTGTAATGCTTTTTTCCACAGTATCTCAACACTGCATTCAAACTAGCACACTGCATCCTGTGCAGCACCTACCATCCTAGAGAAGTAAAACCCTGTGCATTCTTTAAAAAAATAATGTCCGGGGCAGTATTCCTTCCATTGAAACCAACCTCCCATCCTATCCCAGCCCCCACTGTGATATTCAAACTTCCTCATGGAAAACCTTGTTCAACGAATTCTTCTCTTACCCTGAATCCTCAATTCCATCCAATTTTCAGTTTCCGACCAAGATGTTCAGTTTAGTTCAGTTTAGTTTATTGTCACGTGTACCGGGGTACAGTGAAAAGCTTTTATTGTGTGCTATCCAGTCAGCAGAAGGACAATACATGATTACAGTCGAGCCATCGACAGTGTATACACACATGATAAAGCGTTAACGTTTAGCGCAAGATGAAGCCAGCAAAGTCCGATCAAGGATTGTCCGAGTCGAGTAGTCTCCAATGAGTAAGATAGTTAAACCACACTTGACGCAAATAGGCTGTGGAAGCAGATGCAATAGAAACAGTTGAGGGGCATTTAGAAAAGCACATAAACAGGTGAACAATGGAGGGATACAGACCATATACAGGTAGATGTGTAGTTTGAATTGGCATCATAGTTAACACAGATCAAAATGTAAATAAATGCAAATATCATAAATCTGAAATAAAAGATTGAAGGTTACAAACCAAACTGAAGTACATTGGTTTAGTAAGGGTGGGTACTTAATGGTCAGCATGGATATAGTGGGGCCCAAAGGACTGCTTGTATAGTGTATCACCGACTCTAAAAATGCATGAGTATGAACATCTTTACTTCTCTCCACTCTTTAGGCTTGAATGTGTATTAGACAAATGCTCTCAAGAGAGAGAGTCAGGGGTGAAAAAGATTAAAGTATTAGAACAATTTATGTTCAAAAGATTAGGTAGATTACTTTGCTGACAAACCTTTAGGAAGTGCCATTGTTATCCCTCAGTTTAGTGACAGCTACCCAGTGCTCAAAGGACTGCAGTTCTTTGAGTGGCCTTTTGTATTTTCAGGAGCAGTGAGAACACAAATAACATGAAGTGAGTGACAAATTTGGAATACTGATGGTAAAAGCATTGGCCTTGTAATGCTAAAGATGCCTACATACTTAGAGATAGACAATAGATAATAGACAATAAGTGCAGGAGTAGGCCATTCGGCCATACAAGCCAGCACCACCATTCACTGTGATCTTGGCTGATCATCCACAATCGGTACCCCGTTCCTGCCTTCTCCCCATATCCCTTCACTCCTCTATCTTTAAGAGTTCTATCTAACTCTCTCTAGAAAGCATCCAGAGAATTGGCCTCCACTACCTTCTGAGGCAGAGAATTCCACCGATTCACAATTCTCTGGGTGAAAATGTTTTTCCTCAACTCCGTTCTAAATGGCCCACCCCTTATTCTTAAACTGTGGCCCCTGGTTCTGGACTCCCCCAACATTGTTTTCAGCCTCTAGCATGTCCAACCCCTTAATAATCTTATGTTTCAATAGGATCCCCTCCCATCCTTCTAAATTCCAGTGTATACAAGCCCAGTCGCTCCATTCTATCAACATATGACAGCCCCACCATCCCAGGAATTAACCTCATGAACTTACGCTGCACTCCCTCAATAGCAAGAATGTCCTTCCTCAAATTTGGAGACCAAAACTGCACACAATACTCTAGGTGTGGTCTCACTAGGGCCCTGTACAACAGCAGAAGGACCTCTTTGCTCCTAAACTCCTCCTCTTGTTCTGAAGGCCAACATGCCATTAGCTTTCTTGACTGTGTGCTGTACCTGCATGCTTACTTTGGGTTTCGGCCCGAAACGTTGCCTATTTCCTTCGCTCCATAGATGCTGCTGCACCCGCTGAGTTTCTCCAGCTTTTCTGTGTAACCTTCGATTCTCCAGCATCTGCAGTTCCCTCTTAAACACTGCTTACTTTCAGTGACTGATGAACAAGGACCGCTCTATCCCCTCTCCTCCTCCCCTCTCCATCCCCTGGATCTCGAGGTTGCTGTTCCTCTCCCGTCTTGAGTGCCCCAGAGGAGCATCAGCCGTCGGCACCCTCAGAGTCAGGCCTCGGATCAGCTCGGAAACACCAGCAGCTACGGCCGCGCCGGCATGTGGGCAGGAGGGGGGTGAGCGGGTGGGTGAGAGCTCGGAGAAAAGACGGGGGAAGAGCTCTGGGGGAGAGAGGGATATCATGGGAGAGGAGGGCAGTAGCCAGCGAGGGGGACCAGAGGTGAAGGGGCTGGAGCTGCAGGGCGGTGTGATGGCGGTGCGTTTGGGACTCACATTGGCGCTGGATGCTGTCCGCCACCGGGATCAGACTGACCGCTTTCCGTTTAGCGACATCTCCCGCGTCTGGCCGCTTCCGGTCCCTCTGAAAATTGTGTCGGGTTGGAGACTTCCGCCAGCCACCCACAGCGCCCCTATGCTCCAGTAAAGACGCGATGGCGCAGGCAAAGGCGGACCGTCCAGCGGAGTGTTAGGAGAAGAGACCAATCCGCGTGGCGCTGACAGGAGATCGATTTGCGCAAGCACGGTTTTTAAGATTTTTAAGCCTCGCTAACTTTTACAATATGCCACTGATTGGAACAAAACTTGAGCACTCGCACACAGGAGAACGGTGAATGAGCTGGTGAAAATCATAGCGCTATTGAGTACCGTTTTTACGCAACTAGAAAAACCGCGCAAACCGGAAGAGCGAGATAGATAGATAGAGTTTAGATAGAGATAGATAGATAGATAGATAGATAGATAGATAGATAGATAGATAGATAGATAGATAGATAGATAGATAGATAGATAGATAGATAGATAGATAGATAGATAGATAGATAGATATAAAATTAGTGTAAATGGGTGGTTGATGATCGGTATGGACTCAGTGGGATGAAGGGTCTATTTATATGCAATATATTTCTATGACTCTACGACTCCAGAATGTCAAACATATGAGATACAACACAAACAGGTCGTTCAGTCCATCAAGTTCGTGTTGACTCTCTAGCCCTCATTTATTCAGTGATTCTCTAATGCACTTGGTCCTAACCAATAGGTTTTCTGCTGACTATCACAAAAAATTAGATTATCCAGTTATTTATCTCATTACTTGCTGTGTGCAAACTATCTAAATTAACTTAAATTTGTTGCTGTATTGCTTCTATCACAACAATAGGGATTACCCTCCAAAGTTATTCCGTTACACTGTGGGAGTGCATCAGAGGATGTGTTAAAGAAGAACATTTTTTTTCTCTTGTTTTTGAAGATGATTTGATCTGTGGATCACACACCACAGAGCATGTTAAGTGCTTTAAGTCAGTATCTGCTCTGATCAAATGTGCGAGGCCGTCGGATTTAAAGACAAATAAAATAGAAAAATGTAGCTTTCTAAGCTGATTTCTTCCTGTCTTTTTCCAATTTAATTGAAGCCCAGTTCAAGGTCCTTAATTTCAGATAGCACAAAGTCAAGCAAATTCCTCATTCCACTTTTTTTTCTCTCTCTCTCTCAAATGCCTGCATCACAAAACCTATTATTAACCAAGAGCAAAAGTGACATCCCTTGAAAGTGCAAACGTTGAATATTTTTATGCGACGGGAGATAGAGAAAATACCTTGAATTACCTGCACTGTCTGTCTGGAGGCACTAAGCAATGATACATCATCCCATCCATTCAACAACCCATTATCACTTGCCTCCCTCCCCATTATTCTCCTTAAACCTTATCAACAGTTACCATCACCACAGATGCTTGAATGGAGGCCTTGTAATTGTCCTGGATACCACTCCACAGCACCTCGAACCGTCAGAGCAATTTCGAGAAAGGTCTGGGAAGTAGAGACTCGCCTGTGGCTATAGGTACTTAATAGGATACATTTTCACAGCTAAATGGAAAGTTTCTTTATTTATTGCCTGCTGTTTAGCTCACTATTAACTGCAATCATGTTTTTTATTTGGACGCTGAATCTCCATACCTAGGTTGTTCCAAAGTGACCCAGATAGGGGGGAGGGGGACTGATGATGAATGCTGAAATGTAGGGAAAGTTACTTTACTTTTATTCTTAAGGTAATTGTCAATGTGTAATATTTCAAACTTGCTTCAGTTGATCTTAACATTTCACCTGAGTAATTGCAACTCCAATTAAACCATTTTGACTCATCCCATCCCAAGCATTTCCTGTGTCCTACACATCACTCCCCCATCTTCTCTCCTTCTGAAAATGAACCCATCTCTCTCTCTCTCTTTCCCAGTTCTGCCAAATTTGCACAGTTTCTTTTTCAACGGTCTGACTTGCTGGTTTTCAATCACTTTTTGTTTTTATTTCAGATTTCCTGCGTCTGCAGTTTTAATTCCCTTTAAATTAAATTAAATTAAATCTCTCCCCTCTCACCTTCAACCTATGCCCTCAAGTTTGTGATTGCAAATGTGCATTCACCCTATTTATTCCCCTCAGGAATAAAATGGGACCTGGACCACTCTTGTTGGGAGCTGCAAGCAAAAATGCAGGACTGGTATTCACACCACTGGAAGCACGCTGGTGCTTAGTCTCCACAGAGGGCAACAGAAAAGGCTGCAATGGAAGAAAGTAAAGCACAGAGGGGAGGGAGAGAGACATTCACCTGCCCATCTGACCTGACTTTAGGAACAGTTTCTTCCCAGCTGTTATCACGCAACTGAACGATCCTCTCCCCAGCTAGCGTGTAGTCTTAACCTTCCATCTCCTAATTGGAGAGCTTGGCACTAAATGTTGTACTTTTTATCCTTAATCTGTGCACTGTGAATGACTTGATGTATTCATGTATAGCCTTCAACTGGATAACACACAAACAAAAGCGTTTCACTACACCTCGGTACATGTGACAATAATAAACTAAACAAAATTAAACAGCCGAAATGTGTCGGAAGGAGCTGCAGATGCTGGTTTAAACCGAAGATAGACACAAAAAGCTGGAGTAACTCAGCAGGACAGGCAACAACTCTGGAGAGAAGGAATGGGTGACGTTTCATGTCAGGACCCTTCTTCAGACTGGGGAAGGACTATATTTTGTGTCTATCTTCATCATAAATTAAACTGACCCCATTCGTCAAGTTGCCCATGCCACAGTGAGCTTTGGGCTAAGTAAAGGAGTGAGTTATCATAGTGTGAGGCTCACAATGGATTTTCATTAAAACACTGATCAGAGAAAGGAGCTCCAGGGAATTACTTAACATGATGCTGCCCACTGAAAAGTCCAGAACAAAATAGATTATCTAAAACAGGTGGCTCAACTGAGTCACTTGGAAAAGAAAATGACATGTATTGCTGAGGACAAGATGTTAATGCCACTTTTTCAATCTCAATCCGACACACATGCTCCTGATCTTGTATGTATTCCTTGTTTGAGGTCTGGAGTCAGACCAGAATTTATTTCTCATCTTAAGTGATCTTGAACTTAATGAGCTTATTAGGAGTAAAGCATATTGGTGGGTCTACATTCACAGACAAGCCTGACTGAGTCGGGAAGGTAAGATTCCTACCATGATGGACCAGGGTTTTTATAAAATTGGTAATTTTATCATAACCCTTACGTTAACAATTTTCAATTTCCTTATTAAACTCCAGATCATTCGCTGAATTTAACTTCCACAGCTGCCATGATTTGAACTCGGATGTCTCAATTGTTAGCCTAGACCTCCGGATAACTAATCTAGTAGTGTAACACTCACACCATACCTAGAGATGTGAGCTAGTAGTGGCAGGTCATTGTTTCACAGAGAAGCTCCAATCTCTGTCAGCTGGAGAGAAAATACACATTGTGTGACCGATCACAACATCACCAGGCAAATGTCAGCACCTCCAAGCGAAATGGGAGCACCAGTCAATTTCCCTAAGTTGCTAACTGACCTGGAAATGATTGCTAGTATGAAGTAATGTGTGCAAACTGGTTTTCATGAAAGAAAATCTGCAAACGGGTGCAATTTCTAGGCAAATGAGTGGTTTTGGCAGTCAGACAAAAACAACAAACAAAATCTAAGAAGTTTATTAAACATAATAAGGTGTCCAAAAGCAATTCAAAGGAAAATTGTCAGATTAAATTAAAAGCAAGTTACAACAATGAGACAAGGAAGTTACGAGAGAATTCTTGAAACGTTTTTATCTCTTCCCTGTACGGGGGGGGACCCGACTTTTTCCTTGTCGAGTCTCCGTTGCCATTGTCGTTGGGCCTAACATCATGGAGCCGGCGGCCTCCAACTGGAATCGACCTGGGGCTCCAGTCGTGGAGCCTGCGGACTCACCATCTGGCCAACTTCGGAGCTCGGCTGCAACCCGACTTGGAGCTCGGAGGCTTAGGCGGCAGGCCCTGTGGACGGTAACTTCGGGAGCTCGCGGGTCCCTGGTTGGAGGCCGCTTTTCGGAGCTCCTGCAATGGCAAACTTCGCCCGCCCGAATCAAGGGGTTTAAATCGACCTGGAACGAGGTCTTACATCACCCGGCGCGGTTTAAACGGCCGTGGGATTTACCATCGCCCACCGGAGGGGCTCCAACATCTAACTTCAGGACCCCGATCGGCTCGATATAGCAGTTTGACTGCTTGACTGCAGGAGAGGAATGGGCACAGAGAACGGGGAAGAGATAAGACTTTTGCCTTCCATCACAGTGAGGAGGTGTTTGGGGATTCACTGTGATGGATGTTGTGTGTGGAATTGTGTTCATTGTGTGTTTTGGGGTTTTTTTTGTTTGATGATGACTGCAGAAATGCAATTTTGTTTGAACTTATGTTCAAATGACAATAAACAATTCTGATTCTGATTCTGAGATGCTGCCTGTCCTGCTGAGTTACTCCAGCTTTTTGTGTCTATTTTCGGTTCAAACCAGCATCTGCAGTTCCTTCCTACACAAGAAATATCTCACACCTGCTTGTATCTCAGCTGCCTGTAGATCCACTCAGTATTTTCAGGGACCACTATAAATGCCACAGGAGTTTGTTCATGACAGGGTCCATGGTTCACCCAACAGATTTGCTCTTATTATTTTGCCAGTTGTGGCTGTCACTAGCAAAGCCATCATCTATCACAGTGGCGCAACGGTAGAGTTGCTGCCTTACAGCAAAATGCAGCACCCAAGACCCGGGTTCGATCCTGACTACGGGTGCTGTCTGTATGGACGTTGTATATTCTCACCGTGATCTGCGTGGGTTTTCTCCGAGATCTTCGGTTTCCTCCCACACTCCAAAAATATACAGGTTTGTAGGTTAATTGGCTTGATAAAAATGTAAAATTATCAAAAGTTGGCGATATGCAGAGCACTGCCTTGCCGACTACAAAATTCAGAAGGTTCAGAAGGTATGGCCCTTGGGAAAGAGGAGGTGACCAACTGCAATGCATGTTGTGAAGGTAGCAAGTTCCAGGACTTAAATTCAGCGCTATTGGAAGAAGATACTTCCATATCAGAATGGTGTGTGGCTGAGAAGGGTACTTGCAGTTACAATGCCCCTGCAGTGGTGATGGCAGGGTTGGAGTGTGTAGGGAGAGAAAGAGTTTCACCTGAGTCCAGTGGCCCACTCACCTACTACCAAGACAATTGCATCAGAATCAGAGTTTGATGGAAACTAAGAGATTTCCTTTTATTCTCGTGTCTGGAAAAAACGTTTTCACCCAGAGAGTTGTGAATTTATGGAATTCCCTGCCACAGAGGGCAGTGGAGGCCAAGTCACTGGATGGATTTAAGAGAGAGTTAGATAGAGCTCCAGAGACCAGTGGAGTCAAGGGATATGGGGAGAAGGCAGGCACGGGTTATTGATAGGGGATGATCAGCCATGACCACAATGAATGGCGATGTTGGCTCGAAGGGCCGAATGGCCCCCTCCTACACCTATTTTCTATGTTTCTATGTTTCTAGGTTACTCAAGGGTTAAATAACCTTTTCAACGTTTTATCTTTTGATGCGCAGCGATTTATTCAATCTTCCAGCTTTCATGTCACTTTCGTGCTCTGCAGGCTCAAGTGCATTGCTTTTTATTAATTTCTGCTATCAAGCCCAAGCTTTAAGTAGATCAGTCGGCTTCCTGTTTTCTTCCGAGATAAAAATGGAATGAAAGATAAAGGGGCAGAGCACATTCCTGAACTTTACACAGCCCAGCCAAAGCAGGTGATAAAATACTTGAATTCCTCCTGTTCCTCCCATACACACCACACACTATCCATAAACAAATCAGTGGGAGATATTTCAGTTCAAACAACATTTAAAATGACATTGTGTGTGGATGCGTGCATGTCTGTATGTATAAGTGTATTCTGAATTTCATATGCACTTTTCTGAATGTTTTTGTGTGATGCACATATTTATGAATGCAAGTCTATTACAGTGCATGCATGTTTCTATGTCTCTGTATATGTCTTTTTGTGTGATTATTTGATGTTCAACATTTCACTTATAACTATGCTTTATTACATATTGATTAATTTCCCACAACTTTGGATTTTGAATGCATCAGTTTTGACAAATAGTCCTTGGCAATTGTAAATTGTGAATGAGTATGGATAGATATGTGATCAGGAATTAGGTATTTCATCAGAATACACAGATTCAATCCTCTCACCATATTTGTGGCAACAAATTTGCATAACTGAAAAAGAACTGGATGTGCAAAAATATTGTACTTCCTGAGAAATTCCCAGTAAATGCATCCTGCCAGACCAGGTATTTGAAATATAAGCCAAGCCCATAAATGATATTGCAACATTATGTGCATGAGTTGCATTCTCAGGGGTGAGATAAATACTTATGGCTACTCCTCAACTCATGCGAACCTTGTCTTTCTCACACTACCACCAAGACAGGGACACCTTTATCTCCCATGTCATGACGTGGGGTTTCCTGCGAAAGTCTGGGCATTAAATTCCCAACTTTGATTGCTGATTCTGTTTTACCTGGATTCTCTTCATTGCACTTCATTCTGTCCTTGGCTTCGCTCTGTGCCAACGTTTAATTTAACTGACTCAAGTTAGGGCCTATGTTGGGAATTCCCCTCTAGCTACATGCTGTAGAGAGAGACAAACCCAGGAATAGAGGGGAGTCATCTATGGGAAGTAGACTGGAACTGCTCCGACAGCCCAGAAGTGCTTGACCAGCAGAATCATTGTTTCATTGCGTCATGCAGCACTAGGTTGGCATAAACAAGCCAAAACCAAAGAACTGAGAGCAATATGATATTGTATTGATGAAGGAAATACTTTCACATCAGAATAGTTTAGTTCAGAAAAACAACGTGAAACAGGCCCTTTGGCCCACAGAGTCTGCGCCGACCAGCGATACTACACACACACTAGGAACAATTTACAATTTTACCATGCCAATTAACCAACAAACATGTACATCTTTGGAGTGTGGAAGGGAACCGGAGCTCCTGGGGTAAACACACGCAGGTCACGGGGAGAATATACAAATTCTGTACAGACAACACCCATAGTCAGGATTAAGCCAGAGTCTCAGTCAGGCAGCAACTCTATCATTGCCCCATAGTGTACAGCTGGAGCAGGTATTTGCACATCCAATGCACCTGCTGCCTTTCCAGACAATAGAGGTGGCAGAGCTGGTACTTAAAATAGAAAATGTTGAGACATAAGGAACTGCAGATGCTGAAATGGAAAAGAACACGTGACATTTTGTGTCAGGACCATTCTGCAGAATTAAAATGCTCAGTTTACTCAGCCAACAGATTGATACTGGCTTTTACATGAAAAATCACCATCTCCCTACTCCAAATAACTCTCCCCATCATTCTCCTAGTTTTCCATATTCACTTAGAAAATAATTCCCTTTACTCTCATGGTTTTTGTTCTTGCGTGTGCCCAGAAAGTGAGATCAATTCTCTGCAGGGTTGTGCAGTTTGCTGTGCTTGTCCACCTTGTTTTGCCAAAGTGCTGGTTTAGCAGCAGTTAACCAGCAGGGGGAGACTGGTGGAGGAGTGATTGAGAGAGAGGTAAAAACAAAGATGGCTGCATCTAGAGGAACAGCGTATTTCCATTTTCCTTTCTGAATTGATAATGAATGTTAATCAACCTCTCTCCTTTCTCCAAAATTAGTTATTTGATCTGTTCATATCTAATTTAACAAGTCTGCAAAGGAGAAACTCATATTACAACTCGTATTACAAAATCACAACGCATGTTAAAGCCAATGAAAGACATTTGTGAGCAGTCTTAATAAAAATGAAGGACCATTTGACCATCATTTAGTGTTTCATTCAGAGAACAGCACTTTCGTTACTGTAGCATCCTACGAGAACCGGATTTGAGGTTTAGCTTAGAGTTTGTGGTCCATTCTTTGAAGTCGGTCTTCCATCCGTGACCTGATTTTGGCTGAAATTATTAGATTACTTAATTTTGGAAGTAAACACTAAATGATAAAAATTGAATCTATCAGAAAATGGATATCCTATGGATACAATGGAAATGGTCAGATTCTCATTCCAAGGGTAGAAATGACAAATAATAGAGAAGATAGATATAAGGTTAGAGGGGGGGAAATTGTAACTGAGTGATACAGCATGGAAACAGGCCCTTAAGGCCACTGAGTCTACACCAACCATCATCCACCCATTTACACGAATTCTACATGAATCCAAAGATAGACACAAAGTGCTGGAGTAACTCAGTGGGTCAGGTAGCGTCTCTGGAGAAAGAGGATGAGTGATGTTTTGGGTCGGGACCCTTCTACAGACCCTTAACTCAGACGGTCAGCAGCATCATTACTTTGAAGAAGTTCTCCTCCTACCTCCGGAATGAACCAGCACCTGCAGTCCCTTACTACACATTTTGTCTGCTCTACTGCAAAATCTCCTCTCCTTATCCTTACTTTGAAGAAGTTCTCCTCTTCCTATCTTTAGTAACTTTGAAATTTAATAATGATTTTGTAATATTAAAAATTCTAAACATTTAACAATCTAGTTTTTAACTTTAACTCTAAACTCTGTAGATTTACCTGTACACAGCATTGGCCCATACCATTACCAAAGAAGAACTGTATAAGAGTCGTGAAGTTGCTATGGCAGAGATGGTCCATTTGGCATATCAACTCAATACCAGCTCCTTATTGAGCAAATCAGTCAGCCTCTGGCTCTATTCCGTAACTTTTGTTTCTTTTTAGTTTAGAGATACAGCACGGAAACAGGCTCTTCGGTCCACTGAGTCCGCGCAGACCAGCGATCCCCGCACGTTAACACTATCCCACACACAAGGGACAATTTATACTTATACCAAGCCTATTAACCTACATCCCTGTACGTCTTTGGAGTGTGGGAGGACACCAAAGATCTCGGAAATAACCTACACGGTTACGGGGAGAACGTACAAACTCTGTACAGATAGCACTCATAGTTGGGATCGAACCCGGATCTCAGGCGCGGCAGCTCTGTAAGGCAGCAACTCTACCTCTGCGCTATCTTGCCAGCTTCTATCCAGTTTTCTTTTATATTCACTAATAATCCTCACTTCCACCACTCTGGTAGTCAGCAAGTTCCCGAAAATCATTGTTTAAGAGGGAACTGCAGATGCTGGAGAATCGAAGGTTACACAGAAAAGCGTGCTGCTGCACCCGCTGAGTTTCTCCAGCTTTTCTGTGTAACCCCCGAAAATCATTATTTGATGCTAGGTAAAAGGTTTGTCCTCCTCATTTGCTTGTATCTCTGGGTCAAGATCTTACATCTATGCCCATTAATCTTTGTACGAACAGTTAATAGGAACTATTTATTCTTGTCTTGCCTGTGTAAATATCATGGTCATATAAACCTCTTTCAAATCTCTTTTCAACTTTCTTTCCCCATGAAGAACAAGTTCAATTCAGAGATACAGCATGAAACAGGCCAGCCCACCAAGTCTACATCGACCACCAATCACCTGTTCACACTATTTCTATGATATTTCACTTTTGCATCCACTCCCTACACATTAGGGGTAATTTAGAGAGGCCAATTAACCTACAAACCTACACATCTGGATGGAAACCGGAGCACCCAGAGGAAACGCAAACAGTCACAGGGAGAACTTGCAAACTCCACACAAACTCCACACAGACAAAGTCAGGATCGAACCAGAGTTTCGGGAGCTGTGAGGCAGCAGCTCTACCAGCTGCACCACTGTACTGCCCAGGTGCCTTCCAGAGATGCTGCCTGACTGATTGGGCTACTCTAGCACTTTGTGCTTTTTTTTCAAACCAGCATCTGCAGTTCCCTGTGTCTAAACTTTCCCAGCATTAAAAAAAATGGGACTTTGAGGAAGCCAAAGAGGACTGACCTTAAAAGCAGGCATGCAGACTACAATGCAAGATAAACCCAGTGGAAACTCATGTGGCCACAGGGAAAATGTGTAAACTCCACACAGACAACACCCAAGGTTAGGATCAAACTCGGTTGCTAGCTCTATGAGGCAGCAGCTCTACCAGCTGCACCACTGTGCTTCTCTGGTTTCTTCAGAGAAACATTCCAACTAAAATGTCTCCATCCTGGAAACATTCAGATAAGGCTCCCCTGAAGCCCTGAGCGTTTAACATCTTGGCTAAAGTTTGGTGACCAGGTTTGGACACAATATCCCAGTTGTGGCCAAATTAGAGATTTATAGAGGTGTAGTAAAACTTCCCTAATTATTTGTCGTTTTATTAAGGCCAAGATTCCACCAGTGTTAAAGTGATTGTCCTTTATTTGTATGGACCCTCTTACACCCTTTCTTCAATACAGTTGTTCTAATCTTGTCCCTGTATCTATGGATGAACCAGAAGACAAAGTATGTAGGAAGGAACTGCAAATGCTGGTTTACATGGACGATAAACATAAAATGCAGGAGTAACTCATCGAGACAGGCAGCATTTCTGGACAGAAGGAATGGGTGACGTTTTGGGTTGAGACCCTTCTTCAGACCGATAAAGGTAAGATAGACACTTACATACTGGAGATTATGTAAAGGTAACTTTACTTACGCCCCCTCCATTGGTGATGGAATGTAATCAGGTAGACCGGGCCTTTATCCATTATCTCCACGTACACCTACCTATCAATTTTCCCCCATCCATTGGTGATCTACAGGAAATTTCAATCATCTCTTCAGGAGTAAACACCAGTACAAGCTATTTATTCCATTATGCTTTGTTCTGCTATAACCACCCTTTCACAGCTCTCTACACCTACCTTAATATTTCAATTTTCCCTCACCACTCCCATTTAATCCATCCTCTTTTTATTCTCTATCTCTTATCAGAGAATCAAAAGCTGTCAACTATATCAGTGAACTCCTCAGGCCTAAGTTCTGTGAAACATCGATCACTTTTGAGATATTTTCTTACCTTTATGTTATTTAGGCGTTTGTTCTGACTTGGATCCCCTGGGTGTGGGCAAATGTTTCCCCTCAAAGATAAATGTCTCTCCATTTTGGTGGCAAAAACGGGAAAGCAGATTATTATCTAACGGTTACTTAATATTTACGAGATATGTCATGAGACCATCATTGAAGGTAGGCATGCAGGTACAGCAGGCAGTCACTCTAACTTTCATAGCCAGGGTTTGAGTATAGGAGCAGGGAGGTTCTTCAGTTGTCAGGGTCTTGGTGATCCTCTTTTTATTGCTGCTATGGTCTCCAAATCTATCAAGCCATAAGGGATCAGAGAAAGCTGATTCCTGGGATGTCAACTCTTATGAAGAAAGACTGGATAGACTTGGTTTATACTCTCTAGAATTTAGGAGATTGACTTCCTCAAAATTCTTAAGGGGTTGGACAGGCTAGATGCAGGAAGATTGTTGCTGATGTTGGGGAAGTCCCAGGACAAGGGGTCACAGCGATAAGGGGGAAATCCTTTTAAAACCGAGTGAGGAGAACTTTTTTCACAGAAGAATCTCTGGAACCTGCCGAGGGTGTTAGTTTTAGGGCGTTAGATGTGGCCCTTGTGACCAAGGGGATCAGAGGGTATGGAGAGAAGGCAGGTACGGGATACTGAGTTGGATGATCAGCCATAATCATATTAAATGGCGGTGCAGGCTCCAAGGGCCGAATGGCCTACTCCTGCACCTAATTTCTATGTTTCTATGTTTCTATGTAATACATTCTTTTCAGAAAGCAGATATTGCATCAAATAAATAGGATGATCATTAACACGTGGCAACAAAGAACATGCTGGATGAACTCAGTACATATTTTGAATCTGTGGAGGGAAATGAATTGTTGACATTTCAAGTCAGGACCAAAGATCCCAGAGCTAAAGATCTTTGGTCAGGGCCTTCATCTAAAGTCCATCTTGAAACGTCAATTGTCCATTTCCCTCCACAGATGCTGCTAGATCTACTGAGTTTCTCCAGCACGTTGGTTGTTGCACCAGATTCCAGCATCTGCAATCTCCTGTGTCTTAAGCTATAAATGTAGTCTATTATATCATATGGAATGAATCTGAGTAAACAGCAGAATATGAAACAAGATGAAGATTAAAAAACAGAAAGTGTTGGAAATACTCACTAGATCTCCCTGTAACCTTGATGAGATCTGCTGGCATTCACTGGAGCAAGGAATAGAGTTAGCCTTTCAGATCAAAGATGCATCAGCAGAACTGAGACAGCAAAATGAACCATTCCATTTCAATTCTCTGCGTGGTTTGAATCTCAGCTACGTATGTACAAATTTGTTCAGACATGCAGCAAGATGCTGAGTGTTGAGAATGTATATATTGTGCAAGATGACAGAAACATTGCAAGGCAAATGATTCTATTACATGTTCTGGTGTTTCTACCCTTAGGCCACTGTAAATTGGGCCAGTTATGTAAATGAATGGTAGAATTTGGGGAGAGTTGTGGAAATAGGGAAAATAAAATGCATTCAGTGAGACATGCTTTCAGGGGCATGTTTCTATGTACTGATCCAGGAACCAGTCTGGAAATATTCTTCTGCACCCCCTTCAATCGTTTTACTTCCTCATTAATAATAATAATAATAATCTGACCATGTTGCACGTTGAAGAAATTGCAATTACTATACATCATATCTATAAATAACTAAAGCTCTGATCTTGTTATCTTCTGGTTGCGCAGTCATTCTATTTGCACAAAAACGTTACGCGATAACGCTACAATTTTTCGCCAGCTTACTCACTATTCTCCTGCGCTGCGATTGCACCAAGTTTTGTTCTGATCGGTGGTTTAATGTAAACTTTAGCGAGGTTTAAAAATCTTAAAAACCGTGCGTGCGCAGGTCGATCTCCTCTGCTGCCATTCAGCGTCGCATGGATTGGTCTTTTCTCCTGTCACTCCATGGGAGAGTCCGCCCATTCCTGCGCCATTGGCGTCTTTACTGGAGCGGTGGATGGCCGGCAGAGTTTTCCAACCGGACACAATTTTCGGAGGGACTGGAAACGGGCAGGCACGGGAAATGTCACCAAACGGAAAGCGGAGAATCTAATCTCGGCGGAGGAGAAGTGACCAATGACCAGCGACCAGTGACCAGCGGTCCAGCAACCAGCGACCAGCAACCGCTGTGAGTCCACTCCAGCCCCTTCCCCTCTGGACCCCCTCGCTGGCTCCTGCCCCCTCCCCGTGATAACCCCCACAACCGCCGTATTTTCTCCGAGACCACTCCCCACAACCCCCCCCCCCACCAACACCTCCTCCACCCACCGCCCACATCCCCCTCACCCCGCCCACACGCCCCCTCCCGCCCGCACCCTCCCATCCACCCCCCCCTCCCCAAACAACAACCCTCCCCCATCCCCCATCCCCCAGGCACTCCCCTCCCCCATACACTCCCCCCTCTCCCACACATCCCCGTCGCCCACAAACCAACTTCCTCCCTCCCTCCCTCCCCATGCTGAGATGAAAGTTCTTTGAGTGACCTCTGCAGAGTTTCTAATAAAAGACAATGGATTATAATCACTTTGTGTTGGTCTGATTGTTATCCAACATGGTGTCAGAAGTGGGATTGTTCCATTAATTTTTTCGCACTGACGGCACGTTCAGCCAGCCTATTCGACTGAGGATATTCAGGGCTGCTGGTGATTGGACGAAAACCCCAGCATGCAGCAAAGTCATTGAAGTACTGGCTGGTAAATTGACTGCCATTATCAGACAGTAGTTGGAGCTCCGTGGTCTGAGAAATGGCGAGCCAGCTTTAGAACTACCCATGAGAAGTGGGGCTACTAAGAAGATCGATGTCAAACCAACCAGAATACGAGTCGACAAGAACCAGGCACTGCTTGCCATGCCACTCAAATATGTCAGTTGCCACTGTGGACTACAGAAGTGCAGGAGCCGGGTGTGAGAGAAGTGTTGTTGCTTTTGTGGATGTGGTGCCAAACTGTTGCACACCGCACAGGATTCCACTTTCTTGTGAATGTAATCAGTCATGCCAGGCCAGTAAAACATGTTTTTTTGCTCATAGGACAGTTGCTTCGGCACCTGGGTGTCCCGCATGGACAGCGTCAAAATACTTGCTGTATAGAGAGGCAGGATCTACAGCCTTGTGACCTTTTACGATAATGCCATCTTGGAGAATCCTGACACAATATCAACGTCTGGTCGACGACAAGCTGGGCAGGTTTGCCTGTCAAGTACACGATCGTAACTAACCCAGAGTACTCCCAATTGTCCGTCTGGCACACCGAATTCCCTATGCTATGCGGGTCTGTGTACAAGGTGAACTCGACAGAATGGTGAATATGGATGTGATTGCCCCCGTGGATATTTTTAAGGTGGAGATTGACAGATTTTTGATTAGTATGGGTGTCAGGGGTTGTGGAAGAAGGCAGGAGAATGGGTTGAGAGGGAAAGATAGACCAGCCATGATAAAATAGTGGAGTAGACTTGATGGGCTAAATGGACTACTTCTGCTACTATAGTATACGATAACCTGAACCTATGAACATGAATGAAGTGCAGAAGAGCATGCTGGAAGCAGCAATCCTTCCACATCCAGTCATGAATTATAGTGGACAGTTAAGCAGCTATCACCATGACGAGATGCCATGAACATCCCAGCCTCACTGCTGATGGGCACAGCATATAAGTGCTGAGGACAAAGCTGAGTATTTGCAACCTTGTTCAGTCAGAGGTGCTGAATGGATGTTCCACCTCAGCCCCCCACAGCCCAGAAGGCAGTCTTCAGTCAAATGGATTCATTCCACGATATCAAGAAATGGCAGGGTGCACTGAATATAACAAAGACTAACCCAAGCTCTCTGTCGTGCAGTACTGAGTGAGTGCTGCAGTGGTAAACATAGGATCTTAAGACTTAGCTAACCTCTCTAGTGGATATAAATGTCCCCGAGGTATCATTTTGAAAAAGAGCAGGATTTGGAGATCAACATTATGGGGCCTGTCCCACTTAGGCGACTCTTTAAGAGACTGCCAGGGACTAGTTTTAATGGAATTCACCTACGACACCTGGCGACAACCAACGACATCATCTACGTCAACCTACGACAGGTAAAATTGTCATCACTGTCGCCAATTTTACAGCAGTCGCCTGTAGTCGCCCAAAGAATCGCCTGTGGAACAGGCCCAAACCAACTTTACTGAATGAAATTATTTAATCATTATCATGTTTAAGAAAGAACTGCAGATGCTAGAAAAATCGAAGGTTGACAAAAATGCTGCAGAAACTTAGTTTGAAGAAGGGTCTCGACCCGAAACGTCACCTATTCCTTCGCTCCATAGATTCCTGCCTCACCTGCTGAGTTTCTCCAGCATTTTTGTCTACCTTTAATCATTATCATGCCAATGTAAGTGTAATTTTTTCCTTCCCGCTATGCATTTAATGGAACTCTAAGTTACTGGTGACACGGTATTCTTTCTGCACAGAAGGGGAACAAACACAGTTACAGATTATACGCAGAATACTTCCAATGATCTATTTTTGGAAGCTTTTTCCTAAGTGTCGTATCTCCTGGACGATCAGACTATCGGGGAGAATAAGTTACTCTCCTGCCTGGACTAGGTTCCCTGCTGAAATCAGCCTTTTAAACACTCTCCTTTTTTATTCCTTGCGAATTTCGGAAGTGAGATCTGGATCAGCTTATTAGCGAGATAATGGAGGTACAAGGGTGGTATCTACAAACCGATTATGTCTGCGCTGGGCTGCAGTGACCTATGATTACCCTGAAGGCAAGCAGGGATACTTCTAAAGGTCAGCAGGAGCTATCAGGCAGGGGAAAAAAAAGTATCAACTTAAAGCTGTATTGGGCCAGACTCAGTGATAAGTAAACCCACGGGCACAATCACAAATTGCTGCTTTGTGCTTTCATCTCCTTTCCCATATATAGTGTAGTTACCATGCATCAGATAGACATTGTTTAGTAAGCAGCAGCATTGCTGCTTATGCTTTTTCTGCCCCCACCATTCCCACTCACTATCAGACTGTGATTAACCAGGGAAGCTCATCTATGCTCCTGCTGCAAAAGTGCTTTGTTTGTGGAACGGCCCCTGGGGTTTGGAACACAATAGGACACTGGGTGACATTAATGGCTTCTAATACACCACCTGTGCCAGTCATTACTCCAAAACTAAAAGCATTTATTTAATCAACAACATTCAATAACAGACACACACATACATTTACACACACAATAAAGCACACACTCAGATAAATCCATGTACATGCCACACACAATGCCAGACTCATAAGTAAACCCTCACACAAGTGAATATATCCTCTGAATGGATTCCCACACTGATGTGCAAATATACACCATTGTAAAAGAAGTAAGCACAGATGTATTCCAATACTTAGCAGCATATGTCCTCTTCTTCCTTCATCTTGTCCCTTAGTGGTCTGTCAGGATTGAGGATGGCTGGCTTCCACTTTGGGTCTTTGCATTCTAAGGTGACTGACAAGGTATTGTGAGAACGGCAGACTCTTCCACAGAGGAGCACCTGATAAGGTGGCTGACTGGTCTCTGTGTCGATACAATAGATGGATTGGTGTTTTTTAATACCATCTTGAATGTTCCTATTCTACTTTCAGTGTAAAGGGCTAGGGATCGGCAAGACTCAGTGGGTTTGCTGACTTCAATGTCCGCTGTGTGCCATGAACTTAATACTGAGACCTAGACATTGAATAGTGATCTCGTACCACTGTTCCCATGTATTGGAACTTACTGCATAGTGGACAGTCAATCTGTAGGCGGACACTGCAAATATCTATTAGGCAAGGCTCAAGCATAAACAAACAATATATTTAACACAGATCAAGCAGTATTCAATATAAAACAATATGTAGTTATGTGGAGATTCAGAAGGATAAGTTGATTAGTACGGGTGTCAGGCGTTATGGGGAGAATTGGGTTAGGAGGGAGAGATAGATCAGCCATTATTGAATGGCGAAGTAGACTTCATGGGCCGAATGGCCTAATTCTGCTCCTACCACTTATGACCTTATGACCTTATGATGTTTCTAAGCTTTTTGGATATTTCACAGGAACATTTCTAAGCCATGGCTTCATGATGCAGCAGGTAATGCTTCAAGTGCCAGGACACTGAGCTCACTGGAAAATGGTAATTGGTTTCAAAGGCAAATTAAGAACAATAATGATGAAACAGATTAAATCATAGTTTTTAAATAAGAATTCTGTCTGGGAGAGAGAAGTTGGACGTTGGATTAATTCTCTCCAAGAGCCTGCATAAGTACAGTGGATCAAACAGCATCCATATGTACTCCACGAATCCATATTTACATCTTTCCAAATCCTCTGAGGAAGAAGAAACGGAGACAACAGGTAAAGAAACCATGTTTCCCTTAACCAAATTCCTCGTATGTTGCAAAACATACTTAGCTAATAAGTTACGATTATGATTAAGATTATGTTACTGTATTAGTCATTCTTGCTGTGGGTGTTCATCACAAAGTTATTTAGTATTTTGTCATCAAGTCAGACACATAATTCAAGTCGTGTGAAAGAAAGACTTAATCCAGTTAAAACTTCCACTGAAGATCAGTATTTATTCAACTTGCAATTTGACTCACTTGCACTGATTTTCATAACATACTCTACACTATATGATTCAAACCAAATGATAACTGCATTAAAATGACAAAATATGAAAGATGATCCAATCAAATGTGGATGTAATCTGTTTCAATTTGTTTATTTTATTCCTTCTGTCTCATACTGCCTGGTTTCCATTGGTATCTTGGTGATTTTGGCTTGATGTCTATTACAAACACGCCCCCTGCTCTCTCCATCCTCATTCTCTGCAACTGATTTTTGTACTTTTCTGGTTCTGACAACGTTTTTCAACTCAAAACAATGATCCTGTTTCTCTCTCCACTGATGCGGTTTGACCAGTATTCTCTGTTATTTCCCATTTTATTCATTATTTTTTATTGTAATAATTATTACACAAATTAAATATTTATAAAATAAATTAAATATTAGGTATTAACTGGACATGAGGGAGAATGGAATTGTAGCAATTATAACATTATTACTTAAGCATCTATTATAATCCCATAGCATCCCGGGACTGTGTGAGTTAAAAGGATTCTCACCTTTCCAGCAGAAACTCAGTCCAGTTTGGAAGAATAAGCCTTTCTTAATTGCCAGATCTATCTTTCTCTTTCAAAGCCTGTTTGTCTTGCTGATGTTTGCAAAAACTTTCATTTTAAAGTTCTTATCTTTGCTTTCAAATCCCTCCACTACCTTACCCTGGCTCTGTCTGCCAAGCGTTCTCCCGTCTTCCGATTCCCGATTTTAATCTTGACTTCACTGACAGAGAGTTCCTCAGTTCTGCAAAGTCCTCCATAAATCTCTCAACCACTCCAGCATTATTCCTTCACTAAGGTGTTCCCTCCCCAACCAAACCTTTGGTCATTTGCACTAATATTATCCTTTGTCATCTACGGTGAAACAAAATAAATAAAATATACAATGTTAAATATACAATATATACCTAAGAGGGATTTTGTTGTTCAGGTTGATTTTGCTGTTGGAAATAGTGTCAGAATATCTCGTCTGCAAAATTGCTATTTCCAATTCTTGATTTGCAGAATTAAGCAAATTGGTTAACCATTTTAGAGTCAGGGAGAAATATACTGTAGCACAGAAGTTGGCCTCTCAGTCTGAAGATAGACACAAAAAGCTGGAATAGCTCAGCGGGACAGGCAGCATCTCTGGAGAGAAGGAATGGGTGACGTTCTCGACCGGAAACGTTCTATCTTCGGTTTGAAGGGATCGAAGGCTGATATATCCCCAGGGCCTGATGTTCTGCATCCCAGGGCAATTAAGGATGTGGCTCTAGAAATCATGGAAGCATTGGTGATAATTTTCCTATGTTCTATAGATTCAGGGTCAGTTCCTGTGGACTGGATGGTAGCTAATGTTATCCCACTTTTTAAGAAAGACGGGAGAGAGAAAACAGGAAATTATAGACCAGTTAGCCTGACATCGGTTGTGAGGAAGATGCTGGTGTCAATTATAAAAGATGAAATAGTGGCACATTTGGATAGCAGTAACAGGATCGATCCAAGTCAGCATGGATTTACAAAGGGGAAATCATGCTTAACTAATCTTCTGGAATTTTTTCAGGATGTAACTAGGAAAATAGACAAGGGACAGCTAGTGGATGTAGTGAACCTGAACTTTCAGAAAACATTTGATAAGGTCCCACATAGGAGATTAGTAGGCAAAATGAGGGCACATGGTATTGGGGGTAGAGTGCTGACATAGATAGAGAAGTGGTTGGCAGACAGGAAACAAAGAGTAGGGATTAACGGGTCCTTTTCAGAATGGCTGGCAGTGACTAGTGGCAGCTATTTACAATATACATCAATGATTTAGAGGAAGGGATTCAAAATAACATTAGCTAATTTGCAGATGACACAAAGCTGGGTGGCAGTGTGAACTATGAGGAGGATGCTATGAGAATGCAGGGTGACTTGGACAGGTTGGGTGAGTGGGCAGATGCATGGCAGATGCAATTTAATGTGGATAAATGTGAGATTATCCACTGGCAGCAAAAACAGGAAGGCAGATTACTATCTAAATGGTGTCAAATTGGGAAAAGGGGAAGTACAACAGGATCTGGGGGTTTATGCAGGTTTGAAAGTAAAGCAAATGGCATGTTGGCCTTTATAACAGGAGGAGTTGAGTATAGGAGCAAAGAGGTCCTTCTGCAGTTGTATAGGGCCCTAATGAGACCACACCTGGAGTATTGTGCGCAGTTTTGGTCCCCTAATTTGAGGTAGGACATTCGTGCTATTGAGGGAGTGTAGCGTAGGTTTACAAGGTTAATTCCTGGGATGGCGGGACTGTCATATGCTGAGAGATGTAGCGGCTGGGCTTGTACACTCGGGAGTTTAGAAGGATGATAGGGGATCTTATTGAAACAAATAAGATTATTAAGGATTTGAACACGCTAGAGGCAGGAAACATGTTCCCGATGTTGGGGGAGTCCAGAACCAGGGGCCACACTTTAAGATTAAGGGGTAAGCCATTTAGATCGGAGACGAGGAAACACATTTTTTCTCAGAGAGTGGTAAGTCTGTGGAATTATTTGCCTCAAAAGAGGGTGGAGGCCGGTTCTCTGGATACTTTCAAGAGAGAGCTAGATAGGGCTCTTAAAGATAGCAGAGTCAGGGGAAATAGGGTTAAGGCAGGAAAGGGGTACTGATTGGAGATGATCAGCCATGATCACATTAAATGGTGGTGCTGGCTCGAAGGGCTGAATGGTCTACTCCTGCACCTATTGTCTATTGTCTATTGTCTATAAACTAGCATCTGCAGTTCCTTCTTACATCTTTCAGCTCATTGAGTCTGTGTCAACTGTCCACATTTACACCAATTTTGCATTAATCCCATTTTTTAAAATGTCGGTGCAATGTGAGACTGTAGCTGAGTTCTGTGACAGAGGTAATGGGAACATATATCCCTCCGAACAACCACCAGCGAACATGTTTTCTTCTGTCAGGGCCAGCTTTCCTGTGCATGGTCCACCCTGTTTCTTTACCCTGACTATTGTAGCAATGTTACAAAATTTTGAGATTTAAAAAATCAAGTCTGCAATTTATCCCATCAGATAAAGCATAACAATAAGTTTAATTTGACACCTAATTCACTTTCATATCTCAAGTAATAAATAAGTTATGGCCATTTTCATACTCGGAAATTAGCATCTTGTTCCCTATTGATTTTCTATGGACATAACAAAAAAGCTGTGATCATGGACAGTCAAAAGCCCATAACCTTCTTAAAAATTAAGAGAACTGAATTAAATTTTCAGTTATCATAGATTGAAGCATTCTGAAACAAATATAAAATAATCTTACTTGGATGACCTGAAATTAAAGCATATAATTAGTTAGTTACCCAATTGTAGCTAATTTCAAACTTCAATTACTAGATCTAAACATCTATCCATTTTGTTAATAAATGATTAACATTTTTAAATAGCCTAAGTGTCCAAATAATATTCACAAATAATTCACAATAAAACATGATTTTTAAATCTCATTTACATCAATTTATAGGCCAAATGGAAGGAATTTAGTGTTCAATTGCTGTAAATTAAAGTCAATTAAAATCGGCTTTCTAGTGGGTTCCTGTGAACGCGCTGGTTTAGAACGTTGACATTGCAGTGGATTTGTGCCCTCAAATGCCCAGAAAAATACTGCGGGATATAAAGAGCCCAAAATGAACTACTCGCTATAGAAAACTTTATATTACAGGGTTCTTAAGAAGCCCCTTTTAATGTAAAAATAAGGTACATACCTTTAATTGTTTGCTTTATAAAACCCTGGGGCTGCGAGAGGTCGCGGGTTTAGAGAGTGATTTTTAAACTACTATAACTATTATACAAGGCCATAAAAACTAATAATACCTTTTGCGACGGGGTCTTTCAGCGATTTTCCGTTAATGATTTACTAGGCTGAACATTTTCGATTGCAACAGCCTAGTAAAAATCTCATTTTAAACCCGCCCCCTCTAAACAGCGGCAAAATCACGCACACGGCCTGGGGGCAGATTCTCATCGACGATTCAGGTAGGTTTTGTAACATACCTAACTATTGTGGCCAATTGGGCACAAACATGGCATCACAGTGGCATCCTTCTTGATTATCCAGCATCCATGACATTTACCAGTCTGCTGTGCACACATTTTTACCATTGTTGATCATCCAGGGCCTTTTGCATCCATCAGTCCTACATGGGTTAGGCAGGGAATGGGCAAGAATTTGGCCAATAATTGGGAGTGGTAATAAATTTTGACGTTGCTAGCAGCAACGAGATTCCCCCAAAATTAAAAAAAATTAAAAATCAAACAAAGATTAAACAAAAATAAACAAAACAAAATTGTGACTGTCAAGGGGCAACACCCCAAGTTTCAAGAAGTACTGGCCAATGTAAGCGGAGTTGTTAAATGATGTGTTTGAATTTTGCAAGATTACAGAAGAAAGGCAGGATCTGAGTAAATAGTCAACTGAAAATAAAAATAAAAATCAACAAATGCTGGAAATCTGCAAGAAGGATAGAGAATGTCAGCGAGTCGGGCAGCATCCAGAAAGACAGTTAATCTTCCTATATCTGACAACGTGTCAATTGTTCTTATGCCTGGGGGGGAAAAATGAGTGAGGGTAGGAAGTGCCTTGATTTCTGCCAACAAAGGAAGAGAAAGCATCAAAGATGACAATTTTGGCGGAACACCATTAGGCCCACTTTCCATGAAGAAGATAAGAAAGAACTGCATATCCAAGGAAACTACATCAAAGTAAAACAATGCCAGTCTCTCCCTCTCCAGCTCAGCCTTATTTGCCAGTCGTTTCCAGCATTTTCTGGATTAATTCTGATTCCTTTAGTGACTCAGATAAACAAGGACATCACAAAGTGTTTTACAATCAATAATCACTGATTGATTTTCTATGTCGTTTGAGGGGTTAATTTTAGGCAGATCATTGCTAAGAAGTTGCCAGCTTCAGCGGAATTGTTGAAATAGGGAAATGTAAGGAATGCTGAATACCTCAGATAGAAAGAAGGTTGAGATCTTCTGTATGATCCTTTAGAATCATAGCGAGATACATCACAGAAACTGGGCCTTAAGCTCACCAAGTCTACACTGACCATCAAGCATCCATTTCTACACCACCCATTTTATTCTCCCCACATCTCCCCTCAGATTCTACTAACCTGCATGTCTTTCGGATGGGGGAGGAAACACGAGCATCCAGGGGAAGCCCACATAGTCACAGGGAGAATATGCAAACTCCGCAGAGACAGCACCGGAAGTCAAGATCGAATCTGGGTCACTGGAGCTGTGAGGCAGCGGCTCTAGCTGAGATGGGGTGGAGTTGTGGTGGTATCCACAAGGACTACCTAAACATGGGAGCTGAATTTAAACCACTGGCTGGATGGCATCAAGCTGCAGAGGTAAAAGGAGGATTTAGCTAAAGCAAATACTTTAAAGACTGCTTAAATCTGAACTACTGAAAATATCCCTTTGAGCTCAATCATCTTTAGCTTGTTCAAAAGCAGGATTGCTGCCAAGACCATGACCATGGGCTGTTAAATGGATGGCCATGGTCTGCTACAAAAGTTTGGTCACTTAGCAAGTATTGGGATTTTCCATGAAAGCCCTGCTTGGTAGCTGGACTGAGTTAAATGGGACGTCGATTGTAAAAAGCGGGATTAAGATTAAAAACGTGTATCAGCAAAGTGCAGGTTCAGTCGACGAAAAAAAAATGCAAGCGAACCTCCTGTACTTTCATTGATTTGTGTAGAAACAGCTTACGAAGGACTGGAAGGAGTATTTACACAGTGAACTAATGTTGTCTTTGTGTGTTTGTGAGAGAGAAATAAAGCGAGGAAGGGAGAGAGAGGAAGGATTATTCCCTCAGATGCTGATCCAGTTCCATTTCAAGGCAGAGTTTCTCGACACCATCAGTTAGCTGTGGGGCACATCTCCATAATCACAGTGACTGGCTATTAAATGCTTAACCACTATAATTTTGCCTAGGTTCGGATTAGTTTGTGCCTTAGGCAAGGTGCTGGGATAACCCCAGCTAATTCCTCCTTTGATTTATTTGTGGGATCATGTTTTAAACACTCCATTAGTGCTATGTGAAGAGTCTAACCATCATTGCGAACTTCTCAAAGTTGCAGTACAGAGGCCTGTCAACCCATTCTCGTGTCTAATGGAAATCTCTCCCGACTTTTTTTTAGTCAACAAACAAATTGTGGTTTTATTGTTTCTGCTGTTAAAATCTTTGCAAATCAGACAGGAGAGAGAGAGAGAGAGAGAGAGAGAGAGAGAGAGAGAGAGTCAAATGCAAAGGGATGTTGACAATGACCATGGCACAACAGACCCTGTGTTAGGGAGACACAAAAATGCTGGAATCTTGAGCAAAGTGCACTGTGCTGGGGAAATTCAGCAGCTCAGACAGCATCCGTGGTAGGAATGTACAGACAATGTTTTGGGTTGGGACACTATATTAGTTTAGATGAGTTCAGTTTAGTTTAAATTAATATTGCCATATGTGGATGTGAAAACCTTGTTTTGCATGTTATCCAGTCAAATCATACTATACATAACTACAAACATACACAAGTAAATGAGTAAAACGATTGTAAGCATATCCTCTTCTGCAACAGCAGACAAAGAGTCGCCATCTTGCAACTTTCAAGTTTCAAGTCTCTGAAAAGTCTGCTCTTGACCGAAGGAGATAGGCAATTTTAAAATGTTTAAGGCCGGGTGTCCTGGCAGCACTGGACAGATGATGTAGGGTTTGGCCCAGCCCAGCACGATGCTGTCGGTTTCCTTCACCACCACTCCGGGAAGCTGCTGCAGGCTGTGCTCGATCTGCTTGCCAGTGGCCACCTCCACCAATGCTGCAACCACTGCAACTGTATCATCTGTTGCCTTTGCAGCCGCCACACTGCTTTGGTGCATCGAGGTCGCAATGTCCCGCTTCCCAAACTGACCACAAAACGTTAGGACGCTTTGCGACGGTGCAGGAGATGCATTCACAGACCGCTCCCAGACCCTAACTCTCTCCTTCACATCCACTACTGCCATCTTGATTGCATATAATTTAATAATCCTCTTAGATTGAACTGGAGTCCTCTCATCTTCATCAAAGCAAAGGAAATTTAGTGTTTAAAATTGGACAAAGCTCTGGAAATGTAGTGTTTAACATTGGACAAAGCACTTCAGACAGCCATCACTAACACACTCACAGCCAATTCAAGTCACAAAGGTGCAGAGCAAACTTCCTCTAATCTACGTAGTAACATTTAAACCATAATAATCATCTACACCCTTCCTTGTCGTACAAACATGCTATTTATTCTTATTCCCTGCACCATCCAATTATCAGCCATCTTTTCATGAATACCTTTGTCAATTAGTGCCACAGAGTTCAGAGCTTGTCTGTTTTCCTGACTGAAGTGGTTAAAATTAATTTATGTTAGACCCTCAGAAACAAGAGACATTCTTTCAATTAATCTGGGTCAAATTGACTTCAATTGCAGAGGTGAAAGGTAAATATCTCACCCAACACATCACCCAATCCCAATATTTTATCTGATTTATGTCTAAACTTCTAAACAAGTGATAATTTTGACTGCAGATTAAAATGCTCGCTTTGCAATGCCTAGTAGAACAAAGCTTTGCATTTTCTGAAGAGGCGGATTGAAGAGGAAGCTTTTCACAATCATTGTACAGCAAAATCTTTGACACAAAGCTCTGGCAACGTTTCTGTGACGTCTATTTAATCTGCAAATAAATACTTCAGCTGTCAAAAGGTTTTGCTATGTGAGGAAGCTTCACGTTTAGACTCATTGTTCATCAGGCTAAATCCTGCTAATCTCGGGGTTATGGATGTCAGATTGTGAATTTTGTTTTGATCAGCACAATAAACAGATTACTGCATATACTGTGTCATTATGAAACACCAGAATGTTTTAATCAAGTTGTTTTTCCCCCCTCCCCCTGAGTTCAAGTTAAAAGCAGCTCCAGCTTCTCAGTTACCTAAAAGATTGTGCAGAAATGAAATATTGAGCAATTACTGATCAGGTGTGCATTCCAATTTGCAACACAAGAGTTGTGTGTTCTGTGTTTAGGTGATTATTTAACTGATGGGGTAGAGTTTCCAATTTAGTGAAATCAGGAAATTGGACATAAATTGCGCTTGAAATTGCTTTGGTTAGTTTAAATTTTCACTTAAATGATTTTCCATAATCACAAACAAGCGTAGTCAATCAATGTAATGTAATGCGATGTCATTTCTTCTTGGTTTAAGAAACTTCCCTTGATATATTTAAAGAGTGCTAATCTGGTGACGTTTTACCATTGCATCTGAAAATTGGTGTAATAACAACAACTTAATTATGGGTCTCCAGTTGATTATATGTGAGTAAGGTGAAAATTTTGTTTGGAAAAACCACAAGAGAACTATTTACTGTATTAAAGTAAGATTTTTTAATATTTAAAAGCGTAAAAGATATCACAAATAATAAGTACAAATAGGAGATGCTTTAAAGCACAGCCCACTCATTATTTCAGTCTGGGATCTGCCAGCCCAGGTACTTGATCTCTAAGAGTGGATGTGGGAACACTCACGAGTCAAGCCCTTAGTCTTGACCAAGAAGATGATAAATCTTTGAGAAAAAAATTATGGTAGGCACCAGGGAATTCAAATGCACATTACTTATTAATAAGCAGTGGGCACCCTTGATCTTCTGAGGAACTGCATAAGAAAATGGGAAAGTAGGAACAGGAGTAGGCCATTTGGCACCTCATACCTGTCCCACTATTCAGCATGATCGTAGTTGATCAGCCATAGGCCTAACCAGCCCTTCTGTGCCTGATCCCCACAATCTTCCATTCCACGGTCTTTCAAAAATGCATTTACATCCTTTTAAATATCCCCATCATCCTTAATACCCTTTTTTTTGCATTATTAATGTTCTATTTTGTGATCATCTTTGTGTAACTGGATGGTTGTCTGAGCCACATCACAGGGGATTAACAACCAAGGTCATGTTGTGTAGTCAAAGATAGCCCAAATGCAGGTTCATTAACTAAAGGGTATTATTGTATTTACTATAATTTAGCAACAATTTGCTATGTAGTTTCATGGCATAAGCCCAAGAACTGTCAAGAGTTTTTGAATTCAGCTACATAGCATGCCATAATAGGAAATTATAAATTATTATGCTCAGAATCCAAAATAATAGACTACCAAATCATCTGAGGTTGAAGGATGGCCAGATGCCAATTTTCCCTGAAATAGACCTCACAAAAAGTGAAGCTTCAAATATGTGCTCTCAAATTTCAAACAGTTGTTTAGCCGTATAACTAATGGAATCCATCTTACCTCATTTAAACTTTTTTTTTCATACACATGTACAAACTCAATATTTATTGTTAAAATATGAAATGCTAGAAGTACTCAGCAGATCAGGCTGCATCTGTGGGAAGAGAGATAACATTTCAGGTCAAAGATCCTTTGTCAGAACTTGGAGGGAGACATAGAAACATAGAAAATAGGTGCAGGAGTAGGCCATTCGGCCCTTCGAGCCTGCACCGCCATTCGATATGATCATGGCTGATCATCCAACTCAGTATCCCATCCCTACCTTCTCTCCATACCCCTGATTCCTTTAGCCACAAGGGCCACATCTAACTCCCTCTTAAATATAGCCAATGAACTGGCCTCGACTACATTCTGTGGCAGAGAATTCCACAGATTCAGACAAAAATAGGTAGGTTACAAAACTTACCTTCAGCGGTTTGCAGTTCAGCCACTGGCCGTGTGTGTGACTTTGGAGCCTTTGAGGGGAGGGGAGGTGGGATTAAAATGCCATTTTCTCCTGCCTGTCCGAGATATATTTTCTCGGGCTACTACCTAATGCTGAATAATCGTTACGACTGCCGTTCTCGGAATTTTTTTTTTAAACCGAGGGACAATTTCAGCACTGGAGTAAAATAAAAAACTATTTCTAACGCTGTCAACGCAGGCAACGGAACGGATCTCACGTACGGGACAAAATATAAGGTAAGTCGTCTATTTTATATATAAACTTGCTTCTTAGGATTACTTTAATCAAAATTTCATCAGCGAAAATGAGATTATGTAAATATACGAACCGGCAGTGTTTTTCTTACCGATGTGGGGTTTAAATTCACCACAACTGCAACGTTCCAATCGATCGTGTTCCACAAAAACCCACTCGCAAGATGATTAAAATGGCCATTAATTTATGGGAATTAAACACTAAATTCCTTCCATTTGGCCTATAAATTCATGACAATGAGATTTAAAAATCATGTTATATTGTGAATTCTTGTGTGAATGTTATTTGGACACTTAGGCTATTTAAACATTTTAACCTTTTCTTAAGAAATGGATAGATGTTTAGATCTAGTAATTGCATTTTGTAATTAGCTACAATTAGGTAACTAACTAATTATATGCTTTAATTTCAGGTCATCCAAGTAAGATTGTTTCATATTTTTTTTAGAATGCTTCGATCTATAATTACTGAAAATTTCATTCAGTTCTCTTAATGTTTAAGAAAGTTATGGGCTTTTGACGGTCCTCGATCACAGCTTTTGAGTTAAGTAAATGGAAAAGCAATAGGGAACAAGATGCTAATTTCAGTATGAAAATGGCCATAACCTTTTTAATACTGAAGATATGAAAGTGAATTAGGTGTCAAATAAAACTTCTTTTTATCCTTTATCTGATGGGATAAATTGCAGACTTGATTTTTTAAATCTCAAAATTTTGTAACATTGCTAACAAAAGAAGCTTGTTAACCAAGGAGGGTGGGAGAGGGGAATGTCTTTGTTAGGATAAAACTGTGGTGACCCTGAGGATAATGCAAACAATGTTTTCTGCTTAGTGAGAACAGTCAGATAGAAAAAATATAGACAGAATGGTCGGCGGGGGCACTGCAAGCCGACAGCCCTGTAAGCAGCGTGTTAGTCTTTGCAACTTTTTAAATTTTTTTTGTGTGTTTTAATGTATGTTTTTAATGTTTCTTTGGGTGCCTTGTGTGGGGGGTGGTGTGGGGTGGTTAGGGGGAAACTGTTTCGGACGCCTCCTACATGGAGAGGCAACTTTTTCCATGTTGTCTCCCCTGTGGTCTAGCAGCGAGGATCGGTGTGGCCTTTCCCAGAGACGTGCCCGAGGCTGCAGCAGCGAGTGCAGCGCGGACTCTCGGCGTGGAGCGGGCGAGCCCTCGCCAGAGGGGAGCACTCCGTTCGCTGGCCCGTGGCAGCCTGAAGCCGGGGTCTGCAGAGCTCTGTCCGGCGCAGCGGCCGCAGCCTGGGATCCCTCATGGGGGACTCGGGGAGAAGAAGAAGCTCCGACTGCCGGCCCACGGCCTACTTCTACCGAGGGCGCGGCGTGGACTTACCATCAGGAGCGGGGTCCCTCGCCGGGGATCCCTGGAGGGGAGCTTCGACTGCCGGCCTTGCGGTCTGCGGTGCATATGGCTGCGGCGCGAACTTTAAATCTCCAACCGCCAGCCTGCGGTCTACACCAACTTGAAACCACGGTCTCCAGTGGGGGAGGCACTGTTTCAGGACTTACCTGGACTTTTTACCTTGTCTGCACATCTGGACGCCCGCAGCAACGGCTGCGGAGGGTTGAGGTCCCGACCAAGGGGGAAAATGGAGGAGGACTGGCCAATTTTTGTGCCTTCCACCACAGTGATGGATGGTGGATGTTGTGTTAAATGTTTAGTGTGTTTTTGTGTGTTCTTTTTCATTGTACCGCTGCTGGCAAATTCATTTCACTTGCACTTTATGTGAGAAAAAAAAGCAAAGAAAGAATGAACAAAAAAAAGAAGCAAGAGAGAAAAAAAGGTGAGAAAAGGAGAAAAATTGGTGCTGCTTTTCACCCTTTTTCCCTCCTTTTTATCTTTTTTTGTTTTTCCTTGTTCTTTTTTGCATTCAATAAAGAATTGCAGCCCTAATTAAGAATGGAAATATTTTGAAATAGGTTGATACCTTCAAAACAATTTAATGGCATTCATTACTAAAAATCAATTGATCAGTTTAATCCATTAATAAGTTCATGTGATAGGAGCAGAATTAGGCCGTTTAGCCCATCAAGTCTATTCCACCAATCAATCATGGCTGATCTATCTTTTCCTCTAAACCCCATTCTCCTACCTTCTCCCCATAACATTTGACACCCTTACTAATCAAGAATGACTTGGCAATGAATTCCACAGATTCACCACTCTCTGACTAAATAAATTCCTCCACATCTCCTTTCTAATGATACGTCCTTTTATTTAATATGCCATATGTATGCTGGTTTTGTTTGCTCCTTTCTGGGCATTAGGAAGTTCACTTAATGAATCTTTTCTGGCAGACATCTGATGGATGGATGGATGGATGGATGGATGGATGGATGGATGGATGGATGGATGGATGGAGGAAGGAGTAGGGCATTCGACACTTCGTGCCAGCACCGCCATTCAATGTGATCATGGCTGATCATTCACAATCAGTACCCCGTTCCTGCCTTTTCCCCATATCCCCTGACTCCACTATCTTCTGAATGCCTACTAATGAGAAGATTACATATTGACATTAGGTAAATGTTATCATATGAAATAAATATGACCGCTGTAATGAGCTAAATATTCACATCTTAACTTTATATTTCCCATGGAAAATATTTGCATAGCAACTTTAAGACAAACACAATTCTCAGAAGAATTAAAACTTAAATGTCATGTGAATGTCCTATTTGTTAGCTTATCATAATTAAAATAACACAGATGGAGCCCATTCAAGCTATCAAGTCCATGCCAATCACTCTATTTCTATGTAACTCTGCACCTTATTGTCCCCCACATATGCCTATCAACTGACTTTTGATTCCTTTTGTCATTAACCTATATACAGTGGTTATGCACAGTAGTCAATTAACCCTTCTGCCACATGGGAATAATCACGCCATTGAAGAACAGGAAAGAAGGAAGCAAAGGCTGTCCACTAGGTGTCTTAGGCCTTCTCGGTAGTCAGTAATATTACTGCTGATCCTGATCATTAAATCTACTTGCATCCCAATTCACAACTCCTCCCATTCTATTTTCATACACAAATCTATCAACCCCAGCTTTAAGTATATGCAGTGACTGAATATTTATTTCCCTCTGAGGTAAGGATTTCCAAAGATTTCCAACAAACTCAGTCCTAACTATTTAATCCCTTGTCCGGAGACTAGATGCTATGTTAATCTCCAGAATCTCTCTACATCTACCCTTTAAACCCTTCTTGATTCAATGAAATCAACTCCGATCTGTCATTCTTCTGAACCCCATTAACATTAGCTAATTCTTATTCAATTCTTCCTCAGAGAAGAATTCATTCATCCAAGAACCAACCTAGTGAAAAGACACTACACTGAGTTCAGGCAATAATTAGTAATAATAATAAACTCATTTACTTAGAAAGTTCACACAAAAATAATATAAGAGGCATGCTAATTATCCCGGTGGTAACAGTCCTCCTGAGAATGTTCCAGTTCCATAAAAGAAGTGGTCCAAGGCACCTGAAGATTTCCATTGGAGTAGGGAGAGGGTGTTGGGTGTTAGGTATCTTACCAAATGGGATTACGTGGGGCTTCATTCACAGCGGTTGGGAATCACTGAAATATAAAGTGTAGAGGGTGGTGAAAATTGCCCAACGCATCACCGGTTCCACGCTCCCCTCCATTGAGTCTGTCCAAAGCAAGCGCTGTCTGCGGAGGGCGCTCAGCATCGCCAAGGACTGCTCTCACCCCAACCATGGACTGTTTACCCTCCTACCATCCGGGAGGCGCTACAGGTCTCTCAGTTGCCGAACCAGCAGGTCGAGGAACAGCTTCTTTCCGGCGGCTGTCACTCTACTAAACAACGTACCTCGGTGACTGCCAATCCCCCCCCCCCCCCCCCCCCCCCCCCCCCCCCCCCCCCCCCCCGGACACTTATTATTTTTTTTTTTAATTCAAATCGTTTGCTATGTCGCTCTTCAAGGGAGATGCTAAATGCATTTCGTTGTCTCTGTACTGTACACTGACAATGACAATTAAAATTGAATCTGAATCTAGAGTGATGGAGTGAAGCTGTACAGAAACAGTCCCTTCGACTCACTGAGTCCACACTGATCATCAATCACACAGTTACGCTAATCACATTTCATTCTCTCACATCAGGGTGAGGTGTTGCATATGAGGTGTTGCTTTGTTGGAAGTGAACAATAAACAGTAAGGAGCTGGAGAGTGTTGTAGTGCAGAGGGATCTAAGATACACAATACACAATACAATTTATTTGTCACTTGAACCTCATAGAGGCTCAAATGAAATGTTGTTTCACAGCGGTTGGGAATCACCGTACAAGTACATACAGTAGCTCCCTGAAAATGGTGACACAGGTAGATGGGAGGGTGAAGAATGTTTTTGGCACATTGGGCTTCACCAGTCATGGATTTGAGTATAGAAATCGGGACATTATATTACTGTTGTACAAGACATTGGTGAGGCCACACTTGGAGTATTGTGTTCAGTTTTGGTCACCCTGGAAAGACTACAGAGAAGATTTATTAGGATGTTACCAAAACTAAAGGTATATCGAGAGCTACAGGGAGGAGATGAGCAAGTTAGGACTTTATTCCTTGTAGTGCAAGAGGCTGAGGGGTGGTCATATGGAAGTGTATAAAATCTTGCGAGAAATAGATAGGGTGAATACACGGAGCCTTTTACCCAGTGTAGGGGAATAAAGAACCAGAGGACATAGGTTTAAGATTAGAGTTGAAAGATTTAATAGGAACCTGAGGGGGATCTTTTTTTTAATTCAAAGGGTAGTGGGTCTATGGAATGAGCTGCCAAAGTAGTTGAGATATGTACTACAGCAACATTTAAAAGACATTTGGACAGGTACATGGATAGGAAAGGTTCAGAGAGATAAGGACCGGACAGGTGTAAATAAGACAAATTTAGATGGGGCAACTTGGTTGGCATGGATGAGTTAGGCTGAAGAGCCTGTTTCTGAGCTGTATGATTTTATGACTCTGTGACTATCCTCTGCCCCCAGACCTGCACACATGATAGACTTTAAGGTGGCAAATTATGTTCCCAACCATAGGCCCTTGGGATTGTCAAGGAAACCAAAGCATACTGAGTAAATGTATGCATTCACATTTAAAACATGCAAACTCCACAGATACAGCACCCAAGGTCAGGTCTGAACCCGGGTCTCTGGCATGGGAAGGTAGTGACTAGACCGGCTGTGCCACAGCAACAACTTTCCAATTTCTTTAACAGCATCTCCTAAACTCTCTATCTCCTCCACTTAGAAGATGTGGAACAACAGAATCCCATCACCCATGAGTTCCCCAAAGGTCACCCTATCTCGACTTGGAACTATGTCATGGCATAGGACAGAAACATGAGAAATTGTTCCTCATAGCCTGAATCATGGTGATGCCTGTAGTTGTCGACAGGCCGACTACCTCCACCTTCACAAGGGCAATCTTGACAATCGGCACGCTCACGCATTGCGATCAAACAAAGACATAAGCACTGTCAGAGGTGATCTCTCATCATACATAAACCTAAAAAGCGCAACTGTTTTTTTATTTGTTTTAATCAAAATGACATAATTCACCTTTTCATTCTGCACTAAAACAAACCTGTTTTCCGAAGTATTGTCTTGCAAGCCATTGGATTTTTTGAGGGCTGGATTTGGGTTAAGCATCCCATCTGATTAACTGACCTTCTCATAGAACTGGAGTGTGAGCCTACCTTAAGTTGTCACCTCTTCGTACATAGGAGTAGTTAATCTGTACCTCAAATCGTTCTGCTCCACTTTATTCCAAATACCCATTTTATACCCTCCCGGCCAACTATAACCCATGACTTCAACTGTAAGCATGTACATGCTGCCCAAATATACACGCATTTTCTGCTTACCCGCAGCACAATAACAGGGAGAAATATAAGAAATTGATTTTTTTCCAGCAGTGATTGTCTGTTTTTTCGTTTTTTTTTACTCCACAAAGAAACAAATAGAATTGTCTAATTTGAGTTCTTCCTTCCTCCGCCGGGGAAGAGAGGATTTTTGCAATTTCTAAACCCATACAATTTCATCTGCTGTCCATAAAAATCCTTTTAACCTCAGAGATATGAGATAACTTTTTTTCCATAGACAATATGAAGTGGCTGTCATTATCTCAGATGGTCTGTATCATATTAGAATCTGCGCTGGCAGGTCAGAAGGTACACTGGGGTCTTTTTCTCTGCAATGCTACTGAATGACTTTGCATCATACAAAGACCCATGAATGGCTGGACCCTTTGTCATTCAAACTGCATAAAGAGGCAGAAATTGATTTTTATTGTAGAATCTTCATATGTAATAAAACTCAGAGGATTTCTTTTCTTCTCTCCCTGAATGCTTCCAGAACGCTTTCAATCTACTTTCTGTGTTTCATACATAAACTGAAAAGGATAAAAATAAATTGGTGATGTTGTCGGGGGGGTGGGGGGTTGGAGATGGGTAGTGGGTGGTGTTGGGTGTGGGGGAGGAGTGCTGGAACACACTCTTGAAGCGACTGCAATAGGAAAAAGACTGGAAAAGAAAACAAAGTTTGAAACGGATTGGAATTTTTATTCTCTGTGTCACTGAATACAGTTGTTTTTCAGATCTTTTAAAAAAAAACTATAATAAAATAGCATGATGTGACTAGATAATTAACCTCCATACTCTTTAAGCGCTAAGAACACTTGAATCACCAAGACATAGTAAGATACGGGCCAAGTTCTATCAATGGGATTAGTATAGATAGATAATTGATAGATGGCGGTCAGCTTGGACATGATGGACTGAAGGGCCTGGTTTTGTGCTTTATAACCCAATGGCTAATCTCCTTCTAAAGCAGTCCCTCAGGATCGACGAGGTCTGTGCGTAGTGGGGTGGGTGCTCCTATGTCCATTTTTCAGCCTGCTCCCGACACACTTGAGCATTTGAGATTTTTCAGTTCTTTTTGATAGCCCCATGTCCCGTAGCGGTGTTTTAGAGTCTACAACCTACTAAATCAATATTTTCTATGACATGGATAGCTATCCTCAGTTACTGGATGCACCAGCAACTTAGGACCATGTCTTACCGTTATATCATCACCCCCAAATTATATAAGTAAGAAAAGGAGGAAATACATAAATTAAAATCCCCTAGGTGCAGTGAAAACAGCATCTGTAGCTTTCAGGATCTGTTACCAATGATAAGTATACCTCGGTAACTGGTGATTAACCACCCATCAGCAATAACATCCATTCAGTACTTTCAATTAAGATTTCATACCTGGGCTTTTCACAGTGAGCAGCTATGGGTCAGTGATTCCCGGGGCGATCAGTAGCTTTCCTGCACCGCAAACTGATCTAGAGTTGGACTATGCTGGACCAAGCGCAGGTAAGAGGCACTAGTGTAGCTGGGACATTGTTGGCCAGTGTGGGCAAGTTGGGCCGAAGGGTCCGTTTCCACACTTTGTCACTCTGACTCTATGACTCTAGTGGGGGTACCATAGCTCCAAGAGTGATGGCAAGAACCAGGAATTTGTGAAATTTCCAAGATTAAGAACAAAAGCGTCCTTGCCCTAGATAGATATACAGGGCTGGAGGCGGGTCAGTGGGTCAGCGGGTCAACCAGCATCCCTAGAGAAAAAGGACGGGTGACGGTTCCGGTCGTGACCTTTTGTCAGTCAGAAGATAGGTCCTGACCTGAAAATTCACCCATCCTTTGTTACCCCAGTCTATCCTTGGTATAAACCAGCACCTGCAGTTCATTTCTATGTATCCTTGCCCTAGCTTTGGCTGAATGCTATGTTAAAGTTCTGGAATGGAATAAGGTTATTCTCCCTATACATCGCTCAAAATGGGTGAGGCCAGTGAGTAACGCTGTTCAGCAACCCACAATCCTACCTGTAGCAGGTCACGGAAATATGCATTCAGAAACTAGTGTTTCTAAGTGGCAGAATTCCCTAACTTTCTGAAAGCAGATCATCCACTTAGCTGGAGGCCATGGTCACTGTCAACCTGAACTTACCAACTATCCGAAAGAAGTAATCCAAAAAGTGCTGGAGGAACTCAGCAGGTCAGGAAGCATCTCTGGAGAATGTGGATAGGGGACGTTTCGGGCTGGGACCCTTCTTCTGATTGTGGTAGAGCGAGGGGGGGGGGGGGGGGTTAAGCTGGAAAAGAACAGAAACAGGTGAAATGATTATGGGGAACAATGAAATGGCAGAACAGTTGAAGAGGTACATTGGTTCTGTCTTCTCTAAGGAAGACACAAACAATCTCCCAGATGTACTAGAGGACAGAGGATATAGGGAGACAAAGGAACTGAAATACATTTTTTGCATTAGGTAAGAAATAGTATTGGGTAGACTGATGGAACTGAAGGCTGATAAATTCCCAGGGCCTGATGGTCTGCATCCCAGGATACTCGAGATGACTCAAGAAATCGTGAACGCATTGGTGATCATTTTCCAATGTTCTATAGATTCAGGATCGGTCCCTGTGGATTGGAGGGTAGCTAATGTTATCCCACTTTTCAAGAAAGAAGCGAGAGAGAAAACAGGGAATTATAGGCCAGTTATCCTGACATTGGTGGTGGGGAAGATGCTGGAGTCAATTATTCAAGAAGTAATAACGGTGCATTTGAATAGCAGTAAAAGGATTGGTCCAAGTCAGCATGGATTTATGAAGGGGAAATCCTGCTTGACTAATCTTCTGGAATTTTTTGAGGCTGTGACAAGTAAAATGGATGAAGGAGAGCCAGTGGATGTAGTGTATCTGAACTTTATAAGATGCAACACAGGAGATTAGTGGGCAAAATTAGAGCACATGCTAATGGGGGTAGGGTATTGACATGGATAGAGAATTGGTTGGCAGAAAAGAAACAAAGAGTTGGAATAAATGGATCTCTGTCAGAATGGCAGGCAGTGGCGAGTGGAATGCCGCAAGGCTCGGTGCTGGGGCTGCAACTATTTACAATATATATTGATGATTTAGATGATGGGATTAAAAGTAACCAGCAAATTTGCAGATGACACAAAGCTGGATGGCAGTGTGAACTGCGAAGAGGATGCTAGGAGGTTGCAGGGATGACTTGGACAGGTTGAGTGAGTGGGCAGTTGCATGGCAGATGCAGTATAATGCAGATAAACGTGAGGTTATCCACTTTTGCGGCAAGAACAAGGAGGGCTGATTATTATCTCAATGGTATCAGATTTGGAAAAAGGGAAGTGCAATGGGACCTGGGTGTTCTTGTACACCAGTTACTGAAAGTAAACATGCAGGTACAGCAGGCAGTGAAGAAAGCTAATGGCATGTGGCCTTCATAACGAGAGGATTTGAGTATAGGAGTAAAGAGGTTCTTCTGCAGTTGTACAGGGTCCTGGTGAGATCACATCTGGAGTATTGTGTGCAGTTTTGGTCTCCTAATTTGAGGAAGGACATCCTTGCTATTGAGGCAGTGCAGGGCAGGTTCACAGGGTTAATCCCCAGGATGGCGGGATTGTCATATGAGGAAAGATTGAAAAGAGTGGACTTGTATTCACTGGAATTTAGGACAAAAGGTGATCTTATAGAAACGTATTAAATTATAAAAGGACTGGCCAAGCAAGATGCAGGAAAAATGTTCCCAATGACGGGGGAGTCCAGAACCAGGGGTCAAAGTCTAAGAATAAAGTAGAGGCCATTTAAAACTGAGATGAGAAAAAACGTTTTCACCCAGAGTTGTGAATTTGTGGAATTCCCTGCCGCAGAAGGCAGTAGAGGCCAATTCACTAGATGAATTTAAAAGAGAGTCAGATAGAGCTCTAGGGGCTAGCGGAATCAAGGGGTTTGGGGAGAGGGCAGGCATGGGTTACTGATTGTGGACGATCAGCCATGATAACAATGAATGGCGGTGCAGGTTCGAAGGGCCAAGTGGCCTACTCCTGCGCCTATTTTCCATGTTTCTATCCATGTTCTCCAGCGATGCCGTCTGACCTGCTGAGTTAATACAGCACTTTTTTAAAAGTAAACTTGCATCTGCAATTACTTGTTTCTACTTCCTATGATCCAGGTCATTCCAGTGACAGCAACTGCACTGCACTTCCCAGTATGCTGCATGGCACTTCATTGCCACATTATTAGGAAGCTCTCCAATGTTCTCTATTCAAGGAAAAAGGGCCGTCTCATTTTACAGAAAACTCATACATTACAAGGTAGGAGGGGGTGTGGTGGGGAGTTGGAGAGATGTGGATTGTTCATAGAAATTTTCCATAACACAAAGCCTTTTCACGAGTCAAAAAAAAAAATGCTTGACTATTTATTTACATTTTTTGCATAATTTTGTCAAGAATGAACTTTGATTCCATTTCCCAGTTTTTTTGGTAATGATTTGTGAATTCAGTAAGGGGCAATTACCAGGACCTGAAATGGCTTAATGCAGGAGTTGCCTGTGCTTGATAGATACCATCAAAGTGAGGTGTTCATGAATGCAGGGAGAATGATAGATTGCATTCATGTGGTGATTTAGGCTCACCTTGAAAATTCAGAGTTGCCCTTGAATCAGTCTGTTCATCTCCAATGCATCGAGCATAAGAGGTTGAGGTTGTTGTGATTCAATCTCTCATGTCTAGTACTATGGTCTTACTGAATCTTCATGGACATTTATTCTTAGGATATTCTTTTGGTGTCTGACATATTTCACTGCCTCACTGTCAACTCCAAAAGAAATAAGAGCAAGGGTAGGCCATTCGCCGTAACTATGGCTGATCTGCCTCCCAACATCATCTCCTCTTCCGTTCCAATTCCCCATAGCTCCCAATTTCCCAACCAAAAATGTGTCCACTCGACCTTTTATACTGCTAATGATCAGGTGTCCACTACCCTGTGGGGCAGAGAATTTCCGAGATTCACCAACCTTTGCAGGAAGTCCCTGGGCATCTTGGTTTCAAATGATTGCCTCCTTATCTTGAATCTATGTCTCTTGATTTTAAATTCTCCCACTAGTAAAAATACCATCTATCCTATCATGCCACGAAAGGATCTGATATGTTTCAAATTCGCCCCTCATTCTTCTAAATTCCAAAATTGGATCTTGAATTTAAGATTTACCACTGAGATGAAAATAACTTTAATACCTTTATGCGTGCAAAATCCTTAGTGGTACAGTCACCTGACAGACATTGCATTAGTGAATTTCTTACAAAAAGTTGTTGGACAGTTGCCATATACTATAGCTTAGTAGCACCTCTGTTTCTTTCCACTCTCTTGGTTTTGAACTCTATCACATGTCCAACTGAGTGATTTTATAGCAATTGCCACAGGGTGGTACAGTGGCACAACTGGTAAAGCTGCTACTTCACAGTGCCAGAGACCAGGGTTTGATCCTGACCTCAGGTGCTGTCTGTTTTGCCCAATCTCCCTGTGAAAGCGTGGGTTTCCTCTGGGTGCTCCAGTTTCCTGCCACATTCCAAACACAGCAGGCTTGTTGGTTAGTTGGCTTCTGTAAAATTGCTCTCAATGTGTAGGGAGTGGATGCAAAAGTGGGATAACGTAGAACTAGTGTGAGTGAGTGATCGATGATCGACGTGGACTCGTTCGGCCAGAGAGGCTGTTTAGATGCACTTTCTCTAAACTAAGCTATAGGACATCAGGAAGTCAGCAGGCAATCCCATTGGTGTCTTGAAGATGAAAGTCCATATCTGCATGGCTGTGGGACCTCCTGACTACCTTGCAGAGCCACTTTCTGCTTGCTTTCTCCATATCCTTGGGCAGCTGGTAGAGGTGCTCCCTTAAACAGCAAAAACCCAGGTTCAATTTTGACCTTGGTTCCTGTACATGAAGAGAATGAATGTTCTCCTTGTTGCAAACAATCTTGAGACATACAATGTATGGAGAGCGACGTGACTGTCCAGAAAGAACTAGATGGTTAGTGTAGAAATAGAGGGGGTAGACTCAGGTGAATGGGTCACTCAGGATGGAGATGAGGAGAAATGTCTTTATGCAGAGAGAGGTGATATTTTGGAATTCTCCATCTGGGAAGGCTGTGCAGGTTCAGTGAGGCCTAGATGTATAGGCACATCATTCCCTGAAAGTAGAGACATAGGTGGACAGGATGGTGATGATGGTATTTAGCATGCTTGCCTTCATCAGTCAAGACATTAAGCACAGGAGTTGAGATATCATGTTGCAACTGTGCAAGTCAACGTTGAGACATGATAAATGTGGGTACAATTATACCATTTTTGAAAGTCATTTGGACAGCATTCAAGGATATGAAAACTAGAAATTGTTAGAGAAAATGTAATTAATTTAATAGCCAAGAATGTAATACAAGGGATTTGATTTGCCAACAGTCATACAAAAAAGCAACAAGATACATAACCACATAAAAATTAAACATTAACTTAAAACACCACCACAGTGGCATGTGAGAATCCCCAGGGCCCACAGCAAAAGCAGAGGCCCACAGCCATGAGTTCAATAACCGGTCCACACACATGCTCCTTCACCATGATGTGACCAGAGTTGTACCGACCGCTGTCACTCTCTCTGCAGTCCCTGTCCACCCGAGCAGTCAGAAAGCCTTCCACACTCGCACTAGACTCCGGGATGTCCTCATGAAACGATGTCCCTGCAAAACACCAAGATCACTGCACTCACAGCACTCCCTCCGAGTCCTCACCGGTGCAAGCATCACGTCCATCTTGTTTTTTTCGGTGACCTCACATTGCCCACTGTGATGGAAGGCAAATAACTTATACCTCCTTTCCTTATTTTTTCCTGCGTTCGGGGCAATCGAAACTTCTGCAGTCAGGGCGATCGAAGCTCCCGTGATCGGGGCGATCGAAGCTCCCGTGATCGGGGCGGTCGAAGCTCCTGTGGTTGGAACTCCCGCAGTTAATTCCTAACAAAGGGACCACGAGCTCCACGATGTTATTGCCACATTGCAGATGGAGATACGATGAAAAAGTTGCGTCTTTGTTGAGGAAAGAGATAAAAAAGGTTTCTCCCAACCCCGCCCCCCCCACATAATACAAAAAGTAAACGTACACTAAAAACATACGAGTAAACAGACCAAAACAGCAAAAGACGAGACAGCCTGGTACGGCGCCACCCAGTGGATAAACCTGCAGACATGTGGGCCAAAACAGGCAAATAGGACTAATTCATGCAGACATTTTGGTCAGCATGGACAACTTGGGCTGAAGGGCCTGTTTCAATGTGTAGATGTGTAGAACTGCAGATGCTGCTTTATACCGAAGATAGACACAAAGTGCTGGAGTAATTCAGTGGGTCAGGCAGCATCTCTGGAGAAAAAAGGATGGGTGATGTTTTGGTTCGGGGCCCGTCTTCATTCTTTTTCCAAGCTGTGTAACTCTATGAATCTAACAGTAGCATTGGACTACGGAAGGAGGTAAAGGTGTTGTAATCATGTGTGACTTCTATTGATGCACAATCAACACGGAGCTGAATTCAAACCAGTGGGGGCATTGTTCTGTGAGGCAACATATCACAGACCCCACTCGGGAGATTCACACCTAGAATTGCCAAGTACAAACATCCATTCATCACACACGGCCAGGGCACTCTCCCAGGATTAGTGAGCACATTGCGATCGCATTTAAGATTATCTAGCAATCAGCATCAGCAGGTATCAGGGTGAAAATACCAGGGATTAAAAGGGCCAACTTCAGAGAAATAAGGAATAAAATCAAAGAAAATAACGGGGGGGATGTTGCAGAATATATATCTGCATCAAGGGAAAATGCTTTTCAAATGATAACATGTCGTATTAGTGGGATTAATATCATGCACAGGGAAAAAAGTGAAACAAGCGGTTCCCAACATTAAAGTAAGGACAACTAAAGGGGTTAATAGGGAAAATCAGATGGTGCCAAGACCATAGAGAATAAGGGAAGGAACAATGAAAGGACGATAGTGATTATATTAATCAGGTTAAAAGGGTTGTCATGTAAATGGTCTCAGTAATATGTGAAAGAGAGGGAGGGAGTGAGAAATATTTTTTATTTGTGCTGTAGTATAATACAGGTAATAATAGTGGACAATCGGGATTGCCTGCCTGACGTTTTAGAATGGGAGAGCTATAAAGTGGACTGTCGCCTTCCTTTCATCTGCTTTAGGCTGCAGTGTTAATTTCCCAATGAGGTGCTTGCGTCTCCCAAAGGAAACTCAAATACTGCACATGCCACAAATGATGCAAATTACTTCTTCATCTACAATACAAGCACTGTCATTCTTCAGCATTTACCTAGTTCAATAGTTCTTTATTGTCATAAGTGATAGGAGCAGAATTAGGCCATTCGGCCCATCAAGTCTACTCCGCCATTCAATCACGGCTGATCTATCTCTCCCTCCTAACCCTATTCTCCTGCCTTCTCCCCATAACCCCTGACACCCATACGAATCAAGAATCTATCTGTCTCTGCCTTAAAAATATCTGTTGACTTGGACCTCCACAGTCTTCTGTGGCAAAGAATTCCACAGGTTCATCACCTGTCTGCATTGCTCAGGTACATTCTTGCACCCGTCACCATATTTTGATGCCATTTACAAAAGATAAAGAAAATTTTAAAATCCAAACTCCGGTCCACATGTTGGATGCACTGGAGCGTTCCCGATCCATGTAAGTCCAGGTAATCACAAGGTTGCTGCAGGACCTCCTCCATCACCCTCGACCAGCTCCGTTCACCAACCGATGTCCCTCTCCTCACCCGACCGCCTCCGTGTCCTGGGGGAACCTCTTGCAGCAGTCCTTGAAGACACTGGAGGCAATACCTTGCGCCCACTCCTTATGTCTGTCATTGTCAGTGGCTCCCTCCTTCAAAACCAGTCTTCGGGACCAAACTCGTTTGCTTCTGAGCTTTCCCCGTGTAGGCATCCTTCTTCACTGAGTGAAATCCAGGTTAGCCGGGAAGTGGTGTTAGGTAAATTGAATGGATTAAAGGCCGATACATCCCCAGGGCCCAATAGGCTGCATCCCAGAGTACTTAATGAAGTAGCCCCAGAAATAGTGATCATTTTTCAAAACTCTTTAGATTCTGGAATAGCTCCTGAGGATTGGAGGGTAGCTAATAATAATAATAATGTAACCCCACTTTTTAAAAAGGGAGGGAGAGAGAAAACGGGGAATTACAGACCAGTTAGTCTAACGTCGGTAGTGGGGAAACTGCTAGAATCAGTTATTAAAGATGGGATTAGCAGCACATTTGGAAAGTGGTGAAATCATTGGACAAAGTCAGCATCGATTTATGAAAGGTAAATCATGTCTGACAAATCTTATAGAATTTTTCGAGGATGTAACTAGTAGAGTGGATAAGGGAGAACTAATGGATGTGTTATATCTGGACTTTCAGAAAGCTTTCGACAAGGTCCAACATAAGAGATTAGTATACAAACTTAAAGCACACGGTATTGGGGGTTCAGTATTGATGTGGATAGAGAACTGGCTAGCAGAGAGGAAGCAAAGAGTAGGAGTAAATGGGTCCTTTTCACAATGGCAGGCAGTGACTAGTGGGGTACCACAAGGCTCAGTGCTGGGACCCCAGCTATTTACGATATATATTAATGATTTGGACGAGGGAATTGAATGCAACATCTCCAAGATTGCGGATGACACGAAGCTGGGGGGCAGTGTTAGCTGTGTGGAGGATGCTAGGAGGCTGCAAGGTGACTTGGATAGGCTGGGTGAGTGGGAAAATGCATGGCAGATGCAGTATAATGTGGATAAATGTGAGGTTATCCACTTTGGTGGCAAAAACAGGAAGTAGACTATTATCTGAATGGTGGCCGATTAGGAAAGGGGGAGATGCAACGAGACCTGGGTGTCATGGGACACCAGTCATTAAAAGTAGGCATGCAGGTGCAGCAGGCAGTGAAGAAGGCGAATGGTATGTTAGCATTCATAGCAAAAGGATTTGAGTATAGGAGCAGGGAGGTTCTACTGCAGTTGTACAGGGTCTTGGTGAGACCATACCTGGAGTATTGCGTACAGTTTTGGTCTCCTAATCTGAGGAAATACATTCTTGCCATAGAGGGAGTACAGAGAAGGTTCACCAGACTGATTCCTGGGATGTCAGAACTTTCATATGAAGAAAGACTGGTTAGACTCGGTTTGTACTCGCTAGTATTTAGAAGATTGAGGAGGGATCTTATAGAAACTTACAAAATTCTTAAAGGGATGGACAGGCTAGATGCAGGAAGATTGTTCCCGATGTTGGGGAAGTCCAGAACAAGGGGTCACAGTTTAAGGATAAGGGGGAAATCTTTTAGGACCGAGATGAGGAAAACATTTTTCACACAAAGAGTGGTGAATCTGTGGAATTCTCTGCCACAGAAGGTAGTTGAGGTCAGTTCATTGGCTATATTTAAGAGGGAGTTAGATGTGGCCCTTGTGGCTAAAAGGATCAGGGGGTATGGAGAGAAGGCAGGTACAGGATATTGAGTTGGATGATCAGCCATGATCATATTGAATGGCAGTGCAGGCTCGAAGGGCCGAATGGCCTACTCCTGCACCTATTTTCTATGTTTCTACGTTTCATGGCGGTGAACCAGGCCTGCCACCACACGTGGCCACGGGCTGCCCGCCAGGTCTGTCTTTCTTCTCATCGGCCATCGGGTCAGCCCTTGTTCTTGGCGGCTCGCAAGGATGTTCTCGGTGGCCACCGGGTTCGTTCTTGTTGTGCTCCGTGGTAAATCCCCGAGAGCTTTCTGCCTCCGTCGCTGCCACACATCTCGGGTGCTTTCAGTGACACAACTACGATAAAATAAGGGGAGGTATTAAAAGTGATTAAATATTATTTCCCCAAGACAAATAAAAGGGTGGGTCATGCCCGTGATGCCAGGGTTGCTGCTGACCCAATAACTCGATGATTCCGAATATTCTGCAGGCCTCATCAACTGGCCACCTGCACCACATTGATGACTGAGGTAATGATGTAAAGGAAGCTCCTATTGAATGCTGGGACATATCAAGGCAGAGTGACACATCTAGTGGAACCACTGCCTCATAGCACCAGAGGCCAGAGTTCAATCCCAACCTCTGACCCTGGCTGTCTGAAGTTTTCATGTTATCCCTGTGACTGCAATTGTTTCCTCCATGTGCTCTGGTTTCCTCCCACTTCCCAGAGAAGTGCATGTTAATTGCCCGCTGTAACTTGCTCCTCATTGTGTAGTTGAGTGTTAGAATCAGGGTTGGGGTTTAATAAGATATATAGTGTGCATAGGGATAGTATAAATTGGTGATTGATGGCTGGCGTATTTTCATATTATATAACTATCTATTATTAGAGCACTGGTGAGCACAAGGCTACCACAAGCCTATGTGAGTGCATTTTCTTTGATGTGAACAGCATAAGATCAGCACATATCCATAAACATAAAGGAGTCTTCCTGCAAAAGTGTTACCTTCCCACAACAACAATTCCACACATCCAGCTATGTAACATAAACAGTGTTTATGGCCTGAAGATCTTCTCCAAGAAGAAAACGCAGTCATCTCTTTCAGTCACAGACAAAGATTCAAAGAAGAACTATCAGTATTGGAAGCTGGTAAAAATGGTGTCATAAAAGCAGTCATTTGTACAAGCTAGATCCGGTGCTGGATGATGGACTTCCGAGAGTAGGTGGTCGATTGAACAGACTAGCGATGACTGAAGAGGCCAAACATCCTATTATTCTCTAAAAAGGACCTTCACATATCAACACTACTGTTACGACATATTCATGAACAGTTCGGACATGGAGGTAGAAATCATATGCTGTCTCGTCCCTGTAAAATATACTGGATTATCAAAGCCAATTCCGCTGCAAGAAAGGTCATAATAGACTGTGTTGTGTGTAGACGACAGCAGGGAAGATTTGGAGACCAAAATATGGCAGACTTGCCCCTGGAGAGGATTCTACCACACAAGCCTCCAGTACAGATGCCCTATAGAGATAAAGAGAGGACGAAGTCTTGTTAAAAGGTATGGTGCAATCTTCACCTGCATGGCAAGCAGGGCAGTACATCTTGAAGTTGCATCTACACTTGACACAGACTCCTGCATCCATGCATTACGAAGATTCATCTGTTGACGAGGTCAAGTTTCATCTTTAAGATCAGACAATGGCACAAATCTTATTGGAGCGGAAAGAGAATTGAGGGAAGCACTCAATGGCTGGAATCAAGACAAGATCCAGAGTGCTATGCTTCAACGAGGGATAATGTGGTACTTTAACCCACCAGCAGGATCCCACCACGGTGGTGTTTGGGAACGATTGATCCGCATGGTTCGAAATGTGCTGCGCTCTGTTCTTAATCAACAAGTTCTGGACAATGGAGGATTGAAAACTTTAATTTGTGAAGTTGAAGCAATTTTAAATGATCGACCCATTACCAAGAGTTCTGATGATCCAATGGACCTGGAAGCACTTACACGAAACCAACATCTGTTGAAAGCCAAGCCAATACTACCACCTGGACTCTTTGTGAAGGAAGACTTGTACATTAAACGCAGATGGAGACAGGTGCAATATATGGCAGATCTCTTTTGGAAACGATGGACACAAGAATACTTGCCTCTAATCCAAGAACGACAACGATGGTCAAGGGTAAGGAGAAGTTTTGCTCCAGGTGACATTGTTGTGGTGACTGATTCCACTGCACGACATGGCTCCTGGCTAATGGGCGGAATATTGGAGACCGTACCAGATACACAAGGTCTTGTGTGCACAGTTCGACTTCAGACTAAGAGCAACATCTGGAAAGACCGATAACAAAGTTATGTCTTCTCCAAGAAGCTGAGACCTAGGTACAACAAGAAGAAGGATAAGAAGAAGAAATAGAAGAAGATTGAAGAATCACTTAAGAAGATTAAATGGCAACATATAGTACATACCTTTTTTTTTGAAAATGTGTAAAATGTTTATAGTTCCTTTTAATGTTTATTGGTAATTGTTTTGTTATATACGTATAACGTTATATACATTGTTTTGTTATATAAATATAATATGCCAACAGTAGCTAGCTTAAACATAAATGCTGTGTAGGAGCCACTGTTGGCATATTATATTATTTTGTCTCGATATATCTTGCAATATTATTTTGGACACTTGGGGGCGGTCATTAGATGCACAGAGTGGCGTATATAAATGGGCATAGGGGACAGGAAGTGAGAGACACAGGGAGGGAGAGCATTCAGTTCTCACCAGACCGGGGAGAACAGCCAGCTACAACTTTTATGCAAAATAAGGAAAACCTGGTACATTCATCTCTTTGTTTGTACAACTACTTCAATAAACAACCAACGGAAATAACGACTGGAAGATCTGTTCTATTTGGTCTGTGTAAGATCATTCCTACTTATCTGTGTAGTATTGGCAACAGAAATGAGGACACTGGAGGAGTTGGAAATTTGTCATTACAAAAACCCTTCCATAAGTAGAGGAATATAAACATGATATTAGTCACGTGGTGTTCCTATGATAAAGGAGCATTCAACAGGTAAGATCGTCTCTTCACATCCCATTCATTTATTGAATTCTCTATCCATCTTGGAAGTGAATTTGAAAGCACGAGATATGGAAATATCCTCCTTCATCAGATGATGTTTCAAGTTGGGTGGTGTCTATTGAAGATTCCTGACTCGAAATGTTGACCGTTCCTTTCCGAACACAGATTCTCCAGTGGCCCGTTTTTTCACTCAGGTTTCCAGCAACTGCAGTCTCTTGTGTCTTCCTTCATCACTTTCTTTTCACCTCTCTCCACTGAGCTGAAAGGTTTACATGTATGTGATAATTCATTGAAGGTACCACATGTCCATGCGTTTCATTCACTTTACTTTTGGGAGGGATGGATCAGGATAATTTGTGATCATCCCTATATTATTACAGCTAAGATCAGAGTATTAAGTAGGAACACTTATGTGGGCAATGATAACACTTCAAATAATGGTCTGTGCCAGTGTAGTTGAAGACATTATTTTCAATTCTCCCGCCTCCATGCTCCTTTTCAGAATATAACCACTTTTTAATATTTTTTACTTTACAAATTGCTTTTCAAGAATACATTATTGTCCAGAAAGCGACGAGGCATCTCAAACTTGTGCAACGTCTTTACATGGTCTCAAATCTCACTCCACACCACCCATACCACCTGCATCTCCTCCTCTGGCTTCAATAACTGGTCAACCCATGGCAAAAGCATCTAACACCTGCAGCATTCGACCTTCAAACAACAAATGGTTTTAATTCTCCATCCACACTATTCCTATACATACCCCAACAACTCCCCTTTCCACCATCACCATGCCTCATTCTGCATTATCCACATTGATTTGTCAATTGAAGCATTCACTGCCCCTTTGTGTTCTAAACTGTCATAAAGTGACAAAGAGGTATTGATAAACGATTTTGCAGAGGAAATCTTCCTCTTACATTTCTACAAGCCCCCTTTCTGTGACTTCCAAAACCCTCTTTCCAAACGTAACTTCAAACTTCTTTGCAATTACTGATGGCATGCCTCTTTAAAGCAGCAAAGAGTCACAGGAGCTTTGCGTTTGAACTATACATCAGATAAAGCCATGCACTTTACGAAACCTACCTACACATTTACTTTATTTTCAACAGATCAGCAAAAAAAGAAAACAACTGTGGGGGAGGAAGAAGGGAGATTTTTTTTTCTGCCCAGCAAAATATGTTACAGGATAAAGACTTTATCCAAAAAAAACCTCTTTAAAGTTATTTCAAATTCCTCAGCGAAAGCTTTAAAAAGTCTGTTTGTTTGAGGGCAGAATTAGATGTGACCAACGTTTTATTGTGACATAAAACCGCATTTCTTCCTCAGCAGATTAAAAAAAAATCGGTTAATAAGAAAAGCTGTCAGCAGCAAAAAATGGCTGACATAATCCGTTTATCCAGCAAGCAATGAAGATATTGGTCCAAGGGAGTCTATCTTCTCTCTCATGTTATTTCCCCCCAAAACATTATCTTTCACACACTCTGATGGATTAAGGAGTCATATGGGAGATAGGAACGAAATGGCAGATACTAAAATATAATGTTCTTTCATTCAGTCAAAAAAAATAAAACATGGTGGTTTTGGCTTCCCATGATTCCGGGGGCCTATGATGATCCAGATAGGACACACCTGGGGTGACTGCATCCTGAAAGAGGAACCAGGTAAAAATAGGGCAATTTTAAACCTCACACCCACACAAAGCTAGCTGTCACACAAATGAAACGACGCACACGTGCAGGCAACACAACTTCTGGTTGTCCATAGCAATAACAGCTAATCCTCACAGAAGAAAATATGAAAGGAATAAAGAGGTAGAAATAAATGTGTGTCTCACCACTTTTGATCGTAATGGTGGCCAAGCGCCCTCCGCAGGGCGGGGAACAATTTGCAGTCCAAAATGGATGTGAATCCGTCTCTCTGTGTGAAATCAGCAGTGTAATTTAAACTTCTGCATGGCAGGTGTAGGTGAAGGTACGTCACCACAGCGCTCCAGGACTTTCTTTACTCAACAATGCAGGTGTAATTTCAGCGTTACACACTAGACTTGGAAATTCAGGGAAAGAATTGCAGACAGATATTGCAATATCCGACTGTGCCCCAAGCACTACTCCATCTCATAAGGCAGGTCTGACACATTCCTCAATTCCCACATATAAACGTATAGACAATATGCTTCCGTTCACAATGGATCAGTTAGTTTGTTATCACACAACACACCAAGCACATGCATACCAAAACCCATTGGGTACTCCACCAGGTTACGGTCCACTCTCACTTTCAGTATTCAGCAAAGCACTTGGAAAAATGAGCAATGTTCCAGGAATTTCAGGATTCCAGTCTGCAGTCGGAAAGTAAGTAATCTAATCCTTCAACAACATCAATACTCTACCATCCGCCCACTCCCCTGACATCAGTCTGAAGAATGGTCTCGACCTTAATCGTCACCCATTCCTTCTCTCCAGAGATCCTGCCTGTCCCGCTGAGTTACTCCAGCATTTTGTGTCTACAATGCGATCAAAAGGTCAAGGCAACGTGCCACACTCAAATTTTTATTACTGCAAATTACTCTATAATGCACCGGAATTACAACAAAGCAAGAAATCAGTAATTTCAGTGCACTCAGTGTATGAACAATTTAATAACAATAAGTACGAAGGATTCCAGTATTCCACAATGCACAGGGCTTTTAAGCAATTCACAATGCATAACGAATCTCAGTATTTCAGAACCATTGGGAACTTGAGTAGTCAACAATACACCATGGAATTTAAAACTCTCTAAAGTACTAGGAATTACTCCAATATGCAATTGGAATTTTAGTGTTCCATCAGGCACAGGAGATTTTAGTAATCCACAACATACCATAGATTTCTGAGCTCCACAACATGCTTGTAATTGTACTGCTTCACACTGGACTTGAAGTTTCAGTGCACATTACATTAGGAATGTAAATATTCTACAATTTAGGAAGAGTTTCAGTGCAAATGCACTGCACTGAATATTTCACTGCCTTGCAATGGACTAGGAATTTCAATACACCATATGGTAGTCTTCATCATTGTCCATGATTGTGCCATGAGGCAGGCGCTCAAGGAACTTGAGGACCTCGGCTTCACAATCACCCCACGGTGTTCAAGCAGAATCGGGCCAGTCAACTTGTCAGACATCGACTTCACTGATGACATCGTCCTGCTGTCAGACCAGGTTATGGAGGCACAGGAGCTGTTCAGCAGGGTTGAGACGGAGTGCGAGAAAGTGGGCCTCCACCTCAATGCCAAGAAGACGGAGTACATGGCGTTCAACGTTGGTGACCATGAGCCTCTCAAGACCAGTGGCGGTGCAGCTGTCAAGAAAGTGGAGGACCAGGGAGCAAGGATGCAGAGCTTGGGGAATGACATCAAGGTCAGGAAAGCGCTCGCATGGAAAGCCCTCAATAACACAGGGAAAATCTGGACGTCTCGGATGTCTAAGGATCTCAAACAGAGATTCTTCCATGCAACTGCAGAGACCATATTATTGTATGGGTGTGAGGCATGGGCGCTCACTCGAGCTCTGTCCAAGCCTCTCAATGGTACCTACACCTGAATGCTCTGAAAAGTTCAAAATGTCAGTTGGAGGGACCACATCACCAACACCCAGCTCTATGGGGCGATTCCACCTCTGACCGAGAAGATCAGGTTGAGAAGGATGAGGCTGGCTGGTCACTGCCACCGCCACCCAGAAATGCCAGCAAACAAGGTTGTGCTGTGGGAATCCACCCATGGAAGACATGACCCGGGACGGCCAATCAAGACAATGCTGAAGACGTTGATGGAAGACGCATGTGTAGAGGAGCCTGCCAGCTGCATGGAGGACAGAGATGTGTGGTGGTCCGTCACCGTGCCCATTAAAAACCAGCACCACTGCGTCGCTAATGTTTTCAACGATGATGATGATGATGATATGGTAGACATTTTAGTGCTTTAGAACATGTAAAGTATTCCAGGACACAAAGCACAAAGAACTTCACTACAACAGAATATATGATGATTTTTAATGCACTACATTGCACATGGATTGTTAGTACTCTGCCATGTATGGGAACTTCAGTCATATGAAAAGCTCTAAGAATCCCAGTACTGCACACTGCAGTCAAAACTTCATTACCTCAAAGTTAGTTTGCAATCTCAATACTCCATCATGCAATAGGCACTTCCCAGCTCCTGTCAACAGTACTAACATCCATACCCCACTTTGTGAATTGGAATTAATACTACACAGTGTAGCCGGAGCTTTCATACTCAAAAATCCACTACGAAATTTGGTATTCTACAATGCAGTAAGAATTTCAAAATTCCACAATGTACTGAATGCTCAGTATTCTGTATTGAGTTCAGAGTTTCAGTACTCCACCACACACATGGGACTGCAGTAATCCACCTTGTACTTGAATCCTTGGAACTCTGTCGTACACTAGGAATGTAGTTATCCCAAATACAGTCAGAATGTCAATATCCCCCTATCTGTAGGAATCTTAATACTCCATAATGCACTGAGAATGACTGTGCTCAGCAACACACTATGAATTGCAGTATCTCATTCTACATTTGGAATTTAAGCACCCGACAATGCACTCAGAATTTCAGAGTTCCACAATGCGCAATGCATTTCAGTACTTTACGAAGCACTAAGATTTTTAGTACTGTACTCCACAGTGCACCATCAAGTCTGTGGCCCCAAAATGTGAGAGGAATTCTAGTTCCCTACAACTCACCAGCAATTTTTGTTCCCCACATGCATTTGAAATCTCAGCAGTCCCCATTGCATGAGGAATTTCAGTACCTCACAATTTTGCATTAGTAACTCAACATGCGAGGATGCATGAAATGCTTTGGCACACCACATGGCACTAGGACCTGTTCTACAGTAGGATCTCTACCATTACACAATGCACATGGAAAATCAATACTCTCAGCGGATGATGAATTCCTGTCCTACAAAATTCAATACGAATTTCAGTTTTCCACAATTTACAAAATATTTCAGTGCTCCTCAACACATCATGATCTTAGAAACATAGAAACATAGAAAATAGGTGCAGGAGTAGGCCATTCAGCCCTTCGTGCCAGCACTGCCATTCAATAAGATCATGGCTGATCATCCAACATCAGTACCCCATTTCTGCTTTCTCCCCAATTGCCTTAATTCTGTTAACCCTAAGAGCTATACCTAACTCCCTCTTGAAAACAACCCTGTGAATTTGCCTCCAATGATTTATGTGGCAGAGAATTCCACAGATTCACAACTCTCTGGGTGAAAAGGTTTTTCCTCATCTCAGTCCTAAATGGCTTACGCCTTCTGGACTCCCCCAACATTATGAACATGTTTCCTGCATCTAGCCTCTCAAATCCCTTAAGAATTTTATGTTTCAATAAGATCTCCTCTCATTCTTCAAAATTATGGTGAATATAAGCCCAGTTGACCCATTCGTTAGATAAAACAGAAGAACTCTGTAGACCAGTCAGCATCTGCGGAGGCAAAAAGGTATAAGTCGACATTTCAGTTCGATACCCTGTATCAGGACTGAAAGGAAAGTGGAAAGGTTGCTGGTATATAGCAGTATAGGGGGATTTAGGGGATGGTGATAATGGGATAGGGGTTGGTCGGTGAAACAACCTTCTTCTGCCATGACTAACTGTTCCTCTTCCTACCCCAATTGTTCCATGCAAGAGATGCAAAACCTTTCTTCTTGCCTTGGCCGATGCAGGGACACAAACAAACCTCTGTAAGTTCTTCAAAATATATACAGGGCTACGGTTTCTTAAACACACAATAATACACAAGGTTTTTACCTTCACCATAATCTTCAATACACATTTAACACACAGAATAGTAAGTTCTTAAGAATATTGAAGTATACCTGCATTACAATGACTTCATCATAACTCCATTATGTGTCTGTTTATTCAGTACAGTACCTTTCAGCAGATTGTTTAGTTGTCCATAAAGGGGCTGTCCCACTGCGGTGACCTAATTGGTGAGTTTAGAAGAGTTTAGGAGAGTTTGAAAAAGCGTTGAAGATCTCCTTCGACCTCCTTCGACTATGTTGAAGACTAGCTTCGACTAGCTTCAGGAAAATTGGACACTGCTCTACATTGGCAATCGCTTCGCCCAACACCTCCGCACAGTCCGTATTAACCAACCCGATCTCCCGGTGGCTCAGCACTTCAACTCCCCCTCCCATTCCGTATCTGACCTTTCTATCCTGGGTCTCCTCCATGGCCAGAGTGAGTCCCACCGCAAATTGGAGGAGCAGCACCTCATATTTCGCTTGGGTCATTTACACTCCAGCGGTATGAACATTGACCTTCAATTTCAGGTAGTCCTTGCTTTCTCCCTCCTTCCCCTCCCCTTCAAAGCTCTCCCACAGCCCACTATCTCCGCCTCTTCCTTTCATCTTCCCCCCCCCTCACCCCCACATCAGTCTGAAGAAAGGTCTCGACCGGAAATGTCACCTATTCCTTCGCTCCATAGATGCTGCCTCACCCGCTGAGTTTCTCCAGCATTTTTGTCTACCGTTTGTCCCATGGATTGTCTTTCCACTGACTAGTTAGCATGCATCAAAAATGTTTCACTGTGGCTTGGTACACATGACAATAAACTAAACTCAAACTCAAACTCCCAATACCCTAGGCAATTAAAGTTTGCCTCCCTCGTCCTCTCCTTCACCATCTCTCGTCACACATTCTTTGATTTCTGTAGTTATGGCCATATTATCTGGGAGTAAAGTTATGATTAAAGCTCTTGGTTCTTAAAATCCACCGACAAAACATCATTCCTTTTACAGCTCATAGTATTGATCCTTTAGGGACCACAACCTCTGCTGTTTCCCCTTCCCTCTGTAACTTCCTGTAACTGCTCAACAACATTCTTGACCCAAGGAGGCATCAGGCCTTATTGAAATCTTACCTGTAGCCACAAAAACCTCTGTCCCTTGGCCCAAGTATTGAATCGCTGCAACCACTGTTCTCTTGACCTGTCTCCTCTCTCCCTGTATCCTTGCTGCATGTTCCTGGTTCTGAATGCACTCCCAGTGGAACTCTCTGTCCCATCAGAATTAAGAACCCAATTCTAGTTTGAAAGCAAGATGTCCTCTTGCGACATCCGGCTTTTCATTCTTGCTTCTTTCTTTCCAGTGGCCACACATCCCTCCTCTGGAGCTGCAGGGTGAGCATCCTCTGAATCATCTGAGAACCCCCAGGCTCATGGATGGATGGCAGGTACGTCAGCTGCTGCTCCAGCTCCATAACCCAGAGCTCGGGCTCCTCTAGGGGACAAACCTCCTCTACCTGTGCTTGTCCAAGGCACCGGATGCATCACTGCATTTCCACTTATCTATGGATGCATGGGGTATGCGTAACATCCAATAGTCTGGAAAATCTGGAATGTGCTAGATTAACAGGGTTTTAATGTATAAAATATGTCAAAAGGAAGTGTAAATGCTGGTTTACACTGACGATAGACACAAAATACTGGAGTAATTCAACGGGTCAGGCAGGATATCTGGAGAGAAAGAAAAGGTGATATTTCGGGTCGAGAGTACTTTGTGTCATGGATGAAGTCTGAAGAAGGGTCTCAACCCGAAACATCACCTATTCCTTTTCTTCACAAATACCGCATGATCCGCTGAGTTATTCCTGCATTTTCTGTATATCTTTTAATGTATAAAGTTGTAAGTTACCTTGTGTTCCTGTCTAGTCAGAAACATAGCTTGCTTCTTGTGTCTGTCACCAAACCTTAGATTTGGTTTTGTGCATAATTCTTGAGAACAGTGAACACACGTTATCATGGGTTCAATGTGCAGATTTTATATTTAATGTCTTTGCTGGCTTTAGTTGTAATGTTAAGTTGGGGACTGTTGTATGCACAAGGAATATATAAATAATAACACATAAAAGAACAATAGGAAAAGTGCTTCAAGAGAGGTGTGAGATAACATTAGGTTTCTCAACTAAAGCTTATGGCTTTGCCAAAGAAAGCCATAAGATTATGGATTGGGAAAATTTCAGGATTCAGGATAATAAGAACAGAAAGGAATTGAACATGAGAGTAAGCTAGTGGGAAGCATAAAAAGGAACTGTAAGAACTTTGTCTGGCATGTAAATATTAAAAGATTAGCTAAAGTTGGTCCCTTAGAGATTGAGACAGGAGGAATTATATCTGGGAATAATGAAATGACAGAGAATTAGAGAAGTACTTTGTGTCACGGATGAAGGCACAGAAAACATCCCAGGAGTAGTGGAGAATGCTGGTTTGGAACTCACATAAATTTGCATTGATGAGAAACTAATACTGGAGAGTAGGAAAGAACTGTAGATGCTGGTTTACACTGAAGATAGACACAAAATGCTGGAGTAACTCAGCATGTCAAGCAGCATCTCTGGAAAAAAGGAATGTGACATTTCGGATCAAAACCCTTCTTCAGACTGAGAGTCAGGGTAGAGAGACACTAGAGGTATGAAAATGTACAGAACAGATAAGAGCCATCACCAATGACCAAAGAGCCCACAATGGTCCATTGTTGGTTGTGGAGGAAGTGATAATGAGGAGATACGAACAGTAAAACTAGCAGGACGACTAGTGTGGGGGAGAGACGGAGAGAGAGGGAATGCATGGGTTATTAGAAATAAATGGGATTTGAGGGCGGCAAATCCTCAAGGCATGAATACCTGAGGCCCAAAAGTTGAAAGAGATGGCGATGGCGTCATCCAGATGCCGTCATCCAGAATTCCAGATACCAGAATTATCCCTGCACGCTGGAAGGTAGCAAATATATCCTGGCTATTTAAGATAGGAGAAAGAAAAACACAAACTGAAGGCATTAGCTTGACATCTGTAGAAGATAAAGTGCTGTAATCTATTGCTAAGAACGATGCGAAAATAACTATGAGGTTTGGAAATGTTCATATGAATTTATGAACAGGAAATCTTGTTTGATAAACCATTGGAATTTTATGACCCTCTAACTGGCAGAATAGGCGGGGCAAACTAGTTGATGTATATTTGGATGTTAGAACGTCTGGGTGCCAGTCGGGAGATTATTAAACAAAGTTAAGAGTACATAGGTAGACACAAAATGCTGGAGTAACTCAGCAGGACAGGCAGCATCTCTGGAGAGAATGAATAGGTGACGTTTCGGGTCGAAACCCTTCTTCAGATTCTTCTAGAGTTAGGGTGTCATGCATATGCTTTTAAATGAGTGAGGGCTGTACCCGTGATGGACTGGGCTGGGTCCACCACTCTCTGCAGCCTTTTGCACTTGTGTGTGTTATATTCTGGACGGCAGAATGAATAACAACTTACACGCAGGTTGCCTGGATCACGAGAGAGAGATTAATTACCCAACATTCCCTGCTTATATACAACACCAACTCATTAACATATACATGAATATGCATGAATACATTACAGTGTGCATTGGAATTGCTGTACCAGAACAGGATGCACCTTTTACCTTTACTTCTACTGTTCATTTATTGAGGTATTCAGTGACATGCAGAATCTATGTAAATTTCCAAACAAAGACTTGGACAATCTTGTAAGAAATGTTAATGTATAGGTTCTGCAAGCAACTCAAATTGCAAAATGTTTACTCGCATTCATTGCAAGAGGATCAGAGTACAAGACCAGTGAAAGCATAACTGTACAGTGAGTCATTGAGAATAGACCCTGGATATTGAGTATGGGTCCAATCTCCTGACTGAAGGAAGGATATCGTGAAGATAGAGGGTGTGCAGTGAGGTTTCACCAGATCAAATCCTTGGACGGAGATTGTCGTATGAGGAGAGATCAAGCAGATTGGACTAAGTCTCTGGAGTTCAGTGGAATATCTTGTTGAAGCATACAGAATTCTTACGGGGTTTCACAGAACAGAAGCAGATGTGCTCTTCTCTTACATGTACATATGCTGCCAAGAACCTGGGGTCATAGTCTCAAATTAAGGAATCAGCAAATCAGTGTTGAGAAGACATCTCTTCATCCCAAGTGTAGCTGATCTTTGAAATTCTCTTTTCAAGAGCGTTGTGGATGCTCATTCAAGACAGAGGTCATTAGATTTTTCAGCTATTAAAGGAAGCATGACATTTTGGGGTAGTGCAGAAAGGTAATATTAAGGTAAAGTTTTGAAAGGAATGACCTATGTTCAGGAAATCAGGATGTAGAAGCTATCTGGACTGGTTGAGAAATAATAAAAGCATGAAGTCACTTGTGGGGGCCCTCTGACACTAACCACGATAGACCAGGTTGTAAAGGAAGAAATAATAGGAGCTTTCAGAAAGTGAAGTGTTAAACATGGAGCATTGTAATCTACATTGAAATTGGAAAATGGTCAGATGCTGAAAGGTAGTCTGGCTGAGTAGTTCATAGTTTTTGGGATGTCCCAGAGCTAACCAGAGAGCAGCCTATACTAGGCCTGATAATGAACAATGAGAAAGGATTATCAAGCACCTTCTGTGAGGGCTGTCTTAATCTCCAGAGACCATAAAAAGTTTGAATTTTATATTCAGTCTGAAGGAGTTTGGAGGGGCCACGGAGTGGTACAGTGGTAGAGTTGCTGCCTTGCAGCACCAGAGACCCGGGTTTCATCCTGACTACGGGTGCTGTCTGTATGGAGTTTGTACGTTCTCCCTGGGACCATGTGGGTTTTCTCTGGGTAATCCAGTTTCCTCCCACATTCCAAAGATGTACAGGTTTGTAGGTTAATTGTCTTTGGTAAAATTGTCAGATAGTGTTAGCATATGTGGTTGCAAATTGCTAATTGACATTGATTGGTGGCCTGACAGCCCAGTTGTCTTGATTAGAAACCAGTCTAGTTTCAGTAAAAACACTGAATCAAGCACTAGAAACAACAACATTTTATTTTACCAAAAGCGCGTTACAGTTCAACTACCGTACCTATCCCACCGCAGGTTCGATCCACTTATCTGCCTGTTCAAGCCCTCTAGGCCTCGCTCAGACAGAGACACTCCAGAAGTTCACGCAGTCCCAAGCGTTCTCCTAGAAGATCGACGCTGGACTTCGTGGTAGTGGACTTTTATATGTCCCGGGACCTCAAGGGGCCAAACCACATGGGGGTGGTCTCTTAATAACTCAATTATAGATATCGATTAACCCCATACATAACAGACATTTCCCTAAGCCAATAATACAGCAGCTCAATACATTGTATTTAAACTGGACTTCGCCAGGAAGCCAACTTAGAAATATTTACCCTGATCTGGCAGACACCCAGACAAGGCTCATTAACTCATCCAATCAACACTCGGCAAAGCAGAACTCTGCAACATTATTTACAATTATTTACAAGGTGTATGTCTGGTTTACAGCCATCCAATCCATTCTATGCATTTTTCACCTAATTGACAGGGTCTGCAGATGTTCTTATTCTTTTCTTGAAAATAGTATCTAGGCTCGAGACACACTGGCACCACTCCACACCTTTCCCAGCTCTGTGGAGAGGAAATCCAAATTGACCAAATCTCCCAACATCTCTGAAGCTTTTACCCCATTTTGAAGTCCTAGCCAGGATTAACATTCCTTCCTTTTTATCATATATGATAACCCATCATTTATGATGACCAAAATGGCTCACAAATAGTCTATAAAGGTTTGACCTAATCAAGACAACTGGGCTGTCAGGCCACCAATCAATGTCAATGTCAATTCCCATCCAAGAATGGTGCAGCTACCTACAAGACCCAAGTCAGGTTTCATGGACCCATGGAATGGAATGTGTAGGAAGGAACTGCAGATGCTGGTTTAAACTGAAGATAGACACAAAAAGCTGGAGTAACTCAGCGGGACAGGCAGCATCTCTGGAGAGAAGGGATGGGAAACGCTTTGGTCGAGACCCTTCTTCAGACATGGGATGTAACATCTGTTTGTAATCATGTTTTGTCTTTCCACTGGCTAGTTAGCATGCAACAAAAGCTTTTCACTGCATCTCAGTACACATGACAATAAACTAAACTGAACTGAACTGTTTCTTCCACTATTGGTGCACCATGGTTGGAGGATACACTATCCACAGGATGCACTTACCAAGGTTTCTATAAAACATGCCCAAACCCACCTCACCATTAAGGACAAAGGCAGCCAGCAAGTGAGAACGCATCACCTCCATGTTTATATCTTTGTACCCAACATCGAACATGTCACTGCACCTTCAACATAATTCAGCCAAAATCCCAGAAGCCTCATCCTCACAGTAACTCACTGCATGGTTAGTGGAGAATATTCCATCGTGCTGTGAGTTTTGCAATTAGCTGTGCCTTCAACTCCCAGCATTTTACAGTCCAGGTTCGTGCTGCAACTTCGCCACGTACAATTCAGTGTAACCTTCAAACAAACACTTCCCTCTTCAGCATTTTTTGTACATATTTTGAGAATACACAAGGGAAGTAAACTTGGAAACTATTTCTGGTATGTAAACAGGATCTTCAGCCCACTATATACATGCCGACCCAGCAATTCTAATCTAATTTAACAGCAGTTATCCATGGCTGACCATGTCTGGGTGATAGTGCTAGTCCAGATAATTTATAAATGTTGTGTGAGTACCTGCCTCCACCAGCTTCTCAGGTAGTATGTTACAGGTTACAACCACCCATTATAGTAAAAAGTGTTTCACTATCTACCCTATCTATGCCCTTCATGGTTTTCTATACCTCCAGCAAGTCACTCCTCAGCTTCCTCCATTTCTGGGAATACAAACCAAACCTATCCAGTTTGTCCACATCACTGAAGGCAACATCCTGGTGAATCTCTTCTGCACTTACTCCAGTGCAATCACATCCTTCCTATACTGTGGCAACCAGAAAAACACACGTACTCCATGTGAAAGAGCTAATAGTCAAATCTAATAATCAAATCTTAAAATGGAATTGTTCTTCTACAAAAGCATGGTTTAGTAGAACAAAAGAATGTCTCAGTGCCAAGTTTGAATGACTTTTCAAATTATATGGAATACAATATGGAGGACATGTTGTCTTTTTAATAAAGTCATTAAGATGGAAGCCTGCGTAATAATATGTGCTCTTTCAAGGCCATAAAGAAGCCAAGAGTGAAAAAAAATAGCGGATGCTCCAGAGATAAATAATTACTCGTTAGTGGATGAGCTTGATTTGGACCCAGCTTTTCCTATATTCTGAAAGACCATAGAATCTTTCAGTCATGCCATATTCAGACTTGGTAGGAATGTTTTACTGATAAGAAAAATGTATAATAGTGCTAATCTTCCTTTGTTCTGAGAGTGGAGCCCGAGAAACACTGAGCAACATGTGTGCTCTTTATAGATCCTGCCTGACGAATCAATTAAAGATTGCCATGGTTTACCTTTAACAATGTTGTTGCTATCTGCTTTTTAAGAAATGAATTTTGACACAAGTGTGGCCCAAGCAATGACCAGTCCGAAGAAGGGTCTCAATCCGAAAAGGCACCCATTCCTTCTCTCCACAGATGCTGCCTGTCCCGATGAGTTACTCCAGCTTTTTGTGTCTATCAATGATTTATAAAGTCGTACCATGACCTCCCTGCACTTTTATTCTCTGCACCAGCTAATGAAAGTGCCCATATGCATCACTACCTTATTTACCTGTGCTGCCACCTTAATGGATATATGGACTTGTATATCAAGGTCCCCCTGTTACGCAATACACCCTGGGACCCTCCCATTGATGGTATATTTTCCACCATTACTGGACCTTCCAAAATACATAACGTCATACTAATCAGGATTATATTCTACTTGCCATTGCTTTAGCCAACTGACCAGGTGATCAATCTTGTTCACGCTCAACGCCACCAATGTTTGTTCCATCTGCAAACTTACTAATCATATCTCGTTCCTTCATATCCAAATCATTAAGGTATGGTTTGCATCTGTTCAGCTCTCCCACCTTCTCAATGTCGACTAGGATTGGGTAATAATTGCTAGCTTCGTTGAACAATTAAAAACTGTTCTTGACAACTTGGTGTCGGTGACTGTGGTAAAAACTGGGGAAACAAAATCAATTGCACATCGTTTAAGAAGGAACTGCAGATGCTGGAGAATCGAAGGTACCCAAAAAAGCTGGAGAAACTCAGCGGGTGCAGCAATCTATGGAGCGAAGGAAATAGGCAACGTTTCGGGCCGAAACCCTTCTTCTGCACGTCTATGCTTTCAAAGAAACAAAAAACCAAGAATTAAAGACACCAGAAATGTTGACACTTAAAATTGTTATGCAAGTTCACCACCATTGTGTAATCATACAATCTGTTGGAGCATAGGCATTATTTTGAGGCTACAGTTGGTCACCAGTGGAAATAAAACTCAACTGTTTTCTATAATTGATTTAGAAAATCATAAATTACATATTTGCATACCAACTATCAGATGGATACAATCAGAATAGCGATTAGACAAATTTGAATATGGTTTAATCAAGTGAAAATTTGCATAAATGCATATGTGATGATTGATGTGTGACAAACAGAAACCAGTAGCGCAGCCAGAAAATATCAATGTTCCCGCTGCAACATGTTGACCTTTCAATAAAAAGCTAGTTACTCCAACTCATTTCCCTGCCCTCATCATCCACCTTATTCTTCCTTTTCAAATATTCATCCAATTCTCTTTTAGATCACATTATTCCAATAAGGATTGTCTTGTTTCCCTGGCAGGGTCTGTATCTACTGATTAGCAATGCGTTCCCTCCGTAATCTCTTCAAACTTTTCAAAGTTCTGAAAACAAAACTTGGTTATCCCCACTTTTCTTTTCAATTGTCACTGAACAAAGTAAGTTCCTTCCTTCCTTTATAATCCCTTACTTTATAATCATAAGATGCAGATTTTTCACATCACCTTTTCTTAGTTTCATAATTTGGGCCCTTTTACCCCTACCTTCCTCAAACCCTGTATTAAAGGTGCCACTTCCCTTATCTCAGTATCCAAGATAAATAGTCGCCTATGTAGTTTGTCAAAGCAATCAGCTAAATCAGAGTCTGTTACTCCTGAATGTGAAAATACTATTTGCTTTTCCACCGCCTTTGCTGGCACAGTTATATACCACTAGATAATCTCATTCCACAATTGCCAACGATTGGGTTCCCTTGTCCCCTAGGGTAACTATTCATAATATAACTCTTTGAAAATAACTATTGAACCCATCAGTGCCCAGGTGTCCCTATTGTTTGACCTAACCCTTTCCTGATAACCCTGCAATGGATGCACTGAACCTTAACTTCATCTTCTAGATAATCTGCAAAGAGTTGCCAGATGGCAGTTCTTGATTAGTTCTTCTTCCTGGCATTGCTTATTCTCCCTGGGAAGAAAGGAGAGCAAATGGTTGCTTAAATAAAAGCAATACCAATCTGCATTTATAAAATGTCCCAAGACCTGTTGGTTTAACAAACATAATTGCACCTCGAGCTACATAGTGTGAACAAAAGAGGTAAATGAGGGAGAAGAAGGAAGGTAGGAAAGCCAGTTGTGAGGGAGGGAAAAGGGAAGGTTTAGGAATGGGGTCTCCAGTACTTTGGACCTAATGATGGAGCTGTAGAATCCCAGGAGGTAAAAATTGAATTGCAATTATGTATTAACTCTTACCTCTGACAAGGGAATGGAAGAGTACAAATGGTGTCAGTGAGGGTGGCAATGGGTCGGATGTTATCACTAACCGGGAAGGTGACTTCCACCTGGATCTTATTTCTGCCCTTTCAATCGGGGTAAAAGTCCGGGGATGTGGTAGTCATTTCATTCTTAAACATCAGCCACTGTTTGGCCGTCAGCAGCCAAGGCCATGGAGTAACAACCGTAGATATCATGCCTCATCGCCAGAACACTTTCTAAGACAATAGATGGCTCCTGACGCAAATAATGACAATGATTTTCATAGGCCAAGCACAGCAGTAGGTGAGCAGAAGGATATCAAGAGCGACAAGATACCAGGTGACTGACACAGACTCAGTGGTCTGTTTCAGTGCTGTATGACTTTATAGCTCAATAATAAAACACTAACTGAGTTCACCAGCTGGACAGTCCATACTTAGACAGTCTCATTAACAGCTGCTGAAGGAGTAATGGCAAAGGATGCCTGTGCACGGGAAGCTATGGTTCAATATATCTTCTACTGTTTTTATTCCAAAAATAAACTGTATTCAAAATAAAAAATACATACAAAACAAAAACTGTGCAAATACTCTTTTGACACACTCAGTGTCAATATGTTCATTAGTGTCATACAGTAGTGTTTGCACCCTTCTTTAATCAAACCCAAACACCCTTGCTATTCAGTGGCCCCCTGGGGGGATATACCTTTGCTTGTTTGAGTGAACTCCCTACCGGTATCTGCCCCTCAATATCCAGCAGCAGAAGGACCCTAGATGATGGTCCTCCCCCATGGAGTCTTGGCGTTGGCTGTACCAAGCTTCAGTCCTTCCCTCAGCACGTACACCTGTAGCTTGGAATGGGGCAGTCAGCAACATTCCCTGATGGACCTCTCACCATGCTGGGACGCCATCAAGTTTCAGGCAGACTAAAGCAATTTTCACCAAATTGATGATCTTCCATCAGCACTTGATATCAATTTCCAATTTTATCTTTGGAAACAACCCATAAATCAGAGTCTTCTGTTACGGAGCTGATAGGGAAGAACCGCGACAAGGACCCTTGCATCATTCTCCAGACCTGCTACACAAATCCACATTCCTCGTAGCAGTCATCCCAACGGCAGCGTGCATCAGTAGTAAGATTCCAGTGCTACGGAAGGGATCTGACTGGGATGGCATCTCTCACCCCTGCCAAATGAGATATTGATGCTTGATGGTGAGATCTAGTGATGAGGCATAATATCTACTATTGTCACTCCATGGCCCAGGTTGTGGATGGCCAACAGTGGCTGACGTTTGAGAATGGAATGACCATGACATCCCAGGAGAAACCTTTGTGATTAAGAGCAAAAACTGTTTAGTTTAAATGGTTCAATACCCAAGGCCGGATGTGAGTTCCGGAGTAAACGGGCTGTCCCACTGCGGCGACCTAATCTGCGAATTAAGAAGAGTGCCCTTGACTATCAATCTCGATGGCAATCGCCTGGAAAACCTCGAGCTGGATCGACCGTCCGCGTTGAAACCGTGAGCTGGATCGACCGACCGGACACACACAAACACATTGCAAAGGCAAGGGTCAGGGAAAGCGGGGGAGGGCTGTCTGAAATTCACACCCGCAATGAAGAGGAAGGTAAACGGTTGTCACAGTGTACGGTAAGTCCTTTAGAGAGTGTGGGGAGGAAGAAAAGGGGAGAGAAGGAGAGGGGGGAAGGGGAGAGAAGGGAGAAGAGGGGAGAGAAGGGGAGAGAAGGGGGGAGAGGGGAGAAGGGGAGAGAAGGGGAGAGAAGGGGGAGAGAAGGGGGGAGAGGAGTGGAGACATTTTTAAGAAGTATAATAAAGTTTAGCGGGCATTTAACCTACCGGTCGGTTTTCCCTGGTCCTGAAAACTCCAATGAGCCAATCAAAATGTTGGGTCAGTGATGGAGATTGCCTACGGCTGCCCTCGACTGCCTGTAACTAAATAGCGACCCCACTCCTCTGCACTACGAGTCAAAAAGAACCATGCCGACCAAATTTTACTTGCGGAAAATTTTTCAACATGCTGAAAAATTTTCCGTGACCTAGCTGAGGCCACGAGTATTCGGGAACTTCCCTCGAGCATGAAGGAGAGTTCCAGTAACCTCATTGGACCTCCTAGGACCACGTGTCGACCATGCTGGGCAAACCCGTTCAAACTCGCAGATTAGGTCGCCGCAGTGGGACAGCCCCTTAAAGAATATACCAATACCAGCATTCCATAAAACACTAACAATCTATGTTTAAAGTGCACCTCATCCAATTGTTTTACAGATTGCAGGAGAGGTAAGAGGGGGCAGAAAGGAGAAAAGGGGGACAGATTTTTTCTTGATTTATTTAGACTAAAAGCAGTTATTGAATCTTTTAGCGTGTTCAAAAGTCACAGAGAAATCTATCCTGTAAATATTTCCAAGGCTGTTTAAAATTTGATTAAACCATCCAGATTTCAGTAATAAACCTATTTTGACGCACTGTACACATCAGTATGTTTATAACCCAATAAAAGAGAGTTAAGCAAGCCCATTGTTTGATTTTAAGAGTGAATGCAATATTTTACAGCTGTAATTATTTACGTGTCTTGATCAGGGTGAGGAAGAAACTTGCTGACAAATAGGACATGTTCTGTTCTCCCACTGACAGCATCGAAGGCTACTTGACTACTGTCGCTGTATTGATGAGGATGAGGTTCAAAGTTCAATGATAATCTGTCTGATTGAAGAACAGCACTCTCAATGTCAGAACTTGCAAGCACAGCTGTCTGCAGCTCTGTGTTAGGTTATTAACCGTGCAGCATTTTATTCTTCTCTAGTCAGGTGAATAACTTTCCATTTCCACACATTTTGCTCCCACTCACTTTACTCCTTTACACCTCTCAACAGGCTACTTCATAACTTGCTTTCCATATTATCATCATATCATCAGCAAATGTTGCTTCAAGACACGAGTCCCTTTATCTAAATCATCATTATGGATTTGTGAACATTTTAGGCCCCAGCGCTGATCCCTCTGGCACTCAGCCAGTTTCAGCCTGACTATCTAAAAATGACCATCTTTACCCACTCTGTTATGTGTTAGGTAGCCAATCACGCCAATAAACCTTTACTTTGAGCAATAAACATTTATGGAGATTCTAATCAAAATCCGCTTTGAAAATCCAAATATATTATGTATACTGGGACACCATCATCCACCTTCACAGATTCAAATAACTATGTCAAATACAATTTCCATTTCATGTTGTCCCTGCTTAATGCTATTGTTACTACTTCCTTAATCATGGATTCCTGCCTTTTCCAAATGACAAATAACAGATTAATTGGCTCTTGTTTAAAGGTTCGTGTTTCTTGGTTATCGTTTCTTATTTCCAATCTCCCTCCTTTCTTGAACAAAAACATTCTATTTGCAGTTTTCTAATGCAGCCAAAAGTGCTGGAGAAACTCAGTGGGTGCGGCCGCATCTATGGAGCAAAGGAAATAGGCAAAGTTTTGGGCCGAAACGTTGTCTATTTCCTTCGCTCCATAAATGCTGCCGCACCCGCTGAGTTTCTCCAGCATTTCTGTCTACCTTCAATTTTCCAGCATCTGCAGTTCCTTCTTGTGCAGTTTTCTAATGGTCTGGAATCATTCCAGAATCCAGCGAGATTTAGAAGGCCACAATGTTTCCGCATCCATTTATTTTAAGACCATAAGATGCAGGCCCAGAAACTATTCAGTCTTTTGATTGTCAAGTAAGTTTCCTCCATTGATAGACAGCTTCACCTTTCTCCATCCCTTTAATCTCTTGATCTTATTCAAAGATTGGAATGCTTTTTGGCTATGAAGGGAGATACAAAATATTTGTTCAAAGTCTGTGTCATTTTCTAATTCTGTCATAAGTCCCATTCTCATTCTCTAACGCTTACATAAGCTATTCTTTTTGTCTTTAGAAAAGCTCTTACTATCTACATTTACATGTCTTGGTTGGTTATTATATTCAGTTTCCTCACAATTTTTAGTCATCATCTTTTACTGGTTTCTGGAAATTTTCCATTCTACAGATTACCATTAATCTATGCTTGTTCTGCACTTAGATCACCTCCTTAACATTATAGTCAAGGATGGATTATACATGTCAAAAAATCTTTATTTCAGAATGTAAGGTGTCTTTGTGGAGTATTCTAAAATATTTCTTTAAATATCGAATGTGGCTTATCTACCATTTTAAATTATTTTCCCAATCCATTAACTTTTTAGTTATCATTGTTTATGTTTATGTTTAAGATCTTAGATCAGCTTCTCACTTTCAAATTGAATATAAAATTCAGTTATGTTATGATCACTCTTCCCCATACAATTCCTTACTGTGAGATCATCGATTAATCTTATTTTGTTACACATAGCTAGATCGGAAATAAACAATTCAATTTGTAGCTTCACGATAAATTGCTCAAATAAACTGCTTCCAGTATACTCCATGAACTCATTCTCAAAAGTCTCACCAATTTTATTTGTCAATCTATATATAATTTGTTAGCCATGATTAGAACAGAATTGTTCTCACAATCCTCCATTATTTCTTGTCTTATGCTTTGTCCTACAGCTTATCTACTGTCAAGGCATTCTCCACTGCTCCAACTGGTCGCTGCTTTCCCTTACTATTCCTTATCATCACCTAAACTGATTATCAATTGATTTTCTCGGCAACATTTTTTCTCACATCTGCACTGATCTTGTCTTTAATTAACAGCATTTCCCTGTCTATATCTTTTCCATGTATCCAAAGTCTGAAGCTCTCCAGTACTGTTTCAGTATTTGCATTTCTCTCTCAGGGATCAATCTTTCCCCTTCAGACAATTACTCTGCTTCCCCAGATAGACAATTTGTTAGTCATTAAGTCCTCCTGAACATTTTACCATACCTCTTATTCTGTTCTCCTTCTCGTTCTTCCTTTCTCCCAGCCTTCAAATATGTTTTATCTCAATCTTTTCCCAGTTCTGGCAGCGCGATGCCCAATGTGTTGGGCTGAATCTCGATGGCAGTGACTAACATCTCTGAAAGGAACTGCTGACATTCACCTATTAGAGCCAGACTTACATCCGCACCCAGTGCATCCCAAACCTGCCAATAGAGCCAAATCTGTACCTGCACTTCAGTGTTGGATCCCATGAGGAAAGGGGTCCAGTTTGGCCCCCATCATTACAATGGAAGACATGATTTCTAATGACACCCATACGGGATTTCTAATCCAGAGCATTTCAATGTGTGAATTTCCAGGGAAAGTAAGGGATTTCTTTGATGATTTTTTCATACCACATTCCAGGGATGGTGATCTATTATATAATATTCAATGTGTGCATCCCAGCTGCAGAGGCTATGTCATGGTGCAAAAAAAATTGGTTAAATACCCCAGGAGAAAGTAAGTCGGCCATTTTGAATAAAGTCTTGAGGGGGCCGAGTGGCCCACTCCTATTCTTATGTTCTTTTTTTTTTTTTTTTTTAGTTTTTATGTTAATTCAGTACAGTGACACCTATTTTTCTATGTAATCCGTAATTACTTTCCATTATAAGAAAGAAGTGAAAAAGGCATAGAAAGGGGTAGTGGAAAAATTTCACAAAGATGGTAGAAAATGAGGCCCCTTTTTTTCATAATCTGTATTTGTTGCTTTTAGTGCTGCATTTTATTTCTCTGTTTTTCATTTAGTTTTTTGGTTGGTAGTTTTTTTAAAGGGATGGTGATCTATTATATAATTATGTATATGGAGAGTGAGTAATCTCTGGAATTCTATACCACATCCAGCTGCAGAGGCTATGTCCAAGACTGTATTTAAAGAGGAAGATTTTTTGAAAAATTGGTTAAATACCCCAGGAGATGCGATGAAGCCCAGGGCGGATCGGCCATGAACATATTGAATGATGGGGAAGTCTTGATGGGCCGAGTGGCCCACTCCTATTCCCTTATGTTCTTATATAATGTTTCAATTATTATTTTGCTTGAGTTTTGTTTCTAATTATTTTTAATTTAGTTTTCTGTCTTAAAACTATTCTTTAGATCTTTTACTTTACTTGTGAATGTCAGAGATATTTAGAAACGGTTCAACTCTTGGCGGTGTGACACGTCAAGTTCCTTTGCTGGCTTTGCCATCTTTCCTATACTTGTTAGTGGTGTTATAGGGATAAATGCAGTGTCACCGGGAAAAAACTGTTTATAGTGCAGACATAGCTGCCAGATTTCAGGTGTTGAAGTCCAACAGGTTTGGCACTCCACATCCATCCCAGCTAAGAGCTGGCATGTGGAGACAGCCAGTGTTAATTGAGGATGGTGGGTTTGGCTCAGCAAGACCTGTCTCACCAACTCTACTTCCCCCTCTGCAGCTGTTGTCTAATTGGCGTTTTAGCATTAATGACAATTGTAGATGAGGCAAAATGTAATGCCTCTGTTCCACTTAGGAAACCTGAACGGAAACCTCTGGAGACTTTGCGCCCCACCCAAGGTTTCCGTGCGGTTCCCGGAGGTTTTTGTCAGTCTCCCTACCTGCTTCCACTACCTGCAACCTCCGGCAACCACCTGCAACCTCCGGGAACCGCATGGAAACCTTGGGTGGGGCGCAAAGTCTCCAGAGGTTTCCGTTCAGGATACCTAAGTGGGACAGGGGCATTAGTGACATATAAGATACAAAATACTAGTTCATAATCTCTCTAACAGTTTTAAGGGTGAACAGATACCACCTGGTTATAAAAAATAGGTTCAAGTTGATGTCAGGACCATTTCATGACAGGCAGAGATCAATAATTGGAACCATTATCCAACTGATATAGTGAAAGCAAAATCTGTTGTAATAGGTTGACAGCACATTTCATTTTGCTAATGTCTTCCTTTATCTTTCTTTTTAGTTAACATTCTAAAGAGATCTGAGAAAAGCCACGGCAGAATCTAAAGTCATTATTGCCAGTGTGGTTATTCAAGAGGAATGTGCTCACTGTACTAGTGAGCCTTGGGCAATTGTAATTTTCACTAAAGACCAATAATGTTCAATTATCCACCTCTGGACAACAGATCCCAGATACCAAAAGTCACCAAGAAGGAGAGTAGGACATAAAATACAGGTGCTGAACTCTTTATACAAAGTTGGCATAGGAGAGACAGAGATGTGTCACATACCACATTGCACAGTAACATAGGGACAATTGCCCAGTAGAGGAGCAAAACTTGGATATCGCACCTGTAAAAGGCATGGAAATTCCAGAGGGTGGATTGGTAATGTGGGCATAGACACAGAACATAGACAAGTGCTGGCAAATTGGAATAATACAGATGGGTAATTAATGATTTTACTTCAGAGTCACGTGAGTGATTCCGTGAAGAACCCGCTCAGCACGCATGCACGGCATTACGCCAGCAGTACAAGCGGCTACAGCGGGAGTCAGGCGCTCCCGCTGCAATTTAAAAGATGGACCGTCAGGTAAGTGAACTGAGGTCGGCTTTACTTACCAAAGAAGAGCCGTCTGATTTCTCTTTCAGAAATGAGTACACCAAAGACAAGGCTCTCAAAGAAATCTGTCCCCCGTTCGACTCCACCAGAGGAGCGTTCCATCAGGGGGGGGCAGCAACAGGCGGTAGGAACGCTAACCGAGCGCTCCGCTATCTCCGACACCGTGCCGAGCCCAGCCCCGCTAGCGCCTGAGCAGCAGGCTGGAGGGAAATCTACCAGGAAAAGCGTCCGGCCGGTGGTTTCTGACACGTCGGACGGGGACGTCTCTCCACCCGGGCGGGGGAGAGACAGCCGCCTGAGCCGCGTGGAGCGGCTCTTGGAGCAGGTGCTCAAGCGAGGTGCGCCCCAGGAGGGGCGCTCTCGCCGAGGGAGGTCAGGCACTCCCTCCATTGCTTCCTCCTTACCAGAGGATAGCTTTGGTGACCAGGACTGGGCTGGTCAAGAAGAGGGGACGATGGCTGAAGATCTCGGGAGTATGCAAGGGGTACAGGAACAGGAAGAGCTGCTTGGTGTAGTGGACCGCTACGTGGCAACCCCACGTGCAGGAAGACCGTTAGTAGCCAAACTAGTGGCCAGCATCAACCACTTCTCCAACAGGGCTCTACAGGAGGAGGTGGTCAATGATGCTTTAGAAACATATACACTGTGAGTCCCTCAAAGTGCCAGCTGTAAACAGCCAAATCTGGAGACACGTTGGGACAAACATCCGACACCATGAGCTAAAACTGCAGCGGATCCTCAGGCTCCTGACGTCGGCCACCACTTCGTTTGCTCGTTCCGTGGACAACACCGAGATGCCCACCACTCAACAGGATATTCTCGCGCTGTTGTGCAATACGCAATTTGAGATTAACAACCAGCGTAAAGAAATAATAAAACCTGCCCTCAATCCTAAATTTGCGGGGTTGTGCAAAACCCCAGCCTCTGAGCCAGACATACTGCTCTTTGGCAATGACATCCCTAAGCGAATGAAGGATATGGCCGAGGCCTCAAAAACTCACGGTCTCATGAAGGCAGGGCACGGGACGAGCAAACCTAGAGCAATAAACACCAAATGGCAGCACCCCGTCGCGTCCACCAGTCGATGTCCACCATATAAGACAGGCTAGATGCAGGAAGATTGTTCCCGATGTTGGGGAAGTCCAGAACAAGGGGTCACAGTTTAAGGATAAGGGGGAAATCTTTTAGGACCGAGATGAGGAAAACATTTTTCACACAGAGAGTGGTGAATCTCTGGAATTCTCTGCTGCAGAAGGTAGTTGAGGCCAGTTCATTGGCTATATTTAAGAGGGAGTTAGATGTGGCACTTGTGGCTAAAGGGATCAGGGGGTATGGAGAGAAGGCAGGAACAGGATACTGAGATGGATGATCAGCCATGATCATATTGAATTGCGGTGCATTCTCGAAGGGCCGAATGGCCTACTCCTGCACCTATATTGTGTTAACCAACTTGTCGCATGATAAAGATTTTATGCCGCTCATATGGTTAATGTAGGCCACCTTAGGTATTATCTATTTGTAACCGAACATGCAAGTGATGCATATTTGATGCATATGCTTTTAAACCATAGAAGGCACCCAACATCTCTAGATAATTTATGCCCAGTGTAAGTAGTAATGACGACTCGTGGTTAGTCCATCTACCGCCTGTGCTGGATATGACGTTAGTTGCTCCCCAGCCTTGAGCACTGGCATCTTCCAAGGCATGAAATATTTAATTTAAGTCCGGGGAAGCAATTTTCTTTTTGTTGTTATTGTTAATAAATACCGTTTTTGTTTTTCATAAAACAGATTAATTGGTTGATTACGATAACACACTTCCTCCCTCAAAGACTTCGGCAGTGATGTAGTAATAACTGTTACACGGTTTGAAATCGCAGAGCTTTGAAATCTTCACGGAATCACTCACGTGACTCCGAAGTAAAATAGTAAGATTAAACGAGAACATACCAGTTTGAAGTTTGATCTGTATTTTATGAGGAGTTACGATGAGGGATTACGTGCCCTCCGCTCCTACCCTCAATAATATGGGTCAAATTCATAAACTGATGTCTCCTTGTCTTTACTATGTTTACTTCAATAACTGTGTCTATCTGTGATTCCACACCGCTTTGAAGTATGCCGTGCATGCGTGCTGAGCGGGTTCTTCACGTAATCCCTCATCGTAACTCCTCATAAAATACAGATCAAACTTCAAACTGGTAAGTTATCGTTTAATCTTACTATTGTTATTGACTGAAGAGCCCTTTTCAATGCTGTGTGACTATACTGTATGTTTTTGTTCCCTTACTTTTCCAATTAATCTCCATAAACAGGTGTTGTTTATTGCAGGATAAACAACAGTCCTGCCTTCTCCTCTTATTCCCTGACTCCGCTATCTTTAAGACCTCTATCTAATTCTCTCTTGACAGCATTTGGAGAATTGACCTCCACTGCCTTCTGAGGCAGAGAATTCTACAGATTCATAACCTCCTTTGTGAAAAAGTTTTTCCTCGTCTCCGTTCTAAATGGTTTACACCTTATTCTTAAAGTGCGGCCCCTGGTTCTAGACTCCCCCAACATCGGGAACATGTTTCCAGCCTCTAGCACGTTCAAACCCTTAATAATCTTATGTTTCAATAAGATCGGATCTCATCCGTTTAAATTCTATCAACATATGACAGTCTCACCATCCCGGGAATTAACCTCGTGAACCTACGATGCACTCTCTCAACTAGCAAGAATGTCCTTACTCAAATTTGGAGACCAAAACTGCACACAATACTCCAGGTGTGGTCTCACTAGGGCCCTGTACAACTGCAGAAGGACATCTTTGCTCCTATACTCAACTCCTCTTGTTATAAAAGGCAACATGCCGTTCGTTTTCTTCACTGCCTGCTGTACCTGCATGCTTACTTTTAATGTTATCTTTGAAGAACAGGGAACTAAAACGAATTGAAAGTGACCATGATATCATTTGGTTGACTGCATGCATATGTTTAACACTGTCCAGCCACAACTAACAAGGTCAATAACATGTTGAACCGCATAAAGGAAAGATTAGAATATGTCAGCATGCCCTTATCAGATTGTGCCTTGAGTGTTGTATCCATTTCTGGTTGCCAAGAAACAAGAGAGACATTCAGGTAGTGAAGCAGTGCAGAATAAAGCTATGAGGCTTAGCCGCCAATAGTCATTGTGCCCCTGTTGCACACATGCTGATTACCATGGAACCTTTATCAGTTTGGAAACCAAATACTGAGAGTGGAACATACCGATGACTATAATTTTTTAATGGTATACATATAGTTACATTTGAATATAACAAAATTAAATTAAGAAATTGCATTCAAAGCAGAGAAGCATAACTTTTTGACGGAATCAAAAATTAGAGGTGAACCCCCCTCACCTGTATCCACCTATTGCTTGCCAGACTTTGTCCTGCCACCTCTTCCAGCTTTCTTTCTTCCCCTACCCCCCTACCACCCACACAATAAGTTGGAAGAAGGGTCCCAACCAGAAACATCACCTTTCCGTGTTCCCCAGAGGTGCTGCCTGACGCACTGAGTTACTCCAGTACTTCCTGTCCTGTTTTTTGTAACCAGCATCTGCAGTTCCTCATTTCTACATTTTGAAAGTATTTGCTGGGAGATGCGCATACAGCCAAAGCTAAGGCTCTGTGGGGAGGGACCACAATCTAGGGTCCTGCATCCTCTGGGCACTGAAGGGCCGGGCCCCGTGTGAGAGCCTCTCAAATACTTAATGGGTGCATTGTTTAAGGAGGAAATATGAGTGGCATTGAGACAAAAATATATTGAATTGATGATACAATAAATGTTGAGAAAGATGTGTACTGATTGTATTATTGTATACATTATGGACAAAGTTATACTTCTGAAAAAAATATTGGGAGTTGTAAAATAAGCCTCCAGCTTGCTATAATTTGCATTACACTCATGCACAAAGTCAAGGTCCAGGCAGACTGATCAATGTGTTCAGTGCAGTTCCAGAAAAATCAGTAGAGGTACTGTAAAAGCCTTTAAGGGATATTTAAGAGGCTACAACTGGGATGCATTAAGGTCTCTCTGGATGGATGAATCAAGACAAGCCATCACATTATTGTGAACTGTGGGGAAAATCTGCTGTGTCACATAATCTTGATGATATTCATTGGTGGTGCTTCCATGGTCTGTGTCCTGCTTTATGCTTTATTAATCCTGCTTCAGGGTCAGGGAATGAAAGAACGAAGAAAAAAAATTCTTCCAAGGCATGAAAGCATTTAAGTTGGAAGGAAGTAGATTGGGTAACTGAAGAACATGCACTGAATTATTACAGCAGGAAAGAGGCTTGTGGTCAGAGCAATTGGGTAAGGGGCGAGGTATGATGAGGGTGTTTTAGAGAAGGGTTCCCCCATAATGTGAGGGGTTCTTGGAAAAGATACGAGTGATCAGGTCGTGGGAGAATGAGATCATACTGGGGTTAGGAGGGATGAGATTTATTGGGTCCCAATGCTCCCAATGATCAGCAGTCCATCGTGTCATTGTAAAATTCATTGTTTTATTTACATACTTATTCATAGGCATTGCCAATCCTTAATTGCACCTGGACATAATAGCTTTACCAGGCCACTTTAGAGGGCAGTTCAGGACCAGCTACTTTGTTGTGGGACTGGAATCAGATCAAAGGAAGGCAGGTTTCCTTTCTTGAAGTACGTTAGTGCGATATTTTACTGCAGTGCAGCAACTTCATGATCAGCATTACCAAAACCAGGTTTTTATTCCTGATTTCTTCATTTACAATTTTTAAATATCCATCCACTATCGCTGGATACAAATCCATGTCTCCTGGTCTAATATAGCCCAACCTCTGGATTAATACATTATTTAATCAGCCATTATGCCCCTTGGGTGGCAATAATTGACAAATCAACAACAACCATTCCTACACTGCCTCTAAAAGAGGAAGCTTCCTCAAGGACCTCCACATGTGGCACTGCAGGAACAAGTAATGGGCCTGTCCCTCTTAGGCAATTATTCAGGCGACTACCGGTGACTGTCAAGTTGTTGGCAGTCGCCTGAAAAACCGGCAACTGGAACGGTGACTGTCAGAGTGGAACCCCCACACACACATATTGCTTCCTTCACCAGCCTGTTATGCAGGTGGGGGACAGGGCAAGCGGGGGGAGCGCTGTCTGAGTGAAATTCACACAGTGCAAGGCCAAGGTGATACCGTGATAAACAGGAAGGTTGGCGCTGTAATTAAGACGGCTAAAGCACAGTGGACGGTAAGTCATTTAAAAGGGGGGGGGGAGAAGGGGGGAGTGGGGGGGGGGGGGGAGGAGTGGAGACAACTTACAACTTTTCAGAAGCCAGTGATACCCGGCTGTGAAGCTCGGCGGACATTAACATTACCGGTCGGTTATCCTTGGTTCTGAAAACTACTGCTTACGTTTTTTTTTCCCAATGAGCCAATGAAATTCACAGATCAGCACCGACTGCAACCTACGAGAACCTACGCGAACCTTCAACCTCCTGGCAACCCACTAGGACCTCCTGGCGACCCACCTACGGCACGAGAATTCTCGCTACTCTCCATGACGGCTTCATTCGAGTCGCCGCTAATTTTTCAACATGTTGAAAAATTTGCGGCAAAATTTGCGGCAACCAAAATGGCGACTAGTTCCCAAAATGCGGGAACTCCTCACGACCATGAAGGCGACTCTCCGGCAACCACCCGCAAACATGTGGCATCTGCATAGACTCCTGCAGTTGCCTAAAATGTCGCCTAAGTGGGACAGGCCTATAAGAAAAGGAAATTGAAAGGCGTGATAGAATCATGCAGCTTGAAACACGGTTCTGGCCCACTGAGTCCGAGCTAATTATCATTCACCCATTTATACTAACCTAATTTTTATTCTTCCCACATTCCCGTCAACTGTCGCCATTCCTCCACACATTTGGGTCAATTTGCACAGTCAATTCACCCACCAACCCACACATCTTTGGGATGTAGGAGGAAACTGAAGCACCCAGGAGAAACACACACAGTCACAGAAAGAATACACAAACTCCGCACAGACAGCATTGGAGGTCAGGATTAAAATTGGATCGCAGGATCCATGAGACAGCAGCTCTACTAATTCAGCTATCGTACAAGAGGTGACCATTAGTTTGATCAAAGGTCTGTGTTCCAGGAAGCTTTTAATTGTCGAGAACAGTGATGAAGGATTCAGTTCAAACTGTGGAGCAGATAGCTGGTGATAATATTGTGAAGGAAGATAAGGAAAGAGTGAATCAGAGGCAGATATAGAGCATGAAGGGGAAGGTGAAAGGACAACATTTACATAGGGGTTTGCAAGGGCAAAACAAGACAATAGTGAAGTTAACTATGGGGTGATGGGCATACAGCATGGAAATGTAATTCCTTCAGAAGAGAGGATGTTGATGCAGGATGTGGACATGAAGGAGTGGAGTGAAGGGAGGAGCGAAGTGATGGAGGTTCTTCCTCACAAGAGCGGTAAACAGAGGGGCAGGTTTGCCCACTGACACCATCTCTGGTGTGGAGCAGCTGATATCGCTGCTGCCTCACAGTGCCAGAGACCTGGGTTCATTATTGACCTCAGGTGCTGTCTGTGTGGAGTTCGCACGTTCTCCCTGTGACCAAGTTGGTTTCATCTAGGTGCTCCGGTTTCTGCCCTCATCCCAAAGATATGTGAGTTTGTAGATTAATTGGCCACTAGAAATTGTCCCAAGTGTATAGGGAGTGTATGTGAAAGTTGTATTACATAGAACTTGTGTGAGCAGGTGTTCGATGGTCAGCATGGGCTTGGTGGGCCGAAGGGCCTGTTTCCATGCTGTATGTTTACACTAAACTAAACAAAACTATTCCCACACCTCGTGACTTCATCCCACCCACTGCCGGACCCACTCTCAATACAATACAATACAATACAACGGTTTATTTGTCACATACGGAACAATCGTTATCAGGTGACCTGTATAACAGATGGGCAGCTGTTCACTCTTCCACTTCAGTGTCTAAGTGGATGGGGCACTGACGTACCCTTGATCAAAACACGCCTGGCACTCTCTGCACTGAGGAAAAGGAAAAGGGCAGTAATATCTAGAGGTGGACATACTGGCGGATATTTGGAAAGTCAGACCAGGCCTTGCGCAGAAGGCAATTGACCTAAATTAACTGTATAACATCCTGAGGGGAATACTGTAAATATTATGGAGAGTAAAATTATTTTTCCCATGATGGAGGTGTCTAAGACAAGAGGGTGTAGGTCCAAAGTGAGGCAAGGGAGCTTTATAGACAATCTGAGGGAGAATGTTTTTATACAGAGAGTGGTTTAAATCAGGAAAACACTGCCTAGAAAGGTGAAGGAGGTACACACTCTCACGACATTTAAGAAGCACCTATGAAGGAAGTTGAATCACTGAGACATTGAAGACAGTGGATCTAATAGGAATAATTGGGATTAGTAGGTATGGGCAGCATGGACATGGTGGGCCGAAGGGCCTGGTTCTGTGCCGTACCACTCTATGATAATGAGTTAAATAGGACACCCAGAACCTTGGTCAGTGGAGAGAAGGAGGAATGAAAAGGTGACGGAACTGTGTGGCTATGGTACATTCAATATCACAGTTGTGGCTCATCCTAGGCTGGATATCAAACAAGCAGTCGGACAGTTTAAGAGCATGGGAAGCCTTCAAAAAAGCCAGTGGAGAGACAGAGCTGGCTTACAGCCAGAGATCATTTAACTTCTTTTCTGCCTATTATTTTAAGTTTCAGTATATCTAAGCTGACCTGCAGCCTGACATTGTCTTGGTTACTGAGTCCCAGCAGCACAGTTCCTTCATGATGAACTGTGATTATGTTTTTTTGAATGTTATATTGTTGATTGATGAGACTCGGTATTCTGCACTCTGCTGATGTATGATCCTGTGAGTGTAATTTCAGCCATAGAATTTTGCCTCTTCACAGTTTCTCATATTGAAACCGTTACCAAACCATCATTTATACAAACCTTGGACTCAAGATTCTCATTCCATCTTCTTCCGAGCCATTCAGCGAGCTGCCACTCAAGGAAGTCCTTATTTATTAATCGTCCATCATTTTATCTCAACAACCTGCTACAAGGTCATCATTTATGCAGATTATTTGCCTCATATACTATTAAAGCAATTAACCTGCCTGTCATGTCCTTCATTTACACAGCATGAACATTATTTAACTCCTTAAAGGTACATCTTTGAATGACTATTTACAATTTAACAAGGTTTAGGATTGATCCCTGAGCACTCATTTAGAATGACAGGGGTAGATGTTTGACTTGAAATAAATGGAAATGAACATCAGGCATGCACCCAATGGATGACTGGTCTACTAGTTTCAAATTACCTGGAAAATTAGTCATGCCAAATTTAGTTAATAAATGTAACCAAGTTTGATATACATCAATTTGGCCAAATACAATAAAGTAGTCACTGATGCAAAGACAGTTTGTCAGATGTGCTTGAAGAGGTGTGCTTATGTACTTTACTGCAATATAGGTTTTTTCCACAAAGTCGATTTATAAACATCCAATTTACAAATTTTTGCTATTATGCCATTGCCTCTTTGAGGTGCATTTATTAAGGTCATAAACATATTTTTTCACTGCAATAGTATGGCACTCTCCACCCTAAGGTCCCGGTTAAGAGACAGCTTTTTCCCACCAATTTTGTTTGTTTATTATATTATATATTAAGTACTGTACTTTCAAACCATTTATGCTACTGCTGCAATTAATAATTTTATTGTTACGTTTAGGTACAATAAAACATTCTTGACTCTTGACTCTTATTATCTGAATGGTGTCAAGTTAGGAAAAGGGGAAGTACAACGTGATCTGGGTGTCCTTGTTCATCAGTCACTGAAAGTAAGCATGCAGGTACAGCAGGCAGTGAAGAAAGCTAATGGCATGTTGGCCTTCATAACAAGAGGAGGTGAGTATAGGAGCAAAGAGGTCCTTCTGCAGTTGTACAGGGCACTAGTGAGACCACACCTAGAGTATTGTGTGCAGTTTTGGTCTCCAAATTTAAGGAAGGACATACATGCTATTGAGGGAGTGCAGCGTAGGTTCACAAAGTTAATTTCCAGGATGGCGGGACTGTCATATGTTGAAAGATTGGAGTGACTGGGCCTGTATGCACTGGAATTTTGAAGGATGAGAGGAGATCTTATTGAAGCATATAAGATTATTAAGGGATTGGACACGTTCGTGGCAGGAAACATGTACCTGATGTTGGGGGAGTCCAGACCAGGGGCCACAGTGTAAGAATAAGGGGTAAGCTATTTAGAGCGGAGATGAGGAAAACCGTTTTCATCCAGAGAGTTGTGAATCTGTGGAATTCTCTGCCTCAGAAGGCTGTGGAGACCAATTCTCTGGATGCTTCCAAGAGAGAGTTAGATAGAGCTCTTAAAGATAACGGAGTCAAAAGATATGGGGGGAAAGCAGGAACGAGGTACTGATTGTCAATGATCAGCCATGATTACAGTGAATGGTGTTGCTGGCTCGAAGGGCCGAATGGCCTACTCCTGCACCTATTGTCTATTGTCCATTGTGGAGAAACTTTGACTGCTGCCAATTCTCCATGTAGGTCCTGTACAGTAACTGAGGGGTATGATTTATCAGCAGTGCCTGGTTTAATCTCACATTGGAATCACCACATAGTTCACATACACTTTACAAACCTCTGCAGCATTAATTTATTTTCAAGAGAAATTAATTTAATTCTCATTAATCAAATTTTTAATCCAACTGATACTTCAACAAATGCGAGACAGGTGGAGATTTTGAGTTTGCACATGGTTTGATGTAACAATTGGTACTGTAACCTGCTAAACTAACGCTTGTGGCTTTGGATTTTGCTACCTACCGTAAAGCAGCACAGTGATATAGCCATTGGGGCTGCTTCCTCACAGCTACAGAGATTCGGATTCAATCTCCTGTTACTGTCTTTGAGGAGTTTGTATGTTCTACCTGTGACCACATGAGTTTCCTCTGGGTGCTCCGGTTTCCTCCCACATACCAAAGACATGTGGGCTGGTCAGTTAGTAGGTCGCTGTAACTTTCCCCTACTCTCTGGCTCCTTCCAATTATCTTTTTGCTTTCTCACTATTTCTGCTTTGCTGCTTGCAGTGCTTCTTGAGAAACGCTGTTGAAGCTGAAGAGAAGCAGGCCACAGGTAACAGAGGCAAAGCCTCATCCAGGCACCTGTGCTGTCAGATGCCCACAACATTGAGAAACATTTAAAAAAAAATCACCGTAAAGACTAAATTATGGATTAAAAATGGAAGGAAAGCTCACTTGCATCATCAATTGCATTTAAAGTACATTTTCAAAACCATTTTTAACAGAGGTCATTGCCAAGTTTGCAATAACAAGGGACCCAATACTATTGTTATTCCCTTGTCAATAACAAGAGATCCAATACCCAATGTTACCGGTCATGGGCTCACTAACTCACAGAGTGTCTCTGGACACAGTGTTAAGTCTGCAATAGATCGGTCACCACAGAACCATCAGTGGATTATCTGAACAATCTAGCCCATTGTATAGGTAAATTCGACAAGATTAACTTGTTGATTGAACCACAACAAACTTTGTCAAACAGTACAGAGTCTAAATGCAAAACTAATTGTACTGAGAAGGGTACTTCAATAAACAGCTGTTATGGCACAGATATGGAGGGTCAAATGGTCTGTTTCTATGCACCACTGTGGTCTCTTCAGCCCACCATGCCCATGCAGACTTTTGATCCATCTTCGCAAATCCTATTTGCCCACATTAGAAAAATTATATTTTTACGATTTGCCAATTCAAGTGACTGTTTAAATGTAAACCCTTTAACTATCAACCCTATCTGTTTATCTCATAATCTACACACCTGTCTCCGATCATCCCTTCAGTCTCTTCACTTGGCGCAGAGGTATACTTGCTGCCTTACAGCGAATGCAGCGCCGGGGACCCAGGTTCGATCCCAACTACGGGTGCTGTCGGTACAGAGTTTGCACGTTCTCCCTGTGACCTGCATGGGTTTTCTCTGAGATCTTCAGTTTCCTCCCACAGTCCAAATACGTACAGGTTTGTTGGTTAATTGCCTTGACATAAAAAATTTAAATTGTCCTAAGTGGGTGTCGGATAGTGTTGATCCACGATAGCAGGAATCGCTAGTCGGCACGGACCCGGTGGGCCGATGGGCCTGATTTCGTACTGTATCTCTAGACTAAACTAAACTAATACGGGGAAAACAAACCCATTCTATCCAACCTCTTCTCCTCTCTGATGTCCCCAATCCCATGCCCTTGCTAACAGTACCTCCTGTAGTTCCCATGCCTTCGAAAAACAGGCAGCGTTGTAATCCCAACCTTGCTCACCTCTGCAAGAATTGTGCAGGTCTTCACCAAACAAATTCACCCAAGGACCTCTAGAGCAGTGTGCGTTTCCCTTCCCTGTGCGGTTTGTCCTGTGTTCCCTCTGGTGCCTTCATTGATCATCAGCACAGCCAGTTCACAAAACGTTTTATAGAGAGATACATCATGGAAAAAGGCCCTAGGGCCTATCGTCAGCACTGAGCATTAATTACCTATTTTTACAATCATCTCCCCACATCCATTTTATTCTTCTCACATTCCCAGTAACTTCACCAAGATTCTACGACATATCAACATAGTTTACAGTGGTCAATTTAACTTACCACCCACACACCGTTGGGATGTGGGAGGAAATCCATGCATTCACGTTGAGAACATGCAAACTCCACACAGGCATCGCTGGAGGTCAGGATTAAACCTGAGTCTTTGGAGCTGTGATGCAGCAGCTCTACACTCTGTGCCATGGTGCTGCCACCTTCTGGCTAAACTCATTTATTATTCCATTGCACAAATGTCATTCTTGCTGCTCAAAATGATGTCCATTTTGTACACCCTTGTTGATAATGTGTAGAGTACCTGCGGGTTATAGAATCATGGATCCATGCAGTCATATAGCACAGAAACTGGGCCTTCAGCCCAGCTTTTACTTGTTTTTTATTCCAATTGAATGTAGTACGAGGAATATAGGCAATTACTGAGTGGTGTGGACAGTTGCTTTAATATTATACCACTCCCCCAATTAAATACGCATAGATTTACATTATTCAGTTATCCTACTGTTCGTGAAGATGAGATAGTTGTAGACTTTTCATGAGACAGGATCAGGGACAATTGTTTAAGAAGGAACTGCAGATGCTGGAGAATCGAAGGTTACACAAAAAAGCTGGAGAAACTCAGCGGGTGCTGCACCCAGCTTTTTTGTGTAACCTCAGGGACAATTGTGATGCTTTCAGAGCCAAATATTTCACCAAAGCTTGCTTACCCAAGGGTCACGTATGAAGAACTGGCAGGGTTTTTTCACGGTTGTGCCTGAGTGAGTGGAGCTTGTCCATAGCGGAGGTTTAGAAATGCCTTAAATTGACCTGGAGAGAAAGGTGAAAAGTCAACAGAAAAAAGAAAAGAAAATCAGCCGTGTTTGGAAATTTCTTTGCCCGGGTTCGTCAATACCTCAGCTTTGTATCGCTATCACTATTCTACGGAGAGGGAATGTGGTTCTGAAAGAGTTAAGTGCCAGAGCTTCATCACAAAACTGTTGCGTGATGATACAAAAGGAAACCTGCCTTCACATTTTAATCAATATAATGTTCTGAAGAAAAATTTCCTGCCTCTCTCTCTTTTTGCTTCTAAAGCTTAATCCTGACTGAAAACCGATGTAGTTTTGTGTGTTAAAAAAATCCCTTTGCTTTTTTTTTGCCCTAGTTCATTATTTTTCTTTCTTGTCACTTTGTCTGATAGGTTGGACAGAGGCTGGCAGATGAGCTCTGAAGGCAAGTCATGAGGCCTTAATCTAGTCTTTAATGCGTGACTTCAGAACTGCCATTTATCTTCTGACTGCAGCAGGTCTCCAGAAACTTTATCTCTAATAATATATTGATGGATTAAAAGGGTCAGGCAGGAGACCAGGCAAGAAAAATTGCTTATTGACATCAAAATACAGTGCCTTAACCTGATAAACATGGAGGGGGCCTTGTGTATCATGAATATTTGCACTCCGTAATTTTGTTCATCAGAGGTGGTCTCAGGCCCAGCAGATAGTGCAGGCCCACTCTCTCAAGCAGCAGTGCGAGGCTCCGTACAGCAGCTCCCTGGCTCCAGTTTACTCTTAAGTGCTCCTCAGTTACATCATGTGCAGGGTATGTGGCACAGTGGTGCGGCTGGTAGAGCTGCTACCTCACAGCTCTGGCGGCCCAGGTTTGATCCCCACCTCCGGTGCTGTCTGTGTGTGGGGTTTATCTTCGGGTTCTCCGGTTTCCTCCCACATTTCAAAGACGTGCAGGCTGGTTGTTTAATTGTCCGTTGCAAATTAAAAACCTGGGTGCGTCTGTGAGTGGTGGAATCTGGGGCGAGAAACGAGAATGTGTGGAGAATAAAATAGAATGAGTGGGAACTTGATGATTGGTGTAAATTTTTTCAGACAAAAGACCCGTTTCTCTGATGTAAGAATCCATGCATATAACATGTAATGGCTAACACAGCCAGTTGTAGTCAGTCCAGATGTCATGTGGCTGTTAGAAAAGAGCGCTCTCTTTAATACGGCTAGTGCCTGGGCTAACAATATAACAGAGAACAGGTTTAAAGAAAAACAATTGGCTTTTACATTGCACCCTTCATTCAGCAAATACATTTCAGGGGGTTTCTAAGAACCAGGTAGACAAACAAAAGTTAACACCATTGCACAAGGCAATATTCAGTCTGTTGACCAAGCCTTGCCCAAATTAGGAAGTCTTGAGGAAAATTTTATATGTTGAGAGATGTGGTTTAGGGACAGAGCCACAGATGATCACAGAGCTAGTGAGATTTAGAAAGAAACCTAGCTGTTTCCATGAACATTTTTCCTCCTCTTCCTACACGCTCTCTTGGCTCGGGCTCTACCACATCGGATGTCAATATCCGAGTACCCATTTTTCACCTGTTCACAGCGCAAGTGTTAGATGGCCATTCTACCGTGGAGAGTAGCTACTCAGTATTCTACCCAACAAATAATGCTGCCAGCCACACAAGGAAAGCTGTGTCTGTGCCTCAATGTCAGGTCCGGGCTGAAACCCTGCCATCTAATGCAATGCTGGGTCAGTCACTCAACCAGAATCCAACTGGGAAGATATATCTTCATTTTGTGTTCGTAATTTTCAATTAAAAAAGGGAGATTATAAATGGGTTGTTGGTGAAAATGAAGTAGCTCCTTAATTAATGAATAAAATAATGTTGAATGCCTTTAGCTTAAGGAAACAAAGAACTTGGAGCTGTAGAAATAAGGAACAGCAGATGTTACACAACGTGCTGGAACTGTGCAGTGTATTATGACCATGGTCCAAAGTTTACAAGTAGGGAATACATCTGAAATCCAGATACAAAACTTTAAAAAAAAACAACACAGGAAAACCACTATAGGATTTTTCAGCCACAAAAATCCTAAATTAGCAATGGACAAACACAAAGGCAGAATGACCTCAAAATGAGGGCAGAATGAATCCTAAAACATGGAACAATTTGTGCACACGTGGACTTTAGAGTCAAGCAATCGCTAAATTTGTATTGGATTGTATTGGATTGAGGATGGAACTTAAAAAAATTGTCCAGTCTTTCTTAAATTAGTTTTATTGTCTACCTGGACCTGCTCCCCCTCCCCCATCTCACGTTGCAGTAGGTAGACAAAAGTGCTGGAGAAACTCAGCGGGTGAGGCAGCATCTATGGAGCGAAGGAAATAGGCAACGTTTCGGGCCGAAACCCTTCTTCAGACTGACGTTGCAGAACTCTGACCATGTAACATTCCTTCAGTGGTCCGGTAGTAAAATACTGGAAATCTGCAGCAGTCAGAATTCAAAACTGCATCAGCAACCATTCCCCGATTCACAAGTGTTGAGTTCCTGCGAAACACTTGGTTACGCGAAAAGCAAAACGACTGGTTGAAATGCAACATGGTGCAGTGTTTTCCTACTGACAGAGAGTGGTGCAATATTTGGTACAGTGGAAAATAGCTTTGTAAATCGAAGACATGCACCCTGGAGAATTTACAGTATAAATTAAATGATCACAAAGTTAGGAAAATCTGGACAGTCGCTCCAGAACTCCCGAAGCATCAGCCCCGGCAACAAAGCAGGTCACTGTTTGCGTCCTTTCTCTGCTTTTCCAGCTGTATGTTATTCCTCTAGTACCGTTTCTCTAATTAATCAGCAGTCTCTCTCTCTCTCCAACTGACCCAACACTGAGGGGCTCCCACAGCAATGCCACTCGATAGTGCAGTATTCCCTGAATACTATCATCTTGAAAGACTGAAAGGAGCTTTATAACTTATAGGATCTTCCTTTCTGTCCGATTTTGCCCAATTTGTCATTCAGAGATTGACAGCTCCAGCTGAAAATTGTGTGAGATTCTGCATCTTCATATTCTAGCTGAGGGTGGCTGGTAAAATCAGCTGAAGCTTGTTCCTATTGAAGTGGAGAGATTTTGAGGCCAATAAGCAATCCAGGGACACGTTCCATGGTAAAGGAGCGTATTACCATCAGAGGCATTGATTTTCAGAGGAATATTACATTGAGCAGTCTTTCTTCTGAGGTTACGGGTCGGAGGTTGGGAGCAGTTCCATTGCCTTCTCTGAGCCAGTCCCTGGTCAATATGGCTCCATCCGTTCAGATGAAGAAAGCAGGCCAGCTGCAGAGTTATCACACAGCTGGCTGTGGGAGAATTGGTTGCTGCAGCAGTAGCTAAACTTTATTGGCTGTGATTGAAATCCAAACAAAAAAATCTCGGTGCCGGAAATCTGAACTATAACCAGAAAATGCTGCAAATGCTATTCATGTTAGGCGGCATCTGTGGAAAGAGAAAAAAGTTACTGTGTCAGGTCAGGGTACTAGGAGAGGAGGTTTTGGAGTGGAATAGGTGAGCAAAGGGAACAGGGCAATTGGGTGAGACTGGGTGATCTGCTGTGGTGTTAACAAGCTAGTTAAAGTCAGATAAACTTTCTTTATCTGTGCAATGCGTTGCTAATGGTCAGGTAAGGGACATGCCCAGTGGGACACACTACACGAACAAAAAGAGGATAGTGTGAATTGGTGATTGATGGTAATTGTGGACTTGGTGGGTCGAAGAGCCTGTTTGAATGCAGAACCTTTCAATCAATCAATCAATATAGGGAAGGGAAATGTGATTTGGTTCTCTCCCAATTTTCCTTTGCGTTAACCTCAAATAGGCTTCTGGCTCACAGCAATTCCTTATGCCTCAAACCCCACGGTTAATTCCCTGCACCAGCCCCCACCTACCCTTCACCCCTGTCGCCTTGCCTTCAAGGGCATGACTGAGAATTCCAACTGAAGCTCTTTGGGTCGATGAAACTTGACATGGAGAAGTGAGCGATTCAGTTCACCAAGGCCACTGCTGGAGGCTTTAAAATCGAGAGGGAGGTACTTCCAAAGGCACTGGTTTTCTGGGTAGCAGGGGGTGGGTAGGAGATAGGCCTGGCTTTGACCTTCACTGTTAAAGAGGTCAAGGAGAGGTAACTGGACAGGGTGGATTTCCCATTTGGCCATCTCTCCAGGGAATATAACGTCTGCACTCCTTTTATACAGAGTCACACTGACAGATTTGACTTTGGAATGTCGACTTTATATTTATCCAGGAAAAAAGTAACAGCATCCTATTATTTTTCCACAGCAGAAATGGTGCTGTCTCTTTAAGACTCGCAACTAATATTCCACCTAATGTGTTATTTCACAGCCAGACTATAAATCGTGTCAGGGAGAAATAAACCAGGCAATTTTTCTGATAAATAATTTTGCTTTCACTTTGTTCATCTGCCTAAACACATTTTACTGAGGCCACAAGGTGAGGAACAGCAATCCACCATCCACCGGCTCATACAAATGTTTGCCCCCCAGACAGGAATTAACATATCTACTCCTCCCCTCTCCAGCCTCCCTCTTCCCCCCCGCTCCCCTCAATCTCCAACCACTCCAGCAGCATCAGCCTGCCAAGATCTCTCAGTGACGAAGAGAAAGCTAAGCAGGACCCCGAGCTGCTGGAGAATACCCCAGAGCCCGTTTGCTCCCACAGCATAATTCTGGTCAGCCTCATTATTTAGTGTGTCATTGCTATTTTACATTTTTAAAGCCTCTTTGCCCTTTAATTTATTGAGGGAATATCAAGTGGGTTATGATCCCAACGTGCTTGCTTTTTTCTCTCTTTGTCCTTAGTCTCCGGTGAAGGTGAAAACTTGGTCGATGTGCAGAGGGACTGCGCGCATTCTGTCGCTCGGACCACAGGCAGGCAATCAGAATCCATGCCGACTGCACCCCGCTCACTGCTAGAAGAGGTGAACTCTGCCTTCAATTTCACACCGATTGCAAGTCTCAAAATCAGAAATAAACAGGGGGGTGGGATGGTAGGGCAGCTCATAGAATTGCTGCCTCACAGCTCTAATGACCCGGATTCAATCCTGACCTCCTGTGTCACCTTTGTGGAGTTTGCATGTTCTCCCTGTGACACAAAGCTTTTTCCCAGGTTGCTCCAGGTTTCTTCGCACATCGCAAAGGGATGGTAGGTTAATTGGCTGTTGTAATTTAGTGCAGGTGGGTGGTAGGAGAATAACAGGGGAGGTGATGGGAAGCTAAAAGAGGATAATTTACAGGGAAATAATTGGGAGATGGGATTATTCTGAGGGCTGGTATGGACATGCGGCCAAATGGCTTCCATTATGTCATAAGGATATATGAGATGGCCATTCACTCTAGCCTATTTTTAATTATTCACACATATAGGATCCATAATGGCCTTGTCAGGTCAGAACCTGAGATGTATTATCTCGCGGGAGAGTCATGAACAATAGGTCTGGGCTTCAAAATAAGGGGCCGGTCATTAAATACAGAGGTGTGTAATAATTTAATCTCTGAGTGGCTGGTGAATCTCTGGAATTCTCTGTCCAGAAGGTACAGAGGCCAGATCATTAAGTACATTTAAGGTGGAGATAATTTAATACTTGTCATGGGGAAGTGGCACGAACGAGGAGTTGAATCTATCCTGGATCAGCCATGATTAGATTGAATGGCAGGACAGGGTAGAAATGTGTCTCGGAGATGCAAAGACTAGGATTAGGTCAGTAAAGTTACGGGTGAGTTGAAGCTTATGGTGTTTGAAGGATGGGCAGTCATTCATGTCAACAACAAGCCAGCCAAATGAATGTGACAAAGGCATGGTGGAAGGTTTTCACAGCAAATGGCCTGATTCAAGTCAAGGGTTTGATTTGTGCTGAGATGGAAATGTGGCCCATGTGATGGAGAGCATTTTTGGTTGAAAGGTCAGCACAAGGTCAAAGAGGACCAGAATCTGGAGATAGTGTTAGTCAGACTGAGAGAGGAGCTGGGAAAGGGATGTAGTTGGCAGCAAAGGTTTGATGTGCCAATGTTGACGGGTGGAACTAGCCCCAGTATTTCCCTCAACACAGCAAGCTTCCACATAGATCGATGAAATAGATGAATAGATCACCATTGTTTAAGGGGAAATATTGGTGCGTACATACACGGAGTGAACGTACCTAGTCAACCTGGAACACTGCCAGAGGTTGTGTCTTGTACAACCGAGGCATCTTTGTTTTACACTGTGCCTCACTCTGACAGAGCTCCCTCAGGACTGCACTAAAGAGTGAGGCTGAATTATGTGCTCACTGTTCAGCTCTGGAAGATTAATTCAGATGCTTCCTACTGAGAAACTAAAAAGGGACCAAGTAAAGGTCAGGGATTACATTGTGTTGTTGGTTGATTGCTACTGGATTTCTAGCCAGCGGTGTTCTAGATGAGGTTTGGGGAAAACTTATTCCCACACTGATCTGTGCAATCACATCCTCACCTCCGTCATTGAATCTTGAGCACCTTTAAAACAATTCCTGTCTCTAGTCTTTCACCAGCTCCCTGGTCCGGTCCTCTTCCCCACTCCTCGGTACAATAGGCCTCATGAGAGGGGTAACTCCATGGCTTTTATGCCAATTGTCTGAACATACCTTGCTGTGACCTTCATTAATCCAAAACTCCGTTGCCAGTGTCTTCCAGTGCATTAACCCATGTTCACACTAGGCTTGTGCCACAATTTTAAAATTCCCATGTTCTTGGTCAGAAGCCTCCATGGGCATCTACTGGATTGCCAGAAGCATCCAAATGGGCCATAATGCCATTCAGTGGAGTCACAGGGAGGTGCAACACAGAAACAAGCCCTTCGACCCACAGAATCCATGCCGATCATCAACTACACACCTACAATAATCATTCACTAACCCTATTATTTTACTCTCTCCACATTCACATCCACTTCCCCCACAGACTATCACTTGCCTGGACCCAAGGGGCAATTTACAGCATTTACTAATTCATTTACCAACCCGCGTGTCTGTGTGGTGCGGGAAGAAACTGGAGCACCCGGGGTAAACCCATGCAGTCACAGGGAGGACATGCAACCTCCAGCAGACAGCACCTGAGGCCAGGATCGAACCCAGGTCTCCAGCACTGTGAAGCAGCGGCTCTACCCACTGCACCACTGTGCCGCCCATTGTAAAATGCTCTCTGATGTCATGAATCATGAGAAGTGCATAAATCCAATATTTGTCTTTAATTCGCTTCCCCACAGCTAAGCCAACGGCCCCCATCTCTGTCCCTGGGCACCAAATCTGCCTTCGACATGTACAAATAAAACACGGGCAGCAAAGCATTGTGGGGGGAATGTTGTGATGGAAACTTTAGACCAGCGGATTTCTGTGAAGTAAAAGAAGCAAGTGAAATGATTGTACAAAGTACATCTTGCTTACAGCAGCAGGGTCTGATCTGAGCATTATGTGAATACATCAGCCTGTCTCTCACCAAAGAAGCAAATTATCAGAGCTCGTTTGAAGGTGAATGAAGGCTGACTCCTTTCCCCTTCCTACTTTGACATCTCAGTTTTTTTAGCAAGCGTTTCTGGGTTGGGTGATAACTCCTTGTAATAGGATTAGCATTGATTTCTTCTGGTGAGAACAGAGATGTGGCAGTTCCAGTCATTTATTGAGCTAGCAGCTTTGAAATATCAAAACTAACTGCTGTAAAGACTAATGCAGCATCTTAAATAAAGAAAGCCCCCATGAATTCCTTTTATATTTTGACTATTGCACGATGAAAAACTAAAAATAGATGCCCTGAGTTTCCAGCTCCCATAATAGGCTTTATTCTTTTTTTGCCATGCAAAAAAATCTTACTTTTTCTTGTTAATTTAATATTTAATCTGTCCCTATTTTTTTTTACAACACATAGTTAGAAAATGATAAAGGTTACATTTTAGCTTTGTAATACCCAAAGGGAAAGATTTAGCAAAATGGGCTCTTGTGAGCATTACATATCCTGACCACATTGCACAATATGAAGCCAATTATGCTTGAATTATATGTAATAAAAATATGCAGAATAAATAAATTCAAGTGTTCCCACAGCACTTCTCTGAGTCAGCTCTTCAATGAAATTAAGACTCACTGCACCATCTCCTATTTCAAACCCATGTCTCTCCTTCCAAACTCAGTCCAGATGAATGGTCTCCACCCAAAACAATGTCTGTTCGTTTGCCTCCACAGATGCTGCCTGACCCACTGAGTTCTTCCAGTATCTCTCCATTTTTGTTCCAGATTCCACCATCTGTAGTTTTTGTGCCTACCTTCTCTCATTATCCCCACATATCAATTTATTTATTTTACTTCCTTCATTGCAAACGTTACCTTTCTAAATCCTTTGTCAGTCTTCAAATTCAGTATGGTGTGTAATAGAAAAGTAGGGGTCTCCTACATTCCACCTGATTGAGTCTCTCAAAACCTTATAGGACTTGCGTGCCTTAATATTCATAGTATTCAAGTACTCCCAGTTGGTATTGTCTGGAAATGTAAACAATCCCTTGAACACAATCCTTTCCACTCAGTTATGTATGATCATTGCAAACCACAGTGAACCCAATGCTGCACAGGTTAGCTTTGGAACCGGGACAATGGACAGGAGATATCAGCAGTGGGTCTTATTCTTGTAGGATCCAAATGCAAGAACCACAAGAAAACGTGAGCAGGAGGCACCTCGGCCCGACCCCACCTTTCAAATGTTTATGACTGATCTATTCCAGGCCTCAATTAGTTCTCTGAGCTAGATCTCCATATCCCTCAATTCTCTCATCTCTCAAAAAATTATCTGCCTCCACATCTAATACTTTTAATGATCCAGCCTCCAAATCTCTCTGGGATAAAGCATTCCAGAGATACCCACCCTCTACGTGAAATGTCCATGCACCTCTCTATTAAATGTAACTCATTTGAAACACTCTCACTACTGAAAACATCTCAACATCTACCCTGTCATTCCCCTTAGGATCTTAAATGTTTCAAGAAGATTATTCTTCTAACATACAGACTTCCTTGATAGGACAACCCTCTCATACCAGGAATTAGGGTTGGGATTATTCCTCGTATGTTGCAAAACATACTTGGCAAATAAAGTACTATTCTGATTCTGATTTTGATTATGCCACTGGATCTCTTTTGGACTGCCTCGAATGCTACATCTTCTTTCTTAAATAAGTGGACCAAAACTGTACGCATTACTCCAGGTGTGGCCTAACCAGCACCCTACACAATTATATCAACATTTCTCTATTTCTAAACTGTAATCCATTTGCGTTAAAGACCTACAAACCAATTTCTTCTCTGTGCAGGGATTGCAAGTTTAGATGGTGTAACATAAAGATATTATAATGGGAGCCAACAGACGAAAGATAGATAGATAGATAGATAGATAGATAGACAGATAGACAGACAGACAGACAGACAGACAGACAGACAGACAGACAGACAGACAGACAGACAGATAGATAGATAGATAGATAGATAGATAGATAGATAGATAGATGCAGAATGGAAAGAGGCCCTTTAGCCCACCGAGTATTTGTTGACCATCAACAACCGATGTAAATCATAGCCATGCTGGATACTGATGAAGTGGATGTTATCAAGGTTCAGATAGGGACATTCCTTACTGAGCAAACTCAAAGGTAAAATGGATCATTTTATCAGTAAAGATGTTCAAGTCTTGTGCTGAATACCACTATATATGTGGCTGACAAATCTCAGTGATTTGGGGAAAGTGTGGATGCACTGGTGACTGACTGGCATTTAACATATATCCTTGGAAAGCTTACGTGGCAGTTTTTTACCTTGATATAAATAATTTCATTGTAAAATACTTTGTATCCCAAAATGTTCAACTGCTAGTGAGACGCATGTTAAAGTGTGCTTATTGTTGTAAGGTAAGGAAACACAGCACCAAATCACACAGCAAGGGTCTGTAATTAGCAAAGCAATAATGATTATTTTTATATTGCTGGTTGACACCCTCTCTCTGTAAAATACCTGCAGAGTCACACAGTGCAGATAGAGACCTTTTGGCCTACAGAGTCCACAGTAACATTAAATAACATTCCACTCATCCTTCGTGAATAGCATTTTATTCTCCCCATGCGGCAGGAGCAAAAAGAGAAGAAAAGAGGGAGGGGTAAGACATGTACGAGATGGAGAGAAGGATGAGAGGACAAGAGAGAGCAAAAAATGGAGATAGAGAAGGTGGGAAACTTAAGAGGAGGGAAACACAAGGAAGTGCAGATGCTGCTTTACAAAAAAAGCCACAAAGTGCTGAAGTAACTCAGCAGGTCAGGCAGCATCTCCAGAAAACATGATCGGTGATGTTTAGTGTTAGGACCGTTCTTCAGGCTGCTTGTCATAGGGGAGAGGAGAGCGGGGGGGGTGAGAAGTTGGACGAGAGGCGGGCAGAACAAGGCCTGCTGAGTGATAGGTGAATGCAGTGAGGGTGCTTTAAATGGCTATTGATTGGACAAAATCCTGAGATGAAAAGGCAGAAGGTGGAGAGATAAGGACAAGATGTGAAATGTGAAGGGGAAGAAGGTGAAGGGGAAATAAAAAATGGTTCCACACCCAGATGGAGCACAGGGAAGAGAGGGGGAAGAAAGGGGGCAGGGATGTTGGTTGGTTGGTGGGCAGGTTACCTAATATTGAAAAATTCAATGTTCGTACTGTTGAATTGTAAGCATTTGTCAACCTATCACTTGCCAGGCTTAGTCTCACCTCAACCTCTCTTCTACCTACCTACCCTTTTCCTCCTCTCTCTTCCATCTGGATACACACCCATTTTCCCTTTTCCCTTCCCCCATCCCTTTCCATCTATATTCCTTTCTCTGGCTTCACATTTCACACCTCTTCTCCATATTTTTCTATCCCACCAGCTTCTGTGTTTTCATCTCTGGTCTTTGTCTAGCCATCAGTCAATCAGCTTTCCAGTATTCTTCCCCCATGACAATCAGTCTGAAGAAGTGTCTTGACGTGAAACATCACCTGTCCATGTTCTTCACAGATACTGCCTGACCCTTGAGTTATTCCAGCACTTCGTGGCTTTTTTCAATAGAACGAGAGGGATGTACTGAGGGAGGGCAGATGAAGGAGATGGAGCTAATTTGATTAATTGGCAGGGCTCAGGTTAACTTGTGGTGCACTCTCTAGTACAGATGGGTGAGCACTGCCACTCACTTTCTGTCTATCTCTCTCTCTCTTTATTTTCCTCTTTCTGTCTATCCATTTTTCTCTTCCTCTCTCTGTCTGCTACACTCTCTCTTTCTCTCCCTCCTTCGCCCTCTCCTCTCTCTCTATATCAATTCAATTTCAATTTCAATTTAAAAACTTTATTGGCATGATAAAAATACATTGTTATATTGCCAAAGTATAAAACATGACATACATATTTAAGATGCATGTATAAATACGTATACAGTGCATGGATAGATATGTCCCTGTACATAAACTCGCAATAGGCCTATAGCCCTTTATTGATTGCTACACGTTCTTGCAGCTGTAAGCAGTACAACACAATAGCAAGTTTAGCAATTCAATATTAATTTCTTAGTGTCAGTTAATGTCAATTAGTGTGTGCGTACATATGTGCATGTTGGTCATTCACCGTCTCTCAGGTTGTGGCATGCTGTTACATATTGTGCACCAAGATGTGCTGTATTTCCTTCGCCAAGGATTATTCTTAGTTTTGATGTATCATCTAGTTCTTTAAAATCAGCGGTTGCCACACTGAGTTTGTCAAAGTATGCTTTCCTTGTTTTGTCAATTTTTTTGCATTTTAGGAGGAAGTGCACCTCTGTTTCAACCTCATCTGTCAAACAGTGGCCGCATATTCTGTTTTCTCTTGGTTGCCAGAATCTCTTCTGTCTTCCTTTTTCAACTGCCAAATAATGGTCACTTAATCTGTATTTGGTGAGGGTCTCCCTCTGCTTTATGTCTCTAACAGTTGAGAGATAGTCTGCCAATTTATAATCTCTTTTTAGGGAACGGTAACATTCTAATCTGCTTTGGCTTTTGGTTTCTTTATCCCAATGTTCCAAATACGTTTCTTTACATTGTTTGATAATATTGTTCACTCTAACTGGTGATTGGGGGGTCAATATTGATCTGAGGCTGGTCAGGATTTAACAGGATAGGGTTTAACTGATACTCTCTTTGTCTGCTTACCCTTCTCCCACTGAAGAAGGGTCTCAACCCAAAACATCCCCATTTCCTTTTCTCCAGAGATGCTGTCTGTCCTGCTGAGTTACTTCAGCATTTAGTGTTTATCTTCAGTGTAAACCAGCATCTTTCTACATACTCCTCCCAATACTCCCTCCCCACCATTCTTTACATACTTTTCTTCTTTTCTCTATCTCCCCACTCCTCCCTAACCTCTCCTGCATTTTTCTCTACCTCCACTATTCTCCCTCTTACTTTCACTCCCTTTGCCACTCTTCTCCTCTCCCTACACTTGCCTCTTACCTCTCTTCCTCGCCTTCAATCCATCTCCCAAACTGCCCCTCTCCCTGCCCCTCTCCCTGCCCATTCCTCTTTCATACCTCCTCTCTTGATCTCCATTGCCTTTCTCTCTGCACTTGCCACTCTCTACCTCTGTCTACCCTATCCATTTTTCACTCACTTCCTCCGGACCCCTCTTCCTAACACTCCCCATTCTTCGGGACTGACATATGATGAAAGAATGAGTCGACTGCACGTATTTATTGGAATTTAGCAGGATGAAAGAGGATCTTATTGAAACATATAAAAAATATAAAATTCGTAAAGGATTGGACACGCTAGATGCAGGAAAAATGTTCCCGATGTTGCGTGAGTGCAGAACCAGGGGGCAGAGTTTAAGAGTAAAGGGTAGGTCATTTATGACTGAGATGAGGAAAAACGTTTTCACCCAGAGAGATGTGAATCACTCTGATGAGATGAGAGCTTTTAGGGTTAAAGGAATCAAGGGTACTGATTTTAAATGAACAACCATGATCATATTGAATGGCGGTGCTGTCTCAAAGGGCCGAATGGCCTACCCCTGCACCTATTTTTCTATGTTTCATCTTTACCCCCACCCACTGCCTCTCTCTCAATGCTTGCCACTTTTTCCTCTCATCCTCCCATTCCTTCTATTCTCGGTAGACTCTCTCCTTTCACTCATTCCCCTTCTGTCTCAAAGATAGTTCTCCCTCTTCACTATTCAAAGTTGATATCCCATTATTGTTTAACAGTGCGATTAAAACGACAATTAAACCATAATTTTTCTGTATAATCGCACAATTAATCATGATTTTTTTATCATGCGGCAGCCTAAATTATAATATTAAAGAGGTTGATAATTTTATGTGACATTATGTTGCCTTGTTAATAATGAACAAAGCAGCAGATAAAACTTTTTTTATAGATTTTATTTAATAAAGCTCTGTATTTGATTCCTATTTTTTCAAGAGTAAAGAGAGTCAAGAGTGTTTAATTGTCATATGTACTGAAACAGAACAATGAGATTCTTACTTGCAATAGCACAACTGGTTTGTAAACGCATTTCTGAATAGATATCAAACAAAATAAAGACAAATAAATTTTAAAAATCTAATATAGTGCAAATCAGAACAAATCCCAAAGTCCCTAGTGCAACCAAGACAGTTTGTAATTAAAAAAATTTGGTGAGGTTCTTAGTATTCAATAGTAAGTAAGTAAGTAAGTAAGTATGTTTATTGGCCAAGTATTCACATACAAGGAATTTGCCTTGGTGCTCCGCCAACAAGTAACAACATGACATACAGTGACAGTTATGAATCTCAGAAAACACTAAACATTAATAATAATAATAATAATGACATTAATGATAAAACACCATTGATCAAGCATGTGAACCAACAAAATACCAGATCAAAGGGAGGCTACAGATTTTTGGCTGTTGAGTCGAGCAACTCCTCGTGGATAAAAACTGTTTTTATGTCTGGCTGTGGCAGCTTTGACAATCTGGAGTCGCCTTCCAGTGTACAGTTCATCAATGGAGGGAAGGTTGCAGCCAATAATCTTCTCTGCTGATCGAACGATTCGCTGCACCCTCCAGGTGTCGTGCTTGGTGGCTGAGCAAAACCAGACCATGATGGAGAAGGTGAGAACCGACTCTACGATGGCCGTGTAGAATTGGACCATCATTGCCTGTGGCAGATTGTGCTTCCTCAGCTGCCGTAGGAAGTACATCCTCTGTTGTGCCTTTTTGTCTGTGGAGTCGATGGGAGCCCCCCACTTAAGGTCCTTGGAGATGATGGTTCCCAGGAACTTAAAAGACTGCACAGATGTGACTGTGGTGTTGTTGATGGTGAGTGGGGTGAGGGGAGGGGAGCTCTCCTAAAGTCTACAATCAATGCCATTGTCTTAAGAGCATTGAGTTCCAGGTTGTTGCTACGCCAACAGGACGCCGGTTGTGACACTTCCTGTCTGTAGGCAGATTCCTCCCCATCCTGGATCAGTCCAATCAGGGTTGTGTCGTCCGCAAACTTGAGAAGCTTGACAGAGGTGTCTGTGGAGGTGCAGTCGTTGGTGTAGAGAGAGTAGAGGAGAGGAGAGAGTACGCAGCCTTGCGGTGCTCCTATGCTGAGTGTTTAGGGTCCGAGATATGCTTTCCCAGCCTCATATGCTGCTTCCTGTCTGTCAGGAAGTTGGTGATCCACTGACAGAGGGGTTCAGGCACAGTCAACTCGGAATGTTTGGAGTGTAGTAGCTCTGGCACAATGGTGTTGAATGCAGAGCTAGAATCAACAAACAGGATCCTCGCATAGGTCCCCTGGCGGTCTAGGTGCTGTAGGACGAAGTGCAGGCCCTATACCTTCCTCCCAAGATTTGTGGATGTAGCACCAATATGATATCTTCACATGGAGACACAGGAGACTGCAGATTCTGGAAACCTGAGCAAAAAAAAACACTGGAAGAACTCAAGTAATCAGGCAGCAGACAACATTTGGGATTGGGACCCTTTTCCAGACACATTTATCTATTGCATAAGCATGGACTAGTGTAAGTAGGGTCCTGTCATTTTGTTACCCTGTCACAGTCCATTGCCAGCTTTATGTTGGTGAAACGGAAGTCAGTGCATCATGGATCAATATATAGCTCAATGGTTAGAAGCACTGATTGAATTCACAATGTTCTCTTGCCTATTGACATCCAAATTCACGAGGAGCTGAGTGAAAACAATTTCACAAGTTATTCATCCTGACCTCTCTCTGACCTTTTCTCTCATCTATGGCCTCAGTGCATTGTCTAGCAGGAGGCAATAGGGAACCCGGTCTGCTCTTTAGCCCAAGAATGGGAAATATAGTTGCAGAGGTTCAACTATTCTTACATTGGATTAGATCAGTACAACAATAAGTACACATCTAAAGTACTTCTGCAGCTTTGGAGGTGAGGAAGGGAGGAAATGGGACACTACTTCCCATAGTGACAGAGTGAGCAGGAACAGCAAATGGATGTGCCTGCTACACTCACAAGAACTAACATTCCACGTAGCACAGAGTCTGGTCCTTACTTACGATTCACTGTTCGATTATTGGATAATTTGTGATGGCAGAATGCCAAGACACCTCTGGGCTCTCTATGGAGAGCTGATTGAGGGCAAACAATTGCATGGTGGACAGAATAAGAGATTCAAAGACACTATTGACACATATCACTGGGAATTACAAGCATTGAATCATGTTTGGCATCCTTTTACCTGTGTGTTATAGCATTGATGGGCTTGTTGGGCTGCAGCACATAAGAATTTAATTGTTCCGTTGCCAGTAGGTATGACAATTAAACACTCTAGTGTATTGACACATAAAAAGCGAAGCTCACTCATATGAGGAAGCTAGAGTGGAAGAAGCAACGTGGAATAGAGAATTTCAAATATCAAGAACCCACTGATGCTACAGCATCCCTCCACCTCTGTCACCTGTATTAAGGAAAGTTCAAGCCTAGATCGGTCTAATCAGCCACTTCTGTACACATTACAAAACTATAGACTATCATGGTCTAACTTGAGAACAAGTGACGAACAACAATAATAACCGGTGACGATCAATAACCAGAAACCACCAGTCCCCACTCAATGCTTAAATCTCTGCCAGGGCTCCTCTGTTGTATGATCAGAGATATGTTCCTCTAGGATGCTGCTCCCACTGCTGTAATGATGTCCCTCAATGAGACGAGCAATGGGTCTGAATAGCAAGCAAATAGAATAATAAAAACTAATTCAACTGCTTCCCCACCCCCGGGCTGTACTGGAGCGGAGAGTCATTTGCAACTGGTGGCAGGCAGCAAAAGGCAAATCAGTGCTGAGGCTAAGATTTATATCAGGGACTCCAGCTCATCATGATTTATTTATTTGAACAGCTTGTGATATCATTAACCTCACAAAATCTCCAGAGTATGGCATCTGCAGCTTTCTAAGATTCAGACAATAGGGCTGTGTTTGCACGCCAGGGCTCTTGAAAATTATTATATCCATCGGCAAACACAATCTCTAATGGAGCCCTTATAATTGAAGGTTAAGTAGTGTGAGGGTAAACAAACAATAAAAAAACGAGATATTGGGGCCTCTAGTGTTGACTGTTGGCACAATTAAACCATCAGTGGCCATGTTTACCTCAGAGACGCAAGGGAGATTCCCCTGAAAAAACGGTGTGATTTCAACTCTGTGTTACTTCATTCACAAACTTAATCCACTCCTCACTAATGGTTTACTTCCAACTGTAATTTAACAAAGCAAATGTAATTTCTTAGGTACTACAAGCAGCATTATAACACTTTTAATAAAGAATGCAGAGGAACTGGGCAAGCCGAATAAATAGATTTTCTGGAATGATAGAGTCATAGAATCGTACGACGCAGAAACAAGCCCTTCAGCCAACCATGTCCATGCCGACCAGTTTGGCAGCAATGTATTCCCATTTGTCCACCTCAAGTCCCTAACCTTCTATATCTTATTTATTTAAGTGTCCATCTAAATGTCTTTTAAATGTAGTGATTGCATCTGGCGTCACCACCTCCTCTGGTAGCAAGTTCCACAAATCAACCACACTGTGTAACAAATCTCCCCAGATCCCCTTGAAATTTATATCTCCTATAATTTGATATATCTCTATCATATCAACCCTCAGCCTCCTTTGCTTCAACCTATCCAACATCTCCCCATAACAAAAGTCCACCAATCCAGGTGACATCCTGGTGAATCTTTTTTGCACTCCCCCTAGTGCACTCACAATCCTCCTATATAACCATATAACCATATAACAATGACAGCACGGAAACAGGCCACCTTGGCCCTTCTAGTCCGTGCCGAACACTTACTCTCACCTAGTCCCATCGACCTGCACTCAGACCACAACCCTCCATTCCTTTCCCGTCCATATACCTATCCAATTTATTTTTAAATGAAAAAAACAAACCTGCCTTCACCACTTCCACTGGAAGCTCATTCCACACAGCTACCACACTCTGAGTAAAGAAGTTCCCCCTCGTGTTGCCCCTAAACTTTTGTCCCTTAATTCTCAAATCATGCCCTCTTGTTTGAATCTTCCCTACTCTCAATGGAAAAAGCTTATCCATGTCTATCCCTCTCATAATTTTAAAGACCTCTATCAAGTCCCCCCTTAACCTTCTGCGTCTAAAGAATAAAGACCTATCTTTTTCAACCTTTCTCTGTAACTTAGGTGCTGAAACCCAGGCAACATTCTCGTAAATCTCCTATGTACTCTCTCCATTTTGTTGACATCTTTCCTATAATTTGGCGACCAGAATTGTACACCATATTCCAGAATTGGCCTCACCAATGCCTTGTACAATTTTAACATTACATCTAAACTTCTATACTCAATGCTCTGATTTCTACAGTGTTGAAAACAAAAAATGCACACAATACCCCAAGTGCAGCTTAAACAGTGTTTTGTAAAGTTGCAACTCGGTGTCCCGACATTTTCTGCATCATCCTATAAAGGCAAGCATGCCTTTTTCATCACTAGAACCATCGGTGTTGCCACTTACACAGAACTATGGACTTGAATTTCCTCTGTTCATCAACACTCCTTAGCACCCTACCATTTACTGTGCGTCCTATCCATATTTGATTTCTCAAACTGCACCTTTCAGTATTAAATAGGGCAGCACAGTGGCATTGCACTAGACCTGCTACCTTACGGAGTCAGAGACCCGGATTCAATCCTGACCACAGGTGCTGTCTGTACGAAGTTTGTACATTCTCCCTGTGACTGCGTAAATTTTCTCTGGTTGCTCTCGTTTCCTCCCTCACTCCAAAGACATACAAGTTTGTAAGTTAGCTGGCTTCAGTGAAAATAGTAAATTGCCCCTGGTGTGCAGGATCGTGCTAGTGTGCAGGGTGATTGCTGGTCTGCTCGGATTAGGTGGGCCGAAGGTCCTGTTTCCACATTGTATCTCTAAAGTCTTAAGCCTAAAATCTAAATTCCATCTGCCAAAACTTTCTATGTGATCTATATCCTGCTGTAATCTTAGATAACTTTCCTCACCACCTTTGCAAACTTACTAATTATATCTATATTTACCCCCTCACTTGTAATATATGCCACGAACAAGGGTCCAGTAGATGTCCAATCAGAAAAATATCCTTCCACTAGTACCTTCAGTCACCTATCACCAAGCCACTTTCAGATTCAGTGAACCTTGTGTCCTATGTGTCTAGCTCAGCTTACCAAGTCTCAGGAAGGTTCTCGACCTGAAACGTCACCTAGCCATGTTCTCCAGATATTCTCCAGATATGCTGCCTGACCTGCTGAGTTACTCTAGTCCTTGTGTCCTTTTGTGGACATTGTCAAATTCCTTACTAAAGTCAATAAAGCCAACATCAACTACCCTGCCTTCATCACTTTCCTTTACTGTCTCCTAAAAAATATCAATTAAATTAGTGAGACAGGATTTCCACCGCACAAAGCTATGTTGACTACTCAAAGGAACCTAAATGCTATCCCTTCCAATTTTCTCCAATAATTTCTGGAAATGACACCAGGCTCACCAGCATGTATTCCCCAGGCTTATCCCTGCTATAGGTAAACCCAAGTGGGGACAGTTCATTTAGAACTTGTTCCATACACTGAATATTATGTGAAGCAGCCAATAACCTTTTTTTTATTGTGTGTTACTGCTGAAGCAATATCAGAAACAGGGCAGTTATTAAGCATACAGCAAGCTCCAACAAAGATCAATAAAGTGACAACCAGCATTGGTTTCTGCAAGATACTGGGCGAAGTCCTACAGCAAAATAAACCCATGAAAACATTTTTAGACAATGGTACAGACACTACAGATAAATACAGAACATTTCTGGAATGGCTCAGCAGGTCAGGCAACATAAGGTCTCAACTCAGTTCCCTGAATGATGAAGACTAATGTGCCACAAACCTTCTTCACCACCTTATCTACCTCTGACGGCACTTTTGGGTTCCATGTACTTATACTCATTAGTTCAAATAAAGCCACACTGTACATAATCTGGAGAAATTCTTGGGTGACATTAATGTCTGACTGAGCAGAGACAATATTTTAAGGTAGTGTGGGTTTGTTTACCTTTTCTTTCTTTAAGTCCACAACCAAAGATAGAGAACTAAGCCTGATTTTGCACAGTTTCACTCACATAGATGTAAAGATTAAGCCACTTTGCAGTCTGAAGCTGAAGCTCTTGTGATCTCAATGGCACCTAAATCCGTCCTCCAGGCATTTCACTTCAATCCCGTTTTAAGAGCTGTCTTCGTTAAAACATCTCTAGTCTGCCATCCAGGCAGAAAATAGAGTAGGATCCCCATTGAAGCAATTAATAGCAGTGCGATAACCATGAATGAACTAAAATTCAATCTGATTTTAAATACATTACATTGATAGTGCAGAACCAAACCCCATAACTGCTGTCTGGGGGTGACTTGAACCTTGTATTATATAGACCCATTCATAAATGGTATTCAGATATTGTGTGCAAAATCTTGAGAGGAATAGATCAGGTAAATGCACAGTCTTTTGCCCAGAGTAAGGGAATCAAGTACCAGAGGACATAGTGGGGGGGGAGGGGGCGGGAAAGATTTAATAGGAACCTGAGGGGTAACGTTTTTACATAAAGGGTGGTGGGTATATAGAATGAGCTGCCAGAGGAGATAGGTGAAGGAGGTACTATCACAAAGTTTAAAAAACATTTGTACAGGTACATGGATAGGACAGATTTAGAAGGATATGGGCCAAACGCAGCCAGGTGGGACTAGTGTAGATGGTACATGTTGGTCGGCGTGGGCAACTTGGGCCAAAGAGCTGTATGACTATGACTCTATGACTCAATAGAAATGATGGGTTTAAAGGGAAGAAAGATAGAGAAGAATATGATAGGAAAAGGAGTTGGGTGAAGGGTGGTAGGAATAGGGCTGTGAGAGTGTAAATGGGCAATTACTGTTCCTTTTGAGTTGAATGGCTTGTTTCTGGAGGGCAACTTACTTATTGTCACCTGTTTATGTCAAGATTATCAAAACCTTGCTAGGTCCAGCAATCCGACTGCAAACCATTTGAATTTAAAATGACAATTATATGCATATCAAGGGGTTGTGAGCATTTCAGCACGATTACTGCAGGAGTTTAACAACTTACATGATACACATTGGTTATAGTCCCTTTGAATGGATGGTGAGGTGTATTCTGAACCTGGAAATGGACAGTGTGTACAACACTCAGCCCTGAGCCCTATGTACACCACAGTCATCAAATCCTGTCTGAGTCTAGGAATGTTTAGTGCAACTGTCTAACCTGGAAAACATAGAGCGTTTGTCGCAGAGTCATGAGAAATAGATCATAACTAGAAGTTTGAACGTTAATTAATAAATATATCATTAAACTTTCCTGTGACATACTGGAAGAAAATTAAAAACATGTCAAACAAATAGGCACCTCAAAATTATCATATTCTAGATGGTGTCACACGCAGATGCACTTATTTATTACAGGTAATGAATTGTATAAAGTCATAATTCTTCAAACATACATATATGGCATCTGACAACAGTTACAACAGAACTGCAAATATTTCAAATACTGTCTGATACGAGCAAACGTAATGAATCCATTACATGCCATTCCTCGTGAAAATAATACATTCCTCTGTTACAATAGACCAATGCATTCATTGGATCTAGGAAACAAACTCACATTTGCAGTTCCTTGTGTCTAAACTCACTGGAAACCTTTGTTGATGGAGTAAATTTTAAAACTTTGGCTCTCAAATATATTTCTTTATTTTAGATTGAATGTTTAAAAATGGCAAATGTGAGAGGGGTCTTTCCAGGGTAAATGGATTCCCTTTTGAGTCCATATGACCGGACATGCTCAGAGCACAAGTCTTGATTATACCTCAGTCACGGACGTGGGTCACAAATTCAGAAGGGGATTTCTCACAGAGTCTTTGGGTTATTGGGAAATGTTTGCAACTTTGCAACAAACTGGTGGTATTATTCCCCTCTGAATTGCCAGCAAGTTCAGTTAGGGGCATTCAAAATCTCTAATGGGTGGCGAGGTTGGGAGTCCTGCTTTGTTGGCTGTGAGAAGCGTTTTCAGCCATTATGTAGGCAGGGCATGTTCCGAGCTTCCCAGTGGACAGCATAACCTTTTACAAGGCTCTGCTGTCAGAGGGACTTCACATTAGGCAACCTGATCTTACGTTCCAGTAACTCAACACTGGGGGATGCACGAAAGATAGAATCAAATCTTTCCTATAAACCAGCAGAAAGCATGGAACGTTAAACACTGACAAAAGTTACGGAATTCTTGTGCAATCTCACCAGCCCATTGTCAAGTTGCATTAAGTTGCCCTTAGTTTTATACTCCATACCCTTTGCAATAATTGAACAATAATCCATTAGCCTTCTGAATTACTTGTTGTATCTGCAAGCCAACTCTTTCATGCACTTCAATCACAGAAATCTTTGCACCCACCTCCCAACCTGTTAATCCACCTGATTTTGCATCTTCAACAAATGTGCCCACAGTACATTCATCCAAATCATTAAAATTAATTGTAAATATCTGATAGAGCATTGGGATGGATATTGGAGACTTGTATGAAGGATACCATGAACTATAGGTGATTTTGATCAAATTAGTAAAGCTAGGCTTGACCACTAATTCATAGGATGCATTTGGGTTGACTTCTCAGAGCAATACATTTAGGGATCTACCAGGGAGCAGGCTATTTTAGGTACTGGTATTCTACAATGAGATCGGATTAATTAATAATGTCACAGGAAAGAGTTAACAGAATTAAGAGTTTTAGAATTTCAAAAAGTGGTTGAGACTGAGAAACTAGTATAATAATAATAATAATAAATTTTATTTGTGGGCGCCTTTCAAAAGTCTCAAGGACACCTTACAGAAATTAACAAGAGTAAAAAACATATAATCGGAGTAAAATAAATAATAAAGACATCACCAATACACAAATTAAAGACAGAATTCGATCCAAAGACAAAAAAAATCAAAAACACAATGTGAAGAGAGAGCAGCGGCAGCTAAACGCGCCAGCGTACACTCTCCCTTCCGACAGCCATCTTGGACACAAACTAAAATAATCACTTACACACAAAAATCATCCCCCCACAATGGTTACCACTGTGGGGGAAGGGACAATGTCCAGTCCCCATCCCCAGTTCTCCCAGAGTCAGGCCTAGTGAGGCCTCCGCTAATGCCCCTACGGAGGCCCGATGTTCCTGGCTGTTCTCGCCGGGTGGTGTTGCCCCGGAGTCGGAAGAGTCCTCTCAGCGGCTGGGCCACCTGGAACGGCCGCTTCCTTACCGGAGACCGCGGCTTCCGAAGCCGACAAGGCCGCGCCGGTTTGGAGCTCCCAGGCTCCCGATGTTGAAGCCGCTCCGCTCCGCAGACCCGCAGCCCGGAGGTGTTGAACTCGGTGGTCACAGCTCACCGGAGCTCCAGCGCGTCGATCCAGCGCGGCGACCCAGGCAAGGCATCGCCTGCTCCGCTCCGCGATAGCGCTCCAGCGCTGTGCCGCCACCGAAGCCGAGGTGCTGGGCGGTCCCCGCCAGGAAACGGCGCTCCACGCCCGCTGGTAGGCAACGAGGACGGGTCGACGGGGCAGCCCGGAGAAAAAGCTGCCTCACCGACCAGGTAGGGACCGAGAAATATAGTTACCCCCTTCCCCCCACATTAAAAAGTCTATTTCTTCCACAAACAAAACACAGGACTCACTAGAACTACAAAAAAAAAGTGAATTAAACGGACGTTCCCCAAGATGGCTCCTCCTCCTCCTGAAGTATCCTAAAGTTCACTGAAGACCATTACAATGCATTGAGGACAAAACCGGATAATATGAGCTGGGAAAATAAATTAAATGGCTAAGGCAGTAGCTCAACAAAAATAGACATTTATGTAGATATTTCATCAATTTTAGCAAACATATATCCCAATGAGAAATATACCACATCTTCAGCCAACTAATAGTTAAGGATAGTATCAGGTTGAAAGAAGAGGCAAATAATAATGTGATGATTAATGGCATGGGAAAGGATTAAGAATTATTTAATAACCAGCAAAGAAGTACTTAAAATGTATAGAGATGAAAAGATAAAGTATGGGAGTGAAGCAACAAATTATACAAAAGCAGACAGTAGGAGCTTCTTCTTGTATGAGAAGGAAAACAAATTGTTAATCCTAACATTGGTCTCTGGAAGGCGGAGAATGGGGAATTAATAAAGGGAATAAGAGAAATGACAGAGGTTTTCATTTGTTCACAGTAGAAGACATTAAAACATCCTAGTAATAATAAATAATCAATAGGTTATAAGAAGGGAGGAACATAAAACAATCTTTATCACCAGAAAAAAGGTATTAAACAAGTTATAGTGTTAAAGGCTGGACATATCCTGGACTTAATGTCCTATATGCCTAGGTCTATAGAGAAGTAGATACAAAAACTGCATTGGTTGTAATGCATCAACATTCCCTGAATTATGCGGGGGTCCATGAGAGCATTGAATATAGAATGTAGAGCAATAAAGCAGAGGGACAGGCCCTTCATCCCACAATGTCTGTGTTGACCATGATGCCGAACATGATCTCCACTGCTTGCAGGTGATCCATATCCCTCCACTGACCGAACATCAATGTGCCTATTTAAAGGCCTTTTGAACCCACTATCATATTGACCTCCGCCATCACCACTGACAGCACATTCCAGGCATCACCACATTCTGTGTGAAAATACTAGTCCTGCACATCTCCTTTAAACTTTCTCCCTCTGACCTTAAAAAGCTATGCCCTTCAGTTGTTGACATTTCCACCCTGGGATAAAGATTCTGATGGTCAACTCTATCTATACCTCAAATAATTTGATGTAATTCTATCACATCTCCCTTCAGCCTCCGATGCTCCAGAGAAAATAATCCAAATATGTGCAACCTCTTCTTATAGCTCAGACCAGAGGATTTGAAATCACCAAATGTCGGGCAAGAGCCAAAATAAGACCACCAAAAGTGGAGACAGAAACAGGAAACTAAAGGTTAATTACTCTAACATCTGTCAGTTGTAAAATCAGCCTCCATCACTAATAGCAGAACTTTGGGAAAGTCATAAGATAATCAAGCAGAGTCAATGGGATTTTGTGAAAGGAAGATTGTGTTTGACAAAGTTGCTGAAGTTCTTTGTAGGTGTTACAAACCTGGAAGATAAAGGGGAACCAGGATAGGTGATACATTAAATTTGATAATATGCCGCTTGAAAGGTTGGTAATAAATTTGAGTACACAGAATTTGGGTAAGATTAGCAAGTTTGCTGATGATACAAAAGTTAGTGGTTTTGCAGATAGTGATGATGGCTGTGACTGATTGCAGCAGGATTTGGATTGATTGGCCGGGTGGGCGGAGGAATGGTTGATGGAATTTAATACAGAGAAGTGTGAGGTGTTGCATTTGGGGAAGTCGAAAAAGGGCAGGACCTACACAGTGAATGATAGGCCTCTGGGTAGTGTTGTAGAGCAGAGGGATCTAGGAGTACAAGTGCATGGTTCCATGAAGTTCGAGTCACAGGTCGATAAGATGGTCAAAAAGGCTTTTGGCATTTTGGCCTTCACCAGTCAGAGGTATAGAAGTTGGGAGGTCATGTTAGAAACATAGAAAACATAGAAATTAGGTGCAGGAGTAGGCCATTCGGCCCTTCGAGCCTGCACCGCCATTCAATATGATCATGGCTGATCATCCAACTCAGTATCCCGTACCTGCCTTCTCTCTATACCCCCTGATCTCCTTAGCCACAAGGGCCACATCTAACTCCCTCTTAAATACAGCCAATCCTGACATCCCAGGAATCAGTCTGGTGAACCTTCTCTGCACTCCCTCTATGGCAATAATGTTGCAGTTGTATAAGACGTTGGTGAGACCGCTTTTAGAATATTGTGTTCAGTTCTGGACACCATGTTATAGGAAATATATTGTCAAGATCGAAAGGGTTCAGAAACGATTTAAGAGGATGTTGCCAGGACTAGAGGGTGTGAACTATAGGGAGAGGTTGAGTAGGCTGGATCTCTATTCCATGGAGCGTAGGAGGATGAGGGAAGATCTTATAGAGGTATACAAAATCATGAGAAGAATAGATCAGGTAGATGCACAGAGTCTTTTACCCAGAGTAGGGGAATCGAGGACCAGGGGACATCGGTTCAAGGTGAAGGGGAAAAGATTTAACAGGAATCCGAGGGGTAACTTTTTCACACAGAGGGTGGTGGGTGTATGGAACAAGCTACCAGAGGAGGTTGTTGAGGCTGGGACTATCACATTGATTAAGAAACAGTTGGACGGGTACATGGATAGGACAGGTTTGGAGGGTTATGGACCAAGTGCAGGTAAGTGGGACTAGGGTAGATGGGACATTGTGTGTGACTTAAGGTGGAGATTTAAGAGACCCACTCCATTTTTAATTGGAAGTCAGTAAATAGTGTGGAGCACAGAGTTCAGGGCTTGGCAATACAGCGATGGGAAATAAAATATTTGCAGATGATTCTCTGGCTACGAGTTACAGCTGCAAATTCTGCACGGAGTGCACACTGCAGTTTTGCTGCACCATTGATGGGCAATGTTTGTTCAAGGTAGTGAACTGGCTGCTTTATTCTGGAACAATGCAGCTGTGGGGAGCATCAGCAGTTAGGAGGCAAGGTAATTGAGCTGGGCACACAGAGAGATTATTTTATGGAAACAAATAATTTAATCATTTCCAAATAAGATCAAGATAAAAGCAAACTGTTCTACAATCTCCTCCTGTATCAAGACTTTCCCCCACTTTGCTGCCTCTGCTGCGGCAGCAAAGGGCAGGAGCACAATCTTCTGTCACTGCAGAAATTTCAATCTGAATGCACAGTCTCTCAAGCATTCCGCTTCCTTGATTAGTCTCATGAAGAATTCCTTCAATGTAAAGCAAAAGATTGGGAATGACAAATCAGTACTTTTCCACCTTTGGAACAAACATACAAGCATATAAATATGCAAGGTTCCTGCCCTGTGTGAAGTGTCATGTGGACTCCAGATATACAGCTACACATTGTCAGACATTTCTAGATTCAGCCAAAAATCCAGGGTTTATTTCCTCTGCTCAACTTTCCCCTTTCTCCTTCACATTGATGCATGCTGCTTCATTAACAACTCTAACAAAAACAAGTTTAATTCTGATGTCTGTAGCTGTCTGTGTGGAGTGTGCACACTCTCCTCTGACTGCATGGGTATCTCATGGGTGGTTCAGATTCCTCTCAGCATGTGGGTGTTTCCTCTCACAAGAACAAAGACATGCAGGCTGGTAGGTTAATTGGTCATTGTATGTTGCCTCTGGTTGTTGTGAGTGATGAAATCTATGAGATGATGAGAATGTGGAGGGATTAAAATGGAATCAGTGTAAATGGGTAATTGATGGTCATCATACGCTCAGTGCGCTCAGTGATTTATTCCTGAGTCATATAACTGTGACTATAACATGATGAATGCATTTTTTAAATCAAGGATTTGAAGTTAATGCAGGAAAATGGCATTGGGGTAAAAATCAGCCATGGAGTTGCAATGGACTAAATGACCTATTCCTGCTTTTATTTCTAGTCTCCATCTGTTGAGCTACATCTGTTGAGCCAGTCATAAAGTGCAGAAGGGCAGTGTATAGAATAGACCAGAGCATGACAGGAAGATTTCCAAATACCTGTCTACAATGTGCATTGATGAAACAGGCCCTTAAGCCCATTGTGCCCATGCTAACCCACTGAGTACCCATCTATTCTGATCCCATTTACCAGTACTATCTGCTTCACATCCTTTTATGCAATGTCAATTCAAGTGCTTATCTGGATATATCTTAAATGGTAACCGTAAAATACTGGAGTAACTCAATGGGTCAGGCAGAATATCTGCAGAAAATGAGTAGGTGACGTTTCGGGTCAGAACCCTTATTCAGACTGGTAGATCTGTGGTCTTCATGATCAGCTTATTTGAAACCAAACACCCATTGCTCTCGACCCAAAATATCACCCATTCCTTCTCTCCAGAGATGCTGCCTGTCCTGCTGAGTTACTCCAGCATTTTATGTTTATCACCCATTTCTCTCATCTATTCTCGTTCCCGCCCCAGGTGACAGCACCTAGAGTCATAAAACGGATACAAGCTCTTCAGCCCAATAAGCCATGGCCATACCACCCATTTTATACTAATTCAAAATTAATCAATTTCTTTCATTCATTGCACATTCCCATCAACTACTCCCAGATTCTATCATTCATCTACAAACTGGGGACAATATATAGCGGCCAATTAACCCTCAAACCTACAAGTCTTCATGGGAGGAATGAGCACCCAGAGGAAACCCAAGGAGAACGTGCCAACTTTAATCACTACTCTACTCACTCCGACCTGCGCGAGATAACCACCGATGAGGTGTTTGCGCAATAATCAACCAGAACCAGAACCAGAACCAGAACCAGAACCAGAACCAACTCCACACAGCGCCCAGGTCAGCATTGAACCTGGTCCTCTGGCCCTCTGGCCCTCTGGCCCTCTGGCCCTTTGGAGCAGCAGCTCAACCAGCTGGACCATTTGCTGCCCTTACGTAACTTGGAGGGGAGCTGGCATCCATGGATTGCATCCTTGGGAGAGGGAGTGGGAGAAAAACGTAGATTAGATAAACATCATCAATTCACCTCATTCCATCTGGTGCCATTCTCCCTACTGGTGTAAGCCCAGTTTAAAACATTTCAAATCCAAGGTAGATGCTTACTTGAACAGATCATTTTACGAGATAATGTTCTCCATAAACTTCACACAGCTGATCGGAAAGAGCCTTTCCAGCATGTGGACAAGGAGGAGTAGGAGCCTGCAGTTTAATCTTTTGATTATCAAACAAATAAAAAATTCAGGAGAGCTTCCAAATTATGAGCTGGCCCAGTGGTATTGTAAACCTTGTCATTTATAGCTGGGATAAAGTCCTGTGTGCGATTGGAATGGAAATGTTATTTTCTGCTGGCTTCAATGGCTTGCATGTGGCATGGAGGGACTTTTTCAACAACCTTTGCTGGCGTGGCATGCTTTCTAATTTGTTCATGCGATTGTGAAAGATTTAAGAGAAGACATGATCAGTTCTGCTGAAGTGAAAAGCCACTGCAATAAACAAAAAAATCATTTTGGTGTCCTACATTATGTTGAGACTGAACCCATGTGCTTCATGAAGGCAACGATTAAGGTAGAAGTTCAATTGGTTGGCAGAAGGTTGAGACCTAGAACCAGGATCTTGAAGCATTACAACAAGCATAGAGAATATATTTGGTGGTCAGTCATTTATTCCATTTAGAGTTCATCTTCAACTGTCCGTGTCTTGGGTCCTAAGGTGTATATCTCCTTTCCTATCCTTAAGTTCCTCACAGACGCCAGCCTCAAATCTCCAGATCCTCAGCTCTCCAAACATTCTGCATTCTTCCACCCCTCACCCCTTTTACTCCATTGGCAGCTGATGTTCGCACTCAAAATTCTGCAATTTCTTCGGTCACTTGTGGCCTCATTTTAAACTTGAGCGGTTCTCTGCAAATATGTATATTGCAGCATTCACCACAAAAGACTAGCCAAGAGGATAGGGAAACTTTTAAAGAGCAGCAGAAGGTAACTAAAATGTCAATACTGGGAGAAAAGATGAGGTACAACGGTAAACTAGCCAAGAATATAAAGGAGGATGGTAAAAGCTTCTTTCGGTATTTGAAGAGGAAAAAAATAGTTAAGACAAATGTGGATCCCTAGAAGACAGGTGAATTTGTTATGGGGAACAAGGAAATGGCGGACAAGTTGAACAGGTACTTTGGATCAGTCTTCACAAAGGAAGACACAAACAATCTCCCAGATATACTAGGGGACAGAGGACCTAGGGTGACGGAGGAACTGAAGGAAATTTACATTAGGCAGGAAATTGTGTTGGGTAGACTGATGGGACTGAAGGCAGATAAATCCCCCAGGCCTGATGGTCTGCATCCAAGGGTACTCCCAGGGTACTCAAGGAGGTGGCTCTAGAAATTGTGGACGTATTGGTGATCATTTTCCAATGTTCTAAAGATTCAGGATCAGTTCCTATCGATTGGAGGATAGCTAATGTTTTCCCACTTTTCAAGAAAGGAGAGAGAGAGAAAACGGGGAATTACAGACCAGCTAGCCTGACATCGGGATGGGGGAAGATGCTGGAGTCAATTATTTAAGAAGTATTAACGGCACATTTGGATAGCAGTAAAAGGATTGGTCCAAGTCAGCATTGATTTATGAAGGGGAAATCCTGCTTGACTAATCTTCTGGAATTTTTTGAGGATGTGATAAGTAAAATGGATGATGGAGAGCCAGTGGATGTAGTGTATCTGGACTTTCAGAAAGCTTTTGATAAGATCCCATACAGGAGATTAGTGGGTAAAATTAGAGCACATGGTATTGGGATTGGGATTTTTATCAATGATTAAATGGAGAATGGACATGACATGATTAGTAGGTTTGGACACTAAAGTAGATGATATCATAGACAGCGAAGTTGGTTATCAAACATTTTAGCAGATTCTTGATCAGTTGGGCAAGTGGACTGAGGATTGGCAAATAGAGTTTAATGCAAGTAAGTGCCAGGTGTTACATTTTGGGAAGTCAAACCAGGGCAGAACCTTCACTATGAATGATAGGACCCTGTGGAATGTTGTAAAGCAGAGGGATCTAGGTATATAGGTACACAGTTCCCTGATGGTGGCATCACTGGTAGATAGGATTGTAAAGAAAACTTTGGTACTTTGGCATTCATTAGTCAGGGTATTGAGTCAGGGTATGTTGGGTCAATATGTTACACGTGTACAAAACGCCAGTGAGGCTACATTTGGAGTATTGTGTTCAGTTTTGCTCACCCTTTTATCGGGAGGATATCATTGAGGTGGAAAGAGAAGTTTTGCATGGAGCACTGGAGGCTGAGGAGTCATCTTATAGAGAAATATAGAACCATGAAGGGAATAGACAGGGTGAATGCACGGAATCTTTTATGCAGGGTGGGGGAATCAAAAACAAAGGACATTGGTTTAAAGTGAGAGGGACAAGATTGAATAGGAACCTAAGGGGCAACCTTTTCACTTGGAGGGTGGTGATTATATGGAAAGAGCTGCCAGAGGATGTTATTGTGGCAGGTATTACGACATATTTAGAAGATACCTTATTTAGAAAATACCTTGATAGTACAAGAATAGGATAGGTTTGGAGGGACATAGGCCAAACGTGGGCAAAAGAGACTAGTTTAGTTGGTACATCTTGGTCGGCATGGACAATTTGGGCTACAGGGCCTCGTTCCATGTTGCATGACTCCACGACTGTGAAACAGTTTTCTACATTTGAGTTTTCTACCTTCACTATCTACCAGTAGGTTGTGGAGGCTAAATCATCAGGGATATTTAACAAAGTAGTAGATAATTGTTTGGACAATCAGAGAGTGTGAATGATGAGAAAGTAATGCAGAAGAGGAGAAAAGGCCTGGGGTACATCAGTATTGAGCATATTAAATGGTGGGGTGAGCTTGATGGGCCCAATGGCCCACTCCATTTCCTGGTCCCACACATTCTTATGGCTGACCTGTGAAGAATCGAGAGAGATTAATTTAGAATTAAACACACAAATGCTTAAGTGTGATCAATGCACTGAAAGTTCTTGTGCAGGAAAGAGATTTATCTGAGGTCAGGAAACAAACACTGGAGATACAACAGCATTCAATCATTTTAGGGATGGGAGTTAATGCTTCGTGCAACTATTCTTCTTTCATATATTTTTCTGAGCAATTAAGATGATTTATTTCTCAATCTTACAATCTGGTTATATATCATTTCAAGTTCTTTTATTATGACACGTAATGGACTTCATTGCAGATAAGATATACATCAACACTCAAAGAAACAATAATCAAGTTTATCTGGAATCATCTGGGCTTCAGTGCCAGAGTGAAGCAACAATTAATGGAGCTGGGTGACAGTCTCATGGCATTGGTTCAATCCTGACCTGGAGAACAGTCTGGCAGAATTTATACATGAACACATGAATTTCAGATTCAGATTCAGATTCAGATTCAATCTTTATTGTCATTGTGCAGTGTACTGCATAGAGACAACGAAATGCAGTTAGCACCTCCCCAGAAGAGCGAACATAGAATAATGAGCAATTTACCGCAATACTTCTGTTTCCTCGCACATCCTATATACACGCGAGCAGATGAGTTGAAAATGTTGGCAAAAGAATAAAAAAGGAGTAATTACAAGGAAATAAGAAAAGGAACGGGACAAATTGGATGGTTCTGCTGGAAGCCGGCATGGACAAATGGGCAATGGCAGCACAGTGGCACAGCAGATGGAGCTGCTGCCTCACAGCACCAAAGATCCGGGTTCAATCCTGTGCTTAGGAGCTGTCTGTGTGAAGTTAGCACATCCTGAACTGCTGGGAAATAAAGAGCATACTTAAGAAGGAACACAGGGCGGAAAGGGGGCAGGAGATAGATAGACTAGAGAGACAAGAGAGACAATAGGTCTTCTCAGAAACTAAAGTGGTCATTTCTGTGTGGAGCCGAAGGAGATGGGCAAGGACCTTAATTAATATTTTTTCTTTGTAGAGACTGTGGAGAAAGATGTGATGACTGGGGAACTTGGGACAGTTAAGTGCCTTGAGGATAGTCAGTATTACAGTCGAGGAGGTGCTACACATCTTAGGGTGTATGCCGATGGATAAATCTTCCAGGCAATATCCGTGGATACTGTGGGAAGTTAGATAAGGTCCCCTGGCTGAGATATACTAATAATCGTTAGATAAAGACTGAAGGGTGGCCAACGTTCTGGTTCTATTTAAGAAGAGCTGCAAGGAAAAACCTGGGAACTGTAGACTAGTGAGCCTAATGTCAGTGGTGGGTGAGTTACTGGAGAGTGTTCTGAGGGATAAGATACAGTATTTATGCATTTGGATAGACAGAGGCTGAATTGGGCCAGTCCGTATGGTTTTTGTATGTGGGAAATCGTGTCTCACGAATGTGATTACGTTTTTTTGAGGAAGTAACTAAAAAGGTTGTTGAGGGCAAAGTGGTTCTCCATATAGACTTCAGCAAGGCATTTATTTGTTAAAGTTCCACATGGTAGGCTGCTCTGAAAGGTTAGATTGCATGGGATCTAATCAGGGTACTGACTTCAAAGGAAGCTTTCGATAAAGGATTCATCGATGTCTATCTTTTCAGATTACACTTTCTGCCAAACATCAACTCAAAGTAACTTCAGGTGGTAAACAGCATAAGTCTGCATAGTCAATCACATTAAAACACATCTCAAAGATAGCAAACCAGGAAAGAAATAATTCTGAAGAAGGGACCCAACCCAAAACATCAATTAACCATGCTCTCCAGAGGTGCTCCCTGACCTGCTGAGTTACTCCAGCACTTTGCATCTTTTTTTGTAAACCAGCATCTGCAGTTCCTTGTTTCGAAAGAAAATCAATATTGTTTAGTTACTTCAAACATATCATAAAGTACTAGGTAAAATCAGAAATTTTATGCATTTAGTAAAACTTGAAATATCATTCCAAAAACTCTTAATAATTAAAATAATAAAAGTGGTAAAAAAAAAAAATAATAATAATAATAATTTTCATTGTTTTATATTTGATTGTGTTTTGACGTATTTGTCCCAATGAATTATATTCTACATTGCTAATATTAATGTTACAATAAAAATTGTAATCAATTTGGGGAACTTACACTTGCAAATCATGCAACAAAGCATAACACTCTCAAGATATTTTATGATGAGAACGATTCACAGCTGCCTGAACATCACCAGTTCGTTGATTGCATTGGAGAAGATCACACAGCTTGTGGAGGGAAACCAAATTACTTACAACTACTGCGTTTCTGAGTTAACTGAATATGCGCAGAGTCCAGAAGTTGCAATCAGTTTCCTCCTGTAAACGACAATGAGTGTTGACAGATTTGCCAAAGTTACTGCTACAAATTCAAAGGTATGGCTTTAATAATTTAATGTCATAAAGGAGGACAATGGGGAAAAAATAAGTGGAACTTTTATCTTTTATGCTCCATTTACCACTGTACTGTTGCCACTGTTGTATTGCTCTACAAACTTTGTTTCTGATAACTTCTGACTGCAATGTTATTGCATTTATGGTAACAGACAGCTGACAAGGGACTGGGGAGTTGGGGATGATCTGAGGTGAGTTGAGTAGGGTGGCAGTCAAGAGTGAAGCACAGAAGGGAGTAGATTTTTCTCAGAGAGTGTCATGTAGAGTAACAGGCAGCTCTCAGTAACTAACTGTGCTGAGTTACAGGGATCATATACAGCAGACAATGGTGATAAGGAAGACCAACCATGCTCTACCTATTAGACAACAGTTAGTTAGATAGACTTGACTATGGGACTGTGTGTTGCAGAATAAGGGACTTGTTTCATGGCTCATTCTTTTATTACTATTATCTTCACAGCAAATAAAAATGAGGACTGATATAAAATGATTTGTCAAGTTGCTATCAACTACTTCTTACTATCAAGCAGAATCAAGATCTACCTCAATGAGTATACGTAGTGTTCAATAAATACTGTGGCAGTGGGTTATGTGACAACGGAAAAGCAGATAATAGTTATGCAGTGCATAATGCACAGCTGTCCGTCACGTACTGTATTGTGCTTATCTGGTAGTGTGGTGTAAAACAACTGCGAGAGTTATATGGTGAAGAAGAACAAATAGTTGTGGGGTACAAACTATGCACCGCTGGTGAATGTATAAAATATTGCAGTCTCAGAGGCTATGATAAGCTTCAGGCTGTGAATTATACAATGTATAATAACCATCTGAATGAGTTATAACATGGATAATAAAGTTAACAATGCATTATGGTTAAACTGACAATTTTTCAGTGGAACATCTGGCAACTTTTTGGAATTTACAATGAACAATTGGCACTGAGCTACAGACATTATAACGAACATCCACTGGTTCCCATAAATTTCGGCCAGCAAATCATGGATGGCATAGTAAACATCTGGCAGAGTGGCAGTGTACAATGCAAGTTGGAAAGGATTCCAGTGCGCTTGATGACAGGCTTCAATAGTTATAGACTGAATGAGAAACATCTGGAATAGGGTTGTCCGCGCTGTTGCAGTGTATAATAATAGCTGGCAGTGGGTTGCTGCAGAACAAACAGCTGGCAGTGTCAGACTGCCCAAGATGATCATCTGGCATCATTGTTTATGGTATTTAATAGTTACTCGATGGGCAATACATTCTGGAAGTGGTGCATGTTGCCTCGTTGAGGAGAGTGAATCCATGGATAAGAGGGGAAGGTCACAAGAAATATCATGATCTCAGAAGGCCGACCAAGGTGCGTTTGATGCTGCTAAATTTATTTAAAAACACTTTTCTGGCCAAACATAGTCACACACATTCACATTCAAAGAATCTCATTAATGCTGTTACTTTATCTACATCCCATACACAACCCAACTTCACCAATACCATCCTCAACTCACCCCATATATGATAATCACTGCAACACACATACAGTAGTTGAATGGAAGATAGGATATTATATATGAGTATTCAGTGTACTTCATCCAAATATTTAGGTGGAGTCAACATTGAATAGGAAGGAGGTCACTCACAGAGGGCCCGTTTGCATGTCGTGTAGCTCTAATGGACCTGTCCCATTTAGGCGATTTTTCAGGCGACTGCCGGCGACTGTCAAATTGCCGGCAGTCGCCTGAAAAACCGGCAACTGGAACGGCGACTGTCAGAGTGGAACACACATACATCACTTCCTTCGCCAGTCCGTTATGCAGATGGGGGACAGGGCAAGTGGGGGGAGCGCTGTCTCGCTAGAATTTAGAAGATTGAGGGGGGATCTTATAGAAACTTACAAAATTCTTAAGGGGTTGGACAGGCTAGATGCAGGAAGATTGTTCCTGATGTTGGGGGAGTCCAGAACAAGGGGTCACAGTTTAAGGATAAAGGGGAAATCTTTTAGGACCGAGATGAGAAAAAACATTTTTCACACAGAGAGTGGTGAATCTCTGGAATTCTCTGCCACAGAAGGTAGTGAGGCCAGTTCATTGGTTATATTTAAGAGGGAGTTGGATGTGGCCCTTGTGGCTAAAGGGATCAGGGGGGTATGGAGAGAAGGCAGGTACAGGATACTGAGTTGGATGATCAGCCATGATCATATTGAATGGCGGTGCAGGCTTGAAGGGCCGAATGGCCTACTCCTGCACCTAATTTCTATGTTTCTATGTCTGAGTGAAAGTCACACGGTGCAAAGCCAAGGTGATACACACACCGCGATGAACAGGAAGGTTGGTGCTATAATTAAGACGGCTAAGCACAGTGTATGGAAAGTCCTTTGACAGATAGGGGGAGAGGGGGGGGGCAGAAGGGGGGGAGAAGGAGTGGAGACAACTTTTAAGAAGCCAAAGATACACAGCTGTGAAGCTCGGTGGACACTAACATTACCAGTCAGTTATCCTTGGTTCAGAAAACTACTGCTTACGTTTTTTTTTCCCAATGAGCCAATGAAATTCAGCGGTCAGCACCAGCTACAACCTTTTGAGAATCTACGAGAACCTTCGACCACCTGTCAATCCACTAGGACCTCCTGGCAACCCACCTACGGCACGAGAATTCGCACTACTCTCCATGGCGGCTTCATTCTGGTCGCCGCTAATTTTTCCACATAAAGGCATGCAGTCGGCCTGCCTTTTACGCGTCATGGATATAAGCGCGCACGATTTTAAAATTTGCACAGTTTCGCAGAGAAAACTACGTGGTGAACACCAAAACACACTAAACCGGAAAGTGCAAAAGTGAATTGATACTTCACTTGCAATGACTGCTCGGGTCCCTGGATTGTGGGTAAGGAAGAGGATAAAAAGACAAATGTTGTATCTCCTACAGCTGGATGAACGAATGACATGAGAAGGGGTGCAGTTGGTAGAAATGGAAGAGTAAACCAGATAAGTGATACAAATTGCTTGAGTAACTCAGCAGGACCGGCAGCATCACTGGAGAGAAGCAATGAAGAAGAGTCTCAACCCGAAACATCATCCATTCCTTCTCTCCAGTGATGCTGCCTGTCCCACTGCATTTGTGTCTATTTATTTATTTATTTGATTCTTTATGTCGAACAGAATAAAAGAATGAAAAGCAAGTATGTAATAGCATACAAAAAACAACACAAGAATATTTAAGTGTCATAAACAATATCTATAAATAAATGAAATCGTATGTGTCCGAAAAGGAGCAGGAAGAAGCCAAAGCTTATTATCTACATTTACATTTAAATCTACTTTTTATAAAATCACCATCAATTTCATAAAATGGGTAAATATCATAAACTGGACGTCACGTGCTCCAGACGGCTGTGCTGACGCATGAAGACGCGTGATGACGCGCGCAATAGTCACTGCCGGCCTGTTGCGTAAATGACGGCCAAGTGGGACAGGCCCTTAAGGGAGTTTTATTCTTGTTCCATTCAGGGGGAGGGAGAACGAGAGTAGAGCTGTGGGACACAAGAGTCGACATATGCGAGAGTTCCATTCACAATAGCAGGGAAAAACAAGGTTTACAAAAGAAAGAGGACATCTCGGATGCCCTCGAGTGGAAAGCCTCATCTTGGGTACAGATGTGAAAATGGACAGTCGACATTTCGGAATCTTGGCCTTTCCTCTGGACTTCAAAACATTGATTGTCCATTGCCCTTACATCTGCTTCTCAACCTGCTGAGTTACTTCATAGACTGTTTTTATGCCAAGTTGATATGTTAATTAGCCACTGTAAGTTACTCCTGCTGTGTCAGTGAGTGGTAGAATCTGGAGAAGTGGAATTGAACGGGGGGAAATGTAAAAAATGGGAGTAATCTGATTCGTCTAAATGCGTGCTTGATGGTCAGTGTGGACTCAGTGGACCAAAGGGCATGATTGCGTGCTGTTTTCTCTAAGATGCTATAACCTTTCCCATGATTCCACGAGTTTTCTGTATTAAACATTGTGTTCAAAGATCCCTTTTTCTTCAAAGATGGAAGGCGCTGCCATTTTAGAAAAATGTAATCACTTCCATTGTCTGAAAATTAATAATTCATGGATAAGGGTCCGCTTCGGGTAATTTCCTCCATCCATTCCTCAAACAGTGGCCATGATATTACTGCTTCACAACTTCCGCTAATGCTCTGTTTGAATTATCTGTATTCGGAGTGCATCCCCATTGGTCTTGAGGAACTGATTCTTGCTCAAGGCTTCTTTAAATAACTCACTGCGGTTTTCAGTGTTGCTCTGGTCAGTGAGTAAAGTCACTTCAGTTAATTCCAAACTGACCGGTTCCTCCCCAACATGACCAGAAACATTTAGCGAAAGATCAGATTTCCGCCACATGCTGGACTCAGCAGATGTTGGTTAATCAATGAGACAATTAATCAATGCCGACTCTTTAGACAAGAGCACTCCCCAGTTACCAACCTGGAGCTCCCTCATTGCTCTCCCAATGACATTCCCTCAGCTCTACCCTGATGTCAGCCCAGGGCTCCTCAGCATTGTCCTGTTTACAGTCTAGGGCTGCCTCAATGCTCATCTTACCTTGCCTTTGGTGTCTTGACGCTGTTCCAATGTTGGACCAAGGGCTCCCTCATGATTCTTCTCTTGGTAATGAACCAGTGTTGAAACAAACCCTCCCGCACCACTACCTGAGAGCTCCCTCAGCACTGTCCAATATTGACCCATGCACTCCCTTACCACCATCATAATATTGATCCATGCACTCACTGTTGTAATATTGACCCATGTACCCCACCAGCACTGTTGTAATATTGACCCATGTACTTAACCAGAACTGTCTAGATATTAATGCAACTGCTTCTCAGCACTCTCAATATTAATGCAAGTTATCCCATAGCACTCCTCTAATGTTGATCCAAAGGAACTCTCAGCACTGATCCAATATTGACCCATGCATTCTCTCAACACTGTTCCGATATTGACCCATGCATTCTCTCAGCACTGCCTCAAATTTGATCCAACCACTCTTAGGCACTGTCCCGATATTGACCCAATCTCTCTCCTAGCATTCTCTTGATATTGATCCAAATGCATTCTCAGCAGTGCCTGGTATTGATCTATGCACTCCCTCAGCACAGTCCCTATATTGACCCATGTACTCCATCAGCACTGTCCCGATATTGACCCAAGTGCACGCTCAGCACTGTCCCGATGCTGACTGAAGTGATTGTGACTGGGGTGTGGACAAGACCACTCTTCCATTACCAACCCGGGCTCCTTCATTGCTCTCCCAATGTTATTCCTTCAGTGTCAAATCATGGCATCAAATTATGGCATCGACACACACTTCCAGCTAAGGTCAGTAAAACCTTGTACCTTCACAAGTAAAGGCACATTTCTAGATTTGAATCCATCTCCAGTGATTCCATTTCCAATCCTAACCATCGTGTTTGATCTTTTAAGTGAGTGCTCACCCCAAGAGTGAGGTTCCTAATGGTTGAGACTCTGTGCATTCAGCTTTCCAATTGCATTCCAGTTTAACAATGCAAGGTGCGTGCAGTGGGGGAGAGTGGGGCAGTTCAGAAGTAGCTCTTGAAATCTGCCCTAAAGTGGCAGATTTAATAACAACATGTGAGCTAGATAGTTCACCAGTTAATGAAGTAACCTTGAAAGCCCTAACAATTTGTAATAGAAGCAGATCATGCCTTTAACAACAGCTGACAAATGTTGGATCCCTCTCGCTGACAGTGCCGTTTCGCCCACCCCCATCTTCCCACTTCAAGCACTTCCCTCACTCTCTGACCGTCACCAGGCATCTGTTGTCTTGCATGTTACAATCCTCATTACAAGCCCCTTATCAAGAGCTGTGGCAGAGAATGACACTGACATTGTGTTTAACCAATGCCAGAGAAAGCCTGGTATTCCTTTTAACAAAGTGTCAATTTTCATTTTGCACTGCCTTAAATCCCTATGTATTCTTTTCTGTCGATTACTGTCTCGTCTCAGTATCAACCTCCTCCTTTTCTGTTTTTTTCCTTCTTCTCCCCCCCCCCCCCCCCCCCCCCCCCCCCCCCCCCCCCCCCCCCCCCCACCATCACGACCAAATAACCCCACCCCCCCCCCACAAAATATTTTTCTTTTTCTCTCTGATCCTTGTTTGCTAAATGTTTTGACAGGAGCTCCTGACTGCTGGCAGCTTATTGACTGAAAGAGAAATCTGCCAAGTCTCCTTGATGGATGGGCTCATTTTCCTCCCCACTGCAAGTCCCTGTGAAGCATCCTTGTCATTTGTAATGCCAGCCAACAAAATGTAATCAAACATTCCAGCAGTTTAATCACTGAGGGCTGCTCGGGAGATGATTGTAGTGTCAATATAATGCTATTTCATTATCTGTTTGTATTTTATATTGACAGTGTCAGATAAACAGTGTGGAAAATTAAGATTAAAAATATGGTAATTTCATTTCAATCACCCTGCTACAGTTGCTAACCCATTATGCAATTGATTACTTCTGAATTAAATTTTGGGCTGAATGAAAAGTTTAATCTTCTTTCTTCTCCGCAATTCAGCTCCCCAAAGGCCTCTTAGTAAGTAAAGTACCCATTTCATTTGATCTTTAATGAAAACTAATGGCCCAAATGAATTGTATAAATCACTGGGCATGTATGCCTGGTTTGACACTATGTTTTCCCCCAGTCTCCTCCTCACTGCACAATCCTTCAAATCTTATTTTTTTTTTAAATTCTCTCCGTTTTATCTCTTCTGCCCTAATGGGTTGCCAGGAATGTTTTAATCTAGAGAAAATAAAACAGCAAAAAAAAAGCCCTAAGATTCTAACCGGGTGCTTTTACTAAGGCGCGTGAGGGGAAAGTATTTATTTATTTTGAAAAAAAGAATGATTATATACCGAGCAGCCCTAGTAAGGATTTAACCACTTTACTTGAGTGCTTAGTTACAGAATTTAATGACAGTTATGTTGCCTGAAGTGGAATTCTTTTTTGAAAGCGTAGTATGCTGATATGGGATGCACAAGGATAGACATTTTAATTACATGGTGAATTTTGATATTTCGCTTCGCATTAAGATGTGGCAAAGGATCCCTTTAAACTCTTAGGGAAAAAAAAACAGCCTTGTGCAAAGCTCGTCTTTGTGGACCTATTCAGGCTGATTTGTAGCCTTTGTAGTCTTAATTATTTGCAAACGCAGGATAACAGGAGTTCTCAGCTCGTCCATTATTTCCCACAAAAAAGACTCACAGAAGCCGCTGATCATTTTTGAATTAGCAAACATGATACTAAAAAAAAAATTCATTAATACCATGAGGGATTAGAAGGCTGATTAAAGTGTAGCTGTTACGGTATGCAAATGAGTGATATGCATTTATCAGAGGGAAGGCAAGCTGCCTTAGTGTCAAAGCCACATATGTTTGTTGGCTGATTAAAACAGAATTCAAGTCTGGGGATTTTTTTTTGGATGTGGTTGGAGGGGGTTATCGTAAGGGCCTAGGAAACGGCTGCCCCTAAGCTCGCCGCTCGAAATTCTCCTTAACTCTGAAAGCATGTCAACTTAATTCTCTTCTCCTATCAGTCCAATGTTAGGCGCATAATTAATACATTTCTCAAGTGTTCTACATGAAGCTCCGCAGCAGTTTTTTTTACCAAACTCAATAGCGAGCAAAGGAAAATCATAAGGCAGGGTTAAACCAAGAAACAAATGATCTTTGCTATTTCATTGTTTCCTCTGTTGTTGTATCAGTTCCCACATTATTTCTGTGGTGTACAAGCGACCCTAGGTTTACACATCTCCACGGAGTGTACATTTCATCAAGAGCCCCGAGAGGTTTTCCTTCTTACTCCACATCTCCTCTGCTCTTCCCTCTTTAATATTCCGTCCCCCTTCTCTCCTCTTTCCTTTATACTTCTTTTTCCTCATTGCTTATTGGCAGTTGACCACACATCCTTCATAAATGTGCCCACTCTTCCTGTGCAAGTGCACACGAGAGTTAACATCAAATCTCAGCGCTCCTTCCATCCATGCACTCTGAAGCCCATCACATAATCCACACCAGGGGAGACCCAATGAATTACTAGACAATTGCCATTGAAGAGAACATCATTGTAAATTGACACTTCCAAGTTTCACTGTTGACAAAATCAGCCCTTAGTGTCAATTAGCTATTCAACAAAGGGAGCATCACCAGTAAAAAAGGGTGCTTATGTCATGTTCAAGATTCCAGCATCTGCAGTTGTTTCGTTTTTTTTGGTGAGAGATATACCGCAGAAACAGGCCCTTCGGCCCACCGAATCTTCACCAACCAGCGATCACCGCACATTAACATCATCGTACACCAGGGACAATTTTTACATTTATACCAAGCCAATTAACCTACATACCTGTGCGTCTTTGGAGTGGGGGAGGAAAGCGAAGTTCTCGGAGAAATCCCAAGCACGTCGCGGGGAGAATGTAAAACGCCGTACTGACATGCACACGTTGCCAGGATCGAACCCGGGTCTCTGGCGCTGTGAGGCAGCAATTCTTCCGCTGCGCCACCGTGCCACCCCTTGTGTCTCAAGAATTTATGTATCCATTCATGTGATTAACAAATTAGCCCCACTCATTAGAAGTGCAGCTGTGGACATAAGTGCAGAAAGGTATCCTTCACTTTTAACATCTCCGTACTTCACTGTGTGTTGTTCCATGCCAGTCTACTATTGTGCAGGACTGAACTTCTCTTCCTCTGAACTATTCATGAGGGTCGCTTTGCATGCTCCAAGAAACTTAGGAGTTGATTAACTAATAAAGCCTGCAAAGTTCAATAGTAGAAGCTGACTAAAGGCCAGCCCATCAATCCACTTGGTATGGTCAGACCTATCTGCTGAAAAGTGTGTTGTGTTACATAAATGACTCAGGACACAAGAACAAAAAGAAAGTCAGAGTACAAGCCTGCCCTGTCATTCAATATGATCATGGCTGATCTACCGCTTCTCTCTCTGTGCCTGTTTCCCACAGCCCTCCAACCCCTGATCATGCAAACATGTATCTACCTCCACTTTAGATGCTTCATATATTCCTGCCTCCATCACCATCTTAGGTATAGAATTCCAGAGATTCACCACCCTCTGCGAGAAGTTTAAATTACTGCCCCTTTATCTTGAAACTAACTCCCCTTTAGTCAGAGGGTGGTGAATCTGTGGAATTCTTTGCAACAGAAGGCTGTGGAGGCCAAGTCAAGGGATATTTTGAAGGCAGAGATAGATAGATCCTTGATTAGTACGGGTGTCAGGGATTATGGGGAGAAAGCAGGAGAATGGGGTTAGGAGAGAGGGATAGGTCAGCCATGATTGAATGGCGGAGTAGACTCGATGGGCCGAATGGCCTAATTCTGCTCCTATCATTTATGACCTTATACCTATGACACTCATTTGAGGCCCTACCACCAGTGAAAACTGGTTTACCCTATTTCCCCTATAAACGCTAAATGGTAAAGAGGGTATATAAGCTATAGGGAGAGCGTGGGCAGCTAGGACTTTATTCCTTGCAGTGCAGCAGATTGAGGGGAGATCTTATAGAGGTGTACAAATTCAGGAGCGGAATACATTGGATGAATGCACATAGTCACAGAGACAACATGCAAGCTCAACACAAACAATGCCAGAAATCAGGATTAAATCCAGCTCACTAGAGCTGCGGCAGTGGCTCCGTCAGCTATGCCACTGTTGCTCCAAAGTTCCCACATTTTAAGTCCTGCCTTTGACACTGATGGGTTTTGGAGATTCCTGGAGTGGTGAAGGATGCAGTTTAGGGCTGAAGACCCCGCTAAATTGATGGACATTCCACCAAAGGTTACGCCAAGCTGCTCCCTCTAAGGATCTCATACAGGAGCAATAAACAGCATGCTGAAATCCAGTAGGAAATGGTAGCTACCCACTTTCCATGGTCAGCTGGTCATGACTCAATAGCCTGCTTCGCAGACCCCATGAAATATAATCCATACACTGATAGAGTGAACAGAATTAGATTAGATTATTAGATTCAGCTTTATTGTCATTGTGCAGAGTACAAGTACAGAGACAACGAAATGCTTTTCACCATACAGCCATACGAATAAAAAATAATAAGAACACAGAACATGATAGTCTATAACATAAAAATCCCCACAGTGGTATCAAAGTTTCCCACTGTGAGGGAAGGCACCAAAGTTCAGTCAACCTCCTCTTTGATGTTCTTTGATGTTCACCCGTGGTTGGGGCCTCCCGAGCCCCCCGCAGTCACCACTACGGGAGGCCCCGACCAAGGGTGAACCTCTTGCTGGGATGATGGAACTCCGATGTCGGAACGGAAGAACATCTTCAGCAGCTTGGACATCCGAATCGGCCATTTCCTACCGGAATCCGCGGCTCCCGAAGTCCACAGGCCGAGCTTGGCGGAGATTCAATACTAGCAGCCCTCGGCAAAGGGTCCCAGGACTCCGCTATGTTGGTCAGCGCCACCTGCGCTGGGAGCTCTGCAAACCACAGCTCCGCGATGTTGATGCAGCAGGCCCAACACTCCAGAACTTCAAACGACGATCCCAGGTAAAGCATCGCCCACTCCACGATGTATCCAGCGCTGCGCCGCCGCTGCTGAAGCTCTGGTCCGGTCCCCGGCAGAAAAGGCCGCGCCAATCCAGTTGGTAGGCCGCAAGGAGGGGGGGCGAGGACGCGACTTGGAGAATAATCGCATCCTCGCCAGGACGTGACTGGGAAACCGTTTCCCCCTTACCCTACCCCCCTCCCCCACATAAAATACTAAAAAAAATCCTCCAAAACATACTTTAAACCAACTAAAAATAAAATAGATAGAAAGACAAACAGAATGTAGGCAGAGGTTGCCATCATGCGGCGCCCCCGGTGGTCAGGAATAGACCCAAGACAAGGTACCATCTGAGGGGATTTAGTGAAATGTTTCAGATTTATTTTCTCTAATTGGCTGGAGTTTTTAATCTGGCTTTTGGTCATTCAGGAGACCAAGTGGCTTTTGGAAGAGATGGGGAGTGCATATATGGTAAGACACGGGTTTTTCCAGATGATTTTCACCAAACGTAACAGATTACTGATAGTGCCTTGAACTCAGGGTTAATTAGAAAAATAAAACAATGGAAACGAGTTTTACATTAATGGGTACTGTTGATTTGTTTTAAGTGCGTACATGTATTGGAGATGCTTAGTTCATTTTCTGAAAGATACGGTAGTGGAAATTCATCAGAGCTCAAGGAGGTGCGGTATAGTTATGTTAATGTCATAGTTATAGGATTCAGCAAGTCAGATACAGGTTCTTTGCCTACCACATGCATATTGATCATTAAATGCCACCTATACTTCTCCCAAATGCCTTGGCAGTTCAAGTGCTCATTTAGATGTATCTTAAATGTGAGAGCCTCTTCTCCAGAACACCCTCAGGCAGTATTTTGCCAACTCCAACCATTCTCTAGGTGAAAAAATAATCCTCAGATCCTTCTTACTCCTTACCTTAAATGTATGCCCTTTGGTTATAGGCACATCTGCTATGGAGATGTTTCTATCTATACATAACTAAAACTCTGATCTTGTGCCCTTCTGGTTTGCATGGTTTTTCTATTTGCGCAAAAACACTACACGATAGCACTAAGATTTTTCGCCACCTTACTCACCATTCCCCTGTGCTGCAAGTGTTCCGATCGATTGCATATTTTTAAATTTATTAAGGTTTTAAAATCTTTTTTAAAATGCGCATGCACAAATTGATCTCTTGTCCTGTCGGTCAGCGCCACGTAGATTGCTCTCCTCTCCTGTCAGTCAACACCACGGCCAGGACGGCGACATCCCTTCCTGCACCGCGGCCTCTCCCGCCTCACTCACAAACTCCTCTCTCCCCTCCACACAGTAACTTGTCTACCGTCTCCCCACCACCGGTGGTGGCCACGGGGGGGGGGGGGGGGGGGTTCATTCGAGGCCCTGGTCCCGTCTCTCTCTCCCTCACTAACCCCTCTCCCCTGCCCACAATCTGCGGCAATGGCGGTCCCCTCTACCGGTCCGCCAGACAGAGGGGTGAAGTCTGAAAATGCACACGTCCAGATGCAGGGACAGCTTCTTCACAGCTGTTATCAGGTAACTGAACCATCTTGCCAACAACTGGAGAACAATCCTGAGCTACTATCTACCTCATTGGAGACCCTCGGACTATCTTTGATTGAACTTTGCTGGACATTTATCTGGCACTAAATATTATTCACGTTGTTCCCTGTATCATGTATTTGTACACTGTGGATGACTCGATTGTAATCATGTATAATCTTTCCACTGACTGGTTAACACGCAACAAAAGCTTTTCACTGAACCTCGGTACACGTGACAGTAAACAAAACGCAAACTGAAACAAAACTAACTCAAACCTTTGGAAACCTCTTCCTTAGGTGGAAGCAGAGCCTTTGAATATTTTAAGGCAATGGTTAATAAATGCTTCGAAAGCAAGGAAGTGAAGTGTTACGGGATTAGGTGGAAATGTGAATTTGAAGTTCCAATCAAACCATCCACAGACACATTAAAGTCTTGAAGAGCATAGTGACCTATTCCCATTCCTATTTCATGTGCTCATATACATAAAGATTGATCGGGCCATTGAGAGTCATGCACATGATCCCTGGTGGTGGACACCATTGGGTTGCGGGGATCAGGTATATGATTAGATACAATTCAAGTAGCACATTGAGAAGGGGAATAAGTGATGAAGGGTTAGGGTTTGGTGACCCAAGCAACATCAACAGTGAAGTGGAAGGTGGACAAATTGAAATAGGAAAACTGGGAGTGGGTGACCTCAATGTCAGAAGTCGCATGCATAAAACTCAATGTCTGCAAACTAAGCAAAATCCTGTACACAGAGTTATGCCTCACCTACCCAGTTCTGGACAGCATTGTAAGAATATAAGAGTGGGAATACACGATAAGACTTGTTTAGTCTAGAATATTGTGTGCAGTTCTGGTCACCACACTATAGGAACCATATGGTATCTCTGGAGAGGGTGCAAAAGAGGTTGTAGAGTCATAGAGTGATACAGTGTGGAAACCGGAACTTTGGCCCAACTTGCCCACACCGACCAACATGTCCCAGCCACATTAGTCCTGCTTTTGGACCATATCCCATCAAACCTGTCCTATCCATGTATCTGTCTAACTGTTTCATAAATGTTGGGATAGTCCCTGCCTCAACTACCTCCTCTGGCAGCTTGTTCCGTACACCCACCACCCTTTGTGTGAAAAAGATATCCCTCAAGTTCCCATTCAATCTTTTCCCCCTCACCTTAAACCTATGACCTCTGGTTCTTGATTCACCTATGGGCAAGAGACTCTGAGCATCTACCCGATCTATTCATCTCATGATTTTATACACTGACCAGGATGTTGCCTGGGATGGAATGCTCCAGTTAAGCAGAGAGACTAGACTATGGCAAGGAATAATGTCCATGGCTTCAGCTTACCCAGATTTAATTGATGGTGATTCCAGAACCAGAAGCCAGAGGAGTGGTCCTGCAATTTGGAAGGAGTAGAGAAGTCAAGGAGCTACTGCAGGCATAGGCAGGAAACTGTCATGGTTTCCTCTGAAGCTGCATTCAGCTTCCTGAAGACACAGCTGCCAATTACAGAGCAACAAGGTTGGGGTAGAAGCAAGAGCTGAGAGCAAGTTGCAAGGCCAGAGAAGTGAGGGAGGACTATGGCTACAGAACGATCTGAAGGCAGAGAACGTTCAATCAAAACGTTGCATGTCAGAAGTAGGTCCATGTTATCGGGGTGATTTGTGGTCACACTCAAATTGACCCAGAGCGCACAGTGGCACATTAGGGAGCCTGGTATCTGTGGGGGAGGGGGGGGGGGGTTCTCCTTGTACTTCTCACGGCTAAAGTTGTCATATCTACCATTAGCATTCCACTCATTCTCCAAGTAAGTATACGGTGGAAAAGAAAAGTATGAATAGAGTGTCCATAAAATCTCTCACCTGGCTTGCAAAATATTAAATCCTCCTTCCAATCCAAAGTACTGTCAAATTGCGTGATGATCTTGCTCGCCATGTTGAATGGGGTGGATGTTATTTGAGGTCAGATTCATCTGAAGAGCTGTGTGTGGGAGTATATGATTACCAAACCTTTATAACATTTTGTCTGGTTTTTATTTGGTGCATCGTGCTGCTTGATATGCTTTTTTTTTATTGCAGTGAAGTTACAATTGAGCCTGAGAAGAAGGAAGGGGCTTGTGATTAAAAGATGAACAGAGATAGTGCGTCGAGCCATTGCACCTTGAAGTGCATGATTTCATTCCAGTCGGTGTTCAATGTGGTGTGGAGGCAGAAATTTATGTTTAGCCCGGCCGGCGATGACTAAGCAACCACAGAGATAACTTAGTCTACTATGTTGCCAATGAGTCATGGAGAGAAACAGCATGGAGATGGGTCCTTTGGCCCACCGAGCCTGTGCCAACATCAACTACTCATTACTATTACTCCATTTTGTTTTTTTCACATTCCCATCTTATACTAATCCCCTACCCCTTCCCAGATTCTACCACTCATCTACACAGAAAGGCAATTGACCCACCAATCAACAGGAGAACGTGCAAACTCCACATGGATAGCCCCAGAAATCAGGAATGAACCTAAGTCAGTGGATCTATGAGGCAGCCACCCTACCAGCTGCAACACTGTGTTATATATTGTCTGCAATGTCCTTGAGGTATAAAATAAATGTTTTTGTTTGCAAAGCCATAGGATTAAACAAATGGCATAAGAGCTTGTGTAGGAAGGAACTGCAGATGCTAGTTCAACCTTACAGTCAATGGAAACAAAATCAAGGAACTTATTGTTAACATCAGAAAGAGGGACTAAAGAAGGGTCTTGACATGAAGCATCACCCATCCACGTTCTCCAGAGATGCTGTCAGGCCTGCTGAGTTACACCAGCACTTTATGTCCTTTCAAAAAGAGGAAATCAGGATACCAGGCTCCTGTTTTCATTGGTGGGTCAGTAGTCGAAAATGTTGGCAGCTTCAAATTCCTGGATGTTAACATCTCGGATGAACTGTCCTTGGCCAAGTACATTGAAACAATCATGAGAAAGGTGAGCCGATCTAAACTTCCTTAGAAGTTTAAAGAGTTTCAGCATGTCACAGAAATACTTTTAACAAACTTTGAGAGATACACTGAAGAATGTATCCTCATTGGTTGCATCATGGCCTGGTACGGCAATCCCAATACAATGTGTTGACTTGTCTTGATGTTGCCTCAGAAGGTATGTTTCACCTGTTAGGAGAAACTGGATGGGCTGGGTTGAATTTCCTTGGAGTAGAGGAATCTGAGGGTGTGGATCTGGATGAGTATACAAAACTTGGAAGGGGGGGAAAGGTGGGGCAGCTGGTAGAGCTACTGCTTCACAGCACCAGAGACCCAAGTCCAATCCTGACCTCAGGTGCTGTCTGTGTGGAGTTTGCACATTCCCCCTGTGACCTTATGGTTTCCACCGGGTGTTCCCACTTCTTCCAACATTTAAAAAACCTACAGGTTTGTAGGTTAATTAGCCTCTGTAAATTGTCCCGTGGGTGGGAGTGTGCAGGAAGTGAAAGTGAGAATGAACCCACACACTCATGCTCAGAGTATGGGAATCTGAGGACATATGGTTAAGGTGAGGGGGGAAAGATTTAATAGTAACCTAAGGGGCAACTTTTTCATGCAAAGGGAGGTAGGTGTATGGAATGAGCTGCCGGAGGAGGTAGTTGAGGCAGGTACTATCGCAAAGTTTAAGAAACATTAGACAGATACATGGATAGGACAGGTTTAGAGAGATTTGGGCCAAATGCAGGCAGGTGGGACTAATGTGGATGGAACGTGTTGGCCAATGTGGGCAAATTGGGTCAAAGGGCCTGTTTCCATGCTGTAGGACTCTATGACTCTATGACTCTAACATAGAATTATTGTGAATGGGCGATCGATGGTTGGCATTGACTCAGTTGGCTGAAGGGCCTGTTCCCATGCTGTATCTTTCAATTCAATTGGGTTCAAATGGAGTTTGGTTGGCCACCCAAACTTTGCCAACCTACTCTCCATAAAACCCAGGCATTCTAGCCAGAGGAGAGAAGAAACAAGAGAGAAAGAGGAAGAACAGAGAAGACAGAGGAAGGGAGACAAAGTGGCGTGCCTCCCTGCCAGCTGTGTTCCCTGTTGCAGGTTTGAGGAAGACTGATCCACCCGGGAAAACCATCAGTCCACTGTTTGGTCAAGACTGGACTGCTGGGAAGAAAGCCCTAGTCAGCCAGCATGTCTACCTGAAACTAAGACTGAGTGACTGGGGCAAGCCTGAGATGCCAGTGCCTCTTCCTGCCCATGAACAATGAGGGACTGCGCCCACACACAGTTGTAACGACTGGCCTCTAGGATAATCTGGAGATCGCCAGTGTCGTCTCTTCAAGCCCAAAGCTGAGCCAACAGGATAAACCTGAAACCGTCAGCTACTCCACTTGAGGCAAAGGTGAACTGCAGGAGGAAGCCTGGGATCACCACGTCTCCCCATTCGAAGACCAGGACTGAGCTGCCAGGGCAACCCCACGATCACCAGTTCACCCGCACATGCGCTCTGATGGCAAGGGACAGCGCCTCCATGCGGTCCTGGACTTTCTTACCACTGTAAACAAAATACATCATGTCAGTTCGCCCTACTGCCAGTGTTGGTGTCATCACTGCTGAACCCGGCGTCATCCCCGACGCCTGCCGTACACATTTGCTAATTCAACCTTTGGTCACTCCCTTTCCTATTCAGTGATACGTCCTCCAGGCTGCTCCTACTGTGCTCATCGAAGGCCGAGGCATGTGCAGCAAACAGGTTACTCAACCGCACTGTCTGACACACTACATTGCATTATGTCATACCATCTCCTGCCACTACACTGGAGGCCTTAAACAAATGAACTGATACTTACGGAGTGAACAAATTGTCCCTATTAGAAAGATGAATCTTTTCTTCCAAATACTTCTGACACTTTACCAATGAACATCTGCGTGAAGAGTGACAAGGTGAAGGTCAGTTAATCATTTTCAAATTACAGTTATAAAGTTCTATACAATACTTTAATAGGCTCTACACCCTATACACAAAGCATTCTGAGATCAAGATTTAATAATACAATGTGGAAATGAAAGTATTAACATTTGAAATTGGTTCTCCTGAATGGTATTTAGTGCAATAATATGTTCATAGAATAGTCACTCTTTTCTGTATAGAAATTACTTCATTCTGCTATTTAAAATGGACAAGGAGCAGCAGTTCAATGTAGGTGTTCACAATCCAGACAACTAATAGTTTAACCTTCACTATACAGGGTGGTTAACTTGCCACATACCAAGCAGTGCAGAGAAATAAGCTCTTTAGAACAGTTTCAGGGCCAATGAAAGAGATTTATGTTGTAGCTGTCCTCTACACAGACTGTTTCCGCAGAGAGGAATTGATTCCCTTTCCTCTAGAGCGAGGCAATCTTATGTTGATCGTCCGTGAGTCAAAAGCTGAAGCCTCGCTGCAGAACATAAGCGTATAGCCTGGGCTAACATCCAGTGGGGCACTGGGGTTGAAGAGGGAGGGGTGATATTTGCATTGTCGGAGGTGCCATCTGAGAATAAAATTAAACCAAGGCTCCACTTAGAAACATAGAAAATAGGTGCAGGAGTAGGCCATTTGGCTCTTTGAGGCAGCATGCCATTTAATATGATCATAGCTGATCATCCAGAATCTGTACCCTGTTCCTGCTTTCTTCCCATATCCCTCGATTCTGTTAGCCCTCAAAGCTACATCTAACTCTCTCTTGAATGCATCCAATGAACTGGCCTCCACTGACTTCAGTGGCAGAGAATTCCACAGATTCACAACTCTGGCTGAAAATGTTTTTTCTCATCTCAGTCCTAAATGGCCTACCTCTTATTTTTAAACTATGATCACTAGTTCTGGACTCCTCCAAAATGGGGAACATTTCCCCTGCATCTAGCCTGTTCAATCCCTTAAGAATATTAGATGTTTCTATAAGATTACCTCTCATCCTTCTGAATTCCAGTGAATATAAGCCCATGCCTCCCTCATTGGAAGGGAATGATACCTCAGCTTTGAATTTTGGAAATACCACTACAGGTTTCAACACATGACCTTTACGTCAGCTGTAGTCCCCTTACCCAGCAGACAATGGTTGTCCAAAGTGTTTTTTGACAACAAAACAACTTCTCACGCCAACTGGAATCCATTACCAAAATGGCTAACCCTCAATCGTCATTTCTTTAATTTCTCATCACCAGCACTACAGAACTAATGAACAGAATGCTGAAACAAAGAACTGCAGATACTGGATAATACACAAAAGGACACAAAGTGCTTGAATTATGCAGCAGGTTGGGCAAAATCTCTGGAGAACATGGATAGGTGACATTTTGGTTTCCAAACTGCATCTTTCTACAGCTCTATAGCCGGAATGTAGGAGGTTGTGAGTTGACTTTACAGATGGTTTATAAAATCATGAGACATTGATAAAGTGAATAGCCACAGTCCATTCCCCCGGGTAGGGGAGTCTATGACTCAAGGGCATAGGTTTAAGGTGGTATGGGAAAAATTTAAACAATAACTGAGAGGCAAATTCTCCACACAGAAGGTGGTGCATACATGGAGCAAGCTGCCAGAGGAAGTGGTACAATTATGACATTTAAAGACACTTGCACAGGTATATGGATAGGAAAGGTTTGGAAGGATACGGGCCAGTTGCAGGCAAGCGATATTAACTCAATTGGGCAATTTGTTAGGCATAGACAAATTGGACCAAAGGGCCTGCTTCATTCCTACATAGATCTATGACTCCATGACTCTAACTTCCAAGACTACTTGCTTGAGGTTATTAATAAGACTGTAACTGACGTACCTACCAGACCCACAATTCTTTGTTAGCTGCATTGGTGGGTTTAATCTCGGGTTCCTTAATAATTTTTAACAATGCACATTCAGCATCTTCTCATGCTTATTTAGATGCTCTGAGCAATACAAGGTCCAAAACAAACCGAGGGATAAATATCTACAAACCACTTCTGATCACCAGCCAGCCATTTTTTCTAAGATGTGCATCCTTAATGTTAGATAAGAATATGGTGCATCTGTTTGTAGAATCATGCAATCTGACATCTGATGGATGTGTATAACACTCTGAACATAAGATATTTACCATGTATACTGCACTTCAAGGGCAATTAGTGAGGGGTAAGAAGTATTGGCCTGACCAACAGTAGACACATCCCATTTTATGGGGAGAAAGCTTGGGGTATGGATAGGGTCTGCTGTGACCCTGCTGCAAGTTGAAAGGTCTGAAGGAACAGATATGAGGAGGGATTTTGTTAGCAAGAGGGTGATGAATCTGTGGAATTCATTGCCACAGACAGTTTTGGAGGACAAGTCATTGAGTATTTCTAAAGCAGAGATTGATTAGTAAGAGCATCAAAGGTTACAGGAAGAAGGCAGGAGAATGTAGTTGAGAGGGAATAATAGATCAGCAATGATTAAATGGCAGAGTAGATTCAATGGTCTGAATAGCCAAATTCTGCTCCTATATCTGAAGGTCTTATGGAATTGTGCGAGCACCTTGCATGATATTGAGAATATGAATCAGTTCAGAAATGACAGCCTTATTTGTTCAATAAATCCAGCTCGCTCCTGAAGAAAGCAAAGGCTCAAAGGTCAGTCTATTGTCATGTGTATCAATTAAGGTACAGTGAAATTTGAATTCCCAAGCAAGCTGGTAAAAGCAAAGTACCTGCTTGTTGAAAGCTAGTTGAAATGGTGAACCCTCTTGTACCCTCTTCGGAGCAGAGGAACTGGACTTAGATGTTTGGGCACAATAAAAAAGCACCTTCACAAACCACATTTGCAGCTTGACTCCTGACTCTCATTTGGAGATGTCAGCATGTTACATTTCAGCTAAAGCAGTAGTGATCCAACTAATTCTCAGAGCCCTCTTTGAAAAAAAAAGGCCGGCCGTCCCCAGTAGAACTTCCACAATGAAAACCATTTCCAATTGAGCATAAGCTGTGGCTTCTCACGTTACACCCCCAGCCCACTCCGGAGTCCAGTTACTCTGCCAAGTTGGCGTGAGTGAAGGGGAAGCTTCTCTCTTCTGGGCTCACAGGAGCAGCATCTCATTCCCTGGGCAGGAGCTTTCTGCCAGTCTGCCACTGCCAGCACTGTGCCTGCTCATGGACTGGGCCTCCTGGTACATCTCTATTGCAATAGCTGCTGAAATTGCCAGGCAACAAGATGCCAGCAAGGTGGTGCCAACTTAGACTGCATCACTGTGCTGGCACCTGTCTATCGGCTGCAGCATGGGTTTTTCAATTACTGCCAGACTCTGGGGGGAGTGAGGGAGGGGGACCTTTGTGTGTGTGTACCCTATTATCTCTGTCTTTGACTGAGAAAATAAATCATTTTTGAATTTAATGATTGAATCCATTGTCGTAGAAAGATGCCAGGTTCAGTCCCCGACGTGTACCCAGGTAGCTGGCAGCCAGGACACAAGCTTGGCTGCACTACCCCATCACTCGGGAAAGGAGAGTCTCTATCGGTTCCCACCTTGGCTCAGCCCTGGTGGATGGCTGTGTGCCCAGCGAAGAAACATTCAGTCTCAGTGTATCTGAACTCTTGCACATGCGTGAGCTGCACTTGGCTCCCGAGTGGCCACCGTCTGTGTATCTGTGGCTCACCACTGTGTGGGTTAATACAGTTGTTAATATTGACCAAATTAAAGACACTATAAAATGGAGAATCCCTGCATTTGTCAGAATTGCTTAACCTTTGTCAGTGGAATATTACAGCCTGTGGATGGCACCAGTCAGTCTGAGCTTCAGATTGATATGCAAGACAGTTAAAGTTCCAGGTGTTCTCCTCATTTCTCCCTAATTGATGATATGTATAAAAACTCTGCAAATAAACTTAAATGCATTGATATGATTAGATTGCTGCAAAGGGATTGTAAATAATGTGAATAATGTTGCAAGACAGTTACCCTGCTGTTTGTTGATTGGCCAAAGTGTTAAGCCCTGGCAGAATTGTTTTGTGTTCCAGGGTAAATGTTGCATTATTCAGTTGACTAGCTTCCTTCCAGAAGCTTCTGTAAGAAACATTGTTAAGACTCTCTGTAATTGGGTTGGGGAACTGTCAATAATGTATTAATGGAATTGATATGTTTGATTGGATTATTTGAAGACCACCCCTATGTAGTTCGGCCCATCAAAGTTCATGGACCTATAAAAGGTAGCCCTGATTTTGGATCGGTGTCGATCTTCTGGAAGGGCACTTGGGACTGCGTGACCTTTTGGGCAGTGTCTGCTTGCACAAGGCTGAAGGGCTTGCCAAGGCAGAGACAAGGATCAACCCCACAGTGGTTTAGGTATCGTATAGGGGAATTTGTGATCATTCTAAAAATAAAGATTAGTTGGTGAAGTGCTTGAGTCAGTGTTTTTACTTAACAAGACTAGGGGGGTAAACTTTAGGAGCATATTTACACAGTGAGTCCTATAATCTGGTATCACAGTCATGCTGGATCAGGAGAATACCTGGAATATGTGATGATATTTTAATTAATATTTAAATCACTCTCGTTTTAGGTGTTACACAATAAAGTGTCCATGGTAGACAATTGGGCTGAAGCAAGTTTGGGAAATGGCAGGAGATGAAGTAATTTTTTTTGCAGAGTTGGTGTGATCTATAATATGTGGTTTGTCAAGCTGATATGTCAATTCAATAATAATTTTCATAAAGGAATTGGATAAACATTCAAAGTAAAGAAAATGTGCAGAGCCATGAGAAAGTAAATGGTCTACTTTGACTGTTCTTACAAGGGACTGTTGAAAACTTGATAGCCCAAGCGGTGTCATTGTCTGCTGCATCATTGCAAGTATGAATGCCCTCCTCATGAATGAATGAATGAATGAATGATACTTTATTGTCACATGTGACAAGTCACAGTGATATTCTTTTGAGTCATGAGTGATACAGTGTGGAAATAGGGACTTCAAACCAACTTGTCCACACCGGCCAATGTCCCATCTACACTAGTCCCTTCTACACTAGTCCCACCTCCCCGCGTTTGTTCCATATCCCTCCAAACCTGTCCTATCCATGTACCCGTCTAACTGTTTCTTAAATATTGGGATAGTCCCTGCTTCAACTATCTCATCTGGCAGCTTGTTCCATATACCCACCAATCTTTGTGTGAAAAAGTTACCGCTCAGATTCCTCGTTTCCCCTTCAACTTAAACCTATGTCCTCTGGTCCTCAATTCACCGACTCTGTACAAGAAATCATGCATCTACCCGATCTATTCCTCTCATGATTTTATATACCAGAATAAGACCACCCCTCATCCGCCTGCTCTCCAAGAAATAGAGTCACAGCCAACTCAATTCTTTGGTTTTGCAACCACAAGGTATACAAAGAGTCCCCACATACAGGGCACTAACAAAGTTACAAGTATTCAATGTTATCACAACCATTAACACATTTCGATTTGTGGTCTCCCTTAGTCCTCGGTCGTCCCACGTGCAGGGTCCTCCTTTGTTCTCCCTCTCGACAGTCACCCCTCACTGGGTCACCCTTTGTTCTCAGCAGCGAGTCTTGAACTGATAAAGCTCAAGAAGAATGAATATCTTGTGAGCTGGTGTCACAGTCAAGAGTTTCAAAAGGATCAAGAGCTTCAAATTACTGGGCATGCACATCTCTGAAGATCTTTCCTAGTCCGAGAACACGAATGCAATTATCAAGAAAGCTCATCAGCGCCTCTACTTCCTGAGAAGACTACGGAGAGTTGGTTTGTCAAGGAGGACTCTCTCTAACTTCTACAGGTGCACAGTAGAGAGCATGCTGACTGGTTGCATCATGGCTTGGTTGGGCAACTTGAGCACCCTGGAAAGGAAAAGACTACAAAATGTGGTAAACGCTGCCCAGTCCATCATCGACTGACCTCCCTTCCATCGAGGAGATTTATAGTAGTCGCTGCCTCAAAAAGGCTGGCAATATCATCAACGACCCACAACATCCTGGCCACACACTCATCTCCCTGCTACCTTCAGGTAGAAGGAACAGGAGCCTGAAGACTGCAACAACCAGGTTCAGGAATAGCTACTTCCCCACAGCCATCAGGCTATTAAACCTGGCTCGGAAAAACTTTGATTATTGATAACCAATTATCTGTTATTTGAACTTTATCATTTTATTTATTCATGTGTGTATATATTTATATGGAATGGAATGCTATTTATTGTCATTCAAACCTAGGTTTGAACGAAATTACATTTACTACAGTTTTTTACATTACAAAAAAACCCAAGACCACACTTAACACAGTTTACATAAACATCCATAACAGTGAGTCTCCAACACCACCTCACTGTGATGGAAGGCAAAGTCTTATCTCTTCCCTTTGTTCTTCTCCCCGCGGTCCAACTGCAGCATCGAGGCGAACTGGGGCTCCGATGTTAAAGCCCCCCGCTTGGTAAGATGGTAAGTCCCATGGCCATTTAGCTACACGCCGTGTGATGTTAGGCCCCAGCTCCGTGCCCTTTCAACCCCGCTATTCCAGTGGGAGAAGCTGCCGTTGCGGGAGCTCCGAAAAGTCGTCTCCAACCAGGGACCTGCGAGCTCCCGATGTTCCTGTCCACCAGACCTGCAGCTGGAGTTCCCGAAGCTCCAAAGTCGGGTCGCAGCCGAGCGCCACCACAGCTCTTCCCACTACGAAGTCGGCCAGCTCCGTGATGTCAGGCCCGCAGGCTCCGCGACTGGAGCCCTCAGGTTAGTCCCGGACGGAGGCCGCCGCCGGCTCCTCGATGTTAGGCCCACCGACACTGGAGACCCAACAGGGAAAATGTCGGGTCCCCGTACAGGGAAGAGATTAAACGGTTTCCCCCACATCCCCCCCTCCACCCCCCACATATACACAGCTAAAAAATAATAAAAATTAAGCTCAAAACATACATTTAACAAGACAAAAATAAAAAAAGACGAACGACTGTAGTCGAGCCGCTGCTGTTAGGCGCCGCCACCTATACATCATATCATAGTATATGGACACATTGATCTGTTTTGTAGTAAATGCCTACTATGTTCTGTGTGCTGAAGCAAAGCAAGAATTTCAATATCCCATCAGGGGACACATGACAATAAACTCACTTGAACTTGAACTTGAACAGTATTAATAGTAAAAGGTGATCTGAGCCATTGGGCTTCTCTATGTCAGAATCAGCCTTAACATAGAGCCGCTGCCTTACAGTGCTGAGTTCAATCCTAACCTCTGTTGCTGTCTATATGGAGTTTGCACATTCTCCCTGTGACTGCTTCAGATGCTTCAGTTCCTCTCACGCGCAGGTTAGAAAGTTAATTAGCTATTGTAAATTGTCCCTAGGGTGTAAATGATTAGTAGGATCTGGGGGGAGTCAATGAGAATGTGTGGAGAATGTAAATGTGGTTGATGGAGGATTAATGTAAATGGATCTAACGCAGAATCAGTGGGCCAAGGAACTTGTTGCCATGCTGTATATCCCAAATATTCCATTGCCCTCCTGCTAACAAGAATAAATAGTTTTGTGTGCCGTGTGACATCCATGCAATTATATCAACCTCATTTTTTTTCTCTTGGCCATCAATACAACTTTCTTGAATAGAAAAGCATGCTTGTTGTTTTGTACATCAATGGAAATGTAGGTAGCTCAACACCTGAAATAAATCAAATAATCCTAATACATACCAAGAACTAACAAGCGTTAGATTCATGGTTACAGAACTGAGATAGTTAACATTCAGCACACAATTCAACAAAATGTGTGTTTCTCCATGCTCCATAAATGGGCACTTGAACAATATTACAAAAATAATAATGTCAGATAACCTATTGTTTTTAGTTTACTTCATTATTGCCACATGTACCAAGGTATATTGAAAATCTTTTGTGCACGCTATCCAGTCAAAGAAAAGACATGATTACAATCAAGCGGTCCATCGTGTACAGATAAAGGATGAAGGGTACAGCATTTAGTGCAAGATAATATTTGATAAAGTCTGCTTAAAGATAGTTAAAAGGTCTCCAATGAGGTTAATGGGAGGTCAGGACTGCACTCCAGCTGGTGAGAGGACAGTTCAGTTGCATGATAACAGCTGGAAAGAAATTGTTCCTTAAACTGGAGGTATACGTTTTCAGACTGTGTCTAGCCTTTGTAAACTTGACTTCTCAATGCATATCATTTGTCCTTTTTATTCTTCTTCCATTGATCAAGGCAGGCAGACACAGGATATAGTCCTTGGCGTTATAAGGGGTGCTGCAGGCAAATACAACAATAGCTAACCTTCAGAATTAAATCAACAGCAACTGCATTCCCAATTGGAATTCCTGGCCGAAGAGTCAGAAAATAGAATTGAGAAGAATGAGTTCTTACAGCGTAAAATGAATAAGAATATCTGGAATCTTTTAAACTTGATTGGTGTAAAAATATATTGCCAACATGAGCGCTTCAGAATTCATTCTCATTATAGATTGACAGATACTTGGTAATGTAGCTTGCTTCCAATAGGAGGTTGGGATATGAAAATGGAAGAGGTGAGTTTATATCCTGAACCATAATGTTTGCTTTGCTGATGATTAAAATTCATTAGAGATTTACTTCATTGGAGAATGAACGTTTCCACACCAAGGGGCGTAGAGGTAAGTGTGAAGATGGATCTCAACAGCAGGATCCAGGTGACTAGGTTTTCCAATTTAGCTTTACCCTGAAGAGTTCTGTGGGACCAGACTTCCTGTTGAGAAATCAGGCATAAAGTGAAGATGAAAATTTCACAGGGTGGCCAATTGATTTAGTTGATTTAACTAACAGAATTCTCTATTTGCATACCTAAGTACAGTATGGAGAAAGGTCTCGACCCAAAACGTCACCCATTCCTCTCTCCATGCTGCCTGTCCCGCTGAGTTACTGCAGCATTTTGTGTCTACCCAAGTACATAACACTAAATTGATGTACTTTGAAGTGAAGAGTTGCTTCCATGAATCTGGGTTTTATGCGGTAGTGTTTGAATGGGAGGCAAAGGAGTTCTGAAAGGCAATTGGGCTTACCTTTTCTTATTTTGAAAACACAACCATAAGGCTGGCATGAGTTCCGACCAGAGTCAACTGATGAGCCACTAGTTCACATTGAGGAACACTGTGGGCAAAGACACAGAGAGTGTGGGTGCTGCCCAACAGGTCTCAACGTCACAGTGAGACATGTGCCAGGCCTGGTGTCTGAGCATGAATGATAGTAGGTATGTACCTCTTGCTTGGCAAACCAGTAGAGTGTCTGATTACATGTTTGGGGATTAGCAATGGTTGACAAATGAGAGCTGGTAGTTTTAATAGAACTGTTGCCTCACAGATCCAGTGACCCAAGTTCAGTCCTGACCTCGGGCGCTATCTGTGTGGAGTTTGCACGTTCTCCCTGTCACCACAAGGGTGCTCTGATTTCCTCCTGTATCCCAAAGACATGTAGATTGGTGAATTCATTTAGCTCTATAAATTGCCCTTAGTGTGTTAGTGAGTGGTAGAATCCAGGGGGAACTTGTGCGAATGTGGGGAGAATAGAAATGGAATTGGTGTAAATGGATGGTTGATTGTTTCACTGGTTTCAATTATTATTTTATTAGCATGTGTACCAGGTACAGTGAAATTCAATTGTTGCATACAGATCAGTAAGATTATTGCTATACATAAGGGCACTCTCCAATTAAGAACCAAATGCATAGAAGCAGCCCACTGAGTCCATATGCAAATGTCATCAGGTCTGGCACCATTTTCACAGTCCAATCTGTAGCTGGCCATAACGGCCCGTTGCAGCAGTCCCCTCCATCCAGATCACAAGTGAACCGTCGTTCTCTGGCCTTCGTGCTCCCACAGCCAACCTAGAGGTCATAGAAGGTAAGACCACCGATTCGCTTACCAGCCCTTTATTCCCATGCCCGCCATTGACTCTCTTTACCCTCCAGTTCCTGGTGTCCGGGGCGAGCAGAAGCCGGGCCTCGGACCCACTTCAGGCGGGCTCCCCTGGTTCCGCGGCAGCGAGCCAGGTCTGCTGCGTATGGGGGCTTGGTAGCCGTCCCGGCCATCCCGGAGCTTCTATCATGCGGTCCTCTGGGAGCTGGCGGGTGAAAGGTCTGGTTCCATGCAGCATGAGTCTGCCACACTATGTCTTGAGACTTATTCCCGAATACTGTTGATTGAAAATTTATTCATCCCAATATGGATAGTGCAAATGAGACCTTTTTATTCCTGTTATTGTATACAGATTATATAAACAACAACAAAAACATTTTAAAATATTTTGCTTTCGCTGTTTTCCAGTTACTAACCTGAGCGGCCCAGTGCTCCTCAGGGGCATATTAGCTGCCAAGGTTTCCCAATGCCTGTTAGGCTACTCATGCTGATAATATACATTACATCCAATTTGTGAGATTTCAGCTATCTTCAGACATTGTTCACACCAAGTGATCCATAGACCTGGGTCCAAATCCTGATGAGAGTCCAATATCCGGTGGAATGCACCATAAAGCATTCAGAGTTTACCGGGGATATTTGAAGGACAAAGGCTTTGATTCCTCTGGGGCAAATAGAAGAACTGCTGATTAAAAGGGCGAGCACTGCAGAGTAACTACAATCTGAAACAGCAACAACTTCCATTCAAACAGTGCCCTTAATGTAGCAAGACATTCTGAGCTCCAACATCGCCAGTGCAAAACACAAAGGACAGACAGGCTAATGGAGGAGGTGTTAGTGCAGATGACCTTTGCAAGCCTGGCTGACATCTCCTGGAAGGAAACAAGGATTAGTAACAAAGCTTTGGTTAGAAATAGCGGTCACACCGACATCGGAATTCTCCTTAGATGCACATATTTTGATGTTGGGTTAAGTAGTGGTGCGGGGTGGGGGTGAGGAACGGGTGTCAGTCTACCACTCTGCTATATTTGCCCATGTTATGTATTCTATTTGAAACCATGCATTTTCGAAGCTTGCTCAGGAAGTGGGGCTCTGAAGTAAAACCATTTTAAAATATATGCCAATTTCATTATTCCTGTAGGTTTATTGTGCCAATTTATTCCAAAAATGTAACATTGACTGTAAAAGTCAATTTCTCATTTACAATGCAAGCAGCAAGAGAGTGTATGAGATGCCAAGGTTAAATTGGAAACTAATAGCAATGTGGCGTTGTTTAGTTTTTAGGTTACTCCACCCCTTCCAGGAAGTTTTCAAACAATCCATGCTTTACCCCCGTGGGAAGCCCTGCCATAAACCGCTTGCTGTCTAGAATCTGGGCAAAAGCAAAATATCCATTGCATCCCCGTGACCATATCGGTGCTCCAGTTTCCCTTCACCTCCCAAAGATAGATAAGTTATTCCTGATCACATAATCCTTCTGAAATTCAATTTAACTTTGGGTTGAATAGGACTTGTTAATATACTAATTCAGTGAGGTAGAACCTTGATCAAGTGATCATGCATGGCGCTCTTTGTTGGTAGAAATGGCTTTCTTTGTCCCTGCTTTCTCTTTCTCCCATTACAATTTTCCGATTATCCTCTTGATGGAAAATCTAGCTAAAAGTGAAGGTAAATATAATGTATAAAAGCAACTTCCATTCAAAGAGTGTCTTTACTGTAGCAAAACATTCCAAGGTAACAAGAGCCAATGCAAAATGACAAGATATAGAAGGAGAAGTTATGGCAGAGGATCTTTGTCAAAGAGGTTTGTTTTTTATGGAGTATCTTGAAAGAGGAAAGTGAGGTAGTGAAATAAATGTTTCAGAGAGAGAATTTCAGAGCTTATGCTCTGGGTAACTGAAGGGATGGCTATCAATATTGACAACGGTGTAGGTATACTATTGCAGATCCCCAGTGACCTGGGTTCAACCCTGCCCTGTGTTGCCCTCTATTGAGTTTGTACAGTAGTTCTGTCCGTCCGTCTCTGTAGGTGCTCCAGTTTTCTCCCACATCTCAAAGGCAGATAGGCAATAGGTTAATTGCCACTGTAAGTAGCCTTGAACGTTTGGATGAGTGGGAGAATCTGGGGAATTGATAGAAATATCTTCAGGGCACATTAGTGGGGGAATGAGAGCCAAGTGAACTGGCAGATAGTTGACGGCTTTGCTCTAGTTCACAGGGAGATCTGAAGAAGGGTCTCGACTCGAAATGTCACCCATTCCTTCTCTCCAGAGATGCTGCCTGTCCCGCTGAGTTACTCCAGCATTTTGTGTCTGTCTATGGAAATTAGACCTGGGGTTGAGTAAGATGTTCAGATATTTCAGGAGATTATGGCATAAGGGAAAATGTCAACGCAGGCAGGGGCAGGATGGGTCAAAGATAAGTTGACCATCTGCAGGTCAGAAGAGGGCATGGTCTGATTTAGAAGAGAGTCAGCATTTGGAATACCTATACATTAGAAGAAGGGAGGGTTACTGCCTGTGAAACAGTTCATGACATTTAGGACATTGGAACTGTTCCATCTGTAAAAATATGATTGTTAGATTTGAACCAGTTGCTCGTGGAGATTGAGCAATGTCCAGTAATTCAATTATGTATCATTTGAGCTTCAACATCTTGAAGTTTACTCCAAATTGTTCAGCATGAAAAATGTTAATGGGAAACAAAGGACACCACAAATGTAAAATATGTGTTTCTAGAGAAAAAAGCCGAACAAATTGATTGACATGATTGCACGATTATTTTGTGGTTATTGCTAATTTTCCAGAACAACTGTGTTCTTCTGTGATTTCAAGGTTTTTACTTAAATGCAAACCAAGAATCCACCGCAATCAAATAAAGTTTTTATAGATTTAATCAAGTCATTGGGTCATAAAGCTCGGAAACAGACCCTTCGGCCTAACTCATCATGCCAACTAGTGTTTATAACTGAGTTGGTTCAGTTTGGCTGTGTTTCGCCCATATTCCTCTGAAAGTTTCCTCACCATGCACCTGTCTGAATGTCTTTTAAATGTCACTGGTGTATCCGCCTCCACAACTAGCGTGTTCCATTTAAAATTGCCCCTCGGGTATCTTTCAAGTCTTTCCCCTCTCATCTTAAACCCATGCCCTCTTGACCTGGACTGCTTTGCATTGGAAAAGATGGTGACCGTTCACTTTACCCATGTCTCTAATGAGTGGAAAATCAAATAATGCAACTTAGTTCTCTGCAAAGTTGTAAGTGATGATTGTTTTCACTCTTGAGGCCCAGTGATTGTGTGTCTGTTGCTGACAGATTGTTCTCAGTGTTCTTAATCAGCAAAACAGTCACATTATTTGTGTGAAATATTGATTTTATGGGTTAGGCTATTATGATGGCTATAATCTATTGTGCAAATATGTTTGGCGAGCTGCGTTTTGAAATGCCAAAATTAATTTGCTTGAAATTTGGACTGAAGAACGCTTAATATGATGACATGGCTTGTTCATTGCAGAATAATCCTTTATGAGGAGACATTGCTCAGCATTGATCTGCATAGGCTGCAAATTGAAAATTATGCCCAGTCGAACACGTCTTCCTTTTACTGTAAATATAATTCAATGCTTTTTTTAGTGCTTTGTTTTTAATTCCTTACATCTGGTTGTTTAAACTAAATACAGGTAAATAAAGGAATGGGATAAAGTTCCAAATAATGGAGATAAAGATTTCCACATCAGCTTTAGACGTGTAAACAAATACAAGCACATATTCTCAGGATTGAAAATAATTTTCTCCCACTCTGGTTATTAGGATTTTAAGGTGACTGCTAAGGCCAAGGTTGAAGCCACAGATTTTGCAAAATGCCAAGCACACCCAAGATACAAAAGGAGAAGTTACGGCCGAGAACCTTGGTCAAAGAGATTGGTTTTATCAAGTATCTTGAAGGAGGATAGGGCACTGGAGAAGTAAGATTGTTTAGTGGGTGAGGGTCAGAAGCGCATGTGGAGTGGTGGGATGGTTAGGTGGTGAGCTTCACATGCCACATCCCTTGCATGCTCCTAACACAAGTCATCACAGTGTCTCAGCTAGTAGAGCTGCTGCCTCACAGCGCCAGAAATATGGGTGCGACCTTGACCTCGTTTGCTGTCTGTGTGGAGTTTGCACATTCTTCCTGTGACTGCATGGGTTTCCTCTGGATGCTTCTTCCCACATCCCAAATAATTCTTCCCACAATAAATAATTGGAGCACCTGGAGAAAATGCAGAGGGACCTTATAGGACTTTAGTTAGGTCACATTTGGAGTATTGCATGTATTCTGCTTGCCCCATTACAGAATAGACTGGAAGCTTTGGAAAGGGTCAGAAGGGGTTTACCAGAATGAAAACTGGATTAGAAGGTATTAGCTACATGGAGAGGCTGGACAGACTCGGATTGTATGCTCTTGATTATCGGATGTTGCAGGGACACCTGAAAGGTATACAAAATTATGAGGCATAGATAGGTGTGGCTTCGAGGGAGACACCAAGTCAATAATGACTACACCAACGCACTCTTGATAGGGGAGGTTAGGAACATTTGCAAGTCCATATAGGAGCACAGTCCCTCATTGTCTGTAGGTAGGTAAGGGGCTTTGGCACTCTTGTCTTATCTAGGCAGCTCAGTCTTGCTCCTAGCCTGCAAAGAGAGGCACAATTAGTAGGGTCCTCCCTTCCCTCCTCTCTCCCTCCTGGCTGGAACTGCCTTGGTCTTCAAGGAGTAGGGCAGGCCAGGTGTAGGTGAGTTGGTACTTGGATGCAGTTGTTGCTCCTCTGGCTAAGGTTACATCTCAGTCCAGAGCATTGTCCAGTGCCCGTGTTTTGTAGCAGCCAGGCGCTGTTCGAGGTGCTGGTCATTGACTTCTCTTGGCCTGTCTGCTGGTGATGGGGATCAGAGCGGCCCTTAGGGAGGAAGTGTTGTGACATAGGATATACAGGCAGAATCTATTTCCCGTGGTGGAATTATCAAATAGTGGAAGACATGGCTTTAAGGTAAGAGGGGCAGTTTAAAGCAGATGTGCGGGCCAAGTTTTTAGACAGACGGTGGTGAGTGCTTAGAACAAGCTACCTAAGGTGGTGGAGGTAGTTACAATAGTGGCATTTAAGTGGCATTTGGATAGGCACATGGATATGCAGGGAATAGTGGGATATGGATTATGTGAAGGCAAATGAGTTGATCTTATGTTTAACACAGACATTGTTGGCCAAAAGACCTGTTCTATGTTCTATGTTATATGTTGTGCAGTCTGTTCTATGTTCATGCAAAGAGAACAGGCCATTTCCACACAGCCAACTCTGAAGGTCAGAACTGAACTTGATTGCTGGAGCTGTGAGTTTTACTAGATGAGCCACTGTGTTGCTGAGAATTGGTCAATGTTCAAACCCCTGGCAGAAAAGGAATTAAGTAGCATTCTTATACATTATCTCTATTGCCTGGCCTCCAAAGTGTATGGTACAAAAATCATATGAGATGAGGAACTGGCTGGGCCAGTTATTTATGGTTATCAACCAGGTTAGATACCAGTGGATGATACTCTTCAAGAGAGTCACAGAGTAAAAGAGGAGCATGAAATGTGTTTGCTTTGTTTGCTGGCACCTTACCTCGACAAGTAGGTTAATTCCCTGAGGCGTAGGCTATCCAAGCATCATTACAGCTCGAGGATAAATAGAAATCTTATAATAACTCATTAATGGCCCCACCTCTTTGTTTCCCACAATGCTTCTGATTCTTAAATCAAAGTCAATATTGATAAAAGGCTCAAGGGAGGTTTTTAACTTCTTTCTTGGTAGCCTATTCAAATTGGAGACATTATTATTTTCCTTGGCTGTTTTTCTGCAGTCCCAGAGACTTGTTACAATAATGAAACTTGAGTGTACTGTTATTACTTGTGTAGCAAGAGGTTGATCTCCATGGCTGAGTCCAACACAGGTGCCCGGGTGTAAATGTGCTGGTGGAAATCATAACATATGCACACTTCCACACACCGTAAAACAGGTAAGGGTAGAATGAGTGTAAATGAAAATCAATTAAAAAAAACAGCAGGTGATTCAATTCAATTCAATTCAATTCAACTTTAATGTCATCGCACAAATACAAGTATGAGTACAACGAAATGCAGTTTTGCGTCAGTCCGTAGTAGTACATAAAGAAAAAAAAATAGAAAGAGAGAAGATACAGAATAATCAAGAAATACAGAATAATTAAACAATGGGGGCAGAGGGACCAGAGAAATCTATCGGCAGGACTCCGATAAACGTCAACATTTCAGTTCTAGGGCACTTCATCAAAACTAAGAAAGAGAGAAACGTTATTTGGAGTAGCAGAGGAAGTGGAGGAGGGGATGAATGGGACAAAGGGACATTTCTCTGATAGGGTGAAATATTAAGGAACAGTTACGCTCCTTCAACTGTGTACTGTGTGGCTAATGTTGCATAGTCTGGCCTACCGGGGCATGCCTAGCAAGCCGAAATATACTGAAGAAAGCAAAAAGAGAGAAATAGCAGGCAAAAATTACCAATCTGATACAAAGCAAGAGTTAACCAAGGATGGAAAACTCAAATCGAGCTTGGAAGGCTGTGACATGCCCAGCAAAACATGAGGTGCTGTTCCTCAAGTTTGCATCGGTCTTCATTGTAATGGTGCAAGGGGCTGCAGACAATGAGATGAGAGTGGGATGGTGAATTAAAGGGCAGACAACAGGAAGTGGGGTCACTCCCACAAATTGATCAAAGCGATCACCTTACCTTGGTTTTTCAAGTGTAAAGGAGACCACGTTATGAAGGTCAAAGGCCCTTCGATGCAACTCGTCCATGCCAACTAAGATGCCCCATCAACGCTAGTCCCTCAATACATCGAAAAAATACATCAGTGTATTGAGATCGAGCATATAGTTGTGGCTTAAACAAGGTAATTTTTCACTTTTAAGACTATATAATAAAATTCCGATAATCCGGCACCCTCAGGGATGGTGGTAATGCCTGACAAGCAGGTATTCTGGACTATTGGATATTATTCCTATTATTACCCCATTACACTGTTAATTCAAACATTTTAAATGTTATACAGTAATATAAAAAAATTGTCCTTCATATTGGTCAGTTTAAACGGCCTAATGAACTCCAATGTGAACAGTTGGATAGTGGATTATCAGGGTTGACTGCACTCAAAATATACATTTGAGCAATTATGCATTTTCCCTCTGATGATCACATTGGATGGCAGTGCTGGCTCGAAAGGCTGAATGGCCTACTACCGCACCTATTGTCTATTGTCTATTGTTTCCCATCTTTTCAGTTATATTTTTGTTCTTTTTATCATTTTGTGGCGGCTCCCAAGGGTCGTGCCATCATAGTGTCGAACCCCTCGGCACAGGAGTGGTTCAGTCCGGAGGCGGCCCTTAGCCAGAGGGTTTAAAGGCAGGGGTTTGGGTGCCATCTTCCTCTCGTTTGGTCTTCCCTACAACCGGGAGGAACATAATAAAAGGTGCCTCTCAAAACACTGGACTTCGTGCTTCCTTTTGAGACCCACGCACTACAATTTCATTTTAATTCCCTGTGGCCACTTCCTAGCTGTTGTAGCATTCATTATTAGATTTTCATCCACGCCCACTTTGAATGTAGAAAATAAAGTCGCCCTTGATGGCTGTGAACCCACTCAGAAGCCAATTTTCTCAACAGACCATGGCCTGAAAGTGAAGGTTGATATGGCAATATCATAGACTTGACTCAGTCTGTACAATGCTCTTACATCAAATAGATCAGCAGTTCAATGACAAGCAGAGGTAATTAATTAGTGGGAGAGCAAGGGTTAACATTACTTTTAATTAAAGTGTTCAGAACAGTGTCATAGACAGTAGAAAGTGACTGAATAGGTAATTATGATGGGCCACTTATCAGATGTGTTTCAGAATTTAGCTTGAGGTTTATGTGTAGAATTGCGCTCTGAGAGGAGTTCAGATCTCAGTCCCCGTTTCTGGCTCTGGGATGAGTCAGTCAATGTTATTTCTAGTTTAGATGCCTTTCCCGACTGGGTGGATGTTATGCAAAGAATTACAGGGCTATTTAGTCATCGCTGCATCACTGATTTCACTCGTCAATTTTAATCTGGCTGTAAAGCTACCTACCTACCTGGAGAGAGTTGGGAGTGGCATGATGTACATATATTATGATGCTTCAGCACAAGTACACTGACTCCCACAATTATTTGTCCAGCACCTCCTCCCACCCTGGCTCTTTCAATCGTTCAGACGGCCGTTCTGTGTGTTTTTAAAAAAAATTTGCCCGACAAGTTAATCGCTGGAGTGATTTTAAAATCAGCTTCTGAAGCCGTCAATGCCGACAACGGGGCCGGATTTTATGTAGGGGCAGGTAAAAGAAAGTTGTTTATTTTTATGTATAAAAGTGTTTCTTAAGATGCATTTAATTCACATTTTAAGTTGCAAAACGGTGATTTTCCCCCCGAAGAACCGGCAGTGTATTTGCTGCCGATATGGGGGACTAAAATCATTGCAACCTCAACGTTCCAAATGGTCGCGTTCCAGAAAATCCCACAGGCAAGTTGATTTAAATGGCCATTAATTTACAGGTATTAAGTAAGTAAGTAAGTAAGTTTTATTTATATAGCACGTTTTAAGTCAACTCGCATTGACACCAAAGTGCTTTACATAAAATAGATAATAAGTTTCCATACAAACCATAGAAAAAGGTTAAAAAAATAAAGAAAATGAACACAATACATTATAGAGTTCAACACAAACGTCCCCCCACAGCGGAATCAAAAATTTCCACTGTGGGGAAAGGCACCAGAAAGTTAAGTTCTCTTCCTCTGTGAAACACCCGAGGTCGGGGCCCATTTGTGGCCTTGCAGCCAGTCCGATGATTTTCAGGGCCATCTTGCCGTGAAGATGGAACTCCGGCGTCGGGTGAAACATTCCTCAGCGGCTTGGAAAGTCTGGAGTGGCTGCCTCCTCCCCGGAGACTGGGGCACTGGTAGTCCTCCGGTTGGAGCTCCGACCTCGGCGAACTCGATCCCAGGCTCCGCGGCACTCCAAATCCAGCACTGCTTGCGGCCGGATGCCCGCAGTCACAGCTCCGCGATGTTGGGAGTAGGCGGCCACAGCGACCCGGTAAGGCATCACCCGCTCTGTGTTGGTATCCCAGCGCTGCGCCGCCGCCGAAGCTGTAGTCCCGGCCAGTCCCGACAGGAAACGCCACTCCATTCTTGATGGTAGGCTGCGAGGACGGGGCGAAGAAGCAGCTCGGAGGAATGCTGCCTCTCCGACCAGGTACGGGACTAAGAAATAAAGTTTCCCCCTTCCCCACCCCCACCCACCACATAAAAGACCTCCAACTAACATTTAACAGGACTTAAAATAAAAAAAAGGTGAAGAGAAGGACTGCGGGCAGGCTGCCATACACAGAGGGCGCCCACTCCTGCACATCCGCCATTGGGGGGGGGGGGGGGTTCAGAAGGGAGGGGTGTGTGAATGTTATTTGGACACTTAGGCTATTTAAAAATGTTAATCTGTTCTTAAGAAATGGATAGATGTTTAGATCTAGTAATTGAATTTTGTAATTAGCTACAATTAAGTAACTAACTAATTATAACCATATAACCATATAACCATATAAGGTTCATATAAGGTTCATAACCATATAACCATCATTGAGGTTCAAATGAAATGTTGTTTCTGCAGTCATACACACAAGAAAGAACCAAGACACAACACAATTTACACAAACATCCATCACAGCGCATCTCCTCCTCCCTGTGATGGAAGACAAAAACTTATCTCTCCCCTGCACTCCCCATTCTCCTCCCGATGTCAGAGTCAAAGCCCCCGGCAAGCGATGGTAATTGTCCCGCGGCCATTAATGCCGCGCCGGGTGATGCAAGGCCGAGCTCCGGGTCTTGGTGTTGGAGTCCCAGCGGGCGCAGCCATTCCAAGCCACGCCAGGCGATGATGTAAGGCCCCGCTCCAGGTAATCTTCAACCCCGCAACTCGGGCGGGAGAAGCCGTCCTTGCGGAAACCCCGAAAAGCGGTCTCCCAGCAGGGACCCGCGGGCTCCCGGTATTACTGTCCACCAGACCTGCGGTTGGAGCCTCCGAATCTCCGGGGGTCCGGTCGCAGCAGCTCGCCACCACCACTCCTCCCGCTCCGAACTCGGCCAGCTCCACGATGGTAAGTAGGTCCGCAGCTCCGCGACTGGAGCCCTAGGTCGTTCCTGCTGGAGGCCGCTCCACGTTGCTCAGCCCCAATGACAACGGAGACCCGACAGGGAAAAGGTCGGGTTCTCCATGCAGGGGAAAGATTTTAAAAGTTTAAAAGGACTTGATAGGCCCAGCTGCCTGTGTCCAAGCTGTAAGCCATTCTAGTCTCTGGCGCTGTAAGACAGCAACCCTACCACTGCACCACGGTGCCGCCCCTAATGTTGCCGCCCCATCCTGCATGTTGGATCTCACAGCATGATATATTTTTGATGATCCATGTATTAGTTCATGGGAAACATGGAGGTCCCAGACATAGATTGGAACAGTGATACAACTAATGGATCCACTGTCTCAGTGCCAGTGATCGATCAAGTACTCCATTGCTGTCTGGCTGGAGTCTGCAGGTTCTCCCTGTGAAACCGGGTCCTTCGGTTTCCTCCCACAGGCCAAATACGTGTTTAGTAGGTTAATTGGCCACTGGTAAATGTATCCTGTTGTATGACTCAATGTCGCTCCAACAGTATGACTATCATTGATCAGCAGATAAATGTCCGAATGGGGGTCCTGATTAGATTTTCTAAGAAATGTGAAAGTCGTTCAACAATGTAAAACAGGATTTCTGTGTCCCCTGATTTTTAAGCATGATTTATTTAGATTTAAGTTCCCCAGCAGCCTGGATGAGAATGCATTTGTTTGTACGTTAATAAAGCTACCTTCCACTGTCTGCCAACTCTTTCTCCACCACCGAATGCAAGTGAAACTTGGTTCCCTGATGGTAACCCAGTCCCAGGCTTTTAACGATTTATTTCTTCAGCAGCAACAACAGCTGATGAATGCAACTATACAATTCAAGCAAAGCAAAAGCATTGTCAGAATTATAACCAAGGACAGAGTTTTTGAAATTAATTCACAAAGGAATTTGGAGCTATGACGCCTTCCAGAGGAATGGGGATTGGTTTAGTATTAAGCAGGATTTGTATGGAACAGAATTGGACAATGATTTCTTGTTTTTACATGGGGAAAGGCCTTGGAAACTTGAAGAAAATAGTGAAACTGGGAGTGAAAGGCCTATTTGTGGGGACAGATTGGAAAATAGCTATAGACAGCATGTACTTTCTGTATTACCCACCACTCCCTCCTGACCATGCTATGGTCTCCAGTTCCCAAGTCCAGATGAATCTGCATAACCAGCCCTGATTGCAATCCCCAGCTCTGGTTACAAACTTGACCAAGTTCTTGACGACCAGCTGATCAGGAATCAGCCATTAAAGAAACTGGTTGTTCCAGGTCATTGCCTTTAAAAAACATACTATAGAATAATGGCCACACATTTTACTCTACTTCTCTTCCAATATCGGTCAATGGAACAGAATTTTGAAAATATTATGAAACGGGTCACTGGTTCTATATCATGTGCTCAACATAGGTCAGCATGGAATGGGCAGCTGGTACCATATAAGATGCCACAGAGGAATGGGCAGATGATGTTAAATTGTGTAATAACAAGGAACTGCAGGTGCTGGTTTACCAAAGAAAGACACAAAATGCTGGAGTGACTCAGTGGGTCAGGCGGCATCTCTGGAGAACATAGATAAGTGACATTTTGGGTCGGATCCCTGCTGCATGACCCTCTGAGTTAGTCCAGCATTTTATGTCATTCTATACTAAATAGTATGTTTAACATTGCCACCTTGGAATGGGCAACTGGTGCTGTATCATGCACTTAACACTTCCAAGCAGAGATGAATTTCTGAGCAATTCTCCCATCCTTTATTTCCAAAGCTCTATGTCAGGTAACTGTGAATTATGGCACAAAACCATATAACCATATAACAATTACAGCACGGAAACAGGCCATCTCGACCCTTCTAGTCCGTGCCGAACACATATTCTCCCCTAGTCCCATATACCTGCGCTCAGACCATAACCTTCCATTCCCTTCCCATCCATATAACTATCCAATTTATTTTTAAATTATAAAAACGAACCTGCCTCAAAACTACCTTGTAACCTTTTACATCGGCCCTTGGTCCTCGGCAGGCTTAAGTGACAGCAGTGTTGGTGAAGGGGTCACAGATTAACAAGTAATGCAGGAAAATCAGAGCAGGAAGGAGTCACCGAGTCAATCAAACCTACCCCACCAATCATGGCTGATCTGTCTCAGACTTCTGTGGCATTCCTTATCACCCTCAATTCCCCATTGTCTAATCCCAGTAAATTTAAAAGACAAAGATACAAAAGTTGTCATTCGCTATTAAAAAAAAATCTCAACAATGAACTGAGGGACATGCACTTCTACTTTGGGGGTCCCAACCCATTCCTCATTCTTGAGCATAGGAATCACATTATTAACACACTGGGAAAATGTAAGGGACCTTTAACACTCCACATTATGATCTCATCCAATATAATAAATTATTTTATGATCACCTTATTTGAAACTAATGAATAATACTTCCTCGTTAAGTATCCCCCAATGGTCAAGCCTACATAACGTTAAGGAGGGGAAGGATTCAGCACCTTGTGCAAGGCGTTCACATCACGATTTTAAAGGACTGGTGCCTAATCTTGTAACTATGTCCCCTTGTTCACCATTCACATAGTGATGAAAACATCTGAACATCTACACTGTCATGTCCCATCCGAATCTTACAGGTCGCAATAGGATTGCCGCTTGTTTTTCTAAACTCCAAATTAAAGAATGTAGATCTAATTTATTTAGGACATTTCTCCCATTCAATATTATCTAAAAATTAACCAGGAAGAGGTGCAGGAGACTGCTATTCCTTGGTCATCCTCAAGCCCAACATAGAAATGATCTAACTCACCTAAACTCCACTGTCCATCTTCCTCTCAAAAACCCATGACAGCTTGTTCAGCTGCAGCAATGTCGTGGTTTGCACTCAAACAAAATCTTGAGAATTTCATTCCATATTAAAGTGACTTTTGGCTCCGGGCTACGAATAATTTTCTCTCCACAGTTACGAGTCTACTACCTTCCAGCTAAGATTTCCAATTTATCTCTGAGCTTAGCTGAGTAGCTCACAAGAGTTTGTCAGCAGAAAAATTACCAATAAAAAGTAGTTTAAAATTAGACCAACTGCAAGATATCAATTGGCTGCCTGCAATAACTTTGCCGTGTTAGTTTCAGCATTAATAATCTTATTGGTTTTGTTCTCATATACAAATCCTGGAGTGGAGGGTTAAATTTGACCCATAGTCTTCTCCAGAGTTAAGGATGGCCCATTCAATCTAGGCCCCCAACCAAAAAAGTAGTTTGGCCCTGTTGCAGAACTCTGTCTCACAGCTCCAGTTCAATCCTGACCTTGGGTGCCATCTATATGGAGTTTGCATGTTCTTCTTGTGACCATGTGGGGTTCCCTCGGGGTGCTCCAGTTTCCTTTCGAATCCCAAAGACATGGGGGTTGATAGGTTAATTGACTGCGGTAAATTGCCCCTAGTGTGTTGGTGAATGGTAGAATCAGGTGTAGTGGTGGGGTGGGGAAGGGTGGCGTGCGGAAGCGTGGGGGGAGCGGGGGGGGGAGCAGAGGTGATGAAAACTTGGAGAAAATAAAATGGGATTAGTGTAAATGGGTACGATAGTCAGCAAGGACTGAGTGGGATGGAGGCCCTGTTTCCATGCTGTTTGACTAGGAGATCAAACTACTGTACCTCATTGGAATAGGGCAACAGAAACACCATGGGAATTGTTTAGCAAGATGATTTTGCACACAATAAGTCCCAGAAGTGCTGCTGGAACAGTCTCCATTCTTGGCAACAGCGGGAAAGAAACAAAGAAGAAAGAGATAAAGAATGGTGAATGATAAATATACCTGCTGTTTCTGGTTGGTGGAGAGGACTGATAAAAAAAAACAGTAAATAGGAGGTAAACGCATTGCCTGTGGGGGTAAATAGACCACCCTCTGTGGGATAGAGTGAGTGGAGAAGGTGACATTGTCAGGGTAAAAGATCACTGTATGGGACTGAGAGTATAACGCATGTAACACAGAGAGAATAATTAGATCGCCCTGTATAAGGCAGGGTGGGTAAATTGTCTGACTGGAGTGGGAGTGGTAAATAGACTGCCGCATGGGGCAGAGGGGTACAATGATTGCCGCTTGTTGGATTTAGAGTGTAAATATACTGCCCTGGGTACAGACAGTGTAACTAGTCCACCCAGCATTGGACAGAGAGGGTACTTGCACTGTCTAATAAAGGACAGAGGTAATACAAGGATTGTCCATTAAGTGATGTACAGAACAAATACACTTTTCAATATGACTCAGAGAAGATAACTAGACTACACAGTGGAGGACAATATGGGATGGAGAGTGTGAATAGAGTAGAATAAGAAAAGACAATAATGGGAATCCTAACCTTGACAAGCAGCAAACATGGAGAAAGAACAGTGTTAAAATGTCAGGTTGATGCTGCTTCAACAGAAGCATACAGGACAAGAAAGCCAAGCAGTGTCTATAGTGTACAACAGACTGCCCAGCATGAGACAAAGAGGGTGAATAGTTTAGTGTGAAATATCACGGCATCAGTCACTGAAGATACTGCAAACATTCTGCAATTTAAACCATTGACAAAGGTACATTGTTCAGGACACAGACTCCAAGGCCGGCCAGTGTCCTTGCAGTTGTTTTCTCTCAGCGTCCTTTGAAACTTTCTATCCCTTAGCACTGTGGCCACACTGCCAGTAGTTTTTCTACATAACATTCTTTGAAAGGTTGACAAAATTAAAAGGATAATTATTGTCCAGGGGCCGACATTACACATGACACATATGTTGTAGTACTGACAAATGACCAAGTTTCAATTGCCCCACTCTCTTGTGTTCACTGATCTCAGTTCACGGGTGGTCTTTATAAAATTTTGACATCAGGTCTTCCGGGTCTTGCAGCATATAATTGCCTGATTCCTCCCACTGAACATGCTTCAGGCATTCCTGCTGGGATAGATGTCTCTGTCAGTGAGGAAATCATTGAAGCTCCCTTGTGCTGTCCTTTATAGTCTACGTGCCTCGTGCGGCGGTTTGTCTTATGAGGAGCCAAGTGGCCTGAGGTCATTAGAGCAGGGAAACAAAACTCGACACCTAAATTAGGAATCAGTGCTGTTGGGCGTCTATCACAATCCAACTGCTAGTTGTCAGGTTAATCCACAATGTACTCATGGATTGCTCATTGTACAGCCAATCTGGTGATTCCCAGAAGCACATGCGACCTTGTTCCCTGATTTTCTTGACCAATATTCCTGAATAATTGCAGGAAAGCTGAATAATGACATCAGCCTGGCATGGTTTTAATAGTTATCTAAATCATCAGAGAGAAATGGTGTTGGATCTGTGAGATACAGAACTCCCCACTTTCTAGATATCTGCAATAGAAAGATTTCACTCGATCTCAAGATGGCAGAGGCAGTGGATGCAGGAAAGGAGGGGTGCCGGTGTACAGGCTGAGGTCTTATTTCCCGTGTCCTCACAGTGCTCTGGGTGTTCTGAAATCGGTTCAGGAGGTGCTCTGGGGCAAGGAGGCTGAGCATTGGGCACATGAGGCGAGGGACGGGGTATTCGTGGGTCAATGTGATAGGATCGATGTGTCTGGATCAAGGTATCTCTGGAGGCTCTGCAGCAGCCAGGGGCTGGAGTAGATCAGACACTGCTCCAAGAAGCCGAGCACGCCGATCGGAAGTGGCCTGCAGCGGCACAGAGCGGCAGCAGTGGAGAACATTTACAGCATCACCTGGCCAGGCCCACACCTGTAATTCCAGCCCAGTGCCCTCACCAGGTCAGTGGGCCTTTATGACCAAATTAAGACACACAGTTTTACCAACTTCGGATTTGAATCACACAAAATGGTGCCAGATACGTGTCGACTCTTGTGCTGTCTGTGTAAGCTACTGTTTCTACTCTTCTACTCGAGTATGATTTGCTATGTACCATAAAAAATTTACTGAACTGTATGCAAAACAGAAATGTCACTGTACCTGGGTACATATAAAGATAAAGTACCATTGAACCATTGTAATGAGAGATGCACCAATATCACACCAAGCTTGGAATCCATTGAGATAAATCTGCTGCTGAGGACTTATTTGCCATCAGAGGTAGGAAACTCAGTAGGGATAGTGAATATATCATAAAGGGTAGAACTGGCTGGAGAGATTGAACATGAGCAAAGCAAAGCGGATGAAAGTTCAAGAAGAGTCTTGATATCCGTGATAGATAGCACACAGGAAAATATGTCCATGTTTGTGTGTGTGCATGCGTGCGTGTATGCATGCGTGTGTGCACATATGCGTCTATGTGTGCGTGTGTGGTGTGGGTATGTTTGTGTGCGTAGTTACTGTCGCTGCTACTGTGCTCAGACATGTTCCAAGCAACGTGAAGCAGGAACTCAGGCTTGTCAAGCTCCACCAAAAACAGCCAGAGTGGAGAAAGTGACAAAGGATTGGAGAAGGTTAATGCCCCTGTCCCACTTAGGAAACCTGAACGGAAACCTCTGGAGACTTTGCGCCCCACCCAAGGTTTCCGTGCGGTTCCCGGAGGTTTTTGTCAGTTTCCCTACCTGCTTCCACTACCTGCAACCTCCGGCAACTACCTGCAACCGCCGGGAACTGCACGGAAACCTTGGATGGGGCGCAAAGTCTCCAGAGGTTTCCGTTCAGGTTTCCTAAGTGGGACAGGGGCATAAGGGCTGAGAGTCTGAATCTTCAGCTTGGTGGAACACATCATAGCTCACTCCAAACCGCGGCCACCAGGATTACAAAAATTATTGACATCATTTCTTTATGCTTGCTTCTGGGAAGGAGGCACAGATGGTTGTTGAGGTTAAAGTCCTAACAATTATGATTGGCTTCCCTCTCAGAGATTGGGGAAAAGCTCTCAGAGATTTGGGCGGCAAGGTGGTGCAGCGGTAGAGTTGCTGCCTTACAGCAGTTGCAGCACCGTCGACCCGGGTTCGATCACGACTACAGTGCTGTCTATACAGAGTTTGTAGGTTCTCCCCGTGACCTGCGTGGGACTTCTCCGAGATCTTCGGTTTCCTCCCATACTCCAAAGACGCACAGGTATGTAAGTACGTTGACTTGGTAAATGTAACATTTGTCCCTAGTGTGTGATGGATAGTGTTAATGTACGGGGATATCTGGTCGGCATGGACCCGGTGGGTCGAAGAGCCTGATTCTGCGCTGTATCTCGAAACTAAACTAAACTAAGCTCATGAGCCATCTGCGACCTGCTCCTATCGCCCTCCTCCAAGTGGCTCTTCTTTATCAGTAGTCACCAGCTCCACACACACTGGGACACTAACCACCCCATTCACTGGTTCCATCAGGACCAACATGTATAGCACTTTTAATAGAGTCAAACGTTCTCTGGCACCTTAACTATTAGCAGACAGAAGATCATGAAAGATCTTCTTTTGCACAGAAGGCCAGTGTTCAAGTGAACCAGAATAGTTGTAAGGCAGGTTGCCTGGTAATGTTTACAGAGAAGGGATTTCATTGTATTAAATTTATAAATCAAGACTTCGTGGATCAGGAGACAAGGAAGAGCAGGGAACAACAGAACTATTGGTGATGAGGTTTGGGGCCAGTTAAAACACCGACTAAAAAGAGTTCTGGGTGAGCTTCCTGCTATGTTTAACGCACAGTACAAACTGGAATGCTTCTCAAGGTGAATCCTTTTGCAACAAGAGACTTAAACCCATCAACCTCCCACTTACTGACCAGAGGCAACTTACACCACACAATGCAACAGAGCACAATTCTGTTGCACAAATATCTCCACTCCCATTTTAATTTCAATGTAGCATTCAGACACTTCATTATGTAGAGTTGCCAACTCTGCTTCGATGTATTCCTGGTCTAGAATATCCCCAAACTCAAATTTCCTTCTCCAATATAATGACCAGAACGAAGAAAATTGCCACTTTAATACCTGCTACACACTCGCTGGCTTTAGAAGATTAATTTTCAAATCTTAAATACTGTAATACAATCCACGTATATCATTAACCCTTGTACTGTACACACAGCATTTAATAATATAAATAATAAAATCAAGTAAATAACAGCAAAGGAGCACTTGTGTTCCCTCCTCTGGGAGAAAGTAATAAATCATTTTCATTGTTGATGGGAGAGGCTATTAAACCTCATGTGATTTAAAGCAATTACCTGGATACACACTGTTGTGTAAATGCCTGATTAAAAGGTGAGCAAAATGCAAGATCAACATCCATCTGACTTCAATGGTTCTGGATTTTCATTTTTGTTGAAAGTATCTTTTTTTTTAAGTTCCGACCCCAAACACAACGAGCCAGGAGCCTGGGGCCATAAGTCTTCCTGTCCCACCAGCCATTTGCAAAGTTTCACATCAGCAGTCACACTCTCACAGGCCGAGTCACCTCAGGCTAAAATGTTGTTTAAGCGGTCACCTTTGACACTATGACAAGAGGAACCTTTCCTGACATTGAACACAGAACAATGGCATTTGGTAGGTATTGTTCCGCAAGCTGTTCCAAGAGGCAAACAAGTTTTACATTTAGTTGGGGAGCAATGGACTTTGCATTGAATTGTTATTGGAACCAACCTTATTCAGGCAGCTACGATTACAACACTATTCTCTTGACTAGGGAAAGTGCTGGGAGAATTCCTAGGAGTGGTATCTAAGAAAATGATACTGGTTGTGAAAGGATCAATGAGAATGTGATGCAATGAGCAGTTCAGAGGCAAAAAGGACACGCTTCTGTAAAATGGACCTCAAACTGGTTACAGAAGTTCTCCAGTTGTTTCAATGGTTTGGATGGTGATCCCAGTCCCAGGTGGTTGGAAGGATGAAATGCTTCTGCTGTCTCTTCATTGTAACGGTAAGCTGAGCGTAGAAAACCCAGTCACAGACTAGGGTACTTCACATGATCCACAAAACCCTTGATAGAGACCACTTGCAATCTAAAGTAAAGGCTTTACTGTTTTCAATTCCACCCAACACTGGGAGGAAAGATCAACTGAAGATAAACACAGTGAGTGCAGTTGAAGGAATGGAACACTGGGAAAAAAAGACCATGTTTCAGTTGAGTTTATTGTCACGTACCTAGATACAGTGAAAAGCTTTTGTTGCGGGCTAACCGTTCAGCAGAAAGACAATACATGATTATAATCGAGCCATTCACAGTGTACAGATACATGATAAGGGAATAATGGTTATTGCAAGATAAAGCTAGTAAAGTCCAATCAAAGATAGTGCACGGGTCATCAATGAGGTAGATAGTAGTTCAGGTCTGCTCTCTAGCTGTGATAGGATGGTTCAGGTGCCTAATAACAGCTGGGAAGAAACTGTCTCTGAATTTGGAGGTGTGCGTTTTCACACCTATTCCTTTTGTTCAATGGGAGAGTGGAGAAGAAGGAGTGTCCAGGGTGCGACACCAAAACTGTTTCAACAGTGGCCTTATACTCCTCGCTTCTGGAAGACATTGACAATTACTATCGAGAAAACACCATCACCTGAAAACCTCGTGCAAACCTCAAAATGGACAAAACTAGACAACACTCACCTTGCATGGACAGCAGCTTTTGGAGCTGTAACTCAGCGAGGTCTAGGAGTGAGAAGAGGAAAAAATCAGTGGTGGGGGGAGTCAGCCTTACATACCTTATAAATTGTTAAACATAGTTAGTTGTTCCTGCTGCGAGGAATTTAATACACAATTATTTCTTTGTCTGTGAAGAAGAAGGCTGTGGAGTGTTAGCAGAGAGAAACCAGGCTGGAAGTTATTCTGAAGTACAGATCTGGAAAATTACAAACCTTGGATTTTCATATTTCAAGACACAATAGCCAAGATATGAATGGGACTGCTGTCCCACAAATCGGTTCAGCTCTCTCTCAGCTACAGATTAAATGGAGGCTTTAAGCAGATTTAACACACACACAAAAAAAATTCTGAGCAGCAAATAAAAAGTAGCTTGCAATTCAGTGTCTGCAGGCGATTCATCACAGAAATTAGGTTTCTCAGGAAACGTGGAGTGATTCCTTTTTTTTGCCTTGTCAACTATTTTAATTCATAATCTGGAAAATGTAAATCATATTTGAAAAAAGCATCTCTTTCAATTTAGTGTGAAAGCATTTGGAAAGCTGTAATTCATCTTCAGAAAATAATATATTACTAAATGAATTTACTTTTTTCCCATACACTGGCTTGTAAAGACTGGACTTGTTAGAATTGCAAGCATTGCGATACCAAGCTCTTTAGACACAAGTGAGTAGACAAGAAATTATTGGGACGTCTCTCTATTTCAGCTTGATTGAAAAAGGAGCCAATATCGTTTAATCTCACAAGGTATAACAACTGGCGTTAGCCAGCAATTACCATAACTATTTAAATAGTGGTGATTAAATTATTTGGGATATTGATGAAGGAAGTCTTTCGACTTAGCACCGTGCTCTGTGTAGTTAACTACAATTATTAGAGTATTTCAACATGCACTGTTTCACTTTACATAGCTGCAGAACAAGCCTTTTTTTCTGACCCAGACATGATTAGATCCTTCATATTAACTTAACCGTTTGCTTGTAGTTTGCTTCATAGGTGCACATATCTATTGCAAACATTAATTGGATTTTACAAGTGTTTTCGCTATTAATTAGCTAAGGTTATTCTCTGCACTATTAAAATTAAATGGCACAGTGGGGTACTAGTAGAGTAACTGCCTTGTAGTACCAGAGACCTAGGTTTGATCATGACCTCAGGTCCCGTCTGCAGGGAGTTTGAACGTTCTCCCTATGAACAGCTGGGTTTCCCCAGGTGCTCCAGTTTCCTCCCACATCCCGAAGACGTGATGATTTGTAGGTTAATTGGTCAATGTAAATTACCCCTGATGTGTAGGTAAGTGGTAGAATCTGACGGGAACTGATGAGAATGTGAGGAGAATGAAAAATGGGATGATTGTAGAATGAGTACAAATGGGAGGATGATCATCAGTATTGGCTGAAGGGCCGGTTTCAGTGCCGCACTGCTGTATGAATCAATGACTCCAATTATTCCTAACATTAACCACCAACACTGAAACAGTTATGTTTAAGAAAGAACTGCAGATGTTGGAACAATCGAAGGTAGACAAAAAATGCTGGAGAAACTCAGCAGGCGAGGCAGCATCTATGGAGAGAAAGAAAAGGCGATGTTTCGGGTCGAGACCCTTCTTCAGACTGATGTCGGGGGGGAGGGCGGGAAATAGAAAGGAAGTAGGCGGAGACAGTAGGACATGGGAGAACTTGGAAGGGTGAGGGGAAGGAGGGAGAAAGCAAGGGCTATCTAAATTAGAGAAGTCAATGTTCATACCTAAGAGAAATATGAAGTGCTGTTCCTCCAATTTGCGCTGGGCCTCACTCTGGCAATGACAAATTGGAGGAACAGCACCTCATATTTTACCCCAGCAGTATGAACATTGACTTCTGTAATGTTAGATGGCCCTTGCTTTCTCCCTCCGTCCCCTCCACTTTCCCAGTTCTACTCGTCCTACTTTCTCCGTCTGCTTCCTTTCTTTTTCCCACGCCCCCCCCACCCCCCGCCCGACATCAGTCTGAAGAAGGGTCTCGACCCGAACGTCACCTATTCCTCCTCTCCATAGTTGCTGCCTCACCCGCTGAGTTTCTCCAGCATTTTTTGTCTACCTACTGAACAGTTATGATCTACACAGGCTCCTGATGTACCCAGATTCCTTAAACAGGATTTCACAATTTTCTCATGCAATAAAAACGTGATGCATATAATTAACAATTCTAACAGCCAATTAGATCTTCTGCAAAATTAATCGATACACCTTAACTATATGTACTACAACTAGAATGGCAGATTAAATGTGTGGCTTGCAATGGGAGCTGTATGAAACATTCTATACTGGTATATTTATGCCGCGCTGATTGAGGGAAGTGTTTCAAATCTTATAGGGCAGTCACAGAACAGTAGCACTGGAGGTGAGAGAAATTACAAAGGAGCGCAGCAAACAGGGCGGCTTTCTGTGCAAGTCGCTATGCATAATGTGGTCACTGGTAATGGTCATAATGGTCACTGGTAACTTTGAGAAGGCGGCACGATAGCGCAGCGGTAGAGTTGCTGCCTTACAATGTCACAGAACCAGGTTCAATCCTGACTATGGGTGTTATCTATTTGGAGTTTTTATGTTCTTCCTGTGTCCGGGTGCTCTGGTTTCCTCCCGCACTTTAAAGACGTACAGGTTTGCAGGTTAATTGATTTCTGTAAATTGTAAATTGTCCCTAATGTGTAAGATAGTGCTAGTGTACGGGGTGATCGCTGGTTGGAGTGGAGTCGGTGGGCCGAAGGACCCGTTTCCACTCTGTATCTCTAAAGGCTAAAGACACAGGATGGTCAAAATGGTAAAGGTCACAGCACATAGCTCTGATGTGGTGCATACATTGTGGTGCAATGATGAGGTTGTAAATATCCGGTGCATTGAAACTAGATGATGTTCTGCAAGACATCAATGTCAAAGGGTTGACCCCTTAATTCACATATTTCTGCTCCTAATCTTTCTGTTAAACTGCAGTCATAGCTTGCCACCAACATCTCCAACTTATGTCTGCATTGGGGAAACTACCGGTGCTGAATTTAATTGTGTTTACTTCACCACATGGCAGCAAATAAAGCAAATTTTGGATAACATGGGCATGGGAGCCTTGAATGGAAGATGTTCCTTGTGCTATTGTTTGTGGAGGCCACCTGGGCGCAGGAAGGAGATGCCATGGAATGCACTTTTAACAGAGTCAGCGATTCAGAAATGGGCGAGATGTCCTGGGCATTGCACAAGGCTTGTTGACCAGTTTGAGCTAAAGTATGGGGCAAGCAGTGTTTAGTTTAGTTCAGTTTAGAGATACAGAGCGGAAACAGGCCCTTCAGCCCACCGAGTCCGCACTGACCAGTGAACTAACGCTATCCTACACACACTAGGGACAAATTTACACTTATACCAATCCAATTAACCTACAAACCTGTACGTCTTTGGAGTGTGGGAGGAAACCAAAGTGTCGGAGAAATCCCACGCGGTCATGGGGAGAATGTACAAACTCCATACAGATAGCACCCGTAGTCGGGATCGAACCCGGGTCCCGGTGCTAATAGCGCTGTAAGGTAGCAACTCTACTGCAGCGCCACTGTGCCACCCAGTGATCTGGCTTTTATTTTGAGAGTTCTCAAAAATGATCAGCTAGAATTTGTTGAGATGATGCAAGACAGCCAATTGATTGCATTGATGGGACAACCATGGATTTGGAAAAGATAGAACAGTTCTGGGAAAAGGGCATTGTGTCTGCAAAGATACTGCCACCCACAGGACTGCTGAAAGACCTAAATTAGGTTCAGGCTGAGCTGGCTTCCCTTGACAAGGTTATCGTGCGCAGAAGTGATATAAGAAGCCTGATGATCCAAGGATTTAATATTCCCTCAGGCAGAGATGATTTTGGCTCAGTACCCTGGAACCAAGGCCAGAGGGCCAAGAACTACGATGGCTGAGCTGCTTGCACTGGTAATCATTGAGAGAGAAAAAGTTAGGTACAATGGTTTCCTGACTTCAAAAAGATCCAGAGGGAATAGGGAACTACAGTGAGAGCAGTGATGTGTAAAACTAAGTCAAAGCAAAGAGATGGAGAGCACTGAGAAAAACAAGTTAGAAATTAGACATAAAATGCTGGAGAAACTCAGTGGGTCAGGCAGCATCTCTGGAGAAAAGGAATAAGTGACGATTTGGAAGGATCTCAACCCAATACATCACCTATTCCTTTTCTCCAGAGGTGCTGCCTGACCCACTGAGTTACTCCAGCATGTTGTGTTTATCTTTGCTGTGAACCAGCATCTGCAGTTTCTTCCTACCTATTGTTAGAAATTGTTCTTTCACTTTGTAGTTAACTTTAGTATAATGTTAGATTTTGGAGTTGGAAAATGCTGCATATACACTATTTATAATTTTGTATCTACATAAGTTAAAATCATTGGCGTTTTAACAGCAGAACCTGACAACGGTGCACTTTGAGTTACTCTGAGCAGAACCTGGGACACTCTTATTAACATGCTAATTATGTGATGCTCAAATTTAAGAAGGTTTCATTATCTGAAAAAAACAAAAAATAGAATTTGAAACAAAAAAATGTAAACATTTTATTTGTGATTTTCTTTCCACTACATTCCTTATTTTGTTGCTTTAACTTTGATTCTTTTTTTTTTTGTTTTGTATCTAATGTACACCTGGCAAAAAAAAGAGATTTTTTTTCATTATACCAACCTAATCTCAACCCACTCAATATCCTGTGAGGCAGGAAAAGATAAAAGTCGATTAAAGCTCCTTCTTACACCCAGGGGTATTCAAGCAAGGATCCGGAATACCTTATAAACCACACTTGGTTCAACATTGGTCCATTGCATTCCACAGATAACTCACCCCTGAGTCCAACAGCACATCACCCATCACCTTCCAGAGAGGATTTGGTCATCTGTGTCTATGTTTATAGCTTTCAATCTCGTTCTTAAACAGATACTTATCCAGGGTCTATATTTAAAGAGTTAATTGACAGAGTGTTAGCTGCTTTAACTGGGAATAAAATTCTGAATGGGAGTCAAGGGCTGAATCATCATGGGCTCAATTCTGATCTGGATGTGATTGCTGAATATGTTCCAATGAATTGCATCCATAATTGATGTGCAATCCAATTCAGTGGAGCAGGTTATGGGATCTTTGATGAGTGACAAAATTTATAACCTGAAATTGGCGAATGTTGGGATTGGTTGTGCTGGTTAGATCACAAGTTGAATTTTTTAACTACATCATGCCTATTTGTAGGTGTTGCTGACATGAACTTTTAATGTTTATGAATAATTAAGTGGATTGGAGATGGTACACTAATGATTTTGACATATTTCGATTCAAAGCCCCATGTTTTATAGCACCTTTTTTAAATACAGGGTGGCATTCAACTATTATACTTTTCACACTGACACAGTGAGTTGTACGTCGTCATACTCCAGAGATGCAAATGGAAACTCGAAGATCCATGCCTTTGCATTTCCAAGCACACACTCAACTATGCCATGATGCACACATACATACACACACACCAATGCAGCAACCAGTGCAACACACATACTGTATATGTGCCCCGCTGCAGCAACACAACAACTTCACCAATGCAGCAACGCAATACCCTCACTAATACAGCAACATAACAACCTCGCCACTATAACAACACATCTTTACCACCATCTCAACTTACCACTTCCTCGCCACTGCAACACAAACACTCACAGTTACCTAGCAAAAGATAAATAATGTTCCATTAATGTAATTAAGCACTTGTTATCCCTGCCTACAGCCTTTTGTAAAGCAGGCAGAACATTATGATCCCTCTGCACCTCAGAGCTCTGCAAATCCAGGAAAAAGATGAAAACAATAGGGTGAAGCATGGGTTACTGTTGCTGCAGGGAGCAGCTCCACTAGTTGTGTCACTATGCCATCTCTCGTATTACATCCATTTTCAGTTCAATTTACAACATTGTACCTTGTCCTTGGGACTCCCTACTTGCAGTCATAATATGGCAAGTGGAACATGGATGTGTATATAATGGCAAATTTTGTGGATTAACAGTTAATCCACTTGATTCTCCCATCTATGCTTTTGACCCTTGATTTGCTTGCCTATTTTATGATTTCCTATCAGATGAAAACTTACTCACAGCAATTGGTTTCCTGCTCTCTGAAATATTTATTCACTGCCCAGTATTTAAAACCTCTGTTGTGGCTCTGATGTGTGTGGGAGGTATATGTAGACATTAACGTTGGGAGAGATTGCCTCATCACAAGTTAACAGAAACTTCCACAGTCTGCCTGTCGTGATTTTTACTCAGTTTTCTTTTTATTCATTTTTTTGTGTCACTTGGTCCCACAACAGTAACATTAGCAGCACATTGCACATATGAAGTAGCTCATTCTGATTTTAACTGCACATTGCAGTGTCAGAGATACTACCTTTGTTCCACCCATCCTCCTCGCAGACCATATCTGCTGCTTAAAACTATATTTTTCTCTATCTTTTCCAATTCTGATGAAAGGTCCAGGACCTGAAACATTGACTGGTATTTTTGCCACAGATGCTGCCTGACCTGCGGAGAGTTTGCTGCATTTTCTGTTTTTATCTGTAATGTCCTTCACGCTCAGGAATCAGAGGGATGGTCAGAAAGTACTGAATTAAATGCATCAAAGGCAAGGTCTTATAATGTACAGCACACATTTTGCATCCTTCCTTACACTCCATTGAATTCATTGAATAAACACTCAGGCAGAATGCTTTTGCAGCACATAAATGGGTTGCTGATTTCTTATCATATATTGCCAAAGACCTATTTCACCCTGAAAGTTACAATAATGGGCAACATTTCTCCTGAGATAACAATAACTTTATGTTATTTTTGATTGTAGAATTTTGCCATGGTTTGCAATATACTCTCCCACCGATATTTAAAAAAGGAGTCCTGTATATCATGTAAATAACACTCGTTTTCAAAACAGGGCACATGTTCATTTTCCTTATGCTTTCATTTTTGTAAAGTGGTGATTGAAAGCCTCTGCTCTGGATTTAACAAAATGGTGACTACCCCGTATCTTTTTAATATTGTATTTTATAATTTGAAAGAGTGGGTGATAAACTGTTGGACAGGAAGGTTGGTTATCAAAATTAACCTCGGCTTTTACCAATGCATATGCTTTCTTTTCAATATAACTCAATCTCTAATCTCATGCTCTGACAGATGCTTCACTCCACCATTACTGTGCAGAGTGTATTGAACGGGATTTGGGGGTGCATACCTAAAAAGGATGAGGTGCCATCAAGGTGAAGCTTTGTATAGGAAGTAAATGCAGATGCTGGTTTAAACCAAAGATAGACACAAAATGCTGGAGTAACTCAAGCAGCATCTCTGGAGAGAAGGAATGGGTGACGTTTCAGGTCAAGACTCTTCTTATGAAGAAAGGTCTTGACCCGAAACGACACCCACCCTTTTTCTCCATAGTGAAGCTTCCATGGTGCTAATTAGTTAAAATAATCTGCAATACAGAGTGATGAACAATCTCACAAACATCTAGATAGAAACTCTGCAGTCCTGTCAAGATGGTGGTGGATAATTGAACTGCTAGTGGAAGGAGGAGACTTCAATAACATTCCTATCCTCATCCCTGGCGGCCCAGCATGTGAGTGCTAACCATGTTCATCCAGAATAGATGATGCCTCAGGACTTCCTCCTGTGATCCCCAACAGCACAGAAGCCAGTCTGCAGTCAATCTTATTCCCTCCACATGGTATCAGGAGAACATTGGATACAGCAATGTCTCCGGGACCAGACAACATCTCAACCATAACACTAAAGACCTGTGCTTCAGAGCTAACTGAGCGTCTATCCAAGTTGTTCCAGTGCTATTATAACACTGGCAGTTACCTGTCAATATAGTGAATGACTCATGTATGTCCTGTCCTCAATCCACGTAATTATCACCCAATCATTCCCTCTCAATCATCAGCAAAGTGAAGGAATCCCTCACTATTCAGGTAATACTTACCAATAATCTACTCCCTGACATACATGAAGTTTTCTGCGGGCAGTGGTCATTGACAAATCCACACCTGACTGCTGAAGAGTGTTTCTGATCTGTCAGACAGGTGTTTTGCGGATTTTTCTTTATTATTGGATTTCATCAGGACCACCCGCTTGCAGTCCTAAGAGGGAAGTGGCCCTTGGAAATCCACCAACATCAAATTAACTCATTCATTCATGCACTCATAAAGTCTCTGTTCATGTTCCAGTTCCTTGCCTGAGGGAGACTTATCCAGGTATCTTGTGGTAATGGAATGTACAATTACTTCATTTAGAAGACTTTGGACAGGTACATAGAGAGGAAATGTTTGACAGGATATGGGCCAGGGGCGGGCAAGTGGGACTAGCTCGGTTAGGCAACCTGGTTTACAGTGCATTGAGAAAGTATTCAGACCCCTTCACTTTTTCCACATTTTGTTACATTACAGCCTTATTCTAAAATTGGTTACAGTCATTTTTTTTTATCATCAATCTACTCACAATACCTCATAATATAAAAGCAAAAACAGGTGTTTAGTAATTATTGCAAAAATAATGAAAAAAATAAATAACTGAAGTATTCAGACCCTTTGCTGTGACTCTCAAAATTGAGCTTTGGTGCATTGTGTTTCCATTGATTATCCTTGAGATGTTTCTACAACTTGATAGGAGTCTACAAGTGGTAAATTAAATTGATTGTACATGATTTGGAAAGGCACACACCTGTCTATATAAGGTCCCACTGTTGACAGTGCATGTCAGAGCAAAGAACAAGCCATGAAGACAAAGGAAGTGTCTGTAGACCTCCGAGGCAGGATTGTGTTGAGACACAGATCTGGGGAAAACATTTTTTGGAGCATTGCAGGTCCCAAAGAGCACAGTGGCCTCCGTCATTCTTAAATAGAACTTTGAAACCACCAGGACTCTTCATAGAGCCTGGCCAAACTGGGCAATCGGGGGAGAAGGGCCTTAGGATAGAGACTTACTAACATATTCAGGGGGGTGACCAAGAACCCGATGGTCACTCTGACAGAGCTCCAGAGTTCCTCTGTGGAGATGGGAGAAACTTCCAGAAGGACAACTATATCTGCAGCACTCCACCAATCAGGCCTTTATTGTAGAGTGGCCAGACAGAAGCCACTCCTCAGTTAAAGGCACATGACAGCCCGCTTGGAGTTTGCCAAAAGGCACCTAAACAAGATTCCCTGGCCTGATGAAACCAAGATTGAACTCTTTGGCCTGAATGCCAAGTGTCACATCTGGAGGAAACCAGGCACCAGACCAATACCATATCTACGGTGAAGCATTGTGGTGGCAGCATCATGCTGTAGGGATGTTTTTCAGTGGTAGGAACTGGGAGACCAGTCAGGATCGAGGTAAAGATGAACGGAGCAAAGTATAGAGATCCTTGATGAAAACCTGCTCCAGAACGTTCAGGACCTCGGACTGGGTCAGACGTTCACCTTCCAACAGGACAACGACCTAAAGCTCACGTCCAAGACAACGCAAGAGTGGCTTTGTGACAAGTCTGTGAATGTCCGTAAGTGGCCCGGCCAGAGCCTGGACTTGAACCCGATCGAACATCTCTGGAGGGATCTGAAAATAGCTGTGTATCAACACTCCCGATCCAACCTGACAAAGCTTGAGAGGATCTGCAGAGAAGAATGGGATAAATTACCCAAATACAGGTGTGCCAGGCTTGTAGCGTGTTACCCAAGAAGACTTGAGGTTGTGATCACTGCCAAAGGTGCCTCAATAAAGTACTGAGTAAAGGGTCTGAATACTTATGTAAATGTGATATTTCAGTTATTTATTTTTAATTATTTTGCAAAATTTTCTAAACACCTGTTTTCACTTTTTTATTGTGGGCTATTGTGTGTAGATTGCTGATAAAAAAAAAATAATTTAATCCATTTTAGAATATGGCTGTAACGTAACAAAATGTGGAAAAAGTGAAGGGGTCTGAATACTTTCTGAATGCACTGTATATGGATAAGTCGGGCCAAAGGTATGTTTCCATGCTGTATACCTCTAGGAATCTATGATTCAACTTCACGACTGAGGTTGGCAATAATGGCCAGACCGGCAACAACCCTACTCATTGTTTGACAGTGTTTGAGATGGGCAGCATAGCCCAACCACCAGCAAGACAAGTTGAGGCATAGGTTTCACTCTACTGGGGAGTATAGATCAGGGAGACTGCAGGAAGTTTTGCCCCATATCAGAGCTGAATAAAACCAGAGGACATAGATCTAGAGTGTGGGAAAGAGATTTAGAGGGATCTTCTTCACCCAGAGAGTGGTCAGTAGCCGGAAAGCGCTGCCCGAGAGAGTGGTGGAAGTAGAGTCACTGACAGCATTTAAGAAGTGTCTGGAAGAGCATTTATATCACCAAGGCATAGTCTGGGCCGCATGGTGGAAGATGAGAACAGTACAGAAGGGTGCCCACTGGCCGGCATGCAAACGATGAGCCAAACAGCCTGCTTCCATGCAGTATGACTCACAGATTCAATGAGGATATGGTTCCCTGAGATTTAAAGCAGATCTAAAGAGTTTCATCACCCAGAGTTTGGTAAGTGTGTGGAATGCACTGCCCGAGAGGCTGGTGGAAGCAGAGTCACAAACAGCATTCAAGAAATGTCTAGACGAGTACTTGTATCAAACCCTGCAAAACCTTCAATCCTTGGCTAAAAAAATGTAGTTTAAGACCTCATGCTGAAAGATGGGGTTAATACGCGAGGTGCCCACTGATTGGTGTGAACATAGTGGGCCGTATGGGCTCTTTTCATGCAGGATGAGGATTTTTTGATAAACAGAGGTAGATCGTAACACTGGTGCATGATCGGCCCTGGTCAATTGGGCATCATTTTGGAATTATCCTGGAATCTTCCCATTTAAGGTACTGCAGGAAAATATACACTTGTTCTATGCTGCACTGTTATAACAAATTACAGCATATCCTGCAAAATAACATCTTAAAAGACATGGTCAATAGGTGACAAATTGACTGCCTTTCAATGCCTGCCAAGCTGAATCCTATGCTGTAGCATTCATTTAATATTGCCTACAATCTACAGGCAGCTTTTCTTTTTTATGTATTTTGAATGTGTGCTGTGCACTAATGCCTATCACTGTCAGATTATCTGCTCTAGGTTCTGCTTACTTCAAAGTCTGGGACATATGAATTACATTGGCAAGTTAACAGAATATATCCCTGACATTAAGAAGATTAACAGCGGAATGCAAACTGTGAAGTCGCACTGAATCAATTTAATTGTGTGGCCGATGTTCCAAACAGCATGGCTCTCTTTTATAATAATTAAAAACAAAAACTATCGCACCGACTGAACACAAAAACTCGCTGCATTGCTCTGTGGGTGGAAAGGTGCACAGTTTCACATTCCAACAACTCTTTAGGCCCTTCCTAAAATGGGTAAAGATTCATGTGTCAATCTGTGAACATCACCTCCACCCTCCCTCAGCGTCAGGAAGAGGTTAGGTAATGAGTGCATTGCCACTGGGCAAATTGGGTGTTCTTCCAGCACAAACAAATATTTTGTTGAGTCTGTCTGATCTTGAATGTCAGGCAGACTTTTTAAGTGCAAGATAGACACAGAGTGTGAGAGTATCTCAGCAGGACAGGCAGCATTCATGTAGAAAAAGGGTGGGTGGCGTCTAGGGTCGGGACCCTTCTTCAGACTTCAGATGTCCATGTTCAAATTTTCCATGAATGGTGCCTCACCCGCAGAGTTACTCCAGCACTTTCTGTCTATCTTCGGCATAAACCAGCACCTGTAGTTCTTTTCTAAACACTTTTTGAGTGCAAATTGGCTTTTATGCTTTCAACAATACAACGGAGACCATCTTTCAAAGGTACCTCTTGTAAGGTACAATAACAACATTTAAAAGATACTAGACTAAGTGGGACCCAGCTTCACAAGGGAAAGCTGGTCCCCCAACGCAATGTTCCACGTCTCCACCAATTCCAATATTGCTGGTCAGTGGTGGGGGGGTGGGGGTGACGGGGTGTTCTGGAGCGCTAGCATGGTGTTGTGGGCCGAAGGGACTGGTTTCCAGAGGGTAGCATGGACATTGTGGGCCGAATGGATTCTTGGGCTGGCAGCTCAGTCACTGAGACCACACACACACACACACACACACTGACACACTCACACACACACACTGACACACACACACTGACACACACACACACGCTCACACACACACACACACACACACACACACCCTCACACACACACACACACACTCACACACACAAACACAGACACAGACACACACACACATACACTCTCATACACACACTCACAAACACACACACACATATGCGCTCACAAACGCATACACACACACACACACACACACACACACACACACTCACACACACTCACACAGACACTCACACAAACACTCACACAGACACTCACACAGACACTCACACACACCCACACACACACACGCACACACACACTCACATACACTCACAAACACATGCTCACACATTCACTGACTCACACACCATATATATATATGGCAGTAAACGTTCTTGAATACTCACACGGTAGAGCGTGGCCTCTCCACTTTGGGGCTTCCGCAGTCAGCGGGACTTCCGCTATCAGCATGACCTCTGCACTCACCGGAAATTAAGCAATCAGCGCAACCTGTCCACTAAGCGGAAGTCACGAAAAGAGCGGGACTTTTGAACCATTTATTCTTTCCAAACACAGTCGGGCCTAATAAAGCATTGCAATTTCAAGCACAGGCAGGGCAGCAGGCCAAACAACTCATGGCATTGTCATTAGGGCTAACAAATCATTTATTGCAAGTGCATTGCAGACTCACAGTTCAGTTGATTCATAGCTTGGAATGAGTCGTGGCATCTCCCTCGCGATCATGCAGAGTGACTGAGTCACATCCAGGCATCCGGGATTTTATAGTCCAATATCTGGACAGAGACCAGTAAATAGTTGAACTTTTTTCTACCCTTTGCTTTCTTGTTGGCTACAGTCAGTCAGCTTACTGTTGACCCAGCCTATCCTGATGTGCTAGGGAGACTGAAAATCCCACTGAAAAAGGAGCTATGAATTTCTTGACTAGTACTATAAGCTATGCGTATATTTATACTGAACATCACCATCATGACATCACACTGGCATTAAACTCAATCTTAATTGGACAGAACCAAGTAATGAATTGGGAGTCAACATTTTAAATCCATTTTATTCACCACTTGCTCATTGTGCTGAGTTCTGCTGATCCGAGTACAAAATGTTCACAAACAACCCAATCATAAAGATTATGAAAAAAGGTTTCTGAAATGAATGCATTTGCAGATTAAAAGAGAGAATTGGAATGCCTCCCTGCTGGGTTTAGTGTAATAATATAAAAATCAACAGCATTGTTAGGGCAACTGGAAAAAAAGTGAAATTTAAAAAAAAACGGAATATAAATTAATGAAAACATCAAAACAGAAAGTCTCCTTTTGCAGTTCTCAAAATTATTCTCCTTTATAGCTTCAGCTGGTAGAAAGTCATCTCCACCCTCTTATCCTCATTCCGTCTGTCTGACTCTCTCTCTATCTCTAATGTATAGATGTGTTTATGTTCAGGGAACCCTGACACACTTGCAATGATAATGTTTAAGAAACATTTAGACAGGTACATGGATAGGACAGGTTTAGAGGGATATGGGACAAATGCAGGGAAGTGGAACTAGTGTAGATGGGACATGTTGGCCCTTGTGGCCCAGTTGGGCCAAAGGGCCTGTTTCAATGCTGTAAGACTTTATGATTCTATAAATCACCCACCTCTTGATGTGGGGAGGCGTATTGTGAAGTCTGATACTGGGTGGCTCAGAGACGGCATTGGGTACTTTCACTTCTGAGGTGTGTGACTCAACAATTACACGGTGAGTGTGGGTGTTTGTTGGAGACTGGACCTGCTCCATTTCAGGTTAAACATCCCCTTCCCTCTCGTTCTCATCTAATCATTTCCCCCACCTCACCCATACCTTTCCTCCCACTCCCCCTACCCCCATCTTTCATCCAGTTTGTTTTTCTTCCTCCACCTCCTCACCTACTCACCACCCACTGCCCCTCTATTACAGGTTCCCAATTTTATTCCTTCCCATTCCCTCCTATCCATCATCCCTCCCTCTGGCTCTACATTTTACTCTCCACCTTCCTTCCTCATCAGATTCCACTGTTTGCACCTTCTTGCCATTTCCAATTATCACCTCTGTCCTTGGCTGTTATTTGTATCTTTCTCTCCCTTAAGCGATTTATTTACCAATGAACACTTGGATCCACCTATCACTTGCCCCATCCCATCCCTTCATCTCTTTCTACCAACTATCTCCTCTCTGCTCCATCAGTCTGAAGAAGGGGTGGCACAGTGGCACAGTGGTTGAGCTGCTGCCTTACAATGGTAGAGACTCGGGTTTGATCCTGACCTCGAGTGCCATCTGTCTTTTTCTTTGTGCACGTGTGTCTCTCTCTGTCTCTGTTTGTCTGCCACTCTACTCCTCTCTCTCTTTCCACACTTGACATTGGCTGTTCCTCTCCATACTCAAAATCAACGAAGACCGCACAGAGGCGCAATGGCAGAGTTGCTACCTTACAGCGCCAGAGACCAGAGTTCGATCATAACTATGGGTGCTGTCTGTGCGGAGTTTGTACGTTCTCCCTGTGGCCAAGTGGGTTTTTTCTGGATGCTCTGGTTTCCTCCCACATTCCAAAGGCGTGCAGGTTCGTAGGTTAATTGACCTGTAAATTGTCCCTAGTGCGTGGGATAGAACTCGTGTAAGGGGTGCTCGCTGCTCGGCGTGGACTCATTGGGCCGAAGCACCTGTTTCCATACTGTATCTCTAGACTAAACTAAGCTAAAATAAACCAGTTTGCCTTTAAGTTCAGAGGGACTGAGGCTGGTGGAACAGCTTGCCTACTGACATTGCATTGCAGTGCCAGTGATATTTACTGCCTGAAAACAAATCACTGCAAACTGGACAAAAACCCAGTAAATATTTACTGCCAAGCTTGCTTCAGGAGCAATAAAAGGACAGCTGGTCTAATGAACAGGCAAGTGGCAAATATAATCTCAAATGGTATGAAGGGAAATGCTTTGTACAATTGCCAGTGACTCTCAGTCGCTCCTTGTTACCTTTCTTTTTAGAAAGGCTAAGGTAGCCGGTGATACTCTATTTGGGTGCGATATTACAGCATGTGATCTGAGGAAACGTCTCTCCACCAATAGACCCCACAGTTCACAATCCACTTGCTGCATTCCTTGTAACATCAAATACCAATTTCTAGAATCTGAGTACACTAGCATAACCTCACCTGCAACGCTCTAAAGACAGTACAACTCCAACGGTCTACTATCTGTCCAGAACAAGGGGTCACAGTTTAAGGATAAGGGGGAAGTCTTTTAGGACCGAGATGAGAAAAACATTTTTCACACAGAGAGTGATGAATATGTGGAATTGTCTGCCACAGAAGTTAGTTGAGGCCAGTTCATTGGCTATATTTAAGAGGGAGTTAGATGTGGCCCTTGCAGGGATCAGGGGGTATGGAGAGAAGGCAGGTACAGGATACTGAGTTGGATGATCAGCCATGATCATATTGAACGGTGCAGGTTCAAAGGGCGGAATGGCCTTCTCCTGCACCTTTTTTCTATGTTTCTATGTTTCTATCTGACTATTTGAAATCCCAATGGATTTGTATCTGTATCTCCAATTGGTGTTGTCCATGCTCCCATCCCACTAACCGGATCCTCTGCTCCTGTGCACCCTTTAACTTAACCATTGAAAATTGCTGAGGTCTTTCTTCCCGTACTCCCTTTAAATTTACTGGGTTCACTGGAGAATTTATTATAACTGCATTTCATTTTTTTAAATAGCTTAACGATTTGTTGGATTAATAATAGAATAATAGCCAGAAAATCTGTCAGTCTTATAAATGGGATTAGTAGAGATAGATCAGATAGATCAGATTGTCCACATGGACATGGTGGGCTGAATGGAATGTTCCTGGACCATCTGATGTGACCCTTTATAAAAAATGTCCTTGCTTCCATCCATTTATTTTACTGAGTACTTTGGATTTGCATCGATTGGTAACCAATTTTCCTACCAATAAAAACTCATTCTGTTCCATTAAATCTCTGAATTCATCATCTCTATTAATTCACACTTTAACCTTTCCTGCAAGAAACAGCATCCTCATTCAATTCCAGAGAACTTACAATGTGCGGTCTTTAATCCTTCTTAAGCATGTAGGTACAGCAGGCAGTGAAGAAAGCGAATGGCATGCTGGCCTTCACAACAAGAGGAGTTGAGTATGGAGCAAAGAGGCTTTCTGCAGTTGTACAGGGTCCTAGTGAGACCACACCTGGAGTATTGTGTGCAGTTTTGGTCTCCAGGACATTGCCATTGAGGGAATGCAGCATAAGTTCACCATATGTTGATAGAATGGAGTGGCTGGGCTTGTATACTCTGGAATTTAGAAGGATGGGAGGGGATCTTATTGAAACATATAAGACTATTAAGGGTTTGGACATGCTAGAGGCAGGAAACATGTTCCCAATTTTGGGGGAGTCCAGAACCAGTGGCCACAGTTTAAGAATAAGGGGTAAGCCATTTAGAATGGAGATGAGGAAAAACTTTTTCACACTGAGAGTTGTGAGTCTGTGGAATTCTCTGCCTCAGAAAGCGGTGAAGGCCGGTTCACTGGATTCTTTCAAGAGAGAGTTAGATAGAGTTCTTAAAGATAGCAGAGTCAGGGGATATGGGGAGAAGGCAGGAACGGGTACTGATTGTGGATGATCAGCCATGATCACATTGAATGGCGTTGCTGGCTCGAAGGGCCGAATGGCTTACTCCTCCACTTATTGTCTATAGTCTACTGTCTATTGTCTATTGATATGAAGACCAAACCTGCACAGACCACTCCAGGTGTGTCTTCATCAAAACCTAGTATAATTCCAACAGGAGATCGCTCAAGAAATTATCGGCCAACATCACCACTCTCCACATCCTCTTATGTGTTAACCTTCTATATGTCACATACAAGAACATTTAGATCTCCCTGAACACCAATGATTACTAGGTTTGGAAAAGTGAAAGTTTTTCTCTTCTTTTCTTCCTTCTCTTCTTTTCTATTTCTCGGGCTCAGACTATCCCCCAGAACTCTGGCGGCCTTTCATGTAATCGTGTATCCCAAGCGAGGTGAAAGAGTTGGCTATCTATTCTGCTGGTTTCTTTGGATTGGTTTTGAAATGGAAATTAGCAGCAGCTAATTAATAATTAACCAGAAATGAATAGATTCATAGATTGATTGAGATACCACAAACTATTCCAACAATGCACGATGCAAGTTTGCTTCCTGGTATGCATAGCAGGTTTGAAGGAACAAATGAGAGAGAATATATCATTGATGTCTAACAGATTTGTGATTAGCTTAACCTTGAACATTCTCCCAATTGTCAGGTTGCTTGAATCAGTCTACATCCTTCACAATGGAACTTAACAACTGATTGTCTTGACTGTTTCCTGATCATTATACAATTGTTTTTTGCTTCAAAGCAGTTCCTTGGAGTAACAAATGATTTGGTTCTGTGAGTCCTAATGAGGCCAACATGGGACCCACAGACTTTCCCCCAGCTGGGGCCCAATGATGAGGTGGGCAGTTGATATTCTGCCTCCACAATTTGCACTGGGCTTCCGGTCACTCCCAAAACATGACAAGGTTCTCACTTACATCCTCAATGCCCTGCCTCTGCTTTAAGAGCACAGAACATAGAACACCACAGCACAGGAACAGACCTTTTAGTTTAGTTTAGTTTAATTTAGAGATACAGCGCGGAAACAGGCCTTTCGGCCCACCGACTCCATGCCGACCAGCGATCCCCGCACATTAACACTATCCTACAGACACAAGGGACAATTTACAGATGTAGGAAAGAACTGCAAATGCTGGTCTCAACCCGAAATGTCACGCATTCCTTCTCCCCAGAGATGCTGACTGTCCCGCTGAGTTACTCCAGCATTTTGTATCTACCAGGGACAATTTTCACATACACCAAGCCAACTAACCTACATACCTGTACATCTTTGGAGTGTGGGAGGAAACCGAAGATCTCGCCGAAAACCCATGCGGTCACAGGGAGAACGTACAAACTCCTTACAGAAAGCCCCCGTTGTCAGGATCGAACCCGGATCTCCGGCGTTGCAAGCACTGTTAAGGGGCTGTCCCATTGCGGCGACCTAATCTGCGAGTTTAGAAGAGTTTGCCCTAGACTCAAACTCGCAGCATGGTCGACATGTGGTCCTAGGAGGTCCTATGAGGTAATTGGAACTCTCCTTCATGCTCGAGGGAAGTTCCCCCATACTCGCGGCCTCAGCTAGGTCGCGGAAAATTTTTCAGCATGTTGAAACATTTTCCGCGAGTAAAATTTGGTTGGTATTGGTTCTTTTTAACTTGTCGTGCAGTGGAGTGGGGTAGCTATTTTGTTAAGCCAGTCGAGAGCAGCTGTAGGCAATCTCCTTCATTGACCAGGCATTTTGATTGGTTCATTGGAGTTTTCAGGACCAAGGAAAACCGACCGGTAGGTAAAATGCCCGCTAAACTTTATTAAACGTTGTCTGGCTTTTTAAAAGTTTCTCCACTCCTTCTCCCCCCCCCCCCCCTCCTCCCCTCCTCCCCTTCTCTCCCTCTCTCTCTCCTTCTTTCTCTTTCTCTCTCCTTCTCTCTCCTCTCTCTCTCCTTCTCTCTCCTTCTCTCTTCTCTCCCCCTCTCTCCCCTTCTCTCCCCCTCAGCGCTCTCTAAAGGACTTACCATACACTGTGCAGCCATCTTTTACCATCCTCTTCATTATAGGTGTGAATTTCAGACAGCGCTCCCCCGCTTTCCCCGGCCCCCGCCTTTGTGGTGTGTGTGTGTGTGTGTGTGTGTGTGTGTGTGTGTGTGTGTGTGTGTGTGTGTGTGTGTGTGTGTGTGTGTGTGTGTGTGTGTGTGTGTGTGTGTGTGTGTGTGTGTGTGTGTGTGTGTGTGTGTGTGTGTGTGTGTGTGTGTGTGTGTGTGTGCAGTCAGTCGATCCAGCTCACGGTTTCATCGCTGACGGTTGATCCAGCTCGACCCTTTCCAGGGGAGTGCCTATCTTAAAGCCTTTTAAATGCCACTATTGTATCTACTTCCACAACCACACCAGGCAACGCATTCCAGGCACCCACCATTCTCTGCCCCACAGATCACATTTCAACTTTGCCTTTCTTAATTTAAACCTAAACCCTCAAGTCTTTTACATTTCCACCCTGGGAAAAATGTTCAAACTGTTACCCTATCTAAACCTCATATAATTATATATACTATCAGGACTCCTCTCAACCTCCAAAGCTCCTGTGAAAACAATCCAAGTTTGTCCAACTTATTTTAGTTATTACCCTCTAATCCAAGTAGCACTTGGTAAATCTATTCTATACCCACTCCAAAGCCTCCACATCCTTCCCATATTGGGGTGAGCAGAACTGCACACAATACTCCAAAGCTGCAACTAGACTTTGAAGATTGTGGCCCGAGGATTCACAGATGTCAGTGGAGTTGTTACATTCTTTCACTTGGGATTTTGAGAATGTCTTTGAATATGTTCATTGTAACTTTTTCCCCAAGACAGAGCTTGGAATAGGATGCCAGGTATGCAAAGCGTGGAGCTGGGCCAATGAAGACAAGATGAGTGTCAGCAAGGCCTCAGGTTAAATGGAAATTAGAACAGTATCGATCCATGGAACGGCAATGGTCTCTGAGGTATGAATCTCATTGCATTACCCGCTGCCAAGTATGTGTTATGTAGACCCCTGTTTAATAGGATAAGTGGTAGATTTCAAAAGTGGTAGAGCTAAATATGTTTATTGAATTTGTTAAGTAATTGCCCAGAGAATAACATATCCCCATTATTTGGCAGGCTTGACAATAGTGTTACCTATCCAAAATGTTGTCCGGCAATTTGTAGGTTGCCTCTGACCGGTGACAGGTGCAGAAACATTTCACTTGTGGCCTTCCCCACCTCCTGTGGCTCTATTGTGTGAAGGGTGCTGAACTGGTGAAAGAGTGAGTGGGCATAGCCAGACGGAGAGGTAAGAGTGGAACCACTGAGGATTGTCCAGTATTGCAAAAGCAAAATGCACCCTACTCTGGTGAATGCCACGCTAGAGGGCGGTGAATGAACACCACTTAGATGAAAAAAATGAAAGGCACCTTTCAGTTTACTGCAGAAGCCACAGATGCTGGACAACTGAATTAAAAATGAACATTATTAGAGATACTCAACATGTAACGCAGCATCTGTGGAGAGACGAAGAAGAGTTAACATTTCAATGCCCTTTCATCAGAACATTTCTTCCACCTGAACTCTGTTTCTTGGTCTTCAGATGCTGCCCATGGCATCATAAGTCCACAACATAGTATTAAGATAGGTATGAAGATGGCTGATTACACAAATCTGGGCTCGATGTTCCTTAGGATTGGTATGGGTGAGTTGGGACTCATGAAAAACATTTGCAAGAATATTTCTTGATTGGGAACATTGAGCATGTTATGTGGTAATAGCTATGAGTTGTATTCAATTTCTGAAATTCAATTTTACTGAACCCAATGAGTTAATGTAACTGAATCACAAGTAGAGTGCAATGCATAGTTGCCACGAGATAGTGTTTAGCTCCACTGATCGACCGAGGATGAATGTCTAAGCAATTGCAACTTTGTGAACTTCAAGGAAATTTTCCCCTGAAATTGCACTCAAAACCTTTCAAGATGTGCCCATGGCTCCCCCTCGTGGTCAGAATATTCATTCTGTACAGCTCGACAAATACTGGAAATTAGCGTTGTAGTGAAGTTCTGCATCACTTGTAGATTCCCTTCAGCAACTTCATGAGTCCAACCGACTATTTTTAATTCGCCCCAAATGATCAATTAGGAAGTGATCTTATTGCTCCTGAAAACATGCAACAGATTAATCAGGGCAAGTAGATGCAGCATGAACAGTACTCATTTTGGAATTTAGGTCCTTAGATCCGTGCTACAGTGTAATCTCCTTTTATGAATCATGTATCCTTATAACAAGTTACCCAGATGAGGAAATGGGTTCAGGATCCTACATGTTGCTCTCTGCTTTCTGTCAGATCTCACCTCCACTAGCTCTTTTTTTCAGCATGATGTACACATCTTAAACTTTCTCAAGATGAGCAATGCTGCAATTGTTCAATTTTGAATGTTCTGTCTATCTGGACTGGGAACCGACCGCTCTTCATCCTATTCAGTTATCTCTTGTGGCCTTTCTGTTGATGAGACAACTCCATCTGCAACCTAGTGCAAGGATACTGCAAAAGTCAATGTCATCCAGAGTGCCTATTGCGTTCTAGCAATGTTTCAACTAATAGACAAATATTCAACTTGGATAACTCACCAGAAATATGAAGGATGCTGAAGCTATAGATACGGTCATCAGCACCTCTGAATCGCTGATCAAGTTGGCAGTCCTGAAAGTCCTGAAAAGCAGAGATGTACAACTGGATCTGGGGCAGATGGTGCAAAAACCAGCACAAAGGATACATCTACTTGATCTACTACCAGTCTAGCCATGGCAGATGCTTTGTTTGTGATAGCATGAAGAGAAGAGACCACCATATCATCCTTCGGAAGATAAAAGTCCCCTCTTCACACCAAGCTGTGTGGTGCAGCTCAAAACATGGCATCTATGAGGTGTTGTGGACCATCAGCAGCAGCAGAAATAAATACCACAGACACCTGTAAGTTCATGGCCTTGCACATCTCTCAATCTGCCATTACTGTCAAGCCTGGGGATTATCCTTGGTTCAATGAGAAGGTGCCTGCTGCGACCAGCACTGGGCATAACCAAACAGGAAATACCAAACCGGTGAACCTGCAAAACAGGATGTGCCACGTTAAAAACAGAATATAATCAGCCAAAAAAATCAGACACCCAATGGATCAGACCAACGCTCTGGAGTCGTACATCTAGCTACAAACACTAGTGGGCAATTAAACAATCAAAATGAGGAGGGAGTTCCAAAAACATCCCCATTCTCAATGGCAGGGTGCAGCATGTGAGTGCCAGAGACAAGGCTGAAGCATCCATGACCACATTTAGACAGGGATGATGAATGTCTTTCCCCCAAATCTGCACCATTACCATTAACAATCTAGACTTCATCTTTAATCAAATTGCCATCATTGAAAGCCTCAATGCATAGGTCTGGTATTGACATTAACCAGAACCACAACCGGACCAGCCACAGCAATGGCTGGAAGTGCAGTTTTGAGGCTGGGTATCTTACAGCAGGTGATTCACATCTTGACACCGCAAGGATTATCTACCACCAGGAAGGGACAAGCCAGGAGGGAAATGGAATACTTTCTACTTGCTTGGATGAGGTTAGTGAAAACCCTCAAGAGGCTCAACCCCATCCAGGACAAAGCAGCCCGTTTGATCTGCAACCCATTCACAACACCAATTATTCACTTCTCCACTACCAACGCACAATGTCTGTAGTGGGTACCATTGACTATAGGCAATGCAGCTAGTCTTCCAGGCTCCAAAAACGCATCCCTGATGCATGACCTCTATGGCAAACCTGGGCAGGTCACAACAAAAGATAGGGCCCGGGGAGTGCTGCAGATCGGGGAGATCAAGGGTGCAGGAAGATAGTTCCATGAAAGTGGTGGCTCAGGTAATAATAATAATAATAATAAATTTTATTTTTGGGCGCCTTTCAGAAATCTCAAGGACACCTTACAGAGATTAACAGGAATAAAAAACATATAATCAGAATAAAATAAATAATAAAGACATCACAGAAACACAAATTAAAAACAGAATTCAGTCCAAAAACAAAAAATCAAAAACACAGTGTGAAAAGAGAGCAGCGGCAGCTAAAGCGCGCCAGCGTCCACTCTCCCTTCCGAGAGCCATCCTGGACAAAGACTAACAGGATTACTTACAGACAAAAAAAATCATCCCCCCACAATGGATACCACTGTGGGAGAAGGCACAATGTCCAGTCCCCAACCCCAAGTTCACCCAAAGTCAGGCCTATTGAGGCCTCCGCAATTGCCTCTACGGCTTTACCAGGCTTATACCTGGGATGAGAAGATTTGTTTTATTATGAGCAGTTTGGATCTGTATTTTATGTAATGCACATGAATATGCAGAGATCTTATTGCAGCATATAAGGTCCTGAGGGAACATCAGAGGAGACACTGAGATGTTTTCATCGTGTCAGAGTCTCGAATGAGGTGATGTGGTTACAAGGTAAGAGGAAGCTCATTTAAAACAGAAGTGTGTAGAAACTCTTCTTGCAAAGAGTGAGAATTTCTGAAACCTTCCCCCAGAGAGATGTGGAGGTGTTATACTGTTACAGGTATTTAATGTGGAGGTAGATAAATATCGGAATCGGCAGGTATGATGAACCTGCACACAAGATGAGATGAGGACTGAGCCAGATTAGCCACGATGAATGACATGAAAGATTGAGGGGCTGAGTAGCCTTCTCCTGCTCCTGTTTTCTCATGCTCTACATAGGATATCAAACATAAAAAGGTACAGCACATGAACAGGCTCTTTGGCCCACATTGTCCGTGCTGAACCCGATGCCAAGCCAAATTTCATCTACCTGCAAATGCTCCATATGGCTCCATTCCCTGCATATCCATGTGCCCATGTAAATGTCTCTTAAACACCACTATCCTACCTGCCTCCACTTTCAGCCCTGGTAGTGCGTTCCAGATACTCACCACTCTCTATGTAAAAAACCCGTACATCTCCTTTAAACTGTCTACCCTATTTTTGTCTCCCATAATTTGCAATACTTCTACCAGGTCACCTCTCAACTTCCGATGCTCCAGACAAAACAATTCAAGTTTGCCCTTATAGCTAATACGCCTTAACCCAGGCTGCACTTCTGCCCCTTTCCAAAGCCTCCACACCGTCCCTGTAATGGGGGGGGGGGGGGGGGGGGGGGGGGGGGGGGGGGGGGGCCAGAACTACAAGCAATACAGGGCAGCACAGCTGGTAGATCTGCTGCCTCATAGCACCAGGAACCCAGGTTTGATCCTGACCTTGGTGCTGTCAGTGTGAAGGTTGAATGTTCTTCCTGTGAACACATGGATTTTCTCCTGACTTCCTCCCACATTCCAAAGACTTGCGGGTTTATCGTTTAATTCACCTCTATAAATTGCCCATAGGGTGTTGGGAGTCGATGAAAAGGCGGGATCACATAAAACTAGTGTGAATGGGTGATCGATAGTTGGCATGGACTCGGTGGATCGAAGGGCCTTTCCCATACTGTACCTCTAAATTAAATTAAACAATATTCCTTATAAACATTTGCTTTGAATGCAGAGACAGCTTTGACGAAAAGCCGGTGAAACCCAAATCCGGGAAATCAGTCTCTTTTATGATGAATACTTCTGGAAATGATACTATGCCTTTTGTTTTTATGTTCTAGTGCTGTCTAATGCTTCTTGTATTTATACTGTCAGTTCGTTTTTACACTTCACCCCTTGTTTGTCGAACTGGGCCTTAATACATTGGGAGGGATCAGAAGGATTAGCATTGACTGTTAACCTTGAAAGGGGAGAAAAAGCCACCTGATTCTTCAAAGTTCACACATAAAGGGGAAACAAAGGATTATAGGTGACATGACAAGGATGTTAAAATTTGAGGAAGGGATTCTGTGGAATTTGAGAGAAGGCTGCTAATCGGAGATTGGAGCTTAAGCATTAATGCAGGCACAAAGCACATAGGGTTCAGAAGGAGTGGATTAATTTATAAATAAAAATAAAAGTATAACCTTTTGACATCTTCAGAATAAAGATATATTAACCCAACAGATTTCTATTATTAAACTATGGTATACCACAAACGTGAAGTTAAATCTGTGTTTGAAATTGACTTCATTGGCTTCATATGAGACTAGCTTTCAGAATTGTCCCACACATAGCAACCCTAACTACTCACTAACGCTGTAATTCTAATATTGGCTTCATCTGTTGCTTATTCTCTGCTCAGATCACACTTCAAGCGTATTGGTCACCAGATTGAAGAAGACTTGCCTTGTGGCCTGACCTGCAGTTCCATGAGTCACCACTTGTGAGGTCTTCAGCTCTGGAGAAAGATGAAAGATGCATACAAATTATATTATTGAGATATAAAACACAGTTATGGGCCTGTCCCACTTAGGCGACTGCAGGAGACTATGCAGTTGCCACATGTTTGCGGGTGGTTGCCGGGGAGTCGCCTTCATGGTCGTGAGGAGTTGCCACATTCTGGGAATTAGTCGCGGCCTCATTATGGTCGCCGTGAATGTTTTAACATGTTGAAAAATTAGCGCCGACTGGAATGAAGCCGCCATGGAGAGTAGCGAGAATTCTCGAGCCGTAGGTGGGTCGCCAGGAGGTCCTAATGGGTTGCCAGGAGGTCAAAGGTTATCGGAGGTTCCCATAGTTTGTAGCCGGTGCTGACCGGTGAATTTTATTGGCTCATTGGGGAAAAAAAGGTAAGCAGTAGTGTTCAGAACCAAGGATAACCGACCGGTAATGTTAAATGTCCGCTGAGCTTCACAGCCGTGTGTCTCTGGCTTCTTAAAAGTTGTCTCCACTCCTTCTCCCCCCTCTCACACCCCTCCTCTACTCTTTTAAAGAGCTTACCATACACTGTGCTTCAGCCGTCTTTTTACAGCGCCAACCTTCCTGTTCATCGCGGTGCGTGTCTGTTTCATCTTGGCTTTGCACCGTGTGAATTTTTTAGACAGCGCTCCCCCCCGCTTGCCCTGTCTCCCGCCTGCATAACGGGCTGGAATGTGAAGGAAGCGATGTGTTTGTGTGTATGTGTGTTCCACTCTGACAGTCGCCGTTCCATTGCTGGTTTTTCAGCTGGCAACTTGACAGTCGCCGGCAGTCTGCTGAAAAATCGCCTAAATGGGACGTCCATTTAAGGCAAAATGGCAGGTATTTCAGGGAATAATACAGAAGGTGCAGGATCAGTTCATTCCAAAGGGGAGTAAGAGGCGACCGTGGCTGACAAGGGAAGTCAAGGACAGTATAAAAATAAAAGAGAAGAGGTATAACAGCGCAAAGATGAGCGGTAATCCAGAAGATTGGGAAACTTTTAAAGAGCAACAGAAGATAACAAAAAAAGGCAATACGGGGAGAAAAGATGAGGTACGAAGGAAGGCAAGCCAGCCAAGAATATAAAGCAGGATAGTAGGATTGAAAACAAAGTTCTTGCATTATGAATCACAAACATTTTTATTCAGTCATCATCATGCTCTGTAACAGGCAAAACCCTGCTCTTCTCTCTAAAGAGCCTCCCCACATACAGGACATCATTTCACTTTTGACTTGCGATTACTTAATGGATTTGAACAATGAATTGACTTGCCCTCGTTTCAGAGTCACCTCACAGCTGGATGAAGTTGAATTTAATTCACAAGTCACTCCTGATTAAAATATTTGCCCTGAATTCAAATTAAAATGTATAAGACGAGTGGCTGTGCTCAGTGTGTTTTGGAGGAAAGGTTATGTGGGTGAACAGCAAACAGAATTGCAAATATTTTCCACCTGAAACATTTATTTGGCCCATACTTTATCAATTAAATGAGCAGAGGCAATTTTACCCGCAAGTAATTGCTTCTAAAGCATCAGGAATTAGTAATCCTCTGGGGCTTTGAAACATATCTTTAAAGAGAATGATTCTGCAGTGGAGCGGGGCCAGTCACTTTACTGACACACAGAACAAGGAAGTTGAGGATCATGATGATATTGTGAACTGTGGAAGGGAAATGAGAATGTCAGAGGAATAATACTGTAACTACTGAGGACATGTGAACACACTTCAACGAGTACCATTGCCAACGTTAGGTAACAATCAAGAAATAGTTTTACTTAGTTGGAAGGACATTTGCCCGAGTGCCCTTTTAAGCGAACTCATCCATCAAACAAATGGTGGTCATACAACTTGCCAGATTTTACACCCTCCCAACAATATATATGATCATCAAATGTAAATGATATACTGTGGCTACAGAGGGAAGTTTGTAACGTGCCACTGTTGTTCTCACCTGTAGTTTAGGAATTTATGAACACAGATTCAGGAGAGGTACCCAACACCCAACCCTGCATCAAAGGTACTGGAAACATAGAGAATCATAGAAAATAGGTGCAGGAGTAGGCCGTTCAGCCCTTCGAGCCAGCACCGCCATTCAATATGATCATGGCTGATCATCCAAAATCAGTATCCCATTCCGGCTTTTTCCCTATATCCCTTGATTCCCTTGGCCATAAGAGCTAAATCTAACTCTCTCTTGAAAACAACATATGATCTGTACATTTAATGGTCCTAACCTAATTATAGTGTCAACAACAGCCTGCAATTTCACTGAACTTGGCACCTCAAATGTGGAAATGTTTCAAGGAGAAGAAAAGACCAGGGTAAGTTTGCAAAATATATTTATGTAATCCATCCCCTTCATCATGGTCATTTTTCATGAACATGAAGAGTGTGGCAGTGTTCAGGAGGTCTCCCCATGTACCACATTCATAAGATCATAAGTGATAGGAGCAGAACTAGGCCAGTTGCTCCATTCTGCGCAGTTGTTTGGCGGGTGAGTCAGGCCTACGGCGGGAGTATTCCGGAAAGCTGCACTTGTCCAACTCACCTGCCAAACAACCGCACTGCGGACCAGAACCTGCCTGGTAGGCCCGACTCGCCCCCAGAGGCCTCCCAGCAGCTGCAGAAAAGCCGGACGGCACAGCCTGCCTGGGCCAAATGGAGCCTCAACGGCAGTGGTGAGCCTCGGTGGCGGTCGGGTTTCAGTGGCGGTGAACATCGGCTCGAAGCCTCAAGGCAAACAGCCTCAGCAGTGAGGCCTTGGCGGCGGTGGTGGAGCCTCAGCAGTGGGGCCTTGGTGGCGGTGGTGAAGCCTCAAGGCATTGGAGCCTCAGCAGTGGGGCCTTGGCGGCGGTGGTGGAGCCTCAGCAGTGGGGCCTGGCGGCGGCGGTGAAGCCTCACGGCATTGGAGCATCGGCAGTGGGGCCTTGGCGGCGGTGGTGGAGCCTTGCGGATATTGATGAGGGTTTACTGCATTTAAAAAGAAATTTTTTAAAAAACATTTAAACCATTTAAAAACACACAAACTGTTCCCCCGCAATGCTCATTACACTGCGAGAGGCATAACTGAAGTTGGGTCGGGTTTACTGAAGTGGCGGAAGTTATGCTCCGGTGTGTAATAAACGTCAGTCCATTGAATCTCGCAGGAGTGGACCATCTTGCTCCGCTCTAAGATCTTTGGTTCACAGTCTGCACATGGTGTCTTAGGGCTAGGAATGTGAGAGGGCTGAGAGGAATGCTGCGATTCTGTACCAAAAAGGTCTACCCATCCTTTTAAATGTTGGGCTTCCTTCCTTTCAAGGTCAACACTAACCGCTGCATTTTTGCTGAATTTAATCAATTTAATTTTTGTCTGGACCACTTCCCCTTTAAGAGCCACTGAAGTCAACTTCCCTTTAAGAGTTTCTGCTCTTCTCTACTCCTGCTCCCAATCTTTGGTATCTCTCTCCTTTCAGAAATCTCCAGAGAAGGACCAGCTCTCACCTCTTCTAGCTCTATTCCCAGCCTTGAAGCTGCCATCCTCCACTTCGTTAACCCAACAATTTCTTTAGTCACTTTCCACTTCGTGAAATACATTTTCCATAATCCTATAAGCTCGTTTCTTCTCTCGTTATTCCCATACTTCCTCGCAATTTTCTCGATATACGTTATCCCAGTCGCTGACTTCAGACCACCTATCGGCAATAATTCACTTCCTAGCTCTTTGTTCAATTTTCCCGAAGATTCCCATAACATCTCGGTTCTCAGAGAAAATTCATCACACATTAATTGGATTGGGCTTTCAGAAGATATGGTTAGGTCCTTGTCGAGATTATTTTCCATGGTTTTTGTACAATAGAAACAATACAGCTACAGATAATTTTATGACTCACCAACACAATACAGATAAGTTTCTGACTCGCTAACACCTCACATCTCTACAATAGTTCGCTCCCTTTCAGTCTCCAAGGCTATCTAGATCACTCTTGAACAATAGCTAACATCTCCCAAAGCACTAACAGACTCACGCCTTTCTCAAACAATCACACAGTTAAGTTAGTAAGTAAGTAAGTTTATTGGCCAAGTATTCACATACAAGGAATTTGCCTTGGTGCTCTGCCCACAATTAACAATACAACATACAGTGACAGTTACGAATTATTCAGAAAACACTAAACATTAATAATAATAATAAAACATTAATGATAAAACACCATTGATCAAGCATGTGAACCAACAAAATACCAGATCAAAGGGATGCTACAGATTTTTGGCTGTTGAGTAGAGCAACTACTCATGGATAAAAACTGTTTTTATGTCTGGCTCTGGCAGCTTTGACAATCCGGAGTCGCCTTCCAGATGGAAGTGATTCAAAGAGTTTGTGGCCAGTGTGAGAGGGGTCAGAGATGATGTTGCCTGCTCGCTTCCTGGCCCTTGCAGTGCACAGTGTTAATCTTCCCAATCTACCGGTCAATCACTATTCACTCGCTCTGTTCAATCACTCTGTTCAATCTCTATTCAATCGCACACTCAACTCTCTTATCAATCAGCTCTCTCATTCGCAATCACCCATTCAACTTCCAGTCTGTATACAGTTCCAGCTTCCAGACTAAGGTGCTTAATATTCAAATAGCAGCAGTCTCTCCCACTCAAAATACTTCAATTTAACAGAGACAGATGAATCCTAACCGCGCAAGCAAAACTATACTCAAGCCAGAAACTATACCACCTATTACAAGCAAACAAAAACACACAACAATATAAACTATAGGCATCAATATTAAATCACCCACTATTTTAATTCCTCCTCGTGGTGTGCTCAGTCGACGGAACAATCCCTCCCCCGAAGCAATCGATCGGAAGGATACGAACCCCCGATCGAACAACCACGGATCGGACTTCAATACTAACACAATCCCAACCAAACCAAATTCTTATCTCTCTAACCCACTATTACCCCAGTTTCTGAACACTCAAACTCTTGAACAATACACAATAACAATTCACGACCTTAACAGTTTCCAAAAGTTTCTTACACGCAACAAAGTATTTATATACCGTTTGGATCTGGGCCCGATGCCTTTACAAAAGTCCTCCCCATCTTTTCAGAGATCCGGATATCTCAAACATGCGTAGACTTTAACTAACATAGGCTCACCCTGTCAAAAAGGCTTCTTCCTTTCCACCTGCTTGGCACCGAGTCTCTTCACGTTTTCCAATCTGCGCCCCCAGCAACGATGATCAATGCTTCACCGCTTAGCACGTAATACCCAGTTTTGTTTTTCAATATTTCGTCAATCAGATACCAATTCTGGGCAGAGCATTTAACCCAGCTTATCTGCACGGAACAATTTTGGGGGTTTTCACCAACTGCTGCAGCTACCAAATACAACCAAGTTTTACAGGCCTTAAACCCAGAGGAGAGGGTCTTAAACCCAACCCTGGTGTTATGTTATGGGCCTTTAACCCAGTAGGGCCTCTAACCCCAAAAGCACTAACGCCCTCAGTGCTTGCTCGACTCTGTTCTATGATCTCGTTGGGACCCTTTCCCAAGCCCGCGAATGATCGATCTGCTCTGACTAACGAAAGGACGTAAATCAATGCGAAAACCGCACCGTGGCGCCGATTTCTGCACTCGCCACTGGAACAGCTCATACTAGCAATGTTACAAAATTTTGAGATTTAAAAAATCAAGTCTGCAATTCATCCCATCAGATAAAGCATAACAATAAGTTTAATTTGACACCTAATTCACTTTCATATCTCAAGTAATAAAAATGTTATGGCCATTTTCATACTCGGAAATTAGCATCTTGTTCCCTATTGATTTTCTATGGACATAACAAAAAAGCTGTGATCGTGGACAGTCAAAAGCACATAACCTTCTTAAAAATTAAGAGAACTGAATGAAATTTTCAGTTATCATAGATTGAACCATTCTGAAACAAATATAAAATAATCTAACTTGGATGACCTGAAATTAAAGCATATAATTAGTTAGTTACAGAAAACTCCAAATTTCAAACTTCAATTTACTCTTCTAAACATCTATCCATTTCTTAATAAATGATTAACTTTTTTAAATAGCCCAAGTGTCCAAATAATATTCACAAATAATTCACAATCCAATGATTTTAAATCTCATTTACATCAATTTATAGGCCAAATGGAATCTCCTTTTAGTGTTCAATTGCTGTAAATTAAAGTCAATTTGTAAATCGGCTTTCTAGTGGGTTCCTGTGAACGCGCTGGTTTAGGGAACGTTCACATTGCACTGGACTTTGTGCCATCAAATAACCCAGCAAAAATACTGCGGGATATAAAGAGCCCAAAATGAACTACTCGCTATAGAAAACTTTATACACAGGGTTATATACATGCCCCATTTAATGTAAAAATAAAGTACATACCTTTAATTGTTTGCTTTATAAAACCCTGGGACTGCGAGAGGTTGCGAGTTTAGAGAGTGATTTTTAAACTACTCTAACTATTTTACAAGGCCATAAAAACTAATAATACCTTTTGCGACAGGGTCTTTCAGCGATTTTCCGTTAATGATTTACTAGGCTGAACATTTTTGATTGCAACAGCCTAGTAAAAATCGCGTTTTAAACCCGCCCCCTCTAAACAGCGCCAAAACGCGCACATGGGGCTGGGACAGATTCTCAGCCACGATTCAGGTAGGTTTTGTAACATACCTACTCATACCTTTAATTGCAAGCTTGTGTTTGGGAGTCCGTTAAGATCCCAGATGAGCCCCCAATGTAAATAAGCTCTTCCCCCCCAGTCTAATTCAGTCAATAAAGCACTGATTCAAGCACTCAAACAACTAATCTTTATTTTTGGATAGCACAACAAATTACCCTTTACGATACCTAAACCACTGCAGGTTCGATCCTTGTATCTGCCTGGCCAAGCCCTTTAGCCTCGTGCAAGCAGAAACACTCCAAAAGGTCACGCAGTCCCAAGCGCTCTTCCAGAAGATCAACAAAGGACCTCGTGGGGGCTGCCTTTTATAGATCCCCAAACCATGAGGGGTCAAACTACAGAGGGGTGGTATATTTACAATCCAATCAAACATAGCAAATTACAACAAATTACAGCAAGTTACACAGACCAATTACAGAATCTCCTTACATTGTTGCAGAAGAAGCTTCCAGAAGAAGCTAACAGAATCTTGAATAATGCAATATTTACCCTGGGATTCAAACAAACCAGACAGGGTTTAACATTTCAATCAATCAACAAGTAACAGGGTAACTGTCTCGCAACAGTATTTACAATGTGTACACTTAGTTTGCATTCATCCAATTAACCTCATGCATTTTACATTTCCTAGGATGTCCTCTGCAGAAATCCATCTGTCAATTGAATATACATCACTGATCTGGGCCACAGACTCACTGGCATCATTCAGAAGCTTGTCCCATTTCAATGTGGAAACAAAGGACAATGGGGACCCAGCGTGGGGGAACCGATGTTGGAGGGGGGAGGGGAGAGCAAATGGAAGTGCCGGCATGCTTTGTAACTTTGTCAGTGCCGTATGTGGCCACTATTGAATACTTTGACTGTGCAAGCAAAGAATTTCACTGTGCCTAGTCACATGTGACAATAAAGTATTCCATTCCAGTGAAAAACATTATTTTGCTCTTTATTGGGGTTTTTTTGTTTATTATGTTATCTATTGAGTACTGTGTTTGCAAACCTGTTGTTATGCTGCAAGTGAGAATTTCATTGGCCTGTTTCAATACATTTGGCAATAAAACACTCTTGTCTCTTGATGTCCACTTGTGGGGTGGAAGATTGCAACCTTCACGTGGTTAGCCCTGTTTCGACAAATGCAATCAACCCGGTGTGCACAATCAAATAAGATCAAATAGAACAAGTTGTCCTACAACTTTAAGCTGTGCACGCCATGCGCAAGAAGAAGAAGAAGATACACAAAAATGCTGGAGAAACTCAGCGGGTGCAGAAACCCTTCTTCAGACTGAGGTTTGAATGAAGTCTGAAGAAGGATTTTGGCCCGAAACGTCACCCATTTCCTTCGCTCCATAGATGCTGCTGCACCCGCTGAGTTTCTCCAGCATTTTTGTGTACCTTCGATCTTCCAGCATCTGCAGTTCCTTCTTGAACAAGAAGAAGAAGATGTCCACTTGTACATCTTATACATCTTATAGAAACTTACAAAGTTCTTAAGGGGTTGGACAGGCTAGATGCAGGAAGATTGTTCCCGATGTTGGGGAAGTCCAGAACAAGGGGTCACAGTTTAAGGATAAGGGGGAAATCTTTTAGGACCGAGATGAGAAAAACATTTTTCACACAGAGAGTGGTGAATCTCTGGAATTCGCTGCCACAGAAGGTAGCTGAGGTCAGTTCATTGGCTGGGGCGCTGCACTGGCAGCAGCCTCTATCTACAGCCTGTCTGTTATTTCTATCTTTTTTTTAATTTTTAGTTAGTCTAAAGTCTTGTGTTGGGGGAAACTTTTACTTTTCTATGTGAGGGAGGGGGGCAGGGTAAGGGGGAAACCATTTCCCAGTCTCTTCCTGGCGGGGACGCGACTATTTCTCCGAGTTGCGTCCTTGCCCCCCACCTCGCGGCCTACCAGCTGGATCGGAGCGGCCTTTCCTGCCGGGAACCGGACCAGGGCTGCTACAGCGGCGGCGCAGCACTGGAGTCACCGCGGAGCGGGCGATGCCTACCTGGGTCGCCGTTTGGAGCTCCGGAGCGTTGAGCCGTTGCTCCAACATCTTGGAGCTCTGGTGCGGAGAGCTTCCAACGCGGGCAGCGCTGAACAACCTCGTGGAGTCCTGGGGCGCCTTGCAGAGGGTCTACAGCAGCAGTCTCCACCCGGCACGGCCTGCGGACTTTGGAAGCCGCCGACTCCGGTAGGAGGGGGCCGACTCTGGTGTCCACGCCGCTGAGGACGTCCCGCAGCCCCGACGTCGGACTTACAACACCCCGGCGAGCGGTCCTGAACATCGGGCCGCCCGTAGCGGCAACTGCGGAGGGCTTGGGGAGGCCCTGACCACGGGGAACAATGGAGGAAGAGACTGACTTTGGTGCCTTCCCACACAGTGGGAAACTTTGATTCTGCTGTGTGGGGATGTTTTATGTCAAACCCTATAGTGTGTTGTGTCCCTTTTTTTATTGTATGGTTGTATGGGAATTTCATTTCACTGTGCCATCTGGCACATGTGATGAATAAATCTATCTTGTATCTTGTATCTTGTATATTTAAGAGGGAGTTAGATGTGGCCCTTGTGGCTAAGGGGATCAGGGGGTATGGAGAGAAGGCAGGTACAGGATACTGAGTTGGATGATCAGCCATGCTCATATTAAATGGCGGTGCAGGCTTGAAGGCAAGGCAAGGCAAGGCAAGTTTATTTGTATAGCACCATTCGTTCAAACAGCAATTCGAGTTGCTTTACAGCAAAGAAAAAATAAAATAGTCAATAATTAAAAATTGCAAAATAAGCAATACGACAAATGTATGAATAATAAAACAACGTCAATGAAACAATAAAACGATTTTGAAAAGCACATAAAAGGGTTAAAATTAGACGGTTAAGATTACCTGCATGTCGGGTTATGGACAGGCTATAGTAAACAACAGTGCTTTTAGGCCTGATTTAAATGCGCTTACAGTCTGTGCACACCTCAGGTGTTCAGGGAGCGTGTTCCACAGGTGTGGAGCATAAAAACCGAATGCTGCTTCAGCCTTTTTAGTTCTGACCCTGGGAACACAGAGTAAACCTGTCCCTGAAGACCTGAGGAGTCTAGGCGCCTCATATACAACAAGTAGGTCAGAGATGTATTTTGGACCTAGACCATTCAGTGCCTTGTAGGTCAGTAACAGAATTTTAAAATCTATCCTCTTACACACAGGGAGCCAGTGCAAAGATTTAAGGACAGGTGTAATGTGGTCCATTTTCTTGGTGTTGGTCAAGACTCTGGCAGCGGCATTTTGGATAAGCTGCAGTTGTTTAATTGATTTTTTATTGAGACCTGTAAAGATGCCATTACAATAATCTAACCTACTAAATATATATGCATGAACAAGTTTTTCAGTGTCTTCTTTGGACAGAAATCCCTTGATTCTTGCAATATTTTTTAGATGGTAATAGGCAGATCTGGTAATGGTCTTTATATGGCTGTTAAAATTCAAATCCGAGTCCATAACTACACCAAGGTTTCTGGCTTTGTCTGTGGTTTTCAGTGCAATTGAGTCGAGTTGAGCACTCACCTCCAGCCTTGTTTTTTTGGGACCAAAGACAATAATTTCTGTCTTATTTGCATTGAGCTGGATGGCCGAATGACCTACTCCTGCACCTAATTTCTATGTTTCTATGTATTCCAGTCACAGCATTTACTGCCAATCCTGGATCAATGTAACTCATTAAGCCATTTAGGAGTCAGCCACATAGACTGCGTCTGGAGTCACATATCAGCCACACCACATACTGTATAAGAACAGAACAAACAGCACATTGGGCCTAGACCTCTTTTGTTCTTCCTATTACAGGTTCCTTAAATCTTATCCATTGAACTGGCTTTTGGTTTTCAGTTTCGGTTTCAGTTTAGTTTATTGTCATGTGTACCGAGGTACAGTGAAAACTTTTTGTTGCGTGCTTTAAAACCGAGATGAGAAGAACTTTTTTTTCACACAGAGAGTGGTGAATCTCTGGAACTCTCTGCCACAGAGGGTAGTTGAGGCCAGTTCATTGGCTATATTTAAGAGGGAGTTAGATGTGGCCCTTGTGGCTAAGGGGATCAGGGGGTATGGGAGAGAAGGCAGGTACGGGATACTGAGTTGGATGATCAGCCATGATCATATTGAATGGCGGTGCAGGCTCGAAGGGCCGAATGGCCTACTCCTGCACCTAATTTCTATGTTTCTATGTTTCTATACAGTCAGCAAAAAGACAATGCATGATTACAATAAAGCCAATGGAATCTGCTCTGATATCTTCCTACATGCTTTGATATTGCTCCTTTAAAGTGCCTTGGGATGTAGACTTTGCAACCCTCATGTGGTCAGGAAATAACATACAAAACTGGAGGAATAAGTAACTCGATCTAACCATCTACCGTAGCTCCAACATTCAATAAAAACCACATCCATAAGTTCAATGTAAACATTCATTTAGTTAGTTAGTTTATTGATGTCATGTGTGCAAGGTTACAGTGAAAAGCATGTGCAATCTCTGATTTTCTCACTTTAAGGCCTGCTTGGGTCAAGTATTGGATCAATGATATAGGCTTCAGTCTGACCCAGCACAATGCTGTTGGTTCCTTCCATTGTCACCCTGCGCAGATGCCGCAGGCTCTGTTCAATCTACTCACTCACTCACCATGCTGCTGCATGGCCTCCTGCACCTGCCTCCGCCAACACTATGACCTGTGACTCCCGCAAATGCACCATCCATATGCACTTCCAGTAGTCGCCCTTCTGCTTCCATGTGCTGAAGTTACCATGTACTGCTTCCTGAGCCGATCTGATGTTCTGAAGAACTGGATTATATATCATTGTCAGACCATGGAAGTAAGAAATGGTCAAAAGATCAGCTGGTGTTCTTTTGTCCATATTTGTTTATAGGCAGATCAATAGATATATTTTTATATATTATAAGTCATGCATACAAAGAGACACAGAGAGAGATAGAGCGAGAGAGAGAGGGAGCAAAATATTTTACAGCATATAAATATACAGTAGGTTATTTATTGCTTTGATGTGATTAAAAATCTATTACATTCAAAAACAGAGCACTTGCAATGTCCTGGATGATAAATGTTACTGAATTTTTAGAATTGAATATATTAAAACTGAAAATTGGAAAATTTCTAGTATGGTCAAATCTGTTAATAACTTTCCTCAAAACATAGCAGGTTAGAATAAATAGCCTATTCATAAAGAATGGTAAAAGGAAAAAAAATGTATTAATGTAATAGTGAAGATAAATGAGGCATATTGCAGCAGTGGCCTCCTGATGTGGAAGTAGTGCTCTCTGGAAACGTGAACAAGGAAGGTCTCCATATGCAGCCCACAATGTTCCTCTCAACTGTTACAGAGTGCACACTGTAGATTTCTTGGATATTACCAGCAATGAAAACATGATTGAAAGATCATCTCAAGATGGTGGTTGATTTCAAGCAACTCCATGAAACAGCTCATGCCATCAACAAGGCATTGAGTTTGACAAGGGATGCATCTCGGTGACACAGTGAACAATTGGAGCTTTATTTCCAACTTTAAAGAAAACAAAATTAAGTTTCACTTCACTGTCAAACCCAGCATTTGAGGACCGTCGCCATCTAACTTTAAGAAGATAGTGAAAACCTACTGCTGTTCTTCAATAGTACTTCTGTGTAGCTATTGAATAGAGAGCTCCAGGGTATAGTCTCATTTTTTTTTTTTTTAAAAGAGGGGAGCCTGCAGGTGGTGGAGCTCACAAAAAAATTCCACTGCTGCCATTCTTTGGTGGAAGGAGTCACAGGTTCAGGAGGTACTGTCAGAGTAAAGTTGTCGGATAATTGCGGTGCATATTGCAGATAATGCACACTGCAGTCACATTGCACCAGGGTGAAGGTACTGTGCAGCCCCTATTCCAATACCTAAAGGGGCTGCTCCTTACCTTCTGGCTGCACTTCACACCAACCATCCTCATCTTTGGACACCCTGTGCATAGGGGAGAGGGTAGGGCTGAAGATGTCCTGGTTGGGTTGCTCCTTGGCCTGGCCAAGCTGGCCATCCGCAAGTCACAGCGGCAGAAGGAAGAGGGCTCTGCCCGAGCCGGCTGCCTGCCCCTTTTCCGGGGTTAGGTCCATGCCCGGGTGGTCCAGATCAATCTCTGGAATAAATATCACCAACAATTTGTCCTGGACTAGCCGCATCAAGGCTATGGACAAGAAAGCACACCAATGCCTCTACTTCCTTAGGAGACTTAGGAAGTTCGGCATGTCTCAAAGACCTCTAACAATGTCTATAGATGCACCATAGAATGCATTTTATCAGAATGCATCACAGCATGGTTTGGCTCAAGACCCCAAGTAATTGCAGAGAGTTGTGGACGTGTCCTACACAAATCCTTTAAACTTTGTCTCTCTCACTTTAAAGCTATGCCCTCAAGTATTTGATTTTTCCAATCTGGGAAAAAAAAGTTTGCAATATCTATCTATCTATGCCTCTCATAATTTCTCCCCTCAACCTCTGGCATTCCAAAGGAAAAAATCCTGGTCTGCCCCACCTTTCCTTGTAGCTCATACCCGTTAATCCAGTCATTATTCTGATCAACCTCATCTGGATCCTTCCAAAGCCTCCACATCCTTACTGTACTACGTCGACCATAATTGCACACAATACTCTAAATGCGGCCTAAATAAAGTCCTATAAAGCTGCATCATGGCATGCTGACTCTTATACTCCATGGCCTGACTAATGAAGGCAAGCATACAACATGTCTTCTTTACCACACTACTTACTTGTGTTGCCATTTTCAGGGTATTAGGGACTTGAACTCCAACATCCCTTTGTACATCAATGCTATTAAGGATCTTGCCATTAATTGTATATTTTCCCATTACATTCAAACTCCTAAAGTGCAATACCTCACATTTGCTCAGATTAAACTCCATCTGCCATTTAAACTACATCCCCATCTACTTCAGCACATTTCTGTAGATGAACTATATCCCACTATATACTTTGGCAGCCTTCCCCACATACTGCCACCCCAGCAATCTTGATGTCATCTGCATCTTTACTATCCAACCCATCTACATTTACGTCTAAGTCCAAGTGAACTGTTCTATGTACCACTTTTCCATCATTTTCTGCTTTTATTTTAGATTTCCTGCATCTGCGCAATTTAGACTTACATTTTCTCAGTCATGTGTACTTTCACCTTTAAAGCCAGAGAGACTGCCCATTTTAGGACTGAGCAAAGTAACTACAGTACTTGCAAAAGTCGATGACGCCCAAACATAGCACGAGTGCTTGTGGGGTTGGCAGGTAAAAGATTCCACATCTTGTGCAATGTTTGGCTATCTCCTGGGGAATATCACCTCTTGTCAGTTTTTGATCAGTATCTGACTCTTGAGCATCAGGTGATGAAATGGAGAAATAATAATAAACTCCTCTGTGTTTCATTAAACGACTGTCCTTTTCCAATTCTTCACTATGGAATCCCAGCGAATAGTGTCTCAGGATAGGATGACCATTTTATAGAAAATAGACAATAGGTGCAGGAGTAGGCCATTTGGCCCTTCGAGCCAGCACCACCATTCAATGTGATCATGGCTGATCATCCCCAATCAGTACCCCATTCCTGCCTTCTCCCCATATCCCCTGACTCCGCTATTTTTAAGAGCCCTATCTAGCTCTCTCTTGAAAGGGAGGTTCTACTGCAGTTGTACAGGGTCTTGGTGAGACCACACCTGGAGTATTGAGTACAGTTTTGGTCTCCTAATCTGAGGAAAGACATTCGTGCCATAGAGGGAGTACAGAGAAGGTTCACCAGACTGATTCCTGCGATGTCAGGACTTTCATATGAAAAAAGACTGGATAGACTCAGCTTGTACTCGCTAGAATTTAGAAGATTGAGGGGGGATCTTATAGAAACTTACAAAACTCTTAAGGGGTTGGACAGGCTAGATGCAGGAAGATTGTTCCTGATGTTGGGGAAGTCTAAAACAAGGGGTCACAGTTTAAGGATAAGGGGGAAATCTTTTAGGACCGAGATGAGAAAAACATTTTTCACACAGGGAGTGGTGAATCTCTGGAATTCTCTGCCACAGAAGGTAGTTGAGGCCAGTTCATTGGCTATATTTAAGAGGGAGTTAGATGTGGCCCTTGTGGCTAATGGGATCAGGGCGTATGGAGAGAAGGCAGGTACAGGATACTGAGTTGGATGATCAGCCATGATCATATTGAATGGCGGTGCAGGCTCGAAGAGCCGAATGGCCTACTCCTCCACCTATTTTCTATGTTTCTATGTTTCTAAGAAAGCATCCAGAGAACCTGCCTCCAATCTTCCACACTCACCACTCTCTGTGAGAAAAAGTGTTTCCTCGTCTCCGTTCTAAATGGCTTACTCCTTATTCTTAAACTGTGGCCCCTGGTTCTGGCCTCCCCCAACATCGGGAACATGTTTCTTGCCTCTAGCGTGTCCAAGCCCTTAACAATCTTATATGTCTCAATGAGATACCCTCTCATCCTTCTAAACTCCAGTGTACAAGCCCAGCTGCTCCATTCTCTCAGCATATGAGAGAGTCCCGCCATCCCGGGAATTAACCTTGTAAACCTACGCTGCACTCCCTCAATAGCAAGAATGCAGAAGGACCTCTTTGCTCCTATATTCGATTCCTCTTTTTATAAAGGCCAACATGCCATTCGCTTTCTTCACTGCCTGCTGTACCTGCATGCTTACTTTCATAGACTGATGTACAAAACCCCCAGATTCCGTTGTACTTCCCCTTTTCCCAACTTAACGCCATTTAGATAGTAATCTGCCTTCCTGTTTTTGCTACCAAAGAGGATAACCTCACATTTACCCGCATTAAACTTCATTTGCCATGCATCTGCCCACTCCCCCAACCTGTCCAAGTCATCCTGCATTCTCATAGCATCCTCCTCACAGTTCACACTGCCACGCAGCTTTGTGTCATCTGCAAATTTGCTAATGTCACTTTGAATCCCTTCATCCAAATCATTGATGTATATTGTAAATAGCTGCGGTCCCAGTACCGAGCCTTGCGGTACCCCACTAGTCACTGCCTACCATTCTGAAAGGGACCCGTTTATCCCTACTCATTGTTTCCTGTCTGCCAACCACTTCTCTATCCATGTCAGCATTCTACACCCAATACCATCTACCCCCAATACCTATCTCTCTGTCTCTGTCCTGTGTATGGCTGCCTAGCCAGCAGCTGTCCGTCTTTTTCACTCTTTTTTTTATTTTTAGTGAGTTTTGTTTTGTTTTTAGGAGGTCTAGACTTTTTTATGTGGGGGGGAAGGGGGGGAAGGGGGAAACTTCTTTCTAGGGTCCCTACCTGGTCGGAGAGGCAGCTTTTCTCCGGGCTGCACCGTCGACCCGTCCTCGCGGCCTACCAGCGGGCCTGGAGCGGCGTTTTCCTGTCGGAGACCGCCCAGAACCTCGGCTTCGGCGGCGGCACAGTGCTGGAGCGCTATCGCGGAGCGGGCGATGCCCTGCCCGGGTCGCCGCGCTGGAGCTCCGGTGAGCTAAAGAACCGCCGAGAAAAAACATCGCGGAGCTGCAGGACTGTTGAGCGGCCAGCCGCGGGCGGCGGCGCCGAACTTTACACCGGGAGCCTGGGATCTCGCGACGAGATTGCCAGTGGAAATGCTCCAACCGGCGTGGCCTTGTCGGCTTCGGAAGCCGCGGTCTCCGGTAAGGAAGCGGCCGTTCCAGGTGTCCCAAGCCGCTGAGAGGACTCTCCCGACGCCGGAGTACCATCAACTGGATAGAATGGCCTGGAACAACGGGCCTCCGTAGAGGCAACTGTGGAGGCCTCAATAGGCCCGACTATGGGTGAACTGGGGATGGGGACTGGACATTGTGCCTTCCCTCATAATGGAAACCATTGTGGGGGGATGTTTTTATGTTAAAGATCTTTATTATTGTTATGTTTTAGCAGAAAGGACGTTGCACGGAGAGGACGCTGGCGCTGTTTGTTCGCCGCTTCTCCGTCTGCTAGTGCCTCTTGTGTTCTTGTTTGTGTTCTGTTTTTGTTTTGTTTTGTTTTTGTTTTTTGTTTGCCTTGCCTTGTAAAGCGACTTTGAGTCCTTGAAAAGCGCTATATAAATTCAATTTATTATTATTATTATTATTACCATGTGCCCTAATTTTGCCCACTAATCTCCTATGTGGGACCTAATCAAATGCTTTCTGAAAGTCCAGGTACACTACATCCACTGGGTTTCCTTTGGCCATTTTCCTAGATACATCTTCAAAAAATTCCAGAAGATTAGTCAAGCATGATTTCTCCTTCGTAAATCCATGCTGACTCGGACCGATCCTGTTACTGCTATCCAAATGTGCGGCTATCTCATCTTTTATAATTGACCCCAGCATCTTCCCCACCACCGATGTCAGGCTAATTGGTCTATAATTCCCCGTTTTCTCTCTCCCATCTTTCTTAAAAAGTGGGATAACATTAGCTACCCTCCAATCCACAGGAACTGATCCTGAGTTTATCGAACATTGGAATATTATCACCAATGTATCCACGATCTTCACTATGAAGGCATGTCCCACTTCAATTCCCACTGGAGTTGAAAGGCAAATGATTATCACATTTGATGATCTGATTAATGATTAAACAATTTGGTCAAGCAAAAAAAAATTCACAGGGTTACTTTAACCTCTGCATAAAATTAGCTTAGTTAAAATTCAGCCCCATTTTCTCTTAAACATAAAACCAGGAATGAACCATTCAGCCCCTCAAGCCTGTTCTATCATGCAGTCAGGCAATTGCTATTCCATTTATCCAATTTAGTTTCATTTATCTCAATACCTATACCTAACTCCTTTCATCAAATCCAATTATACTCTTTTCCATGGTAATTTATTGTACAATTTAGCATTTTGGGTGCCAAAGTTATTGATTGAAAAGTACTTCACCATTGTGATCTTTGATTGCACGATCAGAAAGATACAGATTATTAAATGTCAGCATAGCTCAATGGTATTTATCTTGCCTCTTATTCCCACTCCAGAGATTTAAGCAGTTAATACTCTGAAATGCTTCACTGCAATACAGATGCTTCACTGCAATATTCAAGAAATGTTTCACTATGCGGAGTGGCAACTTCTAGATGAAATTTTACTAAAACCCCTTGTATGTTTACGTTTGATATACATTGGATATATATACACAAAGTGCCAGAGCTTCGGTGGAGAACATGAATAGATGACATTTCTGGTTGGGACTCTTCTTCATTCTGATTGTGAGGAGAGGGGGAGAAGGAACTTGGAAGAGAGGAGGTGGAGGACAAAGTCTGGCAGATAATGTTGATACAGGTGAGGGGTGTTTGCCCTTTGGACTCCAGAACTTTGTACCTTTTTTTGTAGACAAGCATCTGTAGTTCTTTGTATTCTGGATATAAATCCAGTCTTGGTTTAGCTCGTAACATGTCAGCTCTTGAAATCTCAGGGTTAGCAATGTTGCTGAGGCTAAGATCCCATGAGCCCTGAGAGACAGATCTGAGGACAGGCCTGAGAGACAGTCTTCCGGCAGTACAGAAAAAAAACATGTTGAACTCTGAGAAGTAGCATCTTCCGGATGAGATGTTGTCAAGACTCTTTGAGTTTGGTTTAGTTTAGAGAGCGCGTACAAAACAGGCCATTCAGCCTTCCGGGTCCGCGCCGACCAGCGATCCCCGCATATCAACACGATCCTACACACACTGGGGTCAATTTTAACATTTAACAAGCCAATTTACATACAAATCTGTACGTCTTTGGGAGTGTGGGAGGAAACCAAAGGTCTCAGAGAAAACCCACGCAGTCACGGGGAGAACATACAGACGGCATACAGAACTTCATACAGACAGCACCCGCCGTAGTCGGGATCAAACCTGGGTCACAGGCGCTGTCAGGCAGCAACTCTACTACTGCGCCACCATGCCGTCCTTGTTTCAAGTTGTTCAAATGCTTTTAAATGTACTTGAAGTGGATTTGAATGAAACCAGTTCCGCCCCCAAGTGGACATTCTACTCTGCGTTAGAATTGCCTGGAACCTTAGCAAATAAAAAATTGTCCTCTTTGATTCCATGCTTGACAACTTCAGGACCCTGTCATGGCTTGACCTTTGAACAAAACTGCCAGTAATGCTAATGCAAATACTAATTGTTATCCATCAATATCCAAATATTTCCTGCTATTGTGGAGTTTGAACTCAGCAAGATTGCCAACCCTGTGCCTTTAAAGCAGATGAGTTACAAACTAAAACAATACTGAGATGTATACACTCGCACCAGATTAAACATTGGCTAGCTGAAGGATAAGGATTCCTCCATGTTGGCTACCAACTCATTATTGCACTTTGTATGTATTTGACAAAACCCCATCATCAGCCTTCCCAATAATCCCACCACTGGTGGATTTCAACATTCATCCTGTGCTACTTCGCCCTTCCCATGTCAATTGGGAAATTGAGAGACTCTTTGTAATCAGACTGAATGATTCAATTGTCCTCGTTCCCATCGCCAATATAATTGGAACCAATAAGTAAATGCGATGAAAGAAAATGAGAAATGAACACAATGTTTTTTTTTAATACCCCAGTGACTGTCTCCTGAAAGGTTATTTGTGGTGAATTGGTAATCCTTCCTTCCAGCACAATGGACAGTTACATTCTGATTCATATTGGTTTGTGCTTTCTTTTCTGTTTGAAAAATACAATATCTTTTTTTTAATAGTCTTGTGAAGGAGCTTCCCGCTCTCGAGAAATCAGGCCTGGACATAGCATTCGGTGGGGGAAAAAGTATCAAGGTGAATGGGCAGGGGAAGTTAGGATCAGAGACAGTGGGGGGAAAAGAGGGCAAGTCATTGTCAAAGATGTATTAGAGGCCCATAAATAGTTCAGCCTCTGATCTGCCAACAACCAAGTGACTCCAGCATGCTTTCCTGCAATTATTTCAACAATACATCTTAAAGTGGGGGTGGTGTGGAAGGGCACGGAGAACGAATATCAACATAGGGGACAGGCAAGACTGCACTGTACCAAAGTTCAAATGAAAGCAGAGCTTGTTTTCTGTTTGAAGACACCCAGAGGCAGTTTAGATAATCCATCCGACAGACGCAACCAAAAATGATAGATTTGACCTCATTGTGAGTGTATTTTGAGAATTTTTTTATAATGACTGCCATGGTAATATTTCATGGTACCTCATGTATAATAAGTGGAAACTCACAGGTCTTTATGATAAATTGCCAGGGTAACACAGGGACACCTAGTTTGCATTTCAATATGAGCAAGTGCCAGATCCTTATTTCATTACTGGCCGACACTTCAGTGGATGGATTTTAATTTGCTCGTGGAAGCGTGTATCCGTGGAGACCTGCTATGTCCACTGCACATAGCAAAATTCAGTGTCAGACTGCTGAGAATTCTGGGCTGTGTGCGCACATCAAATGCCTTGCTGAATAAACAAAAAATAGCAAGCTGTTATAATTGTGAGAAAGACTCCAGTCTATGCAAGTGGAATCCAATTAAGTTGAGCTCAGTAACTTTGGAACTAGTAACCCAGAGAGTGTGAGTTTTACTTATCAACCAATGTATTCACCTGCTCCTCAGAACTCTTTGACCTCTGCAGGAAAGAACACTGCTGATACCAGCAGATCGCGTGGAGTCCATGTGTACATTTGGACAGCCGTACGATTGAGATAGCCGAAGCTTTAGCAAGTGTGGATTGTGCATCAGATGGAGAATTCGACACATGTTGCGTGTTTTTTTTTTGTTTTCAACAGCTGACGACTTCTTGCATCTCCCCAGCAGTTCACTCAATAGAGTCATCTCCTGCAAGTGACAGCCAATTTCTGGTCAGATGAATGAACAAAGCCAATTTCCAGATGTGAAGGATTTAGGCAATTCAGACAGAAATGGATTGTGCTACACTCAAATTCACTATACACTTGTCCAATCCCCATTCCTTATAAGAAAGCATTCACTTCCTGTATCAGTGCCAGTTGAAAACAGATGTACACACTCTGCATTATTACCAGAGAGGGACCCGATCGCAGCCTAAGGCAGATATGTATTGTTATGAAGAAGGGGCTTGACCTGAAACATCATCCATTCCTTCTCTCCAGAGATGCTGCCTGTCCCGCTGAGTTACTCCAGCATTTTGTGTCTACACGTGCATAGTTATCAGTTATGTAGATTACGCCAAATGAACAACAATCAGCCAAACTCTTCTTTGAAGAGGTTGGAAGGCAAATGCAATGATAGCATTCATTTTGAGATGACTAGGATGTCAAAGCAAGGATGTAATGCTGAAGCTTTATAAGGCACTAGTCAGAGAACATGTGGAATATTAGGAGCAGTTTTAGGCCCCATATCTGAGAAGGGTTGGAGAGGGTCAAGGGAAGGGTCCGTGACCAGCATTGAGAGAGAAAGAGAGAGATCAACACTCAGAGATGCCTATTTCACATAAAACATTAAACTGAAGCAAAGGGCAACACCCACTATGTTGAAATAATGAATCTTTTGGCACTCTTTCTGTGTAGAGAAAGAAACCTGTGGCATAGTGCCCAGGCCAATGCATATCCCCCTAAATAAAATCATGAAGGCATGTTGGCATCTGAAGAATCTTGTTCTCAGTGAACTGGTGAAATTGTTTCTTATACGACACCTATATCATGATTTAAAAATAATTATTTAGTTGTAATGTTCAAAATTGATTATAATTACATTATAATGTAGGTATGTTACAAAACTTACCTTCAGCGGTGCTGCAATTCTGCCACTGGCCGTGTGCGAGATTTTGGCGCGTTTGAGGGGGGGGGGGGGGGTTAAAACGGGGTTTTTTTCCGACCTGGTCCTGAATTATATTTTGTTGGAGTGCAAGATTTTGCTAAAGAATCGTTCCGACGGCCGTTCTGTGTGTTTTTAAAAAAATTTGCCCGACAAGTTAATCGCTGGAATTAATTTAATATCAGCCTCTGAAGCTGTCAATGCCGACAACGGGGACGGTTTTTATGGAGGGGACAGGTAAAAGAAAGTAGTTTCTTTTTATGTATAAAAGTGTTTCTTAAGATGTATTTAATTCACATTTTAAGTTGCGAAACGGTGATTTTTTCCCCCAAAGAACCGGCAGTGTATTTGCTGCCGATATGGGGGTATAAATTCACTGCACCCTCAACGTTCCAAATGGTCCCGTTCCAGAAAATCCCACTCGCAAGCTGATTTAAATGGCCATTAATTTACAGGTATTAAACATTAAATTCCTTCCATTTGGCCTATAAACCCATGACAATGAGATTTAAAAATTATGTTATATTGTGAATTCTTGTATGAATGTTATTTGGACACTTAGGCTATTTAAAAAATGTTAATCTATTCTTAAGAAATGGATAGATGTTTAGATCTAGTAATTGAATTTTGTAATTAGCTACAATTAGGTAACTAACTAACTATATGCTTTAATTTCAAGTCATCTAAGTAAGATTGTTTCATATTTGTTTAAGAATGCTTCAATCTATAATAATTGAAAATCTCTTTCAGTTCTCTTAAATTTTAAGAAAGTTATGGGCTTTAAAATGTTCTCGATCACAGCTTTTGTGTTAAGTCAATGAAAAAGCAATAGGGAACAAGATGCCAATTTCCGAGTATGAAAATGGCCATAACCTTTTTAATACTGAAGATATGAAAGTGAATTAGGTGTCAAATTAAACTTCTTTTTATGCTTTATCTGATGGGATAAATTAAAGACTTGATTTTTAAAATCTCAAAATTTTTTAACATTGCTATATAATGGAGACATTTCTTTCTTTCTGAAAATCCACTAGATACATTCTTGGGTCTTCTCTTCCTGACCTACATGTATTCCCGGTATCCACAAATTGAAGTTAGTTTCTGTTATCCACAGGTTGGGGTTGGGTCCATCCCAGTGTCCACAGGGTGGAGTTAGTTTATCTTATCCATCCCAGTGTCAACAATCTGGGGTTAGATCTATCTCAGTGTCTACAGGCTGAAGTTCGTTTCCATGAGCTTGTTGGCACGCTCTAATTCGTTGGAGGCTCCGATTATTTGTCTGATATCAAATACAAGTTAAAGAATTTTCAGTGACATAACTCCCAGCTCCAGCAACCCAGATTAGATTCTGATTTCCAGTGTTGCCTGTGTGGAGTTGCATGTTCTCCCTGTCGCAATGTGATTACCCCTCGGTGATCTGGTTTCCTCCCACGCCCCAAATACACATGGGTTGGTAGGTTAATTGGTTAGTATAAATTATTCCTCAAGTAGGTGGGCCGTAGGAAAAGTAGGGAGAGAATTGATGTAAGGAGAATCATTTACAAGGAAATATGTGGGAGAAAGGGATTGATGGGGCAGCAGCATGGACTTGATGGGATAAATGGCCTTCTTCTGTAATGAAAAAGATAGAAATTATAAAATTAAGTTTACACTTTGGACGTCTAATCAGCTTGCAGACTGCTGTCATTTAAGAGTTACTTACACAGTGTTCATTTGGAACTCAGGTGGTCAAATAACTGAGGTAACTGGCAAACTACTGCAATTCGCAGACTATCTAACACCTTGGAAACCCAGTGTGCAGTAACCCTTGAACAATAGACTGCCAAAAAAGATAATTCCTATTTAAGTTAATATTTCCTTCTGTTAGATTAACTCACTGCTTCTCTCTCCATAGACAGTGCCTGGTTAGCTGAGCATTTCCAGCATTATCTCGTTGGTTTGGGGCTCAACAGCATCTCAGATCTGCATTTCACAGTTTTGTTTGTGTTCTCTCTCTCTCTGTGATTGCCTCAGTCAGTCCCATCAACAGGCCAATTTGCATGGCAATCCTGGTCTCTCCCTATCCGTCCATCCCAAAACTCCCCCTGCAACTTACAACTAACTTATTTTCTCTCCATCCCAGTTCTAACAACAGGGGCTTTGACCTGAACCTTTAACCCAGTTCCTCTTACTGCAGACGCTGCCTGAGCTGCTGAGTATTTCCTGCATTCTCTGTTCTTAAAATCGCAAAAAGACAATGGGACAAAAATAAGACAAGAATTTGGGGCGGCACAGTGGCAGAGTTGCTTCCTTACAGCGCCAGGGACCAGGGTTTAATCCTGACTGCGGTTGCTTGTCTGGACGTTTGTGCATCCTCTCCATGACATGCGTGGGTTTTCTTCCAAGACTTTCGGTTTCCTCCCACACTCCAAAGACGTACAGGTTTGTAGGTTAATTGGCTTGGTGTAAATGGAAAATTTCCCTAGTGTGCGCAGGGTAGTGTTAATGTGTGGGGATCGCTGGTCGGTGCAGACTCGGTGGGCCAAAGGGTCTGTTTCTGCGCTGTATCTCTAAACTAAACTGAACTAATAAAATAATAAAGAAGTAAATGAGTAAGAAGCCCAAAGTGTTCATAAATAATATTATACAGTGGCAATAACAGCTTTTGGGTAAAATTAGAACCAAGGACTCCAGGTAAGGAGTTCAAGAAGGAACTGCAGATGCTGGAAGATCGAAGGTACACAAAATTGCTGGAGAAACTCAGCGGGTGCACCAGCATCTATGGAGCGAAGGAAATAGACGACGTTGCCTATTTCCTTCGCTCCATAGATGCTGCTGCACCCGCTGAGTTTCTCCAGCAATTTTGTGTACCTCCAGGTAAGGAGATCTTCAGTGCAGCTGCCATATTAAGCAAGATATGGTGAACCTGATAACTGACACAATTTATGGAAAAATGTGATTCAGTTCAGGTCAGGAGATGCTGCACGTGGGCCAGATATCAAACAATGATGAGGGAGCATAGGAGGAGATAGAGACCAATGGTATCAAGACATCAACCTCGCCTTCAATGTCAGCAGGACGAAGGGGCTATTATTGCCTTCAGGGTACCTAGTGGTTTTCATGTCAGCATTAATGGTGCCAAAGTGTAGATGGTCATGACCTTCAAATACCTAGGTGTAAATATCACCAATAGCTTGTCTTGGACTAAGCACATTGAGCCTATGGCCAATAAGGAAAACCAATACATCTAATTCCTCATAAGACTAAAGAAGTTTAGCATGTCTCCAACAACTCTCACCGATGTCTGCAAGTGCACTGTAAAATGCATCCCATTGGGATGCATCACAGCTTGGTTTTGACAACAGCTCTGCCCATTACTGTTAGAAATTACAAAGAGTTGTGGTTGTACCCAATCCATCATATAGACCAGACTCCTCTCTATTGACTCCATCTAGATTCCATCTCCATCAGGAAAACAGGCAACATGATCAAGGGCAATGAACACTCCAGGCATTCCCTTTCATCATACTACTGAATGGGCCTAATCTCTTAATTGACCTAATTGTATCCTTTGCACTATTTTTTTAAATTTTACACTTTATCTACAATCATAATGCTGCAACACTATATTCTGTACACTGGTATTTTTCTCTTTATTAGGTCATAAATGAAAAGAGCAGAATTAGGCCAATCGGCCCATCAAGTCATCACCATTCAATCGTGGCTCCCTCCTAACCCCATTCTCCTACCTTCTTCCTACAACCCCTGTCACCCGTACTAATCAATGGGTCCTTATTGGCCTTGGGCATTGCTTGATTGCACATTTTTAGTATGATTTGACTGGATAGCATGCAAGATTTTTCACTGTATCTCAGTATATATGACGATAATAAATCAATATCAATACCAATTAAACTGCTTGGAGGAAAGTAAAATAAATAGTATGGATGTGGAACCTTTTCTTTGTTTACGCCAGGTCTTCCATTCTCCTTCCACATTCCAAAAACAAGCGTGTTGTCAGATGAATGGGTCACTGTAAATTGTAAAGTTGGGTGAGTGGTAGAATGTGAGGGGAGATGAGGGGAATGTGCGGAGATTAAAAACTGGGTTGAGGATGGGATTAGTGTAAGTGGGTGGCTGATGGTCAGCAACAAAACGTCCCTCTGGGTTATGGGATAAACTCAGCATGCCAACTAAATAAGCCGAGAGTTTGAATACCTGCGGACATTTTCACTGCTCCGTTGGAATTCACTAATGAGGAGCACACTGCTGCATTGCAGGGCGCCACATCTGTCCCTCAACAGCTCATAGTTAGCTTGAGCAGCTTAACCAGCTTAACCTTTAGCTTGACCAGCGATATGAATATCGATTTCTCTACTTTCAGGTAAACCTTGCATTCCTTCCCTTCTGCCCCTCTCCAACCTCAATCGTTCTGTTAGTTTTCCTTTCGTTATCATCTCCACAGCCAACAATGGACCATTGTGTGCTCTTTAGCCATCTGTGCCGACTCTGATTTGTTCTGTACCTTTTCATACCTCTAGTTTCCCTCTCCCCTGACTTTCAGTCTGAAGAAGAGTCTCGACCTGAAACGTCACGTCTTCCTTTTCTCTAGAGATACTGCCTGACCCACTGAGTTACTACAGCATTTTGTATAGCTTTGGTGTAAACCAGTATCTGCAGTTCCTTCCTACACATCTAATTTTTTTGCATTCTTTTCATCTTCACAATTTCCAATGGGTGTTCTTTGCTGGTGTACTCGGGGCAGCCAGTCGAAGAGTTACAGGGCTGGTGATCGCTCTGAGAGAAGGACAGCTGTTTTTTCCAATCATCGTAAACATGAACCAGTGTGAAAATAGTTTAAGATTCATAGTTATAGAGCCAAACAGCATGGAAACAGGCCCTTCGGCCCAACTTGCCCTTGTTGACCAAGATGTTCCATCTACGTTAATCCCACCTGCCCGCTTTTGGACAATATCTCTCTAAACCTTTCCTATCCATGTACCTGTCCAAATGTTAATTCACTCAATCAAAATTCTCCATTACGAGCACCTCCGTAAAATCCTAATCCTAATCCTTTTGCTCAATGCCAGAATTATCAAGTAATAGAAACACAAAGCTATACACCATGAAAGCAAGTCCTTCAGGTCAACCTATCCATTCCAACCAAGTTGCCTAACCAAGTTGGTCCCACATGCCTCGAATTGGTGCATATCCCTCCAAACATTTCCTATCCATGTACCTGACCGAGTGTCACTCCATATAAAGCTCCATGATCTCCGATGCCATCTCTAAACTTTCCAGTGTATTTATGTGGCCAAGACTCATGAAACTATCACCATGATATCCAATATCTTAGGGCTATAGGCTCGTTCATCAGGATTGTACACCAGCAAGATCTCAGTCACAGCCATTCTGTCAATAGCCATTTCTTGGAGACACAAGGAACTGCAGGTGAAAAATGGAACAAAACACAAAGTTCTGGAGTAGCTCAGGCAGCACCTGTCCAAGAAATGGACAGGTGACATTTCAGATTGGGATTCCTCTTCAGACTTATTGTAATGGGAGGAGAAAGCTGAATTTGCACTGGGTGGAAACTTTCCAGCTTTCTCCCCACTACTACAATGTCTGAAAAAGGGTACTGAACTGAAATGTCACCTATCCATTTTCTCCATAGCTGCTGCCTGACCTGCTAAATTACTCTAGCAATTTGTGATTAGCTGTTCCTTGCTCGATTCTGCAAAGCCCTCAAATCTCTATATTGTCGAGCAAAGTGCAGATGATGCAGGAATATACAATATATCAGGCAGAAGTCTTCTATTTTCACAGTTTGTATTTACCACTCCTGTAAGTCCTTGTACTTCCTTTATCATGGGCTGAATAGGGGTCCATTATTCCGCTGGCATTGAAGAATGCTTCAAGTTTTCCATGTCTTTGCAACAGAACTATTCAGCACTGTAAAATATCTAGAAAACAGAGAGAATCGACACTATCGGAAACTACATAAAGAGATTTTATTTTCTCTTCTGGATTCAACTTGAAGCATACAAGTCCAAATACTGAGCTGCATTGTACTTGGAATACGATTGTACATGGAAATACAGAACCTCAAGGACATGAGGATTCTTGCAGCCAATATGAAAATACAGTAGTTTGCTTTTTTCTGTAGGTCATACATTGAAATCAAGGATTAACGACAATACAGTAAAAAAATAAACTTTTCATCTCAAAGCAGCATGACAGACAGAGGATGTCATAGAAATAACTCTACTAGAATTTGCTCTATAATTTGAAAAGGCCATTGATAAACACTGACAATGCACTGCCATTGTATATCACAATGCCAGTGTTTTTTTTTTCCATAGAGGCTGTAAGTGAATATCTGTTGTGTTTCGTTGACGAGTGGAACTAATAAAAATAGGACGACCAACTGTATCAGTGACAGAACTGCTATTAACCCCTTACAGACATCTCAGAGCCCCCTAAGTAGCTACATTACCAGCATCCATTCCAACCATATAAAGATATTTGCTGCAAAATGTGTCTAACGTACATTATTTCCAGCCGAACAAATACTAACTTACTTACAATTTAATTAGTGGAATACAGCAACAATCTTCCCATCTACCTCTTGGGGAGAGTTTCAACAATGTTCAAGGAACTCAACACTATCCGAAACAAAGCAATCTATCTGATTGGTACCCTATCTAACATTTGCTTATCAAGGTTGCAGCCTGCACCATTTACTAAAAGCACAGCAGCTGCTCGCCAATGGTTCTTCAATAGAAATTCCATAACCACAGGTTAGATGGATAAAGGAGCAACGTATATGCGTTCACCAACAAGGGCATTCCGAGGGCACACAACATCTATATCTTTACTCCGCCATTGTCACTGAGTATGAATTTAGAAACTCCATACCTGGCAGCATTGTGCAAGTGTCCTTGCCTTCATGGCATGGATTCACATTCTCCCACTGTTCCATCAACTCTCCTCGGATTCCACCACACACCCACACTCCAGAGACTAATTTTCACTGTGCCAATTAACCCACCAATCTGCATGTCATTTGGAGGTGGAAGGAAGTAGGAGAGCACTCAGAGATGATCATTAAACACTAATCTGCTGCAAACACCGACATATGCATCAACTCATCAACGTGTGTACCTTTAATGCCTACCTCCTTCCCCACTGCTGTGAAGCTGTGCTCTGCCCATAGCTGCCTTGCGGCTGGTGGACCACAGCTGACTTTCAGTGGAGGAGGCTACTCAAGCAGCTCACATGGCCAGCCTTCATGTAATAACCCACCTGGTCACAAGCAGTGAATAAGTGGGCTTGTTGATGGGAGCAGCAAGGGTGCAGGAAAAGAGATAGCGATGGGGTCATGGACACCATTATACAACAAATGTGCACTGGCTGTAAACTCAGAAACATCTTCTTCACCATTGTTTCCAGGTTTTGAACAGTCCTTCCATAAACTAGTGTGCTGTTAAATTCATCTACCCCATTGCAGATGTTGGGCTTTTCACTATGGAATTCACATGTTACAATGCTGAGAACTGTACGCTGCACTCTGCTCCTTCCCCTTTGCTCCATCTATTGCACTTGAGTTTGACGATTATATTTATACATAGTATTATCTGATCCATTTGGATAGCATGCAAAACAAAGCTTTTCACTGTACCATGGTACACGTGACAATAATGAGCCTATACCTAAACCTAAGTATCATTTATTCCCGAAGGACACAACTCATCCATCTGAGTACTCGGCTGGCCTGCTGGAGTGTCCTATGGATGAGTGTATCTGGAGACCTGGCAGTGCTATCCAGCATAGAAACAGGCCCTTCTCCCCATCAAAGTGGTGGCACTAATCACAATGTGCTAATCCCATTTTCCAATTTCCCCACAGTGCCATTAACTCCCCCCAGATTCCACTGCTCACCCACATGCCAGAGGCAATTTACACTCCACCAACCTGCATGTAGTTGGGAGGTGGGAGGAAATGGGAGAGCACTTAGAAACCCATGCAGTCTCAGGGAAAATATGCAAACTCCCAATGTCAGGCTCAAACCCAGGCCTCTGGTGTGATGAAGCAGATAATCTACTGGGCTGTATCACCATGCTGCCTTGTTTGTCTCTGTCAGCACAAACTTCCATGGAAGGGTAAAGGTGTGGTGGGCCCCTGCCTCCACTGCAATGGTACATGAGCTACTGCATTATGGTTTGGGTTGACATGGGGCTCACCACCATTTCATGGGAGAGATGAATGTGCTCCAGGTCGTTGCAAGTGGGTGTGGTCCTCTGCCATGACCTTTGACTTTTCATGTTGATTACATGGCGGTGCAGTAACGTACCAGGCTTTTGACTGCCCACCAACCCTCGACCATGGATCTCTGGAGGAAAGCCCAAAGGACACCTTGCCTTCCAAAGAGTTGGCACATGACCTAGAACCTGAGCTTTCCTTTCCCACTGCCTGTCCGTGAAAGCCCTTCCTGTCTGGCACATTAACATGCACAGGTCCTCCATTGATCTCTTTACGTGTTTCCGTCCATCAATGGGGGTTCTTGTCCAACAGTTTTATGTCCCATCTCACAACCTTCAGCCTCCAGTTATTCAACCACATGAGGCACATCACCCACATCACCCAAGCACTTATTTTATCCATGGATCCAATGCAATCATTGTGATACATAAAATAATGACAACAACAGAGCAGGTGGTTGAGGGCGGAGTATCTTCCTTACTGTCCTCTTGCACCCTAGTCAGCTGGAATTCATTGGTCTCCAAAAGCAAAAAGGAATGAGGTGGGATGAGAGGCAAGGGAGGGGCGGATGCTTTACTGTCCTTGGTGTTAAATCGGATATTGTGTAGAAGGGCAATCTGAATCTGAGAAGGGTGATCAGCCACAAACACACCATCACCTTCATTATCTCTGAGCATGGATGCGTTGGTGCACTTGCCCTCCAGAGCAGTGGCGGACTGGGTCTAAAAATATTGGTTGCCAGGAGACAAAGGGCCCCACTTCATCAGGGGCCCACTTGATATAGGGGGCCCACTTCATCAGGGGCCCACTTGCCATCGGGCAAGCTAGCCAGTCCGCCACTGCTCCAGAGAGCAGGTCCCTAGGTTTCCTTTACCCATTGCCCTGGCTGCAAGTTCCCCACAGGACAGGCTCCTCTTGGGCAGTCTATTCTCCAGTCTGCTGAACCTATGGATCTAAGGGCACCCCGTGTGTCTAGCACAAGAACAAACTAGCTACCACCATTTTCTGTCAGAGAGGGAAAGGTAGGATACTGAGTGTGTTTCAACAATGAGCTTCCTCCAGTTGAATAATTGGGATGCTGTGACATGTGGTCTTGGAGGAGCGATAAATGTGATGGGGGGTGTATCAGAGTTAGGTGGGCATCCTGTCTGATGCCACGCTGTATCCAGTTAGTTAAAAAAGGTTCCACAGCTTTTTTTTCCATTGGGATGTTAAACCTATCTCACTTTGCTTTATCCCAATGTCTGTCATCTCCAAGATCATCTGCCACCAGCATCTTTGATCATCTCTGACCCCTTCCAAGGTCTATATGACATTTGCATCTCCCTTCCATGTCACTCCACAACCCACATTAACACATCCTCTAGAGCAAGCCTCCTCAACCCTTCCATTCTTACAGGCAACCTTCTCACATCCAGTTCCCTCTTTCTGTTAACAGCGCCCCTATGCAATCTCTCAACTCCCCTTCTGAATTGCTCCAGAAGTACAACCATCCTCCAGAACTGGAACTACCCCAACCAAGAAGATAAATGGCATATTCAGCAAGCATCACCATGGTTCAGCACTGCCAACTACTCCAATCATCAACACTTTAGTTGTCCAAGTCCATAGGATTGCGCCCATTTTACATTAGGTCACAAGAAAATAGGAGCATGAGTAGTCTGCTCTCAAAGTCTCAATCATTCCCTGTCATCCAATCTGACATATTCGAGGCCTCATCTCCTCTTGTGGCAGTTCCCTTTACCCCTCAATTGTACCAATTTTACATACACGTATCTATTTCTTTAAATACCCCAATTATCCTGCCTCTACAACCCTGCACCTAACACCAAGTATGGCCTCACCCACATGCGTAACAATGTAACAATGCTTGTCTATTTCTTCACTAAAGTTGATCTCTCACCAATCTGAATATTGCTACTAAACCTGCAATTGTAAAAGATGCCACAGAGCCGAAGGTCTCTCTTTCTGGTGGCAATGCCATGAGTTTCTGTAGTCATGATATTTGGCAGTGTTTACAAAGGGACGAGGTCCAGCTCCATCAACATCTACAGTATGTAGCAGGGCTTACAATGAACAGCATGCTTGCTACTCAGCAACACAATAAGAGAAGAAATGAAGAAGACGCTCACTGCAATTGAGCAACAATTCACAGAAGACGTCCTAATTGAAGGTTTATTGAATTTTGAACATTCCTAATAGGTTTGTCATCATAAATTGTTCAGCAAAAATTCCAGTTATTTGCTGAAGAATAGTTAAGATTACAATTTTTCTTTAAGTGCATCAGCCTTTAAATGTTGAACTTAAAGAGTTCAGCTCATTTTCCTGCACAAACATTCTGCTTCCTATGAAGAGAGATTGCATGAGCAATTGTCTCTGAAGGACAACAGCTACCTGAAGACAATCGTTAATACCAGCGTGTTGCTTCCTCTCTGTAATTGCTGGGCACTAATGCACAACTGTTAGGTTTGCAGTGACAATGTAAAAATGATAAACAGGCAGTTGACAATGTTCATCATTTATATATAATGAGATGGACAGAACGTAGCAAATTTAACTGGAACTTTAAACACTGTTTATCTCTCCTTGCGAAAGTGGATTAAAAATGATTGAGGAGAAACCACTAGGCCACAATTAATTCTTACGATGTAATTAAAAACAACTCTGTACTCTAGGATTCTGGCACTTAATGAACCATGACATTGCTTTTATACTAAGTACAAGAACAGTTTATTAAAAGTGAGAGGAGCCCCAATCAAATATCCCTTACAGGGCTGAAATAAAAGGAGAGCCTTAAAGTGGATGTACAGAGAGGACTGTATTTCACTGCCAAAAATGAGAAGGGAAAAAATTCTGCAAAATATTTGCATTGACCTCTTCAAGCTCCATCCATCAGTCAGACTAGCTCATTATTCTAACTAGAAAATTCTTTGCTTCCATATTATGGCACCATCAGTTGCAATCTGCATGCCAATTACTGGGACAGACCCCCTGATACTCAAAATGGAAATGAGCTGTCAAGGAGGCCCTCCAAGCCCAACAACTGGTCTCTCAACTCCGTCACACAGCGCTGACAGGGCCCGCTAGAAAATTAATCTCAAAAATAAATGTAGCAACTTTCCCTGATTTTCAGCACAATCCCTAATCCACCAGAGGGCAGGTTCTGTAAAGTTTATGATAATTGCAAAAGGAAAAGAGCGAGATCAACGATAACAAAAAGACACGGTTTATGAATGTTAGACTAAGGGCAAGCGAGAGAAAAATGAAAACGCTGAAGCCCTGCGTTGCACTTTTCTGAATCCCTGCCCTCTTTACGGGCTGAGAGAATAGAAGAGAATGCCCCCCTCTCATTGTTCCTCTCAAGAACTTTCCCTCTGTTGTGCCACATATGATTGAGTGCTGGTGTTGTAAACACACATAACAAATTATTCCCAGATACAATTACCCTTTATGGTGCTAATTAGTCTTCTTAAAAAGGCTGTCAACACCTGCAAATATTTCATATTTAACATCTCCAGATGAAGGATTGTGTAATAAGAAATATAAAAATAAAATACTAGTTCAAAGTCATTCAACTATTATTAATGCAGTCTTGTGGGACAGAGAGCATGGCAAATATTCAATGGAGATGCCTTCACTTTCGAGGTTTGTAACCAGTAGGAATTGTGCCAGACACATTAGGGAATGAAATAAAAGTACATTTTGCAAATCTCAGGATGTTCCAAGTGTCTTTGCCAACAAGAAAATGTTGATATGGTTATAAATTGTAACCAAAAAAATAACATGGAAGTTAATATGCCTATTGCAATGTTCCAAAATTATGTCAATACGCAGATCAACTTACTTTAATATTATTGGGTGAATTATTTACAGGGACATCTCAGAACTACAAGCTGTGTAATGGCAGCTCATGGGGCTGCAGTTTAAAGTCCCATCAGAAAGACAACACTGTTTACACTGCTGTGCTAGAGTGTTGCTATAGTGCTGTAGTGCTGAAGTGGATTTTAATATCTTAACTTTCATAGAGTGACAAAAGAGTGTGACAACGATATCACTTAATATTAAGTATCAGAGCATTGGGCATGCTGACCCGTTCATTATGGAGTGTTTTCCCATCACGCCCTATTTGTTTACCCTCCAACTAAAGATTTGTATCCCCTCTGTACTTAGTAACCATCTTCTTCTCATATTAAGTGTGGGGAGACCGCAGTAAAGAACAATGGGGACCCTGCGTGGGGGACCATCATGAAGGACGGTGTGAGAACAAAGGGGGACCTGGTGTGGGGGAGGGGGAGAGCACTCTAGTTTTAGAATCTTCTGCCCAGGGGGATAAGTCTGTGTTTGTTTATTTGTTTGTTCGTTCTGGTTAAGGCACACGGCAGCCAGCCAACAGTCGTTTGTCTTTTTCGTTTTTTTCACTTTTAATTTAATTTTAATTTCAAGTTTTCGTGTAGCTTGTTGTGTGTTGTGATGTTTGCAGACCAATTGCCCTCCGGGGATGAATAAAGTTCTATCATATCATATTGTATCGTATCGTAACCTTGCTTTCCAAATCAACCCCAAATCAATTTCCTCTTTTAAACTCTGTGAATGAATGTATGATTGAATGAATGAATGATGAATGAATGAATGATTGAATGAATGAATGAATGAATGAATGAATGAATGAATGAATGATGAATGAATGATGCATGATGAATGAATGATGAATGAATGATTGAATGAATGATTGAATGATTGAATGATTGAATGAATGAATGAATGAATTAATTGAATGGATGAATGAAGAAGTTTATTGGCCAAGTATTCACATACAAGGAATTTGCCTTGGTGTTCCGCCCACAAGTGACAACATGACATACAGTGACAGTTACGAATGACTCATAAAACACTGAACATTAATAATAAAACACCATTGATCACACATGTGAAACAAACAAAATACCAGAGCAAAAGGAGGCTACAGATTTTTGGCTATTGAGTAGAGCTACTACTCATGGAAAAAAGCTGTTTTTATGTCTGGCTGTGGCAGCTTTGACAGTCCGGAGTCGCCTTCCAGAGAGAAGTGATTCAAAGCGTTTGTGGCCAGGGTGAGAGGGGTCAGAAATGATCTTACCCGATCGCTTCCTGGCCCTTGCAGTGTACAGTTTGTCAATGTAGGCAAGGTTGCACCAATAACCTTCTCAGCTGATCGGAGATTCACTGCAGCCACCAGGTGTCGTGCTTGGTGGCTGAACCAAACCAGACCATGATGGAGAATGTACAGTGTGATGTACAGAAACATTGTACTTAGTTTTGATCAGTGGCCAATGAGCAGATTGGTTGCTGTGGACATGGGATGTGTTGTGTAGCATTGGGGTTGGAGAAGGGAAGGCAACCAGTGATGCTGGTGAAAGTGTGGGTGAAGTGAACATCAAATCAAGACCTGAGGCTGATGCCTCCAATTCACCTAAACAATTGGAACCTAGGCCAGCAACATGAAGGATTCCCAGTTTCCGTCATTTACCCTGGAATGAGTCAGCATCTCTCGAAGTGACTTGGATTGTTATGTAGAAGAAAGCTTAGGGGAAAAAATATACCCTGACAACCAAATTAATTGAATTTGAGATTTATCATGCATTTTGCCCTCGAGAGTTCTATCAAGAGCTGAAAAATCTATTAAAAGCGATGCACACAACAAAAGAATATTAAACTCTCCTGAAAAGCACACAGAATCTTTCCATTCTCTTTGGGGATTTCATTATATCATGTGAAATCGATCTCACAGAATAAAATAAATTGCGTAAATCCTGGGCCAGATCTCATCCTAGTGTGTGTGTACAGTTCTGGTCAAACTGAGAGTGGACAGAGAGGAAGGGACCGGCCATCATTATCTTCTGAGGGGAAAATAAGCCTTTAAGAAGATCTAATTGCATGTCCCACAATCGCAAAGCTAACCAATACAAATGACCCAAGTAACTTGTCCATGTTACTGACGAACCTACCTCAAAGAGAATGGTACAAAAAGGAAACCCAGCTCCCCTCAAATCTCAAAGACATCCTTATATGTGCCTTTGTTATCTAAACTCCTCGGTTTCAATGCCCACCTGACCAATAACACTATGTACATGAGCTCACTCAAACCTATCTGCTGTTTGTTTCCCAACTCAGAACAGCTGATAAGATAAGATAAGATAAGATACAAATTTATTGTCATTTGGACCCCTTGAGGTCCAAACGAAATGCCGTTTCTGCAGCCATACATACAAACACATAGACCCAAGACACAACATAATTTACATAAACATCCATCACATCGCTGTGATGGAAGGCCAAATAAACTTATTTCTCCACTGCACTCTCCCCCCCCCCATGTCAGAGTCAAAGTCAAAGCCCCCGGCTGGCGATGGCAATTGTCCCGCGGCCATTAAAGCCACGCCGGGTGGTGCGAGGTCGCACACCGGGTCTTGGTGTTAGAGCCCCCGGCATGCGCTCGCAGAGTCCCGCGGCCATTCCCAGCCGCGCGGGGCGGTGATGTTAGGCCCCGCTCCAGGAGCTCTTCAACCCCGCAACTCGGGCGGGGGAAGTCGCCGTTGCGAGAGCCCTGAAAAGCGGTCTCCCTCCAGGGAGCCGCGGGCTCCCGGTGCCGCCGGCCACAGACCTGTCGTTGGGGCCTCCGACTCTCCAGTCGGGCCGCAGCAGCAGCAGCAGCAGCAGCAGCAGCAGCAGCGCTCCTCCACCGCTCCAACCGTTCCGGACTCGGCCAGCCCCGCGACGGCGACGGTGAGTTGTAGCACCAGAGTCCCCAGCTTCTTCCTGTTGGAGGCCGCTCCGCGTTGCGGCCCCAACGACAACGGAAACCCGACGAGAAAGGTCGGGTCTCCAGTGCAGGGAGAGATTTAAAAAGTTTCAGTGAGATCTCAACTAATTATTTGTTAGTTCTCATTAAATCACCTTTTGTTCATTCCAATGGGTTGAGACACCAGATTTCGAAATCAACTCCCCAGAAAATAAATTACACCAGCAAGGGAATAATATTCCAAACATCTTGGGTCCAAATGAGAGAGGATATAAGAACACGAGAAAATTTTGTTACTGCTCCACCGTTCAACAGGATTATGGCTGATCTTATACCTCAGCACCATTTTCTTTCAGGGAACCCACATGCCTTCATATTTGATAATCCACTTTTCCAATAACATGTCTTCATTGGATCCAAACCATGTGGGATGAATCTGCAGAAATCAACATTAACATTTCCAAATGTGTAGAAGGAACTGCAGGTGCTGGTTTACACCAAAAAGCTGGAGTAACTCAGTGGGTCAGGCAGCAGCATCTCCGGAGAAAATGAATAAATGACGTTTCCGGTCGAGACCTTTCTTCAGACTTGGGGGAAAGGGAAATGAGAGATATAGAAGGTAAATAGAACAAATGACTGAAAGATATGGCAAAAAGCAACGATGATCAAGGAAAGGTGAACCCCACAATGATCCATTGTTGACTGTGGGATAGGTGATAATAAGATACAGTGAAACTTAACAGGATGACATTGAAACTAGTACAATGACTAGGGTGGGGGAGGGACGGAGAGAGAGGGGATGCAAGGATTGCTTGAAGTTTATAAAAATCTATATTTATACCTCTGGGTTGTAAGCTGCCCAAGTGAAATATGAGGTGCTGTTTCAAGGGATGAATGTGATAAAAATAAGTATTTTGTCTTTATTTCTATAATTTATCAATCGGGGTTAAAGAAGTCCCAATTCGTTTATATCTCAATGATGTTATAAAAAGGAACTGCGGATGCTGGTTAATAACAAAGGTAGACACAAAATGCTCGAGTAACCCAACGGGTCAGACAGCATCTCTGGAGAACATGGATAGGTGAAGTTTCAAGTCGGGACCCTTCTTCAGACTTGATGTATCTCTATAACATCTTAACAATGGTCCATTTCCACAATGAACATGAGAAATATTGCATATACTGGAAGTCTGACATTAAAAGGGAAAATGCCAGAGAATATACAGCATGTTTGGCAGATCGCAGAAAATAAAGAGAGTTAACATTTCAGGTCTGGGAGTGTTCATCCTGGACCTGTATTGCTAAATGTTGTATTTTCCACAGATATTACCTACCCTGCTGAATGCTTCTAGCATTGCTATGTAGTGGTTATCTCAGTGTCAGTGGGATTATATATAACCTTCATCATATGCTTATTTCCATATCTGAATCAAATGTTATTATCTATCCATTTCTGTGTGACTGAACAATAAAAGAAGAGATATTTAGGATCAGGGGATCATTTGTATTTGTTTAGTTTAGTATAGAGATGCAGCATGGAAACAGGCCCTTCAGCCATCCATATCAACCATCGATCACCCATTCACACCAGCTCTAAGTGATCCCACTTTTGCATGCCTAGACATAAGTGCCAATTAACCTACAAACTCAGACACCTTTAGGGATGAGGGAGGAAACCTGAGCATCCACAGGAAACATGTGCATCATAGGTAGAACATGCAAACTCCACATTGAGAGCACCTGAATTCAGGATCGAACCCAGGTCTCTGGTGCTATAAGGCACTGCTCTAATAGTCACTGTACTCCCTCTTTTTATATGAATTTTAACTAAAGCAGCAATCTAATAATGCTAGATGCTGTGGATTGTTGGAAATTACACACTTTAAGAAGGTGTTTAAGCATTGACCAATCTATCTTTCTATATACTTATAAAAGGCAGAATTTTGCTCAGCTTTTTCCTGTGGTCGTTCATATCAGGTTTCTTCACATTTGATGTTATATTTCACAAGTTATTGATATTTAGACGTTTAAAAAAGCCAACTTTAACAAGATTTTTTCTGTTAAAATCCTTGCTGGCAGCTTCCAACAAACTTCGATACAAAGTTGCAATACAGGAACACTCTGTGCTTCCACCGTTACAGTCCTCCACCCGACATTTGCAACAATGTTGCCATTATACAACACTTACTGCAGCTCCTGGCAGCAAGCGCTTCAACAGGAGGGGGAGGGTGAATTGGTATTGCAATTGGAAGTATTGCGGCAGGCAGGGGAAGTCCAATTGGATTTTATTAAAGTCTAGTGCTGGGGAGGCAGGGGAGTGGTGGAATCTTACTTTGAGGAATGGGTTGAGTTGGGGGACCACGCCTCCCGTGGGGCTACGGGTTAGTGGTGGAATATTGCGTTGGGGAACAGGTTGCGTTGGGGGACCAGGCCTCCCATGGGAGCTATGGGTGAGTGGTCGAATATTGCATTGGGGGAACCGGTAGGGCTGGGGGTCCAGTCTTCCCGTCTGTCAGTGAGTGAGTGAGTGAGTGAGTGAGTGAGTGAGTGAGTGAGTGAGTGAGTGAGTGAGTGAGTGAGTGAGTGAGTGAGTGAGTGAGTGAGTGAGATGCTGAAATTGATTAATGGTATATTTTACAAGTTATTCACATTTTCAACCTTATAAAATCAAGTTTGAGAAATAATGACTTGAACACTTCAGTGGCAGTTGCTGGCAGTTACAGCTATGACATCACAATGGGATCTCATTTACATAAACTGCCCGTGAACAGTGCTCCACCTGACAATGGCATCACAATGGGATCTCATTTACATAGACTGCCCATCAACAGTGTTCCACCCAGTGAAATTAGAGATTTGTTACATTGTTGTAAGGAGAGGGAGGGAGCGGGGGATTGAACGAGGAAAAATCGTACTTAAACATTGTATTTAGTGGGGGAGTGCGATAGGGGAGAGGAGAGGAGTGGGGGAGCAGGGAGAGGGTAGAGGGTAGAGGGGAGAAGGGAGAAGGGAGAGGAGAGAGGCGAGACGGTAGAGGGGGAGAGGGGAGAGGCGAGAGGGGAGAGACGAAGTTGGGTGAAGAGGAGGGGGAGGGAGTGTTCGGGGATGAGGGCAAATGAGCCACCCCTGCGCAATTGGGAGTTATGGGTGAGTGGTGGAATATTGCGTTGGGGGAACAGGGCCTAACGGGTCCCACTTGACCTAGTATCTTAATAAAATGTTGATTGTCTTGGAGATTAGTGTCCTAAAGACAATTATCAGTGAGGCAATTGGCATCAGGAATATATTTTCTGAATAATTTGTATTCCAATAATTTCTGATATTTTTCTTGATTGACATAAATATATCACAGACACCGTAAATTCAAAACCAAAACTAAATGCTGGAAGAATTTGAGTAAAAGACAAAGTGTTGCAGGCACCAGCAGGTCAAGCAGCATCTGTGGAGCAAAATGGGCCGACAATGTTTTGGGACAGGAGCCTTTTCAGACTGATCATGCAGCAGGTCAAGCTGCATCTGTGGCAAGAGTATTGGAAGACAAGTGTAGTTTAAGTTACATAGAGAGAGAGAGGTGCGGAGAACAGAGGGAATATCTGTGATAGGATATAGACCAAAGTTATCCAGGTACCAATTACTTTTAAAATTGATAGTGACAAAATAGAGAAAGTAAGGAAATTGAAACAAAAAGATACAGCCATATCATTAGAAAGAGAGAAAATATATAATTGTGCTTTTGGATGCAGGCAAGATAGACATGGGTTAATGCAATAGTGACTGAGTGTTGCAGAGATGTTATCAGGTGCTTGACCATCTCTGAAATATTGTTGAATAGTATATTTATTTCCTAAGCTTTATTTCTGCATATCATATTATTTATACTAACTCCAGAGCATGAGATTAACCTGCAAAATGGATAGCTCTCTTAGAGAATATTTTAGCAGAATGATATAGATTAAATGGAAAATTGGGTGGAGCATTGGCAGATGGAATTTAATCCAGACAAGAGTGAGTTAATGCATTTTGGGAAGTCAAAGAAGGATAGGATACATAGAGTGAATCGTAGGGCACTAAGAAATATTGATGGACAGAGAGCCCTGGGCGTTGAAGTCCATATTTCTCTGAAAGTGGCAATGCAGGTTGATAGGGTGGTTCAGAAGCTACATGCTACATGCATGCTTGGCTTCATAGGTCGGGGCATAAAATATAAGAGTTGGGATGTTATTTGGCACTGCACTTGGAGTATTGTGTACATTTCTGGTTGCCACACTGTAGGAAGGCTGTGACTTCACTGGAGAGAATGCAGAAGGGATTCACCAGGATGTGGCCAAGCTTTTGTTATGGGGAGATATTGGATAGGCTGGGTTTGGAGAAAAGGAGGCTGAAGGGTGGCCTAACAGAAGTATATAAGATTATGAGAATAGATAAGGTAGATAAATTTGTTTTTATCACGGTCGTGGTATCAAGAACAAAGGCATAGGTTTAACTTAAAAAGGGTTCAGAAGGAAAATATTTTACAGAGGGAGTGCTTGATATCTGGAACTTACAGCCAGAGGTTGATGAAGGAATCAGACTCAATTACTACATTAAGAGGCATTTAGACAAACATGCGAGGCATAAAAGGATATGGTCCTAATGAGAGCAAATGGGATTAGTGCAAATGGGCAAATCAGTCGGCATGCATGTGGTGGGCTAACTATTTTGTCCGTTTATATTAATTGCATTTCTGCACGACTCTGATATAATTTGTGGGAGATATGCTGTATTCCCATTAATTGCCGTTAATTATTACTTGATGATAATGGTAACTTAATGTAATAAAGAATGCTTTTTTCAGGTCTTAGTTCATAAGGTACTCAGCCAGCATGCATAAGCTGCTGTTCAGTCTGCATGCATAAGCAAAGAGTTATTGGAGATCCCACAAAAAGAAGAGAATAAAATATATTGGAGCGGTGATGTAGCAAAGCTTGTCGAGCCATTGTCTCACGACTACAGCAATCTGGGTTTAATCTTGATGTCTCCTTGTGATCATGATGGTTTCCTCCAGATACTCTGCTTTCCTGACACATCTCAAAAATGTACGGGTTGATAGGTTAATTGGCCATCGTGAAATGCCTGCAGTTTATCAATGTGGTGGAGCCTGAGAGCAGTTGAAGAGGATGTGAGGAGAATGGAATGGAAATCATGTAAGATTAATGTGGTTGATAGTCAGCATGGGTTTTGTGGGCTGAAGGGCCTGTTTGTATGCTGCCTGAACCTATGATTTATGATATTCAGAAAACCAGAAATTTCAACTGCTTTACAAAATACAAAGGAGAAATAATCTTGAAAAGGTCACTCAAAATAAGGAAGGAAGTTGATTCATTAACTATTAAACACTCTTCAAGACTGTTAAATCCCCGGGAATTGCATTTCATCCATTTTTCAGTGCGCTAAGCATATAGAGTCATAGAGTGATAGAGTGATACAGTGTGGACACAGGCCCTTCGGCCCAGCTACACTAGTCCCACTTGCCTGTGCTTGGTCCATATCCCTCCAAACCTGTCCTATCCATGTACCTGTCTAACTGTTTCTTAAATGATGGGATAGTCCCAGCCTCAACTACCTCCTCTGGCAGCTTGTTCCATACACCCACCACCCTTTGTGTGAAAAAGTTACCCCTCGGATTCCTATTAAATCTTTTCCTCTACACCATGAACCTATGTCCTCTGGTCCTTGATTCCCCTACTCTGGGCAAGAGATGCTGTGCATCTACCTGATCTATTCCTCTCATGATTTTGTACAACTCTATAAGATTAACTCTCATCCTCCTGCGCTCTATGGAATAGAGACCCAGTCTACTCCCTATAGCTCACACCCTCTAGTCCTGGCAACATCCTTGTAAATCTTTTCTGAACCCTTTCAAGCTTTACAATATATTTCCCATAACATGGTACCCAGAACTGAACAATATATTCTAAATGCTCTCTCACCAACGTCTTATACAACGTCTTATATTTGCTGGTGCCCAAGATTAATCCACTGCAAAAATTGTTGAAATTGTCCCAAAATTAGAAAGAGCACTTTGATATCACTATTAAATAGAATCTATTGTACTGCAAGAGAACAAACACAGTGGACACTAGTAGTGCAAGGGATGGGACACTACAGATCATCTCTTACACGAAAATGGATTGTATTATAATTGTGTTTTGGAGTATCTTGTTTTTGCAGTTTTATCTTGTTTTGTATAATTTATGTTTTGTGGGTTGTCCTAGTCTATGTGTGTCCAATGTTGGTGCGCACATGATTTTCATTGAACCTGTACTGCACCATACTTGTGCACATGATATAAACTCGGCTTGACTTGACTTAAGTCATGAGTCATACAGCAAGTAGAACAGATGATCAATGGTGGGCTGTATCTCCAAACCTCCCAGATTCCACCACTCGCCTAACACTAGGACTAATTTACAGTGGGTAATTAAAACACTGACCTGCAAGCCTTTGGTATGTAGGAGGAAATACAAGGAAACTAAACAGTCACAGAGAGGATGCAAAATCAAACAGATGCCACTGGAAGGCAGGATTGAACCTAGGTCACTGGAGCTGTGTAGTATTAATGCTATTCATTGCACCACTGTGTTAGTTCAGCTCTGACGTTAGGGTCATGATCTAGATTCTCTTTCTGTCTATCATGTCATCATCTTAAATACTTTGATCACTGAACCTCCATATCTTCAAACCTCACATTTATAACCATCCTCATTATTAAACCTCTTCATCCCCTGTACCTTTGTGAAGAAACTGCACCACTCTCTAGCCATCCGAACAAGTTGTGTTATCCAAACGGAACTTCCTCTGTTTCTGCCATATCCCATGAGATATATTCCAATATGTGGGCAGGGTCCCATATTGTTTAAACTTATGTTTTGCATGATGTATTTGAGTGCGTTCTGTAGTCTACATTGTGAGAAAGATAGAACACAGCAAGCCTTATCCCATATTTTTTAATTTAAAAAAATGTTCCATGTAAAGTGAAACAGAAAACGTAATTATTAATTTTTGTCATCAGCAGCAGCTTCGAGACAATCCATTCCAAACTGAGACACTATGATTAATTAGAGGCAGGAATTTCCCAACATATGTGTAACTTATTAATAATTAATCATACAGTATCTAATCCATTACAATTTTCAGTCACCTCTAGTCAACTCTAACAAAAGAATAATATTTTCTAAATTAAAATTGCCGGTGAAATACATTCTGTGAACAGTAAGCTATCTACTGGTACAAACCGAACCCACAATATGTTCAAGAGAAATCAACTATTGTTCAGGCAGACAGGATTCTCCACATGTAAGGTTCCTGAGGTGAATCAATGACTTCAGTGCACCATCGCACTGAAAGGTGAAAGATTCAAGCCCAATGTTCCTTCCCGCCTTCAACTAATTGGATAAGTGCAGGGTGCAAGAAAAATGGGTACTGGCCTTCTGAAGTGTCCAGTCAAATCTCCTGATGTCAGTGGTCCCTTGAGATAACAACAAAACAAAGCAATGGACACAGAATAGGAGCATGAATATGTAATTATGCCTCCAGAACCTGTTCCAACATTTAATATGATCATGGACGATGTGAGTTTGGATTCAGCTTCAATTTCCTGCCTCTTGCCCAGAACAATTCACTCCCTGATAGACCAAAGATCTACCGCAGCCTTGAATATATTCATCGATCCACTCATAGTCAGAGACTTACAGCACAGAAACGGGTTCTTCAGCCCATTGATTCCACACTGACCATCAAGTACCCATTTATTCTATTGATCAGCACTTGGTCCATAGAGTTAGTTGTTCATCCAGACAGTTTTTTAATGTTGTGCTTTAAAAAGTTTAATGCAGCTTTTAAATCTGCCTGCACCACCTCTTCACGTAGAGTGCTCTAGATGGTAATCACCGCCTGGGTGAATTTGTTCTTCTTTATAACCCATCTATTATTCCTCAGCAGAAATCTATGCCCTATGGTTTTGTATTACTCCATTATGGGGAAAGGTTTTTCACTATCAACCCTATGCTCTCGTGAGTGTGTATACCTCTATATCAGGTACCTCCTCAGCATCCTCCGCTCTAAGGAAAACAAATCCAGTCCATCCAGTCTCTCCACATCACTGAAACGGTTCATGCTGGTAAATCTTTTCTGTATCCTCCCCAGGGATTTCGCCTCCTACCCCCCACACTGGATCCCTATCAGTTTGCCTACCGCAAGAACAGGAGTACGGAGGATGCCATCTCAACGGCACTTCACTCCGCCCTCTCCCACCTTGACAACAGAGACACTTATGTAAGAATGCTGTTCATCGATTACAGCTCAGCATTCAACACCATTATTCCATCAAAACTGATCACCAAACTCGGTAACCTGGGCATCGACCCCTCCCTCTGCAACTGGATACTGGACTTTCTAACCAACAGACCCCAGTCTGTGAGGTTAGACAAGCACACCTCTTCAACCCTCACCCTGAACACCGGCGTTCCTCAGGGCTGTGTGCTGAGCCCCCTCCTCTACTCCCTCTTCACCTATGACTGCACACCTGTACATGGTACTAACACCATCATCAAGTATGCAGATGATACAACGGTGATTGGCCTCATCAGCAACAACGATGAGCTGGCCTACAGGGAGGAGGTCCAGCACTTAGCAGCATGGTGCGCTGACAACAACCTGGCCCTTAACTCCAAGAAGACCAAGGAGCTAATTGTAGTCTTCAGGAAGTCCAGAGGCGGCACGCACACCCCCATCCACATTAACGGGACGGAGGTGGAACGTGTTTCTAGCTTCAGGTTCCTGGGAGTCAACATCTCCGATGACCTCTCTTGGACCCACAATACCTCTACTCTGATCAAGTTGGCTCATCAGCGTCTCTTCTTCCTGAGGAGACTGAAGAAGGTCCATCTGTCTCCTCAGATCCTGGTGAACTTCTACCGCTGCACCATCGAGAGCATCCTTACCAACTGCATCACAGTATGGTATGGCAACTGCTCTGTTTCCGACCGGAAGGCATTGCAGAGAGTGGTGAAAATTGCCCAACGCATCACCGGTTCCACGCTCCCCTCCATTGAGTCTGTCCAAAGCAAGCGCTGTCTGCGGATGGCGCTCAGCATCGCCAAGGACTGCTCTCACCCCAACCATGGACTGTTTACCCTCCTACCATCCGGGAGGCGCTACAGGTCTCTCCGTTGCCGAACCAGCAGGTCGAGGAACAGCTTCTTTCCGGCGGCTGTCACTCTACTAAACAACGTACCTCGGTGACTGCCAATCACCCACCCCCCCCCCCCCCCCCCCCCCCTCCCCCCTGGACACTTATTATTTTTTTTAATTCAAATCGTTTGCTATGTCACTCTTCAAGGGAGATGCTAAATGCATTCTCGTTGTCTCTGTACTGTACACTGACAATGACAATTAAAATTGAATCTGAATCTGAATCTGAATCTATTGTGACCTGGGGTAGACAGGCTTCAGTTTCACATCTCCTTGAAGTATAGCTTCCTAAACATGCAGCGTTCCTTCACTGGAGAGTCGGCCATGTTGTGTTTAGTCTCCAGTGGGACACAAAGCTGGCTTCAGGACTCAGAAACAAAATACTCCACTCAGAAACCTGCAATCACACTGAAAGATTAACAATGGCAACGTACTCCTTTGAGTGGCTATTGGCAACTATTATTGGGAAAAAAACACGGCTTATATGTTATTAAGGAGTATGTTTGCAGATAACTTATTTTATGCTAAAAAAAAAAGTGACACCAAAACACTCACATGGGATACGACTTTGGTTTGGAATACTTTCTGAAAATAAATGAATGATATTTCTTCCACACAACCTGACAGCTTAACACGTTATTCATTAACTTTTAAAGCACAGCCTGATCTTTGCAAACTCTACTTTCTGGTTCAGGAAAATATTTGATTAACAGGGAAGATATGATCAAATCTTTAACATGCCATTCGTTTTCTGCTGTACAAAAAGTTATTCCCTTATCCCTTATCATGTATCAATACACTGTAAATGACTCGATTATAATTATGTATTGTCTTTCCGCTGACTGGTTAGCACGCAACAAAAGCTTTTCACTGTACCTCGGTACATGACAGTAAACTAAACTGAACTGAACTGAATTTGTCAACCTCAGCAGAGGGACTTGGTAAGCTATGGAGAGCTAACATCGATTGATCCCACTGGCTATCATCTTGGGATTTAGACTGTGGAGGAAATATATGGAAATTTGGTTTAAGGTTCAAGAGAAGGAACAGTGGTGCATCTTATAGAGTTGCAGCTTTGCAGTTCCATTGATCTCAGGTGCTGTTTGTGTGGAGTTTTCATGTTCTCCCTGGAATAAGAAGCTGTTTTTTTCTTGCTGGTTGGTTAAAAACTTTGGAGAAGTTTATGCTGATGTGGAGCTGGAGTAAAGGATCGGGGAAGGAAACAAATGGGAAGGCCCGAGATTGGGTAGAAGCTATGAGATGATCACAGCTAATTGGGATCACTGCAGAATAAAAATGCAGAAAAAACACGCAGCATCTGCAGAAAGAAAATCAATCAACGTTTCAGGTCTGCGAACCTTTGTGAGAACTGGGAAGAGAGAGGAAAACAAGTTAGTTCCTCATTGGGAGTTTCAAATGGGGAGAAGGAGAGAATGGAGAAGCGTACTGTGATCCCGGAATGCAGAGGAAGAAAGGCCACTCACTGGAGCTCCCCCAAATAACCACTACCCTCTGAGCAGTGATCATTGACACGGCATCTGCTGCCCCAGAGGATGGTGAATCTGTGGAATTCATTGCCACAGACGGCTGTGGAGACCAAGATATTGGGTATTTTTAACGCGGAGATTGATAGAATCTTGATTAGTGAGGACGTCAAAAGTTACAGGGAGAAGGCAGGAGAGTGGAGTTGAGAGACAAAAATAGATCAGTCATGATTGAATGGCAGGGTAGACACGATGGGCCGAATGGCCTAATTCTGCTCCTATGTCTCATGGTCTGATGGTGTTCACAGCTTGTTTTGACAATTGCTCTTCGCAAGACGACAATAAATTAGAGATTTGTGGATGCAACACAGTCTAACACGCAAACCAGCCTCCCCTCCATTGACTTCATCGACACTTCACGCTGCCTCAGGAAAGCAGCCAACGTAATCTAGAATACTCTCACCCCAATTATTCTCTCTTTTCCCCTCTACTATCAGGCAAAAAACACAAAGGTTTGAAAGCACGTACCACCAGATTTATGATCATCATCCTCCCCATTGTTGTCAGACTCTTAAATGGACCTCATAAGCTAAGGATGTTTTCCTGATCTCTCTATCAACCTTGCTGCGGTTCTTGCACTTTTTTCCACTTTCTCTATAGATGTAACATTATATTGAACTCTGTTGCCTTGCTCATTTGCACTAACTATTATACTTGTGTATGGTTTGATTGTACCCGTGTTTGATATGATTTGCCTGGAGATAGCATGCAATCAAAGCATCTTGGAACAGGTGACAACAATAAACCAATATTAATAAACAACGGTAAGGTATGCACAACAGGCCAAACTATACACATAGAAACAGAGAAACATGGTGATAATTGGAAAAGAGTATTCAACCTAAAGATGTAGAATGTGAAAGTGAATCTCTAGTGCCGCAACAGGTGATGAGGTATCATTCCTTGAGCTTAAGTTAGGGCCTGGATATAACAGTGCAGAAGGCCAGAGGCAGAAAGGTCAGAGTGTGGGCGGTGATGAGATGGTGCATTAAAGTGGCAGGGAATGGGAAGCTCAGAGTCACCTCTGCACGGTGTACAGGTGGTGAACGCGGGTATTCACTACAGTACAATATGACATCAGAACTGAGTAACATACCCAACCTGACCTTTTGTTAGGGATTGGCATGGATTGTGTCTGTGGACAGAGAAATTACTAGTTAATATTAAAAATAAAGCAAACCTCTTTCAGACAACTCCAAGCAAACCATTTATTGAAAATAGTCTGTTTAATAGTCTTAAAACGGTACAACACATTGCAGCACAAACAATGATCAACTATAAATATACCCATTATTTGCTGATGATCATTAGAGAGATATTCTTTACAGATAAATATGTACAAGTGGATGAAATACATGCAGCTGCCAACTCACACCATGGAGGAGCTAATATCTCAACTCTCTTCCCTCGTTATTTTTGTATCACAGGAAATTCTTTACATCAGGAGGCTTTTTCCATCATGTCCTAACATATCCGGTCCTGACCAACTGATTTTCAATACATGTGTAGGCGTTGGATTCCAATGATTGTTTTAATCTGGACGCTTTTCACGTGATCGGACAGCAAGGTGATCATCTCTTGGCAGACCTGATTCGCGGCGGGGGACCTTGGATAACCAGGTGGTGCATGGGGCATGAGGCAACTTGCCAACGTGACAGCATTCTCCCGCATCTCAGTCTGCAGGCTGCCAAAGAAGGAAGCGCAGTGCTGTATGTAGTGGATGACCTTGCTGGGCTGGTCTTCACCAATGTACAGAGATGCTGCACTCAAATAGCTCTCGTAATCCAGGGGTTCCTCTTCCGACCCAAGCTCCTCAAAGAGGACGCACAGGCGCTCCGATGCCAGCAGTGGCCCCAGTTGTTTCAGAACCAGTCTGCAAACTCTCTTCACTTCGTCGTTCCTGTCCTTGAGGTGAAGCAGCAGGTAGATCAAGGTGGAGCCCAGGTGCTCTGTGAAGATTGGGACCCGCTGCATGTCCTCGAACTGGAGCAGCTTCCATAGGATGGTGAATGCTCCAGCCCTCACCTTCTCCTGCCGGTGCTCAAACAAAGGTTCAATGCCCACTGCTACGTCTGTCAGGATTGGTTCAGTGTAGTGGGGTGGCAGGCTCTCTAAGGTCTTTGACAGGGTGGACATGGCCTCGAATGTCAGCATAGTGTTCTGCTTGGAGTTCAGCTCCATGACCAACAGCATTGTCGGCAGCAGCTTGCTGGCATATCTTTCACCTTCGCTCCAGGCCACGGAGTTCCCCAGACCCTTGACTGCCAACCACTGGACCATGGGAGAGCTGTCGAGGAGACATCGGAGCAGGATACTCACTAGTGTGTCATTGAGCAGCAGCTCCAACACCACTTCCTGACCAAGTAGAGCCCCAAAGAAGGCAGCCACCGTGATCCGCTGGCTCTCGTGGATGTTTGTGAGGACTGGAGAGAGTTGCTCCACGATGTCGATGAGGTGGGGTGCGGATCGCTTGGACATGCTGCCCGCCAGCAGGGCAACCCCCTGATGGTGCATCTCCGGCCTCTTGAGCAAAGCCCAACCCTCAAGGTCCGACATGTCCTCGTTGCTCCCCTCTTCCTGCCCGACCAGCACTTGGAGTATCTCTACAGAATAGTAGCAAGCTGTAACATTAAATGGCCTCTGGGCTGGCCCCATTTTTCTATCTGAATGAATTCTAAGGAAGTCTCGAGGCAACCGGGGTTGGACACTGGAGCTCAGGTGAATCAGGACGGTGCTGAAGAGCTGGGGGTAAAGACCTTCTATCATGGCGACTGAATCCTGGGAGCATATTACCTCATGCAGGGCATACATTACAGCCAGAGTCTGATGTGGCTGGGTATTTGACCCACTAGCCAGGAGAGATTCCTTGCTGTTTTCATACAGCAGCTTTAGGTTGTCCAGTAGGTATTTAATGGAGGCTGTGGCAACTGAATTGTGTTGCATGAGAGATCTCCAAACATTGCCAATGTGGTTGTCGAATGGAATGGGATAACTTAAGAGGCAGGGTAGTGTGACTGACATATGCTGTGACACCAGATTGGAGATGGTGTGTGTCACCAACCGGACTATGGACGCTTGAACCATTGACTGCAATTGATTGTGCAGGGCTTTGATCATCTCTGGGACCTCGGTGAGGCTGGCTCCACATTTGGAAATGAGGACATTGGTGACGATGGAGGCAGAATGGGAACCATTGGACTGGCAATCTGAGAGTCCATTGAACAAGGTGAAGAGTAAACTTTTCAGCTGATCATAACCCATAGACTTTGAGAGGACCTTCCCAATATCAGTGCACACGTGAAACACAGAGGTCTCATTGTCTTGATGCAGCTCCTGCTTGATGACTTTGAGGTGCTCCACCTCTGTGTCTTTCTGATTTGCGGGCACCCCTTTGGATCGCAGTTGGATATAAAGAAGGACGTACAAACATTCAATGGCTGTCTCCCTTACAACACGACATGGATCTGTGCATCGAAGCACCACACACCCAACAATAACACCCAGATCATGGGGAGGAACATTATCTTTGATGTCAAATTGTTCCAGGTAAAACACCAGTAGCTGCAAGAATGTCTCGGCTGCCATTTCCCGGGTATGCACCTTTGATGACTGGATCCACGCCTCCATGTTGCTAAATATTGTCTGAAGCCCATTGGGCGATATATCCAAAAGGAGGAGCTGCTTCAGAAAATCCATCAAGGAGGCCATTGTCTGAGTAAACAGTTGTTGCCTCTCCTCCATGCTTATGTTCGGGTGTTCATTGATAGCTTTGGCATCCAGTCGTGGTATGCTGAACACACTATTCAAGCATGTCTGAATCAATTGCCTACTGTCCTTTAAAGGGGGCTGCAGTTTTAAGAGGGATGTACAGGCATTGATGGCAGACTTTCGGATGGGAGTCACCATAGCCTCTGTTGGCTCAGCCTTGATGAGTTCTTGCATATAATGCAACAGTTCAGCCTTTCTGTTAAAGCTGTAGTTATGCTTTGCAATGGTTTGGATGGCTGTGACTGACTGTGTCACAGTTTTGATCAGACTTAACTTTAATGTCAAGTCCCTCACCTCGACCTTCATTCCCAAGATCTTGATATTGTAGTGGTTAAGCACGTTTTCCATGATCTCAACGTCTATTCTGTCCAGAGTGAGTTCCTTTGGAGAAACTGACATGATTTGCCCGTAGCATAGGATTAGTGTGCTTTTTACCTTGATTACGTCGATGTTCTCTTGATCCTTTATAATTTGAAAATAACTTGCAGTTTTCTTGAAAATGTTTAACTTTGCAAATTCCTTCAAGGTGGACAGTGCGGTGTCCAGGTGGGTTACAGCACAGTAGCCAATCCCCACAGCCACACCTTCCTTCTCCAGAGACTCTCCGTGCTGCACGGTCTGCAGCATCTCCTGTAGCTTCTTCTTCACTAGCTCCTCATCCTGGCTGAATTGCAGCACCACGCCTAGGCACTTATACACAAAGCCCTTCTCCTGCGAGAGAGTGCAGTGTCTGTGAAGGTGGCCGACTAACTCTGTGGCAAACTGACCGGTCCAGACATCGTCCGCGATCAATTCCAGCGTTTGAGGCAAAACCTTCACCAGTTTCTCTTCCCATTGGCTCTGCTGCAGGCATTTGGAGGAATTCTCCTGCAGATAGTCAAGCAGAGTCAGAAATTCCTTCTCCCAGACTTGAGGTGCTGCGGGGTGGATATCGGTGCCCAGGATTTGTAACAGAGTTAACGCAGGGACACATCTGTGTTTCCCCTGCTGCAAAGAGGAGGACATAGTCAGGAGACTTGTCAGCAGTGCGAGAGGCCCAGGAATGTTGGAATGCTCCGTGTAATTGAGAAGATACTCCGTGGGCTCAGCTTCTATTTTCTTCTTTGCAAGAAGCACTAATGAGTTGCAAATCATTGCTAAGGCATTTATGCAACGAACTGGAATTATGAACTCAAAGAGCAATGGCCAGAGAATGTTGTCAATGGGTAATGCTGTCAGCATCTTCATCAGTTCCTCACACTGTCTCCTTAAATTCTGGTCAGTGACTATGTCTGCTATTTCAGCACAGGGGTCCACTGAGTCCTCCTCCTGTTCTCCGGTAGCAGGTAGCGCACACTGCCGGATGATAAACTCCAACATGTCCTTCCCGCCATCCAAAAGCAGGTAATTGTGTGTGGCCAAGGTGTATATTACCTGGCCAAGTTTTGCCTTCACCCTGTTATTGGTAGCCAGCACCAACAGCTTGGTACCAGCCAGAATCTGATTCTTCTGACTGGCCATGTAGAGAGGGACCATATTGATCAGGTGATCCAGGATAGTCAATGTTCCAAAACGCACTTGGCTGTTATTGATCTCCATTTTCATCAGGAGAAATTCTATGATTTGAGAGGTGAAAGCTGGAGTCAGAAGTTTGAAGCAGCAAAGGATTTCTTTTTGCTGCTTCTGAACATAATCATCATTGGGTTGCCAGAGTGCAATGCAGATCTGTTTGTGTAAACTGCTAAGCAGGCTGTCGATCTGTATAGCAAGTTCTTCACTATTTCTCTCAACGGCAGTGTGCAGAACCCCATACAGACCCTGGGTGATGCAAAAGTCGCTGGAGGTTCCCTGGTACATGGTCAGGATTTTGGGAATTAACCTCGGCAGTTCATTCTCCAATTTGTCAAAGGGGACAAGGTGGGTAATCTGCCCTAACGTCTCGATCACTGCTGTGCTGATATTGCATTCATTCAAAGGCAGCCATGTATTGAACAAAATGTCAAAAGCAGCAGAGAACTCCAGGAAAAATAAATTCTTCTTCACTGTAGGGTCTGGGGCTTCCTCTATATCATACAAGTACGCAAGGATGCTCTCGCTAAAAATTCCCAAGGCAAAGCAGAACACCCATTTGGTTTTCTCTTCCACTACTGCAGGAAGCAAAGAGACTGTGGTTCGGAGAACAGGTCTCAGTAAGGGGACCATGTAATGTACGTGCTCTTTGCAAAGATTAGCCAATGCCAGCACCACAAAGAAAAAGGGATCCGACTTCAGCTGAAACAATGGCAGAAGTTCATCAAATGCCTCCTTGGTAAACCAATGGCCCACATTAAGCAGGAGCCTGGTTGCCATCTCTTGATGCTCATCCGTCACATCCCTACATTTGGTCATTTCAATAGAAGCCAAGGTAATGAGCTTTTTGGCGACTGCACGGCCCAAATTGTCAATGTTGTCATTCACCATCTGCGCCATCACCTTCAACAAAGCCGTGCGACATGCAAGTGGCAGGCGACGGTGGTGGGTGAGGTATTTGCGAAGGAATGTCAGGACACCCTCCGTATCCACACAACCCAGTTCCTGCAGAGAGTTAAACACCATCTGGCTAACCAAGCTATCGTCATCCAAAGGCACCTCCAGAAGCAAATTCAGCAACCCTCCCATTTTGCCATTCGCCATCTTTACTCTAAATTACTCTGGAAAACCAGATGTCTTCAGCTGCTTTGCTGCTTTTTTTCTGAACAATCACTTTTAGGCTTCGATTTCTGGGCCAGAGCTCCCAATCCTGCACAATTGCTAGCTCAGAATGTTCTTTTGTTGTATTCTTTGTATCCTTGTGCTTAGGAACCAAGGAACTGAATTACAGCTCGTTATCTCCAATTTCCTACAGTATTATTACTCAATGTCAAACCAATTAAATTTGATTGCTATTTATTCACTTCTATGCTTTTGTTGAATTCCCATTGATTCAAGTCGGTGCAGAATGTACTGAAAAGACTACACCTGTTGAAAATGTCTTCTTATAATAGCACACACACATATGCACAATGGAGCACAGACCTCTGTTTCTCCTCACAGATCTTCACAAGCATTGATCAAGTTTTGAAGTTTAACTTTTGTGATCTAGGTTTATTTCCTTTATCATTCTTTAATACCGGCCCAGCTGTCTCTCACGATTAGCACAACTCCTTGAAGACAAAGCTTTCGAGTCCTGTGTAAAGTCTTGCTCGGAATGCTTCCTTGATGTATATTGATATCGTCACTAAAGCTCTTCTTGACAACACAAAGGTGATGATAATTTTATTATGACATGTGGCATCTCATTTTTGAATCAGTTTTTTTTTTTGATTCACTATTCCAACAATAGATTTTAAGCTGTACAATTCTATTAATATCCAGTTATTCTATTTTTCTGCACATTTTGTGCCTTCTTTCAAACAGCTTTTTTATTTCTTCACATCACTAATAGGGCTTATCATTGACTGGGGTAGACATTTGGCTTTTTTTTCAATAATTTACTCTCTGCCCCTTATTTCTCGCACAAACGAACTATATCTTCCAATGTTGAAGTTCTTTCTCTGTGCATCCGGCTACTTTCTGTACGACATTTCAATATCACAAGTGCACATAATTGAAATGATGGATCACTTGTTACTCTGGGAGTCTTTGTAAATGCAAATATGAGATGTCATGATCAGATTGTGATGTTAAATAATGTTCCTTAAGAATGTACTGTCCATACTGGGTGAACAGAGCTCTCGGCTTGCCTTTGTAGATCTTCACATGTGGCAACTGAGCTTTGATGCAAAGTTCTCTCAATCACCCTTTAACACAAAGATCCCCTCTTACTTTTCCATGATTACTTCGGTACAGCTGAGGGCTTGTTCTGTCCTATGTAGATTATTCCTCAGATGGATTCAGATTTCTTCCCTGCTTTGTCAAAAGGCTTTGCGAGCATACTTTGAAGTTTGTTAGCTGGATTTACTCACAGCCAAGCACAACTGCAGCACATCCAAGTGGCAAGCAAGCTTTTCTCAAAAAGCCCAGTGTGCCATCATTTCCTGTCCTTATGAAGTCATAGTTAGATTGTGATGTCCAGTGGCTTGAACTGCTGGGTAACCAAGTGGTGACCTCATCTAATCATCCTGGACCAATCAGCTGCGAGTCCATTATTTTTCAATCACTGATAATCGCAGCCACGGAGACTTAATACAAGTCCTTCCCCCTCACAAGCTGCCCTCATCTCCATCCCCTGAATCCCTACCTGCACCAGGAATGTGGATCTGTAAGATTACCTGTACTCAGGACTAAAACTCAGGCACCATGGGGTTAAATGTGGCCACCTCCACAGATTCATGTAGAGTAGAAGGAGTCCATTCTGCCCATTAGACGTGATAACTCTCTGATTGGCCCCAAAACCCTGAACTTTCCTCATAATCAATAGATTTATTTCCTTTGTCAAGCATGGATCCGGTTTATTAATTTTAATTTTTAGTTGGAACTCAACTTAGACTTACTTCCACTGCATGATCCTTTTATGTCTCCTTCCATTTATATGTATCATTTTTTGTAAATCAGCATCTGCAGTTCCTTGTATCTAGTAAAGATTACCTCAAATGTGGAACTCATGGTTGTCCATTTACTATTCATATAGTTGACCATTTTTCTTGGAAAAAGTTAGACTAAAACTCGTTCAACAATGCTTCTATTTCAGATATTTTTCATATCCTTCAAGTGGCCAAATTGTTTCCTTGTCTAAGTTCATGAGTACCCAAGGGAAGTTTAGTTATTTGGAGATCCTAGAATTGTTCTCTTTAGGCTAGTGAAAGATTAAGAAGAAATGTTATTGGCATATTTAAAATTAGAATCAATAGGAACTGATGCTAGTATTGGTTTAGAAGATCCAAAGGGGTGTACAAAAACAGTATCTCAAGAGTGGGTTGTTACTATCTAGAATACACCCTCTGCAGTATTAATGAAAGCGGAGTGAAAGATTACTCTCCAGAGGAACTTAGAAAGGAAAATATTTCAGGGTTATGCATAAAGAGGGGACAGGCAGAAGGATTAATTGAAGACTTCACACAAAAATCCAAGATGCACCTTCCATGGTTCATGAACCTATGGCCCTATGGTTCTATTCTCTGACTCTTTGTTGCTGCATTAACGAGCCACTGGTTATTAGGGGGAGGTAGCTGTGTCAAGCAGAAACCATTTATCCTGTTACGATTATATGAATGGTAATTAGATGCCCTGATCAATATTTATCAATATTTTTACTCAACTAAGCATTGCCACATGTAAACTTAGGAAGTGCAATCAAACCACACTTCAGTCAAAGTCACCAATAACAAACTCAATGGAAAAAAGGATAGCATGATAGTTCGTTGGTTGTGGCTGCTTATTCTGTCTGCTCTGCTCCACCACAATACATCATAATACATGATACATCAGCAAAGTTGCTAGGTACTTCCTGATAATCAAGCCAGGCTTCACAGGCACAGTAGTGCAACGACAGAGTTGCTGCCTTGTAGCACCAGAGACCGGGTTTGATCCTGACTACAGGCTCTGTCTGTATGGAGTTTGTATGTTCACCCTGTGGCCGCCCGCGAGAGTTTTGTCCGGGTGCTCCGATTTCCTTTCATACTTCAAGGATGTAAAGGTTTGTAGATTATTTGGCTTCTGCAAATTGTAAATTGTCCTTGGGGTGTATGTAGGACAATCTGTAGGTTGTGAGTTGATTATTATAAACTCACTGATTCCAATGCACCTGTACCCATATTTTTGGTTCCTCACAAGGCACGTTACTTAGTTGCTTTCGAAACATCAAGAGAACCAAAGTGTTAAATTACTTACATTAAAGTGTTAGCCTAGGGTTAGTGACTCATTTAGGCTTGATTTAAGTCTATTGGGTATATCAGAAGCATTTGATTCCATACCAACCAATGAAGTCATGCTTTTTGCACTTTTTTAAACTACACTTTCTTTATAGCTGTACCACTATATTTGGAACCCCTATTTATAATTCCCTTTTGCACTATTGTTGCACTGATTTACAGTAGGATTTGCCTGGATAGCATGCGAACTGTATCTCAGTACATATGAAAATAATAATAGACCAAAACAATACATGAAGTAGGTGGGTTTTAGGTGTGTTGATATAATAGCCAATGACTATCCTTTCATTTGCACTGGATGGTTCTATTTATTAATGCAACCCAAGATCCTGTAGGCCCAGGTTCCTCAGAATTGGCTTTGAATTTTCCATGATCTGTGCAAAATAAAACAAGTGAGGGTACTGACTGTTCGGATAAGTTTGGAGAACAAGCAACCAAATCATCTGGAGAAGGACATGGAATGTGATTTCAGTGCAAACAAACAATATAATTATGGCACCAGGAACAAGCATCCCAAATGACAGGGCAAATTGTTGCAAATTCTCCACTTCCACTGTTATTTATGAGGTAATTCAGGTAATTTCCAATTTAAAGTCCATGTAATGTGTACTTACCTCTATATCATTTTAATGGCTTTGCTCTCATCATTTCAAATGCAAATTTGGTTTATGACTCACTAAGTGAATCACTTACGAATCTCATTATCCACTGTTTGCTAAAATCCAGCACCTGCACTTTTTTTAGTTTACCCATTGTGGCAAAATTATACACCGATTTTTAATGTTGATTTTCAAGTAGCCCTCCATGTTTTTAGGGGTTCCCAGAAGTTTCTGTCTTACGGTGCTTTCCTGGAGTAGGTATCACAGGGCCCATCGGAAAACATACTAGATCATTTGTTTCTGTTTAAGCAGCTTTTGCTGTCAATTATTATATCATAATCCAATATTTCTGGACCTCTGCAGGAAGTTACAATGATAATGGGTTGAGGGGAGCTGGAGTAGTTTACTCAGATAGAAAAAGTTGAAGGGGATGGAGGGGTTTCTCGAGATTGGGGCTGGTGTATTTACTATGTAGAACAGTTCAGCATAAGAACAGGCCCTTCGACCCATCTGCCTCCACATGATTTTAATCTAAATGAATCCCATCTGCCTCCACATGATTTGTATCTTTTTTAGTCCCTACCTTTTCATTTATCTGTCTAAATACCTCAAACATTCCTCGTGTATCTGGTTCCACCATTTCCCATTGCACCATGGTGGAAGCAGATACAAGAGGTGGTTCTGGCTGTTATTCTCCATTAAAAAACGCTTCCGAAATCTCCTTTAGACTTTCTCCTCTTACTTTAAAATCTATAGTCTCTGGTATACACATTTTAACCCTGAGAAAAAGACTCTGACTATATACCCTACCAATGCCTCTCAGAATTCTATATACCTCTTAACCTCCAATGCTCCAGTGAAAACAATCTAAGTTTGTCCAATCAACCATTATAACGAATGCGTAGGAAGGAACTGCAGTTGCTGGTTTAAACCATAGATAGACACAAAAAAACTGGAGTAACTCAGCGGGACAGGCAGCATCTCTGGAGAAGGAATGGGTGAGGTTTCGGGTCAAGATCCTTCATCAGACTGAAGTCTGAATCTGAAGAACCGACCCGAAACGTCACCAATTCCATCTCTCCAGAGATGCTGCCTGTCCCGCTGAGTTACACCACCTTTTTGTGTCTATCTTCAATTATAACAAATGCACTCTAATCCAGGCAACATCCAGATAAACATATTCTGTATCCTCTTCAAAACCATCAATCCTATAGTGTGATGACCAGAACTGCACACAATACTTCAAATGTGGCTAACCAAAGTTTAATATAGCTACAACGTGAGTTCCCAACTATTACGCTCAATGTCCCAACAGATAAAGCCACATAACGCCCACCTTGTTTATTACCCTAGGAGTTAGAGGGGTTTGTCAAGGCAATAAGTGGTGTAGAAGTTAGAGTGGCTTGCAGAGGCAATGGGTTATATAGGCGCCGGCAGGGTTACAGAGATAGGGAGTAGTGTAGGATCTGGAGTTTCAGGGGGAGATCTACACTCTATTTATTTAGTCATTTCTCAGGATATACTGGTGGAGCTAGAAGAGCTGCTACTTCACCTTGTCACAGGGCCAGGTTCAATCCTGACCTCCGGTGCTGTCTGAGGGAGTTTGCAAGTTCTCCCTGTGAACTAGTGGTTTCCTTTGGGTGCTGCGTTTCCCTCCCCCTTTCCAAATAGGTCAGATTGGTAGATTAATTGGCCACTGTAAATTGTCCTTTAATGTGTAGGTGGGTGAGCGGGTGAATCTGAGAGTTGATGCAAATGTGGGGAGAATAAAAGTGGGATTGGTGTAAAACGGTGTAATAAGTGGTTGGTGGGAAGTGAACTTGTGGGCCAAAGAGCCTGTTCCCATGATGTATGGTTCTGTCCCTGTCCCCTGAACTGACAGTCAGCCAACTTAGTAATAATACTGCTCACTACAGCATAACTTAGCAGCAAAAATCCTTCAAGTTTCAGCACTTCAGTTCAGCATAACTTTCAATCTCCAATTTCTTGAAATGGACCAGCTTCTGAAATGACAAAGATGTTATCTTAGCAGATGTGTGTAAAGGAGAAGTTGAAGATAAATGATCAGGGCTGTATAAGAGGGTTTTATAATGTACTAGACCAAGTTTGGTCCCATCCCCTCAACGCGCGGCTGCGGGGGGGGCCTGCAGCATCTCACACACACTAACCACCCTCCACACACACACTAACCCCACCCCCCCCTCTCTTGATATTAGGGGCAATAGGGGGGGGGGGGGGGCTGCGGCATCTCACACACACTAACCCCCCCCCTCTCTTGATATTATATTAATATTATTCATTCGCTCCTTTTACCCCATCCCCCGCCCTATCCACTCACGCATAGCCCCCAACTGCGCAGGTGCGGCTAGAGAGGGAGAGAGGGTTTACTTCTCAACCCAGTAATATGTCAAGAAGTAAACCATGAAATGTTCAGATAAGGTGATTTTGGACTCAACGGGAAAAATGTCAACCGTAATATGTAAAAATGTTATCGTTACCACATAGTTTTTTTTCGCGAAGATGTAAAAACACACACATATACACACATACAAGATCAGAGTTTTATAGATGAGGTACGTCATAGAATATAGAACAGTATGACATAGGAACAATTCTTCAGCCTACAATGTCTATGCCGAACATGATGCTAAGTTAAACTAATCTCTCCTGCCTGCACATGATTCATATCTGTCCATTCAATGCATATCCCTGTGCCCATCTAAAAGCCTCTTAAATGCCACTATCATATCTGCTTCCACCACCACCCTGACAATGCATTCTGGGCATCCACCATTCCTTTTGTAAAAAACTTGCCCTGCACATCTCCTTCAAACTTTACCCATTTCACTTTAAAACTACACCCTCTAGTTTTTGACATTACCACCCGGTGAAAAAATGTTCTATCTGTGCCTTTCATCGTTTTACACATATTTCTATAGGTCAGTGAATACACACAGATTTTAAGTAATTGGTGAAAGTAGCGAGGGGATCTGCGGTTCTGTAATACGAGGTGAATATTGAATGTACACACTGAAAGAGAAGAGGATGCAGATAGTGTACACCAGTGAAGAACTGAATTGATGCTTGTTTCCGTATCCTTCTAATACAGTGAGCTCCGAGTTCTCATGCTCTCTCCAATACACCATGGGCTCAGTTCCCAAACTTGCTCTAACTCACCAGATCTTCTGTTCCCGCCCGTTAACTCTGGATCTCAAGCTCCCTACAACTCATCTGGTTCTGTTTCCTGCTTTTCCTTTAACCTCTATGGATTCACTGGAAAATTCACTACTGTGTCCAACATCTTTTAGAAAAATGCATGTTGAAGTAACGGTCCATAAAATCTTCCAGTCCGACACCACCAATATCTGGAGGGTGCTGGATTCTCAGAGCTTTATTGTATTTTCCCCATTAACATTGCCGAAACAAAATTACAATGCGGCGCAGTCACGGTGGCGCAGCGATAGAGTTGCTGCCTTACGGCAAATGCCACGCCGGAGACCCGGGTTCAATCCTGACTACAGGTGCTGTCTGTACGGAGTTTGTACGTTCTCCCCGTGGGTTTTCTCTGATATCTTCGGTTACGTCCCACGTTCCAAAGAGGTACAGGTTTTCAGATGTAAATGTTAAAATTGTCCCTAGTGGGTGTAGGAGAGTGTTATTATGCAGGGATCGCTGGTCAGCGTGGACCTGGTGGGCCGAAGGGCCTGTTTCCGCGCTGTATCGCTAAACTAAACTAAGCCGAAAGACAGCTTACCAGTTGCACTCCGCTCCTTGTGGAGTCCAATACTCCAGATCATTGTGCAAAGCAAACATGACTTCTGGAAGTAAAAATGTAAAACCTGCAGAATCCGATTATCTGCTGGTTCTAAAGAAGGGTCTTCAACCAGAAATGTTAGTTCTGTTTCTCCTCCCACAGCTGCAGTTTGACCGTCGGGGTATTTCCATTTGTTTTGCTATCACTTCTAACTTCTCAAGTAAAGAGGCCATTCATCTTCTAATGCTATCAAAAGTTATCCAACCAGCTTGAGGACCAGAGTAAATTAATGTTGATATGCAACATTAGCTATTTGTTATTTACTGAAGTGATCAATAGTACAATATTTCTACATGCCTTGTGGCTGTGTTTAGGTTTGTGCTGTACATTGTGGCACCCTGCATATCAGTCTGTCTCTCATATCTTTGTATGTAAAAACATACACAAAAGTGAATCCATTGTAGAGCTTCTCAGTGGTTTAACTTTATATATTTCACACACACTAACGCTCTGATTAAGCACAGTTTGACCTCGTAGATGTCTTATGTCTGATTTCTGACCTTTATTTGTGAACTATTCAAAGACCGACACTAACTGAAGAATAGTTTGTTTTTCTCCATCCATCTGCACTGCTTTCAGAGGCTGCTTGCTGATAATGTCATGTAATGTCATGTTGAGAAATGGCACTGCTTCCGCAAGTCATATATCAGTAGATTATATCTCAGAAGCATTTCCACTTAGTTTGGGTTTAGCACTAATAATGTTCCTGGTTGGAGCAGTCAGATCAAACTGCATTTCAATAGGACGACTGAAACGAGATATTAATCTGAACTAACCCGAAGATAGATAGCCAGGAGTTAGTTACAGGCCGGAATTTCATCGAAGAATTCTCATTCATTTTGGGAATAGAATGCAAGTGACTCAGGAAAGAGTGGGGGGCTGGAATGTGTCTTCTGTTAGTATGCGTGCCGCTGTTTCAGAAGGTCATGAGGGTTGACCATGCAATCCAGACTGAGGGTCCAGGCAGAACTGCCGTCACACATCATGTGAAGTTGAGGTCTGAGACACCAACTGGTGAACACCCCAGACATTTGGAACATAGAACATAGAACAGCACGGTGGCACAGCGGTAGAGTTGCTGCCTTACAGCACTTGTAGCGCCTGAGACCCGGGTTCGATCTCGACTACGGGTGCTATCTGTACGGAGTTTGTACGTTCTCCCCATGTGTTTTCTCTGAGATCTTTGGTTTCCTCCCACACTCCGAAGACATACAGGTTTGCAGGTTAATTGGCTTGGTATAGTGTACAAATTGTCCCTAGTGTGTGTAGGATAGTATTAATATGCGGGGACCGTTGGTCGGTGTGGACTCGATGGGCCGAAGGGCCTGTTTCTGCACTGTATCTTTAAACTAAAAAACAAAATTAAAAAGTACAATACAGGAGCTGGCCCTTCAGCCCACAATGTCCATGCCTAACATGATGCCAAAGTAAACTAATTCCTTCTGTCTAAACATAACATCCTATCCCTCCAATCTCAGCATTTTCAAATGCTTACTTACAATCCACTTAAACACCACAATTGTATCTGCTTCCACCACACCCTGGCAGCAGGTTCGAGGCACATACTACCCTCTTTGGATAAGAATAGCCCAGCACATCTCCTTTAGATTTTTCCCTTCTCACATTAAAGCTATGCCTCTAGCATTTGACATTTATAACCCCTGGAAAAAGGTTCCGACTGACTACCCTATCTATGCATCTCATAATTTTATAAGCTTCTGTCAGCTCTCACCACAGTCTCCGATGCTCCAGGGAATATAATCAAAGTTAGTCTGACCTCTCTTTGAAACTAATACCTTCTAATCCAGGCAGCATCCTGGTAAACCTCTTCATCTACATCCTTCCAGTAATGGGCCGGCCAGGAGTGGTCAGTGGAGAAGATATTAGAGCCACTGCCTCATGGCTCCAATGACCCAGATGAGTCTTGACCTCTGGCACTTTCTGTGTGGAGTTTGTACGTTCTCCTAGTGACTGAGTGGAATTCCCCCAGGTGCTCTGGTTTCCTCCCACATCACATAGGTTGGAAAAAGCAACCTCTGGTGACCTTGCCCACCACCCAAGGTTTCCATGAGGTCGCCGGAGGTTTTGGTCACTCTCCCTAATGGTCGAAAGTGGTTTCCACGTGGTCGAGGCTTCATCTAGGTTGCTGCTATTTTTTCATCATAATTTAAACCTGCCTCGACTAAAAATAGGTTACTGTTTTAAAAATCGATAATTTTTTAGTCGCATGTCTAGTCGTTGCCGGTTTTCTTCATAGTTGAGGAAGGTTTTCAACATATGCTTGGAAGGTGGTAGGAGGTTGCAGGTCACCTCGACCTTGATTTTTTTTTGGGTGGCGGGCAAGGTCACTAGAGGTTGCTGTTTAGGTCTCCTAAGTGGGAACTGACCACAGTAAATTGTCCCTTGTGTACAAATTAATGTTAAACTACAGGAGTGAGGGGCGCATAGAAAGGATGTCACTCTCCAGTGACTCCATGACTTTTTGAAGAGGTGCAACAAAATGTACTGGTGCACTCCCATATTTAACCTTCGGTCATCCTCAATGAATCTAACTTCCCATCATTTGTCTCGATGCTCGTTATTGGACCTTGTTGTGTGATTGCTTGCATTTCAAAGTGACTGTACTTAAGCATTCTTATGTGCTTGCGGCCATTGTGAAAAGCTCTAAATATAGTCAAATTCTTGCAGCCTCTAATCAAAATTGGTAAAGGGTGGAATATTGGATACTTGTGAGAAAGTAAAATACAGGTTGGGGGAGTGGGCAGATGTATGGCAGATTAAGTTTAATGCGGATAAATGTGAGGATATCCACTTTGGTAGCAAAAACAGGAAGGCAGATTACTATCTAAATGGCGTCGTTGGGAAAAGGGGAAGTACAATGGGATCTGTGTGTCCTTGTACATCAGTCTATGAAAGTAAGCATGCAGGTACAGCAGGCAGTGAAGAAAGCGAATGGCATGTTGGCCTTTATAACAAGAGGGATCGAATATAGGAGCAAAGAGGTCCTTCTGCAGTTGTACAGAGCCCTAGTGATACCACACCTGGAGTATTGTGTGCAGTTTTGGTCCCCTAATTTGAGGAAGGACATTCTTGTTATTGAGGGAGTGCAGCGTAGGTTTACAAGGTTAATTCCCAGGATGGCGGGACTGTCATATGCTGAGAGAATGGAGCAGCTGGGCTTGTACACTCTGGAGTTTAGAAGGATGAGAGGATATCTCATTGAAACATGTAAGATTGTTAATGGTTTGGACGCGCTAGAGGCAGGAAACATATTCCCGATGATGGGGGAGTCCAGAACCAGGGGCCACAGTTTAAGAATAAGGAGTAAGCCATTTAGAACGAAGACGAGGAAACACTTTTTCTCACGGAGAGTGGTGGGTCTGTGGAATTCTCTGCCTCAGAGGGTGGTGGAGGCAAGTTCTTGGATGCTTTCAAGAGTGAGCTAGATAGGGCTCTTAAAAATAGTGGAGTCAGGGGATATGGGGAGAAGGCAGGAACGGGGTTCTGATTGGGGATGATCAGCCATGATCACATTGAATGGCGTTGCTGGCTCGAAGGGTCAAATGGCCTACTCCTGCACCTATTGTCTATTATCTATTTATCAATATCAATTTACGGGTCTGCCTGCCTGGATGTAACATGGTGAACAATGTATACAAGTTGCCTGTAACTCAGTTACTATGGGTAAGACAACAGTAGTTGTCTATGAGTTGATGATGATAGACATAAGCCCTTTTATACAACCTTGAAGAAAAAAAAGGTGTTGGGGAATAAGTGGATGATCTATAAAAGGATGGGTCATCATGACTCAGCAGTGTTCGCAACCATTCGCAGTCATTGATAAGATAGGATGAACAGCCTCGTAATCTCCTTCATTGAACATCAGGCAACAACGGAGAACATAGGAACCTATGAGCAGGATTAGGTCATCCTGCCCCTCAAACCTATTCTACCCCTCTGTTCAGTAATTACAGACCCGCACATCAACTTCTTTACTGCCTTGGTGCTAAATGCCCAGCAAAGATTCCTCCTGCCACACTCTTGAAATTGCCACAGCATCCTCGTCCTTTTAAGAATTTCAGCTTTCTACCAATGTTCCTTAGTGTGAAAGGCCATGCGTACAATGTGTGTGTGAAAGACCGTGCGTGCAACGCGTGTGAAAGACCATACATACAATGCGTGTAAAAGGCCGCACATGCAATGTGTGTGAAAGACATTATATGTACATTGCTTGCTGTTAGTGTAAGCATGTTACTATTCTCCATATCATGGACCTCTGCTGCCACCTGGTGTACAATGTACCAACTGGACTTCACACTGTTCCCAACCTGCCTGCGCAGAATCATGGTGGGCTGCTCTCCCTTATTGATCAATTGCCTTATTCTAGTTATTCTAATTATTCCTTCTTATGCCCGAAGACAATTATCATCTGTAAATTGAGAGGAGAGCTTCATGAAATGTAGGAGCTGGCCTGTCAGCCCTTCACTGGTATGTAGACAAAAATGCTGGAGAAATTCAGCTGGTGAGGCAGCATCTATGGAGAGAAGGAAATAGGCAACGTTTCGGGTCGAAATCCTCAATGCTATGTAATGTGATCATAGCTAATGCTCCATCTCAATGCCACTCTCTCCTCGTACCCCTTGATGTCTTTGGCATTGAGAAGGCTTAGCTCTCTTCTTCTCAAATCCAAGTACACCGAGTCCAGTTAATTAATTCCCTCCCACTGTGGGCAGCCAATGATATTGATGATCCCATTATAAAATAAGTTTGTAGTACACAAACCGGTGCAGCAGCACATCAATCAAAGAATTAGGCTGATCGTCGGGTAAACATCCTTCAAGAACAGGCACAAGGAACTGCAGATGCTGCTTTTCAAAGTGCAGGCCATCTTTATGGGTTACCAAACCTGCTGTCACCTATACTTCTCTCACCAGAACATTGCACTCACTTCCAGTGCTGCCTTAGGTCAGGTGCTGCATTTGTTGACCTTTAGTTTAGCGTGGAAACAGGCCATTTGGCCCACCAATTCTGTGCCGACCAGCGATCCCTGTACATTAACTGCACTTCATTTTCCAGCACCTAGACCGCCAGGGGACCTATGCGAGGATTTTGTTTGTTGATGTTAGCTCTGCATTCAACACCATTGTGCCAGAGCTACTACACTCCAAACATTCCGAGTTGACTGTGCCTGAACCCCTCTGACGGTGGATCACCAACTTCCTGACAGACAGGAAACAGCATGTGAGGCTGGGAAAGCGCATCTCGGACCCGCAGACCCTCAGCACAGGAGCACCGCAAGGCTGCGTACTCTCTCCTCTCCTTTACTCTCTCTACACCAATGACTGCACCTCCACAGACTCCTCTGTCAAGCTTCTCAAGTTTGCGGACGACACAACCCTGATTGGACTGATCCAGGATGGGGAGGAATCTGCCAACAGACGGGAAGTGACACAGCTGGCGTCCTGGTGCCATCACAACGACCTAGAGCTCAATGCTCTTAACAATTGATATTAGACTTTAGGAGAGCTCCCCCTCCCCTCACCCCACTCACCATCAACAACACCACAGTCACATCTGTGGAGTCTTTTAAGTTCCTGGGAAACATCATTTCCAAGGACCTTAAATGGGGGGCTCCCATTGACTCCACAGACAAAAAGGCACAACAGAGGATGTACTTCCTGCGGCAGCTGAGGAAGCACAATGTGCCACAGGCAATGATGGTCCAATTCTATATGGCCATCATAGAGTCTGTCCTCACCTTCTCCATCATGGTCTGGTTTGCCTCAGCCACCAAGCACGACATCCGGAGGCTGCAGCGAATCGTCCGATCAGCTGAGAAGGTTGATTGGCTGCAATCTTCCCTCCATTGACGAACTGTACACTGCAAGGGCCAGGAAGCGAGCAGGAAAGATCATCTCTGACCCTCTCATCCTGGCCACAAACTCTTTGAGTCACTTCCCTCTGGAAGGCGACTCCGGACTATCAAAGCTGCCACAGCCAGACATAAAAACAGCTTTTTTCCACGAGTAGTAGCTCTACTCAATAACCAAAAATCTGTAGCCTCCTTTTGCTCTGGTATTTTACTTAATTCACATCTTTAATCAATAATGTTTTATTGTTAATTTTTAATGTTTTGTGTGTCATTCCTAACAGTCACTATGTCATATTGACACGTGCGGAGCACCAAGGCAAATTCCTTGTATGTGAATACTTGGCCTATAAACCTATTCATAAACCTATTCATTCATTCATTTGTTTGTCCAACAACCAACTACCTCTTATAAACTACCTCACAAAACACAACAATCACACAGTCATGCAAATGACATTGATACTGAAGGCACAAGAGACTACAGATGCTGTAATCACCACCTGCCCCAAGAACACCATTCCCATCTCCACTTGTCCACAACACCCTGTCCCACCTCCACTTCTGACTCCAACACTCTACTCGCACCTCAACCTGTCCCCGACACACTGACCTCTACCTACCCCTTGTAGTATTCGATGCCTCTACCTGTCCCAAACCCGATGTTTCTTCCTCTACCAGCACCAAGAACAATGTTCCTACCTGTGCCTGTCCAGAGAATAATGGTCCTACATCAAATACATTGGTTCAAGAGCTTTGTTGCTCGGACAGGTAGAAGTGAGGTGAGTGATGCTGGGAGAGGTGTAGGAATATGGAAATGTGGAGATGTAGAGATAGGACCGTTTGTCTGGGTAATGATTAGATGCTGGTTCCTGGCAGAATAGATGAATTATTCCTGGATTAAGAAGAATAGGATCCATTTCCTGAGGGTGGTAGGACTAAGGGCCCCTGTACCTAATTGCAATAGAAACACACGTCTGGCCTTGATCTCTCTCAGCAACAACACTCATACATCTACTTGTTCATGGACCAACATGGAACTTGATGCCGTCCATCAGTTCACGTACCTCGGCTCCACCATCACCGACAACCTCTCCTTGGACACAGAGATTGATAAGAGGATCGGGAAGGCAGCTACAACTCTCGCTCGCCTCACAACTCGAGTGTGGACCAACCCAAAGCTGACAGCGAAGACAAAGTTAGCAGTCTACAAGGCTACATATGCCAGGCAGGAGAGAAGTCTCAACACTTTCCACCTGAGAAGCATCCGCCGTATCCTGGGCATATCCTGGCAAGACAGAGTGTCCAACGCTGAGATCCTGTCACGTGCTGGCCTACCCAGTATGTACACTCTACTCAGGCAGCGCAGACAGCGGTGGCTGGACCATGCCCACCACATGGAGGATGGCCGTATTCCAAAAGACATTCTCTATGGAGAGCTGACATCTGGGCCGAGAACCATTACAGCTACGTTACAAGGATGTCTGCAAAAGAGATATGAAGGCACTCGACATCGATGTGGAGTCCTGGGAAAGCCTTGCAGCACCACACAAGGTGGAGAGGAACCCTGAACCAACATCTCAAAACGGGGGAAGAGAAACTGTTGAAGGCAGCGGCAGACAAGCAGGCACGCAGAAGGGAGCGCAGCAACTTCAACAAACCAGAGACCACACACAAATGTGACCTTTGCCACAGGGACTGTCACTCCTGCATTGGTCTCTTCAGCCACAAGCGACGCTGCTCTAGCCGAGGTGTGGAGCAAGCAGCTAACAACTAGGATGCATCACCCATGGTCTGTCATGAACTCATGGAACAACATTCCTTCTTCTATTTGCCCCAGGAGCACAGCTCCCATCTCCGCCTGTCCTAGGAACACCATTCAGACCCCCACCTATCCCAGGAACACAGTTCCCATCTCTACCTGTCCCAGGAACATTGTTCCCACCTCTATCTGTCCAAGCAACATTGTTCCTCTCTCTACCTGCCCAAGAAACTCAGTATCTGAGGGGGGGTGGGGGGGGGGGGGGATTTTAAACGTGACAGTGAATATGCAGGCAGTCTGAGCCAGCCACGCACTAATTTTCTGCTCCAACAGGGGAATATTTTTCTCTCCCTTACCTCCCTCAGTCCTGTTACAGCAGTAGTTGCTTACTGCTTGCACAAGTCACATTTCACCGATGGCAATGTCCTGCGGTGCAGATGACTTCTCAGGACCTTGCTAGACCAGCACAGTAGACCTCACTCTCTGCTCCTCACGAAGCAACAGGCAAAGTTTGACAGCTTTGGAAATGCTCAGGAAGCCATGGCCAGCAGTCATGTAGCACTCAGCACTACAACCACGGTGCTTCTAAACAAAACAAAGCCTTTTATTCTAGCAGTGGCACAGCTGGTAGTGCAGCTGCCTCAGCCCTCTTGCAACACAGGTTCGATCCTGACTTCGGGCACTGCCGGGATGGATTTTGCTCATATTCCCTGTGACTGTGTGTGTTTCCTTCAGGTGTCCGGATTCCTTCCACATTCTAAAGTTGTGCGGGTTAGTGGGTTAATTGGCCACTATAAATTGCCCCAAGTGGGTGTGACTGACGATAGAATCTGATGGGAGTTGATGGAAATGTGGGGAGAATAAAAAATGGGGGATTATTGCAAATGGGTGGTTGATCGTTAGAGTAGACTTGATGGGCCGAAGGACCTGATTCCATGTTGTATCACGCAATGACTCACCAACATTGCAAACAGGCTCTCAGGGTAGACAATGCCCTGTGCATTTCAGTGTGCCTATATCCTCGTCTTAAACATGTCTTTATATAGCAGAACTGGCGTGAAAACCCACCTCTTTGGTGAGCTGGAATGTGCTACCGCACAGGGTCCAGTCCTGACCACCACCCCTATATTGTCATCACTCAATCATTGAATCCAACAGGTAGCTCTGCAGCAGCCAGACTGACATGTTGTCTGGATCCTGGCAGGGTCTAGCCACATGACGTATTTAAAATTATAAATGCACAAGCACATTGATATGATGTGGATAGAGGAAAGATAGGAAGGTTCTGTTTAAACCATTGCCATGCCATAAAGCAAGTCCCAAAGTCCTCCAGCAAACCTCAAAACATTTTCTGACTTTTGAAAATTTGGGAATTGAATGTTTAGTTATAGACTCATAGCGTCTTACAGCATGGAAACAGGCCCTTCGGCCCAACCTCCTCACACTGGCCAACAGATCCCATCTACACTAGTCCCACCTGCCTGCATTTGGCTCATATCCCTCTAAACCTGTCCTACTTTTCCTGAGTCTTTATCTTTCATGCAAATAGTGAACGCCAACAGCCTGAATGCTGATCTTTGCAAGACACAACATCCCATTAACTGAAGGACTACCTTCAGCTGTTCCCCTCAGTTGGTTCAATACCTATTCTGCAACCTCTTTCCTGTCATCATTCATGGTTTTAGCTCAGAGTGGTCAACGTAGTACGTTGATTGAAACCTTTTTCTAAAATTTCCAAATAATTCACATCTTCTGCGCTGCCCTCATCCACCCTCACTATTCCTTCTTTAAAAGATTCAGTAAGGTGGGTAAAGGTTAGAATCTGTATCAACTCTGTTATATTGTCAGCTTCTGGCTTTTCTTTTCCTTGGAATCTCGGATTCATGATTCTATGACCCTTCCTAGCTCTGGCCATAAGCTTTGGGTCTGAAACTTGCCTCTCTTGCTCCGTCTCTCTTAGCTGTCCACACTGACACTATTTTTTTTATAATAGATATATAATGAGCAATAGGTCGTATCTATCTCTTCTCTAACTTATTTTAATGTATGTTGATGCAATCTCTCCAATCTGTGGCTTAGACTTTCTAATTTTGATTAATCAATTTTCTCATTCCTCTCAATCATAAATAGATCTATACCCTTCTAATCATCACTCCACCATGTTAATTCCTCAGATAAATACTGAGGCAAAGTAATTATTTAATATGAATCTTCTAATTATCCATCTTTATCTGCCAAGACAAATGCATGCTACCATTGGTCCTTCTGCACAAATCTGCAAATCCGTTGCCATACAGCCAATGACTGTGAGAAAAATAGACTGCACACAGCATCCATTCTGTCCACCACCATTATATTCCCATCACTCCAATGCTGGATATCTCCAGATAGCACTGCAGTTAACAGGCTTGCCTGACATGAGTTCATTCTGCCACCCCCTTCACTTCGACTGTCTCATGAAGTGTTTCTCTGAAAGACTTTGCTCACTATGATGTGCAGGAAAGTCAAAGTAGCCTTTATTGTCATTCAGACGTTTCGGTCTGAACGAAATGCCGTTGCCTTGCAGTCATACATATAATAAAAATGACAAAAACACACAATAAACACAAATTTAACATCCACCACAGTGAGTTCACCAGGCACCTCCTCACTGTGATGGAAGGCAAAAATCTTAAAGTCCTTGTCTCTTCCCTCCTTGTTCTCCCTCTGCTCCGAGGCGATCCAGACTTCAGATGTTGTGACCCCGCCGGGTGATGGTAAGTAAGTAAGTCCCGCGGCTGAATCCAACGGGCCGGTTCAAACTCCGCGGCCCGGGGTGGTCGAAGCTGCCGAAGCTGCCGCCCTAAGGAACTGCAGATGCTGGTTTAAACCAAAGATAGACTCAAAAATCTGGAGTAACTCAACAGGAGAGGCAGCTTCTCTGGAGAGAAGGAATGGGTGACATTTCGGTTCGAAGAAGGCCTGAAGAAAGGTCTCAAGGAAGGGTCCTGCAAGTGGCAATAACGTTTTCAACATTTCCTGCATGCTGTTTAAATTCACCATGACTGCTTTTACCATGTTCTCTTGGAGCGCATTGGGGCTCCATTTCCTGCGGGCCCTTTAAACATCAGGGTCCGGTTTCCTGTGCTCTCATTAAAATCAGTTCCTGTATTCCCTTTAAGCTTACAGTGTTCACTGAAAAATTAATTATATTGCTGAGAAACATCCTAAAAAAGAAAGGGAACTAAAAATGTGCTTGTATATTCAGAGGAATAATGTCCAATAGTCCAGAAGATCTATCAGTGCAGCATCACCAACGTCCCAAACACACCCTATTATCAGAGCTTTACAGTAATTGGGTCTCAGCTTTCATGTTCAATTCAAGCCAATGTCAATGTCACCCAAAACAATCAATGACATCAGCAGATCACAGGTTGCTACTGATTTTATCCCCAATGGACGTAGTTCCTGTAATGCTCTAAAGGGTCTCGGTGCCGGATGGAGGAAAATTGCGGTGTCTTGAGGATTACAAGATGGGGTCAGAAACATGGCAACTCTTGTGTACTGCCTCAGTCTCATCTCCCATTTTACACTCTAATGCTTGAGCATGATTGTGCCTATGAATAGTAAGATTATTACTCAACTTTTACTCAACTCAAAGGAATTTCACTGCACCTAGGTACGTGACAATAACGTATCATTGAACCATTGATCCATTAAATTAGTTTAATTCCTTATTTTTTTATATTCACTATTATAAACTGTCATATTTCTGTTCATCTGGTCACTTTTGTTCTCACTAATCTTGTCCATTGTTACGTATTGATGCAGAAACGTTTATAACTGATTTTGTATGTCTTGCTGCTTTAGTCTTTAGCCTGATTGCATTTTTCATTTCTTTATCAATATCTTGGTCAACCTTTGCTGAAATCTACAATGTTCCCAATCCCTAGGCATTGATTTTTTTTCTGGTGGCTTTCAAAGCCTTTTTTCCTACATTTAATATCTTTATGGGTCTGTCCCACCCAGGCAACTTTTTAGGCGACTGCAGGAGACTCTGCAGTCACCACATGGTCACAGATAGTCGCCTTCATGGTCATGAGGAGTTCCCGCTTTCTCGCATCTAACGTTGAAAAATTAGCGGCGACCAGAATTAAGCCATCATGGAGAGCAGCGAGAATTCTCGTGCATTAGGTGGGTCGCCAGGAGGTCCTAGTGGGTTGCCAGGAGGTCGAAGGTTCTCGTAGGTTCTCGTAGGTTGTAGCCGGTGCTGACCAGTGAATTTCATTGGCTCATTGGGGAAAAAAAACGTAAGCAGTACCCTGTAATATAGTTCCCTCATCTACCCCAGCCAACCTTCCCCTCTATGTTCAAATTGAAACTTGGTTTTAGATTGAACTACAACAGTTTTGAACTTAATATAAAGTTCTAACATGCCGTGGTTACTTTTTCATAGAGTTGCATGGTACAGTAAGGCCCTTCAGTCCATCAAGCTGCTCTACCTGTTGAAGTTCCATTTACATGAATCCCATTTGATTATCCCTACTTTCCTTTTGAGTCCAGATTTCTGGAGAAAGTGGATCGGCGACATTTCAGGTTGACGCCCTTCTTCAAGCTAATTGTAGCAGTGGTTAATGGAAAGCTGGATGAGAGGTGGTCCCAGCATGGATCCGGAACACTTCCCACCCATGATCCTCAACACATCCCACCACTGATCTTGAACAAACATGTCCTACCACAAATCTTGAACAAAGACATCCAACCACAGATGCTGAAAAAGTGCATAATCAGAATAGGTCTTACATGTACACATCAGCCCCGAGTCTGCATAAGCACTTCCGATTAATGATCCCGGAAAAAAAATACATCCTACCATTCATTCCAAACAAACACATATTCCTCTCATCCCGCACAAACACAAACCACCTTTGATCTCACACAATATCAACCGTCTTTGATATATGATGTTGCACAAAGCTTCGTCACAGCCAGTCCTACATAATCATGCCCTGAGATAGAACTACATAACATCTTCCTTGGTTAAATTGTTCAACTCCATCAGCTACTCATCCTGTGCACACACATCACCACTGACTTTCCACGTACCCATAATTGCACACCGAAACTAACAGCAGTTACACAGAAATGTATCCCTCCTTTGATATTGCACAAACCCGTTCCTCACAATCTTCTTTAAATACATCCTGCCATTAACCTGCGATATGCAAGTCACCAGATGCGGACTGGCCAGGGTGTCAGCTTGCCCGATGGCAAGTGAGCCCCTGATGAAGTGATAGCAAGTGATGGCAAGTGGGCCCCTGTTAAATTATAGCATTGTAGTTGTGGGTGGCCCCCTTTGTCTCCTGGCAACCAATATTTTTAGACCCAGTCCGCCACTGCAAGTCACCCTCCGTCCTGTCAAACAGTCAACCACCAAAATTGCACCATTGTCCCCCTCATACACTGCACCCTGAAACAGCTCAAACCGATCGACAAACATATCCTGTGCAATGAGTCCAACATTTATCTGAGGGCACATTCATACTTGGCAATAAAATTAAGGTGGGTAGAAAGAAAACAATTAGTCATTTGAACAGAGGGCTTTGTAAGTTTTTTTTCTCTCACAGATTTCAGAATGAGGCCACCAAGAGATACATGCACTGTGATTTTTGTTCCATAATGGTATAAGCACTTCAATGGGAATGTCTCACATTGTTTAAATGCTGTCATAGTTAACAGTGTATCTGAGGAAGCAGACTTCTGGTCTACTAATAGTGCTTCATTAATCAAAGTGTAATCATATGCTTCCATCTGGAATTCTGGTTAATCAAACTTGTATAAACTTTCAGTTGGGACTAATTGCCTAATTCATCTCTGGTTGAGTAAACTATACACACAAATAGACCATGCAATACCCCTACATAAATGTCATTAAACTCAATTACACTCATTAGTTAATTTGTCACGTCCTTATTTAATGCCTTAGTTTGCAGCATAATTATACTCTCCTATAATACACCAAGTCTGGTGGGGTTACACAGGACTTGCAAGCTACAGAAGGGTGGGAGTATGGACAGATAGATAGAGTGCTCTGGTACATCCCCAGCCCAGAGCTTGCTCACTGGTATCAGCTGAGGTGTGAGGTGCAAAAACTAGGCTGAGAGTCAATGCAGTGGTTGGAGGTGTCACCTCTCAGATGCACTTGGCTGCTCTTTAAATATTCCTGTTGTGTTATTTCAATGAAGAGCTGGGAAATCACATAGGCCAGTTATGTATCATGTTAACTGGCCATGTGGTTGAGAGAACACTTTCATGCTAGGTCTGCCAATATAGGCCTTGGTGATTGGGATAAACCAGCAGAAAAATGTTTGGGGAAACAAGGAACAGCATATTCTGGTTTACAAAAATAGACGCAAATTGCTAGGGTAACAGCAAGTCAGGCAACAGCTCTGGAGAACATGTATAATATTTGGCCTATCTTGGGGCTTAGGAACATGCTCTCGCATTCATGCAACTGTTTCTTTAGTCAAGGAGGAGCAGCAGAGCTAAACCATTCACAGAGGATGCCGGCAAGTTCTCCTTTCCACAGAGTCGTGCTATTTCCCAGTTACCTCTCCCAGAATTGTGCTGAGTTGGAGTCCTGCAGCATGGAAACAAGCCCTTCAGCCCATCAAATCCGTGCCAACTATCAAGAACCCTTTTACACTGATCCTCTGATTGAGGATCAAGAGAATCCTGTGGAAACTTATGTCCTGCATAACAGAGTGTTCTGAATGGTCTCCTAAATCATGTCCACCATGTAGGTTCATACTCAGTTTACTTGCAGCTATTACACAGACAGAAAAAATCCACAGGTGTGGGACCAAATGTGGAGTAAAAAGGGGTGAGGGGGAGATTGTCAACATTCAAGGAATCCTCCGCTGGTAAGGATTAATCAAGGAGACCGGGAGCAAAGGCAAAGAAAAATAAGAACATTTATTTTTATTAAATGCATTCCTTTCTTATATATAAAAATAATGGTCTGTTTGACTCTATGACACAAGGTTACCCATGTGAGCAGTTATGAGAGGGCAGTGTGGGGCTGGTGCCTAGAGTTCAATGTCAGGATGTTGGGGAAGGGGCAGTTGGTGGCACATGTTCATCTAATGGTAGATTCAGGGTTCTTCTCCACCAGAGTTAGTGACCCTGACAAACAGGCAGCACAGGTTACCAGGCAGGATAGCAAGGACGTGCCTTTACATTAGGGCACAGCAATGACTGGGCCAGAGGGGACATACGCTGAAGAACGAAGCTGAACGGGAACGGTTCTGTCAATCGAGGCAAGTCTTGATGGTGATCAGAGAAAATTGAGTTCGGAGTCACTGATGTCCGTTACTGTGGCAAAACTGCTGCTTTTCAATGAAGCGCCCATATTGGCCTCTTTCTGCCCTGGAATAGGAAGGAAATCAGGTCAGTTTTTTTATCCAGCCCGCTCAGAAGCCAATCAGATCCACCTGCAATTCCCGCATTCTGTCTGCTGTTTGTGGTCAAATTAATGAGAATAAATCCATGTCACTTACCCCATGAATCTCTGAAGATATGGAAAATGGAACATCTATTAAACTTGTCCATGGGCCGTGACAGCACCAGCATTTATTGCCCCTGGATTGAGGGGGCAGTTAAAAGTCATGCATAATGGTGCGTCTATGATTAGATATCTGCCAGAACGGGTGAGCGTGGAAGGTTTACTTTCCACAAGAACACAAGAAAATAGGAGCAAGAGTAGGCCACTCGCCCCTCAAGCCTAAGCCATCATTCAATATACTCATGGCTGATCTGCACTGGCCTTAACACGTCTTCCGTGCCAGTTTCCCAGAACCCCTAATTCCTTGATCTATCTAATATTTATCTATCTGGCTTCCACCATCCCCGGGGAAAGGGAATTGTACATACGCACCACTTGTGAGAGAAGACATTTCTACCCACCTGTTTTAAATGACCAGTCCTACATTTTGTAACAATGTCCCTTTGTTCAAAAAATTCCCATTGGTGAAATCATCTCAACATCCACCCTGTCAAGCTCCCTTAGCATTTTACATGTTTGAACAAGGTGATCCTTCATTTTCTTAACTCCAAGAAATACACATCCAACCTGTCTAGCCTCTCGTGAAATGACAACCTTCTTATCCTGGAAATTAACCTGGTAAATCTTTTTTTGACTGCCTCCAATGCTACTATATCCTTTTTTTAAGTAAGAGGTGCAAAATTATTCACGGTTTTTCAGGTGTAGTGTCACAACATCCTGTCCATGGCCAATTTAGAAATATATTAATCTAATTAATATATTACCTAATTTATCATATAAATAATAATAATAATAATAAATAATAATAATAATAATAATAATAATAATAATAATAATCATCATAACATTCAATAGTCCATAAAATTGTCTAATCTGGCCCCACCAAAGATCCAAGCTTGTCGCATTGACAGAGTACATTGTACTCAGATTCAGATTCAGATTCAGATTCAATTTTAATTGTCATTGTCAGTGTACAGTACAGAGACAATGAAATGCATTTAGCATCTCCTTTGAAGAGCGACATAGCAAACGATTTTGAATAAAAAAAAAAAAATAATAAGTGTCCGGGGGGGGGGGGGGTGATTGGCAGTCACCGAGGTACGTTGTTTAGTAGAGTGACAGCGGCCGGAAAGAAGCTGTTCCTCGACCTGCTGGTTCGGCAACGGAGAGACCTGTAGCGCCTCCCGGATGGTAGGAGGGTAAACCGTCCATGGTTGGGGTGAGAGCAGTCCTTGGCGATGCTGAGCGCCCTCCGCAGACAGCGCTTGCTTTGGACAGACTCAATGGAGGGGAGCGTGGAACCGGTGATGCGTTGGGCAATTTTCACCACCCTCTGCAATGCCTTCCGGTCGGAGACAGAGCAGTTGCCATACCATACTGTGATGCAGTTGGTAAGGATGCTCTCGATGGTGCAGCGGTAGAAGTTCACCAGGATCTGAGGAGACAGATGGACCTTCTTCAGTCTTCTCAGGAAGAAGAGACGCTGATGAGCCTTCTTGATCAGAGTAGAGGTATTGTGGGTCCAAGAGAGGTCATCGGAGATGTTGACTCCCAGGAACCTGAAGCTAGAAACACGTTCCACCTCCGTCCCGTTAATGTGGATGGGGGTGTGCGTGCCGCCTCTGGACTTCCTGAAGTCTACAATGAGCTCCTTGGTCTTCTGACTGGGTTCTACTGTGCTTTGTACAGAGTCACAGTCACAAAATAATACAGTATGGAAACTGGCCCTTTGACCCTTCATCCATGCCGATTAAGATGCCCATCTAAACTAGTCCCATTTGCCCGCATTTATCGTACATCCACTAAACTTTACCAACCCATGTACCTTTCTAAATGCCTTTTAAATGTTATTGTACCTGCCTCTACCAATTTGTCCTGCAGTTCATTTGATCTACCCACCTACTTTTGTGTAAAGACCTTGTCCCCCTGGTCCCTTTTAAATCTTTCCCCTTTAACCATAAACCTATGCCCTCAATTTTTTGGACTCCCCTATCCTGGAGAAAAGGCGGTGCGTATTCATCTTAGTTATGCCCAATTAAAGAAATGCAATCTGGCCAATTACTGTCCAATCCGTCTACTATCACTGACCCCACCTTCAACATTCTGGGGCTCACCATTGACCACAAACTCAGCTGGATGGACAGGCCACATACATGCCGGGGACACAAGAGTTGGGTGAACTGTAACAGAAAACCCATCTGTCATCCCAGACCGTTTCTACCATCGACAAGGCACAAGTCAGGAGTGTGATGGAATACTTCCAATTTGCCTGAATGTGTGCAGCTCTCAAGATGCTCCAGGAAGATCTGAGATCAAAATGCTCTTGGATACACATAGGAAATTCTGCCCTATCTATGCCTTTGCCACTAAGTAAGTCCCAGTCAATGTTTGGAGAACATTGCAACAACCATGCTGTTTTTTTTCATTTTTCCATATAAAGCACTAAGTATAAATCCTGGAACTCCCTGTCCAATGCCAGTGTGGGGAGAATATTCACCAGAAGGAATACAGCAGTTCAAGAAGACGCTCACCACCATCTTCTCAAGGGCTATTTGTGAATGGACACTAAGTGCCAGTGAGGTCCAGATCTTATATGAATTAATTATTTTAAAAACTGGTAACCAGATGGAAAATGTACAGATTACTGACAACAGGTGCAACCACCTGGAGGCCACAACAGTTTCTGTTCGCTCCACTGAAGGTGGAACAGAATAAACATTCTGACCCATTATTTGTTCACTACTTCCACCAGGCAGACACGAGAATACAGATTAGTTCTCCATGACAACGTTGTGCTTTCCCATGTTGATAAGCAAGCTAGTGTGGTCAGGGACACTTATCACAGTTTCTGTTACTTCACACCTCAGTGTTCATACTTTAAACCTATGCCAATTTCTACTTTCCTCGTGTTTCTGCACTGATTCAGAAAATAAGGCACTTGGAGTGTTGGATTTCCCCCTGTAGCTCTGACATTGACTGAAAGAAAGGCAAGCCAGTGAAGAGGTGTAATCCTTTGCCCTTTCCCTAATTCAGCTAATGATTAACTTAGACAAACGAGCGAGAATTTCAAATAATCTTCAGCGATAATATGATTCTGACTTTCTCCATCTGTCCCCCTATGATAAGAAAAAAAGAATATGCTTATGTACAAAGCATTTCAATTTTAGGACCTTGCACAATAGATAGAACATAGAAAGGTGCATCAGAGGAACAGACCCTTCAAACCACAATGTCCACGCTAAAGGTTTAAAAAAAACTAAAGGCTGGAATAACCAGAGGGTCATGCAGTATCTCTGGAGAACATGGATTGGTGATGTTTTAGGTTGAGACCCTTGTTCAGACCGATCTGATGGCGAAGGGGTAAAAAGCTAGAAGATAAGAGGGACAGGACAAAACCTGGCATGTAATAGATAGACACTAAATGCAGGATTAACTCAGCAGGATAGGCTGTACCTCTGGATAGGAATGGGTGATGCTTTGGGTCGAAGAAGGGTCTCGACCTAAAACGTCACCCATTCCTTCTATCCAGAGATGCTGCCTGTCCCGCTAAGTTACTCCTGCATTTTGTGCCTATCTTCGGTGTAAACCAACACCTACAGTTCTTTCCTACATAAGTGATAGATAGATAGATATGGGTGAGGATTTGTTTTTTTTGATAAGCAGATGGTTGGATAAAAGCCAGAGAAGAAAAGACCAAAGGTGTGAGATAACGATAGAGGAGATGTGAATCGAGAGGCCAGTGGAAGGGGTGTAGGTGATTTGGGCAAGGGTGGGGAGAAATGGGTGCAAGTCCAAGTGGAGCACAGGGAGAGAGAGGGGGGGGGGGGGGGGGGGGGGGGAGGGGGGGGAAAGAAGGAAGCTGGAAGAGAAGAGGGACAGGAGCTCTGGTTAGTTGCCTAAAATTGGTGAATTCATACCCAAGCGGAATATGAGGTGCTGTTCCTCCAGTTTGCATGTGACCTCGTTCTGGCAATGGAGGAGAAAGGTCGTTATGGGAACATAAAGGTTGTTATGGGAATGGGAAGAGGAGTTAGAATGGTGAGCAACCAGGAGATCCAATAGGCCTTGGTGGAGCAAACTCAAGTGTTCAGCGAAACGGTCATCATCTATGCTTGGTCTCGCTGATGTTCAGGAGGGCACATTGTCACCCCATTCCTTTTCCTTCCTCTTTACACTCATCTTCCATTCCTTTTATCTCCGAGTCTCCTATTTCCCTTTAGAATCTCTCCTTCCCAGTCCCCGTCCCATTCCGCCCATATCCTGCCCTCCAGCTTTACACTTCACTCCACCTTTACTTTTCTTGTCTGACACCCTTTTGTCCCCGTTTCACCTCTAGCTTCATCAGTATCACCACCCATGTGTCAACCACCCCCATCCCCCCACCCCCCACTTCCCTCAACTATATCCACCTATTATTTGCCAGACTGCCCCACCCCCACCTCTCTTGTCCAGATATCTTCCCCCCACCACTCCATCAGTCTGAAGAAAGGTCCAATCCGAAACATTGTCTATTTTCTTTCACACTTGCTGCCTGTGAGTACCTCTAACACCTTGTTTTTTTTACTGTGTGACTTTATATTCCATAGGTCAATTTCTCTAATTGTATGTTATCAGCTCTCTCCTATCTCTTTTTTGCATTGCCTGCTGTGAACCTATGTAGTTTGATCATACTCATGTATGGTATGATTTGCCTGGCTTGCACACAAAACTAAGTTCACTGTATCTCAGTTCACATGACAATGATAATAAATCAAACCAAATCAGACCTACAAAAGGCAGTGCAGATATTTCCTGAGGCTGCTCCATCAGCACTACCCAAGTCAACAACCACAACCTGCAGGTCGGGAGAGAACAGCACAAACGCATGGACACCACCACCTCTGTAATTTGCACACCATCCTGGCTTGGAAATACTTCACCATTTCTTCATCAAAGCTGGGTCCAAATCCTGTTGCAGCCAATGTAACAGTGTGGGAGCATTTAACCAGAAGGACTAGAATGGTTTATAAAGATGGCGCACCACCACCTCCTCTAGCGCAATTAGTGATGGGCAATACATCTCCACATGACAAATGAATGAATAAATATATAACAACTCTGTGTGATACAGTCTTTCTGCTCAATAGATTTATCAGTCCACAGTCACTAGCTTTTCCCTTAATTAATTCACTTGTTAAGCCCGGAGCTCAGTAATTGCTAAGTGTACTGATATCCATTACAGCATTGATTTCTTTCACTCTTTTGCAAACGGTACAATATTGTTAAAAGGCACTTGAACTGCAAAAAGGGAATTAAAGGCCAATTTACATTCGCCTTTACACTCGACATATAACATTTGCATACGTGATGAAGTGTGACCAACACCTCTCCGAGTTCCTCTTTTTATTCCAGTCAATTCTCTGTAACACCAAAGGGAAAAGGTTGTCCTTGGGTCTTCAATGTGATGACAACAAAACTGTGAGCTTCAGACTTCAAAATAATGAAATAAGCTGAAGTCTTAAATCAGTGCACAATGTGTGCTCAGGGTTTCATATTAATGCACCCAATCAACCAGAGGCCTCACAGGTCTATGATTCATTGACGATGGTGAAAGGATACTGATAAATGGAGGCACACAACCAAGTGAGCACAAGTGGATCAATAAATTCATAGAACACCCATCACATCAACAAATCAATAAACTAATGGAGCAATGAGCAAAGCAACAAATGAATAAATCGATGCGGTAATGGATATCAGTACATTCAACAGTTATGGTTGCAGTGGGATTAACAACAAATCAATGAAGTAATGGAGAGGCTGACAGCAGTGAATGAATAAATTCATCAAGCAGCAAGTCTGTACCTGGTCGAGTCAACTGGGGTAATAATGTTGGCCAGGACGCTCAAACGTCATGGATACTTAGCAATATTTAGCATCTATCCACACCACGCAACATACCTCAATTTCACATCTTATCCAAAGGAGTAGATGGTGTTTTGTCCAGTAAGGCAATCTGGATAATTGGAGGCCAAAGGGGGTGGACTAGGAGAACATTCTAGGAGATTTGTCACGGGGTTTTGCCTGTTTGGTGGTGAGTAGTCGCCCAAAGAGTCGTACCTTTTTCTGGTCGCCACTGGATTTTCAACATGTTGAAAATTTTCGGCAACCTGCTGCGACTATGACGGATGCCGGCAAATCGCCGAACAAATCGCGTAAGTGGGACAGGCCCTTAAGGTTTGGCTGATGTCTCTAACAGTTTTATTCTTGTTTCTCAGTCTCATAATGGTTTCTTTGACTTTGGTCCTCATGTTGATAAATAGCAATAAAAGTTTCCAAAGGTGTTGGAAAGACTGGAGGAAAGACTAGGAGCTGAGAGCTCTCTTATACCTGCATTAAGAGGGCAATTAAACACACCTGAGCAATTACAAACGCCTGTGAAGCCATGTGGCCCAAACATTATGGTGCCCTGAAATTGGGGGGCTATGTATAAACACAGCTGTAATTTCTACATGGTGAAACAAAAATGTATAAAAATGGCCTTTATTAAAGTCTGACAATGTGCACTTTAACCACATGTGATTTTTTTTCTATTACAAATCTCAAATTGTGGAGTACAGAGGCAAATAAATAAATGATGGGTCTGTCCCAAACATTATGGAAGGCACAGTATGATGTGGATGGCCTTTCAAGATCTAAAATCTGCATAAGTAATATTGTATACAATATCTGGATTAACATTTACTCAATTTCTCCTGGTGATTCGAAATGTAGAACAATTTAACTCATCGTTGGTGGCATTCTCAAATAAACTCCTTTCAATTGAAAGTTCATAAGTCACATGAGCAGAAGTAGGCCATTCAGCCTATTGAGTCTATTCTGCCATTCAATCATGGCCGATCTATTTTTCCCCTCATACCCATTCTCCTGCCCTCTCCCAATAACCCCTGACACCTGTACCAATCAAGTTTCTGTCAATCGCCGCTTTAAAAGTACTTAATGACTTGGCCTACATAGCCACATGTGGCAATGTATTCCACAGATTTACCACCCTCTGACTAAAGAAATTCATCCTCATCTCCTTTCTAAAGGTACGTCCTTTTATTCTGTGGCTATGGCCTCTGGTGTTAGACTCTCCCACTAGTGGAAACATTCTCTCCACTTGCACTCAATCCAAGCCTCGCACTATTTGGTAAGTTTCACTGAGGTTCCCTGATCCTAAATTTCAGCGAGTACAGGCCCAGTGCCATCAAACACTCATCATATGTTAACCCACTCACCCCCGGGAACATTCTCCAACGCCAGCACATCCTTCCTCAGAGATGTGGCCCAAAACTGCTCACAATACACCAAATGCAGTCTGACTAGAGCCCTCCAAATCTTCAGCATGACATTCCCGTTTTTTTATTCTAGTCCTCTCCAAATAAGTCCTAACATCCCATCTCCCTTCCTTACTATTGATTCAACCTGTAAATTAACTTTTTGAAATCCTACATGAGCACTCCCAAGTCCCTTTGCACCTCCAATTTCTAAATATTCTCCCTATTTAGAAAATAGTCTATGCCTTTATTCCTACTACCACAAAGTATGACTGCACAGTTTTTTTATGCTGTATTCCATCTGCCACCTCTTTGCCCACTCTCCCAACCTGTCCCATTCCTTCTGCAGGATCCCTGCTGTCTCTACACTAACCGCCTGGAAGATCAAGCGGAGGGAAATGAGAAGGCTTTCCACTGTGCAAGAGCCTGGCCGAAAATTGGAAACATAGATGATGGACACTATGAAACACCACTAATCACTGGCAGCCAACCGGAAAAAGCCTCCTTTATTCCTACTCTTTGCCTTCTGCCTTTTAGCCAGCCTTCTATCCATGCCAGTATCTTCCCTCTAATACCACAGGCTCTCATCTTCTTTAGCAGCCTCACAATTGGCACCTTATCAAACAAAGCCCTTCTGAAAATCCAGATAAATAGCATCCATTGCCTCTCCTTCTGTCCATCCTGCTATTAACTTCCTCATAAAATTGCAACAGATTCTTCAAGCAAGATCTACCCTTCACAAAACCAGCTGATTTTGGGCTATTTTATCATGTGCTTCCAAGTACACTGAAACATCATCCTTTATAATGGACTCTAAAATCTTACCTGGCTAACTGGCCTCTAGTTTACCTTCTATTGGGTTGCTCCCTGCTTGAACAGTGGAGTAACATTTTTAATTTTCCAGTCCTCTGGAACCACTCCTGACTCTTGAGTTTCTGGAAAGATTACCACTGATGCCTCCACAATCTCTAAAGCCATATCTTTCAGAACCCTGTGGTTTAATCCATCTGGTCCAGGTGACCTATCCACCTTCAGGTTTTTCAACTTCCCAAGCACCTTCTCCTTATGACGTGCGGATTAGTAGAGTAATTGGCCATTGTAAATTTACCCGAAAGTGTGGGTGATTGGTAGAATCTTGGGGGAGTTGATGGGAATATGGGGAGAACAACATGAGATTAGTGTAAATGGGTGGTGGGTGGTTGGTACAACTCTCATGCAAGTCACTGAATAACATGGTGAAAATCAAAGAGCCTGGTGTAGATCACAAGGCTAGTCATAGTCCACCAGTAACTGCACCTATCTCTGTACCTCTAACTTTTCACTCCGTTTCCAACCCACACCCTCCAATACCACCTACTTTCATTTTTGGTTATAGTCATGTGTGGTCATTAATTGAACAGTGGAGGTGATTGTGAAATATTTGATTACTAACTCAAATCTTGAACCGTACTGATAATGCAGAGTAAATACAGACTGAAACTACACAATCCTGTGACTGGTGTTACCAGCATCGCTGCATCATGTCGCAAATTCAATTTCCTTGTGGGAATTAACAATCCATTTTAAAGGGATAAACTTTATACTAAAGTTTTAAAGGGAGGGCAACAAGACATGGGATTGCTCTTGGTGAGCTGGCAGGGAACCAGTGGGCTGAAAGGCTTTCCTCTGTGCCATATCAAGTAAGAATCAATAATGGAATCATCGAGAAATATACCAGAGAAACTGCCTTTAGACCCGCCATGTGTGTACTGGTCATCATCCAACAATCTACACAGTTGTACATCACTGTAATTCATCCACTGCCACAAAGGTTCAATGGCAGATGCCATCTCCCTCTCCCTACACTCATCCCTGGAACATCTAGATAACAAAGATACCCATGTCAAACTCCTATTTATTGATCATAACTCCGTCCTCAGCATCATAATTCCAACCAAACCCATGTCCAAAGTACTGGACCTAGCACTCTGTAACACCTTGATGCAACTGCATCCTTAACTTCCTGACTCGTAGACAGCAGTCAGTAAGGATAGGTCACAAAACATCCTCCATGACAATTCTCAACACCAGTGCTCAGCCCCTTAATACACTCCCTATACATTACGACTGTGCAGCCAATTTCAGCTGGAACACCATTGATAAGTTTGCAGCTGACACTACCATCGTGGGCCGGATTTCAAACAATAACGAGACAGAGTACAGGAAGGAGATAGAGAGCTTTTGCCATGGTGTCAAGAAAATAACCTCACCCTCAATGTCAACAAAATGAAGGAGGTAGTCATCGACTTCAGGCAACACGCCCCAGTCTGCATCAGTGGTGCTGAAGTGGCAATAATCAAGAGCTTCAGGCTCCTTGGCATAAATATCAACAACAATTTGTTCCAGTCTAACCTCACAGACACTACATCAAAAAAAGCCTCTACTTCCTCAGAATACTAAATACATTTTAAACGACTGCAACAGCTGATACCAACCTCTACAGATGCACTAGAAAAGGTATCCTATCGGGATGCATCACAATTTGGTTTGACTGATCTGTCCAAGATATAAAAAATTGCAGATTGTCGATGCAGTCTGAAATACAGACTGAAACTACGCAAACCAGCCTTACCGCCCATCCCTGTTTTGTTTCTCTTTGCAATACCTGCTGTATCAGTGTATGTTTGGTTGTACACATGCATGATATGATTTGCCTGGACAGGATGCAAAACAAAGTTATTGGCTGTATCTCAGTATGCATGAGAATAATAAACCAATACCAATAGCAATGCGCATATTCTACCCTGATCCCAAGCTATTCCCAAGCTGCCGTGAATAATGCCACAGTTCAGCGGAATAAACACCTGGCCATAGACAGAATTCAATAATATTCTTTGTTGCATTGGCTGGAAAATTAATTTAACGAGGTTAAATAGACTACTTCAACCATGTTACTAACCATATTACTACAGATGGAACTAATTAAACTATCTAAAGGCAAGGTGTGATTTATCCAATCTCAACTTGAAGATTCCAGGAAAATTAATGGCCTCGGCTACAGCTCAACATTCATCTAAACCCAAGAAATTCAACTCAAGCCACAAGCTTTGCAAAATGATTCTAATGGACCTGTCCCACTTTGGCGATTTTTCAGGCGACTGCCAGTGTTTGTCAAGTTACCGGCAGTCGTTTCCTTCACCAGCCCGTTATGCGGGCGGATGACAGAGCTAGCGGGGGGAGCGCTGTCTGAGTGAAATTTACACGGTGCAAAGCCAATGTGATACAGACACACACCGTGATGAACAGGAAGGTTGGCGCTGTAATTAAGAAGCTAAAAAGCACAGTGTATGGTAAGTCCTTTAAAAGAAGGGGGGAGAGGGGGGAGAGGAGGGAGAGAGGGAGGAGAAGGAGCGGTGACAACGTTTAAGAAGCCAGAGATACACGGCTGTGAAGCTCGGCGGACATTTAACATTACCGGTTGGTTATCATTGGTTCTGAAAACTACTGCTAACTGTTTTTTTCCCAATGAGACAATGAAATTCACTGGTCAGCACTGGCTACAACCTACAAGAACCTAAGAGAACCTTCAACCTCCTGGCAACCCACTAGGACCTCCTGGTGCCCACCATATGGCATGAGAATTCTCGCTATTCTCCATGGCGGTTCCATTCTAGTCGCCGCTAATTTTTCAACATGTTTCAACATGTAATTTTTCAACATGTTGAAAAATTTGCGGCGACTATAATGAGGCCACGACTAGTTCCCAGAATGCGGGAATTCCTCACGACCATGAAGGCGACTCCACGGCAACCACCCGCGAACATGTGGCGACTGCAAAGTCTCCTGCAGTCGCCTAAAAAGTCGCCTAATTGGGACAGACCCATTATGTTCACATTGGTTGTCAATTGCTTAAAAATTAGATGCAGCGGTAGGCCATTCTGCCCTTTCCATCTGCTTCACCATTCAATGTGATCATCTCTGCACATCCACATTGGGTATCCTATTCTTTCTCCCCATCTTCTTTGATCCCTCTTGCCCTCAGAACAGTATCTAATTCCATCTTGAATAGAAAGTATAAAGTATAAAGTATCCTTTATTGTCATTCAAACTGTCTCCAGTTTGAACGAAGTTGCATACCTTGCAGCCATAACAGAAAATAAAATAACAGAACAAACAGTTAACACATTTGAACATCCACCACAGTGCGTCTGCCAGGCACCTCCTCACTGTGATGGAAGGCAAAAGTCTTAAAGACCTTGTCCCTCCTTCCTTGTTCTCCCTCTGCGTTGAGGCGATCCAGGCTTTCGATGATAATTCAAATGCTTTCAGTGGCAAAAAATTCCACAGGTTCACCATTCTCAGGGAGAAAACATTTCTCCTCATCACAGCTCCAAATGGCCTCCCCCTTATCCTTAGAATGTGACCCTGATAACACACTCCTTCACCATCTAGAATGTCCCTCCTGCATGCAATCCTGTTAGAATGAAATCCCTTCTCACATCTTCAAGACAAAAAACCCTGAAAAGCGGAATGCAGCCGCCTACAGCAGCGCAGCCATTCCCTGAGTTGAATTTGCTTTCTCCAGACATCAGGGAGAAAAAGCTCTTCAGAGCCTCCCCCTTAACCTGATAACACACTCCTTCACCATCTAGAATGCTCATGAAATGAAATCCCTTCTCATTTCAAGTCTGTTTTATTTTCAAATCCAACCTGAGCTCATGAAATGAATTTCAAGTCTGTTTTATTTTCATCCATGATGCCCACGCCAAGGGCAAGTCCTGGTCCTCCTGACCCAGATTATTTACGACAGCAAAGGTTTCATTGTGATTCAGTCCTGTTGATGTATCTCACTGGGCCTTTTATAAAGACAAATGCAAAATCTCCAGAGCAGTCTCCCTATCAAGATTATAGCAATTACCTCTGGCTGTACCGCTGATGACTTCCTGTGAATGGGAATAGAAACTCAGCTGTTTGTTTTGGTTGGACTGTGTTAGATAGGAAGTCCACACAAATGAGGCATTAGTCACCCATAAACATCATCTGATCTGCACACTGTGGGGGCACAGAGTGACGTATCCCTGGATTTAGACATGAAAGTCTAAAAAAGGTGTCCGACCCAAAACATCACCTACTCGTGTTCTTCTGAGATGCTGCCTGAATCAGTGAGTTTAGTTGAGTTTAGTTTAGTTCAGAGATGCAGCACGGAAACAGGCCCTTCGGCCCACCGTGTCCACACTGATCAGCGATCACCGCGTATTAACATCATGCTACACACACTAGGGACAATTTACATTTATACCAAGCCAATTAACCTACAAACCTCTGTCTTTGGAGTGTGGGAGGAAACCGATCTCAGAGAAAACCCACGCAGGTCACAGGGAGAGAACGTACAAACTCCATACAGAGAGCGCCCGTAGTCGGGATCGAACCTGGGTCTCTGGTGCTGTGAGGCAGCAACTCTACTGCTGCACCGCCGTTCCGCCCCAGCACTCGAGCCCTTTATGTCTATCGCAACTCTAATCCTCTTATTGCAGGGGACATATTAGTCATGTAATGGTAAACGATGACCTGATTTAATTCTAAACAATTGCTCATACATAGTTACAGACTATGGTACAGCGATGAGAGAGAGGTTGACATAGTATTACCATGCAGGGACACTTCCTGCTTATTACATGAGCCACTTCCTTGGGATAGATGTACTGAACTACAAGGAACTAGCAGGGACAAATCATTCTTGGTCTAGTAAATGAAAGAGCTTGTAGGGTGGAGACAGAGGAAGGGGAGGAACTGAAAGACAGATGATTCCCTGAGAATTTTGCAAGTCCCACCAGATTGTCTCTGGATGATGGGAGAAGAATTTCATAAGTATGAGTCAAAACAGAACATGCTGCAGACAGGTCAGATAGAATCCACGGGACAGAAAAACAGAGTTGATATTTCAGCTCAAAGTTCCTTATTTTCAAGTATAAACATGATTCTGATTAAAACTGGCATTACATCTCAGCTTTTATCTGAGAAAAACCATTGAGAGTCTAAAGAGCAGTCTGAGAAAATAACTCAACTTCCTTTTGCAAATGATAAACATTGAATCACACCATGCAAAGCTGCATAAATCCTTTCTCCATTCAGGTCGCTCCTATCATTTAGCAATTGGTCTAAATTTTCAAATAGTATGTTTACAATATTGCAATAGGATTAAATTTGCCTATCTCAGTTTCAGAACTAAACCCTGCCTTGTGTCAGGTACCTGTACTAGTATGTACAGTGCTGCTAAATGTCACCTGTTATCATCAATGGGCCTATGCTTAATCTTGAAAGGCAAATTCACTGGGTTTGTTTCTGTCTGTTACTGTATTCACCTATTTCTCATTGAACAACATTCACAGGCTTCGGCATTGAAATTGTTTCTTTGAAGAGAGGCAGGCCTCTTCCCAGAATCAAAAATCAAATTTGAGAAATAAACAGTGACAAAGTCACTGGTCGGCACAGACTCGGTAGGCAGAAGGGCCTGTTTCAACGATGTATCTCTCAAGTTAAAAATCTAAAGTATGACTGATAAAAAACTGTAAAGTGTTCTCAACTCTCTACATCTGAAAAACAAGTGCCATATTCTAGATATGTATCTGCTCATCACCTCTGGATTAACCCATCACACTTCACTAGGGTCTCCTCGATATCCCACAGCTCCGCTCTTTCTCCCCCTCCTCCCATTTGGACAGAGTCCCCCTTGTCCTCACCTTAGACCCCATCAGCCGTCGCATACAGCATATAATCTTCCAACACCACCTCCAACGGGATCCCACTACTGGCCACATCTTCCCATCTCCACCCCTTTCTGCTTTCCACAGAGACCGTTCCCTCCAAAACTTCCTGGTGAACTCGTCCCTTCCCACCCAAACCACCCCCTCCCCAGGTACTTTCCCCTGAAACTGCAGGAGATGCAACACCTGTCCCTTTACCTCCCCCCCTCGACTCCATCCAAGGACCCAAAGAGTCTTTTCACTCGTACCTCTTCCAACCTCAGCCACTGTATCCGCTGTTCCAGGTGTCAACTTCTCTACATCGGCGAGACCAAGCGCAGGCTCAGCGATCGTTTCGCTGAACACCTCCGCTCAGTCAGTCTTAATCTACCTGATCTCTTGGTGGCTCAGCACTTCAACTCCCCCTCCCATTCTCAATCTGACCTTTCTGTCCTGGGCCTCCTCCATTGTCAGAGTGAGGCCCAGTTCAAATTGGAGGAACAGCACATCATATTTCACTTGGGTAGTTATTTTCCCAGTTATTATACTATAATCAAGGAAGTTTCTTTGGCTTGTTGTAAGTTTTAGGCTTTGTTCTGACATTCCTAATATTATTAATTTTGAGTCGGGATCCAATTGGGTGTTGACAACTTCAGAAATTATTCTAAAAATATCCGTCCAAACATTTTTGATTTTTATACAATTTACAAAAGTATGAGTTAAATTAGCCTCTGAGTATTGACATTAATCACAGATTAATTTTTCTTAGTTTTCTGAGGAAGTAAATGCATTGGTTGTGGTGTCAATTTTGGACAAATTGTTGGTGATATTTATGCCTTGGAACCCAGGACAGATTATTACACATAACTGCATATGTCATAACTGCATGTGTAGACATGTCTGGGTGAATCACAGGAAGAGTTGTCCGTAAATAAATAGATGGGCACAGTAGAGTGAGTTGTGAAGCTTCAATGAATTGGCTGTTCACACTGGGATGGCTGGATGTAAGAACATAAAATGGATGCAATATAAGGGTTATTTATTTATGTCAGATTCGAGGGGCTGAATGGCTTCTTGTGGGCCACATTCGAGGGACTGAATGGCCAAGTGCTGTGGCTGCCTCACCAACAGTCTGTCTGTCCCTTCCTTCTTTGTGTTTATATAGTACATGTTAAAAATATGTTTTTAGTGTTCTTTATCTTGTTTTATGTGGGGAGTGGGGGAGGGGGTTGAGGGAAACTTTTTCTAATCTCGACGGAGATGCGATTGTTTTCCGTATCGTATCTGTCCGCACTGCGGCCTAACATCGAGGAGTTGGCGGCCTTTGCTGGAGACCGACTTTTGAGAGCTCCACCGCGGGGAGACTACGGGACTAACATCGCGGAGTTCGCGGTTTCTGGTCAGAGACCGACTTCGGGAACTCCAAGCCACAGGAGCTTCAACCGCGCCAATGCAGGAGTTTCGATCGCCCTGACGGATGGGTCGACTGTCTCGACCGCAGGAGATGAAGATCGGACTTTTTTTGCCTTCCATCACAGTGAGGAATATGGGCAATCCGCTGTGGTGGATGTTTATGTTAACTTTTATGTAGTTGTGTGTTTTGTTGCTTTTTTTCGTATGACTGTAATTCGCATATCACTGTACCTTAATTGGTACGTGTGACAATAAAAGACCTTTGAAACCGTTGAACACCACATATTAACAGGCAGCAGAACCAATCATCATTGCACATTCTGACAACCAGGGCAACGAAATGCAGAGGGTGCAAGAGCACCTTGTCCAGGAAGCACAATCTCCCTGTTTCATTTTGGCCACATACTGGAGTGTGATGGGGTGGAGAGCATAGTGGGGATTAGAGTGCAGTGGGGGAGTAAAGTGGAGCGGTCCAGATATAATGGGGATGTATGGGCAATATCGTGGATGAACAAGGTGAAATTGGGTACGTTAGCACGTCACATGGAGTGGTGAATCCACTAACATTCAGGGGATGTCTGCACATAATAACAGGCCTGTAAACAATGATGTGACCACTGAAAAAATAGCAAACATGGACACAGTGTGGAAACTGGACAAAAAGTGCCCAAGAAGATGATTGTGTGCAACAAATTGCCGAAGTCAATGGGCTGCACATAATGTCTCAGCACAAGAAGGTGACCAGGCACAATACAACTCCCAGGCACAATGAAAACTCCCAAGCACAAAGAAAAGATAAAACACAGTTAATGAAAAGCCAGAAACTGCAGATGCTGGAAATCTGAAACAAAAAACTGAAAATGGTGGAAATGCTTATCAGGGCAGCGAGAGGTGGAGCGAGAAAGAGTTACCGGTTTCAGGTTGGTGAACAATGCAAACGCTGGTCACAGTGGGATGACCAAACTAAATGAGACACATAGTGACTGTGCGATGGCAAGATATGATGAAACCTCGGTGTAAAATGAGATTACTGGAAACCATGAGATCACTGGGACAATAGGGTAACTGAATATAATAAACACAATGAGATAAGTGAGCCGGAAAAGGTGTTGGGTGGAATTAGACGTGGCAGTCTACATAAAAAAGCTGAACAGAATAAATAGGTTGTCCAATCTACAAAGGCTGGTCGTAATGAGCTGATAGTATGTAATGAGATTGTTTCTCATGATGAAATGATTGCTTTCAACGATCTGGCTATTCAAAATAAAGACACAGATGGTTGTATTTAATGGCTTAAATCTTCCACTGATATCAGTAGTCACCCAATTACCTATACACGAGTTTAAAGCTGGTTTCCTCCTTCCTTGTGATCTCCCTTAGATCCCTCCACAGATGTAGACACAAAATGCTGGAGTAACTCAGCGGGACAGGCTGGGGAGAAGGAATGGGTGACGTTTTGGATCGAGTTACTCCAGCATTTTGTGTCTACCTTGAATTTAAACCAGAATCTACAGTTCTTTCCTGTACTACAATATGTGACAGAAGAGGCATGGGTCTTTACATGAGCGGTGTGTGTGAAGAACATGGCTTGATTATTTGTTCACTGTGTGAAGTATAGAGGGTCTACTTAAAACATACGGTAATTCTCAAAGCCGGCAAGAGGCAGGTCATCACCTGTACAAGCATTACCAATGCTTGCCGACTTCACACCAATTCCTTTTCTGGACAAATACTGCACAGGAAGCAGAGTAAATATAAGTGTGCCCGACTGTAAAGTGGAGGGGGTGTGGATGTTCTGTGAAGTGCCAGCGCCTGTTTCAACACCAATCATTTTTTTCTGTAAACTCCCCACCATCATATGGTGTCCCTCCCACAGTCACCCAATCCACACCCTTCCCTCCCACCCCACTCTGCCTCATACACTGCTCTCCTCATTCAGCCTCACCTACGGCACCACCCCCTCCCCCACCCCCACACTGCCTCATCCAATGTTTCATCCACCCACCCTCACCCAGTGTACCATGCCCCAGCCTGCCTCCACCACACCCCATTGCCGCAACCCTCCACCTTGCCTCACCCACACTTCTCCCACCATCCCCACCTTGCTTCACCCATTGTCCTCCCATCCTGTATCATTCACCACCCCATATCCTTCTTCACCCACTGCACCCTAAATCTGCTCTCCCAGCTCCACCCTCCCTACCTCACCTAACATCCCTTCTCTGCCTCACTGCTACCACTACCGTGTCTAACCCACTGCGCTCCCCACCCTGCCTCAACCTATGTTGCCCTCCCAACCCCCCCATGCCTCACTCACCAGTCCCCATCCAGCCCGACCCACAATCAACACCCTGCCTCACCCACTGTTCCCCCATGGAGCTGGAGCACTGAGCCCAGATGAATGAGTCCTACAGTCGAGGCATGCACCTCCCTGGACTGCTCTTCATTCCTGCTGCTTTCCTGTGACCAAACCAACCAGGTCACAGTCCCATTTCCCCGCTCCTCCATAGTCTATAATTTTCGTCCCCATGGATGGATGGCTTCTTGCAACAACTCCAGACAATGAAGGGTTACAAACAGTTGTGGGAGTCTTTTCATAATTTGGCTCCATAATTCATCAGGGATTCAAATGTCCTTTTTTTCTGGCAACCTGGCCCCAAAGTCATGGGGGCGTCTTCTGTAATGCTAACGGAATAATGATGGGTGTCAAATCCCGCATTTGAACTTGCAGCAAGTCCGATTTTTGCTTCTATTCTCCCGTCCGGTTGAGAGCAGACGCTGCTGGACACACTGGAACAGGAGGGGTCTTTATAGAGCCACCGGGAAACAGAGCCCGGGCTCTGTCGACTCCTCACTTCACAACGACTGGGAACCACTGCAATATTGGCCACGAGACGCCACGTGGGTCAATGAGGGGGATGCCCGACCGAAGGATGAGGACGCAGCTGCTGGGGGAAGGAACAAAGGAGGACCTGGTGTGGGAGGGGGGGGGGGGAAGCACAATGAACAATGGAGGATCCGGCTGTGGGGTGGGGGGAGAACAAAAGGGGACCTGGCACGGATACTTTGTGACTTTGTCAGCGACCTTTGCAACAACTACGTACATACCTTGGGTTTGCAAGCAAATAATTTCACTATGACTTGTCACATGTGACAATAAAGTATTCAATTCATTTCAATATCTCTCCAGCCATGTCATTTTATTCATTCACTACATTGCACTGGACCTATCCACCTTATTTTATCCAGCGATACAAATAGATAGAATGATAAAGAAGATGTATGCATGTGCCTATCAAATAGACCCCTAACACCATTTAAGGCACCCACCAATCTCTCTGTAAAAAACCTCCTCCCACACCTCATTTTTACTTTGCCTCTCTCACCATATAGCTATGTCCTCTAGTATTTAATCTTGCCACTCTGGATATTCTAACTTATCTACGTCGCTCATAATTTTATAAACTTCCATCAGGTATCTTCTCAAACTCCAGAGATGCTCCAGAGAAAACAATCCAAGTTTGTCCAACCTCTCCTTATAGCTAATACTCTCTAATCCAAGTAGCACCCTGGGAACACTCTTCTGCACCCTCACAAAAGCATCCACAAATCATATTGCATCCTGTAACGGGGCGATCTGTACTGCACACAATATTCCAAATGTAATCTAGCCAAAGTATTATAAAGCTGACTCTTACACTCAATGTCCCAACCGTTAAAGGCACGCACACCAAACATCTTCTTTGCCATTCTACCTATTTGTGTCACTGGATAAAATAAGGTGGGTAGGTCCGGTGCAACATAGTGAATGAATAAAATGACATGAGTGGTTGTATTCAGATAATAGAGTGAATGGGCTGGACAGAATACTGTCTATACTGTTCTATGTTCTGTTGTGACAATATGACATCCAAATGCAGCAAAATTAAAAGGGTCAAGGAAGTCCCAATTCCATGAAGAGTTCTGGAAGACAAAGAATGAATAGATGTAATAGAGATTTGTGCATAGTGGGCGTGACACTAATGAACTCAATGTACACAATGAGATGGTATGGGATGGTGAGGTCAATTAAACGCATAGGATATTTAGGCAGAATGGGATGTGTAAGAACATGTCTGGGTGCAATGGAATAGTCAAGTTTGAGAAAAGAACTTCATACAATGAGACAGCTCAACCTAAGAAGATGGTTGAGCAACGAATATATGCTTGGACACAATAGTATGATGAGCACAAAGAAATGGATAAGTACCAAAATGGCTGGATAGAATGGGAGGAGGAGGACACAATGGGATGGGCTGGTAATATTAGATGACTGTCAATTTCCCTACTTAAAAACGCCATGGGAGCACTTACACGACACAAACAAAAGTATGTTTTTACAGTGGAAGTTAAGGATACAACAACATAAGAGAATAGGAGCAGAAGTTGGCCACCAGGCCCCTCAAGCCTGCCCCGTCATTCAATATTATCATGGCTAATACACCCAATGCCTTCCCAGTGCAGGATCCCCATAGCCCTTAATTCCCCTGGAAAGGAGAATGAGTGTTGATCATGCCACCAATGACTACATGCCGCTAAGACATTAATTAAGGAAAATAACATCTGTGAGATAATTGGTTAGATTATATTTGTTTGTTGGATCTAAACAAGTGTGTGTGCAGACAAAAAGACTATTGACCCACTGGTCAGTCCGATATTGTAACATCTCCTTTGTACTACACTGGAATATTAGCCTGGATTTTTTTTTCTCTAGAGTGGGATTGGAACGTACACAATTCTAACTGGGTGCAAAAGTTCAGTCGATAATATATCATAGGCTCTGTATGAGACAAAATTAATGTAAGTAGGAGGAGATGAAAATGGAGGGGATTTCTTATAACAAAAGAAAAGATGAAAGGGAATGGAAGTACTGGTCTGTTTCACCGTTCACCTAATGAAAACAATTTAAGTAAATACGTGACTCACCAATTTGACGCTGATAAGTTTCAGTCACAAAAGCTACGTCTTTGACGGACGCAAGGGGCTAGGTTATTTGATCGACGGTAGACCAGCAGCTCAGACGTGTGGGATCCGCCGGTTGCTGAGAGGACGACCATGGCTACCACAATGTGCCAGTGCCTGGGCTTTACCGTTGCCTCTCTTGGCTTTGTCGGCACCATCGTGGCCACTGCCCTGAACATGTGGAGCACTCAGGATTTGGGCCAGGATCTGGTGACATCGGTTTACAACTACATGGGACTGTGGAAAACCTGCGTACAGCAGACGTCGGGCTTCACAGAATGTCGCCCCTTCTTTACCGTTCTCGGGCTTCCAGGTAAGAACACGTCAGGAGAATGATTAGGGTGGCATTCAAGAGGACTGTCTCAAAGGCAGTGACTGCTTTTCTCAAACTACCTTTCCCCTGCAAGTTGTACTTGCAACACTCTGAATTCATTTTTGTTATCTGAAAGGCAGAAAATGTTTTCAAAAATCCCTTTAGTGATAAACTGACACTGTTCTTTCACTTATTTATTTTGCTAAAATATATTTGCAAGAGGTATCTGCCATAATGAACAAGGCAAATTTAGCTGCTTACTAATCAGTTTTATTTTAAAATAGCATTAGATGCCCAAATTAGAAGGTTAATGGACAGAGGACAGAAGAGCATTAGACTTCAACAGCAAAATGGCTTCTAGGGAAAGGTTAGCAAATTCGTTTTTGTAGAGGAGGAATTAATGGACTTAGTGGTTGACTGTTGATAAGAGTGTTAACTTACTCAAGGGTGGGGCTTTGATGGGGTAGCTAAGGTGCAAGTGATACGTTTACAGGAGAGGCCAACTGTACTCATGATTGGGTTTCGATGGGTGGGTTCAAATATTTAGCGAAGGGTTTCGATGGGAGTGCTAATGTACTCAAGCCATGAAGGTCAATGTGGGAGTTATGTACTGAAAGGACGGGCTTTGTGGGTGTGTTACTCTATTCAAGGGATGGGTTTGATGGAGAAGTGAATGTATAATGGAGTTGGGCTTCACTGAGGAAGTTAAATAGGCTGTTATGGAGTTTTGAGCAGTAATCTTTGCTGAATTCAAGGTTGAGTGAATAGAAGGACAATCCTGCTGCAGAAAGGAAGCTGTGGCTTCTGAATTGAAAAGTTAGAGGTTCCCAGAAATGAGTACAGAATCTTGTTAGACACTTCAATGCAGTACTGTGGAAATGATGCATTTTGGAGGTGACATTGGGACGAGATTTAGACCAAAATTATATCCATCCTTTTCAAGTAGACCTATCAGTTGGCACTTGCTACAGACCAGTGAGTTCTTCCAGTAGCCATTGTACTTCATGGAGAAACCATGTAATTTGTTGAACAAATAACTCGGTGCTGCCGTGAGACCTCTCTCTTACACCGCAACCGTAACGACGTTTCTAAAGTATTTCATTGGCTGTAAAAGGATTGGGACAGTTTGATTATATGAATGATATGAGTAAATGTTTTTTCTTTACCTGTTTGTATATGGTGGAACTTTTCATCGGACAATTGTTAATCTTGCAAAGTGAGAAAAATACAGGGAAACATCTGAAGGCTAATAGGCCCGTGAGCCTATTCCGCACACATTTTAAATCATGAGTGTCTTAATTCCATCTTATTGTCCTGGTTCCATATCCTTCATAGTCTGTCAAGTAAAAATCTATTACTCCGTTTAGAAAATTTTAATTGGGTTTTAATGAGCGAGTTCAAATAATTAGGGAAGGGCTTCAATGGGAGCGCTAATTTACCGAGGCAATGAAGGTCAATGTGGGACCTCAGCCTAACAATTTGATTGTGGGAAGAGTTCAAGATTTCTACTCCCCACTGTGCAGCATAAAGCTGGGAAGTGGGGTAATTAGTGCGGAGAATAGGAATATAATGCAGTTAGGCAGCAATAGCTGGTGAATGAGCAAGCAAGTAGATTAAATTTAACACAGAGAATTATAAAGTGATTCACTTTGGCTATGGGATGATGAGTACGTGACACAGTACTTAGGGAAGTGGAGCAAATGAGGAATATTGTTGTGTATGAGCAGAAATCCTTGAAAGTGGAATGGCATGTTCAAAGAGTGGTCTATGAAGCATATGGAATTGCAGTATTTGTCAACTTAAGAGTTCAGGTTACAGTTGTATAAAAGATTGTTGGCTACAACTGGAATGTTACGTCCATTTCTAGTCTTCTTCTTGCATATGGCGGGCACAGCCTAAAGTTGTAGGACAACTTGTTCTATTTGATTTTATTTGATTGTGCACGCCGGGTTGATTGCATTCGTCGAAACAGGGCGGACCACGTGAAAGTTGCAATCTTCCACCCCCATTTCTCGTCACCACACCTAGAAAGAATGTGAAGGTCCCAGGCAGGGTGCGGCGGGATGGACAAGAATGGTTAGGTATGAGGGACTTCAGCTTCAATACGTGATAGTTATTTGTTCAACAAATTACATGGTTTCTCCATGAATGCAATCAACCCGGCTGCTGGAAGACTGGTCTTTAGCAAGTGCCAACTGATAGGTAATGCCCCGGTCCCACTTAGGAAACCTGAATGGAAACCTCTGGAGACTTTGCGCCCCACCCAAGGTTTCCGTGCAGTTCCCGGAGGTTGCAGGTGGTTGTCGGAGGTTGCAGGTAGTGAACGCAGGTAGGGAGACTGACAAAAACCTCCGGGAACCGCACGGAAACATTGGGTGGGGCGCAAAGTCTCCAGGGGTTTCCGTTCAGGTTTCTTAAGTGGGACAGGGGCATACGTCTACTTGAAAAGGATGGATGTCATTTTGGTCTAAATCTCATCTCAATGTCATCTCCAAAATGCATAATTTCCACAGTACTGCATTGAAGTGTCCATCAAGATTATGTTTAAGAAGGAACTGCAGATGCAGGAAAAATCGACAGGAGATAAAAAAAATGCTGGAAAAACTCAGCGGGTGAGGCAGCATCTATGGAGCAAAGGAATGGGTGACGTTTCGGGTCGAGACCCTTCTTCAGATCTTCAAACAAGATTATGTGCTCATTTCTGGGAACCTCTAACTTTCCAAGTCAGAAGCCACGGCTGCCTTTCTGCTGCAGGATTGTCCTTCCATTCCCTCAGCCTTGAATTCAGCAAAGTGGAGAATCTGAGAGGGTTCTCCTTGGAGGAAGGAAGGAAGGTTGAGAAGAAATTTGTTGAGGTTTATAATATGATTGTTTAGATTAATGAAGAGAAGATATTCTTCTAAGCAGATGGTTCAAGATCAGGAGGCACAGATTTTAAAAATCTGAGCGAAATATACTAGAGGGAATATAATTATATATTTTTACACTTTGTCTGTGAGCTGGAACTCATTGTGTGTAAGGTGGATGAAACAGGAGATCCACAAACTCAATGGGACGAGCGGCTTCCTTCTGTACCTTAACAATTCTGTGATTATATCTATGAAAAGCATTAGTTTGAAGTTATGTGCGATGTGGCATTCTATCGTGTGTGCCTCAAGTCTCAGCTTAATATTTGCTCCTGCGTATTAAGTCCACGTTTCAGATACTGGATCTCGGCTTTATCAACTTGCTTGCTGTCTCCAACCCTCCTACTCAAGGTGCTTAACTGTGAGTGATACATGAAGAAATAACATTTTGCAGGGAAATGAAACACCATCAAAAGTGACATGTCCCGTAATATACCTCGCCAAAAATTACAATATACACCAGCAATATCGTCTCAGACTCTGGCCGTGTTGCAAACCACGCCAATACTACAAACATGATCCGATACTAGACAAAGCCACCGATAATATGACAGAACCCAGTAATGTGACATATTTCAATAAAGTGATAGACTCCATTCTGTGACATACCCCTATGTACCCCTAAGCTAATGTACCCCTATACTGTGACAGACTCTGATACAGTGACAGATCCCAATAATGTGACAATTCCTATCATTTGTGACATTCTCTAACATGGTATTCGTTAATACTGTGACCTGATACTATTAAATCTAATACAAGAAAAAAAACATTTGAAACTGTGATACTAATACTCGTACTCGTCCCTGTACTCGTACTCGAAACACTAATACTCGTCCAAATTCACTGATAATCAAACACAACTCACTAATACTGTAACACTACAATAGCAACAAATCCACCATGACCTTGGCAAACTCTACAAAAAATGCAACAGATCTCTCCAAAAGATCGACATACCATTAATATTACGATGCAAAAATATATTATATGAAGAATCCATAAGGTAACATGGGGAGGAGATTAGTACAAGAAGTGGAGAACAAGAGGCTGCATAAATATATGTAATTCCTCTCAGGTTAAGGTAACATTAGCTAAGCTGCATTTATTATTAATTTCCACTTAGCTTTGTATCAATCATACGTTTAAGCCCAGCTTGGTAAATAAAGTAACTTTCCTTACTGAAAGCGCAATAGTGAACCAGTTGGGTTTTTAAACAGCAATCCAGTATTTTTCACTTTTTCACAGTCCTTTCCTTGGAGAACAAAAATGATCAAAATGTGTTGAATTTGCTTTCACAATTTGCTAAAAGGCAATGGAAAAGCAGATCTGTAGGATTCTGAGTCAAGATCCATAATCTTTAAGTTACCAAGCCAAAGTAATTCAGCAGAGAATTGTTAAGCTGTGGAAATCACACACAGATGCACTGACTGAGGCTGTAAATATGTTACTTATCAAAATTAAATTGACTGAAGGAACAGTATCTAAACAAGTATGGAACAGATGTATAAATATGATTGGAATTGAATTAAAGTAGGGTTAATGTAAATGTGCGATCGATGGTTCCCACACTCAAATGACATAGATTTGTAGGTTGATTGGCTTCTGTAAAGATTATTTATTTGTCCCTAGTTTGTAGGATAGAACTTGTGTGTGAAGTGATCGCATGGTCTGCGGACTTGATGGGCAGAAGGGCCCGTTTCCACACTGTATCACTAAAGCCTAAAGTAAAGTATAAAATCTCTAAGGGTCATGAGCCTTTGGAACTCTTCCTCAAAGGCCAGTAGAAGCAGAATCATTGAACATTTCTAAAAGAGAGATGGACAGATTCCTGAAGCATACGGGTGTGAAAAGTGACAAGAATTCAGAGTTAAGGTCACAACTCATGATCTTAATGGCTGTGAAGCAGACATAACGATCTGTGGCCAATTCCTGTTCCTAGTTTGTATATTTGTATGACCATGTACAGCAAAGAAAAATGGTATTGGAGGAATTAATGGGACTGACTGCCAATAAATCTATACTCTAGTAGCAGCTGTGACTCCATTACAACTGTTTTCAGTACAGATACAATACTGGCATGCACCCAATATTTGATCATGAGAAGTACATCTCTCATGGCGCTACCTGTAAAAAACTAAACTTATTTGGATGCATTAAACCACAGTAGTTCCTGCAATTAACTTAGAATTAATAAATAATCATCATCACAGCAACAATTTATCCCAGTTCAGCGTGAATAATTATCCAGGGATGTCCCATTTAAACAAAACCAATTATTGTTCACTCAGTCTTCTCTCAATCATCTGCAACGTGGTGGATAGTGTAATTGAAAGTGTTTCCAAGATGGCACCTATTCCCCCATAACCTGCTCGACAACTCCAGGCCCACATGTCTCCAGACCTCATCCGTACCTTGGTCCAAACATGGACCAAGGACCTGAATTCCAGAAAAGAGGTGACTGCCCCTGATACAAAACAGCATGTGATCATGTGAGGCATCAAGGATTGGGACCCAACCACCATGTAAACATTCATAATCTTCACCATCTGTGCTCAATTTTGATCAAATACACTGCAGTAAATCTCCCAGGATACATTGACAGAATCCCTCATACCCACTACATCTATCACTAAGTAGACATAACGGAACACAACCACCTACAGGTACTCCAAGCTGCATACTATCCTGATTTGGAAATATATCATTAACACTGGGTTTAAATCCTGGAACTCCCAGACACCAGCACTTTCACAAGCATAAGAAATAGAAACAAGAGTAGGCCATTTGACCACACATACCTGCTCAACCAATCAGTAAGGTTATGTCTGATCTTTCACCTTAGCGAAAGTTTCCTACACCTACTAAATATCTCTTCATTATTTTCAATATCTAACATCTATCCATTGGATGTAAGTAGCCTCCACATCCCTGTGGTACAGCAATCCAAAGATTCATTGACCTCTGTTTTTTGTTAATGGCCAGAATTCAATGACATTTTGACAACAGCTGGGCAGGTTAATCTTAAATACGCCCATTTTAATCACCTATTGCATTGAAAAACAACACAAATTGGTGCTGTATATAACAGGTTTCTAGATTGTTTAAATTAATTAGCGATCTTAAGTTCATCCGGCAGGCACAGTCCATGCTGGAAGCGTGGGTTAATCGCATGGAGAAATCGTAGAGCGGCCTCCAAGTCTGAGCCTTCAAAGCCCCACACCCCAGCTCAAGTATCTTCTTGGCCAACATACACTCCCTAGAAAATAAAGTTGAGGACTTAAGGACAAGTCTGCTTTAACAAAGGGACATGAAGGAAAGCTGCCTACACTGTTTTGTAGAGACATTCCCAGTTCTCTAAATTCAGGCCCCCAGCCCGAAGGTTTCTCGATCCATTGTATGGCCCGGACAGTGTCATCAAGAAAAGGGAGAGGTGGTGGTGGCACATGCCTCATGGTAAACTCTTTTTGCTACTCGGACATGGTGATCTTGTCCAACTCCTGCTCCTCTCACAGCCCCTGACGACACTGTGTTCTCATTCCCTGAGACCGACTTCAGAAGATGCTTCTTGAGGGTGTACCCTAGGAAAGCATCCAACCCTGATGTTGTACCTGGCTGCATTCTCAAAACTTGTGCTGACAAACTATGTAGCCAATGTGGACATCTTCAACCTCACTGCTGCGGTCTGAGGTCCCCACATATAATAACATCCACATAACACAGGTGACCACGAAGAGCCTCAAAAACTACCGACCGGTGGCATTCACATTTGTAATGATGAAGAGCTCCACAAAGTTGATTGTGACACAAATCAACTCGTGCTCAGTAATGATCTGGACCCACTTGAATTTGTCTACAAAACAGCATATTGACAGTGTAATCATGTTGGTTCTCTGTTCCATACCGGACCAATTGGACAACAGGTCTTTTGTTCATCGACTGTTGTTCACAGCCTGTTGTTCACCTACTACAGTGAGGCGTTCAACACCATTATCTATCTATATTACTAAAACTCTTCTCTTGTTTGTATGTATGTATATATGTGTGTCATCTGGGCACAATCTGGATAATTCGTATTTCCTTCCAAACGCTAGGCCACAGCCTTCCCATTTTCACACATTCTACTCACTTTTTTCCCGTGGAGGCGATAAACATCTTCCCGTCACATTTCCACCTATATTACCGAAGTTATTGATCCTTGAAATTTTAAAAAATAGCCCAAACTCACCGACATTCGGTAAACAAAAATCTGAATGACATCACAATGCACTCACACGGCAGGGCGGGACACTCCAGCTCTTTGCAGGGGGTGGGGCTGCCTGGCTGGAATGTTCTGGAACCCCCCCCCCCTTTTGCCTGGCCCAGTCGCAGTCCTCGAGTCCACGCCCGCCAAGGATCTCGCTCGGGTCTGGGCCTGGGCCTGGGATGGAGCCGAGCCTGGTGCTGGAGCTGGAGTGAGGGGCTTGGGATGGGGCCGTGACCGGAACCAAGAAAGAAGCTACCGGTGGAACCAAGGACCAGCCTGGGTCCGGGTTCAGGGACGAGCCCAGAGATATAGTCGGGGCCTGGACCACAGCCCAAGCGGCGACCGAGCTGACGGCTGGCCTACTGCCAGGGCCAGCCCGAGTACGAGAACCAGGCCTATGGTCTGGGTAGGTGCTGGGGCAGGGAATGGGAGGGAGGGGAGGAGGTTGAGGGAAATGAGGAGGAGGGAGATAGGGTGGTTGGTCTCCTTGCTAACCATCAGCACAAGGGGACCAAAGGCCTGTGTGCTCATTCCCCTGTTCTACTCTCTCCATGCCCACAACTGTGTAGCCCAATTCTGTCTTTAAATTCACCGAAAATACCACCATTGTTGGACAAATAATGAGTAACGACGAGTCAGAGTTCAGGGGGGAGATCGATAATCTGCTTGAGTGGTGCCAGAACGATAATCTTGCTCTCAACGACAGCAAGACCAAGGACCCGATTGATAACTTCAGGAAGGGGAAGCAAAGGGAGCGTGCACCTGAATCAATTGGTGGAGCAGCAATGGAGAGAGTCAACATCTTCAAATTCCTGAGTGTACACATCTCTAATGATATGCTCAGGGCCCAGCACTTCGACAAACCCAAATGTTAGCTATCAGAGATTCGTGCAACAAGGATTCCCAGGTTCCAACAACAACTTTCATTCTCCTACTATATTTTAAAAATTCTGCTCAAATTATTGAGAGATGATGGGTCAGGGTTGTGGAACATATGAATGAGGAGTTTTCTTAAGGATGCATTCCATGAGCAACAGTAGCACGTTCAATGATTCTTTGCTCTCCGCTATCCATTCGTGTTGGCTCCTGCCCATCGGGTAACATTGCCACGATTAGTATTGCAGCCCATAATCTATTGCTTAATATTAGCAAAACACAAAACAAGCCAATGAACACTTACACAATTGTTGCTACATTGCTTTCTTTGGGGCAAAGGAGTGAGGCAGGTTTTAATTAAGATACATTCAATTCCAAGCAACCCAGAGAGACTGAACAGGCAGAATCAATTTCCTTTCACAAATATATTGATTATAGCAGGACGTCAATTTGAGTTCACTAGTAGAAAGATTAGCGGGAAGTTGATAAAAAATAAAACCCAAAGGTGATGGGAGTCCGAAACCCATTGCCTGAAAGAGTGGTGCAGGTAAAAACTAATCCTCATAACATTTAAGAGGTACCTGAATTGATATGAAGTGCTGGAAACTGGTGACAATAATAAACCTAAACTCGAATAACCCAAAAAGCTCCATATCAGGTCTGCATTAATACAAATGTCTGAAGGCTTCTTTCTGTGCCCTGAATATTTATAATTCAATTATACGCCATGTCCTTGAGAACAATGTGATAAGGAAGTACAAGGGGAACTGCTTGTTTTAATAATAGTTACCCCATTAGGAGGGTGCACCAAGATGATGGCAACTTGTTGCCGTAGTACCAGTTGTTGGGATTTCTGTGATCTTCTGGAAACTGCAAAATAAGCCCCTGGTTTAGGTTATGTTGGATTTGAAGAGCAGCAGGGAAATAACAGTGTTTCTACAAAATCACTACCACCGCCTAATCATCAAAACGATTCCCTTTCAAAAGTGAATGTCTGGTTTAGGAAAAGTCACTCACTTGGTAGGGTTTTTGTACACTCTCCCTTTTCAAACCCCACAATTCGCTCCCAATATTTCCTGATTGTCAACATTCCATGAAGATTATCTGCCCTGCTCCACATGGAACATGGTTACCAACCATGGTTACCGGTCAAATTGTGACCGACCAATGGTGTCAAGCTATGTAGTTCGATCTCCTCGGCCATGTTTCCAATGGTTACAGGGTGATGATCAGCAGCAAAAGCCCACACTGATTACTACTGCTTGCCTGATAAAAGGACAGATTTTGAACGACATTACTGTTCTCCAGAGATCAGCTAATGCAGCAGAGCTCGTGTATCAAATCTAGCCTTCAGGGCCGAACAATCGTAGGGAAATTGGTTTCACCCACAAGATCCTTGTAGAGCAAGAGTGAAGATGGATATTGTACAAGAGAAACAGAATAGTCCAGGTATCTGTGACATGCTTTGCAACTTGAGTATAGCAGAGTACAATGTTTAGTTTCATCTCTCTATCATTTATTTCATCCGTATTGCTCACCTTGTTAAGTATTTGGCAGATTCAATTGGCCAGGTAACCAGCAGGCCATAAAGTCAAAAAGTACAGAAAAAGGCTCACAATCCATGCCAACCATCAAAACCAATGTACACTAATCCCATTGGTAGACACAAATGCTGGAGAAACTCAGCAAGTGAGGCAGCATCTATGGTGCGAAGGAATAGGTGACGTTTCAGGTTGAGACCACTAATCCCATTTATCAGCACTTGTTCTATTGTCTTCTACACTTTAGTTATTCCAGTGCTCATGTTTTAAGTGTCTCTGCAGTCACTACTTTCTCAGTCAGTATATTACAGATTCTAACCACTTTGTGGATGAAATATAATCTGAACCTCCTACTTTTTCATCCTAAACCTACAGTATGCTCTCTGGTCTTAGGCGCCTCAGCTATGTGGTTAGGTTTGAAGTATTCTGGTTATTGTGCTCACACCAGTATTCTCTGCTGACAGCCACATTCCAAGCTATCCGGGCTCTGATGATTGTCTCCATCGTTCTCTCGTTGATCGGCTCTATGGTCTCCATCCTGGCACTCAAGTGTATTCGACTGGGAACCATGGAAGATACTGCCAAGGCCAACCTCACACTCACCTCTGGAATCCTGTTCATCGTTGCAGGTAGGGTGCAGCCAGATTTATTGGGTAGTTGGGGAAGTACGAGGTAGGGCTGATGGGATTTGCTCTGCTGGGACCCAGCATGGAACTGACTACAGTGCATCTATGCATTGGCCAACAGAAATAGACTCCCCCAGGGCTGTCAGCGCAGCGTACACTTCAATGAGCACAAAATGTAATCTGGATAGGAAATACTTTGTGGAAATATGAGCCAGACATGAGACTAGCTTAGGCTTAACTTAGATGGGGCATCTAAATAGGACTAGCATCAATGGGGCATCTTGGTCAGCTTGGATGAATTGGACCAAGGGGCCTGTTTCTGTGTTGTATGACTCCAGGAGTTTCAAAAATCATCTCTAGCTTAAAGAACAAACAATTCCACTTGGATTAGATTTTCAATATTATACCATATTAAATATTTAAGAGAAAGTGGAAATATATATAAATAAATGTTAATGGGTATTTGCCAGTTACTTTAAATCTTGGGTTACTGGCTCTCTAGATAGGAGATATCTCCCGTTCCCCTACTCAATGCTGAGGAGAACAATCCCATCTTCTCTAGCACCTGCACCCAAATAAAGTGCCTTATCTCGTGTAAATTTCTGCATCTATGCCACTCTTCCCAAAGCCTAGTCCCAGAAGTGGGCACAATACTCTGTCTGATGTCTGATCAGTAATTCATAAATGTTCACTTCAGTTCTCCGTTTGACTAACACCTCTTGTTTCCACCTGCACAGGAGTCTGCTGCGTAGCTGGTGTATCAATCTACGCAAATATGTTGGTGACTAACTTCTGGATGAGTAACACATCAATGCTCGGGTCTCAGGGACCAGCTAGGCAGAGGTAGGGTTTAACAATTCAACCCATGAAATGTAATTTAGTTACATGGACCATTTTGTTCGCTTTCTCTAGCTTTTATGTTAATCTTCAGCAACTTGAAGTTCCCCCAAAATATGTAAGAATATAAGATACATAATATTCCAATAATCCAGCACTCCTGAGACTTTAGTAGTCATGGACTGGCAGATTTTCTGGACTATTGGATGTTACTGCTATTAATACCCAAGTGCACTTTTATTTCACTGTTTTAGCATGTTACACAGAGGTATAATAAAATTTCCAGTCAACACAGACATTGTACAGGTAGCAGTAAAGAGATAGGCACTCCAGCTCACATTCCAAACTATTAGAATGTCTGAACAATCAAATGCTGGATTATTGGATTTTTACTGTAACTCCCACAAGCTGCAGGAGATGAATGTTTTATTTTTTGGTGACATCAGTTAAAGGATAAGTATTTTCCCAAATAATGGAAAATCCCCACCTTCCGCCCCCAGTCCACCTAATGCTAGTATTCTTATAGGATCCCGCAGATTCATCAGAAGGGGAGATGAGGCTGTGGATTAACATCACGTTCAGAAGAATACATTTCGACAGTGCAGCCCAGATTAATTTACCACACACTCAGAAGCAATAGGAAATTATGGATTGAGGCAATATCATCGGTTCTTCCTGTGGACCATAGTTATTTTTTGGTGTTGCAAAGTCAGCTCTCCATCTAATTCCTGAATAAGGTGGTTAAATGTATGAATGCAAGCAATCAATGCTGTGTTGATCAACTCACAGGCAATACTGCTGGATATATAATTATTTGAAAATGAAACCACTGGTTCTAGACTTGATACAATAGGATCTGGGTTGCAATAATTAAGTTTGGTTCTCTGCAGATTGCAAAGAGTCATTATTGTGGGCTGTAAACTGAATTGAAACATTTTGAAAAATAATGAAATTTCAACTTAACGTGCAAACCTTGCTCATTTTCTACTTTTAACATAAATAAACCAATTATCCATAATTGTATTGTTTGAATTGCATTAATAGGGTAGTGTGGCTGTTGCTGATGTCATGTTTTGGACTGATAAGAGCATTATTCCTCACAGGTATACGTTTGGTTCTGCCTTGTTTGTGGGTTGGGTATCTGGAGGTTTGCTCCTAGTCGGTGGAATCGTGATGTGCATTGCCTGTAAAGGAATGGTACCCGAAGAGACTCGGTGAGTAAATGAGCAACTGGAGGGAAATCCATGGGCATTTACATTAATCATCACTTTAATCTATAACGCACGAGAGCTCAATGACCTCCATTTAATACATAGCCTCCATTCTGCTTAAAGGTTATATACTATGAGTGCAAAGTTAAACCCATTCTTTAAAATAACCTGCATTCCATATTCTCTGTCTCTTATTTCAAGTTTCTTTACTCAGCTTATACTAAGAACAAAATATCAAAATTCAACTAAGAATTGCTCTTAAAGGATTTTTAAAATTTATACCCTTGCATTGTCAGTGTCGTCTCATGCTCCTCCTTCATTCTCCAATTACTGTTTCTCCCATTCTTCCTCACCCACTATCTTCAGAAAATGGTGCACTCCAGACCATTGGAACAGCCTAAGTCATCTCATGATTCAAAATCTCTCCCTCAACCTCTGGTCTCCTCCTCTGAACTCCGACAGTGTCCTGTAATGTGTACCTTAGCCTTGAGGTTCGATAATGCTAAATCAAAACACATCATTATATGTGTCTGTGGTCATAATAAGGATCTGTTTCCAAAACACATCACTAGTATCGAGACCACCCAGAGGAAATAAACAACCTGGATTTAAGGTTTCTCTTCTGAGAAGGGACTGGAGAAACTGAAGTCATTAGGATGCCCACTGTTGGAGTTCAAATTTATAAGAAGTTTTGAAAATTACATCCACTGGTAATGATAAAATTAATGTAAGATCTTCCTTAAAAGGAAAGAAAAAGTCTTGATAATAAATTTTATTCCAGAGAGGTTTACTGGGTCCGGCAGATATAGTGTGAGGGAAAGTAGCAAACCACCTGGGTCTGATGGCATGCGATGAACAGGAAGGTTGGCACTGTAATTAAGACGGTGAAAGCACAGTGTACGGGAAGGGTCATGCAAGTCCTTTAAAAGAGGGGGGAGAAGGAGTGGAGCCAACTTTTAAGAAGCCAGAGATACATGGCTGTGAAGCTCTGCGGACATTAACATTGCCGGTCGGTTATCCTTGGTTCTGAAAATTACTGCTTACGTTTTTTTCCTCAATGAGCCAATGAAATTCACCGGTCAGCACCGGCTACAACCTACAAGAACCTACGACAACCTTCAACCTCCTGGCAGCCCACTACCACTGCACCTAGGCACATGATTTCTCGCTACTTTCCATGGCAGCATAATTCCCAGAATGTGGGAACTCTTCACGACCATGAAGGCGGCTACCCGGGAACCACCCGCGAACATGTGACGACCATGTGGCGACCGCATAGTCTCCTGCAGTCACCCTAAAGAGTCGCCTAAGTGGGACAGGCCCATCAGGATTTTAAGAGAATCGGTTTCAGTAGTAGTGAATATTGGGTTTTCATTGACCAGATTTATCTTGTGACTTGGAAGCTACTAAATGTAACCCAATTTTTTGAGGAAGCGGGGTAGACAGGTAACTATAAGTTAAACAATCTGACATAACTGGTAGAGAAACTATGACCACAATTCAGGTCATAGTTAATCATTTGGGTACTGTCAGCTAGATTTTATGAAAGGAAGATTCATCAAAATTATGGAGGATGTAATAAGTAGGGAGATAAGGAGAAACTATTAAATAGATTCAAGTTAATAGAAGGCTTTCAAACACTCATCCTACAATTCACTGATGCTATACCAAATTTTATGGCATTGGGGTAAGATGCAGTGAGCAGTAGTTGGCACTTACACAATGTTGGAAATAGACAAGTTATTTTTCAACAGGTGACATTTTGGATTGAGACCCTTCTTCAGAGATGCTGCCTGTCCCGCTGAGTTGCTCCAACATTTTGTGTCTACCTTCAATTTAAACCAATATCTGCAGTTCGTTCTTACACATTATTTTTCATCAGGACTGGGTATAACTAGAGGATGCCAAAAGGATGAAAGCTAGGAGTTTCTTTCTAGTTTATATCATGAGCTGAGTATTAATAAAATGCGTTTATTTGGCCTCACCCATGAGGGAAAAGTTCATTTCCACATAGAGGACATAGACATTTGGGTAGAAGAGGGTTTTCTCATACATAAAGCAAGACCTTCACTGTAGTCATGTATTGGATTTAATAATAACCTGAACAGCACAATAATGCAGTTTATAAAGTTATTAACTCACAGCTCCAGCAATCCAGTGCTGTCTGTGTGAAGTTTGCACATTCTCCGTGTGACCACATAGGTTTCTACCCAGATGCTCTGGTTTCCTCTCGCATCCCTAAAAGGTGCAATTGGTAGATCAATTGGCTTGTAAATTAACTACATTTCCTTTAGTACGTGAGTGAGTTGGAGAAGTGAATTGATGGGAGTGTGGGGACTATGAGACAAATGTAGGATTAAAGTAAGGGGGCTCTTGGAGATCAACATGAACTCGATAGCCAGAAGAGCCTATTTCTGTGCTGCACATCTCCAAGACTGTATATCAGGACCTTCAAGAGAGACAATGAGAGAAGGTCCTGCTGACAGCAGGGATAATTGAGGTCACAATCAGAACGACATGATCTCATCAAATGACAGTGCGGGCTTGAAGGGTTTAGCAGCCAACTTCTCTTCCTAAATCAGTAGGAATGTTCATACACTCATTAAACAATACTTCTTTTATGCAGGTATAATTCCACCATCTACAAGGCTCCAAGCCGAGGTCACACCTACAAGTCTGGCTACAAATCCAGCACCCACTATGAAACAGAAATGGCTCCAGTAAAGAGGACCTATCCCGATGAGAAATCCGCGTACAACCGGAGCACTAATGAGGATACCAAACAAGGGAAATATGATTATGTATAACGTTGCTGGTTTCACCATGATCCCAGTGCCACCCTGAGGTGAGAGTCTGGATGGCAGCCATCACCTCAGGATTCCAAATATATTCCCAGATTCAATTTTCATCCCCAGCCCCCTCCCCTTATCCAGTCACTCTATTATGTAGTTTAGATTCCCATAATGTGCAGTGTCATAGAATGTTCCCCCTATTGACTAAGATGACAGGTTTGCCCAGTTGCCATGCATGAGAAAGCAGTAAAAAACAATTTATGTGGGGACTGCAGTCAAGAACTAGCCACTGGCAGTGGAATGATTGACAGGCTGTACTATATGGATAATCCACCACCAGCCGTCTTGCTTCCCCACTGAAGTTGAGCATCATCCCCAAAGATACTTGGCTGGAAGCTAGAGTTTGAATCCACTTTCAACCAACATGTTCTTATTACCCATGGATGAAGTAGGTCAACTTAACAAACACCACAATACAGACACTAAAAGTTAGGCAAACTAGGCAAACTGTTCAATCCCAACAATAAGAACAGGGTTAACACGGTTGTTAAAGTTGGTAATGTAAATAGATTCAAGGTACCTCTAGATGCATTTCCCAAGAAACCTGGTGGAAGAAACATGTTGAAAGGCAAGTGTGGTGGATAATCCATCCCGGGGTATTACTGGACAAAACTTGTCCCTCCTCTTCCCACACTTCCTTATCCTGATGACATGATGCCATTGGATATTAAATTGAATGCGAATGGTTCCATTTTCTCAAAATGAATAACACCCATACACAAGGAGGAAAGTACGACCCAAATGTTCCAAATGTCAAGTGATCTTTACTGAGGTTAAACAATTTTCCAATGTAGTATTCCTGATTCTGATATCTGGAACTGCTTCCCAATTTCGTACATCCCCTGTATCTTTTTCATTTTCAGAATTCCCCCTCTGAATACATTAATTTGATGTTATCTATTTTCCACTAGCTGTACAATAATATATCCTAACTTAAAACCTTGATCCCCAAATCCCTCTAATGCTGCCTTTGAACTCTCAACCTGCTTGGTGTAATTTACCTTTCCTCTTTAGTCTTTTTTTTTTTACAGTACAAATGATTGGAGCAGGACATATTTGGACATGTATGAATAACACTAGTATAAATGGGAAAGGGATAATGGAACAAGAGATAGCTAGAAGGTTCACAGAGGATGTAAAGGAGATAAGGACAAAGATTATAGTGCACTATAAGGCAAGAAGAGGTGAAGAATGTTTAACTCAGAACCATTTTAAGAGAACTATAATCTATTGTGGGCATTGCTTCACATCAGAACTCATCCACAGATATTAGTGCTTTATTTTTTCCAAAAATAAAACTTTACAAATCAACGTTATGCTGTTAGAAATTAGGAACATTTTCTAATCTTATCCCTGAGATTTAGTTTGATGCAAAATGTGTTTTGTTTTTTTATAAACTATGACAATGAATAAATACTTTGTTTTATTATTCATAAATATTTTGCAAGTGCTGCAGGAATTATATCATCATAAAATATTGGCTCAGAGGTGAAGATACCAGACTAGTAACCAAAGGGCCTGGATTAACAATTGGACAGAGTGATTCAAATCTCACTCTGGCAGCTATGATATTTGTTCAATTTTTAAACACAGCTAGCTTCAGTAGCAATTACCACTAATCTGCAGTAATGTTATAAAAACCCATCTGGGTCATTAATACCCTTCAGTAAAGGGGACCTACCTTCCTTGCCCAGTCTGACTGAAGCGTACAGATTACATGGATGACTTTGAAATAACCAAACAATTACTCTGTCCATTGAGAGATGCTCATTAAATGCTGGTCATGCTCAGATCACGAGAAAATTAAAACAAAGAGTTGTGATGTTTCAAAATTGAAGAGCATAGAGAGGGTAGACAATAAGAAACATTTCCCCAGAGCATATGTGTTCAAAAACAGAGGGCATAGGTTTGGGGAAGGGGGTAGTAAATTGAATAGGGATTTTGACAAAAAACATTTACACCCAGAGGGTGTTTGAAACCTGGAAAGCACTGCTTGTGGGGTGGTGAAGGCAGAGACTCACATAACATTTGGAAAGTATCTAAACAAGCACTTGAATCACCAGAGCATAAAAGACGATAGATCAAGGGCTGGGTAGATGAGTACCTCTAAAGGTTATCGCGGATATGGTAAGCCAAGGGGTTTGTTTCTGTGCTGTATAACTACACTGTTGTAAAATACTGCTTTATTTGTATTCTTTATATCAGTAGAATGTGTTGGTTGATTTAATTTTTGATTGTAATCCTTTTTAGTGGCCTACCAAAATTAAGTTCAATAACCAAATAATTAAAGTTTATAGTTATCTTCTTTTATTAAATTGTGCCACAGCACTGATTTCAGAAGGCTCCGGTATCACTCAGCTTAAGGTCTATGATTTGGATTCGCATTGATAGGTACACAGTCCCTAATAATAATGTCACAGGTGGATCGCGTGATCAAGAAGGCTTTCGATATCTTGGCCTTCATCAATCAGGGTACCAAGTATAGAAGTTGAGATGTTATGTTACAGATGTACAAGACGTTGGTGGGGCCACATTGGGATTACTTTGTTCAGTTTTGGTCACCCGACTGTAGGGAGGATGTCATTAAGCTGGAAAGAGTGCAGAGAAGGCTTACAAGGATGTTGAACTACAGGGGGAGATTGGGCAAGCAAGGACTTTATTCCTAGGAGTGCTAAGGGATGATCATATATATATGTATAAAATCATGAGGGGAACTAATAGGGCAAATGCACAGAGTCTTTTACCTAAGATCGGGGAAACAAGACTAAAGAACATAGGTTTAAGGTGGGAGGGGAAATTTAATAGAAACCTAAGAGGCAACTTTTTCACTCTGAGTGTATGGAATGAGCTGCCAGATGAGGTAATTGAGGCAACTACAAAAACAATATCTGAAAAGTCACTTGGACAGGCACGTGGATCGGAAAGGTTTAGAGTGATATGTGCCGATACATACAGGTGGGACTAGCATAGAAGGGGCATTTTGGTTGCCATGGACGAGTTGGGTTAAAGGGTCAGTTTCTGTGCTGCTTGACTCAATGACTTTATAACTACTCAAATCAATGCCATGTGGGATCCTAGGACTCAGAATGTTGGGGAAACTTTTGTTGCATTGGTTTGAAAAGGCAGGCAAGAGATGTGGTATTCGTGCTCAGTGGAGCCAGAACCTGATCAAAGACTGACCTGTAGGGTGCAGAATTATATGGAACCAAGCAGCAGTTTCACCTGTGTACTGACCACACCTGTCCAAACACAGCTCCCTCAGAAAATACCAGGCAATCTCATTGGAGCTTTGCTGCTTATCAGTGAGACCATGGCTACAGTTACGTGGTTCTCGTCGCTCAGCAGATAGTGAGATCAGATAAGAGCTTTGTTCCTTTGTTCCTGCTGCTTAAGGCAAATATGTCATGAAGGGCGTTAAAGCTTTAATACATCATAATTAATCACTCTGTTGAGCTCAGGGAGAGCTTGAAACAAGCACCTACATGTACAGCGTATGGAGTAACCTGCTGCATGAGGCTTAGGCAAGTAGGAATGTATTTGAAGGTAAGCATTAACTAAACAAGGGGAAGTACCTCTGAATATCTGCACCGAGAAATAGTATGCAGCTCCAATCATTCCTGAGGCTGGTGAACAGAACACATTCACTAAGAGCGGCTAGGAAAATAGTTGCTCAGGAAGTATCATGATTCCATGACCGCTAATTATTCGGGCCTTTCTTGGAATGATTCTATGAATAAAATTTCAGCTACAAACCGTTGGACATCCAAACATTGCACCTTTCAGATATGGGTGCGAGACAAAGTGATTCCTGTTTTCATCACCGAAGAAAGACACAAAAAAGCTGGAGTGTCTCAGCGGGTCAGGTAGCATCTCTGGAGAAAAGGAATAGGTGACGTTTCGGAGTGGTTTTCTCCAGAGATGCTGCCTGACCCGCTGAGTTATTCCAGCTTTTAGTGTCTATCTCTTTGTGAACCATCATCTGCATTTCCTTCCTACACCTGCTTTCATCACCTTCAGTAAGAGAACTGTGCAAACTTCTATATGAGATGGCACTGCTTGAAAATGGGCTTTGCTTGAAAGTGCAGCGAGTGGCTTGGTGTCCGAGTTGGTGCGTGTGGCACTGTGGCATGCTGGAGACAGCATGACGGAGGCTGGTTCCAGGTTTAATGTTCAGACTTCAATCAGCTTCACCTCAGCTAGGGAAATACCACAACACAACAAGTCCAGCAAGAGTTAGGGAACTATAGAAAGAAAAAGTTGCCAATGCTCCACTTTAAATAAAGTTTAAAAGCAGGAGGTGAGGACGAGACACTCTAGGTAAAGTTATACGTGTCCATCATCAAAAGGCCACTCTTGTTGGAATCCTGGATCTGCAGATGCAGCAGGGAGTACCGCTTATTTGTCCATTAACAATGCTAGTTAAGAGCTAGGACCCCCACCATCACAATCCCTGGTCTTATCAACATACCAAGACAAGGACTCCAGTGGAACAATTGGAAGAACTGCTACCCTCATAAATCCAGGAACCCAGGTTTTAATCCCAACCTCGGCCATTGTCTATGTGGAGTTTGCAAGTTCTCAATGTGACTGCACTGGTTTCCTCCCGTACCCTGAGAAAGTTCAGCTTGATAAGTTAATTGGGCACTATAAGTTGCCCATCATGTGGAGATGAGTGCTGGAATCTGTGGGGGATTCCATGAGAATGTAGAGGAAATAAAGAATGGGATTAATGTAAAATTAGAGCAAATTGGTGGCTGATGGTTGACATGTTGGTGAGCAGCGGGGCCTGTTTTCATGTTGTATCTCCCTATGACCCAGGCAGAAAAGAAGGGTTGATGATGGTGTGAGAAACATGAAGCAAGCCAATTATTTAGATGTGGTAGATGATAGTGCAGAGACAGCAACAGGTTAGTACAAGGTAATTGTCAATGAGAGGGTCCAACCAGTTGATAAGAAGACTGTCAAAAATCATGGCAGATTGGAATAAAATTGTCTTTTCCAATGGAAACGAGAGTGTGGAGTCGACAATGGCAAGAGAGCGATGAAAGTTGAACTAATGGCCTATTGTGTGCTAGGCTTCATTTTCCATTCAATAGTGATGGGACTCAGGCAGAGAACAAGTGGCCAGACTATCCACTCTATCACACAAGGTTAAAATGCTCCCGCAAAATCTGGACTTCACACTCTACAGATTAAATCATGAACCTTATTGTCACTGTGCCTGATGAAGGAAAATTCTCATCACAACTCTGACAAGGAATTTGCCGGCATGCAATGGGACATTTGAAAAAAAATTGTCACACCATCAAAAGTGGCAAAGCTGCCAGTGAGGTACGGAAGCCTCTGAAGAACTCTGCCCATTCCCATGCTACTGCTTCCCCCGGGGCTGTTGTTCTGAAGCTTAAAGCAATAGAGCAGTCTAATGGCAATAAAGACACTGCCAGTGCCTGGATGATATAAATGCACCACTTCCTTTCAGAGCACCGGAAGCAGCAATAAATTAAACTAAAGCATTTTATTTCACAGAACAATGTTACAATTTCAGAATAATTATATGGGTAAATGCAATGGTCCCAGTGCAGAGACGGACTTGACACAAAATTACAGGTGGGAAGGCTCTAACTTTACAAAAGCCATTATAGTATCTGTGCATTCTCTGGAAACATTTTCATACTGGGATCAGTGCACTTGCCCTATACAAAACCTTAATATATATAATATAACACAATCAACTATGAACATTCCTCTCCCTCCCAATCATAGCACAGCACAGTCTGGTTCCAAAAGATTCTGTTCATAATCTGTTTGGTCCCATAAATCATACATTAATACGTAAGTCAAGTGCAAGTAATGAATGGGTTATAATGTGGCTTTAAAATGATGTGTATCTTCACCCATATTTGCAGTTATACTGTCCTATACAACAGTCTGTCATACTGTGCTGAAGGAAGGTCAGCGCTGTAACCTCCAGATCGCAGTCTGCAAAGAATATTTTTCCTATCAATGGTATACCACAAACACCCTGTGTGGAAAACAGTGGGAGAAATAGCGATCCAGATCACAATTTCACTGCTCACCCCTCCCATTGAGAAGGAAAATAAATGTTGGAGACAGGTCTGTATCAAGAGAAGGAAGAAAGTCCTGACTGACAGTGACTAGACCCATCCCTGAGAGGGGCACATGTCAGCAGAGAGCAGAAATACACGCGATGTTAAACAATCAGATAACAAACCCATCGCTTTGGGTCAAATTCATGCGGATGGTCATGGATATCATGGATAGGAAATGTTTAGAGGGATATAGGGCAAATGCATGCAAACAAGACTGGCTTATGTAGGCATCCATGTAGGCATGGATGAGTTAGGCTGAAGAGCCTGTTTGCATGCTGTACATCTTTTTGTGATTGGTAATTCGGAACAGTTGGGCCACAGATGGGTGTATCTGTTTAGCATCACATGTAGGAAGTAGAGAAGAGGTTATTGAGGATGGAATGCGAGGCCAGGTGTCTCAGTAGAACAGCTGAAAGGAAGGGCAGGTTTCCTGGTATATACAGCAATATTACATACCACAACATCTCTTACGGAAATTGCACCTTGACTATCAAAAAGACCATTAAAAAAATAATTTTCACGATTTTCTTTTAAAACACACACACATATATGACAAACCTTTAGACACTGCCTGTATCTGGCAAATGCCTTTATCAATGACAAATTATGACAACATATAGTCAACAGCACTTTGTTATTAAAAGCATGCAAGCCAAAAAGAAAGTCCTTTTCTTTTGGTTGAGTGTTAAGTTCAGCATGCAGGTGGTTCTCGCTACCAACCTCTGGTGGCTGACGAGCTCCAGGCACTAGTTCCCTGAGAGAGAGGTGGTTCAATACTTTGCCGTGGCACTGGCACAGGCTTCGAAGTTTTTATTTTTGGGGCAAACTCTTCTGACACATCCTCGATGGACGAGATGTCCAGCTCGCTCTCCTCATCGTCCGACAACTGCCAAAAGAAAGCAGGAATGGATGACATGAGTGACATTGTTGTAGAGGCAACCGTGTGGAGGAGTGCAACAAGGATACCATGGTTGGGCCAACACCAGAGCAAACAGCAGTTTGGAACTGAAAGGGATCAGATCTCAGAAAAATGTTTAAAAAAAGTGGGGGGTTTTCATTCCCCGTGATGTATAGGTACTTTGACTAGGCCGACATTTAAGGAAGCAAAGATAGACACAAAAAGCTGAGTAACTCAGCGGGTCAGGCAGCAGCTCTGGAGAAAAGGAATACGTGACATTTCGGGTCGAGACCTTTGTTAATGAGCTGTTTGTCAACTTGTAGTTACTCCCAAAAGTGCCCGCATTAACCGGTGTTTTCGCTTGGAGGATCAGCAGGGTGGCTCGCCGATCATCGAACAGCCAACCACCCTCTTCTACTGAAACCAGGAACTCTCCTGCAGCACAATGTGGGACCACTAGCTCCCAACGTTCCAACTGGGGGGGGGGGGGGGGGGGGGGGGCATCTCTTTCCAACAGCTCAGGGATTAATCAGTACACTAGAGAATGGGAAAGATATTCTCACCAGCTCTTGTGAACATGGAAAGAAAAACTGCCACTGAGTTTGCTTTCCAAAGTAGTTACTGACACGATGCATGGTATTCACCATCTATGCTCTTCATTGTAGAGAATGTCGGACATGTTTTATCTTGGCAGGATTTGAAATTGCAATATGTTTTGATTCCTACTCATTATGCATTGAATTAGCTGTGGGACTAGCCCAAGCTGTCATTTTCTCTCTTACGCAAATATAGTAAATTACAGACAGTGGTCCTTTAACATTTTGTATTATCTTTTAGTTAATGGCATCAGATCAAGGGGAGATACTGGCTGGTATTTGAAACAACATGAAAGTATTGATGTGTTTAAGAAGGAACTGCAGATGCTGGAAAATCGAAGGTACGCAAAAATGCTGGAGAAACTCAGCGGGTGCAGCAGCATCTATGGAGCAAAGGAAATAGGCAATGTTTTGGGCCAAAACCCTTCTTCAGACTGATGGGGGGTCAGCGAAGAAAATAGGCAAAGTTTCGGGCCGAAACCCATAATGATATACTGCTTTCAATCACAAATAGAACAGTTAGCAAATGGTACAAATATGAGGTGATTAACTAAATGACCCAGGGGAATTTGTTTATGAAACAACGCAAATTGATGTGATCTGAAATACAATTCCTGAATGGCAGTTGGATGCAAATTCAATGGCAACCATCAATAGTCAATGAGATGGCTACATGTGAAGAAGAGAGATCTGTGAGTAGTGATATGTTGAGAGTAGCAAAGATCTGGCACAATCAATCCCAGGACGGTAGTCTACATCTAAGAATCACAAGTCTACACTGGGTTTCTGGTGATCAATGATGTGAAGGGCATGCAGGTGCCACTGATCACTGTACAATCACCCTTGATACAAAGCAACTCCACTTACCTTATATAGACACAAAATGCTGGAGTAACTCAGAGGGACAGGCAGCATCAATGGAGACAATAAATAGGTGACGTTTCGACACCTATTCGACGTTTTGAAGGGTCTCGATCCGAAACATCACCTATTCCTTTTCTCCAGAGATGCTGCCTGAACCACTGAGTTACTCCAGCATTTCTGTGTCCATATTCGGTGTAAACCAGCATCTGTCGTTCATTCTTACACATTTTGTCTGCTCCACTGATCTTATACTGGCCTGCTGGGCACATTCCTGTTATTATCAACACATAACACAGGCGAAGAAAGATAATCTGCCTTTATCAGCCACCTTATCCCAAGCATCACCCGATCAAAAATATTCCCTTAGTTCCTCCCATTCCCCCCTACCTTCTTTGCAACTAAAACCTTGCTTATTTTCTCTTTCGCCGCATTCTGACGGATCTCAGACCTGGAATACTAACATTTGTTCAAAGTACTGAAGGGCTGCAGTGTGCAGGGGGTGTAAACATCCAGCAGAATGCCTGTTAATGCGTCTCATGCCTTCTTACCTGCAGTTTCTTCACCATGGTACTGTTCTTTGGAGAAGGTTGAGGGGCAGCTTGAGGTGCAGGGAGGAGTTTCACTCCCCCGATGGGTTTCTTCACTGGAGAACTCATCTGTTTCTCCAGGCTCCTAGCCATGCTTTGAACCATAGTCCCTAGAAATCAGGAGAGTGAAAATAACAACTCAGATACTAAGCACATTTCCTGCTGTGATTTGGGTTGCATCATAACAAGACATGTGTCCCACCAACAACATACAAGGTTGCAACACAACATCGCACCTCCTGCACTCACTACCCCGACCAAGCAGGCAAGTCTGCCAGATGCCACCTTCACCACCCTGTTTATCTGTCTTGCTGCTTTCAAGGAGCTCTGTACCCATGCCCCTCAGCCTCCCTGTTGTACAACGTTCTCCAGGGCCCCACAATTTACTGTATACCAAATGTAACTTCCTCACATTTTGAGTTAAATTTGATCTGCCATTCTTTGGCCCATTTTGTAGTTTAGTTTAGAGATACACCGCCGAAACAGGCTCTTCGGCCCACCGGGTCCGTGCTGACCAGCGATCCCCATGTATTAACACTATCCTATACACAGTGACCATTTTTACATTTACCAAGCCAATTAACCTACATACTGTATGTCATTGGGACTCTGATTCATTGGGACAGGTGCTTGAATGAGCAAGGCATAGAGGAATAAGGGAATAATGCAGACAAGTCGGATCAGTATAGATTGGTGTGATGGTCAGCATTGATGTGATAAGCTATAGGGCCTGTTCTTTGCTGTATAGCTCTATGACTCTAATTATGTTCTCCCCCGCTGGGTGACTGAATAAGTTATCTCAGAATTAGGTGGACAAAAATGCTGGAGAAACTTAGCGGGTGAGGCAGCATCTATGGAGCGAAGGAATAGGTGACGTTTCGGGTCGAGACCCTTCAGACCTGCCGACAAGGGAGGTGCCGTGGTTGTCTGGTGCACTGGCCTCTACCCCGGTCTGAGGCTTAACTTAAACATCTCGGAATAAGGAGTTGGCCATTCAAGAAAGAAACAAGGAGACTTTTTTTTCACCCAGAAGTTATTGAACCTAAAATACTCTACCTACTAGGGCTATGGAGGTTCTGGGCATAGCCATATTTTTAAATTATATTAAGAGAATAGAGTTAAATAGGGAGAATGCAGCAAAATGCCATTGTATTTTTTTTTTTTAAATACATTGCTAATATTATCAATTATTTAATGACTCTGCTTTATTTTTTTTATAGATAGAAAATAATAAAGAGAGAAAAAAAAGCATGATAAAGAAGAATGGAATAATTTACTAATAATACAACTTTGAAGATAGGTTTGAAAATTATTAAGTATAACTTTTCATCTAATCCCGAGTTCGAGCTTCAGTCAGTTTTCCGTGCCGAAACATTCTACCCCTTCAAATAATCAATAAATGGAGACCATATTCTGGCAAAATATGCCATATTCTGACAAAAAGTTATTGTTTGTCCATTAAGACAAGTCTAGTTCTTTCCAAATGTAAGGTCTAAAATGCCATTGTATTAATGATCAGCCATGATATTACTGAAAGAGCGGATTTGAGAGGCCATATAAAAACACCCACTTCTGTATTTTATGTTCCTCACATCACCATTGGCAAAATTACTGGCAGTACGGGAAAAATCACGAGCACCCTGGACAAATATCACTGGCATCTAGGGCAAAATCATCGGCACTGTGGAAAAATGTCTCATTGCATTGGAGAAGCAACCAACTTAATCAAAGACTTGTCCCACACTGGTCATCCCTTCTCCTCCCTGCTCCTGCCCAGCAGAAGGTACAGAAGTTTGAAAGCACACACCACGAGACTCAGGAACAGCTTCATCCCTTCCGTTGTCAGACTTCTGAACATCCTTGTCATAAGCTACTGTCGGATTCCCCTCTATCCATTGTAATTTGTGGACATTGGACTTTGTCTGTAGAATTGATGTACGACAATGCACTACATTGCTTCTTCTTCTTCTCTGCATCTTCCCCTATGCTCTATTGTAATCTATTGTACTTGAGTTTGGTTTCATTGTATCTATGCATGGTATATCTGATCAGTTTGGATAGCATGCCAAGCAAAGCTTTTCATTGTACTCAGTACACATGACAATAAGAAAATTTAAACCTCAACTTAAACCAAGATCACCGCGATCACAGGCAAATATCACTGTCGGCAACAATGGCATCACCATCATTGGGTTTCCAATAATTATCTATTTGACCCTCACAAACATCAGCATTGAATTTACTGATGAAATATTTGAAGATGCCCATTTGTGGATTTATTCAATCTCAAAATGCTGTCAAGGTCCGCACCCAGTCCGCTTCTATAGTTGCCCTGACAACAATGGTGCTGAAAAAATGGCTTGCTTGTCCACATCAGGCATGAGTGATGTGAAACTGAGAAATCTTCAGCTCGGATTAGATAATAGACAATAGACAATAGGTGCAAGAGTAGGCCATTCGGCCCTTTGAGCCAGCACTGCCATTCAATGTGATCATGGCTGATCACCCACAATCAGTACCCGGTTCCTGCCTTCTCCCCATTGAATACGGGCCCCAACGTTCCAACCCTAAAGTACACAAATAAACATTTGCCACACTATGAGAGCATCCACTTTAGGAGTTAAAGTTACAGAAACAGGCCCTCTGCCAAACTATTCCATATCACCCATTCACACCCATTTCCAATCACCTATTTACAAAATCTCTATTTTTATTCTCTCCCATTCTAATTAACTCTCCCAAGTTCTACCACTCACCTATACATCAGGGGCAATTCGCCTATAATCTTTGGGCCCTGGAACAAACTAAGACATCCAAAGGAAATCTACACAATTGCAGAATGAACTTGAAGACTCTACACAAAGAGCACCAGAGGTCCAGATTGAGAACAGATCTCTGATGCTAAGAGGCAGAGGCTTTACCAGCTACATCATCATCATGCTGCCCTTTTACTAAAAACGAGTGTCCAATTGCCAGATTATTTTTACATGTTGAATTCAACCTGCAGGCTGCCAGGGTGAGAACTTATTATTCAATCTATAACTTTTTGGTCCAGTCACCTAACACCTAACACTTCTCTGTATTAAATTCCATCAACCATTCCTCCGCCCACCTGGCTAATCGATCCAGATCCTGCTGCAATCGTTCACAACCATCTTCACTATCTGCAAAACCACTAACTTTTGTATCATCAGCAACTTGCTAATCTTGCCTGTATGTTCTCATCCAAATCATTGATGTAGATGACAAACAGTAATGGGCCCAGCACCGAACCCTGTGGCACACCACTACTCACAGGCCTCCATTCTGAGAAGCAACCTTCCACCATCACCCTCTGCTTCCTTCCATCGAGCCAATTTGCTATCCATTCAGCTATCTCCCATTGGATCCCATGAGATCTAACCTGCCAGAGCAGCTTACCATGCGGCACCTTGTTGAATGCCTTACTGAAGTCCATGTACACAACATCTACAGCTCTGCCTTCATCAACCTCTTTGCTCACGTCTTCAAAAAAATTAATCAGATTTGTGAGACACGACCTCCCACATACAAAACCATGCTGACTGTCCCTAATCAGCCCTTGCCCATCCAAATGCCTTTATATCCTATCCCTCAGAATACTCTCAAGCAACTTACCAACTACAGATGTTAAGCTCACCAGCCTATTGTTCCCAGCATTTTCCCTGCAGCTCTTTTTGAAAAGAGGCACAACATTTGCCACCCTCCAATCCTCTGGCACCTCTCCTGTATTTAACAAAGATTTTTCATAAATTTCAACCAGGGCTCCCGCAATTTCCTCTCAAGTTTCTTGCAATGTCCTCGGATATATCTGATCAGGCCCCAGAGATTAGTCTACCTTCAAACACGACAGTACCTTCAGTACTTCCTCGACGGTAGCCCTGACTGCTCTTATGACAATTCCAGTGACTGCTCCAATTTCTTCCGTCCTACAGTCTTTCTCCTCGGTAAATACAGAGGAGAAATACTCATTGAGGACCTTGCCCATCTCCTGTGGCTCCACATAGAGGTGACCGCTTTTATTCCTGAGAGGTCCCACTCTCTCTAGTTACCCTTTTCCTCCTAACGTATTTATAACATCTTTTGGGATTGTCTTTTATGCTACCCGCCAGAGCTATCTCCTAGCCCTTTTTTTCCCTTCTGGTCTCCTTTTTTTAGTTTGCTCCTTAGTTCCCAAACCTCCTCCAGGGATGCACTTGATCCCAGCTGCCTATACCTGTCCCATGCATCCTTCTTGTTTTTGACTAAGGTCTAATGACTAACCTGGCGGACTGCGGACCATGGTGGCTGCAGGTGGACTCAGCACCCCTGTTGAGATGTCAGTGTCTGACCAGTCTTCATCATCACTCATGGTGGCCTGTCTCTGCTTCGGTTTGCACTGGACAATGCTGACCTTTGGAGCGTCTTTGACACCCACACTGGTGACGTAGGCACTGTCCACAACGGAGTCGTCATCAGAAGAGAATGGGGGCGTGCTGTATGGTGGAGGAAAAGGGAACACCGTTCAGCTGCAAATACAGTGTGGACATCTGTCATCTACCTATTGTTTTGGGGGCTCACCTGGGAATGTGGCTTCAACAAAATGGGAGCACTGGATTCATCCACGCAAGGAATTATCACAGCTGAAAGTAATACCTTTCCCCACAGATATGTCAAGGGTGTTCATTTTCTTACATAACTTGACAGGATAGACACAGAGATAATGTTTCCTCTGGCGGGGGTACCTAAGGGACCACGGTGTCAAAATAAGCGGTCAGCACTCTCGATCAAGAGGAGATTTTGGTGAATCTTTGGAACTCTTAACCCAAGGGCTGTGGATGCTCTGAAGATATTCATGATGTAGAGCCACAAAAATTGGTGCATTAAGGGAAAATGGAATACAAAAAATCACACTGAGATAAAAGGTCTTCTTGGATGACTGAATGGGCTACTCCTACTTTTATGTTCTATAAATGATGAAGGAAGGGAAACCACTGGTTACAGGGTGGTAATTATTAAAGAACTGCTTTAAAGTCACAGGAAGAGTATGTGACTTTAAACTTCTGAATGGACTGTAAATCCACACTTCCAAGTTCAAGGGAACAACATTCCACAAATCACAGTTAGCCCTGCACCAAAATGGCTCTTCCGATTTGTGTCGAGACGCTCAGGAGAATGATTCCTAAATTAAGGCATGGGGGTGGAAGTTGAGCGGAGAGTCATACCTGGCACTAAGTGCAGCCGAGCGAGGTGGACTGGCAGTTCTGTGCTGTGCAGCTGGTTTGGATACTTGTGTCTGGTGGACCTTTGAGTCAATCACTCGAGATGGTTTTGATGGAACAGCTCGAGGACGTTTGCTGTCACCCGCCGCATTCAGTGATGAGCTGATGCGTCTCCGCACTAATTAAAAGGAACAAATATATTATAAATAGGGCCAGCAGCAGTCTGCTTCACCATCTCGGTAGATTAATGCTGCTCCACAACAGCAACCCAATCTCTATACCTGGTGCTCTCAGCTACATGTATTTGCGCTGTATAGCCTGAATCCCTTAGCTAACAAAAATCCACAAAGATATAAGAGAATACAGATGCTAGAATCTTGAGGTTTAAAAAAAACAGGCTGCTGGAGGAACTTAGTAGGTCAGTTGAAAATGACGGAAAATGAAGACAACTTTTCGGGACAGGACCTTTCTTCAGGCTGATGCAGTAGAGGGGAGATCACAGGTAGAAAGAGGTGGAAAGAAGGGGTGGGCAAGAGCTGGCAAGATAGATCCAAGTAAGGAGAGGTTGACTGGTCAGATGGGGAGAGAAGGGTGATGATAGCAATCAAGGCTGAAGATGACAATGGAGAAGAAAGGTTGCAAATAGTGGAAATCCATAGACCTCAACTTTGAAAGCTTTAAATAGTACCCAGCATCCACAGCTTCAAAAGATAAGATTCTTTCATTGGGAAAGGCCAGTTTCTTGTTAATACACCTTGAAATGGCAAGCTCCAGTTTCTCTTTAATCCCCAGACCTCCAGAACCTTGCCTATAGTTAGAGAAGATATGAAGGTATTAGTAAAGGGCCCTATAATCTCCCCTCTTGCCTCTCTCAATAACTTAGGATAGATCTCATCAGGCCCTGGGAATTTATCCACCTTAATGCTCTTCAAATGCCCCAGCACTACCTCCTTCTTGATCTCAAAATGCCCAAGCATATTAGTAATCCCCACCCTGATTTCATTGTCCTCTATATACTTAAATTCCCCAAGTACCTCAAAGTCACCCTGGATCGCACCCTCACCTATTGTGAACACCTGAAGAGGGTGGCTGATAAACTGAAAGCAAGCGTCAACATCAGGAATCTTGCAGGCAACAGCTGGGGATCCAATGCACACACCCTTGTACCGCAAGCTTAGCCCTAGTCTACTCAAATGCTGTGTTTTGCTCAACAGCTTGGGCTAATTGCTGCCACACCAAACGAGTTGACACTGTCCTTAACTCTGCAATGCGGGTTATCACAGGGACGCTTAAGTCAACACCTTTGCAGAGGCTCCCTGTCCTCTCTTATATCGCCCCTCTCAGCATACGCAGAAGGGAGAGGATGTTGAAAGATTGGTGCACCATCGAGGCTAACCCTGACCTTCCTATCCATGCTGACTTGAACAATCTGCCCAACATGGGCCTGAAGTCCCGCAAACCCTCCTGGTCTTCCGTTAAATCCCTGGAATACTTTGACCCCAAGACTGAGTGTCGTAGAGCCTGGAAAGATGCCAACACCAACAACGGAAATGTCATCACAGACCCCACAGTGAAACCACCGGGTTTTGACCTCCATCGCAAGCAATGGCTAACCCTGAACAGAATCCGCACTCTCCATGCAAGAACACCCCATCACCTGCATAAGTGGGGGATGACAGACAGCCCTGCTTGCGAGTATGGACATCCAGGCCAGACCGTCCCACACATCGAGAATGACTGCCCACTGAGGCTTTTCCCTGGGGTCATCAAAGCCATCTACCCAGTAACTGATGCTGTCCTGGCCTGGATGTCTACCCTTGATGTACAACTTTAGGCTGTGCACACCATACGCAAGAAGAAGACGAATGGTTGCCTAGTTCTTGATCAAAATCATTCTATAAGCAATTTGACCAGCATAATGCAAATAATATTGCTTAATTCATCACTCACTTTATATCCAATTTGTGATATAAAAACACACATTATAGCAGAACTACCTGCACCAAGTTGTGGAATACATTCCCAGAGAAGAACGGCAAATAAAACAAAGGTCTACTCAATTACACACAAATAGGATGAGAAATAGCTGTAGGGCCAGCAACAAATGATAAATGGAGCAGCGTGCTCAAGCTGGGCACATTGCTCACACACATACCTTTACTTGACCGAGGGGGAGAGTAACCTTCGGTGTGATGATTCTCTTTCACCTTCTCTATGGCAATCCTTGCAAAGCGCTTGCGAAGGCTGGTGAACTCATGAAAATGCTTGGCCTTGCTCTCACGCTGTTTCCCCACTGTCATGCTCATGCTTTTCAGTGTTTGGGCCGGGATTCCCTTCGAACCCTGAAACAGAATCCAAAGAGTCGCTGTTAAAAGCTCATTACTTCAATGGGTGAGAAGAGGGGGTTGGTGAAGCAAGATGATGCCCCACTCCCACTGCTCCATTCCAAGCACCAGTGGATCACTATGCTCATCAACATGGCTGATCCTCCTTGTTTCTCCTTGAGCAACTACACACGTTTAAGACTATATGATTGTGCAGTTGGAGGCCAGAATGAATACTGTTCAATCACACAGCGAAGTCAAAATCATAAACACTCCCTCCTTCAAACTCATAAACATTGCCTCCATCAAGACCAGAATATCCATGACCTTTACCTAACAAATGAGAAACTGGAGAGAACCGCTCAGCCATCCAGCTTCCCTTCCCACCCTCCATTTTTCTCTATTCATAAGATTTAACAAATATTCAAACTATGCTTCTTTTGAGGAAGAATATCCCAAATACTCGCCAGATCAGAGAAAAACGTTCACCTCATTCTGTCTTAAATGATTGATCCATTGTTTTCAATGGATCAACCATTTCCAATGCACCCTTTTGAAATAGCAGTTCTATAACTTATTCTGATCTGCTTTAATGCATGAACATTTTCCTTAAATAAAGATACCAACACTACACACAGTACTCCAGGTAAGGTCTCACCAATCAATCAAATAACTTAAGCATAACATTCCTACCCACGTACTCAACTCCCCTCACAATAAATTACAATATTCCGTTAGCTTCTCAATTACCTTTTGCTCCCGAACACCAGCCTTTAGGGAATCAGGAGCATCATGACGCCAGATCCCTGCTTCTGAGTTCAGCAATCCCTCACCATTTAGATAATATGCATCTTTCTTATTTTTCCTGCCAAAATGGACAATTCATATTTTGCTGCACTACATCCCATTTGCCAGTTCTTTACCCAATCCTTTATCTGTGTATTGTACACTTAAGTCACACACAATGTTGATGGTTGCATCTATGAAGATGGAAGCATCATCTAATGGAACAATGAGAATGCCTTTACTGCACAGTCTGCACCAGTTCAACAAGGTAGTTCACTGCCACCTTCTCATGGTGACCTTGCTTGGGTAAAATGAAGACACAAGAGACTGCAGCTGCTGGATTTTGAGCTAAAACATTGTGCTTGAGGAACTCAGTGGGTCAGGCAGCATCTGTGCAGGGATATGGACAGATGATGTTAGCATTCAGAACCCTTCTTCAGACCGATGGACTAGACAGGAGATAGCTGGTGGAAGGACAAGGGAAAGAGGGTTGCCAAGTGCTAGATGGATCCAAGTAAGGAGGGAATGACTGGCAGATGAATTAGATCAGGGAACAGAAGGGTGGAGACAGTAAGGAAGACTGGAGGTGATAAGTGGAAAAGACAAAGGGATGCAAATAGTGTACTTGATAAAGAAAGGAAGGTGGGGAGTGGAGTGAAATGTAGAACAAGTGGGTGGGATAGTGGATAGCTGGGTCGGGATAGCTGAAGCTGAAAGGCAGCGCCTCTACCTGCTGCCCGAATAATGCATTACCTCGCTCTTTCCTGCAATAAATTCCAAATGCCCGTGTTCTGCTCAACAAATCAGTCATATATATCCTCCTGCAGCGCTTTCCACTTCACTGTTCCACATGTGGCCCGTCTTTGTATCATCTGCAAATATCTTTAACATGCCTCCTATTTTTAAGTCAAAATCATTCATGTGTTCCATAAACAGAGAGGGATCAAGTTTGGTCTTCTATAGAACTCCTATGGAAACAGCTTCCCAGTGTAAAAATATACCCTGCATTTTGCCTCCTGCCACTAACCAGCTTTTGGATCCAATTTGCTACTCTTGGATCCAATGGACTTTTATGTTTTTGACTAGCTTGCCACGTGGGTCTCTGTCAGAAGCTTTGCTAAAAATCCACATAGAATATGTCAAACGCACCGTCCTCAGTGACCCTCCACAAAGAATTCAATTACTTTTGGCAGACACAACCTTCCCTTGACAAATCAACAGGATTATATAGGTCTACATCGTCACTTAAATGGGTAAATGCTTACGATCCTTTCCTCGTCTGCCTTTTTCCTGTAGATGGCAGCAAAGCCCCAAATGTACATCAAAGAAGCAAACAGAGAAATGGGAAAAAATATAGGAATAGGCCATTCAGCCCTCAAACCTGCCCATCATTCACTAGATCATGGCTAATCTTCCTCAGATATCATCCCCAGTGCCCATTGCCCTCAATTCTGTAATCTTTCAAAAAATGTAACTACCAATAGTTCTAACAATCGAGCTACATGGCCCTTTTGGATGGAGAATTCTGAGATTCACAATCCTCTGCAAAAAATAAAATTTCTAAGTACCTCAGTTTTACCGGTCCCTTATCTTGTAACGACCTCCCTCCAATCGACACTCTCCCATTCATGAAAACATCTCAGAATCTACCCTGCCAAGCCCCCTCTGGATCTTGTATGTCTCAATAAGGTCAAAGAAGACAGACACAAAAACTTGGAGTAACTCAGCAGGACAAGCAGCATCTCTGGAGAGAAGGAATGGGTGGCGTGTCGGGTCGAGATCGTTCTTCAGACTGGTTGGGGATAAGGGAAACAAGAGATATAGATGTTGATGTGGAAAGATAAAGAACAATGAATGAAAGATATGCAAATAAGTAATGATGATAAAGGAAACAAGCCATTGGTAGCTGTTTGTAGGGTGAAAATGAGAAGCTACTGTGACTTGGGTGGGAAAGGGATAGAGACAGAGGAAATGCTAGGGAAATGAGAGAAATCAATATTCATACCACTGGGCTGTAAGCAACCCAAGCGAAACAAGGTCACCCTACATTCTCCTAAACTTCAAAGAATGCCGAAAGGAGCAAGACCCCCTCCCGCACCGACTGTGAGTTGACCCCCCCCCCCCCCCACCCTCCTCAGTGAGATTTGGAGCACCCCCCCCCCCCCCCCCCCCCCACCTTCTGCCAAGACTTCCCTTCCATGTGAAGCCAGAAGTGGCTACCCCTCCTCATGACACTGAAAGAGAACCAGTTCCCCCCACGAGACCTGCAAGTGACATCCCATTCCTTCCCTGAAACAAGGAGTGAACTCCCTCCCCAAGAGACTGGGAGTGAACCACCCCCCCTACCCCATGAGACCAGAAGTGAAGCCACTTAACCGTTAGCGCAGGAGTAAACCCTCCCACCCAGTGAGACTGAGAGCGAACCGCCCCTCTCCCCTCCCAGCCCCGTGAGAATGGGAGTGAGACATCCTCCTCCCAATTGAGACCACGATTGACCCCTACACCCTCTCCCAGTAGCTGGGAAATATACAGTGGCTATTCTCGTCACTAACAACAACACCCCCAACTTTTCTGCCATGTGCCAATTTACAAATCATTACTGTTTAATATATGGAGGGACACAGCACCATTGATGACCGACTTTCTGTCACAAAAGCAACCTTCCACCGTCAGCCTGTGCCTTCCATCACCACGCCATTTTCGGATACAATTTACCAACTTGCCCCAAATTCCTGGAGTTCGAACCTCTTGCTAGACTCTCCGGGGTGGGAGATTGCAACCTTCCCTGTTTCGACGAATGCAATCAACCTGGCGTGCACAATCAAATAAGATCAAATAGAACAAGTTGTCCTACAACTTTAGGCTGTGCACGCCATACGCAAGGAGAAGCGAGACTCGCCAAAGTGGGCCTTGTCAAAGGTTTTCCTGAAATCCATGCAGACTAAATCAATTGCACTGCCTTTATGTTGCTCTGTGAAAAATTAAATCACATCGGCCGTACATAGAAAATTCATGCTATCCTTGATTAACCCCTGCACTTCCTCTCTCTGGACTCTCTCCCTAGATTCTCCACATCTTCCCAACAACTCCCAACAGGTTCTCTCACTCATCTATGTACTTGAGCATATTAACCTAATGGCCTGCAGGTTTTTGGATGTGTGAGGAAACTGCAGCAGCTGGAGGGAAATCACACGGTCACAGAAAGAATGTGCAAACTCTACAGACAGCACTGGAGGTCATGATTGAACCTGGGTCTCTGAAGCTGTAAGGCAGCAACCCTACCAACTGAGCCATTGCTATCCCCAATAACAATATTTGGCTTTCGTTATGACAGAGTGGTAGAGCTGCTGCCTTGCAGCTCCAGAGACCTGGGTTCAACTACCTCTTAATCCGAACCTTAATGCTTTTTTCCCCGATAACTAAATTTGGCTTTAGTTATGACGGCAAAGCAGAAAATACTGAAGAAACAGTTCAGCTGGCATCTGTGATTTGCTTGAAGTGTCGAACATTTCCGCCTTATATATCAGATTTCCATTGCCATTTTACTGATTTTGTTGATGATTATTGGGAGTCTGCTCATTAATCTGATTATTGGAATTCCATTAACCTAGTTTGTCACAGTAACACAAGGGCAGCTTCCAGAGCCACTATACCTTTTTCAGGCCCATGCTCTCCAACTTCTCCTCCAATGACTCTTCCAAGATGGGGCGAAACTGTTTGATGAATTTTGGATTCTGCCGCAGGGTGTCCAGAAGCTGCTGCTTGCGGTCTAAAGTACTCTCCAAATCTGTGAAGTAGTCAGAGAGGTGCAAAACTTGGGGAATGAAGGCGACGTTTGAGAGCAAGGGGGAAACGGAGAGTGCGGGAGAGGGGGTAGAACGGGGCAGCATGGGGAGGAGCGGAAGAGAGAGGGTAATGAGTAGGTGAGAGAGATTGGGAGCGCGGAAGAGAGAGGGTGAAGTGGTGCTGGAGATGGAAGGAACTGTGCCTGGGATCGACGGAGAGAAGTTGGGGACAAGAGGAGAGGTTATGGCGACAGGTGAAGTGTTGGTGAAAGGGGGAAATGGGGGGGGGGGGGGGGGGGGGGGGGGGAGGGGAAATAGGTGCCGGACAGGAGTGGGTGCTGGTGGGGGGAAGTGGGTGCTGGAGGTGGGGGGGATGTGGGTGCTGGAGGTGGGGGGGGGGTGGAGGTGGGGGGAAAGTGGGTGCTCGAAGGTGGGGGGATGTGGGTGCTGAAGGAGGGATAAGATGTGCTTTGAGGGCAGAGGTGCAGTTTAGTTTATAAGATGTGGCCACATCTTCCCATCTCCGCCTCTTTCTGCTTTCCGCAGAGACAGTTCCCTCCGAAACTCCCTGGTCAACTCGTCCCTTCCCACCCAGACCACCCCCTCCCCAGGTACTTTCCCCTGCTACCGCAAGAGATGCAACACCTAATCTCCCGGTGGCTCAGCACATCAACTCCTCCTCTAATTCCCAATCTGACCTTTCTGTCCTGGGCCTCCTCCATTGTCAGAGTGAGGACCAGCGCAAATTGGAGGAACAGCACCTCATATTTTGTTTGGGTAGTTTACACCCCAGTGGTATGAACATTGACTTCTCTAACATTAGATAGCCCTTGGTTTCTCTCTCCATCCCCTTCCCAGTTCTCCCACTAGTCTTACAGTCTCAAACTAGATTCTATCTTTGTCCCGCAACCCTCCACTGACATCAGCCTGAAGAAGGGTCTCGACCAAAAATGTCACCCATTCCTTCTCTCCAGAGATGCTGCCTCACCTGCTGAGTTACTCCAGCATTTTGTGTCCACCTGCAGTTTAGTTCAGTTTAGTTTAGAGATACAGCATGGAAACAGGCCCTTCCGCCCACCGGGTCCGCACCGACCAGTGATCCATGCATATTAACATTATCTAAACACCCACTAGGCACAATTTTTACATCTACCAAGCCAATTAACCTACAAACCTGTATGTCTTTGGAGTGTGGGAGGAAACCGAAGATCTTGGAGAAAACACATGCAGGTCACGGGGAGAACATACAAACTCTGTACAGACAGCACCCATAGTCGGAATCGAACCTGGGTCTTCGGCGCTGCATTCGCTGTAAGGCAGCAACTCTACCGCTGCGCCACCATGCGGTGCCCACCGTGCAGTGTTGTGGGTGGGGGGGGGAAGTGGTGTTCGGGGTAGGGTTCTTGGTGCTGGAGATGGGGGGTAGTGGAGATGGGGGGAGTGGTGTTGGCGTAAAGGTTTACCAGCCACTTGCACACTTAGCTGAGCATGGGTCAGAGAAACTTCAGTCAGAATCAGGGAGCCTGAGGTGAATCAGCACTCTAGTCGAGAAGACCTCTCATCCTCAGTGAGAGCATGAACTCCTGTGGACTGTGGGGTTTAACGTGGCAGCAGGTGAACAGGTCAGCACGGTTATACCAGCCTCCTTCTCTCTGTTAAGTGTGAGGTACCTATCAGCCTCATGAGGTGTCTCATGCTTTTCCCTGCCCACTCCCACTTTATTACCGAGGGTTGCCCATATATTGGAGAAATCTTTATCTGAAACTTACCGTCATCTTTCTCAGATTCTGAATCTTGGCTCACGACAGCAGCTGGGAAACAAACCACACAAGAGAGTTCATGTAATCCGCAAAATTAACAGGCGTTCTCCCTAACTCCCTTTCTCATTCTGACCTTTAGGTCTTGGCCTCCTCCATTGCCAGAGTGAGGCCACATGCAAACTGGAGGAACAGCAATCTCCAATTCCGCTTGGGTAGCTTACAATAAAACAGTATGAACATTGAATTTTCTAATTTTAGGTAACCCCGACAATCTCCTTTCTCCCCCACACTCCCCTTTGTTTCCCGGTGCCACCTGGACTTGCACCAATTTCTCCCCTCTTGCCCCTCCACCCATATTCCATTGTCTGGCTTCACAATTCGCAACACAGTGGGCAACACGGTGGCGTAGCGTAGAGTTGCTGCCTTGCAGGCCAGAGTCCAAGGTTCAATCCTGACTATGGATGCTATCTGTATGGAGTTTGTATGTTTTACCCATGACCTGCGTTGGTTTTCTCCCACACTCCAAGAACATACAAGTTTATAGGTTAATTGGTTTCAGAAAAATTATAAATAGTCTCCAGTGTGCGGGGATCGCTGGTCGGCACAGACTCGGTGGGCCTAAAGGACTGTTTCGACACTGTATCACTAAACTAAAATCTTCAATCCTTTTGTCTCACACCTTTGGTTTTAATGCCTAACATACCCACACCACCCCCCCCCTCATCTGCATTTACATATATTCTGCCATGCTTTGTCCTGCCTCTCCCCTCTTTTACCTTCATTCTCCCCTCCCCCCGACCCCTCCCCATCCCTACAACCAGTGTGAAGAATGGTCCCAACACAAAACGTCACCAATCCATGTTCTCCAGGGATGCTGTCAGACCCCCTGAGTTACTACAGCACTTTGTGTCCTAGATATTCTCTCATTGGCACACTGAACCACCACCGGAAGCAGGAACCATCCCCTCTAAAACGCAATGCTTGTTCGCCATTCCTCTTCACAGCCCTAACCCACCGTATATCTACGTGCACCATAAAAATGAATCCCTTCTGATCATTAAAAGCTTCACATTTCTGTAGGATTGCAAGACTGAGAAAGAACCTTTTCATCCGGAGGGTAGCTGGAATCTAGAATGCACTGCCTGGGAAGGAGGTGGAGGCAGAGGCTCTCACAACATTTATTGAGTAGATGAGCACTTGAATCGCCAAGGAATATAAGGTAATGTACCAAAGGTTGGTAAATCGGATTAATATAAACAGGTACTTGATGGTCAGTGTGAACTTGATGGGCAGAAGGATCTGATGACAAAGGAGCCAAAGTTGCCATGAGAAAACACTTCGTAATGCACAGGGGAGCAAGGGCTGGGGCAGACACAAAGGATGAAAGGCAACATTTCTAAATACTTGAGGGAGACTTATGGATGGAGACAAAGATCAGGAGAGTAGCATTATCTGCTCCCAGCCCTAACTTTCTCGCAGCCCACACGAAGTGGGAATGGAAGAATAGATAAACAGATAAGGACTCGGATAGAACATTTAAATAATTCTTACCTTGAATAGGTCGTGATGAAATAGTCCTGATCTGTAATAAAGCATTTAAAGATGGTCACAACTAGAAATGGTAATTTTCTAGTAGCAATATAACTACACTTTGAAATTCCTACACTTATTTCCCTGTGCGGACTTATAGTTTTGAGGTACAATTTGAGGTCATTGAGGAGCAGAGGACTCTTAACAAAGTGATTTATGATCTGTGATGCACGGTTTAAAGGGGTGGTGAAAGAGATTGAATATTTCTTCTCAAAGAGAAATAAATAAATGCAGGGAAAGGAACTATTTTACGGGTTGGGGAAAATGGCAGGTGGGACTGATTGAATCGTATCTTTGAAATGTTGGTGCAGGCACAATTGAATTAGTAACCTTCTTTTGACTTGTTTGATTCCAAGTTCATCAAGTTAAGCCAGGTCCTCAGATAATCTGTTCATAACCCAGCCAGGTTAGCAGCACTCTGTAAAGGCATATCAACTCCTAGTTTAGCACTCTAGACCTTTATTTGCAGAGGATACCATATGCTTTTTTAAACATCTTTATGTTCTGTCATTAATTCAACCAAGTTATATACATAATCAAGGATGGAAAAGCAAAGGAATTCAAAATGATCAAGGTTGAAATCTTGTGAACATATTCTGAGTTTCAGCGATAGGATTCCGGATAATTCCAGTTAACAAATAGTTCAATTTCAATTCAATGGCAACCATGACAGTCTCTAGTCTGATCTTTGCCCATTTTACAGCCAATATGGTGCCATTGTTATTCTCTGGACTGCAGTTTAATGTAGTGGGATAACATTCAGCAAACAGCCATGCCTCAACGTCAAAGGTAGACAAAAATGCTGAAGAAACTCAGCGGGTGAGGCAGCATCTATGGAGCGAAGGAAATAGGCGACGTCACCCATTTCCTTCGCTCCATAGATGCTGCCTCACCCGCTGAGTTTCAACAGCATTTTTGTCCACCTTCGATTTTCAAGCATCTGCAGTTCCTTCTTAAACATGCCTCAGGATCAATGTCTCAGGGTCAGTCGTACCAACAGCAGCAAAGTGGCCCAGATCGAGAGAATCATGTCCAACATCTGGTGCCTCGTGAGGAGTTTGTGTTCTCCCTGTGACTGTGTGGGTTTCCCTTGGGTGTTCTGGTTTCCTCCCACGTCCCTAAGATGTGTTGTTTATTCAGTTAATGTAAATTGTCTGTAATGTGTGGGTGGGGTGAATCCAGGAATCCAGGGGGAGTTGATGGGAATAAAATGGGATTAGTACAAATAGGTGATTAATGGTCAGCACAAGTTAAGTGGGCCGAAGAACCGGTTTCCATGCTGTATGACGTTATGGTTGAATATGTGTAGGAAGGAACTGCAGATGCTGAATTACACAGTTACACAGTAGACGCAAAATGCTGGAGTAACTCAGCGGGGCAGGCAGCATCTCTGGAGAAAATAGGTGACGTTTCTGGTCTGAAGAAGGGTCACAAGCTGAAACGTCACCTACTCCTTGTCTCCAGAGATGCTGCCTGACCCGCTGAGTTATTCCAGCATTTTGTGTTTATCTATAGCTAAGTATGTTCCTGCCAGTAGTACTCAAATCTCCGAGACAGATGAAAAAAACCAAGCAATGTTTTAAGTGGAGTACCTGATCCCCCTGTGACAAGATGACCACACTCTGCTCTTTGACTTTTGCAGTGAGTACACCGATTTGCTTCTGGAAATATTCTGCTGCTGTCCGCTGGTCAGCTGATAAAGTCGATCTTAGCCTTTCGTTCTCAGTCCTCATCTGTGAAGAGAAATTAAATCAACTTCAGAACCTCCCAATGATCTTATTCCTCAGTACTTTAGTGGTGCCTGACTTGCAAATTTCTGGGACCAATGTATGATACTCCTATTGCTACTGAACACGTTTATAATTCACTATTTTTTAGATGTCATGCTGTAGTATAATAAATAAATATTATGAAGTGGTATAATAAAGTTTCCAATGAACCAATGAGTTTAATGGGAGAGCTAGAAGCAAAATCCAGTGAGGCAGATGCAGATCCATTAGGATTTCCAAACAATGAAACAACAGATTATTAAGGGCCTGTCCCACTTTCACAACCTATTTCATGACCTTTTTTACTCGTGGACATTTTTCATCAGGCTAGAAAAACGCCCGACCTACTTGATGCCACGAGTACCTACGACTAGCATCACGACCTACCTACGACCTCCTACGTCCTCGTGACGACCATGCTGCGAATATGAGTCAAGGGCAAACTCAGCAGAGGTTGTGAATTAGGACGTGAAAGTGGGACAGGCCCTTTAGAGTTATATCATCCAAGAACTAGATTTGTCTTCCTTGCAGATTTGCAGACCCACACGATGTGGACATCAAAGCCTAAAACTGAACAAATCTCCTGGAAAAGTGGTATTTTATAAACCATGCCACTCTGGAAAGGCAGAACCGAATGGGAATTAAAAAGTAAATGTGGTTCTGTAATCCAATTTGTAAAGATAAGGTCCCACAATTTTGAAGGTCCTCCAATGGATTGAGCATGTGATTGTTTTGGGCTGCAGCTTTAACCATATGCGAAGTTTACTTCAGGTGACATTTTTGCACCAACACTACATGACGGTCCACTTACCCTACCCAAAGGTAATCTTTTAGCCAAGTGGTATCAAATGGTAGACAAAATGAAAAAAAGTATTTAGTAAACTGATTTTATGTATAATTTTACACATACCTGCTCCTGTTCAGTTGCATGCTCGGAATGAACATCTTTCATCTTCTTTTTGGAATCCTTTTTCTGGAAGTTTAAGAAAATAAAATTGAAATCTCTGCCTTTTCAACCTGGATTTGTGGTCCAAATAAATGAGTCAGCGATTGTGTAAATTCATAAGTCACCGATCATAAAAATCCAGGTTAACAAGGCCACAAGACACAAAAAAAAAAAGTGCTTTAGTAAAAGTAATGAAGTGTTTCATTTCCAGAGGAAATTAGTTAAATAGCAAAGAAGGAGCAGCGAATATGAAAAATCCAGGGTCAAGAATGAAACACAAAAGTGTAATTATGGAAGGGCTATCAGTGCATCACCCAGTCCACGCAATGACAACACATCCTATCTTGTATTAAACATTGCATACCACAGTCAGCAAGCAGTACATCTTCCCAATGGTACCACAGTCACCCAGTGGTACATCCTTCTGATGCTACCAGTCATCCAGTGATACTACTTTCCAATATACCATGAACACCCAATGATACATATTCACAATGTTAACACAGTCACCCAGTAATGCATCTTCCCAATGGTACCAATCACCCAGTGACACATCCTTCCATTGATAGCACAGTCACCCAGTGATATACATCTTCCCAATGGTAGGACAGTCACTCAATGCTACTTCTCTCCAATGGCAGCACATTCACAGCCTCTCAGGAGAGCTGCCCAGTGAACGTTTCTCCCTACCAATTTCTCATATCTCTCCCTCCAGTTTCTGAGTTCTTCCGCTTGATCCTTCTCGTGAAATGTCTCCACTTTGGAAATTACTGGGCTCCTCGATTGAATCTCCTGCAGTTTCTAACAACAGAAAACACTGGCTTTGAGTATGAATTGTCTCGTTGTTACATTGTTTATCAAAGTGCCATTTAGGCATGGTAAAAGCAAGTGAGACACAGCAACAGAGTAAGTGGCACAGATTGGGAAAGTGGGCTGAAACATACGGGCCTTCAGCCAGCAATGCAACAGCAACCATGTCTTATGCCAATACATTGGATGTTCTATTCCACCAATGGAATCAATTACAAGACGGGGTCCAGACACTATTCACATCTGGTCCCCTAAAAACCTAACATGTCCAACGGGCCTTTGAATTGGGATCGCCAAACTGAATGGAAAAGGTAATGGTTCAGGTTTGTTTTATAGTTAATATTGTTTTAATTATTTGATATTAATTAGATACTTTGTCAGAGATTTATTATATTTAAATGTATAATTATTGTTATACTTCAATTATTTTTAAAGGTACATTGAGAAGTGATGGAAAGGCCTTCAACAGCAGCCTAAATTTGAGGCAGCAGGATCCTGAGGCCTAATCACCACTCGCGGGCCACTGCTCCTTGTCTACTGGTCACTGCAGCAAGCCCTCAAGCTTGACTGACCAAGAGGCCAGTACAGCCATAGGAATTGTGTAAAGGGTGAAGGTGAATCGCAGACTCAGTCCAACACAATTCAAATTTTCAGGTGATAAAAATTTACCTCTTGCTGGTTTAAACAGAGGTCATGGATCAGAATAGAAAACAGAAATTTGATAAGTGTGTCTCAGAACAAAAGATGGACCAAATGCATAGGGGTCAAACGGTAGGTCTTCAGTTGACTGGTTGACCCTGTCACTGATAAAATAACTGATAGTAAATTTCCCACACATTAACAATATTAGATCCACAGCTCTCCTACGACCACCTACATTAATACAAATACACTTTGCACCACAATGATTCCCATTTATATTCAATAAAAGGAAATACAACCATATCAGTCACGTTGAGCTTATTATTATATGCACAAGTACGGTGAAGTGCAGTTACAATGAAAATCTTGTTTGCTGCAGCATCACAGGCATTAAGGCTGGGACGAGTGACAAAAACAAATTTTACATAAATACACATAACATTTCTAAAAGGAAATATGTGCAAAAAAGCAATGCGAAAACATTGATAGAAAAAAGAACAAGTCGATTGGCAGTGCAAGAAGTGGACAGTAGTGTTCTGTTGTCAAAGTATGATTACACTTTAGACTTTTGAGATACAGTGCTGAAACAGGTTCTTCAGCCCACCGAGCCCGCGCCGGCCAGCAATCACCTCATGCATTATTTTACACACTCAGGACAATTTACAATATTACTAAAGCCAATTAACCTACTATCTCAGTGCAATTATACTCCAAAGACGTACAGGTATGTAGGTTAATTGGCTTGGTGTATGTGTAAAATTGTCCCTAGTTTGTGCAGGATAGTGTTAATGTGTGGGGATCGCTGGTCGGTGCAGACTATGTGAGCCGAAGGGCCTGTTTCCGCGCTGTATCTTTAAAAAACTAAAGTGTGAGAGAAAATCAGTGCACCTCAGAAAACCCATGCGGCAGTGACCAACAACTCAGCGTCAACACTCATCAACAGGCAACTTAATAAGAATTGGTCATTCAGGTCGGATATAAAAATTAATTTCTTCACCCAGATTGTAATGAAATTTTGGAATTCGCAACCTGAGTGAGTTTTGGAGGCTCAATAGCTGAACATATTCAAAATTGAGATTGATCGATGATTTTTGGATGTTAAGAGGATCAAGGATGTCTTACTGTGGGATAGTGGCACTGAGGGTATAAGATCAGCCATGAACTTATTGAACAGTGGAGCAGGTATGAGCGTATAAGATCAGCCATTAAATCATTTTTTTCATCAAGGAGCGGATATGAGGCCCAAATGGCACGAAGCAAATTTGTCAAAATTGTCAAGCTCAAACTTGAGCCAAATTGTCTTTTCCTGTGTTGTAGGTCACATAGATCTGTAATAACGTACTTAACACATTCACAGAGTATAGTGCCAATGTGTAAATCCGTTACAGAAACATTTCACTCACAGCCTCAATAGACAGGTTCTTTGATGTCATATCCTGGAACTCCATCAGAAGTTGCTGTCTGAGGCTATCCATTTCTTGAAGGATCTTTTTCCTTTCATCCACCTTCCAAGTTTCAAATTCCTTCCTCAGTTCCTCCTCTCTCCTTCGGATATTTTCTGCTTCCTGTTTGGGACACACAGAAGACTTGTCTAGATCAAACTCAAATGTCTTCTGACATATACAGTCAACTATAACTGTTAACTCTTATGTAAGTAGTGCCACCCAGAAGCGGATGTGCCCGCAACCCCACGGACACCAAAGAGCAATGATCACCAGGCAGGTGTCTACGAATAAGATTGATACAGCAGGTCAGCTGAGACAAGGCAAAATCATGGGTAAACCCTAGAATAGAGGTCACCCTGATCTGCCCTTGGTATGAGGGGATTTCCCTGACCAGCCCCCTGGGTCTTGAGAAGGTGGTCAGGCATCTAACAACATTTAACTACAATCTGGACGAGCACTTGAATAGACACTGGCATGATAAGCTACAGAGTACTTGGTGTTTAATGGGATTTGTAGAGTTATGTTCCATGATTGACATAAACATTGGCCAAAGGGCCTGTTTCTGCACTGCATTACTTTGTGGCTTTTTTCTGTTACAATTCCCTTCACCCAAGCTTCTCTTAAAAAACTTAGTTCCAGTCATGAGGTGCTCCCTTCCAGTTGAATCTGTTTAGGCCCCTGCAAAGATGTTATGATGCCCATGTAACTATAGAAATAACTTGTTGCTGTTATAAGCCCAGCATGACAATACCTCGCTCACTACATTTATTTGGCAACCACTCACCTGGTCCCGTCGGAGGGAATCAGCCTCACGTTCGACTTGCAGCTGTGACTGGCTGAGGCGCAAGCGCTCCCTGAGCTCCTCGATCTCGTCCACAATCTGCGCCGTCTGTTGTTTCGTTTTTCTCTCTGAGAGGAAATCACAGCAAAGGTGGATTGAAAGCAACAAGGCACAAAAAAAAACAAAATCCTGCCGATTTATGTTGTTTTAGCCACAACTAGACCTGGGGTGTCATCTCTGGAATTCCCTGCCACAGGTATGTTAGCATTCATAGCAAAAGGATTTGAGTGTGAGGCCAGTTCATTGGCTATATTTAAGAGGGAGTTAGATGTGGCCCTTGTGGCTAAAGGGATCAGGGGGTATGGAGAGAAGGCAGATACAGGATACTGAGTTGGATGATCAGCCATGTTCATATTGAATAGCGGTGCAGGCTCGAAGGGCCGAATGGCCTAAATCTGCACCTATTTTCTATGTTTCTAACTACTTCATTGGAAACAGAGTAAGCAAAATAGGTAGTTCTGGTCACCACACTGCAGGAGGGATGTGATTGAACTGGAGAGGGTGCTGTGGTGATTCAGCAGGAAGCTGCCTGGGATGGAGAGATTGTTATAAGGAGAGATTGTAAAGGCTGGCTCGTTTTGCTGGAGCAGAGGAGGTTGAGGGGTGACATGATAGAGGTATACCACGTTACGAGGGAGATAGGGTTAATAGTAAAATATTTTTTCACATGCTGGTGTCTAAGATAAGAGGGCATAGGTTTAGGTAAGAGGTAGGAGGCTTAGAAAGGAGCTGGGAGGGAGATTTTTCATAGAGGGTGAATCAAGTCAAGAATGCATTATCTGACAAGTGGTGCAGGCAGGTATTATCATATCATTTAGAGGCATTTAAACAGGTACTGGGATCAGCAAAGCTTAAAAGGCTATGGACTTAACAGGTTAATGGGAGTGGCACAGATAGGTACAGTGGCTAGCATGGATGTGGTGGGCAAAGGTCCCGTTTATGTTCTGTACTACAACTATTATTCTATATCTAGTTTTAGAAAATTAACAAACTTCTGACTCAAAACCAGAAAATGCTGGCAACTTTGTAAATGAGGTGCATTTGTGGAATGCCAAAGACCCTTCATCAGAACTGAGATTTATCTGCATTGTTTCAGAGTAAAAGTTAGGTTGAATCTATTTTATCATTTCTTTCCTCGATTTGGATTGCAATGGAATTAACTTAATCAATCTAATTAATGAAAGCTTAAACATAGAAATCATTTTTCTTCGCATTTGTTTTTGGCAGATGCCGTTCAGGCCGTTTGGCCCATCAAGTCTTTGCCAAGTCTCGTGCAATCCCATTCCTGCTCTCTTGCAAGTGTCCATTACCACCCTCAAACTTTCCTTATTGGCCATTCATGCTTGGGGTAATTTAACAGTAGCCAATTAATCTAACAACCAGTACACTTTTGCGATATGGAAGGAGATCAGAGTGCCCAGAGGATGCCCGATCACAGGGAGATTGTGCAAACTCCATTCAGAAGCACCAGAGTTCAGGGTCGAATCCGAGTCACTGAAACAGTGAGACTGCAGCACTACCAGCACCAAATGTGCTGCCCAGTGTTGGCGCTGTTATACATCTCCACAGGTTGCTTGCCTAGTTTTATTTACATTGCGCACAATACAGAAACACCCGAGAAAGCATCTTTATTAACTTAAGAAACTCAAATTGAACAAATGGGAGAAATTAACTTACTTTCCCCTAACTCTCGCTACTCTTAGCCTATTTCAGATGGTGATAGGATTTTGCTGATCTCTCACTGCATTCAATGACAGTTCAAAAAGTGTCTCTTAGACTAATAATAACCCACAATCACTCCTTAACCCATGTTAATACTGGGAAGGATGGCAGTTGGACATCATATCATGAGAAATCATGAGTCATATCACGAGTCTGAAGAAGGGTTTCAGCCCGAAACGTTGCCTATTTCCTTCGCTCCATAGATGCTGCTGCACCCGCTGAGTTTCTCCAGCATTTTTGTGTACCTTCGATTTTCCAGCATCTGCAGTTCCTTCTTAAACATCATATCATGAGATGTGGGGAAGACTAACAAGACAAATTTCTCATAACATTTTACGATCTTTTTTCATTGTTATATGGTGACATAGACAAAGGGAAAAGCCGATCAATCACATCCTGTCCATACTTCTAACGTAATCTAGCCACCTCACATTTTTAATGCATTTTCCATGCCTCCAGCTTTTAGCAGTGGTCACTACTGCCTGGACTATATCCAAACAGGTAGGTTCATTTGCTACTGAAAGTTATTCTCAATAGGTAGGTGGGTGGTAGAATGTGAGGATGTTGATGGCAATATGTGGAGAAAATGGGATTAGTATGAATGAGTTTAAAAAATTCAAAAAGCTACAGATGATGGAAATCTGGAACATAAAAGAAACCACTGGAAACACTCAGCACTTCAGGCAGCATCTGTGGAAGGAGAAACTGTCATAATTTCCGTTCCATCACTTCAGACGAATGTCCTTAGATCTGAAACAATGATTGTTTTCCCTCCGTGTGATGCTGCCTGACCTGCTCAGTACTCCTGCATTTTTGTTTTTTGTTAGTGTAACTGGGTGTTTGAGAGTCGATACAGAGTTGGTGGGCCAAAGAGCATATTTCTATGCCATTTGACTCATTTATTGCCCTCTCGTCTACTGTACGTCAGTAGATTTGTCCAGTTTCCCATAGATGCTTGCTTTGCACTCTGAGGTTTGTGTTTAACTCATGCCCTGCTGGCTTGGAACAACTACATTAATTCTTACCAGTATCATCAACACCCCTGGAACTAATCTTCTATAAGCTATTTAAGGGTTAACAACAACAGTTCACCCAACTGATTACCAAATGGAAATAACAAACAAATAAAAACTATTGTATAAGGAAAGCATAAAAATGATTCTGAGGAAGAGTTAACCGCTGCTGTGTTTGAGCCAAGGGTTATATGCCAAATGATTCCAGCATATTTGGAACCCTGATTTGGTAGCTGAGAAAGACTTCTCACCAGCCTGAGTGATCTCTGGGTGGCGCCGCTCAATGTGTGCTTGCATGAAGGAATAGTTCACAAATGCCTTGTCACAGAGTTGGCACTGCGGAGAAAAAAAAGGAGTCAATTCCTCAGGAAATAAAAGATCCCAAGCACATAAAATTATTTGGATTTTTGAAGCAAGTCTTACTATTACATTTATTTTTAACCTTATCAAGTTAAGCTGGCGAATGGAATCATTTTAACTTTTCTATATTCCCTTATAATATAGAAGGCTCTTCAGCACATCAAATATGTACTTGTTTAGAGCGCAATGTGAACCCCCATAATTTTTCCTCACAATGCTATCGTTCCTAACTCCCCCCAGTTTCTACCTCACCTACACACTAGGAGCTGATTACAGCAGCCAATTAATCTACCAATCTGCACATCTTTGGGATGTGGAATGAACTGAGGAAACACACATGGTCACAGGAAGAACTCCATACAGTAAGGATCTGAGGTCAAACTGGACATGTGTAACTGGAGCCCTGAAGTAGCAGTTATACTGGCTGGATCACTGTACCATCCAATTCAGGAATACAGCATCAACATCTGGGTGTCGTGGCTAGGTGGTAGAGCTGCTGCTTCACAGCACCAGAGACCCGGGTTCGATCCTGACTACGGGTGCTGTCTGGACGGAGTTTGTACTTTTCCCTGCATGGGTTTTCTCTAAGTGCCCCGGTTTCCTCCCGCACTCCAAAGACAGACAAGTTTATAGGTTAATTGGCTTTGGAAAATTTATAAGTTGTCCCTAGTGTATATGCAGGTTAGTGTTAGTGTACGGGGTGATCACTGGTCAGCACAGACTCAGTGGGCTAAAGCGCCTGATTCTGCGCTGAATCTCTAAAGTCTAATCAGTTATCTCGTGATCAGATATAATGTTCAAATGCACAGCTCAACATATCCAAGTGTAATCTACTCTCTCGCAAACCATCGAGAATTTCCCCATGTAACTACCAATTTTGTCGCAGTTAAGACTGAATACTCAGTTGCAAATCTACACAAAATAAGTGTTGGAAAATGACTGTTCAAACTCATTTCATACAAGGACAAGTTACAATTTGATAACTGCATGGTGGTTTAGCTTTTTTTATGTCCATGTGCATTCAAAGATTAATTTGGTGAACTGCTTTGTTTCAAGTCTTTAATTCCAAAGGCTCCACTTCATTATTCCCAGATTAACATAATTACCTAATGCTCTTTCCACTTGTTACAGATTACATTTCAGACTGGATTTATATCACAGGACACATACATCAGAAATTGGAAAATCTGTGTTGTGAATATAAAACAGTTATATCCAGTTTTAACTTAGTTGCATCTTTTGTTTCAAAACAGCTTTTTGAAAAGGGCTTCCCCTCATCTCTTCCGAATGAATTAAAGTGATTAATACCAATTTTCAATCAAGTATCAATGACCACATTCTCTCTCGGGAAGTGTTATATTGAAAAGTTTCGGGCTGATTGTGTTGAGGTGCACACTACCATCAATAGCTACAGATACACTGATCTTACCTATCCAGTTGCTATTCAAAAAGTACTGAGTGATACCCATCTGTAAGAAAGACAACTAACCAATGTTTGAACATCCCCGAAGCAGCACCCGAGCCAGCAGGGGGCTGTGCAGGGCTCACAGTGCAAAAGCAGTTACAGAATTGCCTATTGTACTTACCCACATGCATGCATAAACTAGTGCAGATCACATCATAACTGGATGTTTTAAGGTACAAATTGCAGGTGAGCAGAGCCAAACAGTTTCATTAGTTAGTCTCCAGGGCTCTAACTCGGTTGACAAGGAAAAACACTTACTATGTTTTTCCACATTGGCTTCAGTTGTTTTTTCCACATCAACCCAGAGTTCTGTGTCCACAGTTGTAGCTTTAAGCATCCAAAGATGTACCAAATGGAACAATTTTGTTGGGTGCAGTTTCCCCCAACTTTCCAAACGATTTAACTTTGGCTTTTACTGGTTCAAACCCCTAATCTTACAGCAGAGGTTCAACAAATATGTCCTTCCAAATTTCATGATTCTACATTGTTTTACCAAGCAACTGGTTGTGGCTTCATGTCTAAAACCAGAACAATAAGAACATAATCCAGGTTAAAACCACAGAGGAGTACTGGGGGAGTGCTGTATTGTAAAAGGTGCTGTATGTGAGAGGAGATGTTAACTAAGATCAAGGGGTCCAGGACAAGGGGTCACAGCTTAAGGATAAGGGGGAAATCCTTTAAAACCGAGATGAGAAGAACTTTTTTCACACAGAGAGTGGTGAATCTCTGGAACTCTCTGCCACAGAGGGTAGTCGAGGCCAGTTCATTGGCTATATTTAAGAGGGAGTTAGATGTGGCCCTTGTGGCTAAGGGGATCAGAGGGTATGGAGAGGAGGGTACTGAATTGGATGATCAGCCATGATCATATTGAATGGCGGTGCAGGCTCGAAGGGCCGAATGGCCTACTCCTGCACCTAATTTCTATGTTTCTATGTCTAAGATGGTGGGTGGATGTAGCTCTACCTGTAGAGGCAGGATTGTTCAGACACCCAGCCATTATCGCTTCTTCAAGCAACGCAAAGTCAAATAATTAAGGTAAAAACAAGGAATTGCAGATGCTGGTTTACCAAAAAAAAACAAAGTGCTGGACTCAACAGGTCAGGCAGCATCTCTGGAAAATATGGACAGGTGACATTTTGGATCGGGTTCCTTGTTCAGACAGATTGTAGGCAGAGGGAAAGAAAGCTGCAAAACAGGAAGGGGCAGGACAAAGTCAGGCAAGTAATAAGTTGATACAGGTGATGGGGACATTCGATAGTCAAACGATTGGACAAAGGTTAGAGATGAAAGTGTAAGACAAATGGATTGAAGAGTTGTGCATTGTGTAGCTGGAAGGAATGAATGTAGGTGAAAGGGGTGGGGGCGTGAAAGCTGGAAGAGACGAGGTGAAGGGGGGGGGGGGTTTATGGGAGAAGAAGGGATAGTGGAGGGGGAAGGGGGTCAGTTCACTAAAATTGGAGAATTCAATGTTCATACCATTGGGTTGTAAGCTCCCAAGCGGAATATGACGTACTGCCCGTTCTCTCTTCTGATACCTATGTTCCATATGTATCAAACTTTTACCTGCCTGGCTTTGTCCTGCACCTCCTCTCTTCCAGCTTCCCCACCACCCCCCCAACCCCCAACACTCCTCTCCATCCCAACTGCCAGCCCCACAATCAGTCTGAAGAAAGGTCCCGACCAGAAAACTCACTTCTCCATGTTCTCCAGAGATGCTGCCTGACCTGCTGACTTACTGCAGAATGTTGTGTCTATTCTTTTCAGATAATTAATGTCACTGTTAATGAGAGTTTGCAGTGTACAATTTGGCTGCTAGGTGACCAGATTAAAAGTGTGAGTAGAATTTAGCATAAGCCTGAGGCACACAGAGGTTGCAAACATGCTATGGAATTGCAAGATTTTTGTCAAATATTCCCCCTGAAAAGTACTTTTCAGAGAATTCCTCATGAGGAATGACTGCCTGAAATAGAAACAAAAAAACTGACTATCAGTTTGGAATCCAAATCAAGGAAAGCGACTGAGCACAACTGTTGCAATCTTAGCTGAGCGCTTATTCGTCTTTATTCTGACATAAAACACAGCACGCAACAAACTCACGCAACACTAAATTAAAAGAAAACCGTGAGTGCTGCATATCTGAAATAGAAACAAAAGATGCTGGAAACACTCAACAAGTCACACAGCACAGGACGGAGTAAATGTTGAGATGTTTCCACAAGTGGGAGAATCTTGAATGAGGGGACATAGTTACAAGTATGGAGGACAGTCAATTAAAAGCAAGCTCCTTAGGAATTCTCTCATCGAGGGTAGTGAATCTCTGGAATTCTCTGTCCTGCAGGTTGTGGGAGCTAAATCATTTTGGTGATATAAAGAGAAAATACATATATCTTTGAAAGATCAGGAAATTGAAGGTTCTTTGGAATTGGCACAGGAGATGGGGCAGATCAGCCATGGTCATACTGAATAGTGGGGCAGGCTTGAGGGACCGAGTGGCCTACAGCTGCTCCTCTTTTCTTACACTCTTAAAGGCAGAATAAATAATCAAACCTTTAAATAAAACAAGGTTGAAGGCACGGTACCTTGTGATAATTATTGGCTCCTGCTTGCACAAGCAGCTGAAGAGTTGCGATCATCTTTTTGCGCCGTCGGCCCTCATCTTTCACGCCCTTTAACTCCTCCGTCTTCTTAACTATTTCCTTCCTGCTCTTCTCCAGCTCTTCCATGGCCAGCTGTAGCTGCTCCTCCAGTGCCTGGATGTTGCTTGTGAAGTAGTCCTGGGAGTGAAGGAGGTATTCTGTGTTAAGTTGGGCCAGCTTCATTACCTTCAGTAAAACTGGGTCAACCAGGTTCTGGCAAGAGGGACACCTCTCAGAGTCCAAGTTACAGAAGGTCACGCTCATGATGTTCTCCTGCAGGGTGGAGACATCCAGCTCTCTGGCCACTCGTTCCACGTCTATAGTGCTGAGCCGCCTCCAGTCCAGGCTTTCGCTTCTTGAACGGAACTTGAAGGAGGGCAGTCCAGCTGTGCTCAACGATAGGTTTCCGAAGCCCATCCCGAATCCCCCGTACTGGCTCTGCGATGATACCATGAACTCCGTTTGGCGATAGTGTGGTGGTGTTAGTCGATGGAACTGTGAAGGGTAGCAAACATTGCTGTGGAAGAACTGCAAAAGGACGAAAGGAAACATCATCATTCAACTGTTGTTTCAAACGCCTCTCTCTGCAGATCCTGCACAACACACCGCGTCTCACAAACTACCTATCCATTCCTAACCAGAGAAATGTTCAGCAATCCACGGTACTTAACTTCTCATTCCCATCCATTAGAAGCTGCATACAAGAAATGCTTTTAGTTTAAAATTAAACCTGCATTGCACAATTGTTGAACAACCTCCACCCACAGTGGCTCAACTCGTAGAGCTGCTGCTTCACCACGCCAACAACCCAGGTTCAAACCTGGCCTCTAGTGCTGTCTGTCTGGATTTTGCACGTTCTGCACGTGGTCCCCCCCCACCCAAATCTTCCACAATCCAAAGAAGTGTGGGTTGGTAATTAGTTGCCCTCCCCCCCCCCCACCCCTCCCACTGTGTGAATATGATTGGTGGGATCTGGGGGGGACAGTAACCATCTGGGGGGGGGGGGGGGGGAATAATACGGGGGGGGGGGTTAAGGTAAAATGGGATTAATGTTGGATTAATGTACGTGTGCAGTTAATGGTCAGCAGGGGCTCAATGGGGCGAATGGCCTGTTTTAATGTCTTATTTCAATGGGCCAATTACCTGTTTAAATGCTGTATTTCTCTGACAATTATAATTTCACGATCTGGCACTACTTCCCCACATGTCAGGATCATTGCAGGATTCTTGGCCAATTCTAGTGTTTGTCAATGAGGCAACACATTGCATGAAGAGAGGTTGAGGTGTGGGGTGAGGATTGAGTCAGAGCAGCAGTATGGAAATAGTTCAAAGAGACAACGAAACAAGGATCACAGGGGGTAAACGCTGCAAAGTTTGGGACAGTAGAAGTGTCCCAGAAAAGGTGACAACAAGTTGAGTTTCTCAAGAGAGAAGATGGCAGGAGAACAAGGGAAAGATGATGACTGCACTGGTTTGGCTGGGGAGGTGGTGAAATACAAAGCCACGAGAGACTGTTCATCACGATGAACAATTTAAACATATGGTAATTCTTGCCTCTATTACCTCCCATATATCGCTGCTTCAGGTAACTATAAATCAGTTGCCCTTGCCTGGTGGAGAACGCCAAGGCCTTAATAGTAGAAGGCAATGGCTCAGCGCTGCCAACGTCAATTTCATCTGGTCTCAATGCTGAAAGCTCTACATTAGGCACTCCTCCTTTGTGGAGGGGCGGTAAGTTCCTGGAGAACGGGAACAGATAATACAGTCATTCTGCAACTGGTGGTTAAGGAACTGATCACATCTCTGCACTACCTGTGTTGATGCTGGGGATGGGGTGGTCAATCCTGCATCTTGTTTGTTGCAGTTGGTGGCGATGACTCATTGGCAATGAAGCAATTTTCACCCTGGTTAAATACATCCATTTCTACTCCGAGTAAACATTCTCTTCAAATAACTGCTGAATGTTCTAAAAAGGCATTGGTGACCAGAGATTCCGGAAAGTATCATGAAGAGTATGAGTGTTTGGATGGTCTGTTTGTTCAATACTCTACCCAGCTGGAGCACATTTAGTAATGCACCTCCCTACCCTACATGCCACAGACAAACCATACTAGAAAACCAATAAAATATTCTGAGGGAGGGGGAGTGCCCCTGACCCAAAGCATTAATTGGTTTCTCCTTCCATAGATGTTGCTTGACTGGCTGAGTTCTTCCAGCATTTTCTGTTTTTGTAACAGGCCTAAGGATACCTTCAAGAAATTAAGGACAATCTCAAGCTCTTCATCTCAATGACAAGTCATCAGCTTCAATCAACCTTCCTGTGTTTTGCGTCCATTAAGCGCAGTGCTAATATATTTTCCCTTCTCCAGGATGGTCTTTGCCTACATTCTGCTCCCTCTACAAGCTTCAGTACACATAAAAAACAGCTCCATTTCTCCATCACAGCCAGATTCTGCCGAGTTGCAGGCTTGATATTGCAATCAATGAGGAACAATGGTTTCCAAGTTGAATAGCCATCTTTCTCAACTCCTAATATAACTCCCCAAGCCATGTTGGCTCCTCCCCCTGTGCCCTTACCTCACCCAGCAGTCAATCTTTTTAGCTGGGTGAACTTTCAAACTCAACATTTTAATAACTCCCAACCGTACATTTAGTCCAACAGCACTGCCATGAAAGTCTCTACCTCTCTTCCACCACCACTCTTAGGTCAACATCCCAGGCAGCCAAGTTCCTCCTTGTATTCCCTCACCAACACTAATCTTGAGTTGAGGCTTACTCTCCTCTATGTCGTCAATCCCGCCCTATATTTCCAACCTCTTACATATCTCACAACACCTCCCCATGTTTACAATCTTGAGAGGCATGGCTAATTACAGTCTACCACCCACTGCTCCACCATTCCCTACACTAGACCCCCTAGATTTAATTAGGGACCTTAAGGTGAAGCAATTCCTCAGAGCCTGAGATCATAATATGATAGAATTCAACGGAGTTTGAGAGAGAGAAGCTGTATCGGAACTACTGTTAAGTAAAGGTAACTAGAGAGGCATAACGGAGGAGCTGGCTAAAATTGATTGGAAGAGTTCCTGGAACTACCTGGAGCACTATCTGCTGAACTATCTCCGACCCTATTTCTCATGCTCCTTCAAGACAAGTCAAGCCTAAAATAGACACCAAGAGCATGCTAAATAGAAAGAATATCCAAGAGCATATGAGGGAAACAGCAAAAGAAAGGACAAAGAAAATGGCAGTAAAAAGCTAATGGATTCACCATTAGAACAAGAACTCGTAACATTGTCAATGAGATAATAAAGGGCAAAAAGATAGTTTGCAAATATTTCAATTAAAAATATAAAAACGCTTGTGAAATTTTATAATACCCCTAAAAAGTAAACTCCAAAAGTGAAGGCAAGAGGCAATTTTTTCCACAACCACCACTAATGCTGAGAAGATAGTAAAGAGCTTTAATTTCAAAATGACAAGCACATATTACTGAAAGCTGCAAGAAGCATAAATATTCTCAAAAATGTGCAAAGTGTACACTGGTAAGAATGAAACAGCCTTGCATGGACTGAAGGGAATGGTGTGGTCCACTGTTAGGTGAATTTGTGAAACGAGAACTCAGTGCCCTGTCGTAGACACAATCCATATTGAATCAGCGACAAGAGGACAAGAACTTGGAATACCTTTAAAAATGTTTGTTTGCTTTATTCATGGTAAACAACAAATGTGGCCAGCTTCTAAAAAGTCCATTAAAAAGTACAATTAACTTGGAGTTGCAAAGGGGCTTGGGCATTCAGTGAAGTCCAACAATTGATATTTTATTTGCTACAAATATCCAACTATTTAAGGGATATATATTATATTAAACTGTTCATAGTGACGTTGGAGAAGATACAGATGATCAATAAATCTAATAATGGTCTCACATCTTTCTCACTCTCAAATGGCTGTCTAGGACCCCAAGATGAATCCTGCGTTTCCATATTGTTCATATTTATTTATTATTATTTTATCTGTGAATATTTTCCCCCGCTGCCTACAAATTAACTGAGGCTTTTTGTAAAGGAATATAAAGGCTTTGATATAAATAATAATAATAATAATAATAATATATTTTATTGCCATTGCACATAGGCGCAACGAGATTTGGTATGCAGCTTCCAACCAATGTCATAACATAAATAACTAATAAGTTTTTGATTTAGATATAGATTAACTTTAGATCTAAATAAAAGTAAGTTCCTATACTAAAATCAAATTCCACGCCTGCAAAATTCCACATTGTATTTAACCAAATTTACTCAAACTTCCCAATCAAAAAACTATAAATCACTAAAAATAAATGTACCAATTCAAAACAAGAAAAAATGTGAATGAAAATAGGAATCTACTTTTGGCATGAGGGGTTAAAAGATGAAATCTCATGTCTTTGCAGCCAATATTTTATTTTGTCTTGTTATTATTTTTCCCTGTAAAGAGCTGCGCACATTTTTAACATTCCTAGAGATTTAACCAATTTGGAAACTCAACCCATGTATCAGAGCCATGGGTGAATCAATGGCTGAGAATGCACGGCATGTTGTTTCCCTCAGTGCTACAGTTGGGCAAGAACTCACAAACAGGAAGTCAAACCTCACTTGGGAATGGCCACTTATTGTCAACTTAAAAATGTCCACAGTATTAAGTGAATATTCCAATTTTCTTTATGATGCATCTGTCCAGTCATCCAACCGGGAAACCCTGAAAAGCACACTTTCAAATGGCAGACCCATTCTTCTCACCTGGTTTAAGACCATGTCTACTAAGGCATGGTATCAGAGCTTACGACACATCAGAGCCTCTCTTCAACTCATCTGCACACAACTGCACAGGAAATTATCAAACTGCTGGAGGAACCCAGGGAGTCATGCAGCTGCCTGACCCACCCACTGAAGAGATTACCTTGCTTTGATGTTTGGCTCAAGGGAGCCCAGCGGCTGATCAATGCCGTGCCTCCCACAGGGAGATTACCCCTGTGCTTTGAATACCAATTCTGTGTGGACGGTTTTTAAAATGATCTTATGACCCCTTGTCCTGGTCGGGAACAATCTTCCTGCATCTAGCCTGTCCAACCCTTTTGTAAGTTTCTATAAGATCCCCTCTCAATCTCCTAAATTCTAGAGAGTATAAACCAGTCTATCCAGTACATTGACATCCCAAATCAGTCTGGTGACGGCACTCCCTCTATGGCAATAATGTCCTTCCTCAGATTTGGAGCAAACAAATAAATCACCAAGACCCTGTACAACTGCATCTTATGATCTTATAGTAAATTACTTGGAAGATGAGAGTCCAGCTGTAATTAAATAACGGAGGGATCAGAGCACAAATAAATCAACCAATCAATGCTAACAAGGCCGTAAAACAACAAATCAAGCACTATTTCTATGGAGATAGAATTGAAAAACTTGGGAAGTTATGCTAAACCTTTGTTGAACCTTGATTACACCACAGTTAAGAGCTACTGAAGAGGATGCAGAAGTTATCTTCAGTTGTCTAAATCTATGGGACTGCCCACAGTTTACGTAAGAAGACAAGAGAACAAGAGCGGGCGTGGGCCACCAACCTCTCAGGCCTGCCCAACCATTCAATGTGATCATGACTTTAACCTAGAAATTATTTAACCTAGAATCGTCAGAATGTGGAACTCACTCCCACAAGAGAAGGTCAAAGAAAACAGTAAAGATACATTTAGGGGGAGACAGGAGAAGCACACAAGAGAGAAGGGTGTTGAGGGTTACACTGATAGAAGAGGGAAGACAGGAGAGGCTAAATATTCTATGTATGCAAGTGGTTTGCACAGTGCGTTTTGACTTGTGCATAAAGAACAGCAGTCAAACTACACACATACACACACGTCCACCGTCAGGCGCTTACCATGTCTGCCAAAAGCCTAAAGTTGCTAAACGCAACAAGCAGCAGGTTCTCCCTCTATATATTGTGGCTCTGTTGTATCAGTTACCGAGTGCTTGGAAACAAGGGGACAAACAACATTCTTGGACACACCTAAATCTTTTGTTTCACGTTTAAAACAATCACTCTGGCGAAAGCATCAAACATGCAAAATTAGAGTTCAACAAGGAAAACATAAATTAAATGAAAGTTTTAGAGAGAGTGCCACTATTAGATGTCCCACAATGTGAAACTGGCAAGGACTGCACAAAATTGACAAGTTCAAATTCCATTCTTTGAATTCTTGTCTTATTCATTTCCAAGATTAATATTTATTGCCAATCCCCAAATTGAAGCTAAACGTTTCATGGGTTCTGTTCAATATAAATTACTTATGGGTCACTCTAATCGAGTAATTCGCCAAAGTAACACGCCAATGTTTTCAGTCTGGGCAATGATCAAGAGCCTAGAGTGGCACAACTGGGGCCAACATCAGACTTTTTTGAGGCGGGGGTTCTCTGCACCTACTTGAAAGAAATTCTGTTTGTATTAATCCCCTATTCTTTAGCTGTTTCCTGTCATCTCAAAGTGAGGGCCGATATGTTGGTGAACACTCCTTCACACGCTGTCCTGACTCTGAAATGTGTTGGTATTCCTTCAACATCACTGGGGGAAATCCTGGAACAGTTGTGGTCACCATCTCCCTTAATTGGGGATGAGCAAAACTGCAGGCCCTGTCAGCACTGCCAAATCCTAGAGGTGGTGAAGGCAGAAACTTTCATAACATTGAAGAAGCATCTAAACAAGAACATGTATTGCCAAGGCATAGAAGGCTACGGACCAAGGTGGGTTAATGGGATTAATATAAATGAGTGCAATAGGCATCACAATAGGATGTGGTGGGCTGAAGGGACTGTGACTCGATGATTCTAAAACAGGTTTAAATGTTTAGGCTGTTTATTGCTGATCTTGATCTTTCGAGGTGGAATTCTCCTCCAAGATCCCAGCTGTGTAATGGCTCTGGTCAAATGTTGATTTTGGGGGAAGAGGTAGGAAACGTCATGATCAACCTGGATGTGCACGCTGCCAGTCAACCTCCAACATTCTAGCGCAAGTCACAAAGAACAGGCACACACCCGTGACCGCAATGCAAGTGGTCACAGGAAAGGGGAGGATGTAATGGCTTCATTCATTTCCAGCCTCCTCGTGTTGACAACAGACGCAGATTAACAATCCCCACAAGCAAACACTCTGGTTCCACCAACTGTACATCCGACATGTTCTCATTATACCAGACACAACGTCTATAACTTCATCTGAAAGCAGAAAACTGCAGAAATCTAAACCAAAAACTGGGAATGGTGGAAACGTACAATGACTCTTGGAAAAGATCTTCAACCTGAAACCTTGACTCTGGGTGCTGCTCTCTCCTCAGGTGCTGACTGTTCCGTAGAGTATATCTAGTTTAGTTTAGTTTAGTTTAGTTTAGAGATACAGCACGGAAACAGCAAGTCCACATCGACCAGCAATCCCCAAACATTAACAGTACCCTACATATACTAGGGACAATTTTTACATTTACACCAAGCCAATTAACCTACAAACCTGTACGTCTTTGGAGTGTTGAACGAAACAGAAGATCTCAGAGAAAACCCACGTGGTCGCAGGGAGAATGTACAGACAAGCACCCGTGGTCAGGATTGAACTCGGGTCTTTGGCGCTGCAAGGCAGTAGCTCCACCGCTAATTTCCCAGGAAAGTGGCTTCAAGGTACACATCCCAACCTGATGGACAGCAGTGGTAAAAATGCTAATTCAGATTGACTCACAAACAGCAACGACTATGAAGGAAGCAGAGTGGTGCAGAGAGTTTCCTCCCACATCCCACAGCCAAACAGATTGGTGGGTTTTCACTGTAGCTCAGTACACATGACAATGCACTCAACTAAACCTATTGCCCCCCTGGAGTGGTAGAATCTGGGGGTGTGGGGGGGGGGTTGATGCGAATGCAGAAAGAATAATATTAATGTCAATGGGTGGTTGATGCTCAGCACACTCAGTGAGCCAAAGATTCGACAGTACATCCTCTCAGACAGGGCAGGACGAGGGGGCAGAGGTCAATGTAGTTCACAGCATTGAGGAAGTAATGAGCAGCTATAACGAGCTGGCAGGAAAGGAGACAAAACTTACACAGACGGAACTACAGGTAGCAACATGGAAACTAACCTGGATCCAAAGATCAACATAGTCTCCCTCATCCACTCCAGCAGACGGGAAAGGCTCGCTAATCACACAGCGAGCTGAGTGGGCAATGTAGATAGAGCATCCATGTTAAAGAACCGCCGTGCCCGTGTGCCTGTCTATTATTGTCACCTCTTTCTGCAAACTCGGCAATATGCATCATTTTCCTCCACTTTGCACATTAGTTCTGAATTCAGGCAATCCGGGGCGGCCCTGAGTGGGCAGGTTAGGTCCCTGCAATGTATCAATTTACAGCAATTCTGCCAGGTTTGACAACAAAGAGAGAGTATTTTTTTTAAAAGCTGTCAAACTCGATCAGGCTTTCTCGTACACTCCGGGGTAGTTTCAAGTTCCGTCGTCATAGCGACAAGGGAAACTGACACTTCATTCAGGAGGCAGAAAGTGCAGGGTGAGATCGAGAGATCAGAAACTGTTAGAAAAGATGGAGAGAGAGACAGGGGTACGGATAGAGGAGCTGGAGAAGATCTAAAACAGCTACAAACCTGCTACTCATCCGTGAATGCAAGAGACTCAGTACAAGACGCCAGGCCTGGACAAACTGAACAACAGCAGATGTTGTTTACACCGATCACTATAGTTACTCAGCATTCCAACTAATCACTCACCAATACCTGACCCAGCAGCTTCACATTCTGGCTGCATGTTTCAAAGCAGCACCGCTCATTAATCTTCACCAGTCACACACCTCAGCAGGGAGGGGGGGAGCGTGCAGGGGGAGGGAGGGTGGAGGGGAGGGGGTTGGAGGGAGGGGGTAGGGAGGGGTGACGGAGGGAAGGGGGAAGGAGGGGAGGGAGGGAATGAGGGAGGGGGAAAGGGATGGGGGGGGGGGAGAGAGGATAGAGGGGGAGGGGGATGGAGGGAGGAGGAGGAGAGGGATGGGGGAGCACCGGGGAGAGGGGAGCGATGGGGAGAGAGGGGAGAGATGGAGAGACAGGGAGAGGGAAAGGGGAGATCGGGAGGAGAGGGAAGGAGAGAGAGAGGGAGAGGAGGGGGAGGGGAGAGAGAGAGAGGAGAGAGAAGGGAAAAAGGAGGAGGAGTGGGAGGGAGAGGAGAGGGGAGGGGAGAGAGGAGAGAGGGAGTGAGGGGAAAGGGGAGAAGGGAGGGGGGTGGGGAGAAGGGGAGGAGGAGGGGGAGAGAGGGGGAGGAGAGGAGGGAGAAGGAGGAGGAGAGAGGGGGAGAGAGGGGAGAAGGGAGGGGAGGAGAGCGAGAGAGATGAGGGAGAGAGGGGGGAGGGGAGAGGGAGAAGGAGAGGGAGAAGAGGGGGAGAGGGGAGAGGAGGAGAGGGGAGGGGAGGAGGGAGGAGAGGAGAGAGGAGAGGAGAGGGCAGAGAGGAGAGGAGAAGGGAGGAGAGGAGGGGAGAGGGGCGAGGAGAGGAGGAGAGGGGAGAGGAAAAGAGAGGAGGAGAGGAGGGAGAGGAGGAGGGAGGGGGAGGAGAGGGGAGAGGAGAGGAGGAGGGAGAGGAGGGGAGAGGGAGGAGAGGAGGGGAGAGAGAGAAAGAGGGGAGGGGGAGGGAGAGGGAGGGGAAGAGAGAGGGGAGGAGAGAGGAGGGAGAGAGAGGAGGGAGAGGAGAGGGGGGGGAGAGGAGAGGGAGGAGGGAGGAGAGGAGAGAGAGGAGAGGAGGAGAGGAGAGGAGGGGAGGGGAGGGGAGGAGAGGAGAGTAGAGGGGGAGAGAGAGAGAGATTCCCCCCTCTTTTCGAGAGGGGAGGACTCTCCCCCTCCCTCTCTCCTCCTCTCTCTCTCATTCAGGGGAGAGAGAGGGAGAGCGAGGGAGAGGGGAGGGAGAGAGGGGGAGAGAGAGGGAAAGGAGAGGAAGGAGAGAAGAAGAGAGAAGAGGAGGAGAGGGGAGAGAGAGAGAGGGGAGAGGGAGGAGGGGGGAAGAGAGGAAGAGAGGAGGGGGGGGGAGGAGGGGAGAGGGGGGGAGGGGGGGGGAGGAGAGAGGGAGAGAGGAGAGGGAAAGAGAGAGGGGGGAGAAGGGGGGGGAGAGAGAGGAGAGAGGAGAGGGAGGAGAAGGGAAGAGAGGGGGGGGAGGGGAGAGGGGGGGGAGAAGGGGGAGAGAGGGGGAGGGGGGGGGAGAGGAGGAGAGGGAGGGGGGGGGAGGGGGGGGGAGGGAGAGAGAGGGGGAGAGGGAGAGAGAGGGAGAGAGGGGGGAGAGAAGGGGAAGAGAAGAGGAGAGGGGAGAGGGGAGAGGGGGGAGAGGGAAGAGGGAGGGAGAGAGAGGAGAGGAGGAGAGAAGGGGAGAAGAGAGAGAGGGGGAGGGGAGAGGGAAGAGGAGAGAAGGAGGGGGAGGAGAGGGGGGGAGGGAGAGGGAGGAGAGGGGGAGAGAGAGAGGGAGGAGGGAGAGAGGGAGGAGAGGGAGAGGGAGAGAGGAGGGGGAGGAGAGGAGGGGGGAGAGAGGGGGGGAGATGAAGAGAAGGAGGAGAGAGGAGAGGGAGAGGGGAGGGGAAAGGGAGAGAGGGGAGGAGAGAGGGGGAGAGAGAGGAGAGGGGGAGGAGAGGAGAGAGGAGAGGAGGAGGGGGGAGGGGGGAGAGAGGAGGGAGGGGAGGGGGGAGGGGAGGAGGGGGGAGAGAGAAGGAGAGAGAGAGGAGAGAGAGGGGAGGGGGGGGAGAGGAGGGAGGGAGAGAGAGGAGAGAGGGAGAGGGAAAAGAGAGAGAAAGGGGAGGGGGGAGGAGGGGAGGGGGGGGAGGAGGAGAGGGAGAGAGAAAGAGGAGAGGAGGGGGAGAAGGGGAGAGGAGGGGAGAGGAGAAAAAGGAGAGGGAGGAGGAGAGGGGAGAGGAGGAGGGGGAGAGGAGGGGGGGGAGAGAGGGGAGAGAGAGGGGGGGGAGAGGAGATGGAGGAGAGAGGAGAGGAGAAGGAGAGAGGAGGAGAGGAGAGAGAGGAGAGGAGGAGGAGAGGAGGGGGGAGGGGAGAGGGAGAGGGGAGGAGGAGGAGAGAGAGAGAGGAGGGGGAGAGAGGGGGAGAGAAGGAGAGGGAGGGGAGGGGAGAGAGGGGGGGGAGGGGAGGAGGGGAGGAGAGGGGGAGAGAGGAGAGGGGGGAGGGAGAGGGGGGAGGGAGAGGGGGGAGAGAGAGGAGGAGGAGGAGAGAGAGGGAGAGGAGAGGGAAGAGAGAGAGAGAGAGAGGGGAGAGAGAGGGGAGAGAGAGAGAGGGAGAGGAGGAGGGAGAGGAGGGGGGAGGGAGAGAGGAGAGGGGGAGAGGAGAGGGGAGGAGAGAGAGAGGGAAGAGGGAGAGAGAGAGGGAGAAGAGGGGGAGAATGGGAGGAGAGGGGAGAGAGAGAGGGAAGGAGGAGAGAGGGGATGAGAGGTGGGAGAGAGAGAGAGGGAGAGAGGGAGGGAAGGAGGGGGAGGAGAGGAGAGGAAGAGGGGGAGAGAGAGGAGGGGAAGAGAGGGGGGAGAGAGGAGGGGAGAGGGAAGAGGGGGAGAGGAGGGGAGAGGGAGAGGAGAGAGGGAGGAGAGAAAGGGGGGGGAGGGAGGAGGGGGAGAGGGAGGGAGAGGGGAGAGAGAGGGGGGGAGGGAGAGGAGGAGAGAGGAAGGAGGAGGGGGAGAGAGAGGGAGGGGGGGAGAGGAGGGAGAGGGGAGAGAGGAGAGAGAGGGAAAGAGAGGAGGAAGAGAGAGAGAAGAGAGAAAAGGGAGAGGGGGGAGAGGGGGGGGAAGGAGGGAGGAGGGGGAGAGGAAGACCGAGGAGGCAGAGAATTCCAGGGGACAGGGGGAGAAAGTGTGGGGGAGATCTCTGAGGGGAAATGCCTTACCCCTTAGGAAGAGAGAGGAGAGGGAGAGAGAGAGAGGAGAGGAGAGATAGAGAGGTGGGGAGAGAGGGGGAGGGAGAGAAGAGAGAGAGGGAGAGGGGGAGAGAGGGGAGAGTGGTGGGGAGGGAGAGGGAGAGAGGTGGGGAGAGAGGAGGGGGAGAGAGAGAGAGGAGAGGGGGGGAGAGAAGGAGAGGGGAGAGAGAAACGGGGAGGAGAGAGAGGAGAGACAAAGGAGAGGGGGGAGGGATGGAGAGAGCAAAGAGAAGGGGAGGAAGGATAGATGGGGTGCAAGGGAGTGACAGGGAGAGGGAGTGAGGGAGAGACGGGAAGAGGGAGCTCAGATTCAGATTCAGATTCAACTTTAATTGTCATTGTCAGTGTACAGTACGGAGACACAACGAAATGCAGTTGGGGAGAGAGAGGGAGATGGGGAGGGAGAGGAGAGAGGGGGGAGAGGGAGAGACGGGGAGAGGGGAAGAGAGGGAGAGGGGGAGAGGGGGGGGAGAGGGGGGAGGGGGGGGGGGGGGGGGGGAGGAGAGGTGGGGAGATGGGGAGAAGTGGGAAGAGAAGGAGATGCAGGGAGAGATGGTGAGAGAGAGACAGTGGCGGGAGTTGGAGACGGGCAGTGAGAAATGGAGGGAGAAAGGGAGATGGTGGGGAGAGGGGAGATGATGGGAGGGGCATGGGGAGACGGTGGGAGGAGAGAGGAAGACGTTGGGGGTAAGAGGGTGACGATGGGGAGAAACGGAGAGGGAGACGGGGAGAGGGTCGAGGATGGAGTCGGCTGATGGGGCGAGGGAGAAGGGAGGATGGGAAAGGAAAAGGTAGTGGAAAGGAAGGCGGGAGGGTAGGAGGATAGTTGGGGGGGGGGGGAGAGGGAGACGTGGGGGGTGCTTTTTCAGTGAACCCATTGTGCCACTTGCACAGCCCGCTGCCGAGCCCCGTTTGCACCGCCGCAGCTGCCATGGGCTCCGGCGCTCACTGCATTACCTCGCCCCCGCGGCCGGGGAACCCCGGTCCCTTGCTCTAGTATCTTTGGTCCTGGTCCCGGTTACTCTCACTCCCCCTGCGCTCCCTCGATCCCAACGACAGGAAGTGAGCTCAGCAACTGGGAGAGCGCAGGCTGCCCGGGCTGAAGGAGGGAGGGAGGGGATGCAGAGAGACGAGCAAGCAACTCATGTGGGTGATGAGAGGGGAGCGGGCGGCAAGGAGACAGAAGCGGGTGGATGTAGATGTGCAAGGGAGTTGTAGACTGAGAATGGATATTGGAATAGAGAGTGTGGGAAAAGAGAAAAGTGGACAGAGAGTGTGTGGGAAAGAACTGCAGATGCTGGTTCACGCCGAAGATATACACAAGATGCTGGAGTAACGGCGAGACAGGCAGCATCCCTGGAGAGCAGGAATGGGTCGAGACCCTTAAGCAAAGATCTTATAGCGCCCTTAAGTTCTTCAGACCTGAAGAGTCTGGTCAGAGTTGCTGCCTGTCCCGCTGAGTTACTCCAGCATGTTCGCGTCTATCAAAGGAGACAGGGAGATGGATAATGGAGAATTTGGAATGCAAAGGGAGATGGGTTAGAGAGGGGCAGAGAAGGGTGTGGGGAACGAGCAGGAGCAAGAAGGGGATGGATGGTGAGAAGCGTGTGACGGTGGTTCAAGGTATGTGGGTGCAGGGAGCAGGGAGAGACGGGATCAGAGAGACGGAGGTGTAGAGTATAAGGTCATAAGTGATAGGAGCAGAATTAGGCCAATCGGCCCATCATGTCTACTCCTCCATTCAATGATGGCTGATCTATCTTTCCTAGCTAATCCCATTCTCCTGTCTTCTCCCCATAACACCTGACACACGTACTAATCAAGAATCTATCTCTCTGCTTTAAAAATATCCATTGACGAACTCCACAGCCTTCTGTGGCAAAGCATTCCACAGATTCACCACCCTCTGAGTAAAGAAATTCCTTCTCATCTCCTTCCTAAAATAACGTCCTTTAATTCTGAGGCTATGATGTCTAGTCCTAGACTGTCCCACTAGTGGAAACATCCTCTCCACATCACTCTATTCAAGCCCTTCACTATTCGGTATGTTTCAATCAGGTCCCCCCTCATTCTTCTAAACTCTAGCGAGTACAGACCCAATGCCATCAAACACTCATCATAAGTTAGCCCACTCATTTCTGGGATCATTCTTGTGAACCTCCTCTGTACACTCTCCAGGGCTAGCACTGGTGCCTAAAATTGCTCGCAATACTCCAAATGCAGCATGACCAGTGCCTTATTGAGCCTCAGCATTACATCACAGTTTTTGTAGTCTAGCCCTCTTGAAATAAATGCCTACATTTGCCTTCTTTACTACCGATTCAACTTGCAGATTAACTGTAAGAGAGGCAGAAGAGGATGGAAGAAAGATTGGTAGCAGAGTCAAAGAGAAATGGACAAAGAAGATGATGGTGAGAGATGAACTAAAAATGGGAAGGAAGAGAGTGAACAAGAGTTGAAAAGAAAGTGAACAGAGGCAGTTCTGGAGAAAAGGATAGAGAATGCAATGCAAGGGATAGGGTGGATGGAGAGAGTGGCAATTAATAGGTTGATGGGAGAGAGGGGTAAATGAAGGTAGCGATTGGTAAAGGGGGTATGGAGAGAGAGAATGAGGAATGGAGAATGTGTGAGGGGATAAAGAGGACTGAGCAAGAGGGAGCGATAGAGAGCTTGAGTGGGTTAGGGATGGAGAGTGAAGGGTGGAATAAAGTGAGGAAGAGTGTTGGAAAGAGAAGGGATATAGAGTGATAGTTGGAGTGATGAAGAACTCACCATCATTCCTCCTATTATCCACAACCAACAGAAAACTAGACATTTTCCAGTGTGGGGTTGAGGGTGTCATTACTCTGCTACCCTGCCCATCCCCTACCCTTACAGCCTTCCCACCTCACCTAGCTCAATAATCATAATAAACACAATAAAGCCTTTCAGACATACCTCTGCAATATACATCTATTTGATGTGTCTCTCAAAAAGCAGCCACCTTTCAATTTTGTGTGTACTGTTGCCAAGGTATGAATCATAATCAAGCCACGACCTGCCTGTCTGTCTGCCTGCATGTAACATATAGATACAAACATCTCCTGGGAATGTCATATACTTTCTGCCAGAGTACAAATCTTGGTTTATTTTCTTCCCCACTTTGCCCAGGAGTCCTTTAGCTAATTCACACATCCACCCTACCTGAAGTATGTTTAACGGGAAAAAACTAGGGACATTCCAGACCTGTGCCTCAGTATCAAGCAGGCAGTGCAGTTACTAGCTGACCTGTTTGGGGGAGATATCAATTTTCACAAATGTCAACATACATTATACATTAATAAGCAAAAATAGCATGTTGAACATTTTCACTGTACAAAAGGTCTAGTGTGTTCTTGAATCACATTCATAGAAAGAGCATGCTAATATCCTGATTTACAGAGTTTTAACATTCCTTGTAATATCTTCATAGCTAAGAAAAGAGTTTGTTATTTGGTTACTAATAGAATCACAGAGCTCTACAGCACAGAAAAAGGTCCATCAGCCCAACTCATCCAAGATGATCAAGTTGCCTAATCAAGCTAGCCCCACTTGCCTGTACCTGACCCATATCCCTTTCCTAAGTTCCCCATGTTCAAAGTGTGAACAGCACAGTGGTGACAGCGGTAGAGTTGCTGCCTTGCAGCGCCAGAGACCCGGGTTTGATCCTGACCACGGTTGCTGTCTGTACGGAGTTTGTACGTTTTCTCTGTGATCACGTGGGTTTTCTCCAGGTGCTCTGGTTTCCTCCCACACTCCAAAGACGTGCAGGTTTGTAGGTTAATTGTTAATGACTGTGGCATATTCATTCAGGTCTGTTGTCGAGTCCCTGAACATTGCCCAGTCTACAGACTCCAAACAGTCCTGGAGTTGTTCCTCTGCCAATAACAAGACAGAGAAAATAGGATGAGAGCAAGGAGTCCCAGAGGAAAAGATATTCTGAATATGGGACCTTTTTAAGCTGCCTTAGTCAGTGGCATCACTCAGACAGTGGCTTGGCCCCCTCAGAACAATGGACTATTCACAGATCTCGATGGCAAGCAATTCAGCGGAAGGGTCCGTAATCTATTGGAATGGTACCAAGGTTACAAATACAGACAGCAAATCCTGAGAACTAGTTCATAGTGACAACTGTCTTTGCTAGGTTGCAGTGGGTCTTTAGAAAAGGACAGCAAGTTCAGTGGAGACATGATCCACCCCCATTCCCTCCCCATATCCACTTAATTGGATAACATAAAGCTGGCGACGGAAAGAGTACTTTTCTTGGATTCATATAAGAATCACATCACTAGTAACAATGTCGATTGGCTGAGCTTGGCAGAGGAAACTAAAGTGTCAGGTCAGGGCATTCAAGAATGTATAAAGAGTAAAAAAAATTGCAACTGTTGACCACAGATAAAAGTAAAATGTCAAAACATCTAATAAATGTCTTTCTCAGGCATCGTATATCTTTTAAATCCTCATTGGATCGTTGAGGCAAAAGCAACAGGAAAAAATCTGTTCTAAAAGCCTCTTGGAATAAAACTACAACTACACTGTGATGGGTGACTACTCTATGGACGTGGAATGGCTTATCTGGACCGGGTGAGATAAGGCTTGCCACTTCTTTATCCTGAATCATCACTAATTCTGACCGTGGGCTGACATAATCAACAAATCACAGAATAAAGGAATGCAGAAAGCCCCAACAAACTTTAAAAGTATGCAAAGGGAAAGACAGTCCCTCAGTCATATTGACACCATGTCCATGTTCTTCAACACATTAATGCTGATGAAACTAACTTCAGTTTGCAGGAGATTTGGCCTTTTAATGTTTAATTTTATTACCAGTATCTGTTGGCACGGTGGACCTCCTGCAGAAATTGCAATCCTTAATCCTGGACGTTAATGTGCAGAAGCAAGTCATCGAAATACGGACAAACTGATGGAAAATTGCACTGGGCATCATATGACTGAAAATTAGTGAAAGTATCATGAAGCCATGGTAACATATTGCAACATTAATTCAAAAAAGTAAAAGCAAATTTATAGCACTCTTCCTTCTTTGCAGTGACTATCTGCAGTGACCCACTGAGGATATCAATTCTCTTTGGATACTTGGGATGATAATTTGGAGTCTGATTTTCACCACTCAAGAGCAGGATGGAGTGAACTGTAGAACCAGAAGGGGGATGGTGAGTAAAAGGGAACCACTAGCAGGAAGGGGGAAGAAAAATGGCGACATTTAGTCCGGTTACTTGGGTGATGAGTGGATGGAGGAGGAGGAAAGAGAATCCACTCATCACCCATCCTATCCCTACTATGGGACCGCTATTTTTCTCCCATCCCCGTTCTCTTCATCCTTTCCTCTTAGAAAGTCAAAGAGCATGGAAACAGGTCCTGCGGTCCATCATGCCAACCAAGATACACCATCCAAGCTAGTCTCACTTGCCGTCTCATGGCATATCCCTCTAAACCTTTTCTATACATGTACCTGTCCAAACGTTTTTTAAATGTTATTATTGTACCTGGCCTCAACTACTTCATCTGGCAGCTTGTTCCATATAACCACCACACTCTGTATGGAAAAAGTTGTCCCTTTTAAATCTTTCACCCCTGATCTTAAACTTATATGCTCTAGTTCTTGATTCCCCCATCCTGGGGGGGAAAAAACAATCTATTCCTCTCATGATTTTATACACTGTTGCAAGAACATCCTTCAGCCATCTGCGCTGAAGAAATACATTCCTAGCTTGCCCAACCTCTCCCTATAGCTCAAGGCAACATCCCAGCTTTTTGGCATCTTTCCTATAGCAGGGCGGTCAAATCTGAGCACAATACCCCAAGTGCGGCCTCACTAGCAGCTCGTACAATTGTAGCTTAACATCCCAATTTCTATACTCAATTCCCTGACTGACATCAAAAGCCTTCTTCACTAACCTATATATCTGTGATGCCACTTTCAGGGAACTATGTACTAGTACTTTAGATCCCTCTGCCCTGCAGCATCCCCCAGGGCTCGACACCTCACAATGAAGGTCCTGCATCTTGTTTCTACATTTCAATCTCCCTTTCTTATCAGATACCATCATTTTCACCCATTTGTTATTACACTTAGCACCTCCAACCTTGGTTACTCAATCTTATCCTTCTCTCTCCTACCGCAATAATCTGCCAATCAATCTCTCCTTACCTGTATCCACCTATCACTTGCCAACTCTTACCCTACCTCTTCTATCATTTCACTCTACCAGTTATCTCCCGGATACCCCCATCAATCTGAAGGATTCCGACCCAAAATTTGATCCCGACCTCATCTGTACATTTACATCCACAGTTGCTGCCTGATCCATTGAGTTCCTCCAGCAGTTTGTTTTTTTGTACAATAATATTAATGATTGGTTCATTTTTATTGCAACAAAGCTATGATCATTGTTACTATCTGAATAGTGGGAAATGGCAAAGCGTCAACCTAGCTCTCAGGTGCTTAATCCTGCACACTCATCCACTCAACAGGGCCCCGGTTCTCTCCCTCACATGAAATTCACTTGATCCTGTTTGCCGTTCCCCCTCAAAACATACCCGGCCTTGTTTCTCCACTTCCCTTTAAATGTACCTGGTTCACTGGAAAAAAGTATTAGTCTTAAATAATACTTTAAAAATGAATTAATAGAATTAATAGTATTTGTGAATTCAGAGTATTTGTATATTATCTGATAGTCTAGAAAATCTGTAGGTCGGGCATCACCAGTTTCAGGCCAATATGTAAATGCAGTTTTTACAACCATTGAAACTTTGAAGTTTCTACAACCATGTTCAATGGGCTAAAAAAATGTTTAAAAAGTTTTTAAAAAAACAGACTACTGGAGGAACTCAGTAGGTCAGGCAGCCAGAGGTTGCAGAGAGACCGGATAGAAGTATGTAAAATTGTGTGTTGGACCTTCAGATGGTTTATAATGACATAAATCAAGATAACTAATCCAATGGGATCCTACTGGTCCTATACATAATCATAATAATACTTTATTAGCCAAGTATGTTTTGCGACATACGAGGAATTTAATTTGCCATACAGTCATACCAATAAAAAGCATCAGAACACACAAAAATACATTTTAACCTAAACATCCACCACAGTGACTCTTCCACATTCCTCACTGTGATGGAAGGCAAAATAAAGTTAAATCTCTTCCCTTCTTTGTTCTCCCACTGTCAGGGGCCTCGAGCCTTCCATTGAGGGGGCGATCTTGACTCCCATAGCTGGCGGTCGGGCCCTCCGTGTAGGGGGCGATCAAACTCCTGCATCAGGGGGGAATCGCAACTCCCCCGCACCAGGCGATCGGACCCCGAGTTGGGGCTGGTCAAAATCTTCTGCGTCGTTTGGAGCTTCCCGACATCAGCCTCTATTCGAGACTGCGAGCTTCTCGATGGTGAAATCCGCAGGCCGCGGTTGCAGCATCGATCCAAGGCAAGAGATCGTCTCCGATGGGTAGTCCACATCCCCGCGGTGGGGCTCAAAGTCAGTCCCGAGCAAGGTCGCCAGCACCATGATGTTAGGCCTCACAGCGACCGGAGATACGATCCGGAAAACAATTACATCTCGTCAAGGTAAGAGTTTCCCCCGACCCCCTCCCCCACCCCCCACATAAAATAAACCAGAGAACATTAACACCCTTTTAAAACATGCTAAATATAATTTAAAAAGACAGACTGTTGGCGAGGCTGTCATCATGCGGTGCCCCCTGGTGGTAAACTGACCACAGTCACCATACTGCTACCTTCTCTTTTCTATCCACCAACCAAACATAGCTCAATTGTGAATTATTCCCACTGACATCCACATTCTTTAACGTTCTAGTGCAAAGTCTTTCCTTTCCACACCACACACACACGCCAACAGGCTCTATCACACCCTTTGTCAGGTGTGAGGCCTGAGGCTTTATCACTTCCTCAGAGAAAACCTGAAAAATACTTGGGCAAGATTCCCACTTCATGAGCTTACATTATCTATAGTTTATTGTTTTTAATTTTATCCATTTAAAAATAAATTTATGTTTTTTAAGATTTCACAACATTGAAACATAGAAAATAGGTGCAGAATTACCCCGTTCCTGCTTTTTTCCATTATCCCTTATCCCTTGATTTTGTTAGCCTTAAGAGCTATATCTAACTCTCTTGAAAACATCTAGTGAATTGGCCTCCACTGCCTTCTGTAGCAGCGAACTCCACAGATTCACAACTCTCCGGGTGAAAAAAAAATTCCTTATCTCTGTCCTAAATGGCCTACTCCTTATTCTTAAACTGTGACCCCTGGTTCTGGACTCCCCCAACATCGGGAACATTTTTCTTGCATCTAGCCTGTCCAATCCCTTAAGAATTTTACATGTTTCAATAAGATACCCTCTCATCCTTCTGAATGCCAGTGAATATACGCTCAGTCGATCCATTCTTTCATCATATATCAGTCCCACCATCCTGGGAATTAACCTGATGAACCTACGTTGCACTCCCTCAATAGCAAGAATGTCCTTCCTCAAATTAGAAGACCAAAAGTGACACCCAGTAACACCAACAGTAATAGGCTTTATTATTCCAAGTTCTTATTCAATAGTTAATGTTGGAAAAGCTGGAACACTAAAATTATCAGAATGAAGGAAGGAGGAGAGGTTATTTGTCAAAGTCATAAATTATTCAATCTGCATTTTGGAGAACTAGTCAAGAGTTAGAAATCTTATTGTTCACATACCTGATTTAAAATGCTTTACTCTCAAGCTAATAATTGACAACAGTAGATGGGTAAACATCGTCATGGTAATATTTAATAGAAATGTTTTAAAAATGTTTCACATCTTTAATATTATGAAAGGAAAACATGGGTATTGTGAATGACGTCTTCCTTATATACTCACATTACCCCACACGTGGGGATTCTTTCCAATAACTAAAACATGAGTCCGTTTTGGACAGTCACTGTGGGATTGGGACTTTAGAATTATAACCTCTAGTTCAGTGAGAATTCACATTCAATGTGAATTTGCACAGATTCTTTCATAGTCAGTCCAAATGAATTAAACAATACTTTGTTGCATTTAAGGGAAGTTTTAATTAGGAAACATACAATTCTATTTCTTCAAGTTTCAACTGCTCTCTTTCTAAAGAATTACATCAAGAGAGATCAAAGACAGGAAGACAAACTACTTCTCTTGTTGTTATCCGTTTCTGCTATTCTGAGCCTTCCCCAGATTATTAATAGACGATTAATGTCTAATCATTGAGGGCAGTGTGTCCACAAGAGAATCTTTAATCTGTCACATTAGTTGAACCGAGCTAAAATATAATTTGAATGAATTGAGCTATTTTCAGTGACCTTGAACTGGAGATGGGGAATAACAGGAATAATTTCATTTCTGATCTTTATTCATTACTTGCCAACTTCATGTTGGCTGAAAGAATTAAAGGTCATCATTTTACACTATCATGGTCAAACAAGTAACATACGCAGACTGACTCAACTCCCTCACTTAAGTCATCAGATGGGAGCTGACACACTCATAAAAGGTGAGGCAAAAACAAAAATAGCAGGAAAACAGGAAGGAAGCATTCATTAAGGTTTACTGTCTGAACTATGATTTAATGAGCTCCCATGACAATATCTGATACTATGGAAATAAATGGTGCAGGAACAAATTTTCTAACAACCAGGAAAAAGTTTAAATATCTCCAAGGTCACATACTTCATCTAACCTTACTCTGTCAAGAGATAAGAACACCTAAACTTGCGTCCATTGTAAGCATCACCAATCCAGAAGGAGTTGAATCAAATTATGAGTCAATGTATATGGCTTAGTTGTATGGTTCACAGGAGTGAATGTTTCCCCTGTAGTGAAGTAATTACAATGTTTGTTGGCAAACAGCAACTAGCAAGGGTGAAGAGAAAAGACATGTGGATTGATAATTATTCCAGAATTGCCTTTGGTCATATTTGCACATCCCAACTTTCCCTTGGGTGGTCTAATCACAGTGCTGGAATCCTGCAATGGCAGAATGACTTTTTAATGATTATCCCTCCATACTTTTTCAGTCCATGTCCTTGGTACGTTTTTAAGAAAGGCAGGAGAGAGCCAACAGGGAATTATAGATCAGTTAGCCTGACATCGGTGGTGGGGAAGTTGCTGGTGTCAATTATAAAAGATGAAATAGCGGCACATTTGCATAGCAGTGGCAGGTTCGGTCCGAGTCAGCATGGATTTATGAAGTGGAAATCATGATTGAGTAATTTTCTGGATTTTTTGAGGATGTAACTGGGGAAAATGGACAAGGGAGAGCCAGTGGATGTAGTGTACCTGGACTTTCAGAAAGCATTTGATAAGGTCCGCCATAGTAGATTAGTGGGCAAAATTACAGCACATGGTATTGGGGGTTGACATGGATAGAAAATTGGTTGGCAGACAAAGACTAGGGATTAACGGGTCCCTTTCAGAATGGCAGGCAAACTAGTGGCAGACTAGTGGGGTACCGCAAAGCTTGGTGCTGGGACCACAGCTATTTACAATATATACTAATGATTTGGATGAAGGGATCAAAAGTAACATTAGAAAATTTGCAGATGACACAAAGCTGGGCGGCAGTGTGAACTGTGAGGAGGATGCTATGAGGATGCAGGGTGATCTGGACAGGTTGGGTGTGGACAGATGCATGGCAGATGCAGATTAATGTGGATAAATGTGAGGTTATCCACTTTGGTGGCAAAAGCAGGAAGGTAGATTATTATCTAAATGGTGTCAATTTGGGAAAAGGGGAAGTACAATGGGATCTGGGGGTCCTTGTTCATCAGTCACTGAAAGTAAGCATGCATGTACAGCAGGCAGTGAAGAAAGCAAATGGCATGTTGGCCTTCATAACAAGAGGAGTTGAGTATAGGAGCAAAGAGGTCCTTCTGCAGTTGTATAGGGCCCCAGTGAGACCACACCTGAAGTATTGTGTGCAGTTTTAGTCTCTAAATTTGAGGGACTATAAAACCCGGAAGTGTTGTGCCTCAGTCAGTCTCTGCAAGATGGGGGAAGTGAGAGGGTTACGTCTCTCAGTCTGAGCTGTGAATAACACTGAACACATGTCTAGTAAACTGTGAGTGTGGTTTTACTGACCTTGAGTGCCCTTAATGTGGTTTGAAAATGAAAATGAAAATGTGGTTGGTTGAAGTAAAAGCACTGCAAATGTTTGGTGGGGGGTTTGGGTTGAAGTAAAAGCACTGTAAATGATTGGTGGGGGGTTTCAGTTGAAGTAAAAGCACTGCAAATGGTTGGAAGTCTAAACTTGACAACTTTCTGTTTGCACTGTATATTGATTTTAGATAAAACGCTACTACTTACGGCTGTGATTTTTGGCCATCTTACTCAGTCCCCCTCCGCTCATCAGGTGCAGAGGATTCTTCCCATCAATGAAAAATAAAAGTGTTATTAGTGTTTAAAAAATGTTGAGAATCTCTCTCCTGTCAATCACGCCATGAATGCCACACCTTTTCTGGTGGGAGGGGGGAGGGATTATAAAACCCGGAAATGTGGGTGTCGCTCAGTCTCTGCATGATGGGGGAGGGAGAGGCAGGACTCTGTCTGAGCTGTGAATCAACTGAACATGCTGAATGTCTACTGAACTGTGAGTGTGGTGTTTTGTGTGGTTTTATGGTGGTTTCACCCTGCTTGAAATGATATGAAACTGCATTTGAATGTGGTGACCTTGCACCCTGCATGAAATAGTATGAAACTGCATTTGAATGTGGTGGGCCTTACACCCTGCATGAAATGGTATGAAACTGCACTTGAATTTGGTGGGCCTTGCACCCTGCTTGAAGTGGTATGAAACTGCACTTGAATTCGGTGGCCTTGCACCCTGCTTGAAGTGGTCTTAAACTGCACGAATTCGGTGGCCTTGCACCCTGCTTGAAGTGGTAGGAAACTGCACTTGAATTCAGTGGCCTTGCACCCTGCTTGAAGTGGTAGGAAACTGCACCTGAATTTGGTGGCCTTGCACCCTGCTTGAAATGGTAGGAAAATGTTTTTGAATTTGGTGGCCTTGCACCCTGCTTGAAATGGAATTTCAGGGAATAGCCGTTAGTCAACTGCCAGCCCACCAGCCGTGAGTGAGCTGCCAGCACATCAGGTTTGAGGGACTGAGCTGCTTACCCCAAGAATCCATTTGGCCCACAATGTCCATACTATCCCTCTGGAGACCAGTCCCTTCAGCCCACAACACCTATACCAGTGTTCCAGAAAGCCCCCACCCCCCCCCCCCCCCCCCGACTGACCACCAATATTGGAATTGGTGGAGAGGCGGAATATTGTTGGGGGTCCAGCCCTCCCGTGTGAACTTGGTCTAGTACTGTATAGTTCTATCAGATCAGCACGGCCTCTTTTGCTCCAGGGGAAACGAGCTCAGCTATCCAATTTCTTCCCATAACTAAAGTCCTCTAAACTAAGCAATATCTTGGGGAATTTCCTCTGCACTCTTTATAATGCCATCAACTGCAGTTCTAATCTGAAGTAGGAAGTAGAACTTCCAGAACTTGCAAGTATTTGACAGAACTTCAGACTCCACCTGCATTATTCATCGAAAACTTGGATTTATGGCTGCTGCTCCCTGAACACACAAGTCAAGAGGCCACCCTGCAGAGACCCATTTTCCTCCTTCTCCTCCTCTCCTTCCTTCTGCCATTCATTATCTGCCTCCTTTTCCACCACCTCTTTGTCATCCTGGAAGCCCAACAGGACTGACAATGAAAACTAATCTACAAATTGAAGCTAGCATCAATGCTACCAGGACCAGTTGTGGGGAAAATAAAAGACAAGACGGAACAAGAAAATCTCATGAAAGTGAAAATCTTGATTGAAAGTGTGTGTGTGAATGCAAAAGGTTAATGTTAGAACATAACATTTTTTCTGAGCGACGCTTTGATCATTTGTATTGTCAATGTAGGCAGTCCCCAGATAATCAACAGGTTCTTTTTATCCATAACATCCATAAGTTATCTTTTGTCTTTAAGCTGGTAAATGCACATCATTCATTTCTTATGGTTATCACATCTCCACAATAGTCCAATTAATGGCATTAAAGACATATAAAACTGATAAGAAAGGACAATAACCAAAATTGTAAGAGAGAGGAAACTAGTAATGCTTTTAGCAATGAACAAACAAGTATGTCAGACTCTTGAATTTAATAATATTATGGGAGCTCACTCATATGTACGAGTGTCCATAAGTCAGGCATTGGTAACCCGGGAATGACTGGTCTCTGCCCTGATTTACTGAACCAAAAGCTTTGCAACCAGAGAGTCATAGTGTCATACAGCGTGGAAACAGGCCCTTCCGCCCAACTTACCCATACCAACCAACATGTCCCATCTACACTAGTCCCACTGGCCTGCGTTTGGCCCATATTCCTCTAAACGTGTCCAATGTATGTACCTGCCTAACTGTGTCTTAAACTTAAATGTTCCAATAGCCCATGCTTCAACTACCTCCTCTGGCAGCTCGTTCCATACACCCACCACCCTTTTGTGAAAAAGTTATCCCTCAGATTCCTATTAAATCTTTCCCCCCTTCACCTTAAACCAATGTCCTCTGGTTCTTGATTCCCCCACTCTGGGGAAGAGATTCTCAGATTCAGATTCAATTTTAATTGTCATTGTCAGTGTACAGTACAGAGACAACGAAATGCATTGATCCATTCCCCTCATTATTTTATACATCTCTATACGATCACCCCTCATCCTCTTACATTCCAAGAAATCGATTCCAAGCCTGCTCAACTGCTCCCGATAGCTCATACCCTCGAGTCCCGGCAACATCCTCGTAAATCTTCTCTGTACCCTCTCCAACTTGACAAAATTTTTCCTATATCATGGTGCCCACAACTGAACACAATACTCTAATTGCGGCCTCACCTACGTCTTATATATCTGCAATATGACCTCCCAACTTAATTTCTCAATATTCTGAATATGACTGATGAAGGCCAATGTGCCATCTTTGATATTGGACGTTATACACAATTTAATTAACCACGATTTCCTCACTGCACCAAAGAAGTCCATTTCGGTCCATCATGACTATCCTGGTTCAAAGCGCAATGATATTCCTCGTGAATTTTCCTTGAATATCCCTGTATTCTCCCTATATTCCCATCAATTTTCACGCTCCATTTAAATTAATTCCTGCCACCTACAATCTACATTGTAATCCTCTATTTTAAGGACTCAGTATAACGCACCACCACTCCTGTGTTAAAAATTAAATTCCACTCTTGATTTTCCACGATGCAAGTAATAAGCACAGAAGGAGGCCATTCACCCATGATGCCTGTATTGGCTTTGTTGTAAATTATCAATTTAGTCTCATTCCCCCATTCTTTCTTTTTAGACCTACATTTATTCACTAAGAATGAATCCAATTCTCTTTTGAAAGTTATAGGATTTGTATCCACCACCCTGGCAGGCAACTCATTCTCGGTCATAGCCACTAATTGTATCTTTTTTTTCTGCCAAGCATCTCAATCTGGTTCCCTCTGCTAATGGAAATTAAAACATTTCCCTCATTGACTTCATCAAAACAATACAATTTTAAAAGCTGCCATCAAAGTTTCTGTTCTAAAGAAAATAATTCCACTGTTTCTCATCTCGCATTCCTGGTAACATTCTAGTATAGCTCCTCTGCACCTCTTCTGAACGGGTGATGCACAGAAAATGATACAACACTCAAGCTTAGGCAGAATATGTTTAGGAGCCTCGTTGAATTTTGCACACAATGCCTCTATTTATAAGGCCAAGGATTCAAGATGTTTTTTTCATAACTTTATTTAATCTCCTGCCATCTTAAGCCTGCACATCTCAGTTCCTTTATCTCCTTTGACGTCATATCATATAGTTTGCAGTTTATACTATATACTGTTTCACTTATTAACATTTTTATAAAATACTTTTGTGCTCAGAGAAAAATATTTCCCAGATGAGAATGCGGCAAGAGTTACACTTTTCTCCATCTTAAAATTATCAGAATTAAAACCATCAAACTGTGGGTGCTATGGCTATAATTGATGTAAAAGTATAATGTTGAAAATGGTTACATCTATAGATTAAATTGTCAAGTGTAATTTTGAAGTATGACATTTGCATGTACTTTAGATGTAATGGGGAGATTTAAATATGACATTTTTCAGAAGTTCACGTTATAGGAGTAGAATTAGCCCATTTGGCCTATCGAGTCCACTCCGCCATTCAATCATGGCTGATCTCTGCCTCCTCCTCCCATTTTCCTGCCTTCTCCCCATAACCCATGACACCCTTTCTAATCAAGAATTTATCCATCTCTACCTTAAAAATAACCATTGACTTGGCATCCACACCCCTCTGTGGCAATGAGTTCCTCAGATTAACTACCCTCTGACTAAAGAAGTTCATCCTCTCCTCACCTTTTTAAAAGAGCGCCCTTTAATTCTGAGGGTATGACCTCTGGTCCTAGACTCTCCCACCAGTGGAAACATCCTTTCCACATTCACTCAATCTATGCCTTTCATTATTCTGCAAGTATCAATGAAGTCCCCCCTCAACCTTCTAATCTCCAGCGAGTAGAGGACCAGTGCAGTCATATGCTCATCATATGCTATCTCACTCATTCCTGGGATTATTCTTGTAAACCTCCAGTGGACCATCTCCAGAGCCAGCACATCCTTCCACAGATATGGGGCCCACATTTGCTCACAGTAGTCCAAATGCGGCTGACCAGCGCCTTACAGAGCCTCAGCATTACATCTCTGTTTTTGTATTCCAGTCTTCTTGATATAAATGCTAACATTAACTGCCTTCCTTACTACCTTACTTTTAAGATTTCAGATGGAGAAATCATGGCAAGGTAGCTTGTTGTTTTAAAGAAAACAAGAAATGGACTCCATCACATGACATTTTAAAACTTAAATAAAGAATCAGTACTTCTACAATGAAAATCCCACCCGAGCCTAACAATTTATGCAAAGCTTTAAATTAGAGAATTGAATTAGAATGGGATATTGAGTGAACTGGTGGGGGTTTTTTTTAAGATACAAAGGCCATCTGATCCAACTGAGATGTTTACAGTTGTGGAGGTGGTTAATAGGCTGGAGAGAGATTAATTCTTCACTCTTATAGGAGATCTCATAATAGGAGGAATTTTACATTTAAATAGAAATGGGTATAAAAATAAATGCAACAAAAAAACTTAATTAGACAAGGAGAAAAAAGCACACAGTCCCTGCCGGCCCTTGGATACAAAGTGAATCATTGTATTAAAACTAGAGACAGAAGCTCAACTGGAACAAAGGTTCATAACAAGGTTTGAAAAAAAGATAGGCTGACAAACTGGATTGTTCCGTGTCAGTTATTGGTACTATGGAAGCCAATTTGGCTGGAGTTTCAACCATGAATCGCAATTGCACAATTGTGGTAAGCCTCACAATACTTGTTAAATCCACACTAGTTAGAGCTATGCAAAGCAGACAGTTGCAATTGTTGATGCTCCTATAATGCTAATCTAATGCTTGTTCTGCCAACTTGAGTCCCAACATATTGTGTTAGCTGCATTCTAGGAAGCTGGTCCAAACAGCATAAAGAACCTCCACCATACGTTCAATTTAAAGATTTCTGTATTACTTAAATTGTAGTGACAAAAATAGAACATAGAGCAAACAGTACAACACAGGCCTTTCGGCCCACAATGTGCCGAACATGAGGCCAAGATAAACTAATCTCATCTGCATGTACATGACCCATGCCCATCCATTCCCTGCATATCCATTATCCTATCTAAAAGCCTCTTAAAGCCACCATAGTATCCACCTCCTCCCTAGCAGCTTGTTCCAGCATCCACCACACTCTGTGAAAAAAGCTTGCCCTGTGAATCTCCTTTAAACTTTGTCGCCCCACAAGCATTCCAACAACTTTATTTACCACTCTATCTAATTGTGTTGCCACTTTCAGGGAGCTGTGGACCTGGACCCCAAATTCCATCTGTACATCTATGCTGTTAAGGATTTTGCCATTAACTGTACACTTTCCCCTTGCATTCAACCTCCCAATGAGCAATGTGTCGGAACTTGATCTCACAGTCTCCATCACAGGAAATAGACTCCGTCAGTTTCGCCACCTCCAACGTGACCCCACTACTCGCCACATCTTCCCATCTCCCCCCATATCTGCCTTCCGCAAAGACTGCTCCCTCCATAACTCCCTTGTCAATTCTTCCCTTCCCTCTCGGTCCACCCCCTCCCCGGGCACTTTCCCTTGCAACCGCAAGAGATGCAACACTTGTCCCTTTACCTCCCCCCTCGACTCCGTTCAAGGACCCAAGCAATCGTTCCAGGTGCGACAGAGGTTTACCTGCATCTCTTCCAACCTCATCTATTGCGTCCGCTGCTCTAGATGTCAGCAGATCTATATCGGTGAGACCAAGCGGAGGTTGGGCGATCGTTTCGCCGAACACCTCCGCTCGGTCCGCAATAACCAAGCTGACCTCCCGGTGGCTCAGCACTTCAACTCCCCCTCCCACTCCGCCTCCGACCTCTCTGTCCTGGGTCTCCTCCATGGCCACAGCGAGCAGCACCGGAAATTGGAGGAACAGCACCTCATATTCCGTTTGGGGAGTCTGCACCCCGGGGGCATGAACATCGAATTCTCCCAATTCTGTTAGTCCTTGCTGTCTCCTCCCCTTCCTCAGCTCCCCTGCTGTCTCCTCCCACCCTCCAGCCTTCTGGCTACTCCTCCTTTTCCCTTTCTTGTCCCCACCCACCCCCACCCCCGATCAGTCTGAAGAAGGGTTTCGGCCCGAAACGTTGCCTATTTCCTTCGCTCCATAGATGCTGCTGCACCCGCTGAGTTTCTCCAGCTTTTCTGTGTAACCAACAGGAAATAGACTATTGACTGATGTTTATTACAAACCCACTGACTCCCACAACTATTTTGACTACACATCTTCCCACCCTGCTTCCTGCAAAGACTCTAACCCCTACTCCCAATTCCTCCATCTACGCACATCTGCGCCCAAGATGAAGTGTTCCATACTAGAACATCCGAGATGTCCTCATTCTGTAGTGAACGGGAGTTCCCCTCTCCCATCATAGATGAGGTCCTCACTCGTGTCTCCTTGGTACCCCGCAGCTCCGCCCTTGCCCCCCCCTCCCTCTAGTCGCACCAGAGACAGAGTCCCCCTAGTCCTTACCTTCCTTCCCATCAGCCGTCGCATACAACACGTACTGTAATCCTCCGAAATTTCCGCCACCTCCAACGGGATCCCACCACCAGCCACATTTTCCCGTCTCCACCTCTTTCCGCCTTCCGCAGAGACCGTTCCATCCACAACTCCCTGGTTAACTCATCCCTTCCCACCCCCTCCCAGGTACCTTCCCCTGCAACTGCTGAAGATGCAACACCTGTCGCTATACCTCCTCCCTTGACTCTGTCCAGGGACCCAAACAGTCTTTTCAGGTTAGGCAGAGGTCACCCATTCCTTCTCTCCAGAGTTGCTGCCTGTCCCGCTGAGTTACTCCAGCTTTTTGTGTCTATCTCCCAAGGAGCAACACTTGCTTCGATTAAACTGCCATTCATCCAACCATTTCTGTAGCTGATCAATAGCCCACTGTGTAATTTAATAGCCTTCCTCACTGTCCACAACTCCAACAATGATGGAAACATTGAATGGAATAGGTGACAGTGATGAATGATCCATCATCAGGATCTACAATAAATCCTTCAATTACTTAGAGAGTTGTGTGGTGATGGGTAGGCAGTGCAATCTTTTTAGGGAATTTACTTTGTTTGTTTTTGGAAATCAGAGATGACACATTTTGTCCAAAAAATAGGTACGTTGATCAATATTCCACTGAGTCTAGCATGATCACAAGCAAAGCGAAAAAGTCTGAAGGCAAGACCTCCCTAGAAGAGGATATTAAAGAAATTGGTAGAAAAGAAATCTAGAAGTAGACCTATTCCCACCAGGTATTTGGGGTTCAATAAGCTAGTTCGGTATTCCGAAAAATGCAAGGAATCATGGGATTTGTCAAAGGTCGAACGCTATAGATAAAAATCGAACGAAGCGCTGTAGATTCAGTGAGTTAGTTTGGGTCTGATTTTTTTGTCTTTTTTTAGTGGGAGACCGGGGGGGTTGGTAGACCGGGAGGGGGAGAGACCGGGGGCAGGGAGCCGGGGGGCCGGGGGGGGGGGGGGGGGGGGGGGGGGGGGGGGGGGGGAAGACCAGGCGGGGGGGGGAAGACTGGCTGGGCGAGAGGGAGACCGAACAGGGGGGTGGGGGGGGAAAGACCTGGGGTGGGGGGAGGGAAGACCGGGGTGGGGGATGGAAGACCGGGGGGGGGGGGGGGGGTGGAAGACCGGGGTGAGGAGACCCAGAGGGGTGGGGTGGGGGGGTAGGGGGGGGGAGGTGAGACTGAAGTGGCTCTCATCTGCAGAACCGCACCTCGTCTGCAGCCAGGATTGAAGCCGTGTCCCCGGCGCTGTAAACGCTGCCGAACCACCACTGTCCCCCCTCTCAAGTGTCCCATCCCCACCCAGGGGGGGGGCGGAGAATTGAATACTCCAATTTTTCGTAACTTATCCTCCTTCCACCTTACCCCTTTCCCACCTTCCCCCTCTCTTCCCCCTCCACATCTGACTTCACAATTCGCAACTCTTCAATCCTTTTGACTCACACTTCTGTTTTTTTCTTTGAGTAATGAGTAATTGAGTAATGAGGAAGGGTTAGTTAGCAGTCTTGTTGTGTGTGGCCCCTTGGGAAAGAGTGACCATAATATGGTTGAGTTCTTCATTAGAATGGAGAGTGACATTGTTAATTCAGAAACAAGGGTCCTGAACTTAAAGAAAGGTGACTTTGAGGGTATGAGACGTGAATTGGCCAAGATAGACTGGCAAATGATTCTTAAAGGGTTGACGGTGGATATGCAATGGAAGGCATTTAAAAACTGCATGGATGAACTACAACAAGTGTTCATCCCAGTTTGGCAAAAGAATAAATCAGGGAAGGTAGTGCATCCGTGGATAACAAGGGAAATCAGGGATAGTATCAAAACAAAAGATGAAGCATACAAATTAGCTAGAACAAGTAGCCTACCAGAGGACTGGGAGAAATTCAGAGTCCAGCAGAGGAGGACAAAGGGCTTAATTATGAAAAGGAAAATAGAGTATGAAAGAAAACTGTCAGGGAACATAAAAACTGACTGAAAAGTTTTTTATAGATATGTGAAGAGGAAAAGATTAGTTAAAACAAATGTAGGTCCCTTGCAGTCAGAAACAGGTGAATTGATCATGGGGAACAAGGACATGGCAGACAAATTGAATGACTACTTTGGTTCTGTCTTCACTAAGGAAGACATAAACAATCTACCGGAAATAGCAAGGGACCGGGGGTTAAATGAGATGGAGGAACTGAGTGAAATCCAGGTTAGCCGGGAAGTGGTGTTAGGTAAATTGAATGGATTAAAGGCCGATAAATCCCCAGGGCCAGATAAGTTGCATCCCAGAGTACTTAAGGAAGAAGCCGCAGAAATAGTGGATGCATTAGTGACAATTTTTCAAAACTCTTTAGATTCTGGAGTAGTTCCTGAGGACTGGAGGGTAGCTAATGTAACCCCACTTTTTAAAAAGGGAGGGAGAGAGAAAACGGGGAATTACAGGCTAGTTAGTCTAACATCGGTGGTGGGGAAAATTCTGGAGTCAGTTATTAAAGATGGGATAGCAGCACATTTGGAAAGTGGTGAATTCATTGGACAAAGTCAGCATGGATTTATGAAAGATAAATGGTATTGGGGGTTCAGTATTGATGTGGATAGAGAACTGGCTGGCAGACAGGAAGCAAAGAGTGGGAGTAAACGGGTCCTTTTCAGAATGGCAGGCAGTGACTAGTGGGGTGCCGCAAGGCTCAGTGCTGGGACCCCAGCTATTTACAATATATATTAATGATCTGGATGAGGGAATTGAATGCAACATCTCCAAGTTTGCGGATGACACGAAGCTGGGGGGCAGTGTTAGCTGTGAGGAGGATGCTAGGAGGCTGCAAGGTGACTTGGATAGGTTGGGTGAGTGGGCAAATGGGCAGATGCAGTATAATGTGGATAAATGTGAGGTTATCCACTTTGGTGGCAAAAACAGGAAAGTAGACTATTATCTGAATGGTGGCCGATTAGGAAAAGGGGAGATGCAACGAGACCTGGGTGTCATGGTACACCAGTCATTGAAAGTAGGAATGCAGGTGCAGCAGGCAGTGAAGAAAGCAAATGGTATGTTAGCATTCATTGCAAAATGATTTGAGTATAAGAGCAGGGAGGTTCTACTGCAGTTGTACATGGTCTTGGTGAGACCACAGCTGGAGTATTGTGTACAGTTTTGGTCTCCTAATCTGAGGAAAGACATTCTTGCCATAGAGGGAGTACAGATAAGGTTCTTCATATGAAGAAAGACTGGATAGACTCGGCTTGTACACGCTGGAATTCAGAAGATTGAGGGGGAATCTTATAGAAACTTACAAAATTCTTAAGGGGTTGGACAGGCTAGATGCAGGAAGATTGTTCCCGATGTTGGGGAAGTCCAGAACTAGGGGTCACAATTTAAGGATAAGAGGGAAGTCTTTTTGGCCCGAGATGAGAAAATCATTTTTTACACAGAGAGTGGGGAATCTGTGGAATTCTCTGCCACAGAAGGTAGTTGAGGCCAGTTCATTGGCTATATTTAAGAGGGAGTTAGATGTGGTCCTTGTGGCTAAAGGGATCAGGGGGTATGGAGAGAAGGCAGGGATGGGATACTGAGTTGGATGATCAGCCATGATCATATCGAATGGCGGTGCAGGCTCGAAGGGCCGAATGGCCTACTCCTGCACCTATTTTCTATGTTTCTATGTTTCTTCTCTGTCCAACCATCAGTCTGAAGAAGAGACCCAACCCTAATTATCAACCATCCATGTCCTCCAGGGATGCTGCCTGACTCGCTGAATTACTCCAACACTTTGTGTCTTTTTTTGTAAACCATCATCAACATTTCATGGCATGTTACCTTAATGACTCCCAATCTGCATATCTTGCAGAAAAGTGAACAATTAAAATAAGAATTTCTTTCCATCAAGTTGTGAATTATTTTAGCTCATAAAAGTAAATTTGAACTTTTCTCAGGTTTCTTCATTATTGTTTCTGCTTTGTCCCTTTCTTAAACAAATCTTTTTCCCTTTATTTCATTCCCTGGAGAAAACTTGAGATTGAATTTAATTATTTCAAATCACCCTCCTTCTCAATATTTCCTATTTATTCTCAAATTGTTAAAAAATCATTGGTTAAGAAACAAAGTTAGTTTTTTTCTTTACCAAAATGCCATGTGTCTTAATTATACCATTGTCTCACACTTCCAAAGACTTTATACAGGTGCAGGTGCACAACCTTTTATCCGAAAGCCTTGGGACCAGACACTTGTCGGATTTCGGACATTTTCGGATTTCAGAATGGAAGATTTTTAGCGTAGATTAGGTAGGTAGCGCGGGCGGCTTGAAAAGTCTGGAGCAGCTGCCTCCTCCCCGGAGACCGGGAGAATCATTGCATAAATGTTAGTCAGTTAGTTTGGAGGGATTTTATGTGGTGGTGGTGGTGTAGGGGTGAAGGGGGAAACTTTAATTCTTAGTCCCCTACCTACCTGGTCGGCGACTCCCAACCTCGCGGAGCTGGGGGCTCCGTCCGGCCGCGGGCGGCGCCGGTTGTAGCTCCGACCCCGGCAACTCTACCCCTGGCTGCGAGGCGCTCCAAATCCAGCGCGGCGACGTCCCAGCTCCGAGAATGTCGGGAGTCGGCGGCATCGCAGCGCTGGGATACCAGCGGGGAGCGGGCAATGCCTTACCGGGTCGCCGTGCGGCAAGCTCCGGAGCGCTGTGGCCGCCTTCTTCCAACATTCGCGGAGCGTCGCTGGATTTGGAGCCGCGGAGCTGGGGGCTCCGTCCGGCCGCGGGCAGCGCCGGTTGGAGCTCCGACCCCGGCAACTCTACCCCTGGCTGCACGGCTCCAAATCCAGCGACGCTCCGCGATGTTGTGTGTCGGCGGCCACAGCGCTCCGGAGCTTGCCGCACGGCGACCCGGTAAGGCATTGCCCGCACCCCGCTGGTATCCCAGCGCTGCGACGCGCCGACTCCCGACATTCGCGGAGCTGGGGCGTCCGGCCGCGGGCCGCGCTGGATTTGGAGCGCCTCGCAGCCAGGGGTAGAGTTGCCGGGGTCGGAGCTACAACCGGCGCCGCCCGCTGCCCCACCGGCCACAGCGCTGCGGAGCTTACTGCACGGCGACCCGGTAAGGCATTGACCGCTCCCCGCCTCTCCGACTAGGTAGGGGACTAAGAATTAAAGTTTACCCCTTCACCCCCCTTCACATAAAAGCCCTCCAAACTAACTGACTAACATTTAAGCAATGATTTACAGATGTTTAAGCGTCTCCCGGTCTCCAGGGAGGAGGCAGCCGCTACAGTAGTACAGACCTGGGTTGACCGTTTTGGGTCAAGTTTGGCGCCAAACGCGAGCTTTGGTGCGCAGACGACATCTGGAAAAAATGGCCGGTTTTCGGAGCTTTTCGGTTTCTGGAACTCCGGATAAAAGGTTGTGCACCTGTACATAAAACTGAATAATGCATGTGCAAGTACCAGTTCAGCAATATCATTGTACGCAGTTCTGGTCACCCCATTAGAGGAAGAATGTGGAGGTTTTGGAGTGGGTGCGGAAAAGTTTACGAGAATGCTGCCTGGATTAGAAAGTATTACCTATAAGGAGAGGTTGGTCAAACTTGGATTGTATTATTTGGAACGCTGGAGGTTGAGAAACTTAGAATTACAGAAAAGTACGATAGGCATAGATAGGATAGACAATCAGAACTTTTTTCCAGGGTGTAAATGTCAAGGACAAGAGACCTGTAAGGTGAGAGAGGAAACATTTACAGAGATTTGTAGGACAGGTTTCTTTTACAGAGTGGAGGGTGCTTGGTACAATCATCCGGGGTGATAGTGGAGGCATGTATGATTGTGGCATTTAAGATGTTTTTAGATATGCATATGGATAGGCAGGAAATGGAAGGATATACAGTGGCTTGCAAAAGTTTTCATACCCCTTGAACTTTTCCACATTTTGTCACGTTACAACCACAAACGTAAATGTATTTTATTGGGATTTTATGTGATAGACCAACACAAAGTGGTGCATAATTGTGAAGTGGAAGGAAAATGATACATGGTTTTCAAATTTTTTTTACAAATAAAAAACTGAAAAGTGTGGCGTGCAAAAGTATTCAGCCCCCCTAAGTCAATACTTTGTAGAACCACCTTTTGCTGCAATTACAGCTGCAAGTCTTTTGGGGTATGTCTCTACCAGCTTTGCACATCTAGAGACTGAAATTTTTGCCCATTCTTCTTTGCAAAATAGCTCAAGCTCAGTCAGATTGGATGGAGAGCGCCTGTGAACAGCAATTTCAAGTCTTGCCAGAGATTCTCAATTGGATTTAGGTCTGGACTTTGACTGGGCCATTCTAACACATGAATATGCTTTAATCTAAACCATTCCATTGTAGCTCTGGCTGTATGTTTAGGGTCATTGTCCTGCTGGAAGGTGAACCTCCGCCCCAGTCGCAAGTCTTTTGCAGACTCTAACAGGTTTTCTTCCAAGATCGCCCTGTATTTGGCTCCATCCATCTTCCCATCAACTCTGACCAGCTTCCCTGTCCCTGCTGAAGAAAAGCATCGCCACAGCATGATGCTGCCACCACCATATTTCACAGTGGGGATGGTGTGTTCAGGGTGATGTGCAGTGTTAGTTTTCCGCCACACATAGCGTTTTGCATTTAGGTCCAAAAACTTCAATTGTGGTCTCATCTGACCAGAGCACCTTCCTCCACATGTTTGCTGTGTCCCCCACATGGCTTGTGGCAAACTGCAAACGGGACTTCTTATGGCTTTTTTTCAACAATGGCTTTCTTCTTGCCACTCTTCCATAAAGGCCCGATTTGTGGAGTGCACGACTAATAGTTGTGCTGTGGACAGATTCTCCCACCTGAGCTGTGAATCTCTGCAGCTCCCCCAGAGTTACCATGGGCCTCTTGGCTGCTTCTCTGATCAATGCTCTCCTTGCCCGGCCTGTCAGTTTAGGTGGACGGCCATGTCTTGGTAGGTTTGCAGTTGTCCCATTCGGATGATGGATTGAACAGTGCTCTGTGAGATGTTCAAAGCTTGGGATATTTTTTTATAACCTAACCCTGCTTTAAACTTCTCCACAACTTTATCCCTGACCTGTCTGGTGTGTTCCTTGGGCTTCATGATGCTGTTTGTCACTAATGTTCTCTAACAAACCTCTGAGGCCTTCACAGAACAGCTGTATTTATACTGAGATTAGATTACCCACAAGTGGACTCTATTTACTAATTAGGTGACTTCTGAAGGCAATTGGTTGCACTGGATTTTATTTAGGGGTATCAGAGTAAAGGGGGCTGAATACTTTTGCACGCCACACTTTTCAGTTTTTTATTTGTAAAAAAATGTGAAAACCATGTATCATTTTCCTTCCACTTCACAATTATGTGCCACTTTGTGTTGGTCTATCACATAAAATCCCAATAAAATACATTTACGTTTGTGGTTGTAATGTGACAAAATGTGGAAAAGCTCAAGGGGTATGAATACTTTTGCAAGCCACTGTAGATTATGTGCAGGTAGAAGGACATTGTCGGCCAAAGCACATGTCCTATGCTGTTTTACGTTCTGACGGTTTGACAGTCACAGTCACAGAGGCCTACGTCAGAAGATCCTTCAGGGGGTGAACCCTCAGAAAGCACCTGGACCTGATGGTATACCCGGTCGAGTTCAGACCAACTGGGGGAAGTTTTTGCAGACATTTTCAACCTCTCACTCCTGAGGTCTGAGGTTCCATCTGCTTTAAGAGGGCATCAATAACACCGGTGCCCAACAAGAGTAAGGTGACGTGCCTCAATGACTATCGGCCAGTGGCACTATTGCCTGTGGTGATGAAGTGCTTTAAGAGGTTGGTTATTGTGCACATCAACTCCTACCTCGACAAGAACCTCGACCCGTTACAGTTCGCATACCGCCACAACAGGTCAACGGAGGATGAAATGTCACTGGCTCTCCACTCCGCATTGGACCACTTGGACAATAAAAACACTTACGTCATGCTGTTGTTTATAGACTACAGCTCGGCGTTTAATACCATCACCTCTTCCAAGCTGGTTACCAAGCTCACGGAACTGGGTCTCTGCGCATCCCTCTGCAATTGGATCCTCGACTTCCTCATCACAGACCAGTATGTTCGAATTGGGGGAAACACTTCATCCTCAGTAACAAATAGTACGGGAGCACATCAATGCTGCGTGCTCAGCCCCCTGCTTTACTCACTCTATACCCATGATTGTGTAGCCGAACATAGTGCGAACTCCATCATCAAGTTCGCCGACAACACCACTGTTGTTGGGCGAATCACAGATGGGGATGAGTCAGAAGTGAGATCGACCGACACCACAAATGGTGCCAGCACAACAACCTGGCTCTCAACATCAGTAAGATCAAGGAACTGATTATGGACTTTGGTAGGGGAAGGATGAGGACCCACAATCCTGTTCACATCAATGGGACGAAGGTGGAGAGGATCAAAAACTTCAAATTCCTGGGCGTGCATATTTCCGAAGATCTTTCCTGGACCCAGTGTTAATCCTGGTCAAATTGGAGAGACTAGGAACGTAAAATTGAGTAAAAGCTTCTGGGCTGTTAGGCCATTTGGTCAGGTTAAAAGTGCTTTCTGTAGAAATGGAACAAGTTGCAGAATGGTGCCAGTTTGTCTAGAGCCTAGATCAGAGCTGCAGGAAGAGAATGGGAACATCTGCAGACCCTGACAATTAGGTGCAAAATGCTTAGAATGGATAGGATGAATGCAAACCAGACATACACATTGTAAATAATGTTGCAAAGCTTTACTTTGCTGAATGTTGATTGGATTAGGTATTGAGCCTTGTCCGGTTTTCTTGCATATCAGGGTAAATGTTGCGATGTTCATTTTCTCTTTGTATTAGCCACTGTATTATTGGGTTAGGGAAATGTCTGTCATGTATGGGGTTAATCAATATCTGTCATTGGATTGTAAAGAGACCACCCCGATGTGGTTCGACCCCTCAAGGTCCAGGGACCTATAAAAGTCCACTGTCACGAGGTCCTGTGTCGATCTTCTGGGAGAACTCTTGGGGCTGTGTGACCTTCTGGAATGTCTCTGTTTGCCTCTGTTGAGGCCAAGAGGGCTTGATCAGGCAAATACAAGGATTGAACCCGCAGTGGTTAGGTACAGTAGTTGAACTGTAATTGTGTTTTGTCAAAATAAAGTTTAGATGCGCATGTGTTTGACTCAGTCATTTTTGACTGAAACTAGACTGGGGGGAAGCTAAGAATGAGCAATTTACATTGGGGGCTCATCCGGGATCTCAACAGACCCCCAAACCCAAGTTTGCGATCAAGGGTGATTTATTGGATGCTTGTAGTTTATATTGGGGTTTGTTTTAGGTTACTTGTAATCGGGGGAATATTTCCTTTTCTGATTATAGTTTTATTAGCCTGGTTCGGATTTGTCTGTCTGTGCGAACTTAAAGTGGATTGAGTGGGAGAGATTACTGCTTGGAAGAGACTGTGATTGAGAGTTGGAGTATTGGATTGAGAAACCGGAGATCCTTTGTTTGAAAGTTTAGAGTTGAATGAAGTGATTGTGATCTAACTGATAAGAAAGTTGGGAGAGCAATTGAATACGAGCGAGTGGTTTGAATAATTGAATAGGAGCGATTGAGTGAGTGATTGAGTAACAGTTGGAAGGGACCAATTGTGCGAATAGGTGTGAGTCTAAGAAACGATTAGCCATTGTGTGGGAGAGACTCCATTGACCTTGGTGTCCGAAAGGAAGGAGTGAGTTTGAATAGGTGTTAGTGTCTGGAATTTTATTTTGTATTGTAACTATTGCGCAAAAAAATGGGGAATGTCTCGGAGAAGGACCGATCAAATAGACCAGGAAGCCCGATAAGGATAATTTGCGAAAAGCTTCCACATGAAGCAGACAGATTAAGAGGATTATCTGGAGAATTAAATGCAGTTTTGAGAAGCGAACTTTGGCCGCTGGGTGGACTAAAATCTGTAATAAGAATAAACTACATAGAAATGTTTGTCAAACGATATGAAAACAGTGAAGAAGGGAATGAGCTAATTGGAATATGGAGAATGTCCTTTATTAGGAGGAAAATAAATAAAGAGAAAAAATAAAGATTATAAAACCCCGGATGCCTGGATGTGAGTCAGTCACTCTGGAAGATCGTGAGGGAGAGGCCACAATTGTGGGTCTACTGTGAGTCTACTGAACTGTGAGTCTACTGAACTGTGAGTCTACCCTTTATGTGCTTTATGTGGTTATGTGCTTTATGTGGTTATGTGATTATGTGCTTTATGTGGTTATGTGCTTTATGTAGTTAACCCTTTATCTGCTTGCAATAAATGATTTGTTAGCCAGCAATGTGCTCGCAATGAATGATGATTTGTTAACCCTTACTGTGCTTAAAATAAATAAAGAGACCTATAAAGGTCCACTGTCACGAGGTCTTGTGCCGATCTTCTAGGAGAACGCTTGGGACTGCGTGACCTTCTGGAGTGTCTTTGTTTGAGCAAGGCCAAGAGGGCTTGATCAGGCAGATACGAGGATCGAACCCGCGGTGGTTAGGAACAGTAGTGGGAATTGTACTCGGCCGGCGTCACACCGCCCCCCCCCCCCTCTCCCCAGTCCTTGGGGGAGTGGGGGAGGGAGCTTAGAATGAGCAATTTACACCAGCACACCAATGCAATTATAAAGAAGGCACATCAGCGACTCTACTTCCTGAGAAGATTACGAAGATTCGGCATGTCAAAGAGGATTCTCCTAAACTTCTACATGTGCACGGTCGAGAACATTCTGATTGGTTGCATCGTGGCCTGGTTCAGCAACTTGAACGTCCAGGAGCGAAAAAGACTACAAAAGGTTGTGACCACTGCCCAGTCCATCACCGGCTTTGACCTCCCCACAGTCGAAGGGATCTATCGTAGTCGCTACCTCAAAAAGGCAGCCAAAATCATCAAAGACCCACACCATTCTTGCCACACACTCATTGCCATCAGGAAGAAGGTACAGGAGCCTGAAAACTGTAACATCCAGGTTCAGGAACAGCTTCTTTCTTACAGCCATCAGGCTATTAAACATAACAGCGAATAAGCTCTAAGCTCTGAACTGCAAAAGACTATATTATTATTGCACTATATATTTTTTTTCTTTTTCTCTTGCCCCGTTATGTACTATGTTTACATATTCACATATTCTATTGTGCTGCAGCAAGTAAAAATGTCATTGTCCCATCTGGGACATATGACAATAAAATACTGTTGTCTTGTCTCTTGCTTAGCCAAAAGCAAACTGTCTAACATACTTTCATTTTAATTTACCTTTTCTCTAATGTAGCCCGTTCTGTTGGATTCCAACAGTTCCCGATTGCTAGATTCTTATAGGGTGCTGTATATTACTGGAATTTCAGAATCTTTTGCATTCTGGATTCTTTCTTGGAGCCTGACTGTTCCACATAGGAACTGCTGGATTCTCAATTGGTTTGGCCTCTTGACCTTGTCCCTATTTGGTTCTCATATATCCATGCTTCATTGGGTTCATTTGTTAACTTAATTATCCCTGAATGATTGTCATACACAGATTTTCCTGCGTTCTGTACCACACACGTTTTGGATTCCTGCTGGTTAGTGATGCATATTCTTAATTCTATATTTTTAATCCCTAAAGTGTCGTCATGTATCCATTTTTTTTTATGGTGTCCTCACTTTCCCTTTCTTATGGAACCCTTAATACTGTTGCTGGTTTACTGATCCCAAAGCACCGATCTGATGCTTTCTCTCTGGGCCTCCTCCTGACTGCCTTCTCATACACTGTTCTCACGTGGATTTGCTTCTCTTGCTTTTTTTCATTTCTCTAAGCAAGGATCCTATCTGAAGTGAGTTTCGTATTTTTTTGGTGACTGCTTTATCCCAGCTGGGCGTCAACCTTGCCAAGTAGTTATCCCAGTCATATCCTGTGGTTGATTACATCTTCTGGGGTCCAAATCTGCTCCTTTTTCCAGCCGGGTTACTAGACAGGGTTTCCTAATTGGTTCTAAAACACGATATACGTTTTTTCCTCTTCAAAATTCAACAGGTTACGTTATCCTTGCTGTGTTTTTTCTCTCCATGGAGTTTGGACATCCCGTGGTATTCCTTGGTTCTGGAATCCTTCTTGGTTGATCATCACTGTCGGTGTTGTAATTCCTACAGGGTTGGGATACGCTGCTGGTGTTTCTCAGCAGACTTGGGTTAAAGGTGTCAAGTTTCCTTCAGAGAAACTATTTACGACGTTTAAATAACGTCGTGTCGTTCGCAGCTGTGAAGATGACGCGACATCATTGCCGGTTGACGCGGGGGCTCCAAGGACTGGGGAGAGAGGGGGGGCGGTGTGACGCCAGCCGAGGCGGCCTACTCAGGCCGGAATCTCCGCGCCCTTGCGGTGCACGCTGGGAGACGTAGTCCTATCTTACCGTCGCCGGTCAGCGCGGAGCGGCGGCAAACGGGCCGGAGAACTCCGACTCCCGGCGTGCTCGGCGACACGCGGGCGCCTGCGCAATCGGCGGGCAGTAGGAGGGCTGGAGACCCAAACAGTAAAGAGCTGACGGTTTTTTTCGCGGAGGCTCGAGGCGGCCTTCGGAGGGGGTGATGGTCCCTCGGGCCTGTCGGTAGAGGTTGTACTGCAGTCCCCGACTTCGGACACCAGCCGGGCTGCGCTTCATGGATATGGCTCACATTCGGGACTTCAGTTTACAGGTAGGAACAGGCAGTTGCTGGCGTTTTATTGGCTGTGTTCGGTCCACGGAGGGAGGGAGGAAGGATATCCCCCCCCCCCTCTCTCTCTCTCTCCCCCCCCCCCCCCTCTCTCTCTCTCTGTGTCTCTCTCTGTCTCCATCTCTGTCTCTCTCTCTCTTTCTATCTATCTCCCTTTCTCTCTCTCTCTCTCTCTCTCTCTCTCTCTCCTCTCCCCTCCCCCCCTGCCCCCCCTCCCTCCCTTTTGTTCCCTGTCTCACAATATACTTTAAGTCTTCTATTTTGGTCAAGTTCAAGTCAAGCCTTCGACCTGTCCACCCCTCCGAGCTGGCTGCCCACGTGTGAGCCGACCTGATTGACGCTCACCAAGGTCTGGGACCCTGGTGAGTGCGAGTTGGCAGTGCCCAAGTGTAAACGTCCCAGCAGCTTGTTGAATAACTTTTTTAATGTACTGATTTAAACGTTATACGTGTGCTATTGTGTATTCGCATTGAAAAATAACTGAGTTTTCTTATTATTAGTACCCTGACTTGATAAACCAATTCTAGTACTTTATAATTGAAATATCCATCCTAACGATTCATTTTTATGATGCGATTTACATACATTGTCACTGTCTCAATTTACCTGCACCCCTATCTCACCTGACCTGCCCCTGACTTCTGTTTCATGATTGCAACTAACCCTCTATTAAATCATTCCAATGCAAATGTTCATTGGGTAGGTGTGCAGGCAATTGATGTATAGAAAATGGTCAGTATCTGGTGCTAATTTTCTCATGCCTGTGAACGGGATATGATGGTAGCTTCTCCCACATTGTTTTGAATATGATATTTTCTTGCATATCTAAATTTATTCAATATTTGATAAGGAGTAATTATGTGATGCAGCTTATTACAATCAGTTAGCTTCAAACACTGTTTCTGTTGATCCCATAAATCAGCTGGTAAGAAGTAGTGATTACAGAAATTCTGTTCAGGGCCTATAGCATAAAATGGAAATCAAGTAGAAGTGACATTTAATCAGATTGGTTGAAGATGTATCCTAAGGATATATTTCACTGGTATTTGAAAGCATATTCAAAATACACCAGAAATGCCAAATATACCACTATGAAAGGCAGCAGCATTTAACGAAAGAAATATTTAAATTATCGTTGCATGTGATCTCCAGAAGGGACTTCCAGAAGGAAGTGTCTATGTGGCTGGAAGGCAGTAAGAGTGTAAGTGAATTACCATGATCAATCTTTAATCAGACTGTTGAGTGTGGAAATATAAGACCTCTCAGATCCCATAAGTGTTGGTTCCATCATAACCAACATTATTGAATATTTTAGTCCTCGTTGATGATGGTGAGGATGGTTTTGATTAAATAAGACATTACAATAAATGAAGCCTTTAGTGTAACTAAAATCCTGAAGTTTAAAACTAGGTTTTGTTGAAGGATCCCTGGCCCGAAACTTCACCTGTTGGTCACAAGCTGGTTACCAAACTTGCAGAACTGGGTCTCTGCACATCGATCTGCAATTGGATCCTCGACTTCCTCATTCACAGACCACAGATTGTTCGTATTGGTGGAAATGTGTCAGCCTCCATAACAATCAGCACGGGAGCACCTCAAGGCTGCGTGTTCAGCCCCCTACTATACTCACTCTTTTCTCATGACTGCGTAGCAGGTCATAGTGCAAACTCCATCATCAAGTTCGCTGACGAAACCACTGTTGTGAGACTATCACTGATGGGGACGAGTCAGAGTATAGAAGTGAGATTGACTGACTGACCAAATGGTGCCAGCACAATAACCTGGCCCTCAACACCAGCAAAACCAAGAAACAGATTGTGGACTTTGGAAAGGGTAGGATGGGGACCCACAGTCCCGTTTATATCAACGGGTCGATGGTGGAAAGGGTCAAGAGCTTCAAATTCCTGGGCGTACATATCTCTGAAGATCTTTCCTGGTCCGAGAACACTGATGCAATTATAAAAAAAGCACATCAGCGCCTTTACTTCCTGAGAAGATTACGGAGAGTCGGTATGGCAAGGAGGACTCTCTCTAACTTCTACAGGTGCACAGTAGAGAGCATCCTGTAGAGTTGCATCGTGGCTTGGTTCGGCAACTTGAGCGTCCTGGAGCGGGAAAGACTACAAAAAGTAGTAAACCCTGCCCAGTCCATCATTAGCTCTGACGTACCTTCCATCGAGGGGATCTATCGCAGTCACTGCCTCAAAAAGGCTGGCAGCATCATCAAGGACCCACACCATCCTGGCCACACACTTATCTCCCCGCTACCTTCAGACAGAAGGTACAGGAGCCTGAAGACTTCAACCACCAGGTTCAGGAATAGCTACTTCCCCACAGCCATCAGGCTATTAAACTCGGCTCGGACAAAACTCTGAACGTTCGAGAAAGAGAATGGTATGTTAGCATTCATAGCAAAATGATTTGAGTATAGGAGCAGGGAGGTTCTACTGCAGTTGTAAAAGGTCTTGGTGAGACCACACCTGGAGTGTTGCGTACAGTTTTGGTCTCCTAATCTGAGGAAAGACATTCTTGCCATAGAGGGAGTACGGAGAAGGTTCGCCAGACTGATTCCTGGGATGTCAGGACTTTCATATGAAGAAAGACTGGATAGACTCGGCTTGTACTCGCTAGAATTCAGAAGATTGAGGGGGGATCTTTTAGAAACGTACAAAATTCTTAAGGGGTTGGACAGGCTAGATGCAGGAAGATTGTTCCCGATGTTGGGGAAGTCCAGAACAAGGGGTCACAGTTTAAGGATAAGGGGGAAATCTTTTAGGACCGAGATGAGAAAAACATTTTTCACACAGAGAGTGTGAATCTCTGGAATTCTCTGCCACAGAGGGTAGTTGAGGCCAGTTCATTGGTTATATTTAAGAGGTGGTTATATGTGGCCCTTGTGGTTAAAGGTATCAGGGGGTATGGAAAGAAAGTAGGTACAGGATACTCAGTTGGATGATCAGCCATGATCATATTGAATGGCGGTGCAAGCTCGAAGGGCCGAATGACCTAGTCCTGCACCTATTTTCTATGTTTCTATTTATTCATGTGTGTATATATTTATAATGGTATATGGACACACTGATCTGATTCATGCCTACTATGTTCTGATGTGCTGAAGCAAAGCAAGAATTTCATTGTCCTATCAGGGACACATGATAATAAACTCTCTTGAACTTGAACTCTTGAACTTCATTTCCTCCACAAATACTGCCCGACCCATTGAGCTCCTCCAACACTTTGTATTGTACACTAGGTTTTAATAAACAACACACACTAGTAATGTGTGCAGTGTGGCTTTTTTAGATCCTATAAACCAACATGGCATAGAAAATGGGCACCTTGTCTTGTGCACAGTAACCATCAATATACCATTCAGAAACAAGACTTTAGGTGCTGGAATCTTAAGCAAAAATCTAGTGCTGGACGCACTCGGTTGTTGGGCAGCATTTGTGGAGGGAAATTGACAGGTGGCATTTCAGATCAGGACCCTTCTTCAGACCTGAAGAAAAAAACATTCACACTCATTCTCCCCATACATTTGTTAACTGACAAAAATGGTTATAGTCTGAAGAAGGGTCTCGACCTGAAACATCACCTATTCTTTCGCTCCATAGATGCTGCCTCACCCACTGAGTTGCTCCAGCATTTTTATCTACCTTTGATTTATCCAGCATCTGCAGTTCCTTCCTAAACAAAAATGGTTATAGTAGTTACTGAATAAATATATCAGGCACATCTGTGTTAACCATATCTGATTTGGGTGGAGCCTGCAGCTGCCCAAGTGGGTGAATGTGGAAGGAAAAAGTTGAAGTTGAGTCAACAGACATGGTGAAAAAATTGCAGGTGTTGGAAATCTGAAAGTAACCATATAACCATATATAACCATATAACAATTACAGCACAGAAACAGGCCATCTCGACCCTTCAAGTCCGTGCCGAACACGTATTCTCCCCTAGTCCCATACACCTGCGTTCAGACCATAACCCTCCATTCCTTTCCCGTCCATATAACTATCCAATTTAGTAAATCTAAAGGTTGGAAATAACAGATCAAGTAGTGTACATGGAGAGAAAAACATGACACTGTTAACATTTTAAGGTGTAAACTTTGTTTCTCTCTCCATGGATACGTCATTTTCCAGAATTTTCTGTTTTTATTTTGGCAAACACTGCCTGGTTGTACGGATACATGGAGAATGACTGCCTTTTATAGATGATTAATCTTAGCTAATGTTTATTCAAGGTATGATGGATGTTTAATTAGGAACAATCTATCAGAGAAAAAAAATTAAAATTGTTGCTTTCTTTGGAACAATGTTTTCCAGTTGAAGTTGTTGATTAACCATAGGTGTGGCCAAGACAACATCAATTTGTGGGATGAGGTCCCACAATCCCGTTTATATCAATGGTGGAGAGGGTCAAAAATTTCAAATTCCTAGGCGTGCATATTTCCAAAGATCTTTCCTGGACCCAGCACCATGATACAATTATAAAGAAGGCAGATCAGCGCCTCTACTTCCTGAGAAGATTACGGAGATTCGTTATGTCAAAGAGGATTCTCTTGAACTTCTACAGGTGCACAGTAGAGAGCATACTGACTGGTTGCATTGTGGCCTGGTTCGGCAACTTGTACGTCCAGGAGCGGAAAAGACTGCAAAAAGTTGGGACTACTGCATAATCCATCACCAGCTCTGACCTCACCACCATTGAAGGGATCTATTGAAGTTGCTGCCTCAAAGGCAGCCAAAATCATCAAAGACCCAAACCATCCTGGCCACACACTCATTTCACCATTGCCTTCGGGAAGAAGGTACAGGAGCCTGAAAACTGTAACGTCCGGCTTCAGGAACAGCTTCTTCCCGACAGCCATCAGGCTATTAAACATGACAGCAAATAAGCTCTGAACTACAACAAACAATTATTATTATTGCACTATATTCGTTTATTTATTGAGTATGTACATGTGCATATATACACACTGAGCTTTTTTTTTTCTCCCGTTATGTACTTGTTTACATATTCTGTTGTGCTGCAGCAAGCAAGAATTTCATTGTCCTATCTAGGACGTATGACAATAAAACACTCTTGACTCTTCAATGGTGGGGTGGTCAATACCTGTGATGGACTGGGACTATTTTTTGCAATCACCTTCATTACTGGGTATTCAAGTTGCTGAACCAAGCCGTGATGCAATTAGACAATATGCTTTCTATCGTACACCTGTAGAATTGTATTTGTTGGCATCTCTACTCTCAATCTACTAAGGAAGTAGAGGCATTGAAAGGCTTTCTTTATGACTACATCAATGTGCTGGGTCGTCAGATCGGTTGATGAAAACAGGTTTGCGGCTCTTTGGCCTTCCTCTTCTGATGCCAATAATCAGCTCCTTGGTTTTACTAACGTTGAGAGCAAGGTTGTTGTTCAGACACCATTCAATACGGTGATCGATCTCCTCCCTGTACACTGACTCATTATTGCCCATTTTTTTATTAAACAATGGTGGTGTCATCAGCGAATTTAAAGATGGGGTTCAAACTGTGTGCGGCTACACAGACATGGGTGCAGTTGAGTAGAGCAGTGTTATGAACACTCGGCCTTGAGGTTATGTTTGCCAATGTTGCCAATTCAAACCGATTGTGGTCTGTCGATGAGGATGTTAATGATCCATTTGCAAATGGATGACTATAGACAATAGGTGCAGGAGTAGGCCATTCGGCCCTTCGAGCCTGCACCGCCATTCAATGTGATCATGGCTGATCATCCACAATCAGTATCTCGTTCCTGCCTTCTCTCCATATTCCTTAGCTCCGCTATCCGTAAGAGCTCTACCTAACTCTCTCTTAAATGCATCCAGAGATCCAGCCTCAACCGCCCTCGAGGCACACTAGAGGCAGAGAATTCCACACACTCACAACTCTCTGTGTGAAAAGGTTTTTCCTCATCTCCATTGTAAATGGCTTACCACTTATTCTTAAACTATGGCCCCTGGTTCTGGACTACCCCCAACATTGGGAACATGTTTCCCGCCTCTGGTGTGTCCAAACCTTTAATAATCTTATTTGTTTCAATAAGATCCTAAATTCTAGAGTATACAAGCCCAGCCACTCCAATCCATCAACATATAATAGTCCCGCCATCCCGGGAATTAACATCGTGAACCTACGCTGCACTCCCTCAATAGCAAGAATGTCCTTCCTCAAAACTGCACACAATACTCCAGGTGTGGTCTCACTAGGGCCCTGTACAACCTTGGGAGGACCTCTTTGCTCCTGTACTCAACTCCTCTTGTTATGAAAGCCAACATGCCATTCGCTTTCTTCACTGCATGCTTACTTTCAATGACTGATGAACAATCAGATCGCGTTGTACTTCCCCTTTTCCTAATTTAGATAATAATCTGCCTTCCTGTTTTTGCCACCAAAGTGGATAACCTCACATTTATCCACATTAAACTGCATCTGCCAGTCACATAACCTGTCCAAGTCACTCTGCATCCTCATAGCATCCTTCTCACTTTTCACACTGCCACCCAGTTTTGTGTCATCTATTACAAAACTCAAATTGTGGAGTACCGAGGCAAATAAATAAATGATAGGTCTTTGTCCCAAATATTATGGAGGGCACTGTATATATGATCTTTGGCCTGAAGTAGATTTGGACTCCATGGGAAATATGCCTATTGGAATATGTAAAAATGTTACCATAACCGTGCCATTTTTTTTTTTTTGCGAAGATGTGATTATACACGAACACACACAAAAATAAATCAACATACAAGATCAGACTTTTAATAGTTACTAGACCACGTGGGACCCGTTGGGTCCCATCCCCCCAACGCACGGTTGCGGGGGGCGGCCTGCGGCACCCACACACACACACTAACCCCCCCCCCCCCCCCCTTGATATTATATTACTATATTATTCATTCGTTCCTTTTACCCCATCCCCTGCCCGATCCACTCACGCATAGCCCACAACTCTCAGGCGCGGCTAGAGAGGGAAGGGGGTAGAGGGGGCAGAGAGCAGAGACAGGGCAGAGGACAGAGGCAGCGGGTAGAGGCAGAGAGCGGCAGCAACCTCCCCACCTTGCGCCGACACGAGGACCCTGAGCGAGTGGGTGAGCATCGACCAAAGGACCACGAGTTGGGCCGCCGCAGTCTTCAGCTATGATCTTTGGTGTTCAGTCCAGGGCCCGACTTCATCTCCACCTGCGTCTTTTGGGGGGGGGGGGGGGGGGGGGGGGGGGGGGGGGGGGGGGGGGGGGGTGGTGACGTCACTCGCAGTGCGAGGAAGAAGGCACACAGACCCATTGTGATGTCATCAGCGAAAGAAAAGTCATTTTTAAATTCAAAGTTTTGTCAAATATTTGAACATTTTCATTAATAACTCGAGAAATAAAGCATGAAATTTTCAGATAAGGCGATTTTGGACTCCACTGGAAAAATGTCGACCGTTATATGTAAAAATGTTACCGTTACCGCATCGTTTTTTTCAAGAAGATATGATTATTCACACACACAAAGACACACACACAAGTATAGAGATATGATGATATATGATAGATAAATAGATAGATAGATAGATAGATGTAACAAAGTTATGTTTTTTAGTCCAAGCTCTTGAAATAACATAAATAGTTTTTCTCTATCACCTACATCCATTTCTACTAATTTCTCAAACTGCAATCAAATTATCACTGAATTCCAGGGAATGTAACTGATTTGTAATATCCTCCGAGTTTCCATGCAATGTATCCTTCTGAAAGTCTGGATCAGAAAGTCAGACTGAAGAAGGGTCTCGATCTGAAATGTCACCTATTCCTTTTCTGTAGAGATGCTATCAGACCCACTGTGTTACTCCAGCTTTTTGTGTTGTTTTTTTGTCCAGTTCTTAGATTTTAAACCAGCATTTGCAGTTCCTTCCTGCACACTTACATCGACATCCCTTTTAATCCCGCTAACCCTTCTGCAATCAACAAAATAATACTGGACTAGAAAGCCATAGATTCAAATTGTTCGTATATTTTGTGCATAACTGTAGCCCTATACAGGTTTTTCAAGGATTCAAGGTCAGTTTATTGTCACAGGTACCAAATAAGGTACAGTGAAATTCGAATTCCACTATACACATCCAGCCTAACAGAGTATCTGCCCGTTATTCCTACTCTGTCTTCTACCAATCGTCCGTTTCCTTTATGCGGTCAATAAGTTGTCCTCGATTGCGTATGCTTCAACTTTACTTAATGGTCTCTTTATTAATAGATTGAATAATTTTTGGACTGTTAAATAAATAAGATTTCCCTGCCATTAAGTTAATAACTGAGCTATAAAGAGCTCTGTGCAAATCCATGTTGTCTCTTTGATGAGCTGAAAATTTTCAAGCTATTCAGTTACTTTATCCTTAATTATAGACTAGTAATTTTATTACAACTGAAGTTGGGATAATTGATCTATAATTCCCTTCTTTCTCCCTCACTGTTCTTAAATAGTCAATTGACAAATAGAACTAGAAAAACCTTGTAAGTGCAAATTCAATTGGATGGTATGACATGATTGTGCCATTGTCACAGGGAAACCTGATTGGTTTTATAATCTAACGAGATGCTTTTTGAATGGAGAGCATATTGCAAATGGTGTAACTATAAATATTCCCACATTTTTTTTAAATGCCTTTGAGATGGAACCCGTTTAGGTCCTGGCATTTGACATTCTTCGATTTAATTGTTAGCTAATTAGTTTAGGTTAATTTTGAAATATTAGGCATGTTATTCCCCCAAAGTATTTATTCAACATGCCTGCTGTTTCTTTTCTTTTTTTGGGCACAAAAATATATTAAAGAAATGCATGTAGATGGGGTAGGTGCTCCATTTCAGTCCACAAGGATGAACCCCGTGCTTTCAGGTGGCTGTCATTTTAATTCTGCACGCCATTCCACTATAATCTCTCTTTTTGATTTCTCAAGCCCCTGTCCCACTTGCGTGTCCTTGGCATGCTAATTATACAACCTCGTCGTCGCGTTGAGGTGCACATGTAGGTCGCGCGGGGTGGTGGCATGGAGGAGTGCGGAGTTGTGCGCGGTATCGCGCGGCGCTCCGGGATTTTGTAGGGAAACAAAATCTTTGCGCGCCTCCGGCGTGACATAGCGCGTACACGCGCAGGCATATTGCAGTCCCACGATACCCGTGCGCCTCAACGCGACGACGAGGTCGCGTAATTAGCGTGCCGAGGACACTTAAGTGGGACGGGCTTTACACTATTGCAATGAAGCAAAATCTCAAGGAATAGCACCACCTCTTGGCAAGTTATATATTTTGGGGCTTAATATTGACCGGCAATTTCAGATAATCAGCACTCAACTCTTGTCTGTATTTCAATCATATGGTGTTTATCAACTCCCTTTCTGGTATTTTACCACTTGCAACGATTACTTGCACCTCTTCCAGTCATTCTGCTGGCATCTCCACCATTTTGTAATTCAGTCTCTCTATGTAACAATAGCAAGGTCATGGGTGATGTCTTTAGACGTCTCGGCCCGAAACGTCACCCATTCCTTCTCTCCAGAGATGCTGCCTATCCCACTGAGTTACTCCGACTTTTTGTGTCTTATTTTTGGTTTAAACCAGCATCTGCAGTTCCTTCCTACACAATAACAAGGCCATGCATAGTTCTGGTCATCAGGCTATGGGAAATAAACCATTGCACGGGAAAAGGTATGGAACATATTTGCAATCGTTAGCTAAAATATTAGATAAGATTAATTTGAGTTTTTTTGGAACAGAGAAGGCCGAGTGGAAATTTGTGTACATAAAGTAAGGGGGAGACCCAGATAACTAAGTAGGAGCTGCATGGTTCCACTTCAAATAGCAAAGGGGTGGAAAAATAGGAGGGTGTAAATTTAACTTAATTGGAGGATAGATTAGAGAGAATCTGAGGGGGGTGGGGGGGGGGCGGTGTCACCAAGAAAGTGGTAGTGGGACTGGAAGGGCAGAAATCCTTACTAATCCATACTAAAATGGTAATGGCAAAAACATGATCTGCGTAACTGCAGACTTGTGCTGTGAAGTGGGATTATGTTGGCTAGCTTTTATGATTGACACAGCCACAATGAATGAGTACCCTCGCTGTAAATTTTCTACAATTCTCTTGTATTCTGCAGATCTTGCTTTTTGTTCTCTCTACCTCTCCCTGACATTTCTTAGTCGTGAAAATAATTTTACTTCTAAATTTTCCTAATTCTGATGAAATAGTAATACTATTTCTCTCTCCTTGGATGCTGCCTGACCAGCAGAGTATTTCCATCTCTTTCTATGTTTACTTCCAGTAAATGATTTTGACGGAGATTTCTCTCCCTGCTCTTATACCTCTCGCTGTCTGCTTAGTCACTAATTATAGCCAAAATGCAGAGATATGTATAGGTTTTTGCATTTTCTTATGCTTTTTGTTTAAATTTTATGTTACCCCTTTCTGCTCTTTAGTTATGCATGAATATTATTTTGGTTGTTAGTGTTTTGTTTTCCTTTGGAAAGTAAAAACTGAGGACATCAATTTCCTTCCATTGATCTTCTGTTGTTTTACGCATTAGCTCCTTTGTTCCATTACATTGAAGCCAACCGCGCCTAAATCTGTCTTCATATTGGCTGCCTTGATTTCAGACAGCATGTTGAATTTGATCATGTTGTAGTCATTATTAGATAAGCACTAATGTAGTGTTGTTAATTACATATGGAGTCATAACTAAATCCGTTGTGGACTTCCACTCCCCCAGTTTGTTGATAGAATATATTGTTGCAGAAACATTTTTACATATTCAAGAAATTGCCTGCATTTCAGGCATCAATTAGTCTGCTGATTTTAATCTGTGAAAATATAAAACAATTCATTAAAACAATTCTGCCTGTACCATGTCCTTGTCTAATATGTATATTCTGCCACCACATTGTCATGTTATTTTCTACCCATAAGATTGCATTACATGCTTATCTCCTGTCATTCAAGTTACTTCATTCTCCATTGCTGAGGTTCCTTTGCTTTCTATCACTTTCTCAATCTTCTCTACAGAAGTTATTTATTTAGTTTCCTATGTAGATCAAGTTTCCCTGTTTCGGCAGAAGAATGGAGTCATCACAACCAAGTTAAATTTACACTTGGATATTACAGATGTTTCTCTTACTCCATATATTTACTTTTGCTAATTATGCACATAAAAAGTTTGTGCTGTTGGTTTAAATTGCATATTTAATATCTCAAACCTTATCTGATGAACTGTATATTTTCACCTGCTAAAGAAAAAGTGATTTGAATATTTATAATGGATTCCAGTAAACCAACATATTTTGTTAAATGTTTTTGTTCAGTGGTACAATCTTGTGAAATGTCATTATTATGCAACAGCAACACATAGTTTTGGTCATAGACCCTGTGAGTCTACTGCAAAACGCTATGCTGCAAATCTTAAATTGCGGGAATCATCAAGGCAAAGATGATGGAAAGACATTTGGGTTTTTAAGGAGATGGTTGGTGTTTATTGCTGCCAAGGAACTACATCAGCAAAAAAAATGCCCTGTCTTTGGAATAATCTGTTTTTATCAGTCAAACAAAATAAACTCAAGGCCTAAACATTTTTTGCTTAAAAAGAACACTCAATCTTGGGTATGTTCTTTTATATGATGCATTTTACACCTAGAAAGTGTGTGGCATTAGAATTACCTACCTCAGCTGTTTTACAAATTAACTACTTTTTTAAGTAGATTATGTTCTTCAAAGGAAGTCTGATGTGATTCAAAAGGTTCATGAGAAATTATTCACAAAGTAGGTTCAGATGCAGTAAATTGCTTCTGGCTTCCAGTGTCATGGAAACCTTCAGCTTTATCAACATTCCTTTAACCCAGTATAAGAACGAAAGATGTTACAGGGATTGGTCCGAGTCAGCATGGAATTTTTTGAGGATGTAACTAGGAAAATGGACAAGGGATGTAGTGTATCTGGACTTTCAGAAAGCATTTGATAAGGTCCCACATAGGAGATTAGTGGGCAAAAGTAGGGCACATGGTATTGAGGGTAGAGTGCTGACATGGATAGAAAATTAGTTGGCAGACAGGAAACAAAGAGTAGGGATTAACGTGACTCTTTCAGAATGGCAGGCAGTGACTAGTGGGGTAGCACAAGGATCGGTGCTGGGACTGCAACTATTTACAATATACATCAATGATTTAGATGATGGGATTCAAAGTAACATTAGAAAATTTGCAGATGACACAAAGCTGGGTGGTAGTGTGAACTGCGAGTAGGATGCTATGAGAATGCAGGGTGACTTGGACAGGTTGGGTGAGTGGGCAGATGCAGTTTAATGTGGATAAATGTGAGGTTATCCACTTTGGTAGCAAAAACAGGAAGGCAGATTATTATCTAAACGGTGTCAAGTTGGGGAAAAGGGGAAGTACAACGGGATCTGGGGGTGCTTGTTCATCAGTCAATGAATGTATGCAAGCAGGTACAGCAGGCAGTGAAGAAAGCAAATGGCATGTTGGCCTTCATAACAAGAGGAGTTGAGTATAGGAGCAAAGAGGTCCTTCTGTCCTTCTAGGGCCCTAGTAAGACCACACCTGGAGTATTGTGTGCAGTTTTGGTCCCCAGGTTTGAGGAAGGACATTCTTGCTATTGAGGTACAGCATAGGTTCACAAGGTCAATTCCTGGGATGGCGGGACTATCATAGGCTGAGAGAATGGAGCAGCTGGGCTTGTATACTCTGGAATTTAGAAGGATGAGAGGAGATCTTATTGAAACATATAAGATTATTAAGGGTTTGGACATGCTAGGGGCAGGAAACATGTTCTCGGTGATGGGGGAGTCCGGAACCAGGGGCCACAGTTTAAGAATAAGGGGCAAGCCATTTAGAACAGAGATGAGGAAACACTTTTTCACTTGTTAGTGTGTGGTATTCTCTGCCTTGGAGGGCGGTGGAGGCCGGTTCTCTGGATACTTTCAAGAGAGAGCTAGATAGGGCTCTTAAAGATAGCAGAATCGGGATATAGGGAGAAGGCAGGAACAGGGTACTGGTTGTGGATGATCAACCTTGATCAGAATGACCTACTGCTGTACCTATTGTCTATGTTTTTATTGTAGTCAACGGAATAATGATGACTTTTAAAGTAACCAACTGACCAGGTTTGCCAATGTAGGTAATGTCAAAGAAAATGTTACAATGATTCGTCATCTCAAACGGGATGATCAAAGTAAATTTAGAAAATTCTTGTAGTAGTTAAGATATACAGGTGCACAACCTTTTATCCGAAAGCCTTGACCAGCCACTTTTCGTAATTCAGAATTTTTCGGCTTTCGGAATGGAAGATTTTTAGCGTAGATTTTAACGACTGGCTCAGTGGTAGAGTGCTCGGCTCATATCCGCAAGGTCGCGAGTTGCGCCTAGATCCCGGCAGTTACTCTATTGCGAGTTTGAGTCTTCAATGTAGTTTTTTCTTGCAGAATAGGAGAGAATAGGGATGGTTAGGCTGGGATCATTCTCTGCGAGATGATCTTAGTGCGGGAGACAAGTGTAGGAGAGGTGTACTAACTGTGTGGGCAGAACTTTGGAAGTGATTGCCCACCATTCTCAAAAGCCGCTGTGTCTCCCTGTCCCTCCAACTCCAGAGGAATCCACTCCCCAATGGGCCGCTACGGCGACAAGTGGCAGTTAGCCCACAGCCCGAGCTGCGCCACCCCAAGAACAAGACGTACCTTGCACACCATCAGCTTCTGTGTGTTCCTCTGGAGTTGGAGCGGGGCTGGGCTGGAGTTGCTGATCTGGGATCTCCGTGCTTGCAGTGGGCCTGGGGGTCGGTGTCCCGATGAGGGGGAGCAGCTCGGGCTGTGGGCGAACTGCCACGTCGCCGTAGCGGCCCATCGGGGAGCGACTTCTGGTGGTCCTGACGTCTCTCAGCTCCTGTCCAGGGGGATGGCTGGAGACGTCAGGACCAACAGGAACCCGCTCCCCGATGCGCCGCTACAGCGACAAGTGGCAGTTCGCCCACAGCCCGAGCTGCGCCCCCTCATCCGCAACCCGGGTTCCTCTGGAGTTGGAGCGGGGCTGGGCTAGAGTTGCTGCTGGCTGTGAGTCTCCGGGATCTCCGTGCTTGCAGTCGGTGTCCCGTTGGTCCTGACGTCTCCAGCCACCCCCCTGGACTGGAGCTGAGACTGGGAACTGTACCGCCCTTGCCCCCTCCCTCTGCAACTGCAAACAACCCCACAGTTCCCAGTCTCAGCTCCTGTACAGGGAGGGTGGCCGGAGACGTCACAGCCCGAGCTGCGCCGCTCAACCGCAACTCCAAGACCAAGACGTACCTTGCACACCATCAGCTTCTGTCCCTACGGGGAGTATGTTCCTCTGGAGTTGGAACGGGGCTGGGCTGCTGCTGGCTGTGGGTCTCTGGGATCTCCGTGCTTGCAGTGGGCCTGGCGGGTCGGTGTCCCGTTGGTCCTGACGTCTCCGGTGACTGGCACTGACTTGCTGGCATCGCCGACGTGAAGACAGTGCAAAGCCCCCGCGCCAGTGCCATGGGCGGGGAGCTGGAGAGGGGAAGGAAGGGGTCACACACATGGCCGGGAAGCAGAGGGGTGTAGGTAGGGTGAAACTGAAGGGAGCGACAATCTGCTGCTGCCTGCCCGCTGAGTTTAAAATGTTCCCACGCAAGACTCACGATCCACGGTAGATACAGTGTGAACTTTTTAACTCAGCGGGCAGGCAGCAGCAGATTGTCAATTATTAACCCTCCTGCGCAATATACCCTCACCTTCTCTTTTATGAATGGGGATTTAGTTCCCCTTTCTTCGAGGACCGACCGGAGGTTCCGCTGTCACCTCTGCAGGCCGCCCTCGGTGAACGTCTTCAAGGACCTTTCTTCAAGGACCGAAGAAATGTCCGCTATTCGGAGCTTTTCGTTATTTGGAACTTCGGATAAAAGGTTGTGCACCTGTACTAGACCAAGTGCAGACCCATTGGGTCTGCTCCCCCAAAGCAAGATGGGGGAGGGGGTTGGGAGGGGGTTGAGAGGGAGGGGGTAGAGAGAGAGGGGAGGGGGGGGGGGGCATTTCCCTCATTCTCCCCTCACTCCCATTCCCTGCCCCAGGACCTACCCAGGTCATAGAGCAGCACCAGGGCCTGGAACTCAGCCTGGTTCTCATACTCGGCCCTGTCTTGGCTGTAGACTCCAGCCGTCAGCTCTGCCGCTGCCTGGGCTCCAGTGCAGTCCCCTACTTCATCGCCAGGCTCGTCCCTGACCTCGCACCCAGGCTCGTCCTTGGTTCCAGTGGCAAATTCTTTCTCGGCCCCGGTCACGGCCCCATCCCAAGCCCCGGACTCGGCCCTCACTCCAGCCCCAACACCAGCACCACCCTCCTCACCAGGTGCCTCGTTCACTGCGAGCGCTGGTGTACCCCTCCCTCCTGGAGTGTTCCGTCCTGCCTTGCGAGTGCATTGTGACGTTACTCATTTTTTTTTCCCGGAAATGGGAGCGTTTTCGGGCTGTTTTTAAAACTTTAAACAATTAATAACTTTGGAAATATAGGTGGGAATGCGACGGGAAAATGTTTATTGCCTCGACGGGGAAAATGTGAGTAGGATGTGTGAAAATGGGAAGGCTGTGGCCTAACGTTTGCAAGAAGATAGGAATTAACATACACACATGCACACGCACGCAGAAGACTTTTAGTTATATAGAGATTATCCTGTTTGCGTATGAATAAAATTTCTACTGGTTCTAAGTACACTTTGGATGCAGTACACTGTTCATTTGATTAGATAATTACCTTCATAGACTATACAAATTAGAGTCCTCTGAATTTCAAAGTTATTGCTTGTTTTTGTTGATAATGTTGCTCTGGCTCCTTCATTCATTGTTCCTTTGCTAATTCCTATGAGATTGGTGTGATTCTTTTGCAAGCGTTGGAGTCTTAATATTATTATGGAGTAAAACTGTTAGCTGAGGATTGGTTTCTTTTCTTCAATACATTAATGGATTCAGAGGGGCAGTAACCACAGCCACAGAGCAAATTAAATATAGATTTAACAAAATCATGTAATTTTGCTGCAGCTCAGAATTGTCCCTGGTGCATTAACTACACTATTTCCCACATGGAATGGGCAATATTGTGCATTGTTTATTTTGTTGCCGATGCCATTCCCTGTATGAAGTCAGTAACTCCCCACTTACTATACAATAATTGCTGTTCCAACCCTGGTCTCTGGCGCTGTAATGCAGCAACTGTACTGCTGTGCCACTGTGCTGCCCTAGCCATGTAATTTGTTTTTCCCTCCAGCTCTGCCTTCTAGGTCATGGCAAATTGCCCAGTTTTTTTTTCTAATATTGCCTCTGGTTCTGTTTGTAAACACCTAAATATGTCCTGTGGTCAATACCTCCTAAGGAAACCAAGTGCTTATTGTGTGTAAGATATGTCAAACAACAAAGATATTATGAGAGTTTGTGCAAAAACAAGAGATAAGATGGTGTGAAAGAGGTAGAAATGCCAGAGAGGCCATCCGTAATGTGATCCAAAACTGGCCTGACAGTAGGACTGGTAACTTTAATGAAGAGACAAGACTGTGCATGTTGGGGGGGGAATAAAAAAAAACATATTGGAGTTTCCGGTCAAGACCCTGCATCAACACCCATACAGGGCTCGACCCGAAACATCGACCATGCCTCTGCATCCACGTTTGCTGTCTGACCCACTGAGTTTGTCCGATGGTCTTTTTTTTGCTGCTAATTTTCCATTTTCAGATTTGATCAGCTGCCAAGTAAGAGAATAAAGTTTGCGATTAGGGCATGCTTTTGAGGCAGTAAGCAAAGAATGATTTTGGTCTTCCCAAGATTTGATTTCTCAGTCCATCAAAGGGGAGCTTCTGAGTTGGATACCTGATAAAACTGGATGAAATAACTGATTTGCCAAGCTGGAGCATTTTGGTAGACACAAGATGTAATGGTGTGGGAGAGGGGTCATTACAATAATCATCAAATGGACTGAAAGGAAATGGGTGCAGTCCCACTCAGCTGAGCAGTGATGGAAGAGATAATGTGGTCAATCGTGTCAAAGACCACAGATAATTCAGCTCTGACAATGAGGCGAGTGTAACTTTGGATGCCATTAATAACTTTGAGAGTTATTTTCATAGTGAGTGGAGAGGCTTCTTCAAGTCGCATCAAGGCCTGCCACTTCCATGCCTATCAGTATGGTAAACAACTATTTTGACGATTCCTTGTCATAAAGCACAAATACACCCAGCTCTTGTCAGCCTTAACAAATTTTTCTGAATTGTCTTGTAATGCAATGTTAATCTCCCAATACCTTCTCCACTACCAACTATCGCCCTGGACCAATTGTCCCTCTTTTACCAGTGGTTGAATTTGGTAGTAATTACCGTTTGTATGGCTTAATACCACACTAAGTACTTTATATTCGCATTTCAAAATCAACAAAGCATTGTTTTTATACAATATTGAATATTTCTTAATATTTAATATTTTAGGTATTTCAACATTGGTGGAAAATATATAGCTTTGGACAGTTGAGCATCTCAAAAGATTTGGGTTCAAATATTGCATTCCAATAAAATTCAAAAGAATGGAGCAATCCACTTAATCTTATACAAAATCATCTTAAAATTGACTGGATATAGGGTAGTATTTCACTCACCACAAGAAGAACCCACAGAGTTATGTAGATATCTTTGAACACTGGTTCAGTTAGTCCTTAAAATTCTTTTAAATGTAATTATGTTGTTCCTTAATGTCATAGATATGAGATCTATGACATTACAATCATTGATAACATTGCTGTCATTGTTCGTTGTTACAGTTTGTTAAACAAATAGAATTTTAACCCTCGACTTAAATTGCTGAATTAACTTAAAAAAATAGCTGAATTGTGAACAAGGCAGATAAAATTATGGAAAGATTACAATTAAAAGCAAAAATTTACGAAAGCTCTGGTGAGAAGAGTTCAAATTGCAAAAACACTTTTACTAAAGAAACATTTTATACCCACCAATACTGATATTGACTTATTGCTGTTGTTGACAACCAGTTACTGTCAGCCATTATTCTGCATCAAGGATCGGAGAAAAGGCCAGGCAGCACTCAGGACTGATAAACTGAAGGATCACTGCCTCTCACATGCATGATGGGGGGGGGAGATGCAGCCCCAATGTCCAATCCCAAGCCCCTCGGCTCACCGAGTCCACGGTGACCATCAATCGCCTCTATAGTTCCTTGGTTATAATAGATTAATTATTAATCTCAAAAATATCTTATAACTATATAACCATATAACAATTACAGCACGGAAACAGGCCATCTCGGCCCTACAAGTCCGTGCTGAACAACTTTTTTCCCTTAGTCCCACCTGCCTGCACTCATACCATAACCCACCATTCCCTTCTCATCCATATGCCTATCCAATTTATTTTTAAATGATACCAATGTTACCCCTAACCTTCTGTCCCTTAATTCTGAAGTAATGTCCTCTTGTTTGAATCTTCCCTATTCTCAAAGGGAAAAGCTTGTCCACATCAACTCTGTCTATCCCTCTCATCATTTTAAAGACCTCTATCAAGTCCCCCCCTTAACCTTCTGCGCTCCAGAGAATAAAGACCTAACATTCAACCTATCTCTGTAACTTAGTTGTTGAAACCCAGGCAACATTCTAGTAAATCTCCTCTGTACTCTCTCTCTATTTTGTTGACATCCTTCCTATAATTGGCCGACCAAAATTGTACACCATACTCCAGATTTGGTCTTACTAATGCCTTGTACAATTTTAACATTACATCCCAGCTTCTATACTCAATGCTCTGATTTATAAAGGCTAGCATACCAAAAGCTTTCTTTACCACCCTATCTATATGAGATTCCACCTTCAAGGAACTATGCACGGTTATTCCCAGATCCCTCTGTTCAACTGTATTCTTCAATTCCCTACCATTTACCATGTACGTCCTATTTTGATTTGTCCTGCCAAGGTTTAACACCTCACATTTATCAGCATTAAACTCCATCTGCCATCTTTCAGCCCATTTTTCCAAATGGCCTAAATCACTGTAGACTTTGGAAATCCTCTTCATTATCCACAACACCCCCTATCTTGGTATCATCTGCATACTTACTAATCCAATTTACCACCCCTTCATCCAGATCATTGATGTACATGACAAACAACAAAGGACTCAACACAGATCCCTGAGGCACCCCACTAGTCACCTGCCTCCAACCCAACAAACAGCCATCCACCATTACCCTCTGGCTTCTCCAATTCAGCCACTGTTGAATCCATCTTGCTATTCCTGCATTTATACCCAACAGTTGAACCTTCTTAACCAACCTTCCATGAGGAACCTTGTCAAAGGCCTTACTAAAGTCCATATAGACAACATCCACTGCTTTTACCCTTGTCAATTTCCCTAGTAACCTCTTCAAAAAATTCAAGAAGATTAGTCAAACATGACCTTCCAGGCACAAATCCATGTTGACTGTTCCTAATCAGACCCTGTTTATCCAGATGCTTATATATATTATCTCTAAGTATCTTTTCCATTAATTTGCCCACCACTGAAGTCAAACTAACAGGTCTATAATTGCTAGGTTTACTCTTAGAACCCTTTTTAAACAATGGAACAACATGCGCAGTACGCCAATCCTCGGGGACTATTCCCGTTTCTAATGACATTTGAAATATTTCTGTCAAAGCCCCGGCTATTTCTACACTAACTTCCTCAATGTCCTAGGGAATATCCTGTCAGGACCTGGAGACTTATCCACTTTTATATTTTTCAAAAGTGTCAGTACTTCTTTTACTTTGAAACTCATAGTATCCATAGCTACTCTACTCGTTTCCCTTACCTCACATAATTCAATATCCTTCTCCTTGGTGAATACCGAAGAATAGAAATCGTTCAATATCTCCTCCATCTCTTTTGGCTCTGCAAATAGCTGCCCACTCTGTCTCTCCAATGGACCAATTTTATCCCTCGTTATCCTTTTGCTATTAATATAGCTGTAGAAACCCTTTGGATTTACTTTCACCTTACTTGCCAAAGCAACCTCATATCTTCTTTTAGCTTTTCTAATTTCTTTCGTAAGATTCTTTTTACATTCCTTATACTCCACAAGCACCTCATTTACTTCATGCTGCCTATAATCTTGTCTGCTGTACAGTGGTTCTTCATATGGTTTACAATGCAAATGCAATATTATCCTGTGGATCATTTACTTTTCGAAGTTAGTAAACTTGCTTTGTTATTTTTAATGAATTGCTTTATTTCACTCTGGATCACTACTCTACCCCATTTATACAATTATTGTCCAAGAAATAAATGCTGCTCTTTCCCTTACCAAAACACATTATCTTATGTCTGGTCAAACACTTACAAACTAATTCAGCAAGTTTATTGCGGACACAAAATGCTAGAGTAACTAAGCGGGACAGGCAGCATCTCTGGAGAGAAGGAATAGGTGACGTTTCGGGTCGAGACCCTTCTTCAGGTTCTCTAGGTGAGGACCTCAGAATGGATTAGTGAGAGGTTTAAAATGTCTGCAGCTGGTCTGCACAAGTCATGAATACACGGCCATGTGGACTAGTTTATTTCTGCAGATTCACTTTCATGAAGGCTAATCCTGCATCTGTCACCGTAACCATCGGCACAGATGCACCCTAGACTGATGGAGCATTGAGCTCATCAGAAAAGTACTCGTTGTTGCCATCGATACTACCAGACTAGCTTGTGTAATGCATGCAAGCTTTTCCACAATCTAGGAATGTGTGTCATTGCTTTGGGACTAATTCGGTTCAGAATTCCTTCTTGGCATCCTTAATGGCTCTGCAATGGTCATAGATAGATTTATTGTAGCACTCGGGATCATTTGAATGGACTGATAAAGCAGGAATCTAAATGTACAGGGTTTTTTTTATGGGATGGCGAAGTGTCAGGTTAATATTAAGGGTCATATGTTCCACATTGCATCATTACCATAAATATTATATTTTGGTTCAGGTAATAAGGTTTTGGGGATGCTAGGTAATGTCACTACTGGCCCCAATTTGTGCATGCCATGTATTAAAGTATGAAAATGGCAGTACTATATACTTGTATCCATTGTTACACTATCTATCATATACTTATTTAAAGTCTGATCTTATACGTGTGTATATGTGGCTGTCTTTACATCTTCGCAAAAACACGACGAAGTAATGATTACATTTTTACATATTCCGAAGGACATATTTCCCCTCGAGGCCGGGATCACCTTATCTGAACATTTTATGCTTTATTTCTCGACTTATTCTTGGCTCAATACTGATTAAAAGTCCAAAAAAGTCAAAAAACTTTGAAATTAAAACGACCTGCTTCAACTGATGACGTCACAATGGCTCGACTAGCAGTGATCAGCCTCACTGAAGATTTCATCCTATATTTGACACGTTATTTGCGATTAAAGCTTTAAAATGCCAACTTTCACAAGATTTTTACATATTCCAATTCACATTTTTCCCCCTAGAGGCCGAGCTCACCCTCACTGAACATTTTATGCTTTATTTCTTGACTTATTACTGATTAAAAGTAAGTAAGAAGTTTAAAATCATCAAAAGACTGATTTTGAAAATGACCAGCTTTCACTGAATACATCACAATGGCTCAGCTAGCAGTGATCATCTTCACTGAAGATTTCATCCTATATTTGACATGTTATTTGCAATTAAAGCTTTAAAAATAAGTATTAAGGGCCTGTCCCACGAGCATGCGACCTGCATGCGGCAAGCGCGGCCTAAATGGCCGGTCCCACCAGCATGCGCCTGCATGCGGCAAGCACGACCTAACGTGGTCCCTTGAGCCGTACGGCCTTGCGGGGCCGTGTGGAGTTGTGCGGAGCTAGTCCTGACATCGCGCGGGGCTCCAAAAAACTGACTGTTTAAAAATTCCACTCCCGCAGCCGCCTCGACGCCGTGTCACTCATTCGACCTCTGCGCGGCTCCTGCTTCTGGTTAGGTCGCGCTTGCTGCATGCAGGTCGCATGCTCGTGGGACAGGCCCTTTAGTCAGGACTTGTGCAGACCAGCTGCAGACATCTTTAACCTCTCATTAATCCATTCTGAGGTCCTCGCCTAAATAACACATACCAAAAATGGATAAGAACCTTGAAGATCCAGGTTCATATAGAGCAATTGCTCTTTAAACACTGATCAGAAGATATTAACGAAAATTTTAGCCCATAGATTAAGTTTAGTGATTCATAAATTAATACATCCCGATCAAACGGGTTTTATCCCAAAACGATATTCATTTTATAACCCAAGACCATTTATTATTATTTAATATTATATATTCAAATAGAATAGCTAATGTAGATTTAGCAGTTATTTCATTAGATGCTGAAAAAGCATTTGATCAGGTGGAATGCCCCATCTATTTTCGGTGATGGAAAAATTTCAATTGGGCGAGAAGTTTTGTACATGGGTTAAACTCCTATATACTAACCCAACAGCTAGAATATTGACAAATCAAATATTATCACCCAAATTTAATTTATCTAGAGGTTGTAGACAGGATGCCCATTATCTCCGTTGTTATGGATATAATACTAAAGATACAGTTAATGCAATTTCTTTATACACAGATGTATTATTATACATTACAAACCCAGAAACTAGCATTCCAAACTTGCTAAATCTTATAACTTAATTTGGCTCATTTTCGGGATATAGAATTAATTGGAACAAAAGTGAAATTATGCCAATAACGGAACTTAACCTACATACATTGCAACAATCTCCTTTTAAAATAGTCTACGAAAAATTTAAATATCTAGGAATTTATGTGACTAAGAAATATACTTCTTTATTTAAATATATTTCCCCCCTTTAGAATATTCAGTGTTGGAAAATACTTCCCGTCTCAATGCTCAGTAGAATTAATGCCATAAAAATGATTTTCCTACCACAATTACTGTACCTTTTTCAATCAATTCCGATATATCTCCCAGTTTTTTTGTTTAAAGTTGATTCTATTGTTACAAGGTTTATTTGGGATTATAAGAACCATAGAATAAGTAAAAAACATTTATGTAAATCCAAGATGAATGGAGGATTCGTTTTACCAAATGTTTTATTTTATGTTTGGGCAGTTAATATTAAAAATATAAACTTCTGGTTGGAAGATATGGATCAATAACCAGATTGGTTAAAGGTGGAAAAGGAAGATTGGTAACCTTTTGAAATTGACTCGCTTTTGTTAGCTCCCACAAAACTGAATAAAAAAAACATAGTGTAAATCCTATAATATATAGTGGTTTACGAACTTGGAAACAATTAAAAATGACTTTAAAATTGGATAATTTATCACTCCTTCTCCCCATTGTAAATAATCCTTCATTTAAATCTTCTGTGTTGGATAAAGGTTTTGCACAATGGAAAAATTATGGAATTAAAAAGGTGGGACACCTTTACAGAAAAGGTATTTTTCTATCATTTCAGGAGTTACAACAGAATTATGGACTACATTCAAATAATTTTTTTAGATATTTACAACTTAGAGGTTATGTTAAATCACATACACAAGATTATAGAACTAGAGAGCCAGAGATCCTTGATGAATGTTTGAAGAAACATCCTAACACAGGTAAATTAATATCTCACATTTATAATATTCTTTTAGATAGTGAGGTCCCGTCAATGGAACTATATAGACAAGCATGGGAAAATGAACTAGCTCAACCTATAATGAAAGATATATGGGATGAAAGTTTACAACATATACATCAATGCTCGTTAAATGCCAGACACTCTTTAATTCAATTTAAAGTACTACATAGACTGCAATATTCTAAAACAAAATTAAAAATAATTTTTCCAAATATTTCTCCTATGTGACAAATGTCCATATTTAGAAGCTAATTTAACATACTTTTGTAAACTGTATAAAAATTAAAAAATTCTGGGCGGATATTTTTCAAATTATTTCTGGTTGTTAATATCCAATTGGATCCCGATCCAAAACTAATAATATTAGGAATATCAGAATAAAGTCAAAAACTTACAACAAAGTTTCTTTGGTTATACTTCCTTGATTATAATATAATAATTGGGGAAAAAATAATATTAAAATTTGGGTGGTCTAGTGCTCCCTAACTATGTACTATAATTGGGCAGTAAATATTTAAAATATGATTCACCTGCTGGGCAACTCTGCCCAGCAGGTGGATTGGATTGTAATGGAGAGAGAGGACTGTGCTCCATGTAATACAAGAGCAACTCTCCTCTCACCAATGAATTTGAATAACAAAAATTATAATAAAAATCCAATGATACGTAGTACAATTAGAACTTGGAAACAAATAAAACAGAACTTAAAATTAAGAAATCTATCTCTTTTAATGCCAATAGTCAATAACCCTTTGTTTAAATCCTCAATTATAGATAAATCATTTACACAATGGGAAAGAACGGGAATCAAAACGCTTGGAGACTTGTATGAATTAGGAAAATTATTATCATTTCAACAATTACAACTGAAATATAATTTGAAAAATAATCAATATTTCAAATATCTTCAAATCCGTGACTATCTGAAAAAAATACACAAAAGACTATCATAATATGCCCCCAGACTTATTGGATGAAGCCATGAAGATAAAGGCTGAATCAGCAAATCTAATATCATACTTATATAATATTATTTTGAATATAGAAATACCTACAACCGATAGTATTAGAAGAGACTGGGAACAAGAACTAGCTATAAAAATTTCAAAAGAGCTGGGATTAACACTTGCTATATGGGCATAAATGCTCGATCAACGTACGACATACTCTAATCCAATATAAAACATTACATAGACTATATTATTCAAAAACTAAAATAAATAAACTTTTCCCCAATGTCTCACCCATTTGTGATAAATGTCAGTCACAAGAAGCTAACATAGCGCACCCTTTTGTTTTTTGTGTAAAAATTATGGAACAAAATATTTGAAATCTTCACAAAATTATTTAAAATAAAACTGGTACCAAAAGCAGAATGGATCATTTTTGGAATATCGGAAGGTAACTCCGAATTAAATATGTTTCAAAAGAACTTACTTAATTATGGGCTAATAATGGGGAAAAAAGCTTATACTCAAATTTTGGAAAAATGCTCCAATACCATCAATAAAAATGTGGATTTCAAACATGTTCGAAACACTACACTTGGAAGAGATGAGACTCCTCCTAGCAGGCAAAGCAGATCACTTCCAAAAGACGTGGTCTGCATTTACAGAACTATTACAAGCATAAGGAGCAATAGTAAGTTAAAATATAAAGGGTACCAGGATCCGGTAACGGGGGGGTATAAAATACATTTTTAATAAAAACACGGTTGGTATATCCTTTTTTGTGGAGTTTTGTATTACAATAGAGCGATTGTTTTTCCTTTCTTCTTTTTTTTCTTTTCCTTCTAGGGTCTTATTTCCTTTCTTTACTTCCTTCTCTAATTCCTTCCCTAAGGGGCTTTCTTCTCCCAACACTTTCCTGCACCTTCACAATTCTTGCTTACTTTCCTTACTTCTTTCATTTCTATCTCTTTTATAGCTCAAAAAATGAAGTGGTACAACATAATGTAATACGATATATGTGATGTGTATTAATGTAAGTTACTGTACTGCTAATAAAAATAAAATAAAAAAATAAAAATAAAAACATTTTGGGAAACCCCAACAACCCCCACAATTAAAATGTGGATTATGGAGATGTCTGAGACCTTACACTTGGAAAAAATTAGACTTGTCTTAATTGACAAACCAGAATCGTTTGCTAAAATATGGTCTCCATTTATTGGTTTTCTGAAAGGGTAAATTGGTCCAGCACGGATGCTTGACTGGAAAAAAAAGAAACTTGAATCCAGGATTTAATCTTTATATGGACCCATCTCCAAAATTGTGTTATTGGTAATTTATTTTATTTTATTTTTTTCTCCCTCCTTTCTTTCTATAGCTCTTTCAAAAAATCTATAAAAAACAAGTAAATAGAAGCTGTGTTAATATGTAATTGATAAACAAATTGTGTTTTGGTTATGATATGTATATGCTTCTAATAAAAAATATGGTTTTTTTAAAAATGCCAACTTTCACAAAATTTTTGCATAGTCTGATTCACATTTTTCCCCTCTAGGCAGAGATCACTTTCATTGAACATTTTATGCTTTATTTCTCAACTTATTACTGATTAAAGTTTTTAAAAATTCAAAATACTTTGAATTTCAAAATGACCAGTTTCAAGTGATGACATCACAATGGCTCAGCTAGCAGGGGGAGGGCGGATTGCTATTGCAACACGTAGGGCAAATTAAACTGGAATTACCGTACAGTAAAGGTTCAAATGAAACTGAAATCTTCATTGTTTTACTACCAATCTTAACACCAAAAATGTGATATTAAAAAGGCTGCACATTTAGTCATGAATATTTAATCCATAAATAAACTTCATATGGACCCTCATACATATACGTTTTGATAATGATCTAGGGAAATATCTTCATAAATACCAGAAGAAAAATGCAGTAACAAAGATAATACCGCACAGTAAAGATTCCGTAACGGTCGTTGTGCTTGGTGTCCATTGTCACAACGACCGTTATCGGGGTAAGTTAAATCACGGAGGCTCCAAACCTCTAATGCTTTTCAAAAACGCAACGAGGTATCATATGGTAGTAGCAATTTTTGGGTGGGTTAATTCTTTTTTCTTATTTTCCAATTTAATATATCAAAAACATCATGGTGTCAAAAACGCAACGACCGTTTACGATATTTTCCGACTTTTTTTAAAGCAATTAAAAAACATTTTGGACATAAGTTGGTCATCAAAGTTTTCCTTTCGTACGGGCCAAGTCGCTAACTTCATTCCTTCGTGTCAACTTCGTGAAGCTCCATAACAACCGTTACGGAGACATTTTACTTAGTAAAAAAATCTGCCCAAATCAAACGTTCTGATGAATCATCGGCCATCGATATAGCTCAAATCCATAAGGTAATGTACCGTTTAGATCATATTGGTGAAAATGTTTAGTTTTCACTAATAATGTAATGTTCGTTTTCTGGGACACCAAACCTTTTGTCCACTGCAATGTACGTTTGTGTGTATGATGTGTAACGCGCGTTGCGGTGTCCACTCAGATGGATGCAGTATTCTACTACATGATCAGGTGATTGAAGTGGAAGTGGTGTTTGCAATTTTATTGTTCCATGTGGTATAAACATAGAAAGGAATATGAAATACGTGTAGATGTAGAAGTTCAACCATGTTCACGTTGAGTAGCAGAGTAGATTTAATATGCCTCCTGCAGTAATTTTTTTTCAAGTTATACCTCATAAGCAATGGTTAGCAAAATTGAAAATTAGTGAAATTGGATACAGTTTTGTGATTTGGGTAAGAAAGTAAGGGAAATATTATGGATAAACAACATATTTTCTTCCAGGGAGTTACAAATCGCTTCTCCAAGAATTCATGCTTTTGCTAAGAATAAATATCATGGTATCTGGGGTTGATTATGTTACGGTTTAACTACTTTCTTGAACTCTGGAACAGGCTCAAGTGATTGAATGTCCTCAGTTTTTCTGCTTCATAGGACTTAAAAGATTATATTGCACATGCAAGAGTCATGTCCAGCATATTTGTTTTCAGTGCAATACTAAAGCTTTATCTTTTAAAGTCTACCTTGCATCTTGCATAATATTGTAAATGGTTTGGTATTTAGGGCACAAACAATTATGGAAATGGATGCCAATGTTGTGTCATACCATTACAATACTTTACCTCTTTTGATTAAAAACAGAATAACATTGTGATTGTCTCATAGAATGCACGCATGGACCCAGAGGAGCTCTTTACGAAGCAGGAACGGATTGGGAAAGGCTCTTTTGGTGAAGTATACAAAGGAATAGAGAACCACAGTAAAGAAGTTGTGGCAATCAAAATCATTGATCTGGAGGAGGCAGAGGACGAGATAGAAGACATCCAACAGGAGATTACAGTGCTCAGCCAATGTGATAGCCCATATGTCACCAAGTACTATGGCTCTTACCTAAAGGCAAGTAAAGGAATTGTTAAATCAGACATCGGCACCATGCCATTTAAACCAGCATATCTGTATTCATAGTATAGTTTGCTTGTTAATTTCCACTATTTAATATATTTAAAAGTAAATTTCAAATTCTCCACTCTTCTTGACAAATATAGCGATGGGGTTCATTAACATGGAGAATCGTCTAGTCAGAAGGCTTGAACTTGCTGAGCTCTGGACATGTAGTTGAGGGTTAGTTGCTTAGTAAAGAGTAGTGGAAGAATTATCTTCAAAGCATAGTAGACTATTACTTCCGCCCTTGGAAGGGGCCCTGTTTTGACTTCCCCCAGAAAATGGCACCTCTGACAGTGCAGTCCTCCGCCAGTACTGAAACATCACCCTGCACTTCCTACTCCAATTTTTGACGCAGATTTCTAACATTTATCTGTGAATGTGCTAAATATTCATAGATATCTAATTTGTATGTTTAACAACATGAAACGTTTCTCCAATTTATTTTTTTGTGTGGAATATCTAGCCAAATAAAAAAATTAAATGCCTTGGGTGCTGAAAATTCAAGGCAAAATCCAGGCACAAGAGAAGGGGTAGCAGTTACGATGCAAACACACAAGTGTAGTTGATATTAATTCTTTACCCTCTTCATTATATCTGATGCCTTGCCATTAACCCATACTTATCAGACTGATGCACAAAAATACAGATGCACGGTGTTTCAGTTACATCTTTGGAAACATTTATTTCTTCAAGAATTGTGTGTATGACTGAATTGAATAATAATAACAACTTAACCACACAAGTTAATCAAGTGAAGGAAATCTTTGTTTCTCTAATTTCTTCTCTAATTTCAGGCAGTCCTTACTATCTCCTCCCCTTCTCAGCTCTCCCTCTGCCCACTAGCTCCACCTCTTCCTCTCTTCCTTATCCCCTATTCTTAAACTGTGGCCCCTGGTTCTGGACTCCCCCAACATCGGGAACATGGTTCCTACCTCTAGTGTGTCCAAAACCTTAATAATCTTATATGTTTCAATAAGAATCCCTATCATCCTTCTAAATTCCAGAGTATACAAGCCCAGCCGCTCCATTCTCTCAGCATATGACAGTCCCGCCATCCCAGGAATTAACCTTGTGAACCTACACTGCACTCCCTCAATAGCAAGGATGTCCTTCCTCAAATTTGGAGACCAAAACTGCACACACTACTCCAGGTGTGGTCTCACTATGCCCTGTACAACTGCAGAAGGACCTCTTAGCTCCTATACTCAACTCCTCTTGTTATGAAGGCCAACATGCCATTCTTCACTGCCTGCTGTACCTACATGCTTACTTTCATTGACGGATGAACAAGGACCCCCAGTACTAACCTGATTTACCCAGTCTACCTGCAGGTTGAAATCCCCCATAACAACTGTAGTATTACCTTTGGAAAGGTACTGGTGAAATACTACTGCTTATAAAAGGGTACAAGAGGATAGACCACATAAATGAAGATACAACAGTAACATCAGTGGTGGGAAAATCATCAGGGAAAAAAATATAAAAGCTGTACAGATTAATCAAGGGTTGTTGGCGTGAATGGTATATACAGTGGTTCTGCCAGATTTAGCGTAGCCAGCTCTTTAGATATATCATAGATTTAGACAACTGTATGGGGTCTAATTTAATTCCTTTGGAGATAATACATTTATGCAATTTGTGTAGAGGGTCGAAATCAATGAACTCATCAGATTAGCATAAAAGTAACAAATGGAATTCAGTCCCGAGAGATTAAGCATTTAACATGTCCAATATTAGAAGAAATTATAAAATAAACAGTAGAATATTGAATAACACAAGTTTTGGAAGGAATGTATGCATTGCATACGAAAGTGGTGTTGGAAAGAAATGGGATGAAAAAGAACAAGAGGTGACAAAATGAGTGAGATGGAGTAATGTGGAAAAATATTCATAAATCATCCAGAGAAGGATGGGGATGATATATTTTTTAAAAGGCATGAAGAAATTGAAAGGAAAAGTGGTATTAGTCTGTTCAGTAGAAAATAGTAAGGCAGAAAACTAATGACAAGGTTCATAAGTGAGATTCTGCATAGAAACATGATTTTTGCTGCGATTTCAAATGACAACGTTGCTGAATATTTTGTTGCTAGTGTAAGAGAATCTTTCCTGGAGAAACTGGCTGCTTTGTTTATAAAACCTTCATAATTTTACTGTTCTTTGCTGAATTTGCTATTTGCTGTTTGAACAGGAATGGGTTAAGAGTTAAAGTTAGGCAATTGATTATTAAAACACTTGTTTTTGCATTTCAGGGAAAATCTTATATTTATATAAAGTGGACTACAGTTGTTAATGTTAGATGTTTTTCATTTGATCTCCAGGGCACAAAATTATGGATAATCATGGAATATCTTGGTGGAGGCTCTGCATTAGACTTGGTAAGTACACCTTTTAAATATGTTTCCATTGTACTTTGTCTTAGTATGTCTTAACTCGGGTAGCTATTTTGAAATTATGCTACAGGACTAAAGCTTCACTGTAGACATGCGTTTGTTCAAAGACGGCTTGTTAACCGCTTTAATAAGTTACCTTCTCTACCTGAATGATGTATATTTTAATATTTTCAGTTTTTGTTGCAATATTATATACACTATCCAGGCTCAGTGTTCCCAATGATGCTAAATATTCATTTCACATTTTTCTCGGGCCTGGTTAGATAAATAGTGTGCTCTGTTGCTATGGATTTGAGCTTTTGGGTGGAATTTGCTGGACGGACTAAAACAGATTTAAGGAAGGAAACAAGACTGCAGATGCTGGAACCAGAAGCAAAATACAAATAGCTGGATGAACTCAGTAACTTGAGCAGCATTGGAGGAGGTGATGGAATGATCAATGCTTCGTGTCTTGCATCGGGACGAAGAGTATAGAAGGAAGGTTGCCAGTATATGGAAGTATGAGGGAGGGGTGAGATCGAAGCTGGTAGGTGATGGGTGGAATTAGATAAGGGAGGGATGAAGGGCAGATGGAGCTTGGTGGTGGAGGGGATAGGTACATTGCAGTAATGTAGAATAAATCCAGTAAATAAGTATGAGGGTGATGAGGGAAACATGTGGGGGAGAGTAATGGATCTTGGCAATGACAAAGAGACAGAAGGGAAAAAAGGTGAACAAAAAGTGAGAAACTGGGCATGGGGGGGGGGGGGGGGGGGGTGGGGGGGGGGGGGGGGGGGGGGGGGGGGGGGGGACGGGGATGGAGATGTGAATGAACATGGGCGGTGAGTTACCCGAAATTGTAAAATTCATTGTTCATACCCTTTGGGATATAAGCTACCCACGCAGAATTTGAAATGGTTGTTCCAGTTTGCATCTGGCTTCACTATGACAGTGGAGAATGCTGAGTACATCACACTGGTGTTGGAATGGAAAAGGGAGTTGAACGAGCAGGTTGGAGATTAAGGTTGTGATTGCACAAAGGTGTTCTGTCAAATGGACACCTAGTCAACGCTTGGTGTCTCCATTTGTAGTGGAGCTCACTACCATAGCCATTGACATACAGCACAGAAACGGGCCCTTTGGTCCAACCCATCTATGCCAAACAAGATGTCCCATTGGCGCTAATCCCTTTTGCCTGCATTGGGTCTGTAGACTTCTATACCTTTCCTATCCATATACATGTCCGTGCCTTTTTTAATTTTAAATGTTGTTATGGTACCTCCCTCAGCTACCTCCTCTGGCAGTCCATTCCATATACCCATACTAAGTGGAAAAAGTTACCTCTCTGGTTCCTATTAAAAGCATTCCTCACTCACCTTAAACTTATGTCTGGTTCTTGATTCCCTGGCCCTGGGTTAAAAAACTGTGCATTCACCCAATCAATTCCCCTCATGATTTTATACACCTCTGTTAGATCACCCTTCAGCCTCCTGTGTTCCAAGGAATATAGCCCTTGCTTACCCAATCTCCCCCTACAGCTCAGGCCCTCAGGCATTGTCAACATCCTTGTAAATCTTCTCTGCACCTCTTCCAGCTTAATAACATCCTTCCTATAGCAGGGTGAGCAAAACTGACCATGCTACTCCAAATACGGCCTAACCACCATCTTGTACAACTATAACATAACATCCCACCTTGTACCCCGACTGTTGAAGACTAATGTACCAAAGGCTATACCACTATCTGCATGTGATGCCATTTTCAGCCTTCCACTACCATCCTCGGTTTCCTTCCATGAAATCAATTATGTATCCAATCACCTAGCTCTCCCTGGATGCCATATGATCTATCCTTCCGGAGCAACTTACCTTGTGGGTCATTATCAAATGCCTTACTGAACTCCATATAGACGATGTCTACGACATTGCTCTTGTCAAACTTCTTGATTATATCTTTTTTTTTTAAACTCATCAAATTCGCGAGACACAATCTCCCACGTACAAAACTATGTTGACTATCTCTAATCAGCCTGTTTATCCAAATACATATATCTTATCCCTCAGAATCCTCTCCAGTAACTTAACTACCTTACTTATATGTTAGACTCGCTTGTCTATGGTTCCCAGGCTTTCCTTGTGACTCTTAAATAGAGGCACAACGTTAGCCACCGTCCAGTCATCCGGTACCTCGTCCATGTATAACGATGATTTGTATAGACATCTCTAGCTTCCCGCAATGTCTTCTGATACATCTGATCTGACCCGGGAGATTTATCTACCTTCGTACTCCTTAGGACATCTAACCTCGAAATGTGGGGAATGGAGGAGATGCGTGTGAGAGCTCTCAACCGTGGAAGAGGAGAAGCCATGTTACTTGAAGAAGAATGTTTCTAATGTGCAGAGTCTCATCTTAAGATCCGATGTAACAGGGATGGAGAAACGAAGGAAAAGGGAGATGGAGTACGTGGAGGTAGCTGTGGCAGCTGATAGTATAAAGTAGATAGTTTTTCTCCCAAGGAGCCTGAGATAAGAAAAGTTTCAGTGGTAATTCAGGTGAATTTGAGGACCGAGTGAAACTTGGTGGCAAAGATGATAAAATTGACACGTTCCGCATGAGTGCAGGAGGTTTTACCTATGTAGTTATTGATGTAGGGTTGAAAGAGTTAGAAATGGGTGTCAGTGCAGATCTAGGATTGGTACACATGGCCAAAAAAAATGCATGTGTAGCTGATTTGTAGAAAGTGGGAAAAATCAAATGAGTTGTTGAGGGTCAGTATAATTCCTGCCATGTGGATGAGAGTATTGAGGAAGAACTGTTGGATCTCTGTTCCAGTTATCTATGGAGATAGAGGTGTATATAGACTGGACATCCATAATTACATTGCGGTGGTTGATATCAGAGAATTGGAAGTTGTCAAAATGGTGGAGGGCATTAAAGATGTCCCAGGTATGGGTGGGAAGTGACAGGAAAAGTGGATGGTAAAGATATGAGATACAGGCAGAACAATGAATTTAACAGGGCAGTCCTATTTGTGGATCTGTGGTAAAAGGTAGAAGCAAGCAGAGTAAGTTTGGGGCTTCTCGGAGGGGAAATCTGATGTGACGAGAATTAAGATACATCATAAACTATCCAGAGAAAAGATAGTGATGATATCTAAAATGGTATCTAAAATTAAAGAAAACATGGCCTGCGTACTAAACAAAATCTCATCACTTTTGCTGCCAGTTTCCACCCTGCTTTCATGGTGTAACTGACTCTCTCAATGCTACCTACTCAATCTTGCGGGATTGGTTAGCAGCTAATGTCCAATAAAGGCCCTTCAGTTCTGAGAGAGGCTTTTTGATCTGAAATATTATCTCCGTTTCTCTTTCCACAGGTGCTGCTTGACCAGCTGAATATTTGGATCTTTTTCTGTTTTAATCTGCAGATTCCCATACAGTGCATTCAGAAAGTATTCAGACCACTTCACTTTTTCCACATTTTGTTACGTTACAGCCTTATTGTAAAATGGATGAAATTCTTTTTTTTAAATCATCAATCTACACACAATACCCCATAATTAAAAAAATCAAAAACAGGTGTTTAGAAATTTTTGCAAAGTAATTAAAAAGAAATAACTGAAATATCACTTTTACATAAGTATTCAGACCCTTTACTCAGTACTTTGTTGAGGCACCTTTGGCAGCGATTACAGCCTTGACTTCTTAGGTATGACGCTACAAGCTTGGCATACCTGTATTTGGAAACAGGATGAACCTAAGCTCAATTTTGAGTGTCATAGCAAAGAGTCTGAATGCTTATGTAAATGGATATTTCAGTTACTTATTTTTAATTACTTTGCAAAAATTTCTAAACACCTCTTCATCCCGGGGTATTGTGTGTAGGTTGATGATTAAAAAAATGATTTAATCCATTTAAAAATAAGGTTGTAAAATAACAAAATGTGGAAAAAGTGAAAGGGTCTGAATACTTTCTGAATGCATTGTAGTTATCTTGAAAATTCCTCCTCTGCTTCCACCAAAGATTCTGTTCCATTTTCCTAGTTTTTCCTGTCTTTATTGTGTACTAGACCAGGTGGGACCCGTTAGGTCCCTGTTACACGAGAGGCCTGGTACCCCAACGCAACCCTTTCCCCAACTGAATATTGCACCACTAAACCACAACCCGCACAGGAGGCGTGGTCCCCCAACTGAACCCGTTCCGAATGTAAGATTCCAGCACTCACCTGCCTCCCTCAGCAGTGCACTTAAAAAAAAAAATTCTAATTGCACCTCCTGCCGCAGCAGTTCCAATTGCAATACCAATTTCCCCCTCCTTTTTAAGCACGGTGTGATATTCCATTGAGATGAAAAGTTCAGAGTGTTCCTGTATTACAACTTTGTATCAAAGTGTGTTGGAAGCTGGCAGGAAGGATTTTAACAGTAAAAATATTTTTAAAGTTGGCATTTTTAAAGCTTTAATCATAAATAACTTGCGAAATATAGCATAATCACTGGAAGCCCTGGAAAAAGGTTATTTGTGAGAAGCTACGGTTACTGTTGGCAACGTCCCATTGTGGCATTCGGCAGCTTGAGAGCCCATTGTGATTGGTGCACTGAGTGGCATTGTGACATCATCACTGGAAGCTGCTGGTAAAAGGCACTCTGTGAGAAGTTGCAGTTACCGTTGGCAATGTCCCATTGTGATGTCATTTGTAAATGAGATCCATTGTGATTGGACGTCTGTGAGATGGCATTGTGACATCATCACTGGAAGCTGGAAAAAGGGTCTCGGTGAGAAGCGGTTTTTGGATTTTTTTTTAAACTTTAATCGTGAATAACTTGTGACATATAGGATGAAATCTTAAGTGAACCCGAGTGGCGTGGACGGGAAAAATGTGTTTGAATATGTAAAAATGTAAGCGCATCTGCGTAGCGTTTTGAAGAAGATACAAAACATACACGCTCACCAGATGAGACTTCTAGTATATAGATTTTCTAATGACGATACCTCTGCCTATGCTTCCGAGATGCTTTTCCATATCCTAAAACAACAGCTTCCCCGTTGTTTTTTCCTTCACATATGCTGCCTGACCAGCTTGGTCACAGATCTGTCTGTCCCAGTTCCCACACTTCTACACAATTCTTCCACTTGGAACAAGGATAGGTTCCCCTTTTCCTCGTTTTCCACAAGCCTCCACATTCAATAGATCATTTTCCATATTTTCCAACTACTTCAATTGCACATCTTCCTATCGTCTACCCTCCCCATTCAACATTCCAACTGGACAGTTCTCCCTGATTTGCTGGTTTATTCTTTAACGCATTGAACATCCACTTCAATTCACACACACTTTTTCATGCAATCGTAAGTAATGCAACACCTGCTCTTTAACTTCCCAACATCCAGGGCCCAAAACACTGCTTCCAGGTGAGCGGAATTCACTTGCAGATCCTAAATGAGTGTATTGCTCACAGTATGCGCTATCTACGTTGGTAAAAACAAAACGTAGATTAGGAGATGTTTTGCAGTTCACTTCCAATCAATTCACAGGGGTGATCCTGGATTTCAGATTATCATTCACTTTAATTTTCATTCCATTCTACCTATCACCTCTCTTTGGACTTTTAAACCCTCCTTGTAAAGCCCAGCATAAGCTCAAGGAACTAGATCTGGAATATTGTGCTTCTTTGTGGTATTTGACCAGTGGGTGCTTCCACTGGCAATACTACCAATATGTTCTTACAGGGCGGTTACTGGCTGTAACCAGGATAACTGAGCTAATTCTTAACCCCTGTAACTATTGCCAGTTGAGATTTATGATTACAGGTTGTCAATTGAACCAGTGGTCTTTCCAGTGTAGTTCAATTATTCATCACGTGTGCTTCATCACCCATCAGTATGATTAATGCATTGTGTGATCTTTGCAGCTAAAGCCAGGCCCTCTGGAGGAGACATACATTGCCACAATTCTGCGGGAAATCCTGAAAGGTTTAGACTATCTGCACTCGGAACGGAAAATTCATAGAGATATTAAAGGTAAGACATTTTAGAGGGTTTGTCCAATGAGGCGATATGGGTGAAACTCAAAAATACGAAAGTTGCAATCGTTCTAATGAGATTGTACTATAGGCCTTCCAATAACCAAGGTGAGGCAGAGTAACAGATGTATAGATAGATTACAGAATTATACAAAAGCAAGAGGGTTGCCATAGTGGATGTCTTTAACTTCCCTGATAATTACTTAGACTTGCTCAGTGCAAAAGACATAGACGGGGCAAAATTTGTTAGGTGTATCTAAGAGAGTTTTCTAAAATAGCATATGGATGATCTAACTTGAGGAAGGACCATACTATAGTACTGGTAAACAAGACTGGTCAGGTTCTTGGAGTTTCAGTGGCAGAGCATTTTGGGGACAGTGATCACAACTCCATAAGTTTTAAGACTGTTTTGAATAGGGTTGTGATGGAAGGGTATTATGCTGCTGCAGTTCCACAGGGTTTTGTGTTGGGACCTTAGTGGTTTGTAATAATATATATAAGCAACTTATAAAGAAAGAAAGATGGTGGCTTAGTAAGTTTGCAGACAACACTAAAATTGATGGAGTTGTGAGCAATGGGGAAGGTTGTCTTAAGTATTCAGCAGGATATAGATCAGCAACAGAAATGGTGGAGAAATGGCAGTTTAATCCAAGCTAGTGTGCAGTGTTGTACATTGGGAGGTGGAAAAAAAGGGGAAAGTATATAGTTAATGGCAAGAGCGTTAATAGCTTTGATGTAGAGAGGGATCGCGGTACAAAACCAAAGTTCCTGAAAGTGGCAACACATATAGAGAAGTAAAGAAAGTATATGTTATGCTTGCCTTTATCAGTCGGGACATTGAGTATAAAAGTCAGGAAGTCATATTGCAGTTTATAGGACTTTTCAAATAATTATAAGTGCTTTGTTTTGATTTCCATTTTCTGACTTAAAAGCTGGTGAGGAGGAAAAACAAGAAGCAGTACCAGGATCCTTCTAAAAGCAGGAAATTTGCACTACCAGGAACAGAATCTGATGAAGAGGTTGCATGTTCAAATTTGTGCCTGAACACACACATCTCAAAAGCCTGTTGGTGATGGGATATTGGTGTATTGCACCCGAGTACTCTATGAGTGCTGCACATTAATGTTAGGCCACACCAGCCACTTAACTGCAATGAGAGCAGTGCATTTGCAAAATGAAGTTGGGAATAATTGGAGAACTATACTGTTGGGGAATGCCACAAAGAAAAAGGCATCTATTTGCTGGGATTGGCCACTTCACTCCTCCTTTTCTACTTCCAAATCGTCTCTCGTAGAGGGCTAACAGTTCTACACTTGTGTCAGCTCAGATTTTGATACTCGAGTACCTAAAGATGAATTAATCCCCACGGCTGCCTTATTCTGGAAATGTAATGAACCATGACTGATCACCGAAGCAGGATTACAGTGGTTTCAGTAGAATTGTTAGCTTTACTGTCTTGTTTTGTCACCTTTCCACAGCTGCTAACGTGTTACTGTCCGAACAAGGTGACGTTAAGCTCGCAGACTTTGGTGTTGCAGGTCAACTAACCGATACACAAATAAAGAGGAACACTTTTGTGGGCACGCCCTTCTGGATGGCACCAGAAGTCATCAAGCAGTCTGCATATGACTTCAAAGTGAGTGAGCAAATGCTCGAGTTTTATCTTTGGATTTATGTTCTATCACTCCTCTGGATTTGTTCCTATTGCTGTCAACCAAACACCTTTGGCAAGTGTGGATCAGGAAAAAAAATGTTGGTTAAGACCAACTACCATTCCAAGAACAACATTCAAATAGTAGAGTGCATCTTTTCATTGATCAAGTGGTGTGGGTGATTGACTTCTCATAATTAAAACATGATGGGAAGGAAAGGATAAAGGATTACAGTAGGCACATCCCATTCCAAGATTTAAATTGTGACTAATTGCTTAGGACCCAACTTCCTGGAGTGATTTTACTTGATTAGTTCTGTCATGTAGAAATGAGAAATGTGCATTTAAGGCAGTACCTTCTTGTTAAAGTAACTGTTCATCATTTCATTTCCTGTTTATATTTTAAAAAATAATTATATCCATAGGTATATTTTCTCAATATACATTGCATTAGAAATCCTTTGCCAGCTATCAGAAGAACAGTTTGTTACATACTGACACAGAATACAATGAATTCAAATCTAAACTGTTTTCTTTTGAGCTGTGATGTCCCTTTACAGTATTTATATAATGTCATTACAACAGTGACCAGGTACCAAACCAGAAATATTAATTGCCTTACTATCATTTGTGACTCATTGACTGGAATTGTACAGTATTGCAATAAAGATATCCACAAACAAGATAATTACTTGAGTTTTTTTCATTACACCAGAGCGTAAGAATAAAGAGTGGGAGTAAACCATAGGACCAGTAGGATTAGATTAAGGTACAGTGACCTCCATAATGTTTGGGACAAAGACCCATCATTTATTTATTTGCCTCTGTACTCCACAATTTGAAATTTGTAATAGAAAAAAATCAAGGCCTTTTAATAAAGGCCATTTTCACCATGTAGACATTACAGCAGTGTTTATACATAGTCCTCCCATTTCAGGGCACCATAATGTTTTGGGACACAGCAATGTAATGTAAATGAAAGTAGTCATGTTTAGTATTTTGTTGCACATACTTTGCATTCAATGACTGCTTGAAGTCTGTGATTCATGGACATCACCAGTTGCTGGGTGTCTTCACTGATGATGCTCTGCCAGGCCTGTATTACAGCCATCTTTAGCTTATGCTTGTTTTGGGGGCTAGTCCCCTTCAGGTTTCTCTTCAGCATATAAAAGGCATGCTCAATTGGGTTCAGATCGGGTGATTGACTTGGTCACTCAAGAATTTACAATTTTTTAGCTTTGAAAAACTCCTTTGTTGTTTTAGCAGTATGTTTGGAATCATTGTCTTGCAGTAGAATGAACCACCAGCCAATGAGTTTTGAGGCATTTGTTTGAACTTGAACAGATAGGATGTACACTTCAGAATTAATTATACTACTACCATCAGCAGTTGTATCATCAATGAAAATAAGTGAGTCAGTACCTTCAGCAGGTCTTCCTTGGCCTGCTAGTCACATTTGCGATTACTAAGCTCATCAGTCTTTCTTCTTAATGGTGTTCCAAACAGTTGATTTTGGAAAGACCTAAGGTTTGGCTGATGTCTCGAACAGTTTTATACTTGTTTCTCAGTCTCATTATGGCTTCTTTGACTTTCATTGGCACAACTTTGGTCCTCATGTTGATAAACAGCAATAAAAGTTTCCAAAGGTAATGGAAAGACTGGAGGAAAGACTAGGTGCTGAGAGCTCTGTTATAGCTGCATTAAGGAGGCAATTAAACACACCTGAGCAATTACAAACACCTGGGAAGCCATGCATCCCAAACATTATAGTGCCCTGAAATGGGGAGACTGTGTATAAACACAGCTGTAATTTCTACATGGTGAAACCAAAATGTTTAAAATACCTTTTAATAAAATCTGACAATGTGCACTTTAACCACATGTGATTTTTTAAATGTTTTTTTAATTACAAATCTCAAATTGTGGAGTACAGAGGCAAATAAATAAATGATGGGTTGTCCCAAACGGTATGGAGAGCACTGTATATATGATCTTTGGCCTGAACTGCCATTAGCAACACTTCGATAACACTTTTCATTTAGTATAAAGTTCAAAGGCATTTAAAACAATTATTTATCCTCCAAATATATACTATCCTTTGTATAGCTCAAAAATTATATTTCAGTTTCCTTCTAGCTGATTATAATTTTGGTTTACTCTTCCAATGCTCCCATTTTTTTGAAGTTGTGCCATGCTCAGTGGCACTGGTTCATATTTACATTTCTGCTATTTAAGTTACTTTCCCAATCACATCTTTTTACTTAAAATAAACTTTCCCTTTGAGTATTGCTTTGTGCCCAGCTAAACATAAAATAAGGCAGAAAATGTTAGAAATGCAGGTCAGTCAGCATACGGAGAGAGTGATATTGTTTTCTGCTGTATTCCATAGGTCTATCATGATGTACAGTGGTCTTGGGTGCGGATTGGACTTTGGATAATGGATCAGAGATGCTTAAAAATGATTCAAAAGTATTTAATTTTAAGTTATTTATTATCCTAAATTAACTTAAACCTGAGAAAGAGATTAATAAAAACATTACAATTTACTAGGTTATCTGCACCAATCTTTTCAGTCAAAATCCATGTCCCGCAACACTTGAGAAATGCTTTCATCTCTGATGAAAAACAGAGGGGTCAGATGTGCATCTAACTCCTTGGCTCAGGATATTTGTGCTCCACTGTAGAATGGGAGATCAGATGTGCTGCTATCTGATTTCCAGCTCATTCCTAACTTGTGCTTTGCAATGTGCAGGCACAAAAGTTAGAAAATGCAGCTGCCCAGCAAATCTCATCAGGAAAAGCAGTAGTAGCTATTTAGCCCCTCCACCCCCCGTGTTGTTCAGCCATTCAGTAAAATCATGGCTTAATCTTTTCTGCACTAACCTGATAAATCTTGATTTCCTTAATCGCTAAGCAATTTATTATAGACACAAAAAGCTGGAGTAAGTCAGCGGGACAGGCAGCATCTCTGGAGAGAAGGAATGGGTGACGTTTTGGGTCGAAACCCTTCTTCAGAAGTTATATATGCATTTAATCTCTCTAGACAATCTCAACTGCTTTCGCAGTCCTTCTAGTGTTGTGAATTCCAACGATTCATCGTTCTATGTGAAGATGTTTTTCCTTTCTGTCCTGAATATATCGCCATTTACTTTAAGGCAGTGATTTCTCTTTTTTGACACTCCTGCAGAGAAAATGTCACATCTGAAAGCTCGAGAGGATTTTTGCTTATTTGATTGTGAAACTACAAGCTAGCAAACACGTAATTTACCCAATGTTGCAGAATTGCTCTGATGAAAAGTCATTGTCCTAAAACATTAACCCTGTCTCTGCCTCCAGATATGCTGCCTGACTGACTTGCTGAGTATTTTCAGCATCTTCTGTTTTTATTCCATCCTCGCTGCGTTTAATGTTTGTGATTTATTATTTATTACTCTCGATTTTGCTGGTTCAGCAGTTAATCCCTGGAAAAATATATTGAAAGGTTATTTAAGCATCAATAAATGATCATCATAGTGAGCTGCAATGAAATATTATGGCTTGTAAATAATAGGGGGCGAAACTCAAGTAAATCTCATCTTTCAGCCATTGTTCATGGTTTTTAAACCAGCGATATAACATCTTTGTGGACTGAAGCAAAATCTGTTCATTTTATTCTTAAATTTCATTTATTTATAGTTCATGCCTACCAAGTTTAAAAAATGCATGTACTATTTACATTTATTTTTCATTCTCCTTGTTCTGCTTTTCTCCCATTTGTGCATGTGGCTCAATTTTGAATGGATAATTTTCTCTCTTCTTCAACCTCTGTGTATCTGGCTTCCATTCTTGTACCTTTTCTTGTTTCTGTTTATTCAGAGTTTGATAAATGAGTCATTGCACAAGTTACTCCATTTCGGCTTTCTTCCTATTTGGTTGAAGGCCTAATTAACAAATTATTAAGCAACAAGCACCAAGATAGTTTTGAGCCACAAAGATTGTGGGAGCTTGCAAAATTGATGAAAAATATATAACAAACCTTTACAGCTCAAATATACAGATTAAACATGAACATTCTTGTAAATGATTGAAAACACAAGGTAAGACTGGAACAAAATGAGCTCCCAATTTGTGAACTTTCTGGCAGGGTTTAGGGTAATTAAATGGCAATATAGGAAAGAATAGGAAAGGAAAGAAGTGTTCTTTATAATGAACAGATTCAGCAATTAACTAAATCCCGTCATGGTGCTGCACAGACAGGACAGCAGATGAGTTAAGAATGCTTGTGCGGTTTGGCACCTGGCAAACCTACGCCCATTCTGGAGATGTAGTGGCCAGAGGTGTGTGCAAGGCAGTTAATATTGAAATTTGTGGTTTGGGAATCTCTGTTTGAATGACTTCCAAAGTTCTGTGTCAGTCTGATGTATCCCTGTCTTTGTAGGTATAAACGTTTCCAAATGAAGACTGATGTAGGAAACTAGTCTTTTTCAAATAGTTTCTCAGTCTCTGACATAAATTTTCAGGCAGACATCTGGTCCCTTGGAATTACTGCGATTGAACTAGCGAAGGGGGAGCCGCCTAATTCGGAGCTGCATCCTATGCGAGTTCTATTCCTCATTCCGAAGAACAACCCCCCAACTCTGGAAGGAAATTACAGCAAGCCCTTCAAAGAATTTGTCGAGGCGTGCCTCAATAAGGATCCCAAATTTGTAAGTAGGACTCGTTGGTTTTGGAGGAAAAATTGTGAATGGTTTAGAAATTATGTAACTTGCAGTGATGTGTATCCAGTGACCATGTTTGTGAAAAAATAAAGAATTTGTACTTATAAAGCATTTATGATGTTTTCAAAGTATCTCAAGTTCTTTATATTCCACAAATTACTTTGAAATGTCATCCATATTGTAAAGAAATGTCGCAACCAGCTTGTACAATGCAAAATCCAGTATGGAGAAGTGTGATCAATGCCAATAACATGTTTTGGCAGAATGCTTTGAAGGGTGAATGTTGCTAGGATATAGGATAAATCAGTTTCAAATTCTGCTGCAAAACCTTTTGCATATCTGAACAGAAAGAAGAGAAAAAGGCAAACTTGGGTTTACACCTCACCTGAGGATAGCTCATAAATGTGTGGCCCAAATACTATATTAAATAAGGGCTGAAATCATATGTGGCTGAATGAGGCTTTAACTCACCACCTTTTTACTTTAAGATGTCTCCAATATAGCCAAGACGTCTTGAAAATGTCTTTAAAATTTAAAAATGTCTTAATGTTTTTTTAATACATTAAAATATGTCACGCTATTGTTACTGAGAGGAATGATGAAAGAAAAGTCTAAATGTTTAAAAAGGAACTGCAGATGCTGGAAAATCTACCTAAAGAAAAGTCTAAGATAGGCAGTCTTGTGGAGGTTGTAAGCGTGCAGTCTAGTGCATGAATGTTGAGAAACCCGTTTGTTAAATGAATAAATAATTTTAAAGTTGATGTGGATAGCAATAGAAAATACCAGGGCAGGGCAATAGTTTGAACATAATTATATATTTGAAAGGAGAATTTACTTGGTCTTAAGTTATTTTTCTCTTTTTAGTTTGAGTCATAAATTACTGGCTATTTTCCAGTTCCTTGCCAAGAAATGATCGTGGCTCAACTATGACCGTCCTGGTTTCTTCATATGCCCATGCAACGTATTGCTGGATGGCAATAAGGAACTGAAATGTATTTCTGTACCCCACCCTCCCCCTACCCATCATCATGTGAATGCTGTAATGCATCAGCTGTTTTGGCTGGATCTGGTGGTCTGCATATCTTTGTAGTGCATCAAGTATTATCTTCATATGTTTGACATCTGAGGTTCACTTGGAAATTGTGAAAGCCGTGATACAGGGAGAGAATATTGGAACTTCAGCTTTCTATTTGGGTCCGTTATTGTGAACCACCTACTTCCACTGATGAATGTTACAAGTTAGTCTGCTCGAATATTTTTGCGTGTTCTAATTTGTGTAGTTGGACAATAGTGATCCATAAAATGAAACAATAAAGTAATAAATCTAGGGGGGAAATTTTAGAGAAATAAAATAAAATGGTGACATAAGGAAAACTGTAAAATGCATCAACGGCAAAGGAAACATGTACAAGAAGCTGTATGAAGAGAATGTTGCAAAAGCCTTTAAGCTTTCAGAATGTAATTCGAGGAACTGTGTGGTAAAGAGAAATGAGAGCCCATAAAACTGAATGCAGGCAAGACTATAACAGATAATAATGAGATGGGAACAGTTAAATATGTTACATGCATTTTTAAATAGAGGAAGAGACTGCAATAACACACTAGCAGAACTAACCTCAAAATGTCAAGTTGAGGAATTAAATAGTGGCTGTAAATTTTAATGTAATGGAAATGCAAAACCAAAAGGATAAACAGTCCTTGAGGGTGTGATGGATTATTGGGTATTTACATGAATTTATCACCAGTCAGGAGGCTGACAACTTGATTATGTATTGATAATCAGATATACATAGATTAATTGATTAGTCTGGACCTATTTTGAGAAAGAGTCAATGTATTTTGAAACTTTTCCAAAATGCATTTCAAAAAATGCCATCAAATGATAGTTAGTAAAGATGAGAATTTATGGCATGGGTGGTGAGATTGGAAGGTTGGTTAGAAGTACTTGTCTAATCTCAAGAGTCATATATATAAAACAATATAGAAACATAGAAACATAGAAATTAGGTGCAGGAGTAGGCCATTCGGCCCTTCGAGCCTGCACCGCCATTCAATATGATCATGGCTGATCATCCAACTCAGTATCCCGTACCTGCCTTCTCTCCATACCCCCTGATCCCCTGGTAGCCACAAGGGCCACATCGAACTCCCTCTTAAATATAGCCAATGAACTGGCCTCAACTACCCTCTGTGGCAGAGAGTTCCAGAGATTCACCACTCTCTGTGTGAAAAAAGTTCAGAGGGTATTGCAATTACAAATTCAAGCCCCCTAATTCTGTAATCTTCTTCCTGATGGCAGGAGTGAAAGGAGAGCATGCAGAGTGGTGTGGGTCCCTGATGACTGACTGCCTTTTTAAGACCGTGCCTCCTATAGATCCCTTTGATGGTGGTGAGGTCAGTACTGGTGATGGACTGGGCAGTGTACACCACTATTTTAGCTTTCATTTCATTCCTGGGTGTTCGAGTATAGGAACCAGAGAGGATCTACTGGCAGTTATACAGGGTCTGGTGTACCACCTGTGGAATATTCAAGTACAGTTTTGGTCTACCAAATCTCCTCAAGGACATATTGCCATAGAGGGAGGCAGATGGGGTTTTCTTTACGATTCCTGGGATGTCAGGACTGTCTTATGAAGAAGGACAGGATCAGAGATTTGCATGCCAGGAATTTAGCACAAAAGACATGCCTTGTAATCTTATTTACCAGGGCTTCAGTGTTGGACAGGCTATATGACAAGAAGATTGTTCCCGATATTGTTGGAAGTCCAGGACAAACCAAACAGCTCTATGATCTTTGTTAAACGCCTGTATAAAACCGATATGTGAAAAACTTTTTTAACACACTGCGTAGTGAATCTTTGTGAACTACATAATAGGTATGTTACAAAAGTACCTGAATCGCCATTGGGGGAATCTGCCCTCAGCCAGGTCGGCGATCAGGGGGAGGGGGGCGGGTTTAAAACGCGATTTTTGACTAGGATGTACTAATGATCATATTTCATGGCGGTAAATCATTAACGAAGGGCCGAATGCCTACCCTGTCGCAAAATTTCTATGTTTTATGTTTATAGGTTTCGAGTTTGCATTTGTAGTGTTTAAAAATAGCCTGATAATTCCGGAATCTCTGAGCCCCAGGGTTTTATGGACAAACAAACAATTCAAACTTCTGAACTTATTTTTACATTAAATGGGGGCATATAATGAGAGCATATATATCGTGGTATGGGTCCCTGATAGATCTTTTGGGCTTTTTATATCCCGCAGTGCCTCTCGGCATTGAGGGCTTTGATGGTGGCGATGTCAGTATGGTGAAACCAGCGCGCGTGTTCATGAACATTTTTAGACAATCGATCTAAATGGGCATTTATTTACAGCAATTGAACACTAAATCCTTCCATTTGGCCAATATGGCTTTTAATGTAAATTAGATATAAAAAAATTCATGAATATTGTGAATTATTTGTGAAAATCTTTGGACTTCTCAGGAAGTACAAAAATGATAATCTTTCCTTTAAGAAATGGGCATTTTTGATGGGTCCAGGAGATCTTCAGAGCTTTGCATTTGGAATATCACAAAAAAATCAATTGTAACAAGATGCTAATTTCCGAGTTTGAAAATGGTCATATATGGACAAATACTTGAGATATGAAAGTGAATTTGGTGTCAAAGAGCTTATGATCTTTGTTATGCTTTATCATGATGGGATACCATGAAGAGCTTGATTTTTTAAACGACAAAATTTTGTAATTTGTGAGGATACATAATATATGCCACTGGTAGAAGGAATATCAAAATGTCAACACAATGTATCAATTTACAGATGATAATAAGTTTGGAGTTGCAATAAAATAAGTTGTGTATATCCCTGTGCAAATTAATTAAATCAGGCAAACATTTGGATATAATAAGTCAATATACGCATCACAGGGCTACCTTTTATTCATTATCATCTCACATTATGTCCTTGATACATTATACGACCACATGGCTTTTTATGAATGTCCTTGACGTGATTTGGCATGGATTTAACTAAATTCTGACAGTTTTCAAGGATTTTGTTCATCCCAATACCCTAGCTGAATTATAGCCTCAATGAGCTTGTCTCGTGGTACAGTCCTTTCCTTTCAGCCTCTTCTTGATAATTGACCACAAATTTAAGGAACTGTTGGCCACCTAGATGTGATATTCATTTTGTGAATGTAGACAAAAATGCTGGAGAAACTCAGCAGGTGAGGCAGCATCTATGGAGAGAAGGAATAGGCGACGTTTCGGGTTGAGACCCTTCTTCAGATTGATGGTGAAATGCTTGATATCCATTTTATGAACTGCTTGATGAGTTCTTCTCAAATGATAAAACAGTGGTTGATTGATGCAACACTGACACTGCTGGTGTATGGTTGTTATTTTGTCTATAATTTATTTTGAATGTTATCAATTATGCTTCATGTGTTGCTTGTATTCCTAGATGCATGTTAAGTTATAGCCATCTTTATTTACCACTTCATTCCATACATCTTCATTCCATACATTGTACAACACTTTTTTAAAATATTGTTTCATTCATCCAATTGAAGGGAAATTTCACAGAAATTACTGGGAATGAATACCTCAAGGCTGCAAATTTGCACTAGAACTTTTTGGAGAGATTTATAGGTTTCCAGAAAAATGTAAGAACACATAGAATTATTCATCATGTTATGAACAGTCTGTCGTTCTTCACCTTGAATTTCTTGAAAGACAAAGTTCTCAGTTTGTGAATTGGGTGAATAGTCTATTTCAGCAGCGGCCTCTGCAGCCCGTCTGCGTTTTTATTATTTTTTTGTCTATGTTTCTATGTAATTTTTGTTATTTTTTGTTGGGGGTGTGTGTGTGGGTGGGGGTGGGGTGGGAGGGGGTAACTTTTAAATCTCTTTTCTTTGTCGGGTCTCCATTGTCGTTGGGGCTGCAACGAGGAGCGGGGGCTCTGGTGCCGAACTCACCTTCGCACGAGTCCAAAGCGGTGGTGGAGCGCTGCTGGGCGGCCCGACCTCCGGAATAGGCTCACTGCGGGCTGAAAATTTGCAACTAGAAGGTCCCTGGAGAGACCGTTTTTCAGGGCTACGGCGACTTCTCCCGAAAGTTGTAAGAGCTCCAGCGGGGACTGACATCAAAGTCATCATGTGAGCGCAAAAAAACCAAGACCCAGTGCGACCTGCATCACCCGGCGTGGCTTTAATGGCCGCGGGACAATCGCCATCGCCAGCCGGGGGCTTTGACTTTGACTCTGACATCGGGGGGGGGGAGTGCAGTGGAGAGATAAGTTTTTTTGGCCTTCCATCACAGCAATGTGATGGATGTTTATGTAAATTATGTTGTGTCTTGGGTCTATTTGTTTGTAATGTATGGCTGCAGAAACGTCATTTCGTTTGGACCTCAAGGGGTCCAAATGACAAATAAATTGAATCTAATCTAAAATGAGAATATTTTCAGACAGACACAAAAGTCTGCAGATGTTGGAATCTTACTGGAGGACCTCAGCAGGTCAAGCATCTGTACCTTCTTCCTGATGGCAGGAGTGAAATGAGAGCATCATGTGAAAAAAAACCAATATAAGCACCCGAGCTGCTTCCTTCCCCGGCCACAATGCGGTGGCTCCGTGCCCGGAGCGCCACGGCAGCGATGAGTGAGTGAGTTTCTGGCATGATTCCCGACCCCCTCCTTCTCAACACTCCTGCCCTCCCTGCAACTTTACCCCTGGCCAGACTTACCACACGCTGTGAAAAGAACTGTTCCTCCAATTGGTCCCTTGAACAAGTATTGTCATTCAATAAGATGCCAACTGATTCAACTTGTCCCGTATGCTCCTCTTTTTCCCCCACCATCTCTCCACCTGCCGTCACCCTCCATCCCCCACCCATTCAGTAATTCAAAATGAAGGAGATTTGCAAGCTTTGGGCAAATTGAATTGTTACTTATTTTTATTTTTTATTTTTACGTAGAGAACAATCTGCGCATGCGTGGTTTAAGATTTTTGGTTTGAAATCCGACTAACTGCCTACTTTGAGTAATTACTCACGGCACGTGCCTGCTCTAAGCATATAGAAAACGGTGGAACTCTTGAGATGACATGAAACTGGTGGCTTTTGACATCAAAGCAGACTTTATATGTGTGGCAGCAAAGAACCCAGGTAAAACAGACAGGAACCGGGGAAACTTTCCAAGTTGTGGAGCACAATCGAAGTTATAGGCAAATTGCCTTCAACATTGCTACATGTGTCTTTTGGAAAGGTGCTTGATCAATTCAGCTTCGTCACCAATGACCCTCTGTACACTTGTAGATAAGAATTGAAAATGTTAGGTGATGAATACATAATTTTTGTTCGTATGTCAGGTAAATTTGTTAATGCTTACAATTTAAAATGGTGTGATTGGAAAGTGAGGAGCAAGTAGAGAATATTAAAAGTGATGCTGTGGATGTTTTTTGTTTAAATAAGATGCACCTATAGTTTTTTTGTTTTCAAATCCCAGCGACCAACAGCGAAAGAGCTTCTGAAACACAAGTACATCCAGCGTTACACAAAGAAAACCTCCTACCTAACAGAACTGATAGACCGCTACAAACGCTGGAAGTCTGAAGGTCATGGTGAGGAGTCTAGTTCTGAAGACTCTGACCTGTAAGTATTCCCAGATTTTGGCATGAAAGGAAAGGGAAGGGGTAGTCCATTATGAATGAATGGTGTGTTCCTGTGTTCAGTGTTGGGTGTGCTAGTTTTAAAAGAGCTCTGTGTTACTGCCAGGTGCCCTTTACTATTCACTAGTTTGTCAGGAATGTTCTGCCCAATCAGATAATCCATTGAATCTGAGAGTTTGCTGATGTTTGTGGTTGATCAGATAGTGTTGTACTTTGAGTCCCTGTTGGTGGTGTCATGAATATGAATGTCTTTGATGTGTGAACGGCTGGGGAAAAATGGATGCTATTTAATAAAGATGAATTGAAAATCCCCGTATGGGTTTGATGTCGAGCATTTTCACAGGAACTTGCTGTCTGTCTACAGTGAAACTGATGGAGATGAAAGGGATCAGTGTCCAGTATGGACTTTCCCCACTGTACGTCCCAGCACCTTAAGCAAGCTTCAAAATGGAATGCCTGTACAGAGTTCTCAGAAGGTAAGTCTACATACATCAAGCATCCTCACTAGAATTATAGCAATATGCGGTTTAGTCAGTCACCACAATGATACTCTGAGGACTTGTGTGGTAGAATCTCATGGATGTGTTTTTTTTCAGCCCTGTTGCTGTGAAGATGTATGTTTTTTTTCCCCCTTGTCACTTGGCGATGCAGAAAGGGGATAGTTGGGCAGTCTCTGTAAATGCTTTCCTACTACTTTTCCATGCCTTTTCCAGCAATGCTGTGTACCCTGGCATGATTAACAGAAATCTCTCCCTACATGTGCAGCAAAAATGTGTAATTGAACTAAAAACAAAAAATACTGGAAACATTTGCCAGATCAGGCAGTAAAAAAAAAAGGGAAGGTTACTGGACCATGACCCTTTGTCAGAACTAAGAAAGAGAAAACACCTCAGTTTTCAGTAGCGGAGAAGATGGTTATTTGCCACTGAACTTATTTCGCTGTTGAAAATTTAAGATTTGTGAGAAAAAGAAATAAACACTGAACAGGTGAGGCAGCAACTGTGGAAAATGGACAATTGACATTTCAGGACTGGGATATTCATCGCATTCGGAGTTCTGACAAAGGACCTAAATCATTAACAGTTTTTGTTAACACATTTTGTATGTACAGCATTTTATTTTATTTCAGGTTTCCAGCATCTGCAGTTTGTTTTTATTTTCATTCACTGTAAAATTGAATGGTTATTTTATAGTAACGTAAAGATTTTCACGTTTCATTTTACTGCATTTTTTAATTGAAGCTGACAGAACAAATGCTTGTGTTTATCTTAAACATTACAGAAGTGTTTTGTAGTACATCCAAACAAAACTAGGCATTTGCCAAATAAGATGCAAGTGGAACTGGCAAGATGTTCCAAAAAAAAAAGTTCAGGAGAAAAGAGAGGTTGCAAATCAGAGATGTTTCGGAAAGAAGGAATTCCATAGATTAGGACTTCATTAGCAGAAAGCAGGGACACCAGCGGTGGGCAATTAGAGCCTGGCCAGGTTGGAGCAAAAAACATATCACCATGGGGCCAAAAATGGTTACACACTTGGGAGAAGAGAAAGGTCATGAAGGGATTTGGGAATGTGATTTTTAAGTAGGTGAAAAACAGATCAGTGAACACATTCATGAATGATATGATATGATATGCCATTTATTGTCACTATACATGTACAGTGAAACTGAAAGCTGCTCGTACTCAGTGCATACATACAATTTTACACAAAAAACAAGATGAAGAAGGGAGATGGGGGGGGGGGGGGGGAATAGGTGCACAAATTCTACGGCGCTACATACATATATACATATATACAGATGGAAGTCCGTGTTGGCGGTGTAGTCAGTGCATGTGTGGATTTGAATTTATGGTAGATATAATTCTCGGGAAGCAGCTATTCCTGAGTCTGTTTGTCCTGGATTTGATGCACCTATAGCGCCTTCCAGAGGGCAGCAGGTCGAACAGTCCAAACGCAGGATGGGAGCTGTCTTTGGTGATCTTCTTTGCCCTGCTAAGGCAGCGGGAGGTGTAGATGTCCATCAGGGAGGGGAGAGGGCAACCAATGATCCTCTGCGCTGTCCTGGTTACCCTCTGAAGCCTCTCCCTGTCTGCCATGGTGCAGCTGCCATACCATGCTGTAATGCAGTATGTCAGCAGGCTCTCGATGGACGAGCGGTAGAAGGTCAGCAGCAGGTTAGAGTCCAGGTTGTGCTTCCTGAGGACCCTCAGGAAGTGCAGCCGCTGCTGAGCCTTCTTGATGACCGCCGTCGTGTTGTCCGTCCAGGAGATGTCAGCAGCGATATGGACGCCGAGAAACCGGAAGGTGTTGACCCTCTCCACACACTCGCCGTTAATGTGTAGGGGGACTAAGTCGGTGCTGTGCCTCCTGAAGTCGACAATGAGCTCTTTTGTTTTCCTGGTGTTCAGAGCCAGATTGTTTTCTGAGCACCAGGTTGTCAACTTCAGGACTTCCTCTCTGTAGGCTGCCTCGTCTCCCTTTGAAATAAGTCCGACCACAGTAGTGTCTTCAGCAAATTTGACGATGCGGTTGTTGTTGTGGGCCGGACTACAGTCGTAGGTGTAGAGACAGTATAAGAGGGGGCTTAGCACACAGCCCTGTGGGGAACCGGTACTCAACCTGCGAGTGGAGGAGAGGTGGGGGCCGAGTCTCACAGTCTGGGGCCGGTTTGTGAGGAAATCCTTAATCCAGGCACATGTGACAGTGGGGAGGCCGAGAGTGACTGAGAGTTGGTGCATGTTAGAACATGGATAGTAGTACAGGTACTTTGAATGGTAGGTTTGCAGAAGGTGGATGTTTGCCAGCGGTTTCTGGGGGAAATCAATATTGTGAGAGAAAAGGGTTGCAACAACCGATTAGCCAAGGTAGGGCAGAGTATAGTGACATTACCCAGATGAAACATTTTTACAGATGTCAAGAATATGAGGTATGGAAGTCATAATGATATGTAGCATCAAACTGAGGTTTTAAAAGTCAGTATATTGTACAAAGTAAAAAAAACAAGGACATTTTATGGGTTCTATTATAAGGGACGGAAGATTAGTGGAGATAGGGAGATAGTGAAGATAGGGGAGAACCAGTGGATGTGGTGTCTCTGGACATCCAGAAGGCTTTCGACAAGGTCCCACATAAGAGATTAGTATACAAACTTAAAGCACACGGCATTGGGGGTTCAGTATTGATGTGGATAGAGAACTGGCTGGCAAACAGGAAGCAAAGAGTAGGAGTAAACTGGTCCTTTTCACAATGGCAGGCAGTGACTAGTGGAGTACCGCAAGGCTCAGTGCTGGGACCCCAGCTATTTACAATATATATTAATGATCGGGATGAGGGAATTGAAGGCAATATCTCCAGGTTTGCGGATGACACTAAGCTGGGGGGCAGTGTTAGCTGTGAGGAGGATGCTAGGAGACTGCAAGGTGACTTGGATAGGCTGGGTGAGTGGGCAAATGTTTGGCAGATGCAGTATAATGTGGATAAATGTGAGGTTATCCATTTTGGCGGCAAAAACGGGAAAGCAGACTATTATCTAAATGGTGGCCGATTGGGAAAGGGGGAGATGCAGCGAGACATGGGTCATGGTACACCAGTCATTGAAGGTAGGCATGCAGGTGCAGCAGGCAGTAAAGAAAGCGAATGGTATGTTGGCTTTCATAGCGAAAGGATTTGAGTATAGGAGCAGGGAGGTTCTATTGCAGTTGTACAGGGTCTTGATGAGACCACACCTGGAGTATTGCGTACAGTTTTGGTCTCCAAATCTGAGGAAGGACATTATTGCCATAGAGGGAGTGCAGGGAAGGTTCACCAGACTGATTCCTGGGATGTCAGGACTGTCTTATGAAGAAAGACTGGATAGACTTGGTTTATACTCTCTAGAATTTAGGAGATTGAGAGGGGATCTTATAGAAACTTACAAAATTCTTAAGGGGTTTGACAGGCTAGATGCAGGAAGATTGTTCCCGGTGTTGGGGAAGTCCAGGACAAGGGGTCACAGCTTAAGGATACGGGGGAAATCCTTTAAAACCGAGATGAGAATAACTTTTTTCACACAGAGAATGGTGAATCTCTGGAACTCTCTGCCACAGAGGGTAGTTGAGGCCAGTTCATTGGCTATATTTAAGAGGGAGTTAGATGTGGCCCTTGTGGCTAAGGGGATCAGAGGGTATGGAGAGAAGGCAGGTACGGGATACTGAGTTGGATGATCAGCCATGATCATATTGAATGGCAGTGCAGGCTCGAAGGGCCGAATAGCCTACTCCTGCACCTAATTTCTATGTTTCTATGTTTCTAGTGCTCTGAGGAAAGTTCAAAAGCACTGATCATGGCACAAAGTGGAGATGAGTGTGATTGAAAGCGGTTATGAGCAATATTGTCCATCGATTTGCTCACTATTCTTTTGTATCTTTTCTTTAATTTAGTCCTCAGAACCTATGAAGCGACTGCCAAAGTCAAAGTGCTTGACAACCCTGGTCAATCCCATGTTCAGAGAGGTAATGTAGCTATTGTATTTGGCTGAATGTGTTGTTATGGTTCTAATAAATATCCCAGTTCTAATAAGACTGAAAACTTTTATGGTTACACAGAAAAGCTGGAGAAACTCAGCGGGTGCAGCAGCATCTATGGAGCGAAGGAAATAGGCAACGTTTCGGGCCGAAACCCTTCTTCAGACTGATCAGGGGTGGGGGTGGGTGGGGACAAGAAAGGGAAAAGGAGGAGTAGCCGGAAGGCTGGAGGGTGGGGGGAGACAGCAGGGGAGCTGAGGAAGGGGAGGAGACAGCAAGGACTAACAGAATTGGGAGAAGTCGATGTTCATGCCCCCGGGGTGCAGACTCCCCAAACGGAATATGAGGTGCTGTTCCTCCAATTTCCGGTGCTGCTCGCTGTGGCCATGGAGGAGACCCAGGACAGAGAGGTCAGAGGCGGAGTGGGAGGGGGAGTTGAAGTGCTGAGCCACCGGGAGGTCAGCTAGGTTATTGCGGACCGAGCGGAGGTGTTCGGCGAAACGATCGCCCAACCTCCGCTTGGTCTCACCGATATAGATCTGCTGACATCTAGAGCAGCGGACGCAATAGATGAGGTTGGAAGAGATGCAGGTAAACCTCTGTCGCACCTGGAACGATTGCTTGGGTCCCTGAAAGGAGTTGAGGGGGGAGGTAAAGGGACAAGTGTTGCATCTGCTGCGGCCGCAAGGGAAAGTGCCCGGGGAGGGGGTGGACCGAGAGGGAAGGGAAGAGTTGACAAGGGAGTTATGGAGGGAGCGGTCTTTGCGGAAGGCAGATATGGGGGGAGATGGGAAGATGTGGCCAGTAGTGGGGTCACGTTGGAGGTGGCGAAACTGACGGAGGATTATTTTTTGTATGTGATGGCTGGTGGGGTGAAAGGTGAGGACTAGGGGGACTCGGCCCTTGTTGCGAGTGCGGGGATGGGGAGAGAGAGCAGTGTTGCGGGGTATGGAAGAGACCCTGGTGCGAGCCTCATTTATGGTGGAGGAGGGGAACCCCCGTTCCCTGAATAGTGAGGACATTTCAGATGTCCTGGTGTGGAACGCCTCATCCGTGGAGCAGATACGGCGTAGACGGAGGAATTGGGAGTAGGGGATGGAGTCCTTACAGGAAGCAGGGTGGGAAGAAGTGTAGTCCAGATAGCCATGGGAGTCAGTGGGTTTATAGTGTATGTCGGTTAGAAGTCTATCACCTGCAATGGAGATAGTGAGGTCAAGGAATGGTAGGGAAGTGTCGGAGATGGTCCAGGTGTATTTCAGTGCCGGGTGGAAATTTGTGGTGAAGTGGAGGAAGTCAGTCAGTTGTGTGCGGGTGCAGGAGGTGGCACCAAAGCAGTCGTCGATGTAGCGGAGGTAGAGGTTGGGGATGGGGCCCTGGTATGTATTGAACAAGGATTGTTCGACGTAACCTACAAATAGGCAGGCATAGCTGGGGCCCATGCGTGTGCCCATAGCTACGCCTTGTATTTGGAGGAAGTGGGAGGAGTCGAACTCGAAGTTGTTGAGGGTAAGGACCAGCTCCGCTAGGCGGAGGAGAGTGTCAGTGGCTGGGTATGGGTTGCTTCTCTGGTCGAGGAAGAAAACGGAGGGCTGTGAGACCATCGTGGTGGGGGATGGAGGTGTATAGTGATTGGACGTCCATGGTGAAGATGAGGGGGTGAGGGCCTAGAGAATTGAATGCGCGGAGACGACGGAGAGTGTCTGAGGTGTCTTGGACATAGGTAGGGAGGGATTTAACCAAGGGTGATAGGATGGAGTCAAGGTATTTGGAAATGAGTTCGGTGGGGCACGAACAGGCGGAGACAATGGGTCTTCCGGGACAATCTGGTTTGTGGATTTTAGGGAGAAGGTAAAATCGGGCTGTGCGGGGCTGGGGAACGATGAGGTTGGAGGCTCGGTCGGGTAGGGCATTGGAGTGGATGAAGTTGGTGATGGTGCTGGAGATGGTGGCCTGGTGCTCGTCAGTGGGGTCATGGTCCAGGGGTAAGTAGGAGGAGGTGTCCGATAGTTGGCGCGTGGCCTCAGCTTTGTAGAGAAAACTTTTATGTTTACTTTAGCTTTCAGCTAAATCTTAACTACATTACACTTTTAACTTTTGCACTTTTTATAATGCATTTTTAATTTTGCTTTATTTTTTTTAAATTCTTCTATTTTATTTCATTTTATTGTATGACATGTTTTTATGTGAAGCACTTTGAGTCTGCCTCGTGTATGAAATGTGCTATATAAATAAAGTTGCCTTGCCTTGCCTAAATATACCACTCGTTTGACAAATCTGGTATGGTTATCTGTTGTCATTAACAAAAAGAAATTGTTGTAATTGAAGTCATCAACTAATTGGCATCTTACAATATTAATGGCACATCAAAAAAATGACTAGTGTTAGTTTAGTCATCTTAGTAGTATAATGATTTTTTATATTAAAGTAATATGTTCCAGAGAAATATCAGTTATTCCATGCCCTGTTTCATTTCTGATCTCAGTGGAAGTTCCATGCTTTTTTACACGAGTTAGTTGCTTTTGTCTGACATTGGCAAGTTTTTGAACATATTTTGTTTTGGTGCAGCTACAAGAGAAGCACAAAGTCACTGGTGGAAATCTGGGTGCCATTGAAGAGCTGGAGAATGCTTTTAATCTGGCTGAGGAATCCTGTCCAGGCATTTCGGATAAACTGGTAGCACACATGGTGGAGCGGGTACGAAGGTGAGTGAACATTCACAGGATTAAAGGGTCTGCTTACCAAGTCTAAAGAAGGGTCTCAACTCAAAATGTCACCTATCTATGTTCTCCAGAGATGCTGCCTGACCCGCTTTTTGGTAAACCGGCATCTGTATTTCCTTGTGTCTACACTTGTCTCATTTGCTCCTTGCTGCTGTCATGATTGCACAACAGTGACCACTTCACAGAAACAATGAATTGGCTGCTAACTGTTTGGGCTAATGTGAGGGTACAACAAACACTATAAATGAGGGGTTGTTTACGTGATAGAGTAGAAGACCCAAGAGATAAAAGGAGAACATAGTGCTCTTTTATGAAGAAGGGTCTCGACCCGAAATGTCACCTATTCCTTCTCTCCATAGATGCTGCCTCACCCGCTGAGTTTCTCCAGCATTTTTGTCTACCTTCGATTTTTCCAGCATCTGCAGTTCTTTCTTAGACATAGTGCCCCTTATCAGTTTGTGATTGGCATGCATTGAATTCTCCAACACTCCCAATATTAGAATACTTCCCTTCCTTTAGTGGGTGAAGTGGGATATGGTAAATATGGGATAGTACCTGTGCAATAAGTGGATGGTATTTGTAATAACTTGTGTGATACTTTATCCATTTCTAAAAAATATTTCAACTAGCCACCCGCTTTGAAGAAAAACTCTACTCCTAGGTTTTCCCTTTGAATCATTTGCTCAGACATTGCTCCCCAAGAATATGAACTGAATCTTCACTGTATGTGAGTTATAACTCTGTCAACAACAATATAAGGTTTGTAAATCTTGTTAAATATCTTTGGATATTTCAGCAGTTCATACACGTGCACCTTGAGTTTCTATTTTATCCTCCTTTCTATTCCTTAGGGTTGTATGATATCAGACCGCGTGTCCACTCCACGCTGATCCTCATTCATGCTTGTGGAGTTCACTGTCCTCCTGTGCAATACATTCCTTCTCTTTGTCCCCCACAAGTATCTCTAGTTTTCTTTCTTGCTTAGCAATTCGAATCAGAGCGATATGGCACAGGAACAGGCCCTCAGCTTACCTCGTCTACACCGATCATCAACCATCTCTTTGCATTAATCCTACAATTTTCCCATTGTTTATTCTTTCCATATTCCCATTAACTCTCCCCAGATTTTATCATTCATGTACAAACCAGGAACAATTTCTCCACATGCATGGATTTATGAAAGGTAAATCATAAGGTAGTCAGCATGGATTTATGAAAGGTAAATCATGTCTGACGAATCTTATAGAATTTTTTGAGGATGTAACTAGTAGAGTGGATGAGGGAGAACCAGTGGATGTGTTATATCTGGACTTTCAGAAGGCTTTCGACAAGGTCCCACGTAAGAGATTAGTATGCAAACTTAAAGCACACGGTATTGGGGGTTCAGTATTGATGTGGATAGAGAACTGGCTGGCAGACAGGAAGCAAAGAGTAGGAGTAAACGGGTCCTTTTCACAATGGCAGGCAGTGACTTGTGGGGTACCGCAAGGCTAAGTGCTGGGACCCCAGCTATTTACAATATATATTAATGATTTGGACGAGGGAATTGAATGCAACACCTCCAAGTGTGCGGATGACACAAAGCTGGGGGGCAGTGTTAGCTGTGAGGAGGATGCTAGGAGGCTGCAAGGTGACTTGGATAGGCTGGGTGACTGGGCAAATGCATGGCAGATGCAGTATAATGTGGATAAATGTGAGGTTATCCACTTTGGTGGCAAAAACAGGAAAGTAGACTATTATCTGAATGGTGGCCGATTAGGAAAAGGGGAGATGCAACGAGACCTGGGTGTCATGGTACACCCGTCATTGAAAGTAGGCATGCAGGTGCAGCAGGCAGTGAAGAAAGCGAATGGTATGTTAGCATTCATAGCAAACGGATTTGAGTATAGGAGCAGGGAGGTTCTACTGCAGTTGTACAGGGTCTTGGTGAGACCACACCTGGAGTATTGCGTACAGTATTGTTCTCCTAATCTGAGGAAGGACATTCTTGCCATAGAGGGAGTACAGAGAAGGTTCACCAGACTGATTCCTGGGATGTCAAGACTTTCATATGAAGAAAGACTGGATAGACTCGGCTTGTACTCGCTAGAATTTAGAAGATTGAGGGGGGATCTTATAGAAACATACAAAATTCTTAAGGGGTTGGACAGGCTAGATGTAAGAAGATTGTTCCCGATGTTGGGAAAGTCCAGAACAAGGGGTCACAGTTTAAGGATATGGGGGAAATCTTTTAGGACCAAGATGAGGAAAACATTTTTCACACAGAGAGTGGTGAATCTCTGAAATTCTCTGCCACAGAATGTAGTTGAGGCCAGTTCATTGGCTATATTTAAGAGGGAGTTAGATGTAGCACTTGTGGCTAAAGGGATCAGGGAGTATGGAGAGAAGGCAGGTACAGGATACTGAGTTGGATGATCAGCCTACTCCTGCACCTATTTTCGTTGTTTCTCTAATAATTTATTGTTACAATGTTGGATAGTCACATTTGGGATCTAAATTTTATTTTCCAATATTAAAACTGCTGGTTGTCTCCTGTTGAAAGTATTGTATTATTTATCTTCTTTGAATATGATAATATGAGAATGTTTTAAAAGGACTGCTTTGGCTCATTCACCCCAAACCTAAGCACAAATTTGAAGTGGAAAAAGAGGCAATTTATGTTTCAAAAAAGGACCACCCACACCTTGGAAAATGAGTAACTGGGCAAAAAAACTGCGTCCATAAATCAACTTTTAGAACCCCTAGACGTCCCGAGATGCTGCTGTATAACTTTGTAACTATGTAAGAACCGCTGCAACCGATTGGTGTCTACCACTCTAAAAACCTGTCTGCCACAGACAGTGTGGTAACAATCTATCTCAGTCAGGTTGAGAGAAATTATTGTTGGCCAAGGAATACCTAATGTACTTTCTCCAGATCGCAGAATACCCTTGCTGTGGTTCACCAGCCATTAGGTTTGCAAATGTATCAGTGTACAAACTCGATTATCACCTGGGATTTCAGTTCATTCTCACAAACAAACTCGTAGAATTCATAGAAATTGATAATGCTGGCCCTTTGAAAATGAGAATTATATATCAAGCAGTCATATTTTTACATTAAGATTGCATTGTGTAAATTATAAGATTCTGCATCTTCGATCCTTTTGTTTCACCCCCTTTGCCGTGGTGGTTAAGAATTATATTGACAGAGGCTTAAATTACTCAAATTTAAATGCCCCACTTTCTTGACAATAAATCATTAATTAAATATAGAGTTAGTGGTTGCAGAATATAATGGGTTTAGTTTAGAATTATAGCACATAAACAGTCCCTTTGGCCTACCAAGTCAATGGCAAACATTAATTACTCGTTTACACTATTTCTATGTTATCCCACTTTCTCATCTACTCCTGACACACCAGGGCAATTTTTACAGAGGCTAGTTAACCTGCAAACCAGCAAGTCTTGACGACACAAGCCCATTGGGATAAAACCTCTACGCTAGTACAGCCTGTTTGTCTGAGGTTGGCCCCTTACAATCATTTACCTGCAATTTTTACTAATTTCTTGAAACGATACTGCCAATTCTTTCCTCTATCATAGTTCACTGAATGAAAAATTATCATTCTGACGTCCTGTTTCCAGTGGTAGCTATCAATGTGTTTTTTGTTTTTAAAAAAAAAACATAGTTTGTAACTAGGATGAATCATTGAACCAGAGTTCTCACTTAATAACTCTCCATCCAAACTAGCTATCTTTACAAACACATCTGTGGGTCTCGCCTTTCAGTGCAAATACTCGTTCCTCATAGATCCCAGTTATATTGTCCGCCCTGAAACCCTGCTAATGTGTGCTAATCTTCCAGAGAATAATTGAGACCTTTCTTCTTCAGTCAATTTCCAAATCAGTTCCCAAGTTCACTGCACTTGAGGCAGTTGATATTCAGCCAGACTCTGGGTGGGTGGGTAGATGGCAGGATGGGACTTAATTGAGTGGGTGCAGTAGAAACTGTATACTAATGACTGCTGGAGTCAAGCTCCCCCTTTTGACGTTTCTTTTCTCTACCCCTTCTTCAGGTTTTCAATAAGCAGTTCTGGCAAGAATTCGGCACGGTGAGGATCTTGGCACCTTCAGGGGCTGCCTATGGGGCCCCGTGACCCAGCACCCAACACCCTTCCTGCTGCAGTTAGGAAAGTCCGTGACTGCTGATGCCACTGCTTCATGGCCAAGGCGCTGAGACTCGATCACACTGTTGGATCAGAACTGAAGATGTTTTACTTTTAAAACTGCTGCCATGAGGGGTGGCACCAAATATGAAGGGTTGATTTTTTTTGTTGTTTTAATTAGAAGTTATAATATTTTTACAGTTTCTTTATATGCAGAGAAGGTTAATTGATGGTGTATATCAAACTGTATTAGTAGAAATGTACTGTGCGAGAGACAGCATCTCTTGCTTGCCTGTCTAAGATTCAGTTTCCGATTTCAAAGGTCAATTTTTTTAAATGGTTTTAAAATTCAATAATACCATTTATAAGGGTGCGAGGGCATGGATTATATTCATTCAGGGTAGAGATTCTGAGATTATGTACAACTTTCACTGAACTCTTTTAAGATGGGGCCATGTTCTAAAGCCTGTTTAGCCGGTAGTTGGATGTAGGAGTTGCTGATGCTTCTCCAGACTTTAGGTCAGCCAGATCATCCTTGAAGAATTCCTCTGTCTTGGAATAGTCTGATGGCATGAACAAAATGTCTCTCAACTGCAAAGGCTATGCTTTTTCAGTCACTCCAATCTACTGGCCTGTCAGTCTGCTTGAGTAACAGCTTCCTAATGGACCCCTGCATGTTGCCGGTGGAGAAATGGATAGGCTATTGAAATGACTTCGAACAACTGGAAGGGTGAATTTGTGAAGGATGAGATTGAGAAAGGAATGAAAACAGTTTTATTTTAAAAAAAACACTTAAATGTGAAGTTCTAGAAACACTAATGTTACACCTGAGTATATATTAATCCCTCGTTCAAACCAGCACCAAAGCTTTCTATTCTTCCACCTCTCCAAACACTGCAAATTACAATGGCATGATCCCCCATTTTTATTTGTACTGAGACCTGCAAAAGTAATTGTCTCTATAGGACAGTTCCACAGTGCTGAATCATGGGGTTGGTTGAAAGGGTGCAAATCATGCCTGTTGGGGATTACACATTTTTGTTTCCCTGAAAAAAAATTGAATGGAGGAGAGAGAAAAATGTAGAGCCTCCTATGGCAAAATCTCAATTTCTGTAAACTCTCCAGCCTGGGTTGCTCAGGAGAGCATAAAACAAATGAATCCGGATGTTACTTGGATCAGATGGTAGAGAAATTTAAGACTGAGTGTCTTAAGTCAGTCTGGTCAAATCTAGATCAGACTCGCTATGTGTTAACACTCCAAACCTTTCATTTCTAAACGGGTGCCAATGGGCAACTGGAAAAAAAACATCCTGTTTAATTTAAGGACCAATGAAAAAGGCAGATGACTCAAATATTTTCAACATCACAAGTGCCCCCTTGCCCCCAAACTGATTTTGCACTGTTAGTACTCCAGAGAACAAGAACTCGTAGGCACATTGAAGAAATACTACTGTTACAATTGTACAGCAATAGAGCTGCTGTTGCCAAAGGATCACTGGGTCATTGGAGATCTGTGGGACTGTGCTCAGTCTTTTAACTGAAACGCTGCTGGCCAACGTCTTTAATGGCATGGACATGGGCTTTCCTACTGAACAAACAGGGGAAACCCTGGTGTTAGCAGGGCATGTGCAAAGTGAGTTTTGCGATGCAGTTGTTACTTCATCTACTTTCAAAGGAAGTTTCTTTATCTCATTTGATGTAGCATTCAAAGAAAGTTCCCATAATATCGTGCCCCAATTAAGTTTGTGGTTTCTTCTGAAGGTACCTAAATGTTCCAATTTGCAAGTAAGAGCACATTCCTTCTCGGTTCCATAGTGTAATTTAGAATCTATAATAATTTTAAATAGATCCTCTGTATAGCCTTAAAGGGCATGATAACTTGAATGGATTATTTTGCTGTTACACTATGCATTAGGAATATGAACAAAATGAGTGACAATAATGCTACAAAATATGCCCAGCCACATTGTCTTGTGCATAACACAAAAACATTTGACCCAAGTCTGGTAGAAATGTCAATGATGTGGGTGGGGGGGGGAACTAAAATGAAAAAAATAAGGTTTTTGTGGGTGTGGAGGAAATGTATTTAGTATCTCAATGTTCCTGATCTAAATGATATTTTTCAGAAAGATGGTATTACATAAGGGAAAAATAGTATTAATTAAGAGTGGACTTGGTATTAAGGGTTGCAAGTAAAACAGGAACTGCAGTGTGATATATGGGGAAATGAGACATATAAGAGATTTTTTTAAGTGCACTTGGCAATATCCAGGCAAAAGAACTAATCAGTCACCAAACATGAAAGGATAGCAATCTGCCAGTTCCAGCTATGACTTTAGCATAATCCCCAGGAGGGACAGGTTGATTTATTTTGCTGGGTTATACCTCAGTGTTATGGCTGGAAATCTGGAGTAACCCATTCTCCAATTAGTCTCTGGATTTTAGTTTGCCAGCACCTAAACAAAATTAGATTTTTCCTTTTAAAATTATACTGGCTCTGCTTATCATCGAAGGCTCCCTCCCGTGGTGATTCCAGGTCTGACGCAGCTGTATGCAGTTCCAAGTTACAGATGCCTGTATCCCATTGAGATGAGCAGTAACTTCACAACTTTGTCAGTGAAACTGGGGATTGTCTTCCTGTCTGTCTTGTATCTGTATACTGTGTGCATTAACAGTGTACATGTGCACACCTTGGTTTGCAAACCCATTTATTACCTATCTTAAAATCCAATTTAGATTTGGTTGTAGTTATTTATGGTGAAGGAGCGTATCCATGCTCTTGGAGCAGTGGATCGTGTTTTATATACAATGTAATGGACAAGAATAAAATACAAGAATGGGCCATCTGATTGTCTCTGGATTTATTCACAGCAACAGTATCAAAGTGGGTCTATTTTCTCCCATGCACATTTTAAAGAAGGAAATTTGACAGTAAATGATTGATCTGCTAATTTATTTTCAGTGAGGAGGAATCCTGATTAAGGTACCTCTTTGAGCTTGCTATGACTCTAAGCAATGCTGTGTCAGCCGAGATTCAGCAGGCATGACCTTAATTAATATTGTATTCAAATCGAGGCATTGGAACAAAAAGAAGCCCATACTACCTCATTGTGTTTTAAAGATTTTAACACAGCAAGCTAAAACAGGATATAGTTTTTAATCCATCAGAGGCTCTGATTTATTTTAGCTGTTTATAGGCTGATAGATCTTCATTCCATTGATGTTTGATAGCTATAAAGTCATAGAGCAATACAGCATGGAAACATTATGTGGAAAAAGGTAGGGTCATTGACAGCTGTAAATTGTGCCTAATGTGTAGATGAGTGGTAAAATCTGGAGCGAGTTGGTAATGGTATATTATTGCCAAGTGTATCAAGATACAGTGAAAAACTTTGCTTTGCGTACTGTCTAGGAAGATCATAAGTAACATACAGTACATGATTACATCAGGTAGTGCAAAATAGAAAATAAACAGATTTACAGAATATAACATTTTACAGCTACTGAGAAAATGTAGATGAAGTTGAAAGTCAGCAACAAGATAGACTGGAAGTTTGGAAATTCATCCTTGGCTTGTGAGAAGTCTGTTCAAAAGTCTGACAACAGTAGGAAAACAGTTGTACTTGCATCTGGCAGCAGGTGCTTTCAAGCCTTTGTTTCTTCTGCACGACGGGAGAAGGGAGAAGAAGATGTGAGTGGTCCTCGATTATGTTGGCTGCTTTCCTGAGACAGCTTGAAGTATAGCTGGAATCAATGGGGAGCAGGTAATGGAGAAGGCTGGGCTGTGTTTACAACTCTGCAATTTCTTGTCCTGGGCAGAGCAGTTGTAATGCCAAGCTGTAATGTAGCTGGATAAGATGCTTTTGATAGTGCATCTGTAGAAATGGATAAAAGTCATTGGAGACGTTCCAAATTTCTTTAGTCTTCTGAGGGATTGGAGGCAGTGGTGCATTTTCCTGCACATGGTGGCAATGTGGTTGGGCCAGAACCAATTATTGGTAACTAGACCAAGTGGAACCCGTTACACAGGAGGCTTGGTCCCCCAACGTAATATTCCACCACTCGCCCACAGCCCCCGACTGCACAGGCACAACTCATCCATAGCACTCTCTTCCCCCTCCTCTTCACCCTCTTCTTTCTCTCCTCCTCCCCTCCCCCAATCCCTTCCTCACCTCTCCCACTCCTTCAGGGAGGGAGTAACCCTCACACTCCCTCTCTCCATAACTCCTCTCCCCTCCCTACCCCCTCTTATCCTTCTATTCCCCACTCTACACCTCCCCTCATTGCTCTCTTCTCCCTATATTCCCCACTCCCCCTCCTCTACTCCTCCCCCACTCTTCCTCCTCCCTCTTTTCCCTCCAACCCTCCCAAATCCCTCCCTCACCTCCTTTTTCCCCGCCCTCAGTCACTCAATCCATCCCTCCATAACTCCTCTCCCCTTCCTGCTCCCCTCCTCTCCCTCTATTCCCTCTCCTCCCCCACTCTCCCTCCCCAGGATCACGAGGTTGCAGCTCCTCTCCCTTCTTGCGTGCCCCGGAGGAGCATCAGCCCTCAGAACTAGGCCTCGAATCGGTCCCGAAGCACCAGCAGTTACAGCCGCACCGGCATGTGGGCGGGATGGGAGTGTCTGGTGGTGGGGGGGGGGGGGGGGGAGAAGAGCCATGAGAGAGAAGGGGGTATCACGGGAGAGGGGGGCAGGAGTCAACGAGGGGGACCAGAGGGGCTGGAGCTGTGGGGCGTTGCATTTGGGACTCACTGCGGGCGCTGGAAGCTCCTCCACTAGATCGGACTCTCTGCATTCCGTTTGGCAACATCTCCGAATCCGGGCCGCTCCCGGTCCCACCAAAAATTGTGTCCGGTTGAAGACCTCCGCTGGTCACCAACAGCGTCGCTCAGCTCCAGTAAAGACGCGACGGAGCAGGAAGGGGCGGACCGTCCTGGGGAGTGACAGGAGAAGAGACGTCCCGGGGGGTGGCAGGAGAGGAGATCGATCTGTGCACGTGTGGTGTTTAAGATTTTTATACCTCGTTAACTTTTACACTATACCACCAATCTGAATGAAACTTGTTGCACTCGCAGCACATGAGAACGGTGAGTAACCTGGCGGAAAATCGTAGCGCTACCGCATACCGTTTTTGCATAAATAGAAAAACCCCGCAAACCGGAAGAGCACAAGATCAGTGTTTTATTTATGTACCCACCCGCCTACCCCAGACCAGCTCCACCTCTGCACTATTGGTGTGTACATCATCCCGCTTCCTGAAATTGATAACCAAATCCTTTGTTTTGCAGTAGAGTATCGTTTTGACGCAATACTACAAAGTGTTTTATCTCCTTCACGTCATCATATTGAACTACAAAATCATCTATTGAAGGCAATAAACTAAACCAAAAAGCAAAAAAGTGCTGCAGAAATGGATAAAACAAAATCTGATAAATCTCTAGGGTTTGATAATTTGTATCCCAGAATATCAGAGGTAGCTGTGGAAATGATGGGTGAATTGGGTACCATTAGAGGTCAGCAGTATCCTGTTAGACCTCAGCCTTCAGAAGCCATTAGATATAAAATTTGACGCCTTCTTCAACAAGAATGCCTTGTGTTTATGTTTTAGTAGTTCTTCCATCTCCTCGTTGTTTCTATTAATGTAGCAACATTTGCTGGCAGGAAAGCCTATGTCGCCAATGCTGGTGGCCTCCAAGCCAGGTTAAACATTTTGTGGCTCGTCTGTATTACGAATCATTAGGTTGGCCAAGGTATTGCAGTGGATTAGGTGGTGGTCCACCCTGTAGGTACAACATGGAACAGTGCAACACAGGAATAGATGCAAGATGTGTGCACATAATGCCAAATTAAACTAATCCCTTCAGCCTGCAGGTGATCCATTACCTTCCATTTCACTGCATATTCATGTGCCTATCGGAAAGCCTCTTAAATGCAATAATAGTGTTTTCAGTACCGCCCCTGGCAGCACGCTGCAGATACCTACCTCTCTATGTAAGAAACACATTCCACATGGCATCCTCTTCAGTCTATCCAAACCCTCTACATCCTTCCATTAATGGGGCAAACAGAACTACACACAATACTTCAAATGCAACTGAACTAAATTTTTTTTTTAAAGCTGCAACAACTTCCTGACCGTTATATGGGGGTCCATAAGGAAGAGGAATGCTGAAGACAAGAGAAGGGGTCATCACTGAGAGGCGCAGACTCTTTACCAGCGAAAAAGGCCTGGAGGTGGAGGCAAAGGGGGTGAAGACCAGAAGAGGCTGTGTGGCACAAGTGGCAGTTATGCTGGCTGCAAGATTTGTGAATGATGTATCTGAAGAAGTTGTAAATAGGAGATGAATGAGGGAGGGAGAGAGAAAGGAAACAAAATATTGGAACCATGAGGCACTAAACATTGCAGATGTTAAACAGGAATAGAGAACACTGGAAATACACAGCAGGGCAGTAAAAATCTCTGGAGCAAGAAATAGAGTTAACTAGGCTAAGTGGGACCCGTTGGGTCCCAGCATCACATGGGAGGACTGGTCACCCAACGCAATATTCCGCATCGCCACCAATTCCAATATTGCTGGCAGGGGGGCTTTCTGTTGTGCAAGTTTGTACTATTTGATATTTGTTGATCACACACACCCTCCACCTCACACAGACACACACACAGACTCTCACTCACACACACACACACACACACATTCACACATACACACACACACACACAGACTCATTCGCATACACACACACACACACTTTGCAAACAACAAACACATTTGCTGCAAACCACATCCCGGGGACTCACCATGGAGTAGACGTGCGTTCAGTGTTATTAGCAGCTGCAGAGAGCCATGACCCTCTCGCTTCCTCCGTCTGGCAGAGACTGAGTGACCCACGACACTTTCGTGTTTTATAGTTCCTCCCCCCTGCCACCAGCGGGGGCAGCAGAGAGAATGACGAAATATTTAAAAACATTAATATCTCTCTGATTTTTCATCGATGGGAAAAATCCTCCGATCCAGTCCGGCGGAGGGGGATTCTGAGCGAGGTGCCCAAAAATGATGGTCGTAAGTGGCGGCGTTCTCTCGAAAATCACATTGCAGTGAGTCAAAAGCGGTCAAGATCTTACTTTTAGTAATATAGATGTCACGGTGATGATGTTTCACCAGATTTGGCCAGTTCAAATACAAGGTGACAGTCCTCCATTGAATGGGAGCAACTGAAAGAAGGTTGATGCTGAAGAAATTGAGCCTGAAGAAGGGTTTCGACCCGAAACGTTGCCTATTTCCTTCGCTCCATAGGTGCTGCCCCACCCGCTGAGTTTCTCCAGCATTTTTGTCTACCTTATGCGAAGAAATTAATGGGTTTTAGAGCTGATAAATCTCCAGGATTGATGATTTGCATCCCAGAGAACGAAGGAGGTAGCTGTGAAAATTATTAATGCATTGGCTACCATTTTAAATTATCTGGATTATATAATAGTTCTTGCAGATTAAAGTGTAGTAAACACAAACTCACTATTTTTAAATGAAATGAATGAGAAACATGAAAACACAAAACAGGTAGCTCATTATCAATGGTGAAGAAATTGCTCGAGGCTGTATGAAGGATGAGTTAAGAGGATACTTGGAAAAAGGAACTTTGATAAAGTCTAAGTTTTTTTTAGAATCAACTAGCAGGACCTTTCTTCAGACTAGGGGAAAACTGGAAGCGAAGAAATAACAATACAAATCGGGTGGGCAACAGATGACCTCAGGCAAGGAGGTTCCCTGATAGGTTGGTCATTGGCTTGAGACAGGTGTAAGCCCAAGTGGGATACATAGTTGGGAACTGTGGAACTACTTTACTGATTTTTAGTGGGAGATGGGGTGGGGGGAAAGATGGGGAACAGGGTGGGGAAAGGGCGGAGGTAGGTGGTTGTAAAAGTTACCCAAAATTGGAGAATTCAACGTTCATACTGTTGGCTTGTAAACTATCCAAGCAAAAAATGTAGGTGCTTTTCCTCCAATTGCGTGCGGCCTCACACTGGAATGGAGGAGGTCCAGGACAGAAAGGTCAGTATGGGAATGAGAAGGGTTGTAAAAGTGATTAGCAATCTGAAGGTCCAGTATGACTTGGTGGACCAAGTGCAAATATTCAGCTAAATGGTGTCCAAGTGTGTGCTTGGTCTCGCTGATGTACAGGAGCCCACATGGGGAAAATGCACTAAATGAGGTTGGAGGAGGTGCATGTGCACCTCTATCTCACTTGGATGGATTGCTGGGGTCCCAGGATGCAGGCAAAGGAGGAGGTATAAGGGCAGGTATTACATCTTCTGCAGTTGCAGGGGAAGGTACCTAGGGAGGGGTCGGTATGAGTGGGAAGGGAGTGAATCCAGGAGTTGCGGAGGGTGTGGCCTCATCAGAAGGCAGAATGGGGTGGAGATGGGAATCTGGTGAGCTTACATTGGAGGTGATGAAAATGGCCGAGGATGATGTGTTGGATGCAGAGGCTGGTTGGGTGAAAGGTGAGGACCAGGAGAACTCTGTCCTTGTTGCGTCTGGGGGGGGGGGGGGGGGGGGGGGGGGGGGGGGGGGGGGGGGGGAGAGGACTACGGGACACAGAGAAGACATGTGTGAGGGCCCCATCTATGACAGAAAGGGGAAAACTACGTTCATTAAAGAATGAGGACATCTTGGATGCCCTTGTATGGAAAACTTCATTTTGGGAGCAGACGTGACAGGGGTGGAGGAACTGAGCTAGGGCTGGATCTGTTCCTTGGTCTGATCTATTCATAATATACATCAATGATCTGGATAAGGGAATCAACAAATATTTCCAAGTTTGCCAAAAGCATTCTTCTTATCGAGTCCACATCATAAGATTAGAAATTGTTCAGACAGAGCTGAACACACTTCTCGGATACAATGGCATCTTGCGCTTCTGGTGCGTAGTGGTGGAAAGATTGGTGGAAACATGGCCACAACGTGACCGCTCTTTCCTTGACCCCACCAAAAGCATTAAACTGGGTGGATGCAAAGATGCTTCCAGCCAACCTGGACAGGCTGATTGAATGGGGAAATGTACATGAGGTGTAGTTTAATGTGGATAAATGGACACCGCAGTTTGAAAAGTATAGGTGGTGCTTATGGTGTTATCAAGGGAAGTGTTGACCTACAAAGAGTCACTGAAAGCAAACACACAGGCGCGGCAAACAGTTAAGGCAGCTAATGAAACGTTGGCCTTGAATACAGAAGATAGAATAATCTTGTTATATTTACACAGAGCCTTGATGAGACTAAACAGTGAGCACTGTGTGCAATTATGTTCTTCTTGCACAGAAAATACATATTTGCCATTAGAGGGAGCGTAGCCAAGTTACTCTTGTGATGGTGGGGCAGTCAGGAGAGCTTGTTGATTTGGTTCACATTCACTAGACAATATAGAACAGTACAGCACAGGAACAGGCCATCCAGCCCACAATGTCTGTGCCTAATATTATGACAAACCCACTCTTTTTTGCCTGCAAATAATCCATATCTCTCCATTCCCTGCATACCCATATAACTTTAGAAAGTGTCTTAAATGTCACTGTTATATCTCTTCCATCACCACCTCCACCTTCTGTGAGAAAAACTTGCCCCACATTTCTCTTTTAAAATTTGCCCCTCTCACCTCAAAGCTATGCCCTCTGGTATTTGCTATTTCTATCCTGGGAAAAAGATTCTGATTGTCCATCCTACCAATACCTTTCAAAATTGTAGAGACCTCTATCAGATCTCCCCTTAATCTCCAGTATTCCAGATAAAACAATACAAACTCCTTGTAGCCTAATACCCCCGTAATTCAAGCATCAGTCTGGTAAACCTCCTCTGCACCGTTTCCAAAGCCTCTGCATCCCCCCCTGCAATGGGGCAAGCAGAACTGCACACAATACTCCAAATGCAGCCTAACCAAAGTCCTATAAGCTGCATCAAGATTTCCTGACTCTTATAAAATGCTGCAACCTATGACAGCAAGCACATCATATGAGTTGTTTAGTACTCTATCTAGTTGTGTTGCCACTTTCAGGAAACCCAACCCTCTGCAAGTCAGTGCTGTTAAGGGTTCTGCCATTAAGCCATTAAAATGAGGGGCATCAAATTAAAACGAGACAAAATGTTGAGAACATGTCTCCCAGGCGGGGCTGTCTAGAACCAGGGATCATTGGTTCTTCATGTGCTTCAAGAGATGACCAGTTTCTTCCAGCTTGCTTGTAAAACCATAGATATTAACTTCAGACTGGTAGGCTTAGCTGTGCATGCCAGGACCACAGAAAAATAGTATGAAATATCCTAAGAGTTGGCTTTGAAGCCACGAGATTTGCTTAGCAATGTGAAGTGATTCAGGTCAGGAAATGGTATTGGGTAGACTGATGGTAGACTAAATCCCCAGGGCCTGATGTTCTGCATCCCAGGGTACTCAAGGCTCTTTTCTAGAGCATCCCAGGGTGAACACATTGGTGACCATTTTCCAATTTTCTATAGATTCAGGATCAGTTCCTGTGGATTGGAGGGTAGCTAATGTTATCCCACTTTTCAAGAAAGGAGGGAGAGAGAAAGCAGGGAATTATAGACCAGTTAGTCTGACATCAATGGTGGGGATGATGCTGGAGTAGATTATCAAAGATGTAATAACGGCACATTTGGATAGCAGTAACAGGATCGGTCCAAGTCAGCATAGATTTACGAAGGGGAAATCATGCTTGTCAAATCTTCTGGAATTTGTTTAGGATGTAACAAGTAAAATGGACAAGGGAGAGCCAGTGGATGTAGTGAACATGGACTTTCAGAAAGCCTTTGATAAGGTCTCCCCACAAGAGATTAGTGGGTAAAATTATAGCACATGGTATTGGGGGTAGAGTGCTGACATGGATAGAAAATTGGTTGGCAAACAGGAAACAAAGAGTAGGGAATAACGGGTCCCTTTCAGAATGGCAGGCAGTAACTAGTGGGGTGCCGCAAGGTTCGGTGCAGGGACCGCAGCTATTTACAATACATATTAATGATTTAGATGAAGGAATTCAAAGTAACATTAGCAAATTTGCAGATGATACAAAGCTGGGTGTTTCTATTGGGTGGTACCGCAAGCCTGCAGCCTTGCCGGCAGCTGTTCGTCTTTTCGATTTTTTTGTTTTTAGTATGTCTACAAATGTGGGAGGGGTGGGGGCGGGGAATAGGGGGGGGAAACTGTTTTTTCGTCACTTACCTCGGTGGAATGCGACTTTTCTCCTAGTCGCATTTTTGCCCTCCCTCGCGGCCTAACAGCTTGGATTGGTGCGGCCACTCCCGGAATCAGGCCCAGAGCTTCGGCAGGGGGTGCAGCGCTGACTTTCCATCGCGGAGCCGGGCGATCCTTTGCCGGGAATCACCAGAAGTGCTCCGATTGCTGGCTCACGGACAACATCCTGAAGCCGCGGTCTGCAGAGCTTCTAGCCGCAGGCGCGGCGTGGATTTTCCATCGCGGAATCTGGGATCGCTGGAGAAGAGCTCCAACCGCCAGCCTGCAGCCTATAACATTGTGAAGCCGTGGTCTCCGGTAGGAAGTGGCCGATTCGCGACCTTCAAGCTGCTGAATGTCCGTCTGTCCCGACATCGGAATTTTGAGCATCCCAATGAGAGGGCCTGTACATCGGTCTGTCCCTAGCGGCGACTGCGGAGGGTTCATGGCCCTGACCACGGATGAACAAAGGAGGAGGACTGACTGAACGTTATTGCCTCCCACCATAGAGAAGAATGTTGATTCCATTGTGGTGAATGTTCATGTTGTATTCTATTGTGTATTGTGCTCTTTTTGATTGTGTGGCTGCATGGTAAATCAAATTCCACTGTCCCTTAATTGGTGCATGTGGCAATAAATGTGAACTTGAACTTAAACTTGAAGTGTGAATTGTAACGAGGATGCTATGAGGATGCATGGTGATTTGGACAGGTTGGGTGAGTGCGCAAATGCATGGCAGATGCAGTATTATGTGGATAAATGTGAGGTTATCCACTTTGGTGGCAAGAACAGGAAGGCAGATTATTATCTGAATGGTGTCAGGTTAGGAAAAGGGGAAGTACAGCGAGACCTGGGTGTCCTTGGACACCAGTCACTGAAAGTAAGCATGCAGGTACAGCAGGCTGTGAAGAAAGCAAATGGCATGTTGGCCTTCATAACAAGAGAAGTTGAGTATGGGAGCAACAAGGTACTTCAGCAGTTGTATAGGGCCCTGGCAAGACCACATCTGGAGTATTGTGTGGAGTTTTGGTCTCCTAATTTGAGGAAGGATATTTTTGCTATTGAGGCAGCGTAGAATCACATGGTTTATTCCCGGGATGGCGGGACTGGAAGGTTTGGAAATTCGCATCCTGCCAACTGTGGAGTAACCGGTTGTTACGCAATTTGACTATCAAAATCCCAAATCACTAACACCCTCAGATTCTGACTGAACCATACAGGGGAATTTATAAATCTTTATTTTATTTTCCACTTTAGATACCCGATTGCAGTTCTTCTAAAGAAGGCCAAATCTCCTCATGTATGGAATGCCAGATTGGAAGCAACAGGCGCTCGTACCAAGGACATTAGAGGAGCGTGCATGAGAGATAAGGATTTTGGGACAATTAAAATACCACGTTACGAAATTACTGCGATAAGAGATATGTTATGATTCATTGAGCAAGGCACGAAAGCTGAACTTGCCATCTAAGAAAGCTTCTCTCCCCATTCTCTCCACAGGCTTATCCCAAATAAATTTGCATTTCAAAAATCGAAGGCAGATGCTGGAAATCAATGCAAAACCCGGTAGGTTAGACTGCATCAGTGGAGAGGAACAATCAAAGACCGGAAAAGAGAGAAAACAAGATACCTTTACGTTACATAGAGGGTGGGGAAGAGCCAGAGGAGGAAAAGGGAAATACCTCTGCAAGGACTAAACCAGGATTGCTGGAGAGATGTTGGTCTATGTAGGTGGTTAGAGAGGAAAAGTACAGGCAAATAAATGTAAAAGTTGAGGGCGGACAATTTATCAGACGACCTTATGATTGCTAAAACTACAATTTATCTGCAATACAAAGGGAATGTTAAAGATTGGCCGCGGGCTGTAATCACAGGGGTTCCTCAATTACCAGAAGGACTGCTACCCCAGGGGTGAGGGCATGGTCCCCAATCACAAATCCAGTTGCAGTCCTGACCTCTCTCCCTCCTGCACCTGCACTGCCCCCGCTTCAGGGAGCATCAGTGTTAGGCTTTTGCTCTTCCAAATACAGGTTGAATGTGAAGATTATTTCACGCCCACCTCACTCACACTCTCTCACTCACTCACACTCTCTCACTCACTCACACTCTCTCTCTCACTCACACTCACACACACACAAACACACACAACAAAGGTGCTAGGTTTGCTATATAGTCTTTATTTGTCAGGTTACAGTTTGTGTACATTAAATCGCCAGCACTGACCAAGGGCCACGGCCACACCGGGCTCAGGTAACGCAGCAACATGCGGTGCGGGCGGCCGTGCTGAGGTCCTGGCTGTTGCCGGGTGAGTGCGGGACGTTGTGCATCAGTTCCCGCACCGTCAACAGGCTGAAGGCGATGGTTTCGTGCGGCGTGACCACGCCACATTCGTAGAGGCAGGCGAAGGCGGGTTCCTGCCCGACGGCGCCCGGCTCGACGTAGGCCAGGTCCGAGTAGGCGCTGGGGCCTCGGTGGATGACCCAGGGCTCGGACCAGGCGTGCGGGTCTGGCGGGGAGGCGCTGAGGTAGAGGCCGAGGTGCAGGCGGGCCGTTGGGCTGGTGGGGTGGCAGAACAGCGCCCAAGTGGCGGCGGGGAGACCGGGGGGCAGCTCCGGGGAAGAGGAGCGGTCACTGGTCCCGGACTCTTTAGCCCGGCCAGGCACAAGGCCCGGGAAACCCACCATGCTGCCGTGGCATCCGCCCCGTGTCTCCGGCAGCTTGGGGACGGGCCGGCCCTCCTGGAAGGCAGCGCCGCGGTGCAAGCTCAGCGCCTGGACCCGGCAGGTGCCCAGTGTCCTGGCGTTGCAGTAGACGTCGGCCTGGCCCGGCCCCTCGTCCAGCGACACCAGCTGGCACTCCACCGTCTGCGGGCCGCTCAGCAACTCCCCGGCCCGCCAGCGCTGCCCGTGATCGTCGCTGTAGAAGGCGAAGGAGTGCGGACTGGTCTTGCACCTCCTGCCGAAGCAATCCTTGGCGTCGATGCGGTAGGCGTAGGCCGGCAACAGGAGCCGCCCGCACCGCAGCTGGATGCCGTGGCCGGGGCCCAAGCCGAAGGTTGCCCAGTCCTGCAGGCAGCGGCCCAGCGTGGCCTCCGTCAGGTCGCTGGGGCCGCTCCAGCTACCGCCCCGGTCCGAACTGCTCACACAGCAGAAGCGGGTCATGTTGTCCCCGGTCTGGAGCTGATGCGCCTCCGACACCTTGCTCGGGATGGCGATGAAGAAGAGGAAGATGGTGTCAGTGGAGCCGTCGTAGACGGGGCACGGGTTCATGGAGCGGTGTCCCGGCAGCAGGGCGGACCCCACCACCTCCATCGCCCCCCACTGCAACACAAAGACAGGCAGAGCACGGCATCACGCCCGGGTGGCTGGATTGGTGTCACCAACAAATGTTGCAAACTACCGTTTACAAATTCCCACCAGGATTCCCACCCTCCGGAACGACCTCCGCCCCCGTCGCATCTTGGGGAAACGGTGCAAGGGGCAGCGCGAATTGAACATTGGAATGCAGGAGTCATCCCCACTTCGGAGCCAGTTCCCCACGACCTTCAATTCCTCCACGTTTCTATAGGGTGATTTCACTAAAGGTCACTGGAGCGTAGATCCGCACCCACGTGACCAAAATTCTCAAGTGGAGGACACTCGAGGGTTCGGTACATGTTAGTGGATGGGAAAAAACGCATTTTCCCACCCGTTAAAAACATAGAAAACGGCGAGGTTGTGAGCTGCAATTTTCTGTGCCAGTCGGGGTGACCGTGAGGCACAGCTACCTAGATTTACAGGGGGAAAAAAAGATAGCAAGTAAGGTAAATTCAAGAGGGAACTGAAGGTGTAAATCCGGCGGAAATGAACAGCCGACATTTGCCGTGGATATTTACAGGTCCAAAATATCGGGAATTATCGCGTTTGCTCGCTGAATTTATCAAAAGTAAGTTAATAATGCCTCGAGTGTCCTCCACTTGAGAATTTTGGTCACGTGGGTGCGGATCTACGCTCCAGTGACCTTTAGTGAAATCACCCTATAAACAAAGTATCTGTGTGCCATAACACCTACAGGCCAGTAAATTCGTCCTGAGTGCTCTCCTCCAGTTAAAAGGTTTAAAGTGAAATGCACCCTCGCCGCCTCCCCCCCCCATTGGTGAAATCAATATATCTACGTCCTGACACGGGTGGTTGTGCCGCCAGCAGAGATAATCAATATCTATCCTCAACATCTCCATAGACGATGTCTGACCCGCTAAGTCTCTCCAGCAGTTTGTGTTTTGCTGAAGATTCCCGCATCGGCAGCCTCTGGTGCTTCGGGAACTGCCCTGTTATGCCCGAGATTTTAAGTGAAAATAAAACCGCTCCTCATTCCTCTAAACTCTAAACTTCTTCAGGGACGGTGCAAGGTCGCTCATCCCAGGGTTCGGCCTGGTGAATCTCTGCTCACTGCATCCAACGCTGGTGCTGCCAACACATGCAACGCCATCCCGGGATGGGGTACACTCCCGGCCGTCAGTGACGCCAAATGGACAGAATTTCCAGACTATAGGGTGATTTCACCAAAGGTCAAATGAGCGTAGATCCCCCCCTCACGAAGGTTAATAATGCCTTACTTTTGATGAAATTCAGCGAGCAAACGCGATAATTCCCGATATTTTGGATCTTAAAATCACCACGGCAATTGTCAGCTGTTCACTTCCGCCGCTTTCTACCTTCAGTTCCCTCTTGTAATTGCCTTACTTTCTATCTTTTTTTTTGCCTGAAAATTTAGGTCGCTGTGCTTCACGGTCACCCCGACTAGCACAGAAAATTTCAGCTCAAACATCGGCCGTTTTCCATGTTTTTAACGGGTGGGAAAGTGCGTGTTTCCCCATTCACTTGCATGTACCAAACTCCAGTTAAAACTTTCGGTCACGTGAGGGGGGATCCACGCTCATTTGACCTTTGGTGAAATCACCCTATTGAATGTTGTTGTTAAATAATACCGATAGCCAAACATTTCATTTTATTTGGTGTCGCGTAATATCATAAACATGACCTGTTGAATCAGATATCAACCATTGGAACAATGATTGGAGTTTCATTTTCATTTCTCAACAAGGGTGACAAAGTGCAGTCCTCCCGTCGGGGCCTCGCCCAAACTCTGTACAACTCCAACAAAACCACCCTAAAATAACCCCTTTGCACAGTTTGCCTGCTGCACCCGCGTGTTAGCACCGAGTGCCAACTACCCCACAACTGTCCCGTGTTACGGTCACAATTTTAACATTCGCTTTACACAAGGGGGGGGGGGGGGGGAAGGAAAGGAGAGAGGATGAGAAAGAGGGGTGGGGGTGGGAGGGTGGAGGAGAGGGGGAGAAAGAGGAGGAGAGGAGGCTGGGTAGGGGGAAGAGGAGAAGAGGGTGGGGTAAGACGAAAGGGGGGAAGAGGTTCTAAGCGGTGGGAAGAGAAGAGAGGAGAAGCCAGCAGCCGCCAGGGAGGGGAGGAGGAGAAAGAGGGGGAAGGAGGTGGGAGGAGATGGGAAGCCTGCTGCCGCCAGGAAGACCTTCCCGCAGATCCCACCACGACCCCCGCAGTTCCCTACGGTCTGCGCTCACCTCCACCCGGTTCCGGGACAGCTCACCCCTGCGCACCACCAACACGGTGGCGTCCACGTCGGCGGGGCTGTGCCTTTCCTCGGCGAAAGCGAGGAGGGTCCCCGAGGCGGGCAGGTGGAGCAGCGCGGGGATCCGGTAGGTGGTCCCATTCTTCGTCTGCTCGAACAGGATGGTCTTGGCCGGGAGGTAACGGGAGATCATTCTCGGCGAGTCGGGAGCGGGTCGGCCGGAGGAGGGGGTGAGTCCGCTGTCTGGCGCCGGAATCCGAGCCCACAGGAGTCAAGCGGAGTTCAGCCGAATGCGCACGGATGTGCCGAGCTCCTTTGTCTACCTCCAGCCTGACCTGCTGCCCTCACTAGGTTAACCCCTTCATGGTCGAGACTCGCACATAGAAACATAGAAATTAGGTGCAGGAGTAGGCCATTCGGCCCTTCGAGTCTGCACCGCCATTCAATATGATCATGGCTGATCATCCAACTCAGTATCCCATACCTGCCTTCTCTCCATACCCTCTGATGCCCTTAGCCACAAGGGCCACATCTAACTCCCTCTTAAATATAGCCAATGAACTGGCCTCAACTACCCTCTGTGGCAGAGAGTTCCAGAGACTCACCACTCTCTGTGTGAAAAAAAGTTCTTCTCATCTCGGTTTTAAAGGATTTCCCCCTTATCCTTAAGCTGTGACCCCTTGTCCTGGACTTCCCCAACATCGGGAGCAATCTTCCTGCATCTAGCCTGTCCAACCCCTTAAGAATTTTGTAAGTTTCTATAAGATCCCCTCTCAATCTCCTAAATTCTAGAGTATAAACCAAGTCTATCCAGTCTTTCTTCATAAGACAGTCCTGACATGCTAGGAATCAGTCTGGTGAACCTTCTCTGCACTCCCTCTATGGCAATAATGTCCTTCCTCAGATTTGGAGACCAAAACTGCACGCAATACTCCAGGTGTGGTCTCACCAAGACCCTGTACAACTGCAGTAGAACCTCCCTGCTCCTATACTCAAATCCTTTTGCTATGAAAGCTAACATACCATTCGCTTTCTTCACTGCCTGCTGCACCTGCATGCCTACTTTCAATGGCTGGTGTACCATGACACCCAGGTCTCGCTGCATCTCCCCTTTTCTTAGTCGGCCACCATTTAGATAATAGTCTGCTTTCCTGTTTTTGCCACCAAAATGGATAACCTCACATTTATCCACATTATACTGCATCTGCCAAACATTTGCCCACTCACCCAGCCTATCCAAGTCACCTTGCAGTCTCCTAGCATCCTCCTCACAGCTAACACTGCCCCCCCAGCTTAGTGTCATCTGCAAACTTGGAGATATTGCCTTCAATTCCCTCATCCAGATCATTAATATATATTGTAAATAGCTGGGGTCGCAGCACTGAGCCTTGCGGTACCCCACTAGTCACTGCCTGCTATTGTGAAAAGGACCCGTTTCATCCTACTCTTTGCTTCCTGTTTGCCAGCCAGTTCTCTATCCACATCAATACTGAACCCCCAATGCCGTGTACTTTACGTTTGTATACTAATCTCTTATGTGGGACCTTGTCGAAAGCCTTCTGGAAGTCCAGATACACCACATCCACTGGTTCTCCCCTATCCACGCTACTAGTTACATCCTCGAAAAATTCTATAAGATTCGTCAGACATGATTTACCTTTCGTAAATCCATGCTGACTTTGTCCAATGATTTCACCACTTTCCAAATGTGCTGCTATCCCATCTTTAATAACTGACTCTAGCAGTTTCCCCACTACCGATGTTAGACTAACTGGTCTGTAATTCCCCGTTTTCTCTCGGGAGCCCTCCCTTCTTAAAAAGTGGGGTTACGTTTGCTACCCGCTAATCCTCAGGAACTACTCCAGAATCTAAAGAGTTTTGAAAGATTATTACTAATGCATCCACTATTTCTGGAGCTACTTCCTTAAGTACTCTGGGATGCAGCCTATCTGGCCCTGGGGTTTTATCGGCCTTTAATCCATTCAATTTACCCAACACCACTTCCCGGCTAACCTGGATTTCACTCAATTCCTCCAACTCCTTTGACCCGCGGTCCCCTGCTATTTCCGGCAAATTATTTATGTCTTCCTTAGTGAAGACGGAACCAAAGTAGTTATTCAATTGGTCCGCCATATCCTTGTTCCCCATGATCAACTCACCTGTTTCTGACTGCAAGGGACCTACATTTGTTTTAACTAATCTCTTTCTTTTCACATATCTATAAAAACTTTTGCAGTCAGTTTTTATGTTCCCTGCCAGGTTTCTTCATAATCTATTTTTCCTTTCCTAATTAAGCCCTTTGTCCTCCTCTGCTGGTCTCTGAATTTCTCCCAGTCCTCCGCTATGCTGCTTTTTCTGGCTAATTTGTATGCATCATCCTTCGCTTTGATACTATCCCTGATTTCCCTTGTTATCCACAGATGTACTACCTTCCCTGATTTATTCTTTTGCCAAACTGGGATGAACAATTTTTGTAGTTCATCCATGCAGTCTTTAAATGTCTTCCACTGCATATCCACCGTCAACCCTTTTAGAATTGATTGCCAGTCAATCTTGGCCAATTCACGTCTCATACCCTCAAAGTTACCTTTCTTTAAGTTCAGAACCATTGTTTCTGAATTAACAATGTCACTCTCCATCCTAATGAAGAACTCAACCATATTATGGTCACTCTTGCCCAAGGGGGCACGTACAACAAGACTGCTAACTAACCCTTCCTCATTACTCAATACCCAGTCTAGAATAGCCTGCTCTCTCGTTGGTTTCTCTACATGTTGATTTAGATAACTATCCCGCATACATTCCAAGAAATCTTCTTCCTCAGCACCCCTGCCAATTTGATTCACCCAATCTATATGTAGATTGAAGTCACCCATTATAACTGTTTTGCCTTTGTCACACGCATTTCTAATTTCCTGTTTGATACCATCTCCAACTTCACTACTACTGTTAGGTGGCCTGTACACAACACCCACCAGCGTTTTCTGACCCTTAGTGTTTCGCAGCTCTACCCATACCGATTCCACATCCTCCAAACTAATGTCCTTCCTTTCCATTGTGTTAATCTCCTCTCTAATCAGCAACGCTACCCCACCTCCTTTTTCCTTTCTCTCTATCCCTCCTGAATATTGAATATCTCTGGATGTTCAGCTCCCAGCCTTGGTCACCCTGGAGCCATGTCTCCGTGACCCCAACTATATCATAGTCATTAATAGCTATCTGCACATTCAACTCATCCACCTTATTACGAATGCTCCTTGCATTGAGACACAAAGCCTTCAGGCTTGTTTTTACAACACTCTTACCCATTATACAATTATGTTGAAAAGTGGCCCTTTTTGATTTTTGCCCTGGTTTTGTCTGCCTGCCACTTTTACTTTTCACCTTGCTACCTTTTGCTTCTACCCTCATTTTACACCCCTCGGTCTCTACGCTCACACATTTAAGAAACCCTTTCCCTTTAACTCTATCCTCCACTATCCCATTCGACACCCCACCCCCCTTATTCAGTTTAAAGCCACCCGTGTTGCAGTGGCAAACCTGCCTGCCAGAATGCTGGTCTCACACCTGTTAAGATGCAATCCGTCCCTTTTGTACAGTTCCCCCTTACCCCAAAACAGATCCCAGTGATCTAAGAATCTAAATCCCTGCTCCGTGCACCAGTTCCTCAGCCGCACGGAAGGATTAGCACGGCCACTGGAGATCGGCTCAAGGTCTGAAGAAGTGTCCCGACCCTTAACATCAACTGTCCATGTTCTCCCTTTTAACATTTCAAGAGCAGCGCCTCGCTTGCATGACTGAGCTACTCTCGGCAGAAGCAGACGAAGTCTAGTCCCCTTCAGAAGGATCCCCATCCGAAAAGTCGTCTCTTCATTTTCTTACACAATTGCCGCTGTTCCTCCAAAACTTTGGCTTTTTTGATCAAGATTCCAGCATTGACAATGTCTCTGAACCGCTCTCAAGTCTGCTCGCCGTCCGGAGTAAGCGTGACATAAATTGGGGGGAAATGGGGGAGTTTTGAGGGACTGGGAGTGAGCGAGGGCAGTAGGAAAGAGGGAAGGAGGAAGGTGAGTGGGAGGAGGAGGGGAAATGTGGGAAGGCAGTAGAAAGGGAGGGAAAACGGCAAGGATGGGAAAGTAAGGGGAGAGATAAATGAAAGTGTGAAGAGTAGGATGAGAGGGCAAAGGGACGGATAATGAGGGCAGGGAGAATGGATTGAGGCGGAGGGCAAGGGAAGGACGGGGGGTGAGAGGGAGGGGAGGTTATGTGGCTCCCGTGTGTTTGGAAGTGCTGTTGTTCTTTCTGAGCCACACAAGGCTGCCGCCCGCCACACACATTCTCCGCGTGACCACGAGGGTTTCTCCGGGTGCTCCGGTTTCATTCCTTCACACATGAAGGGCCGTCGGTTAACCGGCCATTGAAAATTGCCCCTGGCCGTAGGTCAGTGGGGAAGATGAGGGTGGTATGTGAAGGAGACGAGTTGCAAGGAGACTGGGAAAATGAGATGAGACTAATGTGACTGCTTCTTGAGGAGCTAGCATATACCCAATAGGCCGATAGCCATAAGATCCTGTGTTTGAACAATAATTCCGGAAACAATTTAATATCCAATAGCCAGAAGCCAAGTTTACTTAACTGGAGATAGACTTAAAACGCTGGAGTAACTCAGTGGGCCAGGCAGCATCTTTGGAGCAAAGGACCGAACTGGGTGTGTTGTGGTGGGGAGTCGTTTTGTGTCCTGGGCATTTGGCCAGAGCAGCAGTTAGTCCCACTGTGCGTGAGGATCAGACTTCTGGTACATCATCGAACTGAGCTCCGAATTACTGCACTGGTCCATCTGTGACTGCACTGGGAAGTGAGTGATCACACAGGCCCACTGGGCCATCTGCAACTGGGAGATGCAACAAGACCTGGGTGTCATGGTACACCAGTCATTGAAAGTAGGCATGCAGGTGCAGCAGGCAGTGAAGAAAGTGAATGGTATGTTGGCATTCATAGCAAAAGGATTTGAGTATAAGAGCAAGGAGGTTCTACTGCAGTTGTACAGGGTCTTGGTGAGACCACACCTGGAGTATTGCGTACAGTTTTGGTCTCTGAGGAACGACATTCCTGCCATAGAGGGAGTGCAGAGAAGGTTCACCAGACTGATTCCTGGGATGTCAGGACTTTCATATGAAGAAAGACTGGATAGACTTGGCTTGTACTCGCTAGAATTTAGAAGATTGAAGGGGGGATCTTATACAAACTTACAAAATTCTTAAAGGGTTGGACAGGCTAGATGTAGGAAGATTATTCCCGATGTTGGAGAAGTCCAGAACAAGGGGTCACAGATTAAGGATAAGGGAAGTCTTTTAGGAACAAGATGAGAAAATCATTTTTTACACAGAGAGTGGTGAATCTGTGGAATTCTCTGCCACAGAAGGTAGTTGAGGCCAGTTCATTGGCTATATTTAAGAGGGAGTTAGATGTGGCCCTTGTGGCTAGAGGGATCAAGGGGTATGGAGAGAAGGCACAGGATACTGAGTTGGATGATCAGCCATGATCATATTGAATGGCGATGCAGGCTCGATATGTTTCTATCTGTGAGCCCTGTCTCAAACTACTCAACTATTCAATCCACTGGTATCATGAACTCTGCAACCAGTTTATCCTTTAGAACCATCCTGACATCGGACAATTGGTCATCAGCTGGACCAGGTGCTGGTGTAACGCGGTTCCAGGGTCAATTATTTGGTAGCGAATCCACAATAAAAAGACTCCAGCCTTCATAATGAGGTCAATTTTATTGTTAACCACAGAATTAACAATGCAATAAATATGCAACAAGCAAAAGTCAAATAAAATTAACAGTTTAACATTTGGAATAAGCCATGAGCAAATATTGGAACAGGTAGCAACGCCTGAGATAGGTTTCTAGAGATAGTCGGGTCTGGCCTATTGATGAAGTGAGTTTAAATAGTCAGAAACGTGGGGGTCAAAAGCTGGATTTTTCAAGCAGGGAGAGGAGAAGTGATGAAACACTGGTGGATGAAGATCCAAAACTATTGGGCACAAATGGTTCCACAACACATCCACCTATTTCTTACACATTTCCGCTCCCCAATCGCATTTCCCATTGAATTGTGATATGGAAAAAGGTAATTTAGCCCTCTGTGGTTTGCCATCTCCCAGAGCAATCCCACCAGCCCCATTCTCCCTCAACACTTTATCCAACATTTGTTTATTAAGTTCTACCCCTCTATGATTTTCCTTCCACCCACCCGGGTGAGTGAGTATAGCCTGGAATTAGGTGAGTCAGTGGGAAATAAGATTTAAAAAGAACACCAAATGCCCAGGTTTGAGTAATTTTCAAATTAGCCCTAAAGTAGTTAATTAAGTAACAGATGAAGAAGTGCAGCTGTAGCAGAGAGGCCTTGTTGGGAGTGGCCTTGTTGAGGTGAAATGCCTTGGTGAGTAAAGTGTGAGTCTTTGGCTAGAGTTGTCGGTGAGGAGGCTGAGGCAAGGAGGCTACACTGATCGAAATTTGTGATTTGTGATTTTTGGCCACTGAAGAAATGGCAGGCAAGTTGGTACAGTGTGTTTCCTGCAGGAGGTGGGAAGTCAGGGACACTGCTGGTGCTTCTGGAAACTACACCTGCAGAAATTGTGTCTAGGTGCAGATCCTGAATGAAGGTGTTGGGGAACTGGAGAAGCAGCTGGATGACCTCAGGGCCAGCCAGGAAAACAAGAGTTGGCAGACAGGAAAAAAAGAGTAGGGATTAATGGGTCCCTTTCAGAATGGCAGGCAGTGACTAGTGGGGTATGCAAGGCTCGGTGCTTGGACCGCAGATATTTACAATATACATTCATGATTTAGATGAAGGGATTACAAGTAACATTAGCAAATTTGCATATGACACAAAGCTGGGTGGCAGTGTGAACTGTGAGGAGGATGCTATGAGGCTGCAGGTTGACTTGGACAGGTTGGGTGAGTGGGCAGATGCATGGCAGATGCCATTTAATGTAGATAAATGTGAGGTTATCCACTTTGGTGGCAAGAACAGGAAAGCAGATTATTTGTTAAGTTAGGAAAAGGGGACGTACAACGAGATCTGGGTGTCCTTGTACATCAGTCACAGAGTAAGCATGCAGGTATAGCAGGCAGTGAAGAAAGCTAATGGCATTCTATCCTTCATAACAAGAGGAGTTGAGAAGAGGAGCAAAGATGTCCTTCTGCAGTTGGACGGCCCTGGTGAGACCACATCTGGAGTATTGTGTGTGGTTTTGGTCTCCAAATTTGGGGAAGGGCATGCTTGCTATTGAGGTAGTGCAGCGCAGTTTCACAAGGTTAATTCATGGCATGGTGGGACTGTCATATGATGATAGAATGGAGCGACTGGGTTTTTATACACTGGAATTTAGAAGGATGAGAGGAGATCTTATTGAAACATATAAGATTATTAAGGGATTGGACACGCTAGGAAACATGTTCCTGGTGTTGGGAGAGTGCAGAACTAGGGGCCACAGTTTAAGAATAAGAGGTAGACCATTTAGAACGGAGATGAGGAAAAAATGTTTTCACCCAGAGAGTTGTAAATCTGTGGAATTCTCTGCCTCAGAAGGCAGTGGAGGCCGATTCCCTGGATGCTTTCAAGAGAGTTACATTAGACTTCTTCTTCTTCTTACATATGGCGTGCACAGCCTAAAGTTGTGGGACAACTTGTTCTATTTGATCTTATTTGATTGTGCACGCCAAGTTGATTGCTTTCATCACAACTTGGCGGACCACGTGAAAGTTGCAATCTCCCGCTCCATTAGACCTCTTAAAGTTAGCAGAGTCAATGGATATGGGGAGAAAGCAGGAACGGGGTACTGATTGTGGATGATCAACCATGATCACAGTGAATGGCGATGCTGGCTCAAAGGGCTAAATGGCCCACTCCTGCACCTATTGTGTATTGTCACCCACACTAAGGAGTGATTTACAATAGTTGATTAATCCACCAACCCAAGTCTTTGGGAGGGTACCAGGGCACCTGTAGCAAAATCCATGTGGCCACTAAGATAACATGCAAACTTCATAGAGCACCCAAAGTCAGGATTGAACCCGTGTCTCTGGAGCTGCGAGAATTAATATTTTTAAAGATGTAAAATCAGTTGGTGGCAAGATTGAGAAATGGTTTTAAACAATCGAACATTAGACCATCAATCTGGCAGTTTTGAGCAAGGTGCATGGGTGGTGACCTGTTGAAGAAATGCTGCAAGAGATTTTGTTGTTAAAGTGTGGTCTAACAGAGATATCTGAAGGGACGCTGGTTGCTGAGATAGATTAGGTGAAGCACAGTTTAACATTGCAACATCAGGTTTGATCAGCATGCAGTATTGCTGACACCAATGAACCAGTTTCTGAGTTCCATTGTACTCTGTGTGATGACAGAGCACATACGTTCAATGAAAGAGAAAATTACAGAAGTAATGGGTCATAAGTTCACGTGATAGGAGCAGAATTGGGCCATTTGGCCCATCAATTCTACTCCGCCATTCAATCATGACTGATCTATCTTTCCCTCTTAACCCATTCTCCTGCCTTCTCCCCACAAACCCTGAACATATCAAGAATCTATCTCTGCCATAAAAATATTCATTAACTTGATCATCAACTGGTCAACCAGAGGGTTGCTTTTTAAATATTTGTTAGTATTAGCATTCATACTTTTGAGTTCCAGTTAAGTGCATTATTAATTGCATGGTCAGGTCTGGATTGACACATTAGAATAACATTAACACTTTTGGAAAATGCAGAATATGTTTCTGAACGTTGGGCAAGTGGAAAGTCAGATACGCTGCATTATGCTGCTGGTTGTTGGTACAAACTTGTCCCAATCGGTTTCAATTGCATATCAATTCCATCCAATGAAGTCCCCGGTCTTCTCCTGTTCCGCTCCTCGTTGCAGCCCCAACGACAACGGAGACCCGACAAAGAAAAGGTTGGGTCTCCCGTGCAGGGAGAGATTTAAAAGTTACCCCCTCCCTCCCACCCCACCCCCCCCCCCCCCCCCCCCCCCCCACACACACACCCCCAAAAAATAACAAAAACTACATAGAAACATAGACAAAAGATAATAAAAACGCAGACGGGCTGCAGAGGCCGCTGCTGACGAGAGTCGCGCCGCCTACCTTTGACTTTGACTCTGACATCGGGGGGGGGGGGGAGAATGCAGTGGAGAGATAAGTTTTTTTGGCCTTCCATCACAGTGATGTGATGGATGTTTATGTAAATTATGTTGTGTCTTGGGTCTATTTGTTTGTAATGTATGGCTGCAGAAACGGCATTTCGTTTGGACCTCAAGGGGTCCAAATGACAATTAAATTGAATCTTGATCTTGATCTTGATCTTGAACCCCTTGATATCTATCACGAAAAAGCTGCTACCTACCAAAAATACAACCCCAGCATCCATTTAAGATCTGAACACAGCATAAAAGAGCCTCCAAGCTACTGACTGCAATAAGGGTAGAGAAGAAGACTATGTTCCAGAGCACAATGTTCTTGGGTTCCTCACAAGTTTTCCAAAGTGAAGTGTCGTGTAGGTAATTTTCAGCACTGCAGCCAAAAAAGACAAAGCACACCACACTGTTAGATCTCATTTCACACACATGAGACCAATACAGTACTAATCCATTGGGACATTTGGGATAACCAGAGCGGAGAGGTTACAACACTTTTGGAATTAATTTGCATGAAAAGGTTTCATTGAATTATACGTTACGAAGAAGTCTGATTAGTCGGAAGCGGAGGTGTTTAGTGATATAGCACGGAATTACCTGATGCTTTTTGTATAGAATGGGTAATCCCACAGCTGAATCTGGCTCTTGTTGGATAAGGTGGTATTAAATAAACAGAGTGGTCCATCTACAAGTCCGAGAGCAGAATAACCAAAGCAGACAAGCGATCCACCAACAGCGAGTAAGGAGTAGAAGATGGAGACCAACATCTGCAGACAGAAAGGAAACAGTTACTAAACCCATACTGTCCACTCCTGCCGGACTGTGGACGTATCCAACAGGCCTGACTCGCTGCCAGGCCTGTAACGGGAACCAGCCCGGAGAGGTTGCCACCGAGCCCAGCCCAGCCTCTGCTCGCCCCATGGACTGGAGAGGAGGGAGTCGGACAGAGGGCCCGTAAGCAGCCGGCGGTGGGAGACAGTGCAGGGCCTCGATGCGGGAGAGGGCCGCTGCATGCCCTGCAGCAACCGGGCGACCGCAGGCCTGGCTTGCTCAGAGAGGAAAGGCCACCAAGCCCAGCACCTGCTCGGCCCATGGATCGAGAATAGGAAAGGGGGTGGAAGGAGATGGAGACGCTGGACAAAGGTTCCCAAAAGAAGAACCAGGGGGGAGGGAGGGGCCCTTGAGGTCGGCTGCAGGAGGTGCCCCTGGACAAGGGCTCAAGAGGGCCAGGCGTGGAGAGGGACATCGGTTCGCAGGACAGCCAAAATGGAGGACACAGGCTGCAATGGGCCTTTGTGACCAGCTAGGACTGTAAAATGGCACCTCTTACATGTGGGCTATGGGCTGTCCTGTACATTCTGTACTGACTGGGGGCAATTGTGCTTGTGCAGGAGGATAGTCTTGCTGGGCGGTTATGCGAAAAATGTATCATTCTGTACCTGCTACACATGACAATAAAGAAACCATTGAACCATAAATATTCTTCTGAAGCCCAATTTAGTAACTCTGTTACCTTCTGATCTTCTGGGTGCCTTAACATAAATGTATTGCTTTGCTTGCAGGCTCAATCATTTTAAACCCCAAGTGCGCAACTCGGATCCAGCCAGCACTGAGACGACTGTCCAGGCTGTGAAAATATATGCAGTGTTAAAATTGGCCTAAGACCCCTAGGTATGGTCAGAGGAAAATGTGGTATCTTTATCTCCCACCCATGGTCATAATCTTGTGAAGCTATTTGATCTCTAATCAGAATCTCCAATCTCCAACCTTGGATTGAACTCAAAGGGAGAAAAGACAAAAATAGGGTGATAGCAGCGTGCGTTCCATGTTCACAGCTAGTGTGGTCACTTCATTGAGTCCCACCAATGAAACCAAGCCCAATGTAGACTCGTCTGTGAGCTGTACCATCTCCACATCGTGGGAGTTAGAAACTGAGAGGGAATGCAGCATTTTTGGTTTCCATGAGTTAAATTATGAGATTAAATTATTGTTAAATTAAATTATGAGATTAAAATATGAATATAAATTTGATTACACAATCTAGGAGACTTAAATTGTGGCTGCAAATATGAAATAAAAACACAATAATTTGGGGACACTCAATAGACTAGGCAGCATCTAAGGAGATTAACATTAACATTAACTCACCCGGCTTCCTTCAGTTTAACAAGCTTATTTTGTCTACCTCCCCCCTCACACCCCAGTTCTGACCACAGGTTAGCTCTCTTCCCACAGTTGCAACCCGACCTGCTGAGTATTTCCAGCATTTTCTGTTTACATTTTCATCCTCTGCACTTTATTTGTCTTTTGTGAATAAAGTTTGGAACGTTCTTGGCAGTAGGTGTATTGAACTTTCCACAAAATTGCGGTCTTTGACATGCCGACTCTCCGTAGTCTTCTCAGGAAGTAGAGGCGCTGATGTGCTTTCTTTATGACTGCATCATTGTGCTGGGACCAGGAAAGATCTTCGGAAATGTGCACGCCCAGGAATTTGAAGTTCTTGTTCCTTTCCACCATCGTCCCGTTGACGTAAACGGGATTGTGGGTCCCTATCCTACCCCTTCCAAAGTCCACAATCAGTTCCTTGGTTTTGCTGGTGTTGAGAGTCAGGTTATTGTGCTGGCACCATTTGGTCAATCGGTTGATCTCACTTCTATACTCTGAATCGTCCCCATCAGTGATTCGTCCCACAACATTGGTGTCATCGACGAACTTGATGATGGAGTTTGCACTATGATCGGCAATGCAGTCATGAGTATAGAGTGAGTAAAGCAGAGGACTGAGCACACAGCCTTGAGGTGCACCCGTGCTGATTGTTATCAAGGATGACACATTTCCACCAATACAGACAGTTCTGTGGATGAGGAAGTCGAGGATCCAATTGCAGAGGGATGTGCAGAGACCCAGATCTGAGAGCTTGGTAACCTGCTTGGAGGGGATGAGTCCAGTATCAACTTGATTTTCCCAGTCTACCTGAATGTTGAAATCTCCTATACCACAGTAGCATTACCTTTGCTACATGCCAATTTTAACTCTTAATTCAACTTGCACCCTATATCCAAGCTACTGTTTGGTGGTCTGCAGATAAAAGGGTCTTTTTATCCTTCCAATTCCTCAGTTCTATCCATACTGACTACATCTGATTCTATATCATCCCTCGCATTCCTTACCAACAGAGCAACCCCCCCACCCACCCACCTGGCTGTCGTTTCAATAGGAGGTATACCCCTGAATATTCAGTTCCCAGCCCTGGCCCTCTTGCAGCCATGTCTCTGTAATTCCCACAACATCAAACTTGCCAATCTCCAACTGAGCCTCAAGCTCATCCACTTTATTTCTTAAACTTCACACATTCATATACAACACTAACTTTGGTATTCACCTCCCCTCTCACACTGGTCACTATTGCCCCTGACCTTACTCTCTTATCCCTTTTCGAACTTTCGTTCCCATTAATTCGGGAGTCTATTGTAACTTTTCCTGTACACACTTCCCCTTTAACTCCATCTTTGTACTCCCATTTGTCAACTCCTCCCCAACCTCCCACTGTTTAGTTTAAACCACCCGTGTAGCACTAGCAAACCTGCCTGCCAGAAAGTTGGTCCCCCTCCAGTTAAGGTGTAACCCAGCCCTTTTGTATTGGTCACCCCTACCCCAGAAGAGATCCCAGTGGTCTATAAATATAAATCTCTGCTCCTTGCCCCAGCCCCCCAGCATTCAGGTGCCCTATCACCCTGTCCCTGCCCTCACCAGCACGAGGTACAGGAAGCAATCCAGAGATAACCACCCTAGAAGTCCTTCAGTCTTCTTCCTAACGCCCTAAACTCACATTGCAGAATCTCCTTTCTCTTCTTCCCAACGTCGTTTGTGCCCATGTGCACAACTACTTCCGGCTGCTCACTTTCCCTCTCAAGGAAGTTCTGAAGTTGGTCCGAAACATCTTGAACCCTGGCATCAGGGGGGCAACAGACAATCTTCGAGTCTCACCTACCGCCACAGCATGATGGACTCTCTCAAACTTCTACAGGTGCACAGTAGAGAGCATGCTGACTGGTTGCATCGTGGCTTGGTTTGGCAACCTGAGGGTCCAGGAGTGGTAAAGGATGCAGAACGTTTCGAATGATTTCAAAGTTATCTCACCACTTTTCAGTCCACGGATCTCTGGTTTGTCAGACTGCTACCTGACAACGACAGTCAATTCACCAGCCAACAATTCAAGGAGTTCACTAGACACTGGAATTTGCACCACATCACCAGCAGCCCTGAATATCCCCAGTCTAACGGGCTGGCTGAACGGGCTGTCAAAGGTGTTAAACAGCTCATGGAACGTTCTTACAGAGCAAAATCTGACATATTCCTGGATCTGCTCAACTTACGCAACATCTCCCATGACCCCATCTTGGGTACACCCGCTCAATGTTTATTGTCATGGCAGACCCGTGCCGCAGTGCCTGTAGCAGATCAGGCATTGATCCCACAAGTTTCCCACAAGCAGATCAGGCATTGATCCCACAAGTTTTTCCACCTGAGGAGGTTCAATCCAGGTTGCAACAGAAGTGTGACATTCAAAAACAATTGTTTGACAAGACAAGTAGGCCGCTGCCACCATTGACCAAAGGGCAGGTGGTCTGCTTACAGACTGACAAAGGCCACGACCACATTGGAGTAATTTCTGGAATTGCTTCGGAGCCACGCTCATATATCATTAGTGCCGATGGCGGCACCTACAGACGTAACAGGCAACATATCCTGCCTGTGAATGAGTCAGTTCCTCCTCCGTATTATCCAGATTGTACATGTTCACTCCATCTGCGTCTAGTGGCACTCGCACTCGCATCCATGTCTGCAACGGCTCCTCTGCCTGTCCCGTCTTCGCCTGCACCACAGTCTCCTGCTTCGTCTCCAGGGACATGGGTCCAGTCTCCCCCGCCTGTGAAACTACCTGCTCTCTCCCCGGGGAAAACAAATGGAGATGGTCTCTATCGTACACTTGCTGGTGGTGTTTGTAGGCCAGTTGTGAAGTATCCGGACTATGACGTTCCTCCAGTTTGTCATCGATTGTTATACATGCCTTACTTAGCTTATGGGTCTGTATTGTTGATTCTTTAAGAGTGAGGATGTAGAACAGTGTCACTCATATTATGTCATGCTTTTGTAGTTACGCCCACTGGCCTTTCAGTAATCGCTGCTGCTTAGAGTTAGTGAAACGTATAAGTGTGAAGTTGTGCTTGCTATGTAGTTAATAAAGTCTTTTGATCTTTATCATGGTGTAAGGTTCCAGTTATTATACGGACAAACACACACGTCATAACAAGAGGAGTTGAGTATAGGAGCAAAAAGGTCCTTCTGCAGTTGTACAGGGCCCAAGTGAGACCACACCTGGAGTATTGTGTGCAGTTTTGGTCTCCAAATTTGAGGAAGGACATTCTTGCTATTGAGAGAGTGCAGAGCAGGTTTACAGGTTAATTCCCGGGATGGCGGGACTGACGTATGTTGAAAGAATGGAGTGACTGGGCTTGTATACACTGTAATTTGGAAGGATGAGAGGGAATCTGATTGAAACATCTCAGATTATTAAGGGATTGGACACGCTAGTTGCAGGAAACATGCTCCCGATGTTGGGGGGAGTGCAGAACTAGGGGCACAGTTTAAGAATTAGGGATAGGCCATTTAGAACGGAGATGAGGAAAAACGTTTTCACCCAGAGCGTTGTGAATCTGTAGAATATTCTGCCTCAGAAGGCAGTGGAGTCCGATTCTCTGGACGCTTTCAAGAGTTAGATAGAGCTTTTAAAGATAGCGGAGTCGAGGGATATGGAGAGAAGGCAGGGACGGGGTAGTGATTGAGGATGATCAGCCATGATCACAGTGAATGGCAGTGCTTGCTTGAAGGACCAAATGGCCTAGTCCTGCACCTATTGTCAATTGTAAGATCGTTGGGTCAAGCGCCGCTTACCTTAAGCCTGGGGCTTCTGCAAAAGCAGCAGCAGCCGTCGCCAGCAGCGGCAGCGTTCATGTGTAAAGCAGCCACGAAGACCTGAGAATATTAAAGGAAATGAGCACAAACCAAATTTTGTTCGCCCTGCGCGAAATCCTCCCCTGCTTTCACCCTATCCCGCTGAAAGGCCGCACCGTCCACCTCGGCGGCGAGTCCACTGGGGAACGTGTCTCGCTTCGCGTCAAGGCCGGGATGAAAGGCGCATTCTTTATATGAGGACACGCCCGTCAGTAGAGGCTGGAATCTGGAGGAACTAGCGGGACGGGCAGTACCTGTGCCGGCAGAGGGGTGGTCGACGAATCATCTATTGTATTCGGTATTATAACGATATTAATATAACATTTTCCAATTTTAGGTAACGAATTCCCCCCCTCTTTCCCGCAACTGCCCGACGCCTCACCTGGATGCTCCCATTTCTCTCTTTCCTCTTCCACTCTCTTTCCCTTCTGTCCCCTTCAACCTTCCTCTGGCCTCTTTGTGGCTTTGGAAAGCCGGTGCAGTTATCTGTGTAGCACAGAGGCAGCGAGAGGTACAACTGTGTTCCAATTCTGGGACACGCCGTTATAAAAGTAACTTTCCTCGGCAAGATTTGATGCGGGCTTCAACTAATCAACTCACAGCATGTACATTGGCTTACTCCTGCACATTTGAAACCAGCATCATGCCCTCCCATTCCTTGAACCGGATCCCACTTTCTCACCCACCCATGAAAGTTGGGTGGTCTTACCAGAAGTCCACTGCCCCACAGTCCGGCCTGAATCAGAGCTCTCTGGCCAATGTGCTGGTTGATTAAGTAGCCAATTTCTCCATTTGGGAAGAGTAACATGAGACTGGCCGTCATGGAGATGAAAGCCAGAGGAATGAGGGTTACTCCAATAATTCGAGCGCAACGGCCAGCCCCCATCCCGCGCTGCCCCCACAACTTTCTCTTGCCCGATGGATGTCGCCTGAATGTTCTACTGTTCAAAGCACTCTCACTGTGCGGCGGCGGGGGCTCAGGTTAGGCGAGAGCTCTGGAGGTCGTTGAAGCGCTGGTGACACCTCCTCTACCAACCCGTCTGGGACTTGCAGATGAGCAGCGGGTCAACGCAGTCTTTAACACCCGTGGGATCGTCATCGTTGACATTTAACAAGATCAGGAGACCATATAACCTCCCTCTACATCCGCTCCGTGCGCGGTCACTTATGCAAGATCAAACTGTCCAGAGAGGGTTTCTTAACCAGCCGCTGTAATATTAGCGGCGACCATGATATAAAGGCTTGGTAATTAATCTTCCTAATATGGGAAGGGATTGACCACGACACCGAAAAGAAACATTTAAACTAATAAAATTGAAGACATTTCGATTCGGTGATTTTTTTAAAGTTGAGGATTAGCACATTTCAAGAACATGGTAGTGATGAGATTTCAGAGACTGGATTAAACTTCAAAATACATCGAATTCAGAAGCTGATCTCCAGCGTGGAAGATATACAAGTGCTCCCACGTCAGACAGAATGGGTGTAAAAGCCCAGGGGATTGAGAGTCACCAGAACAGGTTGATCCACAGGAAGACTGACTTTAAGATTAATTTAAGAAAGAAATGCGGATGCTGGAAAAATCGAAGGTAGACAAAAATGCTGGAGAAACTCAGCGGGTGAGGCAGCACCTTTGGAGCGAAGGGTCTCGACCCGAAACGCCACCTATTTCCTTCGCTCCACAGATGCTGCCTCACCCGCTGAGTTTCTCCAGCATTTTTGTCTCTACCTTAAGACTAGTTTAAATATTTTTGAGAGGTCACCAACGTGATAGAAGTTCTACGAATTTGACGCTTCATTACGTTCACCCTGAAAGTAGTTAAAATGGCAAATAGGAGGCAGGATATGGGCATGGTGTGCCATGGATACAGATTCCAAAGACCATTCACAAATTAAGGTATTTAGCATTCATCTATGCAGAATTATCTTTTATCCAGCGACAGGAGGCGTCCAGAAAAAGAAGGCAGGGTTTGAAGAAGTCTCCACGCGAAACCCATTCCATGCTGCCTGTCCCGCTGAGGTACTCCACCATGGTGTGTCTATTTCTGAATAAAGCGACAGCGATATGGCGCTCTCTTTCAGATTATCTGTGCTCCCATAATTCGTGTTAAAATCTTGTACCAAATAACCGGACACCACAAGGTTCTTAAAATATTTCTCTAGTTTTCTTGATTTTCAGATTTCCTTGCCCTGCCGCGGGGAATATTTATATGTTAAATGTACACTAAACCAGTCGCTGGTCAAGTGCGAGTTTATTGATGCAAAACACATCAATTGCATTCACTACCGCCATGTTTTCCTATTATCTTCCCTAGATGGAATCTATCGTTCTGGGTACCTCACGCTTGTGTTCCTCCAGCAAGGTTTCAAACTCTTCACAAGACTGGTTATAGCTTTGAAATCTGAAGGGTCTCGACCCAAAACGTCACCCCTTCCTTCTCTCCAGCGATGCTATCCGTCCCACTGAGTTACTCCAGCATTTTGTGTCTACCTTGGATTTAAACCAGCACCTGGAGTTCTTTCCTACACTGCTATAGCTGTTGCTGAATCATAATGATTTGACTGAAGTAATTTATCTCCTCGTCCTTCCTCCATCTCAAGCTACCTGCAACCTTTGACACGAATCGCACTGTTTCTCCATTCGTGTTAGACTGGCACGCACTTGCTCAATTTCAATCTCACCCCTTGAAAGACACAAGAGATGCTGGGATCTCGAGCAAAAGAAAAACTGCTGGAGGAACTCCGCGGGTCAGCCAGCATCTGTGGAGAAAATAGACAGACGACATTTCGGGCCGGGACCTTTCTTCAGACTTTGTTTTGCTCCAATTCCCACAGAATCAACTACAACGGCTCCCATGCCCACATCCCCTCACCATTCCCCACCCCGGAGGAATCTAGTATGGATTCTGCCTCTTTGTCTTCTACACGTCACCCCTCAGCAAAACCACTTAAAAGGGGGGAAAAACACAGCCTCACGCCCAAGTCTAACCAGCCCACGCTCTCCACTGGTCCGAGATTGCCGAATTAATTTCGGGGAGATCAAGCAGGAACTCAATTTATACCTCCGCTGCCTCGGCAAAATCAACAGCAGTCATGGACTAGTCGCACCCAGGCTACTCTGTCTTCTCCCCTCTCCCATGAGGCAAAACATGTAGAAGTGTGAAAACGCACACCTATAGATCCTGGCACTTGTTATCAGGCCACTGAATCATCCTACCACAACCAGAGATCGGTGCTGAACTACTATCTACCTCTTTGGCGACCCACGAACTTTTCTTGATCAGACTTTGCGAGGTTTACCTTGCACTAAACGTTGTTCGCTTGTACTGCACTGTAAATACACTGTATGCTGTATGGCTCGATTGTAATCATGTTTTGTCTTTCTGCTGATAGCACACAACAAAAGTTTTTCACTGTACCTCGGTACACATGACAATCAACTAAACTGAACTAAATTTCCCATCACAGAAACCACTGACCCTCGACCTAAACTTCATTCCATGGTCACTAACCAGGTGCAGTTGAAACTGAGCATTTGAAAATTGTTTCGTGCATGGCCAGATTAGCTTCTCAATACACATTCATTTCACAACCAACACCATTCATTTCTAGTTAATATTAGTTAAGAGTGAAAGAGGAAGGGATATACAGTGCCCTCCATAATGTTTGGGACAAAGACCCATCATTTATTTATTTGCCTCTGTACTCCACAATTTGAGATTTGTAATAGGAAAAAAAAAAATCACATGTGGTTAAGGTACACATTGTCAGATTTTAATAAAGGCCATTTTTATACATTTTGGTTTCACCATGTAGGAATTACAGCAGTGTTTATAAATAGTTCCCTATTTCAGGGCACCATAATGTTTGGGACACAACAATGTCATGTCAATGAAAGTAGTCATATTTAGTATTTTGTTGCATATCCTTTGCATGCAATGACTGCTTGAAGTCCGTGAGTCATGGACATCACCAGTTGTTGGGTGTCTTCTCTGGTGATGCTCTGCCAGGCCTGCATTGCAGCCATAGAAAATAGGTGCAGGAGTAGGCCATTCGACCCTTTGAGCCTGCACCGCCATTCAATATGATCATGGCTGATCATCCAACTCCGTATCTCATTCACGATGGCGGCGCTGCCTTAGCAGCTGCGGCTCACCTGCAGCCCGTCTGGTTTTTTTTGCTTTTTGTGTTGTTCTTTTGTTCTGTTTTAGTTCATTTTTGGTTTATTGTGTATGTGTGTGGGTGCGGGGGGGGGTGGAGAAAACATGTTTTTGGTCTCGTATTTCAGGGGGATGCGACTTCTCTTGTTGTATCCCCTGTCTCCATCTCCGCCGAGGCCTAATAGCTGAGCTGGCGGCCTCGGAGCTGGGGCAGCGGCGACCCGACCCCGGAGCGGGTAGCGGCAGCTCGACCGGCAGTGGCTCAGAGCGGGTAGCGGCAGCAGCCAGCAGACCTCGGAGCGGGCAGAGGCAGAGGCAGCAGCGATCCGACCTCGGAGGATCGGCCGCGGGCCCGTTGGACGACATCGTTGGGAGCTCGCAGGTCCCAGGTTGGTGACCTGTTCTCCGGAGCTCCCGCAACAACAGCTGCGTCCTCTGGACTGGAGGGCCGCAGCTTCGGCGGCTTCGACCACCCCGGGCCGCGAGGTTGAACCGGCCCGTTCGCGGAGCTTGGATTCAGCCGCGGGACTGACATTACTTACCATCACCCGGTGGGGTCACAACATCCGAAGCCTGGATCGCCTCGGCGCAGAGGGAGAATAAGAAGGGAAGAGACAAAGACTTAAGACTTTTGCCTTCCATCACAGTGAGGAGTATTCAACTCACTGTGGTAGATGATTAATTTGTGTTTTTTTGTGTGTTTGTCATTATTTACTATATGTAGGACTGCAAGGCAACAAAAGTTTGTTCAGACCGCAAGGTCTGAATGACAATAAAGGCTACTTTGACTTTGACTGCCTTTTCTCCATACCCCCTGATCCCTTTAGCCACAAGGGCCACATCTAACTCCCTCTTAAATATAGCCAATGAACTGGCCTCAACTACCTTCTGTGGCAGAGAATTCCCAGATTCACCACTCTCTGTGTAAAAAATGATTTTCTCATCTCAGTCCTAAAAGACTTCTTCCCTCTTATCCTTAAACTGTGACTCCTAGTTCTGAACTTCCCCAACATCGGGAATAATCTTCCTGCATCTAGCCTGTCCAACCCCTTAAGAATTTTGTAAGTTTCTATAAGGTCCCCCCTAAATCTAAATTCAAGCGTGTACAAGCCGAGTCTATCCAGTCTTTCTTCATATGAGAGTCCCAGAAAGTCCTGCCATCTTTAGCTTATGCTTGTTTTGGGGGCTAGTCCCCTTCAGTTTTCTCTTCAGCATATAAAAGGCATGCTCAATTGGGTTCAGATCGGGTGATTGACTTGGCCACTCAAGAATTTCGTTTTTTAGCTTTGAAAAACTCTTTTGTTGCTTTAGCGGTACATTTGGGATCATTGGCTTGCTGTAGAATGAACTGCCAGCCAATGAGTTTTGAGGCATTTGTTTGAACTTGAGCAGATAGGATGTGTCTACACTTCAGAATTCATTATGCTACTACCATCAGCAACTATATCATCAATATGTGAGCCAGTTCCTTCAGCAGTCATACATGCCCAGGCCATAACACCCCCACCACCGTGTTTCACACATGAGGTGGTATGCTTTGGATCTTGGGCAGTTCCTTTCTCTCCTCCATACTTTGCTTCTGCCATCACAGACAATTTAATCTTTGTCTCATCTGTCCACAAGACCCTTTTCCAGGACTATGGTTGCTCTTTTAAGTGCTCCGTGGCAAACTGTAACCTGGCCATTCTATTTTTGCAACTAACCAGTGGTTTGCATCTTGCAGTGTAGCCGCTGTATTTTTGTTCATGAAGTCTTCTGCAGACAGTGGTCATTGACAAATCCACACCCGACTCCTGAAGTTTCCGATCTGTTGGACAGGTGTTTGGGGATTTTTCTTTATTTATAGAGAGAATTCTTCTGTCATCAGCTGTGGAGGTATTCCTTGGCCTGCCAGTCCCATTTGCGATTAGTAAGCTCACCAGTGCTCTCTTTCTTCTTAATGATGTTCCAAACAATTGATTTTGGGAAGCTTAAGGTTTGGCTGATGTCTCTAATAATTTCATTCTTGTTTCTCAGTCTCATAATACCTTCTTTGACTTTCATTGGCACAACTTTGGTCCTTATGATGATAAACAGCAATAAAATTTCCAAAGGTGATGGAAAGACTGGAGGAAAGATTAGGTGCTGAGAGCTCTGTTATACCTGCATGAAGGAGGCAATTAAACACAACTGAGCAATTACAAACACCTGCAAAGCCATGTGTCCCAAACATTATGGTGCCCTGAAATGGGGGGGGGGGGGGAGACTATGTATAAACACAGCTGTAATTTCTACATGGTGAAACCAAAATGTATAAAAATACCCTTTAATAAAATCTGACATTGTGCACTTTAACCACATGATTTTTTTCTATTACAAATCTCAAATTGTGGAGTACAGAGGCAAATAAATAAATGATGGGTCTTTGGCCCAAACATTATGGAGGGCATAGTAGGTGGAAGCGGACAGGGTAAGGGCAATGAAAGGGGAAAGGGGCTTGAGGATTGGGAGATGAGCGTTCAATGGAAGGGAAACAAACAAGGTGACTTGGAGGGGGAAGAGAATGGGTGAAATGGGTGTGTGCAGTGGAGCAGGGTGGGTCCAGAGGATACAGAAAAGAGGAGATTGCAATTGTTTACCTAAAATCAGAGAATTCTATGTTCATACCATTGGGTTATAGGCTGCCCAAGGTGCTGTTCCCCCAGTTTGTGTGTGGCCTCACTCTGACAATTGAGGAGGCCCAGGACCGAAATGTCAGCATAGGAATGGGAGTTAAAAAGTTAGCAATTGGGAGATTCGGTTTGCCCTGTTGGATCAAGTGCAAGAGTTCGGCAAAATGGTCGCTGAGTCTATGCTTGGTCTCGCCAATGTACAGAAGGTCACATCGGGAACACCAAATGGAGTAGATGAGGTTAGTGGAGGTGCTTGTGAATCTCTTGCTCACCTGGAAGGACCCTGGATGGATGTGTGGGGACAGAGGGCAATTGTTCGGCGAAACAGTCCTCTATCTGCATTCAGTCTAGCCAATGTAAAGGAGGCCACATCGGAGGCACAAAATGAAGAGAATGGCCAGGCACAAAGTTCAATACCCCCCGTAACCCATCTCCTTCCTGTGGCCACCCATCCTGGTGCACACCCATTTCTCCCACTATCCCAACTCCTTTCCCTTCCTTGGTAAACTCATCTCCCATACCGAGTCTCTGACTGCCCTTTCATCCACCTTTTCACCTATATCCTTTCCTCTGGCTTTATATTTCTCTCTTCTCTCCTATCCAACACCTTTTGTTCTCCTTTGTCACTTATTCTGCTAATCAAACCCCCCCTCATCTGTATTCATCCTCCTATCATTTGCCTGGTTTTGTCTTGCCCTCCCCCTACCCTAATAAGTCTGAAGAACGGATCAAACCTGAAATGCCACCTGCCCATTCCCTCTCAGATACTACCCGACCCGCTGAGTTCCTCTAGCACGTAGTGTATTCCTGACCAGCTTGCCATGTCCTATTCTAGAGTCGCCGAATTATTCTGCCTGTGTCATGACTTGTAGTATCCTGGTCACCCATGCATGCCCAAGATAAAATAAGGTTTTGATTTTATGTTCTCAATTCTTTATTTCAAAAAACCTTCCAGGACCTATTCCTGTATATATGAGAGTTACTTCTGCAATCTCATCCAGTCCTACAACTTTCAGATCTGATCCCGGGGATTCCCGCTTGTAATTGCTATGTTAATTGCAATCATGATAAATTGATAGTAATATTTCCTTATTAATCCCCTCACCCTACCACTCTCCCCACTAAGGCATTCCATAAACAAGTTTTTGGTTGCCTGCCCCATTATCACCTTACCTGAAATGCAAAATTTGCAGATACTGAAGGTCTGATTATTTTTTGATTTTTTTTTTTTTTAAATGCTGCATACGAGATCATGTAGTGTCTGTGGGGAGAGAAACAGTTAATATTAAAAGCCATTGACCCTTAGATAGAAATAATAGGAGAGAATGTTAGTTTTCAGTTGCAGAGCAGGGGGGGGAGGGGTTGTGATGCATGAGACAAAGTTGTGCTACAAATAATTTATTATTGATATTCCCTTTGATGATCCAATCCTACTGTTAACACACCCTCTTCTCTCTCTCTCTTCCCTCCCCCCCTTCCAACTGTTCCACACAACAACCCATCACCAACTACCCATAAAAGGACCGAGTGTTGGACTAACTCGGCGGGTCAGGCAGCGAGTGCATGGAGAGGTGATATTTTGGGGTGCGATCCTTCTTCAGACCAACCACCCAATCTTTGTTTGTACTCTCACCCACAAATTGTCCTAGTTTTTGTTGTTGTTTTGTCTTGCTCCAACTGCCCCCCGTTAACCCAAGGGCAGGATGACATCCACAACCTTTTGAAAATGGAGATTCAACAAAGTTCACCTAAGCAATTGTTAAAAAGCAAACTATAAATTTTATTGATTGAGGTTTACAAAATGTGACACTGGTTGATGCAATCCTGCAATATTCAAATTATTCAGTTTACTGTTTCACTTGGTCAGATATGTATGAACTGCCTAATCTTCAATGATCTTATTCAGGCAATCTACAAAATCAATTTGGATGTATAAACTCACATTTCAAAAACCGAATAACTGAAGTTGTATTAAAAACAAGTAGTAATCTGACATGATTTAACAGTTTATGGAGAATTGGTTGAAGAATTGATTGCAGAACCAGGGTGCAGCAATGTTTCATAGCATTGATCTGCATTGTTTAGCCACTGACCATATTTCTTTAACACCGGAGGATGCCACCTTGATCCACTTAGTCTATGCTAGCTCACAGAGCAGCCCCAGTTCTCATCAATTTCCCCATTGTAACTTTTTCTCCACACATTCCCATAGGATTAAGATGGAGATTATGGATCAGATCACATATTTGATGATTAAATTAAATGCAGAAAGTTAGTGGACTTTAAAAAAACGACCAGAATCCAAACAATTGCAATTATATGAATTTATGATCTCTCTTTTCCAGTCACAATATCACCAGTGTGTTTATATGTAGACTCGACAATTTCTCTATCCAGTCGGTGGACTTGAAAGTGGCTATTTTTGGACATTGTTTCATCAATGAATACCTTCTTTAATTGCCAAGTTACTCCTTTCACAGAGCTTGGAATGTTAATAGCCTCTGCTGACAAGATTCTTGGTCCATAACTATAGGGATCAAAAACCTTAATTGGCAGAAAAACATGGATAAGGGAATTATACTGCTATGAAACAATGCTCACCACAGCCAATTAGACATAGTAACAGTCCATTTCCAACATGGCTCTTTTCCAAAGAGACTGAGCTTTTCCCAGTTATTTTTTCTAGGTCAGTTACACACTTTTACTTTACAGTTATCCGACCCAAGATACACTCTTCCGTTCTCATTGGTGTCAACCTTCCCTTAAATGGCCCAATTCTAATGTTAACCCACCCACCCCCACCATCCGAAGCCCCTGCTGGGCTCAGCCTCCCCTCCCACCCAATGGGTACCAACTGTTCCAAACAATAATCCAACGCCAACCATCCAACCCCCCCCCCCCCCCCCCCCCCCCCCACACACACACACAGTTTTCATTGTGATTCATGCTCTTACTGTGTACATACCAGCACCCACAGAACCGTACAGTGTACTAACTGTTGGTATCAGTTTTCCAAATGCTGTATTATCAATTTACTGTGCCAAATTCCCCCCTCCTCTGAATATCGAGCACCAGTCTGAATACGGCGACAAAATACTGATGATTCCAAGCAGGACACACTATTGTAGTTCACTCTTATCGTGGTAATACCCTGTGGTAGAGATATACATAGTTCTTTGAACTCCAAGAACTGTGCATCAGCCATGCGTCATTACCAACCCCTTAACACAAACCCCTGGGGCTCGACGGCATTTCGAACCTTTCATAATGTGCAGGCCTCTCATCTCCAACGTTCACCATGAAGGATCCTGGATCTGCCAGTCAAACTTCTCATCGGATCTTCATGCCAGAAACTCATTGTGGGCTGCTTTGTATAATCCCACAAGTTTTTAACATCACAGAAGCAGGATTGCAAATAAATTCTTGTCAGGGACTCGGTCCAATCCCTGAAGTTTGACGATGAGCACAATCACTCAATTCTCAACTCTACATGGAATAATAAACTGTGTAGAATCCCTCAGAATTAACCTTAGAAATCACACTCTTATAGCGTAAGGTCAGGGAACGACCATGTATTCACATGACTCACTGCTTTAGCCAGATGGGCTAGATTGTCTTGGATCCCTGTAGAGCTTGTTCAGGAACTATGTTGACCTTCTTTCATGGCAACGTGCGCTCGAAAAGTGCAGACTGAAGTAAAGTTGGTAGCTCTAGACCTGGCACATTAGACCCATCAGATTATTACCACACTCTGCTGCAAACCTCTCTGCCCATAATGCAAGGTCATGCATTTTAACATAGGCTTGAGCTGGGCTGTTTGAAGACATTAGGGCAACTGAGAATGCATCATAGTGATCAATACCAAATTCCTACCACGTACTTACAGCCTAAATGAGTAACACTACCAAGAGACAAAGTCAAGTTTTTTCAGATGACAATCGATCACTTCCCAGACCATTTTCTATTTCTCCAGCATTTTGTGTAGTCAACTGGACTTGATGAGGGAAAAGCTTCCTCCTAGTAGTCAAAAAGCGAGGCCCTTGTAGATTTTGGTTATGGCAATTTGAAAAATTGCCAAAGCCATCAGTTGTAGGGGGAAAATACAAACAATGCTGATGCCTGGCACAGCCAAATGTAACGTGTCAAGCAAAGAATGATGGATACTTAATGAAAAACACAAAAATAATCAAGTGTTCTCTGGTCCAGTAAAAAGGGTTCTTCTTTTGGGAATCAAAAAGTATTAAGAATTGAGTGTGGATCTCAAAATTTCTTCATGTTGTTGGTCTCAGTAGGTCCAGTAAAAAGATGAAAATACATGGTTCTCTTTGTTCAGGTTGAAGCCAGGTTATCACCAACAAACCAGATCTTGCAACATTTGTATAAAATATTATGCACTCCCAAGTTAATTCCTCTCCTGAACAAAGACAGTTTCCTGAGGGCACAGTCCAGCGTCCTGCAGTGTAATTTCATAGTCCAGGTGGGAAAGCTTCCTGCGTGGAAAGTTGGTGACCAGCTCAAACCGCTCATTTGGGTATCCCTTCGACTGGATGTGCTTCACCAGTGCCTGAGAGAGATAGAAGGCAAAAGGGATTACACAGGGGAATAGGAGAGTTTGCTCAGCACCATATCCATCTCCATTATGCTGGCTGAATGTGGTAATCAACATGGCAACTTTGAAATCTTCAATTTTAAAATAAAAAATAATGGTGCAACCTTTGTCCAATCAAGGCAGCATTCATATTTATTGCTGAGGGAAACATGACATCTCTACCTCTCATTTCAACTCAAGCTCAGGTTTTCAGCAGTCGCAGCCGTCGTCATGCCTACTCCGTCCATGGTTTAATTGCGTGGAAACAGGCCCTTTGGCCCAACGAGTCATCTCCCGTACACTAGTTCTATTCAACATACTAGGGATGATTTTTATAGAAACCAATTAACCCACAAACTTGCACATCTTTGGTTTGGTTCCGTGTCATCAATCACATTTTCTATGTCAACTCCTTTCCTGCGCTTCCTTCAAGCTCCTGCAATCGCTTAGTTTCCAAAGATCAATTCATTTCCAAATTGAATTTATACAACTAAGTATTTACAGGAGAGATTGGGTGACGTTTTGGGTCAAGACCCTTCTTCAGACTACTCTGAAGAACGGTCTCGACCCAAAATGTCACCCATTCCTTCTCTCCAGAGATGCTGCCTGTCCCGCTGATTTACTCCAGCATTTTGTGTATACCTTCGATTTAAACCAACATCTGCAGTTCTTTCCAGCAGAGTATTTACTGCCTTTAGGTCAGAATTCAAAAAAACTCTCAGCCTTGAGTGAAAACATTTCTTTCAATCACTCCCCTGAATGCCCCAATAGCACGATTGTGTTCCTGGAGGAGAGCAGATTTCTCTAGCAGAGGAACAAATATTCTCAAGATAAAACCCAACAAATTCCTTAGGATTCTTATATCTGCATAAATGATTATGTCAAATCAGATCACCTAGAATTTTCTGGGAAAGAGTGGTAATATTTTTCCATTGCTATTACAATTGTTATAATACTAAAGAAGCAAGAAATAACCAAATTGGCAACAGTTACATTCCTTTAGAAATGGAAGCTCTATGGGGAAAAGTGATCTGCCATGCACTTGCCCCATTCACTGAACTTGTCTAAATCACCAGGGGATGTACTTGTATCCTTCTCACAACCACTTTCATGCCATCAAAACATTTTAATTATTACAGTTTATTTTCTCAAAGAAATCATTCATGTATATTGTGAATTGCTGGTGTCCAAGCACTGATAACTATGACACCCCTTATCACAGCCCGACACTGCAAGAAAGTCCCATTTATTCCTATTCTTTATTTCTATGCAAGTATATTACCCCCCAATTCTAACTGGTTTAATTTTGTGTACCAACTCCAAACTTGGATTGTTTTCTACAGGGGTGTCAGAGGCTGAGGAAAACCCTGATAGAAGTATATAAAATTATGGGAGATGTCGATAGGGAAAACAAACAGAATGTTTTTCCCAGGATGGAAATTTCAAAGACTAGATATCAGAAACTAAAGACTATAGTTTAGTTTAGAGATAGTGTGGAAACAGGCTCTTGGGCCCGCCGAGTCCGCGCCGACCAACGATTGCCCCATACACTAGTTCTATCCTACACTCTGTGGACAATTTACAGCAGCCAATTAACCTATAAACTCACGCGTTTTTGGAATGTAAGAGGAAACTGGAACACTCGGAGGAAACCCACATGGTAACAGGGAGAACATATAAATTCCATGCACAGCATCTGTAGTCAGGATCAAACTCAGGTCTCTGGTGCTGCAAGGCAGCAACTCTTCAGCTGTGCCACTGCACTACCCAAAATAGCTTCAAGGGCACAGTTTAAAGGAGATGTGCAGGACAAGTTTTTTATTTGCACATAGTGGTATAATGCCTGGAATATGCTGCCGGGGTGGTGGAGGGGGAGGATAGTGGCATTTTGGAAGGTTTGGATAGGTAAATGGATATGCAGGGAATGAAGGGATACAGATCAGATGCAGGCAGAGGAGATTGGTTTAACTTGGCGTCACGTTCAGCACAGTCATTGCGGCTGAAGGCCTGTCCCTGTGCGGTGCTGTTCTAGATTCAATGTTATGTTCTTATATGGGCCTTCAAATGTGTTCTCCAAATACACCACACCCACTGCATCTCCCTTATTACTTCAACCAACTACAAGCTGCCCTGTTTTTAAATCCATATTGGTTTTGTTCAACCCTGTTGATATTTTCCATGTATCATGTGATCACAGATTTTATTACAAACTGTAGTGTTTTTTTCCCCACTGGTGACATTAAAGTAACTGGTCATTAGGTCCCCTGTATTTTTTGCTCCCATTCTTAAACAGTGAGGTTATTTTTGCTATTTCCCCATCTACAGCATCAGACCAACAAGCTATAGAATTTGGTATCTGGTTTGGTCCTAGGCACAGATCATCGTTCTCTAGACAATGAAGTCCCATTAATTTCTTCAGCATATTTTTTAAACTAATGCCGATTTCTAATTTTGCCATTTCATTAGAATTTCAGTTCCCTAACATTTCAAGAAAACGTTGCACCCTCATCCTTAAAATAGAACAAAATTATGTTTAAATGCTCTGTCATTTCTTTGTTCCCCTTTGCCATTTCTGACTATAAGTGATCTATATTTACCTTCATTAATCTGGTTCTTTTTACATATTTCTGGAAGCTTTTATTGTCCACTTTTATGTTTCTTGCAAGTTTATTCTCAAAATTTATCGTTCCTCTCAATCAAACTGTTGGCTTTAAATTAGGATGTAATTTGGCCATTGTAACCTCTAAAAAGGAAACAGGTCCAAACAGATGAGGTTAAAACTCAAAGCTTTGTATATTCCATTGTCTGAAAGAGATGACAGGATGCCCTTGTGATTAGAGCAAGTCACTTCCAAACCCAGACACCATCACAAATCATCACAGCAAGGACCAAATCAATTAAAAATGTCTTAAGAGTTCAACTGGTATAAATATTTTTACATTGCACTGCTACTCATCTTCCAATATAGGTACATGATAAAGTAAATTACAAACCAGTAGTTTTGCTTGAGCTGGAAGTGCAATCTGTTCCCTTTGCCCATTCGGATATCGCAGCATCAGACTTGCTTTTGGTCCTGTTTGAATATAACATCACACCAATATATTTTATTCATTACTCCATGCCATAATAACAGTGCCATTCAGTTTACGTAGTGATTTACTTGGCCAGTATCAAATCATATTTGCTACTTTCACCCTGAACGTGTCAAATTAACTTCAGGAACATGCACAACATCATATGCAACCTTGTCATCAATAAAGACCTGCGGACCGTTTACTTCTAAATGTGATGAGCCTTCTGTTTTCCTCTTCATCTACAATAGAAACAATGACTGAACAAAATCAAATGGCAGCAGTGGGAGTGGCAGCAGTAATGGCGTTGATGACTGCGACAATGATTGCAGTGATGTAGGCAGTGGTGTTTGAGGGAGCAGTGGTGGCGTTTGTGGCGGCGGCGACAGTGGTGATGGATGCAGTGGTGGTTGCGTCGGCAGTGGTGACTGTGGTGGTGCAGTGGCAGCAGGCACAGCGTCAGTGACTGCATTGGTGTGGTGAATGCAGCAGTTCAATGGTGGAGGTGGCGGCTGTGACCGAGGCAGCAGTGGTGGTGGCGATGGTGACTGTGGTAGTCACAGCAGCGGTGGTGGTAGTAGCGGCGGCTGCAGTAGTGGTGACTGCGGCGGTGTGATGGCGGCAGGCATGACCCCGGAGCAGTCGGGGTGGTGGTGAGAGCAGCAGGGGTGGTGAGCCAGGCAGTGAAGACTGGTAGGTCAGACTGCTATAATCAAAATCTATTATAAAGAGATCCGTAAAAACAAGGGTTTACTGTATATTTTAAATGGGGTAAAGCTGGATGTAGGGGAGAGCGAGAAAGGGTGTGAGTCTGTGTACACGGACCACTAGCAACAAAGAGTCCTGAAGCATTATCAATTATATAAATCCTCAACTTAAGTCGAGCAATATTTTCATTCTTTCCTTTTAAGGTTAGTAAGTAGATATTGAGTGAATTATTGTTAAAAACTGCATGATTCATTTTCATTTGAAGAAAAAATCATTAATGCTTGGCTTGAGTGCAATTCCAAAAACTTTCAAGCTTGCCACCATCCAGGAAAAAGTATTCCATTCACCATCCCAAACATTCATCCCTCAGTCACCGGTGCACCGGCTGAAGTGGGTACAACCTATAAAATGGCCTTTAAAAATTGGCTGGGCTACTCCACTCATCAAGCTCCAAGCCTACAACTTCTGCAAGAAAATATGATCACAATGAGCGTAGAAAAAATACCACCTAAAAATTTACCATCAATTTTCACACTATATTTATTTGGAAAGATAGTGTCACCACTTCATGGTCATAGAGTCCAAACACTGGAACTCACTAGCCAAGAACACTGACAATATCATCTTCAGAAAAACTTCAGTTCAAGGTGACAACTTACCACTCCCTTAACCAAAAAGGATGGGAAATAAAATGTTGGCCTTCCCAGTGATACCCACATCCTTTTTAAGAATTTGTTTAAATTGTACAATAATATTTCAGTTCCAAAAATATTAAAAACCTGTTCTCCAGAGTTTAGGCATATATTTATGAGAAATCAGGAAAATATCCTTACCACTGTTATCAAAATAGACTGTTGCATCTTCTATCTCTTGCTGCTTTGTTGATGTTTCTGCATCTGCCCCAGACCGAATTTTCTCAGACCTGTCCTTGCAGGAAAACTCCAAACTAGTTCCTTTTCCTGTCTCAGTTCTTTCAGTTAATTCTACACGTGTTTGTTTACTGCTCAGCTCCTTGCGGGGCATTTGCTTTTTTTTTGTGGTACTTTCCTCTTCTCTTTCATCGTCGGATCCATTGATGGAGATGAATCCTTCACTGTCTGAAAAAGCTTCGGCCTCCGATTCCTCATCCGACTGATCCTCATTCTCAGGGCTTGACGACTCGTAGTGTGTTTCTTGTAAAGAAGCCTTAATTGCTGCTTCTAGCTGGCTATCTTCGCTTGCATCAATTAAGCTCTCCTAAAGGAAGAGAAACAATAAATAAATGACTATCATATAATGGTTCCAAAAATGTTTAAGAATATTATTTCCTACAAAATTCTGATGGACAGAAAGTGCTTCTTTTCCAAATCCCACAAAAAATAGCACTCTGTTTGTCTGCAATATTTCACTTTTGAACCTTTTCTGAACCACGAGTCCAACAACAAGATGCTCATTGACTGCAGTGCCTTTGGCACAGATACCCAGGTTACACTTGTACTTTTGCACACTTACTGAGCGTAGACGTTTCTTTGGTGGGCTACAGGAGAGTCCATCTAACAGCCCGTGCTCTGTTAAAAATCCCGTCACCTGCTCCAGGAACGAATTCACGTCCAAGTTACGCCATTCAACTAATTTTTGGCCTAAAGAGGGTTTGGGGTGGGGAGGGAAGAGAAATTGGTGAAACGCAAATTCAGACTAATTATATTTTCCAAACTTTACAAAGAGGAGTAGATCCACTGTCACACAACACCAGAGATATGGGTTCAATCCTGATCTCTGGTACTGTATGTGAGGAGTTTGCACATTGTCCTTATAACCAACCAGAGTTTCCCCAGCACTCGGGCTTCCCCCATATTCCAAAGACCTATGGATTACTAGGTTAAATTAGTCTGTGGGTAGAGTGTGTGTGTGTGTGTGTTGTGTGTGTGTGTGTGTGTGTGTGTGTGTGTGTGTGTGTGTGTGTGTGTGTGTGTGTGTGTGTGTGTGTGTGCGTGGGGGGGGGGGGGGGGGGGGGGGGGGGGTGATGGTAATGATGGGAATATGGGCAGATTAAAAAAAAAAAAAAAGGATGTGTAGGATATGGAGAAATGGGCGGCATCAACTCGCTGGGCCGAAAGTCTTGTTTCTGCGTGTTTCTCTCTTGGACTAACAACATTTACCCATAGGCTGGGGAGAAGGTATGGTGCTGGGCAAAAGAAACCTGGGTTTTAAAAATGTCTCCTGCCAATGATTGAGAACACTCAATTTTCACATTATGTATAGTTGGATTACTTCTCGCTCTTCACAAACCATTTAGAAAATAATGGATGTCCAAAATTTAACATACTGTCCTTTCAAATTTTAGACATCTACTTAAATTTCACTTAAAGAAACATACTTTATTTAATAAATATCAACTAGCATTTAAGAACATAAATAAAATAGCAGCAGTAGGTCATTCAGTCTGCTGGATCAGTGCTGATCCAACTCAGCTCAATATTCTTGAGTCTGCTAGGTCCGTTGATTCCCTTTACATTGAAGAATCAATTGAATTCCTTTTTTGAATATACTCAGTGACTGAACTTATACAACTCTTGTGTTTCTTCAGTGTAAACCAGCATCTGCAGTCCCTTCCTACACTTTATATTTATTCAAATCTATTGTGCTTGTTCAACCAATTGTGCTTGTTCAACCAATTGTTGACACTATATGACTTTCATCTTTCCTATGATGATTCAGCAATCGTTAGAATTACTCAAAAACAAATTAAAGCCAAACACCCAAACTCAATACCTTTCAGATTTAATCCAATTATCGCCAAGTTCAGTGAACCTTACTTGACCAATTTTTATTTGTAATCTTCAACAGGGCTGCAAATGACCCAACAGTAAGTAGTTGGTCTAATTTCCTTGAAATATTTTTTGTCGGGAAAGTTAAACATGTATTGTTCAGGGTTGCATATGAATAATGGCCATCTAATATCGGCAATGTGACATTTGGTAATCCTGATGCTAATCTTAATGAATTTCTCTTAAATAATTTAATTAAAAATCACATTCACCACAGAATGGGAGAACTATGGGATTGAGTTCAAATTAATGAACCTGCAATCCAGGGACATGAGATCAAATCTCACCAAGACAGCGGTGGATTCTAAAATTCAATTACATAAATAACCTGGAAATAAGTAAAAGAACAAGGCTGTCTAATGACAACTATGAAGCCACCTGATCGACAGGTGACCGATCTGGTTCAGCAATGTGTATCGAGGGAGGAACTCTGCTAACTTGCCCCTAATGTGACAGCCTGTGGTTGACGTTACCATTAATCTCTGAAAACAACTGACCAAACAGAACAGTAACTGCACAATGCCCTCACATTTGGTTGGGGGAAGGAGCAGCTTCAATTTTATCTGCTAAGTGGCTTAGCAACACACAAAGTTGGTGGTGTCCAAAAGAACAGCCAAACACTGAGTCTACAAATGCTGAGCAAACCTAAGGACCTATATGAACTTGCCCTCAATTTACCCATTGCAGATAAATTCATCGTGATAGGAACAGTTGGGGTGAATGCATAGTTCTTTTGGAAACTTGCTCAATCCGAAGACACCTTCCATGATGTTATGTGGCATTAATACTGCCCTAATTAGGATAGATTAGGCAGCTCATAACTAGACAATCGTGAACAGGATATGAGACACAGAAATATGTAATTCTCTGATTGTTCCACCACAATCTGCGTCGATCCTCTGTCTTGATCTTAACTGTGAAGTGAGGATTACGCTAACCCAGAGATTACTGATTGTGCTGGAATATATTTCCATGCCTCATATCCTGTTCATGTGTCTTATATCCTTCTGTGCAGAAGTTGCATAAACTGTAGATAAAAAAAAGTGCTAATCAGGCAAAGTTTGACACAGTATTAAACTGCATCAAAAACCAATGGTAACTGTTCCCACAATAAACAGATCGTACATGCAGTCCTGGCACATCTACAAATAAAGGAAAGAAACAGCTAATGGGAGAATATAATGAGAACATACCCTTCCACAAAGACGAGGCCCAACGTACAAATTTCAAAAAATAAAGCATTTGTCACACATCTCCATTAGTACGGATACCCACTGCCAGCCGATGTGATACACCATGTGATATCAAGTCATGGCTGATAACACTAGATAGAGCAAAGGCCAGTGGACCAAACATCTCAACAATACTGAAGACTTACATGCCAGAAAAAGGTATGTCTCTTGCCAAACTGTTACAGAGTACTGGTACCCCATGTAGATACCTCTGTCCCCGGGGAGAAAGAACAGAGATGGTCTCTATTGTACACGTGCTGGTCGTATTTGTAAGCCGGTTGTGAAGTTCCCTGACTATGTTTGACTTTCCTCCAGTTTATTGTCAATTGCTATGCATTCCTTACTTAGTTAATGGGTTTGTACTGTTGTTGATTCTTTAAGAGGGAGGATGTAGATCAGTGTCACTCATGTTGTGTCATGCTTTTGTAGTTACGCCCACTAGCTTTACAGTAACCCTCCCTGCCTGGTTCCCACATTATTAGAAAAACGTGCTAGCATGAAGTTACCTATGCTATGTTGTTAATAAAGTCTTTGGACCTTTATCATGGTGTAAGGCTTCAGTTATTTGGACAGCTGCAACACAACACCCCATTATGCACTACCCCACTGAAGACTGCCTGCAATCGATCCCAACACAAACCTTGCCGTACACTGGTGCTCCCACGCAACAAAACAATCTCACTGCCCTAATGATCTTTTGGGCCACATGTAGGAGTCGCTTGTGAGGTTGGTGTTAGGTAAACTGGGATGAAGGATGCGCCCTTTCACTGCTGAGATGTGGGATTCGGAGCAGCATGCTGCATGATGAGTGTGGGCCATTACTGAGAACCAGGACTACATCACCTGTGCCTATCAAAGACCTTATTACTAGAGAACTTGATTCAATTTTTTGAGGTGGTGACGAAGTTAATCAATGATGAGGTGGATGTTGTCTATATGGATTTTATAACGCATTTAATAAATTTCCTCATTGCAGACTGATCCAAAAGATTAAGTTGCACGGGATCCCGTGATTTGGTCGTTTGGATTCTTAACTGCCGTACACCAGGAAGACAGAGTGTTCCGGTGGAAGGATATTATTTTGACTCGAGGTCTATGACCAGTGTAGTTCCAGGGATCTGTTCTGAGACCTCTGTGTTTTCTATAAATGATTTGGACATATGGCTATGTTAGCCAGTTTGAAGACGACATCAAAACTGGTAGTTGCCGACAGTGAGGAAGGCTGTCAATGTATACAGGATTAAGGATCAGCGGCAGAAATGGGTGGAGAAATGGCAGATGGAATTTAATCCACACAACAGTGAGGTGTTGCACTTTGGGAGGTTGAATGCCATGGATATGTACATAGTTAATGTACCCTTAACAGCAAAAATGAATAGAGGGATCTTGGGTTCAAATCCATAACTCCCCAAAAGTGGCAATACAGGTAGATAGAGTGGTAAATAAGGCATATGGTATGCTTACCTTCATCAGTCGGGGCACTGGGTTTAAGAGTCAGGAAGTCATGTTGCAGCTTTATAGGACTTTGCTTAGGCCGCATTTGGTGTATTATGTGCAGTTCTGGTCATCCCATTACAGGAGAGATGTGAAGGCTTTAGAGAGGGTGCGGAGGTGGTTTACCACAATGCTGCCTGGATTAGAAGATATTAGCTATAAGTAGAGGTTGGACAAACCTGGGTTATTTTCTCTGGTGCTTCAGAAGCTGAGGGACAACCTGATAGTATATACAATTATGAGAGGCATGGATAAGGTAGACAAACAGGACCCTTTTCTCAGGGTGCAAATATCAAAAACTATGGAGCACAGATTTAAGCTGAGAGGGGCAAGGTTGAAAGGAGATGAGCAGGGCATTTATGAGGCTTTTGGATAGGCATATGGATATGCAGGGAACAGAGAGAGGGTTATGCATCATGTGCAGACAGAGATCAATTTAATATGGCATCATGTTCGATGTGGACATAGCTGGCTGAAGGGCCTGATCCTGTGCTGCACTGTTACCTGTTCATTAGAGAAATATCCACAATGGAGAGGGTTGTGCAGCCAAAGATGGGGAGCTTACAGCTTTAATCACTGCCAGCAGAAAGAGATGGAACCAATCAATCTGGACAATCAATCACACGGAGCTGATGCAGCCGTTCAACACCCCTCAAACTGAGATGCACAACATATTACTGCAATGGCTCACTCGACACTAAGCCAAGACGTTGCTTTAACTTCAGTGTGTGTGTGTAAAAATAAATACAATGCTCGCACAAACACACACATAGCGTGACCCATTTTAGCACTGATCCCACTTGTGATTGTCATTCCTATACTCAAACCGAGGTGTATAATGAGATAACTGGCATCTATTCAACGAGGAAATGTGTTCAACTAAGTCATATCCACACAAACACACCAACAAAAGCAGGGAAAACCCTATTCAGCTGCTTAACATCAAACATGAATGTGAGGGAAGCTGTTGATGACTGTGCTGTCAAGCAACACTTAACTGCCATAACCTGTTTTTCCATGCCCAGTCTGGGATTTGCCAAGGCAACAAGCTCTGGGCCTCATCACCTCAGTCTTGGTCCAAATAACTGAATTGCAGAGATGAGGTGAGAGCAACCGCTATTGACATCTAAACAGTCAAGGAGCCCTGATAAGACTAAACCTAAGGGCATCAAGGGGAAAACATTGTGACACTCGGACCCACGACACTGCTGCAGTAGTTCCTCAAGCTTATGTCCCCGGCGCACCCATCTGCATTTGCTTTGTCAATGATCTTCCCAAAGTCAGAATTAGGGTTGTTTACTAATGACTGCATAATGTTCAATTCATTTGCAGCATCTGAGAAAATGACCAGTCTCACTTACACAGAGGCATACCTAGTATTCAGCATTTAGCAGAAACTGTAAAATAGCAAGACACACCACACAAGGGTCATACAATGACCGTCTTCAATAAGTAATTCAATGGTATTAGCATCTCTGACCCCTATATCAGTATCTGGTTTGAGGATAAGGAGGCCTGTTGAACACCAAATTGTAAGTGCAACATCCTCAAAAATATTGTGTATATATATATACTGAAGCCGGAGAGACTTTGTTAATGATATGACTCTCAGTTATCAATCAGAATTTGGTGGCAAGATGCCAGAATATCTTTAATTATCCTATACGATCTGAATGCAGCTACACACTAAGCTGGGCTGTGTGATAGGAGGCAGCTGTTGGTTTATAATGTATAATGTGTTGTCCTTTATTTGAAACAGAAAATGCCTTGTATACCACCTTTCACAATCTTGGAAGTCTCGGGTCTAACACCTGTGTAGTAGTTCCTAGAACCATGGTCACTGCTTTAATGTTTGTCAAATTTGTAAAGGGCAAGTTGCCATTGGAAAGCGACAAGATAAGGGATGCTGACAAAGAGTAGGGATGGCCAGGCACTAGGGATAACCCATCTTCTTTAGTTTGCAACCTTGTTGTGCAAAGCCATTGGGCAACAGTGACCATAATATGGTGGAATTCTGCATTAAAATGGAGAGTGACACGGTTAATTCAGAGACGAGGGTCTTGAACTTAAAGAAAGGTGACTTTGATGGTATGAGGCGGGAATTGGCTAGGACAGACTGACAAATAATACTTAAAAGGGTTGACGATGGAATTTCAATAGCAAAGATTTAAAGATCGCATGGATGAACTACAGCAATCAGGGGCGGAAAACCCGGGGGACACAGGGGACACACGTCCCCCCTCAGTTTTGAGAGGTGGGAGGTGGGGGACATCCCCAAGTTTTTGTAATCCGGATATTAAAACCCGGTGAAATTTCCGCTTTCCGCGAGACAGTGGGGGTGGGACTGCTGATCGAGGGCGCCGATTGGACGAGAGAGACGTCGGTCAGCAGGCAGTGGGGAAGCGACATGATGATTCAGCGCGATCATTGGAGGAATGAGAGGTGTCAAAACACACTTGGCACAGACCTGCACCTCATCCGCAGCCAGGATCGATCCAGGCTCTCCGTCCCGTCCACACCCGAGTCCCCCCCCCCCCCCCCCCCCCCCCCCCCCCCCCCCCCACGGGTGGCCAGAGAGGTCGGGAGTCAGGCGGGCCCCAGCCAGCGCAGAGAAGTATCGCTAAACCCAGCTCAACTTCGCCTGTCCCGCCAGATTAACCTGCCTGGGCTTGCGGGAAATATGGCCAGCATGGAGAAGCTGCGCTGGTATCCCGTCAGTCCAGGCAGGGCTTTAGTTAACCCACCGAGACAGGCAGAGTTGAGCTGCATTTAGCTCTGGATTGAGCCTCTTAAGCCTCGCAAGTGTGTGTGCACGCATGCGCGCGTGGCCGCCAAAAAAGTGTGTCCCCTGTCCCCTCCATATTTCGACAGCGAGTTCTGTGCCTGACAGCAATTGTTCATTCCTGTCTGCGTAAAAATAAAATGGGGAAGGTGGCTCAACCGTGGCTAACGAGGGAAATTAGGGATAGTGTTAAATCCAAGGAAGAGGCATATAAATTGGCGATAGGAAGCAGCTATCAGCACACCGGAGGACAGGGAGAAATTTAGAATTCAACAGAGGAGGACAAAAGGGTTAATTAAGAGGGAGAAATTAGAGCATGAAAGAAAGCTTGTGGGGAATATAAAAACTGACTGTGATATGTGAAGAGGAAAATGTAGTGAAAACAAATGTAGGTCCCTTACAGTCAGAAACAGGTGAATTTATAATAGGAAACAAGGAAATGGCAGTTAAACAAGTACTTTGGTTCTGTCTTCACTAAGGAAGACATAAACAATCTCCCAGAAATTCTAGGGGGCCGAGGATTTAATAATAGGGAGGAACTAAAGGGAATCCACATTAATCCGGAAATGGTATTAGGTGAAATTTTGGGACTGAAGGCAGAAAAATCTCCAGGGCCTGATGGTCCTCATCCCAGAGTACTCAAGGAGGTGGCCCTAGAAATTGTGGATGTATTTTCCAATGATTTCCATAGACTCTAGATCAGTTCCTGTGGACTGGAGGGAGAGGGAAAATGGGGAATTATAGACCAGTTAGCCTTACATCAGTAGTGGAGACGATGCTCGAGCGCATTTTGAAAACAGTGACATAGAAACATAGAAAATAGATGCAGGAGGAGGCCATTCGGCCCATCGAGCCTGCACTGCCATTCAATATGATCATAGCTGATCATCCAACTCAGTATCCTGTACCTGCCTTCTCTCCATACCCCCTGATCCCTTTAGCCACAAGGTTCACATCTAACTCCCTCTTAAATATAGCCAATGAACTGGCCTCAACCACCTTCTGTGGCAGAGAATTCCAGAGATTCACCACTCTCTGTGTGAAAAATGTTTTCCTCATCTCGGTCTGAAAATATTTCCCCGTTATCCTTAAACTATGACCCCTTGTTCTGGACTTCCCCAACATCGGGAACAATCTTCCTGCATCTAGCCTGTCCAACCCCCTAAGAATTTTGTACGTTTCTAGAAGATACCCCCTCTATCTTCTAAATTCTAGCGAGTACCATCCGAGTCTATCCAGTCTTTCTTCATATGAAAGTCCTGACATCCCAGGAATCAGTCTGGTGAACCTTCTCTGTACTCCCTCTATGGAGCAAGAATGTCTTTCCTCAGATTAGGAGACCAAAACTGTACGTAATACTCCAGGGTGTGGTCTCACCAAGACCCTGTACAATTGTATAAGGGGTAAGAGCATTGTAAAAACAACCTCCCTGTCTCCTATACTCTGTAAAAGGTGGATGAGTTGAATGTAGAGATAGCCATTAATGATATGGTAGCAAGGTGAAAAGAGACAAAGGTGCAGGCAGAGCTGAAACCAGGGCAAAAATAGAGAGAAAGGAAAAAGGTGGGGTACACTTTTAACGCACATTAGTTATTGGAATCGGTAAGGGGGTAGAGCTGCAAAGCATTGTAAAAAACAAGCCTGAAGGGTGTTTGTGTCTCAATGCAAGGATGGTATTCGTACAATAATTTATTATCATTTGTGGATGAGACTCAAACGAAATGTGCAGCCATAGACCATTAATGATTGTGATATAGTTGGGATCACGGAGACATGGCTCCAGGGTGACCAAGGCTGGGAGCTGAACATCCAGGGATATTTAATATTCAGGAGGGATAGAGAGAAAGGAAAAGGAGGTGGGGTAGCGTTGCTGGTTGGAGAGGAGATTAACGCAATGGAAAGGAAGGACATTAGTTTGGAGGATGTGGAATCGGTATGGGTAGAGCTGCAAAACACTAAGGGGCAGAAAACGCTGGTGGGTGTTGTGTACAGGCCACCTAACAGTAGTAGTGAAGTTGGAGATGGTATCAAACAGGAAATTAGAAATGCGTGCGACAAAGGCAAAACAGTTATAATGGGCGACTTCAATCTACATATAGATTGGGTGAATCAAATTGGCAGGGGTGCTGAGGAAGAGGATTTCTTGGAATGTATGCAGGATAGTTATCTAAAACAACATGTAGAGGAACCAACGAGAGAGCAGGCTATTTTAGACTGGGTATTGAGTAATGAGGAAGGGTTAGTTAGCAGTTTTGTTGTATGTGCCCCCTTGGGCAAGAGTGACCATGATATGGTTGAGTTCTTCATTAGGATGGAGTTATTCATTAGGATTAACATTGTTAATTCAGAAACAATGGTTCTGAACTTAAAGAAAGGTAACTTTGAGGGTATGAGACGTGAATTGGCCAAGATTGACTGGCAATTAATTCTAAAAGAGTTGACGGTGGATATGCAATGGAAGACATGTAAAGACTGCATGGATGAACTACATAAATTGTTCATCCCAGTTTGACAAAATAATAAATCAGGGAAGGTTTAATTCAGGCAAATGTGAAGTGTTGAACTTTGGGAGGACAAATTTAAGAAGCAAAAAGTTAACAGTGAGACTCATATCAGTACATCTAACCTCAACACCATGGCTCACAAACATAAAACAGACTCGACAATGATTTTGATTAACAGGCTCACAGATTCAAAGACTGACAAATGGTGTTGCATCTGTTTTGCCATTCTTCTGTTTTTGTGGTGGAAAATAGTCAGGCGTATGTTAAACAATTTTGAAGCAGTGCCACATCCGTGGACGAGATTCCTTCATCAGCTTCCAAAGAATGAGCTGAATTCAGACATGCAGTCAGGAAAATATGAAGGTAAATGCCCACATTGAGATTTTGATCCACGGGATCCTCTCTTGTTTTAAGTAGTTGGTAATTATACTTAATTGCCTATTTAATTCTATCCATCAGTGGTGATCCATTTTAATACAACAAATGTATAATACAATATTATGGAGACACAAAGGACTGCAGATGCTGAAATCTTGAGTGAAACACAAAGTGAAGGCAGAACTCAGCGAGTCAGGCAACATCTGTGGAGGGAACAAACAGGAGACGTTTCAGGTCCTTCTTCAGATTGATAGGTTCTGAAGTAGGATCCTGCCCCGAAACATTCCCTTCACAGATGCAGCCTGCCCTACTGAGTTTCTCCAGGATTATTTTTTGTATGAATTATAATCCCTTGATCAAGAGGGTCAGATGGAAATGACACCTGATAAAATAAAGAGTCTATAATCTCATCTTTTAAGGAGTTCTGTTGTGGAGATTCCTTTCTAAACAATTCAGACTGTCTCAAGCATTCAAGCAGAGCCACACAGGCACCACCAAAATCTTGCAGAAAGTATATAACTATTTTTTTCTTCACAAACATCAAGGTGATTCCAGTCAAAAAGCCAGCAAACCAGCAAGTAGGCTTGGTTACCAAAAAGAAAACAAACTTTTGTTGCCCGCATAAAATTTGGAATATATTAAATCCTGAAAGATGCCTACCAGTGCGGGGGTCTAGTATAGACACGTAAGGGAAGTCTGAGAGTTGGTAAAATTGGACATATCGCTGTCCTTCTTCACTGTCATGGTAAACCTGAGAGGAGAAGAAAAACGTGGGTTATTTATTGATTGTACACTTGAAATATATGCAAGGTACTGTTAATTAAATCAAATGGTAAATAAGCCTGTAGTTAAATGAAAGCCAGATATATTGTGCCAATCAAGCATGAAAAGCTCAAGCGTCTGTTGGCTTCCATTTCTCATCCATGTGCCCACACCTGCCTGTGTTAACGACACCTCTCCTAAGGAAGTTCAGTGTATGAAAGACAACCTCATCTAAAGAATAAGAGGAAGTGCATGAATATCAGGATTGCTGATCAAATTCCTTCACTTTGATTCATTTGTCAAGAATGTAATGTGGAATTAAAATGGATCTACATGGAATTATTTTATTGATGAGCAAGAATGGTCATCTTTCTGGATTGCTTCAAGTGGAAACATGAACATTAATGTTTCACCTGTCCTTTCAAACTACATTTTTAAATTTTGAGACTCCTCACAAAAATGTTTTTTTCATTTTAATACGTGACCTTAAAAAACTTAGCTTGATACTTATTTTCACAAGTAGAAATACCCGGAAAGGTTTAAGTCACCATAAACACTTTAAGAGATTTGTTTTCAACAGGCATTTGCTCAAACTATGGACAATCCTTTTCAAAGATTTGAGGACCATAGCAATTATGATAAATTATGGTCATTAAGATGTAAAATATTTAACAATAAAGTGCTAGTGGGAATGATCAATCAAACAAATCATAATCTATGTAAGAGGTGAATTCACTCAATTAACAAAAGGGAACACATATCAAGTTTGCAGTACCCCTGGTGCACTTAGAAAACGTTGGGTTCAAATTTCACTCCATAATCCAAACTCAAAAATGTAGGCTGACATTCCAATGTAGAGGAAGTGCTACATTATTAGAAATGGCATTTGATCTCAAGTAGGCTTCATGGATCTTCTGAATTTATTCTGGTGCAAGTGGTTATCCCTGGTGTCCTGACTGTTATTTATCCCCTAATTACAAAAATAGTGAATCTGGTATTTAACATCAATTTTTTGGGAAAGATTGGCTGTCCGTTTACATCAGTGACAACACCACAAAGTATGTTATGGCCTGTAAGGAGATTTGAGGAATTCTGAAGTTATAAAAGGCACAATGTGCTTGCTTGCTTTTTGTGGCAGAGAAGGAAGCCATTCAACCCATTATGTCCATGCTAACACAAAGCGGAAAAACACACACAATAAATCAAAATATGCTCCTGCCTGGGCAACCTATTAATTGGCAAAGATGGAAAAGCCATGAAGATTCATGTAGATTACTATCGACTGCACTTAAAATAACGTCAAGTTCAAAAACATGGCTAGTTACATGCTAGGATACATCTCATAAGAATTTTAACATTCATTATTAAGGAAACATTTGGAATATCAAAATGATTTTGCCGGCAGTCTGTTTGTTTTTCATTCTTTTTGTTATTTTTTAGTGTGTTAAAAGTTTGTTTTAATGTTCTTCGTTTTTTTTATGTGGGGGAAGGGGAGAGGGGATCGGGGGAAACCTTTTTTCAAGTTCTTACCTTGCCGGAGATGTGATTAATTTTCGGATCACATTCTCCGGGCACTCTACGGCCTTCCATTGATGGAGCTGGAAGCCTCCTCGGACTGACTTTGAGCCCTATGGTGCGTACTTAACATCGGAGCTAATCCCTTACCTGGGATTGCTCCCACCGCGGACTTTACCATCAAGAGCTCGCAGTCGGGAGAGCCTAGTCGGGAAGCTCCTACGTCGTGGAAGGTTCGACCAGCCCCGACGCAAGGTTCGATCGTCCAGCGCGGGGGAGCTGACATCCCCCCCCCCGATGCGGGAGCTGATCGCCTCAACGCGGAGGGCCCGAATGCCACCGGCTACAGGAGTCAAGATCGTACCGTCAACGGGGGCTCGACCGAGGAAGAACTAAGGGAAGGACTTGAACTTTATTTTGCCTTCCATCACAGTGAGGAATGTGTAGGAGTTACTGTGGTGGATGTGCATGTTAAAATGTGTTTTTGAGTGATCTGTTGCTTTTAATTGTATGACTGACCTGGCCAATGAAATTCCTCGTATGTTGCAAAACATACTTGGCGAATAAAGTGTGATTCTGATTCTGATTTTGTTTAGTTTCAGTTCAGAGATAGAGCATGAAATCAGGCCTATCAGTCCACGCCACTCATCAATACCCATTTACACTAGTTCCATCTTAACCCACTTTCTCACCCACTCCTACACATTAGGAGTGACTTTACAGAGATCAATTAACTAACACATCAACACGTCTTTGGGATGTTGGATGAAACTGGAACAATGAGACTTGAACCCACAAGTTCACAGGGATTACGTACAAACTCCGCACAGACAGCACCCAAGGTCAACATAAAATCTGGGTCTCTGTCACTACGAGGCAGCAGTTCTACCAGTTGCACCACTGTGCCCACAAGTTAAACCTCAAGTTTAAAACGATTCAACAAAATTGATTTCCAGATTCAATTGTGGAAGGGATCTTATCTGGAACTGACAATCTATTCTTAAACAGATGCTTCAACACTTTTCTTCAAATAATTTAATTTGATAGAAACATATTTACTTTTAGGTTTAGGACTCATAACTGATTTTGCATGTGAAGATCCACCTGGGTAGCTGAATTTAGAAGAACTGGGCAAAGAAGAGCACAAGTGAAAAGATAGAGCATGCCTAATTTTCCAGCTGTAACAAATCAAACGCAGGCTTTTATATATCTGCGCATCTATTCTAGTTTTGCATGCAAGCAAGTCTAGTAAAAGCAATATCTGATGTGGCAATATTATATATCGAAAAAAAAATTAAACGTGCCTTCATTTCACTGGAACAAATTTGCAAGAAAGTGAAGTATCATAACATGGTAACATGGGGTAGAGCATCTAATTTCAATAGAAAGAACATAGTGCATGTATTCACTGAAGCTTGCAATACCTTCACACCCCCACTTCCCTGTACCTGCCAGAAGATGAAGTGTTCTCGAATGATGGTTTTCACCGCCTCATTGCTCCAAACATCTCGATTCAAGCACTGACAGGCAAAGTCTTGCACGTTCTGAATATTTACCATCAACCACTTGTTCTGCAGCTGCCCTGACTCTTTTGCCTGTCCAAAGAGAAAAGAACAAAATGTATTGGAACATTCTAATTTCCGAATATAATAAAGCATCAAGTCATCAATTACATTGGAGCTTGCATATTTTAAACAAACAAATGCATTATATAGAATTATTACAGAAAATGTAAAACAATAATAACACCCACAGAATCTCTGGTACATCTACCTCTGGTACCTTTAAATTACCATCGAATTATGCCTCCTAGGAGAACGACCCAAGGCAGAATTGACGTGATATCCTAATAGAAGCTGCATTGTCCACAATCTGTTTTGAGACTGAAGGACAATGAGCAAAAGGGAACATGACCACATGCACCAGAGAGCAAGACTCATGCACCAGAGCATGCATCAAGATTTTGTGCAAATCGTGCAAAGAATGCCTTGACTATTCTATCTGCTAATTGTACTTCTTTCTTTGTGGTTGTGAATGTTCAGCATTGTTAATGAAATTGGAATCCAATTACTATTTGGTCAATTATCCTCTAATTGCCGCTTACTTCCTGAAATCACTATCAAATGTTTACACATGGTCAATGTAGCTTCCAAAAAATATTATAAATAAATTATCCGCTGAAGCAATGTGGGCGGCCTTTTGATAATTTTATGCAGAAACCAGAAAATATCAATTAATTAATTTGGAAATCAAGTATTAACCAGTTCATTTTAAATGGAAAGAAGCATATATAAGGCAATCTGGATGTCCTAAGTATTAGTAAAGCTTCAATTGGAACAAATCTCAGTCAACAAAAGAACCAAATAAACAAGAACCAGCTTTGGCTACATCAAAACTATTGCTACTCAGATCTTAACTGACACCCTTTATTGCTCCCAATGGGGAACTCCTTTTGGCAATCAACTACTCAGCCCAGTAAAGATGCCAGAGCACAAAATCTCATAAGTGTTACCTGGAACCTGCTCCACAGCGGATTTCACAGTAAACAGCACTGGCAATATTTTCAAAAAGAATGCAACACACAAACTTTCTTTGAATTACATATCACCTCACTGATATTTCTTAATGTAATGCTGTAGAGTGAATGACAGTCGGAGGACATGGGCAGTTTGCCCCAAAGTTCATTTCCCTGGCTTTTTAGTGGTTTAGTTTAGAGATACAGTGCAGAAACAGGCCCTTTGGCCCACAGAGTCCGCGTCGACCAGTGATCCCCACATATTAACACTATCCTACGCCCACTAGGGACAATTTTTATATTTACCAAGCCAATTAACCTACATACCTGTACGTCTTTGGAGTGTGGGAGGAAATCGAAGATCTCGGAGAAAATCCACGTAGGTCAAGGGGAGAACGTACAAACTCCGTACAGGCAGCACCCGTAGTCGGGAACGAACCCGGGTCTCCAGCGCTGCATTCGCTGTTAGGCAGCAACTTTACCGCTGCGCCACCATGCCTTTCCTCATGTACCAGTTTACAAAGTAATGCCTTCCTTAGACCAAATTATGTTACTTAGTTACGTTAATTTGACATCTTAGCTGACATTACAAATCCAGAAACTTTATTTGATGGTTTGTGTTGTATCATTTCCATGCAAAGTAGTCTTCATCTTGTCAATCTTTCTTTTACAGAAATAAATCTGCAGTTTCTAGTTGCATGATCCAAGTCTGATTTGGAAAATATCAACAGGGAATTACCACCCTCACAACAGCTATTTGCTGTTTACAATTAATTGTGCACTAAATGACTGCATTTTTTTTCATTGGATAACTCATTTATCCATTTTGGTACTCAAGTATGTCCTGCAAATTACATCTTGCATATTAATAATTTTAATCAATGTAGCAAGAATTGCATTTTCTAAACTACATTGATCCTAACCTTCGATATTTTTTCAAACAGATGGGAAATCTGTAAGACAGACACACAGGATGCAAAGCCAGTATTTGCCTGGAACTAGAGGTTAGCATTAGACAATTGGAGATAGTCAATAACAAATCCAAGTTACAGAAAACTGGATGGAAAGAAAATAAAGTAATGCTGGGAGCTACAAAAGGTCTGCATGCGTAACATAATAATGAGCTAAAATAGGAAACAATGGGAGAGGATGCAGCAAGGAGAAAACACTAGAAAATGGGTAACATGATGAGAGGATGACCAACATAATAAATTCAATCACTCTCAATTGTCAAGACACCCAAAAGTACTTCGCAAACAAAGGAGGTAAGTTTTGGTTATGTTCGTAGGTTACACAGGCAGTGCCCATATCTGCAATGAACAATTTTGGAACTAATCTTGATTAACAAATTAGATTACTTAACAACCTCAGATCAAGGGAATCTCTGGAGAAAAGTGACCACAATATGATGGAATTTCACATTTCATCCAAGAACCACATCAGTTCAGAAACTAGATGAACTTGAATAAAGCCAACTAACTAGACTTGATCGTTAAAGGGGGCAAGGTAGATCTAGAAATACAATGAGGTTTGCAAATACAATGTTTAGTCCTACCTCTCAGACAGCCAATTTGTTAGAGCACTCTAAGTCGTCTAGTATAAACATTCACGGATACTTTCACTGCTGTGTGACTTCTGCTTACTGGGCTATGTACGTGGCACAAACCCGTTCTTCAAGCTGCTGCATTCTACCATGCTGGGAACCTGATGCAAATGCCCGCCTTCTGCTGGTACTCTCCCATGGCTTGGCATAGAAAGACTGTCTGTTGCGGGCTGTTTGGGGCAAGTGTTGTGGCCACTCAGTTGAAATGTGGGTCTCAGGACCTCATCATGGCATACAAAGATAATGCTAGCTGTAGCTTGAGGTTTAGCAGCACATGTTCTGTGGTGATAAAGACAGGCGACTGAGCATGTTATCGTAACAGAGGGGGAGACGGCTGCTTCTGTCACATCCAAAGGGTAATGAGAGAAGCCGTAGGATCTCTCAACACAAGCATTAGCCACTACGTCCCCAGCTGAGGCTTCCACTAACAATGCCAGCTTGGGGGTAGGACGAGCCCCACATCTAAGCGCAGGACAGCCACACTTTTGGCATCAGCTCATCCAACAGGTGGGCTCTCCACAAATCACAGAGGCTTTCATTTTTAGATTTGTCCCAAGTTCCCAGCTTATCAGCACTGTCAATAATGTAGTTCTATATATGTAATGCTATATATGACACTGAATGGTCCCATTTTAGTACTGACCCCGACAGCATTCTCCCTCCTGGTAATACATTCTGAGCACTACTGAGGTGGTGATGCATTTAAACAATAGTATGCATATTTCACAATGGAATATACAGCCATTCAGTAAAAATAATCAATGGCTAATTCAAAGTTATAGATAGATCTGATTAGAAGATACTATAAGAGATTGCAGATGCTAGAATCTGGAGCATAAAAAACCCCAAACTGCTAGTGGAATTCAGTGCGTCAAGCAGCACAAGAAACTACAACATGCAGAAGATACCATTATATTACCGAGAATAACAAACCTGAAATTCGGAGATTTATCGGTCTCAAATGATGACAAAAACAGAAGCAACATTTTTAAGTGATGGAAGAGCTTCTACAACCATGTAAAAGGGAGTAAAAAATGTGGTCCAAACAATAAAGACTGTTTGAATTGAGGAATAAAGAAATTGCTCAGGCATAAAATATTTTGCTAGCATTTTATTGAACGCAAAATCCAATAAAGCACCGAACTCATCATTGCCAATGAGATAGTACAGGAGAAATTGAGAGGACTAAAAACTTTCGGATAGTTTGCACCCCAGGATTCTCACGCTGGCCCTACATAATGCATACATTAGTAATTACCTGCTAGCTTTTCCCAGATGTGGAATAGTGCCAAAGTAGCAATTGTAATATCGCTGTTCAGGACAGGAAATTTTATAAATAGGGAACTGTAAATGTTAGTAAATTTGCAAATACGAGAAACAGTCATTTAGCTTGTCTGTGATGATCAAATAAAAGCTACCCAGTTACCACACTTGGTGTGTATCCTTGCAGGCAGTAAGCTCTGGCCCAGTGTAATTATGCAGAGTCAATGTTTACATGGAAAAACAGCATTCAGAAAACAATAGGCAATAGCAAATAGGTGCAGGAGTAGACCATTCGGCCCTTCGAGCCAGCACCGCCATTCAATGCGATCATCCTCAATCACTACCCTGTTCCTGCCTTCTCCCCATATCCCGACTCCACTGTCTTTAAGACCCCTACCTAGCTCGCTCTTGAAAGTATCCAGAAAACTGGCCTCCACTGCCCTCCGATGTAGAGAATTCCACAGACTCACAACTGTGTGAAAAAGTGTTTCCTCATCTCTGTTCTAAATGGCTTACCCCTTATTCTTCAACTTTGGCCCCTGGTTCTGGACTCCCCCAACATCAGGAACATGTTTCCTGCCTCTAGCGTGTCCAAACACTTAATAATCTTATATATTTCAATGAGATTCCCTCTCATCCTTCTAAACTCCAGAGTATACAAGCCCAGCCGCTCCATTCTCTCAGCATATGACAGTCCCGCCATCCGGGAATTAACCTTGTAAACCTATGCTGCACTCCCTCAATAGCAATAATGTCCTTCCTCAAATTAGGGGACCAAAACTGCACACAATACTCCAGGTATGGTCTCACTAGGGCTCCGTACAACTGCAGAAGGACCTCTTTGCTCCTATATTCCATTCCTCTTGTTCTAAAGGCCAAAATGCCATTTGTTTTCTTCACCGCCTGCTGTACCTGCATGCTTACTTTAATTGACTGATGAACAAGGACCCCCAGATCACGTTGTACTTCCCCTTTTCCCAACTTGACATAATTTAGATAATAATCTGCCTTCCTGTTTTTGCTACCAAAGTGGATAACCTCACATTTACCCACATTAAACTGCATATGCCATGCATCTGCCCACTCATCCAACCTGTCCCAGTCACCCTGCATCCTCACAGCATCCTCCTCACAGTTCACACTGCCACCCAGCTTTGTGTCATCTGCAAATTTACTAATGTTACTTTGAATCCCATCATCTAAATCATTGATGTATGTTGTAAATAGCTGCGGTCCCAGCACCGAGCCTTGCGGTACCCCACTAGTCACTGCCTGCCATTCTGAAAGGGACCCGTTAATCCCTACTCTTTGTTTCCAATTTTCTACCCCCAATACCATGTGCCCTAATTTTGCCCACTAATCTCCTATGTGGGACCTTATCAAATGCTTTCTGAAAGTCCAGGTACACTTGATCCACTGGCTCTCCCTTGTCCATTTTCCAAGTTACATCCTCAAAAAATTCCAGAAGATTAGTCAACCATGATTTCCCCTTCATAAATCCATGCTGACTCGGACCAATCCTGTTACTGCTATCCAAATGTGCCGCTATTTCATCTTTTATGATTGACTCCAGCATCTTCCCCACCACCGATGTCAGGCTAACTGGTCTATATTTCCCTGTTTTTTCTCTCTCGCCTTTCTTAAAACAATTGCATGTATGTTATGCAAAGAAAATAAGGAAGAGCCAGAATTTCAAAAGGCATTGGAAAAGATATATCACATAAAAATTAAGTATTTAAAAGGTTGAACAGTAGTCTGGAGTAGATAGAACCCATATTAATATCTTTGACAAAATGAATCTAATGTGCAGCATGCAACATTGATTTAAAAAAAGCTAGATATTAATGTGACCTGTGAAGAGAATGCAGACCTTGCAAAAGTTATAATAGATTCAGTCAACAGTAAAGATGGGTCAGGTGCAATATTTACTAGTGAATGTCAGTGTAGATTTTCTGTGTTCTTGAATTGCAGTTACGGCAAATAGTTTGCTTGCCTTTATTGCAAAGGATCACCACACAAAACCAAGGATCCCTTGGGGTATTTGTACATGCCCCTGGTGATATCTTTGGTTGCACAGAGTTTATCCTTCAAACTTAAATAAGGATATACTTGCCGATGCAATGGGAATTTACCAGATTGGTTCTTGGAATAAGGTGATGGCTTTTTAAAGAGCAAATGTTTAAAAGGGAATCAAGGGAGGTAGGGAAAATCTGGCAAAATAACTTCAGATAAATTGGATGAATACAATACGATAGAACTTTATTGATCCCAGAAGGGAAATTGATTTGCCATAAAAACATAAAATACATGAAACATGAAATTAAAGTGACAAGTGGAAAGGCTTGGGGGATGTGCAAAGTTTGGGGAGGGGAGTCAGTCTCAGTCCACCCCGTGACAGAAGGGGGAGGAGTTGTAAAGTTATCCAATAGTAACTGCTAGTGTGAGCTTGAGGGGAAGTATGTTTAACTTTTTCTTTCAATTATTGCTAATTGTGTTCCACATCCAGACATTTTGTTCATGTTTATTGTGCACAGGGTTGAATTCCAATAAAATATAGATGAGCTGGGGAAGGTAAGGCTGTTTAAAGCACCTGCATATTAAATTATGAAAGTATGGCAGATATAGCTCAGGGTGATTTCCTCAGAATATTGACAGAAGGATTACAACCAGGCTAATCCTCTTGCTAGTCATGGCAATTTCACTAATGGGCTTTGAGGATTGGATCTCATTTCCTTTCTTGTCCCATTAATTGTGAGGGAAAGTCACTGTAATAAGCATCCCTTTTCTAATTTCCCAATTTTAGTATGCTTTAGTATCCAATAATTGGTAACTGGATGTAAAAGAACGACAATAAATGAAAACGGGAAGCTTGTTTGCTTTGATCACGAGAAGGAATAGGCTCAGTCAGAAGCAAGAATATTGCAGACGTGTTTGCCTAAGAATGCACTTTGCAGAGTTCAGTGCATATTTCAACTGGGAAGCTAGAAAATGTGGACAGACAAAACAATTGAATAGGTAAAACAATTGAGAGAGACAAGACATGGTGGCAGGTAGTATTTTTCAAACTCTATTACCTAAATCTATACATTGGCATTATAAAGATCAACTGCTTTTAATTACGTTCCTGAATTGCAGGAAAATCTAGACATTTCATATAGTAACTATAGTTACTGAACAATAGTAACTGAAACACTCCACTTTGCAGTATTCCATCACTCAAATATTATATACCATCTCACATTTTAGACTTTTGCTGAGGTCACATAACACACCCCTAGCCAGAACTGGATGTTTCCTTGCAAGTAATGAGCAATTTACTAACATACCATTTTTCACTAGAAATGGTGCATGATGTGGGTCTTCCCAGAAAGGCAAAAATTAAAGACCATATTCAATTTACGTCGTCGTTCAGCATGTGGATGATTATTTCAGCGAGTACATTAGAAAAAGCTATAGAAATAAAAATATTTCTCCAGAATTTAACAGTTGTAAGTGCAGCAGCAGCGCTTGCTGCTAGTTCTGAAGAAATAGGCCCATAAATTTACTGATCCTCATGGCATGGATTTGACCTTTCTGTGTCAGATTCAGCCAGGCATCAAATTTAATGGGACTTTAAGCATCCAGCTCCAGTGATATGATCACTCCCAATCGGATAAAATGTTCTCAAAGACAAACGAAAAATGTATGCTTTTAAACTATTTTAAATATCTACACAAAAAGGATTGGAATATCTGATATAAAGACAGATGCTTAAATAAACTAGAAAATAAAATTAAATGTGAAGTTTTTAAATATTTAAGGAAGTTTCAAGCAACAGATAAATCCTTTTACAGCCAAATTTAGAATAAATAGCAGTTTTGTTTCATCTCCACCCCTTGCAACAAGACGTTTTCAGGAAATATTTTAATATATGATAAAAACAGTTCATAAACACTTGAAGATCTCATTGGACCACTAGCATCTGCAGCTTATAATAGGGATAATTCGAAAACCACATTCTGGGAAGAAGCAGGAATCAATTGATAGCAACTTTCCGATTTTTGCCTGTTGTGTACTCGAGAAATTGCTGTTAGAATTTCTCTTTTATTACAACAAGTATTGATAGTCACGTCATAATTTGCACTACAAAGTCTGGGTCAACATTACCTCCGAAATCCCTAATAAAGTTTTTCTATTCTTGTAATAGTTGCTCAAGATTATAATTCCATGCTATCCCTCACCGTTTCAAAGCTGCCTTTGTGCATTAGGTCTATGGGTGGTCTGAAGAGATCTGCCAGAGTGGTCAACTTCTTGTCCACTGGACCACCATTCCGCAGCTCCTGCTCCTGTCTGACTGTAAACATATCACCACACAGAGTTAGTACACACATTAATTAACTGCTCTTTTCACATCTGGACTACTCATACAGAATGGTTATCTTGATGTCATAAAGCTGCAAGGAAAAGCGATTCTTTTGCCACACAGAAATGTTTACAAAGTTCAAAATCCTTGTAGCATATTTGAACGGATTACTTAAAAACAAACACTTTTCTCATGTATAGTTTTCCAGATTTTTAATAAGCTTGAGTTCAGACTGAGAGAGAATCACTTTCTTCATGCCATTTTGTCATAATCAACATTTTATAATTTTTAAATAATTCCAGATGTGCAAAAAGGTCAATGACTATTTTTTTTTAAAACAGTACTTTGGGGTTAGAATATAGAATACACATGCACATTAGCATTAGGCATGAGCTAATTTCTCCTGTTAAACCAAGCCACCATTTTCTGCAGGCTTAACAGGAAATGCCGCCCTTTCTGCATCAAAATATGTTAATTCAACTTTTCTTGCTGTCTGATCATAAAGCAGTTCGCTTTCGTTGCTACTGATGAACTAAATAGAAAAATAGATATTTAAGATAAACTCCAGACTATACACAGCAGAGTTATAGACTAAAGGATAAATAGCAGTTGCAAAATGGGAAAGGAGTAAGAAGGTCAATGCTTATAACAGCAAGAAATAAAAGGGAAAGAAGATTGTATGGTTGATCCCACAACAGTTCGAGCACAAGGCAATTTATTAACAATGCTGACTTCTGTACAGTTAACTCTGGCCTGTATTTTAATCTCAGAAATCGTTAAATACTGCCTTTAGATATGTCTACCAAGTTCAAAAGGTACACTGTAATTTTAAAAATATGGAAAGCAGCATGGCACCTGTGGAAACAAACAAAAAAGGCAAACTCTACAACCAGACTGAAGAATTGCATTGGGTAGAAATTCATTAATGGTCATGCGCATGAATTGCTATATAGGAACGCCTGCATGTTAAACTGATGAAATAACGATCATTTAACTCAATGGAAGCAAATTCTGACAGTAACATACATTGTCATGCTGTGAAAAAAGAGAGGATGAGACGGAGTTTCTTCCCACAGGCCATCAGGACTGTAAACTCTTATCTCACCAGGGACTAATTTACTGTACTAATTTAGTGTTGCGTTGTGTCTTTTTTAAATTGCTGGGATTTTTTTTGTAATATGTAAATAATGATTCTGTCCTATTCTGTTATGTAGTTTTTGCACAATCTGCAGGCGTTGCCACTTTCATTTCACTGCACATCTTGTGTGTATATGTGACAAATAAACTTAATTTGACTTGACTACACCTAGAACATATAACCAAGGTTAATTTTCAACCCCAGTGGGACTAAATTTGGAATATTTAGACAATTAAATTGCATTAAGGAAAATAGAATTTAGATAAAATGTTATAATCTTTATATTTGTAATAAAAAAATTAAATTGAACTCCACGAATGTGAAATAAATTTTTCTGCAGCAGAAAGATTGTTTGGCAATAATTAATAGACTACAAAATTTTACTTGAGCTTGAATGGTCCAACATTTTCTGGTATATTTAGTGAGCACCTATTGAGTAAACCCTCAACCACACCAATCATGTACTTGAAAGTTAAATGCTTTGGCATTGGACTGGTATAAAGAAAACAAGCAACTCAAACAACTTGTTCAATCGCACACATACAAATGCTTCTCAATTTTATTTTTAACAGCAGCAAGGGATGAAAATTGCACCACATTCCTTTGACTGAATTCAGGCCATTCAGTAACATGAAGTCATATATAAAAAACAATTTGCAGATCGCTTCTGCTAAAAATTTGGAAGAATGTGAATCCAGCAGCATGGCTCAGTGTAAAGAGAAATGATTAGGGAACTTTTGAATAGCACACTGGATTTAAAAGCAGCAAGAATGGGCAAATGCAGAGATACCAAAGTTCGGTAGCTGTAAAGGTCTATACCATGTGCTGTTCGGCCTGGTACATTTTGAGCCCTGAAAGATGCAAGAGTTAATCTTAAAGGGCTATTTACAGCCAGCGAAATCAAGCGTCCCTTCTGTTCTGGTCACTGAATTTAAGGGTCAAAATGGCAGTGAAGTAGGACACATTTGCAGCACACCAATGCTGAAATGAGATTGGAAGACTAGACTTTTGCCTGGGAGCCGGAGGGAGGAAAGGCTGGTGAGGATGTTAGAAAGTCGAAGAGTGTGGTGGTAGGAAGAGAGAATGTTGTATGGCAATTTATTGGGTGAAACAGCTGATTTGGATTTTGCAGTTAAGTAGAAAGGCATCCAGCTCCCTTTCGCAATTTGGTTCACGAAGCCTCAAAACTCAGCTGCCCAAATTTGAATGTGCAATTGCAAATGAATACAAGGATGATAGATACATCATTATATTAAATTGTTTTAAATATTTCCTTCAACTAGAATCAAATTGGGTGGGCAGGCAAGCATAACCCACCAGATTTAGGACTATTAAAAGAGTTTCTCAGCTAACCAAGTCCCTCTTCTGTTGATCACTAGCATTGAATTGCATCTCATTTTATCATCACTGTGCAAGAACAAAAGGGTAGAGGCCAGAGTAGGAAGAATCTGTATTTTGTTCACGGTTATATTACTTCAATTCAGGTGCCATCCATGACAATCAGGTCATAGGTCCCAGTAACGCTGCCCCATATGAGATTGGTTTACATTCCAACTTTCTTGCACAAGCAATCCCTGCTAGTGCTGATACCCACCTATCCCTTCGTTGGTCGATAAATGTCAAGCTAACAGAACGACGATTCAATCACGGAAAATTAAATAGGAACATGGATTGAAAACTAGACAGCTACTCAACTCTACAGATTATGATCAAACCTCTAGTGATAAAAATGCTTGGGAACTCACAATGATTACATGAATTTTTAAATTAGTTTTGGTGCACGGCATTATAGATTTTGCTCCTAGAAACTTATTTTGTTCAATTCTGGGCACCATGTTATAGGAAAGATGTTATCAAGCTGGAAAGGGTACAGAGAAGATTTACAAGGATGTTGCCAGGGCTAGAGGGTCTGAGCTATAGGGATGGGACTATTTCTTGGAGCACAGGAGGATGAGGGATGATCTTATTGAGGTGTACAAAATCATGAGAGGAATAGATCAGGTAGATGCACACCGAGTCTCTTGCCGAGAGTAGGTGAATCGAGGATCAGAGCACATAGGTTTAAGGTGAAGGGGAAAAGATCTAATAGGAATCAGAGGAGTAGCTTTTTCCACACAAAGGGTGATGGGTGTATGGATCACGCTGCCAGAGGAGGTAGTTGAGGCAGGAACTATCCCCAACATTTAAGAAACAGTTAGACAGGTACATGGATAGGACAGGTTTGGAAGGATATGGACCAAACGTGGGCAGGTGGGACTAGTGTAGCCGGTGTGGGCAAGTTGGGTCGAAGGGCCTGCTTCCACACTCTCTTACTCTATGACTAAACTACCCTTACACAGATATATTTGGAGCAATAGCAATCCAGAGTAAGAACCTGTGGTGGCCTTTACAATACATAGAGCGGCTCCAAATTGAAGACAGTGCACAAAATGCACAGCAACACTGTGTCAGCTTGTCTAACCAATCCAAAAAACAAATAGTGAGAATGTTTAACTGAGAGTATCACCTATTTCTCCTTTGCCATCTCACAGATCATTAAAATTGCACGGTCAAGCTAATTCCCACTGTTACAGTTCAAAGATAAAGTAAAGTACACTGAACTCACTCGTTTCAGTCTGGAAGTCTCTGAACCCATCAAATATGGAGCGTGCAGGTCTCCTTCGTTTGGGAGCTGTGGAATGCATAAATATGCATAACATGGTTCAAAAACCAGTTTGCCTCAAGAAGCAATTTAATTTAAATAAAATTTATACTAGGTGCTGGAGTAACTTGGTGAGTCAAGCAGCATCTCTGGAGGACATGGGGGTGGAGTAGTGGGAGTGCTACAAAGCCAGGCATGTGATGGGTGAACTTGCAATTAAAAAGGGAGATAGAGGGCATCGGATAAGGAGAGGATTGAAATGTAAAGCCAGGGGGAGGGATATAATTGGAAAGGGCGGGGAGTAATTGTGAGAAATAGGTGAGCACCAGGGTTGGAAACAGGGAAGACGAGAGAAAAGGAGGGGGAGGGGGAGGGAGAAACAGGACATTACTTAACAATGGAGATTTCAATTGTACCCGAGCAAATAATATGGTGCTGTTCCTCCAGAGAATTTGTGTGTGGCCACAATCTGGTAACGGAGGAAACCAGGAGAAAAAGGTCGATATGGGGATGGGAGGGGAAGTTAAAATTGTTAGCAACCGGGAGATCCAGCAGGTGTAGGAGGACCAAGTGCGAGTGCCCAGCAAAACAGTCACCTAGTTTCCGCTTGATCGCGCAAATGTAAAGGAAGCCACATCGGGAGCATCCAATGTAGAAGATGAAGTTAGATGTTTTACAACCCAATGGTATGAACATCGAATTTTCCAATGTAGGTAACAGGCCACTCCCCCTTATGCCGCACCCCTCTCTTTCCTGTCCCCATGTTGGTGCAGATTCATTTCTTCCATTATTTTGCCCCCATTTCCTCTCTGTCCCATTCCATCTAAATCCCTTCATCAGGCTTTACATTCCACTCCTCTTCTCTCCTGATCCGACACCCTTTCGTCTCCTTTTTAACTCTAGCCTTTGTCGATCCATCAATCCATCTGTCCTTTGACAAGCATTGTCCCGCCCCCTCTTCCTTTCCAGCTTTCTCCCTTTATTACAATCAGTCTGAAGAAGGTTCTTGGCCCAAAACGTCACCTATCTAGAGATGCTGCCTTATTCCAGCATTTGTATCTATTGTATACAAGCATTTGCAGTTCCTTGTGCCTTAATAAAATTGACATTACTTTATCGAGTTTAAGGCAATTGCAGTAAAATGGGCAAACGTTTCCTTTGCAGTGCACAAAATGTTCAAAGAACGGCACCTTTGAATTAACATGAAAGTTTCTCCTGACAGTGGGGGAGTGGGTGCAGAGGGGGAGGGGTAAGGAGCAGGAGGTTACTTATGGGCCTGTCCCACTTAGGCGATTTTTCAGCGGTTGCCTGAAAAACTGGCAAAAAAAAACACACACACACCTTGCTTCACCAGCCCGTTATGCAGGCGGGGAACAGGGCAAGCGGGGGGAGCACTGTCTAAAAAATTCCCACGGTGCAAAGCCAAGGTGATACAGACACACACCACGATGGACAGGAAGGTTGGCGCTGTAATTAAAACAGCTAAAGCACAGTGTACGGTAAGCTCTTTAAAAGGGGGGGGGGGGGGGAGAGAGAGGGGAGAAGGAATGGAGACAACTTTTAAGAAGCCAGAGGTGCATGGCTGTGAAGTTCGGCGGACATTTAACATTACCGGTTGGTTCCTTGGTTCTGAAAACTACTGCTTACCCTTTTTATCCCCCCCCAATGAAATTCACCGGTCAGCACCGGCTCCAACCTACGAGAACCTTGGTCCTCGTGGCAACCCATTAGGACCTCCTGGCGACCCACATACAGCATGAGAATTCTCGCTACCCTTCTTGGCGGCTTCATTCTAGTCGCCGCTCATTTTTCAACACGTTGAAAAATGTGCGGCAACCATAATGAGGCCGCGACTAGTTCCCAGAATGCGGGAACTCCTCGCGACCATGAAGGTGACTCCCTGGCAACTACCCGCGAACATGTGGTGATGCATAGTCTTTTGAAGTCGCTAAAAATTCACCTAAATGGGACAGGTCCATAAGGATGGGGATGGGAGCTGGGGTGGGGGAAACAGGAGTGGCAGGTTCAGCATTCAACAAGTGAAGGCTAGGAGGGAACTTGGTGTGATTCTCTTGGTTGCTTGAGATGGGGAAGGGCGCATTGGGCATTCCGGAGTTAATAAACGGGTAGATAAATGCAAGTTCTTTCACTTACAAGGGAAAGTAAATTATTCAAAAGTATTACTTGCATGTTATCAAAATGCCAGAATTCAGCAGGATGCAAGGCAGATACGCATACCCTATCCTGCATTACTATACCTTCCACAAACATTCAGAAAAATCCGTAATACATGACTGTAAACCTGCAACACCCGACTAAGAACTATTAAACACAGAAACAAACTTAACAAATGTTTTGTTTGAACCAACTTACCACCAAACAAGGGTTCAGGTTCTACTAAGATTTCTTGCTTTTGTGGAATAGGAGCTCGTACTTCATCCCTGAAACGATACAGTGCAAATGAGCATTAGACCAACAATGAAATGCATTGTCATCTCTCAAGGCACAAACTTTTACCATGTGTTTGAGGGACACCTAATGGTTGTAATAATGGACAACCATTAGATGCCCTTCTAATGGTTTAAAGGGAAATAACAATATGTTTTACTTAGCTGGCGGAATCTGGAAGACTTTACCCCAGGGATTAGGGTTAATCAGCATGGATTTGTGGGTGGGAGATCGCGATTCATGGATCTGATTGAGCTTTTTGAAGAAATAACCAAAAAGGCCAAATCCGAAGATGTTGGCTATATGGGCTTCAGCAAGGCATTTGATAAAGTTGCGCATAGTAGACTGCTCTGGTTATGGGATCCAGAGAGAGCTAGCCGAATGGAAAGAGAATTGGCTTTCTGGAAAGAAGCAGAAGTGATGTGGAAAGTTGTTTTTCGGACTGGAGACATGTAAGTACTGGTGTGCTTCAACAAACAGTGTTGGGCCCCATTGCTGTTTGTAGTTTATATCAACAATTTGGATACAGATGTAGATGGCATGGTTAGTAATTATGCACTTGACATTGCAAAGTGTAGAATCTTAGATAGCGAAGATAGCGAAGATGGTTATCAAAAATTACAGCAAGATCAGTTGGGCAAGTGGGCCGAGGAATGATTAATGATGTTTAATGCAGATAAATGTGAGGTGTTGCATTTTGGGAAGTCAAACCAGGGCAGGGCTTTACAGTGAATGCAGGGCCCTAGAGAGTATTGTAGAGCAATGCGATCTAGGAGTGCAGACACATAGTTCCCAGAAAGTGTAATCACCGGTTGAAGGGTGGTCATTAGCCTTCCTCAGTCAGGGCATTGCATATAGAAATTGGGATGTTATGCTACAGTTGTACAAGATGTTGGTGAGGCCACTTCTGGAGTATTGTGTTCAGTTTTTGTCACCCTGCTAGAGGAAGGATGTTGTTAAGCTGGAAAGAGTGCAGAGAAGATTTATGATGATGTTGCCAGGACTTGAGTGCCTGAACTAAAGGGAGAGGTTGGGCAGGCTAGAACTTTATTCCTTGGAGTGCAGGTGACTCTAAGTGACCTTAGAGGAGTATAAGATCATGAGGGGAATAGATAGGGTGAATGCACAGAGACTTGTACCTAAAATAAGCGAATCAAGAATCAGAGGACATAAGGTTTAAGGTGAGAGGAGAAAGATTTACTAGGAACCGGAGTGGCAATGTTTTCACACCGAGTGGTGGGTATTTTGAACTACTTGTCAGAGGAGATATTGTAGAAGGGGCAACTTGATCTCTGGTAAGACTCTATGACCTAAAAATGTGATGGAAGCCGATACTGCAAATAACTAAGAAGGGAGCTGGTTTACAGTACTTAAGGTTGAAGAGTGGGAGCATGGGATAATGCATGACCACTGTTGCAAAGAGCTAGTACGGGTACTTCTATGATTTCTGATTTGTCAGTTCCATTAATCCACCATCTTCATGACATCTTTAGCAGCCTGCCACAACACTTGCCCACCAACTACTGTGCATTTAGCAGATACACTATTCAAACTCAAGCCTAAACATACAAAAATAGTGTGTTATCAACATTGATCATGGAAGATGATTATTACTTCAGCCAAGAAATGTACAATTCGCTTAATTGTTTCAAAAAATTTCACCGCTTCTGATTTTCCTGCTTTGTTTTAAATAGTTTATATCTTGGTCATTACTATGGAAACTCTAGTGCTACAGACCAGTTCAATCCCTCTCGTATTCCATTAGTATAACATGCTAAACCTTGGTAATCAGTTGCTTCAAAATACGATAATGTGGCGTAAGACCATCCAATACAATTAAATGAACAGATTCAGATACAATGGGAAACATTAATAATGCAAATAGATGGCAAAAAAAAGTATGTGCTCCCAGTTGTTTGCCCTGAGTTGTTTGGCATTGCAGTGAGAATAAATAAATAATTAAGCAATTGATTCTCTAGCATGGTAAAATTCTGCTCTGATTTTGTGACTGCATAAAAAATGGACTTCCTTAAAATACATCAAGAATCTGTAATTAAACATATTTACTCTATATTCATATTAAAAGGGTTCACTGCATTACAACATCCTTCTATCAACCTAACAGAACACAGATAGCATAGGCCGGGGGGGGATTCCAATACATCGTATAGGAATGGTTAAATCTCTCGGCCTCCCAGCATTTCACATTCATTTAAGGTGCTAAATAAAATTACCATCTCTTGAAGAAAAATATTGCCCAGGAGACAATTAAATGTCTTTTATAATTATACAGTTATTACAGCTACAGACAGCTCCGCAATGTTGGAGCAGCTAAGCATGAAATAACTTCAAATATATACAGGCCAGATAGTAAAATATATAAATAAATATTTTAATACACACTAGCAGCAGATTAACTGTCACACTCTTCTGGCATGCTTCATTCTGTCGTTGGATGTGCAGTCTTTCAAATCTTACATTAAGGCCCTAGTTTCTCAAGGTTTAAAGACTCCAACAGCCTGCCACGAGTCTTTGAGTTCCAATATCCTAGGCAACAATTCCCACAACCAAATTTTTTTTTTAAACTGTTGAGCAGGTGGATTGTTTCTTATGGGGCTCTGTCCACAACCTGGCTGCCACATTTACCCCACAGAAGAGCAAAAATGAAAGTAATCTGTCACAAATCCCAAGGATATGAAAAAAGTATAAAGAGAATTCTTATTTTTTATTTCGTAAGGCCTCAGTTGTGTATATGGCACACGAGGAGATTAATTAAAGCAATACCAGGTACAGATATTTGAATCTAAATAATTGAAGCAAACACGAGAGAATATTAGAACATACTGTGGAGGCGGTCGACTTGACGTTCCCGCTGTACTGGTACTGGGTTCTTCAGCTATCCCACCGCCATCCAAGTACATTGTGACAGCCATCTCCAGATTGTTGCCGCATGCTTCTAATATGTGTTTTCCCACACTTTCACTGGCACCTAAATCAAAAAAACTTTTTTTGAGTATGAAGATGACCAGGAATATATGCTGCTGAATTTAAAAGTAAGCAAATCATCTTATACTATATACAAATATAAGTCACGATTGTATTTAGTACATGTATAGTTATCACTATACAACAGAAAGGTAAAAAAAAAATTCTGGTATTAACAGTTTCACATCTGGATTACTACAAGTAACACTAATCCTCACCTCAATGATACCTAAACGACATGGAATATACAATTCGTGCATGTAGTCTACACAAGTGTCCTCCCATTCCACCTTGTTTCAACATTGTTGTATCCTCTTTCTCAATTATTTGACCAGCTTCTGTTTGAAAGGATTTAAGCCATTTGGCTCAGTCTTATCCTGTGGTACAGGTCCTATTTATCTACCCAAGGCATTTCTATTAGTTTTCTGGATTTATTACACTCCCACATAGATATGTTTTCTTCACGCTTAGCCTGCCCAAACTATTTATAACTTAAATGCCTCAAGTGACCACCATTCCATTCTATACAGCTCAACCTGTTCAATCAAATACCTACTCTCTCAACTAAGATAACATTCTTGTAATTTTTTGTACCATTTATAGTGCCCTCTCCTTTTTCAACTCCGGAAGTTGAAACATGCAATTCTATCCATGCTAACTGACCAGAATCTTACACAAATTTAATACAACCGTGATTAGGGTACTTTACTCCTGGAAATGAAACCCTTCCTTTTGTAGCCTTTTTTGTAATTGCTTTGCTGACCTGTGTTGCTACTTTTAAGGATGTTCACCACTATTCCTAGATCTGTCCTTTTTAAAAAAAAAATCAAAGTGCAGGCAATTTCTCTTCTTACCCAAGTACGTCTCACAATGCACAGATGCATTCCACTTAAAACAGGAAATGATCAAAAAATAAGATTCAAGGTTTACAGTCCTAAAACATTTTGTTGCAAACTGGGGCAGACGATTAAGCAATTGAAAGGAAGCAGCGACTCCAAGACATCTTGATATCCAATGATGTTGGGGTCTAACCTGCATGCAGAAAGTCAAGGCTGGAGTATTTGCAACCATATTCAGCAGAAGCATAAAATTGATGATTATCAAGCAATCCCCATCATAAAATATAATTTGAGAAGTCACTGCAAATTATGTTAAAAAAACAGTTGAGCATATCAAATATGGCAAAGGCATACGGCAACATCCTAATGCGCTTCTTAATTGCAACTATAAAGGCAGTACCGACAGCACTGTAAATGCTGACGCTGAGGAGTATAACCGTTTCTTCGCCCGGTTTGAGGCTAACAGGCCCACTACAGACTCACTGCCTCCACCCGCCTCTAACACCCACACACTCACACTTCAGGACCAGGATGTGAGGCGTGTGTTGAGGTCAGTAAATCCAAGTAAGGCTGCTGGACCTGATGGAGTACCGAGTAAAGTACTCCATGCATGTGCTGACCAACTCGCTGCGGTCTTCACAAAGATTTTTAACATCTCCCTGTCACAAGCTATCAAACCACCCTGCTTAAAGTCAGCCACAATCATTCCTATTAAAAAAAAGTCAGTCCCTGAGGACTTGAATGACTATAGACCGATTGCACTCACACCAGTAATTATGAAGTGCTTCGAGAAACTAGTCCTGCATCACATCAGAACCAGCCTACCTCCCTCCTTCGACCCACATCAGTTTGCCTACAGAGATATCAGATCCAGTGAGGACGCCATCGCCATAGCAACTCACACCGCACTGAGCCATTTGGAACATCGGTAAAGCTATGTGAGAATGTTATTCATTGATTATCGCTCAGCATTCAATACAATCATTCCAGACATTTTAATCAGCAAACTGCTTGACCTAGGCCTCTCCTTCCCCATCTGCACATGGATCAAAGACTTTCTCACAAACTGCCCACAGAGAGTTAAAACCGGCCCCCACATCGTCTCCTCCATTACACTGGCGCACTGGCGCACCTCAAGGCTGTGTGCTGAGTCCATTCCTCTACTCCTTATACACCTATGACTGTACTACTGCCCACCCTTCCAACACGATTATTAAATTTGCTGACAACACAACTGTCGTCGGGATCATTTCAGGGGGGAACGAGTCAGCATACAGGGACTAGATACAGCGACTGTCAGAGTGATGTTCAGTAAATAACCTGACACTGAACACAACCAAGGCAAATGAGCTAATACTGGACTTCAGGAGGAAACGGGACGCAGACCTGGCCCCGCTCTGCATAAATGGGACATGTATGGAAAGGGTGCAGCTATATTTAAGAGGTAGTTAGATGTGGCCCTTGTGGCTAAAGGGATCAGGGGGTATGGAGAGAAGGCAGGGATGGGATACTGAGTTGGATGATCAGCCATGATCATATCGAATAGCGGTGCAGGCTCGAAGGGCCGAAAGGCCTACTCCTGCACCTATTTTCTATGTTTCTATGTTTCAAATTCCTAGGAGCCCTCATATCCGGGGACCTCTCCTGGTCGGCCAACACCACTGCAACTGTCAAGAGAGCACAACAGAGACTCCACTTCCCGAGAGTGCTCAGTAGGCACAACACCAAGAAGAAGCTGCTGGTGGCCTTCTACCGGGCAACCATTGAGAGTCTACTGACATATTGCATATCAGTGTGGTATGCAGGCTGCTCTGCTGCAGATAAGAAAGCGCTCCAGAGAGTGGTAAAAACAGCAGAGAGAATCACCTGGTTGGCCACTACCCTCTCTGGAGGATATTGCCACCTCACGCTACCTCAGCAGAGCCACTAAAATCATCAAAGACTCCACCTTTTTGAACTGTTGCCCTCTGGCAGGCGTTACAGGTCAGCCAAAACACGCACCTCCAGACAGAGACAATTTCTTCCCCAAAGCAATCTTCACACTCAACATGAAAAAACACTGAGTATCATTCATGCTGCACTCTTCCATGCTGCTACCCACCTTGCACTTTTACTATCATCATGTACAGTACTGATTACTTACTTATTTTAATACCTAGTTTTTTACATTGTTTTTAAATTGTGTACTGTGTTCTTATGTTTGTATATTATGCACCAATGGAGTGGCAACAACAATTTCGTTGAATGCAGTGCTTACAACGACAAATAAAGGCATTTCATTTCATATGTGGAAAATTAAGTGGAACTAAGTGGAAAATTGGAATTAACTAAGTGGAAAATTGTTCAAGTATGGCCCTTCCACAAAATGCAGGACATATCCGAACCAACAAATTATTGCAGTCTACTATAAATCACCAGTAAGGTGTCATCAACTAATACTATCATGCAGCACTTATTCTCCAATAACCTGCTCACAGACAGCGCCAAGCTATGCCAGGCCCAATCAGGTTTTGAGACAACTTTTGTCCAAACATGAGCCAAAGAATAAATTTCAGAGTAACAATCTCTTAGGCAGTGTGCTGAAACACTTAGGCAGTGTGCTGAAACAAAGCAGGCGGCACGGTGGCACAGCGGTAGAGTTGCTGCCTTACAACGCCGAAGTCCCGGGTTCAATCCCGACAACGGGTGCTTGTCTGTATGGAGTTTTACGTTCTCCCCGTGACCTGCGTGGGTTTTCTCCAAGATCTTTGTTTTCCTCCCACACGCCAAAGACGTACAGGTATGTGGTACATTGGCTTGGTAAATGTTAAAAAAAATTGTTCCTAGTGTACGTAGGATAGTGTTAATATGCGGGAATCGCTGGTTAGCATGGACCCGGTGGGCCGAAGGGCATGTTTCCGTGCTGTATCTTTAAACTAAAAAACTAAACTAAAGCATAATAGGGAAAACATTCCAATGGTCAAAACATCTTAAACAAAAAAATTACTCTGGTTACTAGAGCACAATCTCGCCCGCTGCAGGAATTCTGAAGGGCTTCTGTAGCCCTTCTATACGAACTGTACTCATTTTGAGGTGCTTCACCGGTGACTTCCCTTTCACAAAGTCAGAGGCGAGATGTTCACACAATTTTTAAATCCATGTTAAATTCCATAAGGTTACATTCACACCAGAAAAGTGGCAAGAAATTACAATCCCTAGAGTTTAACCACCTAGTCTGCTATTCAACAATATTATCAAGGCAGTGCAGGATCTCTTAATTAACAGTTGCCTGGGCAGTCTAAAAGCTGTGCCATTTTGCCCGGCTTGGCAAGCACTCAGGACACCTGCCGTTCAAAGTGCCCCCCTCCCTATCTCTCTCTCTCCGTCTCCGCCCGCCATCCGTGTCCGGGCCGCCGGGCTCCGCTCTCCAGCCACTCCTCATCCGCCTTGCACATGCGCACAACCACGGCCAGCACATCATCGGCCGCCCTGCACATGGGCACTGCCACGGCAACTGATCGGCACCGAGCACTTTCTCCCTCCCTTTGCATTGTGGGAGATCTGGCCACCATTGCTGTCCGGTCGCCGCCTCGCCGCGACCGCTGAAAACCAACGCAGAATCACTCCCTGGAGCTGGAGTAATACCTGGAGTAACTCTTGCTTCAGGGAGCAAGAGTTACTCCAAAAATATTCCAAATGGAATTTAAACTGGAGGTGATGAAGGGTCCACCACCAAACCAAACTCTGAACAATAACAGCCTATTGCACGTTATCTGCTTATTTATTGTGTATATATATATATGGTCTATGGTATATAGACACACTGAACTTTTATCTCCTGTTCTGTATTATGTTTACATATTCTGTTGTGCTGCAGCAAGCAAGAATTTCATTGTCCTATCTGGGACACATGACAATCAAATTCTCTTGACTCTTGACTTGGACTTAAGCAAAAAAAGGGTTCCTGGGAAAAAAGAGCCACCTTAAATTTAGTTGCGTCTGGTTGCGTAACTATGGTAGGGTGAAGACTATTCCATGCTTTAATTGTGCGGGGGACTCCATAGAGCAGCCAGCATCTCTGCATAGAAGAAATTGGGTGACGTTTTGGGTAGATGTCCTTCTTTAGACTCCCTCTGGTTTTAGTTTAATTTAAAGATACAACGTGGAAACAGGCCCTTCGGACCACCGAGTCCACGCCGACCACCGATCACCCGTACACTAGTTCTATCCCACACATTAGCGAAGTACGTCAAGAGTGTTTTATTCTCTCACGTCCCAGTTAGAACAATGAAATCCTTACTTGTAGCAGCAAACAGAATATGTAAACACAGTACTCTGTAAACAATGTTATAAACGAGAAAACAAAACTGTGTTCTATCGTATAGTATCGTGCGTGTAGGAAGGAACTGCAGTTGCTGGTTTAAACGGAAGGTAGACACAAAAAAGCTGGAGTAACTCAACAGGTCAGACAGAATCTCTGGACAAAAGGAAAATATTACATTTTGGGTTGGGTCTGAAAAAGGTTCCTGCACACTTTAGGAATGTGGAAGGAAACAAGAGCACCCGGAGAAAACCATTGCGACCAAAGGGAAAGGGAGTAAAATCCATACAGACAGCACCCCATATTCAGGATCAATTCCGGATCTCTAGCACTTTTAGGCAGCCACCTTATGGCCAATGTACTTGTCTTGAAATGCCATAGTCTTGAAATTAATTAAAACATACAGTAGCTGTAAAGGGAGACATAGCGTCACTTAGAGATTTAAGACTGAAAATGGATAGTTTTTTCTTAGTAACCAAAGTTATCAACGTATAATTTTTTGTGTGTTGGAAAACTAAATATAGTGGCACAGCTGGTAGACTTGCAGCCTCACACACTAGAGATCTGTGTTCGATCCTGTCCTCGGGCACTGTCTGTGTTGAATTTGCACATTCTCCCTGCAAGCGTGTGGGTTTACTCTGACATCCCAAAGACGCATTTGCTTTGTAGGTTAACTTGTATCTGTAAAATTGCCTCTAATGTGTAAGGAGTGGGTGAGGAGAGTGGGATAACAGAACTTGTGTGAATGGGTAGACAAAAATGCTGGTGAAACTCAGAGGGTGGGGCAGCATCTATGGAGCGAAGGAAATAGGCGACGTTTCGGGGTCGAGACCCTTCTTCAGACTGATGTGAGGGTGGGGGGGTGGCGGGAAGAAGAAAGGAAGAGGCAGAGACAGTGGGTTGAGGGAGAGCTGGGAAGGGGAGGGGAAAGCAGGGGCGTCCTGAAATTGGAGAAGTCAATGTTCATACCACTGGGGTGTAAACTGCCCAAGCGAAATATGAGGTGCTGCTCCTCCAATTTATGGTGGGCCTCACTCTGGCCATGGAGGGGGCCCAGGACAGAAAGGTCGGATTCGGAATGGGAGGGGGGAGTTGAAGTGCTGAGCCACCGGGAAATCAGGTTGGTCATTGCGAACCGAGCGGAGGTGTTGGGTGAAGCGATCTCCAGGCGTACGCTTGGTCTACCCGATGTAGAGCATCTGACACCTAGACCAGCGGATGCAATAGATGAGGTTGGAGGAGGTGCAGGTGAACCTCTTCGCACCTGTAAAGACTGCTTGGGGCCTTGAATTGGGTCAAGGGGAGAGGTAAAGTAACAAGTGTAGCATTTCTTGCGGTTGCAAGGGAAAGTGTCAGGAGAGGGGATGGTATGGGTGAGAAGGGACGAATTGACCAAGGAGTTACGGAGGGAACGGTCTCTGCGGAAAATCAGCGGTTGAGGCAGCATCTATGGAGCGAAGGAATAGACGACGTTTTGGGTCGAGACCCCCCTTCAGACTGATGTCGGGGTGGGGGGGGGAGGGGGGGGGGGTTAGAAAGGAAGAGATGGAGACAGTAGGCTGTGGGAGAGCTGGGAATGGGAAGGGAAGGAGGGAGAAAGCAAGGACTACCTGAAAGTGGAGAAGCCAATGTTCATATCGCTCGGGTGTATACTCCCCAAGCAAAATGAGGTGCTGTTCCTCCAATTTGCAGTGGGCCTCACTCTGGCCATGGAGGAGGCCCAGGAAAAAAAGGTTGGATTCGGAATGGGAGGGGGAGTTGAAGTGCTGAGCCACCTGGAGATCAGGTTGGTTATTGTGAACTGAGTGGAGGTGCTGTGCAAAGCGATCGCCAAGCCTGTGCTCGGTCTCACCGAGGTTGAGCATACGTTGAATAATCCAACCACATTTTTGTTTGGAAGTGGAAAGAAATAATAGAAATTGCATTCATTGCAACGTGTAAAAAGAGTTGAGATACTGTATTATAATTTTACTGCATGTCATTGAGGTATATATCATGTCTTGATTGGTGAATGTTTAGTTTGTGACTTTATTTGAAGCAGAAATAATATGTGAATGTTCCATTGAGCATACTTCCGACTGGTAACTACGCACTTCGTCCAAGCACATTTCCGCACGTGTCATGCAAGCCGTCTTAGATGACCACCTAAACTGTCATTTGGCAACCTAAAAGGCTGCCTAGGTTGCCCGGCTAGCAACAGATAAAAAAAGTTAAGTGAGAGCCATGCAGTGTCTACCTCCGCCAACCACCTGGCATCACATTTGACCAAAAACTTAATACGAGCAGTCACATAAGTATTAGTATTCCATTGCAAGAGTCTCACTTCCCGATTATCCCAAACTTTCACCATCCACCTAGCATATATCTGGTGCCTGATGGAATACGTTTCATTTGCCTGGAGCAGCTCGAACAACACAAGGCCCAACATTATCCTGAATACATAATCTTTCTTGATTGGCATCCCAGTCACCATCCAAACATCTCTGCTGTTATCACCATATTGCAGGTAGCTTACACTGCTATGACGGCTCCTCTTATACCTACAAATGTCCAACACCAACAAAAGGAAGCAGGTGCAATAAATCTAGTCGAAATCTTGAAAGTCGAGGCTGGAGTATTTGCAACCATATTCAGCAGTATTAAGTCGTTGAGCAGTTGAAAGTGGAAGCTCAGTATGACACTCTGCAGGGAAATTACAAATGGGTAATGAATTCTGACCTAGCCAGTGATAACTATCTTCCACTACAAATAAATCTTAGATTTCCAGCAAATATACACCTACGCTACCTTTTCCCCCTCACAGGATGTCTTTCTAAACAAATATTAACCTAGAAGACCTTATGGCACGTCCTCCACGATAGGTATTACCTTCCTGAGATAAGATGTCTAAAACTGCACTGCATACCCCACTAAATCTCACCAGAGCCCTATAATGTTGCCATAGATTTCCTTGTTTATTTTGTTACTTTCCAATCCGCTAAGACCTGTCTAGAATTGTGGAACTCATGGAAGCTCAAACCAGTGCTTTTAATTTCCAGCACCACTCTAAGAAACCCAAAAGTCCTTGGCATTTGATAGCTTTTTACCCCATTCATCTGTCAGGTACTTTGCTCTTATTAATTACTTTAAATCCCTCAATGTTATCGGGTCCTTGCTACCCTGCCATATCTGGAATGATTTTCGTGCCCTCTTCTAGGAAGACAAGCATGTAAAGCTGTTTAAAATCTCAAATTATTTTCTTCTTCCCCTTGAAAATAGATAAAAAATTCTGGAGTAACTCAGCGGACAGGTAGCATCTCTGGAGAGAAGGAATGGGTGACGCTTCGGGTCGAGACCCTTCTTCAGACTGATGTCAGGGAAGTGGGAGGTACAGAGATAAGGTAGTGTATAGATAAGGAAGCGTACGGTGTGAAAGGACAAAGGGAATGGAGTTCAAGGAAAATTTAGAATAGATCATTGTTAGTTGAGAGAAGATAACAACAATGCAGAGATAAAATGTAGTCGGAGACAGTAGGACTGGTCAGAGAACTGGGAAGGGGGAGGGGATGGTGAGAGAGGGAAAGCAAGGGTGACTTGAAGTTAGAGAAGTCAATGTTCATACCGCTGGGGTGTAAGGTGCCGAAGCCAAATGAGGTGCTGTTCCTCCAATTTGCGCTGGGCCTCACTCTGACAATGGAGGAGGCCCAGAACAGAAAGGTCAGTGTGGGAATGGGAGGGGGAGTTAACCCCGTGTTTAGCAACTGGGAGATCAGGTTGGTTTAGGCAGACTGAGCAGAGGTGTTCAGCAAATGTCCTCTTCATAGCTTGTCTTCCACATACCTCCTTAATATCCACTCTTACCTTCTCTCAAACCTCAGGTTTGCCTCTCTTCTTCATAACCATTCTCCCTTTTGATAAAATACCACATAATTTTAGTTAGCCACTGCCCTAACCTTTAATTTTTTTCACTTCGATTTAGCCAACATTTACACAACGGGCTTTATGTTAATGGTTCCAGCTTTACACTAATCACAGGATTGAACTTAAATTGGAAATTTTATAGAATAGATTCTCCTCTGCAGAGAATATTTTACCTTGAGATTACTAATTGACCTACTGCAAAATACAATTTAAGATGCAAAATAGACTTCTTATTTAGCTTGGTCTTGTTAATATAGCAAGGTCACATCTACAGCACTGAGTGCAATAGACAAGATTGGAGGAAGTGCAAGTGAATCTTTTCCTGGATTGGCAATTTAGGTCTCTGGATGGTGGTGAGGAAGGTAGTGCGCAAAAAAACTTTTCACTGTACCTAGGTAAACGTGACAATAAATTGAACTGAAACTGAAGTGTTACACTTCTTGCAGTTGCAGGGGAAAGTGCCTGGGAAGAGAGAAAAAGATGAATGGGGATGGTGAGCAAACCAGGGAGTCACAGAGTGGTCCCTGTGGAAAGAAAGGTAAGGGGAAGGGAAGGTGTGACTGGTGGTGGCAGAGAATGTGGGAAATTGAGATGTAGGCTGTGGGCCGAGGAGCTTTTTCGTTCAAGTTCATGACCCAACTCACGGAACTACCTGAATTTTTAAAATATTGTGTAAAAATATTACATAAATCATACCTAAAACTCATCAAGAACAAAACTTGCACATTTTTAAAAAATGACAAAAACGTCAAATTTTCCGAGTAGTAATTGTCCAATCAATGCACGTTTGACATGGATGTCGGATGCAAATTGACCAATCCCGCGCTTTGTTTTATGGTCGCTAGGCAGCGAGGACCCTGGGATCATGGCTGCCTCATTACATCAAACCAATGGCATGGTTTCCAAGGAATAAAGGTAACGCTCACCTTGCTGATCATTTTGTTTTTCAACTGATTTATCTTTATAAAGTTATGATGTGAACTGTTAAATAAAAATGATATATAACAAATGTAGAGCTAGGGTTAGGGTCAGTCGGTCGGTCAGTCTGTCGGTCGGGTTTGTCGATAGGCCAATGGATGCTGTAGAGGATCGGTCGGGCTGTCGGTGGGTGGTGAGAGTGGCCGGGCCGCCGGTGGATGGTAAGAGGGGTCGGTCGGGCTGTAGGTAGGCCGGTGTTGCAGCGAGTGAGTGGGTGGTCTGACAAAGTCGGCGCTATGGTGGTGCTGAAGACAGCCCGGGCGGCGTGCAGGGCAGTGCTGCTCCCCACCATCATCACCACAATGATCGAGAAGGGCATGCTGGCCGAAGTGGACGCGCTGCGGGGCCACATGTACGGAGCCCGCAGGTGGTCCCAAAGCAGCTGCAGCTCCAGCTCCAGCTGTGGGCAGCTCTGGAGGGGGCAAGTTACGGTTAGGCATTTTCCTGTCAGTGGAAGATGCCTTAGCCTTCCCCCAGCCTGGCACTGCCCCAGTCCCACTATGGCCGTGACCCCCACTCTGCACACTGGCAGTCAGTGGGGTTCAGTAAACAGGGGAACCCACAGGAACTGCCCTCAGCCCTTAATTAGGCTGGTTCAGGAGTCGGACCACGGCAGCAGTCTCATTCAAAAAACACAATTACAATTATATTAATTATTATTTTTATATAATATAATTATATATGATTACAGTCATATTCACAAGTCATATATATATATATATATATAATAATATATGGTTTAAATAGACTGCAACACAGAATTAGGCTCCACATGGTGTAATATGGGCATTGGACACCAGATGGCGCTTACTTTTTTAATCTCATTTATCTAATTAGTTTAATTAATGAATGTGCAACTTTTGGCACTGACGAGTTATGACTTCTTTCTCAATTATATTTTACCTAACTCTGCAGGGCTCGAAATTAACGGTTGCCCGGGTGCCATTGACCACTCAAAGCGCCGCTGGGCAACTAAACACCGAGTCATTTTGCCCGGCTTGGCAACCAGATACTGGTTTGTACCGAAGATAGACACAAAAAACTGGAGTAACTACGCGGGTCAGGCAGCATCTATGGAGAAAAGGAACGCAACGTTTTGTGTCGGCGGTGACGGCTGTATTGCGTAAGATACTAGGTGCGTGGTGACGAAGAGTCGGAGCGAATGACGGGCCCCGAACAGCGGCTGCAGCGGCCGCGACAGCGGCTTCATCTCCTCCTCCTCCCCCCGCACCCCGCCCGCCCTGATAAGGGCCTCTGCTTGCAGATCCACTACCCGGCGCTTAAAAAATAAATCCTCCCGCACGCCGAGGCAGGAGGAGGGAGGGAGGGGGAGGCCTCGGCGTGCAGGAGGGTTTGTTTTGAAAGCGGTTTTCCCGTTGTCGGATTTGCAAGCAGCGGCCGCTATCAGGGAGGAGGAGATGGTGCTGTGCGGGACCCGTCATTCGCTCCGACACTTCTGAAGCAGCTGCACCATAGATCCTATAGCTATAGGATCTTTGAGCTGCACCGCTGGCCCCGCACCTTGCTGTTGGCTGGCGGAGGAGGGAGGCGGTGGCGAGGAATTCCCGACGGCCAAGGCAGCGGGTGACGTTGTCCGAGGAGCGCTGACCTTCCGTCCTCCCCCCTCTCGCCCCCCCCCCCTCTCTCTCTCTCTCTTGTACGTCCCCTCCCCCCCGCCTTCCCCAGCCCTGATCCTTGGACTCCTCCTCTCCATCCTGCACGGATCCCCATTCCCGCCTCTATTCAGTCCTCACTGACATCCCCTGTGCTCCCCCGCCCCATCTCCTCCCCCCCCCAATCTATTCATCCTGCGCAGATCACCCCATCCACCTCGCATTAATTCTCCTGCCACCATACCCCCCCCATCCATCCTACATTGGTTCCCCAATTCACCCTATACTTACCCCTTTCCCATCCATCCTGCACCTCCTCCATCCATCCTGTACTGATTCCCCATCCATCCTGTACTAATCCACGCATTCATCCTGTACTGACCCACCCTCCATTTACCCTCCCATTCATCCTGTAGTGATTCCCCATTCATCCTGCACAGAACCACCCCCCACCTGCCATTCATCCTGTGCTGATCTCCCCCCCCCCCCCATCCATCCTGTACTGATCCTCCCATTCAAGAAGAATGCGGGAACAGTCTGAAGAAGGGTCTCGACCCGAAACGTTGCCTATTTCCTTTGCTCCATAGATGCTGCCTCACCCGCTGAGTTTCTCCAGCACTTTTGTCTACCCCCATCCATCCCGTACTGAACCCCCCCCATTCAACACCACTGACATCCCCCCTGCTCTCCCCTCATAATTTTACCTACTCCAACCAACACGTATTAATTCACCTGCCTCAATCCATCCATTCTGCACCGACTGCCTTCTAACTTCACACACCCCCTTCCCTGACCCTATTGTCCTGAAAATGTCTTCAGAGCGAATATTGACTATGTTTGATAACGGAATGCAATCAAATGTGTTTTAATTCCCAATGTTATTATTTGTTTTAATCCATAAAGATGGATTCATTAAATTGTGAACACGTGAAACATTAAAACCGCAGTGTTCGATTGTCACTGCTTCCGTTGGCACGTTATTACTGAATTCATTTTAACGACTCTTAATATGGAGTATCAGCACTGTAGTTATTTAATGAGCAACATTCACAACTATACGTACGCATATATGGTACCATGGTCCAGGAATTATTGACACAGGTTGATCATACGCCGAATAATCCAACCATATTTTTGTTTGGAAGTGGAAAGAACTACTAGAAATTGCATTAATTGCAATGTGTAAAAAGAGTTGAGATACTGTCTTATAATTTTGCTGCATGTCATTGTGGTATATATCATGTCTTGATTGGTGAATGTTTAATTTGTGACTTTATTTGAAGCAGAAATAATATGTGAATGCTTCATTGAGTATAATTCCGACTGGTAACTATGCGCTTCGTCCGAGCACATTATCGCTCGCGTCATGCAAGCCATCTTAAATTACCACCTAAAGTGTCATTTGGCAACCTAAAAAGCTGCCACGGTTGCCCGGCTGGCATCAGGGAAAAAAATTATGCGAGAGCCCTGATCTGTGCAAAATTTCATGTAGTTCCAAGACATGGGTCACGAAAGTTGATTTATAGACACATTTTTGATGCTCGGCCCACAGCCTAATGAGGGGAACAGGGGATAATTCATTTCCACAAAAAAGAGAACACTTGGCTGTGTCTTGTTCTTTCTTGCCTCTGCCCAAAATAATTTTACTCCCTGAAACTCAGCCTAAAACATTCCTAACAACTCTACTTATGCTGTTGCCTTTACAGATCCATATTCCTATTATTTCTCTATTTTTCCTGGGTTTTCAAAACAGCCCATACATTGAAATATTTTGCTCACAATCTTGGCCCCTTTACAAAAACGTCTCTAATAGCAAACAACAAAAAATGGAAGATAATGGATGGGAGAATTGAAAATATAAAGATGAAAATGCCCAGTAAACTATACAGGTGCACAACCTTTTATCCGAAGTTCCAAATAACGAAAACCTCCGAATAGCGGACATTTTTTCAGTCCTTGAAGAAAGGTCCTTGAAGACGTTCACCGAGGGCGGCCCGCAGAGGTGACAGCGGAACCTCCGGTCGGTCCTCGAAGAAAGGGGAACTAAATCCCCATTCATAAAAGAGAAGGCGAGGGTATATTGCGCGGGAGGGTTAATAATTGACAATCTGCTGCTGCCTGCCCGCTGAGTTAAAAAGTTCCCACGGTAGACTCACGATACACAGTGTATCGTGAGTCTTGCATGAGAACTTTTTAACTCAGCTGGCAGGCAGCAGCAAATTGTCACTCCCTTAAGTTTCACCCCACCTACACCCCTCTGCTTCCCGGCCATGTGTGTGACCCCTTCCCTCCCCTCTCCAGCTCCCCGCCCATTGCACCGGCGCGGGGGTTTTGCACTGTCTTCACGTCGGAGCTAGTGCTAGTCACCGGAGACGTCAGGACCAACGGGACACCGACCCCCAGGCCCACTGCAAGCACGGAGAACCCAGAGACCCACAGCCAGCAGCAGCCCAGCCCCGCTCCAACTACAGAGGAACACGCTCCCCGTAGGGACCGAAGCTGATGGTGTGCAAGGTGCGTCTTGGTCTTGAGGTTGCGGATGAGGAAGCGCAGCTCGGGCTGTGACGTCTCCGGCCACCCCCTGTACAGGAGCTGAGACTGGGAACTGTGGAGTTGTTTGCAGTTGCAGAGGGAAGGGGCAAGGGCGGTACAGTTCCCAGTCTCAGCTCCATCCCAGGGGGGTGACCGGAGACGTCAGGACCAACGGGACACCGACTGCAAGCACGGAGATCCCAGAGACTCACAGCCAGCAGCAACTCTAGCCCAGCCCCGCTCCAACTCCAGAGGAACCCGGGTTGCGGATGAGGGGGCGCAGCTCGGGCTGTGGGCGAAGTGCCGCTTGTCGCTGTAGCGGCGCATCGGGGAGCGGGTTCCTGTTGGTCCTGACGTCTCCGGCCATCCCCCTGGACAGGAGCTGAGAGACGTCAGGACCACCAGAAGCCGCTCCCCGATCCGCCGCTACAGTGACAAGTGGCAGTTCGCCCACAGCCCGAGCTGCGCCCCCTCATCGGGACACCGACCCCCAGACCCACTGCAAGCACGGAGATCCCAGAGACTCACAGCCAGCAACAACTCTAACCCAGCCCCGCTCCAACTCCAGAGGAACCCGGGTTGCGGATGAGGGGGCGCAGCTCAGGCTGTGGGCGAACTGACACCGTAGCGGCCCATCGGGGAGCGGATTCCTCTGGAGTTGGAGGGACAGGGGGACACAGCGGCTTTTGAGAATGGTGGGCAATCACTTCCAAAGTTCTGCCCACACAGTCAGTACACCTCTCCTACACTTGTCTCCCGCACTAAGATTATCTCGCAGAGAATGATCCCAGCCTAACCCTCCCTATTCTCTCCTATTCTGCAAGAAAAAACTACATTGAACTCAAACTCGCGATCGAGTAACTGCCGGGATCGAGGCGCAAACTCGCGACCTTGCGGATATGAGCCGAGCACTCTACCACTGCGCCAGCCGTTAAAATCTACGCTAAAAATCTTCCATTCCGAAAGCCGAAAAATTCTGAATTACGAAAAGTGTCTGGTCCCAAGGCTTTCGGATAAAAGGTTGTGCACCTGTACCAACATCTGTGGACAGGGAAAGAGAACTAATGCTACAGGTGGATGGTCTTTTCATCCGAATCAGGAAGAAATTGAAATCACACAAGGTAGAGTAGGGGAGGGAAGCAGAAAAGGGAAATGTCTAATAGTCATTAATATGAACCCATTTCTTCTCAGTAATTTACACATGTCTAAAATGCTTATTGCATCAATATAATGATCCTTTTTTTCTTAAACCACTTCTCTTCTTTTGGAGGTACACAAAAATGCTGGAGAAACTCAGTGGGTGCAGCAGCATCTATGGAGCGAAGGAGGTAGGCAACGTTTCGGGCCGAAACCGTTCTTCAGACTCTTCAGACAAGTTCTTTTGGAACTTGTTGCACATGCCATGTTATTCAGCTAGAACCTTGTTTTAGAACTGCTTTTCTAAACAGAAAAAAAGCTAGATTCTGCAGTCTATTGTAACTGACACAGGTGGACACAGTTGCATAGAAGTAAAGCTGCTGCCTCACAGCACCAGAGACCTGGGTTTGATCCTGACTACGAGTGCTATTTGTGCGGAATTTGTACTTTGCCTCACACACTCCAAAGACGTACAGGTTTGCATGTTCTGTGGCTTTGGTAAAATTGTAAATTGTCACTAGTGCGTAGTATAGTGCAAGTGTACGGGGTGATCGCTGGTCGGTGCGGCGAAGGGCCCGTTTCCGCACTATATCTCCAAAGTCTAATCTCTATTTTGAAATGCACCAGTTTAGAAATCTGACGTTTTTGAGCTGTCAACTCAATTTCTGAATCATGCGACACATATAAACTAGGAGCAGGAGGTGGCCACGGATATCTCATTGACTATAATCTCAGTGACACATTCCCACAGTAGTCTTTCAGGCCATGATTCTATCTATCTCTACCTTATTAATATTCCAAGAGTCAACTCGCGCATTCCAGTAACCAGTCTAGAAAATCTTTTCCGTACTGTTTCCAACAGACTAACTTCCTTTGTTAAATTAGAAATACTGCACAGTACTCCAGATATGGTTTCACGAATGCCTTGCACAACTGAATAGCCTCTACTTTTCTTACCCACAACAAATGAGAACACTATTAGCTTTCCCAAATACTTGTACCTGAACACTAGCCTGTTTCAGACACTCAAAGCTTTTGGTATCTCTCAACTCAGCAAATGTTCATTATGTAGATTTTTTTTTCCTCCTACCAGAACAGACAGTTCAATGTTTACACACGTTATACAAGAAGGCTATCTATTTTCTGGTCAAGGTAGAATATTAAAGTATGCATTCAAAAATCTGGCCCAAAACTGCAATTACTTCCTACCCTCCTGACTCTACACCAACTTTTAGATTTTTTTTTTAAACACATGAATGGAATGCAGCATCCCTCCTATGATGCATTTTGCAATGCATCCAAGTACATAACTGTCAGTTGCCTTTTTTATAGTGTTGGAATGTCTAATTCAAAAAATAATTCTGCAGCATTGCAAAATAAACTTCTACTACTCTTGGAAGGTAGACAAAAATGCTGGAGGATCTCAGGGGGTGAGTTCAGAAGAAGGGTCTCGACCCGAAACGTCGCCTATTTCTTCTCTCCATAGATGCTGCCTCACCCGCTGAGTTCCTCCAGCATTTTAGTCTACCTATTTTTCCAGCATCTGCAGTTCTTTCTTAAACTACTACTCTTGGTTTCATTAACAAGGGCTATGATTAAAAAAAAGACTCACTCTGAATTCCAGAAGAAAACTACCGCATTAAAATGAACACATTTCCTAGTTTAGGAAAACATGCACATTATTGTAAAAAAGACAAAAAGACTTCTGGATGCAAGAGATTTTTCAACATTGTTATAGATAAACTAGAGACACTAAATGCACCACTATACCGACTGATAAATACAACACAAGAGAAAGAAAGACTCAACTTAACATGAAGCAAATTAGGTGGGGAAAACATTAATCACACTCTGGGCTCCAGGGGGTCAGAGCAAGCAAAATCAGACTGTGGTTGGATTACGTAGGTAATATTGTAAATTGGGACAATGCCAACCTCGATGGTATTTGTCAAGAACTTGCAAAAGTTGATTGGAATAGGCTGTTTGCGGGTAAAGGGACGTCTGGAAAGTGAAAAGTTTTTAAAACAGTCATAGTGAGAGTTCAGGGTGTGTATATTCCTGTGAAAGTCAAGGGCAAGGCAGGTAGGAGTAAGGAGCTCTTGATGACAAAAGAAATTGAGACTCTCCTCAGGAAAAAGGAGGTCAAGTCCCCTAACCAGTCTGAAGAAGTGTCTTGACCCGAAACGTCACCCATTCCTTCTGTCCAGAGATGCTGCCTGTCCCGCTGAGTTACTCCAACTTATTGGATCTATCTTAGGAAAAAGACAGCATGGGTCAGGCATAGGCAGCTGGTATCAAGTGCATCACTGGTGGAAAAATAGAGGATTGTGGAACATACTCAATTAGGAAATCAGAAAGACAAAATGTGGACGAAATAATTCCGGCAGGTAAGAGTAAGGAGAATCCAAAGAGATAGTAAGTACAAGAGCAAAAGGATAACTAGAGAGAGAAAAGGGCCACTCAAAAACAAAGTAGTCATCTCTGTGTGAAGCTGCAAGAGATGGGTAAAGTCCTCAATGAATATTTCTCTTTTGTTTCTACTGCGGAGAAAGGCATGAAGACTAGGGAACTTGGGAAGGCTAATAGAGCTATCTTGAGATGGTGCTGTATGTCCTAAGATGTATGAAAGTAAATAAATCTCCTGGCCTGATAGGATATATCCAAGGATATTGTAGAGAAGAAATTGCAAGAAACCTAGTTACAATATACCAATCATTATAAGACACAGGTGAGGTGCCAATAGACTGGAGGGTTACTAATGTTGTCTCTCTATTTAAGGGCTGCAAAGAAAAGCTACATAAAAGCCAGTAAGCCTAACATCTGTGATGGGAAAGTTACTGGAGAGGATTGGGAGGGACAAGATGTACATTTATTTGGAAAGATGAGTTGATTAGGGATAGTCAGCATTGTTTTGTGAGAGGTAGTGTGTCAAGAATTAGATTGATTTTTTTTAAAGTAACAAAAAAGGTTGGCGAAGGCAGGGCCATGGGTGCAAAAATGGCTTCATGGTAGGAAGCAGAGGGTGATGGTGGTTGGTTGTTTTTTTGGACAGGAGGCTTGTGATGAATGGAGTCTTAGGCAGTGCTGGGCATTTTTGTAACGATTTGGTTAAGAGTGTACAGTGCATCATTAGTAAATTTGCAAAAGACAGTAAAATAGGTGGTATTGTAGATAGTGAAGAGGGCCATCATGTATTATAGCGGTATCTTGATCAGCTGGGAAAGTGGGTCTTGGAATGGGAAATGGAGTTTAATTCAAATAAGCGTGAGGCGTTGCATTTTATGAAGTTAGACCATCAAAATGAACATAAAGACCATGTGGGGGTGTAGTAGAGTAGAAGGATCCACGAGTGCAAATGCAGAGTTCCCTGAAAATGGCATCGCAGGAAGAAAGAGTGGCGAAGGAGGCTTTTGGCATGCTGACCATCAATAGGTGCATTGAATACAGAAGTTGGGACGTTAAGTTACATATTTGCAAGATGCTGGTGATGCCCCACTTAAGAATGATTCAGCTCAGAAACGAGCTTTCTCATCCATACCGACCAAGATGCACCACCTAAGCTCGTCCCATATCCCTCTAAATCTTTCCTATTCATATAAACCTTTCCTATCCATGCAGGTACTTGGGAGTATTGTTTTTAGTTCTGGTCACTCTACTATAGTAAAAAGATGCTATTAAGCTGAAAAAAGTGCAGAGAAGATTTACGGGGACTATGCCAGGACTCAAGGGCCTGGGCTAGAGAGAGAGGTTGTGCGGGCCATTACTTTATTCCTTGGAGTGCAGGAGGCTGAACGGTGATCTTTGAGGTGTATAAAATCATGAGGAGCATAGAAAGGATGAATCGTTTACGTAGTGCATAGTTTAACTGAGAGAGGAAAGATTTAATAGGAACCCAAGGGACAACATTTGAACACAATGTTAGGTATACGGAACAAGATGTCAGAGGAAGTAATGGGGCCAGATATCATAATAACATTGAAAAAATATTGGGACAGGTACATGGATAGGAAAGGTGCATAGGGAAATGAGCCAAAAGCAAGTAAATGGAATTAGGTTGAATGGGGCATCTTAGCCAGCAAGGGCAAGTTGGGCCGAAGGGCCTGTTCCTGTGCTGTGTGGCTGTGTCACCAGTGGATTTCCTCTACCAAGAAGTGAGGGTACAACAACATAGTGATCGAGACACAGCTGATACAGCATAAGGGCCCTTAGTGTGCTGAATGTGGATGATCAGCCATGATCACAGTGAATGGTGGTAATGGTTCGAAGGGCCAAATGGCCTACTCCTGCACCTATTGTTTATTAGTGGGTAGATAGAATGGGAAAAGACAAAAGTGATGAAAAAGTGAAATGAAGGTTAACACAAAATGGCACAATGGACTTTCAGGGGAATTGAGCCAACAGGTGAGACATCCAACCCAGTAGGATGATGGAAGATGCAGGACCCCAAACCTACACAAAGCTCAGAGAAGACAAGGTGCAACATACTAATTATGAATATCAGAGGATTATTGGGACACAGCTACCAGCCTTGGAAGGCATCAACCACACACGGTCCCTCAGGAAGGCCGTCAGTATCCATAAAGACTCCTCACTCCCTTTTAACGGACTGTTCGAATTACTTCCCTCCGGCAGACGTTACAAGGCCTTCTACGCCCGAACCTCCAGACTCAGACTCAGCTTTATTCCCAGAGCTATAGCGGCTCTGAACCGGCCCTGCTGAGTGCCCCCCATCCCCCCTGGACTGTCTCCCTTGGATGGTCACGTCACACACCTTATTTATTTATTTTACTTTTCTTTTGCATCGGTTGGAAGCTGCATACTAAATCTCGTTGCACTGATGTGCAATGACAATAAAAGATGTTATTATTATTATTAATAGGTCTAGAGGCAGGCGGTGGTTGGCATCAGTCCAGCATTAGCCCCAGAGGGGAGGAGTTTGAGAAAAAGAACATGGCCAAGCTTCCCAAACCTATTAATAATAAAGACAGGAAAGATATTATCAAGCTTGAAATGGTTCAGAAAAGATTTACGAGGATGTTGCCAGGACTAGAGGGTGCGAGCTAAAGGGAGAGGTTGAGTAGGTATCTATTCCTTGGAGTGCAGAATGAGGGTGATCTTATAGAGGTGTACAAAATCATGAGAGGAATAGATTATGTAGAGTCTCTTGCCCAGAGTAGGGGAATTGAGGACCAGAGGACATAGGTTCAAGGTGATGGCGAAAAGATTTAATAGGAATCCGAGGGGTAACTTTTTAACACAAAGGGTGGTGGGTGTATGGAACAAGCTGCCAGGGGAGTTGAGGCTGGACTATCCCATCGCTTAAGAAACGGTTAGACAGGTACTTGGATAGGACTGAAGAAGGGTTTCGGCCCGAAAAGTTGCCTATTTCCTTCGCTCCATAGATGCTGCTGCACCCGCTGACTTTCTCCAGCATGTTTGTGTACCTTTGATTGTCCAGCATCTGCAGTTCTTTTTTAAACACTTGGATAGGACAAGTTTGGAGGGATATGAACCAAGCGCAGGCAGGTGGGACTAGTGTAGCTGGGATATTGTTGGCCGGTGTGGGCAAGTTGGGCCAAAGAGTCTGTCTTCACACTGTATCACTCTATATGATGACATCAATTCTGCAATACTAAGGGATAAGAGAGGCAGACAGGTAGACACACATACACAACTTTGCATAGACACAAAATGCTGGAGTAACTCAGCAGGATAGGCAGCATCTCTGGAGAGAAGGAATGGGTTTCGTTTCTGGTTGAGACCCTTCTTCAGAGTCTGAAGAAGGGTCTCAACCCGAAACGTCACCCATTCCTTCTCTCCATAGATGCTGCCTGCCCCACAGATTTACTCCAGCATTTTGTGTCTATCTTCTGTTTAAACCAGCATCTGCAGTTCCATCCTATGCACAACTTTGCATGTGGCAAGAAAGGAATGGGGGCATCAGTACTACATTAGTCTGTAATAAAAACAAAGTTGTTGGAGATACAAAGCAGAACATCACAACCTGCACATAAAATGGGAACACGGCAGAGAAATAAGTAACCCATTGAGTCCAGGAAAACAATAGTGCTATCTGCTCTGCACTGGACTCAGGAGTGTATTAGGGGCCCAGCTCACACTCCGGCTTTGGACCATGTGGGCGTGGTTTCGCCACACAGACACGCAGTGCCCGGAGATGGGAGGGTTTAGACACCAAATCATGAAGGGACTACGTGCCAATCGGCAAAGGGGAGTACGCCTGGGGAATTATTCGTCCCACAGAAGGCTCTCCCGCCCTGCTACCATGCTGCTACCCATGTTACTGCCACATCAGAGCTGAGGCTCCAACATCCTGGCCTGCTCTATGGCCCAGGCGCCAAACCTTCCTCCCCCAGCCCCTTGCAAGCTGCACTCTCCCTCCAGCGGCTCTTCAAGTATCCCGCTCTCCCATCCCACCTTAGCAGCTGCGTATGTGCGATCGGACGGCTCTTTACCTGTAATGGCTGTGAACTGCCGAATTAACCCCTGCAGCGCCGACCCAGTTGACCCTGTTCCATCACCAACCGCCGCCATCTTACAGCGAGCGCCCACGCAGGCGCAGTGCCCGCAGCAAACACAACCTCTCACCTCCGCCTCCGCCTTGACATCAGTCGCTCGCATCCGATTGGACAACGGCGAGCGGCAACCGCCCCCCTGGGCGATGGAGCTCAGCGCGATGCACCTCGGGAAGCATTGGCCGGCGCGACTGCGCACACGCGACAATGCGGGCTTTGAGCTTTCCCGCCGACATATTTTTTCAAGGATCGGCCGATAGAGGGCGTGCGACGGGGTCCAGGCCAAGATCTTTCGTCCAGGCTCTACGTGATGACATCACACGCATCACCCTACCATGTTTTCGAGAGATGTGCTGCACCCGCTGTGTTTCTCCAGCATTTTTGTGTACCTTCGATATCCCCACAGTTGACTGGATTACACTTCCTCCCACCCTGCCTCTTGCAAAGACACCATCCCCTACTCTCAATACTGTCTCCACCACATCTGCTCCCATGAGGCTTTCCATTCCAAGACATCTAACGTGTCATTTCTTTGGTAAATAGTTTAGCCCAGGCAGCGTTAATTTCTTTATTAAAGTTCTGCTATAGCACATTTGCACAATGCTACATCGATATACCCTTTTACGCTATATGTTTAGTGTCGTTACATGAACCGCCAATCCAAGCACTCTATGCAAATACCGTGTCTGCCATGGGCAAAGGGCGGGAACCCACGTTGGCACCTTTGGCTCCCAACCAGTATCTGCACAGTTCATTCCTACCCATCTGGTATTCTACAAACCTACCATATTCCCACAGTTTGTTCAAGAAGGAACTGCAGATGCTGGAAAATCGAAGCTACACAAAAATGCTGGAGAAACTCAGCGGGTGCAGCAGCATCTATGGAGCGAAGGAAATAGGTAACGTTTCGGCACAAAACATTACCTATTTCCTTCGCTCCATAGATGCTGCTGCACCCGCTGTGTTTCTCCAGCATTTTTGTGTACCTTCGATACCCCCACAGTTGACTGGATTACACTTCCTCCCACCCTGCCTCTTGCAAAGACACCATCCCCTACTCTCAAAACTTGTCTCCACCACATCTGCTCCCATGAGGCTTTCCATTCCAAGACATCTAATGTGTCATTTCTTTGGTAAATAGTTTAGCCCAGGCAGCGTTAATTTCTTTATTAAAGTTCTGCTATAGCACATTTGCACAATGCTACCTCGATATAATGCGAATGATGAATTAGGAATAATAACTGTGCACACACAGAATTGGTTGTGACATGCAGTAATTTGAAACAGGAACCTGAGAATCAGTAAAAAAAAAAAAACACTCAAAATTGGGAAGCAGAATAAAAGGCTTTCTCAATGAAAATAAACAAAGAAAAACTTTTCGTGGACATAAAAAAACATAGCTATTAGTTTTATTGTGGGCGACCAATAAAATTCTAATGACAAAAAACCCAAAATGCTGGAGTAACTCAGCGGGTCAGCAAGGGCAAGGAGAGGTAACGTTTTAGATTAGGATCCTTTGTCAGAGTTGGAAGAAGGGTCCCAACCTGAAAGGTCACCTATCCATGTTTTCGAGAGATGTGCTTGACCCGCTGATTTACTCCAGGACTGTTTTTGCTCATCTGCAGTTCCTTGGGTGTAGGCTTCCTTTGACCCTTGTGCAATGATACTCTGTTAAACAATGTGACATACAGTTTTTAGTATTTTTTAACTTGCATAAGAAAATCAAACCTAAAGCAGTTGAAGAACTTTTATTACTAAACATTCTGTGGAAAAATAACTTTGTAACTGCGAGTCTGAAATTCTTCAGCACCCAAGCCTCTTTTCCCCTTGTTTTTATAATGCAATTTTCAGTAACATTAAGTTTCCTAGGTTTAATTTATTGTTGCATGTACAGATGTATAATGAAAAGCTTTTGTTGTGTGTTCACCAGTCAACGGAAAGACAATATATCATTACAATTGAGCCATCCTAGGAAAGCAACTGGCATGTTATAGAAATAACAGCAGTCTCCATTCAACCTAGTCAATTATCATTCTACCTGCCTGTGTGGGTTTCCTATACTTACAAGATACATTTGTCATATGTGCCAGATGAACAGTGAAATGTGATTCCCATTCAGCCATACAATAAAAATAAAGAACACAACACACGATAGAGTCCAACATAAAACATCCCCACACAGCAGAATCAGTTTCCCACTGTGAGGGAAGGCAACAAAGTCAGTCCTCTTCCTCTAATGTTCCCCAATGTTACCCGTGGTCGGGGCCTCCCTGAGGCCTCCGCAGTCGCCGCTACGAGCGGCCCGATGTTCAGGCCCGCTCGCCGGGGTGATGTAAGTCCGACGTCGGGGCTGGGGGACATCCTCAGCGGCCTGGACATCAGAGTCGGCTGCCTCCTACCGGAGTCCGCGGCTCCCAAAGTCCGCAGGCCGTGCTGGGCGGAGATGCAACGCCTGCGGCCCTCGACAAAGGGCCCCAGGACTCCGTGATGACGGTCAGCGTCGCCCGCGTTGGAAGCTCTCCCAATCCGCAGCTCCACGATGTTGTTCAGTGGCCTAACGCTCCGGAGTTCCAAACGGCGATCCAGGTAGGTATCGCCCGCTCCTTGGTGAATCCAGCGCTGCGCCGCCGCTGTTGTAGCTCTGGTCCGGATCCCAGTTCCCGGTCCCCGGCAGGAAAGGCCACTCCGATCCAGATGGTAGGGGTAGGAGGAGGAGGGGGGGGGGGGGGGGGGGGGGGGGCGAGGACGCGACTCGGAGAAATAGTCGCGTCCCCGCCAGGAAGCGACTAGGAAACATTTCCCCCTTACCCTGCCTCCCACCCCACATAGAAAAGTTAAAGTTTCCCCCAAAAACAGACTTTAAACTAAAAAATTTTAAAAACACATTTCACCTGTAGACAAAACACTAACTTCTCCAGGATAAGAAACCACAGTTCTGTATAAATTAGCTTTAGAAAAATCACTGTCTATTACTTAATCTTTTAATAATAGATTTATACTCTTAACCCACATTTCATGTTAATAGCCCAACTAACTAGAACATTTTAAGCCATATACCTGCTATGCACACATAACTGCAGCGGCTCGACTACAGTCGTCTGTCTTTTTTAATTTTTGTTTTGTCCTGGAGAAGTCAGTGTTTTGTCTGTACAGGAGATATGTGTTTTCTTATCTTGAGACTCAAGGTGGCGTCCTGGAATAAAGAAGCTTGTTAGCTTACTCCCGTGTCCGAGTCTTATTTAAAGTCTGTTCCAAGCATCCAAATACACAACAGCATTAATGTAAACTATAATTAGGTAAGTGGTTGTTTTATTATTGTCACACATACTGAGAAACATTGAAAAAAAATCTAACTTTGCCTGTAATGCAGTCTGATCACACTGCGAGTGCACAAGGTAACACAAAAGACAAAATAAACTGCAGATTATGGTGATATAGTTAGAGAAAGTGCAAATAAAAAAGTGCATGGGCTGCAACACGGTAGATTGGAAGATCAGAAATACATCCTTTGCATATTAGAGGTCTATTCAGTAAACAGGCAACATCAGGAAAGAAGCTGTTATTAAATCTAGTGGTATGCGTTTCAAGCTTTCGTATCTGACGGGAGAAGGGAGATGAGATAACTGAGCTGCTTTACTGAGGCAATGTAAAGTATAGATGGTGTAAATTGGTGCATGGGGAAGGGGTGGGCATGGAATAAGGGAGACTGGTTTGTGATGGACTGGGCTGCATTCAAAACACTCATTTCTTGTAGTCTACAGCGCAACAGTCACCACACCAAGCTGCGATGCATTTGGTCAGGATCATTTCAATGGTACATCTTTAGAAATTGTTAAGAATCATTGGAGGCGTTGAATTTCCTTAGTCTTCCAAGTAGAGATAGTGGTGTGGTTTTTCAACTGCAGCATCAATGTGATCGTAGCAGGAGAAAGTGAAATTTGCTCAAAGGAACTCAAAATCACTTCCTGAAGTCAATGGCCAGCTCCTTTGATTTACACTCCATGGAGTGAAAAGGAATATAGCATGGGGCCCGAGAATGCAGCTTCATCGGATAGTAGTGTTGAGAATTATTGTGGACATTTTGTCACCCATCCTTATTGACTAGATAGTCTCTGGGTCAGGATCCAGTTGTAGAGTGGGGTGCCGAACCCTAGGTCCAGTCATTTGGTTGTAATTATGGCATTGAAGGCAGAGACAGAGTCAATAAATAAGTCTAAAGTATATGCCCTCGTAATCCAGGTGTTCCAGGTATGAGTGTAAGCCAATAGCATCTGCCATGAACCAGTTGACTTGGATCAAGGTTGCCTGGGGGATTGGGGTTAACGTGCGCCATGACCAGCTTCTCAAACCAGTTCACGACTGTGAATTTCAAACTACCTCGTTTTTCTTTGGTACTGGGATGATAGTGGTCTTTTTAAAGCAGATGGGAACTTCATATTGGAGTAGGGCGGTTAAAAATATCCAGGGATATTCCTACCAGTTGGTCTATACAGGCTCTGAGAACACAGCTCGAGAGACTCCATCTGGGTTAGTTGGTTTCCATCGCGATAATGTCAGGAGGGCCTATCCAATGTCTGATTGAGTATGGGCGCTTCAGAAGCCGAAGGCAGGTAACGTCATTCCAGACCTTCCGTTCAAAACAAGCATAGAATACATTGGGGATACTAACAATTCTGCCCAATGCCATTTTGTAGCCCCTTATAGCATGAAGCCTTGCCACAATTAACAGGTGTCAGTCTTGTCTCATCTCGCTTGGTCTAGAATGAACCATTGTTGTGCCTGATGGCTTTGTGAAGGTCATTCCTAGATTTCTTGCACAGGTCAGTGTCACCTGGCTTGAGCATCTCAGACTTTAATGAATTGTCAGATCCACTTGCTAGTGAAGACTGTTTCACGTTGGGGAACACTCAGATTAATTTCTTTGGCATGTAGTTCTTCCCACTTACTGATGTCTGTGATGGCAGTAGTGTTCTAATTTATGTTCGCTACCAAGTCCTTAAAGTATGGACTGACTCAATAGGTACTCTGCTTCTTCACATCAGCACCATACAACTTTCTACACCACGTCTGCTTCTGCTTGTAAACAGCAAGGAGAACAATCACTTGGGGAAGTTGGTGGGAATGTATGGAGAAATTAAAAAGTGGATGAATGTAGGATCAGTATGAGCAGGTTAGTCAATGACAACTAGGACGGCCTGAAGGCCCATATCTAGAAAATATAGGTTTGTCAGTGGCACAGCAAGCAGAGCCACTGCCTTTCAGCATAAGTGACCATGATTTAATCCTGACTGCTGCTACTATGCATGCAGTTTGTGGGTTCTGCCCAGGTGCATGACCACTGGAAATGACTCCCAGTATGTGGGTATGTTACAAAATTTACCTTCTAGGGCGCTGCAGTTCTGTCACTGCCCGTGTGCGCGACTTTGGCGTCTTTGAGTAGCAATGTTACAACATTTTGAGATTAAAAAAATCAAGTCTTTAATTTATCCTATCAGATAAAGCATAAAAATAAGTTTAATTTGACACCTAATTCACTTTCACATCTTCAGTATTAAAAAAATTATGATCATTTTCATACTCGGAAATTGGCATCTTGTTCCCTATAGCTTTTTCATTCTTAACACAAAAGCTGTGATCGAAAACATTTAAAGGCCGATAACTTTCTTAAAATTTGAGAGAACCGAAATAAAATTTCAGTTATTATAGATTGAAGCATTCTGAAACAAATATGTAACAATCTTACTTAGATGACTTGAAATTAAAGCATATAATTAGTTAGTTAACTAATTGTAGCTAATTACAAAATTCAATTACTAGATCTAAACATCTATCCATTTCTTAAGAATAGATTAACATTTTTAAATAGCCTAAGTAACATTCACACAATAATTCAGAACATAACATAATTTTTAAATCTCATTGTCATGGGTTTATAGGCCTAATGGAAGGGATTTAATGTTTAATACCTGTAAATTAATGGCCATTTAAATCAGCTTGCGAGTGGGTTTTACTGGAACGGGACCATTTAGAACGTTGAGATGCGGTGAATTTATACCCCCATATCTGCAGCAAATACACTGCCGGTTCTTCGGGGGGGAAAAATCACCGTTTCGCAACGCAAAATGTGAATTAAATACATCTCAAGCAACACTTTTATACATATATATATATATAAACTACTTTCTTTTATCTGGTCCTGCATAAAATCAGTCCCAGTTGTCGGCATTGACGGCTTCAGAAGCTGCTTTTAAAATCATCGCAGCGATCAACTTGTCGGGTTAATTTTTTTTTAAAACACACAGAACGACCGTAGGAACGATTCTTTAGCAAAATCATGCACTCCAACAAATATAATTCAGGACCAGGTCGGGAAAAAACCTCGTTTTAACCCCCCCTCAAACACGCCAAAATCGCGCACACGGCCAGTGGCAGAATTACAGCGCTGCTGAAGGTAAGTTTTGTAACATACCTACTTTGAGAGGGGGGCGGGTTTAAAATGCCGTTTTTCTCCAGCCTGTTCAAATCGATTTTTGTCAGGCTATTTAGTTGCTGAAGAAAAATCGCTCCCGACTGCCGTTTTATTAAGTTTATTAAAATTAGCGCTGGATAATTTAATAGCAGGAGTAAAATTAAAATAGTCTTCTGAAGCCGCGAACGTCGACAACGGGACGGATCTCATGTAGGGGACAAAGCAAGGTACACCGTTTATTTTTACATATAAACGTGCTTCTTAAGATGCCTTTAATCAAAATTTCACGTTGCGAAAATGTGATTATGTAAATATACGAACCGGCAGTATTTTTCCTGCCGATATGGGGTTCAAATTCACCGCAAACCGCAACGTTCCAAACGATCGCGTTCCACAAAATCTCACTCGCAAGATGATTTAAATGGCCATTCATTTACGGGAATCAAACACTAAATTCCTTCCATTTAGCCTATAAATTCATGACAATGAGATTTTAAAATCATGTTATATTGTGAATTCTTGTGTGAATGTTATTTGGACACTTAAGCTATTTAAAAATGTTAACCTTTTCTTAAGGAATGGATACATGTTTAAATCTAGTAATTTAATTTTGTAATTAGCTACAATTAGGTAACTAACTCATTATATGCTTTAATTTCATGTCATCCAAGTAAGATCATTTCATATGTTTCAGAATGCTTCAATCTATAATAACTGAAAAATTATTTCAACTCTTAATTTTTAAGAAAGTTATGGGCTTTTGACTGTCCTTGATCACAGCTTGTTAAATCAATGGAAAAGCAATAGGGAACAAGATGCTAATTTCAGAGTATGAAAATGGCTATACCTTTTTTAATACTGAAGATATGAAAGTGAATTAGGTTTCAAATTAAACTTCTTTTTATGCTTTATCTGATGGGATAAATTGCAGACTTGATTTTTTAAAATCTCAACATTTTGTAGCATTGCTACAGAGTGCAGGTGAGTGGTAGAATTTGGGGTGGGGAAGCTCATGAGAATGCACCGAGAACAAAATTTGTGATAAGGTTATTGTAAATGGGCGTTTCAGGGTTGGCAGACTCATTGGGCTGCAGGAGCCATTTTGGTAGATCTCTGTGACTATGACTACTACTCAACACCCGACATTAGAGCAATTGATAGAGCTTTTCTTCCGTCGCCTCTGCGCCTTTTTCTATGGGAAGGAGTCCTCAGCACCCAGTGATGACCCCTTCTCCCATCTCCACCGGTCCCCTCCTCTTGGACTGCCCAGACTGCCAGCATGACATCAACATCTCAACGTTTCCACTCCCCTTACCAACTCCAACCTCACCCCCTCTGAACGTACAGCCCTCCGCTCACTCTGCAGCAAACCTGACATTATAATCAAACCCGCCGACAAGAAAGGTGCCCTGGTAGTCTGGTGCGCCAACCTCTGAGGCGGAGGCAATACGACAACTCTCAGACACCTCCTCCTACTTATCTTTGGACCATGATCCCACAGATGAGCACCAGGCCTTAATCTCAAACACCGTTACTGATTTCATCACTTCTGGCTGCCTGCCTTCCACAGCCTCCAACTTTATTGTTTCCCAGCCCCGCAGTCAGTTTTTACCTTCTCCCCAAAATCCACAAACACAACTGCCCTGGCAGACCTATTGTTTCTGTCTGCTCCTGTCCCACAGAAATGATTTCCACGTACCTCGACTCCATCCTATCCCCCCCCCCCCCCCCCCCCCACCCGGTCCAATCTCTCCCGACCTATGTCCAAGATACCTCACATGCCCTTCGTCTCTTTATTGGCTTCGCGTTCGGAGTCCCCACTCCCTCATCTTTACTATGGACATTCAGTCACTGTGTACCTTTATCCCACACCAGGAAGGCCTTAAAGCCGTTTCTTCCTCAACCATAGAACCATCCAATTTCCCTCCACTAACACACTTCTCCGCCTAGCTGAAAAAGCTACTTTTCTTAACTACTAAACCAGGTTCGCTTCTTAATAAACAGACACCACACAAACTGTTTGGTAGACCAGTTCAAAACTTTACTTAACATCGGCCGATGGAAGGGAGCGAGAATTCCAGCTAAGTGACCAATGTAGACACTCGACTGTCCTCGGTCCACTTCACTGAACAACAGAATTACATTGCCTTAAATAGGGCTTTTTTGTCCCCTTAGCACATTCCAGACATTAGTCATGGTCAGAGGTACAGGAAAAGGTTTCCACAGAATGCATCACATCAAAGGCATTTTGTTTACATGGTACAAGATATACTAAAAACATTGGCCATTTGTTTTAGGTCATTTTATCTCCAAAGAGATCACCCTAGCTCTTTTCGCTGCTTCCTCTCCGTCACTTGGTCCCTCATAAACATAGGCCATTTGGTTTATGACATCTTACATCAAAGAGGTCTCTCTAGCTTCTCCTCTCTGCTTGTCACATGGGAGACAATGTTATAGGATTTATTATCTCACACACCGCAACCTGAGGAAAGCCTAATTTGACACTAAATATAAGCTGTAAGCTAGCCCAGAAGCCAATTTAATATCTTCTTATATTTTTAACTAAAATTCGGCTTCATCATTAAGGAGCTGGTCCTTACCCTCAACAATTTCTCCTTTGACTCCTCCCACTTCCTCCAAGTCCACGGTTTAGCTGTCGGCAGCCACATGGGCCCCAGCTATGACTGCTCCTTTGTAGGGTATGTTATACAATCCCTGTTCCAGGCGTACCCTGGCCCTATCCCCAAACTCTACCTCCGTTACATTGACGACTGCATCGGTGGTACCTCCTGCACCCATGCAGAACTCATGGACTTCATCAACTTCACCACCAATTTTCATCCTGCACTCAAATTTACTTGGACCATCTGACACCTCCCTCCCTTTTCTTGATCTCAGTCTCCATCACAGGAAACAGACTATTGACTGATGCCTATTATAAACCCATTGACTCCCACAACTATCTCGACTACACTTCTTCCCACCCTGCTTCCTGCGAAGACTGTCCTCTACTCCCAATTCCTCCGTCTACGCCTTCATCTGCGCCCAAGATGAGGTGTTCCATACTAGAACATCCGAGATGTCCTCATTCTTTAGGGTAAGCGGGTTCCCCGCCCCCATCATAGATGAGGCCCTCACTCGTGTCTCCTTAGTACCCCGCAGCAAGCCCTGCTTCCCTTCCCCCTAGTCGCACTAGTCCCCCTAGTCCTCACCTTCCATCCCATCAGCCATCGCATACCACACATAATCCTTCAAAATTTCCGCCACCTCCAACGGGATCCCACCACCAGCCACATTTTCCAATCTCCACCCCTTTCCGCCTCCCGCAGACCGTTCCCTCCGCAACTCCCTGGTTAGCTCATCACTTCCCACCCAAACCTCCCCTTCCCCAGGTACCTTCGCCTGCAACCGCATAAGATGCAACAACGGTTGCTAAACCCCCTCCCTCGATTCTGTCCAGGGACCCTGACAGTCCTTTCAGGTTCACTTGCAAAGTCCTTTCCGGCAGAGGTACACTTGCACCTCCTCCAACCTCATTAACTGTATCCGTTGTTCAAGATGTGGACCCTTGTGCATCGGCGAGACCAAACTCAGACTAGGCGATCGGTTTGTGGAACACCTGCGCTCAGCCCGCCTGAACCAACCTGATCCCCCGGTTGCTGCACACTTTAATTTTCCTTCCCATTCCTACACAGACCTTTTTGTCCTCCGTCTCCTCCATTGTCAGAGTGAGGCTAAACACAAATTTGAGTCTCATATTTTGCTTGGGCAGCTTGCAGCCCAGTGGTATATTGATTCTTCTCACTCAGGTAGCCCCAGCATTCCCTCTCTCTCCATCCTTCCCCCACCCAAGTCACACGCTTCTCATTGTCATCCTACAAACTCTTACGATGGCCCGTTTCCTTTATCAGTTACTTTTTTGCATATCTTTCATTCATTGTTCTTTATCTCTGCACATCACGTCTATATCTCCCATTTACCTTATTCCTAACCAGTCTGAAGAAGGGCCTCGACCCAAAACATCACCTATTCCTTCTCTCCAGAGATGCTGCCTGTCCCGCCGAGTTGCTCCATATTTGTGTCTATCTATAGCAATACCTTTCCCCAGTTCCCTTCCTGACCAATATTCATTCTCAAAAAACACTAACTGCCTGCTTCTGCAAACTCTGCAGCCCTTTAAAAAGTAATATGGGATAATGGCAAAAGATTATCCATGTAAAATACTCCTTCAAACTTGTAAAATGTGTTTTGCTTTATTAATGCAGAGACCCATCACCGTTCAGAAAACATTCCCAAACAGAAGGTTGAAAATTTGATGCAGCTTCCACCGTTTCCCCCCTCAATCCAATGAATAATAGTTGACAGAGAGGCTGACAGACAGAATAAAACATTACCAGGATTCCACAAAGGGCTTCCTAATCATAACAAATTTGCTGTTTAACATTTCTAGTTTCAACAATAATTTGTCCAAAAGCATGATTCAAGTTCTGTTATACAAACTTCAAAACATAGGCTCCTAATATTGGTAACCAATTTACAAATTCTTTCAATTATGTGAACTATTTGCTTGATTACAAAATGTAAACTGATGCTCTTAATGGCCTACCCCAAGTACCAATCCATCACATTCATCACCATTTTCATTCTACCATTTTGATTCCAAGCACCCACCTCATCATCTTGCCCTTTCATTCACTTTCTGCTGACCATCTCCTATCACCCAAACCCTATCATCAACGTTACCATTACCTACCTCATATCTTGGACACTGGAACAGAGCAGAGCCTTGCCATCTGTAAAACATAACCTTAAGAACTCAGCACTACTGAAATAATAGCATAGTGTGCTTCAAGGCTGTGGAATGGTAGTAGAATCTACAATTTTCTGACTCCAGGGTAAAAGTTCAAACATTAATCAGACTTCAGTTTTCTCAAATATGTTACGCAAACAGGCTTGATATATAAATACAACTTATTTTCACCATCGCCCCTACCCTATTTTTAGCTTCAGTATCATCCATTCAAATTCTGGAAATGATCGGTTCTTTTTGCTAAAGCTATGCTACATAACCTGTTAAAGCTGCTATTCATGACCTCCACCATACCATTTTTCTCTCAAATGCCAAATGTTCAGTTTTTAATTATATTAATTCAATTTCTACAAATTTGAGTTCTCAAATGTAAATATCCATTCTATTAAGTGTCAGCCTTTCAGAAACAATACTGCGAAACACTGAGGCAAGGTGTTGGGATGCAGTAATGAAACAAAGATTGATTCTCATTATGCTTTATTTATTATAAGAACTAAACAACTTAAACTGCACTGAATCTTTGACAGTTAAACAGAACTATTATGGCTTTTTTTTTTGCTAATGCATGAAAATGCAGCTGTTAAGGAACTGGACAATTACTTCAGTGTTGAGAAACCACAGAAAGTAAGCAAAATTGGTAAAAAACCACCCCTAATAAATTTAAACAGGGCGTTTGAAGTGCAGACTGTCAGGAAAATGAATTCTGCAGTTCTAGACTGGCAGGAAAATGAATTCAGACAATCTGCGAAGCAAAGAATAAACTCTTAAATTCTAATCTGGACGTGGCAAAATAGTCAAATTCTTTGCACAAGCCTATTTAGAGTTACATTTCTGGAACATATCAATAATAGTCTGTTGTTTTCTACTGTTTCTTAGTTCACCGACAGTAGTCAATGCAGGAGAATTAGCATCCATGGAAGCTAGCGGTCTCTGACATTGGGCCTTTTGAGTGTTAAAGAACCTTGTTGGAACCTGAAAGATTCTACTTCTCCGTTTGCATGTCTTAGACGAGTTATTCTTGAGCATGGCTTGCTTATTACTGGTGCTGGACTGTGATCTTGATGGGGTTTTAGAGGTTCGATGGCTCTCTGGGGTTGCCAGTGGAGTTATATTTTTTGCAAGCATCTTTTGTTCACAATTTGTTGGCAATTTCTTGGTCCGAAGCGAATATTCATCAGGTGTCCCCCTTGTCCTATGCACAGTCTGCATCTCTTTATCAAGTTCTTTCTGTATTTTTATGGCCAACAATCGATCCTTCTCTTCCATTTTGCACTTATCTAAAAGTTGAGTCTCCCAGCCTGCAAGATGCTCATGATTAAACATATTGTAGCAAAATTGAGGATTCTCACTGGGCTCATCATGGTTTTCGGGACAAATTTTTCTCTTTTTAATCGAGACACCAGTGGATGTAGAAACTTCTGAGGAATTACCTGCTTTTCTTTTCACAACTGTTGTCATTTTAAAGGGGCTTTGGCTCAAAATTTCATGCTCTGCAGTTTCATCTTGTATCAAATTTTGGACTGTTGCATGGTCCACATTAGTTGAACTACAACCTGCACTAGAACATGCTGTCTCAAGTTCATTATTTAAAATTGGCACAACTGCAAAATCCACCAGATTGTCATTACAATTAATTGAATTCATCTTCAATTCTATAAGTGTTACATTTTTCTTGGACTTGCCAACATTCTGTGCACTGCTGCAAGCTTCTAGCATCTCACTTTCATTGTGCTCTGAACTGCACTGACTGGTATACTCCATTTGACAATCTGCGATGGCTTCATCAGGAGTTCCTTCAATAAACTGTACCAATTCTGAATGGTCCGAACTGGAGACCGTCTCTTCTTTATCACAATTGAATAGATGAATACTTGTAGTAGAGCTACCGCTTGAAATTAGTTCAACTGCCTCAGATGTGATCTCCTGAAAAAAAAAACATCTAATTAGCTTTATTCAAGTTCAAGGGAATATTTGCTTAAAAAACTGCTCATATTAGAGTTTGCCATCTCTTGTCTAACTTGAATTTTAGCACAATCCAGAAAAGCTACGATATTCAGCAGCGGTTGGTATCGGAGATAGGGACAAAACACTATTAATTTTGTAAGAAGGTCAATTCACATCAGCTTTAAGAAATTTTGGCCAATTTAATGGGCTTCATTGTGCAATATGGAGAGCTGTTAGAGTTCAACTTCTAAAAGGCCAACATTCTGTAAATCCTGGCCAAAAAGGAGCAGGAATAGAACCAAAATTTAGTAAAGGATTCATGCATTGCTAGGCCATCTTTGGTCAAGTCTGTGTGTCTGTAGGTAACACGACAAGCTGCTGAATGGTGCCAGTAAGTCTAGGTCCCAGATCAGTTTTGCAGATAAGAAATGTATCTCTTCAATTGTCAGTATGAATTAGATTTTTGCAAAGGACCTCCAAAGAAGTGTAAAATGCATGAAGTTGATTATTTACAATGCTTTTGCAGTAATCCAATGTAGCTAGACAGTTACCCTGCTGTTTGTTGATTGGTTAAAGTGTTAAGCCCCGACAGGATTTGTTTGAATTCCAGGGTAAATGTTACATTATTAAGTTAAGTTAGCTTCCTTCCAGAAGTTTCTCCTAGAAACAATGTATGGGAGACTGTAATTGGTTTTGGGAACTGTCAATAATGTATTGATGTGATTAACATGTTTGATTGGATTGTAAAGAGACCACCCCTATGTAGTTCAGCCCCTCAAGGTTCGCAGACCTATAAAAGGTGTCTCCATCTTAGATCGGTGTCGATCTTCTGGAAGAACGCTTGGGACTATGTGACCTTTTGGAGTGCGTCTGCTTGTACGAGGCTGAAGGGGTTGGCCAGGCAGAGACAAGGATCGAACCCGCGGTGGTTTAGGTATCGTATAGGGGAATTTGCTGTTCAATCCAAAAATAAAGTTTAGTTGTTCCAGTACTTGACTCAGTGGTTTTTGATTGAACTAGACTGGGGGGGGGGAGGGGGGGGAGGGGGTAAGGTTTCCAGGGTTACCTTACATAAACTGGTCACAAGGAGAAAGAGGGTAAACTCAGATGTTGGTTTTGCCCTACTCAATCTTGTTTGACTGAACTTGGGATGTGAAATTTTTCCTGCATTAAAGCAATCCCAATAGACATCCAATCTATCCAATCTTCAATAACTCCATCTCACAGGTGGTCCCACATGCTCCTTCTGCCACAACCTAGCCAAAATTATTCTTATATTGAGTAGAGTTCAGAGAAATTGTTTGATTTCTGCAAGCCATTTATACCATCTCACTCCCAGTCTATATATAAAGTTAAAATCCCCAACTAGGATAATCCTATTATTCTCCACAAATACCCTGCATATTTGTTCCTCCAATTGCTGTTGACTATTTGGGGGTCTATTGTACAACATTAAGGTTCTTATCCATTCTACTAGTTACATCCTTGAAAAATTCTACAAGATTCGTCAGACAAACCTCAGGAACTGTTCCAGAATCTAAAGGTCCCCTGCTATTTCCGGCAGATTATTTATGTCTTCCTTAGTAAGTAGTTATTCAATTGGTCTGCCATGTCCTTGTTCCCCATGATCAATTCACCTGTTTGACTGCATGGGACCTACATTTGTTTTAACTAATATTTTTCTCTTCACATATCTATAAAAACTTTTGCAGTCAGTTTTTATGTTCCCTGCCAGTTTTCTTTCATAATCTATTTTCCCTTTCCTAATTAAGCCCTTTGTCCTCCTCTGCTGGATTCTGAATTTCTCCCAGTCCTCTGGTAGGCTGCTTTTTCTGGCTAATTTGTATGCTTCATCTTTTGTTTTGATACTATCCCAGATTTCCCTTGTTATCCATGGATGCACTACCTTCCCTGATTTATTCTTTTGCCAAACTGGGATGAACAATTGTTGTAGTTCACCCATGCCCAGGTGGTGCCCTCTCTCCCCCAAATAAAAAAAACACCAAACAACACAAAAAAAACAAACTTAACATAACTAATAAACCAAAAAACAAAAGAGACTGGGTGTAGGGGAGGCTGCATCTTAAAATGCCTTTTAAATGCCATTGCATATCCACCGTCAAACCTTTAAGAATTAATTGCCAGTCTATCTTGGCCATTCACGTCTCATACCCTCAAAGTTACCTTTCTTTAAATTCAGAACCCTTGCTTCTGAATTAACAATGTCATTCTCCATCCTAATGAAGAACTCAACCATATTATGGTCACTGTTGCCCAAGGGGCCATGCACAACAAAACTGCTAACTAACCCTTCCTCATTACTCAATACCCAGTCTAGAATAGCCTGCTCTCTCGTTGGTTCCTCTACATGTTGGTTTAGAAAACTATCCCGCATACATTCCAAGAAATCCTCTTCCTCAGCACCCCTGCCAATTTGATTCACCCAATCTATATGTAGATTGAAGTCACCCATTATAACTGTTTTACCTTTGTTGCACACATTTCTAATTTCCTGTTTGATGCCATCCCCAACTCCACTACTACTGTTAGGTGGCCTGTACACAACTCCCACTAGCGTTTGCTGCCCCTTAGTGTTTCGCATACTTGCATTAAGGAGGCATTTAAACACACCTGAGCAATTACAAACACCTGCGAAGTCACGTGCCCCAAACATTATGGTGCCCTGCAATGAGGGATGATGGGGGGGGGGCTATGTATAAACACAGCAGTAATTTCTATATTGCGAAACCAAAATTAATAAAATACCCTTTAATAAAATCTGACAAAGTGCACTTTAACCTCATGTGATTTTTTTTTCTATTACAAATCTCAAATTGTGTAGTACAGGGGCAAATAAATAAATGATGGGTCTTTTTCTCAAACATTATGGAGGGCACTGTATGCAATATAAAATTGAAATAATTAATTTCACACACACTTACTGGACCAGAGACATTGTTTCTCAGTCTATTAATTGCAGCTGTTGGATGCTTTGGCAAAGTTGGGGATAAATACCTGAAATAAAAAGGGAAACATTAAAAATAACTGTACCTTGGGCTGGTGTTAGTCTTGGCCTAATGGGAGCAAATGAACTTGCATTAGAACCAACACCAGTGTAATGTGGCTACAGATATCAGGGCAAAATATTAAATAAGAGTTACCATTCCAGAATTCCACAACTAAGAATTCTTACTTTTGTTTTAAATGACCAGATCCAATTTCTTCAGTTGTTTGCAGTATAATGTGGATAAATGTGAGGTTATCCATTTTGGTGGCAAAAACGGGAAAGCAGAATATTATCTAAATGGTGGCCGATTGGGAAAGGGGGAGATGCAGCGAGACACAGAGGGTAGTTGAGGCCAGTTCATTGGCTATATTTAAGAGGGAGGTAGATGTGGCCCTTGTGGCTAAGGGGATCAGGGGGTATGGAGAGAAGGCAGGTACGGGATACTGAGTTGGATGATCAGCCATGATCATATTGAATGGCGGTGCAGGCTCGAAGGGCCGAATGGCCTACTCCTGCACCTAATTTCTATGTTTCTATGTTTGTGTTAGGACAACCCTCATACCAGAAAGCAGCTTACAGAACTTTAGTTTCAGATTATAGACCGTCTTGTGATTCCTCTTACTGAAGTGCATGGCCTCACTTTCCGATATTAAAATCCACTTGCTTTATTTTCTGCCATTTACGCAACCCATTTCTGTTGACTACAAATATCTTTATTGCAGCATGCTCTGTCACCAATTTATGTTATTGAACACTTTAATTTATGCATGCTGAACCTTCCAAATCATTAATATAGAGTAAATAATTGGTAGACAAGGATGAATCCTTGGGGCTCATCACTCCACATCAATACAACTCACTTATTCCTCTTTGTGATAACTAGTTTCATTCTACTTTCCCCAATATTTTGATTTCTGTGTGGCAGTGTTTTAATCTTTTAGCACTGGGTCCTCCCAACACAAGAGTGCACATGATCGGCTCAACAAATTGGAAATGTAGGGATGACGTTAATCACCAACAATGGAGTGATTAATACAGGCAGTGATCTAGGATCGGTATGCAGAAACCAGAGGATTGTCTGTGCAGATGTATAAAGCAGTGATGGACAGATTAAACCATGAATCTCTTGTAATTATGCACATAATGATACCGGCACTCTGACTTGCATAAGAGATGCATGTAACCTTGCACTTGCGCAATCAATTTAAATACGTAACCCACGTCATCTTCTATTCACACTATTTGAACACCATGTCGGACTTTAAACATCCATTAGCAAGAAAGATGAGCAGCACTGCATCCACCTTTTCTGTTTTGTATACAGATTTAAATACCCTACAAGTACAACTTGCCCATAAAATCATGGAGAATATGGGAGAGATCTTTAAATAAAATTCATCCAAAACTCAGACAACAGCTCGCAAATGCCCAATTTACAGTCTGAAGTTCCTCTTGATTTAAGCACGGTACGGAAATGATTGGGTTAAGAATCCCATTGCACCTCTACTTGCCTTTGTATATCTTCCATATTATTCGGGCTTGGTGCTATCAATTTAGTTCTTTTGGAGATGGACGAGTTGAATTTTGAGGAAATTGATTTTGTGCACCCACCCAGTTTTTCTGGAGTCGGCCTGTGTATTGAATTCTGCAGAGAGAGAATTTAAAAGATAAAATGGTGCAATCATGTTTATTGCTATACTCTGCATTTTCAAGGACATCAATTTGGAGCAATTATTTACCTACTTCATGCACAATACTTCCATTCTCAGAATTGTCCTATCGCAGCAGACTGAACAACGGAGCTAGTGACATGGCATAAAGATTTTAAAAACTGTTGTCATGAAAATGTCATCAATACATGAATTTCTGCTGGAGTTTTCAAATTCAGTATGCTCGTGCTAATACTATACTGGGTACAGTAAAATGCCATTAAGCTGACAGACTAGGAGCTTTACTGGTGCCAGACAAGCAGACTCCCAGACTAAACCAACTGTTATTCCATTAATACTTCAAATTAATTTTTAAGCAGCAAACTGAGGAAATCAAACTCATGGAAGACATTCTGATTGTTAGCTTAAGCAAATATTTGTACGTCCAAATGAATAAATGCGACTGAGGCATTGCGATGGGTACTTTCACATAAAATACACTTAGACATTTAGGAAATTAAGGCTACATGGTTAGTGTACTGGACTTGTAACCTAAAGGATAAAAATGTATATAAATTGCAGCAAATAGCATTACACCTCAAATTCATCCTGTAATCACTGCCAATTGCGATTTCCATCTGCAGATTATAGTGCTGATATAGCAAGAATTATTTATTCTAATTTGACAAACCTTAAAGCAAATAGTGAGTCTTAGAGGCAGGCCATGGTGGTCAGGTAGCCAAATATCAAATGTTTTGTATTAGGTGACAGACCACTTTATTTGTATTAAAAGTTTGTGCGAAGGAGTTTATGAACATATTTGAAATAACTGATGTTGGGACATTTCCTCAGGTATCCCCATGATTTAACAAATGGCCCACATCCAAGTATGTACGAAAGAAGCAACAGGCCCATAAAACCTATTCCAGTCAATCATGGAACAGCGCATTATGACCAGTATACCCCAGTGAAAAACATAATTTCCTAATCCCAATGACAAACTCTGTTTAAACTCCCTATTCAAATACAGCAGGGAGCACTCATCAAGAGGGTACATTTAGGGACTCAACTGATCTTAAAGACTGCCAAAATCTTTTATACACTATAATATTTGCTATAAACACAAACATATTATAAACTGCAATTTATTCTAAGGCTCACAAAAATGCTGGAGAAACTCAGCGGTGCAGCAGAATCATAATTTTTTGCAGAATTTATTCTAAGGTTAATGGCTGCAGAACAAAATTCAGTTCACCATTCGGGTTTTATATTTGGGTTTTATATCAACTGCTGTGCATAACCAGGATTGTATTTTCTTAAAGGCAATAAAAACATTCTAATCTGCTCAAAACATGAAAACAAACGTATCCATTGGTTTTTACTTACCACCTCCTCACTCAATATCTTTGCTAGCTTTTCATCTCTTTTTAGTTGTTCATCCATTTCTTTCCTCTTCTGTTCTGCATGCATTTGCTGTTCCCGTTCCTCTGCCAAAAGCTTCTGAATTAAATCTTCACTTGCTCTGTGTTCCTCTTCTTCAATAGCACGACGCTCTGCCTGCAACTGTTAAACATGAGTATTAAGCATCTCATTATCTACCAATGAAATATCCGACAGATTATAAACCAGCCATAATCAATTATCTATATACTATTAAAAGTCTCGACTTGTTTGTCTGTCTGTCTGTCATCTCAAGGAGCGATGCCAAAACGGTACACAATAGCGCAAATTTTTTTGCAGAATCGTAAACAGCTTTTTCAAGTCGTCGTTCGTATCAAGTTTCCTTCAGATTTGATGTTATATTTCACAAGTTATTGATATTTCAAGGTTTATAAAAGCCAACGTTAACATGATGTTTACTGTTAAAATCCTTGCTGCACCAGCTTCCAACAGACTTTGATACAAAGGTACAATACAGGAACATTGTGCTTCCACCAGGTTTTCAACTGAGTGGGATATCACAGTACTTCACCCAACATTTGCAACAATGTTGCCATCATACAACACTTACTCCAGCTCCTGGCAGGAATAGGAGCGGGAGGGTGAATTGGTATTGCTATTGGGGAAGTGCAATTGAAATTTTTTTTAAGTCCAGTGCTGGGGGAAGCAGGAGAGTCACAATGGGACCCCAAATCTCTCTTTTTTTTTGTTGCATTTAATTGCCTGGCCTCACAACAGGGACCCAAAAGCTACACGGGTATTTAAAACTTAAAATAACTTAAAACAGCTCCCCCATCCATGCATGTGGGTGAGGGTTCCCCTGCGCTTCATAACGGTGATCTCCGGCGTCACAACAGGAACCCCTCAGCCGTGCCTGCACAGTTGGGCCTTTTCCAGATCGCCATCTGTTTTCCCTTTCACCCATACTTGCCTGTCCTCACACGCGGACACAACAGCTCCACGGATAAGTTCCCTTCTATTTTACAAACGCCTCCACGGGTTTATTAACTTTAACTTAATTTCAGCCGACAACAGCACAAATTTGAACACGGCAGCCTCGCATGCGCAGTTTGGTGGAATATTAGAAACATAGAAAATAGGTGCTGGACGATGCCATTTGGCCCTATGAGCCAGCACAACGACATTCATTGTAATCATGCCTAATCGTCCCAAATCAATAACCCGTGCCTGCCTTCTCCCCATATCCCTTGATTCCTAGAGCTCGATCTAACTCTCTCTTAAACCCATCCAGTGATTTGGCCCCCACTGCCCTCTGTGGCAGGGAATTCCACAAATTCACAACTCTCGGGGGGGGGAAACGTTTTCTCTCACCTGTCTTAGACGGCCTCCCCTTTATTCTAAGACAGTGGCCCCTGGTTCTAGACTCGCCCAACATTGGGAACATTTTTCCTTCATCTAGCTTGTCCAGTTTTTATAATTTTGTATTACCTACTAAATGAAGCAACTTAAAATAACTTCCCTTATACAACAATGTGCCAGAAAATGTAAACGTGATGAATCACTTGTTCCATAGTTGTAGCTTCTGTAATTAAGGAAAGTATGCAAAAGACTGAAGATTCAAAAGAAACACAAAATTCCAAATATATTCCTGCCTGGTGAACATGTAATCAAACCTACCCAGTCGTGAGCAAAATACCTTAAATATTTATGTCATAGAACAAAATTATTTCCATACAATGCCACTAGAAAATTTGAATTGAAATGCCAACAGTGCTTTATCTTAATTTCACTGGACAGTGATGTAGGTGTACATTCCAGTCTTGCTTCCATACCAGATACCTATTAACGAAACAGCTAGTTGGTTGGTAGAATATTCCTCCCACAACCAATTTCAGTATTCACTTTATCATTACCTAGCCTAGACTGGTCATAATGAATATTAAAGACTTTCATATTACTTTTACAGCTTCCTTTAAAAAGCAGACTGATTACACAAATGTACTTTTGACTCCAATCATTGCCCCTCACAGAACATATTTGGGGATGTGGTCCCTTTCAATGTATGCATAAACCCAAGCCAGCATTGTCGTGGAAATGTCAGAGACCCGAAGGCCTAGCTTTAGGGTGAAAAGGGCAATGTTTGAAGATGTACGAGAGGTTATTTTTGCGTGGAACGTGCTGCCAGCGATGGTGGAGAAGACAGATACAATAATGACATTCAAGAGTCTTTTAGATATGCACACAGATATGCCGGGAATGGAGGGGTACGGATCATGTGCAGGGAGATTACATTAATTTAGCTTAGCGTTGTGTGCAGCACAGACATCATGGGCAAAGGGCCTGTTCTTTTCTATGTTGTATGATACCATTAATAATTTCCCTTAATTACCATTACACAAATTAAATATGATCTGTTTTTCATTAATAAAAGGGCAAACATGCACCAATTTAAAGCTACTCTTCAGTTCCCAAATGCAAAGTTTGAGGTTTTGTAAATTCACTGGTGGACAATAAAAGAGCATGCATGCTCAGGTTATGGAGAAACGTTCTAGTCCTAAAATTGCACAGAAATGCATAGAATCACACAAATAGATTATTGTTGCATGGAATAGAGATCTACTTCTCACCTTACTGATCTGCTCTTCATATTCTTGTCGCAACTCACCAGGTTTACATAGTTGAGGTGATGGACACAATCTGCCAACTTATAAAATATGAGGATCAATTATTGACTGCTTACATGTAAACAATTTCACTTGACCCTGCAGATTATTATTCCTTACTAGAGATAAATAGGAATACATTTAAGAACGACTCGGTATTTGAGTTTGAAAGTGGAACAAGGAGTAAAGAACCTGTTAACAAATTAGTAACCATTTTATTAATCTAATATCCAAGCACCTTGTAAAGATCAACAGCTTTGCATAGAAACACACCTTGTAATGGGCCTCCATGCAATTTGCCCACTCTGCATAACATCCAGCTTTATTTTGTCACTGTATAAACAGATGAGTGCATTATTATTCTACCCCATTTTATTTGGGGGGGGGGGGGTACAATAACAGTGCACTCATCTGCTTATAAAATTACAAAGTAATACTGGATATTATGCAGAGTGGGATTTCTTTTTTGATTTTTTTTTTAAAATAAAGTATTCTCTTCCTATTTTACTTTCTTATCTTCCTACTCAAGTATCATCTTCTTACATTACGGAGGTTAGACACACTTGGATTGGTTTCTCAGGAGCAGAGGCTAAATGCCGACCCGATATATAAATATAAAATTATGACAGTCATGAATAGGGTAGCCAGCCAGAGGACATAGCTTTAAGGTGAGTGGGGCAAAATTTAAAAGGAGATGTGTAGAGCAAGTTTTTTTGAAAACAGGGAAATAGGTGCCTAGAACACACTGCCAGGTGGAAGCAGACACGATAGTGGCTCTAGATGGGTACATCGATCTGCAGGGAATGTAGAGATATTGTTCCTATGCAGGTAGAGATTAGTTTAACTTGGCATCATGATGGGCACAGACATTGTGGGCCAAAGGAGCTGTCATGTGCTGTACTGTACTATGTTCTTTAGCCAGGATATATAGATCTCCTCCCTTAAATCCACTTTATCAGCAGTTTTTAATTGTTCTTTCGAATCCATTCAGCTTACTTTGACGGTTTATTTACTTTTTATTAGGTGCACATACAAAAAATGGTTTTCCCACAATTGCCTTTAAAAGGAGAGAATGAAGAAAATATCCTTACCCCACTGCACATCACACAGAGTTGTGAGTCTGTGGCATTCTCTGCCTCAGAAAGCGGTGGAGTCCGGTTCTCTAGATACTTTCAAGAGAGAGCTAGATAGGGCTCTTAAAGATAGGCTATATGGGGAGAAGGCAGGAATGGGGTACTGATTGGGGATGATCAGCCATGCTCACATTGAATGGCGGTGCTGGCTCGAAGGTCCGAATGGCCAACTCCTGCACCTATTGTCTATAACGAACTTAAGAACTATCTTAACATATCACAATTTTGTTAATATTTAAAAATCCCAAAAGCAACACTGCAATATGACTTTTTTGGAAGGAGATGGAGTTCTAGAAGTAATTTAGAGATAAGTTCTAGAAGTTCCAGAAGTAATTGTTCATAAGCCACTAAAGGTTCTTTCCCTGTTGGAAAAAAACAAAAGCACATTGGGCTACCTTTCAAAATGTTCAATACAAAATTCAAAGACAGGAGACAAGAGACTGTAGATTCTAGGGTCTCAAGCAACAAACAATTTACTGAAGGAACTCAGCGAGTTGAGCAGCATCTGGGCAGGGTTGATGTTTTGGTCAAAACTGCATCAGGATTAAGACGGAGGTGGGGGAAAGGGGGGGGGGGGGGGGGGGGGGGGGCAATGAGACAGGAGCCAGTGGGTGATAGCGGTGCTGTAATCGAATAAAGTAGGTGATAATGGAACCATTTGGGAGAGGGAAGAGTGGGGGGGGGGGGGGGGGGGGTCCAGTGAAAGCTTTATTTTGCATGCTATCCAATTAATCAGAAAATATTATACATGAATACAATCAAGCCAAAATGAAGTACACAAGATAGAGCAATGTAAAATATACCAAAGTGTAACAGTCCAATGTCTAATTAGGTAGGTTAGAGAATCAGGATTGTAGCTTAGCTTGTGGAAGTACAGTCAGAACTCTAATAACAGAGGGGAAGATACCGTTCCTGAATCTGGTAGTATATGCTTTCAAGCTTTTGTGTCTTCTGCCTGATAGTAGCAGGAAGAAGGAAAGGTCCTGATTACATTGGCTGCTTTCTCAAGACATCGAGAAGTCAATGGCTAGGAGCCTGTGTAAGGGTTAATAGAAACATAGAAAATAGGTGCAGGAGTAGGCCATTCAGCCCTTCGAGCCTGCACTGCCATTCAATATGATCATGGCTGATCATCCAACTCAGTATCCTGTACCTGCCTTCTCTCCATACCCCCTGATCCCTTTAGCCACAAGGGCTACATCTAACTCCCTCTTAAATATAGCTAATGAACTGGCCTCAACTACCTTCTGTGGCAGAGAATTCCAGAGATTCAGCACTCTCTGTGCGAAAAATGTTTTCCTCATCTCGGTCCTAAAAGATTTCCCCCTTATCCTTAAACTGTGACCCATTGTTCTGGACTTCCCCAACATCGGGAACAATCTTCCTGCATCTAGCCTGTCCAACCCCTTAAGAATTTTGTAAGTTTCTATAAGATACCCCCACAATCTTCTAAATTCTAGCGAGTACAAGCCGAGTCTATCCAGTTTTTCTTCATACGAAAGTCCTGACATCCCAGGAATCAGTCTGGTGAACCTTCTCTGTACTCCCTCTACGGCAAGAATGTCTTTCCTCAGATTAGGAGACCAAAATTGTACGCAATACTCCAGGTGTGGTCTCACCAAGACCAATGTCATAGTTAACATTTTATTTTAGCTATAGCAGACACATTAAAGCTGAATGTGCTAAAAACAAGCTTTGCAGATTGGCCTTCACAGTCACAGAAACATAGATACGTTGTTTTTCTCAAATAGACATTCCAATGTCTGGAGCTAACATCCTGTGATGCCTTATCACACAATGGGGCCTTATTATCATAGCAGCTGTTTAACCTCAAACTTAAGTAAAAAACCCTATTATGTCTCTGTACAGGCTGGCTTTTTCATGTTACAATGGAAAATTACTGAATGTGCTTTGAGCTGCTTTAAGCTGTATAAATATTGCATGTACTTCTGTGTATTCCTTGAGAGGGTAGTAGCAGATGCCTGAGTGAGCCAAGTGTGCACGCAGGTCTATGTACCCTCTCCCACCATGGTGTTTAAGTAAAAAGCATCTACCTGAAACTTGTGTTCTGTGAATTGTTTTACAGTTTAAGTTTAAGTGACTATCATATTTGGCGAAGTCTGCAGGATTCAAAATGTGATTGTTACCTAAACTTAAACTGTAAAATAATTGATAATACATGCCTTACAGTGGTCAGTGTGGTCAGGAGAGCATGCACAATTCTTGTCATTTCTTGCAGTATTGGGAATAACCGTTTCCAAACAAAGTTGTGACAGGATGCTTTCTATGATAGTGTCAAAAGGCCCATCATTTATTTATTTGGCCATGTACTCCACAATTTAGGATTTGTAATAGAAAAAAAAATAAAAATAAAAATCACATATGGTTGAAATGCACATTGTCATACCTTATTTAAGGGTATTTTTTTTATACATTTTGGTTTCACCATGTAGAAATTACAGGACATAATATCCACCCAAACCTGTCCTATCCATGTATCTGTTTAATTGTTTCTTAAACATCAGGATAGTCCCTGCCGCAGCTACCTCCTCTGGCAGCTTGTTCCATACACCCATCATGTGAAAAAGTTATCCCTCAGATCCCATATTATCTTTTCCCTTCACCTTAATGTCCCATGGTCTTCAATTCACTTACTCTGGGCAAGATACTGTGCATCTACCAATTTATTCCTCTTATGATTTTATATACCTCGATAAGCTCACCCTTCACCCTCCTGCACACAAAGGAAGAGCCCTAACCTACTCAACCTCCTTCTATATATCTCAGACCCACTAGCCCTGACAACATCATCTTTATTAGAAGTCTTCAGATTCCTGGGCATTAAACATATTAGTCCAGGATCAAGCACATGCATGTAATCACAAAGAAGGCACACTAACATCTCTATTTTCTTAAAAGGTTAAAGAGATTTAGCATATCATCAAATGCTAACAAACGTGTAGAGATATACTGGCTGGCTACAGCAAATTCCAACACACACTAATCCAAGAGGCTAGAGTGGCGGTCTCAAACAGTCAGCCCATCACAAGCACAGCATCTATAATCAAGGATACCACCATCCAGGGCATCTACCTCATTGCAGACCATTGGACTACCTTTAATCATACTTTACATTGTACTAAATGTTATTCCCTTTACACTGTGGACGGTTTGATTGTAATCATGTATTGTCTTTCAAGTTCAAGTTCGCGTTTATTGTCACTTAACCAACTAAGACACGGTGACATTTGAGTTGACTGGATAGCAAGCAACAAAAAGCTTTTCGCCGTACCTCTGTACATACAATAATAAACATAAACTGAAAAGGCTTTCGACACTCACTCACCTTCGATCGGCCCCACTACCCCGTTCCGAAGGAACTGCTGGCGGATGCGCTGCTCCAGCTCAGTGTTGACTAGGCCGCCGCGCCGGACCTGCGTGCGCACCCAGTTGGAAAGGCGGCGGCGGCAGAGCGGGCAGTTCATGTTGCTGATTGCCACCGTCTGCTGAAAGCAGCCCCGACACAGCGAGTGACCGCACGGCGGCGTCACCGGCTCGGTCAGCACCTCTTGGCAGACCGGACAGGTGCACTCGGCCAGGCTGAGGGCCGGCGGCGGACTCGAGGCCTCGACTTTCGCAGGGCCGCTCCGTTTATTTTGCTTCATGGCGGAAGCTGGGAGAAGACTTTGATCTTCACCATGCAGCGGCTTCACCAAAAATACTGAAGGAACTCCTCCAGTATCTTTGGGCTTCACCCCCAAACCGCCACTCGCTTTGAAATACCCCGCTCCCTCGCCCCCCGCACTGCGGCTGCGCACTAACGTGCCCACGCATTCCGGCTACTCGCGGCTGCGCAGTACCAGCGCCCCCTCGCCCTGCATGCGCGCGCTCTTCAAGCGGCCCTCGCACTGCGGCTGCGCACCCGAAGCTCACGGCTCACTGACCTTCGCCCCCTCGCACCGTGGCTGCGTGTCAATACACAATACAATTTATTTGTCACTTGAACCTCATAGAGGCTCAAATGAAATGTTGTTTCTACAGTCATACACACAAGAAAAAAAGACCTAAGACACAACACAATTTACACAGACATCCATCACAGCGCATCTCGCTGTGATGGATGGCAAAAAAACTTATCTCTTTCCCCTGCACTCCCCATTCCCCTCCCGATGTCAGAGTCAAAGCCCCCGGCGGGCGATGGCAATTGTCCCGCGGCCATTAACACCTCGCCGGGCGATGCAAGGCCGCGCTCTGGGTCTTGTTGTTGGAGCCCCCGGCGGGCGCTAGCAAAGTCCCGCAGCCGTTGAAGCCGCGCCGGGCGGTGATGTATGGCCCCGCTCCAGGTACTCTTCGACCCCGCACCTCGGGCGGGAGAAGTCGTCGTTGAGGAAGCCCCGAAAAGTGGTCTCCCAGCAGGGACCTGCGGGCTCCCCGGTGTCACCGTCCACCAGACCTGCAGTTGGAGCCTCCGAATCCCCGGGGTCGGGTCGCAGCAGCTCGCCACCACCGCTCCACCCGCTCCGAACTCGGTCAGCTCTACGATAGTGAGTAAGTCCGCAACTCCGCAACTGGAGCCTCAGGTCGCTCCTGCTGGAGGCCGCTCCACGTTGCAGCCCCAACGACAACGGAGATCTGACAGGGAAAAGGTCGGGTTCTCCTTGCAGGGGAAAGATTTTAAAAGTTTCCCACATACCCCACCAAAAAAAAAAAAACTACATTAAAACTGGACAAAAAATAACAAAAAGACAGAAACATAGAAACATAGAAATTAGGTGCAGGAGTAGCCATTCGGCCCTTCGAGCCTGCACCGCCATTCAATATGATCATGGCTGATCATCCAACTCAGTATCCCGTACCTGCCTTCTCTCCATACCCCCTGATCCCCTTAGCCACAAGGGCCACATCTAACTCCCTCTTAAATATAGCCAATGAACTGGCCTCAACTACCCTCTGTGGCAGAGAGTTCCAGAGATTCACCACTCTCTGTGTGAAAAAAGTTCTTCTCATCTCGGTTTTAAAGGATTTCCCCATTATCCTTAAGCTGTGACCTCTTGTCCTGGACTTCCCTAACATCGGGAACAATCTTCCTGCATCTAGCCTGTCCAACCCCTTAAGAATTTTGTAAGTTTCTATAAGATCCCCTCTCAATCTTCTAAATTCTAGAGAGTATAAACCAAGTCTATCCTAGTCTTTCTTCATAAGACAGTCCTGACATCCCAGGAATCAGTCTGGTGAACCGTCTCTGCACTCCCTCTATGGCAATAATGTCCTTCCTCAGATTTGGAGACCAAAACTGTACGCAATACTCCAGGTGTGGTCTCACCAAGACCCTGTATAACTGCAGTAGAACCTCTCTGCTCCTATACTCAAATCCTTTTGCAATGAAAGCTAACATACCATTCGCTTTCTTTACTGCCTGCTGCACCTGCATGCCTACCTTCAATGACTGGTGTACCATGACACCCAGGTCTCGCTGCATCTCCCCCTTTCCCAATCGGCCACCATTTCGATAATAGTCTGCTTTCCTGTTTTTGCCACCAAAATGGATAACCTCACATTTATCCACATTATACTGCAAGGACTGCAGAGGCCGCTGCGACGTGAGTCGCACCGCCCACCGGACAGTATTTATCTTCGGTTTAAACCAAGATTAAATCAAGATTTCCAGAAGCATTTCTACGTCCAAATCTTCTGGAAAATGTTAACGGGCAAAATATTACAGATGCTGGACATATGAAAATTACACAATGCCTGGATATCCTGCAGGACGGGTTTAACCTGTTGATACATAACCATGGACAGCAATGGGACAGAAGCTGTAGGTCTCAGCTACTTTGGAAACAAAGTTAGACACAAAATGCTGGACTAACTCAGCGGGACAGGCAGCATCTCTGGATGGAAGAAATGAGTGACGTTTCGGATCGAAACCCTCCTTCAGACTGAGAGGAGGGGGAGGGGGAGAGATATATATGGATGGGTAAGGTGTGAGGTCAGAGGGACGTACATCAGGGAAAATGTAGATTGGAGATAGACACAAAAAGCTGGAGTAACTCAGCGGGATAGGCAGAATCAAAGATCTTTGGGCAGAATCTCTGGAGAAGGAATGGGTGACGTTTCGGGTTGAGACCCTTCTTTGAGTCTGAAGAAGGGTCTCGACCAGAAACGTCACCCATTCCATCTCTCTATCGATGCTGCCTGTCCTGCTGAGTTACTCCAGCTTTTTGTATCTATCTTCGGTTTAAACCAGGATCGGAAGTTACTTCTTACACAAAATGTAGATTGGATCAGCAATCGAAAATAGGTGCAGGAGTAGGGCATTCAGCCTTTCTAGCAAGCATCGCCATTCAATCTGATCATCCAAAATCATTACCCCGTTCCTACTTTCTCCCCATAGCCCTTGATTCTGTTAGCCCTGAGAACTATGTCTAACTCTTGAAAACATCCAGTGAATTGACCATCACTGCCTTCTGTGGCAGAGAATTCCACAGATTTATGACTGGGTGTAAAAGTTTTTCCTCATCTCAGTCCTAAATTGCCTACCTCTTATTCTTAAACTGTGACCCCTGGTTCTGGACTTTCCCAACATGGAGAACATTTTTCCTGCATCTCGCCTGTCCAATCCCTTAAGAATTTTAAATGTTTCTATAAGATCCCCTCTCATCTTTCAAAATTCCAGTGAATATAAACCCAGTCGATCCATCCCTTCATCATATGTCAGTCCCGCCATCCCGGAAATTAACGTGGTGAACCTACGCTGCACTTCCTCAATAGCAAGAATGTCCTTCCTCAAATTAGGAGACCAAAACTGCACACAATACTGCCGGTGAGGTCCCCTAGGGCCCTGTACAACGACAGTAGAACCTCCTTGCTCCTTTACGCAGATCCTCTCGCTATAGCATGCAACTAGCCATGTTTTTGAATGAAGTTATTTTAAGCGCAATCAATAGTAATCTACATGAATCTTCATGGCATTTCCATCTTTGACAATTAATGGGTTGCCCAGACAGGAGCATATTTTGATTTATTGTGTTTATTTTTCCGCTTTGTGTTAGCATGGACATGATGGGTTCAATGGCTTCCTTCTCTGCCCCAAAAAGCAAGCAAGCACATTGTGCCTTTTATAACTTCAGAATTCCTCAAATCTCTTTACAGGCCATAAAATACTTTGTGGTGTTGTCACTGATGGAAATGGACAGCCAATCTTTCCTAAAAAATTGATGTTAATTACCAGATTCACTATTTTAGTAATTGAGGGATAAATAACAGTCACCAGGGATAACCACTTGCACCAGAATAAATTCAGAAGATCCATGAAGCCTACTTGAGATCAAATGCCATCTCTATATTGGAATGTCGGCCGACTTTTTTGTGCTTGGATCATGGACTGAAATTTGAACCCAACGTTTTCAAAGTGCACCAAGGATACTGCAAACTTGATATGTGTTCCCTTTTGTTAATTGAGTGAATTCAGTTTTGATTTGATTGATTGAATATTCCCACTAGCACTTTATTGTTAAATATTTTACATCTCAATTACCATAATTTATCATAATTGCTATGGTCCTCAAATCTTTGAAAAGGATTGTCCATAGTTTGAGCAAATGCCTGTTGAAAACAAAGCTCTTAAAGCGTTTATGATGACAATCCTTTCTAGGTATTTCTACTTGTGAAACTAAGTACCAAGCTAAGTTTTTTAAGGGGAACTGAGGGCAAGGTCAAGTATTAAAATGGAAAAAAAAAAAAATTGTGAGGAGTCTCAAAGTTTTTAAATGTAGTTTGAAAGGACAGGTGAAACATTAAGGTTCATGTTTCCACTTGAAGCAATCAGAAATATAACCATTCTTGCTCATCAATAAAATAATTCAATTTAGATATATTTTAATTCCACATTACATTCTTAGAAAATGAATGAAAGTGGAGGAATTTGATCAGCAATCCTGATATTTATGCACTTCCACATACTTTAGATGAGGTCTTTCACACACTGAACCTCCTTGGGAGAGGTGTCGTTAACACAGGCAGGTGTGGGCACATGGATGAGAAATGGAAGCCAACAGACGCTTGAGCTTTTCATGCTTGATTGGCACAATATATCTGGCTTTCATTTAACTACAGGTTTATTTACCATTTATTTCATTAACAGTACCTTGCATATACTTCAAGTGTACAATCAATAAATAACCCACGTTTTTCTTCTCCTCTCAGGTTTACCATAACAGTGAAGAAGGACAGTGATATGTCCAATTTTTTTACCAACTCTCAGACCTCCCTTACGTGTCTATACTAGACCCCCGCACTGGTAGGCATCTTTCAGGATTTAATATATTCCAAATTTTATGCGGGGAACAAAAGTTTGTTTTCTTTTTGGTAACCAAGCCTACTTGCTGGTTTGCTGGCTTTTTGACTGGAATCACCTTGATGTTTGTGAAGAAACAGATAGTTGTATACTTACTGCAAGATTTTGGTGGTGCCTGTGTGGCTCTGCTTGAATACTTGAGACAGTCTGAATTGTTTAGAAAGGAATCTCCACAACAGAACTCCTTAAAAGATGAGATTATAGACTTTATTTTATCAGGTGTCATTTCCATCTGACCCGCTTGATCAAGGGATTATAATTCATACAAAAGGCAATACTGGAGAAACTCAGTAGGGGAGGCTGCCTTCCCTACCTTCTCCCCATATCCCCTGACTCTGCTATCTTCAAGAGCCCTACCTAGCTCTCTCTTGAAAGTATCCAGAGAACCGGCCTCCACTGCCCTCTGAGGCAGAGAATTCCACAGACTCACAACTCTCTGTGTGAAAAAGTGTTTCCTCATCTCCATTCTAAATGGCTTACCCCTTATTCTTAAACTGTGGCCCCTGATTCTGGACTCCCCCAACATCGGGAACATGTATCTAGCGTGTCCAAACCCTTAATAATCTTATATGTTTCAATAAGATTGCCTCTCATCCTTCTAAATTCCTGAGTATACAAGCCCAGCCACTCCATTCTCTGAGCATATGACAGTCCCACCATGCTGGGAATTAACCTTGTGAACCTACGCTACACCCCCTCAATAGCAAGAATGTCCTTCCTCAAATTTGGAGACCAAAACTCCACACAATACTCCAGGTGTGGACTCACTAGGGCCATGTACAACTGCAGAAGGACCTCTTTGCTCCTATACTCAACTCCTCGTGTTATGAAGGCCAACATGCCAGTCGCTTTCTTCACTGCCTGCTGAACCAGCATGCTTACTTTCATAGACTGATGTACAAGGATCCCCCAGATCCCGTTGTACTTCCCCTTTTCGTAACTTGACGCCATTTAGATAGTAATCTGCCTTCCTGGTTTTGCTACCAAAGTGGATAACCTCACATTTATCCGCATTAAACTTCATCTGCCATGCATCTGCCCAGTTCACCAACCTGCAATCTCATAGCATCCTCCTCACTGTTCACACTGCCACCCAGATTTGTGTCATCTGCAAATTTGTTAATGTTACTTTGAATCCCTTCATCCAAATCATTGATGTGTATTGTAAATAGCTGTGGTCCCAGTACCGAGCCTTGTGGTACCCCACTAGTCACTAACTGCCATTCTGAAAGGGACCCGTTAATCCCTACTCTTTGTTTCCTGTCTGCCAACCACTTCTCTATCCATGTCAGCACTTTACCCCCAATACCATGTGCTCTAATTTTGCCCACTAATCTCCTATGTGGGACCTTATCAAATGCTTTCTGAAAGTCCAGGTACACTAGATCCACTGGCTCTCCCTTGTCCATTTTCCTAGTTACATCTTCAAAAAATTCCAGAAGAATAAGTCAAGCATGATTTCCCCTTCGTAAATCCATGCTGACTCGGAGCGATCCTGTTACTGCTATCCAAATGTTCTGCTATCTAAATGTGCCGCTATTTCATCTTTTATGATTGACTCCAGCATCTTCCCCACGACCGATGTCAGGCTAACTGGTCTATAATTCCCTATTTTCTCTCTCCCACCTTTCTTAAAAAGTGGGATAACATTACCCACCCTCCAATCCACAGGAACTGATCCTGAGTCTATAGAACATTGGAAAATTATCACGATTGCATCCACGATTTCTAGAGCCACTTCCTTAAGTACCCTGGGATGCAGACCATCAGGCCCTGGGGATTTATCAGCCTTCAGTCCCGTCAGTCTATCCAGCACCATTTCCTGCCTAATGTGGATTTCCTTCAGTTCCTCCGTCACCCCAGATCCTCTGGCCACTACAATATCAGGAAGATTGTTTGTGTCCTCCTTAGTGAAGGCAGATCCAAAGTACCTGTTCAACTCATCTGCTATTTCCTTGTTCCCCATAATAAATTCACCTTTTTCGGTCTTCAAGGGTCCAACTTAGGTCTTAATTATTTTTTTTCCTCTTCACATACCTAAAGAAGCTTTTATTATCCTGCTTTATATTCTTGGCCAGCTTACCTTCGTACCTCATCTTTTCTTCCCATATTGTCTTTTTGGTTAGCTTCTGTTGTTCTTTAAACATTACCCAATCCTCTTGCTTCCCGCTCATCTTTGCTACGTTGTACGTCTTAGTTTTAATTTTTATACTGTCCCTGGCGTTCCTTGTCAGCCATGGTCGTCCCTTTCTCCCCTTGGAATCTTTTTTCCTCTTAGGAATGAACTCATCCTGCACCTTTTGTATTATTCCTAGAAATACCTGCCATTTTTGTTCCACTGTCATCCCAACTAGTGTTTCTTTCCAGTCAACTTTGGCCAGCTCCTCCCTCATGGCTCCATAATCCGCTTTATTCAACTGCAGCACTGACACCGCCGATCTACCCTTCTCCCTCTCCAATTGTAGATTAAACCTGAGCATGTTATGGTACTGCCTCCTAATGGCTCAAGGTCCTTTATCAAATCCGGTTCATTACATAACACTAAATCCAGAATTGCCTTTTCCCTGGTAGGCTCCAATACAAGCTGTTCTAAGAATCCATCACGAAGGCACTCTACAAAGTTCCTTTCTTGGGGTCCAGTACCAATCTGATTTTCCCAGTCTACCTGCATGTTTAAATCTCCCATAACAACCACAGCATTACTTTTGCTACATGCCAATTTTAACTCCTGATTCAACTTGTCCCCGATGTCCAGGCTACTGTTTGGGGACCTGTAGATTAGTCCCATTAGGGTTTTTTACCCTTACAATTCCTTGGTTCTATCCATACTGACTCCACATCTCCTGTTTCAATGTCACCCCTTGCAAGGGACTGAATGTCATTCCTCACCAACAGGGCAACCCCAACCCCTCTGCCCACCTGTCTGTCTTCTCAATAGGAGGTATACCCTTTAATATTCAGTTCCCAGCCCTGGCCCGCTTGCAGCCATGTCTCAGTAATTCCCACAACATCATAGTTGCCAGTTTCTAACTGAGCCTCAAGCTCGTCCACTTTATTCCTTATACTTCGTGCATTCATGTACAGCACCTCTGTAATCACTTCCCCCCTCGCACCGCTCGCAATTGGCCCTGGCCTTACTCTGTTGTCCATTCCTGAGCTTTCCTTCCCATTAATTTGAGAATCTTTTGTAATTTTTCCTGTAGTCACTTCCCCTTCAACTCCATCGTTATACTCCCAATTTGTCAATCCCTCGCCCCCACTATTTAGTTTAACTCCATTGTCTGAGGAGCGGACAGGAGATTCTGTGGCGTGTAGCCCTAGCAAACCTGCCTGCAAGAATGTCGGTCCCCCTCCAGTTAAAGTGTAACCAGTCCCTTTTGTACAGGTCACTCCTACCCCAGAAGAGATCCCAGTGGTCTATATATCTAAATCCTTGCTCCCTGCTCCAGCCCCTCAGCCACACATTCAGATCCCCTATCTCCCTGTTCATGTCCTTACTAGCATGAGGTACTGGAAGCTATCCAGAGATAACCACCCTAGAAGTCCGGCAGTTCAGTCTTCTTCCCAACTCTCTGAAGTCATGTTGAAGAACCTCCTTCCGCTTCTTCCCGATGTCGTTTGTGCCTACGTGCACAACTACTGCCGGCTGTTCACCTTCTCTCTCGAGGATGTTCTGAATTCAGCTCATGACATCCTGAACCCTGGCACCAGGGAGGCAACAGACCATCCTCGCGTCTTGTCTGCCACCACAGAATCTCCTGTCCGCTCCTCAGACAATGGAGTCACCCACCACTAGGGCTCTGCCCGACGTCAGTCTCGCCGGTCGAGACCCATCTCTAGGATTGGAGCCACCGACGTGTCTGCCGCTTGGACTGGAAACATCGTCTCCCCGGACAGTTCCCAACAGGGCGTACCTGTTTTCATTAGGCATAGCCACCTGGGTTTTCTGCACTCCACGATTTCCACCCTTTCTTCTCCGTCACACACCTTGGTTCTTCCCGTATCCTCGGCGTGACTAACTCACTGTAGGTCCTGTCCAGGAAACTCTCGTTTTCCCGGATGGCCCTGAAGTCATCCAGCTGCTTCTCCAGTGCCCTAACACAGTCCTTTAGGAGCTGAAGCTGGACGCACTTGCCACAGTTGTAGCAGCCAGAGGCTCCATCCGTGTCCCTGGGCTCCCACATGGCTCCCACATTCTGCAAGCCTCACACTGTCTCATCTGCCCCGATTTGTGTTCACCGCGTTCCGTCCTCTCGAGCTTTATGCGTAGCCTCCTCCCCTCAACCTCCTCGCCGAAGACTCTCGAGCCAAAGACTCACACTTTACCCACAAGGCACTTACCTCACAAAACGTGGGCCATATTTCCCGTTAGTCCAGGCAGGGCTGTAGGTTAACTTGGCGGGACAGGCAGAGTTGAGCTGGGTTTAGCGCTGCTTCTCTTCGCTGGCTGTGGGCCTGGAGGCACAGCTCCCGTCTGACTCACGACGTCTCTGGCCACCCCCGGGCGTGGGGCACTCGGGTGGGGACAGGGATGGTCCAGTGGCGGTTCGGCAGCGATTGCAGCGCCGGAGAGCCGGGATCGATCCTGGCTGCGGATGAGGCGCAGGTTTGTGTCCAGGGCTGCCGAGAGTGTTTTGGCACGTCTCTCTCCTCCAATCACCGCTCTCTATCCTCAGTCCCACCTCCACCTAGTTCCGCCTCTGACTGACACCTCCCTCCTCCAATGATCACGCTGAATCATCACGTCCCACATCCATTGCCTGCTGACCGACGTCTCTCTCGTCCAATCGGCGCCCTCGATCAACAGTCCCACCCCCACTGTCTTGCGGAAAGCGGAGATTTCACCGGGTTTTAAAATCGGGATTACAACAAATGGAGGGGGGTGGGGAATCCCCCACTTCTCAAAACAGGGGGGGGGGGGGGGGGGGGGGGGGGGCCGTGTTGATTCCGGGATTTCCGCCCCTGCTGCCTGCTGTATCTGCATGCTTACTTTCATTGACTGAAGAACAAGGACCCCCAGATCCCATTGTACTTCCCCTTTTCCTAACTTGACACCATTTAGATAATAATCTTCCTTCCTGCTTTTCCTACCAAAGTGGATAACCTCACATTTATCCACATTAAACCGCATCCGCCATGCATCTGCCCACTCACCCAACCTATCCAAGTCACCCTGCATTATCATAGCATCCTCCTCAAAGTTCACACTGCCACCCAGCTTTGTGTCATCTGCAAATTTGCTAATGTTACATCAGTTGGGGCAGGTTTCAGATTTATTTCCTCGCTGTGCTGGACGGGGATTGGAGCTAAAATAACTTGCATAATGGAATAAGGGTTGTCAAAAGGGGATGAATGGCATGTAACCAGAGAAATATCCAGTGCAGTCACAGTGAACGACCAAGGTTAGTAAAAGGGGGGAGATACATTCAGAGATCTCAGTGATGAGAGATTAATTTTCAGTGGTTTACTGCTTCATTTAAAATGAAAAGTTGATTCATTAATCTGGAAGAATCCTTCAGCCAATCCACAGCACCAGTCAAACAAAATAACTTATTTAGTTTCCCAATTCTATGAGATTTCATCAGCAGTTTTGCTTACTCTTTATACATTCCTAGATTGTCAATTTTGCAATGGATCAGTGCAATAAATTTATTAATGCAAAGTGTTTACATTACAATGTGACCAATGAAGCCATTCCCGAGACAGTTCATTTCCAATGGTACATGGACCCTACTCTCCTCCTTTTGACTTGGTGCAGGCTCTAGGGAGCGTTAGCCCTCGTGGTGCATTGATTCTCAGTCGCCATCACGCTGTTTTCTTTTTCTGCCAACTGCACAAGATGGAGGAGACAGTGGTGTAGAATATGGCTGGACACAGCCTTGTTTAACACCCCTTGGATGTTCTGATTGTACTTCTTTCTTGCAGGAGGTGGGTAATATTCCGCCTCATTGTGGTAAGTAACAAAGAATGTGCATAGAGCTTTCTCATCAGAGTCATTCAGACCAAGTTCTGAAAGCACGTTTATCCACGTGGCCTCAAGTTCCCTATCCCAAACCTTCCTCTTCAAGACAGAAGACAAATTGGGCAGAATGCTGGCATACCCTGGATGTTTCTCCAACACACGAGAATGCAAAGACTGAAGCATGTCAACAACATAACTGAAGAATAGGTTAACTTCCACACTTGTGAACCTATAAAGCAAAAATAAAGAACAGGTTAAGTTGTCTATTGGGGATATCAAGAATTTTATATAATCAGCATTGCAAAATTGACCATTAAAGCTAGTTTGAAAGTATCAATCTACATCCTCAACTACCCAGATTCAAAATTGGCTCATAAACCAACAATTTTGCTGGGTGCAAAATGGCCTCTTCAATTCACAGAGGGGAATTGGGGATTTCTGGCAATGACAATGTTAATTGCCTTTTCCTAATTGACCTTGTGAAGGTGGAGGTGAGTGAGGTGTATAATCTGCTGCAGTCTTTGTGAGGTAAAGCGTGTGAGATAACTAATTCTGGGAAGTTTCCAAATAGTGAAGAAAGAATGGCAACAAAATGGTGACATAAAACCGCAGATACCAGAATCTGTAGCAAAAATAAAGGACAGCAAGTAGCAAGAGGAACTCAACGGGTCAGGCAGCATCTGTGGAAGGAAATGGACCGTCTACGTTTCTGGTCGAGACCTTTCATCTAGACTGAAAGAGTAGAGGGGAAGTAGACGGCATAAAGAGGTGGGGAGAAAGGTTGAGTAAGAACTGGGAAGCGATAGGTAGATACAGGTGAGGAGGAGTTGATTGGCAGATGACAGTCAGGTAGGAGAGAAAGGGTGGAGACAGTGATAGAGACTGGGAGGTAATTAGTGGAAAACAAAAGGCTGCAGATTCTGGAATTGGATGGAAAAGGGAGGTTAAGAATGGAAGGGGACGAGGGGTGGAGGCAAACGGGAAGATCAGCTGAGGGGTGTGATGAGCAGTCGGAGGAAGAAGGGATCCAGTGGGATGAGAATATGGGAGAGGGGAGGGATGAAACAGGGTGGTAGAGGACTCAAGAGACTGCAGGTGGTCATTGATGTAGAGGAGGAATGGCAATTATTTGTCAAAGTCAGGATGGCATGTGGCTGTGGAATTGAACATAATGGAATCTATGAGTTTGCAGCTCATCCGGATAGTTACACCTTGCAGATGCTGGAAAAATTTTGAGGAGTTCTCCCCATAGAATACATTATCTCCAAACTGCATTTATTGTCTCAGTATTCATAGAACGAGGGAAGGTCATTAGTAAAATAGCTGAAGATGGTTACTCCCCTGAAATATTTCTGATACTGATACCAAGATACTCCAATGATATCCTGGGTCTGAGATGATTAATATCTTACAATCATGATAATCTTCCTTTGCGATACATATGTTGTGTGGAGGAATGATTCACTATCACTTTTACTGAGCATCTTTTTGTCGCAAACAATCAAAATCTATCAAGAAGTCAAGAAATCTATCAACAGGAATTGAGCTGTTTTGTCTATATTTGGAGCAAGGCACAAGAAAGATGTAAAGCTAAGTGGTCAAGGCAGACTCAAACGGAGCACCAGTAACCAGGGTATTGGTGAATTTTCAATTCTACCTGCCATCAAATAGAAAGATTGGGCAGTCATGGACTGGTTTAATGAGTCCAACTTTGAGTGAAGTATGCACTGGGAAATGTTTTACTGTCAAATACATGGCAGAATCATTAGCACTGCAACGTTGATTTATTGGGTTCATGACTTCATATCAAGTGAAGTGAATCAAACTGGTTGATATCTTGCTTCTACATTGTCACAATCCGCAGGAAGAGGCCAATATGGATCATCCACTTGGCACTGTGGAAGATGGATTGTCACATAGCATGTCAGATAATGCTTCAGCCTTAATGTTTTCATCCATATATTATTGCTGGAAGGTGATTTGCACAGTGCTTGATCTTTTTGTTGTGTGGTGCTAGATTTGTTCAGAATCTATTCCCATTTCGCATGCTGACTGTAGCTCTCAACATAATGATGGTGTCATCAGTGTGAAAGTGGGAATTTATCTCCATAAGGACAATATAGTAGTCACCCATCAATGAATAGATCATTGTTGCCTCCACTGATATGTATGTTCAATATGTGACCAATGCTATTACAAACATAAATGGGTGGTATTACAATGCTATTACACATCTGCTACAGATCACGTTTTTCCTTCATGGTTCCCCCACCACCCTAGTCTTTCTGAAACCCGTGTCTTCCAATATATAAACAACACAATCACTGCTGATGCTTTTGATGATGGGCATTGAGGGTTTTTACACAAAGTACATTCTGTGTCTGCAATACCGTAAGTGATCCTTCCCAGCAGAAATCAATATGGAAGAGAACTAATTCATCAACTAAGGGAGGGTGGTAGGTAGTGACCAGAGAAAGTTGCATTGCCCCACAGATTTCATAGGGTCCAGAATGAACATAGAAGAATGAATTCCACCGAACTGTATACACACCGAGCCAATAACTTGAATGCATTTTTTTGACTGGGAGGGCAGGTGATGCCCTGAATGATGATAATCTTGGAAGACTAGCTAAAAGGTATGATCTTATGAGTGTAACTATGTCATGCAGTTGGTTGACTAGTCTGAGAGTTCACTGACCCAATTAAGACACAACTCCCAAAATGTCAGTGAGGAGATCATTGCATGGTTGGCTCGGCTGATTGTGTTTTTGCTCCAGTGTCAGGGGCAGTGCTGGCAATCCATGTCTTTTAATGGCAGTCTTGCACAACTGTGACATGCTCACCCACAGAGCAAGGCAGTTTTTCGTGATGTGGGCTTTGAAGTCATATATAGGTCAGACAACATGAGATCTCTGGGTCTCTTTCCCTGAAGGATGCTTGGTTAATTAGGTGGGTTTTGTGTCTCCAGGGCAGCTTTGGTGGGATTTAATTGTGCTTCTCAAGATCATTGATCAGACTTCTGGATTACTCACCCAGCCATATAACCACCATGGAACTACTTTAATATGGCATGGATACTCTTTACAAGACTGAAAAGCATAATCTGCTAGCATGGAACAGATAACACCAAATAACCCCCCGATTGATTATGACATTTAAATTAAAGGTCTTGAGTTTTTGAGAAATGTTTGTGATGGCTCAACACCCACTGAATTCTCCCAGAAAGAAGGAGGGACACCAGCAGTGGCTAACAAGATCATTTTTACTTATACGTCTTTTATTCTTTTTCTTGTCACCTATTGCACTTCTCTAGAGATGCTGTCTGACACGCTGAGTTACTCCAGCTTTTTGTGTCACACATTGGTAATGGATATGCTTCCTAAGTATAATGGATGTAGAAGTATAATAGCTGTTACAATTTACTTATTAAGCAGGTTCAATAAACTTGGAAGGTAATGTCTCTTGAGTCCACCTGTCTTTCTTAAGGCTAGAATTAAATTATCATGTTACATTGGTTGAACCAAGCCAACATGTCTGAAGAACTAGCAATAAAACAAAGATTCTTTCTTCCAATATCCATTGACCATTTAAAAAAAAAACACACAATCACACAAGAGATCCTCCTTAGATCTTCCAATCCCAATGATAGCAATCCCAATAGTCTTGTGAAATTTGACTATCCCCATGTCACCTGTGGTCCAGGAGCACTGACCACATCTCATCCTGTCCAGCTTGTTTTGCAATGTTTTCAGAGTGTGGCTCAAAGGATTGCATGAGATACTTTGCATTCTGGTCCAATTCCTGGTATTGAGCTGTCAGTTCCTCTATTCTCTTCTCCAGCCTATACATTGAAATAAAGGAAATACAGGTTTAAAGGTGTACAACTTTTTGTGGTCAAACATTCATCATTAAACCAATGAAAACCCATGATTATGAGTTGGTGCCAGTACCTCGAAGATGGCAGTGCTGACTGGCATTATTCAACCTATTTTAATAATGTATGGATTTGGAGAATCATTGAAATCACATTAATTCTGAAAATTCTAAAAAGCCTTTAGAGAAGAACAAATCAACATATTGTGTAGAAGGAACTGCAGATGCTGGTTTACACCAAAGATAGACACAAAATGCTGGAGTAACTCAGCAGGTCAGGTAGCATATCTGGAGTAAAGAAATAGGCGATGTTTCAGGTCGAGTCCTTTCTTGTCTGCAGGCAGCGTGAAAAATGGTCTCGACCCGAAACGTCAACTATTCCTTTTTTCCAGAGATGCTGTCTGACCAACTGAGATACTCCAGCATTTTGTGTCTATCTCCAAGTCAACATTTTGGCAGCTTTTGCCAAGAGTTAGGATATTAAGATATGACAAGCAAAACAAAAGGAAAATAAACCCAAAAGGGTAAGCATTCATCTGCAAGGCGAGCTGAGAATTAACAATGTCTGACTCTTATTTAACCCCTGCTTAAGTGAAAAAGATTCAATATGGTTCCAAGGAAGGTCGTCATCGGTGACTCTCCAGGTTACCATCTCAATTAATATGGCAACTTATTTATAAGAAGTTGGAGGTGAAGAGTAAGGTTATAACTGCCCAATACTGATAGAGGATAAGTGACGACTCTGATACACGCATTAGTAGTTGCCTACACAGCTTACATCCTCATCCTCTTCAGTCCTCATCCCCTTGAAGACAATTCCCCACTTTTTTTTAAGATCAGTTGCCTCTTTTCAATAAAGGCATAGACTATTTTCTAAATGGGGAGAGGATTCAGAAATTGGAGGTGCAAAGACGCTCTGAAGTTCTGGTGCAGGATTACCCAAAAAGATGATTTTCAAGTTAAATTGATCGTAAGAAATGTAAATGCAATGTTAGCATTTGTTTCAAGAGTACTAAGATATAAAAACAGGGATGTAATGCTGCGGCTTTATAAGGCGCTGGTGGTCAGACTGCATTTAGAATATTATGAACAGTTTTGGGCCCCATATATGAGGAGGGATGTGCAGGCGTTGGAGAGGGTCCAGAGGAGGCTTAGGAGAATGATCCCAGAGATGATTGGGTTAACATGATGAGTCTCCTTCCATTTTTACTGGTTAGGCTTGATAATAAAGTAGCGATGTTACAAAACATACCTTCAGCGGTGCTGCAGTTCTGCCACTGGCTGTTTGCGCAACTTTGGCGCCTTTGACGGGGGGGGGGGCGGGATTAAAATGCCGTTTTGCACTGCCTGTCTAGGCGGATTTCCTCGGGCTACTAGCTGCTAATGAAAAATCGATCGGACTTTCGTTCGCGCTATATTTAAAAAAAAATTTGCTGGACAATTTAATATTTGGATTAAAATAAAAAGTGATTTCTAATGCCCTCAACGCCTACAACGTGATGGATCGCAAGAACGGGACAAAACAAAAGGTAAGTCGTTTATTTTACATGTAATCTTGCTTCTTGGGATTGCTTTAATTTAATTTTACGTTGTGAAAATGTTATTTGGGCCCCATACGAACCGGCAGTGTTTTTCCTGCCGATATGCGCTTCAAATTCACCGCAAATGCAACGTTCCAATCAATCGCGTTCCAGAAGCAAGATGATTAAAATGCCCTTTTTATGTACAATCATGTCATAAGCAGTCCAAATTGTCTATATTTTGTGTTAATCTCTCTCCAAGATCATTATTTTTAAACTAAATATTCACAACAGTTTGAGTCACATGTATTGTGCAAAAAACAATAATTTTTATTATATTTTGAGAGGGTGTTTCTGGATTAATTTATGGGAATTAAACATTAAATTCCTTCCATCTGGCATATAAATTCATGATAGTGAGATTTAAAAATTATGTTATATTGTGAATTCCTGTGTGAATGGGATTAGTTTGTTAGGCTATTTTAAAAAATGATAATTTTCTTAAGAAATGGAATCTATAAGACACTCTTAATGGGAAAGGCATGTCATGCGTGGTTTGAAGAGCAAAAACTTGTAGTTTACAATGCCAAAATTGAAAAGTTGAGAAAAAACAAGGTGCACAGAGTTGCTTATTGGTTACAATCTGAGGAGTATGATGATGCTACTGATTATTATATGCCAATGTACCAGCTAGCAACTGATCTTCTCCATAAAGACTTGGTCTATTGCTAGAAATTGTAATTTATTTACCTATCTGTTACGTATTTACAGCAAATAATACAACATTAAATTTCTGATCTGGAGAATATCACATTTTTGAATTTTCAAGGCAGTCTGGGTATTTATTACTATTTCCATCACAACGGTCAATTTTGTAATTAGCTACAATTAGGTAATTAACTAATTATGTGCTTTAATTTCAGGTCATCCAAGTAAGATGTTTTATATTTGTTTCAGAATGCTTTCATCTATAATAACTGAAAATGTCATTCAGTTCTCTTAATTTTCAAGAAAGTTATGGGCTTTTGACTATTCTTGATCACAGCTTTTGTGTTAAGTCAATGGAAAAGCAATCGAGAACAAGATGCTAATTTTTGAGTATGAAAATGACCAGACTTGTTTTAATACTGAAGATATGAAAGTGAATTAGGTGTCAAATTAAACTTCTTATTATGCTTTATCTGACGGGATAAATTGGAGACTTGATTTTAAAAATCTCAACATTTTGTAACATTGCTAAATAGAGCGGCTACTATTGTCAAGGTGTTAATGAGAGAAATTGTCCCTAGATTTGGCATCCCTATTCGATTTAGTTCAGATAAAGGTCCACACTTTATTGGACAAATCAATAAAGAATTTTGTGAACAGCTGGGGATCCAGCAGCACTTGCACTGTGCTTATCGACCACAGGCTGCTGGACTTGTAGAAAGATCAAATCTAAATTAGCTAAACAAAGGGGACTATGAAGGCATGAGAGAGCTGGCCAAGGTAGATTGGAAAGGGATCCTAGCAAGAATGACGGTGGAACAGCAATGGCAGGAATTTCTGGGCATAATCCGGAAGATGCAGGATCATTTCATTCCAAAAAGGAAGAAAGATTCTAAGGGGAGTAGGAGGCAACCGTGGCTGACAAGAGAAGTTAGGGATAGAATAATACTAAAAGAAAAGATGTATAGATTCAGGATCAGTCCTGTGGATTGGAGGATAGCTAATGTTATCCCATTTTTAAGAAAGGAGCGAGAGAGAAAACGGGGAATTACAGACCAGTTAGCCTGACTTCGGTGGTGGGAAATATGCTGGAGTCAATTATTAAAGAGGTAATAATGGAGCATTTGGATAGCAGTAAGAGGATTAGTCTGTCAACATGGATTTATGAAAGGGAAATCATGCTTGACTAATCTTCTGGAATTTTTTGAGGATGTGACAAGTGAAATGGATGAAGGGGAGCCAGTGGATGCAGTGTATCTAGACTTTCAGAAAGCCTTTGATAAGGTCCCGCATGGGAGACTGGTAACTGAAATTAATGCACATGCTATTGGTGGTAGGGTGTTGACGTGGATAGAAAATTGGTTGGCAGACAGGAAGCAAACAGTAGGAGTGAACGGGTTATTTTCAGAGTGGCAAGCCATGGCAAGTGGAGTGCCGCAAGGCTCGGTGTTGGGACCGCAACTGTTTACCATATATATTAATGATTTGGAAGAGGGGATTAGGAGCAATACTAGCAAGTTTGCGGATGACACAAAGCTGGGTGGCAGTGTGAACTGTGAAGAGGATGTTAGGAGGTTGCAGGGTGACCGGGACAGGTTGAGTGAGTGGACAGATGCGTGGCAGATGCAGCATAATATAGATAAATGTGAGGTTATCCACTTTGGTGGCAAAAACAAGGGGGCAGATTATTATCTCAATGGGGTTAGGTTAGGTAAGGGGAAGGTGCAGCGAGACCTGGGTGTCCTTGTACACCAGTCACGGAAAGTTCGCGTGCAGGTACAGCAGGCAGTGAAGAAAGCTAATGGAATGTTGGCCTTCATGACAAGAGAATTTCAGTATAGGAGTAAAGAGGTTCTTCTGCAGTTGTATAGGGCTCTGATAAGACCACATCTGGAGTATTGTGTGCAGTTTTGGTCTCCTAATTTGAGGAAGGGCATTCTTGTGATTGAGTGCAACGTAGGTTCATGAGATTGATCCCTGGGATGGTGGGACTGTCATATAAGGAAAGATTGAAAAGACTAGGCTTGTATTCACTGGAGTTTAGAAGGATGAGGGGAAATCTTATAGAAACATATAAAATTATAAAAGGACTGGACAAGCTAGATGCAGGAAAAATATTCCCAATGTCGGGCAAGTCCAGAACCAGGGGCCACAGTCTTAGAATAAAGGGGAGGCCATTTAAGACTGAGGTGAGAAAAAAACTTTTTCACCCAGAGAGTTGTGAATTTGTGGAATTCCCTGCCACAGAGGGCAGTGGAGGCCAAATCACTGGATGGATTTAAGAGAGAGTTAGATAGAGCTCTAGGGGCTAGTGGAATCAAGGGATATGGGGAGAAGGCAGGCACGGGTTATTATTAGGGGACGATCAGCCCTGATCACAATGAATGGCGGTGCTGGCTCGACGGGCCGAATGGCCTCCTCCTGCACCTATTTTCTATGTATCTATTTATCTAAAGGGGGAGACTGAACTTGGTTGGATTAAATTATTCCCAATAGCTTTATTTCAGATGAGAGTCATGCCTGTAGGGAAATCTAGACTGAGCCCAGCTGAAATTGTTTATGGTAAACCCTTAAGAACACCTTGGAATCAGAATGCAATGAAGATAATTAACTTCCATCATATGACTGTGGAGATGACTGACTACATTCTAGCTTTGACCAGAGCATTGTACTATAGAGTAAGGGCAGCCGATAGCGAGATGACTATGTTAGTAACTTCAACTAAAGTGAAACCTGGAGACTATGTCATTATAAAGAATTGGGTAAGGAAAGGATTAGAAGTTTGCTGGGAGGGACCTTACCAGGTTCTCCTAACTACTCCAACAGCAGTGAAAGTAGATGGAAGGAGTGCATGGGTACATCTCCACCACTGTAAGAGTATCAGTGGAAATAAGGACTGCTAACTTACTTTATTCCAGGTTCTCTTAGAAACTTCATACTCTACTATGGATCAAGAGGGATTGTAAATACTGTTAATAATGTTGCAAGATGTTTGTGTTACTGTTTGATGATTGGCTGAAGTGTGAAGCCTTTTTTGAATTGTTTATACTCCCCAGGAGAATGTTGCATTACTTGATTGATTGACTTCCTTCCTGAAGCTTCTGTAGAAACATTGTAATGAGGTGCTCTGTAATTGGGTTGGGGAACTGGCAATAACACTTTAATGTAATCGATATTGTGATATGTTTGTTGGGGTACCACCCCCATGTAGACCTGCCCCACAGGGTTTGATCAGCCATGATCACAATGAATGGCGGTGCTGGCTCGAAGGGCCGAATGGCCTCCTCCTGCACCTATTTTCTATGTTCCTATAAAAGGTAACCCCCACGAGGTTCGTTGTCGATTTTTGGAGGAGCGCTTGGGACTGCATAACATTTTGGGAGTATCTGCTTGCAAGGATCGATCCCGCGGTGGTTAGGTATTGTATAGGGTATTCGTTATTGTTTCATAAAATAAAAGTTTAGTGATCCAGTGCTTGACTCTGTGTTTTACTGAACTAGACTAAGGGGGATTAGCTCATTTACAATAAGAAGCGAACTCTGACCAGAGGACACCCATCGCCTCTGCCCTGCACAGCAGCTGCCACAGCCTGCCCCTACCTGCCAATCCTGTGGCGGAGAAGTTCTGTGGACACCCTCTCAGAGGAAGCCTTCAGCTGTCGTCCCTTGGCCGCTCCCTCCTGCCTATCGGCCTTCATGGCCCTATTCATTATTCAGCAGACCCACCACCAAACTGCCTCCATGCAACGCCCAGGCAGTTGAGCGAGTAAACTTGGTGAACAGCTGTGTGGGGAACGGGCTGGCCCTGTCCCAGCAGCTCAGTGACACCTATTTTAAACCACGGCAAAAAATAGCAAGGTGGAATTGGGCAGTGATCAGCTCAGTGACTTGCAATTCACTACCCTCTGCATTAAAGCCTCGACAATGTGATTATTTTTTTTTTACAATCCATCAGCAAACTTCTATGAGATGCCAATAAGTAATTAATGAAGGCCGCTGTAAAGTTAACCTGTTAACTAGAATAGTCATCTTTGAAAACTGAGCCTGATGTTTATTAAGTTCAAATGATTCTAAATATAAAAGTGATTACACTTGATAAATGCTGTTGGATATTGAGCTGCTGTGTGGTTTGCACGGGAACTGGCAGCAGTGCTCGCTCTTCTCTCTCGTGTTTGGGTCTGCTTATAAAACTACTCAGTCGTCAGGAGATCTGTGGTCGGTGCAACACCATCCTACTGCCTGCCCGCCCCATGTCCGGGAGCAGGAAGCTCGATCCATCACCATTCTAGAATCTGTTTAACACCTCGAACGGCGTGAGGCAGTGTGATCAACCTGCCTGTGTACCGTGAAACGGGATCGATTCAACACACACTACAAGTCTGTATACAGTGAACGGGAGCGGGTGGTCGATCCTACATACCTTACAGTCTGTGTGTACGGTGACTGGGAGCGGGTGATCGATTCAGTCTGTACAGAGTGACGGGGAGCGGGATCAGTTCTACACACCCCAACAGTTTGTGTACAGTGACGGGAAGCGGGATCGATTGTGCACCAAGCCACTGTTTGCATGGAAAATTAACCAGCGTCTGGGACAAGTGCCGATCCTCGCCCCTTTTATGACACTACTCCCTGACTGCGGTAATTGATACTTGTGTTAGATTATTGCTCAAGAGAGTTGGAATGATTTTCAATGACATTTTCTGTGCGTGCAATCGGCCGGAGACGCTAAGATACCGGGCGATCCTGAATCACATGAATGTAGTCGATAGTGTTATTCCAGGAAGTCGGGGCAGCATTTTCACCAGCAAAGTGCAATTTGTTCGGGAAGCTGTTCCTATTGTTCACATTAGTGAGATGAACGGGGCCCGGACTGTATGTAACGCGATTCAAGCTACTGCCAGCACCGTGATCGATTATAAAAGCTGTCCCTTTTATAAATTGTTTCAGGATACTTTCAAGATTATTTGTAATAATGTCTGGCCTGCTTATTACACTGATAACGCTGGGAACAGTGTGATTGTAAAATAAAAGCAGAAGATCAGGCTTCAGATTTTCAGCATCTGCAGTATTTTGTTTTTGACAGCAGGATCATAGGTTCGGAATTCATAGAGACTTCACACTCAGTTCCAATTGGTCTGTTAAAGCGCTTACTTTAGTTAGTTTACAAGGTCAGACAAGCGGTACAGAGGCCTGAAGTCTACACGGCCAGGTTCAGCAACAGCTACTTTCAGCTTCTTGACTTGCATAACCCTAACCTGCATCGGTAGCGGACCACCTCTTGCACTACCACTTGTGGTTTACACAAATGTCTTGTTGTTTTAGCATAGTTTTCTTTTTATTGGCTTACAGAATCTATGTATAATTTATGTTTATATGTGTTGTCTGATTCTATGTATCTGTGATGTTGCTGCAATCAAAGCATTTTCACTGTACCTCGTCATACTTGTGCATGTGACAATAACTCCACTTGACGAGTTAACCTGCAAGTCGAATCAGTAGTAAAGAAAGCAAACTCAGGGTATTTCAAGAAGACTCGTATACAGAACAGGGATGTAATGTTGAGGTTCTTTTAGGCGCTGGTTAGGCCACACTTGGAATATTGTGAGCAACTTTGGGCACCATATCTGAGGAAGGATGTGCTAGCTCTAGAGAGGGTCCAGAGGAAGTTTACAAGAATGATCCCAGGGATGAGTAGGTTAACATATGATGAGCGTTGGTCAGCACTGGTCCTGTACTCGCTGGAGTTTAGAAGAATGAGGGGGGAACCTCATTGAAAACGTCAGAATAGTGAAAGGCTTGGTTAGAGTGCATGTGGAGAGGATGTTTCCATTAGTGGGAGAGTCTACAACTAGAGGCCATAACCTCAGAATTAAAGGACGTTCTTTTAAGAAGATGAGGAGAAATTTCTTTAGTCGGAGGTGAATCCGTGGAATTATTTGTCACAGAAGGCTGTAGAGGCCAAGTCAGTAGATATTTTTAAGGCAGAGATAGACAGATTCTTGGTTAGTACAGGTGTCAGAGGTTTTGGGGAGAAGGCAGGAGAATGGGGGTTAGGAGGGAGAGATAGAACGGCCATGATTGAATGCCAGAGTAGACCCGATGGGCCGAATGGGCCAATTCTCCTCCTATTCATTATGACATGTAGACAACCTGCAGAGAATGCAATAGCCACGATACAGATCAAGTACGATTAATAACATTCTCTGTGCTGTTAGTCAGAATCAACTACTGGATTATGATTTTGCTGCATTTGATTCACAATGTTGTTTGCACTACCTTCAGGGATCTGAGTGGTTTCAGAAAATCCTAATAAATGACAGCCACTATCTCTGAATGTTGTAAGAGTTAATTACATCAATAGACATTATTAGCGAAACAATGGGGGTGTAACATTTAACATTACCTTTAATCATGAGCCAAAGCGTGAATAATAATAAGGTCACCGATTCAACCACATTGGTTAGGAGCAGTTTTATTTGTTGTACACACAAAATGCACAATAATATTTGAAGTAACAGATGACAGCACTAAAAATATTTCAATATTATCCACTTTTATGTTGGGTGTACAGGGTTGAAGTTTGGGATCTAGGAATTCACTCCAGCCACCTCTGACCAACTCCCACATCCTTCCCATCAGATCAGAGGACGCCCACCCACCTTCTCAAATGCCCCATAGTGCTTCGCCTTCTCCTGCTCATTCACAGGACATTTGTGCTACGATAAACCGCATCAGTACTTTCACTCACGCATTGCTGACTGCTCACGTCTACATGTCTTTTGTCAACATTCACTTTGTCAAGGTCTGTCATTTTCAAGAGTTGGCTCCTTTGGTGAACTCATACCTTCTTTTTTTTTCAGTGGCCAAGACCAGCTCACGGTCCTCTGTGGACAGGGAACGCGGTCGGAGGTCTTTATCGAGGCGCCGCAGTCTCGATGCCTCCCGGATCGCGAAATGAAGGTACAGAGAATCGAGAACTGAAGGGACAACAGCAGCTAAAGTGCTTGGTAAACATTGAAAATATTGGGAATTATCGCGTTTGCTCACTGCATTTCATCAAGTAAGGCATTATTTGTGTTTTTTCTTGATTCCTTTGGCATCTAAAAATTTTCAGAAGTGATAAATCTGGCTGTACATTTTTCTTCAGATGCGTTTTCATTTTGTATGTAAAAACCCACGAGAACCATGGGCGATTAAAAAAAATTACAGCCAGATTTATCACTTCTGAAACTTTTTAGATGCCAAAGGAATCAAGAAAAAACACAAATAATGCCTTAGTTGATGAAATGCAGTGAGCAAACGGCCAATGTTCGCCAAGCACTCTGGCTGTTGTTGTCCCTTCAGCTCTTGTTTCTATCTACCGTCATTTCTCCTCACTTTTGGAATTCTGAAGTAGGCTAAATGTCTCTCACGCTTATCCCGATTTCCATAATTATTTACAGCGCAAAAATTGACAATTTCAGCGGGTTTTAACGGGCCCGCTACGCTGGAAACAATGGTAAGTGCCTACCTGCAGTTCATCGCGTGTAATCCATTTGGAGTAGCGTAGCAACAGTACGGGTCATGGGTCGTGACCCGACTGCCGTGAAACCTCCCTATAGGGGGGTTGCACGTAAGGTCATCGGGCGTGACGCTCGGAGCATCTCAATCCTTCTGGAGTACAAGGCAGCTTCCGGCATACACTGGTAACACACAAAACGCGTATTGTCTTACCCGCCAAAAATGGTCAACTTTTGCGCTGTAAAAATGTGTGGAAATAGGGGTAACCCGTGAGTGAAAACCGCTAAAATTACTGCTGCTCACTGACTTGCGAAAGAGAAGCGTGCCGGCGGATTGAGGGCAAGTTCCAGCCCACGCCAGCCCGGGGCCGGAGACACTCTCCAGTCTGAACCCGAGCACTAACGTGCAAGCGGCCGAAGGAACGCATCCTTCAGGACAGCCCCCACTCACCTCACGGGGTCAGCGCTGTCTGGCCACGGCCACCCTCCGCCCCGTCTCCCCATGCGCGGCCGCATTGTGACGGGCTGTGGGTCGGCAGCGCCCACACACACGGGGCCAGATGGAGCGGGGCCATAAACCCAGCAACGTCCCAGTCAGCTGCAGCAGAGTTGGTGACAGTCTGGTCCCTCCGCCCACCCAGTCACTGACCGCGCTGCACCGGCACCAGCACCCGACCCCCACACCGAGTAGATTCACCCCCCCGACCCCCACACCGGGAAGGAAGTCAATCAATCAAGTAATGCAACATTCTCCTGGGGAGTATAAACAATTCAAAAAAGGCTTCACACTTCAGCCAATCATCAAACAGTAACACAAACATCTTGCAACATTATTAACAGTATTTACAATCCCTCTTGATCCATAGTAGAGTATGAAGTTTCTAAGAGAACCTGGAATAAAGTAAGTTAGCAGTCCTTATTTCCACTGATACTCTTACAGTGGTGGAGATGTACCCATGCACTCCTTCCATCTACTTTCACTGCTGTTGGAGTAGTTAGGAGAACCTGGTAAGGTCCCTCCCAGCAAACTTCTAATCCTTTCCTTACCCAATTCTTTATAATGACATAGTCTCCAGGTTTCACTTTAGTTGAAGTTACTAACATAGTCATCTCGCTATCGGCTGCCCTTACTCTATAGTACAATGCTCTGGTCAAAGCTAGAATGTAGTCAGTCATCTCCACAGTCATATGATGGAAGTTAATTATCTTCATTGCATTCTGATTCCAAGGTGTTCTTAAGGGTTTACCATAAACAATTTCAGCTGGGCTCAGTCTAGATTTCCCTACAGGCATGACTCTCATCTGAAATAAAGCTATTGGGAATAATTTAATCCAACCAAGTTCAGTCTCCCCCTTTAGATAAATAGATACATAGAAAATAGGTGCAGGAGGAGGCCATTCGGCCCGTCGCATTATCGCATTTGCTCGCTGAATTTCATCAAAAGTAAGTTAATAATGCCTTAGTTTTGATGAAATTCAGCGAGCAAATGCGATAATTCCCGATATTTTGGATCTTAAAATCTCCACGGCAATTGTCAGCTGTTCATTTCCGCGGCTTTCTACCTTCAGTTCCCTCTTGTAATTACCTCACTTTCTATCTTTTGTTTTGCCTGAAAATATAGGTCGCTGTGCTTCAGGGTCACCCCGACTAGCACAGAAAATTTCAGCTCAAAAATCGGCCGTTTTCCATGTTTTTAACGGGTGGGAAAGTGCGTGTTTCCCCATTCACTTACATGTACCAAACTGAGAGATGTCCTCCAGTCAGAATTTTCGGTCACGTGAGGGGGGGATCTACGCTCATTTGACCTTTGGTGAAATCACCCTATATGTATTTCTATTCTATTTCAAATCTGTCAATATTTTCAGTGCGTCTTTGCTGCCCTCATTCCCAGTCACCTCCTCTTTTGGAACTAAAGATTACCACCTCATCCAACTCATTCTTATCCACGAGAGACCAGCTAGAATAGTCTAATTCCCATGCTAACCAAATAAATCCGTTTTTCTTCAAATGTAGTCTAAAACAAAGCAGCAAAAAAAAATGTGTGTTGGAAAATTAATTGAAATGACATCCAATAGTCTGTAAATCTTCCAGTACAGCATCACCAAGGTCTCGAAGGTGCTGAATTAATGAAATGTTACAGGAAATGTGTGTGCATTATAAAACAGCTCCAATGTAAAATACCAGCCAGTCACCATCTTCATATACATTCTGGCAGCATACTCAACCCTGCTCTGTTCCCATAGCCCAACATTATTATTTATTTTAGGTTTTTATCCCTTCCCCTTTATAAACCACAATCGATTAGTTTCCACCACTTTTCCAGGCAGTGTTTCCAATAATTTACACTAAATTAAACCCTCCACTGGCAAACATTTTGGTCTCAATTGTTTTCTTTGTCCATGACCACCTCCAAAACCTTCTTATGGATGTTTCTCTTCCTTGCCTGTTGCCTGTTGGCTGTCTTGTTCTCCTCTGGACCCAATGTTGATTTCCCTTTGGGAATTTTGTACTTTGGTCTTTGGGAATAGAGGAGATTCTTGGAGAAAACCAGAGGAATGTTCCCATGGAATAGTAAGACAGCCAAAGTTGTTGCTGTAAACAAATGAGTATAATTAGTCATAGAATTCTCAACATCTTCAAAGTAAATTGGATAGCAGTCAACATCGTTATCAAGAGCAGGAAAGTATCCAATGTTCTATAGATTCAGGATCAATTCCTGTGGATTGGAAGGTAGCTAATGTTATCCCACTTTTTAAGAAAGGCAGGAGAGAGAAAACAGGGAATTATAGACCAGTTAGCCTGACATCGGACGTGGGGAAGAGAGTTGTGAGTCTGTGGAATTCTCTGCCTCACAGGGCGGTGGGGGTCAGTTCTCTAGATACTTTCAAGAGAGCTAGATAGGGCTCTTAAAGATAGCAGAGCCAGGGAATATGGGGAGAAGGCAGGAACGGGGTACGGATTGGGGATGATCAGCCATGATCACATTGAATGGCGGTGCTGGCTCAAAGGGCCGAATGGCCTATTCCTGCACCTATTGTCTATTGATTATGTGATACTCAAGGAATGCATTGAAGGGTCTCAAGATCCACCAGGGCAGGGAAAAGTGCTTGGGAGAGCTTGGTGTGGGGCCTCTGTTTGGTAACTTTTATTGCTGTTATCAACATGAGGACCAAAGTTGTGCCAATAAAAGTCAAAGAAGCCATTATGAGACTGAGAAACAAGAATAAAACTGTTAGAGACATCAGCCAAACCGTAGGCTGACCAAAAGCAACTGTTTGGAATATCATTAAGAAGAAAGAGAGCACTGGTGAGCTTACTAATTGCAAAGCGACTGGCAGGCCAAGGAAGACCTCCACAGCTGGTGACAGAAGAATTCTCTCTATAATAAAGAAAAATCCCCAAACACCTGTCAGATAAATCAGAAACACACTTCAGGATACAGGTGTGGATTTGTCAATGATCACTGGCTGCAGAAGACTTCATGAACAGAAATACAGAGGCTGCATTGGAAGATGCAAACCACTAGTTAGCTGGAAAAATAGGATGGCCAGGTTACAGTTTGCCAAGAAGTACTCAAAAGAGCAACCACAGTTCTGGAAAAAGGTCTTGTGGACAGATGAAATGAAATGAATGAAATGAAATGATTCAATTTATTGTCATTGTCAGTGTACAGTACAGAGACAACAAAATGCATTTTTAGCATCTCCCTTGAAAGGGAGACACAGGGCGTCGCGGTGTGCCCGCGCCTGCCGCCGTAACATTCCATTACAGGCAAAGGTGGGTGAAGTGTCTTGCCCAAGGACACAAGGACAGTATGCACTCCAAGCGGGATTTGAACCGGCTACCTTCCGGTCGCCAGCCGAACTCTTAGCCCATTGTGCTATCTGTCGTCCTCAATGAGACGAAGATCAACTTATATCAGTGATGGCAAGAGCAAAGTATGGAGGAGAAGGAACTGCCTAAGATCCAAAGTATACCACCTCATCTGTGAAACACGGTGGTGGCGGTGTTATGGCCTGGGCATGTATGGCTGCTGAAGGCACTGGCTCACTTATCTTCATTGTTGATACAACTGCTGATGGTAGTAGCATAATGAATTCTGAAGTGTATAGACACGTCCTATCTGCTCAAGTTCAAACAAGTGCCTCAAAACACATTGGCTGGCGGTTCATTCTACAGCAAGACAATGATCCCAAACATACTGCTAAAGAAACAAAGCAGTTTTTCAAAGCTAACAAATTGTCAATTCTTGTGTGGTCAAGTCAATCACCCAATCTGAACCCAATTAAGCATGTCTTTTATATGCAGAAGTGAAAACTGAAGGGGACTAGCCCCCAAAACAAGCATAAGCTAAAGATGGCTGCAATACAGGCCTTGCAGAGCATCACCATAGAAGACACCCAGCAACTGGTGATGTCCATGAATCGCAGAATTGAAGTTGTCAGTGCATGCAAAGGGTATGCAACAAAATACTAAACATGACATTGTTGTGTCCCAAACATTATGGTCCTGAAATGGGGGGCTATCTATAAATGCAGCTGTACATTTTTACATGGGGAAACCAAAATGTATAAAATTGGCCTTTATTAAAATCTGACAATGTGCATTTCAACCACATGTGATTTTTTTCTATTAGAAATCACAAATTGTGGAGTACAGAGGCAAATAAATAAATGATGGGTCTTTGTCCCATTATGGAGGGCACTGTAAGTGGCACAGTGGCATAGCTAAGAGAATCACAGCCTCACAGCACCAGAGACCCAGGTTTACTCTTGGCCTCTGGTGCTGTCATTGTGGAGTTTGCATGTTCTCTTGTGACCATGTGGGTTTACCTCCACAGACTTTGGTTTCTACTCACATCCTGAATATGTACAGGTTAGTTGGCTAATTGCCCAACGGAAAAATTCCTTTACTGTTTGGGAATCTAAACCATGAGAAGATGGGTAAAATAACAATGGGATTAATGTAAATGGGTGGTTGATGGTTGGCAGTCTTCGTGGGCTGAAGAGCCGGCTTCCAAGCTGTATGTCTCCATGCCTCAAAGTTGTATTCCTTTCAAATCGCTCATATTGTTGATGTGACTTGTGAGAATGAACTGTATTTTCCAATCTCTTTTAACTTTATACATTATACTCCATGGTGCCGAGCTGTTTGAGCAGATCCACGAGAGCTAAGCAACCCTTCTACACGAGAGAAACATTCATTATTCACATTAAATTCCAGATAGCAATAAACATTGCTGGTCTTAGTAAACAGAATCTGCAGTTCCTTGTGTCTTATCAGTTTCATTTATTTACATACATTGGCATGCTTGCTCACATGGACATATCCACATGGATTGAGGTTTGGACGTTGATCTGGTGTGAACACGAGTCAACTTTCCCACAAAAAACAGAATGAACATTAACAACTGAACAAGATGGAACCATTCAGCCAATGCCCCACTGCTGACAGGACGGACCTCAATGGGGTAGTACACTGTAGAGTGTAGGCAGTGGGAATGGTCCCCGACCTCAATGTCCACTCCAGGCACCATGAAGTGAGCATGGAGTTTCCACATTCTTCCAGTGACCATGTGGGTTTCTTCCTGGTGTTTGTGTTTCCTCCCAACGACCTGCTGTTTTAATTGACAATAGTAAATTGCTCCCAAGTTTGGGTGGGAGCGCTAGAATCTGGTAAAACTTGATGAGAATGTGGACAGAATAAAATGGGATTCATAGTGGTTAACTTGTTGGGCTGAAGGATCTGTTTCCATCTCCACAACTCTCTATGACCCTCTCCATTCAAGTTTGTTAGGTTTCTTATGTATTAAACGGAAAAATGAGTTATGTGACCACTTTGCACATTATATTTCCTTCCTTGTTCACTACCCCTTCTGTCTAAGTTAATTTTGGTAGTTGCGTGATTATTATTCCATGACATTTGAATTCAAGCGCAACTCTCTTCCTCCACCTCTTTCCTCTTGGTCAGTAGTCTTGCCCTTTGGTGCAGCTGATCCTTTATCTCTATAACAGTTAGATCTAATGGTTTTACCTCTACTGCCATTAATGTTAACTTCGCAGAAAGATACTTGGACAGGATTGTGCAGCCACATGGACACATCGATGGAATTCAACAGCATATTGTTAACGTCACCATCAGACAAACTGCACAGAGCAGAGTGCATTGACCATGATGAATTAGAGTACTGACAGACTAATGTCAGGGTTTATCAGGACGCATGTGAAGGAAGAGATACTGTGACTTACCGATGAGTGGGCTAAGCCAGTACACGAGCATGTATTCCAGCAATGTGTTCCCAGAGCAGTGGAACGTCACAGAGAATGCTAGTGCTGGATTAAATAAAGCTGTGGTATATGGGCCAGCTACACAGGAGAGCAAATAATAGGTTAGACACCAGACATAGCAACAGATTAAACTCCCCATCACATCTTATGTTCTGCATTGATACACCAGGCTCAAGTCCATATCCCGCACAGAAACTGAAGCTGCAGTGGCCCATTTGGCTCCTCGAATGTGCTCCACCATTCAATAAGATCCACACTCATCTCTTATCTTGGTTCCATTTCCTGCACCAACCACAACTTCCCTCGATTATCTTCATATCCAAAGTCCCTCTGATTTTGGTCTTGAACAGTCGACAACTGATGCTCCACAGCCCTTTCGGATAGAGAACCCCAGAGGTTCACCACCCATTGGCGAAGTGATTTCTTTTCATCCCTGTCCTGAATGGCCAACTTGGGATAGTGACTGCCTGGTTTTAGTCACAATCATCAATTCTGAAACTACCCTGTTTATTTTTATGTTTCAAAAACATTTTTCCATTTCAATTAGATCATTTATTCTTCAAAACCCAGAGTATAGGCCGAATGTCTTTAATTCCAGATGCAGTCTCATCGGAGTACAATATAATTGGAGTGAGTTTTCTCATTTTTTAATCAATTTGTCTTTCAATAAAAAATGTTGGAGTATGATATGTTGGATGGGGAGGCCGGTGGCGTGAAAGGTGAGGAACCAGACAAACTTTTATCAATGTTCTGTCTGGATGGGAGGGGGAGCAAGAGCAGAACTATGGGACACAGAGGAGATGCGGGCTAGGGATCCATCTATGACAGAATGGGGGAAACCACGTTTACTAAAGAGGTCATCTCAGATATCCTACAATGGAAGGAGCTGCATCTTGGTTCAGATGTAGCAGAGATGGAGGAATTGAGAGTAGGACATAGCGTCTTTGTAGAGGCAGGGTGGGAGGAAGTGCAGTCCAGATAACTGTGGGAGTTGGTAGGTTTATAGTAGACATCAATTGATAGTCTGTCCCCTGTGATGGGAGACAGGGAGATCAAGAAAGGGGAGAGAAGTTTCCGTGATAGTCCCAGTGAATTTGAGAGCAGGGTGGAAGTGGTGAAGTTAATCAAATCCATGAGTTCCGCATGGGTGCAGGAAGCAGCCCCGATGCAGCCTTCGATGTAGCAGAGAAAGAGTTGGGGTTTAGGGCCAATATATGACTGAAACAAGGACTGTTTGACATAACTGACAAGGCAGGCAGGTATAGCTGGGCCCATTTGAAATAAATATGTAAGGATTGCATCCCCTTGATCCTCATCTTTCACTTCACCAGCCTCCGCATGCTGCACATCATACTCTGACATTTCCGTCACCTCCAACATGATCCCACCCCTAGCCACATCTTCCCATCTCCACCTATTTCAACTTTCTGCAGAGACCGCTCCCTCCGCAGCTCCTTACCTTACTCATCCCTTCCCGCACAAACCACCTCCGCCCCAGATACTTTCCCTTGCAACCACAGATGTAAAACCTGTCCCTACACCCCTCCTCTTCCAGTCAATCTGAAGAAGGGGCTCAACCTATCCATGTTCTCCAGAGATGCTGCCTGACTCGCTGAGTTACCCCAACACTTTGTATTCTGATATGCTACCCAGAACATACATTACCCAGACTAGACAACATTACCCATTCTGTTCAACATTACTCAGACCGAACCTTACCCAGATTGTTAATTACCCAGATGGTCCAACATTGCCCAGACTACACAATGTTATCTAGACTAAACAATGTGATCCAGATTGTACAATCACCACACAATGTAATCCTCTGTACAACATTATCAAGATGGTACATGAACCAGACTGTACGTTATCTAGACAATAGGTTACTCAGATTGTACGTTACCATGAGAAAAAAACGTTCCCCAGAGTGTGTACAACGTAACCCAAACTACACAATGTTACTAGACTGCTTCTCCTCCCATGGATGCCTCCTTACCTGCTGAGGATTTCCAGCATTTGCTGTTGTGATTTCAGGTTTCCATTATCTGCAGTTTTATTTTATTTTGAACCCAACATCACCTCACTGCGACTATTAATAGGAGAATCTGTTACTTATAGTTCCCCTGACTTTGAATGGAGCTTACCTGTGTACACCAAGGCAGTGATGGTCAGGGCTTTGGACAGGATCCTGTAGCCCAAAGCTGCTCCCTCAAACTTCATCACAACCAAGTGGAAAAGGAAAGCACAGGCTGCTTCAGCCAAGGCAGCGTGGCTCACAGATGTCTGAATGGCGGAGCTACAGTCAATGGCCATCATGTTCTGGATGAGGTGGAAGTCCGTCAGCTCCCAGGACCAGTACACTTTGGCAACCACACTGGCCAAGTGTGTCCCCCCGAACTGGGACAAGGTCTTCAGTGTAGCAACTGCCAGCGAAGAGTTGGAGCGTAGCAGCTCCTGCAAGGTGATCAGGGGGTTGGCCTGTGCGCCATCCAACGTGGCTTCATGGATCAAGAAGAGGATGAACAGTAGAGTCAGAACTACATCCATCCCAAACCCACCTCCCCATGGCCCGATGACCACCAACATCCTGAGCTCAAGCCAGAAGGCCCCCAGTTGGAAGCAAGTGGCCAACTCTGCCAGGAAGATGTAGACCTGAAGTGGCAAGAGTCTCCTGGAAACCATCCTAACCACCTGACAGAGAGCCAGAACAGCAAAGAAATATCCGCACGACACATTAAGCCCAGCCATGGTTTGCTCCAGACCTGACTCACTGTGAATCCTAACACTTGATGCTTTTTAAAAAAAAAAAGAGGATTAAATGGAAACGTGTACATTTGGCACGAAGTCAAGGACATTATGGGTAAATACACGTGTTCAAAGCAGAGCCAGGCAAGGGCTGGTCAATCATCAACAGACCATTTACACCTGGTTCCACAGCTTCTTCACAGATGTGGATGTCGAGTAAAACCACGTGGTGGTGCGACAGCATTTCTTTTCCAGGTTTTTACTCCAAAAAGGTAAAACATGTCATAAATGTCCAAAACATAGTCAGTGCCTTATAGCATGGATTCAGACCCTTCAGTCTAAATCATTCATGCTGACCAAGATGCCCCATCAATACCATATAACCCTAATCCTACCTCAACAGATCATTATGGTCCACCTCTTGCACTACCATCAACTTACTTCTTTTGTTCTAATTTATGTTTTTCATTAATGTCTTGTTTCTTTCACCGTCTCCTTTCTTTTAAAATAAGTAAAATTTATGTATAATTTTTTTTTTGTGTGCTGTCTGCTTCTAAATGTGTGTAATGCTGCTGCAATTACCATTCGTTATTGCACCAGGCAAGAGCGCAAGAGAACGCAGGGGTCAATGGGAGATTTTGGAGAGGGTGGATTGATGTGGAGCGAGTACGCACAGTGGCCTAACCCAGGGTCTGGCTTCAGGGGTGTTGATTTAGTCTTCGATAGTCTTTAGTGGCGAGTCCAATTGACCACATCCAAGTTTCACAAATTCACAATTCTCTGGTGAAAATGTTTTTCCTTATCTCAGTTCTAAATGGCCTACCCCTTGTTCTTAAACAGTGGCCCCTGGTTCTGGACTCCCCCGACATCAGGAACATGTTTCCTGCATCCAGCGTGTGCAATCGAAGATAGACACAAAATGCTGGAGTAACAGCGGGACAGGCAGCATCTTTGGAGAGGAATGGGTGACATTTTGGGTCGAGACTCTTCTTCAGACTGATGCCAGAGGAGTGGGCGGGACAGAGATAGAATATAGTTGGAGACAGTAAGACTGGTGGGAGAACTGGAAAGGGGAAGGGGATGGAGAGGGAAAGCAAGGGCTAATTGAAGTTAGAGGTCAATGTTCATACCGCTGGGGTGTAAGCTACCCAAGCGAAATATGAGGTGCTGTTCCTCCAATTTGCGCTGGGCCTCACTCTGATAATGGAGGAGGCCCATGACAGAAAGGCCAGATTGGGAATGGGAGGGAGAGTTAAAGTGCTGAGCAACCGGGAGATCAGGTAGGTTAAGGCGGACTGAGCGGAGGTGTTCAACGAAACGATCGCCGAGCCTGTGCTTGGTCTCGCCGATGTACAGAAGTTGACACCTGGAACAGCGGATGCAGCAGATGAGGTTGGAGGAGGTGCAAGTGTACACCTGTGCAGTTGCCAGTTCTGATATCTACATTACTTAAACATGAATGTCCATGATGCTTCTCGTACCCAAAATGTCAATTCAGCCTGAAAAATGATCAAAGCCTTTCACTAAGTCCAGGGCATATTTATTAATTTATATTTTCAAATCACCCTCTTGGCCAAGATGATCTTTACATTTCTCTCACATACTGTAGCTTGCTCCCTCAGGTTTTGCAAACTTGATTTTTTTGGAAGAGGTGACAAAGTGATTGATGAGGCATTTGACAAGATCTCTCATAGTAGGCTGATTAAGATGCATGAGATCCAGTGACTTGGCGGTTTGAATTCTAAACTCGTTACCATTACAAGTTGGAGGGTAATGGTGGAAGGGTGTCATTCTGCCTGGAGGTCTGTAACCAGTAGCTTTGAACAGCAATCAATGCACGTACCATTATTGTTCGCAGATGAAGTTTAATACAAGCAAGTGTGAGGTGCTGCACTGTGTAAGGTCAAAGGTAAGAGGAAAATATGCAGTTAATTGCACGACCTTTAATCGCATTGATATACAGATGGATCTTAGATAAGTATTACCAATAAGGAGCAGTTGGACAAACTGGGATTATTTTCTGTGGAGCGTTAGAGGCTGATAGAAGTTTATAAAATCACAAGAGGCATGGATAAGTGTATATCGGCAGACATTTTTCACCCAGAGTGGAACTGTCAAAGACTAATGGGCATAGCTATAAAGCGCGAGGAGAAAAGTGTAAAGATGTGTGGGTCAAGTTTTTTTACATTTTTTAAAATAAAAACTCAAAAAAGAGTTTTGCTCCATTTCATACAATAGGCCATTCCACCCATGCTGTTCTCAGAACATTCCATTAATTCTATTGCTCAATTATTTCCCGGTACGCTTCTCTCTCCCACATGCCATCAACTATCTGTTCATTCTCTTGCAATCCATTTATAATAGGAGAAATCAGCCTCCCAGCATAGCTTTAAGATGTGGGAAGAAATCAGAGCACCACTGATTGCAAGGAGAACATGCAAACTCCGCACACAGTATTGGAAGTCACGATCAAACCCAGATGGCTGGAGGTAGAGGTAGCAGCAGCAACTATTGCACTGCAGCCAGCTGGAGAATTACTTTCCCTTGATGGAAGGCTGGAGGACATGCACACTTTTGGATCACAGCCAACTCTTCCATTATTTCAGCTCTTTCCTTTCATTGGATTCTCCAGCAAAAAGCACTTGCTGCCCCATCTTACACCTGAACGTCCATCTTCTCTCTTCACACCCCCTCTGAACACCCTTCATTTAGAAGACCTGCCTCCTGCTACCTTAACCCTACTTATAATCAAACTGCTCACTAGCTCTCCCTCTTCCTGCATTTCACAGTGCCAACGACATGACATTGCTCACAGTTCTATCCCTTCTAGTGCTGCCCCCTTCAAGTCTACCATTGTTTATAGCAGGAGATTAAGTTGAGGAGGCAATGAGACTACAAAGTGATCTGGATAAATGAATGGACACAGATCTGTGTAAAGATAATAATGAGGAAGAAATAAGAATGGAGGGAGATTGCAGGATGACATAGTGCATGATTCACAAATGATTGGTCTACCAGGACAGCAAATCATTAGAAAAGTCATTGTTGGGAATAGGTTACACTTTGGGTCAAGACCCTTCTTCAGACTGAGATTCAGGGGAAAGGGAAACGAGAGATAGACGGTGATATAGAGAGACATAGACCAAATGAAAGGATGATATGCAAAAAGTAACAATGATCAACGAAAGCTGGAACCCACAATGGTCTCTACCTTTCCTTGATCATCATTACTTTTTGCATGTGTGCGCTGCCCATTAAACTGATGAGATCAGTGTGCACATTTCAAATGGCTATCCTCTCTCAACTATTTCATTCCCTTGGATTTATTGTTTATCCAGTATTGAATGATCAGAATCTATTTTCAGTAAATTACTGAACAAAGTCTCTCTAATTTAAATTCCATTCCCTTGTCGATGACCATTGTTCTCTCTGGCAACTATTTAAGACTGATCCTGGCAGTTGGCAACTTTCAACATCCACTTTAACCCTGAGCTGAACTTCTCTTCCCCGACATCACCCACACTGTCGTTGTCACCCCCACAATATCATTGATCTTCAACCTTGCCTCAGATCTTTGCTGAAACACATCAAATCCTTACTGACCTTCACCGTCAATTATCTGTTGCTCTTCCATTCTAGGTTGAACCCGATCAACCCAAAGCTCTGCTGTCTGGCAAGCAACTGGAACAAGTCCTATACCCACTGACCTAATTAGGTGCATGTGTTGTAATAAAGAATTAAGAATTATTTGTTCCTTTTGAAGTCTCCAGATATTCTATCACAACCAATCCAACACTTCATCGACCTTCACAATTCTCCAATCCTGCCTGCTTGCACAAAGCTGATCTCCTTTACATTGCAACAGTGTGTAGTATTTTTACCTACATGTATGTAGCCCAGGTTCTGAACACCTATTCGCCTAGATCCAAATCTTTAACTCACTTCCTTCCTTAAAAATATTAAAATAAGTCCTTCACTGAGCTATTCATCTCATGCAAAATCTGCATGGCAACAATGGTATCAAGGGGTTACATAAATGTAATTTTTTTCTAGTTGATGCTTTCCTTGGGGATCTGTTTCCTGCTACGATCTGTGCAAGTCTACTTGTCAATAAACTTTATCATGCTGTAAATAATGTGCAATAACTTACCTGAATTTCCTATGCTTAACCTCATTATTTCAAAGTCTGTTGGACCTGCTGAATGAGATTTTCCTTCGGTAATCCACATTCTCATTCAAAATTAAATACAATGAACAGAAAGTTACACACATTTTATCTAAAATTTTTTATTTTTTTTCGTATTAATTAGAAAAGAGTCCAAAACCCCTAATTCCCAGAAATATCAGACTCAACAGTTAGGCACTTTAACAGATGCATTCACCTTTGTTATATTTTCACCAGTTAATACTGCAGTAATAAGCCACAGAATTTATCAACACTCTTATCAGGAAACATGAGAAAGGTGCACAAAATATTTTCCATCTAACAGTTTACCACCGTCATGTGTTGAGTGGTTGTAGCTTTTGAATCATTTATTACTGTGCAGAGCTCGGAAAGGCAGGTCAAGGCAGAAGGGTGACCTCAGTTATCTGGTCATCCATTCCTTCCTTGGAGACTGCATCTTATTGCAACTATTTTTAGAAGTCTCACAATATATTGCATGGACACAATAAATCTGCTCCCCACTACCTTCTATCCATATGCCCCAAAAGAGATACCCGCTGATCATTTTACCAACAGTCATTACAAGATGTTGTACATGATTTGGGACTGTATGGAATGTGCAGTGCGCTGCAGGGAGTGTGACTTGATACACCATTTTGTTGTGCAGTGATGCACAGTGGTAAGTTTGCATTGCAATGAGGCACTTTTTCAGTGTATCTGTGGAGGCTGGGTGCAGTGCAGCAGCATAGGTGTATGATGAGCTGGGGGTTGGGGGTCAGATACCCGAATGGGATTCATTGAACCATGATGAGAAGTATACGCACGTCAGGTGTTCTCCAGGTACAGTTTCTGCAGTCATGACTGTCTGGGGATGCACGTGGTACATGCTGTGATCTACCATCAAACGTGCAGAGATTGCATTCTACAGAAACCTGAAGCATCAACCACTTTTTGTAAACACATTGCAGTTTTTAAATATCAGTGAAAACAAATCAAAATAATGTGTTTTTTTAATGAAAATAAATAAAACTATGGGAATCTGCAAGACTGGGATGCTACAATCATGATGCAGCATTGCTTCTCTACTGTACTGTCTGAAGACTGCTCAACTGATTCTAATATTAAACATTCAGCTCCTTTTGTCAGCAGAAACCTTATAGGAATCAGTGTGGCATCAATGAAGGCACCCAACATTAAGACGATTCAATGCATTGTTGTGGCTGTAATATAAATATGTGGAGAATTTGGATCAATGCACATAAGAATAAGTCCCACTGCAAAAATAAATGACCGTTAGATAACTTGGACCAAGGGTCTTATTACAAGTCTGAATTCACTAACATTTACCTAATTACGGCCACAGAAAAAATTAACTTCTGCAGCTCTCCTTCAAGTGTGCACACTAATCATCAAGGCATTTTGTGATTAACAAAGAAATATAATCACTAGCATGGAGGAAGCTGGTATCCTAGCCCCGCCAGCCAGCGCTAGTGACTAGACAGAACTCCATAATGTTAGTACAAACAATGAAAACTTAAAACAAAAGACAGCTACACAACTCTCCCGAATTCTAACGCAAATCGCCATTGAGATACATAATATACAAAAAAAAGGCATTAAGCAGAATATCCCGAAGCCCCACTCACCCGAAACAGTACATAATGTCCAGAGGAGACAGCAACTGGCAGAGCAAACTGCATGCTGGGAAAAATCCAGATTCCACAGGGGAGGCAGCTAATCTGTCTTTCAATCAGAAATTCAAGTATTGAAATGTAGAGGGAAGGAAAAGGGACTTTTTGCTTTGAAAAGAGAAAAGCAGCATCAACCTTGCTGTGTGGGTTGTCTGGTGAACGGCACGTGTAGGGCCCGAGTGGGACCTTGCAGTTGCTCCGGCATTTCAATGCAGAATGTAATATTTGATTCCAATCTTTGGGGGACCGAGGGGAGTCGTAGGAGAAGAGCTAGCGATTGTTTTTCATTGCATCCTTGGCTGCCAAAATCAGCGGCGTCAAACTGGACATGGGCTTAGCCAGCTTCAGGAATGGATGCTGCAGGACAAAGTGAGAACAATGGCGGTGGTTAGCAAATGGAAACAACATTAACCTTTAACACCATTGACAAATGCCGACAGAAGATGGTAGTTAGCATGTTACTTGCTAAATATAGTGATTGGTTTCCATGTTGACAAGGATGCACGTTAAGCTTGAGGGGAAAATTCTTCAGGCTACATACACTTGCCCCATCTTTCCTGAATTAGTTTCCCAATTTTGAGGAAAACAGGAAAACATGGTAAATAAATAAGTAGGAGTCAGAGAGATGCTTCAATGCTCTATTTTGGTGTTGCTCGTTCTTCACTGGCTCGTCTCCAGTTGGTTCAGAATGCTGCTGCTCGCCTTTTAACAGGGACTCGAAAGAGGGAGCACATATCGCCAATTCTGGCCTCCCTACACTGGCTCCCGGTGCACTTTCGGGTTCATTTTAAGATACTGTTATTTGTTTTTAAATCTCTGAATGGGCTCGCCCCGCCTTACCTCTCTGAGCTGCTCCACCCATACGCTCCTGCCCGGTCCCTCAGGTCAGCTGGTCAGCTGCTCCTGGAGGTACCAAGGTCTAGTCGGAGGCTCAGAGGGGATAGAGCCTTCTCTGTTGCTGCTCCGGCACTCTGGAACACCCTGCCGTTGCACATCAGACAGGCCCCCTCACTGTCCATCTTCAAATCCAGTGTTAAAACGCATTTGTACTCCCTGGCTTTTGACCATGCCTGAGGCTTTGCTTCTGTTTGTGGTGTTTTTGATGTTTCTTTATTTTACATGTCTTTTCCTACTATTTCTTTTGATTGTTATTTTTGGTGTGTGTTAACTTTTTTGTCAATGATTAGTGATGTACAGCACTTTGTTGCAGCTATGTTTGTTTTTAAAGTGCTCTATAAATAAAATTATTATTATTATTATTATTCACATATACTGGTCATCTTGAATAATAGCAGGCAAAAACAGCATTTACACAGACACAAATAAAGAAAGAACATCGGTTGGTGTCTGGGTGTGTACCAATGAGAATTTTAATGCAAATTTAAATAGATTGATACTGGCCTGAAGTTTCAGATTAAGGCATGATCAGTACCTGCAATAGTTCCTTTCCAGAACCCCGTTTCTCCACATCCATCTCCAGACAGCGGTTCAGAAAATCCCGAAATATTCCAGAGAGTTTCTCTGGATTCTGAAGCTCCGGAGTCCCATTAGTGGCAATGAGGTACAAGGCCTGCAACGTACATGGATAAATGAAGAAGTGTCTCTAAATGTGACTATAATAAAAATACGTGCAGGCTTGCGGCTCAGCGAAGTCCGTGCTGACTCTTCACTGAGTCCACTTAATTCAGAGGAAGAGAACAAAGATTCAATTAATCAATATCCTCCAAATGATGTTGAATCTATCAATGGCATGAGATAGCAATGCTCCATAATTGTTTTATTGAACGTGACATTAACCAGCTCCAGTGATGAGAACAGAAGCTGGAGAGGCAAGGATCATGGGTATAACATTTGCCCATTCATTTCAATGATTTTAATTTTCCTACACTGGATGTGGACTTGGTTGTCCAAGCCTGTATTTATTGCCTATACCTATTTGAACTAACAGGCATGCTGGTTCTTCAGTTTCTACAGTTCATTATAGAAAGCACCCTATCAGAATGCATCTCAGCTTGGCATGGCCACAGCTCTGTCCAAGACAGCAAGAAATTGCAGAGTTGTAGATTCGGCCCAGACCATCACACAAACCAGCTTCCCCTCCATCTATACCTCACGTTGCCTTCAGAATAATTAACATAATCAAGGAGTACTTGGACCCCAATCATTCTCTCTTCACCCCTTTCCTAATGGGCAGACGATACAAATGCTTGAAAGCACAAACCACCTGATTCACTAACATCTTATTTCCTGCTGTTATCAGACAATTAAGGCAACTTAAAATGACAATACGCTTCATCTCTTCACTTTTCAGAGAAGCAGTAGTAGACTCACCCTCAGCGGATTCTCATTTAGATACGGGGGTTCTCCTTCCACCATTTCAATGGCCATGATCCCCAGCGACCAGATGTCAACTTTGGGGCCATAAGCTTTTCTTGTCACCACCTCCGGTGCCATCCAGTAAGGTGTCCCTACCATGGTGCTGCGCTTGCTCTGCTCTGGTGTAATCTGGGCACAGAAGCCAAAGTCGGCTTTACAGACACAAAGAAAACAACACCATTAACGTTGAAGTATCTATTATGGTTACAAGTCATCCTCATTGTGTGCTTAAATTAAAAAGAGGCTTCAGTTTAAACAAAGTAGTTGGCAGATTTCAGAACATTGTTACTTGATTGGGTTACAAGTTTCTTAGAGTAGATTACTAATAGGATATGTGGAAAGTGGAAAGACAATCCTTTGTAACATGTGGATGCATTTTCTCTCAATATCGCCCATTGGTGGAATGATGAGCAGCGGGGTCTTTGCTATTTTGCGGAGTCTCGATCTCCACCATTTTTAGCATCAACCTTTCCTTGGTCAACAAACTTCAATACCAGAGGAACAAAGTGAGAATCTCAAAAGAAAGTTAAAAAAACAAACAAACTGCAAATTAAGATTTTTATGGGGATTTCAACCCGAAACATTAATTCTGTATCTCTTTCCACAGATGCCTCCTGACCTACTGAATGTTTTAGTACTTTCAGTCTATATTTCAGATTTCCAGCATCTGCAACTGTTACTTACTGAGTTTCACAGATCCATCCATTCCCAGCAGTACGTTATCACTCTTGATGTCTCGATGGATGACCTGGTTCGCATGAAGGAACTCTAATGCTTGTAGGCACTGTCCAGAGAAAAAGCAAGATGGGGAAATGCTTCATATTCAGAAGTTATCATGCAAGAAATCTCAGAAAACAGAAATTGTGGATGATATATTCTGATGTGCATATTTATTCTTTCATTAGAGTGCTTCAGTTACAAGGAGAGACTGGATAGGCGGCACTATTTTCTTTGGCATGAAGACAGCTGATGAGGGACTGGAGTTAGGTGCACAAAATTCTGAGAGGCAGAGACAGGGTAAATAGAAAGAAACCTTTAACCATAGCAGACGTGAAAAATATTAAAGGGCATAAGTTTAGGGTAAGATGTTTAAAAGTGGTTGAGGGAGAATTTTTTCCACCCAAAGTGCAATTATAATCTGGATTATATTGCTCAGTACTCCCACAACATTTTTACTTGTAAATCAATGAACATTTGAATCGCAAAGCCAGAGAAGGCTTCGAACAAGGTGTTGGCCAATGGGATTAGTGCAGGCATGCTGTTAATGAACGATAGATGCAGATAGCTGGAGGCCAGTTTCTGTGCTGCTTTCACCTTTAAAAGCCACCTTTGTTCTTTCTCCTTAAATCTACAGTTCTTTTTGCAAGTACTATATGATTGCAAGGTGCCACAAGTAGAGAAAATCAAAGCTCATTTTTTCAAAAATGATTTGAGTGTATGTCATAAAGTTTTTACAGCCTCTAGATATGGATGGATCAGCTAAATGCAAGATGGTGTCTGACACAATTTACACCATCCTTTTACAGAGTAAAGTCCATACACTTTGACAATCGTCAATTGTGTATTAAAAGAAATACAAATGCACAAAGTCAGAAATCACAAAGAGCATACTAGGAATTGGCAGTTGATTCAACATGTTGTTTGCAGCAAGGAATCAAGGAGTGGCTGAATCCCACACAAAGCACTTGAGCGCCAACGGTGGAGCTGTGGAATTGTGAAGAATTGCACAAGATAGCAACTGGAGCAAGAGCCCCCCCCACCCCACACCAATCAATATGATCATGGCTGATCAGCTCCAGGACTTAACACCTTTGTGTTAGGTTTCCCAATCTCCTCTTTAAACACCTGCAATAACCCAGGGTCTACATTGTTCCAGGGTTGAGAATTCATATACACCTCAGATTTAAATAATCTTGTAGCTATGAATAGTATTCCCACAGTGGCGGCCACGGTGGCGCAGCAGTAGAGTTGATGCCTTACTGCGAATGCAGTGCTGGAGACCCGGGTTCGATCCAGACCACGGGAGCTGTCTGAACAGAGTTTGTTCGTTCTCCCTGTGACCTGCATGGGTTCTCTCCAAGATCTTCGGTTTCCTCCCACACTCCAAAGATGTACAGGTATGTAGGTTAACTGACTAGGTAAAATCTAATGTAAAACATTGTCCCTAGTGGGTAAAGGATAGTGTTAATATGTAGGGATCGCTGGTTGGTGCAGACCCGGTGGGCCGAAAGGGCCCGTTTCCTAAACTAAACACGGTGCTGTCGCGGTGGTGCAGCGGTAGAGTTGCTGCCTTACAGCAAATGCAGCGCCGGATACTGGGTTCGATAATGATTACGGGTGGTGTCTGTACGGAGTTTGTACGTTCTTCCCGTGACCTGCGTGGGTTTTCTCCAAGATCTGCCCCCACATTACAAAGAATGACAGGTTTGTAGGTTAATTGGCTTAGTAAATATAAAAATTGTCCTTAGTGGGTGCAGGATAGTGTTAATGTGCGAGGATCGCTGGTCGGTGTGGACCGGGTGGGACGAGGGGCCTGTTTCCGTGCTGCATCTCTAAAGTATGTTTATTTATTAGCACAAGAAAGCTACTGAACAATTGGAAGGCAACTTCCAATAGAAACATACCTCCCTGCACACAGCAGCAATCTGTGCCTCATCCATGCAGGTTTCTGTAACAACATCAGTCAATGAACCTCCGGCCAGATATTCCATCACAACACACAACTCGTCTCCCACCAGGTAGCTAGGACAAAAAAGCAAAGCTTGTTTGTAGCACAAGTGTCCAGTAAAGCTCCTCAACTATATTTCCAGCACAGGTTACACACCTTTTCCCATGGTAAACCATAAAGGAAACATTACAGACATATCATTCAAAAGCAACAACTTTAGTTGAGGAAGATTTTGAAGGATATTCACAACATTTCTCTGTAATGATGGCGGGCGAAGCCCAAAGTAGATTCAGACCAAAGTCATTCAGACCAGGAATGACAAAAAAAAAGTTACTTCTCCATTACCTGTCCAGGAAGTTGACAATATTGCTGTTCTTCAATTCTTTCATCACCAGGATCTCATTGATGATCAGCTCTTTCTTTGGTTGTTTCTGCAGGTTGATCTGTTTGATCGCCACCTGGGAAAGGACAGGTGTGGTTACGTATCATGTCTAAATCCAGCACCATCCCGTGTAGCCACATCACAAACAGAAATGCTCTCCACACAGGCAGAAGCAGACACCATCACTAGCCAAGCATTACTTTCAAAGAATATGAATAGACTTCCTCATCCTCATGGCTAACTTTCTCCAGCATGTAAAGTGGACTTTCCTGGCTGGCTGAAGGTGGCAAGAACATTCTAAGACCTTCATGGTAAATATTCAAAGAATACTTTTGTCAGTGAAATCATGCAGTCACTCAACAGAAAGCAAAACTTCTGCATTTGTAGAATTATTCATAACATCCACTGAACATTAACCACCCAATTTTACTCATTTGTGCTGTAAACCTGTAAGCATATCTACATATAAAGTAGTAATATCTACATATAAAAGTACCCCCTTTAGATTTGTCATGGATACAATCCAAGTAAAGCTTATTTCCATAAATAGTTCCAAAATATTGTGCATCCAAAACATGTCTGCAACACCTGAAGCTCACAACTAATGGGTTTAGTGCATCTTGCTGCTCAGTGTGTCCCTCTATCTCGATGATCAGAAGTGTACAGCCCCCAATTCTAGCTTTGCGTTCAGGATTAGTTTCCAAATTAAACTGTAACGTACCTCCTGTCCAGTGGCCACATCAATAGCTGTGAATACTGTACCAGAGGCGCTGTAAAGAAACAAGATAGAATAGCAAAATCATACGCATTTTTGACTAAATGTACGATACGAATTGCAATCTCAAGTCAATAGAAAGTACAATCTGAATTCTTCAATGTGAAGGACAGTGTTAAAATGGAGAGACATCTATAATCATGGGCCTTTAAGGACAACCTAGATTATGAAAGAAAACTGGCAGGGAACATAAAAACTGACTGCAAAAGTTTTTATAGATATGTGAAAAGAAAGAGATTAGTTAAAACAAATGTAGGTCCCTTGCAGTCAGAAACAGGTGAGTTGATCATGGGGAACAAGGATATGGCGGACCAATTGAATAACTACTTTGGTTCCGTCTTCACTAAGGAAGACATACATAATTTGCCGGAAATAGCAGGGGACCGCGGGTCAAAGGAGTTGGAGGAATTGAGTGAAATCCAGGTTAGCCGGGAAGTGGTGTTGGGTAAACTGAATGGATTAAAGGCCGATAAATCCCCAGGGCCAGATAGGCTGCATCCCAGAGTACTTAAAGAAGTAGCTCCAGAAATAGTGGATGCATTAGTAATAATCTTTCAAAACTCTTTAGATTCTGGAGTAGTTCCTGAAGATTGGCGGGTAGCAAACGTAACCCCACTTTTTAAGAAGGGAGGGAGAGAGAAAATGGGGAATTACAGACCAGTTAGTCTAACATCGGTAGTGGGGAAACTGCTAGAGTCAGTTATTAAAGATGGGATAGCAGCACATTTGGAAAGTGGTGAAATCATTGGACAAAGTCAGCATGGATTTACGAAAGGTAAATCATGTCTGACGAATCTTATAGAATTTTTCGAGGATGTAACTAGTAGCGTTGATAGGGGAGAACCAGTGGATGTGGTGTATCTGGACTTCCAGAAGGCTTTCGACAAGGTCCCACATAAGAGATTAGTATACAAACTTAAAGCACAAGGCATTGGGGGTTCAGTATTGATGTGGATAGAGAACTGGCTGGCAAACAGGAAGCAAAGAGTAGGAGTAAACGGATCCTTTTCACAATGGCAGGCAGTGACTAGTGGGGTACCCCAAGGCTCAGTACTGGGACCCCAGCTATTTACAATATATATTAATGATCTGGATGAGGGAATTGAAGGCAATATCTCCAAGTTTGCGGATGACACTAAGCTGGGGGGCAGTGTTAGCTGTGAGGAGGATGCTAGGAGACTGCAGGGTGACTTGGATAGGCTGGGTGAGTGGGCAAATGTTTGGCAGATGCAGTATAATGTGGATAAATGTGAGGTTATCCATTTTGGTGGCAAAAACAGGAAAGCAGACTATTATCTAAATGGTGGCCGATTGGGAAAGGGGGAGATGCAGCGAGACCTGGGTGTCATGGTACACCAGTCATTGAAGGTAGGCATGCAGGTGCAGCAGGCAGTAAAGAAAGCGAATGGTATGTTAGCTTTCATTGCTAAAGGATTTGAGTATAGGAGCAGAGAGGTTCTACTGCAGTTGTACAGGGTCTTGGTGAGACCACACCTGGAGTATTGCGTACAGTTTTGGTCTCCAAATCTGAGGAAGGACATTATTGCCATAGAGGGAGTGCAGAGACGGTTCACCAGACTGATTCCTGGGATGTCAGGACTGTCTTATGAAGAAAGACTGGATAGACTTGGTTTATATTCTCTAGAATTTAGAAGATTGAGAGGGGATCTTATAGAAACTTACAAAATTCTTAAGGGGTTGGACAGGCTAGATGCAGGAAGATTGTTCCCGATGTTAGGGAAGTCCAGGACAAGGGGTCACAGCTTAAGGATAAAGGGAAAATCCTTTAAAACCGAGATGAGAAGAACTTTTTTCACACAGAGAGTGGTGAATCTCTGGAACTCTCTGCCACAGAGGGTAGTTGAGGCCAGTTCATTGGCTATATTTAAGAAGGAGTTAGATGTGGCCCTTGTGGCTAAGGGGATCAGGGGGTATGGAGAGAAGGCAGGTACGGGATACTGAGTTGGATGATCAGCCATGATCATATTGAATGGCGGTGCAGGCTCGAAGGGCCGAATGGCCTACTCCTGCACCTAATTTCTATGTATCTAACCTAAAGCGCTCAGTGGGATTCTATCAGACAACCCAATACATCCAACGTTGCAATATTCAGAGAGAAACAAGTAGCAGCACTCACCCCTGTCCAATCTTTTCAAATCTGGTATATTTCTTCTTTGGATCTCCAACACTCACAATACTTCCTGTACAAAGAAGAACCAATGATGGTAAAATAACTTATTAAAAGTGACAAGGCATTCAAATGGTGCACAGACCATTCATTGGGGCTTTTGTTTATGTTTGAAATTCCAGGGGTTTGATGGTTTCTGTGACTCCTGTGAAGCATTTCAAGACTGCATCCCCCAGTTAGAGTAGGTAGTCCCCTAAATCAATGTCCAACTCACTTTGACGCCGGTGCAGTTACTGGCTGTTTATTCAACCATTAATGCTTTACATGCCCAACAGCTAATACATTACAACTCTGCACATAAACTTCACAACTGCATTAGGTGAAGCTCTGACACACCAGCACATCAAGTTCCACCACCATATTAAATCCAAATATCTTGCTTTATACGCCTAACATTCTGAGATTAGAGCATGTGATTACTCCAGAGGATCGATCTCCGATAAAGATTAAACACTTACTCAATTTTTCCATTATTTCATCATCAGTCATCTTCGTTTTCTTTTTCGTTTTGTCTGATCCCTTTGAAACACCGTCACCATCAGTCGTCGGTGGGATTGGATCTATCACCGAACGTGTATAAACCTGAAAAATAATCAATTTTTGTTTGTTTAAACATAGTATGTTTAGACTCACACCACACACTAGATGATCACCAAACTTCAACCATAGTTTTCAGCCTCCAACTCATCCAAAAGGCATGTGAAATAAATGTAAACTGCAAGTGTTCAAAATCGGTACCCGGACTTGGCGCCGACGGACGAGAAGCCAAAGCAAAGAAGTGGAAGCCAAATAACCGAATGGAAACAAAGCCGAAACGCCAACTAACCGAAAGGGTGGGACATCTAAATGCAAACTAACTGAAAGGGTGGGACGTCTAAAAGCCAACTAACCGAAAGGTTGTGTCGTCTAAAAGCAAACTCACCGAATGGCCGCTCTGGCGAAATGCCACCTACCCGAAAGGCGGCGTTGCCTACAAGCCAGCGAACCGTTGGCTTGTAGGCGACGAAAGCAGCCCTGAAACACTACTGTTTTATTTATACCTCGAAAGATCAGTGCTAAGTCATCAGCCAGTTTTAATTTCAGAAACCTAGTTGTCAAGCATACAAGTTATTTTTATAGTCTCAAAACAAAATTTAAAAAAACTTAGCATTCAGAATGAGTTCATGCAGACTGAAATGAAAAATAAAAAATCTATTAAGAGTCTACAAAGGATAATCAACCAGTGCAAAGAAAAAAGGTGATATTTGTAGATAGATTTGGATTTAAACAGGGACAGGGTTTGGTGCTTTGGGCAGCTAAATGCGCAATATACAAGCAGTGTTTGTGAAAAAGATGCATTAGCGTTTACATCTTCCTTCACACTGCCCAAGACCCAACCACCATTCAATTTAGAGGACTTAATTTGCTCTACTTTCATTTGGTTGCCTGAGATTCATTCATCACAACGAAGTCTTCTTCAGTGTGGAGAAACCAAATACAGATTGCATTGTCCCTTTGTGAAAGACATACATTTGGCCTTATGTGACCCAAAGTTTCCAGTAATCCATTATTTGAATCCTCCAATCCAATCTGACCTGTGTCCTAACCCCCCCCCCCCCCCATTTTCTTTCCTCATAGATTCAGCAGATCAAGCAGCGTCCGTCTAACATTCTCTTTTATTTCATGACTTCAGTAACTCATATTTTGCTTCTGTGATATTGGGAGTTTTATCCATATGCTGATAACACCAAAAATCATTAAAAGTGAGAAGGGTCCTTGTTAACCAAAATGGGCTCTTGGTATATATTCAATAAAGAAATTAGCTTCATTGAAAATGTTCAATGCAGATAAATGATTACGGTACACGTGATGAATTAGGATCATTTGAAGGATAAAAACTGCTTTGGAGCACAAGAGGCAGTAGATTCGATATATCAGAGACAGAACACAAATACACAGAGATAAAGCTTGACCCATGAAGGAATACGTTTTTGAAGTGGCTTGTAGGCATGATACATATGAAGGAATTAATCACAAAGGAACACATGAAAAGAGCGAAAACTAGTTCCGACAGTTTGAACAAGGAACTCTATCTAGTTCAAGGATAACAAGCTCCTCTTGAGCTTGGGCATTGTGCTGTGCAGGTTTGGGAATACTCACAGATTTGGTGCAATCTGGCCGCGGTGCAATGGCCGGAGGCAGGGCCTCATCATCATCATCCTCCTCTGGAACAGTCGGTACGTTTGAAGGTTCTGTGCCTTTTGAACTGCGCTGAAGAGAGAGGATTGCGTTTTAGAACACTTATGCACAAACTGCATCGTTCTCTTCTCCTTCATAACCATGGTCTGCATACACCAAAGTCTTTCTCTGGTTTCCATGTCTGAAATGTTTTCATCCCATGTCATTCAACCATACAATTTGTTCTTTGAATATAACCACTCAGTTTCCTATTTACATTCTAAATATGGTGATGTTTTCCCCCATCTGATCAATAGAAACCTCTTGCAATCAATTTTTACAAAACAGACAAAACAAAAGAGCGACTTTTTCAGTTCAATTATCCCTCAAATACTGGACTAATCAAAGCTGAGGCACAATGGAAGAAGATACAGGATACTCACTTTTGGTGTGCCAGCAGGAAATCCATCTTGCTGGTCTAAATAAAATGAGATAGAGTTTAAACCAAGGATTTGCATTGGTCCACAACTATTAGTTTCGAGCATTGTTGGAGAACCGTTCAGAAACGTTTCTTCTACTCGCCCACTATTTCAATACGCCACTTCATGGCCTTACCTGAGAAACTCAGATACTTCTGTTTCACTGTAGTTTTAGAATCGTAGAATTTGAGCACATCAAGCACAGCCTGAGGATTTTTCTTCTGTTCCAGTTTGGTGATATTGGATGTCTGTAATAGCCGAGCCCATTGCTCTGGCATTCCCTGCAAAACACCACGACTTCAGATTCGGAATCACAGGCACTAGGATTCATATAATCAATGTATGTGTTCCACAGCTCAACCCACCTGAAGTCGGCTAATGTTCAAGAGGGTTTAATTGCCCAGTGTGTGTTGGGGCTACTAATTATGTATTTAATTCTCCTCACCCTGACTATGCATTTATTATGGCCAACATTCAGCTGGGTTCTGAGCTACTGACAATAGAACATTTCAGATGGCATATGAATACTATCAGAATAACAGGCCAACATTTCACCCATCCCCAAGGCACCTGACCTCAACTTAATGCATGAACAAAGCAGAATAGAGATAGCAAGAGTGGGAATCTTGACTAAAAACTAGTTATACTCTGTGGGTCAAATGTGGACAACAAAATATCAGAATCATTCTCATTGATGGGCAAACCAGTAGAGTAAAAATAATTAGAAAACTTGATATTATGTTTTATTTGAACAAAAGGAGTTTTCCAAACCAGGGCATCAGAGATGTCCTCATTCTTTAGAAAATGGGGGTTCCCCTTATCGACGATAGATGAGGCTCTCACCACAGTCTCCTTTATATCCCGTAGCTCCGCTTTCACTCCCCATCCCCCCCACTCGTAACAAGGACAGAGTCCCCATTGCCCTCACCTTCCACCTACCAGCCGTCACATACAACAGATAATCCTCCGACATTTTTGCCACCTCCAATGGGATCCCACCACTGGCCACATCTTCCCATCTCATCCCCTTTCGGCTTTCCGCAGAGACCACTCCCTCCGTAACTCCCCGGTCAATTCATCCCTTCCCACCCAAACCACCCCTTCCCTTGGTACTTTCCCTTGCAACCGCAGGAAATGCCACACTTGTCGCTTTACCTCCCCCCTCGACATCATCCAAGGACCCAAGCAGTCTTTACAGGTGAAGCAGAGGTTCACCTGCACCTCCTCAAACATCATCTATTGCATCTCCTGTTCTAGGTTGTCAACTGCTTCACATTGGTGAGACCAAGCGCAGGCTTGGTGATTGTTTCGCCCAACACTTGCTCTCAGTTTGCATTAATCAACCTGATCTCCCGGTAGCTCAACACTTCAACCCCCCCTCCCATTCCGAATCCGTCCTTTCTGTCCTGAGCCTCCTGCATGGCCAGAGTGAGTCCTACCGCAAATTGGAGGAGCAGCACCTCATATTTTGCTTGGGTAGTTTACACCCCAGCGGTATGAACATTGACTTGTCCTTGCTCTCTCCCTCCTTCCCAGCTCTCCCACAGCCTATTGCCTCCGCCTCTTCCTTTCTTCTTCCTGCCCCCTCACTCCCATATCAGTCTGAAGAAGGGTCTCGACCCGAAATGTCACCTATTCCTTCGCTCCATAGATGCTGCCTCACCCGCTGAGTTTCTCCAGCATTTTTGTCTACTTTCGATTTTTCCAGCATCTCCAGTTCTTTCTTAAACATCTAAACATCTATTCAGCAGATGTTCTTAAACATCCTGCTTTTGCCCCATATCCCTGATTCCTTTATCCCTAAGAGCTAAATCTAACTCAATATCTTCTGACAATCAGAAAAAAAACTGCCTTGGCAATGTGGGAATTTGCGCAATGAGCCTTCAAGTAGGAGAAAAGCACTCGGTGATTGGTAGTGCAAACCTTCCAAGGTAACATGCATGTCCTTCAGATGGTTTGACGCAATAGGTAGTGACTGCCAGCAAATTCATTGGAATAGGGCCAATTCCAAAGCAGCCAACCATTAAGTCAGAATGATCACAAAGGCATAATTCATTGCACATCTCATTATGTACTCACTGTGAACTCGCCCGTCACTGCATCAAACCCAACATGGATTGTATGTTCAAAGTCTGACGGAGGAGATATTTCTGGCCGTTCTTTTTCTCTCTTCTTATTCCCTGTAAAAACAATGCAATTGTAGAGTAACTATTAAAGCAAGAGGAACACAATCACAATCAAAGGATAGTGTTTAAAAATAAATTATTTTGATAACAAAGTGGACAATTTCTCCGCCCTAGCTAAAGGCGGTCATGCATCAATCACAGGGAGGTTACCCAGACTGCTCCAGACAGTACAATAGGTATCGCGGTTGTGATATTGATCTAGCAGGGTAGAAGTTGCTATTGAAAGTACAAGTTCTTCCCACCTCATCCACTCCCTTCAAGCAAGCCTAACACAAGGAAATAAAAATTGGAATATTGAACATTTGACCAGTTGACCAAACATTTGAACACTGACATGATAGACCTTGACAAAATGATTGACTTTAAACCCAATGACTGCCTAGTGCATAATTCGGTAGATTCCTTTGCTACTTCATGAAACAAGCCAATACTGCAGACTTTGGCCAGACAGAACTGGGAGGTGCAATTCTAAACTTTGCCCAAATGTCTTCAGAAATGTTAACTGATGTCAGCTTCTGTTTAACACTGGGAAAATAAGCTAATCACAAGCACATTAAAAACCAAAGTGTTTTAATACAGAACTGTGTTGTACAGTTAAAACACTTACTACTGCCACTGTGATACACATAGATAGATATAGATATGCCATTTATTGTCACTATACATGTACAGTGAAACTGAAAGCTGCTCGTACTCAGTGCATACATACAATTTTACACAAAAAACAAGAAACAGAAAAACAAAACAGAAGGGAGATGGGGGGGGGGGAATAGGTGCACAAATTCTACGGCGCTACATACATATATACATATATACAGATAGAAGTCCGTGTTGGGCGGTGTAGTCAGTGCATGTGTGGATTTGAATTTATGGTAGATATAATTCTCGGGAAGCAGCTATTCCTGAGTCTGTTTGTCCTGGATTTGATGCACCTATAGCGCCTTCCAGAGGGCAGCAGGTCGAACAGTCCAAACGCAGGATGGGAGCTGTCTTTGGTGATCTTCTTTGCCCTGCTAAGGCAGCGGGAGGTGTAGATGTCCATCAGGGAGGGGAGAGGGCAACCAATGATCCTCTGCGCTGTCCTGGTTACCCTCTGAAGCCTCTCCCTGTCTGCCATGGTGCAGCTGCCATACCATGCATAAGCAGTAAACAGTAAACACTACTAGCACTAAACCCAAAAGCCACCAGAAACAATGCATTACAGATGACACTAGTTTTTCTCAACATACTTGCTACATATGAAAACTTTTACCATTTAATGTACTTCCATCCAATTCCTAAACCTTTTGCCCCTTGTATACTTCACATCTGTGAACAGACGACATTTTAGATCAGGACCCATCAGTAAGAAAGGTCTCGATCAGAAAAATCATCCATCAATTCTCTCCACAGATGCTTCCTGACCCACAGAGTCCCTCCATCACTTTGGCTTTTGCTCCAATTCACATCCAATCGCCAAATGTCCAATATTTTATTGGCACATCTCCACATGGGACACAGAAGTCACACCATGTCCTCCATACCATTCTCACCCCAGTCTCAGCATGTTCCATTGTCATGTTTTGGCACCTCACTCTACCTTTCTCTCCGGTATTTGAGAAGATTGACTTCAGCTTTGTCCGCTTCTGTTTCTCTTCAGGCACAGATGGTAGTGGTTTAGCATTATGGTTGGTCAACAGAGTGTCCTTATTGCTCATGCAGAAGCTGGTGCTGCTCACACGTACTGGAGGTGCAGGTGGTTTGTCTTCCAACTCTCCGTTGTTGGACATAATTCCGGATTACAAAACCCTGGTTAAAAAAAAAGAGACAATGTTGACCTGAGAAAGGCAATGCCAGAGGCAGAAGGTCAAAGGAAATTAAAAAAAAATTGCATTAATTGTCTTAAAACACAAATTATGATACAGTGTAATCAGGAACAAATCTTGACTGTGAATACTTTAGCTCTGCAATAAAATGGTCACAAATTAAGCTACCAAAATTTGTTTAGAGCCCTCACCATTTTCAACATCTGCATTGTCAGGAACTGAAGGAACAATGTCTTCAAATGGATACAAAATAAAAATGTTGTGGGAGCCAAAGTAAAAGGGTTTTCTACAATTTGACTGGTATCCTATTACACCAAGATTAACCCAAAATTCAGAGCAATGGTTGTAAATAAAATGTTATAATTAAAATCAGTATTAAATTTGAAAGACGCAGTCCCTAATTTTCAGTCATTCCTGATAGCAGGCACCCCAACTGCCACTGACTTTTTCTCCCCAACTGAAGCAACTATCCAATTTTATTAATACATGTCCATCACAGATTTTCTGACAACTAGTGGTCCCAGCACCTCGTTTAATCCAGACAAAATCACGAAAGCTCGCTCGAACCTCCCCTGGAAAATATGGCGCCTAGGCTGGGTGAGGTGGTCGATCTCTACCTCATTGGGTCTTCCACAGCCAATCGATGGGTCACATTTGTCCCATGGCCAGGGCTCTGGAACTACAGGTTTGCGCGGAGCTGGTGGATCGGCTCGCAAAACTGACTTCCAAGGTCCGTATCTCAGCCCCCGGTGGCCTAGGTGCCCCCCACCTTTGAACTCCTCTCGGACGGAGGCAGCGGTCACACCACCCTACCACATTTTCGGCAGATTCAACAAATCCCAGGTATGCAGAGGTTGGCCTGGAAAGCAGTGCCTCAGCCCAATAGGAGGCCACCAATCCAACCCTTGACGTCCCAGGACAACTCATTAACTGGCGCCCAGGCAAGAAATAAAAGTTTTGCTGTAAAATGCATTGACATTTAATATTTATTTTTTTATTTGTTTAAGTTTCTAACAGTCCATGGTGCTTTAGAGACATGGAAGGGGTATAATTAGTGGGTCAGAGCTGCATTGTTGTATTATTATTACATGACCTCTGTTGGTCTGGCAAAACAGATGAAGGCAATGCCGTGGAACAAAGGGTGCCAGAAAATCTGGTAGACCTGCACTCCTTTTTCCAGATAACCATTGGCTCTCACCCTTCATACTCATCCAGTTGGCCCAACGAAACCAATAAGATCATTCAAATTACAAACAGCCTTGGCTACACTGCACCAAGTACACCCTGGTGTTGAACCTCATATTTCAGCTGCCTGTCTGACATATCTCAAACATGAGTGCAAAGGTCTTTGCCGAAATTGATACTACCTGGTAATCTTAAACAGTCATTGTAGTTTTGTTCCACAAACAAAAGCCTTACCATTTCAGCTGCACCAAGTAATTTTGCTGAACTAAAAATAAAGCCGTCTGTAAATTCTGTCTGTTGACCTCTCCTATTGAGAATTTTAATATTCTACTTTTTTACGACTCTGGCATATTTTTACTATTCTGACAGCATATTTTTTTTTAAATGTCTAAGCTTGTTTATTTAACTCCAGAACCACCTGCAAATTGGTCTACATGCAGAGTGAGTGCACTGTTAAGTCTACAGAGAATCTCACCCAGGAATTTTAGATTTTGCACGAGTTCTCAATCTCTGCTCATGGTAAACGAAATAAACATCCTTCTTAACTCGTATACAATCTCGAAGTTAATCTTGCACAAATTAGTATTGTGACATCTGTTTCCCCATATACTGTAAGGAAGTTGCTTCTACTTTAAACGTGAATGTTCAAAATAACAGGAACAAGTCAAATAGACTCTGCTCTGCTCTGAATTTTAATTTGATTTAACTACATTCATGACACGTTACTTGATACTTCCTTAAAATCTATCAATCTGAAATGTTCCATTAAACATATTCCCAACCCTCTTTCACGGTTTTTTATCCCCACCAAGGTGCACTTTGGAATCATGCATGGATAATTGCTTTCTATTTTAAGATCTTGGTTTCTTCTTTGAGACGGAGATGTAGATGTTCTTTAAATAGCAGCATACTTCCTGGAAACTCACATCACTCTAGCTCCTATGGTCAGTGTGACACTGATCCAAAATACTTGACCTCAGAGCAGGTGGCTGCATGTTAGAAGTGAATATGCTTTTACAAGAGAATCTTCATGAACACATTCTACTCATCACAGTTTGAAAGCATCACGTTTAAAGTCACAACTGTTACTCAAAATGATTTGGAAACACCTGCCCAAGTCATGACCACACACCAGGCTATGGTTTGAACTGTGAATGTGGAATCTTGTTCCTTTGAAGGTCCTATCAAGATCTGACATTACTAGTCATGCAATTTGTTTCATTTGTTTGCCAAGTTGAGATGGTGATCGCCTTCCTGCCAGGTTCATTGACATTTACAACATCGTTGTGTGAACTAAAACAAATAGTTCATCTCTGGAGCCAGAGAGTAGAAAAGCACTGAAACAAGCTCTTCGGACCAACCAGCCCTTGCAGACTAACATGCCCACCAATCTCAGAATAGAACAAATTATCTTTTAAAGTCCACAGCCAAAAATCTCCAATAAAAAAAGTCTCAACCAGATTCATTCTGGTAATTTCCAGGGAAACACAGTGGGCGATCAACAAGTAAAAAAGATGCAAGATGAGTTGTGTGCTCGGTAAGGCGCTGGTCAGGCTGCATTTCGAGTATTGTGAGCAATTTTGGGCACTATATCTGAGGATGTGCTGGCTCTGGAGTGGGTCCAGAGTTGGTTTACAAGAATGATCCCAAGAATGAGTGGGTTAACATATGAGCGTTTGACTGCACTGGGCCTGAACTCTCTGGAGTTTACAAGGATGAGGTGGGACCCCATAGACGCTTACCGAATAGTGAAAGGCTTGGATAGAGTGGATGTGGAGAGGATGTTTACACAAGTGGGACTAGCCACCAGAGGTCATCGCCTCAGAATTAAAGGACGAAGAATTTCTTTAGACAGAGCAGTGGCGGAAATCGCTATCAAAATATGGAGGGGTCAGGGGACGGGGGGGACGGGGAGACACAATTTCTTGGCGGCCGCGCGCGCGGCTTCGAAGGCTTCTGCCATGGGGCCCTGTGAACAGTAATTACAGCTCAATCCAGCGCTAAATGCAGCTCAACTCTGCCTGTCTCGCTGAGTTAAACTGCAGCCCTGCCTGGACTGACGGAATACCAGTCCGGAGCCGTGGAGCTAGCGCTGCTTCTCTGCATTGGCTGTTAGCCTGGGCCATATTTCCCTTAAGTCCAGGCAGGGCTGTAGGTTAACCTAGCGGGACAGGCAGAGTTGAGCTGGGTTTAGCGCTGCTTCTCTGCGCTGGCTGTGGGCCTGGGGGCACCACGCCCATCTGACTCCCGACGTCTCTGGCAACCCCCGGGCGTGGGGCACTCGGGTGGAGACGGGGCTGTTCGGCAGCGATTGCAGCGCCGGAGAGGCGGCCGGGATCGATCCTGGGTAGGCGCAGGTCTGTGTCCAGGGCGGCCGTTGCGATCCTATGACCTTGGCACCTCTCCCTCCTCCAATCACCTATCCTCAGTCTCACTCCCCTACTTCCGCCTCTGACCGACACCTCCCTCCTCCAATCGCGCTGGATCATCATGTCCTGCCCCCATTGCCTGCTGACCGACGTCTCTCTCATCTGTCCCACCCCCACTGTCTCGCGGAAAGTTGAGATTTCACCAAAAAGTGGGGGTGGGGGGGAGGATCGTCCCCCACCTCTCAAAACAGTGGGGGGAAATGTCCCCACTGCCCCCCCTGGATTTCCGCCACTGAGTAAGAGGGTGGTGAATCTGTGGATTTTTTTAACAGAAGGCTGTGGAGGCAATGGATATTTTTTAAGGTAGAGATTTATAGATTCTTGATTTACATGGATGTTAAGGGTTATATGGATGTAACATCTTGATTTATATGGATGTAAAGATGACGGCGCTGGCTTAACAGCTGCGGCCCACCTGCAGTCCGTCTGTGTTTTTTATTCTTTTTGTTCCTTTGTCATGTTTTAGTTAATTTTGTTTTATTAAGTTGTGTATGTGTGTGGGTGGGGTGGGAGAAACATGCTTTGGTCTCTTCCTTCGGGGATGCGACTTTTTATTTCTGTCGTATTCCCCGTCTCCGTCTGCGCTGAGGCCTAATGGTGGAGCTGGCAGCCTCGGAGCTGTGGCGCTGGCAGCAGCGACCCGACTCTGCCTCGGAGCTGTGGCGGCGAGTTTGAACCGGCCCGATTGCGGAGCACGGTTGAGCCGCAGGACTTACCATCACCCGGTGAGGTCACAACATCTGGAGCCTGGATCGCCTCGACGCAGAGGGAGAACAAAGAGAGAAGAGACAGAGACTTTAAGATTTTGCCTTCCATCACAGTGAGGAGGTGTTTGGTGAACTTACTGTGGTGAATGTTAAATTTGTGTTGATTGTGTGTTTTTGTCATTTTTTATTATATGTATGACTGCAGGGAAACGAAATTTTGTTCAGACCGAAAGGTCTGAGTGACAAATAAATTCAATTCAATTCAATGGGGAGAAGGCAGGACAATGGGGTTAGGTGGGAGAGACCGATCAGCCACAATGGAATGGCAGAGTAGACTAGATGGGCCAATAGCCTAATTCTGCTCCTATCACTTATGACCAAACATCTTCATTTTCTCAGCAAGATGAGAGCTGCAAGTGATTAGAATGTCAATAAATTGGACCACCAACAAGAACCAAGCTGAACACATTTCCTGATAACTGGTACTAATATGGTGGACTGTAATGTTTGTGGAGTAATAGGACATTATCAACACCTGTGCTAAGCAGTAAACTGGTCAGCAGTTACTCATCACCAATGTGGGAGGATCAATAGTTTAGGGAGTTTCACCACCATTTACTCAATGACTTATCACTGGCTGCCCAATCACCACTCACTTCCTCTAAATTATGATACTTAAAAAAACACACCACTTCTTCCTGTAGAATTCTCCAAGCAAGACATCACTTGCCCACTGTTATACAGACCAACTCATTATGAGCTGCACCCAATCATTCTTTATTTGCTGCTTATCATCAGGTCAGAATCATGAAACAGTGATCTGAAGATTGCTGCTCCATTACAACAGTTTTGGAGGGAAGCCATCACATACTTCATACAAAGTTAGCCATGTCCAAACGATCTTCAAGAAATGCTTCCACAGTGTAAACATTAAAATTGATCTGGAAAAATAGTAAATGGCACATGGTTTTGTCAACCTGGATGAAGAACCTATATTTACACTGCAGACAGCTTTTATTACACAAATGGATGAAAAACTTGGATAAAATTTAAACTCCTGGAGTTAGAATACTGTACAACATTGGAACATTGTGAAGTATTTTGCACACAAGTACATTAAGAGTTTAGTCTTGGCAACCAACTTGTACATAGCAAGGTCAGAAGACCAACAAAAATGGGAACAGTGAATCCACTTTTAGGGCCACTGGCTCGTGCATAAAAATTGATCAGGGAATATCTGGCCAACTACACTGTTCTTTTGAAATGGTGTCATGTGGTTTTTCCTTCAATCCACTCAAGGAGATAGCTTTCATTTAATAGCAGTAATTTATTATAAATTGTGATGTACATAATACACACTTCATCATAAATTCAAATGCAACCTTTCCCATCAAGTCTGCTCGCACATGCCTCTCATTGGTAACATATCTATGCTCACTGCATCACCCAACAGCACGTTTACTTTTTCATATTGCTTATGCAGAATCTGTACCACATCCTTCAAATCATTGAACCTAAAGATTAGTTTGAGAGACTTACCAGAAAGTTAGAGGTTCAAAAGGAAATAAAGCCACAGTCAGATAATCATCTACAACATTTGCTGTACAAGCTAGTTGGCAGAATAGTCTTGAAACTACTCAATAACAACGTCTGATATCGTAGCTCAACAACCCATTCTATCCGCATAGCTCTTAGTTCCCTGTGTTTAAGCATCCTTTCATTTTCAGTAATGAATTTAGTGAGGAACTGAATACCCAACAGGCAATCAAAGCTCGAACATTTGTCCCTCGTTCACTCCTATATGGCTGATTGTTCCTCTCCCAACCTTAATCCTGCACTTCAGAATTTATCTCTATTGACCACACAATATTCCATGATTCTGCCATCCTTTGAGGAAGAGAGTTACAATGTCTCATAACCCACAAAATATGATTCATTTCAATGCCAAGGTAGTCGAGGACAAGGATTACACTTGATGAAAATGTTAAATTGTGAGGAGGGGTCATTACTAAAGGGCTAGGCAAAAACTGGAGAGAGTTTGGAGATGACCACATTTATAGGTCAGCTAGTTAGATCTGTGGCTCGGCAAGTTCCAGTAAGCTTAGAATACAAGGATTACAAGGTTTGCAAATCTTGGATAACTAGAGATACTGCAAGTTCTGTCAAAAAGAAAAAAGAAAGAGGTCCACTGGAGCACAAAGGGGGGAATTAATGCCTGAAGCCAGAGAAAATATGCGAGATCCTAAATGAGCGCTTTGCATTCATATTCAAGGAGAAGGATGATGTTGAGATCAAGGTGGGGTAGAATTGATATTCTAGGCCATGTTAGTATTACAAATTGGTGTTGAGTATTGTGAAAAATATTATGGTGGATAATTCCCCAGGGTCTGATATAATCAGTCTGAGGATACTCTGGGAGTAAAAGGAGGAGATTGCTGGGACCTTAACAGAGATCTTTAGCCACAGGTGAGGTGCCAGAAGACTAGAGAATAGCCAACATTATTTCTTGAAGAGCAAAATGGATCATCTGGGAAATTATAGGCTGGCGATCCTGTTATATTGGTTGCAAGGATGGGAATAAATGAAGATTCACTTATATAAGAGCTTGAACCGTATAGGGATATTCAGCATGTTTTTTTGGAGAGGAAGTGCAGTTTCTCAAACATAATTAAGGTAAAGATTATTGGTGAGGGTATTGTAATAGATATTGTCTACAGGACCTCAAAGGATTTGATAAGGTCTCCCATAGCAGGCTGATCCAGGAGGTTAAGTCACATTGGATCCAAAGTACGTTGGGAAATGGGATACAAAATTGGCTTGGTTAAAGAAGACAGAGGATAATGGTACAGTGATATTTCTCCGACTAAAAATCTGTGATCAGTTGTGTTTTGCAAGGATCATTGCTGGTTAGGATAAAAATGTAGATAGTCTAATTAGTCAGTTTGCAGAGGAGAAGAGAATTGGTGGAGTTGTGGATAATGAGGAAAGATGGCAAAGGATACAGCAGGATATCGTTCAGTTAGAAAGTTGAGGGAACAAATGGCAGATGGAGTTTAACCTAAACTCCACTAGTCCAACTAGCTTTTCCTCATAACCCAATCCGTGCATCCCAAGTATCTGTCCAGTCAAGTGTCTCTACTTGATATATCTGTCCATATTCCTTCAAGGAATCTTTGTATCCTTCAACCAGTTTACATCCACGCATTAGTTATAATCATAAACTGCCAATTCACAAGTGCTCACGGCAATCCATCTGTAATACTCAGACAATTTTAAAGTGATCTATTTATTGCTTTTCCATTTCTCTCCACAGTCTGGGCACGCCTTTCCTTGGCAGTTGTTTAATGTTAAGGATGAGTTACTTGCACAATGATTTTGTGGCTTCTAAAGGTGGCTCTGCAGAATCTGCATTTCTGCCAGAAGTGGGGCATTGTGCTTTGTTTCAAACAATGTGCACTCCTTGCACTTTGTGCCCACCCTTCATGTGCTCCCATCGGGCAGTCGGTAAGTACTTAAGTGCTTTAGTCTTTAGCAGTGAGTTCTCGTGTTCTGGTGAGGTTATTTTATTTTCTCCAGGATAAGAGATATTCTTTAAGAATATTTCAGTTCTCCTAGGGATCTCCATCTTAGAGTGCTTGTTTGGAGGCTGGTGTCTGGCACATGGGCAATGTGTGCAGCATATGGTCAAGATGCCTTCATTAGTGGGATATTAGCATCATGATGACATTGCGATATCTGTTCTGTCAGCAGATTTTGCAGAGGCAGTGGTGGAGGTACTTTTCTAGTACTTTGATGTAAGGATCATGGACTGCTTGCCCAATGTGAACAAGATAGAATGACGACAAACGAAGATTGTCAAACTGCAGTCTACTGTAGTTCCTTCATTATTAGTCCCAGATAGAGTCAAAGACTTTTGCAAAATCAAGACCATGTACAGTTGCTAATATTGCTTTATAGATTTTTCTTGAACAATGAATTTTATATTCATCGACAATACTGATGAGCAGAATCTACACTGCAAAACTGGAATGAGCTCTTTGGCTGCTGGGAGGTGAGGGTTAGGAGTTTTCTTGCAGCAGAGCTGCAGAATATTCTTTTCAAACACTTGCTGGTATGAGGCAGAGCCCTAATTGAGATTGATAGCATGCTTTGAAAGAAGTGCGGAGTGTTCCTTCCGGTCTTAACAACATTGATGTGTTTGCCAATCCTGAATTCTTTCCAGGGAGGATACGTGCATTTTTGTACCATAGATACTCTTGACAGTATTATAATGGCTGGCAGATACCTCTTTCCATCCAACATCTGTTTTTTAGATTACAAGTTTTTTTGTTGGACCACAGCTGACAGCTGATTCCCAGGTACACAAAATTGCTGGAGAAACTCAGCGGGTGCAGCAGCATCTATGGAGCAAAGGAAATAGGCGACGTTTCGGGCCGAAACCCTTCTTCAGACTGATGGGGGGTGGGGGGGAAGAAGGAAGGAAAAAGGGAGGAGGAGGAGCCTGAGGGCGGGGGGATGGGAGGAGACAGCTCAAGGGTTAAGGAAGGGGAGGAGACAGCAAGGGCTAGCAAAATTGGGAGAATTCAACGTTCATGCCATCAGGACGCAAGCTGATTCCCAGGTATCTGTTTGCTCGAGGCTGTAGTAGAACTCCTTTTCTGAAGTCAGGGCTCATCGGCTGTTGATAGTAGCATACCACCTCTGAGATAGAGCGAGCTGAAAGGTCATGATATGTTTGTTTATTTCACAGGGAAAACCACAGAATCCAGACCAGCTAATTTGCATCAGAAAACACAAGGGCCATAGGAAGAACTCTTTGGCTTTGCCCTGCCAGAAGGTATGCACATCATCTAAAAAAAATGAAGGAAACTCGAGGCAATGAGAAAAAGACAAGCTTTAATCTTCATCATCCCCAAAGAGAAAATCTATCGATAGATGTCAAGTCTCCTCCACCAACACCAGACCCCTTGTAAAAGTATTCTCCATTTACCATGCTACATCCACCATTCACTTTTTCACCGGCACTGATATTTCTTTACATGTTGTACGTTTGATTTGCAATGTCAAAACATCTTTTTGTATAGTTCTTCCTGTTGTTGGAATAAAATCTGTCCTCATTGTCTGTTTTATTGTCTAATTTTAAGTACAAGAAGAAATGGATGGCAAATTCACAAAAAACAGGAAACTAGCTACACTGAGATTGGATTGGCTGAACTTGTTTTCCTTGGCATGAAGGAGACCAGCGGGTGATCTGGTAGAGGTATATAAAGTAAAAGGCAATATATACAATAGATTTTTTCCCCCAATGATCGTTAAGGGCATCAAAAACAAGAGGACTAAGATCAAGTTTTAAAGGTCATCTGAGGGATATGTTTTTCTTTACACAGAGTGGTTGACATCTGGACTGGCAGAGAGGAGTCAAGTATAATCAATGCATTTCAGGGACATTTAGACAGGCACTTAAATAAGGCATAAAAGGGCACAAACCTAATGCAGGCAAATGGGATGGACATAGAGTTATACTGCATGGAAACAGGCCATTCGGTCCAATCTGCCCAACATGCCCCATCTACACCAGCCCCACCTGATTGGGACTGGCCCATATCCCTCCAAACCTAGCTGATGCATTTACCTATCCAAATGTTTTTAAACATTGTGATAGTACCTGCCTCAACTACCTCCTCTGGCAGCTCATTCCATATACCTACCTCCCTCTGTAAAAATAGTTGCCCCTTGGATTCCTATTAAATCTTTCTCCCTGGTTTTAAATCTATGCCCTCTGGCTGTTGATTCCCCAACTGGGTAAAATACTGTGCATTTACCCTTTCTATTCCTCTCATGATCATGTACATCACTATAAGATCATCCTTCATCCTCCTACACTCCAAGGAACAAAGTCCGAGCCTGGTCAACCTCTCGCTATAGCTCAGGCCCTCGAGTCCTGACAACATCCTCATAAATATTCCCTGCACGCTTTCCAGTCTAACAACGTCTTTCCCAGAACAGGATGACCACAACTGAACACATCACTAAATGTGGCCTCACTAATGTTCTGTACAACTGTAGCATGGCCTCACAACCTCTATACTTAATACTCAAGAAGGCTTGGTGGACAAAAAGACCAATTTCTGTGCTGTACAAATATGACTGATAGTACAAGTCAATATGCAGAATGCCACTCTGTGCCTGAGAGAATCCAAGTAGGAATTAAGTGGAGAGTCATGTTTGCAGACAGAACTGACATTCAGCTAAGCACCTCTCAAATCTATATTTTGTCTACATGATAATGAAGAGCTGACACAAGTGGAGAGTGACGACAGTGTGCCGCACAGGAAATGCACAGAAGGTATAAAGGAAATGTGTGCAAGAAATAAGACTTTCATAGCGTGCTTTTGGTCCATCTACGTAATCCTATTTACCAGCATTGTCTGCATCCTTGTAAGCCATGCCTATTTAAGTGGCAGTCTCAATTTCTCTTAAATATAATTGGAAATAAACACCCGTCAGCTGTACAAGATGTCATTTTTTATTTTCAAGCTAGAATACAGATCTCAACAGTACTTTTGTTAGATAATTTTAATAATCAAACTATTGTACTAGAAAACTAGCTAATCACAAGCACAATAAAGCATCAGATTATCACACTCAAGAGTGCACTGTTACGAGACTGTCCGATAAAAACTAGCAATGACACAAGATTAATTAACAGAGACCAATCAGTACTAAGCAACCCATTGCTGGTGAAGTGACACTAACATTTGGCTGTTGTCTGCTTCATCAGTTACAGACAATGACTATAATGATGCCCATAAAAAATAATTTTATTCAAAATACCAAAATGGCACAGCTGGTAGAGCTGCTTCCTCCCAGCACCAGAGACCCTGACATTGGGTGCTGCCTGTGTCTCCCTCTGTGACTGCGTGGGTTTTCTCCAGGTGTTCTGCTTTTCTTTCCTATCCCCAAAAGATAGGAAATGTTCATGGCTTCTATAAAATTGCCCCTAATGTGTCGGGACTGGATGAGAAATTGGGAAAATGAGAACCTGTGTGAATGGGCGATGAAAGGTTAGAGTGGACTCTGTAGGCTGAAGAGCCCGTTGCCATGCTTCATCTTCAAACTGAAAATGACCTTTGTCATTCTATTGGCTGTCACTGTATCAACTGGATCTTTTAACATTTCAGTCTAATTCTCTGTCAATACCACAATGATTAAGTACAGAAACTGCTAGCTAAGAGAACTAATATATTAGTGAATTCTAAATTTCACCCACCTTTCTGTACTATTGATTCACATCTGTGACACCCCTCTGTATTTGCAATCGCCATATGGTACCCAATAGTCCAGCATATCATCTTGCAATGAAAATTTACCACACTGAATTCACAAACACATCAAACCATAAAGAGCCAGATGCTGAATATCTACCATATCCCTTAAAACACAGGTCAAAGAGAAGCCTCATCTTAGAATAAACAATGGTGCCTTGCATATTCCCCAAAAACATATATATCCCAATCTGATGGAAATGCAAACATCAGGACACATATTTGCAAATGGCAATTCCCTATTTCTCCATGGAAGTGATAAGAACGGGAAGACAATTGGAACACCCTCAATTATTTCAATAATCTTCCTTAAGCACACTATTGGAGTCATCCCCAAGTCCATGCACCGCAGTTTAGCTTAAATGGGAGCAGGGTCCATGTTGAAGTAGCGACAACCTAACACATTCAAAACAAATGAAAGTGGATAAGAACAAGCAATTCTTTGCTTAATTATGGTACACTAAATTTGCATCGCTTGGAAGCAAACATAACACTTGGATTTCAATTTCCCCCAAAAATCTACTGTTCACGACCTTCATTAGGTAATTTATCAAAAAATCTTCCCATCTCTTCAAAATGTTTTAGTGCACACTTTCCTGTTAAAACACAAGAACAATGATTGTCCTCATTTACCTCACTAGAATAACTGCATACATTTTTTTTGTACATTACAAAATTAGAAAATTTCCATACCAAGTAAAACATCAAAAGCATCTGGGCAAAAATAAAATACACTTTCCAGATTGGCTCATATCTAAAGAGCAAAACTATGGTCTCTCACAAATTGTCTATTCCCTGATCACTGCAAGCACGGTAATCTCACATAGTAGGAATCAGAGTAATGCACCACAGAAAGAGGCTCTTCAGCCACTCAGCATCAAAGACACTAAGCCATGTTTTTCTCCATACAATCCAACATCTTCTCCCAGATTCTGTCCCACAGCCTGTGTAATTTGTTAGAGCCAACTAACCTATAATTTGATACATGGGAAGAAACCCAAGCAGTCACTGAGAGGACTTACAAATGCCCAACAGAAAGCAACAGAAAGTATGATTAAACCAATGTACTTTCCTATTGCTCAAATATACTCAAGCATAGCTAAATAAGTCATCTCCTCTTAAAATATGAAACCAGTTTCTGAAGACCTGAACAACAGGAGCATTATCTAGAAAATTATAACAATTATCAAATTGGAAGCATTTTAAAATAATTCATGACATGGTCCTTTATAGATATCAAATCAACTAAATGGTAGTCATAATAGACTAAATGTAAAGTTGGTAATCCCAGACTTTTTGCTGGTGACACGAGAGCAAACACCATTCCCACGTATTTCAGATTGTACCTACACCACTGCTACTAACTGTTAATCAAACACATGTTACTCAGAGACCTAACCACATCTGAAGGTGCGCTTTCCTGTCAGTTACTGAACCGAAGCAGAGAGGAAGCAGCCAATCAGGGTCACATGGAATTCTATTTGTTCTCAAACCAACCTTTTTTGGTGTTGACAGTGTCATGGTATTGAATTGCAATAACCACATATTCACATTTCAGCAAGTTTCCGAAAACTTACTTATGCGCCCGTGGCAGTGTGGAACTCTGCTAAATTAGTAGTTCGGCAAAAGTAGATTTATCCTATTGAAACCCAATTCTCCCCAAGATAAACTGATAAGTTGTTTTTACTAAAACAAAAATCAGATGATTAACTTGTTGAAACTATCACTGTTGTAAAACTCAAGTCGTGATGAATGCCCTTCACGTCGAGCAACTACTGTTTGGATCTACAAGTGACGCCAATTGCACACAAACACGAGTCTACCAGTTTGTGAAGAGGCCGATTGGCACACTGTTGTACCAAACCACTAATTAAAATGAAAAAGTACCACAAATAGAACTCAAGTATCGTATCAGGACAAATGCATTGGTGTTCCCCAAAGAGTGCCCCGTAAATAACTGAGGAGAGCATTACGTTTCTCAGTGATTCAGCTAGGCATAGGCTCTGAGCCAAGAGCTGGAATTCACACAGAAGTGTGCCCACGGATAGCTGTGGATGTGGTGGCCCAAATTGAGTGTTTTCATGCTGTATATATCTGATAAATTCAGGATAGTGGTCTGACAGACTGGTCACAACAGTGTGACTATTGTAATTACAACTGCATCAAGGGATTGACTTCTGTTCCCAAGCCATCCTTTTTTGGTGCTGACATTATCATGATATCCAACTACATCAACCATACATTCACATTTCAGCAAGTTGCAGATCAGAACCAGATTCATACATCAACAAGGAAACATGGGCCATCAACAAAAGAAATGTAGGCAACCACAATATGAAATGATTGATCCAGCATTTCCTTCAATACTCTTCTCAACTTCAAACTAGAACCAGCTTCAAACCGACTTAAATGGAAATATGGTTTGTAAAAACAAAGGATCCAAGAAATAAGGAACCAGTGTGGCAAAACTTTTAACATGAAGCAAGTGATTCAACAGTCAAAGGATCAAGTTAAAATGTGGCAACTGTCATATCAAGTTGCAAAATGTGCTAGACAACTAACTGATTAATACAGTTCCAAACAAGTCTCATCCAATGAAACAGTCATTTTGTGTGTACTCTCAGCAGAAGATGAAAATCCCACAGCATCTCGAAGAAAAAGAGAGTTCACATTGGTGCCCTGGAATATAATTAACTTTCAACCATATAACTAAAGCAAACGTTCATCAGATTGAAGCTATTTGTGGGATCTTGTGCACAAATTGCATTTCGGATTAATTGCAAAGCAAGTGTGACTGCTTTTCAAAATAACTGACCGTGAAGTACTCTGTGACATCCTAGGGTAACAAGAGGTACGTTTAATTTACACACTTGACCTCTCGTGTTTTCCCCACCAACACAAAGGCCAGTCTGCAGCCATTTTGGTGTACATCATATCTTGAAATAGCCAAATGCACGAGGTATAACAGCACCATCATTTCAACTATGGTGCTGAAGTTCCACCTGATTGCATTGCAAGCCAAGCTTTGCCAGGAGGACCCAAACCTGACACCATTGCAGAAGCGCAATGTTACCAGTGCCATCAAAACCGCACAACTCACAAAAACAATAATCCATCCTTAGATTATACATAACTATCACTTGCAGATTAAATGTGAGGTTATCCTGGCAAAAACTCCTATTATCAATCATGGGAAACTGTTGCAGCGAGACCTGGGTGTGGCCATCATTGAAGGTAAAGGTGCAGCGCAAAGCGATATGTTAGCCTTCTGCAAAAATTACAGAGCAGTGTTAAGTTGTACAACACACCTTAGTTTTGGTTCCAAATCATTATTGCCATGTGCAGAGCTTAGATTCCTTATACATAAAGTACCTCTCCTTATAGAAACTTACAAAATTCCAAGATGAATATATTGCATTTCATTGCTTAATATGGAGGAAATAAAAAGATCCGGTATCTGGAACTCTATGCACGAGCCAGTTCATTGGCTATATTTAAGAGGGAGTTAGATGTCTTGTGGTGGGATTCTATTGACTGGATTGCATTCAGCCAAGGTATATGGGCACTCCCACTTAGATGTTTCTAAGGTGATGCAAAGGTTCAAGACTTGTGGGGACTTTAAGGTTATGGCACCACTTAGATGGTGATCAAGGTTCAAGACTGGCTACTTATGACTCAGCACATCACATTTTTACTTTTGATTGTCAGCTGTTATCATTTTGCTTGGTCAATAAAACCTCTGTACTTTGAGATGAGAAACTCTACCAAGTTCCTCATCTCCTCTGCATGTCTGTTTGTGTTGAATAAAGACCTGTTGCATCTCTAGCTCCAGTCTCCATGCAGGTCATTCAAAAATCACAATAGGGAAATTAGTTTCCCTGCAGGCATTAAAGCTGTCCACATTATCACAATTTTACTGTACTCAATTTGGGTACGGTAAAGAAATAGAACAAAGCAATGTTTATTTTCCTCGCATCCACCTAATACAGCTATCAATTGTTCCACTATAACACAAATTTCCAGAACGTAAATTGGATACAATGCGATGGATGGATCAGCGAACACCATTTGTATTGCACGAGCCGAATTGGTTGTAACACAATTGTCTCTTAAGAACTTATAGCCCTGTCCCACGGTACGAGTTCATTCCAAGAGCTCTCCCGAGTTTAAAAAAAATCAAACTCGTGGTAAACACGGAGAATGAACGTAGCGGGTACGTCAGAGCTCAGGGACGTCTCTTAGGGGCTCGTAACATTAACAGCAGGTAATCGGGACAACTCGCTAACGGCAGGTAAGCACGGGAAGACTCATGACGATTTTTCAACATGTTGAAAAATGTCCACGAGAGCCCCGAGTACCGACGAGTAGCCATTACCGTAAATCTCCGAGTTCGAATCAGGGCAAACTCGGGAGAGCTCTTGGAATGAACTCGTACCGTGGAAGAGGGCTTTAAGGCTGCCAGTTTCACTGCAGAAGACTAAGATAATTATTTTGGAAATTTATAGGCAATTGCATTATTCACACTTGTGTAATTATATTTTATTAAACAATGTAACATACAATCTTTCATACTTTTAGCGCAGTTTCAAGAAAAATTTATAACTACAGGTACTGGAAACACATTTAATTTTTTTTATCTTACTGGAAAAATAACTTATTGAGTGTCAAACTCTCTAACTCCCACCTCCATTTCTTCCACTGATCATGACTCCACTGACTAGAGGGCGGCATGGTGGTGTTGCTATTGCCAGTGACCTAGGTTCGATCCTGACTATTGGTGCTTGTCTGCACACAGTGTTTGTATTCTCCCGTGACCTGCGTGGGTTTTCAGTTTCCCCCCCACACTCCAAGACATGCGTTTGTAGGTAAAATGGCTTGGTATAAATGTTAAAAAAATATTTCGCTTGTTTGTGTGGGGTAGCGTTAATGTGCGGGGAACTCTGGTCGGTGCGAGTCAGTGGGCCAAAGGGCCTGTTTCCACGCCCTCTCTCTCTCTAAATTAAACAAAATTGGTTTTGGCCATGTGATTTTCCATTACACGGGGCTTCTAAGGTACAACTAGTGTGGAAGACAGAACTACCTGCATTAGCATAATCCCCATTCATGCTAAACTCCTGGTAGGTGAGTGTGACAGTCACTTATCGAAGAAAACTGAGGGCTAGGATTAATTTGGAGTTAAGGCAGGACTGGCCAGGGATAGTCAGCGTGGCTTTGTCATAAGGATGCACTGTTGGAGGAATTGGATTTAATTTTTCAGAGGTAATTCAATTGACGTGGGGGTCTACAGTCAGGGCTATGGCAAAGATTCACATGGAAAACAGCGCAAAAAAAAGAGTTCCAGGTTTCCATGATGTCGTTTTGAATAGATTAGTCCATAACAATATTGATCAGTTGGCAGGAATGGAATTTAATCCTGGAAAATTTGAGGTGCAACATTTTGGGAGGTGTAATAAAGCCAGGTTGAATTGCACCCCAAAGTAGTATTGAGCAACAGAAAGACTTTAGTTTGTTCTAGGGATTCGCGAATGCAGCAGCACAGATAAGTAGCATGCTTACTCCGGCACATGGAATACTTGCCTTTATTAGCCTGGACATAGAATACAAGAAAATTACAGTACAATTTCAAAAGCATTAGTAGGGTCACAGCTGAAGTAGTGTGCAGATTTAATCAAACAAGGGGCATATAGGAAGCACTGGAGAGGGTGCCGAGATGATTCGCCAGGAGGTTGTATGGGATGGAATGTTTCATTCACAAGCAAAACTGGATAGGCCATTCTCTTTGGAGCAGAGAAGTCAGAGGGACACAATATGATAGAACTTTATTTATCCCAGGAGGGAAATTAATCTGCGAAGTCATTAAACAAAGTTTGACCCTGACATGAGGTGAACACGCAGCCTTCTGATCACAACACGTTGGGGCTAAACTTTTTGTTTTATCATTGTGATTTGTTTCATGACCTGATGAAGGATAAAAAAAAGTACGTGAGGCATAGGTTGGAGTTAAGGGATAGGGGATTTGAAAGACGTTTTTTTTTTAAACCGTGGTAGAAGCAGGTATCTTTACTACATGTAGGCATGTGCGAGCGAGTGAGAAATGCTTTGGCATCTAATAAAGGGAGAAAATAGGAAGTTGCAAACCTTTTGTAGCATGACATAACTTGTGGAAGTGATAATGGGCCACTTAGAAAATTAATAGGACTAGGCAGAGTCAACAAGGATTTAGGAAAGGAAGTCATGTGACAAATGTAACACAATAACGGGGTTAGGCACAACATGCAGGAGTAACTCAGCGGGACAGGCAGCATTTCTGGAGAGAAGGAATGGGTGACTTTTCGGGTCGAGACCCTTCTTCAGTCTCATCTTGTCACGAAACGTCATCCATTCCTTCTCTCCAGAGTTGCTGCCTGTCCCGCTGAGTTACTCCAGCATTTTGTGTCTCCTTCAATTTAAACCAGCATCTGCAGTTCTTTTCTACACAATAACTAGGTTGTTACCATTACAACAGGTAAAGTGGAAAACTAGTGAATATCGTCTATTTGAATTTCCATAAGCCCTGACATGAGCTTGATGAGCAAAAATTGAATGCACTAAATTAGGTGCAATATTTGGCCATCAGTTGATGACTGGTTAATAGATTTTAAACTGGTGGGAGTTAAATGTGCCATTCACAGATAGGAAGGAGGTATTAATGGAATACTGCAGGGTTCAGTGTTGAGGGGACCAAATGTACCAAACCCAGTTTCCTTTTCTGATGATATAATGTTAGTAGCTGTACAAATTGTGTGGGATATTTGGGTAATTTAGAGCAGCTAAACAAATGAGTTGGATGGACTTGCAGTGGAAGAATGTGGTCATCTGTTTTGGTTAAAAAAAACAATAGGCTACTTAAAAAAAAAAACATTTTTAATTGTGATTCATTGAAAAATGGTGCCGTTCAGAAGGTTGTTGATGTCTTTCTACAAGAAACATGGAAAGTTAACATTGTGGTTCAATAAGCAATTAGGGTTGCAAATGCACTGGATTTGAGTATAAATGAGAAATGATCATACTTCCAATATATACAAGGCACTACTAGTGAGACTACTAGCAATATTATACACATCTCTGGGCTCCACATCCAAGGAAGGGCATATTTTAATTACAGGGAGTGTAATTACAGCTCACCAGGTTTATTCAGACATGATGGGGGGGGGGGGGGGGGGGGGGGGGGGGGGGGGAGAGAGAAGAGGGTGCCTTTTGGTGAGAGATTAAGCAGTACACTTACTATACTTTAGATTCAAGCCCTATAAATTTACAGAATTTTGAAGCCTATAAAATTACAGAATTTCCCAGGAAAGTGCAAGGATGATAGCTCCCAAGCTCCAGACATCTGGAATGAATGGAATTGTAGTCCTAAAGTAGGTGGTAAGCCATTCAAGTTTGAAGACATTTCTTATTTACCCCCCCCCCCCCCCCCCCCCCCGACAGTAAATCATTAAAATAAATGTACCGATGAGGGCTGCAGATACCAAGTTACTAGTATGTTTAAGGTTGAGCATGATTTTTCTTGGGTTTAAAGGAAACCAAGATATACAAGCCAAGTACTACACAATACAATTTATTTGTCACTTGAACCTCATAGAGGCTCAAATGAAATGTTGTTTCTGCAGTCATACATACATGAAAAAAAAGATCCAAGACACAACACAATTTACACAGACATCCATCACAGCGCATCTCCTCCTCGCTGTGATGGAAGGCAAAAAAACTTCTCTCCCCTGCATTCCCCACCCGATGTCAGAGTCAAAGCCCCCGGCGGGCAATGGCAATTGTCCCGCGGCCATTAAAGCCACGCTGGGCGATGCAAGGCCACGCTCCGGGTCTTGTTGTTGGAGCCCCCGGCGGGCTCTAGCTAAGTCTCGCTGCCGTTGAAGCCACGCCGGGCAGTGATGTAAGGCCCCGCTCCAGGTCATCCTCGACCCCGCGACTCGGGCGGGTGAAGTCGCCGTTGCAGAAGCCTCGAAAGCGGTCTCCCACCAGGGACCCGCGGGCTCCCGGTGTTCCTGTCTGCCAGACCTGCGGTAAGCCTCCGAATCTCCGGGGGTCGGGTCACAGCAGCGCGCCACCACCGTTCCTCCCGCTCCGGACTCGGCCAGCTCCATGATGGTGAATAGCTCCGCAGCTCCGCGACAGGAGCCCCAGGACGTTCCTGCTGGAGGCCGTTCCACGTTGCAGCCCCAACGACAACGGAGACCCGACTGGGAAGAGGTCAGGTTCTCCGTGCAGGGGAAAGATTTTAAAAGTCCCCCCCCCCCCCACCACCCACACATACCCCATCAAAAAAATAATAAAAACTACATTAAAACGGGACAAAAAATAACAAAAAGACAAACGGACTGCAGAGGCCGCTGCGACGTGAAAGAAAGACACTAGAAAGTGATGCTGATTTAGAGCAGATCCATGGGAGTTGATCTACTCTTGCTTCTATTTATGTTTTTTTTATCCTCCGATTTTATTGCTCCACCAGTGATGTTCATGCTTTCAAACAACAATTGCCCGAGCTCAGAAGTCCTCCCAAAACCCATACATTTTGTAAAGATGCTCTTCAAATTTACCTTTTTTATTAAGCTTTTGGATATCTGTTAACAAACCTTGCCTGATAACTTTAGTGCAGTGCCGAGAGACACCGCACAAAATTAAAGGTACTCGATTAACATGTAACTTTGTTTGTTGTAATTCTTTCAAAGAGAATGAAACAAGTGGGTTTTTTTGTAGACACAAGACTCGAGATGCTGGAACCCGAGGAGGGAAATGGCCAGCTGGCATATTAGGTCTAGACTCTTCCTCTGGACAGAGACCAGAGAATGTGTCTACACCCAACACACTGACTGTTCATTTCCCTCTACAAATGTTGCCTGACCCACCGAGTTCCTCCAGGAGTCGGCTTTGCTGGTATTTTGGTGTTGTGTGGTTTGAAAATTCTTGTAAAACTGCATTATTAGAAAACTCCCGAGCACATAACAGCAGGAAGCTATTTGCCACTTAAAGTCTTGTATACCATTCATTAAGATCATGGCTGATTTTGTTTTACTTTAACATTCTTTTCCTGCATTATCCCTGTGCCTCTTGATTGTCTTAATATTCAGAAAAGTTCTGAATGGGCTGAATGACGGCCTTCATACTGTGCCAGGGTAATGAATTCCAAAGCTTCACTACCGAATTAACAAATGTCATGCCCAAAAAAAGTGAATCAATGGTTCTGGACTCATCAACCAGGGAAAGCATACACCCTCTATCCAGCCCCTCAAGGTCTGTACAATTTACAAGTTCTTCCATAACTTTAGAAATAGATCTGGCATATTCAATCACTTTTTGTATTGCAAACTCAATACCCCTGTAATCAGCCAAGTGAATCATCATTGCACTTCTTTAATGGTTGAGTGTATTCTTTAAAGTAATGATCCCAAAACTGCACAGATGCAGTCCTATCATGTATGATTCATGTACGACATTTTCATTCTTGTATTTAAATGCACAAAGAAAAGTTCAAGCGGCCTATTGACAAGAATGGAGTTTACCATACCAAGTCTAACAGGATATCCATTGTTTTGTCAAGAATCTTCCCTTCATAAGATCATTATGCGCAAATTCAATCATCAGCAAAATGCTCAGCCCTATGACATTCTGATAATGTCATTGCTAACATTACATTTGACGTCCTTACTACCAATTCAACTTGCAAATTAATCTATTGGGAATCCTGCACTAGCACTCCCAAGTCCCTTTGCACCTCCAATTTCAGAATCCTTTCCCCATTTAGAAAATAGCCTATGCCTTAATTCCTGCTAAAAAAAGTGCATGACCGCACGCTTTAGTCTGCGGTATTATTCCATCTGCCACTTCTAAACCCTCTCCTACTGTCCAAATCCTTCTGCTTCCCCGCACTGCCTGCCCCTCCACCTATTCTCGTATCATCCGCAAACCTAACCACAATATCATCAATTTCATAATCTAGATCATTAATTACATGTGAAAAGAAGTGGACTGAACACAGACCCCTGCGGAACACCTGCCAACCAGAAATGCCCCCTTTATTGCCACTCTTTGCCTTCTGCCATTCAGCCAATCCTCTATCCATGCTAGTATCTTCCCTCTAACACTGTGGGCTTTCATCTTATTTAGCAGCCTCATGTGCAGCACCTTATCAAAGACCTTTTGAAAATACAAGTAAACATTCTTTATCCTGCTTGTTATTTCTTCAAAAAATTCCCACAGATTTGTCAGGCAAGAACTCCCCTTAACAAAACCATGCTGACTTTTGCCCCTTTTATCATGTGCTTCCAGGTACACCAAAACCTCATCCATAATAATGGACCATAAAAATATTACTGACCACTGATGTCAGGCTAAACAGCTTATGGTTTCCTCTCTTATGTCTGGCTCACTTCTTGAACAGCAGAGTAACATTTCCAATTTTCCAGTCCTCTAGAACCACTCCTCACTCTGGTGATTCTTGAAAGATTACTACTAATCTCTCCACAATCTCTAAAACTACCTCTTTCAGAACCCTGGGTGTAGTCCATCTATTCTAGGTGACTTGTCCACTTTCAGACGTTTTAGCTTCCCAAGCACCTCTCCTTAGTAATAGCAACTCCACTAACTACCCTGCCTGACTCTTCAATTCCTGGCATGTTGCTGATGTCTTCCAATATAACTGACATAAAAAAAACATCTTCAGTTCGTCAGTAGACAAAAATGCTGGAGAAACTCCGCTGGTGAGGCAGCATCTATGGAGCGAAGGAAATAGGCAACGTTTCGGGTCGAAACCCTTCTTCAGTCTTCTTCAGTTGCCTATTTCCTTCACTCCTTAGATTTCAATTTCAATTTCAATTTCAATTAACTTTATTTTTCCGTTAGGAACTTTGGTTTCTGCAGCCATACAACAAAAAGAAACAATTTTACAAGACACGCAACCAACTCAATTCACACAGACATCCATCACAGCGAATCTCCTCCTCACTGTGATGGAAGGCAAAGTCTTGTCTCTCCCCTGCTCTCCATCCTCTCCCAATGTTAAAGCCCCCGGCGGGCGATGGCAAGTCCCGCGGCCATTAAAGCCGCGCCGGGCGATGTCAGGCCCCGCTCTAGGTCATTTTCAGTCCCGCAACTCGGGCAGGGGAAGCTGCCGCCGCTGGAACTCCGAAAAGCGGTCTCCCACCAGGGACCCGCGAGCTCCCGATGTTACCGTCCGCAGGCCTGCAGCTGGAGCCTCCGAAGCCCCAAAGTCTGGTCGCAGCCGTACGCCACCACAGCTCCCCACACTCCGAGGCCGACCAGCCCTACGATGGTAAGTCTGCAGGCTCCGCGACTGAAGCCCCCAGGTCGTTCCAGCTGGAGGCCGCTCCACGGTGCTAGGCCCTAACGACAACGGAGACCCGACAGGGAAAAGGTCGGGTCTCCCGTGCAGGGAAGAGATTTAAAAGTTTCCCTCACCCCCCACATATACACAGTTAAAACAATATAAAAACCACAGCAAACTACACATTGAACGGGACAACAATTAAAATAGGACTGCAGAGGCCGCTGCCGCGAGGCGCCGCCATCTTACATGCCTCACCCGCTGAGTTTCTCCAGCATTTTTGTCTACCTTCAATTTTCCAGCATCTACAGTTCCTTCTTAAAAATCTTCAGTTCGTCCGTCATTACTTCTCCAGTGTCATTCTTCAGTGGTCCAATGTCCACCCTTGCCTCTTTTATATATCTAAAGATGCTGATTTTCCCCGTCGACCTGCATATTGAAATCCCCACGACCATTGTAACATTGCCTTTCTTGCACGCCGAATGTATCTCCTGGTGTAATTTGTGCTCTACATCCTGGCAATGCTCGGTGGCCTATATAACTCCCATCACGGTCTGCATGATGTCCACAACACCATACCTACCAATTTCTAACTGTGCTATCTCTTCCACCTTGTTCCATATACCATGAGCATTCAAATATAACACGTTGAGTTCAGTATTCGCCACCCCTCTTCTCAAATTGGTCCCCATTTTGCCTGACTTTGGAGTCAACACATTTTTGAACTTTGTCCTAGTCCTATTACTTCTTCTGGGGACTTCAGTAACCTCTCCAGTGATCTCTTTTCTTTTAACTTCATTCATACATTTCCAATTTGTTGAACCCCCTCCTGCAAACCCACCCAGTACTATTTAGTTTAAAGCACCATCCAGAGCTCTGGGAAAATGCAATTCAAAATTATGAATGAAAATCATAGTAATTAATTAAGCTGGTTTCAAATCTTATTTCAGTCACAGCGCATCGTGGAAGGTTCTTGGCTCTACGAGCAGGTTATGGGGAAGTTAAGAAGATCCAAATGATTGAAAGGGATATCATTAATGAAGACTGCACCAACCAGAGCTCTTTTCTCTAAAGTAAACAGATTTATTAAAATTTTGATACTTAAGTGTTTGACCTGGAAGTATATTTTGCCTACCATTTCTTGGGAGAAATCCAAAATTTGTGATTGCTTATAAATTTGAAGGGGACATTAGGAGATACTACTTCAATCATAATGTGGTTAGAAAGCAGAACTTGCTACCAGGTGGAGAGGATAAGGCAAATTGAATAGAAACATGCAAAGTTAAATAAAGTTAAACAAAGGAGAATGATACATTGTATACTTTATAGGTAAGGGTGGGAAATCCTCCTGAATACCATCAACAGCAGCGGCACCAAATGACAGGCAAAGTAACTTGCATACAAAGAATGGCCACTTGGACTAAATAGTCGTCGACACCTGCAGAAACAGATTTCAATTGGTATCAATTGAACTCTCTCAACTACGGATTCCTCAAATTTTATTGCAATCCAGGGAAGGAATCCAGGGCTCCATTAGGATTCCAATCAAGCCTGATTCATAGATTTCCCTTCAGGTGTGTTATCTTTGTGATGAAAGATGTTAATGAAAAAGAAACAACTAAACAAGTCACATCACGTCAGACGTAGAAGCTTGCGGCTATGAGTTGAATACTTCTCCCCACCTCAACACTGTGTATAGGCAGGCATCCATGCACTACTGGAATCTGGTGCTCTGCAGCTGCCTTGCATGTCAAGACTCATCGGCTGACAGGGATCAAATCTATTTGCCAAGTCTCTGCTTCTCTTGCTGTCAGCTCATGTTCTCAAATGGAATCATGTTAGCCCATGTTCTCATGTTAGCCCATGTTCTCAAATGGAATCTGTGCATCCCACTAAAAGATACAGCAGCTCAAGGCTGTTGTCATGTTGTAGAGCAGTGGAATCTAGGAGTACAAGTACATTGTTCACTGAAAGAGGTGTCACAGGGAGATAGAGTGGCAAAGGTGGCTTTTAGCACCCTGACCTTCATCAATCAGGGAATCAAGTACAGAAATTAGGACATTATGTTACAGTTATTCAAGACATTGGTGAGACCACACTTGGTGTATTATGTTCAGTTTTGGTTACCCTGCTGCAGGAAAGATGCCATTAAGATGTAAAGAGTGAAGGGAGATTACGAGGAAGGTGCCAAGACTCGAGAACCTGTACAGGGAGTGGCTGGACAGACTAGGTTTTTATTCCTTGGAGCGCAGAAGTCTGACGTTTGATCTTGCAGAGGCGTGTAAAATCATGGTGGGAATAGATAGGGAGAAGAGTCTTTTTCCCCCCAGGGTAGGGAAATTAAAAATTAAAAATTAAGATGAGAGGGGAAAGATTTAAATAGGAACCCAAACAGAAACTTACACCACACAGAGGGTGATGGGTATATGGAAAGAACTGCCAACGGAATTAGCTGAGGTAGATATAATAAAAACATTTAAAAGATGTTTGGACATGTACATAGATAAGAAATGCTTAGAGAGATGGGGCAAGGCAGGGCAGATGGGACTAACTTAGGTAGGGAACCTTAATCAGCATGGACATGTTGGGCTGAAGGGCCCGTTTCCATGCTGAATTACAAGGATTTTATCATTCTTCCCATATTCTACTACAATCTATATTTTTCTGATAAAATCAAGATTTTTCTTCTCAAAAATTGAAGTATAATCTTTTAAATGTGGTGTGATTACTGACCAAGCAATCTGAATATTTAGAGTATGTAAATAGAATAAGTTGAACATCGGAAGGCAGAGGTAGTCTAGGGTGTATACAGGAGGACAGAAAATAACAGTAACATGTGGAAGAACAACAAAGCTGGTGATTACTTGGCTACAAATGTGCAACTAATGGGCCTGTCCTACTTAGGCGACTTTTCAGTGTAGAACACACATACATACCGGGGGGGGGGGGGGGGGGGGGTCGCAGGCAGTCAAGTCACCAGCAGTGGCCTGAAAAACCAGCAACTGTCACAGAGTGGAACATATACACACATCGCTTCCTTCACCAGCCTGTTATGCAGCGGAGGGACAGGGCAAGCGGGGGGAGCGCTGTCTGAGTGAAATTCACACGGTGCAAAGCCAATGTGATACAGACATACACCACGATGAACAGGAAGGTTGGCGCTGTAATTAAGACAGTGAAAGCACAGTGTACGGTCACTTAAGTCATTGAGAAGGGATGGGGAGAACTTTTAAAAAGCCAGGGAATACACGGCTGTGAAGCTCAGCGGACATTAACATTATCGTTGGTTCTGAAAACTACTGTTTACTTTTTTTTCCCCTCACAATGAGCCAATGAAATTCACCGGTCAGCACTGGTGACAACCTACGGCCTCCTGGCGACCCACTACCACTGCACATACGGCACGAGAATTCTTGCTACTCTCCAAGGCAGCTTCATTTTGGTCACCACTAATCTTAGCAGAGACCAGAATGAAGCCGTTACTATTTCCTTCACTCCATAGATGCTGCCTGACCTGCTGAATTTCTCCAAAACTTTTGTCTACCTTCGATTTTCCAGCATCTGCAGTTCCTTCTTGAACACTAGTTCCGAGAATGCGGGACCAAGAAGGCGACTCCTAGGCAACCACACGCAAACAGGTGGCGACCGCATAGTCTCCTGTAGTCACCTAACTGGGACAGGCCTATAAGAATGGAACCAGGCGTGGTTCTCAAACTGAACTCACAGGTCAAGGGAAATCAAGAGTGATAGATTACTTTAGTCATAATGACACAGATGGCCCACTGAGTCACTTTCATACGGAGAGATAAGAAACCCAGAGGAGGGATTCTCACAAGGAGTACCAAAAATTAGCTCCTTCAAATCCCCAGGGTTCAATGCAACAATGCACATTGACGGAAATAAAGGTATGATTCACAGATTGTATATGTGGTGATAAAGTAGGCAGGTGTGCACAGTAATGCAGAAGCAAGGATTCTAATCCTGAAACACACACAAAATTATTCTGTGGCTGATAATCCAGGAGAGCCGGCAGTCTCTTTTTTGCACCATGGGTTAGTTTCCCAAATGAAGAATAGCCTTTCAAGTGAAGCACAAACAGAGCTACTGGTCTCAATGGAACAAGGAGTAGGGACAACTTTTAAGAAGCCTGAGATATACGGCTGTGAAGCTCGGCGGACATTAACATTGCCAGTCGGTTATCCTTGGTTCTCCAATGAGATTCATCGGTCAGCACAGGCTACAACCTACGAGAACCTTTTACTTCCTGGCAACCCACTAGGACCTCTTGGTAACCCACCTACGGCACGAGAATTCTCACAACTCTCCATGGCGACTTCATTCTGGTCGCCACTAATTTTTGAAATATTTGTGGCAACTATGAGGCCACAACTAGTTCCCAGAATGCAGGAACTGCTCAAGACCATGAATGCGACTACCCGCCAACCACCCTCAAACAGGTTGCGACTGCATAGTCTCCTGCAGTCGCCTAAAAAGTTGCCTAAGTGGGACAGGCCCATTACCATTCCAGGATTATGTCTGGGAGTACGAAAGAGAAAGTGAACCTTGGTTACAACATATTTTTTCAGAATAAAATCTCTCAGCCCAATGACATCGCATGTGTGCTCTGATATTTTGCACATACAACTGCGTTCTCATAAGAGATTTTATATGCAAAGAATCCTCTTATATGAACGTTAAGGCAAGTTCCAACTTCCAAGAGAATTACTTTACGCCTCCTCACTTGGAAAGCAACAACAGGAAATGTGCCTGGGTACTTGCGCAAGAAGTGCACAGAGAGTCAGCTGCTTAGAGGTGTGGAGAATCAGATGGCAAAACATTCACAAAAAATAAGTTGGTTTAAAAGGGTGCAGAAGAAATGTATCAACATTTTTCACAGATCAGAAAGTTCAGTTATGTGGAAAGACTGGAAACGTTCTTCTTGGAACAGAGAAAGCTGTAATGACAGGGGTATTAAAAAGTATCACCGATGGCAGATCGAGAGAAACAGTCCCCAGAGGGGTCAGGAATTAGGAGCCACAGAATGAGGGTGATCAGCAAAAGAACTGACAGCGGCACGAGGTGAAATGGTATCACATAGTGAGTGCTCCAAGGCAGGTCCAAAAACCTTTCAGATATTTACCAAAGCATTGTTTAGAAGGGAAAGGACTTGCGGATCTCCAAGGAGTAAGACTCCCCGGATTATCCTATAAAGCTATCATATGGCTATAAGCTACAAGGCTCTATGGTTTCCTATAATGCTGTATAGTCCACTAAGATCATGTTTGGAAGACCAGTTTCAAGTACATTCAATGCCCATGTGGCCTAAACACAAGTTCTACAACAGCTGTATCCTAATTTTGACAACTCAGTTGGGGTAGCATCAGAAATGCTAAATGCTAGGTTACTCCGTCAAGACTTGCATCAACATACTGAAATCTCTTCAAAGAATGCAAAATGCTGTCAGCTATGCAATCATAACATCCCACAGACAGACAAAAATTGAGGCCAGCCCATCTTCTTGCGCTTTTCACAAATAGATGAGGTGGGAGGAAGAATTCAGAAAATTTAACTGGGTCATTTCACACCTCATTACAAAAAGAAAAATTACATCTCAATCAGAGCAGAACACCATTGGCATTATACCCAAATAAGAACCTACTCAAGTGTAGAGGCCTGAAACATTCAAACCCACAATTTGCTCTAATCCAAGGCCAACTGACCCAGAATTATACTTTATCTTGCATTCTCGGTATTTATTTGCCCATTCATAATGCGTCTGGACTTTTGGCAAAACCCTAACCTACACCTTACTCTGTGAGATCCATGATTACATCAGTAATGCACTAGTAACACAAAGTTACATTCACACCATTTAACAAGCACAGAACAAGGATTAATCCCCACAATCCCATAGATGTTTCACTACTCCCAAACTGCACAAGGCAGACAAGTCAGTTTCATCATCCATTTCAACTGCAACTATACAACTTCCAAATGTCAAACTTGCATATTCCATTTAGAAATAACTCTTTCTTCGAGGTAGAAGGAGGGAATGGGTAATAATCTTAATCTTACAAAGAATGGCAAATTCATGGAAGACGGTTTTGTTCAATAAGATACTAAAATGATTAGATTAAATTAGATTAGACACACCAATCACTAAAATTAGAAAGCCAGCTAAAGGAAAGAGGATGAAAAATTCCAGGTATGTAGAAATGAACACCAACGGGGACAGAACAGGTCGGTTTTCATCATCATCCTGTGGAAAGCTGGAACAGATTCACACCAACCACATTCTGAACCAGTGGCAAATGAACCACCAACTTGCCAAAGCACAAAGCTTTGACACCAAATTAAAAGTGTAAATCAGTTTTTGTACATTACAAAATAGCAGCAAAACTCAAATGAAATCTCAAAGAAACGAACAAACTCTAACAATCACTAAGCAATTAGCTTGTCCAGACCATATCCTGTTAGCAACATGTTAGCAGACAATTCTTTCCTTTCGAGGTTGCCCGAAAACGAACAGCCACAAGATAACACTAACCTTTAGTCTGTTGGCGTTCCCATCTCAAAAATGTATTAGCTCGTTCACAAAAGCCACATGTAATTTGAAGATAAAAGGAAGTTGCTTACTCTGAGCAAAGAAAAAAGGCTCTGCAGTTATGCAAGTAGTTTTAACAAGCACAAAGTCCAAAGGTAGTGGGGGTGGTCTGTTGTGCAGTCTTCCTCTGGCTACCTCCAGGTAAAGGACTAACATTTGAACTGAACTTTCCTTCCTACTCTTAAAAGCTTTCCACTTATGCAAGAGCAGTGGAAGCCAAAGGAGGAAGCCGTCAAATACACAGCACCACAAAGAGCCGTCAGTTCCTGTTATTGATATCCTGCCCAGGCAAAGTAACAAAACTATTTGGTGCAGCAGAGAAACTAATCACAGCAAAGTAAATTCCCCACCTTTGCAAGTCAGGTATTTGAGGTATGTTCTGTTATTCCTAATGATAACGCTGCAGGATTGATCTGAGCAAAATGACCCTGAACCCTGCCCATGCAGAGTATTGCATTTTCAAGAATTGCTTGTACTAAACTCGATTGCATTAAACTACTATACTTGATACAAAACAAACAGGAGACATTTGCCTGTCCCTATACCTCCCTCCTTGACTCTGTTCAGGGACCCCAATTGGTTCATTCAGGTTCGGCAGAGGTTCACTTGCACCTCATCCAACCTCTTCTACTGTATAAATTGTTCAAGGTACAGACTCAATTCTCCAGAGAACAGTTCTCCGAGTTACTCCAGTTTCTTGATCTAATTTCAGCAATACCCTCCAAACCAGTTCTGCACCAATCCAATATCTTCGACTTGCATCAGAAGGCTTCACCATCATCAGGAATTTGAACAATTCCAAAGTCAATTTTCAGTTCATAATGACCAGTTAGTCCCCCCCCCCCCCCCCCCCGCCACCAGTCATGGAAATAGATACCCCACCAAGTTAACAGACGAGAAAACTGGCTGTGAAAAAACAGAGCCAAGTACCACAGAACTTTATTAGACAGGTGGCAGGGCAAAAGGATTTAATGCTGGCAGAGCCAGCACTATCCCTAAAGACAAGGACAAACTACTGCCATTGGAAATAGCCTTTCACGATGTCCTAATGTACTCTATACAGGCATTGAAGTGCTTTTAAAGTGTAGTCATTGCGGGATTATGGGAAGTGCAGTGACCAGAAAATAAAGTACAGCCACTCCACCTTGCTGGCTCACATGGAGAGTCTGGAAGGTATCCCAAAGACATGCTCGATTGCTTTGTCTGTGTAACAGTCGACCTATTTCTAATAATTTTCCTCCCTAATTAACCAGGTTTTCTGCAATGTAACTTCGTCAACCTCACCCCTGCCTCCACAACACAGGACATTTTTTGAAGGAAGAGTTTATACTAGGTCACAGCTCTCCTCCGTAAATGCAAGTCTGATGAGCGATGGCAAGCTACAAAATCACGAGCATGGAACTTGAAGGAACTGAACATTTACATAGAAGGCTCATAGGACAGGGGAACAAGTCAATGCTCAACAATCCAGCATGGAAACAATAGGACACTTTTCTACAAATACACTCATGCTCTTCACCCATTGTCCATATCGCCCCAACACACGTACACCCGAGACTCTCAGGACATTGAACCAGCTCGCGCCCTTTTGATTTCCAAGATGGACAGCACAGAATCATTCTCAGGAGCCAGTGTAACAGTGCAGCTAGCTATTCCCCAGCCACAACGCATAATTTTGTGAAAGTTCATTTTCTCCCAGGCTAAAGATGCTGCAATTTCAGTTAAGTAGAGCAAATAGAGAACTACATTTTTAAGGGAAGCCGTCTAATATCTGGTTCTGATTAAAAAAAAAAAATCCTAATCTAAATTGAAATTGTTTAATCATAGATGCTACTTGATCTGCTTTTTTCCAGACTTCATATTACAAATTTTCACCAACAATATTTTGCTTTTATAACACACCAAACACCAGGCCTTGCAAACAATTATTGTTCTCTCCAAGTTAGCCAACTAACACTCAACACAATCATTTTATAAGACTCCAAAAACTGCTTAAATACACAAGACCAGTTAGCACACAAATATGGAAGATATGAAAACAATAAGTTCATGTGATAGGAGCAGAATTAGACCCATCTAGTCTACTGTGCCATTCACTCGTGGCTGATCTATCTCTCCTTCCTAACCTCATTCTCCTGCATTCTCCCAATACCCCCCCCCCCCCCTCATGAAAATAAAAATGGGATACTTGTATACCATTAGTCTACAGCACTCACCTCTGAAAAGATCTGGGTTAAGACCAATTGGAGGACTGAAGCATATCAATTATACACGCACATTGCAGTTTTGAAACAAAGCTACAATATTAGAGATCCTATTTCCACAAAGCAATATTAAATTTCTCAGTTAGTCGAATATTCAAGGTCCCATGACACTCCACGAAGTTGCATGTATTACCATTGTCAGGCCATCATTTCTCACTAAATATATGAAAACAAAAGTAATTTCCTTGATGCTTGTGAGCTATTGCTCTATGAAATAATCCATGACGAGAACAGTAAGATCCCCTTTAAACAAAGAAGTCCGAGATCAATGCTGCTTTGTTCTTTCATTCATGCATCGGCACTTTCAGATAAAAGCAAATAGTGCTTTATGGTTGCAGCTGATTTTTATTACAATTAGGAGACACAAGAATTTCAGCCCATTTGTTCTCACATCCTTATATTTTGAAGCAAGCGGCCAGAGTAACTTTGAGGAACTAAAACAAAAAAAAGTACAAGTTCAGGCCTGTGCGCCGAGTTGGAATTCATCAACCATTAGAGTTTTGATTGAACACGAACCTTCAGCTCTGCTCCATAACGGACAACACGACTGTAAGTACATGCCCATTATAAACCAAACTGCTTCATGTGCAAGATTTTACTGCGTACATCTGGTAAAAAAATACCAGAAAGAGGATATTTTTATACATTGCCTGATCCTAAACTTCCCTCAGCTAGACAGCCACTTCAATTATCCAACAAAAACATATTTCTTTACAAAAGCTTAATGTGTTCACAACACACACACCTCTCAAACCGACTTTCAATATCACTTCACAAATGAGACAAAATTCTTAAGATTCAGCATCCCAGTTGTTTGGCACAATGTTCAGAAGTTTTTAATGGTACCATCCGATTATGCTGAAGTGAATATTTATACTGCCCCATTGTATTCCCAAGTTTTCCAGTGTAGTGTAATCAAAGAATGACACAGATCCATTCTACGCAGTTTACTACTGCATACAATACCCCCATCGTAAGCACGGATGAGAGCGTTATCGACGCGTCTCACTCTGATCATTGGCTCCCACACCCCTTCCTCCACTCTTGGCACATAACCCTCCTCCAACCCCCTAAGGTCACCAACGACGACTCCACTTGTTCCTGCAGCCCCCTTGGCACCCACATTTCTCCTTCTTGCACCTACCTCGGGCATCCCGTCCCTCTTCTTCCTCCTCCTCTTCCTCCTCATCATCCCCTCCCCTCAGACCACTCCTTCCACCTCCCCTGCGCCCCCCACCCATCACCCGTCCCCCCAGGCCACTACTACTCTCTAACTCTCTCCTCCCTCCCCACCCACTCTCCAAGTTCACCGGGACCCTCCACCTGACCATTCCTTACCTCCTCCCCTCTCAAGCGGGCATACTTCTTCTTCCTCCTCCTCAACCTGAATTTGGGAGAATCCAACCCCTTCTCCATCAACACACACTAATTCCAGGCACCGCCCGACTTATTCACTTGCCCATCAGCACATCCATTTTCCTTCGCGCCCTTACCCTCCCCCGACCACAGCCTTTCTCACCCCGCTGAGTGACCCCGACATATTTGGCAGACTGCAGCTGCAGGGACTATACAGGTGCCGGTCGGCGGCGCTAACCCAGCTGTGTTGGCCCCGACTGCTGCCGCGCACACTCACCCGCTGTGGAGGGCCGATGCACCGGCTATGAGGGCCGAGCTGCCTCCGCACGGAAAGACAGGAACGGGGGCACCCTTACAGGGCGAGCCGCCACCGAATGGCGGAGGAAAGCGGAAATGAAGCTAGTGTCTGGCTCGGCCCGGCACGGTCCAGGAAAGGGTGGGGAATGAGGCAGCACCGTGCTGGATACGACCCAAAACCAAGCTCCTCCCCGTCCATCACTGAGCTTTGATCCGCCTCCACCTTCAGACTCTCAGACCAACAGCGGTCCCGTGGCATTTCGGTGTTTGTAGTCCCATTCAGCCATGATCTTCGAGAAATGCCAAACTTTGGACTCTAATCCCCAGCACAGTTTGCGCGCGCACTGCATTGTGGGGCGGAGAACAGGACATCCACCAAAAGGACTACATTCCCCAGAGAGCACCGCGGGCCAGGCGGCTTTTCGACTGAAAGAGGCGCAGCTCCTGTTGTCATGGAGACGCAGTGCCGCCTCTGGCCTTGGCACTCACTCCACTACAGCAGCGTCAAGAGTGTTTCATTATCATCTGTCCCAGATAGAACAATTAAATTCTTACTTGCAGCAGCACAACCGAATGTGTAAACATAGTCGTTCAAGAACGAACTGCAGATGCTGGAAAATCGAAGGTAGACAAAATTGCTGGAGAAACTCAGCGGGTGCGGCAGCATCTCTGGAGCGAAGGGCCGAAACGTATCTCGTATCCTTTGTTAACACAAGGGTTAAATGGGGTTCAGTCTTTCCATTTCCTTGATATAACTATTGTTGACCGAAACGTAATTCTACTGCTGCTGCTACACCTTCTGCCCCACAGTATAATATAGAAGTAATTTTAAGCAGTTCAGTTGCCAAGACAAAAAGTTGCAGTTTTGGCATGAATGTCATCTTGTCCCATAGGGTCATAATAGGCTGCGCAGTGCAAGTTGGTGTGTCAGTTTTGTGGATCTATTGTATATCCGAAACTGGAGAGCCCTTCAACCTTATGGAGCAGGTGGCATGACAGGTTATCAGTCAATATTTTCCAACATCAGACTTGGGCTCCTTGCTCTCTTTCTAATACTAAAAGAGCCATAACGTGACTGTACTGTGATTCAGGAATTTGAAGAGTCATTCCGGTAGGAGAACATATATAATGGTGAATCCAAGCTTGCAAATTAGGTCTCTTCCCAAAAGATTAACTGGTACATCTTCTGCAATGAGGAACAGGTGCTCACCCTTTTTTGCCTTGGATGTCATATGAGGCTTTTTTCCGATAGTGGCATGGAGAGAGTGATAGTGATAATGATAATGATAGTGATAGTGGCATGGCATGGGCCGACAACATTTAACATTAAGTTTGATTTTGGCAAATGAGGTTAGATTGAAGGTCGTACAGTGGACTATGTCGCTCCAGTGTCAATGAGGAATTCTTTACTGAGGCCATTAATTTTGATAGTGGTAGCAGCTTGTTGGGAACTTGGTTCTGGGATAGCAATTGTGATGATATCTCAGGGTGGCATAGTCATTTAATATATGGGCTTTGATGCTGCCTGGATCTGAAAGGGTTTCTCACGGTAAAGGGGTGGTCTGGCTTACATTGTTAGTGTAAACATTCGGTTGGTGTCCCTAGTTAGTGTTTGAAGTGTCAAGGTACTTTAACTGGCTTTTAACCCAGTGTCCATATTGACCACAATGAAAGCAAGTTATTCTTACTTGCCCCATCCTCCCAGTGACCTGGCTCTTCCTCTTCCAAACATTCTTCCCTTCGGGGCTTTAGGACCTGTAGATTGGTTATTTCATACTAGCCAATTGTAGTGTTTGTTAGTAGTGGCTCCGCCTAATATGCGTTTTATATTAACAAGAGCTTGCCTACGCCATCCAGAATGAGCGGCTGCTAGGAACTATAATGTCCTGCAGATCGGCGCTGTAAGTAGATTTAATAAACATGTATTGTATTTTTACATGTGTTTAACGACTCATTAAAGGACCCACAGGGTAAGATGTTTCCACTGGGATACTTCCTGATTTCTCATTAACTCTCTGCTGCCGTTGTTCAGTCTGGTGCTGACAATATTGTAAAATTGACAGAACATCGTGCATATATTTCCTGTCCCATTCTACGCACGTTACACAGAACATTTGTTTTAGATGAGGTTGCAACTCGTGTGCAATAGTACTGACTAAAGCAGATACGCCTGTTTCTGATTCTAATCCTGTATATTTTACAAAGGCACTATGGACACAATCAAGATAATTCCCAAAGTCCTCGTCTTGCTTCTGAACAATATGATAAATCTTTGCCCAGTCTATTACAACCAGATAATATTCACATAACGCATTTTCAAAAGAGTAAAAAAAAGCTGCAATATCGTCTCAATTAAATTTAGTTTCAATAGTTTTCCATTTAGTTGAATCAAGCATTGCATCGAGGGACACATCAACATCACTTTTAGCTGGTTTATAACATTTGTCCAATATAGCTAATTAATTAATGAATTCTTCAATATCATCTTTGGGTTTAGACAGGCCTTGAATCAGGGTTTTCAGCTCAATGAGTGTCCTGGGTCTTTAGACAGTAACAGGATCATCTTGGGGACCTGGAAAGACTCGCATGGGTGCTTGTATATTAGGTGGAGTTAAGGCTTCAGATTAATCATTTTACCAAGTGTAGCCGGTCCCCGCATGGAGGTGGAGGAATCTGGCACTGCATAGGTTGGGGCTGCAGCTTGTTGTGTGCTCTCTATACCTCTTGCTCAGCAGATGGACGAGTACCTTCAGGTGGTGGTGGGTATATGGGAGCCCAATCATCACAGTCACTGTCATCGTCCTCGTCACATGTTTTTGTTTTATTTTTAGAAAGCATCACCTGTTCTGTTGATGTTGGAGAATAAGGTGGTGGAAAGTGACCATGGTTTCGTGATTTTCCTCGTGATTCTGATTTTCACGATTTCTGTACGTACATATGTTTATAGCTGTTAACCTGGGCCCCTTTATTTCACATAGCTTACACAGTGTATTCTTTCACATTTCTGCTTCTCATTGGTCTACTCCGACCATTTCTCTATATATGTTACACTCTCTGTTCCATTGTTACTCTTGGACTCTGAATCTGTTACACTCTCTGTTCCATAGTTACTCTTAGACTCTGAATTACCCATATATTATTCTTAAATTCTTACTCTAAAGTTTTTGAATCTGAACAACAAATCCTGGTGGGTACAAACTCAACGCAGGCAGGCTCAATGTGATAACAACAAATCCTAGTGGTGATCAAACAATGCCGGCAGGCACGCAACATACACAAATGCAAAGTAACAAATCCTGGTGAGATACAAATTCCATAGGCAGATACGTAACTTCAATTTACACAACGTTACTTACATTTATTCCGGCTTTGGCAGCGCTCTTCACTCACCTAGAGTCATAGAGTGATACAGAAGGAATGTTACAAAATTTTGAGATTTTAAAAATCAAGCCTGTAATTTATCCCATCAGATAAAGAAATGAAAAGAACTTTAATTAGATACCTAATTCACTTTCATATCTCGAATTAAAAAAGTTATGGTCGTTTTCATCAAAGATTATAGAGCAGGACTTTGGTTTTCATACTCGGAAATTAGCATCATGTTCCCTATAAATGTGATCGAGGACAGTCAAAAGCCCATAACTTTCTTAAAAATTAAGAAAACTGAAGGTGAAATTTTCAGTTATTATAGATTGAAGGATTCAGAAACAAATATGAAACATCTTACTTGGATTACCTGAAATTAAAGCATATAATTAGTTAGTTTCCTAATTGTAACTAATTACAAAATTGACCATTGTGACGGAATTAGTAATAAACACCGAGACTGCCTTGATAATTCAAAAATGTGATATTCTCACGATCAGAACTTTAATATTATTGTATTATATGCTGTAAGTCTGTAACAGACACGTAAAGAAATTACAATTTCTAGCAAAAGATCAAGTCTTTATGGAGAAGATAAGTTGCTAGCTGGTACATTGGCATATCATAATCAGCAGCATCATCATACTCCTCAGATTGTAACCAATAAGCAACTCTGTACACCTTGTTTTTCCTCAACTTTTCAGTTTGGCATTGTAAACTACAAGTTTTTGATTTCAAAGCACGCATGACAAGCCTTTCTGCCCACTACTTTCCCATTAAGTCCTGTAGATCATCACATTTGGAGTAGTCCAAATTTGGATAATCTCTGCAAATGCTGTCTAAATTAGTCTCTTTTGCTGGGCATTTAGATTGACAATTTTGCATTTCTTCTTCGGAGATATCTGTTTAAAATGTAAAGGGAAAAAAACACTGAACAGCATGAACAGAAACAAGTTATTATTTGCAGTTTTAGAAAAAAAGGTAGAAATGATAACGTTAAACGCTAAAACAAATAATAAATACCCAACAAAAAAAATCATATTCATCAGTTTCATCAAATCAATTAAATTAATCTATCAATTAAATTCATCTAAATTCAATTACTAGATCTAAACAGCTCTTAAGAAAATACATTTCTTAAGAAAAGGCTAAAACTTTTAAATAGCCTAAGTAACAAACTGATCCCATTCACACAAGAATTCACAATATAACATGATTTTTAAATCTCACTTTGTCATGAATTTATATGCCAAATGGAACGAATATTCCCATAAATTAATCCAGAAACATCCACTCTCAAGATAATCAAAATCATTATTTTTTGCACAATCTGACTAAAACTGTACTGTGGATATTTAGTATGAAAATATTGATCATGTATAGACAATAACACAAAATATAAATGATTTAGATGTTCTTATGACATGATTGTGCAAAAAAATAATTAATTTGATTATCTTGAGAGTGGGTGTTTCTGGAATGTGATCGATTGGAATGTTGCCGTTGTCATACATTTTAAGCCCATATCGGCAGGCAATACATGGCCGATTTGTATGGGGGCCTAAATAACATTTTTTGCATCATAAGATTAAAATGAAGCCACATCAAAAAGCAAGATAATATGTTAAATAAACGACATACCTTTTGCTTTGTCCTGATATTGCGATCCGTGATGTTGAAGGCGTTAGAAGTCACGTTTAACACAATCGTCCAGCAATTTTATTTTTTAACCTGGAACTGAAGGGCGAACAATTTTTCTTCATCAGCTAGCAGCCTGAGGTAATTACAATCTTCGGCCTCAGCTCACGCCCGGACCCCGGCATCTGCTCCCGCCGCCGGCCCTCTCCCTCCCTTCTCTCCTTCCGTTCCCCCCCTCCTTTCCCTTCTTTCCTTCCTCCCTCCCTTCCCTTCTTTCCTTCCCTCCCTTCCCTCCCTCCTTTCCCTTCTTCCCTCCCTCCGTTCTCTCCTTCCCTCCGTTCTCTCCTTCCTCCTTTCTCTCCCTCCCTCCCTCCCTCCCTCACACACACAACGCACAAACAACTAACACACATATATCACGCACAGACAACACACACACAACTAAGTTAGGATGGGGTTGAAGCCCAAAATGTAATACCTGGACTGGTTTTTCGCCAATTGGTTTTCCAGAATCGAGTTAATTAAATTACTTTTTTTTCATTTCACAGTCAAGAAAACAAGTGGTATCAGAGGTGATCTACACATTTTGTTTTTTACTTGTAGGCTTACATGTATGCAATTTTATATTAAAATGTAGCTTAGATTGGTTTGGTCCATTAACTCGCAGGCACTTTTTAAGCGCACATTTTGATTACTTTCCATTCTACCATAGAGATATAAAGTCTATAATAGACTTTATTTTTATTTCTATGATTCTACAGACCTTGGCTGGGAACCTGGAGCTCACTAAAATTGTTCCCAATTGGGCCCCGCACCTCCTAAGGCCGGCCCTGCTTACACACCCTGGTGGTATGAATATTGACCTTTAACTTCAAGTTACCCTTGCTTTCCCTCTCTCCATCCCTCCCCCCTTCCAAGTTCTCCGACCAGTCTGACTGCCTCCTTGATTACATTTCATCTCTGTTCGCTTCATTGTCAATTTCTCCAGCTAACAATGATCTATTCTACATTTCCCTTGATGCGCATCTCTTTTGATATCCCATTCTCACACCTCACCCTTCCTTCTCTCCGTGTCTTCCACTTCCCTGACTCTCCTTCTGAAGAAGGGTCTCGACCCGAAACGTCACCCATTCCTTCTCTCCAGAGATGCTGCTGCCTGTGACGCTGAGTTACTCCAACATGTTTGTGTCTGCCTAGGGACCAAAGATGATCTTTGCTGCAAAGATTATAGCAAAGATCTTATAGCGGAGCTATAAAATCGTTGGATTATAGAGCGGAGCCTCCTCTAGTGTCTTTGCTTCGCTGTGGACTGCAGAGGCCCTGCCCCCCGACGTTGCTGCGCAAGCGCGCTGCCGGTCCCAGCGAGCGCGAAGATGGCGGCCTGCAGCAGCGAGGTCCGCGTCGGAGATGTGGAGGAGGACGCGTCGCAGCTTGTGTTTCCCAAAGGTAGCAGTGAGGGATGAAGAACGAACATTCAGCGAAACAGGGGCGAGGTCGAAAGCTGACACAGACCCTGCCTACTGTAGCAACACCATCTCCCCTCTCGTCAGTCTCGCCGCACTTCCGAGACCCCCAGCCGCCCCGGCTCCCCTCGGGGGAGAGGGTGTATCTTACCCTCCACTCGAGGGAGTTGGGCGCTCTCCTCCTTCCGGGGGGTGGTGAGGGGTCTTAATCCCCCACCAGCCGTAGACACCGCCATCCTTCAAACTCTCCTCCCCCCTCCCCATCACTAGGATGTAGCTAGCTTGCGGTTTACCTGTTTTCTGCTGCCTTCTTTTTGAGTGAAGGAGTAGGCTGCTCTCTTTTAAACTAAAGGAAACGTACCATAAATTTTCATGAAATTATTAACAAATTTTGGTTAAAACTCATCCATCCGATTAGCCATACTAAACATCGTACATTTGTCAATCTACAGTTCCAACAATTTGCTCAATATCACTTTTGCAGTCATTCATTTTCCTAAGTTCTCACATTTAGAATTCCCAATTTACGACTATTTCAGACGTGATTTGCATGCTCTGTAGTGCAGAATATGGCAAATACCTGCTTAATGCATCCGCAATCTTAATCTTAATGCATCCGCAATTATTAATTTTCAAGATTGCCATTCTGGAATAGAATAGAATGCCTTTTATTGTCATTTAAACAACTTGGTTTGAACAAAATTGCATTTTCTACAGTTTTTACATTACAAAAAAACCCAAGCCACCACAGCTCTTCTGGCTCCGAAGAGAGCCAGCTCCGCGATGTCAGGGCCTCAGGATCCTCGACTGGAGCCCTCGGGTTAGTCCCGGTCGGAGGCCGCCGCTGGCTCCTCGATGTTAGGCCCAAGACATCGGAGACCAGACAGGGAAAAAGTCGAGTCCCCGTAGAGATTAACGGTTTCCCCCATAGCCCCACCACCCACATATACACAGCTAAAAAAATAATAAAAACTAGGCTCAAGCCATACATTTAACAAGCCAAAAATTTAAAAAAAAGACAGACGACTGTAGTCGAGCCGCCACACTAACTCTGCACTAACTTTTAACTGTCAATCAAAATTCTTTCTTGCTATCACTTCTACAATTTGGAACACATTGTTCCATTGAATAAGCCTCATGGTGTACCATGTGAATAGAAAGATATCAGACAACCAAAGTGTTAGAAATTATTTGATTTGAAAAGTAAATTTGTTTTGAGGTAATTGAATAGTTGCTTGAATTTGGATATGTTCTGTGTTCCCTGTCAGAATTTGAGAGCTCTGAAACTCTGTTGAACTCTGAAGTCCACATGCTGCTGGAGCACAGGAAGCAACAGAATGAGAGCGCTGAGGATGAGCAGGAGCTGTCTGAGGTCTTCATGAAAACGTTAAACTATACAGCCAGGTTCAGTCGCTTCAAAAACAGGGAGACCATTGCGAGTGTCAGGAGGTCAGTGTGGGAATTTTTTAAAAGGCTTGGCTTAATTTACTGAATTTCAACTTTCACCTTGATGTGTGGGGGTGAGATCAATGCAATTGTGGGGCACTCTACGGTGAGATTATGACATTTCTATATGGATATTTACTACGTTTGATATTGTAATGAATTAACTTGCCAACAGTTGACCTGCAGGTGACTGCATCAATTTGTTAAAACATTAAGCATCGTACAGTAAAACGTAATCTCTCATGCTCAGAATTTAGTGCCGGACTGGCAGATTTTCCAGGCTGTTGGATGTTATTGCAGTTTTAACACACTAACACATTTAAATTCACTTCTAGATGTTACTTAGTGTTATATTTTTCACAGTGAAATGTGGGACTGTGTGAAATGGATCCCTGGTCAGTTTAATAAGAGTGCATAAACTGTAAATGCCAGGAGCTGCGCGCATGAGACATAAAGAATGGAAAAAAGGCCCTTTGGCGCAATTCATCTTTGCCAACCTAGATGCCTCATTTAAGCTAGTTCCATTTACCCATGTTTAGACCTTTCCCTCAGCCTCTCCTAACCATGTACCTGTCCCAATGTCTTTAAAATGTGATTGCACCTGCCTCAAGTACATCTTCTGGCAGTTTGTTCCTTATACCCACCACCTGAGTTGCACCTCAGCTTCCCATTAAATCTTTCCAGCATCATCTTAAACCTGTGCATTCTAGTTCTTGATTCCACTACCCTGGATAAAAAATGTGCATTCAGCCTATCTATTCCCTTCATGATTTTACACACCTATCAGATCCTTCCTCAGCCTCCAATGCTTCAAGGAATAAAGTCCTGCCTTACCCTATGTCTTCTTTAGTTCAGGCCTTAAAGACCTGGCAACATCCTCAAATCTTCTCAGTACTCTTTCCAGTTTAATGGCATATTTCCTATAACTAGGTGACCAAAGGCAAACACAGTACTCCAAGCATGGCCTCACCAAACTCTTGCACAACTGTAATATAATGTCCCAACGTCTATACTCAATCGCCTGACTGATGAAGACCATCGTGCCAAAAGCTGCCTTCAGATCAGCAATCTTTTCCAAGGCCTTACTATTCACCTGATTGTCCTTCCCTGGTTTGACTTCCCAAAATGCAACACTTCACACTTTCCTGCATGAAACTCTCTTGCCTGAAGCCAACCCACTTAATGTAACCTTGGCCTCCCAGGTTCTTCTTCTTCTTTCGTGTGGCGTGCACAGCCTAAAGTTGTTGGACAACTTGTTCTATTTGATCTTCTGTTTGTGCACGTCGAGTTGATTGCATTAGTTGAAACAGGGTGGACCACGTGAAGGTTGCAATCTTCCACCCTGGCCTCCCAGGTTGATCACCTGTAACTTGATTAAGTTTCCCTCTTTATACCGCCACACTCTCACATTTACATTACATATCGATCCATCTTCTTTTGTCATCTAACCTTGTTCGTAACGAAGCCAGTAATGACAATCTCTGTTATTTTCAATGCACCTTCATGCACATTCTGCTTTTCTATAATTCGTAAATTATCTCTAAACTCTTGCTAATTCTTCCAGGTTTCACAATTAAAGATAAAGACATCTAATTTGTTCCAATTCTCTAGCCCATGCTTAATCAAGCATCAGGGTAATCATATTTTTCCTCATCATTTCATCTCCAGACGAAGCTCTTGCTTTGGTAATTTGGTGTCCATCTGAATTTTAACCAAAATTTGTTTCAAAGCGAAGGATGATGCGTACAAATTAGCCAGAAAAAGCAGCATACCGGAGGACTGGGAGAAATTCAAAGACCAGCAGAGGAGGACAAAGGGCTTAATTAGGAAAGGAAAAATAGATTATGAAAGAAAACTGGCAGGGAACATAAAAACTGACTGCAAAAGTTTTTATAGATATGTGAAAAGAAAGAGATTAGTTAAAACAAATGTAGGTCCCTTGCAGTCAGCAACAGGTGAGTTGATCATGGGGAACAAGGATATGGCGGACCAATTGAATAACTACTTTGGTTCCGTCTTCACTAAGGAAGACATAAATAATTTGCCGGAAATAGCAGGGGACCGCGGGTCAAAGGAGTTGGAGGAATTGAGTGAAATCCAGGTTAGCCGGGAAGTGGTGTTGGGTAAATTGAATGGATTAAAGGCCGATAAATCCCCAGGGCCAGATAGGCTGCATCCCAGAGTACTTAAGGAAGTAACTCCAGAAATAGTGGATGCATTAGTAATAATCTTTCAAAACTCTTTAGATTCTGGAGTAGTTTCTGAAGGTTGGCGGGTAGCAAACGTAACCCCACTTTTTAAGAAGGGAGGGAGAGAGAAAATGGGGAATTACAGATCAGTTAGTCTAACATCGGTAGTGGGGAAACTGCTAGAGTCAGTTATTAAAGATGGGATAGCAGCACATTTGGAAAGTGGTGAAATCATTGGACAAAGTCAGCATGGATTTACGAAAGGTAAATCATGTCTGACGAATCTTATAGAATTTTTCGAGGATGTAACTAGTAGCGTGGATAGGGGAGAACCAGTGGATGTGGTGTATCTGGACTTCCAGAAGGCTTTCGACAAGGTCCCACATAAGAGATTAGTATACAAACTTAAAGCATACGGCATTGGGGGTTCAGTATTGATGTGGATAGAGAACTGGCTGGCAAACAGGAAGCAAAGAGTAGGAGTAAACGGGTCCTTTTCACAATGGCAGGCAGTGACTAGTGGGGTACCGCAAGGCTCAGTGCTGGGACCCCAGCTATTTACAATATATATTAATGATCTGGATGAGGGAATTGAAGGCAATATCTCCAAGTTTGCGGATGACACTAAGCTGGGGGGCAGTGTTAGCTGTGAGGAGAATGCTAGGAGACTGCAAGGTGACTTGGATAGGCTGGGTCAGTGGGCAAATGTTTGGCAGATGCAGTATAATGTGGATAAATGTGAGGTTATCCATTTTGGTGGCAAAAACGGGAAAGCAGACTATTATCTAAATGGTGGCCGATTGGGAAAGGGGGAGATGCAGCGAGACCTGGGTGTCATGGTACACCAGTCGTTGAAGGTAGGCATGCAGGTGCAGCAGGCAGTAAAGTAAGCGAATGGTATGTTAGCTTTCATTGCAAAAGGATTTGAGTATAGGAGCAGGGAGCTTCTACTGCAGTTGTACAGGGTCTTGGTGAGACCACACCTGGAGTATTGCGTACAGTTTTGGTCTCCAAATCTGAGGAAGGACATTATTGCCAAAGAGGGAGTGCAGAGACGGTTCACCAGACTGATTCCTGGGATGTCAGGACTGTCTTATGAAGAAAGACTGGATAGACTTGGTTTATACTCTCTAGAATTTAGGAGATTGAGAGGGGATCTTATAGAAACTTACAAAATTCTTAAGGGGTTGGACAGGCTAGATGCAGGAAGATTGTTCCCGATATTAGGGAAGTCCAGGACAAGGGGTCACAGCTTAAGGATAAGGGGGAAATCCTTTGAAACCGAGATGAGAAGAACTTTTTTCACATAGAGAGTGGTGAATCTCTGGAACTCTCTGCCACAAAGGGTAGTTGAGGCCAGTTCATTGGCTATATTTAAGAGGGAGTTAGATGTGGCTCTTGTGGCTAAGGGGATCAGGGGGTATGGAGAGAAGGCAGGTACGGGATACTGAGTTGGATGATCAGCCATTATCATATTGAATGGCGGTGCAGGCTCGAAGGGCCGAATGGCCTACTCCTGCACCTAATTTCTATGTTTGTTACGTCAAATAATCCTTGTTCCAATCATACACTGGCAACATCCTGCAACTCTTTCTCCATTAGTTCAACAGCTGCATTGGGGCTACCCCCTGCACCCGAGCAGAACTTATTGATTTCATCACTTCTCATTAATTTCCGCCCTGCCCTCAAATTCATTTGGACTATCTCCCCTTTCTTGATCTTTGTTTCCATCACAGGGGATAGACTAACGAGTGACGTCAGTTACAAACCCACGACTCCCACAATTACTTCCCATCTTGAATGTTGCAAAGAAGCTATCCCCTACTTTCAATTTCTCCGTCTCCACAGCATCCACTGCCAAGATGAGGCTTTCCATTCTAGGACATCTGCGATGTCCACTTTCTTTAGTGAACGTGGTTTCCTCCTGGCTGTCATAAATGGATCACTCACCCTGTCTCCTCTGTGTCCCGTTGTTCTGCTCTCGCTCCCCCTACCCCCAGACGGAACAAGGATACGTTCCCCTGGTCCTGACCTTTCGCCCCACCAGCCTCTGCATCAACACATCATTCTCCAACGTGTTTGCCGTCTTCTACGTGATCCCACCATCTTACTATCCCCACCTTTTTCCCCTTCTGCAGAGACTGCTCCATCCGCAACTCCTTGGTTCATTCATCCCTTTCCCCTCCCCAGGTACTTTCCTATGCTTTCGGAGATGTAACACCTGCCACCGTACTTCCTCCCTCACATTTATCCAGAGGCCGAGTAGTCCTTCCAGGTGAGACAGGTGTGCATGTACACCTCCTCTAACCTCATCTACTGCATCCGATGTTCCCTATGTAGCCTCCTTTACATTGGTTAGATGAAGTGTAGACCTGTCCATTCTGGCAAACACCTGTGCTCGGTCTGCCAAGACCCGTTGTATCACCTGGTTTTACAATTTTAACTCTCCTTCCCATTCCCATACTGACCTTTCTGTCCTGAGGCTTTCTCCCCCAACCAGAGGGATTCCAACCGAAAACATCACCTTTCCATGTTTTACGGAAATGGTGACTAACCTGCTGAGTTATTCCATCACTTTGTTAGAAGATAATGTAAGTACATTAGGAATGGATGATGTACCTGACTTCGTAACATAACTATTACAACGGAGGGTAGAGGTCAACATAATAATTAGATGGGTAAATGAATGTGAAATATTCAATCAGTTGCAGCCAATCATAAGCCCCCCCATTTACAGTTACATTTCTATGCTACTTGTGGTAGGGTTCGCAGGTGATCTACTGTAACTTCTCACAAAGGAAAAACAAACTTCCTTATCTCCTTTACTATTTCATGTTTACATTTACCATCCACCCTTCAACACATTCCCAGACAAGAGGCAATACGCCTAACCTTAACCTCTTCTAAACCTGGTCAAGCGAGAGATGCCAATTGACACAGACAAAACACCCTTATGTTACCTTATTCAATTTCAATCAAAATTAAGTAAGGAAAGATATTAATATTTTCTTCCACACTACTCAACGATAGAAATAAAAAATTGTATCGGTGTCAATTTTATTGGAGTATCTTTCTTGCAGTCTGCTGTTACAGAAGAAATTGCACAAATTTGAGCTAGCCAGTCTGGCTAATTTATGTCCTGAAACGGCTGAAGAGGCCAAAGCTCTTATTCCCAGGTGAGTGTTTGCTCATATTTTTAGGCTGTGTGAGATATCATGCTTATTGACTTGAATTTTGCATGTTAACTATCTGTTACACCTTATAAAATGTCGGTGAGTGCCTCACCTGTTAACCCCAAAGTTTAAATAAACAGCTTACATTTGTCTTGGCAATGAAATGGTTAAATACCTGTGACAAAATAACGGAAATGATTAAATCTTGAATTGCATCATCCGACTTAGGTGTTTTGTCACTTTCAAAATTCATTCAGACTGGTGAAATTTAAGTGTCATTAATACTTAAATGTTTGAATTCTAAGGGAAGGTTTAAGATCATTCTTTAATCTACAAACTCATCGCTCCTTGGTATATGTTGTCCTTGCTATAATTTATGTCAAGCTCAGGTGCTCAGCCTTTACTTTGATAAATAGTTTGTACACTTATGGTCCACAAGCTCTTCAGTGTCCAGAGCGAAGCGTAGATGGTGTTTTAGACTGAACTTGAATGTTTTGGAGAACTTGTCTGTACAAACCTACTCAAGCTCTTTTGCTTTGCTGTCCACCTCCACTGTACCACCTTGAAGCAGTTCCAATCATGTCTATTCTGCAGTATCCAGTACACCACTTGTAATGTGTTCCCATGTCCCTGCCCGGTAGCTCTGTTACACAATGATCCCATTAATGATTCAATGATATGTTAATGTCACATGTTCTTAGGTCCTGTTTTGCATACAACTCAGTAAAATCATACAACAGGCTTCACCTAGGCAGTACAGTACAAGAGTCAATTTAATTGTCATTTGGACCCCTGGAGGTCCAAACGAAATGCCGTTTCTGCAGCCATACATTACACACAAATAGACCCAAGACGCAACATAATTTACATAAACATCCATCACATCGCTGTGATGGAAGGCCAAAAAAACTTATCTCTCCACTGCACTCTCCCCCCCCCCCGATGTCAGAGTCAAAGTCAAAGCCCCCGGCTGGCGATGGCGATTGTCCCGCGGCCATTGAATCCACGCCGGGTGGTGCGAGGTCGCACACCGGGTCTTGGTGTTAGAGCCCCCGGTGTGCGCTCGCCAAGTCCCGCGGCCATTCCAGCCGCGCGGGGCAGTGGTGTCAGGCCCCGCTCCAGGAGCTCTTCGACCCGGCAACTCGGGCGGGAGAATTCGTCGTTGCAGGAGCCCCGAAAAGCGGTCTCCCTCCAGGGATCCGCGTGCTCCCGGTGCCGCAGTCCGCCAGACCCGCAGTAGCAGCCTCCGCATCAGCGGCAGCGGTAGCGCTCCTCCACCGCTCCACCCGCTCTGGTCTCGGCCAGCTCCGCGACGGCAACGGTGAGTCGGCACCAGAGTCCCCGGCTTCTTCCCGTTGGAGGCCGCTCCTCGTTGCGGCCTCAACGACACCTGAGACCCGACGAGAAAAGGTCGGCTCCAGTGCAGGGAGAGATTCAAAAGTCCCCCCCCCCCCCCTCCCACACACACCCCAACATAAAATAACAAAAACTACATAAAAACACAGACAAAAAATAATAAAACGCGGACAGGCTGCAGAGGCCGCTGCTGGCCAGAGCCGCGCCGCCTACTGGAAATGCCATGGTGCACAAGTACACAAGTGTTGCCACGTTTCTGGCCCCAACAAAGTTACATAAAGTTAATCGACAGACTTATCTTCTATCGGGGAACCAGGCTCCCCCGCCTGCAAGCAAATGTATCCGATTAACTCAAAACATTCAGTAAAAGTAGTGAATTAATAGTAATATCCAATTGTCCGAAAAATATACCCACCATCAAAATCCTGAAGGTGCCGTATTAGGAAGGTTTTATTGCAGAATCTATTTTTGTTTGTTAGTTTTATTTTAGTTTATTATTGTCACGTACTGAGGTGGAGTGAAAAGCATTTGTTTGCATGCTACCCAATCAAAAAGGCTATGCATGATTACAATCAAGCCATCCGCAGTGCACAGATTAAAGGCACAGTATTTAGTGCAAGATAACAGTGTATTAAAACAGGTAGTGTAAGAAATGCTGCTGTTGAAATAAAGATTTTAAAGAGTGGAGCGATTGTAATGGACGATGGTAGACACTCTTCTGGGAGGATCCAATTTCTGGCGCCATCTTCGATTGGTTTTTATATTGATCATCACTTTTGGACACTTCCCCGTCTTGCGTATGGCGTGCACAGCCTAAAGTTGTAGCTCAACTTGTTCTATCTGATCTATTTGTTTGTGCACGTTGGGTTGATTGCATTAGCAAAACAGGGTGGACCACGTGAAGGTTGCGATCTCCCATCCCTTTGGACACTTACCCCTTTGTATAACTTTTGGACACTTACCCTGCACAATCTAAAGCAAAGTAATAATTGCAGTGTATTGTGGAAACAGTCCAAGGTTGATTGTGTTCCTAATTATTTCTAGTTCCTTTAACGTGATTAGCGAATGCACTTGTAATAAAATGCAGCATGATGGGCCTGTCCCACTCAGGCGACTGTTAAGTCGCCGGCAGTGGCCTGAAAAAACGGCAACTGGAACGGCACGAGAATTCTCGCAACTCTCCATGGCGGCTTCATTCTGGTCACCACTAATGAGGCCGCGACTAGTTCCCAGAATGCGGGAACTCCTCATGACCCGGCAACCACCTGCAAACATGTGTCGACCATAGTCTCCTGCAGTCGCCTAAGTGGGACAGGCCCATTAGTATTTATCTTCAAGAGGTCTGAGCATACTATGAGCATGACTAATTACACCAATCACTGGCATAAATTAAGTATTTTTTTGTCATCTTATGCTTCATTTCTCGCAGAGATAAAATGTTTAAGATTGAATGACCTAGACGCAAAATACAAAAATATTCAGTAACACCCATTAAGAGGAAAACAGTTTAATGTTGATGACTTTTCATTTGTTCTGATGAAAGATCCTCGATATGGGTGCTGCCCTATGCCGAGTATTTTCTACTTAGATTTCCAACATGGCATTGAATGGAGTAAATTGTGTGTGGAATCAATAGGCCTGATGTTGGGTCTGTGATATTTGCTGAATGTGTTTTAGGTTTTGGGGCTTTATGCGTATGAAATGTATGGATTTTATTTACAAGGGTCTGCAAATGTTACAATATATTCATGTGTGCCTTTTTCTCTACCCTCCTCTTTTGTCCATTTCTTCAATTTAAGTTTGGAAGGTCGATTTGAGGACGAGGAGCTCCAGCAGATTCTCGATGACATTCAGACCAAACGAAGCTTTCAGTATTAACATCACTGGCTCCGACTAACAGCTCTTTCCAGCTCTTGCCGTCTGGAGATTGGCACTGGTGTTCAACATTGGCACTGGAATTTTAAAAAGTGAAACTGGAGAAACTGGGTCACCTGCGGAAGTAATAATCCCATGGGTTATTTCTGCATTGAAAATCACTTAGCACAATCTATGAACCTCAATGCAAATATACTCTGGAATTACAGTTTTTGTTCAAGAAAAAAGATATTTTTTCATTCAGATGTCCAGGTGGCCTTGTGTGTCAATTTTATAACTGTCACTACGGACAAACTGATATCTTGTAACTCATTCTTGGCACAGTGGCTAATTTTTGTTTTGTTATTGTGCTGACACACATTGGACCCTTCATTACGTCTTTTTTTGCCTGAAAGAATTTGGATGGGAACTGAAGTTGTTTGATTACCACTGTTCAGAGCCCCACGAGATCTTGGAATGCATATTTTGATCGTGACAATCAAGTCACATTGCATCTGTATTTTATATCATTATCCCAGATACTGCATTTGTGTGGATATTTTGTAAGTTACATTAGAAAGACATATTTAAAGATAATATAGGTTGCGTTCTGGTGGTTTTTGAAGTCACGGGGTTCTGCTGGGTTTGGTTCCGTTGTCGTCCTTTAACTGGCTTGCTGTTGAACCTTCAGAGTAGGTTGTGTAGGTCACTTTTCTCAGCCCAGTCTGTCCTCACTTTATTTTCAGCAGGAATCGATGAACAGAGTGACCGATGAATTGGTCACTTATGGTTGATTTCTGGAGGAGAGAGGTTAAGGCTAATTGTTCTGAAGAAGGGTCTCGACCCAAAACCGTTTCCTTCTCTCCAGAATACTGCCTGTCCTGCTGAGTTACTCCAGTTATTTGTGTCTATCTTCAAGGCCAATTGTTCACCTCCCTCACTGGATATCATCTCAACCGAGACTGATTATAGCTCGAATTGAACCTGGGATGTGTGCTTGCAATTTGTAAGGGTGGCCTGATCTCTCTCAAAATTTGAGTTAGATTAAAAGGTTTGATGACAACATTTGATGTAATACATTGTTTTTCTAAATCTAATTTGATATAGAGTGAACTAGAAAATGATAAGCAAGAACAAATGTGCCTTTCATGTGTGTTGTCTTCACCTGTTATAGTTGAAATAAACTGCCCTAAAGTTGGTCAAAAAGGAAAGTTCACTACTGCAGACAGGTCGGACAGAATGAGGTCATTCAGAACGTCTGAGTCCATGCCAGATCCCATACCTTCAACTCATTAAATTTGTTTGTTCCCTTTTTATCTATGCAACAGTTTGGGGTGGCCAGTTAACCAACGTGCTGTATTTGGGAAATAGGAGGACACCAGAAAACATAGCAAAAAATCTAACCGTCCGATGGGAAATGCAAACTTCACAAGGCCGGCACCCAAGGTCAGGACTGAACCCAGATCCATGGAGCTGTGAGGTGGCACTACGATATGCTATGCCATCTTAAATAACCTTGCTTTTTGACCTAACAGTTCACAATATCCTAATAAGACATATCCAAACTCAGCTGTGATAGGTCTGTTCACTTTGGTATTCTTCCAGATAGTAGATGGATGACCAAAATTTGTTTTCAAATACCATCTAATGGAGCAGTAAACATTGATCCAAAATGTTCTGGCAGGAGCTGACTTCATTATTCAGCTGTTTCTGATTTTCTTTGTTATTTGTTCTCTCTGGGTTTGTGGCCAAATATTACTGAATATTTGGGAGAATTGACTCCCAACGTCTTGGTAGGTGAACTCTAAATGTTAACGTAGATGAATGAGATGGGTACAGGGGTAAGAAAAATAAATGGACACGACTGGACTTTGTAAAATGCCAAATTAAAGAATTGTATTCCATTAAAAATAATATTAAAAAAATATAAATCAAATCAATTGAGAAAAATAAAACTGAAGGTACATGAAAGGGTTGGAGAGAGAATCAACAGGGATAGTCAGTTATTTAAGTCTATAAATCTATATCCTTAAAAGTCTGATCTTGTGTGTGTGTGTGTGGGGGGTAGGTATTGGGACCTATGGATGAGTGGTGCCCCTCCCCCCCCCTCTCAGCCCCTGCCCCTGCCGTCTCTCTGCCTCTCTATCTCTGCCCCCTCCCTCTCTGCTTTCTATCTCTCTGCCTTCTCTCTCTACTCCCCGCCCCCTCCCTCGCCGCGCCTGCGAGTTTGGGCCTATGCGTGAGTGTATATCGTGGGGGATGGGGTAAAAGGAGCAAATTATTAATATTAATATATCACGGGAGGTGGTTAGTGTGTGTGTGGGGGGGGTGGGGTGGTTAGTGTGTGTGTGGGGTGGGTGGTTAGCGTGTGTGTGTGTGTGTGTGGGGGGGGGGTTAGTGCGTGTGTGACACCGCAGGCCACCCCCTCCTGCAACCGCACGTTGAGGGCACTAGTGGGAACATTCTCTCCACATCCACTCAATCCAAGTCTTTCACTATTCTGTATATTTCAATAACATTCCCCCTCATTCTTCTAAACTCCAGCGAATAAAGGCTTAGTGCTGGCAAAAGCTCATCATAGGTTAACCTACTAGTTCCTGGGATCATTCTTGTAAACCTCCTCTGGACCCTCTCCAGCCAGCACATCCATCCTCAGATATAGTGCCCAAAATTGCTCACAATATTCCAAATGCAGCCTTACCAGCGCCTTATAGAGCCTAAGCATTACATCCCTAAATTTCGGGTCAGGGCCCTTCAGCAAACTGATGATTTTTGAATTGTTGTCATGACTGCTGATTTTGCAAGCTCTCACAAATTGTGATGACCAGATAATCTCCAAGTAATTGAAGGATGAATGTTGGCCGGGTTGCCAAGGATTGCTCCCGTGTCATGACATTTTGTAGGAACTCCATTTAACATGCCACCTGAAAGATATTACATCCAACTTACACGCACTTTCATTATTGCACTGGATAAGGTTTTTGTGTATTCTCTTGGTCGGAACTTGAACCCATAACATTTTGACTGAGGAAAGAGTAACCAATTGACTTGTGGCTGAGGAAACAGATGGAATTCAATGCTAAAAGGGGGTGAGAATGAAATGTGCAGCATTATGAAGGTTAACATGATTTTAGTAAAATAAATTCATACAATTTCTTTTCCTAATCAGATTTTTTTCATTGAATCAAAGAACCTTTGTCTAAAACATTGTTAACTAATGGTTAATCCATTACCAAAAAATTGTGTTCACTGCAAACTGTACTGCCCTTGGCATTGATCCCTTAGCATACTGTCACTTGTTCCTTTCGTACTTGTGCATGCACAACTTCCCCGTTGTTTCCTCTGATTCATCCAATTTCAATGGATTTTCAAAAGTTCCACTCCATTCCAGACATTCCAATCTAATGGACCAATCTCCTGCATGGCACTGTTTCAAAGCTTTGACAAAAATCTAAATACAGTTTGCCAAATAGTGGCACCTCAAGCATAACTTATAGGTTTGTTATCATTCAACTGTGATGCTGAACTTGTCGCAAGAAGTAATATCCTTTGGGGAGATTTCTGACATATAACTAATAAATCATCCATGATGTTTGTGTGAAGATATTGTGGGGGTTACCAGCCAGTGGTAGAACTATGCATTGAGATAAAACAGCTAAAAATTGCACATCCTTTTTGGTCTCTGGACCACTAGCAAGTACGATCAGTATGGTTTGTAACCTCATTGGCTTTACTGTTACTATCAGAAGGGCACACTGGGAGCAGTACCCCAGGTGTGTCTAAGCAGTAAACGAGAATTTAATACACCAAGATGAATGATCCCACCAGCAAAAGGATCAGCTGTAGTACATCAGCAGTACTGCCACATGCAGATATTATTGATAGTCGACAATCTCACAACTAATGGAAAGAGGCTCCAAGAACATCCGCATTCTTCATGATAGTGGGGTCCAACATATGTGTGCAAAAGACAAATAATGCGTTCATATTTCATGTGTAGGAAGGAACTGCAGATGCTGGTTTATACTGAAGATAGACACAAAATGCTGGAGTAACTAAGTGGGACAGGCAGCATCTCTGGAGAGAAGGAATGGGTGACATTTCGAGTCTAGCCCCTTTCTCAGACTTCAGGTTTGTTTCTACCAATTGTTCCTTTGTTTCTACCAATTTGACTTGCAAATTAACTTTTTGGAAATCCTGCACCAGCACTGTCAAGACCCTTTGTATCTCCAATTTCTGAATTTCATTCTCATTTACAAAATAGTCTATGCCTTTATTTCTACTATCAAAATGCGTGTCTCCACACTTTGCTACGCTATATTCCATCTGCCACTTCTCAGCCCACAACTTGTCCAAGTCCTTCTGCAGAGTCCATGCTTTCTCTACACCTCCTGCCCCTCCACATATCTTCTGTGGTGAATGAATCACTTGGTTTGCCACTTACCATGTCAGCATTTACAAGTAACCTGCTAGGAGCAAAATGATACTCTGCATTGCTAGAGAGTAATCTAAAATCACCTTATACGATCAACTATTCAGGATTCAGCAGATTAACCGTCATCTCATTAGTCACCCAGAATATTTATTCTCTTCACTTCTGGGGCACTGAATTCAACGCAAGATCTGTAAAACACATTGCGGTTATTTGACAAGGCTATTTCCCCAGCAGCTCCCGAACCTGTGGTCTTCACCTCAAGAAGGACAAGAACAGTGGACATGAAAACTAACAGGTTTCAGGAGGAGATAAGCCCACTGTATTGTGATCTGAAATAATCTTATTACTCTTGCCGATAATATTCGATTAAGTTTAAATTTCAATAATGTGATCTTATTATGTTTGTCTATAGTTGGGTCTTTTGCGTTATCTAATTCTAATATTTTAATTTCCTTTTCTAAAGTCTCTTGTTCTATGGAGTTCTTTTTATTTTGGTAACTTTGATATGAGATAACTCCACGTATAAATGCCTTAAAAGTTTCCCATAATAAAGATGGTGAAATGCCTGGTGTCTCATTTGTATCAAAAAAGAATTTCATTTGTTGTTTTAAATACTCATAACCTTGTGGATTATTAATTAACTGTGTATTAAAACGCCAAAACGATTTTATACCTGACGTTCCCTCTAAAGGTAAAGGTCAATGGTGAGTGATCAGAAATAATACTATTGTGATATTTAGGGTTAATCGTATAAGGAATTAATTTAGTGTCCACTAAAAAATAATCAATTCTCGAATAAGTTTTATGTACCGCTGAGTAAAATGAGTATTCCCTTCCCGTAGGGTGGACTATTCTCCATACGTCTGTTATTTTAGTGTTTTTATATATATGTTTAAAAATTCACTAGTTTTAGATTTAACCTTACTCTTCCTTACTTTTATTGATTTATCTAAATATGTATCTATAACACAATTAAAATCCCCCCCTAATATTACATTTTGGTAATTATACTCGTCTATTATATCCGTGATTTTCTTAAAAAATTGGGGGTTATCAAAATTTTGTGCATAAATATTTATCAGTCAGTGGTGTAGAATAAATTTATCCTGCCACTATAGTGTACGTTCCTTCCTTATCAGATATAGTGTTCTTTGATATAAATGGTATACCTTTCCGAATAATAATAACCGTACCTCTAGCTTTAGAAGCAAATGACGAATTAATGCAAGAAGCGTGTACTTTCCTACCTGTTAAAAACCGCCAAAGTGTTGAATTTTTGCGCTGAAAGAAATGGTGGAAGTTGGGGTACGTGTGAGAGACATATCCCCAACTTTAGAATTCCAAATGTGAAGCGAAATGTAGGTAAATAGAAGCGAGAGCTGAAGGGACAACAACAGCTAAAGTGCTTGGTAAACATTGGCTGTGCAGATATCGGAATTGAAAATATTGGGAATTATCGCGTTTGCTCACTGCATTTCATCAACAGTAAGGCATTATTTGTGTTTTTTCTTGATTCCTTTGGTATCTAAAAAGTCTCAGAAGTGATAATCTGGCTGTAAATTTTTCTTCAGATGCGTTTTCATTTTGTATGTAAAACCCCACTTGAGAACCATGGGCGATTTAAAAAATTTACAGCCAGATTTATCACTTCTGAAACTTTTTAGATGCCAAAGAAATCAAGAAAAAACACAAATAATGCCTTAGTTGATGAAATACAGTGAGCAAACGGCCAATGTTCGCTAAGAACTCTGTCTGTTGTTGTCGTCCCTTCAGCTCTCACTTTTATCTACCGTCATTTCTCCTCACTTTTGGAATTCTGAAGTAGGCTAAATGTCTCTCACGCTTACCCCGATTTCCATAATTATTTACAGCACAACAGTTGACATTTTCGGCGGATTTTAACCGGCCTGCTACGCTGGAAACAATAGTAAGTGCCTACCTGCGGTTCATCGCGTGTACTCCATTTGGAGTAGCGTTGCAACAGTACGGGTCATGGGTCGTTACCCGACTGCCGTGAAACCTCCCTATACACCAGACAATAAACCAAACTAAATTAAACTGTCAATAGGTAGATTTGCCCTTTGCTGTTAGATAATGGTCAATCTTTTACCTTGTAGTGGCACTCAGTGGTGGTTCGGGGAGGTCAGAACCCTCATCATTGGTTGGCTCAATCACGTGACCAAGAGGGGTTTGTTCTCGGGCTTTCCAGTCAGTCGTTAGTGCTCCTCCCAGCAACAGGAGCTATTTTTGTGTTAGCTAGTCAGGCACGCGTGTTACCGACATGTTACCGTTTATTATTGAGAATAAAAATTACTCAACTCAACCTGCCTGGTCTCGCTATAGTGGTGACCCCGCCGGTCCGGACGTTTTTTTCTGATCTTTGACGTGAACGCCACCGAAAACCTCGACGCCCAACAAAATGCGGTTGCCCTGAAATTGCCCGTTTTCTGGGTGGTACAGCCTCAAGTGTAGTTCACTCACATTGAGGCACAATTCGAGCTCCGCCACTTCGTCGTGGATGCTACCCATTATTTCTACGTGGTGGGTGCACTTAGTCAGAAAATTGCCACCCAGTTGCTGCCTTACGTGCAGTTGCATGCAGTGACTAGTGGGGTACCGCAAGGCTCAGTGCTGGGACCCCAGCTATTTACAATATATATTAATGATCTGGATGAGGGAATTGAAGGCAATATCTCCAAGTTTGCGGATGACACTAAGCTGGGGGGCAGTGTTAGCTGTGAGGAGGATGCTAGGAGACTGCAAGGTGACTTGGATAGGCTGGGTGAGTGGGCAAATGTTTGGCAGATGCAGTATAATGTGGATAAATGTGAGGCTATCCATTTTGGTGGCAAAAACGGGAAGGCAGACTATTATCTAAATGGTGGCCGATTTGGAGAGGGGGAGATGCAGCGAGACCTGGGTGTCATGGTACACCAGTCATTGAAAGTAGGCATGCAGGTGCAGCAGGCGGTGAAGAAAGCGAATGGTATGTTGGCTTTCATAGCAAGAGGATTTGAGTTAAACACCTGGAGTATTGCGTACAGTTTTGGTCTCCAAATCTGAGGAAGGACATTATTGCCATAGAGGGAGTGCAGAGACGGTTCACCAGACTGATTCCTGGGATGTCAGGACTGTCTTATGAAGAAAGACTGGATAGACTTGGTTTATACTCTCTAGAATTTAGGAGATTGAGAGGGGATCTTATAGAAACTTACAAAATTCTTCAGGGGTTGGACAGGCTAGATGCAGGAAGATTGTTCTGTTCCCGATGTTAGGGAAGTCCAGGACAAGGGGTCACAGCTGACTAAGGATAATCCGAGGGGAAATCCATTAAAACCGAGATGAGAAGAACTTTTTTCACACAGAGAGTGGTGATTCTCTGGAACTCTCTGCCACAGAGGGTAGTCGAGGCCAGTTCATTGGCTATATTTAAGAGGGAGTTAGATGTGGCCCTTGTGGCTAAAGGGATCAGGGGGTATGGAGAGAAGGCAGCTACGGGATACTGAGTTGGATGATCAGCCATGATCATATTGAATGGCGGTGCAAGCTCGAAGGGCCGAATGGCCTACTCCTGCACCTAATTTCTATGTTCCCGATGTTGGGGAAGTCCGCCCGGGGTCACAGCTTAAGGATAAGGGGGAAATCCTTTAAAACCGAGATGAGCGCTTTTTTCACACAGACACTTTTGGGCTCACTCTCGCCACAGAGGGCGCAGCAGTTCGGCTGCTTTAAGAGGGAGTTAGATGTGGCCCTTGTGGCTAAGGGGATCAGGGCGTATGGAGAGAAGGCAGGTACGGGATACTGAGTTGGATGATCAGCCATGATCATATCTTATGGATGGCAGGCTCAAGGGCATTGCCTGTTCCTTCTCCTAATTTCTATGTTTGCTTCACTTTTGGAATTCTGAAGTAGGCTAGATGTCTCTCACGCTTACCCTAACTTCCACAATTTTTTACATCGCAAATAAAAATATTCATAATTTTGGCAGTTTTTAACAGGTAGGAAAGTACGCGTTTCGTGTATTAACATCATTTACCTGAAGCTGCGATGTCCTCCAGATGGATTGAGCGGCTCCGTGCGTCAAGCCCTCTGACCCGGTGACCTCACGTGCAACCCCCCTATAGACAGCACCCGTGGTCAGGATCCAAACCGGGTATCCGGCGCTGTACGGCAGCGAATCTATTGCTGCACCACCTAAAGATAAATGATTTTAGTCAGGATTCCAAAATAATTATAGCAGTTTTACACTGTGTATAAACTGGTCAGCAACGCTGGAGGCAAAGGGTCGCACGGCCAGCAACATAATCTTTGGCCAGCAAGGCGACTGCGACCAAAGATCTTAGAGCAGAGCTTTAAGATCTTTGACTGCGACCGCGCACGCACACGCACACGTCTGCAACGGGTCCCCGCGACGACGGGGAAGCGTACGTGCCTGTCACGTAACGTAACGGCGGACGCACGCAGAACGCACGTTGCCTTACGGATGGCACGCCTTGACGTCAGTTCCGGTTCAGGGGATGTTTGTGGAAGATGGCGGCAGCGAGGAGACCGTGACTTGAGGAGGGGGGTGGCGGCGGCGGCGTGGAAGCAGCGCTGGAGCGAAGTCGAACCAAACAGGCCCGTAGTGTGGTGAGTGAGAGTTCCGCACGTCGCAGTGCTGTGCCCGGTAACCTCAGCAACCCGGGTAAGACCGACAGCCTGGCGCAACGCGATCCGGCAGCCGCCATTTTGGTTACGGAGCCCGGAGAGAAGCAGGCAAGGCCCGGGTGCTTGTCAGGCAGGCAGGCTGGTTGGTTGGTTCTCGGTGGAGATGGGGAGGCAGGCAAGGAGCCGACAAGGCAGGTAGGGAGAGAGTAGGCAGGCTCGAGGTGGACTTGTTACACACTCGAGGGGAAAGTGAAGCATTACCAGGGAAAGGCCGGATTGGAGAGCCTGGCACGGAGGAGATGCTCGTTTAATCTCTGCCGCACCGTGCGTTTAGAAGAGGCGGGAGGGATGTTTGATTGCTCCTGGAGGAATTGAAATAGAAATGTAATACTAGAAAATAAGTACGGGCTATAGTTAAATATGTCAACATTTACATTCGTGAAACATTTAACAGTGCATCTAATCCAGGTTTATCACGTGATCGAAACAAAATATGATGTTGATGGAGGTAAATGTTACCACATCTACACTGGTATGCATTTGCTTTGACAAATGAGAATTTAAAAAATCGAAAGTTGGCTAAAATACAACGTTGGAAGCGCAGGTAACAACACCGAACCCTGATCTCTCTTCTCGTAGCCACCTACAAAAAAACAAAATGTGAGGTTTTTAATGTCCCGTTCCTTATTCATCCAGTTATTGATATTGTGCTGTTTGTCCAATGTAAATCCCTTTTCATATATTGCCTCAACTATAAAAGTTAACCTGAATGGGAGATTCTCGAAGATTGGACATGACTACAAGATACAGGGGAAGTTATTTAAAACTGGAGTTCATATACAATTCCTCCAGAAAATAGGAGCGACCATGAGGCCCTTCAACCAATGTAATATGGTTATCTTCGCTACTTACTTACATAGAACAGTGCCGCGCAGAAACGGGCCTTTCAGTCTACAATGTCCGTGCTGAACACTGCTAAATGAAACTAATCTCTGCCTGCACGTGATTCGTGGTAGTGAATCTCTAGGATTTTATTTTCTGGTGATTTGAGGAAGCTGGAACACTAGTAGTATTTAAAATGAAGGTGGATAAATGCTTGATGGATAAATGAAGTGGGGTATGTGGAAATGGCAGAGAAGGGATGAGGCTATGAATGGGGAGATATGGATCACTTGCAGACAGAACTTTAGTTTAACTTGGCATCATGTTTGGCACAGACATTGTGGCCTGTTCCTGTGCTGCACTGTCATTTGTACGTAAGTAGCGATGATGATCATATTAAATGGCAGTACCAGCTTGATGGGTCTAATGGTTACTCCTATTTTGTTCTTGAGCGGGTGACCAGAAGCTTGACGGAGTTTGAAGAATATTTTTAAGGAGATGAAGAAGTGGAAAAATTCAAGGAACAATTTACAGATGCGGGGAAGTGGGTGACCATGCAGACATTTGAAAATTTTTCATTGTTAACTCATAATTTACCTTGAAAGATTAGTATTTTTAAGATCGAAACATGACTTGGATACATTGTTGAAAGCACAGGTGCCAAGTGAATGGAATTTAAGCACATACTTACAGAAAATTACTGCTTAATCATTACTGTATGCCTGGCAATTTAAAAATAGTGAAGGGGCATATACTATGAATCAGACAAAATTGTCTATAGGCTAGACAAAGGAATTGTAACTCAATGTAAAGAAAAATTGTAATAATTGGAAGAATTAACAATTTCAAAAGAGTAGTCATGTTTGTGAAAACCTTATATTTTAAAAGTATGTGTATACAAGGGTGATATAGTAAATATTTAGAATTTTCTCAACACCTCCAATTGGGTACTGCTTGACATAGGAACGAATGACCAATGTCACTGGCCAAGTGACAGGGACACCAACCTAAATAAAGAGAAGGTTATAGGTCTTTATTGAAATGGCTGAAGGTGGTAAATTATGCAATGACTGGGACAGTTATTCACTACTTCAGAATCAGAAAAAGCATTCCAAAATGTACGGAGCCAACAAAATGGGGCATAATTAATAATCAGCGACAGCCCATTTAAAATTCACCCCTAATGAAAGTGAAGTTTAAACTTGTGAAATCAGTGTCTTGAGTCTAAACAAAACCAGAGTATGAGGCATCAATTGGCTTTACTAGATTGTGAATATGTACTGAAATATATGATGATAAATAAGCAATGGCTAATATTTAAAGAATTATTACATACTTCATAACATATTTTTAAGGACCAAAAACTCAATTCGGCAAGTGGCACAGCTGTAGTTCACAAGTGAAATGAAATTGAATTCAATTGAGTAAAAGTTTTCTTATGTTTCCAGAAAGAACAGAAAGCCTGACCATTGGATAATTTCAGAAATTGGTAAAGGAGGACAAAGCATTGATAAGGGAAAGCAGAGTAAGGAGGTAATATCATTAAACAGAATGAAAACACCTATAGATGTGCAGAAAGGAGAAAAAGTTTAGCTAACATTAATCAGGGTCTCAAAACTGAGATGTAAGAAATCATTTTGGGGAATAAAGAAATAATATGGAAATTAAATATTTTGCCTGAAACTTGGGATACGAGTAGTTTGTATTTTGGAAGACCTTTGAAAAGGTGACATAAGAGGGTTTTAAGCACAGTTACAATATGATGGATTTGGTATTGTATTGTAAGATGGATTGTTTAACATACAAAAACAGCAGAAATAAACAGTGTAGGAAAGAACTGCAGATGCTTGTTTAAATCGAAGGTAGACACAAAATGCTGGAGTATCTCAGCGGAACAGGTAGCATCTCTGGCGAGAAGGAATGTGACGTTTCTGGTGGAGACCTTTCAGTCTGAAGAAGGGTCTGGAGAGAAGAGATTCCTTCTCTCTAGAGATGCTGCCTGTCCTGTAGAAATTAAGTAAGTAAGTTAGTTTATTGGCCAAGTATTCACATACAAGAAATTTGCCTTAGTGCTCCGCCCACAAGTATCAACATGACATACAGTGACAGTTACGAATGACTCAGAAAACACTAAACATTAATAATAATAAAACATTTATGATAAAACACCATTGATCAAGCATATGAGCCAACAAAATACCAGATCAAAGGGAGGCTACAGATTTTGGTTGTTGAGTAAGCAACTACCCGTGGATAAAAACTGTTTTTATGTCTGGCTGTGGCAGCTTTGACAATCCGGAGTCGCCTTCCAGAGGGAAGTGATGAAAAAAGAGTTTGTGGCCAGGGTGAGAGGGGTCAGAGATGATCTTGCCCGCTCGCATCCTGGCCCTTGCCGTGTACAGTTCATCAATGGAGGGAAGGTTGCAGCCAATAACATCTGCTGAACGGACGATTTGCTGTAGCCTCCAGGTGTCGTGCTTGGTGCTGAGCCAAACCAGACCATGTTGGAGAAGATGAGAACAGACTCTTCGATGGCCGTGTAGAATTGGACCATCATTACCTGTGGCAGATTGTGCTTCCTCAGCTGCCGTAGGAAGTATATCCTCTGTAGAGCCTTTTTGACTGGAGTCGATGGTAGCCCCCCACTTAAGGTCCTTGGAGATGATGGTTCCCAGGAACTTAAAAGACTCCACAGATGTAACTGTGGTGTTGTTGATGATGAGTGGGGTGAGGGAGGAGGAGCTCTCCTAAAGTCTACTGTCTTAAGAGCATTGAGCTCTAGGTTGTTGTGACGGCACCAGGACGGCAGCTGTGACACTTCCTGTCTAGGCAGATTCCTCCCTAACCTGGATCAGTCCAATCGGTTGTGTCGTCCGCAAACTTGAGAAGCTTGACAGAGGTGTCTGTGGAGGTGCAGTCGTTGGTGTAGAGAGAGTAGAGTATGCAGTAGAGTACGCAGCCTTGCGGTGCTCCTATGCTGAGCTTTTGCGGGTCCGAGATGTGCTTTCCCAGCCTCACATGCTGCTTCCTGTCTGTCAGGAAGCTGGTGATCCACCGACAGAGGGGTTCAGGCACAGTCAACTCGGAAGGTTTGGAGGGTAGTAGCTCTGGCACAATGGTGTTGAATGCAGAGCTAAAATTAACAAACAGAATCCTCACATAGGTCCCCTGGCAGTCTAGGTACTGTCGGATGAAGTGCAGGCCCAGGTTGACTCCATCATCCGCAGATCTATTGGCCCGAGATGCAAACTGCAGAGGGTCCAGCAGGGGGTTGTATTTGGGATGATGTGATTAGTGGGCTTGTGTTGGATTAATGCTTGGGTCCCGATTGCCAAAATCTATCAATATATCCAGTTATACGGATGTTACAAAACTATGCGCAGTGAGATTTCAGGGATATTAACATGAACAGTTGAAGGAAAGATGGTGTGGGTCTGGAGTGTCAGATGTCACAAATGGTGGTTGACCTTGATATGACAAGACCACAGGGAAGTATGCAAATAATTTTACAGTTGGTTTATTGATTATTAGAAAGCAGTAGACGTCAACATGGAAGGGAAAGTATTGAATGGTGAAAATGTACAATATTGGTAAATTTGATTTTGAAAGCCAGTTGGTGAAGATAAATTTACTTTGATTAAGTGGAATTGCCAAATTGTTTAAATATTTGAAAGGTGATTGGGGCATCTTAATATATTATCAATAAATTTGGTAAATTTTATTTTTATCACAGTAAAATTTACAGTTGGGCAAATGTATCAATCGTGGGTTTTTATAATAAATTGCATTTAAATTGGAAGTGACAAATGATAGCTGCACAATTTAAGTTGTTCTTCACTGTTAGTAGCTTTATTAATCAAGGCACACCACGACTTCAACAATAATTTTAACCAGTCACTTTGCTGACTACTTAAGGGCCTGTCCCACGTAGGCGATTGTTTTAGGCAACTGGGGCGACAGTCACTCGCGGCGTGACGCCGGAAATGCACCCACCCAACGACAATGTCCACAACCAGCTACCACCAGTCGACGTCAAGCTATATCAGCCGGCGACACAATTCCTCGCGACTTGGTACGTCCACCCATAACCACATCTATGACAACCTGCGACCACACAGGTGACAACCTATGACGCCCGAAGTCAACCTACCTCCAACAAGCGACCAGCTACAACCCTGTCGGCGACAAAGGAAGACAACTAAATACTTCTCTTGATGCCGGCACTTTCGCCGGTTGACGTAGGATGACGTAAGTTGTTGACAATGGAATTCACCGAGGTCATGACCCGGCGACAACCAACCTCACGTGGCGTCATCCTGGCGACAACCTACGACAGGAGAAGACAGGCAACGTCAAGCCCACTGTCGCCGAGAGGGTTTGACAATTTCAAAATCCAGCGGCGAGAAGAAACAAGTAACGACACTTGAGGAGACTGCTCACGACAATACAGGCGTCACCCCCGCATCACGCCGCGACCATGTGACGACAGCCTATTTTTTGGCTGTTGCCGAAAAAATCGCCGAAGTGGAACAGGCCCTTAAGTGTCCAGAACAGGTACACACATGTCCGTAGTCTGCATTATTTTCACTCTGAAGACCAATTTTTAAGCCAAATGCAGGGTTAATATATAGTGCCAAAAAAACCCAATCTTTAACTTTTTGTTTCAAACGGTTGCTAAAAATTCTGTATTAACATTTTCATTAAAACAGTATTTCTTAATTGCTAAAAATGCTATATATATATATATACATGGTAGTTTTTTGTGTGTGTGTTGTTTTCAGTTTGGCAGTTGGAAACTTCCACTGATTCCCAAAATCACCGGAAGAGTTTTGGCTGATCTGTATGTAATTCTAAGAACAGAAATATATTGTGAAGGCAAGTCACCTTCCACTGTCTTTATGCTACTTTGCCTATTCTTAGGTTACTTCGTCATGTTTATTCGTATAGTGCCTTCTCTTTGGTGCTCCCAGTTCTCCTTAATTGATTAATTTGAGTCAAATTTATATTTTCCCCATCAGTTTTAGATTCACCAAGAAGTGGAAACTTTTTTCCCAATTGAAACCGAATCGCGCCTTTCATTTCTTTGACATCTGATTGGGCACCTCCAGACTCCATCCTGTCCAGATGTTCATAGAAGCATAGAAAATAGGTGCAGGAGTAGGCCATTCGGCCCTTCGAGCCTTCACCGCCATTCAATATGATCATGGCTGGTCAATCAACTCCATATCCTGTACCTGCCTTCTCCCGCAGGGAATATGTGGTCTCTGTGTATGCCAACTCATACTTTTGATTTCAATTTGTGACATACACTCACATCAAATGTGCCATTTTTATCAGAGCTTTCTTCCATCGCCAGCTGTTAGTTTAGTGGTATTGCAAATGTTCTAACTGTTTTCCTATCCAAATGGTTTGTAAAATCAGAAGCAGTCATGGTTTTGAACATCTCTCTTTGTGGCCAACTTTTTGCTTCTGTCAAGCTAAATAAATACCTAAAAACACTAAACTTATTTTGGTTTTATCAGCACTCTGCTCTGTGTTCTGGAGTACTCAGAAGTCATACATTTATAATCCTTGCACCAATAAACATCTGATATTGTTGCTTTATGTTATTTGCTCGTTTTCTTTATCTGGTTCTCCAGACGTAGAGAAATTGAATTATTTTTCTGCGGTTTATTTTTGAAGGGTTTTGAAGGCCTTGCATCTTAAATGGTGTGTATTTTAATTTGATTTCATCTCCAATGCTGAGTTGTTGTAATTGCCATTTGGAGATTTTAAATTTATGGAACCATAATATATAAAACAAATTTGTGTTTAGTCCCAATCAATTATTCGTTTTATTACAAGTAAAGTTGAATGAAACACTTTTTATTTAAAAAAAATTAAGAGACATGACAGGTTTAGTCATGTAAGCAGGTGATCAATGTTGCATAATCATTGTTTAACAGAAGCTAATTGCTGCTCTCAGTGTTAATCTGTGATGGGCCTGTACCACTTGCCGATTTTTTTAGGCAACTGCCGAAGACTGTCATGGTTGTAGCAGGTCACCGAAAAACCGGCGACAACCGACGACAGCACCTACGTCAGGAGGTCAAGCTACACTCATTGGTGTCAAACCCACTATCGCTGAAAAATTTCCAACATGTTGAAAATTTAGTGGCGACCACTCTGGTCAGGTGAAGCTGAAGGGCTATAGTTCTGTGCAGAGCCAGGTCTGGACTGCAGGCTTCGACATTCTTTTTAACATATTTTGCTTTTGCTATTTAAGAGTCGAAGCAATGGAATTTGGGCAGATAAACTTTTCCTCTTGATTGGAGTACCAGGAAACTGAAATGGGAAATAATATCAAGAAAAGACATCGCATACACGCTTTTTCACGCTGCGATTTCTTTCTCAGGAATGTATTAATCGTTCCAGGGTAACTGGACCTTATTTATGTGTCGATGAGAGTATATGAAAGACCAGTCACAATTATATGACAGGTTCCACTGGATTATATTTTTGTAATCATTTCAGCGTCAGAGATCTGTGGCCATTTGAAAGGTAAGTACGATGGAATAGAAGATGCATTGTGTCATTTTGATCCGAAACATTGGTCCGGCGACTGTATGGTTAGCTTGGTTCTGCTAACTGCATGGTTGCCAGGGGCAAAGCTCTATGCTCCTTGCTTTATTGGACGGGACGAAAGACGATGTTCTATATGTTAGACTCTTGGGTTAGTTTCAGATTGCTGGTGGTGTCAGGTGAAGGAATAGAGAAGAAACTTTTATATGTAGTGTGCATTTTCTTATTATTTCCCCATCACAATTGCAACAGAAAAAATCTGTTTAACCGTGAGTTATATTATACATTATAAAACAACCCTTCCTTGACCAATCTCAAGAAATTTGTGGACGATTTGCAGAAATTTGTGTTTGAGCCAACTGTGACGAGTAGAATCAATTGCAGAACAGTGGACAAACACTTTGGGTGCATTACAATTTGAGTTACCAGGTGATTAAAAATTATTGGATATAACTCAATACCTTAGTGGCTCACTCCAACGTCTTAAATAAACTTTGGGCTTTACTGTTCCAGTTTCACTGTTTAGTTGCAGTTAACTTTTGCTTTCATCTGACTCAAATTTAAAACACAGAACATTTATGAAAACGACTTTCATCATGATGAATACAGGCAAACCCTGTGTCATAGGGTTGAGGATTGCATTTCTAAAAAAAGTTTTGTTGCAGCTTTGCTTAACACAAAGTTGCTTTGTCTGCATGTGTCAATAAACATTGTGATAAAAATTGTTGCTTCATGTTATGCATATATTTAATGAGAACATTTTATTTGATATCTCAATTTTTTGGACAGCGTGTTGTGAACTTCATAGGGCAAATTTGCTTTATCCTAACGGCCATAACACTGGGTGGCCCACACCAGTGTAACAGGGGCTGAGTTTCTTGAAGAACACTTTGCTTTGCAGAACAGGAGATATAGTAAACCCTAACCTGCGTGAGGCATATAGCGTCCATGCATGACATGAAAAGTCAGAAGTCAAGGATATAGTAAATCAAAAGCAAACCACAATATTTTGACAAGCTGAAACTTGCAAGCCATTTGTTGAATACCTATTATTGGCAGTTGGAATAATGGGCGTTCAAAGTTTTTTTTTAACCCAAGTTGGTAATGTTTATTTACCAGAATTCCCTTCATCTGATCAAAAAGACTCTTAAATAGTATACATTTTCACAGATGTGTTTGAAAGGCAGCTTACAGTTATGTTCCCTACTTTTATTTATATTATTGAAACCTTTAAGTGACATTTAAAATCAGATAAAATGCTTTGTATTAGCTGGGAATATTATTTTTTACTTAATAGAGGAGAACTATTGGCCAACAATGGTTATTTGGTGTCCTGTGAACTAAAGTCTTTGGAGAGTCCAGCATAATATTGGTGGTTGTCTTGCACCGGGGCAGACTGGGCTCTAGGGGGCAGCAATTTATCTAAATTACAAATCATTTCAGGATTTTTATTATTCCAGAATTATTCAGCAAGACTGGAAATATAGATTAATTTTTCAAGTTAATCAATCAATGACTGGATGTAGTAATTGCCAATTACTGTTATCAATTTTAATTGATACCTCAATGGTCTACTGGAAAAGTGTTTGTCATTCTACAAAGATAAGGTTTGTTTTTCTGGTAACCAGAGTGAGAACAATTTAAAGAAAGTTATTTGAAATTACAGTTGTATTTCTTGTCTGACTCCCACTCACTGTATTGCTTTAAAGTTTTATTTAACTGCAAATTTCAGCCAACCTTTGACCCATATGGTCCATGAAAGGAACAAGTAAAATGTTTTGTATTAGCCTGATGACTAACTGATCCAGGATAATGACAACCAATCAATAATTGACTTGTATAAAGTGGATGCCTAAACATAGCAAAGGGTTATTGCATCACACATACTTGCTGTTTTTAAATGTACCATGAATGTTGGCAAAAATTGTGATGGATACATGTTGCAGAAATGTGCACGTACATGTTGCAGAAATGCACGTAGTTTAAGCAAGTGTTTCCTTTTGACAACTTGATCGTCTTTTTTTCTCAAAGATCTATATATTCAAACAACGGCACTTGTTCAGGAGATAAGTACTCTTAAAGTGTATTCACTTTGTAATTTAGTGAAGTGTTGCATTTAACAAAATCCTACAAATAGCAGTGAGAGAAATGATTAGATAGTCTGTTTTAGAGAAATTGAGTGATAAGAATTGCAAGGACAAGTCTGCTGCTCACAGAACAGTTCTTTAACTTTTTCTCTTCCACCAAAAAAAACCTTGTTTACCCTCATTTAAAAGATAATTTCTTTGAGATAGCAGTCCAACAACAACTGTGCTGAAGAGAAAACTCGGAATATGCTGTGGAGCAGAAATTGAATTCACATTTTTTTTAATTGGCCAAGATTTTCACCTTATTCTGTTTGTACATTACTAATAATAAAACAATTGGACACTGCATATTGTGTGCCAAAACTATTTATATAGCAGATCTCCATCTCTCACCATTCCTAGCTATTGAATTAAACTCAGTCTAGGATAGGTAGACTAAAATGCTGGAGAAAATCAGCGGGTGAGGCAGCATCTACGGAGAGAAGGATAGGTGACGTTTTGGTTCGAAACCCTTCAGTGATGTCGGGGGGGGGGGAAGGAGGTGGAGACAGTGGGCTTGAGGGAGAGCTAGGAAGGAGGGAGAAAGCAAGGACTATCTGAAATTGGAGAAGTGAATGTTCATACCGCTGGGGTGTAAACTACCCAAGCGAAATATGAGGTGCTGTTTCTCCAATTTGCGCTGGGCCTCACTCTGGCTATGGTGGAGGCCCAGGACAGAAAGGTCAGATTCGGAATGGGAGGGGGAGTTGAAGTGCTGAACCACTGGGAGATCAGGTTGGTTAGTGTGAAGTGAGCGGAGGTGTTGGCCGAAGGGATCGCCAAGCCTGTGCTTGTTCTCGCAGATGTAGAGAAGTTGACACCTGGAACAGCGGATGCAGTAGATGAGGTTGGAATAGGTGCAGGTGAACCTCTGCCTCACCAGGAAAGACTGCTTGGGTCCTTGGATGTAGTCGACGGGAGAGGTAAAGCAACTAGTGTAGCATTACCTGCGGTTGCAAGGGAAAATACCAGGGGAGGGAGTGATTTGGGTGGGAAGGGACAAATTGACCAGGGAGTTGTCTGCAGAAAGGGAAGATGTGGCCAGTGGTGGGATCCCGTTGGAGGTGGTGAAAATGTCGGAGGATTATATGCTGTTTGCGACGGCTGATGGGATAGAAGGTGAGGACAAGGGGGACTCTGTCCTTGTTATGAATGGGGGGAGGGAAAGCAAGAGCGGAGCTGCGGAATATCGAGGAGACCCCAGTGAGAGCCTCATTTATAATGAAAAGAGGGGACCCCCCCCCCCCCCCCCCCCCCCCCTTCCCTAAAGAATGAGGACATCTCTGATGACCTGGTAATTCAATTATGTCATCTAGTACCTCGGATTATCTGTTGTATGCGATGGCTGATGGGGTGGAAGGTGAGGACAAAGGGGACTCTGTCCTTGTTACGAGTGGGGGGGGGGTGGGGAGTGAGAGCTGAGCTACAGGATATAGAGGAGACCCTGGTGAGAGCCTCATCTATAATAGAAGAGGGGAACCCTAGTTTCCCTAAAGAATGAGGGCATCTCCGATGCCCCGGTCTTGAACACCTCATCCTGGGTGCAGATGTGGCGCAGACGGATGAATTTCTTATCCAATAATTATTTCTGCTGGAGACTGAATCAATTGATAGAATTTGTTTCATTTGTGGAATTATAAGATCGTGTTCACAAATCTGAGAGTTTGTCATGTTAAATGTTATTTTTTGGTATGTATGGAAATTATTATGGTAGAGATGGTGCAGAGAAATTAAAGGATTAGTTTAAAATTTCAACTGACAATTCATTTGGATTTTTTTCCTTTACAGATTTGTTAGAAGAATTTTATCATCATGGCTTTGGAAATAACCTCACCTCCTCGATTTTTTCACATGCCAAGGTTTCAGCACCAGGGACCAAGGCATACCTTTTACAAGCGGCCAGATTTTGCTCAGCAGCAAGCTATGCAGCAACTGACCTTTGATGGCAAACGTATGAGAAAAGCTGTGAACAGGAAGACGATCGATTATAATCCATCAGTTATTAAATTCTTAGAGGTGAGATCAGAATAACAGTGAAACTGATGCACTGCTAAGAATGAGTTTAAGTTGGAATGCATCTCACTCCATGCTGAGTGTGTGGGTTTGGACCATTTCATTATTTATGACATAGTTGGGAATGTGTAATGTCACTTCAATATTCTGACATTTTCTTTGTAGGGTAAACAATTTGTTCCTCTCAATGTTTCTTGTGACAGTCAATTAATATTCCAATAATCTTATTAGTTCAATGTACAATCAATTATGCACATTTTATACCTAAAGTTACTTTGTTGCAAACATTTTTTCATGCATTCCAAAGACATCGGTATGACTGGAAAAGAAAATAGACAACAGGTGCAGGAGTAGGCCATTCGGCCCTTCGAGCCGCCACCACCGCCATTCAATATGATCATGGCTGATCATCCACAATCAATGCCTATTGCTCATTCCTTAATTCCCCCTCTTCAGTGGTGAAAGTGTCTCCCGTTAGTTTGGGGATGTTGGGTTCTGGCCACTGACATTCATGACAGCACATTGCAATGTGTGTGACTGGAAAGGGATCTTAAGAAGAGATGGCATTCCCATACATCTGTTCTTGTGTTTTGGATGACGGTGATCATGGGGTTGTTAAAGAAGCCATGCTGAAGGCCAGCGCAAATTGGAGGAACAGAACCTCATATTTCGCTTGGCTAGTTTACACCGCAGTGGTATGAACATTGCCTTCTCTAATTTTAGATAGCCCTTGCATTCTCCCTCCTTCCCCTCCCCCTTCCCAGCTCTCCCACAAAAAGTCGCCTATTCCTTCTCTCCATAGATGTTGCCTCACCCGCTGAGTTTCTCCAGCATTTTTTGTCTACCATGCTGAATTGATGTTCATTTTGTAGGTGGGTGCACATTAGAAACATAGAAAAATAGGTGCAGGAGTAGGCCATTCGATCCTTCGAGCCAGCACCACCATTCAATATGATCATGCCTGATCATCTAAAATTAGTGTCCCGTTCCTGCTTTTTCCCTATATCCCTTGATTCCTTTAGCCCTAAGAGCTAAAGCTCAACACTCTTGAAATCATCCGTGAATTGGCCTCCACTGCCTTCTGTGGCAGAATTCCACAGATTCACAACTCTGGGTGAATAAGTCTTTCCTCATCTCAGTCCTAAATGGCCTATCCCTTATTCTTAAACTGTGATCCATGGTTCTGGACTCTCCCAACATCGGGGAAAAAAATTCCTGCATCAATGCCTGTGCAATCCTTTAAGAATTTTATGTTTCTATAAGATCGCCTCTCATCCTTCCAAATTCCAGTGGCTGCAAGTCCAGTTGACCCATTCATTGCTTCCATAATCCCATTCACCGGAGGGAGGAGTAATCACGTGTGTTGCTTTGCCTTGCACGGTGCTGGAAACCTACATTGCTGCACGCCTGAAGATGATTCCATTACATTTCCAAGTTGTCACATATCACAAATCACTTATGTTATCATCTAGCACTATATTTGTGTGGTAGACACAAAATGCTGGAGTAACTCAGTGGGACAGGCAGCATTCCTGGAGAGTAGGAATGGGTGACGGTTCGGGTCGAGCCTTCTAAACGACACTCCAGCATTTTGTGTCGACCTTCGATTTAAACCAGCATCTGCAGTTCTTTCTTACCCACTATATTTGTCTGGTTCAGTTAAATTTATAATCAATGGTAGCCACAAAATGCTTAAGGAGGTGGATGGGCATACCATTTTCAATAGTAATTTTTTTTGCATCCTTTGGTGAGGTGGTTAGATTTGTTGGAGCGATAATTAATTGCTTGGTTATTGATCTGTGCTTTTCTGTAAATGTTATTTGCCCCCTATCACTGAACATTTGAATCTTCGGGTCTTGCTGCATGAGGGCACAGATTGCTTTCTTATATGAGCAGTTTCCCAATAAACTGAATATCCCTTCTTACTGAAGTCATTGATGAGCTGAAGGTCATTTGTTGAAGCTCAGTGGATATTTCTGTGAAGAACTCCTGCAACAATATCCTAGGTCTGTGCTATTTCGATTGAGTACCATATCTATAATGCCAGCATTTCTGGAGAGAAGGAATGGGTGACGGTTCGGGTCGAGCCTTCTAAGCGACACTCCAGCATTTTGTTTGATGCCACAGTAACAATCTGAAGTGATGAAATTCAAACTTGAATCATGTCAGCCCATCGATGCTGTCTGGACAATGTACCACTCTGCACTAATTTTCTGGATCTGAATTTCCAAGTGATTAACACTAGGAATGGTGGAAGCTTCCAATTCCTATTGTATTGGAAATCTGCTGCTTCAGCTCAACCACATATTGTTAAATTTGCTAACTGAAATGACGACTCAACAGCAGTCTGTTGAAATAATTTAAATTATTATTTTGCTCTTTGTAATTACTTGAACGTTCTTCAATCAAGTTCTGCTATGCACTTCATCTGGAGTGAATTGTAAACGTCCCAATAATGGTGTTTAATCTGGAGCTTCTTGCAAATGTTTTTCATCTGTAATACAAACTAAAGTATCATGTGGGTAGCTGATAATCCTAGTTTTCTAGGTTTTAGGGAGAAAAAGATTGTATGAATACAAAATACGGGAAACAAAGAGGCAATCCAAATGGATTTATTCCTGGTCAACGTAACTAATTCACCTTTTTTTTATCCTCCCACAAATAAAAACTTCTTATCTGCAATTTTGCATCACTTGACAATCTTTTTGATTTAATTAGCTAACCCTATGTTTTGTAGATAATTGTTGCAATTTTGTTTTAAAGTCTTGCAATTCAGAAAAACAAGTTGTACCTTGGAAATTTATGTTGGTATTCACCTCTGATCTAAAAGAGTATTGATTGTTTCACTCAGTAGTTACTGGATTCAATACAATTTCACTTCTCATCTCCATTTTAATCTGCAGAATTCAGATGAGTTTTACCAACTACAACAATTAATCTGCAAGATTTTGGGTCGAGGGAGTCTCAACTTTTTTCTTCTCCACAATGGCTTTGAATTCCATACAATTTATATGTGCTGTGTGGGCTGATTCTCATACATTACTATGAATTGTTATATGTATGAGATTCAGACTTGAGATTCAGAGATGCAGCGCAGAAACAGGCCCTTTGGCCCACCGATCACCCTGTGCACTAGCACTATCCAATACATTAGGTCCAATTTACAATATTTATACTTAAGCCAATTCACTTATAAACCTGTATGTCTTTCGAGTGTGGGAGGAAGTTGGAGCGCCTGGAGAAATCCCACATGGTCACATCTGCCAAATATAATGCCAAATTAAAATACTTCTTTCAACCTGCATGTGATTCATATACTTCCACGCCTTGCACATCCATGTGCCTCTCCAACGCTATCTATCTGCTTCCACTGTCACGCAGGCACCTACCATTCTGTGTAAAATGGTTTCTGCATACAACTTGTTTAAACCTTCCCCTTGTAACCTTAAAGCTGGACCCTCTGGTATTTGAATTTTCATCCTGAAAAGTTATGACTACCTGTCATATCTGTACTTTACATAATATCAGGTCTCCCTTCAATCTCCAATGCTACAGAGACACCAGTCCATGTTTATCCAATCTCCAAGGAGCTAATACCCTCTAATCCAGGCAACATTAATAGTGAACTACTTCTGCATCCTCTCCAATGCATCCACATCCTTCCTGCTATGGGATGACCAGAACTGCACGCAATACCTCAAATGCAGCCCAACTAAAGTTTTATAAAGTTGCAACAATATGACTTTCGACTCTTTACCTTAAACTTATGCTCTCGGGTTATAAACACCGCCAGGGCTGAATTTACAGTTTTCTGCCCTATTCATGCTCATCATTTTGTATCAGATCCCCTTTCAGCCATCTCTGCTGTAAGGAATACAAACCCAGCTGATCCAGTCTCTTCATAATTGAGGCTCCTGGTGAATCTGCTCTGTACTTTAGTAGAGCCATCATATCCTGTCCACAAGGTGGCGATTGAAACTGTACTCAATTTTCTGGATGTGGCCTCTCCAATGTTTTATAAAGTTGTACCATATTCTGTGCCCCAGCTGAAGGCAAGTATTCCACATTACCTGCATGTGCTCCCTCGGGCTCTGCATTCATGTAGGTATCACCCTTATTTGATTTAACAAAATGCATCACTTAACACTAACCTGGATTAAATTCAATTGGCTATTCTGCCCAATTTACCAGCTGATCATTATTTTCTGCAGTTTAAATCTGTCCTCACTATGTGCAACAACTTTACGTGTAACCCGCAAACTTACTAATCATACCTCTCATTCAATGTTTATAACCCACAATATTGGTCTTTATGATACACCATGGGTCACAGACATCCAATCACAAAAGTAATCCACCTTCGTGCTTTGTCTCCTATTACCTTGTCAATTTGCCTTGGATCCGAAAGATTCAAACCTTCTGGAGTATTTGGCTATATCTGCAGTTATATGTATGCTGATTATCGGTTTGGCGGGGTGGTGTGCAGGGCACAGTTTGGCTCTCTTAGCTAATGAGGATTGTGAATGTGGCTTCAGTCAGTTTATTGATTGATAACGGTGCTTGCAATTCATTTTCATTTTTTCCACTCTCTTGCAAGGCCACTTTTAAATAACCGACCCACTGTGAGATTATGGAGGGAAGATCCTAACATAATAAATTTTGCCCTTCCAGAGTAATTCTCCAATTACCTTCCAGTCATTTCATTTACTGAGATTCATGACCTTTAGACCTATGAACTGAAGTAGTCATGTCTTTCATGCCCTGTTAAGGATTGAATATCTTGCATGCATTATTTTCTCGCTAAAGCTTTCAACTGAAGCTGTGTCACACTCTTTCACTTTCTGCCATTGGCTACGCAGTTTCCATATTACCATTTTTAATGAAAATTATTTAATTTTATGTGGAAAGTTTTAAAGTAAACACTTAATGAACTATTAAGATACATATAAGAAATAAAAAAACATTTCAAACAAGTTTTTAAAAATTTAATCATATTGAAAGCTGGTAATGGATTGCAATTGGGACAGGAGGTAGGAATAAAGGAAACACTCATCTGATGGAGAATTCGAACAGAAACACCTGACTTTGTCAAGTCATAAATAGTGTAACCAAAAATAATTGTAATTTCTACTTATGTTACTTGCATTTTTCATTGCATGTGGCTGAAAGAATCAATGCTACAGAAAACATTGTTAAGATGCCAGCAAATTTGAGGAAATTATATAACATCAGGTTTTGGGGATAGGAAATACAATTTAAAAACTTCCATCAGCAGGACTGCAGCAATTCATGTCAAGTTTATTGTCATGTGCAAGTATGCTGAGGTAGAGGAACAATGAAAATCCTGCTTGCAGCACCATCACAGATGCACATACTCGGACAACACACAAAAACTAAAATTACACCAAATTCCGCAAGGCAGTAAAAAGAAAGACTACTTAAAAAATGACATCTGCGTAAAACACAATTGGATAGAAAAATAAAACTATGTTAATGCAAGAGATGGTCCGTAGTGTTCTGTTGAGGTAGGATTGATGTGTGAGTTTGTTCAAGAATCTGATAGCTGCAGAAAAGTTGCTGTTCTTAAACGTGGTGGTCTTCATGCTTCTGTATGTTCCACCGGATGGTAGCAGTGAAAAGAGGACATGGCCGATGATGGTGATAAGGTGGAAGTTAGCCATCATGATCTTAATTTTCCTCGAAGAAAATCTTCCATCGAGTTCTGCAAGTCTGTGGTTTATTTCATTGTCTCTTCTCCCTATTAAATTAATTGTCTTGAATGTGTGGTAGCATCCCATGCTTGCAGGTTGCATTTCAACATCATGAAGTTTGAGAAAAAAGATTCATTGCTGTTTGGCAAGCAGATGTCTTTTTTGGAGAATCTGAATGCCAGCACTGCAATACCACTTCATTACACCTCCATGAAGTATGACTCCACCATTCAATTATCAGTCCTATTATTCTAGTCTGTCACTGTCTTTAATTCAACTGGAAACTGCTTTCCACAACATCCAAACTCTTCCCAATCCTGCAAATTCAGCTGTGACCCCCCCCCCCCAAGAGGCAGGCACAAGATAGCTCTGGGAGATGCAAGACGTCAAGCTTTTATTTCCCATGGTACATGGTACTATTTATTTCAAAAGGACTCAAGTGCTGGAGTAATTTAGCAGGTTTGGCAGTATCTCTGGAGAACGTGGATAGGTGACGTGTGGATCTCCAGAGATGCTGTCTGACCTCCAGCACTTGGTCATTTTGTGTATTAACCAGCATCTGCAGTTCTTTGTTTCGACAATTTATTTCAACTTTTATTTTCCTTCAGATGTCTAGTATCTTCAAAGCTGTGTCTGCAATTTTTCCAAAAATTTTCCACTTAGCAATTTCAAATATCCTGACCCTAACACACTTTCTTAGGAGTATTTAGTCTTCACCGAATCTCCGTTTTCAACAGGATGTCATGGGTGTTGACTGATCCTCATTTCAAAGAATTCCCATTTGGTTTTGTTGACCATATTTCTTTGTTTGGTTAAACTTGTATTAAACCACTCTTCATTTGACACCAAACACTCTCATCCAGATGAAAGATTACTTATGTATGTATGTATCCCATGTTATACTTATCATGGGATACATTAACACTTTTCATGCCTGTCCTCCTAAGTTCCCACTTGCTCCACTTCATCGATGATTGCTCTTCCATTGAATTAGAAAATGTAATTGTTTTTATTTTCATTTTTGCATATTGTTGAATTTGATTTATCTCTTACCATTCTTGACCTGAGAATAGACTGTAATAAATATCTAATATAAGCTAACATTTTATACTTTCCACATGCTTTCTGTTTATGTTATCTCCATCATATCTGACCTAACATGCTAACTTTATGTGCTGGTATTTTGGATATTCTTCCTTTCCACTATGCAAACAATCTTTTGACTGTACCTGTCTCTTTTCCTGAACTTTTACCGTCACATTTTTTCCATCATCTTGCTCCTCTCTCGCTCTCTATTATCAGGGCACATGAGACATAGGACCAGGAGTAGATTATTTGGTTCTTCAAGTCTGTCCTCCATTCAGCAAGATTATGGTTAATATTCTACCTAGTGCTGTTTTACAGCAATGGTGCCATATCCCCATAACTCTTTGATCATAATATGCAGAAATGGATCTCTTCATGACTTGCTTTTGAGTTGCATTTTTCCTTTCATCCCTCATGCCTCTGCATTTACTGTATCATCCTCTGCCACCTCCATTACATTGTGCCATAGTTCAGAGCTTGTATTCATTCACTTGCCATTTTAATTGTTGATAGTGACTTCACTCTCCCAATTTGTATCGCTGGTTGTCTGACCTGTATAAGAAAACTCTTGCATCTAAACATCAGCAAGACTGAAGCCATTGAATTTGATAACCCCTATATATTTTGTTCCTTCACGTCTGTTTCATGTCTCTGTGATTGCAGGTTGTTTGCAAATGTGTAACTTGCTTTTCCAGGTACAGAGATATACCAGTATAAAGAATGTTTACACCATCACATTGCCCATCTGCACCTTGCTTGTACATTTGTTGCTGAAATTCATATCCATATCTTTATAAATAAATGTTAGTGCTTCAATGTATTCCAACAGGTTTTTTTTATTCTCACCCTTACACTTGGTTTCTTGTTTTTAACTTTCTCTTTAAAGCTAACCTCTCATTTAGCAATCTATTGAAATCTGAGCTCCTGACTTTGTAGACCCTGATTTTAATACTTTCATCGTTGATAGCAATGCATCCTGCCTTCATAGAATCGTGGAATTACCTTCCATTAAGCCATTTTGACTCTGACTTCTTTCAAAATGCTGATCAACACATCACTTTGACCATGTTTGACCACCTAGCGTGGCCTGTCAAATTTTATTCTAAAGTTTCTGCGAACATTCTTGTATCTTAATGAACTACCTTTATGTAGCAATTAACTTCTAAGTCACCCATTGAGAATGCTCTTTAAGTAAATTTATTAACAGCAATTTTGAGTATCTGCAATATTTTGCATTTAGTTATTAGTTTTGCTTTTTTTTGGAGGCGTTGCACACGTGTTTGGTTACATCACAATGACAAGGATCATTGATTTGAGATGAGGATGAGCTTTGGCCATCCATGGAAGTGATCATGATGATGTTTGGGCTCAGTATCCACTCCATACAATCACGAAGCAGAAGATAACGTGACCCATTGTATTGTCATGAGTTCAACATTAATGCAGCACTTTGCTCTTCCCCCAACCAGCAGTTGCCCAAAATCTTTTAAAAATCTGGCTTTTGGTGTCTGTAATTGAGCAAACAACTCCAGTTGGTAGTCTTATCATCTTGCTCGGAAGTTCCTGGTGGAAAGTCTTTATCCGAGAATTTTCAACCATGTAGCATAATGTGAAAATACGTATTCTTCGTGAAACGTGTCTCCTGGTTAATATCATTGTTTCACCTTTACACTCATAGATAAATATCCTTCTATTTCGCAAGCTGTAGTTAGATGCCAGTTGTACAGAGTGCGCAAGAATGTCAATTTGATGGTGTAACGCAGTCCTTGGTAGTTTGAAACAAGGATTTGTCACTTGTTGAGGGTCAAAGCAGACTGCTATTTTCAATTTGTAAGACTATATTAATTGCTTCATTATACTGTTATTTTATTTGTGTTTTACAAAAGGTAATGTATTCCAGAATCAAGGGAATTTTGGAAAGACATTCAATGTGTTCACTTCCTCTGCAGCACGGACAATATTAGTTCCTGATGATTTGTGAGATGTTGGTTTCCTTACATTTTCACTGCTTTCTCATTACTGATATTAATTATTTTTCAGTTTCTTTGTTTTATCCTCTGTACCTTTTGCAGTTAAGCCAAACATATATATATAAAGATTGGCCCAAAAAAAAAGAACTGGAGAAGAAAGCTGGAAAAGATAAATGATGGTTAGGCAAAGCATGGCAAGTGATAGATGGCTTCAGGTGAAGGGTGCCAGTAATTGGCAGGTGGAATAAATGACAACGGCTGAAGGGTGAAAAGGAGACGAGGATTGTCAGATAAGTTATGAGAGAAATGTAAGCTAGTGGGAGGAAGGAAAAGAGTGGAACGGGATGAGGGAGATAAAATAGAAATGTTGGACCCGGATAGGAGATGAGCATAACGAGGGGAAAGGAGCAGGGTGACTCGGGAGTTGGAGGACCATGAGTCCCATGTTTTAATTTCATCTCCCTTCTTTCCCCTCTTCCTTTCTTCTTCCACCCATATTCCTTCCTCTGGCTTTACATTTCACTCATCTTCTCTTCTCGTCTTTGTCACTAACTCCACCCCACACCCTTTTGTCGCCTGTATCCACCTACTATTTGCCAGGCTTTATCCCATCCCCACCTCTTTTCTAGCTTTATCCTCTCTACTCCACTCAATCTGAGGAAGGGCCCTAACCCTAAAAACACCGTCAGTCCATTTCCCCCCACAGATGCTGCCTGACCTGTTGCACTTTGTGCTTACAATTCCAGCATCTGCCTGTCTTTGCATCTCCACTTAAAGTTTGGCCACTTTATTCACATATTATTGTCTTTATCGGGGTCCCAATTAATTTTCTTTTGCAGCTTACTGTTTTGCTCAGATGTTGGAGTAAAATACTATTTCTTGCCAAGTTATTCTCAGCCTGTTTTCCATTTGGGTGTTTTGGTTATTTTATGCTGCCTGCGTAAACTCCAAATTCCTTGGTTTATGCTTTTCTTCCACGATATTATTCTTTTGATTAATGCTATCATTAATTTCAGTTAACTTTTGGATCATTTTTCTCAATGAGTTTTATCTCTGAAAGGAATGTACATTCATTAGGATTTTTTAAATGCTAGTTTATATGCTGATATTTTCTTCTAGTAAACCCTCTAATTTCCATATTTGCACAAATCACCACTCGTACATAATTGGGTTTATTGGAGTTCAAGTCTTAAGTTTCCAACTGACCTGAATTACTTTTGAACCAGATTGAAAGAGTTGGAGTTGATATTTAGTGCGATGGTGAGTTTGAGAAGATCAGGCCCAATTAGTTTTATATAGGGGGTTGGAGCAGAAGTGCTTTCTGAGACTGATTCTTGAGAAAATGTTTCCGTCGCACATGCAACCATATTTTATACAAATGTTCGATTGAAGATCTTTCATCCTTGTTCATTCCCTTGCCCTATCTGAACTTATACCCTTCCTTGTCCTCTGTGATCGTTCCTTTCTCCCTCCCTAAGACTATCCTAGATAGATTATATATGATAGTCATACAGTCTGCGGTGTTGTTGTTAACTTGGCAGGCACTTTACATACAATGGTAATTATTAATATGAAATACTGATGAGGCTGGACTACCTTATCGTATTCATGGGGACACGGCAGCTGGGCTGTAATTGCTCTATTAAGGTGACACTTAAATCTGCAACTGATCAATCTGTCACTGAATGCTGCAATGTTCACTCTTGTACAGTATCATCCCATGTGTTATTTATTTCCACATGAAACATTTTAAATCTTCCACTCTATCCACTTTCTGCAGTCTTTTTTTGTTGGTACATAGAAGTTTTATGTATCAACAATCTGATCTGACTCCCCTAATTTTCAGACTTCCCATTTACAAATTCTCAACATGTGACAAATCCTTGTTTCAGACTTCCCATTATTGCCAGGGTTTGTTATAGATTCAGCATGGATATTGAGAAGAAGGATTAATGTAGTCTGTCTGGCACGTTTTTGACTTTTAACCCCACTTTTGGGTGTTCTTCACCACAAGAGATATTGGTAAACAGAGTAATTTTACTTTAATACTCAAAATCAAGTATAATAAACTCTGGCAGAATAAAGGTCAGACCAAAGACCATTCACTAACCATCTTTTTCCTTTGAGCACTAGATAAGTACTTTTTCTTACTTGGAAACCTTTATGCAAAGTCTTCTCTGACATTTATCACATTCACCTTTGGAGGGAAAAAAAGAGCATATGACAGGTTGTAAACTGAAGTGAAAACCAGGCTTCAGAGTGGAAATGAAAAAGGAACTGAGAGCACAAGAAAATGGCAATAATTATAAAAAGGGAATCCAAAATTATCCTATGGGAATGTGAACAGGAAGAGCAGTAGAAGAATAGAAGAGGGACCAATCAGAAATCGAAAAAGGAAATTTATTCCTTGAGACACTAAATGAGTACTTGTCAGTCATCATGCATGATGTTACCATGGAATCTTTGCAAACTAAGAGCCATTTGAGATTCTGTATTGATCCAAAGTTGGTAAAGACTGAAAAAAAACCTTAAGTTGAGATTTTTTCTGAACCAGTCATTTTATCCGAGCCATGGCATCCTGGCATGCTAAGGGAAGTAAGGAAGAAAATTGGCGCAGCAGTGGCTATAATGTTTCAAAAATTGATAAATTAAGGAGTGGTGTCTGAAGACTAGAAATGTTAAACCCTTGTTCAAAAACAGATGTCCATTAACTACAAACCAGTCGGTTTCATCTTGATGATGAGGAAAATACTAGATAGAAATAATAGGGCAGAACCAGGACTCCAGTGCATTAGGTTCAAATGATTCAAAAAGATCAGCATGGATTTGGTTAAAACAAATCATGCTTAGCTAGTTTGACAGATTTTTGAACTATTGGGAAGACTAAGGGAAATGTGATATTGTTAGTGTATGTGGACTTCCAAAATCATTTCCCTTGTATTCAGCTTGTGATCAAGAGTGAAGATGATCAAATAAAAGCTTATCAGCAACACACGTTCATCTCTTTCTAAAGTGCAGGTCCCTATTTGCATTTTGGCCCTCATTCACAGCTTGTAATGGATATACACGCTCATTCTTTGGAGATTGCTTCTTGTTATGCTCTATGGTAGCCATTGGCGATTAAGCTAACACAATAGGGAAATCACTATACTGGGGAGAACTGTGCAGTTCTCAACAGAGAAAGGGAGATAACAACTTCCATCTCGTGCAACGGGAGGTCATGAGACTGCCCATATGATCTAAGTTGTCTGTCAGCATGTGGAGCAACCATTTCTAATAATAGCTAACAATAGCTCTTGCATACTGTACTGACTAAGATGGAACTGAGACCCACATCTTGATCTTGCCCTAGCCCACCCAACAGTGGCCTTCATGGTAGTGGCATAATTTGCCCCATTCTGCATTCTAAGGAAAGATCTGAAGGCTTTGCACAGAGTGCAAAGATATTGACCAAAACGATCCCAGAGGATGTGAAAGGTTACTTACGTGGACTGAAGAAGCTGGTAGTGTTCTCATTGGAGAGAGGATATTGCAGTGGGAGAAACTGGCCCTTTTCAAAGAGGGATCAAAACAGGGTGCATAAAATGAATATTTGTTAAAGGAACCAAAAGTCACATGATTAAGTGGGTAGACTCTAGGATGTGCCACCATGATTAGTGAGGGAGGCAAATTAAATGCAACAGCTCAAAAAGAGAGTTGTATAAATATTTGAAAGAATAGAATTTTTAACTGGCAAGAGGATTGATGACTAAATCATTTGGAGCCAGTGTGATGTACCTTCTGCACTGTAATGGTTCTCTGAACTTACTGGGCCAAAGTGGTTATATATAAGTTCTTATATATGGCCTCTGAAATGGCTGAAAAAGCTACACAAACTTTTAATCCAAGCACAATAAGAAAACATCCCACCCAAGGCAACCTATTCAAACATGACAAAATGCTGACATGGCCCATTCTGCAATATTCCCCATTCAGCATCTGGGAGTTGACAAACATGCACTGGCCTGATGTAGCTTCTGCGGAATTGAGCCTTTTACCCTGGGCAATAGACTCGCATGTGATGATGCTTGGGTTATGCTCCCATGCAGTTGGAATAGAGCTACCCAGTGGATGTGACAGAGATGCTGTTATCCACTCAGGAAAGACTAAACTAAACAAACAGATTCTGACTATACCCTAACGATTCTCATAATTTAAAAAACTTCTATCAGGTCGTCTCAATCTCTCTGACACTCAAGAAAAAAACAAGCCATGTATCTGGCATGTTGTATGCCCTGGCCAACTTTGGGAATGGTCTGACATGATACAATATTAGCATCACACGTGTCAGATAGTGATCATCTTACATCATTCAAAGTTTGATGTCTTGATTGTGGCAGATTTGTCGATTGACTGAGTCCATTATCAAAAACATTTACGCATACAATGTTGTACGAGATTTAACGATGGCATTCAATGTCATTAAAGGGGTGGGAGATTGCAACCTTCACGTGGTCCGCCCTGTTTTGACGAATGCAATCAACCTGGCGGGCACAATCAAATAAGATCAAATAGAACAAGTTGTCCTACAACTTTAGGCTGTGCACACTATACGCAAGAAGAAGAAGGATGGCATTTTAAAAAACGAGTAAATGTATGTGGTTTAGCAAATCTATATATGATGCCTTTATAAGAGGGGTGTCCTGTCGATGTCAAGAGTGACTGAGCTGGCTTAAAATGTAGGTTCAATTCAGAATTACTTTTGCATATTTATGTTGCAATCTCTGCTGTCATTTGCACCATGTCCATGTCTTTGGTGGTGGTAAATGATCCAAGGCCCAATGGGTTAGGCAGGAAAAAAAGGTCTGCCAGCATTGGTTATATTGTTCACACATTACTTGGCATTGCAGCACACAAACCAGATCGGCCACTCGCTCAGTTCCGGCTGAAGTGGGACCCTGTTGCTTCCAGTCCTACTGCACACGCTTTGTGAAAGGTGGTGTACCAGATGTGTCTTACTACTGCAAGGATCCATTCTAGCTAATAATGAACTGCTGTAATTAGGCAGTGGCAGGTTACAGTTTCTGTGTAGTTATGACATTGTTGCACAGGGCCAGAACCTATCTTAACACTGGAACAGATCAGAGTGAGCCTAACAGATGGTATTAATCACAGACGGGCAAAATGTGACTTTTATCTGCCGTGACCATATTTTTAAAATTTATCTCTTGAGATCCTGCTTCATAAATGGCAAGCAGGATATGTGCTTGAGAGATGTTTATCTAATACCTAAAATTCTGCAATGACAGTATTGAATGAATTTCCTTCCGTCTTATACGGCCTGGTCAAAAGATCTATTGGGTTGGCCAAATGCAATTTGGCTTTTAACAAACTTATTTCTCAAGTTAAACTTCAAGTTCATGTTTCATCTTATTATTTCTATAAGCTTCCTCAAAATAGGTTGGAACAATACCATTTCCACTTTTTAGTCCTCTGAAGCCTAACCTACATAGGAACTCTTGGAAGATCATGGGAAGCCCTTGTATAACTCCTGCTCTTAGTTCTCTCATCGATCCAGGATGCATCTCATTTAAACCAATATCTTGTTTAAGCACAGCTCATTTTTCTGTGCTCATCAACGTGTGATTTCTCTTATCACGTTCCCATCTGAGATTTTGGCAGTTTTCTTTGGAAACAGTAAAAAATAATAATTTAGTTATTCCGGTTACACTGCCCTTTCTATGCATAATTTAGCTTGGTGCTTAACCCACTCCATTCCTGCTCCTACAGTGGACTTTTGCATTTTTTTTTGGCAATTACTATTCCCTGTACAGGCGCTCCCCGATTTACAATGCTTTGACTTCCGATATTTCGACTTTACGATCGTCAAATGCTCGGCAACGGCAGCGAGCCGCATGTCACTTCCAGTCACGTGATCACATTGTATTAAATATGTTTTCGACTTACGATATCAGAACGTAACCCCATCCATCGTAGGTCGAGGAGCAACTGTATCTCTAATTGGTTTGCCTTTTCCTTTTCACTTCCTCAGCTTACTTTATTCACACTGGTCCTCCATGGAATTATTCATCTGAAGTCAATGTGTGTGCGTGTAACAAGGGCACTTCACTGCTGATAGCTATAAAAATTTTAAATGGGTGTTAAAAGTATAGTAGTGATTAGAAAACTGAATGCTTTTTATTGTGTGTAAGATCAATAACTACTGTACTGTTGCCTTTTAAAGAACCAAATGATTGTCAGAATAATATTATTTACTGATTGTTTCCATTTTCATTTTTAGAACCGGGTTTGGCAGAGAGATCACAGAGACCTCCGAGCAATTCAGCCTGATTCGGCATATTATAATGATGTAAGGAAAGATCATTGTAAATAGCCTGTAATTGTTTGATGTGTAGCTTCTCTTTGTTTTCTTGCTCTTTATCTGTTTGTTTTGCAGGCAGTGGTGCATAAACGTATATCTTTGAATATTAAGTTCCATAATAGTTCAATCATTTTGACAATGAACTTTCATTTTGTGAATATGCTTCATAGGATATGGAGTCGAAAGAAACTGCTAATAAAAGTGACAATTTAATTTTAACTAATACATCTTACGGTTGCTAGCTTTGGAAAAGATTGCGGTTTAATTTACGAATTAAGCTTATATTTAGGGGCAACTAGACCAAGTGCAGACCCGTTGGGTCTGCTCCCCCAATGGTGTGATCCCCCAACCCAATATTCCACCATGCACCCGTCTCCTCCAACGGAACTGAAGCCGTTCCCAAATGTAAGATTCCAGCACACCCCTGCCTCCCTCAGCAGTGGATTGAAAAAAAAATCAAATTGCACCTCCCCTGCCTGCTGCAGCAGTTCCAATTGCAATACCAATTGGCCCTCCCCCTCCTGTTGAAGCACTTGGTGTGATATGCCATTGAGGTGAAAAGTTCAGAGTGTTCCTGTCTTGCAACTTTGTATTGAAGTGTGTTGGAAGCTGATAGGAAGGAGCAGGCGTCAACGAATCAAAAGGCAGAAAGACAGCCGGACGGACGGACGGCAGTCGGCAGCCGCAGAGTTTTATATAATAATAGAATAGATAGATAGATAGATAGATGAAGTCTGAAAAAAGAGCAGTGTTACTGGAGTGGTTCAAGGATTGGTGTCGGATGAAAATACAATCATTCTTCTTATTTTGTTGAAAGAACCTGAAATATTTTCAAAAAAATACATAAATTCTGTGGCAGTAGTACATCGGAGGTTAGTCGTAGTATTCATTTCACTATTCAGCAATAACTGAAAACCAATGTTTTTCAACTTTAAAACGGAGTGCCTTCTCTTAGAAGTTGAGTTTGGTGGGTCAGAGAGAGGTGAGAATGCTACCCCGAGCCAGTGGTGGGTAATAGTGAATTAAACCAATCGTGTGATTTAAATAATAGGAGTTTTGCAGAGTCTGTCAAGGAAAGGTGCATTCCTTTCAGCTTCCCTCCTGCTGCCACCTTGAGATCCCATAATGTTGGAACTGACCTCGGTGTCAGTGATGCAGCATTCATTGCATGTGGAACATACAGTAGAACGGTACAGCAGAACATTGGACCAGAACCCTCGACCCACAGTTTTTGTACGGACTATGATGCCAATTTAAACTTCATGATGGTCTGCACGATGTCTATGTCCTTCCATTATCTGCCTAATCATGCGTCTGCATAAATGCCTCGTGTTTCTTTTGTATCTGCATCCGTCACTTTTCCCCGCAGCTCGTTCCATAATCAGGATTTCAGCCTCTTGAACGTTGGAAATAGAACCAATCAGTACCGTTGGAATGGAAGTGAATGTAGTCACTTATAAGAAAATAATTTGCATGTCCCTGGAGAAGGAGTTACATGAATGTGACTGATGCGATTGCTCAACTTGGTACTAATATTAGCTGGATGAGCCAAATATTTGGTGCCTGCACCATTACAATTCTTTTAGAATTTTGCTGAGCATGAACAGTGTTGGTGAATCAATCTCAAGTTGACCTTATGGTTTAATTTCAATATGTTATAATTGGTCATAAAGCCATTTAGCACAGCAAAAGGTCCTTCAGGCAAACCTAGTTCATGACGACCTTGAAATGCCTGCCAATGGCATGAGCTGTTCTGGTGTACTGTTGGATTGATTTGGTTTATGATTTTTTTGTTATGTTTGTTGATGATTTTACATATGTTGTGATATCTTTGTGCTGCTGGTTCTCTTGCTGCCATTGCCATTGTTCCTGTCGGTAAATCTTGCACTATAATGCAGATGGAAAGGTTGGTTTACATCTATCTTCAATATTTTCCAGCTGGTGCCACCCATGGGAATGCTGCAGAATCCAATGAATGCTGTAACAACTAAGTTTGTCCGAACCTCAACCAATAAAGTAAAGTGTCCAGTGTTTGTTGTCAGGGTAAGTTCTCAAGGAAAGAAGATAGAGTTATGAATCTTCTAACTTTGCAGTGGATTTCCTCTGCATTCAAGAAACATTCATTTAATCCTCATTATAATGAAGGAATTGGATGACCATAAAAAGTTCAGATTCAAAAATGCTGTGGAACTGGTTAACAATATAAAGCATCGAGATCAATTTTGCAGATGTAATGAATAGTCTTCAATTCCAATCCAATTCAGTTTTCCACCTCCAAAACATGGTTACCATTTCTCTTTGCTGTTCACAATAAATAGGGTCATCTCTATTACACCAACCTTTTCCATTGCTCTTGTACTATGGTCAGCTTGTCACATTTGTTCATAAATGCTTTGATCAAGATGTTCTTTATTTTATTCTAGTGCTATTAAATTGGCACTTCATTACCATTTTTGTTTTCTGCTTTGTATTAACACTTGTTACTTCTAATGCCACCATAGGGTGGTGCTGCCTCACAATGCCAAAGAGTGCGGGTTCGATCCTGACCTCGGGTGTTGTGTCTGTTTGGACGTTGCTTATTTCACTCGTGATTTTTCTGGATACTTTAGTTTCCTCCATCATTCCAAAGACATGCAGCTTTGTAGGTTAATTGGCCTCTGTAATTTGTCCCAAGTGTGTACACAACGGAAGCAAAAGTGGGATAACAGAACTATGAGCGGATGATTATAGTTGGTGTAGACTTGAATAGAAAGACCTGTTTCCATGTTGTATCTTTCAATCAATCATAACATTTAATTTCTGTGTTATTCCTCATCAATGTTGCGATTGGAGGAATTCCATTCTGATACAAACCACAAAACTTTTTCTTTGTGTCTGCATTTAATTAACGTAGGAAAAATTATTTCTACACTAGATGTTGTTACTTGAGCTGAAATGAATGTGCAGTTATGTAAACTGGTTGTGGGAATTAAGGGTGCACAGGAATTTTAATTTGACTGCTTTTGTAAGTCCATGTTAAACTCGCATATTCTTAACATACCTGACTATTTGGGGGAGTGTTCCTATGCCCATGTATTTGTTTTCACCTGATGGGTGGGTTTACGCATTCCTAGATTAAATTGCGATTTATTATTTTGGCGACCTTGAAGGCTTGAAGGCTTATTTCGTAGGTGCAACATGAAATAACAATGAATGATCTCTATATATCTTCCACTAAAGTTGAAAACTAAATTAGATCTTTCATTAATCTTAAACATTTGACCTAAGCCTATGGCTCTGCCATGGACCATCCAGAAATAATTGCCAGTCTTGTTAAAAACTAGACGTATGAAATGTTTGAAAGGTGTGAACTTGTTTTGTGTTTCTGTATTAGTGTTTTTATGTTATGCCTGCGTTTTGAGCTGCTTATTTCTGTGTGTAAATGATTGTTTTTGTTCTGATCTAGTGGACTCCTGAAGGAAGGCGTTTAGTCACCGGGGCTTCAAGTGGCGAGTTCACTCTCTGGAATGGGCTGACGTTTAACTTTGAAACTATTTTACAGGTATGGGAGTGGGTGATAGGGAAGGTGAAACATTAATGTTAGAGGGCGGAGCTGTAGAGTTGTGTTCTGTTTTGTAGCAATTCATTTCTAACAATGTATTTCAAATGTATCCATTGAAATAAGTACCCATTGTGCATTACAGTCATTACATTGATAAACAAATGCTCATTTGTTAGTTTTCTCTTGCTCGGGAAGGTAGGACAATTATCCAGGCTGTTGGTGGGACAATTTCTGGCTGTTTTTGTCAGAAACTGCAGTCGCATTGCACTTGTTCCTTTGCTGTATGGCAATTTTCATATTTTCACATCCTTATCCATTTTGCCTTTTCTATTTTGACAAATCAGTTTGACACCTGTTTCATGTTTCTGCCCATGTCTCAATTTATATAAACAAGATGGAGAAGGTATTTTATTCTAATTTTGCCTGGTACTTTCATATCTTGATGGACCCTGTTGATTGCCAAACTGAGATTATAAATATGACCTTAAGGAAAATGTAACACAAATTATGCACACTTCCTAGTGGTAATGTACACTTGTCCCCCAGGAGCACAATATCTCTCCCTTCATCTTCCTGCTCTGCCAAGCACCACTTACCCAACATGTGACAGCATTGCAGGTCCCATGTTAGCTTCATTAACTACCACAGAATCAGAGTAAAAAAGTGAGAAAGTGCCAACTGAAAATGAATAGAGTCTGAGACTGATTAAGAACATACTATTGGACATTCCCTGCTACTTTCTAGTGTCTATTCTTCATCGTAGATTTGTTCCATCGCTATATCTTTATTGAGTAGTGTTAATATTGAAAACCATAATTTTCAATTCACAAAACAGTGTTAGAGCAACATTAGTAAATATTGTCATGACAACATACTTGTCTAGGATCATCTCAACACCATCAGAGCTCATAACCTGTGATTCTCTTTCCCAAAAATCCTAAGTATTTAATATATTTTCATGCTATTCATTTTGCATTTGAGATTTCAACTTATTGCTTTCTATCCTACTTGTGTTGTGTTCTGATGTTTGACCTCAGTTGGTAGACTTTACTGATTGTGCCTAGTGTGCCTACTTTTTAGAGACAATATCCCCATTTAAAGAAGTAACTTCTGTATCATGTCTGCCATGTGTGAGCTTACCACATGGCCTAGAGATTCCCAGGCTGTTCCTGGGGTTACTTGTTCATAGTACTGAGGTCATTGTTGCTGAGGATGATTTGTAATAGCGTAGAGGTTGTGTCTAGTTTCTATTATGTCCTTACTTCTTGCAGAGGTGTTGCACACTGACAGATGCCAAAACTACTCTCTTTCTCCATATTCACAGTGGATACCTTCACATGCCCGTAACTTTATAAGAGATAGCCTAGTTGATTTAAAAAAATATATGAGTTATGTGCAAACATTCAGAGAAATATTGAAAATTAGGTTTAGTGTCGGTACCAGTCTATCCGGTATTTAAGTATTTATTATCCTGAAACAGATTCCCAGGCTGATGAAATATCACTAAAGCTAGCATTAGACCGATACTTTTCTTGAAAAGAAAAATAAATGTGCATTTCATATGACATGGAAATTAAACTTGTGAGGCATCTGAGAATGTAATCAATATTTTTTTTCCTCAATAGGCTCATGACAGTCCTGTTAGAGCCATGACCTGGTCTCATAATGATATGTGGATGCTGACAGCCGACCATGGTGGATATGTGAAGTATTGGCAGTCCAACATGAACAATGTGAAGATGTTCCAAGCTCACAAGGAGGCGATTAGAGAGGCCAGGTGGATTAATGCTATGCAGTTTTCTGTAGGGATTGGTATAAATATGTTGTCATTTCCATGTATTCTAGGTGAAGTTGTGCATGGTTTCTATGAAACCCTGGGAGTGATGCTTCATATTTTATGCTCAATATTTTTATTTGTTTCCTCATTTACACAGAGAACCATGTCTACTATAGAACCATGGTGTGGTATTGATACATTGCCAATTTTGAGAAATGTGGATGTTGGCAGTATGCTTTACTGCTCAGAGTTTTGCTGCAGTGCTAATGTGTACACGTATTCCTTTTATGAGTTATTTGTAAAGCAAGATTGACATTTTAAATAAAGTATTTCCTTTTTCTAAAACTGAATAAAGGTTAAAACTTCAGAAATAAAGCCAGTTGAAACATCAAAGTAAAATGGTCACCAGTATCCCGGTGGTGGTGATCCATGGAGAGGTTAAAAATAAATACTTAGATCACAGACATCCATCTACAACCAGTGACAACCAAGATTGAAGTACAAAATGAATTAAATTTTTTAATTACTTTAGCATTTCCAACATAAAAAATGTAAAATTAGCTGGTGGGTTTTACAGCTTTTAATTTTTGCTTATGGTTTGATTTTTGTTGGAGAGGAGTCAATTTTTTTTTTTTTTAGTAAACTTTAATCCCATTTCAGTTGTATACCCATTACATTGGTGTTTTGTCACTTTTTTCTGGTAATGTGACTGACTACATTGTAGTATCACTAGATGAAACTAAAACTTTTCAATTGAGATAATGGAGCCAAAACAAGCCAGTGAACAGTTATCAAGGCCAGGTGCTGATGGATTAGCATTCTGACTATGCTCTGATTCTTGGGCTATTGTTTGTTGACACGACACTCCCAAAGTACCAAACGGCAGCACAGGGTTACTACACAGTTTAGTACATATACCTTCACGAACAGAAGGTAAATATTAGTAAACTAGCAACAGCATTCACCACTACTGCTAACACTGATGTGGCTGGGAATGTTGAAGACCAGATATACAACATTGTGATACTTGCATCAGCTTGGCTAAGTGAGCTGCATCTTTTAATATTCAATACTTTCAGTACAACAATGCATCTTTAAATTTCACACTTACAAAGACCTTTCACTGGTCAATAAAGTTACAATCCAAATAGTCTGATTTAAATAACAATCTCATTTTTTTAATACTGATTTTTACAATGGTAGAAGTTAGCTGGTTTCCGTTAACTCATTGCATTACCCCAACCAGGTTCTACAGCCAATATGTAATATTTTGTAACAATCCACGTATCCCTTTGCTTCTGTAAATGACATGGTAGGGTTATTGCTTTGATGAGAAAGAAAAATACAAAGTGCTATTTACATTTCTGCCATATGGAAGTGCACTTGTGTGTGGACCAAGAAATTTTATGTAGAAACATTGCTATGCAAACCTTAGTATGATGCAGTTGTACTCACTGTTTATTCATCTTATTGATAACATCTTATATAGCAGTGTATGCACTATCCTTGGCAGTGCAGGAGCTTTTGTCTTTAACATGGTGGAACCTTGGTTATAGGCATACCTGCAATCAGGGTACTTGTTTATACCCAATTATAAGTTTCATTAGTGACCAGATTTGGTAAAAGATTATCGAATGAGCAGAAAGTGAAATGTCCTTGCATTGAATTTTCACAACTACCAATTCTTTATTATGGAAGAGAAGTAATCTTCCCCCCCCCATTGACGTGACTTAATCCCTGGGAGGCTCGCCATAGACATGGCTTCATCTCTGGCAGACATGTCATGGATATGGCTTCATCTCTGGAAGGCTCACCATAGGCATGACATAATCTCTGGGAGGCATGCCATAGACATAGTTTCATCTGTTGTAGGCATGGCTTCATCTCTAGAAGGCTTACCATAGACATGGCTTCATATCTAGGAGGCCTGCCACTGAGATGGTGTAATCTCTGGGATGCCCACCATAGACATGGCATCTCTTTTACCCTGCCACAGATGTGGCTTCAATTCTGGGGAGGCCTGACGTGGCTAGAACTCTACATCTGAGTGCAGAGTTTGGTCTCTACATATTTGTCTCCAACAGGAGATGGTTTAATGCCATTGATTTTGGAAGCTCCTGTTTAAATAATAAATCTGTTGAAAGCACTTGCTGTGAAACTTGGTATAGGGAGACCTTTGATTGTCCACCAATCTCAGTTTCTGCTGGTGGAGGATACGCTCCCATGTTGGCAATAAACGAGGTTCCAGCCTAAAGCATTGTAGTTATTCTAGTTAACTAATGGAATCCATGTGTGCAGAACACTTAAATGAGGATGAGCCAGATTGGGCTCAGTTCGGCTCGTGTTAAATGCTGACATCTTTCCCCTACTGTGTGTCTTCATGTAACAGTTTCTCACCGACGGATAATAAATTTGCCACATGTTCTGATGACGGCACAGTTCGAATTTGGGACTTTCTTCGATGCCATGAGGAACGTATACTTCGAGGTATGTAAAGCAAAATGATACTGTATCTACTGTATACTGGGCCGACCAATTTAAGTACGCATGTTCACCCTGGAATTCGGAAATCCACACACAGTTTTGTACGTAGGTTTGGACCGTCATATGTCTGCTATTTACACCCCTGCCCCTCTTATCAAAGGCACGGGTCAAACATATCTATAAATGTTACCTGTCATGTTTGTTTAAAGACTTGCGTTCTTGCCTATTAACTCTGCACCTCCTCTTCAACTTGTTGTCTTTTATATCCTTCTGTCCCATATCATACATCATCATCTGAGGTGATGAATTTATAACATGCATCTCACTTTGCAGTTTGTGTTGGCACAGTGTAAGAAGTATAGTTTTGAAATCATTATTTCACTGGTGAAAAATCCACGTACCTTTGGTTTCAAGAATTTCTTCCGAGAAACTAATTAACTGCTTGAGATGCATGCATAATACACATTTTATAATCCGAAAGCCATGCTCTTCACTACCAATCATGAGTCAATACAAGGAGTTGTTAATAAGTCATAATCAAAATCTGCAGTTTGAATGTTGCTGTTTGAACATTCTGCTCTTGACTTGTTGGTATATTTTATTTTCCCACCAAATTGGAGTTCAGTGACACATGGGCTTAAAATAAATGTATGTATTTCAGCAGTGCTTTACACGTTCTGTGAACAAAATCATTTTTGAAATCCTGCAGCTGTCATGCACCTCTCAGTGGACATCATTCCAACCGCTGAGCCAATTAGTTGCATGCTTAAATTCAGGTCTAGAACAGAAAAGAACAACAGGGGAATCATTCTTGTTGACCCGACCAATAATTATTTCGTAACCGATTGCTTTAAAAAAACCAACTTATCATACTATATTATTTATTGCGGTTCAGACTGCAGTTATGATAATTTACCTTTGTTGCAACAGGTAGAGTACTTAATTGACTGAAGTAATAGGGATGTCCTAAGGTTGTCACAGGAACGATATAAATGCTGTGCTTTTCATTGTTTAATGTTAGGGAACACAGTCAATTTGCATCCAGTCAAGTTTAGCCAAGTACATCAAAATGTATGCTATGCTTTTTCCATCTACCAGAGATGGCTGACAAGACTATGATTTCATGTCTCGTGTGGTAGATAATATCCTCCACCATGCAATATCCCTCAGTGCAGTACTGGAGTACTGCCTCAATTTTGTATTAATCTGCAAGTGGGTCCCATACCAATAATGTTCTGGGTCAGGTGCAAGAACACAGCAAAATCTGACAGCGACTGTTTATGTCCAATTCCAGCTTGGAGTGATGAATGAGGATTTGCAAAGGTTGTCCGTTCATAATGACTATGCACAGAACATGGATAGGTGATGTTTCAAATTGAGACCCTTCGTCAGACTGATTGTAGTGGGGAGGGAGAAGAAAGGTGGGAGTGGGAAGACGAAGCATGGCATGTTCCTCCTCACCCCCCCCCCCCCCCCCCCCGCACGCTAGTTTCCTTCCTCTAGCTTCGCAATTCGCAACTCTATTACCTGAAACACTTTGTCCTGCCTCTCCCCTCATTTAGCTTTCTCCACCCACCCCCTACAATCAGCCTGAACAAGGGTCTCGCCCTAAATGTCACCCATCCATGTTCTCCAGAGTTGCTGCCTGACCTGCTGAGTTACTCCACCACATTATGTCCTTTTAAATATAACTGTACCATGTCTTAGTTGAAGAACAGCATCTCGAATAATGCAGCATTATTAATGTCAGATCATGATTATAAATCCTCCTCCTGACTCGTGAGCAAAAATATAAACCAAGCTAAGGCAACATGAAAAATCATAAAAACTGCAGATGTTGAAGATCTGAAACAAAAAAGTGAAAATGCTGGAAATATTTAGAGGGTCAGACAGCATCAACAGAAAGATAAACAGTTCATGTTTCGGGTGGAAACCCATCACAACTGGGCAAGTGAAAAAACAGGTTCTTACTTTCAAGTTGCAGAGTAGGTGGTGAAAGGATTGATAACAATCAAATGATAGATTGATAGTAATCAAATGAGATCAGGGTTGCCCAAGTGTTTACAGAGCCATCCGAGTAATAAATTAGGACGTTAATGCTTGTTTCTGCATCCTTTGCATGAGGTCGAATGCGTTCACTTTTCTCAATACTCTGCATAGATTAGAGCTTGAAGCAGGGACTTTTTCCAGTGCCTTGTATCACTGAATGCTTATGTCCATTTTGGGTTCAGAAGGTGCTACTGCCAAGTTCCTGCAAATTTACTAATTTCTGAAAATGTTTCAATGTTTTTGCAGTGTTAAACATTTTTATAAACATTTAAAATGTAGTTTCTCTGTGCAGACTGGGTTAACTTTAGAGAAATGGTGTAATGATTACTTTAGATATTGAAGTTTAATATTTAGCCCTGACTTATGGAAGTATGTGTACAGCAACTTATTGATCATATTACTGCGTTAGTATCCAGACTCCAGCTCCATTAATGTAGGCACATGTTAAAATCCCATCATGACAGCAGGGGAATTAAAGTACAACTAAATAAAATCTAGAATAAAAAAGATCCCATTAATAATAGCAATGTGGAATTGCATCCAGTCCACTAATGTCCTTCAGAAAGGATCGTTATGTGACTCCCATCAATGTGATTGACTCTCTAACTGGCCCAATGGCCAATAAAGATGTAGGAATGGACTAAAGGAAAGGACAAGTAAAATTAGTCCAGATTTTTCAAAGTTTAATTCACAGTCAACGTGTCTGTGTGATATAAGAGTGCTGTGTTGTAATTTTCAAAATCTGAGATTACTTTGAAAGCATTTTATGTTGAAATTGGATTTCATGTCGGTGTCCAATGCTAGATAGAAATATTTTACCTGCTCTTTTTTCTATTCATTTTTTGGGATCTTGGATTTTCCTGGCAGAGCCAACAATTCTCTATCCCCAAATGCCCTTGAGATGACAGTGGTGAACTGTTGCCTTGACCTACTACAATTGTTCTGATGAAAATCAGTGCTAATGGGCAGGTAAGGTGGTTGGACTCCTTATTGGTCGAAATGGACATCCCTTGCCTTTTTGTGGCATAAATGTTACGTAGCATTTTTCAGCCCATGCCCTATCTAGATCTTGCTGCACTTGTATTGAAGCAAAACTCTTGGAAACACTCAACAGGCTACGCAGCTTCTGTACAAAGAGAAGCATGGACTGCTTCATTTGCTGAAGAGTTGGGAATGGAAATGAGCATATCCACTCTAGTCTTATGATAGAGGAAAGGGCATTGAAGTAACCGAAGCTGGTTGGATCCAGGACATTTCCCTGAGAGATACCTACATTCATGCCCTCAGCATGATAATCAACCTTCAACAACCACAACTATCTTAATGTGTGAAAATTTGAAGACCTTGGAATGCTTTCTTTTTTTATACCCATTGAATTCAATTTTATCAGAGTTCTTTGATGCTGCACACAGTTAAATGCTGCTTCAATGCCAAGGGCAATCACATTTCATCTGCATTGAAATTCAGCCGTTTGGTCCGTATTTGGACCACAGTTTTGGAGAGACCTGGAATGTGGTGGTTGCGGCAAAACCAAGACTGAGCATTGGTGAGCAAAGTGATGCCCCTTGATAGCAGTGCTGATGGCATCCTCCATCTCTTTGCTGATGTTAATGGTAATTAGCCAGATTTGATGTGAGCTGCTTTTCTCTGTTGTGCAGAAAACTGCTGTAACCATAAAATATTAAAAATACGAAATTTCTCTCAGAATATATATTAATCAATGTACGTCATCTTTTCTAAGGTTTGTCGTATTTGCGGTCTCAATTCACTCTATCACTGAATGACAAAGGAAATCTTAAATTTCAGTTGTAGTTTTAACATCCCTTTCCGAACAGTGCATTTTCCAAACCATGAAGAATACGGATGCACTACACCCGAGCTAGTTCTTCAAATTCTGCTTAAAGCAAGCTGTTGGAATCTTTAGTTCCTTGCACTTACCCAGGCATTTATATTGCTTTCAAATGCTTTGTGGAAGAGCATACAGTGAGAACTTCAGCCGAAGAAATTTGCAAGCTCATATGGCCTGAAGCATGTAAATATTCGTAGGTTTGATTCAGAACATTATTCGATGGGCCATGAGTCTGAAGGACAAGTTCAGACCTATTGAAGACTGTACCAGCCAACTGATGTCGGCCATCTATTAGTTGATACTTTTTCAAAATTACATTTTATAATTAATTTAATTATAATTTGAGTTAAATTACATGTCTGCTGCAAATTTTGTTTAAGATCGTCAACCAGTTTATTTTTTAACTTAAGTAGCTGTTGTTGTGGATTTCTTCAGGACCAGAGATGAAACTGAATGATCTCTTACACTTTCTCCTCATGTGCAAACTTGATCTACAAATGTACTTTAAAACTGACCTTTCCCACAAATTGCAGATCCAACCATTAACCAATAATACTTCTTAAAATCTAGTCTCGATTGTGATTTCAGCTTAACACTAATGACGTTATTCGACTAATAACAAGCAAGATGCAATTTAGACCTCTATCTTTGCAGTAAATGTTGTTTTTAATACATTCATATTCCAAGATCTGAACAACACTTGCATTCATGGCACGTTATCAGTCTTGAGTTCCATAGTGTGATAGGCTATTTCATGGTCATTTAAGAATGAACCACATTGGTGGGTATGGCAAGGTGTAGACTATACTGATTCATGACCTGAAGACCATTAGATGGGATTTTTTAAGACTTTCATGGATTTTATGGTTATTTTCTAAATTTGAGATTATTAACAGTTGAAATCAATGATATAGATTTTAGTGTAATCAATGACAAAGATGATAAACTGGCTAATGATACTAAAGAAAGCTGACCAAAGTAGACAGCTGTAAGTGGGATCAATGATAGGGTCAAACCTTTACATGAAATATATTTTCTTGCTCATTCACATTTTATGAGGCAATTTCAATGTGTTCCATTTTTGATAGAGCTTTGACCTGGAATTCACACTGATCCCAGCAGTTTTGAAAACTAGCATTGTGCAGCTTTTACATCCCCATTACTGATTTGGGCATTTGTGGACTTTTTTGTGAAGATATACAGTTCCTGATTTGCATGAATGCCCGTTTTAGGTTTCCCTTATAGTGGGACCCCTTGGCATTTTAAGGAGAAGGTAGAAATGTAAATTAGGATTTGAAATTCTCCATGTAGTGTAGTGAGTTCTGGGCAGATTTGGGTTTTAGGAACTTCTCATGAATTGAGAAATAATACATCTTGCAATGTGAACAAAAAAATTCAAAGTATTTTTACTACAAAATAATATGCTTGGTGATAATGTAATTGTTTCTGGGCTGCCCATCTTGAATGCTTTGCACGCTTCAAGAGTTAATTGTGTAAATGGATTCTAAAATATTTTTCCTTTAATGGGATGTTAATTGTACAATAAAGCTCAACAGCTTTACGATAAATCTAATGCTAAATTACCATGGCAGTGATCAGCATCCTTTGTAAGATCAAGCATTGGCAGAATGACCCGTTTTCTTCAAGGAGAAGCAGTTAGAAGTCTCCATAGCTCAGTGAGGCATTTGTTTTTGATGGCCTGCAACACTGGTTGGTATCCTTTCTTTGTTAAAATTCCTATTTTATGTCTGCTCACTGCCCAGGTTAGAGATTGCAATCAAATTTAAAAGAGATAGAAGCAGAGCTAAATGCAGAAAATATAATTAAAATATTTTATTATAATTTTTTTTTTTAAATAGCATGATTTCCAAAAGGCTGTCATGGTTAATCAATGGTTATATATTTTTTGAAGAAGTAACAGAAGCAGAAGGCAAATGCACTAGACCCTTGATGTATTTTCAGAAGACTTGATAACATACCCATAGTAAACTCTTGACAAAGACCAACGTAAGTGGAAATAGGACAATGAGTGAATTAATACCAATTAGCTGAGGGTATGAAGCTGTGGTTAGATACAAATTGTAGTTTTGAGATTGGAGGGACGTTGAAAAATAAGCTGGCCATTTAAGGAGGCGATGAGGCATATTTTTCAGTGCATCATGAGTTTTTACAAGTCTTGATGGAAGCAGTGTTTTTCAATATTTTTAAGTCAGATAGATGTTTGATAAAGAGGAAGTTGGCTCCTGTGGTAAATGGGAATGTGGAGTTGACGTTGTTGCAAAGTCATCCATGGTCTTGTTAAATGACAAAGTAGGCTTGAGGAGTGGAGTTATAGGCCTTTCTCACGGGGCGACTTGACGCAAGATGTGACCAGAGTGAAGTGGTCGTGGTCTAGCACGATATCACACGATATAACGGGGGGGTAGACAAAGAGTTCCCACCGTACTTGGCATTTCTGTTATTTGTGCGAGTGACTTGTCCGTCTCCCGAGCTTTCCCGTTAAATCTTGAAAGACATTGTAAACTGTCAAGTGTAATTAAATCAACACGTGACACAAATGATGGGTGGGGGAGAGAGAAATGAGGGGAGACGTATATACACACACAAAGCAGAGTTTTACTGTGTACTAGACCAAGTGCAGACCCGTTGGGTCTGATTCCCCAACAGCGTTTGCGGGGGGGAGGGGGAGGGGGGGCTGCGGTATCACACTCAAATTAACCACCCCCCAAACTCCCAGGTGGGGGGAGGGGGGGGTGAGAAGCGGGGAGGGAGGGGAGAGGAGGAGGAGGAAACGGGACAGATTTGGGAGGGAAAGGAGAGCGGGGTAGGGGGTGGGAGACACAGATGGACTGAGCACAATACCTCGGTCTTACTGTGTGTGGGAGAGGGGGAGAAAGAGACGTACACTCACAGAGGCAGAGTCTCTCAGCCTGTGTGAGAGGGAGGGAGGGAGAGAGAGGCACACACAAGGTGGATGTGAAATCTCACCTGCCTGTTTCAGTGACACACCCGCCGCCAGTAAATGAAGACACCCCCATCTGTCTCTCCCTCGACTCCCCCACCTTTCCCTCCCAACTCCAGTCCTGTCCCGACCCACTGGGAAACTGAAGGGAACAACAATTAACTGCTGCTGAGTTAAAGAGTTCCCACGGTAGTAAGACGGTGTTAGTTGCGCCCAAGTTTAAATTTCCAACGCGTGTTTCAGAGTAAAGAGTCAGCGCAGAATCCTTGATAATCAAAAACTGTCTGAATCAGCAAGTTAGACACAAAATGCTGGAGTAACTCAGCGGGCCAAGCAGCATCTATCTCTCAAAGAAGTACATGTGAAAAATTTCTCACGGACCATAAAAATGCGGGACCTTTCAGTAAAGTCCCTTTTAAAGATTATAGTTATTTTCTTGAATCTCATTAACATAACTCATGAATAAGTTGATGTCCATATGCAGATGCAAATCTTTATTTTTTAAATTCAATCCCACAGAAGACAATTTTTACTCGCCTTCTGTCCCCTCTGTCCAGCTTCCGGGTTCACCTTTCGCAGGAGTTCCCACGGTACACGCAAGAGTCAGTACGGATATCGCACTGGCCACTACGTGCATATAATATTGCAATGTTCAACCACAAGTGTACAAGTCACTCTTGAAGAAATTCAAGCTTGTTTGAATTTTCTCCCGAGTCACCAAGTTACACGAGTACCTGCCGTTAGCGCCACGTCCACGAATGCCGTACGGTTATTGCAAGAAGTTCCCACGATGTTCAACTCTGGTTAACTCTTGCGTCAAGTCGCCCCGTGAGAAAGGGGTTTAACTACTCTGGCTTCTTCTCTTGTATGTACTTATGGAATGCATTTTTTTTCCACAAGTTCAGTACAATTTTCATTAGTGATGACAGACAAGGGCAATTACCAAATGTTCACATTAATGCTAAACTAGAATGCAGATAAAACAGAACAAAAAATACTTCCTTTAAGAACTGCATCTTAAAATTAATATAGGGTAGTTAAGTTGCAGATAAACTTTTAGCATTGAGATATTGACAGGAAAATTGAAAACACGTGTTTACAGCTTGGACGATAAACAATGTCAGAACACAAGTGAATAAATCACAATGCTGGGCATAGTAAATCAGGAACAAATTACAAATGCTAAATTGTAATGATGCCAAATCTATGTATGAGTCTGGTTAGGCTGCTTGCAGACCACAATGAATAGTTCTGATTTCTGAAAGCCAAAAAGGAGGAAGAAAGGACACAAAGTGGTGGAGTATCTCGGCATGTCAGGCAGCATCTCTGGAGAATATGGACAAGTGACGTTTCAGTTTGTGACCTTTCTTCAGACCTGACCTGAAACACCACCTATCTGTGTGCTCCAGGTATGCTGCCTAACCTGCTGAGTTGCTCCAGCACTTTGTGTCCTTTTGAGTATTAACCAGCATCTGCAGTTCTTTGTTTCTACTTAAGGATGAAGAAACACTGGAGAAAGTACGAAAGTATTGACGGATAAAAGTGGAGCTGTGATTTCATCTCTTGGAAAGTAACGAACAGGTTTAGGCAAAATCTAAAAGGCCATTTAAAATTGCGTGGTGGGAATCAAAAACTGAGCTCATGGATGCCTTAAGTATGCTTCAGCAAGCGTCGAATTCTGGTAGGACAAAAAGAGTAAATGGCAGGAGTGTTGATGTACAGAGGGACTTTGGGCTTGAACGAGCTAGCAGTATGGATGGTAAACGCAGATACAGCCACAATGTTTAAAATACATTTGGGATGGCACTTGGATATGTATGGCATTAAATGATCTGGCCCTATTACATGCAAATGGGGTTCAATGAGAAAGGCATGATGGGCAGCACAAATGAGATTGACCAAAAGGCCCTGTTTCTGTGCTGGATGATCCTATGAATTTGTACCCTCAGATTACAATGATCAGTGAAAAACGTTCCATATTTAAACAAATATAAATGAATACAATGGCCTCAAATCCTCATTTGGTGCAATAACTACCAATAGACCGGAGGGAAATAATAAATATTTTCTAAGTTTAGAAAGAAATTGGCTATCATAATTTGTTTAAGGCATTGAATAGGGCCTAGTCTATACGATTAAAAAGCTGAGATGATAGAATGGAAGATTGGATGGGGTTTGGCGAGAAAACTAGTATGGATTTTAAATTGTATATACTGGTTAGAAAATAGGTGCAGGAGGAGGCCATTCGGCCCTTTGAGCCAGCACCGCCATTCATTGTGATCATGGCTGGGGTAAATAGTTTGGTTTTATGCTGCCTATAAATTGGCAGATTCTGGGAACCTAGTTCAAATTACACATACAGTGCTTTCTCTTAATTGTTACTATTTTTTTTGCACGTCCAGCTTTTTATGTATAATTTTTTGCTTTACCCTTTTTACTGTTTTGCACGACAAGGCTCTCTTTGTAGCTTTGTAGGAGGCTCGTGCTTGAAGGACTAAGAGACCTAGAAACATTCCAGCCAGTTTACTTGATCCACTCTTTCTCTGTCTTAGTTTAGTATACGCAAGATGTGACTAATTTAGCATGTAAACTGTTTGTCTCCCAAATGTATCGGTTGCCTACCCCATCCCAATGCTAATGTGATGCAAAGACAATCTGTGCTGCAGAAAACCAAATCACACCTCAGCATTCCAGTGACTGAACGGTTCACAACCCCAGTCTGTGCAGATCATTATATTAAGTTGTGCTTGGAAAGTATTTCACTAATCATTGTACTCCGAGGTTGTAAATTGAAGATATCAGTGAGCTCCGCTAATGTCAGACTTGTGAATCGTAGGCTGCAGTTTTACTCCAGAGCTTACAAAGCCTTCAGCAACAAGATCTATGTGATGTAATTGCAAATTGTTGGGAGTTGTGTGCTGATGTGGGTATACCACATGCTGGAATTGATTAGAGGAAGAGCGTGTTCATGATTGTATGTGGGCTCACTTTAATTGGTACACCATCAAGCAACCCATCACCTGATATTGTCATAGACTATCTGTTGAATAATTGATTAACAGTATTTTTTAGTTTGGGGCCGAGAAGTCCATGTCCATTCAGCTCGCCTATCTAGATTCTAGAGCATTTTCTTTGGTGTATTCAGAATAATTCTAATTGTCATCTGCTGACTAGAAACTATTGAGTGCCATCCTTTAAGGTTTTATGTTCTACCAGCTGCATTGATAACCTTTGAAAGAAAGATTTGCTGATGCTCTAAAATAAAGGTGACTATATATTTCTAGTAGAAATATCCTTCCATGTATCTGGATTTCTAAAACGAATGAAATGCATTCCCTATCTAGTAATTTGTCTGTTAGTGTTTTTACTGGTGTTTGAAGGAAGTGTAACAGCAACTGTTGCTTGATGAATTTAAATTATTAGGTTGTGAGACATGATATACCAATATGCAAAAGCAACATGCAAAACAAAAGAGAGTGCATATTGTAGCATTGCTGATGACATTTGCTGGGTTTAGACATTTGAAATGAGCCCCTGAATTTAAAAAAGTGTTGTCACACAATAAATTTTGATGGCGAGACCAAGTAGAACAGGGCCTTCGGCTCGCAATGTCTGCCGTACATAATGCCGAGATCATCTCATATTAAACTCCACATTATCCGTATCATTCCATTCCCTACATATCCATCTACCTATACAAAAGTCTCTTAAATGACACATTCGTATTTTCCTCAACCACCAACCCGAGCAGCGGGTTTCATCATTCGCCACCCTCTGCAAAAATAAAAGTTGCCCCGCACGTCTCCCTTAAAGTTTGCCTCTCTCAGCAGAAAGCTTGGCGGTCGAGTATTTGACTTTTCCAACCTGGGAAAGGGTAAACTATGCCTCTCATAATTTTATATACTTCTATCAGGTCTTCCTGCATCCTCCAGCTTTCCAGGGAAAATCCAAATCTGTCCACTCTTCCTGTAACTAATACCCCCTAATCCAGGCATTATTCTGGGAAACTAGACTGCACACAATGCTTCAATTGGGGCCTAACCAAAGCTGTATTGTGACTTCCTGACTCATATTTGATGCGTCGCCCTATGAAGGCAAGCATACAATACTCCTTCATTACCACTCTGTCTACTTGTGTTCCCACTTTTAGGGATTTATGGATTTGGTCCCCAAGATCCCTCTGTTCATCAATGTTGTTAAGGATCATTCCATAAGTGTATATTTTCCGCTTGTATTTGACCTTCCAAGTGCAACACCTCACACTTGCGCAATTTAAACTCCATCTGTCATTTTTCTACCCATTCCAGTTTTGCTAGTGACTTTATATTACCTTAGTTAAATTACAGTTCACTGGCATTCTTTGTGCCAGTGTAGCCATGCCCCAATAGTTCCAACTAAATCAAGGGCATGTGATGGGAGAAATAAGATGAAAAGTGTGCTTTGTGTAACTATTAAAAGATCCGTGCCACTTCATGCATAAATCTGACTAAATTAAACTTGGCACAAATATCTGCTCTATTTTTCAGTGTATTGGAGGAAAAGTCACATAAAGAAAAATTAAATGCGGCCTTTGTATTATCACTTGAAGTAACTCTTCCGTTTTCCTGCATTCTTTCTGGCCCAGCACACACTCGCACACACTTACTTGCTTTTGGCCACCTGTTTGAAGATTGGAGGGAGTATTCCTTGGGCAGTGAACTCTCAAGGTTTAAGTGGCAGTGTGTGAATATTGAACTTGCATTTCAGGTTCAGTAGTGACCATTAGCTTGTATTACCTTAGTTAAATTATGGTTTAAGCCCTTTTGTCAGTGTAGCCAAGCCCCAAGTGGTTCCAACTACATCAATGGTGTGTAATGGGAGAAAGAAGAGGAACAGTGTGCTTTGTACGACTGTTTATAGAACCATGTCACTTCATGCATAAATCTGTGTGACTGGAAAACTTGGCACAAATATCTGTTCTGTTTTTCAATATTGGAGGGAACTCCATATTATAGGAATTTTGAATACGGCCTTTGTATTATCACAGGAACATCACATTTAAATCCAGCTATTTGGGGAAGGGTTATTTTAACGCAACAGCTGTCAAGAATCTTGTGATAATTTTGTTCAGTTGTGGAAATAGTGGGAGTCAGCATATACTGCATCTTTAATGTCAGCTACACTTCATTTCAATAAAGGCTAACATTGGAAATGATATATGCATTCAAACGTATGTGCACATATCTTTAGGCATCGATGTCAATAATCATACCATATCTCTGAAGTGATTTTATTATTTCAGGCTTTGCTTGTATCCTTTAAGCCAATTGGTTAAAGGTATTACATTTAAAATTAGCAATTGACCCAGCAAATCTTTACATTCCAGAAAGTACAACCTTAGTTTATGTATTCTCTCCATATTGGTTAACACTCTGAATCCTGGTTTCATTATGTAAAATTTATGCTACGCTTCTTCCTCAGACAATATTTCCTTCCTCAGATTGAAACACAAATTAGGAGTTGATTGTTCTACTCCTCCTGCCTGTTTTGTCACAATTTTTGCACTGTCCACATCATTGATTCTCATAACACCTAAAAGTTCGACCATGAATATACTCAGTAACGAATCCTTCTCAGACTTCTAGGGCACGAAATTTCAAAAGATTCGCAAGATTGCGTTAAGGAATTTCTTCTCATCAGTTTCCTGAATGTTCCTTTATTTGTGACTGACCTCTGCTCCTTGACATTACAGCCAGGAGAAATGTTAACTGATTTACCCTGCCAAGTCCTTACAGTTATGATTAAAACTTATTTCATTATTCCAGCTGATCCAACTGGAGTTTTCCATAGCTGCCATCTAACTTTTATTTCTTTGTAGTTCATATAAAGGTCAGCATTACATTTGTCTTTTTGTACCTGTCCACGAGGACTGTATGTGACCTCATTGGATCTGCATTGGATCTGTTCTAGTGTATCACCACTGAAAATATTCTTATCTTCTCAGCTCAAAGTGGATTACCTCACACTTTGTCCATGTTGAAATCTGCCAAAATGTTAACACTCACCAGGTATTAATATATTTTTGTAACTTAATGCTTTTCAAATGCAGCGTTTGCAATATATTTTTGTGTATACCTCAAAACATGGATATGTTGCTTTCTATCTCAGTCACATCTCAGTATAATGAATTTCCCCAACACATATCCTGGACCCAATAGTCAAAGCTTGCGGATTTGACACTGACTCATCATCCCTACCTATCCCTGGCTGTTCAGCCAATTTCATGGTGAGATCTACAAATTTTCTTCAAACCCAACAGCCTCTTGAGGGTTTTCATCAAATGACTTGTGGAAACCCATCCAGACAATGTCTATAGATATTCCTCTGTTCATTACTTCTTCCATTTCATCAGGCCTTGTCTACCCAGTATAATGTCGTCTTGCTCTGTTTGATCACCTGGAGCTTTTTGTTTCCATTATGACTCAAGTAATTTCTTGACAACTATTAGGCTAACTAATTCTCTGCTCATCCACCATCACCTCATCTTAAATAATGAAGCTACATGCACAGCTTTCCAATCAGTTGGCAAATCATGACAGCTTTGGTATATTATAGCAAATGCATTTGTAAATGCCTCGTGCTTTCTTTAAAACACTGGGATGGAATCAACCTATTTACGATACGATATAATATAGCTTTATTTATCCCAGGAGGGAAATTGATATGCCAACAGTCATTAAAAAACACAAAACGCAAACATGAAATTTGGGGGGGGTGGGGAAGAGAGATAGAATCAGTCTTGGTCTACCCCATGACAGAAGAGGGTATGCCACTTTTTATTTCATGAATCCTAATTTACCTGTGCCTGTTCTGTTCGGTGTGCTTTTAGTTTGATGATGTCCCTTTTAAATATGCATAATTAGGATATAAACTAGTTCTGTACTACAGCTGATTCTTCTATAAATAGTCTGCTCCGTAGGAGTTGTTGTATCCAATGCCATAATTATCAAGTTTATCATGATTAGTATGCATCAGTAGATACTTGTTCAGCCTTCTGAAAACTGCAGGTGTAGCCACTGATTCACATTTCTTCCAGTATAAAGACGATAATTAACGAATTAAATCGGAGATGGTTTCAATTCTAGAAATATGTACATCAGTGTGTTACACCTTCAATGCTACATATATGCATAAAAATGAGAACATATCGGAATTCCATAGTATTGCTGAACAAATAAGTCTGTCAAGAACAGAGTGCTGATATAGCCTATTTACCATTCTATGGAGAAAATGTAACATTATTAAATATAGTAGTTAATAATGTGTATTACATTTTCTCCTCACATGTATTCTACACTGCAATTTACAATATTTCGACATTATCCACAGATGAGTAATAGGAAAGTCATGCAAGATATCCTCGACATATGTATATACAGGGGATGAATTGTGAATATAATCAGGTCAGATTTTCTTCCCATCTCAATTACAGCAGTCCATTTTTGTTCATTATAGATCAAATTCGTCAGAGAATAATTTTCAGAAAATAATCTGGGTTTTGTCATGGACAAGATCAGTGAGATTGATCCATTTACTAATTAAACCATCCTTGGAGTACTTTTGCAGAGAGCCACTTAATTGTCACTTTTGTAATCCTTTCGAGGACAATGTGAAATGGATGTCACCAAATCCATTTCTTTAATTTGTTTACCCCACTGAATGGCAAACTGTATTGATCGGGTCTCTTAAAGACTTATTTTAATCTAAATTCAAGATTTCACCAAACTGATTTTTGCATGTTGCACAATTGCCCCGTATCCTTCAGTTGGGAAAGTACAAAACAAGATTGTCCTTCATTACAGTCTAGTCACTTTTGGAAGTGTGCTAAAATGTTGTTTAGATATTGGTGCTTGATGTTTGACACAGACATAGAGGGCCGAAGGGCTTGTTTTTGAGCTGGTGACTGATTATTACGTTAGCCTCCTAATAAACATCTATGCTGTTGGCTAAGATTGAATATCTGATGTGCAGTAAAATGGGCACTGGGGGGCAGCAGAGTGTTAATGCTCGAAACATCCTTGTAACACTGAACTGCCGCACATGTAATCCTAAAGAGCAAATCATCATCCCTTATTTCTGCCGGTAAATTTTTTGGAGACTATTCTCTTAATGTATGTGATAAATTGTTTTTCACTTCAGTCTTTTAATCAGTCCACAATATTCCCCACAAGTTAATCTTTTTAAAATTTGCTCTGACCACTTCCTCCTAGGTAGAACTGATCAGCTGTGAATAAACCAAAAACAAATGTATTCCAGTTAGCCTCGCACTACAGAACAGCTCGGTGCTCTTGACACATTTAGATGACTTCATGCATGAATTATGTGTTGTACCATGTAACACAGAATAAGCAAACGGAAAAACATGTTTTTACTTAGAAACCCATTTTGAATACTGTTATCTTATTAATCACATAGTACAATAGAATAGGGCAGACATTACGACAGTACCAACCAGTTCCATTAGTTAAACTGGCGTTTTTTCCCCAAATTACTATTGATTCAAATCACTTGACGATGGTCATGATTACTTGCGACCTTGCCTTCCTCAGATTTGCATATTGCATGATGTTGACAAGCCAGGACTATTTAGAATCAGTTCTTATGACCTAGCCATTTGTATATTTTTAGATGGTTCTTGGCCTTGATTTTTTTCAGACAAAATCCAGCATACGTGCAGTAATCCAGTTTAGAATTTAAACCTCAACTGTATACAGAGGTGGGAATTGTAGAGTATCCCAACTTTCATTTTGCACTCATCAGACTCCAGTCATTCAGTCTATTCAAACTGCAATTTTTGTTCCATTGTTTTTTTTATTTTTGTGGGGTTTTTTTCCTGCATCCCCTGTTCTCTATTTTATAATTACTTTCTCTTCCATCTGTACCATACCTTTCTCTGGAAAATCTAGATTTAAAAAAATTGTCTTGTCTGGCATGATTATGTGCTTTTTTTAAGTTAACGACAAATCTGCAGAGACTTTCCTTATTGCTGATGCCGTCTTCAGTGGTTCAGCACTGAACTTCCACAAGGAGGCCGTGGTTTTCACTCCTCGGCATTAATGTGGGTCAACTGTGTTCCATCCATTATCATTTGATAATGATGTGTCCGTCAATCTTTGTGATCGCGCTCCAATTTGCATGGAAAGAAATCATAACTTTTTGTTCTCAGCCCTGGCACAACATAAAGTAGTGGGAGCAGTATATTGATTCTATTGCAATTCTTTTTCTTCTAACGTTGATGCACACCATAAATGAATTGACCGAATAATGGACTTTAGTTCTCTCTTGGACCTTCATATTTACAGCACAGATAAATTGCTTTCGAAACGCAAGCCTAAAGTATAAAATTATTTTATATTGTGAGAAATTAGCTCTGGGAATGATACTTGGTCTTGTTTAAAATAGATCTAACCAACCCATGATAATTCCACACACTTTCCGACTATTAGAATTAAAACGTTTGTGGAAAAGTTGAGAGGTATATGGGCTGATGGGACTAGCTCAGGAAGGCAACTTGGCGGGCATAGGATCGTTGGGCCGAAAGGTCGCTTTCCATGCCATGTAACCTTTTGACTCAGATTCTGACTCTATCTGCTAGCTTTTTATATTAAAATCCATTCTGCGCTGTTACAGACTGTCGAATCTCAGATGTCAGCTTCCAACTTCAATGATTTGTTAAATGTACTTCTAAACCATAGCTTTTTATTACATTTCATTCCAGGAGAGTTATTTGATTAAATTACAGCACTTCTTTGCAAATACATAATCAATTTTGTACATGTAATATTTGGATCATGCAGATCAAAACAAAATAATTTGAAACAGGAGAAAAAAGTAGCACTTCTAAGAGTTGCAACCTTAATAGATAAAATGCGCTGAACATGAAGAACTTTATGAAAGGGAAATCGAAAATAGACCTCTTAGTGGGAATCGTACTGTTAATACAATTCTCAACAGATGTTGACCAAATTAAAATGTACAGCTGTTTCTTTCATTACTGAAATTATATTCCTAAGAGTTTAGAAGGCAATAAAGTATTGTATTTCATGATATTTTTGGGTGGTTTTGTTAAAAATCCTTAAAAACAATGATTTTCCGGCTTTACAAAATTATAGATGTAAAGTAAGTGTCAATGTATCTTTACTTTAGTTAAAGAAGGGTGGTTTTCTACAAGGTATTTCTCAACCACAGCCACTCAGATGGCACGGTATTGCAGCTCAGACAATGAAGTACATCCAAAGTATAATTACTACTGGTGTAGTGACAGATTTTTATATCGTTTCAAGGATTCTTCTGTCACTATGAGCGGGTTTGGAGATTATCGATAGGCATTCACGAGCTGTCCACGAGACATAAAATGCCGTAGAAAGATAAATCTTCCAAAACACAGTCTTAATTAATAGTTTCTTTATTGCAGTAGTAAAAACAGTAAGTTATTCATCCAAACTTCTTGTTTAAGTACATTTTGATCTTACTCGTAGCCAAACTCGTGCATGGTGGAAAGCTGTGACCGCTCCTCCATGCTTCTTCAAACTAAACTAAACTAATTACTAGGGCGTCTGCGTGAGAATCCCAGCCGCAAACATGTCTCCGACTGCATATGAATCCCACCCACATAATTATGGGCAGATAAAATTTAAAGAGTTTACATAAAGCACGATTCCATAAATGGTGGTTAAATAAATGAACAAGTAATGTTTTTAAAATATAATTTTATAAATGAATGAAATTAAAACATTATACTAAAACACTGGCAACTTTCTTTGGGAATCAGGAGAAGCCATGGTATAAAATAATTAACAAAAGGACCAGTGAAGAACATTTAGGACCAAGAAGGGTTTGAACTATTATGGGAATGTACTGCCTGAAAGAGTGGTGGATGCAAATGAAATAGCAACTTTCAAAGGGAATTAGAGTTGAATGTTTAATTGCCATACGTACTGACAACAGAACAATTAAATTCTTGCTTGCAGCAGCCGAACAGGCCTGTAAACACAGTGCTGACAGATAACATATAGTAAGAAAAATGTCAATAAATTAATAACCCCAATACAAGTTTTAAAACTTCCCAAAGTTTTTAGTGTAACCAAAGACAGTCCATAGTTCATAGTTGATTTAGTGTTTTGTAGTGTTCAAGAGTCTGATCGTTTTTGGGAAGTAGCTATTTTTGAACCTGGTGGTCATGGTTTTTAAACTCCAATACTTCCTTCCCGATGGTCTGAAATGAGAGCGCAGCCAGGGTGCTGTGGGTCTGCTGATTGCCTTTTGAGGCAGCATCTCTTATAGATCGCTTCAATGTTGGGTAGGTCAGTACCAGTGATACACCGGGTCTGTGTCCACCACCTTTTGTAATCTTAATTTCTGGGGATGCACATGAAAAATATTTTACAGGGCTATGGAGAAATAGCAAGAGATTCTGCCCAATTAAATAACAATATATCTGAACCAGCTTAGAAATTGAAGTCCTAAATTAATACCAGTGCATTATCATATTATAATTTACTTTTAAGTATTGGCTGAACTTTTTTTGTATTAATTCTTGAGTTAAGGGCAGTAATCCTCTGTCAAATTGATTGTTTTTTTTTAATCTGACTAATCCTTGTGATAAAGACCACTTCCACATTGCTATTAGTTTAAGTTCCTGGAAATTGACCTGCTGATGATATTTTCAGCTCTGTTTTGAGCTTTGCTTTGAATCAAGCTTGCATTGCTCTTAAGTATCAACTAGCTTTGTAATTAGAAATTAAAGGATCTATCACACCTCAAAAGCATGGTAGCATGAGTCTTCAGAATGTGGCTTGAATACAACAATCATGCTAGTTGGCTCCCAACAGGACTGGCCAATATTGGAAAGTTTTGTAACTTGAAAAGGTGTAACTTGTTTGAAAGAAGAACTTCACTTTCCCGGTGGAGAAAGTAACCCAGTCTGATGGCTTATTTAATAGTCGCAGGATTTGCTGCTACAGCCGCCTACCAATTAAAAATCAATCCACTGGAAATCTAAAATAATAATGGTGGAAAGGAGGTTAGGCTGTATCTGCGGGAAGAGAAATAGTTAACGTTTCAGGTCGAAGACCCTTTGTCAGAACTGCATCATTTAACATGCGCTTCATTCATTCTTTCCTGTATCTGTCAAACCCTTATAGAACTGAACATCCCAGCTGTCCAACTCGATGCACTGAATGATAACAGAATTAAAATATTTGTAGTCTCCAAGCAATTTATCTTGATGGGCCTCTTGTACAAATGGTATGGATCCAAATGGCGATTAAATAATTTAATGTTCCAGTTTCTCAGTCTGCCAGTACTTGCAGATTGTGTTCTAGTTCGGTCATTGCTGCTAGAGCAGTAATAGCTCTGACATAGAAACATAGAAAATAGATGCAGGAGGAGGCCATTTGGCCCTTCGAGACTACACTGCCATTCATTGTGATCATGGCTGATCATCCACAATCAGTAACCCATGCCTGCCTTCTCTCTGTATCCCTTGATTCCGCTAGCCCTTGGAGCTCTATCTAACTCTCTTTTAAATTAATCCAGTGAATTGGCCTCCACCGCCTTCTGTGGCAGAGAATTCCACAAAATCACAACTCTGAGTGAAAAAGTTGTTTCTCATCTCAGTTTTAAATGGCCTCCCCTTTATTCTTAGACTGTGGTCTCTGGTTCTGGACTCCCCAACATTGGGAACATTTTTCCTGCTCCAGTCCTATATAATTGGCATATAACCTCTGGTCCTATATAATTGGCAAATAAAAATAACACTCAATTAACTTTAGTCAGTGGGTCAATTTAGATATTTACAGTGCCCTCCATAATGTTTGGGACAAAGATCCATCACTTATTTATTTGCCTCTGTACTCCACAATTTGGAATTGTGGAGTATAGGCCTGTATTGCAGCCACTCCTTTGTTGCTTTAGTAGATTTTTTTGGGATCATTGGCTTGCTGTAGAATGAATCGCCGGCCAATGAGTTTTGAGGCATTTGTTTGAACTTGAGCAGATAGGATGTGTCTATACACTTCAGAATTCATCTTGCTACTATCATCAGCAGTTGTATCATCATTGAAGATAAGTGAGCCAGTACCATCTGCAACCATACATGCCCAGGCCATAACACCCCCGCCACCGTGTTTCACAGATGAGGTGGTATGCTTTGGCGTTTGGGCAGTTCCTTCTCTCCTCCACACTTTGCTCTTGCCATCACTCTGATATAAGTTAATCTTTGTCTCATCTGTCCACAAGACCTTTTTTCCCAGAAATGTGGTTGCTCTTTTAAGGACTTCTTTGCAAACTGTCACTCGGCCATCCAATTTTTCTGGTTAACCAGTGATTTGCATCTTCTAGTGCAGCCTCTGTATTTCTGTTCATGAAGTCTGCGGACAGTGGTCATTGACAAATCTACACCTGACTCCTGAAGAGTGTTTCTGATCTGTCGGACAGGTGTTTGGGGATTTTTCTTTATTATAGAGAGAATTCTTCTGTCATCAGCTGTGGAGGTCTTCCTTGGCCTGCCAGTCCCTTTGCGATTAATAATGTCACCAGTACTCTCTCTCGCTCTCTCTTACTCTCTCTCACAATGATGTTCCAAACAGTTGATTTTGGTAAGCCTAAGTTTTGGCTGATGTCTCTTAACAGTTTTATTCTTGTTTCTCAGTCTCATAATGGCTTATATAACTTTCATTGGCACAACTTTGGACCTCATGTTGATAAACAGCAATAAAGGTTTCCAGCAGTGATGGAAAGACTGGAGGAAAGACTAGGTGCTGAGAATTCTCTTATGCCAGCATTAAAGAGGCAATTAAACACACCTGAGCAATTACAAACGCCTGTGAAGCCATGTGTCCCAAACATTATGGTGCCCTGAAATGGGGGGGACAATGTATAAACACTGCTGTAATTTCTACATGGTGAAACTAAAATGTATAAAAATGGCCTTTAATAAAATCTGACAATGTGCACTTTAACCACATGTGATTTTTTTTTTCTATTACGTATCTAGAATTGTGGAGTACAGAGGCAAATAAATAAATGATGGGTCTTTGTCCCAAACATTATGGAGGGCACTGTGAGATTGTTATTCATTTTCCGCTTGTTTTCCACTTTCGTCTCAACGGAATCCTTATGTTGATTTCCTTTGTGACATCATTTTATTGCTTATTTGTTTGACCTCCACGTCAAAAATAATAATCAAGTAATCAAATCGGGGAAAGTTTATGAAATACTATTTAAGAAGGAGTGATGTCATTCCAGTTCATACCATGTTCCAATGACAAAGGTGTTTTCTTTTATCAGCATTCAATTATTGATAAATCACATAAGGAATGTTCTTCCCTTTGTTTTCTATTCAAACTCTATAGCAGCTTAGATTATAAACATGCAAATTATAACATGTTTGAGGTTTACTAAATTTACTAAATTATTTGAATTAATTTCATATACTGGCAAGTGGCATGAATTAATCCAGTTTCAATGGATACGCAGACAGTTGAGGATTTTTCATATAAACTTAATTTTCTTGTGAACCTTGGTGGCAGCTAGTTTTAATGAGGTGACATCTTCGACCTGCATAAACAACACCATTATGCTGCCCAAATTGATTATAACGCGTTTTCAACCGGAATCTAGAAAATTGTTCAAAAGTTCTTATGGAAGTTAACCAGTAGAAATAAAAGCTGTTTTGTGAAAAATACTCTCAGGAGCAAAAATAATTTCCATATAACCTCCCTGCAGCAATCAGATACCATTGGCCCTGAAGAACACAGCTGCTCGTTTCACCACAAGAGGACACTGAAATTGTCAAACAGTTGCTTCAATTGACACGTGCAATGATACTCTGTTAAGCAATGTAACATACAGCCTTAGTACTTTTAGCTTGCAGCATCAAAAAATAAATTATATCTAGTAATAAAGATCTTTATTTTTGAAAATCCTGTGAGATAAATAACTTTTATAATTAAATTTAAATAAAATGAAAAACAATGTTGACATTTAAATATATTATCTTTTTATTAAGTCGAACTCTCGAACCCCTACCTTCCTTTTGTTAATTAACACAGTTGTTTTTTATAACGCTATTTTCTATAACGCAAGATTTCTTAGGAATGCGACTTGCGTTATAGCAGAATGATCTGTTTTTAGGCAACCAACCGTCTCTTTGCAAATGTTTGCTATGATTAAAAAGTTTCAATCAGTATCCAAAGAACCAAATGGAAAGCAGGTCGGTTTAGGTTCAGGTTATCAGAAAGTTCCTTAAAGTGTTTCTGTACATGTCTGGTTCTTTTCCATTTTTAAATAGAAAGTCAGGGCTCCTTTAATGGTCATAGAATTTCATACTAATACTGGAAAAAAAGACAGTGCCAAGTTACAGCGAAGCAGAATGGAATGAAAATGACCATTTGTTCCAGCAACCTATTTCCAACATGTATCACCTACAACCTGTCATCACAAACTTAAGCTGAAGTAGAACTGCGGGGAAGTTCTCTGATCCACTTGCTCTAATCCATCCTCATCAAAAATTGAGGAAAAGTGCATGTCTTAACGATATTGCATTCTGCAATACTTCTTATTTATTTGTTGATTAATTTTGCCTTTTCATTATTCCATGATCAAGTATTTGAAGATCTGTATTTTTAGTAAGATTTTTATACATTCTAATTTATCTTCAAAAGTTTGTCATAGTATTAACTAGCCTTTTTGGGGGATTTCTCCTAATTTTGGACCTCAAGGCTTTTTGATCTTCTAATCTAGCGCATTTAAAAAAGACTGGAATTGCAAAATTGATGGCTTTTATATTGAGTGTAAAGTTTTATCTACACTGGTTACAACACCACCTAGCTTTTCCTTATTGTCAAGCATTAACACATGACTGTATCCTATTATCTAAATAATTTATGGATGTGAGCAGTTGCAACTAAAACTCATCCTTGCTAGGCACCATTGTTTTTATTCATGCATTAGCGTCAATTTGAACAGGTTACTGGTTTCAACCGCCATATCCACAACAAACTTGTTTTATCAATGAAACTTTTCTCATCTTTGTGATTGGTCAACAACACTTCACTATTAATGATCTTTCCCCAATTTCACAATGGAAGGGAGTGTTTTTTCAATTAAAGTGCGATTTTATAACTCTGACGTTGGTAGCATATTCGTGATTCCTATTGCTCGATGTGCCTTGGGCTGGATTTGGGTTTGGGCAATCTTACAAATACCTACTTTCATCCATTCCAAAATAAGAGGCGTATTGTGTGCTTTGGCTGTCTTTTGAAGTGTGTAATCTTGCTTTTGCTTGTCCACATTGACAAACTATCTAATTATTTTCACTGTAAGGCAGTGCTCAGGTCTGTAACAGTTCAACTTGGGTTTCCTTAATAAATTAAATGTTATGGAATTATTCTCAATTAATTTATGCAAGCCACGAAATAAACACATTCACCCAAACCCAAATCCAGCCCAAGGCAGATCGAGCAATAGGAATCACGAATATGCTACCACCCTGTGGAATTCAAGGGTTCACTGCTCTTGGTCCCAGCTGGAGATTTTCCCATTTACTTTTAAGTTATGAAAGATGCTTTATATATGTCTTTCACTTACATTCCTTTAATTTTGTTCCACAAAGGATATATTTATAGTTTCATTCTTGTTTATGATTACTGCACATTGTAGATAAAAAATAATAGCACTCATTGCTGCACAGTGACACAGTAGGTCAATGCACTGCCAGTTATACGGAGACACGATAAATTGCATGTGCTGTCATCTTGCGCAAAGCACAAATTGCTGGAGGAGCTCAGCAGGTCAGGCAGCATCAGTGGAGGGAATGGACAGACAATGTTCCCTGATGCTTCTTCGGATGGGTACCGATCTGAAATGCTATCTGTCCATTCCCTCCAGATATGCTGAGCTCCTTCAGCGCTTTGTGCTTCATGCTACCAGGTATAATTCAAACAGTATTCTATAGATTTTAAGTGTTTAATTGAGCATGTCCTTTCTCATTAGCCTTATCTCTCTTAATTCACTAATGCATTAAACATTGCGTCTGAAATCCTTCCTTGTACACAGATGATTTAATTAAAGATTCAGTTTAAGAAGGTGTGTGGGGATAAAGTAGAATAATTACCTTAAGTTTTATAAAAGGAAAAAAATTGAATGCTAGAAATATGATATGTAAATGTTAGAAATGCTGATCAGCTGAATTTGCTGGAAAGCTGTCGAGTCTGCAAGGCTGTTCCCAGTCCGAACATGCGATTGACCATCACTGACTGCTTACTTAGTGTATATTTTATTTATATTTCTAAACTTTCTCTTCCTATTTTGTTTTTTTTTATGTTCCAACTGCTCCTCCCTATAGTATGGTTCTAAGGTCCTCATGCAATCAACATGGGTGCACACTTAGACAATGGACAATAGATGCAGGAGTAGGCCCTTCGAGCCAGCACCGCCATTCAATGTGATCATGGCTGATCATCCCCAATCAGTACCCCGTTCCAGCCTTCTCCCCATATCCCTTGACTCCGCTATCTTTAAGAGCCCTATCTAGCTCTCTCTTGAAAGTATCCAGAGAACCGGCCTCCACTGCCCTCTGAGGCAGAGAATTCCACAGACTTACAACTGTGGGGAAAAAAGTGTTCCCTTGTCTCCATTCTAAATGGCTTACCCCTTATTCTTGCTTCTACTGTGTTACCAGGCTATACTTAGTACCAAGTCTATTCTTCTATTTGTTTTAAATATACTGTTGTTTTTGATACATTTTCTCTGCTGATCCAATGATGTATACCAAATAAATTGTAGATCGAAAACATTGGAGAAAACAACCTTTCTTAACATTGTGGCAACTTTGGAACTTTGACTTCCATCCTTCAGCTTTTATTGTCTCTCCATGTTGTTCTTATTAAAATGTGACATTTTGCACTCTTTTCCGTTAAATTATATCTGCCCCACGCTAACCCACTCCAGCAGTTTGATTATCTGACTTTTTTTCATTATTCTCCACACACTTTATTTCCAAGTTCCACATCAACTGCACATTTTGAAGCCATACATCTCCAAGCCATTAATATATCAATAAAAGTGGTGGTGCAGGGGAAGACCATTGTATCTTCATCAGGTTTGACAAATGATTGTTGAACCATAACTCTGTTTCTTACCACTCACTGTTATATTCCTGTTGGCACTGCACCTTGTATTTTAGGATATTCTGACTTGCTGACAAGTCTATTGCAAGGCACACTAGCAAATCTTGGAAGTCCAAATGTACGTTATCTGGATTAGCTTCATCAATCCTTTGCTTCTTAACACACAAAAATAATGTCTGTAGTTGATGAGTTTATCCTTAAATTAATTTTGCATAAAGATATATTTTCAATGTTTCAACTTTTTGTCCAGTATCTACAGTGCCCTCCATAATGTTTGGGACAGACCCATCATTTATTTATTTACCTCTGTACTCCACAATTTGAGATTTGTAATAGAAAAAATTACATGTGGTTAAAGTGCACATTGTCAGATTTTATTAAATGCCGAAATTATACCCGTGTTTATACATAGTCCCCCCCATTTCAGGGCACCGTGATGTTTGGGACACATGGCTACACAGGTGTTTGTAATTGTACAGGTGTGTTTAATTGCCTCCTTAATGCAGGCATAAGAGAGCTCTCAGCACCGAATCTTTCCTCCAGTCTTTCCATCACATTTGGAAACTTTTATTGCTGTTTATCAACATCAAAGGACCAAAGTTATGCCAATGTAGTCAAAGAAGCCATTATGAGACTGAGAAACATAGAGAAACATAGAAAATAGGTGCAGGAGTAGGCCATTCGGCCCTTCGAGCCTGCACCACCATTCAATATGATCATGGCTGATCATCCAACTCAGTATCCTGTACCTGCCTTCTCTCCTTACCCCCTGATCCCTTTAGCCGCAAGGGCCACATCTAACTCCCTCGTAAATATAGCCAACAAACTGGCCTCAACTACCTTCTGTGGCAGAGAATTCCAGAGATTCACCACTCTCTGTGTGAAAAATGTTTTCCTCATCTCGGTCCTAAAATATTTCCCCCTTATCCTTAAACTGTGACCCCTTGTTCTGGACTTCCCCAACATCGGAAACAATCTTCCTGCATCTAGCCTGTCCAACCCCTTAAGAATTTTGTAACTTTCTATAAGATCCCCCCCTCAACCTTCTAAATTCTAGCGAGTACAAACCGAGTCTATCTAGTCTTTCTTCATATGGAAGTCCTGACATCCCAGGAATCAGTCTGGTGAACCTTCTCTGTACTCCCTCTATGGCTGAAACTTACAAAAAACTGTTAGAGACATCAGACAAACCTAAGACTTACCAAAATCAACTGTTTGGAACATCATTAAGAAGAAAGAGTGCACTGGTGAGCTTACTAATTGCAAAGGGACTGGCAGGCCAAGGAAGACCTCCACAGATGTCAGAATAATTCTCTATAATAAAGAAAAATCCCCAAACACCTGGCCGAAAGATCGGAACCACTCTTCAAGAGTCAGGTGTGGATTTGTCAATGATCACTGTCCACAGAAGACTTCATGAACAGAAATACCAAGGAACGCTGCAAGATGCAAACCACTGGTTAGCTAGAAAAATAGGATGGCCAGGTTACAGTTTTCCAAGAAGTACATAAAAAGCAACCACAGTTCTGGAAAACGGTCTTGTGGACAGATGAGATGAAGATTAACATATCAGAGTGAAGGCAAGAGCAAAGTATGGAGGAGAGAAGAAACTGCCCAAGATCCAAAGCATACCACCTAATCTGTGAAACATGGTGGTGGGGGTGTTATAGCCTGGGCATGTATGGCTGCTGAAGGTACTGGCTCACTTATCTTCATTGATGATACAACTTCTGATGGTAGTAGCATAATGAATGCTGAAGTGTATAGACACATCCTATCTGCTCAAGTTCAAACAAATGCCTCAAAACTCATTGGCTGGTGGTTCATTCTACAATCAGACAATGATCCCAAACACACTGCTAAAACAACAAATGAGTTTTTCAACGTAAAAAATGGTCAATTCTTGAGTGGCCAAGTCAATCACCCCATCTGAACCCAATTTAGCATGCCTTTTATATGCTGAAGAGAAAACTGAAGGGGCCAATCCCCCCCAATACAAGCATAAGCTAAAGATGGCTGCAATACAGGCCTGGCAGAGCATCACCAGAGAAGACACCCAGCAACTGGTGATATCCATGAATCGCAGACTTCAAGCAGTCATTGCACGCAAAGGATATGCAACAAAATACTAAACATGACTACTTTCATTTATATGACATTGCTGTGTCCCAAACATTATGATGCCCTGAAATGGGGGGGACTATGTGTCAACACTGCTGTAATTTCTACATGGTGAAACTAAAATGTGTAAAAATGGCTTATATTAAAATTTGACAATGTGCACTTTAACCATATGATTTTTTTTTTCTATTACAAATCCCAAATTGTGGAGTGCAGAGGCAAATAAATAAATGACTGGCCTTTGTCCCAAACATTATGGAGGGCACTGTATGTATTTTCCACTTTTCACGTCCACATTTGCCTAGATGCATTCCATTCAGACCTGATGACTTAAATCTTTTCTTGTACCGTTCTTTTTCAAATGCTATCATCCAATAATGACAATTTCCAGTTACTGTTACTTTGGATGCTGTATCTCCATTGGCAACTGGAGATGCCAAGTACTCAGTTAGTACATCTGCCATAAACCTTTCCCTGTAGTTGATGTTGTGTGTCAACAGTATTTATTGAATATGGAAGCTGGGAAGGTGGAATGTGAGGACTGCCAAAGATCTTTCCCACCTGTGGATGGGAGAAGAGTTGGTGAGCAGAACTGTGTAAGTGGTTCAGATGCAATAAAAGACCCCTATCAAATGTAATGGATGCCATGGGTAAAAAAAATAAAAAAATAAAAAATCTTAGAGCACTGGTGTGGGAAATCTCACCAAAACAAGTAGGGAAGCTGACTGGTGGAGGTGTGATCAAAATAGCTGTGGAAGCCTGTTGATTTGTAATGCATATTAGTTACTAACCTACCCCTTGAGATAGCAAAAAAAAGGTGTAGAAAAAGGGAAGGACCAGAGATATGAGAATTGCCCCTTGGTAATATCTGTGCGTTATAAGTGCCCAGTTTGTCTGTGTATAACTGACATATCTTTTGCTCCATTTCAAGTAATGACATCGGATAAAAATATTTTTAAACTGCGTTTCGTCGCAGCAAATATCACTTATTAAAATGTCATCTCAACTTGCTTTCAATATATGTTAAAAGTAATTCCACCTTGACTTTAAATATCATTTGTTTTAAAAAAAAATTAAAAGCTTTAAAATTTACATCAACTGTTCACATAGAGAGGTCAATTAATCATTATCTTGGAACTGTTCCTCAATTCTACAAAGCCTAACTTAATTTCCCCTTAGTAGTCTTGTCTCGTGGATTAAATTACAGTTTTATTAATGTAAAGCCCAGCCAAATCATTGAGCCTTGTTTTTGTTGACATCTACTTGCAAAGGACTGCTTACACCATGGGCAAAGCAATGGGGCAATATAGTGGCTTTTAAAATTACAATGCGACCCCGGCATATGACTAATTGCCTTCTATTGGTGCACCATTCATGGTTGCCCTTCCAACTGCAAAATTAACCACAAATATCTACCATGCATTTTTCCCTTGCTTTCTAATTCTTCCATTTCTATTCAATACATTTTTCTCTGCCACCAAAGGGTAAAAGTGCTGCATGCTGTTAATTAAATGATTTATTAGCTCCAAATTAGGAGTAAAGATAGTGAAAATGTTTAACTAATTTGTGTTCTCAACAACAGTTGTAAATGTTGCAGAGCAGTTTACACTTTTCTGGTAGTGAATCGGATTGTTTTGAAATCAGAAAGTTCTGGGTCCAAGTCCATCCACTGGAATTTAATCAAGGCAGGTTCTCCAGTGCAGTACTGAGATAATCTTCTGTTGGGGATGCCATCTTTCAGATGAATTGTTATACCCAAGAATCAATCTGCGCTCAAATGGATATTAAAAGTTCTTTACTCAAAGAAGAACAGGGGAGATGATTCTGACCAATGTTTCTACCTCAATAACTTCCCTAAAGCTGATTGACACCGCTGAATGTGGGGAATGGCTGGAGAGGGGTGTGGTGTGCAAATTGGTTCATGCACTTTCTTCATTCAAAAGTAATTAATTGAATATAGGAACATGAAAGATGCGGTCAAAATTAAGTTGTTTAATTTTGTTAAATTGAATGTCAAAATGATTTTGGTAGTGGTTGGTAAGGAAAGTATAAATTCAGAGGAAAATTATAGTGCCTTTCAAGGTGGTGAGAAATACACAACACTCTGCCACTAGTTGTAGAGCATCAAGCGCAGATGAACACTGGGTAGCAAGTGGTCTGGGTACAGATGACAGCAGATGGAAAATGGAAAAGTTGGATAGCATGGAATGAAATCAAGGAAATTAACTGAAGGATTGAGACCAATGGAAATCGTCTAAAACTGCAATGACAAATGATGTGATTACTTGTCGATACTCCAATTCTGCAGGGATTGGAGCTTTGTAGATGCTGTAGCTTGGGTAACCAGGGAGGATGGTGCTGGAAACACTAACGTCGGGTTGGAAGCCCTTGATTTATAGAAATCAAAGAATAAATGTGCAGGTCATGGTAGGAATTAGGACACCAGTATTTTGCATGTTTGAACATAATCAAATGTAGAATTTCTGGTGTGAGTAGATCAGTTAGTGCTGTTGCTATTATTTAGTTAGTAAAGGTATTAATTGCTTTACAGTGTTTGAAAAGGGCAGTAAAATCACATGGAGGCAATGGTGAAAGCAGAAAACTAACACTATTTTGTCAGAGGTCTGTGCTACGCTCGCAGATTCTCTGGTTTGGAGCCGACTAGGCAAGTACCTCAAACATGAAGTGAGATTTATAAATTATGTTTCCTAAATCTAGTATGGAGCAAACTGATTTTTCACAATAGACCATTCATTCTGTTTAAATGGAGCATCTGCGATACTTCTTGTGCCTCTAACTTTAAATAACTGCCGGATGGATGAGTCAGGACCTCTTTCCGACTGATTTCAAAGTAAATTTTTAGTGAATAATTCCGTTACCTACTTAACGAAGAGTTCAGTGAACTTGGTTAGATTTTGTGGAGTGGTTATATGTTGGTGTAAGATAGGGTCAACATTTTCAGAACCAAGTTATCGCATGTTGCTTTGCTGTAAACATCTACATTGTTGAGAGGAAGTGTATTTGCTTACTGAGCTGAGTACGAAGATGGGCTACACATATTGTGCATTAGTTGAGTGCATTGTTAATATAACGGGGCTGTCTGCTGCTGGGGTTAAAGTAGTTTACTCACGTGCAAAGGATAGAAACATAGAAACATAGAAAATATGTGTAGGAGGAGGCCATTCGGCCCTTCGAGCCAGCACCGCCATTCATTGTGATCATGGCTGATCGTCCCCTATCAATAACCCGTGCCTGCCTTCTCCCCATTTCCCTTGACTCCACTAGCCCCTAGAGCTCTATCTAACTCTCTCTTAAATCCATCCAGTGATTTGGCCTCCACTGCCCTCTGTGGCAGGAAATTCCATCAATTCACAACTCTGGGTGAAAAAGTTTTTTCTCACCTTGAGTTGTTTTGGGGTGAACAAGTGACTTGCTAAGAATTGGTTGATTTCTGTCCATGCAGATTGATGAGCGAGTTCAAAATGCAATTTAATGAGAAGATTATGGAATAGTTTATTCTGAATAATACTCAATTGTGTTTGTGCTCCCACTAGGACATGGTGCTGATGTGAAGTGTGTAGACTGGCATCCGACCAAAGGATTGGTTGTATCTGGAAGTAAAGACAGCCAACAGCCAATCAAATTCTGGGATCCTAAGACGGGTCAGAGTCTTGCAACACTGTAAGTCATGATGTTTCAATGTGGACAATATCTACAGTATTTGTGTACCCTGGACTACTTAAACTGATGGGATTAATTTACTTAAACTAACACAGAGAAAGTAATTTCACTTGACAGTAATTTCAAATCTTAATTTCATGGAGTCTCAGCTAGCCAAGATAAAATAAAGACAAAAGAAAATAACTATTCTCTGTAATGGATTCTGCACTGCCAAGCTGTGACCTATTGTGGTCAGAGGCCAAAGCACTTCTTGTTGATTGGTTTTAATGGGTGGACCAGAGTTGCTGTAATCCTCATTTGAAAGGGAAAGTTTCAAATCAGTCATGATCAGTCTAAGCGCTAAAGGAGCTCATGAATACCTGTAATCACAAACTGCTGCCAAGATATAGTCACTCACTTACGCATTTTGTATCTCTTCCCTGGGGAGCAAGGATAAAAAGTATTCTAAATTAGCAACATCCACTACTAAGTTGTGTTCTTTCCGATGGCAATAATTCTAAAATAACTCGGATATTAATAGGGAGCTAGATATGATGCCTCAAGAGACTGCAGATGCAGCAGCAAAAGTGAACTGGTGGAGTAACTCGGGTAGCATGGAGGGAAATGGATGGATGACGTTTTGTGTCATCTGGGCACTTCTGTTCCCCCTGCAGATTATTTTTTTGCAATATACGGTGTTGTTGGGTCCAGCATTTTATATAATAAATAATATACATAATATTATTTATGAGCAAAAAAAAAAGTGCAGGAGGAGGTTAGGTTGCATCTGTGGAGGGAAATGGACAGATGACATTTCAGGTCAGGACTCTTCTCCAATAGAAGAAATGTCATGTATTTTCCCGTCACAGATGTTGCTTGACCTGCTGATTTCCTCCAGCAGTTTGCTTTTTTTGCTCACGATTTCAGCGTCTGCTATCTCTTAGGTTTCTATTTTACTTATACATGGCTGCAGGTAAAAGAACAAAATGAGTGGCGAGGTCAGCTATATCTTTTCAAATGTTGAACTTAGTGCAGTGCACTATATTTTCTAAATAGGGTCTAACAAAATTTACTGGGATTAATTTTAAATAATCTTGTAGTTTTGAGCACAGTTTAAAGGACATCAGACATGACACGATTCCTCAGCATGATAACCTTATAGGGGGAGAGTTGAAATGATGGCACATGTAAAAAAATGAGAGAGGAGATTTAATAGTACTTTGTTTACATTTTGGAATTCCATAAAGTGGGAAAGTATTCTTTCTTGAGGTTGCAGAAAGCAACGTAAAAATATCAGGCAATGAGAAAAGACATTAGGCAAAATTTCTGGATGTTGAAGTGTAGAATGCTTTTATTGACAGAGTCTAATTTGGTTAGGGCAAAGTAATCATATTTAACAATTAGACATGTGTTAGAAGCCAGGAAGATTGTAAGCAGGACAATGAGATTATTTTATGATTGCTCCATAAAGGAGCCCATTGCTTTATGTTGATTGTGACAATTCTTCCCAGTCATGCTCACAAGAACACAGTGATGGAAGTTAAATGGAATCAGAATGGGAACTGGCTTCTTACGGCATCACGTGATCATCTCTGCAAAATGTTTGACATTCGGAACTTAAAGGATGAGTTACAGGTTTTCAGAGGACACAAAAAAGAGGCTACAGGTAAGTAGTCATTGCCATTTCCAAGATCTCGGGACAGTATGCACATATCCTTGGATTGCAGTCAGGCAACAATCGTAAAATCTCAATCTAGAATTCTGTCAGTTCTCAAGGATGCAACAAGCATTTTGGTGCATTTGTCCAGATCCATGGGCATCTGAACAAAGTCAAATGTCCTTCCAAGACAATTTAGATTAGATAATTATGCACACCATTCTGCTTTTTAAGAAAGATGAGAGAGGAAATCAATATATTGAAAATCTTAAATATTCTTTTGTGAAATTACCAGTTGATAAGAGAGCCCAAGCATGGTATTTCAAAGAACAAATTTTGTCTATTAAAATTTAGCCACGGCTATTTTGAAGGGGGCATCAATCAGGTGAATGAACACAGCGTTTTTAAGAGGAGAGGGAAGTCTAAACGTAAAATGCTTCTCCCCCCCACCCCACCACTAGTTTGTCCATCCCTATTACTAAGCTTTACTCTTCACCCCTGTATGTACACTGAAATCAGAAACAGACAGACTAATTCCAAAAATTAGTAAGATAGTTATGGATATTGTTCCAGTATCTGTGCAGATGTAAACTTTCCTCTTTGTGCTTTTTCTCCATACTTGGAAGCTGGGCTCAAGACAGTGGCAAAGATAGGAAAAGTCTCCAGGGCACTGGAACCAATGCTGAGGCACCCATGGAATTAATAAATCCCTGAAAGCTCCTTTCCATTGTCAGAAAGCCTGTGAATTTCCCATGATAATCTGTTAATGCTTAATGGTGACGACGAGAGCCAGGATTTTGCCATAAATGCCTTTTCATGCCTTTTTTGATGATTTCACCAAGATAATGAGTGCCTAAATCAGCCTTTTTTTGCCATTTTGCTAAAAGGTCGTGCTATTTTCTCTAGTTGTACCGTGATTACAATGATGTTTTCTATATTAACACTTTAATATTAATAGGTTATTATTAACGTGTTAACATAGTATAACTTACAAGAAAATTTCCACCACCGGGGCAAAACCGAGTGCGCCACCATTGGTCGTTCATTCGTTTGTGCCGCTGCCCACAGGTTCAGCCTTCTCCAAGATCAATTTAAGAAAGAACTGCAGATGTTGGAAAAATCGAAGGTAGACAAAAAATGCTGGAGAAACTCAGCGGGTGAGGCAACATCTATGGCGATAAGGAATAGGCGACATTTTCGGTCGGGACCATTCTTCAGACTGATGTGAGAGGGGCAGGAAAAAGAAAGAAAGAGGCTGAGTCAGTAGGACTAGTAGAAGAGCTGGGAAGGGTGAGGGGGAGGAGGGAGAAGACAAGGGCTATCTAAAATTAGAGAAGTCAATGTTGGGGTGTAGATTACCCAAGCAAAATACCAAGCTTGTCTCCTCACTACATTTACTGCTGGCTCCAGTCACAAATCTGAGTTTTCGAGTGATCTGTGCAAGGCATTCATCGATGCTGGAAATCCATCCACTGTGGAAATTGGAAAACAAATCTCTGAGGTTTTTTAGAGAAATACACAGAGGAACATGTACTGAGCGATTCATTACGGAAAAATGATGATGACAGCAACTTCAACATTGTTGTGCAGAATATTAGAGATGAAGTTGCTTGCAACAAAATATGGATCTCCTGATGAGACAACCAATGCTGTGGGGAGATATATTGCCAATGCGGTCATCGGTACACTGGAGGCAGGTCAACCATCAAAGAAGTATTTGTTGACATCGGAAGTATTGGAGGAGTCAAACAGCTCCACTATTGCTCAGTTGTTTACATCTTCACTTGCTATACTTTGGCCAGAAGGTATAAAACACGAAAATGTTCTTCTGTTTGTGACTGATACAGCTCCGTACATGAAAAAAGCTGCTCGTGCTCTTAAAGTTTTATTCCCCAAAATGTTGCATTTGACATGCTTAGTGCAAGGACTTCATGGAATTGCCGAGCACATACGTAGCTTGTTTCCAAATGTCGATCGTCTAGTTTCCAATGTCAAGAAAATCTTCCTCAAAGCACTGTCACTTGTGCAGTTGTTCAAGGAAATGGCACCCGAGATTCCGCTACCTCCTCAGCCCGTTTTGACTAGATGGGGTACATGGCTTTCTGCTGTACTCTACTATGCTACAAATTTTGAAAACATTAAAAATAAATAGTCAATTGTTTTGAAGAAGAAGAATCTGCTGCAGTCAGGATCGTTGGTGAAATCATGCAGAAAAAGTCCCTCCAGCGTAATCTTGTGTTTATTGCTTCCAATTTTGCAAACTTCCCACAAACTACCACTTCCCTTGAGAAACGTAGTGAAACATTAGTGAATAACTTGCAGGTTTTCAACAAAGTAACTGATAAAATATCCGTAAAATTCCTGGCGATGTAGGTAAAGACATACAAGGAAAATGTGAGAGAGTGATTTTAGCTAACAAAGATCTTGAAGAAATACAAAACATAGCTAAAGTTCTCAAAGGTAGTTGTAATGCACAAGATATTGACATGAATATAGATTTGGTTGCTTGTTTCGGGTATGCACCAGTGATTTCAGCTGAGGTAGAAAGAAGTTTTTCACAACTGAAGCATATTCTGTCTGACTGGTGGCATAGTTTAACATCAGATTCTTTGGAAAAAAATGTTAGTAAATATGTGCAACCAGGCAACTTTGGTCATTTAATGTAGAATACCTATTATCATTTTTAACCATATTTTGATGGTGGAAATACATGCCTTTTTATGCCTTTTTTTGTCATTAAATGCCTTTTTCGTGCCTTTTTTGTAATTTTATTATGCCTTTTTGCCTGCCTATTTCAGAGTTTTTTAGCGCCTAATCATCCTGGCTCTAGTGATGACTAATACCCGATTAGACCATTGTACTTAAAACTAATACATTTACTTGTAAAACAAAGTTTTACAGTTTCTGAAAATCTGAAATAAAATAGAAACTTGAGCTGTACCATTTCTGACAATAATTTAAAAAAATAAGACAATTTGTTGTTGATGTGGAACCCCAACTGAATAAGTATGACCTATTTAGCCACCCATAGGTGGCTAATGTGTAGAACTGAAGATGCTGGTTTAAATCGAAGGTAGACACTAAATGCTGGAGTAACTAAGCAGGACAGGCAGCATCTCTGGAGAGAAGGAATGGGTGATGATGCCTGTCCCGCTGAGTTACTCCAGCTTTTTGTGACTGCCATAGGTGGCTAATGTTGTACTGTCATTTAAGAAGGGCAGCAAGGACAAGCCAGGGAACTACAGACTTGTGAGCTTGCTGTTAATGGTGGGAAAGTTATTGGAGGGAATTCTTAAGCGTGGATTAATTAGGAATAGTCAGCAATACTTTTTGCTTAGAAAATGTTTACAGTACAGTCAAACATATTACAAAGTGATTTAAGTCTGTCCTCTCTTTAACTCCTGACTTCTGTCTGTTTATAGCTGTGGGTTGGCATCCAGTGCATGAGGGATTATTTGCCAGTGGGGGATCTGATGGCTCATTGCTCTTCTGGCATGTTGGGTGAGTAAAATACCATCTGATTGTTTTTGTCCTTCTGACTTTATGGATAAGAAAGGTTTGGAGAATAAAGGCCAAGCATGGGCAAACAACTATCAAACCTAGTCAGCGTAGACACGTTTGGCCAAAAGGGCTTGTTTCCATGCTGTCTGACTTTGACTTGTTTTAGCGATGTTACAATACTCACCTTCAGTGGCGCTGCAGTTCTGCCACTATCCCACTGCGGGATTAAAATGCCAATTTCTCCTGCCTGTCGGAGTCAAACTTTCTCAAGCTGTTCAGCTGCTGCAGAAAAATCGTTCCAACTTCCGTTCTCGGAAGGTTCTTTAAAAATCGCGGGACAATTTAATCCCTGGAGTAGAATAAAAAGCTACTCCTTATGCCGTCATCACCTACAACGGGACAGATCTCATGTAGGGGATAAGGTAAGTCGTGTATTTTACACATAAACTTGCTTCTTAGGATGACTTTAATCAAAATTTCATTGGCGAAAATGTGATTTTGGCCCCATACGAACCGGCAGTGTTTTTCCTGCCGATATGGGGTTCAAATTCACTGCAACCACAACGTTCCAATTGATCGCGTTCCACAGAAACCCACTTGTAAGATGATTAAGTTGCCCCTTAATTTACGGGAATTAAACATTAAATTCCTTCCATTTGGCCTATAAATTCATGACAATGAGATTTTAAAATCATGTTATATTGTGAATTCTTGTGTGAATGTTATTTGGACACTTAGGCTATTGAAAAATGTTAACCTTTTCTTAACAAATTGTTTTTAAGATGTAGTAATTGAATTTTGTAATTAGCTACAATTAGGTAACTAACTAATTATATGCTTTAATTTCAGATCATCCAAGTAAGATTGTTTCGTATTTGTTTCAGAATGCTTCAATCTATAATAACTGAAAATTTCATTCAGTTCTCTTAATTTGTAAGAAAGTTATGGGATTTAGACTGTCCTCAATCACAGCTTTTGAGTTAAGTCAATGGAAAAGCAATAGGGAAACAAGATGCTAATTTTAGAATATGAAAATGGCCATAACCTTTTTAATACTGAAGATATGAAAGTGAATTAGGTGTCAAATTAAACTTTTTATGCTTTATCTGATGGGATAAATTGCAGACTTGATTTTTAAAATCTCAAAATGTTGTAACATTGCTACTTGTTTGGTGAAAAAACAGGCCCATGTATAATTTTTCCAGCCGGCATCTGAAGATTTTGTAGCCATTTTTTCATCAACCTGCGAGAAGACAAAATCTAATCTTACAGTCAACGTCTTTTCAGTTCGTGTTTTGTGCAAGGCTTAATGAAGACCTTTTTTTAATGCTGATCTGATGTATGTTCTACCATTGTATTTGAACTGATCTGATTCTGTTTATGGATGTATCTGATTGCAGTGTTGAGAAGGAGGTTGGAGGAATGGAGATGGCTCATGAAGGAATGATTTGGAGTCTAGCCTGGCACCCACTTGGGCACATACTTTGTTCAGGATCCAATGATCACACCAGGTATACTTCATCTGAATAAAAACATCAGGGAATCTCATGATACTGATGTAATCCACTGCTTAATAACTTGCTAATAAGTTGTTGACTGACCATTGAATAGTTTGACTAAGAAAAATAAAACATGCTAGAAATACTCAGAAGGTCAGGCAGAATTAAAGATTGTTTATTTTCAAAAGATCGAAAACCTTTGTAATTTGTGGTCCTCCGTCAGCATGCTAATAGCCACAAATTGGTTAATCCACAAAAGGACACAAATCTCTACAATTTTTCTTCCAAGGTACCCTTGCCTGCATGGTTTGTCCAATCAATCTATAGATTAAATCCTCCCATGACAATTTCAGTTCCTTTCAAACATAACTTCTTTCTCCTGCTATCAACGTCTATCTCCATGCAAATGCTACACACAAGTCAAGTTTTGGTATTTTACAGTTTTTTACTAACTTTGGCTTTGCTCTGTGCTGCATATTTTCTGCCTGTACCCAGTCTGTCACACTTTGCTTGTCAATAATCTCATTCTCCCATGCCACTGCCCTCTCATTTTCTCTTATAAAACATCCCTGTTCCTGAGCTATTGCAAGGTCCACTGCCCACTCTCCTATTTATTTTAAATCTCTTACCTACATGTTTTCAGGAAACGGGGTGGTTTACACACCCCAGTTAGCATCAACATTGCTGAAGCATAGATGATTGAGAGCTTCAAGTTCCTGAGCACAAATATCACAATCCAATCATTTACTTTACATCCAAAAAGCCTTTATTTCCTCAAACTACTGAGAAAATTTGGATGGTCTCCAACAACGCTTATCAATTTCTATTGAAGCCATCCTATTGGTTTGAAACTGCTCTGCCTAAGACCGTAAGAAATTGCAGATAATTATAGATGCAGCCCAGTCCATCACACAAACTAGCCTCACCGTCTACTCCATCTACAGTTCATGCTGCCTTGGAAAAATTGCCAACATAATCAAGGACTATAACACCTAGACTATTAACATCCAAACCAAATTGCTGGTGGCTTGGATAATAATCCATTGTTTATCACCCTTGTGGTTCTACTTTTCAATTTTGCCCTAAGCTACTCATAATCACTCATCAGAACCTCGTTATTTGTCCTACCTAAGGCATTCATGCCTACAACATCCATGCAATTGAATCCATCCCCTACCACTCCAACAACCTCTCCAGCCCCAAACTGATGTCCTTAACCTTTGTGCCCGGCAGGCAATACAACCTTGGGTACTTTCTGTCTTTGCAGCAGAGGACAGTGTCCATTCCCCTAACTCTGCTATTCTCTGTAACTTTACTTTCATTGGCAGTAAATTCTGGACGCGAAACAGACCTGGAGATAAAATGAGAGATCGCTATAATCTCAACTTGCTTCCAGGAATGTCAGACGAAGCTGTAGGAGAGTATGGTAAGAAAAAATATACAATATCAGAATATATTATGCATATCTTACAGTGTAATAATTAGTGGAGCCAATCAGATCAAAGTAAATTGCAGTTCTCATTGGTATTCTAATTTACGGTATAATCTGAAATATTAGTGTAAAATATGGATAACTTCAGAGTTCTTCCACTAAATAGTTCTCCATATGATGGGAATATTTTTTTTGTTTTTCTCTCTTTTTTGTATGGCTTTGTAAATATTTGATTAGTGTATAAATGTAAATAATTTGGTGTACATATAGCTGCTGGTGTACATATGGTGTACACATAGCTGCTATATTTGTATAAGATAATTATAAGCAGTTGAATAAGGGGTGGGAATTAGTAAGCTTTGGCTTCTTCCTGCTCCTTTTCGTACACATACGATTTCATTTATTTATAGATATTGTTTATGACACTTTATAAATATTTTTGTTTTGTTTTTTGTATGCTGTTTCACACTTGCTTTTTATTTTTTTTATTCTGTTCGAAATAAAGAATTAAAAAATAATAATAATAATGAATATGATTTATCCAATTATTGATCTGATAGTCAACAAGCACCAAAGATGTTTACAATCTCATACTCGTACTAGGTTTCACAGGGCTGGGAATGACTCCATGTCTCTGGGTTCTGCCAATGTAGGACACCCCAATTCTGCCACAGGAGAAAAAAGGTGGAGGAGATAGTTTGGGAGATGTATTCTTTCTTCCCTTTTCATTGGATTTCTGTTTGCTCCCAGGAAAGAGAGTCAAGAGAGTCCCGATTCTGAATTCTCCTACTTCATTCTGTGCAGTAAATGTTACTTGCAACCGTTTATAAAGCTTTCTTTATGTTTATAAACTTTGTGGTTTAAACTTTATACATTTGATAGTTTATAATGCTCCTCCACCATGTAGAGTGGTCACAGAGGAATAAAAGTGCAATAGTTTAGAAAGATGGAACTCTGTAAAAATTCTGAACGTTTATTTACTATGGAATTCCACAGATGACATTGAGCCAAACAGTCTGTCCAATATTCCTGGGATGGGCATTCCAGAGCAACTGAAACAAGCCTTGGAGCTGGAACAGACCTGTAAGTAGTCTACAAATAATTTAAACATTTACAACCAGGAGACTGAAGCTTCACATTGTGTGCTGAAAGTTTTTACTAACTTGTCGTGGGCCAAGCAATCAGATAGTGGCTGACATTGATTTAAATTTAGAACTGTGCACTATTAAGGACTAATTACATGATGCAAAATTCACTGAAAAAAAATTATTATGGCGCGGCTGATGCATTCGGCATGAAAACCTCTGGAGGAGGAAGTCCGCCATTATTCATAAATTGGCAAGCAGGTCGGGCATCTGTGATACTTGATGGGGAGTCTCTGACACTTGATGGGGAGGATGAGGTGAACATGTCAGCCACAAAATAATGGCTAGGCTTCAGAGGAAATATGGGTTTGGCATAGTAAATCTTGATTAATTTTAAAATTTGCTTTTCTCTCAGTGACATTTTAATAAATGTTCATTTTCAGTTGTGCTAATCATACTGTGATTAATTGACAGCCCAAATAATATATAATTATTGAGGGGGTTAACGGTCCTTTGACTGGTACTGTTAAGGTTCCAGCAGTTCCTCCATTTAAATAGATTTTGGCTGCATATATGGTATGTGAATGTGTTGAAATGAGTCATTCCAAAAATATTTTAAAAATATTCTGTCGAGTTTCATAGCCTTATAAAGCATGTGTTTTTTTTGTAGGCAAAGAAGAGGTGAATGAAGTGGAGATGGCAATTCCTGGATTGGACTGGGGCATGGATGAAATGATGTTGAAGGATCAAAAGAAAGTGATACAGAAGAAAGTCCCTTATGCAAAGCCAATTCCTGTACAGTTCCAGCAGGTCAGTCAAAATCAATACAGTTCAATCCTATGTGACACTGCTGTAATACTGGTTTATTTGGATTGACTTGCAGGAAACTCTACTAAATTTTGCATGTTTCAGGATACCCCAAAGCAGTTTAGAAATGATTTTGGATCCTGGTTACCATCCTGATTTGTAACATTGAGAGAAGGAGTTTATATCAGTTAAGAGCGAGAATGTGGGATGTCTTACTCCCAAAATGAGCACCTCGCATATTGTTCAACTTATTTATTTAAATGACAGACTGTATTGTGCCATTGACACAATGTTTTATAGAAAAATAGAAATTAGGTGCAGGAGTAGGCCATTCGGCCCTTCGAGCCTGCACCGCCATTCAATATGATCATGGCTGATCATCCAACTCAGTATCCCGTACCTGCCTTCTCTCCATACCCCCTGATCCTCTTAGCCACAAGGGCCACATCTAACTCCCTCTTAAATATAGCCAATGAACTGGCCTCAACTACCCTCTGTGGCAGAGAGTTCCAGAGATTCACCACTCTCTGCGTGAAAAAAATTCTTCTCATCTCGGTTTTAAAGGATTTCCCCTTTATCCTTAAGCTGTGACCCCTTGTCCTGGACTTCCCCAACATCGGGAACAATCTTCCTGCATCTAGCCTGTCCAACCCCTTAAGAATTTTGTAAGTTTCTATAAGATCCCCTCTCAATCTCCTAAATTCTAGAGAGTATAAACCAAGTCTATCCAGTCTTTCTTCATGACAGTCCTGACATCCCAGGAATCAGTCTGGTGAACCGTCTCTGCACTCCCTCTATGGCAATAATGTCCTTCCTCAGATTTGGAGACCAAAACTGTACGCAATACTCCAGGTGGGGTCTCACCAAGACCCTGTACAACTGCAGTAGAACCTCTCTGCTCCTATACTCAAATCCTTTTGCAATGAAAGCTAACATACCATTCGCTTTCTTTACTGCCTGCTGCACCTGCACGCCTACCTTCAATGACTGGTGTACCATGACACCCAGGTCTAGCTGCATCTCCCCCTTTCCCAATCGGCCACCATTTAGATAATAACCACCATTTAGATAATTTAGATTATGTGTCATTCCAGCTGTCACTGTATGTCATGTTGTCACTTGCGGGCGGAGCACCAAGGGAAATTCCTTGTATGTGAATACCAGGCCAATAAACTAATTAATTAAATAATTAATTGATTAATTCATGCCTCCAGTAGAAAAGTAGCACTGTTGAACGACAGCGAACGAAACCTTTTGCTCTATTTATAAACACTTTGAGTGAAGTAATGGGAATTTAAAGAAATGGAAACATGGGATGGGGGGGATAAGCGATTTGAAGATGGGAGATTTATTTCATTGCGAGAATGTTTTTCTTTCATCCACAGGCATGGTCTCAGAACAAGGTTCTCACAATCCCTGTTGAGGAGCCAAAAATCGAGAGAACAGAAGAGAAGAAAAAGGATGAAAAGAAGAAATCTCAAGCAGAAATTGAGCAGGAGATGGCTGCCCTGCAGTACACCAATCCATTGCTTCTGGAGGTTAGAGAACACTTTCAAACTATAATTTGCCACTTTGTCATTCATGGTTTCCAGCTAATGTGAAGTTTACAACTTTTGGACATTTTGTCCATTTGTTTTTGATGATTTTTGCCATTTAAAAATATTTTGCTACAGATTGGTTAAATACTAATGGGATAATATACTTTTTTTAAAGTGGGAGATGAGGGGATTAATTTGGCAAGTCAAGATGTTGATATCATAGATGTGCACAATGATTTTATAAGCTTGGGAAGTCAGAGAGCAAAGGAAGGGTGGTAGGTTGGAGCAGTGGTAGAGTTGCTGCCTTATACCGCTTGCAGCGCCGGAGACCTGGGTTCCATCCCAACTATGGGTGCTGTCTGTACAGAGTTTGTACTTTCTTCCCGTGGCCGCGTGGGTTTTCTCTGTGATCTTCGGTTTCCTCCCACGGTACAAAGACGCACAAGTTTGTAGGTTATTTGGCTTGTGTTTGTATACTTCGTATAAGTGTAATTGTCCCCAGACAGTGGTAGGATAGTGTGTGCGGGGATTGTTGGTCGGTGCGGACTCGATGGGTCGAAGGGCCTGTTTCCGCGCTGTATCCCAGACAGTAAAACAATTCCCAAAAGCTTAAATGTTTCTGATATGATTGGAGACAGAAGAAGAAAATTAGAAGAACATTTGCATTGTTTTAGTCCCCTAAAAGCAATGGAAGCTTCCATTATGTAATCCTGTAATAGACTTTCATGCCAAACTAAATTATTCTTTAGATATTGTTATCTGTGATATGTTTCCAAATTGCAAAAATATATATATTTTATGTACGTTTCTTCTGCGCAGCAACTGAAGATTGAGAGAATGGCACAGAAACAGGCTGAACAAGTTCAGCAGCAACAACAAGGACCTTCCATGGCATCACAGACCTTTCCAGGGCAAGGATTTATTCCACAAGGTCCACAAGCCTTTCAGCAGGCACATCCACCTCAACAGATGCAGATGAACATGCCTCTTGGACATTCAGGACTGCAAGGCAATTTCAGAGCACCAGCACCTCCAGGACAAATGGGTCCTCAAGTACCCCCACTAATGCAGGGGCCTATTGGACCACAAGGAATTCATGGTCCAGGAGGTCACCCTGGACCTCCGGGGCACCCTGGACCCCAGGGGCATCCAGGGCCTCAAGGCCACCCTGGACCTCAGGGGCACCCAGGCCCTCAAGTTCACCCAGGACCCCCAGGCCACCCTGGACCCCAAGGCCACCCAGGACCACATGCTTCACAGGGTTTTCCAGGTCCCCAAAACCACCCTGGGCCACAAGGACCGCAAGGACCACATGCTCAGCAAGGTCATCCAGGTTCCCAAGGACATCCAGGGCCTCAAGGTCATCCAGGTTCACAAGGACATCCAGGGCCCCAAGGTCATCCAGGGCCCCAAGGTCATCCAGGGCCCCAAGGACATCCAGCTTCCAAGGTCATCCAGGGCCCCAAGGTCATCCAGGGCCCCAAGGTCATCCAGGGCCCCAAGGTCATCCAGGTTCACAAGGACATCCAGGGCCTCAAGGCCATCCCACAAGGACATCCAGGGCCTCAAGGACATCCAGGGCCTCAAGGTCATCCAGCTTCACAAGGACATCCAGGGCCTCAAGGCCATCCAGGGCCCCAAGGCCATCCAGGTTCACAAGGCCATCCAGGGCCCCAAGGCCATCCAGGTTCACAAGGCCATCCAGCGCCCCAAGGCCATCCAGGTTCACAAGGCCATCCAGGGCCCCAAGGATTACCTGGGACACAAGGAATGCAAGGACCATCAGGTCCAAGAGGAATGCAAGGCCCTCCGATGCAGGGACCTCAGCAGGGAATACAAGGACATCCCCAGGGAATGCAAGGACCGCAGGGACCCCAAGGGCCAGGGTGTGCACCAGGAGGACCACCACATTCTCAGCATGGTGCTTCAAACACACAAGGGCCACCTCATCAAACCTCTTCGTTCCAACAGCCAGCCAAGCCATCATTGCTGGGTGATGGACCTAGAATGCCTTTTAACCAGGTGAGCTATTCTGTGTTGAGTAGGTGTTACAGAAGCCATATCTATACGTAATACACAGTAATTGAAAATCCAAGGAAGCTCATACCTATTATGTTTTAATGAATTGTTCAAAACCGATAACGGCTTAGCAAACGATGGGGATTTTAATCAAACGTTCTTCAGCCTGGATGATTGAAATCACTAAACTGCTGAATAAAATTTGCACTGCTACATTTTAAGGAAGTTAACTCCTAAAATAGTAAATAGGAATAGGAGAATTTGGAATACTTTATTGTCACATGTGACTAAGCACAGTGAGATTCTTTGCTTGCATACACAATGTGTACAAATTGCAGCCACCTACGGCGCTGACAAAGTTGCAAAGCACACTGTCTCCCCCTTTTGTCCCCCCTCTCCCCCACCACAGCTGTTCCCGCTCGCCGAGACCCCATTCATTGTCCCTTGTCCCCCCCCCCCCCCCCCCCCCCCATTGTCCATTGATCTTTCCCTCACGATGGTTCTCCATGTTCTCATCGGCCGTGGGTCGACCCGCGAGGCATCGACGCCGTCGCGATGCTTCACTACCACCGAGGCCCCATCGTCGCGTGTTTGCACCGCTGAGGCCTCTCCCCTGTCGACGCCCCACTTCACGTCTCCGTGGTGCCGACCTGGGCTCCAGCCGCGGGCTCCGTCGGCCGCTGCGCCCGACCCAAGCTTCTACCCATGAGGCCCCGACCGGGCCCTGACCCGGGCTTCTACGCGGCAATCTGGGAGGTATCGAGACCGCGGAGCCTCAATAAGGGCCTCCAGCTGTGTTCCCAGTCCACAGCCGAGGCCCATCGGGAAACCTTTTGGCAGTTTGAACCGGTTCTTGGAATGCCAATCGGAGAGGCCAAGTGCAGAATGAATCCCAGAGCATATTTCAACGAGACAGGCACTATGATGAAAAATTTACTTGCTTTATGTACTTAATCTCCGTTCTTCTAGACAATTGCATGCACTTTGCAGAGGAGGAAAGTGTGTTGGCACAATTTAGGATAAATGTTACTGTGCAGAAGTAAAGGTTATTCAAAAAATAAAGAGTTCACTTTAATGACACCACCAAAATATATTAAAAATATGGCTTTAATATTTCACTGATATTCCACGTGTTTCACATTCAAGTTTCTTCAATATTTCTGGCAATATTCTAACGGTACAATAAACCAATTAATGAATGAAGTCTGTGGAACTGCTTCATCTGAAAAATCTATGATGGATGCAGTTATATTGTGCGCAAAGAACGATCTTGCACAATACAACAGGAAAATCTACAAATCTGTTGCAATTAGTGAATGACCTAATCTCGGCAAAATGCTATAACGTCAGTTCTAAAGTGTGACAATACAGTAAATAAAAGCCTTTTTATGCGCCCAGGACATATTGAGGAGCTCGAAAGCGTGACATTCTGGCCCAGGGTTGATTGCTGCCAGCTGCTTTACACAGACAGTGGTACACATAATCAAAGTATATCGAACCTACATTGGGCAGATTAACAACTCAAACCTGATTAATTTATCTTTTGAGTTTTAAGAGTTCAAATAGAAACATAGAAAATAGGTGCAGGAGTAGGCCATTCGGCCCTTCGAGCCTGCACCGCCATTCAATATGATCATGGCTGATCATCCAACTCGGTATCCTGTATCTGCCTTCTCTCCATACCCCCTGATACCTTCAGCCATAAGGGACTCCCTCTTAAATATAACCAATGAACTGGCCTCAACTACCTTCTGTGGTGGAGAATTCCACAGATTCACCACTCTGTGTGAAAAATGTTTTTCTCATCTTGGTCCTAAAAGATTTCCCCCTTATCCTTAAACTGTGACCCTTTGTTCTGGACCTCCCCAACATCGGGAACAATCTTCCTGCATCTAGCCTGTCAAACCCCTTAAGAATTGTGTAAGTTTCTATAAGATCCGCCCTCAATCTTCTAAATTCTAGCGAGTACAAGCCGAGTCTATCCAGTCTTTCTTCATATGAAAGTCCTGCCATCCCAAGAATCAGTCTGGTGAACCTTCTCTGTACTCCCTCTGGCCGAGAATGGATGGCTCAGTGGTCCACTTCTCAAATCTAATTTATTTCTGTTTACTCCATGTATGTGTTTTTTGCAAGGCCACCTGGAACCCTGTGGACTCATTGCCCATTCTCAACCCCTCCCCTTACCCGTTCTCTCAATCACATTCCTTTGTGTTTTAAGTCCCATTTCTTTCCTAAAAGGCAGTCGTGAATGAAATAGGATGGTAGAACAATGTAGACAAAAATACTGGAGAAACTTAGCGGATGAGGCAGCAGCTATGGAGCGAAGGAAATAGGCAACGTTTTGGGTCGAAACCCTTCTTCAGACTGATATGAGGGTGGGGAGGGCGAGAAGAAGAAAGGAAGAGGAGGAGCAAGCTGAGGGAGAGCTGAGAAAGTATGGACTCTCTGAAATTAGAGAAGTCAATGTTCATACCACTGGGTGCAGACTGCCCAACCGAAATATGAGGTGCTGCTCCTCCAATTTACGGTGGTGCTCACTCTGGCCATGGAGGAGGCCCAGGACAGAAAGGTCGGATTCAGAATGGGAGGGGGAGTTGAAGTGCTGAGCCACCAGGAGATCAGGTTGGTTATTGCAAACCGAGCGGAGTTCTGCGAAGCGATCGCCAAGCCTACGGTTGGTAGAACAATGTGACACTTTCATTATATTCTGAATTAAATTTTTAATTCCGCAGCTTCTGTTTTGTGTTTTTGGATATCATATTTTGTTCCCTGCTATACTGGTTGATGAATCAATTTGTAAATGGGTCAGAATGTTGCAGATCAAAGTCTATATTGAGAATCTTGAACGACTGTCCATTGAAACATTGTGGGAGGTCTTCATCACCTTGTTGACTGTGATCGTTTACAGATCAACAATAAACCAATGTTAGTTCTGATGGGTGGTAAAGTTCCTATGGTGAAGTTTGAAAAGGCAGCCGACCATGCCATGAAACATGTTAGTGTTTTAGTAAGGCCATATCTAAACTAGCTACTGTATTGCTTGCAGAATGGTTGTAGTTCCACACACTCCTGGCTGGCTTTTATGCTCACTCCTGCTGCCCCATCTTAACCTGGTTCAGCTGGCACTCCTGTGCTTGCTGACCTACGACAGATCTCAGCTACGCAACACCTATTTGAAAAATCCCATTGTTGGTTACAAATCCTTTCATGGCTTTATGCTATTGTTCAGTGTAATGTCCTCTGAGTTGTCTGCATCCATGCAGTTCTGACAAATTTAGCAGAAACCTTCCGTTCATATCTCAGTGCCTGAAATTCTATAATTGCTTTTCAAACCCCCTCCATCGCCCTATTTCCATTTCTGCTTTTAAAACCTTTGTTAAAATGTACTTCTTGATCACTTTGGACACGTCCTCATTTTTCCTTCTAGGGGGCTGGGCATCAGTGATAATTGTCCTGTGAAGTGTTATGGGATTTTTTTAGGTATTTTAATAGTGCTGTGAGTTGATGTTACTGTGCTTCAGAATGATTCATTAAATGTGACATCCTTTTGGATATTTATCAGAATTGTAATAAGGTTACTGCCTAAAAGCATGCTTCTTGTGTAATTTAGTATTATAGAATTGGGGACATATTTTGCATAGATATGATTGACATTGGCCACCTTTAACCATGAAGTTCCCAGGATTGATCATATTAATTCCATTTTGATTTAAATGGACAATTCCAAATAGTTTGTGTAACTTAAACAATTCAGTGACTTTCTTTACAACCTCTGATCAGCAGGGTGTATTGTGAAAATATCTAGCTTACCTCCTCCATTTCTACTATCTTCTCTTTTAAAAACATGGACTATTCTGAATTATAAGTATTAATGACTGACAGAATTAAAACAAAAATCTTATTAAATACATCCAACAGCATATTGCTGAAGATTCTAGTCTTTCCATTACATTAATATATTTTGGAAACATTCACCATATTATTCATGTTAATTCTGGAAAAGGCTCCTTTCTAATAACTTAACTTTGACATGTATAGTCATATTGAATACCAACCTTGCCAATGTTTGGGTATTATTGGACCTCTCCTATACTTGCATAGTAAGCTATCAACAATCTTGAGGGTGCCAATAGCCTTTTGGAAAGAGCTGCACAATACTCTAGGCAGATCTGCCAAATCTGTCCGTTGCTGGGAGCTAGAGTGCATGTAATTTAGTTTATTGATTTCAACTGTGACAACAGTTTATAGAGATCAAGTGGCATATGGTGTAACAGCACAGCACCCCAAACAAAAGGATGATGAAATGTGTTCACATGATCTTTCAACTTCAATAAAAATCATTGGAAGGCAAATTTGATATTTCTGTTGACTTTTTTGCAGAGAATATTTTTGTGAGATTTAGGAAAATCCAATGATTCACTTTTTTTACAATATTTGTATAATATTGTGTGTCCAGTAATTAGAGGTACTGAAAGTGGACATTTATTAAACTTGCCCATTTTCTGTTGCTCCAAGTTGCAGGTGAATTGGGATATGTGGATTAGAGTTCATGATGTACACGCCCCTTTCTGACCCAAGTTTATTTTATTTATTCAACTATAACTAAAAATGTGCCTCCTAAAACCTATCAATTCACCCTCTGGGGCCCTAACTATCCTGTGATTCAATTCCATCTCAACATCTGCACCTTCAGATCATTAACATGAAAAGTTAGATTTGTGTTTATACAGAATGATAATTAAAGCACTGTATATACACAGACCAATTTTAAACCAAGTTCGGTTTTACAAAAGATTGAGGTGCAAACTGAGTTTATGTAGTGCTTTCCCTGCTGTTTGTGTGTCATCTGAATTCTGTCGAGTCTTGTTTATAAAACAGTTTTCTTTAAATGTACCCTTTTCTCACACTTGACTCATTTCTTATTCTCTTTTAACAAAAGGCTTCAAACCAAGTGCCACCGTTGTTGATGGTGGGGCAGGGACCAGTTCGCCTGCCTGCATCCAATCAAGGGCCTGCTGGTCCTGGGCCAAGCAAAGGTGAGAAGTGCAGCAGGGCACATGGAATGATTTATTCGACAAACTTAAATGGTGGTCGTCTTCTCAAACCTCTAACTTCCTTGTTAAATAATATTGTAAATAATGGTTATTAAAGCATGGAAATTCTGATTTATTATTAAATTTGTCTTGTGAAATAGCATTTAACTTGTGACAAAAGGGAATGATTATTGTGTGTAGGGTACTCAGAAAGTTGGTGTGACAGCTGGAAACTAACTTCAACATGCATGTAAAAAAGGCCCAGAGTGGGCTTTATGAGTCAAATGTTACGATCTCTGTCACAGTTTTAAATGTATTTCATTTCAGATTTCTCCTCTAAATGTTGCTCAGCATCTTCCAATGACTAAAGCGTTGTCTAAAACTGAGGCACAACACCAAAGCAGACCCGCAGGACAGTTCTGGCTTGCTCACCTTGGTAACAAGTGAGCTTCTGGAACTCAAGTCCCATTTTCACATGTTTATTGAATGGCAGTTAATTAATTCTTCAACGATTAGGAGAGATTTCCTTCACTCAAGGACACTCTTGTCCTCCCTTGGGTACTCATCTACCCAGACAGTTCCCAAGGGACCAATACTTAGTGCTGGCTATATTGAAAGTAAATTGCTTTCATATAATGGGTGCTATGAAGATCTTGCTTCTCCTGCTCTGCACAGTGGCCAATACCTTCATAAGAAAAATAACAAGCCTGCCAAACCACTGAAACTAGTTCCTGATTGACAAAGTTGCAGTGAACAGAGACTTCTGAATCATCTGGACCCTTGTCTCCCCTTCCCTATCTTGTTGAAATGCTAAGTCACAACTTTCATGGAAAAAAAGTATGAAAGCTAGGGATAGTTAATGGAGACAAAACAACATTTAAAAGAGATTTGAACAGGTACATGGATCGGAAAGGCTTAGAGAGATATCGTCCAAATGCAGGCAGCTGAGACAGACAGGTGGTGTAGTTAGGTTGGCATAAGCAAATTGGACTGCAGGACCTATTCCCATGCTGCATGACTCTGAGAACAGTTTATTATGGTCGAGGAGGTACTAGATATCCTCGGGTATCTGAAGGTAGTTAAATCTTCCAGGCCTGATCAGATATATCAGAGGATGCTGTCGGAATCTCGAGAAGAAATTGAAGGGGCCGGATTAGATATTTCAATCATTTTTACACATGGGTCAGATGCTGGATGACTGGAGGGTGGTTAATGCGCCTCTATTTAAGAAAAGCTGCAAAACCTTGGATCCATAGACCAGTGAGCGTAACCTCTGTTACTGGAGAGGATTATGAGTTACATTGGCCTACATCAGTTAGGGTATTGAGTGCAGAAGTTGGAAAGTTATGTTACAGTTGTGCAAAACGAGGCCACATTTGGAGTATTGTGTTCATTTTTGGTCACCCTACTAGGAAGGATATCTGTAAGCTGGGAGGAGTCCAGAGAAGATTTCTGAAGATGTTGCCAAAACTTGAGCCCCCCCCCCCCCCCCCCACTACCTGAAACATTAATTTCCTTTGTCATGGGCATGTTGTGGGCCATTTCCATATTGCCTTATAATTATTCTTGGAACTGACTGTCTAGTTCTGCTGCCTGCATTTTGTCCCACTCTTCTCTTTGAACCTAGCTTGGTTCTCTGGTTTGATGGCAATGATGTAATGGGGAATGTGCCCATCATGAGGTTACAGATAGTAGTAAAGTGTACATGTGTACTGAAAGATGTCTCATTTTAAATTGCTTGACTTGTTGATCAGTCTCATTTATATGGTGAAAAAAACATTGTGTATCAGGGTAGGAGAGGGACGCCACGAATGGTGATGCAATGCACAAGGGAATCTGTGGCAGTTGGATTAGTGGGGGCAAGGTGATGCACGTGTTTCCAAGAGCTGATTGTGGCTTCATCTGTCCCAGACCCAGTATTGTTGTTAGGTCACTCAGGACTCTGGCAGCCCACTCGATACAGGTGTCACAGAACTGCTCAGTGCTGAGGATTAAGTCCCCTACCCATCTGAAGAAAGATGTTAGATGGTGACTTCCTTGCCTATGTTTCAAAAATACTGTAGACAATGATGACAATTTGAGTTACAAATTTTTCTTGCTGCATTGGTCTTTCAGCATTACAATGAGCTGTAATTGCTGTTTACATTGCACATTTGGCTTGATAAATAAGTTGGACAGATCTGACTTTTGTGCCTATGTAATTTATCTTTTTGAATTAAATCAATTAATTTTACCCTGACAGGTGACTCTCATGGTCCACCAAACCATCACACAGGCCATTCGCAAGAAATGAGGCGAGATCATAGTGCCGAGCGGGACCCTGAGCGAGGACCTCCTTTCAGGGGATCCCAGGACTGGGGGGATCACCGCGATAACAGAGGGTCTGCAGAGAGGCGAGGTCCACCACAGGACTACCACGATCGTTTTGAGGGACCCGATCAATTCCACGATGACTTCCGCAAGGACGAGCGATTCGGTCACCGGCCGCGGGAGTTTGAGAACCGTATGGGTCCGAACCCTCATGAGGAGGGTTGGCGAAGGGGTCCTGGTCCTCAGCGGGATTTTCCTCCTGATCAGGAGTACAGGGAATTTGGGGACCCGGAGCAGAGGGGCCCAGGTCGGTGTCCACCCCAAGGTTGGGACGGAAGGAAAGCCCCGGAAGAGCGATTCCCGAGGGAGCCTGAAGAAGCACGTTTTCGTGGGCGGAGAGATGACAGGTGGGAACAAATTTCCAACAATTATTGAGTGGGAGACTGAGGTGAAGTTCTATTTAATCAAGAATTCTTTATTTTTATTCACAGTTGTATACTGAACTGGATTTAAAAAATCATCAGATCGTGTTAGTTTATTGTCATATATACCAGGGTGCAATGAAATTTCTTGTTCAGATACAGCTCGCAGAGTATACCGTGTATAGTGTAACGATAAATACACTGATGAGTGTAAAACCACAGAATGGTGCAATATTATAGTACAAAAAAATTAAAGTACAATAGCAATAAGCGAATGAGGTAGAGTTAATAGTGAGGGTACAAGGCAACACCTCTGGGAATGGGATATGAAAGAGATGATTGGTTCTGGAACTTGATAGCAGTGGCAAAGAAGTTTTTGAGTCTGGACATCCAAGCTTTCAATCTGCATCTTCTCCCAGAAAGTAGAAGAGGGAAAAGGGAATGGTCAGCATGGCAGGCATTCTTGACAATATTTTCAGCCTTCCTGATGCAATGCACTGTGAAGAAAGTGACGAGCCTGTGATTGGGCTGTTTATCACTCTCTGCAGGTTCAGACGGACGAGAGCAGAGCAATTGCAGTACCAATTTGAGGTGCATCCCGCCATAATGCTTTCCACGGCACATCTGTAGAAGTTGGAGGGAATCCCTGTGGGCATACTGATTCTTCTCAGATACCTAAGAAAGTAAATACACTGATGCATTTTCTTGATCACTGCATCAGTTGGAAGGAACCAGGTTAGGTGATATGAATGAGTAGAAGCTTGAAACAGTCGAAGATCTCTGCAGCTGCTCCATGGTTGAGCATAGGATTTTGTTTAGTTCTCGCTTCCATTGATCAACAATCAACTCATTTGTCTTGCCGATGTGAAGGGCTAGGTTGATGTCCTGACACCATAACACACGTTTCTCCTTCACGGGTAGGTTTAAACCAAAAAGCGCGGGGGTGGAATCAACAACGTGGCAGCGTATCTGTGCAGCTAACGGGAAAGAGAATCTAGGAATTGTCACGTTTAAACTAACAGGGCAGGGGAGTGGGACCCAATGCAAGGAGATAGAGAGCCATAAAAGGAGGACAAAAGCAAAATGTAGAAGGGAGATAAGAAAAGCTCACCTGAAAGCTTTGTGCCTTAATACGAGGAGCATTTGAAAGAAGGTGGATGATTTGAATACGCAGGTAGTAGTTGAGGGATATGATATAGTCGGAATTATGGAGACATGGCTCCAGGGTGACCAAGGCTGGGAGCTAAACATGCAGGAGTATTCAATATTCAGGAAGGATCGACAGAAAGGAAGAGGAGGTGGGGTGACATTGCTGGTTAAAGAGGAGATTAATGCAATTGCAAGGAGAGACATTAGCTTGGATGCTGTAGAATCGTTATGGGTAGAACTGAATAGTCAAGGGCAGAAAAGGCTTGTTGGAGTGGTATACAGACCACCAAACAGCAGTTGGGAGGTTGGGGATAGCATCTAGGAGGAAATTAGGGATGCGTGCAGCAAGGGTACAGCGGTTATCATGGGTGACTTTAATCTACATGTAGATAGGGCCAACCAAATTGGTAACAGTGCTGAGGAGGATTTCCTGGTATGTATACGTGATGGGTTTTTTAACCAATATGTAGAGCATCCGACTTGAGGGCAGGCCATCCTAGACTGGGTATTGTGTAATGAGGAAGGATTAGGTAGCGATCTTGTTGCGCAAGGCCGCTTAGGCAACAATGACCATAAGACAGGTGCACAACCTTTTATCCGGTGTTCCGGAAACCGAAAAACTCCAAAAACCGGCCATTTTTTCTAGATGTCGTCTGTGCACCAAAGCTCGCGTTTGGCGCCAAACTTGACCCGAAACGACCCACGGTCAACCCAGGTCTGTATTACTGCAGCGGCTGCCTCCTCCCCGGAGACCGGGAGACGCTTAAACATCTGTAAATCATTGCTTAAATGTTAGTCAGTTAGTTTGGAGGGCTTTTATGTGAAGGGGGGGGGGGTGAAGGGGTAAACTTTAATTCTTAGTCCCCTACCTGGTCGGAGAGGCGGGGAGCAGTCAATGCCTTACCGGGTCGCCGTGCAGTAAGCTCCGCAGCGCTGTGGCCGGTGGGGCTGCGGGCGTCGCCGGTTGTAGCTCCGACCCCGGCAACTCTACCCCTGGCTGCGAGGCGCTCCAAATCCAACGCGGCCGGACGCCCCAGCTACGCGAATGTTGGAGTGTCGCTGGATTTGGAGCCGCGCAGCCAGGGGTAGAGTTGCCGGGGTCGGAACTCCAACCGGCGCTGCCCGCGGCCGGACGGAGCCCCCAGCTCTGCGAGGTTGGGAGTCGCCGACCAGGTAGGGGACTAAGAATTAAAGTTTCCCCCTTCACCCCTACTCCACCACCACCACCACATAAAATCCCTCCAAACTAACTGACTAACATTTATGCAATGATTCTCCCGGTCTCCGGGGAGGAGGCAGCTGCTCCAGACTTTTCAAGCCGCCCGCGCTACCTACCTAATCTACGCTAAAAATCTTCCATTCGGAAATCCGAAAATGTCCGAAATCCGACAAGTGTCTGGTCCCAAGGCTTTCGGATAAAAGGTTGTGTACCTGTACGGAGTAATTCTGCAATAGGATGGAGAGTGACACGGTTAATTCAGAGACTGGGGTCCTGAACTTGAATAAAGGAGACTTTGAAGGTATGATATGGGAATTGGCTAGGACAGACTGGCAAATTCTACTTAAAGGGTTGACAGTGGAAATTCAAAGGCGAAGATTTAAAGACCTCATGGATGAACTCAAGAAATTGTTCATCCCTGTCTGGCGAAAAAATAAAACTGGGAAGGAGGCTCAACCGTGGCTGACGAGGGAAATCAAGGATAGTGTTAAAGCCAAGGAAGAGACATATAAATTGGCCAGAAGAAGTGGCAAACCAGAGGACTGGGAGAAATTTAGAACTGAGGAGGAGAAAGGGGTTAATTAAGAAGGGAAAAAAGGGATTGCAAGAAAGCTTGCGGGGAATATAAAAACTGACTAAATGTTTCTGTAGGAATGTAAAAAGGAAAAGATTAGTGAAGACGAATGTAGGTCCCTTACAGTCAGAGACAGGTGAATTTATAATGGGAAACAAGCAAATGGCAGAATAATCAAAGAGTACTTTGGTCCTGTCTTCACTAAGGAAGACTCAAACAATCTCCCGAAAATACTAGGGGACCAGGGATCTAGCGAGAGAGCGGAACTGAATGAATCCACATTAGTCGGAAAATGGTGTTAGGTAAACTGTTGGGACTGAAGGCAGATAAATCCTCAGGGCCTGATGGTCTGCATCCCAGGGTACTCAAGGAGGTGGCCTTGGAATTGTGGATGCTTTGGTGAAAATTTTCCAATGTTCTCTCGACTGGATCAGTTCCTGTGGACTGGAGGGTAGCCAATGTACTCCACTTTTTAAGAAAAGAGGGAGAGTGAAAATGGGGAATTATAGACCAGTTAACCGTACATCGGTAGAGGGGAAGATGCTTGAGTCTATTATTAAAGATGTTATAGCAACACTTTTGGAAAGCAGTGACAGGATTAGTCAAAGTCAGCATGGATTTATGGGGAGATCATGCTTGACTAATCTTCTGGAATTTTTTGAGGATGTAACAAGTAGAATGGATAATGGAGAGTCTGTGGATGTAGTGTATCTGGACTTTCAAGAAGCATATCACAAGGTCCCACACAAGAGATTAATGTGCAAAATTAGTGCACATGGTATTGGACAGGAAAATGTTCCCGGTGTTGGGGGAGTCCAGAACCAGGGGTCACAGTTTAAGAATAAGGGGACTGAGATGAGGAAATTAGGACTGAGATGAGGAAAAACTTTTTCACCCAGAGAGTTGTGAATCTGTGGAATTCACTGGATGTTTTCAAGAGAGAGTTAGATGTAGCTCTTGGGATTAAGGGTATCAAGGGATATGGGGGAAAGCCGGAACAGGGTACTGATTTTGGATGATCAGCCATGATCATATTGAATGGAGGTGCTGGCTCGAAGAACCGAATGGCCTATTCCTGCACCTTTTTGTTTCTATTTCTTTCCTGTACTTCATGTTACATAACTTGAACTAATATCCAGATTGAATCCATCATTTCAACCTTCCATCGCCTAACAGTGCATTTCAAGCAGCATTGTAGCTCAAACAAATCACAGCAGGTAGCTAGAGAATGACAATTATATTACTTGTACGTGAGATACCCAATGGGTACGTTGAATTAAATGATTAATGAAAATATAGTACGTGGACTCATATTTTCCGAAAGGAAACGTTAATACCATTGATCACAAGTTGGTGCACAGACACATGCATATGCAACATCAAAAAGCTAGTAAAGAAAATGTTGTCACAGAAATGGGAAGGCTCTGGGGCACCATGGTACATAATTGTAACACAATAGGCAAGGAAATATATCATCAATGTTTTGACATTTTTAGAATTCCATAAATAATCCACTACCAGAGGACTGGAAGTCAATATTCTCTACTGTTTAAAAAAACATGCAAACCTGGAGAGTCTAAAATTCAATCCTCCAAAAAACTGAAGACATTCCATAATATGTTGAAAACGTAGATTTGAGCAACACAAGTAACATAGTATCATCATGGTATTCGATGAACAAGATTACACTGCTCAAACTTCTAGAATCTATTTGAGGAGGTGATGAACAAACCTCTGCACAAACTTCTCGAATGTTTGTGGAGGTGATTCTGATAACGATCTAGTCCATTATTAGATTTTCAGAAGTATGACCTTCGTAGAAATGGTTCAGTCTTCGAGAGAGAATGAGGATTGATGTAGCAACTGAAGCTGGGGATAAATGGACCCTTCCAGTTCCGTGAATTATTGGTGTATATAGTTCATAGTAAACACTGTATGTAACTAAAATCATAGCTGAAATTTGGAAAGTTTATGAGTATGAATCTTCTCCCTGTTACAATTAATCTCAGTCTCTTCAAGGATGGCCCTGCAAATTGTGGGTAGGCACAAAAATAGCTTGTGAGGGATAGCCTGTCTCCACTTCATGGGGGGCAGTCAGCATTTATATCTCCAAATCAGTGTTAGGGCAGATGCCTCAAAATTCCTTCTAAAGATTTGAGCAGGTTTTGGATCAAGATGGCAATGTTTGGCTAGTGGCATTGGCCATGTGATCAATTTGAGATTCATAAGTGTTTTTGTGTTGACTTGCAAATCAAATTTTAAATGCCCACCAAGTGCTCCCCTGGACCCTATGAGAAATTGGAAATGGAAGCACTTCATCAAATTCTGCTGGGCACAGCCAAGCACAAAACCAGACCCATGTGTAGCTGGACTATTAACTCAAGACAACGGTAAAGTGCATTCATTGTTCCAGTTTAAGCCTTGTCCCCATATTTTACCTGCACCACTGGCAAGTGTTTGCTTTCTGGAATCGCTTACTCAAGATGAGCTGTGAACTTCTTAAATAGAACAAGATACCATGCAGGAATTCTGTACCTTGTATCACTTCAGAGGGTAGCATCAGCCATGTCAGATACTTCTGGTAGTCATCAGAAGTATGAGTAGTTTATTCGCTGAAGCATTATAAGCAATCCACAAACTCAATTCAGATTGGGTAAAATGAAATTACAAAAGGGTTAAGCAGGCAAATTCTTTCCTGAATTATTTACAGTTCTTGAAATTGAAGTATTTCTTCAGAAGAAGCAGCACCCTGATCTTCAAGAAGATATGTGAAAAGATGCATCATGCATCCCCAATAATCTACATCCCCTGCAATAGGACAAGTACTAAACTGCTGATAACTGAATTTTTAATTTTCATGACATCTGAAGACTGGGCTGGCTTTGAAGATAACACTCTGTGACCAAGGTCATCTACATGGTCCATGCTGACAGTCCACAAAGCCAAAATCAAGGAACTGCGCTGATAACACCTATGTTCGTTGTTATGCACAGGTGCATTTACTATTTTCAAAAATTCCTGTAATGGATCAAGATTAGCAGCCAGTTACTTGGATTGAAACAATTATTTCTACATGTACATTCACTCATGACGAGTTTTGCCATCAAAATGCTCGCTAACCCCCACAGATTTCTTAAAACTTTGGCATACGCCAAAGCATCATCGGAGCAGCTTTTGAAACCAGAAAATAAGGAGAACATGAAATGAATTGATAATGTGCAGGTTTCCTCATTAATCAATAAATTCTACACCAAAGCACCAAGATCATTTAATGTGCACAGTTGATTTAAGATGAGTATGTAGAACTGATGGCTCTAACTATTTGTAACCTAGATGTATTACTGGTACCTTATGCAAGTATAACTGCTGTACCTCTGACTTGCAATGAGCAGTGTGCCACAGGTGTCGACAAAGAATCCAGCTTGCATTCTGCTGCCCTTCATAACCACAGTAGCATAAGTAACTAGTGTGGAAATTTAGGCATGGACCCTTATTCTTGAGCCATCTTCTGTTTGTGGTGTCCATTAAGATAAAAGTAAAAATAAGATTAAAAGGTAATCCTGAGTTCATGTCAAGGTTGGTTTTGAATTCTAATCATGTTTCATTGTACATTGTTCATTAGCTAAACAATTAAACTGCAAGTAATTTCAAGAATATTTGAAAGTAATTACGTGCTTTATAGGTCATAATATCTCCAGTTCCACTGTGCATAAATCCATTGGGATCCCTTAAGTGATCTATAATGTTGGTGGACATATGGAATAAGCTGTCAGAGGAGGTGATAGAGACAGGTACAATTACAATGCTTAAAAGACATTTGGACAGGAACATGGATAGGAGGAATTGGGCCAAATTCAGGCAAATTAGATTAGGTCAGGGAGGGGGCTTTGGTCAGCACATTGTGCTGGGCAAAAGGGCCTGTTTCCGTGCTGTATGACAGTAGATGTATCTGAAACACTGAAGATGGTTATCAAGAATTGTAGCAGGATCTTGATCAACTGGGTAAGTGGGCCAAGGAATGACACATGGAAGTCAATGAGAATAAGTGTGAGGTGTGGATTTTGGGAAGTCAAACCAAGGTAGGTCTTTCACAGTGAATGGCAGGGTCTGTGGGAGTGTCGTAGAACAGAAGGATCTGGCAGTACAAATACCAAGTTCCCTGAAAGTGATACCACACGTAGACGGGGTGAAAAAGGCTTTTGGCATGCTTGCCTTCATCAGTCAGGGAATTGATTATAGAAGTTGGGACATTATGTTGCAGTTGTACAAGACATTGGTGAGGCTGCACTTGGATATTGTGTTCCATTTTGATCACCCAGCTATGGGAAATACTCCATTAGGCTGGAAAGAGTACAAACAAGATTTAGGTAGATTTTCCAGGTTCATGGGATTGAGTAATAGGGAGAGGTTGGGCAGGCTAGGACTTTATTCCTCGGAGTGCATGAGAATTAGGTGATTTTGTGGAGGAGTGTAAAATTATGAGGGGCATGGGAGAGTGAATGCACACCATTTTTTCCCAGGATTGGGTAATCAAGAACAGAAGTGAATAGGTTTTGTGAGAGGAGAAAGATTAAATAGGCACCTGAGAGGCAGCTTTTCCACACACAGGGTTGTACATATATGGAACTAGCTGCCCAAGGAAGTAGCTGACGCAGGTGTAAACGGGCATCTTGGTCGGTGTGGAAAGTTGAGCCAAACAGCATGTTTCCGAGCTATATGACCACAACTCTAATACTAAGCAACACAATGAGATACTGACCCAACATTCAATCACAAAACAATGACCCTAAAATCTTTATGTTATGTGCCAAATGTGTCCATTCAAATGTGTAAATAAAAATGTAAATACAGCAGCGGAAAGCCTGAGCTTGCTCCACTACATGGGCAGGCTAGGACCAGCATGCTGATCCTCATCAATCTTCATGTTCTACCATATTCCTTGATTCACATTGATCTCGCTTTGAATATATTAAGTGACTGAAAATACTCAGCAAGTTAGTCAGTATCCAAGTGTGTCAACATTTAAGGTAGATAACTTTTCATCAGTATTAAGAAAAGTTGGAAATCAAACATGCTCTTGGAAGAGGTGGAAAGAACAGGAGAGTGTCTGTGATAGGGCGAAGACCAGGAGAGACTGAATGAAAAGTGGTTGTGGTGCTACCTGAGAGGGCGGGAAGTTAATATCAGCATACGGGTACAGCAGGCAGTGAAGAAAGTAAATGGCATGTTGGCCTTCATAACAAGTGGAGTTGAGTATAGGAGCAAATAGGTCCTTATGCAGTTGTACAGGGCCCTAGTGAGACTACACCTGGAGTATTATGTGCAGTTTTGGTCTCCTAATTTGAGGAAGGACATTTAGCTGTTTGGCTATTGAGGGAGTGCAGCGTAGGTTCACGAGGTTAATTCCCGGGACTGTCATGATGAAAGAATGGAATGACTGGGCTTGTATGCACTGGGATTTAGAAGGATGAGAGGGTATCTTATAAAAACATATACAATTATTAAGGGATTGGACACGCTAGATGCAGGAAACATGTTCCAGATGTTGGGGGAGTCCAGAACCAGGGGCCACAGTTTAAGAATAAGGGGTAGGCCATTTAGAACTGAGATGAGGACAAACCTTTTCACCCAGGGAGTTGTGGAATTCTCTGCTTCAGAAGCAGCGGAGGCCGCCTAACTGGATGCATTCAAAAGAGAGTTAGAGCTCTTTGGGCTAGCGGAATCAAGGTTTATGGGGAGAAGGCAGGAACGGGGTACTGATTGTGGATGATCAGCCATGATCACATTGAATGGCGGTGCTGGCTCAAAGGGCCGAATGGCTTCCTCCTGCACCTATTTTCTATGTATCTCTATTATCCTGCCAAGCTTCTCAAGAAATGATGTGTTTTGGTGAAATATTTTTCATTCTTCTGAACTCAAGTATAGACAATAATCTGACCTCAAAGCAGTTTGCTGTCATGGCGAGGTGTGAAAGTATTGCAACTGCTTCGTTCAGTCAAACTAAGAACTATGAGTGAGACTCAGAACATTTTCTCTCAAGGTTCCGGCCGGTTCGAGGGGGACCTCGTCACGATGGATGTGGCCCACGGGGGAGAGAAGCTTTTATCAACATGGATGACTTCATGGGGGACGATGAGTTTAACCAAACAGAGGAGAATGCAAGGGGTCGTGATCCAGCAGTTAGAGGGCGTGGCCGTGGAGTGATGCGAGGTACAATGAACGTCTACAAATAGTATCTATCTTCACAAATGTGCAGCACTTTAAAAATGAGTTCAAATGTGTATGTGGTTACGCGTACTAATAAACCCTATAACCTGCATTTTCAACAGATACGGGTTACAAGCCCTAATGTGCAGCAAAGTAGACCGAAATTTGGGCAAATTTATAAAGCAACCTCTCGAAGACCTAACCGTGTCCCAGTGTCTGAATTGATATCAAGTATTCTGGTTTGCATCACTATTCAATCAGATTATCACTGATCTTTATCTTAACTTTAATGCAACTATAACAATTGGTATCCTAACTCAACAAAAACCTACATTTTTTTATGACCTGTAGTCCCAACAACCTTTTAAGGAAAGGTAGTTTTGGATTTCTACAGACCTTCATGAAGAGCTTCTGTGACCAACAGCGAATGGCCTGCTCTAGCTTCAGGCCATGTCCCTCCTTCTGGGCTCTCACTTCAGTGGAAACTGGTTCCCTCCATCCACACTGTCAACTTCTCCACCCATCCTGAACAAGTACTGACAATCCCTGATAGCGAGGCACAAATGATGCCCTGGCCCCTGACAATGATGGAAGTTGCTTCGTTTTCAGTGTCTAATGTGCTGAACTGTTCTGCAGGTGGGCGAGGGGGTCTTCTTCCCCTACCTGGCCATGATGACTTCCCACGATTTGAAGGTGGCCGTAAGTCTGAGAAAAGGCCATTGTCTCCAGGAGGTCAACGCGACGGCTGGGGTGGCAGAGGGGACCGCGGAGAAATCCACGAACCTGTCAGAGAACCAGGTTTGTTCAGGGGGATATCTCTGTCATCTACAGTCTGAACACTGTCAGTAGAAGGTGGTGTTGTCAAGGCGAACTGTCCCTGTGTCCTAGTCATAATATTATTCATGTGCACACCCTTAGGATTGTCCACAGCTGTGTCGGAAGCTGCCCCTCTCTCAGTAAATCTCAGTGTTGAAAATGTTTGTGAAGCTTACCCGGTATCCTGAAGATTAAATTATTCCAACGCAAAACATGAACTTCCTTTTTATATCCTGATTTTTAATTTTAATTCAGGCTTCTAAAATATAAACGGGGGTCTAAAGTGGTGGTGGGGTCCGGTACATCAGGGACATGGGTAGACGTGGTATATATCTTGCTCCCTCTAAAACTTACCAGGATTGTTAAAATTATTCATTATATGGTTACGTGATGTTTAAAATAGTGACATAAAAGTGTGTTTAGGTATTACTGGAAATAATATCCACGAGTCTGGAAATTCCACTGGTCAACGGAAAAGCCAGGGGTGCCAGATTATTGTTAAAAGAGAACCTGGTGGCTGATGGGGAAGATTTGGATGCCGTTGGTTGTCCATTCATGGACAGGCACCAAGAGATTTTGAAATGTGCGCATCCAGCCAAGATGAAACTGTCAGATCTACTTTGTCTAACCTGTGCAGGATTTACTTCAGAGGGAGATTGATTGGAAATTGCCATTATAAAGCAGCACAACAACCATGAATGATGGCAAGGGTAGCCCCCTTTTGCTATAAAAAATGTACAGAAAGCACCAGTATCCAAGACCCACAGTTGTCTGATGGATAGGGAAGAGTTGCTCAATTGGAGGGCTTGGTCTTGACTGGAAACTTTACTGGCTCATTGGTCGCTGAATAAAGTGCCTAACCTTGACCTCTTAATCTCATGTAACTTTTGAAGAGATGCCTTTTGTTATTTGCTTAGGACAGGCAGGTGTGCAGCTGACGTAAAACCATAGCGAGATACAGCATGGAAACTAGACCTTCAGCCCACCATGTGTACTGATCATCAACCACCCACTTAAACTAACCCTATATCAATCCATTTCATCCTGCCTACTCATCAATTTCCCTCAGAATTTACCATTCACCTGTTCAGTGAAGAACACCAGAGCACCCAGGGGAAACCCACATGGAGAACGTGCAAACTCCACACAGACAGTGACCGAGGACAGGATAGAACCAGGGTTGCTGGCACCGAGGAAGGACGTTTGTGTGGGCCGGTTTGGCATTGTTGCTTGTGCAGTGATGCTTGTTACGAGATACTCAATGTGAACAACGTGTTGGGACTTGAAATGACCTGTGCTTGTAATGGGCTGTGTTACAGGACGAGGAGGCCCATCAGCGTCGCTGCGAATGTCCAAACCTGGCCGCTCCAACTCGAACGAGGGAGATAGACACGACGGCTTCCCACGGGATGAGGCATTTGTTGGCCCAGGAGGACCTCCCCCCCGGGGTGGAGCTAGGGGCGGGCCCAACTGGAGCCGGAGTGGGAAGAACTCGGTACCACCGTCACGACGAGGACCGATCAGAGGCACCAGAGGGAGATGAGGAAGCAGCACTGAGAGATGGGATTTTACTCTAGCTGCTCTGGGGCGTGTATAGTCTTTCAAACGAACCTTGTGCGAATGGCCCGTGCAAGAATCTGGCCCTGGGAGATGCAGAAACCTTTCCTTTTTTCATTTTTGTACAGCTGGCAGCAGTGTTTGTTGTTAAACTCCAGCAGTTTTAGTGTTGTGAGCTCTGGAGCACTGCCACACACACACACACACGACATGTCAGATCAACGTTGCTCTGACTTGGTGTACAGTTTGTCTCAAGTGTCATTTTGTATGACTACACAATATAATTTGTGCAAAATTTAACCGAAAGATAGAGACCTGGTCTGTTTTTATTTTGCCACATCTTGTTTTACATGCATCACACAGCTGTTGACCTCTCTGAAGTCATTCTCTGAAGTACAGAGAAGAAAATAAAAGTAGGTTTTATCCACTGTTTAGGGGCAGAGTTGATTTGGGCAGTAAGATCTGATGCTGATTCTGAGGCAGACATTTGGTAGCTTTAGCTGCCTGCCTTTGCAAATGACCTATGATTGTTTTTGAGAGATGACTGCTGTCTAAGACACCAGAACTGTCTACCCAAACAGCCAAATGTGACTCCTTCAGCAATGGCGCACTCCCTCAGTACTGCACTCATATGTCACTGTAAATAATGCATTCGGATCCTGGAAATGGGGTTGAACTTACTCAGTGGTCAGGCTACCCATGCAGCCAAGTTAAACTGCTAGGGATAATGGAAAGCTACACACTCAGAGTAAAGTTACAGGTAATGCAAAACAAGTCACAAGAACATGGCATCACTCATCCGGGTGTGGGCAGTGCGGTCGCAGGCAGAGAGGTGGAGACTAGGTGGCGACGCATTCACTGAGAGAGTGTGAGACAAGTGTTTGTCATGCAGGCGCAGATGCAGGCAGCGCTGATGCATTTGTGCTTACCTATTGATGATGGAGAGGCAAATAAAAGCCAGCTGTGAGCAATATGGTGGCAATTCCTGGGTTTCATCCATGTAAAAGTACACACTGCCAGACCTGACCAAACTTACCGAAGGTTCAGAGGAAGCAATGGAGATGTACAGTCAAGTTGAAATTGATTGTCTTCTCAGCTTTCCCGAAGCAGATTGCACTCAGGATCTGCGACTGGCTCCCTTCTCCGTTACTTTTCCAATTTGTCCATTAATTAATTTGTTATTGCCCTTCATCACCAAAATTTTATTTGCTGGTCTGTTTTGCCAAGTCCTACAGTGTCCCATACTTAAAAGACAGAAACACTAGCCTTATAACTTTTTTGGTGGTTCTTGTTAGGAACTAGGGTAATTGTTATATGTTTACTTTCAAGATTCTCTTGGGCTCAGCAAAAACTTCACAAATGGTCGGGGCGTTGCAGGTTTTGTATTTGAGATTTAATCTACTCATTTTGCTGGTGCTTCTCAAGACTTGCTGCAGGCAGACCGTGCAACTACTGGAGAAAATGCGTTTGTACTTGAATTGCCAGTGAGCAAAGGCGCAGAGACAATTGGACTCAATTAATTCAACTGGTATAACTTCATACAGATATATTCTGGTCTTCCCACTTTAGTGGGTCACCTGACCACACGTGGAATAGCTCTTATTGCCTGTGTAGTTTTCAAATCCTGTCAATTGTCACCCTGCCAAAATCTCGGGGTGGGCTCTCCATTAGTTGATTTACCCGATCTGCTCCCAAATGTTCATCCATTTTGGTCTGCACTGTGAACTGTGATCCGCAACCTGATTGTGTATTAAAGATCATTTTTGTGAAGCAAAGTCTCATCATGATCCCTTTCCACTGCCGCAGTTCATTTCCAACTCAGTCAGCAAGTATCGCCTGGGTGACCAGATTTCCCTCAACATGAGAAAACGGAGTGAATCTTCATACATCTGGGAACTCTCAACCCCCCATGGACTGTGTTGGGGGTCAACTCGTGTTTCAACATCCGAATTTCACCGATTTTGTCAAATATATCAAATGATGTGCAGTAAAGTTGGGTAAATAGTTCTGATGTGCAAGGATATTTGAGATGTCTTACTGCAACAATGTAAGTCTCTGGTGAGACCACACCATAACTATTATGTGCCGCTGGTTTCTTTTCCTGGGGATGATTATACTTCCGATAGGGGGAGTGGAGTGAAGGCCAGATGGGTGGATCATATGGGGAGAGATTAAACCAATTGTTCCCATTCTACACTGAGTATAAAACCAAAAGAGAGGTTTTCTGGAACATGTAAAATTCCTACAGGGCAGATAAGAGGATGTGCCCTTGTATCAGATGTCCAGAAAAATTCTCAAAGTAAGAGTGGCCCAGTCGGCACCAAGGTGAGAAATTTCCTCACACAGAGGGAGATGAATGTTTCCCACAGTTCTCTATATTCCAGGATTTTGAGGCAATATGGGATTAGTACCGATAAAATAGAGGATAGCACAAGGAGTAATTTTCTTTAATTAGCCATTGAGCAATAGAACACACATGGAGGCTCCTTTCCTGTGGTCTCGTTACAAGTATTTTGAGTTACAATGACATTCTTTGTTTTGCATGCTAGTCATTTAGATCAGATATTATAGATTAATACAATCAAGTCATACTTAAGTACAATAGATGGAGCAAAGGGGAACAGAACGCATCAGTTCCATAGACAAATTCCACTGTCCACAATGGGGTAGAGGTAATCAGACAGTCCCTAAGCTTACGGACGGACAGTTCAGAAGCCCATAACACAGGGGAAGTACTTGTTCCTGGGTCCAGTGATAGGTAGTTTCAAGCTTCTGTATCTTCTGCTTGACCTAGCAGGGGGAAGAAGGAATGACTGGGGTGTGACAAGTCTTTGATTAAGTTGGCTGCTTGCCTGGGCTGTGTAAAGTTTAGATGAAATGAAGTCAACAGTGGAAGTCCGGTATCTAGGCTGCATCAGACTCTATAATTTCTTGCGATGGGGCAAGGGCATCTGTGGCAACCAGTTGGATTTCCGTGGAAGGCAAGCAGAAGTCATGCAGGCCGCCTCAGTGTGGCTGGTTGGTACAAGTGCGCAATGAATGAATGTATGGCCGACGATTAAATCGCCCCCTTTCCTGCAACTTCTACCTCTGTGGCGAGATCGAACTAGAGGCATCTCCTCTAACCAGCGCCTCCGGTGGTCCTGCGGGAAGTATAAAGACACTGTCCATGATCTCGCCCTGGCCCAAACCTTGGCGGTGGGTGGAGAATGCCAGGGCAATTGCCGGCTAGGGATGTTGTGACCAGCCGTAGTAGTCTGGCTGACTTCAGGCAGAAGGAGCAGAGCAGAGGATAGCCCGACACGAGGGAGTGGCCGTGAAGGCCCCCTGTGCCCCTGGTCCAGGCGAGTCAAAAGACCCTTTGAAGGCGTTTGCTCTGAAGTTGATCTGGCTCAGGGATCTGGGCTGTTTACCAGATCTCAGTGGTTACGCTCTCCCTGGGGAAGCCGTCCCGTGAAGTTGCCAAGAGTGCACGGCGGTCGAACGCTCTCCTTTTTTGGGTTGAAAAGAATCCGCAGATTTAACGTCTCCTGAGCAGTTCCCGATTGAGCGAGGCGCCGAGGACCATGACGGGGAGGTGAGGAACTGGCGGCGATCAGCGGCTGAAGGGGCTGTGAGACTGGGGAGAGGGAGAAGACGTGAGAGAGAGATAGAGAGAGAGTCAGTGTGTAGGGGGGGGGGGAGAGAATGAAGTAAACCCGAGTAGCGGCTGTGGAGAGGAGAGTGTGGGGAGAGTGGAGGAAATGGATAGAGGGAGGGTGTGGAAAGGGGAGAAAGAGAGGATGTAGAATGGAGTGGAGAAGGAATGAGAGGCGAGAGTGCATGGTGCAGAAAGAAGGTGGTAAAGAGTATGGGGAGCAACAGAGAGTGAGAGATGGCTGCAGGGACATTGGGTGTCCAGCTCTCAGTTTCCAGAGTTCCACCGATCCTGGATATATTCCTCTGGCAAATAGGACACAACTGTTGAATTCAAGAGGGAGAGAGAGAACGGGGAATGACTGGCCTGTCAGTGTAATGTCAGTGGTGGGGCGTGGGGGAAATGCTGGAATCTACCTCGAAAAACGTAATTACAGAAAAATCTGGAAATGAATGCCTGGATTGAACGGAGTTTATTTACGAAAAGGAAATCGTGTTTCTCTTGAATTCTCTGAGGATATGAGGACGGGGAACCGGTGGTGTGGGGTGTTGGGACTTTTAGAAGGCTTTCAACGAGGTTCTATCGAGGTTAGAGATCAGAAACGAAAGTGTGGGAATAGACAGATCTTTCTCAAGTTGGCGGGCGGTGACTAATCGAGTACCGTTAAGGCCCCAGTCTTCCAAATGAAAGGACCAGTATAGCTGTTAAAAAAAAGGCTACTGATGGGACAAGCCGCGTGACTGAGCAAGGATGTGGTGCATGTAATATAACGTAGAATACACGAGGTTTTTCGCGTTTTTTAAGACTGGGAAGCATTTGTGTAGAAAGCAAACTATGTCATTTGTCTCAATCCACTGGGAGCCAAATGCAGAGGTGTAAACTATTAGGATGGAAAATGGGTTTGTGCCCTCATGATGAAAGGATTTGAGTGCAGGTATAACGTGTCTTGTTGCAGCTGCAAGGCATGGTGAGACCACACATGGAATGACGGAACCGAATTCAGGGGCCAATAGCCCCTATTGTTCTAAAGAGATAGCACGAGGGAGAAAACGCAGTGAGACAGAGTGTACAACAGTCATGGACACGGAAAAATGTGCCAGTATTGCAGGGACGGGTGTGGATGTGTGTCAGTGTAGAGAGGGTGTGAAAGTGTCAATGTTGGGGTGATCAGGTGTGTGTGAGTGTTTACATTGGTGGTTGGAAGTCTATGAATGCACATGTGTGTACATGTACACTGCAGTTTTGAGGTGGGTGTGAATCAGTGTTGGAGTGGGTATGAGTGTCAGTGTGAATATGGTGTGAATCTGTCCAGTAGCTGTGAGTTGAGTGTGTAAGTGTAGGCTTGTGAGCTAGTATGGATGTGAGCATGTAAGAGATGCACTGAGTGTGAGTTAGCATGGGTGTGGACATTTCAGCGTGGAGTGGTTGTGTCAGTGTATAGTAATAGTGAGTGTACATGTGTCGGTATGGTGCACATGAGTTTCTCAGTCTTGGGTATTAGTGTGGGGTTAGTGTGCCATTCAGAGTAGCTGTGAGCGTGTCAGCCCAGTGTACTTTGTGAATGTGTCCTGGTGTTCCCGTCCCCGGCCCACTCCTGTGGGATCGAGTGTGCAGGGTGCTGAGGACAGTGGGACCTCCTGCTGTTGACCGTGGGCCTCGGACCTCGGCTATAGTCTGTAATGCCTTCCACATCCGGTATGACCATGGAGGTGAGCCAGTCCCTGGGTCCGGCTCCCACCTACGGACCCCAGGCCTGGGTATGGGTTGGGAGAGCAGGGTGGGACAGGGCCAGAGTCGTTATGATTCTACTCCCGGCCAGGCCTCTCCTCACCGTGTCTCAGCCACATTTCCCCTCCTCATGGCCAGGCCTCTCACTGTGGTTCAATCACATCTCCCTCAAGTTCAAGTTCAAGTGAGTTTATTGTCATGTGTCCCTGTATAGGACAATGCAATTCTTGCTTTGCTTAAGCACACAGAAAATAGTAGGCATTTACTACAAAACAGATAAATGTGTCCATATACCATGATATAAATATATACACACATGAATAAATAAACTGATAAAGTGCAAATAGCAGAAAGGGGTGGTTTTGTCCGAGCCAGGTTTAATAGCCTGATGGCTGTTGGGAAGTAGCTATTCCTGAACCTGGTTGTTGCAGGCTTCAGCCTTCCTCACTCCAGCAGGGCCTCCCCTTATTGTGGCTCTGTCCCATTTCCCTCCCTCCAGCTGGACTTCTCCTCATTACAGCACGGTCAGATATCCTTCCCTGCAACCAGGCCTCTCACTGTGGCTCAGTCACATCTCTCTCCTGTCAGTGGCCCAAGGGAGCTCGGTGATTCCTGTCAGGAAGGAAACCAGAGGCCGGCAGACAATCTCCTCCACCCGGACTCCCCTCAGGGGCCGGCCCATCACGGGGTGGGCAGGATGTTGTCCAGGGAATCCGGCAGTGCCTGGTCTGGGAAGGAGCAGTTCCGGAAGGCAGGCTGGAGCCAGGCAGGAGGAGCTGGAGAACAGAGCGGATCCATGAAGGCCGTGAGGCTTCGCGAGCTCACCGCCTCCCAGCTCTTCCGCCGTCGCCATGGCCGCCACAGCAGCTTGCTGCAGCTATGGGGGTCCGGGCCCCTGGCCCCGACACCAGGGTAGGTGCCGGACCCCCGGCTGGGGGCTGGTGGATGGGGGGAGGCTCAGCAACACCCCCATCCCCGGTCTGGACACGTCGGAGGTTCCTCAGAGGCCCCTCCCTGCAACCAAGCTCTTTGTTTTGTCTGATGTTTCGTGTAGGTCTGGATTGTGTGGGAGGGGTTGGTTAGGAACACCCTCATCAGCACTGTGGCCTCTTCACTGAGGAACCAGTGGGTTAGGGGAGGGCAGGTGTGATGACCATTGTCTGGGCCTAGCCAAGGAGGTACAGCTGCTGAATGAGCGGCAGCAGATGGGGAAGGGTGGTTGGAGGAGGGCGAGGGGAGAGGAGTGGAGGACAAAGAGGTGAGGAGTGGGGAACAGATCGGTGTGAGGAGGGGAGTGGAGGGGGGCAGAGGGGAGTGGGTAGGTAGGATGAAAGAGTAAGGGAGAGGCTGTGGACAGATGGCTGGAGGAATGGAGGGGGAGGAGATGCAGGACAGGCATTGGGGGGAAGGAAGGGGAATGGACTAGGGAACAGAGGAGTGGGGGATGGTGGGGAGAGACAGAGAGGTGGGGGGATGGAGGGGAGTAGAGAATTTGGCCAGAAGGGGGAGGGGAGAGGGAGGGATGAGGAATGGGTTATGGAGGGGGATGGAAGGGAGGATAGAGGGAAAAGGATGACCTAGGTTTGGAGGGAATGGAGAGGCGGAGTAATGGATAGGGATGGGAGAGGGGTCTTGATGAGGAAGGGAGGAAGAGGCCCGGATGGAATACTGTGCCTCAGTCCCTGGGTGGGGAGGGGGAAAGTTAATCCCTGGAGCTGGAACCTTTGGGGTTGAGTGTTTGCTGAATGGTGTGGGTGCTGAGGCTTGTCTGCGGTGAGGCAGTGGGAGGTAGGGCTGGGTTGAATGGCACTTGTACTGCTATTGGTATTGATTTATTACTGCTATGTGTATCGAGAATTTGAAAACGGTGTCTTGCTTGTTATCCAATCAAATTAAACCAGAGTGAGGAATATAGTGTTAGAGCTAGAGACATTGAGCAGTCTAAAAAGTGTAAGAGCCGCAGTGAGGTAGGTTGGAAGATCGTAACCACACCCTGAGCTTATGAGAGGCCCATTCAGTAATCTGGTAACATCAGAGAAGAAACTATTCCTGAAGCTGTTGTACGTGCTTTCAAGCTTTTGTAACTTCTGCTGGAGGTTTGCCGGTTAATCGGCTTGGTATAGATTATAAGTCGTCCCTAGTGTGTGTAGGATAGTGTTTGTGTATGGAGATCGCTGGTCAGTGCGGACTCGGTCAGCTGAAGGGCCTGTTTCCGAGCTGTATCTCGAAACTAAATTAAACTAATTAGAAAATTATCTCAGCCTTTCATTATACCGAAGGTTTCCATCTCCCTAAGAAGTTCCAAACATAATTGGTATCTGCCTCTACAGCTTCCTCTAAGAAGCAGAGGGTGATGATAACAACCAACTCCCTTGAACCAAGGCCCTTCAACTGGCCTTTCCCATGACCTGAAATATAGAATATAGAGCACTGCAACACAGGAACAGGCCTTCAGCCCACAGTGCCTGTGCCGAACATGATGTCAAGACCATATCTGATCTTCTTTCCTGCACAAAATCCATATCCCACCATTCCCTGCATATACATTTCTATATCTTTCTATATCTATCTATCTATCTATCTATCTATCTATCTATCTATCTATCTATCTATCTATCTATCTATCTATCTATCTATCTATCTATCTATCTATCTATCTATCTATCTATCTTCTATATCTATATAAAACTGTGTGTATGTGTGGCTGTGTGTGTTTCTGACGTGGCTGCCAGCCTTTGATTCGTTGCCACGACAACACCCGACCCACAAACGCCCTGATTTTTTCCATTTCGGTAGAGATTTCACTTTTCATTCCAAGTATCCATTCCTCATTAAATGTTGTCGTGTTTATGTACACATTTTTAATCAAATCCTTCTCCCCCACCCCACTCACTCATTTTGTCGCCTCCTGCTGGCCAGTGACCATAACGGCTGCTGGCGCCCGCATCTCGCTCAAATATGCCATTTAAAAACAGCCGCACTGCTGATTCCTCAGCCGCTTGAGTTGGAGGACCACGTCTCCCTTGGGGGCTACGGGTAGGGAACCGCTGCGTTGGGGGAGCAGACGCAACGGGTCTGCACTTGGTCTTGTGCCTATCTAAAAGTCTCTTAAATGCCACTATAGTATCTGTTCCAGACACTCATTAATAAACTGGCCCCGCACATCTCCTTTAAATTTTGCCCCTCTCATCTTAAAGCGATGCCCACTAGTGTTTGATATTTCCATCCTGGGAAAGGGAAAAAGGTTCTGATTATCTACCCAATCTATACCTCTCACAATTTTATATACTTCTATCAGGTCTCCCCACAACCCTTCCACTCAGGGCCTTAGTTCAATGGAGTTGGAGTGTTATAGTCACCCTTTGCTTCTTACCATTGTTAAAGGAAGCTGTAGATGCAGATACAATTACAGTAAGTCTTTCAAATGACAAACAATCCAAGTCTGTCCAAACTCTCCTTGCACCTAATACCCCCTATCGAGGCATCATTCTGGCAAACTTCCTCTACACCCTTTCCAAAACCTCCACATTTTTCCTGTATTGGGCCGACCAAAACTGTACGCAATACTCCAAATACGGCCAATCAACGTCCTACAAAGTTGCACTTTTATACTCAATGCCCTAATCAATGAAGGCAAGCATACCAAATGCCTTCTTTACCACTCAATCTACTTGTGTTGTCACTTTCAGGGAGTTATGGAATTGGAACCCAAGTTCTATTCTCTATTCTGCCCTTGCATATTAACATTCTGCACCCTCTGTACTTCTGTGAGATACCCAGACTCACTGTGCCACAGCGTCCTTCAAATGTTCTCCATTCAACTAATTTAACTGTTAATCTTCATCTTTCTAAAATGAATAACCTCACCTTGCCCTGCATTAAAGTCTATCTGTGCATTTTGTGCCTTCTCATCAACCCATCAATATCTCCTCATATACAGCCTTTGTCCTCCTGGTAACTTGTCTCCACACATATTTATATCCACTGTACCCTCAATCCTTCCTCCAAGACATTCACACACATTGTAAACAATTGTATTTCAGCACAGCACTGATCCCAATGCCACCAACAGGTTGCAAGTAACCAGCCGGATAATGCCCCCCCCCTTATCCCTACCCAACATTTATTAGACCTATCTTCCTATTCCTATTAGCACATGAAGTAATCTGGAGATTACTACTCTCGAGGTCCTGCTTTTTAGCCTTGGTGGAAAGGAAATGCAGCACATTTATGACCGTTTATAGCGATAACGTGGAGGCAACCAGGGAACTATTGGATCTGGTTCTGGGCAATGAGGCAGGTTTAATAAATGACCTCAGAATAACTGAGCCCCTGGCAAGCAGTGATCATAACACGCTGGAAATTTGTGCTCAGATTGAGTAAAGGAAAGTTGAGTCAGAAGCAACTGTGTTTAACTTAAGTAAAGGGAATTACGATGGAATGAAAAAAGACATAGAGTGGTAGAGTAACCCGGCAGGTTAGCAGCATCTTAGAATACAGATTGATTTTTGGTTGGGACCATTCTTCAGACTGGAAGAAAGGTCGCGATCCAAAAAGTTATCTATTCATATTCTCCAGCGATACTGCCTACAAATGCAGCTCCTGGTTTCTACAATGGAATGAGTTTAGACTTTAGAGATACAGCGCGGAAACAGGCCATTCGACCCATCGAGTCCACGCCGACCAGCGATCATCCCGTACACTAACACACTTTCCTGCATACAAGGGACAATTTTACAACCTATCGAAGCCAATTAACCTACAGATCTGTACGTCCTTGGAGTGTGGGGGGGGAAACTGGAGCACCCGGGGAAAACCCACGTGGTCACAGGGGAAAAGTACAAATTCCTAGGGAAAACTAAGGGAAGGAATGTTGTAAGTGGAAGGAAAATCTCCCAAACATTCCCATACTGACCTGCCCTCAAAATCTCCCAAACCCCCATACTGACCCCCCCCCCCCCCCCCCCCCCCCCCCCCCCCCCCCCACCATCCACCATCAGAGTGAGACCACACGCAAACTGCAGGCACAGTATCTCTTAGGCAGCCTACAATCCAGCGGTATTAATATTGATTTCTCTCATTTCAAGCAACCCTTGCATTCCCCCTCTCTCCGCACCCCGTTTCGCATCCCTTAGTTATCATCCCCTCCACAGCCAACAGTGAATTGGAACAATGGACCATTGTGGTCATCGGTGCCGGCTCGGATCTGTTCTGTACCCTTTCATGCCTCTAGTTTCCCTCTCCCCCGATTCTGAATCTGAAGGACTCGACTCGAACGTCACCTATTTCTTTTCTCTAGAGATACTGCCTGACCCGCTGAGTTGCTCCAGCCTTTTGTGTCTATCTTCAAAATAAAAATTTATTTCATAGGCCATTCCAGCGCACCAGCTCCAGTCCAAAACGGCAGAAATTCTCCACATCCCTCCACTTCTTGCTCCTCGTCTTTTCACAATTGTTCAAAGAACAACCATCTGTTTACCCCATTACAGCTGTTTATTCCAGGTGTAACAATGTTCCCGAAGGTGGGATAATGGAGTAAGCTCAGTGGGGTATCCAGCTGGAGGGAGGGGCGGTCCGGGAGAGGTGTGAGCCGGTCCGAGGGAGGTGGGGGGTGAGCAAATTGGGGATGAACCGTAATGAGAGCGATGAGTCCGAGGGTGGGGGATGATCCGGCCGGTCCGGGGCAGGGCACCGCCATGGTGGAGCCGAGACGAGGGTTGCGTGAGGAAGCTTCTTTCCCGGGGACGGGCGGTGCCGCGACGCCGACTGTGGTCAAGGTGGGGATTGCTGGCAGTGTTCTGTGTGCAAACACCAGCAGTCGTGCAGTGACTGGGTCTCCACATCAACCCCAGGGGCTGGGTGGGGCCAGCTGATCCTCACCTGTACTGACACAAGGCAGCTTTCACCAGCGCGGTGGGGTGGGGGGCGAGGGAGACACATATGCTAGTTAAAGCAAGGTACAAAGTGCTGGAGTAACTCAGCGGGTCATGCAGCATCTCTGGAGAACATGAACAGGTGACGTTTTAGGTCGGGACCCTCCTTCAGACAGATTGTAGTGGTGGAGAGGGTGACGGGGGAGAGAAGTCTGGAAGAGAGATGAGGGTGGGACAAAGTCTGGCAAGTGATAGGTGGATAGAGGTGTGAGTTTGATTAACAGATGGTTGGACAAAGACCAGAGGTGTGAGATAAGGAGATAAGGAGAGAAATAGCATGACATGTGAAGCAAGAAAATTAAGTATAGGTGGAAGGGGATGGGAGAAGGTGAAAGGGTGAACTGAGTGCTTACACATTTGCGGCACATGGACGAGCAGGTAAAAATAGAGGGGAGGGGTGTTTGTAGATTAGTTATATACAATTGGAGAATTCAATTTGTTGGGTTGTAAGCTATCCAAGTGGACAATGAGGTGCTGTGCCTCCAGTTTGTGTGCGGCCTCATTATGGTGATGGCCCAGGACAGAAGGGTAAATATGGGTAGGGAGGAACTGCAGATGCTGGTTTAAATCGAAGATGGACACAACAAGCTGGAGTAACTCAGCGGGACAGGCAGCAGCTCTGGAGAGAAGGAATGGGTGAGGTTTTGGGTCGAGACCCTTCTTCAAACTGAAAGTCATGGGAAAGGGAAACCAGAGATATAAACCGTCTTTCGTTATATCTCCCATTTCCCTTTCCCGTGACTTTAAGTCTGAAGAAGGGTCCCCTCCTGAAAGGTCACCCAGTTTTTCTCTCCAGAGATGCTGCCTGTCCCGCTGAGTTTAGTTCAGCTTTTTGTGTCTCTCTAAGGCAAATATGGGAAAGCGGAAAGGAATCAGATGGGACTGGAGGTGGGATCACATTGAAGACAGAGAAAGAGAGAGATGTAGTGGGAGAGGAAAAAGAACAGGGAGGGGAAGGGGGTTGAGGGGGAGAGTGAGAAGGTGACGGGGAGAGAAAGATGTAGTGGCAGGGAGAGGATGAAATGGGAGAAAGAGGGAGGAAAAGAAAGTAATAGATGGTGAGGGAGGAGAAGGAGAAGAGAAAAGAGAGGGTGGAGGAAGAGTGAGTGAGGGAGGGAGGGGTACAGCAAGATGGAGGGAGATGGAGTTACAGTGTCCTCTGACAGTCAGACACGCGGTGTGTGCGCCCTCACCGGCTGGTTGGGTCCGGTGTTAGTGTATGATCAGTCCGCGGCCCGTTGCAGTGCTATGTGGACTGGTCTGGACTAACCAGTGTCCTCTCTCACCACCTTGTGCAGTAACATGGCGGACGCGTTGGCCAGTGCTACCTGTGGCCACTGCCGCTCGCACTTTGACCCCACGGAGCGAATTGTCAACAGCAATGGGGAGCTGTACCACGAGAAGTGCTTTGTGTGTGCGCAGTGCTTCCAGCAGTTCCCAGGAGGCGTGTTTTATGAGGTAAGACCCACACATCTTTCTCCCAGGGGCCGACAGAGTCATACGTTGAATCCCCAACAGAAGGTTGTGTTGCAAGTGCTGAGAAATGGGATGAGTGTGGAGCTACTTGTGCCAGCATGGAGTCAGTGGGCCGAAGGGCTTGTTTCTGTGACTCTGGAACCAGGAACACTGGCTGGGCTGGGTCACTGATAAATAGAATTATACTGCAGATGCCGGAAATCTGAAATAAAACCCGATAATGCTGGAAACACTCAACAGGTCATGCTGCATCTGCGATGACAGAAACGGGGTTAATGTTTCACATCCGGGATCTTTTTTCAGAACTGTGAAAGAATCAATACGCTCAACTCCCTCCAACACATAACACCACTGGCCCATGCACGAGGGGCGATTTACAGCTGCTGATTAACCCACCAACCCACAAGCCTCTGGCATGTGGGAGGAATCCAGAGCACCCTGGGGAACTCACACGGTCTCACAGAGAACATACAACCTTCAAACTGACAGCATCCGGGGTCAGGATTGAACCAGGTTCTCTGGAGCTGTGATGCAGCGGCACTACCAGCTGCGCACTATGGCACCCATTAAATGTCAGGAGTGTGCTCATCACGTTCCCAATGTGAACTCACGCTGCAGGTCCTTAGACCTTTCCTTCTTGTGCTTCACACCCTCATCTCTGGAGGATAATTCTGCAGACCCTCTCCCTCCTGATTCCCAAGGCACCAGGCTCCCCTTGAAACCAGCTATCTCTGTGCCTGCCTGACATCCCCAGGCTCAGGGCTCCAGCGAGCTGATGATTCTTCTTTGCTTTATTTCAGTTTGAAGGAAGGATGTACTGTGAACACGACTTCCAGATGTTGTTCGCTCCCTGCTGTGGACAGTGTGGTGAGGACTTAATTCCAGCTGTTTGTCAGTGAGGATCAGTTTGTGTGCGTGCGTGCATTTGTGTGCGTGTGTGTAAGGCTGGTCACACCTGTTATGTATGTGTATGTCAGTTTATCTGTTTATATGAATGTGAATGTGTGGCATATCTACACGTGTTTCCATGTATGTCGTGCCCTTGTGTGTATTTCACGTGCAAAATGTGCTGGTGTGTGTGTGCGTGATGTGCTGGTGTGTGTGTGCGTGTGCGTGATCTGCTGGTGTGCGTGTGTGTTTGTTTCGTGTGCATGATGTGCTGGGTGTGTGTATGTTCCGAGTGCGAGATGTGCTGGTTTGTGTGTTGTATGTGAGTGAAACACTTGTCTGTGTACTCTACGTGTTGCGTGTACTGCTGTGCGTGTCTGCATGTATATATGAACGTGTATATAAGCAAACGTGCGTGGACACGGGTCTTTGTGCATGTGTACGTTCCCTTGCATCTCTTCATCTGTACCAGTCCCTTCCCTCTTCACCAAACGTATCCGCTCCATTGATATAATTTACCCTTTCCTCTCTGGTTCCTCCACCCTGCTTCTCCTGCAGAGATGATGACAATATTGGGAGGATAAGAAATGGGACCAATGTAGTAGATTAAATGAGTGGTTGATGGTCAGCATGAACTAAGTGGGCCGAAGGGCCTGTTTCCATGCTGTATCTCTTTATGTATCGTTTTTTCTGGTCATGTCTGTGACAGACTCCTGCAGGTCTGTGCGGGATGACCTTCACTGTTGGGTGTGGACATCCACATTCTTCCTCCACCCTACACTGTGGGAGAGGGAGGCAGTGGCACACGGCGGGATTGTTGCCGGCGTCTCTTGGGTATTCACTGCCTTTCCTTGTGCCTGTCCAGGAGAGTTTATCATTGGCCGTGTCATCAAGGCAATGAACAACAACTGGCACCCGGACTGCTTCTGCTGCGAGATCTGCTCGGTGGCCTTGGCGGACCTGGGTTTTGTGAAGAATGAGGACAGGTAGGCTCACAGCCCAGCGGGCAAGATAAACACACTGGGGTTTTCCGTGTCTGTGGAGGAGGGTCTCAGAGATCGCAAGTCCATGGGCCTGGAGGAGATCATCAGGCCTTGGCCTGGACACTCAAGGTGTGGTTGGCCATTATTTTGCATGGAAATATTTGATGTGTGACACAATGATAGAAACACTCACCAGGTCAGGCAGTGTCTGTGAGGAATGAAACTGAGTCAATACTTCAGCTGTTATAGAGTCATTCAGGGATACAGATGGGAAGCAGGCCCTTCGGCCCATCAAGGCCACGCTGGCCATCAACCACACTTTACACTAATCTTCACTGAGCCCATTTTTTATTCATCCCTCATGCTCATCCTCGATCCTACCAATCACCCACCCACCCACGAGGGGAAATTTACAGTGGCCAATTAACCTACTAACCTGTATGTCTGTGGGACATGGGAGGGGAAACCCATGTGGTCATGGGGAGAACATATAAACTCCACGTAGACAGCACTGGAAGTCAGGATTGACGACGGTTCTCTGTGAGGCAGCAGTTCGACTAGCCATGACATTGTGCCATACTTGATGGGTTTCTCTCTCCATGGATACTGCCTGACCAGCTGAGTGTTTCGGACTTGCTCCCAGCCTGAGCGTGGTTTCCCCTGGCAACAGTGAGCTGCACTTCCAATCGATTGAACAGAGCTGAGGTGTTGGTGTTGAAGGGGAGGGGTAAATATTGAGCTGGAACCTGAGTAAGCCTCTGCTTTTCCACAAATCCATAGCAGCTTGCTGAGGTAGAGCAGACCTCTGCTGAATGGTATTGCGTTATGTCCTGCAATATTTGCCTGGACTGTAGTTCCAACTCCAAGCTGGTGGAGGCTCCATTCATATTAAAAGAACCAGGGGCCACAGTCTTAGAATAAAGGAGAGGTCATTTAAAACTGAGGTGAGAAAAAACTTTTTCACCCAGAGAGTTGTGAATTTATGGAATTCCCTGCCACAGAGGGCAGTGGAGGCCAAGTCACTGGATGGATTTAAGAGAGAGTTAGATAGAGCTCTAGGGGCTAGTGGAGTCAAGAGATATGGGGAAAAGGCAGGCACGGGTTATTGATCACAATGAATGGCGGTGCTGGCTCGAAGTGCCGAACGGCCTCTTCATGCACCTATTTTCTATGTTTCTAAAAGGAAATGAGGTTACCTGCTGCCATTTTTCATCCGTTTTTATTCACAAATAACTTTTTACACACAAAGAATTTTGTTGATGCAGAAATGATGGTCTCTCCTTACTTTTCGAAAATGATAGTTAAGTTGTTAAAAAAAAGACAAATGTATCGATCAATGGAAATATTGTACACAAATCAAAATAATATACAGGATAATCATTATCTGGGCAAACAGCAAAAAGCTTGGTCTGATCGTGCGGAGCAGGAAGTAGTCAGACCCTTGTGCCGCAGGACTGGAGCTGATGTATCAGACTACACGTGGCAACAATACAACTCTCTTGTAGTCTCTCTCACAGAACAAACATGATGAGTGCAAGTTGTTACACCGAGTGTAAGAGTGAGGGTCAGGTGTGTTATGACCAGAGTAACAGTGAGACCAAACAGAGGTTCGCTGATAAGACAAACAGTAAAAAAATATACAAAGTGATTGGTGCCAGCCATTGAACAACTCATACCGAGTCAGGTGATTGTGATATAGAGGGGTAGAAGGTGTGAAAGGTTGGGGGTGTGCGTGAGGGGGGTGATTGTGAGGATGTGAAGGGTGGGGATGAGATAGGCTGGTTTAGCCACAGAGCCTGGGGGTGGAGTGTTGGCTGGGTGATGTACACTGAGAAAGCTGAGGTCAAGGAGCTGTAACACTGGGAGCGTTACAGATGGAATGGTGAAATATTGGGAATATCATCGGAGATAATATTGTAACACTGTGAATGTGATATTGTGACTGAGAATGGTGTAATGATAGGGGTGTAATGCTAAGAGTGTTGGTGACGGTGTTTGTTGTACAAGGGTTAGACAGCAATTGTGCATTTTATGTAACTTTAAGTCTGGAGAATATGATTGTTATCATTTCTCATTGAACTGACTTAACTTGCAATGAGCAGGTATACAAAGTTAGGCATCGTATCATGGGCAGGGATGTGGGTTCCATGGTTTGCCTGGTGAGAGAAAACCTTCCAATGTTCCCACGTTGTCATCTACTGTAAAAAAATACCGGCATCCAATATCAAATAAGAGAAGAGGCTTAAACGACTCTTAGACGGGCAGGGATGTTGTGGAGGCTTTCCCAGCCATGCTAAAGGAAAGGACCAAAGCATGTGGGATAAATGGGACCAAGCCATCAATGTCCAATCAATCCTCTCACATTAGTGCTGCCCCTCTGCCCACAGAGCTATATATGTGGGGCTACATACAGGAAGCCTATGTAAGTAGTCTGGAGTTTCCAATTATGAAAACAAAAATCAGAGGTATGGGGCTGGAACTTTGATACTGTGTACGAACTGAGTATTAGAGATATCGGTTGCTGGTACAGGGAGAGTTATTGAAAATTAATTAAGATGCTGAAGCGTTATTGGAAGAATTGGTGATGAAGGGGACAGAGCGAGGATTCTCACTGGGAGGAGATGTTCAGCTGAAGGATTGGGACAGCCCTGACCATGATGGGCTGAATGGCATCACTGAGTGCCATGCTTGCAGTAATTGAACGATACCCTTTGTTGAGTTGATTTCATTGTACAAGTTGATTGCAAATGCTGCTGGAAACTAAAACCAGCCGGAAAGGACTTCAGCTCCTTGAGGAACAGCAGAGTAATCATGGACCTGAACACAATGAAACTGAAGGCATGTCAAAACCCACGCCCAACATTTGCTTTAAAAACTTACTTTTGCCTGCTGTCAGTGAGCAGTGGGAAAGAGCTGTGGATTTTGTAAAAAAAAAACCAGTACAACAGTACTGCTGCACAGAAAACAGTCCCACTGCAGGCAACCAATGTGCTGAAATAATTACCACACCATGTCACAGTCAACACAGGAAGAACAGTCAATGACAGGATATACTCAAGCAGCACACTAACCCTGCTGTAGACGAGTTCAGCCAATGTGTGGCCGCTTTGTAACATTTAACAGGATGTGGTGTGCATTTGTTTATTTTCTGGTGGATTTGGTCCATGGCTCTACATGCTCAATGTCTTCCCAAAGCAAGGTGGACACATCGATCGACCCATTAGTTAGAGCTGATAACCAACCCCATAGAGATAGCAAACTGTGTGAAGGGGACCCGGTGTTGAAGTGGATTCAGTGGCAGGTTGATGCTAAGCAACAAGCAGCCAGGGAGCAGTTTCTTTGTCCGTACAGAGTTTGTACGATCTCCCCGTGACCACGTGACGTTTTCTCCAGGTGCTCCAGTTTCAGCCCACACTCCAAAGACATACAGGTTTGTAGATTAATTGGCTTCAGTAAGTTGTAAAAATTGTTCCTAGTATGTAGGATAGTGCAAGTGTACGGGGTGATCGCTGGTGGGTCGAAGGGCCTGTTTCCGCACTGTATCTCTAAAGTCTAAAAAGTCTAAGGTAAAGATGATCAGATCCCATGCAGCACTGGCTGACCTGGGGAGGTGAAGAAGAATCCATCGCTCAATGGGATTCTGCACTCTGCCTGGGGAAAGAAGCTTGCTTTGATTTCTTCCTTCAGTTTGACAAATGCCCGTAGACTGACTCTACGTTTAAATTTACAAGTTAAAGAACATTTTGCAGGGCAATTGTGCTAATTCCAAGAGCCCAGCTTGACACTTGCTGGAAGGGTCTGTAGCACAAGAACTTTGTACCCCTCCCGCACTGCCTCCAGAAGAGGGAAAGTAGTCTTCTGGGTTGTTTCCCATCCTCCTGCCCTGTGGCTGGCTGTTCCCCAGTTGGCCGAGGGATCCGTTGTATAATTCACGTGCAGAACAACTGAGAAAACTACATCCCCAACTTGCCCACCCGACTGTCCATCCCCACCCACCGCCCACCCCGCTCCCACACCCTGCACCACCACCTCACCCCACGGCAGCTCAGGGAAAGTTTGTGTTGATGATTCCAGCATCACCATTTTTTTTACAGTTAGCTCCTTCATTTAGGTTGTCTCTCAATGTCAAGATCAGCGACACAGGTCCATAAATGCAGCTGCTGTTACTGTGTCCATCTGTGATGTCACCTAGAATAGGATATTTCAATGATAACATCTGCCGAGTGCCAGCCTCCAAAAAATCAGGTATCGTCCTGGGTCTATTCAGAGTTTCACAGATGAGTTCTTCCACACCTATCTCCGTCTCACTCCAAACGCCAACTACAGTCCCACAGGTGTGATTTCACAATGGCTACAGGTTCAGCACTGCGGACCCATTGGGCTGTCTCTGGTGTCACACTGATTCACATCAAATCGATTTGCATCATCAGATGCACTCTTCAGCATGTCCATATTGTAATGACTTAGATATTCACCTTGTGAATTAACAAATTCAACTTAACTGCTTAACAAATACGCGCAGACATCAATCTGACACACAAACACAACAACTACCACTATACACATACAAACCTTGTATACAACAACCTTGCACCTACACTACAATCACACGCACTTACAAACATAGACTCTAACTTCTCACACATACTTCTACCTCACATTCATACACACCAACCAAACACATACTAAAAACGTATACATGTCTCTCACTCACACACGCAACAATCTGTCAAACCAAATGTGTGGGAAGGAACTGCAGATGTGGGTTTAAACCGAAGATAGACACGAAAATCTGGAGTAACTCAAGCGGGTCAGTCCAAATGCAAATTGGAGGAACAGCATCTTATATTGGGCAGCTTACAACCCAGTGGCATGAATAGTGATTTCTCTAACTTCAAGTAAGCCATGCATCCCCTCTCTCTCCATCCCCATCCTCATCATCATAATGGTTTCACTGTTGTCCTGTTGAGTTTCACTAGTTGTACAACTTGTTATTACTTAGCCTAAGCCAACTATGGACCATTGTGGGCTCCACCTTTGTTTGATCATCGTTACTTTTTGCATATCTTTCATTCATTCGTTCTATATCTCTCTAAATCACAATCGATATCTCTCATTTCCCTTTCCCCGACTCTCAGTCTGAAGAAGGGTCTCGTCCCGAAACGTCTCCCATTCCTTTTCTCCAGAGATGTTGCCTGACCTGCTGAGTTACTCCAGCTTTTTGTGTCTTTCATTGAATCACTCATACCAGCCTGACACACACTAGTCTCATACACACAACATGCTCACATACATAGACATGCCCAAACCCCACCCGCACATGCACACACACACGCACACATGCCAACATGCTCACATACATAGACATGCCCAAACCCCACCCTCACATGCGCACACACACACACACACACACACACACACACACACACACACACACACACACACACACACACACACACACACACACACACACACACACACACACACACACACACACACACACACACACACACACACACACACACACACACACACACACACACACACACACACACACACACACAACATGCTCACATACATAGACATGCCCAAACTCCACCTGACACACCATTCACACCCCCTACTGGCTGACTGTGGTATCGGGGGGCAGTTGCTCGGCGGCAGAGCTAGAGCTCGGACTTGCCGCTGAGCGAGCTCTCGTTGGTCTTGGTCTCGTGGCTGACGGACTGCGTCCTCTTCCTACGGCCGCATACGAAGTGGCAGAATCGCTCGCGGAACTTCTCGCCGACGAAGAAGTAGACGATGGGGTCGAGGCAGCTGTTGAGGCTGGTGAGGCAGGAGGTGATGCGGTTGCTGAGGGCCATCAGCCGCCGCTGCCGGCAGCCGACCTGCGCCGTGCCGCTGGTCAGGATGTAGAGGTAGCGGTTGATGTGGTACGGCACAAAGCAGATGAGGAAGATGGTCAGCACCAGGATGATCATCTTGATGGCCTTGTCCTTCAGGTGCCTCTCGATGCGGTTGCCCCGGCGGAGGCTGTGGATGATGAGCAGGTAGCAGGTCACGGTGATCACGAAGGGAACCACAAAGCCCACCGTCAGGGGCACCAGGGCGAAGGTGGAGGTCTTCTCGCGGTAGAGCTGGAGGCAGACGGTGGTGGTGTTGCTGCTCTGCAGGGTCTGCGGCGCTCCCAGCATGGGAGCCACCCCCACCACCACCAACACCCACAGCGCCACACAGGCCATGTTGGCATAGAGCGGCTTTCGGAAGCGCATGGACCTGACCGGGTAGACGATGGCAAGGAAGCGGTCGGCGCTGATGCAGGTGAGGAAGAAGATGCTGGCGTACATGTTGAGGTAGAAGAGGAAGCCGGTGATGCGGCAAGGCACCTCGCCGAATGGCCAGTGGTTCTGGCTCAGGTGGTAGACCATGCGCATGGGCAGGATCAGTACGTAGGACAGGTCGGCCACCGCCAGGTGCATCAGGTAGATGTTAGTGGTGGTGTTGGTGTTGTTGTCGCAGGAGAAGACCCACACAGCGAGGATGTTGCCCACAAACGCCAGCACAAACACCACCCCGTAGAAGGAGGAGAAGAAGAGGTTCTCCTCGGCACTCTCCTGACCACACTGTGGACCACTGGCATTGCTGGGCAGGAGGGCGTACGCCATGGTCACCCTCACAGAGTGCAGGCCACGCTCAGCTTCACTGGACGCCTGGAAAACAAGCAGAGGCTGAAGATCAAAACCTGTCCACGCTGGAGGTCAGAAATCAAAGCAGGAAACACTCAGCACACCAGGCAGCATCTGTGGAGAGTGAAACGGTTATCGTTTCTAATCTGAGAACCTTTGCCAGAACCCATGGCTCTGACAATGGAGTCTTGATCCGAGACATTAACTCTGTTTCTCTCTCCACGGATTTGTTCAGTGTTTTCTATCTATTTCCACATCTTGCAGATGGTTGCTGCGATTTGTGAGGCTCATTGCAAACTCACTACTTCTTGTATACTGTGTATATCCGACTAAAGATTCTTTGTTTTTTTTCATCCATTTCCCTTTTGCATTTATGGTCTAAACACATAACCATATAATATAATAACCATATAACAATTACAGCACGGAAACAGGCCATCTCGACCCTTCTAGTCCGTGCCGAACACATAATCTCCCCTAGTCCCATATACCTGCGCTCAGACCATAACCCTCCATTCCCTTCCCATCCATGCACTGTCACTTCCCTCTGTGTAATAAGGACTCTATTTGCAAACTGCTCGGTGTGCATTTTCAATTCTAATGGATGATCATAGACTTTAAATGTGGATTATCTTCCTTTCTCCACAGATGCAGCCTGACCTGTTGAGTATTTCCATCACTTTCCTTTTTTAATTTCTATTCAATACAAACTACTATCAATTGTCAGCGCTGCTGACTGTGCTTTCACTGAACCCCATTATGAAGGCTTCATTGCAAATTGCTAATTGCATTCGCAGAGCTCATTACAGCTGTTCACTGTGAATCGAAACAGTTTCATTACAAACTGCTAACCATGCACTTGCATTAGACAAAATGTGTTAGAAGGAACTGCAGATTCTGGTTGAAACCGAAGATAGACACAAAATTAGACAATTGTTTGAGGGCCAGAGGCAGACTTTGAGCTGTGTGCAATATACACATGATCTTTAAGAGATATAGATGTGCAAGAAGTGTACAAGGAAACATAAAACAATACTGTAGGTGTGTTTGGCTTCTATAATGAATGTTAGCCTGCAGCATAGTGTGCAGACTGTTGAAATAAATCCTACAAATGGTGACAAATGTTTAGTAACATCGCAAGTAATGCAGTAATAAATATGACAGGTAATCTTTGTAGCCCACAATAAGGAACCTATCCCATAATGGTGACTGCAGTATAGTCAGTAATCAGAGCATGTACTATAATTTTAATTTAATGGATTTTGCTGCTTTTATAAATGTTTGAATGTGTGTACACACATATCCATTACCTCAAGTTCCGCATATTTTTAGATAGTTATTAAGATAGTTTAGATAGTTATTAAGAGTCCCTCAACTTTAAACTGCCTCAACACATATCTAGCTGCCTATAATAATCAATATTACTTGCAGAGAGAGATGAATGTAACCTTCACAGTGAGTATGTGGTGTAAGGTCCCCGTTGTAATAAATGAACAGACAGTTAAGATTATGCTAATTGCATAATGATGATTATGCATTGATGAAATGAGCCTGCTGTGATGAGTGGCAAACGTAGTGTGGAATGGAGCTACCACTTGTGGCCAGTAGGGGTCAACACCGCTCAGTCCGGCGCATGACAGAGACACCACATGGAAACAGGCCCTTCGACCTACTGAGTCTGCGCCAACCATCAACTGCCCATTTACTGTAATCCTACGTTGATCCCATTTTCACTCCCTACATTCTCAACATTACCTCCGAGGGTCTAGCACTCGCCTCTACACTAGGAGCAATTTACAGCAGCCAGTACACCTAACAACCCATGTGGCTTTTCGACGTGGGAGCAAACCGGAGTACTTGAAGGTAACCCACACGATCTCAAGGAGGACGTGCAAACTCCACACATGCAGTGCCAGAGACCAGGATTGAACCTGGTTCTCTGGTGCTATGAGGTGGCAGTTCTACCCGCTGTGCCACTGGTGTGCGATTTCTGTGGGCTACAGGGAATGAATGAGGAGAAAGGAGCTTTCAGTGGTATCCATGTGAGTAATTTGTGCTTAAAACTGGACAAAAGTAAAATAAATAGTTACAAAGAATTAGTTATAAAAATAAAAATTAGTCAATAATATCATCACCGGCACAAACAACATAACAACGGAAATTGAATAACTGTGTGCTGGTTGGCTTCAAGGTTTATTTCAGCAACTGCCCTTGTAATGATGGAGTGATGGATGCGAGATCCACACTGCCCTAATATGACAATAGGAAGCAACTGACAATTTTGTCAACATTGAGTTATTGCTTGTTTTAGGGTATTTGAGATATGCTCTACACAATGGTGAACAAAATAAGTCTTCTCTGAGTACAATTTGAAAATATTTATACCAGAGAAGTAAGAAATTCCATCACAGAGAGCTGAAAGAAAAAGACGTTTTCCTCATTTACAAGAAAACGCCTTTCTGTCAGTTGCATCATTTTGTCAAAGTAGGGCAGCATACACCTCAAGACAGACACAAAATGCTGGTGTAACTCAGCGGGTCAGGCAGCATCTCTGGATAGAAAGAATGGTCGTTTCAGGTCGAGACCCTTCTTCAGACTCAAAATCAAGCACCTCATCCTGGATTCTCCTTGGCTTCAGAGGGTGACTGGAGAGCCCGTGTCGGCTGGTCAATGGAAGCTCCTCTCCCCTGGCGTTCAGGAGGGGGAGTTGGCAGTGGGCACCCTCTCGACACCACCTTTACTGCAATTCTCAATCATTTTGCCAATGTGACTGATAAGGTTTTCATTGCAGAGATTCAAACAGGCGAGGACATGGAGAGATGGGAAATTAAAAGAAAGACAAGATGGAGAGAAATGAAAGCCAGTGGTTTGATTTTCAACAGGGCTCCGACTGGCTGAATTTTGAGATGCATTTTGTTAGACTAAGAAAGAAAGCAAAAGACCAGTGAGGGTCGACACATCCCACACACGGTGACTACAAATCTAACAAAGAGTTGTGAGACAAAGAACAAGGACTCAGGATTTCTCAGCAAGCTGCTGAACTCTCTCGTTGCTTACTCTGCACAGGGTGCCTGTCGGAAAGCACTGGATAAGATTCAGTTACCAGAGATAGAAGCTGTTCCGCTAAAAAGAATGCAAGGAATGCTTTGCTCAGACCCCGAGCCCTCCTTCATCCTCCTTTGGCCAGCGGTTCAATGGAACAGCCCCCAGACAGGGCCAGACTGAGGTTGAGTTTGTAATGACTCTTGGAGGCGTTCTCTGATACCCTACTCAGACAATCTTCAAACATTCTTCAAAGCGACTTGGAGAGACTCGGGGGGATTCTGTAGTGACTAGGGATCATCTGACACAAAGCACCTTCTCACCAGAATCAGGCAGGCTGATGGAGAAAGACCAGCTGCATCTCTCTATCACTCTTCTTCCCCTCTCTCTCGCTCTATGTGCTAGCTCCTCTTTCTTGCTGTCTTTTGGATTTTCCCTTCTGCACGCTCTTTGTTCCATTGTAGATTTAGAATTTCCATGTGACATAGAGCAAGGCTATTCAGTACTTTGAGTCTATGCTGGCTCTCAGAGTAATCCCATTCCCCAGTCACCTATTCTCACTAGGAAGCCCATGTTCCCTCTGACTCGACCCACAAACTCGGGACAATATTCAGCATCTGATTAATCGACTGACCGACATGTCTGGGATGTGGGAGGAAAGCAGAGCAGGTGAGGGAGTATGTGTGAACCACACAGACAGCTCCGGAGGTCAGGACTTGTCTCTTCCTTGTCTCTTCCCCTTGCCAATGTATTTTTCCCTTCTCTCTCAAACCTCTTCCTCTCCTCTTCCCCAGCTGCGTCGCCCTAGCTTGAGCTGTCTGAGTGGTCTGGCAGGAGGTGTGGGGGGGGGGGGAGATAATGGTGGTGAGTGGTGGATGGGGTGGGATGTAGAAGGGGGATAAAGAACCAAATGCTGCAGTTGGGTGAGGGTAGGAAGGTGGGAGAAACATAGGAGGGGTGGGTGGGCAAAGGGTGGTTTAGGGAAGGCTGAGGAACTGTGCCAGGAGCTACCTATTTATCCTAATACCTATTTATCTAATTATTTTATCTATTTATCTATCTACTTAATCTATCTGACAATCCCTAGATATTCCCATCTCAGGGTGTTATTCCATTTTGTTTTCCCCCAGCTCTGATGAGTTATCTATACATCTTCTATGCTGTTTCTCTCCAGTTAATCTGCCTGCTTTCTACAGACTATATCAGTTTGCAAACTTTCCCTGATTTGAAAAGGAGATTATGTGCCTGCTGCTGTATATACTGTTGCATCGAAGTCTGACACACGCTTCTGAAGCTGTACCCTTTGCTCTGCTTACTCCAGCAGCATGAATGTAAACATTCAGAATTTGATTGCTGGTGCCATTGGATTGGCATGTAGTTTGTACGACAAACCTCCTACAATGAGCTTTTGATTGCTCTCCAAGGCTGCATCAAAGTGAGGGTTTGGTAAAACACAGCAAGGTATGTGTTACTGCGCTTTGCTGTGCAAAGTCACAGCATGCAACAAACAGCTCCCTTCCTGAGCTCCAGAGCGCGAGTTTTCTCATCAAGTATTTAAAGTGCAGAATAACACAATTACAGCATTACCTCACTATTGAAGGTTCCTGGAAACTATTAAAGAAGTCAATGAGATAGCAGCAAACATGGGGATGTTTGCACTGAGATAAAAGGATTCCAGGAAAGACTTTGCTGAAACTATTGTTTTGTTGCACGAGGTCCTAAGATAGTTTTTCTCTCCCTTTTTCCTCATCCTGTTCTATGATTATTTCCCCCTGGTTATTACATTCTCTTCTCGCTTGCTCTGGGTCTTGCCTCTCTCTTTCCTCTCTCTATCAGCCTGTCACCGCTTTATTTATCAACCCCCCCTGCCCATTGCCGCCTCTTCCTCTCCCCTCCCATGCCCACCGTCTCCCTTCCCTACCTCTCTCCTCCACGCACAGCAGCTCCCTTTGTTTCCCGCACTGCAAACTGCAACATGCTGCACACTGACTTACCTGCTGCCAGTGACATCCCAGCCGGTGCTCAGCAAGAAAGGGTCGCACGCCTGAATTCTGCCTCGAAATCCACCTGCAGTGTTTATACAGTGAAAGGCGAGGTACTAAATCAGACGAGAGCTGTACATTTCCCAAATACGCTTTCAACCAGAGCTGAGTGAGTCAGTCTGACAGAGGGTGTTTCTCTTTTATAAGTGATACAGCGGCTGGCGACAGGCTATTGTTCAGCAGCCAACAGAGGGAGCTCATTGTTTGCCGTATGAAAAGAATTTCAATTTTTTTTCGCTCCCTAAAAGTTTGATAAGAGGATCTTTATGATTTTTTTTCTGTGTGAATCCTTTATAGGGGTCTTGGAGCGGGTCAATGTTGCTCGGCGTGCTTCACTGTGGGGCTGTGTCACCCGCTGCTCACAATGAGAAGTTTCAGTTCTGGCACATCAGCCCAGAGACAGCGGTGGCAGTGAGGAGGGAGGCTGGGAGGCCTAGCAACCAAGGAAGGCTGCTGAAAAATGCACTGCACTTCTGCGTCTCAGACCCATGAAACAGAGGCGTGTTTAGTGCGCCAGTGCCCCGAGATAATATAATCTCCCTGTCTCGCCCTCATGCTCCACTGAATAAAGTGAGCGCATTCTGTGTGGCCGCTGGGTGGGACAAGGGACCCTTATTTAAGTTAACACAGCTTTAGCCGATCACCTCCTACGTGAATTGGTGGAATTGGGGGTCTAAAAGAGTCGTAGAGCTGCATTACCCCCACCCACTAAGGAACAGGTACGGAATGTGAGGCGATCCTGTACAGTGAATATTGTCTGTGTTGGATCAGTCTGATGAAAGGTCCTGGCTCAAAATGGCATCTGTCCATTCCCTCTACATATGCTGCCTGATCTGCTAAGTCTTTCCAGCTCAACATTCCAGCATCTGTAATCTCTTGTGTTGACAATAACTGTGACACGGAATGGATACAAAGCACAAGTTTTGTAATGCATAACATTTTGTCGGTACTAACTGACATTATCTAATACAGAGTAGAATGCATGCAAGACCTCTCGACTAAGTAACACTGGAACAGGTCCTAAATGATAACTGTCCCTATTAATGGAGGGCAGCTCCCTGAAACAAATTGACCAGTCAACTACAGAGTGGGTCCCAGCTCATGCAAAGTGGATCCTGGACACAACTTGACCCTGTCCATTGCCCAGTGACCCCTTGATGTAAATTGGCCCTATCCATTGAGGATCAGATCCCAGACACTCAGTGTCTGGGACAACAATTTGCCCCGTCCAATACAATGTGAATCTTCGGCTACTGATTCTCTCCAATCTTGAGCAGGTCCTCGATACTTAAAGTCACTCTCCAATGCAGTGCAGGACCCAGAGGTTAATTAACTTTGTGCTGTGTAATGCAGAGATTCAACAATTGATCCCATCCAACATGGTGCATGTCCTGCTCCCAAGTGATTACCATCTGAGCCAAGCGCATTCAAACCTTTTTAAAAACGTTTCCAACACAGACCAGATTCTAGAATTATAGTGGATGAAATCTATAGCTGGGCACTGATATTCTTTAACCATCTATAATCAGGCACTGATGATTTAATGAGCATTAACCAGACGCTGAAGTTTCAACTGTCTGTGACTGGGACTAATATATTCATAATATGTAACTGGACCCTGATATTTTAACATTATCTGGACAATTATGGTTTACTGATCAAGGAACCAGGCATTGATGGTTTAATCAAAATTAACTGGGCACAGATATTTTAATCAGCTATAAATAGACACTAATACTGGGATACATAACTAGATAATGAAGTGCAAATCAGTATTAACCAGCCAATTATGTTTGTTTTTTTTACTAGGCTCTGGTCTTTTAAAACTAAAACTGGATATGGATATTTTAAACATTCATAAGTGAGTGCTGATGGTTTGACCAAGTATAAAAGAGTTCTGATGTGTTAATCATTTATGTCATTATCAGCATTAATCAAACACTGAAGTTTTAAACCACATAACTCAGGGGCAATGTTTGAATCCTCTGTAATCACCCATTGATGTCTTTAGTCATGCTAATCAAAGCACAATTTCCTAGGTTTATGAGCCTCCCCCCCAGCCTAAAGTTCAACTTTATTAACATATGCACAAGTCTGGTGAAAGGTACAGGTACAATTTAAATCTTGCTTGGAACACCTTCACAGGTCCATAGACAGACAAATAAATAAACCAGCATCTGCAGTTATTTCCTGAACATAAAAACAGATTACACATTACATTCTAAAAGCAAGAAGACTGTATAAAAATCAAGACATTAATGCAAAAACATGATTAGAAAATAAACAAGTCCATGTTAAGGCAAGAGGTGTGCTGTAGTGATCCGTTGCTGAGGTATGTTGTGATAGGTTTGTTTAAGAACCTGATTGTTGTAGAAAAGTAATTGTTCTTGAACCTGGTGAGGTGGAACGTCAGGTTTTTGTACCACCTGCTCGATGGTTGCAGTGAGAAGAGGGCATGGTCTGGATGGGGATCCTTGATGATAGGTGCTGCTATCTTGAGGTAACATTTCATGTAGATGTAGATGTAGGTCCCGTCATGGACCGGCTGAGACCACCACACTATGTAGCCTCTTGTATTCCTGTGTGCTGGAATTTCCATATCAGGCAATGCTGCAACCAGTCAGGGTACTTTCCACAGTACATCTGTGGAGGTTTGCTGGAGTACTTCGAGACATACAGAACTTCTTTAAACTTCTAAGAAAACAGAGAACTACCTTCTTTGTGGTAGTCTTGGCCCAGGACTGGTCAAATTCTCAGGTTTCAGTTCAAATTCTCAGGTTTCAGTTCAAATTCTGTCCAAACAATAACAAACAAATAATTATTTCCTGTTTTAATACTGTAGCAGTGTAGCTTGTCTTTTATGTATACCAATTTGTTTCAACATTTATCAGTCCTGGAATCTCAGTAGACGGGAGTCTACATTCTAGCCATCCTCCCTTGACTTCAAAGCTTCCCCGCTTTACAAACTAAATTAAACTTTTATCATAAACAATAGCTGTTTGACTTCCCTGTGCATTAAACACTGACATTCAACTATGTCGACAACATTCATTTGATTTGCTTTTCCGGAACTGAAACCAGGGTATTAAAAAAAACTTAGGAAATTGTGCTTTCGTTAGCATGGCTGAAAACATCAGTGGCTGATTATAGAGGATTAAAACATTGGTGCCCAATTTACGTTGATTAAAACTTCAGTGCTCGATCAATGCTGACTATAACATGAGTAACTAGATTAACACATCAGTGTCCAGTTATAGGTACACAAAAATGCTGGAGAAACTCAGCGGGCACAGCAGCATCTATGGAGCGAAGGAATTAGGCAACGGTTTGGGCCGAAACCCTTCTTCAGACTGAGTGTCCAGTTATAAATGATTAAAGCATTAGTTATGGATGATTAAAATGTCATTTCATCAACCAAAACACAAAGCAAGATACAGGCCTGAAAACTATCAACTTCATTAGTTTCTGTTTGACTGATAAACAGTAGAGAATATTGGTGTTACAGTAGTGTAGAGGCCAGGTTACTGAATGCATTTCTGGATCTCCAATCCAGAGAAATGTATCCAGATTCTTTCATGGTAGGAGGGGAAGTTCAATTCAAATAATTAAATAAATATGAAATGTTATAAGTGGCTAGTTGTAGTAATGGATTGCCATAATAACTCATCACTCTCACTCTTCATTGTATTGGTATTGATATTGTTTTATTATTGTCACGTACACGAGGATACAGTTAAAATGTGTTTGCGTGTTGTCCAGCCAATTCCTACTATACATCAGCACAATCAAGGCAAGTACAATGGTGCAACGAGACAAATAAACTGAGTGCAGAATACAGTGTTACAGCTACAGAGATGGTGCAGATAAAAAATGTGCAAGGGCTGCAATGCGATAGGGTGGGAGGTCAGGACCACACTTTTTGCTTATGACAGGACCGTTCAGTAGTCTGGTAACAGTGGGGCAGAAGCTGTTCCAGAATCTGGGGGTATGTGCTATCAAGCTTTGTATCTTCTGCCTGATGAGAGAGGGGAGTAATGGGAAAGACCAGGGTGTGAGTAGTCCTTGATTATGTTGGCTGCTTACCAGAGGCAACCAGTGTGCATGGAGTCAATTGGGATGAGGCTGGTTTGTATGATGGAATGGGCTACATCCATAACTCTCTGCAATTTTTATTATCGTGGGCAGCGCTATTGCCAAATTCCCAATAGGATGCTATTTCCAATTGGAAGCCATCTACGGAACATGTGTAGAAGTTGATAATAGTCAATGGAACCATACTCCTTGGTCTTCTGAGGAAGTTGAGGCAATAGTGTGGTCTCTTGGCTTTAACGTGGATGACCCTGGACAAATGGTTGGTGAATTTTATGTTCACTGAGTTGGATGATCAGCCATGATCATATTGAATGGCGGTGCAGGCTCGAAGGGCCGAATGGCCTACTCCTGCACCTAATTTCTATGTTTCTATGTCTTGGAACTTGAAGCTCTCAACCATCTCCACATCAGCACCATTCATGCTGACTAGGGCGTGTAGGACGGCACGGTAAACCAACCTGAAGGCTCGTTCGAGCTGCCCGAAGGCTCGTTGGACGGTGTAACTGGGAGGGAGCTGGAGATGTCAGATGCGAGGAGCTAGGGCAGGTAAGATGGTGAACCAGGGTATTGCCTCGAACGCCTTCCAAGCCAGCTGCCAGCAGCAATCTCCTAGACACAAAGATGACCAGACTAGGAGAGGGATGTCGGTTCGCGGGAACTACTCTAGTACATGGAGCGCATGGACCGACCAGACTTTGGACTTTAAATAATGGCACTAAAAATGGCGGTGCCAGCATGAGTATTATATCTACTGCTGCACCACTGGTCCCCGAAGATCAGTCCCACATGCTAATTGGGTCAATGTTAAATGTTCCTGAACAGTGGATGCACTTTATCATAGATTTTTCTTGGTATTTCGAGCTGGTATTTTCCTGGTTCCCATTGATCGACCCTGTGAAGGTCGAAGACCCATCTCCCCTTCCACACAACTCTGCAGCCGTCAATCTGCAGACTTGACTCGGTTGCTTTCATTCAGTGTGTGGCCAGAAAGAAAGTTAAAGCAATTCTGAGGGTCAAAGGTAAATGAATGCTAAGTGAATCATTACGGAAACAGCTGCCGCTGTTCATGATACCCTGAACATACCTCCCGTTTGACCCATAGAGGCTCTTCCACTTGCTGTTAATATGCAGTGTATTGAAGTCATGACTAAATCTCTGGAAGAAAGCAATTTTACAAAAAAAGAAGCTTTGCTTTCACAAGAGCTGTGCCAAATAGTCAGTTGGGAATATATGCCCATGAAGATGAGTTCAGATTCAGATTCAGAAGATGAGTTCAGTGGGTACAGCCGGTGCCTTACAACGCCGGAGACCTAGCAAACATCCTGACCACAGGCAATGTCTTTATGGAATTTGCATGCTCGTCCTGTAATCGTGTCCATTTCCCCCGGGTGCTCCAGTTTCTTCTGACATCCCACAGATGTGGGTTAGTGGGTTAATTGGCTGCTGCAATTTGCCCCGAGTGCGCAGGTGAGTAGTTGGAACTGTGGGAGCTAATGGGCATGTGAGAATAAAGTAGATGACCCTGGACTGGTATGAATGGGTGCCCGATTATCGGCAAGGAGTCAGTAGGCTGAAAGGGCTGTTTCCAGCTGCCTGACTCACCATCTCATTGATAATTGATGGGACTCATGACTCCTATCGGGGTGCATCATACCTTTGGCAGACACAAAAGCTTCAAACCACATTCTACCAGATTCAAGAATAGCCTCTTCCCTGCTCTTATCAGACTCTTGAACAGATCCCACATATGCTATGGATGAAATCCCGATCTTCCAATCTACCTCATTTTGGCTCATGCACTTTTTTCCTGCACTTTTCTCTATCTAACACCATATTCTGTACTCTTTCTGATTTGCACTACCTGATGCACTCGTGTATGATATGATCTGTCTGGATAGCATGCAAAACAAAGTGTTTCACTGTACCTCGGTACATATGACAATAATAATCCAAAATCTTGAAGAGGAGATGTGAGAAATTCAGGGAAAAGGGTGAGAAGCAACAAAGGTGGAACTTCGGCAGAGCTGCAGGATCTGTGCTCTCACTGACCACTCATGCTACTGATAATCGGCAAAGCAGTCGGGTTAAAGTGTACCTTTGGCCAGCCAGGTCGGGGAAAGTTCAACAATGAACATCTGCCCTCCTAGAGCATTTGATGGCCTCTCCCTGAATAATGAAGAGATTATTAGTGAAATGAAAACAGAAAATGCTGGAAATAACCTGATGAGAGATGAAATGTGTCGATGTGTCATGGCAATGAGTTTTCGATGGGTTCAAAGGAGATGCAGGTATAAGATGGGTTTACATATAAGGAGGGGATATTACATATATTCTTTCAATAAAGAAGATGCCATGTTGATTTGAAAAGAATGAGATATTAGTTTTTATTGAGTGTGAAGGAGCTAACAGGGGTTTAGTATAGGGGAGATATTAGATGTTGGTGATAGGGCAAATCGGAGTATTTCAAAGAGAGGAAGTGTGGGGGAAGGGTGACGGTGTTAGGTTCACAGATACCGGATCAGTGGGATGGAGATATTGTACTGGTTTGTGAGAGACAGACAACAGACCGTTTCCATGTTGAGTGGATATTACAGTTTTAGATCTGTACTGTGCCCTGTAGGATCACCCAGAAATGGAAACTCCATGGCTGTCGTTTTCCTGACCAGGATAATGGTTGTGTATTTGAGAAATGCCCAAGGACTATTTTTCTATTTATTTTCGGGATCTAAGAGCCATTGGCAGGCCTGCATTTATTGCCCCTCCCTAACTGCCCTTGACAAGATGAAGGTGCCCAGACACTGCACCTGGTGAGGGCACTCCCACTGTGCTGCTGAGGTTGGGAGTTCCAGGATTTAAATCCCATGCGGATGAAGGACCAGCACTTTACTTCCATGTCAGGGTGGCATGTGACTTTGGAGGGGAACCTGCAGGTGGTGGTGTGGCCATGTACAGGTTCCCCTTATCCTAGACGTTGCCATTTTGGATGTGCTGTCAGAGTAGCCTGGGCGAGTAGCTGCAGTGTGTTTTGTAGACAGTGCACACTCCAGCGGTGGAGGGAGTACGTGTTTAGGGTAGTGGGTGAGGTGCCAACCCAGTGGGCTGCTTTGTTGTCAAGCTTCTTTAGTGTTATTGGCTTTGAACTCCTCATGTGAAGTCAAGAGCATCCATTGCACTCCCTACTTTGCCCTGGGGTGTTAGGAGGTGAGCCACTCAATGCAGAACACCAGCCTCTGACCTGCTCTTGTCGCCACAGTGTGTAGCTCCACTGGAGTTGCCCCTTGTCAGTACCCTCTGCAACACTTTTCAGTTTCCTTTGGCAGTTCACTTACATTCCTTATCCCTCACGTATGTGCCGAGTTCATTGCTCTAAAATATTAATTACCATTCAGTTGTGGGAGCAGCGAGCGTTGGACTTGGGTCTGTTGTGAGCCTATCTCTGTGTGCACTCGGAATACCTCATGGTGCTGACATGAACAGAATGTGCTTTATTTGGGTTAGTTAACTCTGGGAGTTGATTTATGGGAATACAGATGTTTTCATACAGAGAACTGAGGAAAGAAGACGGCAGCTGTGCTGAGACTGAGCCAGCCCAGTGACCTCGATAGCAGCCACAGAAAGAATATCTCTATCAATTCATGGAGGCATACAAAGAGCATTTTCTGCATTGCAAAAGAGCACATTCTGTCCTGTTGCGCACTGACTTTGATTTCAGTCGTGAAAATGCAGCCAATTTAAACAAAGCATCTGTCTTACCAAAACACGGTGGTGTTAGATAACCATCTTCAAAGAGATTGTTCACTTACAATGCAGTTCAGACCAGCACGGGCTGTGTAGATAAAGGTATACACGTCAGTAAAGATACAAACTGATGGTCAGTAAACTCCCAGGCATGTTAGCAAGGTCACATCAGCAAGATATCACAGTTAACTTGCATTTATGTTGCATTTCCTAATGACAAAAATATTCCAGATCTGTTCAAAGCTAATGAATGATCATTATTGTGCAATGCAGTTTAAATCTAAAAGGAGGGTAGGATGTATTTTTCATTTGTAGGACAAGAGATTATCATTTCAATTGCAAACAAAACAAAGAGCATTCAAGTTTGCACATAAGTAGAGGGCTGTGCATGTGTGCACACAGTTACTTTAATATATAGTCCTTGCCCATTTCTCAAATACACAACCATTATCCTGGTCAGGAAAACGACAGCCATGGATATATACACATAAACTGACTTAAAAGCAATATTTAGTCTCTCCCAAATAACAGCAGAAAATGTTGAAAACACTCAGCAGGTCAGGCAGTATCTGTGGAGAGAGAAGCAGTTGGTTTCAGATCTAGGACCCTTCATCAGAGCAAGATCTGAAGTGTTAACCGTTTCTCTCTCCGCAGATGCTGCCTGACCTGCTCAGTGTTTTCTGTTTTTATTTCAGATGCCCAGCTTCTGCAGTTTTTGGATTTTCATTTTGTCTCTCCCACACTCGCTGAGCTGGCTGTCTTTCCTGTGTTTAATCTTTCCTACAATTAGTCTTTCCCTCAATCCATACCGGGCAGCACATGTTGCATGCCAGAGACCCTTCTTCCAGTCCCTTGAAATTTCACTATGTCGTGAGAAGCAGAGCGTTTGCAGGGCAATCGCTCTACAAAGCCTTGAGTGCGCTGGGCATCAATGGAGTGGCGAGGAGAAGAGCCATCAAGAACACCACCGAGGCAGCGGAGAAGGCCTCAAGATGGTCCTGTATCAGGAGAGGAGGTCCATGGGGAGGAGCGAATGCCACCTGAACACACGTCGTGGTCTGATCAACCACGGCTGGGTCGCCTGGGTGAGGGTGCCTGATGTTGAAAGACCCGAAACACCCAATGACCCCAAGTTACATCACTGATGATGTGTTCAGGAGCATCAATAGATGTATTATTTATCAAATCAAACTATAACAGTAATGCAGATTCATGGCTTGAGAGTGTGGATGATGGTAAAGACAGAATCTGTTGATTAGTTGAAATCTGATGAAACATTTGCATCATTGTCAAGCATACAGCAAAAATTGTCGCCACTGTCACTGAAAAATTTTCAACGCCAAAAAAATCACCTAATTAAGACAGGCCCATTAGGACGTGCACCTACGACCACACCTGCGACAACCTACGACCACCCAGGTGATAACCGAAGTCAGCCCACGCCCACTTGCGACAAGCTACGACCCTGTTGGCGGACAACTGAGCACAACTGAAGACAATGCGTGTTGCTACGACTTCTCTTGACGCCGTTCTCTTGACCTGTCGCCGGTTGACGTAGGTAGTCGCTGATGGAATTCACCAAAGTCAGCCGACGTCACCTGGCGACAACCTACGACAGCACCTACGTCAGGAGAAGTCAAGCTACGCTCATTGGTGTCAAACCCACTCGCCGACTGTTACCGAAACATTTTGAACATTTTGAAAATCGAGCGGTGACCAGAAAGACGCTATGACTCTTTCGGTGACTGAGGAACTAATCACAACCATACAGGCAACACCCCGGCAACCACGTGGCGACAGCCTAATCGCCTGTAGTCGCCTAAAAAATAGCCTAAGTGGGACAGGCCATTAAGATGCGTTAAACTGAGACGTTTTGAGTCGAGACCTTTCTTCAAAAATGTAAATTTAAGGTCCATTGCAGGTGCAAGAAGAGTCTCAAACCAAAACATCACCTATCCACGTTCTCCAGAGATGCTGCCTGATCTGCTGAGATACTCCCGTACTTTGTGTCCTGTAGGCAGTCTGATGAAGGGTCGCAATCTGAAAAGTCACCCATTCCTTCTCTTCAGAGATGCTGCTTGTCCCGCTGAGTGACTCCAGCTTTTTGTGTCTATCTTTGTGTCCATTAGAGGGTTGCTGGTGCCATTTGCAAAGAGAACAAAATATACTCAAGAATGCACACAGGTAGAGGAATGTGTCTGTGTTTGATATGGGTGTTATGTGTTTGTGTGTATTGTGTGTGTGTGTGTGTGTTATTTGTGTATGTTGTGTGAATGTTTACGGTGTGTGTATTGTATGTGTGATGTAAATGTGTGTGGTATATGTGTGGTGTGTATGTATTTCATGTGTGATGTGAATGTGAGAGGTTTATGTTACATGTGTGTTCATAAGTTTCCAAGTGATAGGAGCAGAATTAGGCCATTCGGCCCATCAAGTCTACTCCATCATTCAATCATTGCTAATCTATCTTTCCCTCTCAACCTCATTCTCCTGCCTTTTCCCCATAACCCCTGACACCTGTACTAATCAACAATCTATCTATCTCTGCTTTAAAATATCTATTGACGTGCCCTCCACAGCCATCCGTGGTGTGATGTGAATGTGAGTGGTATGTGTATGTTACACGTGTGTGTGTGTGTTGTATGTGTGGCGTGAATGTGTGTACTATATATTGTGTGAACGTGTTTGTGGGTGCTATGTGAATGTGTATGTGATGTAAGTATGCAGACTGTGTGATCTGTTGTGTGGAAGCGTGCGGTGTGCACGGCATATCTGTGTTGCATTATAGTGTGTGCAAGAGTATGAGCAGTGTGAATGAGTGTGTTGTGTGGAGGTGCTTGTTTTAAATACAATGTGTAGGTTTTATATGTGCATGTTATGTGAATCAGTTACGTGTGCATGTGCACACAAACACACATGCACACATGCACACTACTAAAACTTGTCCTCTACTCACTCCCCAGTTGATTCACTCCCACACTCGCTAATCTGGGTGTCCTTGGGCATAATCTTTTCTCCTCGATTGGTTTGGCCCATAATCATGAACATATTCTAATCCACCCACAGTCAATGAAGAATTTGAACTACAGTTACTGTTATGATTCACATATTATAGGAAATTATATGAACTTATAGAAAGAATGAAGGATACACAGGAGCAGCAGCCTTAGACATGCAAATCCCCATGCTTTAGACACACAGATCTCTGTGTTTTAGACACACAGTCTGTGTTCTTTAGACATACAGGTCTGTGTTTTCATTAGATATACAGATATGTATGTGCTGTAGACATGTGGGTCTGTCTGTTTCAGCTGCCAAGGATTCTATCCGTTCTCTGAAGAACCATCAAAGCATCAGCTCTGGTTCTCTCCCAGCTTCGCGGGTCCATGTCAGATTTGAATAGAGACAGCACCACTAACAGCAGAACCAGCTGCCAGCGCTGGGACAGTGTGACCGGTGGCACTGACCAGCCAGTGGGCCTGTTGGCAAAGCCAATGGGAGCTGTGGAGCTGGTGTACAACTGAGGAGCTGGTTCCCACATTCAGCAGGAGCTGCACAACAGGAACTAGCGAGGCAGGCTGGGGAAGATGTATTAAACAATCCAGATCAAAGCACAGGGAAAACTGAGCCTCAGAACGAAAATCCTTTCTGCCAAGGAGGTCCGTTGGGGTCAGGTGAATGATCCGTAGAGGGCAGCACTGGCGGTGAGAAGCTCATTGTACTCACCCAGACTCCGATGGACTGTAAATAAATCCTCAAAGTCATGCAAATAAGCAAACCTTGACTGACAAATGTGACCTTCTCAGGGTGCAGGATGACTACAGTGGGACCCGCACATGATACTTTCATTCTGTATGGTGCATTTTTAAATGTGAGGAAGACACAGTGGTATTATGGTCATAAAGTGGCCATTCACTGACCTGTCCCGGGGTGAACTCGGCAAGGCTGGTGAGGATGAGCCTGTTGTAAAGAAAATACTTTAAACTGCTGCAGGAAAGTAAAACAGATGTGGAAATCTGGTTCAGTGTTTGGAGTATCCCACCATTGACTATATCCACATTCTTATGTCCAGTGTTATAGAACCCACTTGTTGGCTGTCAGTGTCAAATAATGTGGAAATGGCAGGATGCTTGGACCAAACGTTTGTTGTTGTTCAAGTCATTGTAAAGCGCTCTGAGTTGCAACAAACAAAGTGGCCCTCCATCATTCCCCAGTCTCCATCAAACAATCCATGGAGCTGCCTGTTGCTGGGCGTGTGCCTGAAAACAGCCCGGGTGTTAGTTGGAGAGATACAGCATGGAAACAGGCCCTTTGCCCCACCGATCATTGATCACCAGTTCACACTAGTTACCCCACAGCACACGACAGGCAATTGACAGAGGCCAATTAACCTACAAACCCATAGTCTTTGGGATGTGGGAGGAAACCAGAGCACGCGGAGGAAACCCACACAGTCAAAGGGAGAACGTGCAAACTCCACACAGACATCACGTAAGGTCAGTAATATCAGGATTGAACCTGGGACTTTGTCACTGTGAGGCAGCAACTCTGCCGCAGAGCCATTCTACCACCTTATCTTCAGATGATATAGAGTGTCACCTCATCGAGGCCTGCAGCAACTACTGTGGTGTTATGGGTGGGGGTTCAAGCCTATACAGACACCCAGCTGCGTGCTGAACCATGTCCCTGGCTGAGCTGCTTCACACACAGGGTTAACCTTGAGCTAAGCCCAGCCCACTCCACAGACCCTCTACCGCACTGCTGGCCCACTCCCTTAAAGAAATAAACTCTGAAAACCCTTCTTGATTGAATCAGTGAGCTGTCCACAGGACACCCGGCTTCACGGGGATGTTTTAGTGGAATTATAGCAGGAGAAAGTCTTGACATTTCAAGCAGAGGAAATCTGAAATGCCAACAGTAAGTTCGCAGCGGGGGGGGGGGGTAGGGTCCATTTCTTCAGATCTGGAGCTGCCGGCTGATTCCCAGACCAGGTCCCCTGTTACCTCTCACACTTCCCCGTGTCGGCCGGGCTCTCAGCTGAGAACTCTCCCACCGCTGGTCACAGGCTTGTGGGTACATGGTTCTTCCAGGTGATTACAAGTTCCCAACTGCGGCTCACTGTGGATCCGAGAGAGCGTTGCACTGTCGCAGGAACTGCTGAGGCACCGGAAATAAGCAGAGATGGGGCCTGCCCATTCGGCCCATCACTTTCATTCAATCAGATCACAGCTGATTTACTTCAGTGTTATTTCTCTGCACTAATCCCAGATTCCTTCATTCCCTTACCTGCCACACAACTCTCGATCCCCACACTTAATACTGTCCGCAATTCATGCTCCACATCAATTACCATCATCTGCTTTGATCTGTAATTTGCACACCTTACCCTTCCTTACGTCTGGGCCCTCTCTCCTGACTGTCAGAAGAAGGGTCTCGACCTGAAACATCACCTTTCCCTTTTCTCAAGAGATTCTGTCTGACCCACTGAGTTACTCCAGCTTGATGTGTCCATCTTTGGTTTAAACGAGCATGGGTTAATTCCTACCCAATTCCATGTGATCTCACCAGCCTACCTTGCAGGATCTTGTCACAGGCCTCATCCTGAATGACTGGCGCCTTAGTTTCACTGCAAGGTCACCAGTTGCAGGTACTCCAGTCAAGGGGATATCTTCGCTATGTCTGACCTGTGAAGCCCTGTAAGGATTATACTCATTTCAACAAGATCAGCTCTCATTTTCTGACACCCTATAGGCCCAATCTGTTGAATCTTTCTTTCTAGGACAAGTCCCAATCCCAAGAATCCATCTTGTGAACCTTCGCTCTCCATCACAACTCCACCTTGGATCGGAGCCCAGGCCTGTGCACTATCACCCAGGCATAGTCATACATCATTTCAAGAAACCCTCGCAACACTTGGACTCAAATCCTCCCACAAGAAAGACAATGTACTGACGGCCTTCTAAATTGTTCATGGTATTTGCACATAAACATGTGCTGCTTCATGAGCAAGGCATGTTGGGTTTCTGAACAACACCTTCAATCTCTCACCACGGATTTTTAAAAATCACCATTTTTAAAAATTAGGTAAATTGATGACCTGATTTTACCATTTATATCCCATCTGCCATGCCCTTTCCCATTCACGGAACTTGTCTCTCCCCACCCCCCCCCCCCCCCCCCCCCCCCCCCCCCCCCCCTGAGTACTCTCTGCCTCCTCTTCACTGCCCACACAACTTGGATATATGACACTCCATCCCCCTCATTGATGGAGATGGTGAAGAGTTCTCCATGCAGTTGCAGGGAAAACATGCAAACTCGTCACAGATAGCACCAGAGGTCAGGATCAAACCCAGGTCTCTGGTGTGGTGAGGCAGCAGCTCTACCAACTGCACCACTGATTGAACGTGAGTGTGGTACATGATAAGATCACATTAGCTGAAGGAGTTTCTTCCCACAGCTAAATGTAATGTATGTTGAGATTCAGTGCGTAGTGATTATGAGCAATTACGTGTGTCAGGGACAGATTCTTCCATAAAGATAAGCTGCTCGCATGTGCTCATTGCGTGGCCAAGGTGAGTCGTGTGAGAGCAGGGGTGAGGATCTCAGCCTTCCTGCCTGGGCCCCTGAACTGATTGTTGACCAGAGGCATTAATTCCACAGGAGTTGGGTTTCAGCTCCTTGAACTGCAATGGCCGCAAGTTCAAAAACATTAACGTTCACATGGAGGAACAAGCAAGAGGTTGCACCTGTCGCCAGATGTAAATATTGATGGTTTATGGGAGCAGCAGGGCTCAGTGTTTAGACAGAGACACCAAATCAACACACTCCAAACTGTCAGAGCTGCCACACACACACACATCACATACACACACATATACGCACACCACGCATGCACACCACACATACACACACATATATACACAAATAAACACACATACCACATACACACACATACCACACACACACATGTATATATATAAACACACACACCACACACACACATGCACACACAGAGTTTCCATGCAGAGACGCAAAATCCCAGCTATTCTTCGAGTAAACCTTTTACCTCACACCCCCCTTTGCCTTTAGCTCTGCCTTCTGATCTTTGAACAATCTGTGAAAAATAGCAAGTCGATCTACATCGGCCACTTCTACCAAATCTCCTCAAACCTCTTTCGATCCAAGGAGACCAGTCACATGAAAACAGGAGCACGAGTGGCCATCAGGTGCTCAAGCCTACTCCACCATTCAAGATGATCATGGCTGCACCCTTTCTCCACAGCCCTCCATTCCTTCATCTATAAAATATTTACTCACCTCCACTTCTTATACCTCATGTCGCATGATGCAGCTTCCACCACCCACTGGGGCAGAGATTCACTACCCTCAAAGAAGATATTTCCACCCAGTTCTGTTTTAAATGACTGTCCCTTACTTTGTAGCATTGTCCTCATGTTTGAGACTCCCACCAGTGAGATCACCCCAACATCCATCCTGTCAAGCCCTCTCAAGATCTATATTTGAATTAGGTCACCCCTTCTTCTAAGCTCCAAGGAATACAGACCTAAAATGTCTGACCTCCCTTGGTAGATTGACCCTCCCATCCCCAGAATCACCCGGTGCATCTCTTGGACTGGTTCCAATTATACCATATTCTTGTTTAGGTAAGGGCCCCAAACTATGTATAATGCTCCACTGTGGCCTCAACGGCACCAGTAAAACTGTAACAAAACCTCCATGTTTCTAAACTCCAACCCTTCCACAATAAGGGCCTACATGTTGTTTGTCTACTTGTTAGAACATCCTCTAAGTTTCATTTACAGCCTCTCCCCATTTTGATAATTTGCCATTTGATTCCACTTGCCAAAAGGCATGACCTCCCACTTTCCCACTTTCATTTATATTTGCCAATCTTTTGGCCACTCACTCAATCTATCTACACCCCATTGCAGAATCATAGTATACTTATCACAACATGCCCTTCCACCTGTTTTCATATCATCAGCAAATTTGGAAACCTTACATCCTTTTTCTTCTTGTAAATAGTGAAGAACTGCGTGCCATCAATTGATCCCTGTTGTACTCCAATCGTCACCTACTTCTAGTCTGAAAATGACCCATTTATTGCAAGCCCCACTTTTCTATGAGGCATTCAGTTTTTAATCCATGCTAACACACTACCTCAATACTATGGCCTTAATTTATACACCACTTTCTTACGTGGCACATTGTTAAATGTTTTTTTGGAAAACTAAATACACTACATTTACAGGGTCCTCTCTATCAATTCTCTATCTCACATCCTCAAAGAATTTGAGCTAATTTGTCAAATGATTTGCCATTCATTAAAGCATGTTGACCCTGTTTAATTATATTCAACTTTACAAAATGGTTAGCTATTTCTTCTTTGATTATTGACCCCAGCATCTTGTCAATAACAGATGTTAAGCTAACTGACCTGTACTTCCCCCCCCCCCCTTCTCCTTTATTGAACGAGGAAGTCACATTGGCTGTTTTCCAATCTTTGGGTTTCCTTCCAGAGTTGAGCAAGTTAAGCGTTTCAACCAGTGGGTCCACCATCTCTGCAGCCACAGACTGTATAACCCCGGCATGCAGTCGATCGGGTTAAGGTGATTTGTCTGCTGAGAGCCCCCTGAGTTTCTCCACTACTTTATCCCTTTAATTGGCATTTTTGTAAGTTCCACCACATTATTTGAAATTTGCCTCTCTAATGTTTTAGGGAAGATAGACACAAAATGCTGGAGTAACGCAGTGGGACAGGCGGCATCTCCGGATAGAAGGAACGGGTGACGCTTCAGGCCGAGTCTGAAAAAGGGTCTCTTTGGTGTAAACCAGCATTTGCAGTTCCTTCCTACACACTAATGTTTTAGGGAGATTGGCAATGTCTTCCATGGTGAAAACTGATGTCAAAGCTTTATTCAGAACATCTTGCTGCTGTTATTAATTCACCAGCCTCTTTCTCTGGGGCTCCACATTGACTTTCACCACCTACTTGCTATTTATATATTCAGAGAGACCTTTAGTGTTTGCTTAAATACGACAACATGCAGGTTTTTGCAACAAAAACAATTCTCTCTTCTTATGAGCTCCTTAGATTTGTGCTGCTGGATCGAACATTTCTCAATCCCCTGGCCTCCCACAGCCTCTGTCACTTTGTATGAACTACTTTTCAATGTAACATAATCCTTGACCTCCTTTGTTAACCCACGGCCTGTGCCTCTTTCTTGTGGAATCCCCTGTTTTGATGAGATAAACTCCTGATATTATAGCATTATAGCTCAGTTTGAATTTCTGCCATTGTTTCATCACTGACTTGCTCTTAACTGTACCCAGTTCACCTTCAACAACATCACCCTGATACCATCACAACTGCCCTTATTTAAGTTGAGGACACTGGTTATGGACCTGTGGTGTTCATTTTCGAACTGCATTTGGAATTGTTGTCCCAGCTTCCCCAGTCTGACCCAGGAGCTGAAATGCTTCATCCCCAGAACCATTCCAGTCAATATTGCAGCGTTTATGCAGGTTCAACCCACTCCCTCTGCATTGTGTGTCTGTGGATACAAGAAACGCTTATGCTTGAAGGTAGACAAAAACCTGGAGTAACACCGCGGGTCAGACGGCATCTCTGGAGAAAAGGAATAGGTGACATTGCTCCAGAGACGCTGTCTGACCCGCTCAGTTACTCCAGCTTTTTGTGTCTATCTTCCGTTTAGACCAGCAGGTGCAGTTCCTTCCTACACATTCTTGTGAAATCTCTGCAAAATCTATGTTTGGACAGCCACTCTTTCAGTATTCAATGCACAGATACACCCAGGTTACCCTGCTCCCACACCACGTTTGTACCTCTCCCTTCTGCCACCTCTCCACTGCGTCTCATAACCACAGTCCTGCTATCCAGCCAGACGCCCGCTGCTGCTACCCCTCCTCCTCATTCATCCCCGCGTGATCTCTTATTTCATGCAGAGATGGGCACACAAACCAAGTCACTGTCTTATTGACACAGCATCTCTAACAATCCCTTACTGTGTCATTTAAATCTCGATCCTTTGAGTGAAACAAGGAAAAGCTGTTGGGAGCCCTCATAGGAAGCACTGATAGACTCTCTGGACAAGGCAGCACATTTAGTAAGCTAGTTTATAAAAAGTTCTTTGAGATTCAAAAGGAAAGATACCAGATAGAGGATAAATACATCTAAATGCCAAAAGAGGATTTCTCTTCAACACGACTCTTCATAAAGAAGGGTTTGGTGTAAAGCTGATCTTTCAGCTGGTCAGGGAGTGCTGGCAAGGAACAGCTAGCCACTGCCTCCCTCTGCACTACCCTCTCCCCCTCATCCACTTTCTCATTGATCCCTTATACCTCCACACCTCACCTACAATTCCGCCCACTGCACTCCGAGCTGCTCCTGCTCTCCTGCAGATTCCCTCCACCCTCTCCCAGTTCCCAGTTGGCCATTCTGGCCACTCGGCGGCTCCTACCCCCTGACCCAGGAGTGCACGTTATTGCGGACCAACAGCTAGCACGTATCTAACGAAGATGATTCATCATTCTTCTATTTATGGTTGGCTTAGTGCAGAGATCTCAACACTCAAAATGAATCTGGTTTATATCAAATCAGTTTTTAAAATTTGAATGAAACAAAACAGATATCACATAACACAAGTTAGAGATCTGCCTTCAGGTCTCAAGAAAATAATTTAAAGCAAATTTAAAGTGTGGAATTCCACAGCCGGAGGACAAAATCTATAAAGTATAATATTTAAGGAAGAACAGAGATCTAAGGATGTTGATGCATTGGGAGCATTTGGGGAATACTGATACCAGGAACGGCCAGGTTGGTTAATGAGGAAATGTTTTACAGACTAAGCTAGTATCCCATGTTTAGAAGACCCAGAGGGAACTGATTGAAACAAATTAGATCCTGAGGGATTTCAACAGATGTGGAGAGGATGTTTTCTTTTAAAGTCACAGATTCACAGCACAGAAACTGGCCTTTCAGCCCACCTTGTCCAAGCTGAATGCATCAACACTAATCCCATTTGCCCACATTATGCTATGACATTAGGCACATGTCCCTTTACATGTTTCCTATCGAAGTACTTGTCCAAATGCTTTTTAAATGCTGTACTTACCTCCACCACCTCTTCTGACAGTTCATTCCTTATAACCAGGAAGCTTACCCTCAGATCCCATTATGTTTCTCCCCTTAAACCAATTTTATATTCCCTCATCCTAGGAAATATCCTGTATTCAACCTATCTGTGCATCCCAGAATTTTGTAAACCTCCAAGGTTACCCTTCAGCCTCTTACATCCCAGTGAAAATAATCCCAGCCAATCCTATCTCTTCTTATAATCACAGCCCTTCATTCCAGGCAGCATCCCGGTGAGTGCAGCGTAGGTTTACAAGGTTAATTCCCGGGATGGCGGGACTGTCATATGCTGAGAGAATGGAGCGGCTGGGCTTGTATACTCTGGAGTTTAGAAGGATGAGAGGAAAAACATATAAGATTATTAAAGGTTTGGACGCGCTAGAGGCAGGAAACATGTTCCCGATGTTGGGGGAGCCCAGAACCAGGGGCCACAGTTTAAGAATAAGGGGTAAACCAGTTGGAACGGAGACGAGGAAACACTTTTTCTCACAGAAAGTTGTGAGTCTGTGGAATTCTCTGCCTCAGAGGGTGGTGGAGGCCGGTCCTCTGGATACTTTCAAGAGAGAGCTAGATAGGGCTCTTAAAGATAGCGGAGTCAGGGGATCTGGAGAGAAGGGCAGGAACGGGGTACTGATTGGAGATGATCAGCCATGATCACATTGAATGGCGGTGCTGGCTTGAGGGGCCGAATGGCCTACTTCTGCACCTATTGTCTATTGTCTATTGAATCTCTTCTGCACTCTCTCTATTATTACCACATCCTTTCTGCAGTGCAGTGACCAGAATGGTACACAACATTCCAAATGTAGTCTAACAAATGTTTTTCCTGGCCACACCATGATGTCCCTACTCTTGCACTCATAGCCTTGGCCTATGATGTCAAACATACCAAATGCCTTCTTCACCCCCCTGTCCACGTGTCACCACTTTCAGGGAGCCATGGATTGCACCCCAAGATCTCTCTGTACATCACCAGTCCTGACATCCCTGCCATTCACTGTATGTGTCCTGTTAGTTTCCAACTTCCCAAAATGCGTTACCTCACACTTGCTTGGATTAAATTCCATCTTCCAGCGTTCTACTCAATTTACTATGTCCCTCTTTATCCTTCATAACTTTCTTCACTATCTCTAACTACTGTGGGGAGAATCTAGAATTAGGTGTTTATCGTTCAAAAGTAAAGAGTCATCCATTTAAGAGAGAAAGATGAGGCAAATTCTTGCACTCTCAAAGATTTTATTTCCCGGCGCAACTGCCTTGCTCAAAGGACTGCAGAAAGCAGAATTTCAAATATCTTTCGGGAAGAGATATCCAAGCAAGGGGGAATGGTTGCATTGGCTGTGTGGAATTAAGGTTACAATTACACCAGCCACCATCTTATTGAATGCTGGAGTAGGTTTGCGGGGCCAGGTGGCCAATCGCGCTCTTAATTGTCTAAAACCAACTGAGAAACAACTGGGCCTACACGGTAAAGGGCAGACCCACAAAGGTGTTGCAGAACAGAGAGATCTGGCAGTACTGGTACAAGGTTCCTAAAAGTGGTGAGTCAGGTGGACAGTGAAGAAGGCATTGTTTGCTGTCGTTGGGGAGAGTATTGAGTACAAATGTAGGCACATGATTATGCAGCTGTACAACTCGTTGGTGAGACCTCACTTAGACAGGGCTGGGACTTTTTTCTTTGGAGCATAGGATGCCGAGGAGTGATCTTATTGAGATGAACAATATCATGAGGGGCGTGGATAAAGTGAACACTCACAGTCTTTTTCCAAGGGTGGAGGATTCTAAAACTAGAGGGCATAGGCTTTAGGTGAGAGGGAAGAGATTTAAGAGACCTTAGAGGCAACATTTCCACTCAGTGGGGTAGTCCATATCTGGAATGAGCTGTCAAAAGGAAGCTACAAAAACAGATACAATTATGAGTTTTAAGACATTTGGACAGATATATGGATAGATACGGGCTAATGGCTAACATCAAAGAATATCGGGGAACCAATGGGGAGGTTGCCTTCCCTCACAGTGGGAAACTTTGATACCGCTGCGGGGATGTTTATGTTATAGACTATCGTGTTCTGTGCTTTTATTTTTTTATTCGTATGGCTGTATGACAAAAAGCATTTTGTTGTCTCAGTGTTTGTACTATGGACAATGACAATAAAGTTAAATTAAATCAAATCAGTTCAGTGTAGCCAATCGGTTGGCATAGACAAAGTGGGCCGAAGGGCCTGTTTCCACGCTGCACAACTCCATGACTCTGAATAATAGGAAGAACTAGTCAGAGAGCAAGACGAACTGATTCACCATAGATCTGTGTCCAGTAGACTAATGCCAGATTGGCTCTGGTTCATAGAGAGCGTGACCAAGGGATGACAGATTGCCCTTTAGAACCCCCACAGGTTCATTAGTGGAAAGAACCAGCACGTCCCCAGCTGAATTTTCAGAATCAAGAGAGATTGATTCATTGCCATTGAAGCAGTTTGATCCATCCCATGAACACAGGAGCAGCAGGATATCTGTCGAATGATCACTGGATAACAGGTAGATCCATCCCACGGATAATGAAGCAGGGAGATACCTGTGATCATTGGTTTTGGGAGAAAAGATCCATGCACTTCCCGGGAACATTGGAAATATATTCTTACACCGAGGGTGAGTAAAGAGAATCAGGAGGACAGCAGGTTGGGCAGTTTGCACTAGGAGGATAAGCAATCTTCAGTGACTGAGGTAACACGCCTTGCAGTCAATAGGAGCAGACTGACTGGGATAACCTGGGTCCAGGAGAATACTGACGGAACAGAAGTCCTCCTCTTGAGAATGAAGTTATTCCTGCAGATATTAAGATGTGGAAGATTACTTTTCCCCTCAAGCAATTTAAACAGAGCAGTGGATGACATTGTCCATTTTTATGTAATACGGGTGCAGGGGCTATGTGTAGGATAGGACCTACAACTGATCCTAAATTAAGTCCATAGTGTGGGTAAATAAACATATAATAACTACTAACAAATCAGTGTTCACCGCCATTCCTGGGTCGTGGAATGTTTGCTAATCTTTGTTTCCCTTCTTTCATTGTGAGGAATGTGAGGAGAAGCACATTAACTAATGTATGTACACACGGGAATGTGATCGTGGGTGTGTTCGTACACACAGAGAATTACAGCATTTCCTGGCGCTGATTGAACACGGAAAGTCTGAGGATCTGTGATAATGCTTAAAGGGGAAGTGGGCAAATATCTGGAAAAAGAGACAAGGATATGAAGGGAGCGGGACTAAGTGGAGGACTCACAGTGGTCTCCCACATAAATGACAAAACACCTCTGTGCTATTGAGATGCTTAGGGGTTAAGTGTTAATGTGTGAAACATTGGCCTGTGTTTATGCTCTTGTGTGTGTGTGTGTGTGTGTGCTGTGTAGACATGCAATGGTTGTATGTGTGCATGAGCATGTGCGAGTGTGTACACGTAAGGGTGTGTACGCACATGTGCATGTGTGCGTTGCCACTGGCCTGTACTGGCTCCTGTGTACACATGTAGGAGATTGTATCAATGATGTGCACTGTAGAGCCCAGCAGATCCCTCTCTCTGCTCCAACATGGAGACATGGGGGACATCACAACAACCATTTCAGCTTCTCTGAAAGTGAAGCCCAAAGTTTTAACCAAGCCAGCTGTCGATGGTGCAACCCTGCCGATGTTTGGCAACTTTATACATCCGGACACCAGGCGCGCTGTGATGACCTAAAGCTGCCCCAGGGTAATCAGCAGATGATCGATCATAGTCGGAAGCACTCAGATCCTCCCACACCTTTACCGTTCCTGTAATCCAGTGAATGAACTCCGCTAGCAGCTCAGGAGGGGTAAACATGGCAGGTGTGTCAGCTCCTGGCTGTGGCTCTGCTCCAGTGAGTCAGTAGGGTGTTGCTCTTGGCCACTGGGAGGTCTCCTGGTCGAGGGGTCACTAGAGATGTGAATAAGAAGAGTGATCAAAAGAAAAAATAAGATCCAAGAAATTCCTACCCTCCCACTTCCTAAATCCTGGCTCATTGCACATCGCAGTTTATCCCAGGACCAGTCTTGGCTTTGGGCCATGGTGATGATGTTCGGGAGTTTCCATGAGGGTGGCACGGTGGTGTAGCGGTTAACACTGCTGCCTCACAGCTCCATGGACCCAGGTTCAATCCCGGCCTGGGGTCCTATCTGTGAACGTTTTGCACGTTCTCCCTGCGACCCCGTGGATTTGCCCCGAGTGCGCTGGCATCCTCCCACGGGGGTTGGTGGCCTCCAGCTCATTCCAACTCTCCACACAAAGGAGTGACATCCTACCAGTTTATAAATATAGTGTGTGTGTGTGTGTGTGTGAATGTGTCTGTGTGTACGCATGTGCAAATCTGTGTGCGTACAAATCTGTGTGCATAGTCATCTCTGTATGTATGTTTGTGTGTATGTGTTAATGTGCATGTGTGTGTGTGTGTACATGCGTGCACATAAAACAGAACATGCTGGAAAGACTCAGCAGGTCAGGTAGCATCTGTGGTGAGACAAACAACATTTCCAGTCTGTCTTGAAATTTACTGCATCTTATCTATGTAATATGGTTAAGATGATAAAGCTAATGCCCCTGTCCCACTTAGGAAACCTGAACGGAAACCTCTGGAGACCTTGTGCCCCACCCACGGTTTCCGTGCGGTTCCCGGAGGTTTTTCGTTAGTCTCCCTACCTGCTTCCACTACCTGCAACCTCCGGAAACCACCTGCAACCTCCGGGAACCGCACAGAAACCTTGGGTGGGGCGCAAAGTCTCCAGTTCAGGTTTCCCAAGTGGGACAGGGGCATAACTGAACGTGCTGGGGTAGAAGTCGGAAAACATCCAACAGTCTGTAAATTCTGCTGAATCAGCACCATCAAGTGTCCGATTACATGGGAGCCCATGAAGATGTCAGCGAGCACATTATCATGATCATTAATTTAACAACCAGCGTGCTATGATAATGAACGTTCATCCACAAATAATATAGTAATTTTCCAGAGTTGAGTATCAAAGTTTAAATATACAATGATATGTGCACTGTAAGGGTTTAATGTTTCTGCACACAGACATGCATTGATGTTATGCATTAACAATGTGTGAGGGAGACTCCAGTTTAGTGTGCTTGCATGGTGCATTAATTAGCTTGATATGATCTTTCTCCACAGGCATCTGTGCAGACCCTGCCACAACCGGGAAAAGGCAAAGCGACTTGGCCAGTACATCTGTCAGAAGTGTCATCTGATTATTGACGAGGTGCCACTAATGTACAAGAGTGATCCCTATCACGCTGACCATTTCAACTGCACCCACTGTGGGTACGTTGGCCAATCAACTCAATCATGTAGAATACCCACCCAACACGGTCTGTAACCACGGTGACACCACGCAATCCATGCCTTTGGTTAATCGTGTTAATAGAACTGTTCTTAACCTCATTGTTGTTGCTCATCTCTTCTTCACAGATCTGGGAGCAAATATTATTACACTGATCCTTTGGTCTGTGACATCCGGTGTCATCCTCTCACCAATGCCCCCCCCCGCCCCCACCCCCACCACTGACATTTGGAGAGACTAGGACAGACGTTGAATAAATGATATCCCTGTACAGAGACGATGGTAGTATGATTAGTACGATGGTAGTCAGTGTGCAACTGTCCGTGTGTGTCTGTCTACATGTGACTGTAATCATGTGCCTGTTACCATGCGACTATCCATGTGTGACTGTCCATGTGTGCCTGTCCAGCAGTGCCTACGCTACCTAAAAATTTGTATATATTCCTTCCCTCCTTGGAACACTGAAGGAGGCTATTTGGCCCATTGAGTCCATGCTGGTGCACAGATCAATCCCATGCGCTGCCAATTCACCTGTAACCTATTCTCCCCACATTCTCATCAACTGCCCCCAGATTCTACCCATGTACACAGGAAATTTCCAGTAACCATTTAAAAGCTTCAGATGCAAGCCATACGTCTTTCGGATATGGGAGGAAACCCATGCAGTCACCGGGATAACAAGCAAACTCCACACCGAGAGTACCGGAGGTCAGATTTGAACCTGGGTCTCTGGGGCGGTGAGGCTGCTGCTCCACCAGTAAATATAAATCACTGTAAGTATTGAATGTGTTTGAAGGATCATTGAGCTTGGATCTCACGCTGCGTGCTTTGCAGGAAGGAGCTCACGCCGGATGCCCGGGAGATGAAGGGGGGTCTCTACTGCCTGCCCTGCCACGACAAGGCGGGGGTCCCCATCTGTGGGGCGTGTCGGCGACCCATCGAGGGCCGCGTGGTCAATGCCCTGGGGAAACAGTGGCACGTCGAGGTGGGTGGCTGTTCCCAGGGACAGCGCGGAGTGAGGGGTTACCACGGCCAGGGAGCTGAGAGGGCAGACTTCCCTGGCTACAGACCCCCCCCCTCCCTCACTTGCCAGGGTCGACCCCACTCCTCTGGACTGACTGCCCTGCTGGACAGACCCCAACCCTCCCTGGACACTGAGCTCACCCTGTCCTGCTCAGACTCTGCTTTGCCCCAGGCACATCTGCCCTTCCCTGGCCTCCCCTTCTCCCTGGGCAGACTCCTCTCTTCTCAGACAGACTCTGGCTATTCCTTTGCCCCTTCCTGGACTTTGGTTCTTCCTCTCTCTGCCCACATACCCCATCTTTGCCTGGACTAACTTTACTGACCCTACTTACTGCCCACTGACTCTACCCACTCCATACACACTGCCCCCACCCACTCTCTGCACCCCGACCTCCCCCCCGCATCCGTGTGCCTGTCATATCCTCCTGTCCTGGGGCAGTTGTTCTGCTGCTGTTGATGTTATGGTGATTGTAACTAAAACCCTGCCCCCTCCATTTATTGCAGCATTTTGTCTGTGCCAAGTGTGAGAAACCGTTTCTGGGGCACCATCACTTTGAACGGAAAGGACTGGCCTACTGTGAGAAGCATTACAACCAGGTACGCCCGAGTGCGGACACTTCCTTCACTTAAGTTGTTTTGTGGGCACAGTGGCTCGGCGGGAAGAGCCACAGCCTCATAGTTTCAGACAGCCACCTTCGATCCTGATGTCAGGCGCTGCCCATGAGGAGTTTGCACGTTCTCACTGTGGGTTTCCCCCGGGTGCCCCATTACCCTCACACATCCTGAAGATGTGCAGGTTGGTGGATTAGATTGGCTGCTGAAAATTACTCCTGGTGAGTGGGGGAATCCAGGATGGAGGGGGGGGGGGATATTTATGGGAAAGTGGGGAGAATAGAATCGGATCACTATAAATGGACAGCACAGACTGAGTTGACCGAAGGGCCTATTTCATTGCTTCGTCATTCTCTAGTTATATTCTGCAATGTCTTGTCAGAACCTAGCCCATGTTAATTAATCTGGCGAACCTTCCAATGTCAATATACCCCAGCTAACATCTAGTTTACATCACGAGCTGACATCCAGCTGGTGTCCATATCTGTGCACAGTATTCCCTGGGAAGAATTGTGGCAATTGAAAAAGAAAGATACAGCACAGAAACAGGTCCTTCATCCCACAGAATCCACACATCCCATTTATACCTATCCTATACAATCTTATTTCATTTTCCCTACATTCTGATCAACTGCCCTTAAATTCTATCTTGACTAAACTAGGGACAATTTACAATGGCCAATTAACCTGCAGGTCTTGGGGATGTGAGTAGAAACCAGAGTACCCCAGGGAAGCCCATGAGGTCACAAGGAGAACGTGCAAACTCCACAGAGACAGCATTTTACGACAGGATCAAACCCAGGTCGTTGGACCCGTGATGCATTGCAGCATTGCAGTGCAGCATTAAACTGTCTCTTTAGTAATGTTGGCATGTGGAGATTGTTACTCACTTATGCAGTAATATTACTCTATGTCCAGTGCTAATGTTACTTGTACTACACTGTCACCCACTAATTCAGAAGCACTGTGTCTTTATTACTGAATGCGACTCAGTATTTCAGTAATGTTACTAACATGGAATTGTTATTAACTGTAATGTTAACATTTACTGTATCACCGAGTATGTGGGACTGAGCGGAACGGTGTCTCCGGGTGAATGTGTTCTCTGACCCTCACTGCCTGTGTTTGTCTCGGCAGCTGTATGGAGATGTGTGCTATCACTGTAACCGGGTGATTGAGGGTGATGGTAAGTACCCATCCGACTGCCTCCATTCAACTCCTCCACGAGCTAATCCCACCTCCCAGACAGAGACAGATTCTATTCTCTCGCCGGCTACCCACTCAATATCAGTCACACAATTTGCACGGACGATTTCCTTCTCCTGTTTCTATCATCATTCCTACATTTCCCATCTCCCCTGACTCCAGCATCACTCCTGTCCTCACCCTGCCTCCACGGTGACCAGCTCCCAAGTTACACACAGGCGTGTAGCCCAGTGGTGCAGCTTCATATTAACTCCAGAGTTACATAGCCCAGTCTCACAGAATGGGTTGCATAGATCAGCCTTGTACAGGCTATGCCCAGGTTAATGCACGTACGCATGAACAAGCTCCCACAGTTGCCTGATTTACGTACATTCCTACACACTAAAACTGGTTTCCTCTCTCTCACCAACTGGTCATCTTCCTATTTGATCAATCTGTACTTTGATGCCCTTTGTTACGGTACAGTGGAGGTATGATTACCGTACCGAGTGATTTTTGTGTATTTTCTGACTTACGGACAAAATCGGCTCACGGACGTCTGTAAAAACAAACTCAGTCATTCCCTGAGTATGTGTCGATTACACCTGTAACTGCCATGTGAGTGCAGGAATACTGTAGTGAAATGGGTTTAACATTAGGCCGGGCTGGTGATGCCCAAAAACACTTCTTCACAGTTTAAATTGGGGATGATCTGCCTCCATTGGCAGAGATGGGATGGAGGGCAGCAGCATGAGGAGCCAAGACAGGAGCACAGAGGTTAGACTGTGTCCCCATGTGTATTGGTCCCTGGGGATAGTGGAACTGAGGCAGGGGCACTGAGATTGGACCGCATCCCCCATAGTTTGGGCAGAGGGTTAAGGGGACTAAATGGCCTGCTCCTGTTGCCAAGCAACCCAGTTTCATCAAGCGACGGGCACCTGGTTGAACAGTGAGTGGTCTGGAGGTGAAAGTGACAGCATCCATTTTATGTTACAGTGGTGTCGGCTCTCAACAAGTCCTGGTGTGTTCACTGTTTCGCTTGCTCCAACTGTCACTCCAAGCTCACCCTGAAGTAAGTACCTGCCTCCACCGTTGCTCATACTAATCTCTCTCTCCTGCACCCACCTGCCACCGTCAGGGGCCGACTGGATTTCAGAAACTTTCCTCACTGCCGCCATGTCGATGACTATCATAGAACATCCTCACACAACTGTCAGAGGGTTACACACAATGACGATGCTTTCCCATCAGTCTTATGCTGCCGGCCAATCCAGAAGTGCCTTGGAGGACCGAGAGCAAGGCCTTGGAGGACTGAGAGCAAGTGTTCAGCAAAAGCGTCACCGAGTCTACGTTTGGTCTTGCTGATGTTCAGGGTGCCACATTGGCAACACTGGATGCAGTAGATGGAGTTAGACATGGTGCACATGAAGCTCTGTCTCACTTGGAAGGACTGCTGGGGTCCCTAGATGGAGATGAGGGAGGAGGTGTAGCGACAGGTGGTTGCAGAGGAAGGTACGTGGGGAGGGAAGGAATGTGTGATCCAAGGAGTTGTGGAGGAAACAGTAGGTGGAAAGGGGTGGAGATGTGACTGGTAGTGGGATCACTTTGGAGGTGGTGGAAATGTCGGATGTGTTTGATGAGAAGGCTGGTTGGGTGAAAGGTGGGGACCGGGAAAATTCTATCCTTGTTCCATCTGGGGGGAAGTGGAGTGAGACCAGAACTGAGGACACAAGAGGAAATGTGGGATCCATCTGTGACTGTCATAGATGCGATATAGGGGGGAAAACCATGTTAAGGTTAGGAAAGAGGATATCTTGGATGTCCAAGAATGGAAAGCCTCGTCTTGGGTGCAAATGCGGCTGAAATGGAGGAATTGAGAGTAGGGGCTAGTGCCTTTGCAGGAGGCAGGGTGAGAGGTGTAGTCCACATACCTGTGGCAGTTGGTACGTTTACAGTGGATAGAAACATAGAAAATAGGTGCAGGAGGGGGCCATTTGGCCATTCGAGCCAGCACCGCCATTCATTGTGATCATGGCTGATCGTCCCCAATCAATAACCCGTGCCTGCTTTCTCCCCATATCCCTTGATTCCACCAGCCCCTAGAGCTGTATCTAACTCTCTCTTAAATCCATCCAGTGACTTGGCCTCCACTGCCCTCTGTGGCAGGGAGTTGATAGTCTGGCCCCAGTCATGGCTACAGAGAAATCATCTGAAGGGCCACTCCCTCCAGATTCCGGCACTCACCTACACATTGCAGGCAACCAATTAACCCACCAATATGCATGTCTTTAGGATGTGGGAGGTAACCGGAGGCTGCAGGCGTCCCGTGACGGTTGTGAGTCTGAGCGGGTTGTGTCTTTTGTGCAGGAACAGGTTTGTGGAGTTCGACATGAAGCCCGTGTGCAAACGATGTTACGAGAAGTTCCCGCTGGAACTGAAGAAGCGACTGAAGAAGCTGTCTGAGAGAAACATGCGGAAGTAAGGCCAGGGCTGCAGCGGTCCGTGAATCCTGGTCCTCTGGGATAGGGGCCGGGACACCCTCGATATATTCAGCGAGGAGAGCACAATGCCACGCTTGACTCAATCATTTACTTACCAGTGTGGAGGGTAAGGGGTGGGGGGGGTTGGGGGGGGGGGGGGGATACTGGTGTTAGATCATGCAGCTTCACCACAGGGACCTGGGTTTGTGTCACTTGGTGCAGCCTCTGTGATCCCTGTTTGACGAGAGAGCTAATTGTTGAACAAGCCCCGCGATGCACTGGAGCTGCAGTGAACACGCTTGTTTATTGCTTAAGAAGGAACTGCAGATGCTGGAAAATCTAAGGTAGACAAAAATGCTGGAGAAACTCAGTGGGCGCGGCAGCATCTATGGAGCGAAGGAAAAAGGCAACGTTTCGGGCCGAAACCCTTCTTCGGGTGTGTTTATTGCGTTGCCTTTCCCAGTCTGGCGCTGGGGAGCCCAATGAGCACAGTATGTGGTGGTGACAGGTTACAGCAACAACAACCCTGGTCATCGTCAGCAGGAAACTCCGAGAGACCCATGACATGCTGGAATCTGGAGTGAAGAATAAAGTGGTGCAGGAACACAGCGGGTCAGGCAGCATCTGTAGGGGGAAATGACACCTCATGTTTTGGCCCAGGACCCTTCATCTGGACTGATAGATGGGAGGGGAGGTTACCAGAATAGTGGTGAGGGGTGGGGTGACCTAGCCACCGATGGGTGGATCAGGTGAGGAGGGGGTGGATAGGCAGATGGAGTCGTGTGCGGTTGGGCGATGGAAGGATTTGGTGACCTGCTCCCTCTATGTCTCTTTCTATGTCCCCACAGTTCCCATCTGCTCAACTCTCACTTATTTGGTTCCACCGTTCCATTCCTTTAGATGTCACCATCTCCAGACTTGCCTGCAACCCACCACTGTTGCTATCTCCACCCTCAACTTCCCAACTCCTCCTCACCTAGACCCACATATTGCTGCCAGCTCTTGCCCCAACTCTCCCTCCCGCCTCCTTATACTGCCTGCCTTCTCTATCAGTTCAGATGTGGTCACGTTCCGAATCGTTGACTATCCATTTCCCTCCACAGATACTGCCTGACTGTTTGTTGCTTCACAAAAGACTCTACCTGTGTGCCAATTGTAATCAGTTACATTGAAATCTGTGTAGTAACAATCCAATTTGTAAAGACAGCACACCAGTAGCTCACGGTTAATTGGTCATTTTCATTGAGATGGACAGTACACCGACTGAAAGAACTGCGCACTGGAAGATTTACTCCAGCATGTTAAAGTTGGGGAGTTGTTGCCAAGTTGAATCTACAAATTCTTTGACCTTGATGAAGCCGGCCTGATTGTCCACAATGGAACTGAAGGGACGGCATTGTGAATGGGTGAAGCTCTTGACAGAATTCATTCATTCAGTTGTGGCTTGTGGGTGAAAGGTCTTTGAGGCCTGAGACGGCAGATTTAGAGCAGTGAGTGGAAGCAATTACTAGCGGCAGCCTTTACACCGTGCTCACAGCTGCAGCTGTGGCTACCCTGAGCACAGCCTGATTAAACAGGCAGAACTGCTGGTTAGACACTATCTGGTTAATGCACTCGCTGTCTTCACAGAGTGCGCGTTACCGTATAGAGTTTCAAATGAAAGCAGACGCACCGACCGCCAGCTGGAGGGGCGAGAGTAAAGGGTTGTTGAGCCGCCTATGTGACTGTGCTCAGCATTGCCTCCTTGCTGAGCTTTGGGGGCTGACTCACTATACTGTGCATGGAGATCAAAACACTGACATTGCTGGAAACATGACATTAAGAACAGCCAGCAGTGGGGCAGCATCCGCAGAGACAGGATCAGCTCTGCCACCCTTCACCCAATCCGACTGTTCCTTCCTCCAAAGACGCTGCCTGACCTGACGAGTGTTTCCTGTTTTGATTTTATTGCACATTGCTTTGCTCCACTGAAGTGCATGTCGCTATAAAACATTCTAGACTCACCCAAAGCAAAGAACCGCCTGCTTCGATAGCCCAGGAAAGCAATGGGGAATGATAGAGATAAGCGGCACTCTCGCGGCTGACGTCGTGGCTCTGTGCGGTGCCCACTGACTGGAGGGTCAATAGGTGACCCGTGGCCCATCAGCAGGGTTACTGAGCAAACACACAGAAGGATCGCAAGACAGGTCCACCCCATACCCAACATTAGCTGATTCCCAGCAGGAGATCGGAGGGGCTGCAGCCAACCCTTGTTCACAGGGAGGATCCTGGACCAGGGTGGGAAGCTGGAGTCCTGGGATCGAGACTCCCCACAGGCCCCAAGCCCCGTCATGCAAGCTTGAGTGTGTAAGAAGGAACTGCAGATGCTGGTCTAAACTGAAGATAGACACAAAATGCTGGAGTAACTCAGCGGGACAGGCAGCATCTCTGGAGAGAAGGATGGGTAACGCTTCAGGTCGAGACCCTTCTCCAGACTACCGAGTGCTCCGAGCCAGGTCAACTATCTGGGGAGGGCAGGGAGCTGGGCTCGCACTGGGATCTGAGGATCAGTTCATTGTTGAGTGGTGGGAGGTGGGCATGAGATTCAGGGGTGGAGGATGGGAGAGGGTGTGGGGTGCAACTGGGTGTGGGCTCAAGTGTTGGAGGGTGTGGGAGTGGGCAAAGGGCAGAGGACATGAGTGTTACACGGGTGGGGGTTGGGACAGAGTGTGTGGTGAAGGGTCGGACAGCGTGAGAGAGGGCAGGGGGTGAAGGTATTGCAGGCGTAGAGAGGGAGTCCAGAGATGGGGGAGAAGGTGGAGGTTACATAACGTGAGATGCTGGAGCCATTTGGCCCGCTACATCTTCGATTACATCAGCAATTATTACAAAAATAACTCCAAATGTCGAATTTGTCCCAATGCTGTGACCTCTCACTCTTTTAAATTCCACTCTCCCCATCCCTTCGTGTAACACCACTCTGTCTTCGTGAGAATGAACTCCCATTGCCCAAGTGCTGCCCTTGCTGAGGGGTAGAGACCAAACTGCATTTGCTTGTACAAGCTGGTCGATAGTCACTCCTCATTACTCATTCCTGGTCCGTTTTGACTATTCCTTTGGAAGAAGCACCTCTCCACGTATTACCCAATTGAGCTTGGGGGATAGGAGGTAGAGATAGAGATTTGAGGCATACAATGGTGAGAAAGGATGTGGGCACAGGGACATTGGGCTGCATGCTGACCTATTGATTTGTGACGATATCTGCAGCTCACAACAACAGACCTCCACTGGTCTTTTTGCTGCTCGTTCACTTTGCTCCTCTCACACAATCAGCTCCAGCTCTTTCCATTCTCCCTCCTGTGTTTTCATCCATCTATTCCTGAATCCAAGACTTTGCTCCTTTCCCAAAATCCTTCCAGCCACTCACTCGCTAAGCAAGCTTCTCGTGATTTCCTGATTGGTTTATTGTTAGATATCATATTTATTCCCTTGATTTTAATTTGCCCCAAAATACTTCCTCTTCCCCACACTTATTGACGTCCAGAAGTCATAGATCCCTGTTGTACAGCTGACACATCAGCTGTCAGCTATCTCTGTTTAAGTCTCAACTTATTCGGCATCTCTCGATAATTGTGTCCTCTACATTTGTGACAAAGATTGATAATTTTTGTCAATCTTCAGGACACGACTTCTTTCACCTCACACCTGAAATGTGGAGAGCGCAACTCCAAGCTTCCTCCGAGAGAAAAAAAACAAAAATAGCAGGTCAGGCAGCATCTGTGGAGAGAGAACCAAACTCATCCTTGGCCCTCCATCAGAACTCCACAGTTACGGAGTGTTTCCAGCATCTGCAGTTTTTGATTTTGAATTAATTCTCTGATAGCTCAAACCAGCTGACCTCCTGTGCTTGTGCCAAAATACTCAATGTTCTCTAATTCAATTCTGGAAGTATTGGATGTGTGGTGTTTGTCTGTGGCAAGGATGAGGCATGAATGTAATGGAGTTCCAGAGACCCCAGTATTATACACAAGGACTTTCATGGGATAAATAAATTGAACAAAACTGGGCAGGGAGGGGGGGGGGGGGGAGGAAGTGAAACACATTTGTTGTGCCGGTGTAAAAGTAGTAAAACATTAACCGTGCCCAGTGAGAAACTACTCATCAAAGCGCAGTCTTTCATGACAAATGTTAGTCAAGATCTGAAGTAAAATGAGTCTGCCTTCCCCACACAAGAAAGCATTAGACTCTGTTTTCAGAAGGAGGAAGGAAATCCCTGAACTTCAAGTGTCTCCAGTGTCATAACATTAATGTGGCCTTGTTGGAGTTGGATTTAGCAGCTTTGAAAGCAGATATACTGATTATACTCAACAGCTGCATAAAACTTACATTGTAAACTGCCCATAGTTCTGCTTGTTCTGCTTACATATGCTCAGTAAAAGTTTTGTACCATGGTTATTACATCCTGGCTCAGGTAACAGGTTGCACAGCCCTGAGTGTGGGGAGTGAGACACGGGCTCTGTGTACTTTACACATGCTCACACTCTGGCCTGGTCTGTTGTCACACTACCTTTCCTATTCTAGCTTTTCGGTTGCTATAACTTTATCAATTTCCAACCTTTCGCCTGTTCCTCCATTCATTAAGATACCACCTTCTACTTTGCTTTTCTTCATTCCAGACCTACTCCTTGATTTACATTACAGCAAAATGGCTGTGGGGTTTACATGTGCCATCACTGAGCTTCCACAGCTCATCAGGGTAGAGGATACTAAAGATTCACAACCCTTTCAGGAAAAGGAACTATTCTTTTTTGAAATCCTAAGTATCCTGAGGCACTGGCGCCAATTCTAGACTCCCCCAACCAACTGGCTGGGTATTCTGGGTGTGTTCATCAAAGCTTGGGCAGAACCCAGACCATTGTCAATGACACACCACCTGGGCAGGGTTAACAGTGTCACAACCTCAACCCGACAGCTTGTAAAATGAAGATAACCTTCAAGCCTTGTCATTGGGAGGGTAGTGGGTGGCTTCCATTAATGAAACTCTCGTCAAGGTCCTCGTTCACCTTGACATTCGACATACAGAGGAGAAACAAGCGGCGCTGGACAGAGGATGTCTCATCTTTACTTCCAGTCAAACCCTGACCATCCCCGACCTCCTGGTCATTCATTCCCGCTGGTATGTGGCACCCAACATCTCAAAATGAAAAATTACAATCTTTCCACATTCTCAGGAATTTCTACCCCGGCCCTGCGATACCTCCATCCCAACTTGCTAGGTGTCTTGGTTTAATGGCTCAGAGGCAAATAGCTGCTGATTGTGCAGCACTCCCCCTGCTCCATGCTTGGGCTAGAACCTACAACCGAACGGTCAGACCAAACGTTTGCCCCTACGCCCTGGACCTCTTAGTTTCATATCATATTGAATGACGGTGCAGACTCGAAGGGTCGAATGGCCTACTCCTGCACCTATTTTCTATGTTTCCTATTTTCTATGTTTCCGTCTGAATCTGATTATATCTCAGTCTGGGAGCTCTATCCACACACGAAACGCTACACAAATGCAAGCTGTTATTTTAAAATGTATTTCATTCATTAAATAAACAGATATAATTAATTGTACATGTACACACATTTGCATCTTTCACAATGTACCAATGTGCTTCAAGGCCAATAAAGTACTTTTGAAATGTAATGCTCGTTGCATACAATTGTGGTGGTTGATTTCTGCAGTAAGGCCCCACAAACAGCATTGGGACAGTGGGTTTAATGCTGGTTAAATGATTACTGAGAACATGCTTGGGTCTTTGGGAAGTGGTGTGGAGTCTGTGTAGTGCAGACACACACAGTCCCCCTCGAACAGACTACGACCTCCTGTCAAAGCTCGGCCGACGCTCTCCACCCAGATGATGATACAATGACCACCCACGTTACACCTTCCCGAATCACCACACTCTTCTTACACCACCCAAGTCACCTCACCCACAACACATCATCTACACGGCACACTCCCCACTTCATCCACTCGCATCACCCCACACGTCACCTCACATCACCCCCCCTCGCCCACATCATCCTCTCATTCACTCCACCCAAAACCATGTTGACCCACCCCCTCCCGCCATCACCCAGCACATGATACACTATCCCACAGGCATCACCAGACCCAACATCCCTCACATCATTGTCTAGCGTTCCTACAGACAGACTGTTGCCCCCACTGTCCTTCTCAGATACAACATCCAGTCTTTATATTCAGTGGTGAGGCAGAGAGACTGTGGACCAGGGACTGGGTGCCCCGTGGTGTAGGGGAATCTGGTGCCAGCATGGAGTAGTGCTGTCCAAACACTCCAACTGGAATTTGGACAGACTAATGGGACCGCATTAAACCCTTGGAATTTTCACAAAAACGCACTTAGTTCATAATGCAGAGGTTGACGACTTTGGGCTGACACTATCCCACAGCAGAGTGGCCTCTCACACAGCAGAGCCCTGCATTGCCATTCACTCATCATGGTGGTCTGAACATCGTGGGTGGGTTCTGGGCTGCCGTGGATTAGGGGCAGTGCCTGGGACACACCTGTCTAGTTTGCCTTTGATGCACCATGAAGGTGTCCAAGGACACTACACATCTCATTGTTAACATTTGCGATTATGAACATTTTCAGTCTGAAGGTGTTGATGGTCTCCAACTAACATGTAGAGAACCAGGAGAAGACCGTGTTCTGTGGAGGGAGGGAGGGGGGGCAGTGGGGTGAGGAATTGAATATCCTCAGGGTTTATATCACTGATGCAAAGCAAGGAATTGTCTTGAAGTGAATTACTGCGAGAGGTACTATATAAAGGCAGGCTGACTCTTCCTCATGACCAGAGAGTGGGAGCAAGAGATGTGTCCTATCAGGCCCAGGCACTGGTTAAAGAAGTCCTCAATGTGTCACCTTGATTGCAGTGAAAGATATCGTCAGTTAGCAAGGCACTGCCTGTGGCATTGGTTGTCCAGAGCTCCATGGGGAGAACCCTCAGCTGCAAAGTGACTTCCCTCAAAAGGAAGGGGGAGATTTTGCAGTATGGAGACAGGAAGGCAGAGAAAGGGAAAGAGAGATAGATAAAGTAGGTGGGAGAGAGTGAGAGACAGAGTGAGACAGAGAGAAAGAAAGAGAGATTGAGGTAAGAGAGAAAGAAGGAATAAGAAAGGAAGGGTGAGAGAGAAAAGGGGAGAGAGAGAGAGAAAGACAGAAAGAGGGAGAAAGAAAGGGAGAAGGAGAGAGAAAGAAAGGGAGAGGGAGAAAAAGGCAAAGAACAAGGAGTGAAAGAGGAGAGGAGAAAGAAAGAGAAAGATTGGGTGAGAAACAAAGTGAGAGAGCTGGGCAGTGAATGTATGTTAAGGCATCATTGATAGAGACCCTTCTTTAACCTTGGTCCCATCAGGCGGCAGGATTCCCAGCCGATCTTTGCCTTGCTGCTACGAACGCACTCACGTATGATGTCAGAAGGTCGTCCATCTTGTAACCCTTTGATCAAAGAAAGCAAGAATTAAATGAGGAAATGCAGTTTGACCACAATGCGATCTTGCTCTTTGAGTGACCTCACCAGTGAGGTCTCACACAGGATCCTTTCTCCCTTCATCATGCTGCCGACCGACATGTGGAAGTACGTGCTGCCACTGCACCAGTTGGAGATTTTGTTGAACGGATGGGTCACCAGAGGTTCCTGAAAGCAGAGAGCAGAGGAGCATGAGATGGCTGAACATCAGTGGAGCTCTGATATGAAGCACTGGCCACTCAGGGATCAAGGTCAACAGGGGATCCTCTGTTGCCTTTAGGCTGCAGGTGATACACTGAAACGACAAAGAGGTTTATGAAATAAATCCTGTTTCTCTCTCCACTGATGCTGACTGGGCTGGCTGGGCGTTTCCAGCCGGTTGCTGGTTTTGTATCGCTACTCGCTACTTTTTAAAAGCAAATGGCACGTTGGCCTTCAGAGCGAGAGGATTTGAGTATAGGAGCAAGGTCCTACTGCAATTGTACAGGGCCCTGGTGAGATCACATCTGGAGTATTGTGTGCAGTTTTGTTCTCCTAATTTGAGGAAGGACATTCTTGTTATTAAGGGAGTACAGCGTAGGTTCACCAGGTTAATTCTCGGGATGGCGGGACTGACATGTGATGATTGAATAGGTCAACTGGGCTTGAATTCACTGGAAGTTAGATGGATGAGAGGGTATCATACAAAAACATATACAATTCTTAAGGGATTGGACAGGCCAGATGCAGGAAAAATGTTCCCGATGTTGGGGAAGTCCAGAACCAGGGGGTCACAGTTTAAGAATAAAGGGTCGTCCACTTAGGAATTCTCTGCCACAGAAGTGGACGCCAATTCGCTGGATGTTTTCAAGAGAGAGTTAGATATAGCTCTTAGGGAATGGAATCAAGAGATATTGGGAAAAAGCAGGAACGGGGTATTGATTTTTGATGATCAGCCATGATCATATTGAAGGCGGTGCTGGCTCGAAGGGCCGAATAGCCTACTCCTGCACGTATTGTCTGTCTATGTTTCTATGTTTATTCACTGATTACTCCCCACATTTTAGAAACTAAGGAACGCTTGTGACGGGGCTGATTCTGATTCAACTTGAACAGGAACGGACAGAGATGGCCAGTGGGGAGGTCACTGCAGTTGTGTACAGCTGTGTTGCCAGAGGCAAGTCCTCTGGACCCATTCAAACATTCTGAATTAATTCACCAGCCCACCCCTTAAGGGGCTACTCCAAGAGGAATGTTTCCCTGCAAAGTTATCCTTGCTCCTGGAACAGACACAGGTGGTCACTACAGGACTCGGGATTGGTGGGGACAAATGGAGTTTCCACCCGGAAATTAAACGCGTGCTTCCTTTGTATAGGTTCACCGATCAGAAGCTGGGCTTGTTGTCTGGTTTGTTCATCAGGGATGGAGATAGCAGTGTCACAGGGGACATTCCAGAGAGACTGGGGTTCCTCAGTCAATCACAGTGGAGATCACAAGCAGCGCAGGTCATGGTGGGTGGAGGGGTAGAGGGGTAGGGAGAGGGTGGGGAGAGGGGAGAGGGGAGAGGGTGGGGACAGGGGAGAGGGTGGGGATTGAGGTGGTGCAGAGGTAGCGGTGTTCGGCTTCTGTTTTTAGATTTGATATTACTATTTCCTCCCTGATCCAAAGCCAATTGTTCTGCGGGAGGTGCGTTTGTTTCCACGGTTACGGGCCTACGGGGGAGTCCACGTCCAGACTATAGAGATGGCAACAGAGCTCTTGCCCATTTCCTCTTCTGACTTGCTGAGCCTACCCCCCTGATTTGGATTAGAGGGCAATGTTAGGGAGTGCAGGATGACCCGATGAGTGGTGCCACATCCGAACCACGCAGTCAGGGGAAATGTCCAAAGCAAGTGCCCTGGGTGTCAGCCAAAACTTTAGAATAAAGGAGAGGTCATTTAAGACTGAGGTGAGAAAAAAACTTTTTCACCCAGAGAGTTGTGAATTTGTGGAATTCCCCGCCACAGAGGGCAGTGGAGGCCATGTCAATGGATGGATTTAAGATAGAGTTAGATAGAGTTCTAGGGGCTAGTGGAATCAAGGAATATGGGGAGAAGGCAGACACGGGTTATTGATTGGGGACGATCAGCCATGATCACAATGAATGGCGGTGTTGGCTCGAAAGGTCGAATGGCCTCCTCCTGCACCTATTTTCTATGTTTCTAACACCAGTTCTGGCCTGCTGGTGATGGCTCGGTTAGATTCGTAGACACAGTCTCCCAGCAAAAACTTGTTCAAGCCTATGAGGGGCAGCATCGGTCCAGGTAGACCCCAGTTATAAAGAGCATTGATAGGATTACTCTACTGGGAGGGGAAGCGCTGGTCAATAAGACAGGGAGATCCATGGACAAGAGGTCGGTGCAGAACGTGTAATGGAGAACATCCCAACAGAGCCTGAAACCTCCTGCAGTCACCACTGCTTCTTGACAAGGTGGTGTAGAGTTAGACAGAATCTCACTCCAATAATAGAACCACATTACTCTCTCTGTTCCAGTGGTTCACGTTACGTTGTTTTAATAAGATCCGTAATCTTCCCAAGATGAAAGAGAGGGGGGGAGGGGGGGGGAGAGAAAAAGAGAGGTAGAGAGGTGGGAGAGGAAGAGAAATAGATAAGGGGAGAGGGAAGAGATAGAGAATGAGGAGACGGAGAGGGGCAACTGGGATAGGGGAGAGAGCAAAGAAGAGATGGGGAAGAGGGAGAGAGAGAGAGAGAGAGGGGAAAGAGGGATGATTGAGAGAGGAGGGGAAGGGGAGAGAGAGAGAGGGGCAAAGAGAAAGGGGGAGAGCACACGTGGATATGGATATGGGAGAGAGTGGGAAGAGAGAAAGATGATTGAGGGGGGGTAGAGAACTGGTTTGTGAGAACACTGGACTCATTTCATTTTTGAAGATCTCAGCTTGTCTGCCTCATAGGTGGGATGGGATGAACAAGCCCTCCGTTACCCTGGGGTGAGGGCAGTGGTCCGAGGGACATTCACAAAATCACTGGATCGTGTGGGCTGTGTGATTCTACCCCTCCTGCCCATCCCCCGTCCCCAACCCCCTCCCCCTTACAGCACACTGCTGCCTCATTTCCTTCTGTTTTCCAGCTGTGGCTGGGCAGAGTTACCCTCAGCAGGGAACAGCTGGTCAGGAACCTGGTTAAAGGCCGGAGCTGTAGCAAATCGCTTTGCAATGAAATTACACGCTCCTGACCGTGACTGGCAGCGAGGGTCTCGGCTTACCAGCCGTCCCGCCAGGCGCCTGTCACTGTGTACAACCCCAGCCACACCACGCAGTCCCAGGGGTGCAGCAGCGTGGAGTGTACACCCCCACCCTGGCCGGCCCCCACACACACACTCTGCACAAACCCCAACCTCACACCTCCACCAGCCAGTGCCCGCTGTAAACACAAAGAGCATTTCCCCAGGCAGTGACCTGGAACCCACACAGACCCCAGTCGGTACGGGTGCAAGTCAGGACTGTCCCACATGGCCACACCGAGGGGGGGAGGGGGGGGGAGAAGGAGAACCTTCAGGAAGTGCAGCAGAGTAAACAGGTGTAACAGAGTTACAGGAAAAGCACAGGACCGTTAACGTGGTCGGCACAGGACTGGGGCCAACACACCCTGAACACAGGTCACACGCACCCTGAACACAGGTCACACGCACCCTGAACACGGAACACACACGCACCCTGAACACGGAACACACACGCACCCTAAACACAGGACACACACGCACACCCTAAACACGGGACACACGCACCCTGAACACGGGACACACACGCACACTGAACACAGTACACACACGCACACCCTGAACACAGGTCACACGCACCCTAAACACGGGACACACGCACCCTGAACACGGGACACACACGCACCCTGAACACGGAACACACACGCACACCCTAAACACAGGACACACACCCTAAACACGGGACACACACGCACCCTAAACACGGGACACACGCACCCTGAACACAGGTCACACGCACCCTAAACACGGGACACACACGCACCCTAAACACGGGACACACACACAACCTGAACACATGTCACACACACACACACAACCTGAACATGGGACACACACACACCCTGTACACATGTCACACACACACACATACAACCTGAACACGGAACACATACATGCATCCTGAACACGGGACACACATCGAGTGGGTCGTGGATAAGGATGATAATGTTTTAATCTGATGCTTGTTTGATTTATTGATGTTTGCAAACTGTTGGCAGATTGAATCTTTCCAGCAATTTGTAACTGTGATTATCGGGATAAAAACTTTTGTAAAGGAGAAAAAACCCCTGGACAGAACATCAACGTGTGTTCGCTGAACGCAGAACTTCAACACGCTCTAAACGCAAGACACCATCGTACTCAAACACAGGACACAAACACACACTGAGCGCAGGTCACAAACACACATTTAACAAAAGAACATCTTCCAGACTGAGCACAGGAACCAATGCACACCAAACCCTGCTCTCTCTGCCGTTCCCAGTTGCTCCTTCACCTTCTGTGTTGATTTTGCTTCCATTCCCCACACAGGCAGGGTGCAGCTGGACAACACTAGGCTTGTGCTGAGGCATGTAGACGGGACCGGCTCACAGCAGAGTCTGGGAGATGAACCCACCTCTCATCTGGCTCAAACCTCAGCAACAGAAGCCTGACCCTCACACACAGCCATTTTGGATTTTTTTCTCCAGAGACTCTCTCCGAGCATGGAACTTTTAAAAACAGGATTTCTGTTGGGCTGGATCTTGAGCTGGAATCTTGGGCTGAAGCAAGTTCCAGGCAGGTCCAGAGTCGGGGTACAAGTTGCTGTGTATCAGGTTCCTGACACCCACCGCTGAGGGAGATAATCCACCTTCTTTCTTTCCTACCCAACAATTTAACAACCACCATCACACCACCAAATGTAGAAGAGTAGAGAGAGAGGTGACTGTCTTCAGAGAGAGGAGATCTTCTTCAAAGTAGACATACCTTGAGGAGATTTTGCAGTGGGGGAGAGATGTAGTTAGTTGTGCTTTGTATCCTCCTGTGATGTTGAAGGTATAGCATGGAAACAGGCCATTCGGCCCACCTTGTCCATGCTGATCATTAAGTATCCATAAACTAGTCCCATTTACTAGCATTTGGACTGTAGCCTTCTGTGCTTTGGTAATAAATGTGTTTATCCAAATACCTCTTAAATGTTGGGAGAGACTATGCCTGCACCATCCCCTCAGGCAGCATTTTAAATCTGCAACCACCATCTAAACGTTCCTCCCTAACTCCCTTCTCAACCTCTTACTCCATACCTTATGCCTAGGATCTCTGGTTATAGATGCATCTGCCATGGTGAAAAGATTCCCTCATAATTTTGTACACCTCCATCAGATTCCCCCCCTCAGAGCAAGGAAAACAAACCTAGCCTAGGCTGTAAGATACTCCATCCCAGGTGATGTCCTGGTGAACCTCTACAACCCTCTCCATTTCCTCACTCTCCTTTGAGGTGACCAGAACAATACACAATATTCCAGCTGTGGCCTGCTCAATACAAACCCAGAGCTGAAGATGGATGTGTGTGTGAGCATGCTCTCTGTCTGTCTGTCTGTCTGTCTGTCTGGGAGTTCTGTTTGCAAATGCCTTACCCGGGGTTGTAACCAGTATTTGACGCTCACCTTCGTCCGTGGGTTTATCACCGTCACCCCCTGCCTGTTGATGGCTATCCGGATAATATCCGGAAACGTGGGCTCAGATGTTTGCTAAAATGAAGAAGGCGAAAAAGAAATAAAAAGAGGATACATAAGACAAATCAGTATCAGATGTTAATAATGTCGGCTCCAAGGAGTTTAAGACCACAATAGTTGATGTAGCTGTACTGAAGCACACGCTGATTACATTCAATAATAACCTTCAGAGAGTGCGTGCACGTGGACACACAACACAGAGAGATCACGTGGCCTGAATCTGTGGATGGCTCTGGTGTTGATGTTACACGGAGATTAACATCCTTCCTGTGCTGACCTTCCCAACAGGAATAGACACAACAGAATTTATTTGCCTGATGCGCAGGAAGGAACTGCAGGTGCTGGTTTACGCCGAATATAGATGTAAACCACTGGAGTAACTCAGTGGGATAGGCAGCAACTCTGGAGAAGGAATGGGTGATGTTTTGGGTCGAGCTATTCAGCCATTGCCAACGCCAGATAACAAACGGTTTCATGTAAAACACGGCCCCTGTGTTCTGATAGCAGCACGACTTTTAAAATGACATCTTCACTTGTGCCGGACCTGGGTCATCTTGGGTTCTGAGTACAGTTTACATTGTAGCACGCAATGGACCGTGAAACAGGTGTCTGCCAATAAGCCAGTTGGGTGAGTTAGTCTATTTGGGGGATGTGTCTGGAGAATGGGAGGTAGTGGATTCTGAAAGATTTCAGCAACTTCATGTTTGTTTTAAGAACCACCAAGGAGGAAGAGCGACTCGTGTTTAGCAAAGGGCCCGTGTGCAGGTACAACAGAAGGCAGGGAAGCTGATGATGATCTGGGTTATTGTCAGTGGGAATTGAGTACAATGGGAGGGAGGTTGCGTTTCAGTTAAAGGGGCATTGTTGAGCATTTAGTTTTAGAATTGGCTTCCTTATTAATGAAATATGTTAAAGCATTTGAAGCAGTTCAGAAGTTTCCTGGACTAATAACTGGAATGGGTGGTTTGAGGAGAGGTCAGACAGGCTGGGCTCGAGCCCACTGGAGTCTAGAAGAGTGAAAGGAGACTGGATTGAAACACAAGATTCTGAGGGGGCCTTGACAGGGTTGACGTGGAGAGGATGTTTCCTCATAGGCAATAACCAATAGACAATAGGTGCAGGAGTAGGCCATTCAGCCCTTCGAGCCAGCACCGCCATTCAATGTGATCATGGCTGATCAGCCCCAATCAGTACCCCGTTCTGCCTTCTCCCCCTATCCCCTGACTCCGCTATTTTTAAGAGCCCTATCTAGCTCTCTCTTGAAAGCATCCAGAGAACCTGCCTCCACCGCCCTCTGAGGCAGAGAATTCCACAGAATGTGGGAGAATCTCCAATTATGGGTCTCTGTTTAGAAATAAGTTTCACCTGTTTAGAGCAGAGATGAGTCATAGAGTGATGCAGTGTGGAAACATGCCCTTCGGCCCAACTTTCCCACATCGGCCAACATGTCCCAGCTACACTAGTCTCACCTGCTTGCGTTTGGTCCATATACCGCCAAACCTTTCCTATCCATGTACCTATCTAAGTGTTCTTAAACGTTCTTAAAAGTCCCAGTCTCCTCTGGCAGCTTGTTCCATGCACCCACCAGCCTTTGTGTGAAAAGGATCTGAGAGTCGATGCTCTTTGGAACCCTTCCTCTGAGGGTATTGAAAGCAGTGCATGACCTGGTTAACCCATGCAGGGCCAATGGTCTCAGTGTTGATTTAGATATTCCTCCAGAACTCTCCTGCTCATGCTGGTCCAGCGATCCAAATATTACTACAATCTATCATAGTACTGATGCAGCATTCCCTCTCCGTCCCTCTCTGCTTAAACAGCACCATCGATGAGACAAAGGAGTGGATTGACTATTGCATGCAGCATCCTGAAAAATGTCAACTCCCCCACCTCCCCGAGAAAAGACACGGAGTGCCAGGGGCCTCACAGTCAATGTGTGACCATGTGGTTTCTGGCTGAGAAGATGGAAGGGACCATCACAACACTGCATCTCTGTATCTGTACTCCAGCAGAGGAGATGTTGGCCACGGCTCAACAAAGGGCAGCTTGGAGATAAGGTGGCCATTGTGAGCATCATGACTCCGTTATAAACATTGCACTAACAGCACATGGGAGCATGAAAATTGACCAGAAAACTCGAAGGAACTCGAGTAAAATGGTGCAAACCAATGATCTCTGAGCAGGACTAGCAGTTCAAATGCAGTGGCTATGTTCTCTTTTCTTTACCTACTGGTCTCTAACATGTACATCAGGGTAGAGCTGCTGCCTCATTAGTTTCAGCAACCTGGCTTTGTCCTGACTTCTGGTGCTGTCTGTAAGGAGTTTGCACGTTCTCCCTGTGATTGCGTGGGTTTCCCCAGGGTGCCCCAGTTTCCTCCTATATCGCAAAGACGTGCGGTTGTTGGTTTAATTGGCCTCTGTAGGTTGCCTCTAGTGTGTGGTAGAATGCATGGGGGGGGGGGGGGGGCGGGGGGGGGGGGGGGGGGGGGGGGGGGGTGGGGGGGGGAGTGGGGAGATGGGGCTTATGGGAATGTGGGGAGAATAAAATGTGATTAATGTAAATGACAGATTTGGTGGGCTGAAGGGCAGAGGAGTCCATTCCTGATTTAGATGGGAGCTTGCCGCACCTGTAGTCCTGGAACATAGCCAGAGCTGTGGTGATAGGGTTACCGAGTCACCAGTGGAGCTTCCAATCCCGGACGGAGTGAATCTTCAGCTGATGGGGCAAATGCTGGAGTCCCTCCTTCCCCCTGGTCACTGAATAACCACCTCCCACTCCGACACTGACCACCTTCCCCACTGTTACCTGTGCTTCAGGCAGCCACGACAGAAAGTGAGGCCACAGACCATGGCGTTCCCCTTATCCCGTATATTCAAAGCCAATTCCTGGGAAAGTAACTCAAACCTCCAAGGAACGTGGACCGCGGCTGAACCACAACAGCGCTGCGATCTACAACCCCAATCTCGGAGCAAGCTCTTACCTTCACATCAAAGAATGCTGATCCGAACGTTGGCAGGCGGTGCAGTAGTTTGAGGAAGGCGAGCTTCACCTCATCCCTCGTCTTCCCTGCATGCTTATTGACTATTGCCACAATGGCCTGCAAAGGGAATTGACAATGAGCTCTCAGTCTAAGCAGGGCCCAGACCACCACTGACTGCCTATTGCATACACACGGCGTATCGGGTACATTTGGGTTCTACCTTATTGCATCCTTGGATGTTAAAAATTCCCCTCAAGTTATAGAGTCATAAGGTCATAAATGATAGGAGTAGAATCAGTCCATTCACCCCATCAACTCTATACCGCCATTCAATCATGGCTGATCTACTCTCCCTCCTAACCACACTTTCTTGCCTACTCCCATCACCTCTGACACCTGTACTAATCAAAAATCTAACTATCTCCGCCTTAAATATATCCACTGACTTTGCCCCTACAGCCTTTTATGGCAAAGAAACTCAACAGATTCACCACTCTCCGACTAAAGAAATTTCTCCCCATCTCCTTCCAAAAAGAACATCCTTTAATTCTGAGGCTAAGACCTCTAGTACTGGACTCTCCCACTTGTGGAAACATACAGCATGGAACCAGGCCCTTCGGCCCAACTTGCCCACGCACCAACATGTCCCATCTACACTACTCCCACCTGCCTGCTTTTGGCCCATATCCCTCTAAATGTACCCCAGGGGCTGCACCCTATCTTCTAACTTGCTACATTTATCGTCCTCCAAACTCAAGTGAGGTCAGTTATGCCAGATCATCAGTTACATTGCCAGCATTCTGCTTTATTTTCTCTTCTGGCATTTAACATTTTATTCATCTCCACATATTTACATCTCCTGGGACACCAGAGCCTGAGGAAATGTTACTGAAAGATGTAAGACCTGGAGGGGATATGACAATGTAGAGGCCTAAATATTTAAACCACAGCAAGAGCATTGGACAAAGAGTTGTAGTTAGAAGGTTAGGGGGGATCATTTCAAATTGAGGCATTTAGGAACTTCTAGTCGTGGGTGGGTGCTGGTGTTCTCTACCTCAGATGGTGGTGGAGATTAATTCACTGCCTCAGAGGGTGGTAGAGAAGCAAATCTCTGTGATTATTTAAAGACATATAGCTTTCGGGAAAACTAGGGAATTGAGGCATAGGAGGAGAAGGGACAGAATGGCCTACTCATGCTCCCACGTTCTCCAACTCTCCTCTTGTTTCCCGGACCTGATGAAAGATTGACGATTGCGGTGTTCACCCTGTCCCACTTTCCACAGACACTGCCTGACTTGCCGAGGGTTCAAACCTCCAGCACACAAAACATTTACCCTTTGGCTTTAACTATCTTCCCCACACAGTCCATGACATGTCAATGCAACCATTTTCCTCGAAAATCTCTCCACATTCCTGTCCAATGGATAAAAGAGCAACTGCTCTATTTATCCAGGTACAAGCCTTCTCACGGTACAGACACTGTGTGGGCTGCACCATCTCCTGTGGCCTCTGGGTCTCATAGGAGTTCAATGTCCCTCGAGACCGTGAGGCAGTGCATGTCTCTGATGCACATGCCGGCCATTGATTTTTCCCAGAGGCCCAACAACGTCAGAGATAGGAACGATCATTTGGGATTGTTTTTAATGTAACTGCATAACTTTTGAGAGCTGTGCAGCTCGGTCGTTGTGTTTCATGTTGCCAATTAACCTCTCGACCCCACAACGTACTCTATTACACTTGAGTTTTTATAAGCTCTTAAAACATTCCAACGGTCTGCTTTCAAAGGTCTTATTTTCACAGCCCAGTAACGGGGACAGTAGCTCCCAAAAGGCAGAAGATTGCTTCATCAATTTCTCATGAGTTGGACATAGAGACATGTGGCCAGAGAGTACGGCACTCACAAATGGCCAGCGAGTAATGTTCCTCACAAATGGCTACACGTGGGTTTCCTCCGAGATCGGCTTCCTCCCCCACACACCAAAGACGTACAGGTTTGTAGCTTAATTGGCTCGGTATAAATGTAAATTGGCCCTGGTGTGTGCAGGGTGGTGTTAGTGTGCGGGGATCGCTGGTCGGTGCAGGCTTGCTGGGTTGAAAGGCCTGTTTCTGCGCTGTCTCTCTAAACTAAACTAAATGGCCAGGGAGTAATGTTGCTCACAAATGGCCAGCGAGTAATGGTATCGACTGGTTGAGGCAAGCAGTTACCCACAGAGGTCTATCTTCCCATTACTTACTGTTACTTGTGGTGAACTCTAAGGATCTTCTGTCCTTGATCTGCATGCTGCTCCTCTCACCCGCCCGCCTCTCTCTTAACCCACTCCTTCCCATATAACCATATAACAATTACTTATAACATATAATAATCCCCTCCTGTGTTGATTCTGGCTACTTTCCCTCTTCACTTTCAGTCCCACTGAAGGGTCCCAACCCAAAATGTTGACTGTCTACTTCCTCCCCACAGATGCTGCTCAACTTGCTGAGTTCTTCCAGAAGTCTGTTTTCTTGCTCCAGATTCCAGCACCTGCAGCCTCTTGGGTCTCCTTGGTTTGTGGGTTGACGCAATGCACTCAACCCTCACTGTCAGCTTGGGTGTGAGCCACGAGTCCTCCTTGAATCCACTGACTAATCACACCCGAGCGGGCAGTTACACCGGCTCCAGGTTTCCATGAGCAGTGTGTTCTCCTGCAGGAAAGGCTGGTTGTGGGGCATGTGCACCGTGGTCCTGAGATAGACCGGCTGCATTGCTATTGAATGGTGGACCAGGAACAAGGGGCCTTAACTGCCAATGGAGACACAAGTGACTGGAGACTTTGGAATCTGAAGCAGGAAACGAATTGGTGGAGAAACCCAGTGGATCGAGCAGCATCTGTGGAGGGTAAATAATTGCAGCCGTTTCGGGTTGGGGTCCTTCACCAGTCCTCCCCAATAGATGCTGCTCCATCTACTGAGTTCCTCTTTCTTGCCACAATACGTTCTGTTGAAGTAGAAAGTTCTGCCCTAAAGCAGATTTAATGATTCGTTAACGGGTTTGGAAAACGCCTTGGATACCTTCTTCCATTCTTCAGGCGACATCATCCGAAGCATGTCCTGGGGCACCAGATCCTTCAGTAGTTTGGGAATGTTGACAAACTGGGACTTGTCGTCGTTGAACTTCACTTTGTACAGGAAAGCGGCCACTTGGACGGCATCGTCCCTGGTGCACGAGTGGTATCCCCGCAGGTACTTGGGCAGCTCCTGGGAAGAGCCAAGGGGCAAAATGGAAAGTTAGAGCAGCACATTTTGGACATACTCGGCAGGTGTGAGTAAGAAACCGCCAGCGTTTGGGGTTTGTGGCCTTTCATCAGAACTGGGAAATGGGGAGAAGAGGACGTTCTCTGATGGAGAGTTAATGAGGGCAAGACGCATGGAGCCAAAGGACCATCTATGATAAGACAAAGTGAAATGGCGGAAAAGGGGCAGTTACCAGTGCAGGCTTCCTGGTTTGTGTAAAAAATTGTTAATGGAAAGGCTGTGGGATCTGCCCAACAGTCTACATAAATGAGTTTGAGTTTAGTTTATTGTCATGTGTACCGAGGTACAGTAAATAGCTTTTGTTGTGTGTTAACCAGTTAGCGGAAAGACAATGCATGATTACAAACAAGCCATCCACAGTGTATAGTTACATGAAAAATGCATGATAAAGGGAATAAAGTTTAATGCGATAAATTCCAATGACAGTCTGAAGGTCTCCTATAAGGTTGCTGGTAGCTCAAGACTGCTCCCTTGTTGTTGGTAGGATGGTTCATTTGCCTGGTCATAAGTTGAGAGAACCAACAGGATATAAAGAGAGATTGCGGATTAGAATGTGCCTGGTACTTTCAAAACAACCTACTTTTGCTTAATTCGAGATCGAAAGGCTAACACTCTTTTGGGGATTTTATTGATACTGCCAGAGTCCTGAGTTGCAGAGACCCAACCTACATTCCCATTCAGGAAGGCTTCATTGTGCTAAGTGTAGGTAGGCCCAAAGAGGTGCTGGCCACTGGAAACATCCTGTGCTGCTCTTTTCCAACCCCATCTGGCATAATCTCCGATATAGTTATTGATTGGCGATCACAAGTAATTTGACCCCAGGGTCTGCTCCGAGACACCCCGACCAGGTCTGGCCTGTCCCATGCAGACAAGGACAGAAGCTGGTTGTTAACATGGAGCAGTACAGCACAGGAACGGGCCTTTTGGTCCATAATGTCCATGCCCAACATGATACAAAATTAAACTACCTACTTCTGAAGAAGGGTTTCGGCCCGAAACGTCGCCTATTTCCTTCGCTCCATAGATGCTGCTGCACCCGCTGAGTTTCTCCAGCATTTTTGTGTACCTTCAAAATTAAACTAATCTCCATTGCCTCAACATGTTCTATATCCTTCCATTCCCTGCATATTCATGCGCCCATCAAAAAATCTCCCCTATTATACCATCTATTGTACCAAAGCACCACTATTATAGTTGCTTCCACCACCACCCTTGGCACGGTGTTCCAGCCACTCACCACTCTGCACACAAAACCTGCCCCGCACCTCCTTTAAACCATCCCTCTTACTTGAAAGCTATGCACTCTATTATTGAACATTTAAATCCTAGGAAAGCTTTTGACTGTCTACTCTATCTATGCCTCTGATCATTTTATATATACTTCCCTCAGGATTCCCTGACAGGACTCCCTTCAGCCTCTGAATCTCTAAAGAAAACAATCCAAATTTGTGCAACTTCTTGTAGCTAATACCCTCTCATCCAGACTGCATACTGGTACACCTCTTCTGCCCCCTCTTTAAAGCCTTCACATCCTTCCTGCAATGAGACCACCCGTAATGTGCATGCAATACTCTAAATGCAGCCTAACCAAAGTCCATAAAGCTGCTTCTGTTTAGCTTATCTTCACATGTACTAACGTACAGTGAAAAGCTTTTGTGTTGTGTTGTATTGTTCATTGTGCAAGCTGCATTGTGTTGTGACCACCAGCACAGGCACGAACAGCAACAGAGAGCTAGTATCACCAAGCAGAGATTACCGAGGCCGGGCCAATTACTCAAGCTGGCAGCTTGGCAAATTTAAATTGTTGATTAAATAACACGGGCTAAAGCGCTGGGATTCCGTACAGCCGATTTGCTCCAGATAGGAAGGATGCCGCATGACGTGGTTTGCTCTGAAAATGACTCTGGCCTGAAGAACCATTGTGGATTTCCACCCACCCTGCACTTGTCTCTGGACGGCAACCATCACTCTCCAGATAAGAACCCTCACTCCTCTCCCGGATGTGATCTCTTACCCACTCCGGAAATGATCCCTCACTACTTCCCAGATGTGATCCCTCCTGTTCTGGGTGGGCTCCCACACTAGACCCTGGGCAATGTTATTATCAGCTGGCGGATGGTGTGTTGGGTGGGATGCTGCTCACCTGGGGGAAATGAAGGAGCAGGTCTGCTTTGAGATCCCGGCCGGGGAGGATATTGATCCAGAGCATCCTCATGAAGAGCACCTTGTAGGACACAGAACCGGCCAGACCTGGAGAACGAGAGCAGACACTGTCTTAGCCCTGGGAAACACTCGGTCACTTGGGTAAACTGCTGCACGTTATGCGAGAGATTCACCTTCTGGAACCCGCTTTTCCTTCCTCACCCAGTCACTCACGTGCGTCACGCAATCGAAGAAGAAATCTCCTTCCGGGATGCTGATCACCTACATGAACACGGGACAGAAATCTCAGAGGGGTTTCAAGTGCCACGGCCCCTGCTCTAGCCCTGGTGCCAGTCACAGAGCAGCGAAGGACAGGTCTCAACCGAGAGAGGAGACAAGATCAGTCCCCAGAGGAAAGGAGGGTGAGATTTACCCTGTGGGTATCTTAACAAGTGTAGTTAAGTGGAAGTCCATTTGGATAACACATAGTGTATGGTCAATTAAAGTCCCCATGGTTAACATTTAGCGTGTGGAGAATAAAAGTCCTTGAGGGTAACATTTAGTGTGTGGTCACCTGATAGAGTATAGAATCAGGGAGTTGTACAGCACAGAAACAGGCCCTTTGGCCTTCCTTGCCAATGCCAACGCCAACCAACGTGGCATATTTACATTTGGCTCAAAGTCCTTTAAACTCTTCCTATCCATATATCTATCTAAATGTATTTGAACAGTGGCCAAACTTGTTGTAAATTTAGATACCCTTTCTGTTTCTCTGCTACACCATTAAGTTTGGTGTCATCAGCAAGCTCTGTTTAGTTTAGTTTAGGTTAGAGATACAGCATGGAAACAGGCTATTCGGCCCACTGAGTCCACGATAGCCAGCAACCATCTGTACACTAGTTCTGTCCTACACACGAGGGACAAATTATAGAGGCCAATTAAACTACAAAGCCACATGTCTTTGGAATGTGGGAGGAAACTGGAGCACCCAGACAACACCCACATGGTCACAGGGAAAACGTACAAACTCCATAAAGACAGCACCCATAGTCAAATTGAACCTGGGTCAATTGAAGTCTGCATGGGTAACATTTATATTGTGGTCTATTGAAGTCCTCAAGGCTACGTTTAGAGTGTGGAGATTTAAAGTCCCCGTAAACAACTTACTATATTGTGTAGAAGTGTTACTATCATTGTGAATGGTTAGTTACAGAAGTATTGGGGGGGGGGGGGGTGAACACTGGCATTACCTTATTTTCTACTTGTACAAAGAGGCTCAATCCTTCGGAAGAGCCCAGGCCTAGGTGCTTGGTGATGGTCTCACACAGGGTCTTTGCCTTGGTGTTGGTGAAGATCTCGAAGGCCTGTTGGAGAAGGAGGACAGTGAGGATGGGTGGAAAGATTGAGGGGGCTCAGCAGCGGTGAGCCTGGCAGAAACTCACCTGGTCGGTGTCGTTTGGGAAGTAGATTTTGTGCAGGATGGTGGTGCTCCAACATTGGATGGCCTCCACCTCCAGCACATGCGGTGGGTTCCTCCGAGCACCGGACCTGTTGGTGGAGACAACAGTGGACTCTGATTTATGATCCCCCTGTACACAGCAAGCCTGAGGTCCCAACAGCTCCACCACAGAGAGCACAAAGCCTCAGTGGTGAACAGGTGTTGTTGTGCAAGGTGGCACTGGATGGTGCAGTTACACACACATCACTAACTACTACACACACACTCGTGCACCTACAATATACTCCCACACACACACACCCATTCACACACTTGTGACGCACACTATGACATACATGCACACACTCAAACGCACTCTCACACATACACACATTCTCCCACACATTCACACACACACACACACACTCTCTCTTGCACACACATGCCCACCCACATCCTCCCTCACACACACACACAAACATTCACCCATATCCAGTTCGATCACACTCCTGACTTCATCAGAAGCCAATAGCGTCCGACTGTTTAAAATCGTCCCAAGGGGCTCGATGTGGCTACAGACCCATCGCATGCTCACATCATCCTACAACCTCCAGACAGCAAACAAAGTTCATCACCTCGATGATCCACTGAAGTTCTGTCTTCACACTCAGAATAAGGTCATTATCAACGCATGGTTACTGCATCTTTCAATCCATCAACATTAAATTATAACTGCAAAAAGAGTTTTCTGTTTCTAGGCAGTCAGTGTAAACATGGGCCAGCGTACCGTTTAGCCTTGGCCAGTCTCTGAACACACTCTGTCGACAGCTTCTCCTTCGAATGGCTCTTGAGAAACTTCTCCACGTGAGGGAACATCAGGCTGCTGGGAGGGAAGAGGCCGGTGCAGAGCCAGAGCAGCTGCCATCCACCCTCCACGCTGTACCTGGGAGTCACAAGAACAGGGAAGCGTCACAGCTCTTGCCCGCAACAATAGGCTAATGTTTCCCCAGGTCCCAGGTGAGGAATGATCTGAGCTCATCACTGCCTGCCTGAGGGAAGGTACAGAAATCTCTCTGTGACCGGCTGCAGTCTACCTGAGGAAAGATGTGCCACTAATTTTCAGCGATGCAGATGACCAGTGCTTTGAGGGAGCAGTGTTCCTTGGTGGTGAGGACAGGCACACGAGGAGTTTTGAACTTACATCCAACTCACTCTCTGTGTCCTCTTTTCATTTGTATATCCAGGCCTGCTGGGAGCTGCCTATGCTTGACCATGCAGATCCTGCACAGATTTTACATCTTGAGCAACATATTGCACAGATTAAGGAGATGATCAGCCTCATAACATCCCCAATATGTAACCCTACAAGAGAATTCACTTCCTTCCACCTCATCATTCTCCTCTACTTCCTGCAACCCAGACCAACCTGTTTTTTTCTCTTTCCCAATTTAGACCTGAAATTATAAGTTTCCCCTTCCACAGATGCTGCCTGTTCTGCTGGATATTTCCTGCATTGTCTGTCTTTCTTTGTTTGATGCTCTCTCTCTTTAGGCAAGGTCCCCACTGGAGATACTGCAATCTGAAGAAAGATCCCAAACTATTGTCCGTCCATTCCCCTCACAGATGCTGTCTGACCTGCTGGGTTTCTCTAGCACTTTGGTTATTGCTCCAGATTCCAGCACCTGGGGTCCGTTGTGTCTCCATTAGAAGCACAGGTCGGCAGTGTCACCTTCCCAGTCAGATCAGAGCTGTGCAGTGAGGCTGGGAGCGGAAAGATAGAAATCCCATCGGACTGCAGACCTGGGGAGGGGGAACTACAGGGATAGAGTGGAACAGGAGCCCGATAGAAACCAAAAAGACAGGGTTTCCCCATTCGAGGAGATGCCCAACCAACAGAACATTGTCAAACAGTCTGGTGTGAGTCTGAGAAGAGAAGCTGAGCTTTGGTTGAGTTCATGGTGATGTAGTGAGGGAGGGAGGAGCCCGCTTGGAACATCACCCATTGTGAACAGTGACACTTATTGGCCTCTTCATAGCTCCATTCTGTTACCCTACCAGAGAATTCCCCTTTCTTCCACCCTGTGCCCGCATGGGTTTCCCGAGTGCTCCGGTTTCCTCCCACATCCCATTGATGTGTGGAATGATGTGTTCATTGGGTGCTGTAAATTCCCCTAGTGTATAGGTTAGTGGAAACATCTGGGGACAGAGGAGTTACTGAACAGAATGGATTAGAGTAGGATTAGCATATATGTAAAGTCAATGGCCGGTGTGACCTCGATGGGCTGAAGGGCTTACTGCCTTGCTGTACCTCTGTGATCTTGTGACCCCCAAGTGAGTGCAGGGTCGGGGACTGAGGCCCCGGGTTCAGGGGTTACCTGTTGCGGTTATGGGTGAGCTGCTTCATGATTTGGCAGTAGACCTCATCCTGTACCACTTCCTCCCGCAGCGCTCCAGAAAATATCTGATCGGTCAGTTGCGTGCCAGACTTGGACAGCTTGCCAGGGTAATCGCCCATGTACTTCATTATAGGTAAGGTGCTGGTTAAGGAATCGCAGAGGGAATCGACCAGCAGGCGAGATGGAACAAAGTTTGTGTGTTGGATCTCAGGGGGGAAGCCATTGGGACTGGACTTGGCTCTAACCAGGGACTGACCAATTTGAGCCGCCCTCACAATGAGAACACTCAATATAGTTGCACTTCCCTCCAGTTCTAGTCCCATGGACTGGGACTCTGCAATGGGACTGCAGTGCTCTCCTTGTTAAGCCCCACCTTCGAATCAGGACCCTTTGAACCCATTTAAGTACTTCATGGTTAATATGTAGCATAGCGCTGGAAGAACTTAGAGACTCATGCTGCGTCTGTGAAGGGAAAAGGACAGATGAAATTTCGGTCCACATTCTACTTCAGAGCATTGTCTGTCCATTCTCTCTGCAGATGCTGCCTGACCCAGTACTTTGATTTTTGCTCAATGTTGTAGTAGCCACAGTCTCATGTCTCCAGGATTAAAATGTATCTTAACTCCAATTCCTTGATCTCCAACTCCAATAGCAGCCCCGAACAAGAGTCTTTGAATCTGGGTTGGGTTTTTGTTTGAGTCCCAGTACCAACAGCTTTTTTAGGCCAGGGATTGTCTGATTTGCACCACGCTTCATGTAAGGATGGGCAGTAGGCTGTATCACCTGAGATCAACCAACTTTTCTGGAAGGAAGGCTCAGGCGACCAAGACAGTCATCCTTACCAACTGCATCACAGTATGGTATGGCAACTGCTCTGTCTCCGACCGGAAGGCATTGCAGAGGGTGGTGAAAATTGCCCAACGCATCACTGGTTCCTCGCTCCCCTCCATTGAGTCTGTCCAAAGCAAGTGCTGTCTGTGGAGGGCGCTCAGCATCGCCAAGGACTGCTCTCACCCCAACCTTGGACTGTTTACCCTCCTACCATCCGGGAGGCGCTACAGGTCTCTCCGTTGCCAAACCAGCAGGTCGAGGAACAGCTTCTTCCTGGCGGCTGTCACTCTACTCAACAACGTACCTTGGTGATTGCCAATCACCACCCCCCCCGGACACTTATTAGTATTTATTCAAATCATTTGCTATGTCGCTCTTCCAGGGAGATGCTAAATGCAATTCGTTGTCTCTGTACTGTACACTGACAATGACAATTAAAATTGAATCTGAATCTGAATCTGAATCTGTTAGGCGTGCACAGCAACTGTGGCACTGGTGACAGTCGGAGTTACAGCTACCCAGCGCTGGGGGAGTTGGTGAGTACTGACAGTGTGACCAGTCAGGGGAAGACTATTGCTGACCCTTGGGACCGTTCCCAACCTGTGGAACGTTTGGTACAGGTGACGATAAACTAAACTAAACTAGGTAACTGATGAGGAGGTGGGAGGATACTGAAGGACCAGGGCTGAAGCAGAAACTGACCAGAGATCCGGTGTTGCGACCCTGTGAGTGTGGTCTTTGGGACATCCGTCGAGGAGTGCAGGGTCTGACTGGATGATGTGTTGGGCTGACATCAGGGCATATTATACATTGAGGGTTGCAGATACAACCATGTGTACTGATGTCTCGCATGTGCTTACAATGGGGACTGGATGTCCAACTGTGATTACAATGGAGATTGAATATCTGATGATGATTACAGAGTGGAGTGACTGTCCATCTGTGATCACGGTGGTACACGATATGTAACCATAATTACAGTAGGGAGTAGATCTCTTACTGTGATTGCAGTGAGAATTAGATATCTGTACAGTCCGTACTTTAATTTCAAATATATTGTTCTGCAAGGGATCTCTTGATCATTGCCCTCTGGAATATGGTGTTTCTGTAAGGGTGGGGGGGGGGGGGGGTGGGGGGTTGGAGGGGGATGTTCCATGATCTCTGGGGTTTATACGCTCTCCAAGGTGCAGTGCGGTGCGGGGAGACCGTGCTCAGATTGAAAGGATATCGATGAAGGCTTGACACGCCACTTGCACCATCTCAGGATTCAGACAGACTTTCTTCAACAGCGGCAGTCTCAGGGGCTCCCGGGAACAGGCCCAGATCAGGTCCTTCACGCGAGCCTTTGGAAACACTGCTCTGCTCATCGACTCTTTACTTGGGGGCCTGTTCAGACAAGAGGAGTTGGGTTAACGTAAGCCGTGCTACCCGCAGCAGATCTCATTCGCAGGAAGCACAGACTCAGCCGCCACCTCCGCCGAGAAGGAAACCGAGACGTTGCTTTGTGCTGGCGGCCTCACCAGGAAGGGGAGGCGAGGGCACGCGCTTTCCTGAAGATGCTCCCAAGCTGCCCCAAAGGGTCTCATTCCACAATTTAAATGTGAGATCCCTTGCAGCTGTTTCCACAACAACATCCCAGCTGCAAATACAGGGGCTATGGGGATGGCAGGGTGTTGCTGCATGTGTTCGATGATTAATAGCATTGGATGGGGTTATGGGGTTGTTTGGCTTCCAGGGTCATTCTGCCGAAAGGGCTGAACAGCTGGAGGTCTCTTTCCTGCTCTCAGATGGGTCCATAGGCTTGAGATTGGCCCAAACCAATGACTTCATTGTTGTCAACATCCGACTGGAGTCCGTTATACCCCTGCAGGTCATCTATGCCTCTGTTTGTTCAGGTCTGGTTCCTCCTTCAGACAGGGGTACCCATCATCTCAAACAATCTTCCTACATTGCAAGAGGCCATAACCACCACCCATCTCCCAGTGGCCCCTCCTCACCCACGTGCCATCTCTCCCCATCTCTCCTGCCACTCACCTACTCACCAGGAGCAATGAAGTGACCAGCGCTTAACCTTGTGCCCGCATGTGTGGTCACATGGAGTATGTGCAAACTAGGCAAAGACAGCACCTGAGGTCAGGACTAAATCGGAGTCTCCACTCTGTGAGGTTGTGGCTCTACCAACTGCTCCATTGTTCTTCCCCCGGCTTGTTATCCAATACTTTTGATCAAATTGAATCCTTAAAAAATCTTTCATGACTAAAAACCAAATTCATTAAAGGATGGCGCATCTATCGCAACCCTGTTCAAGAATGAAGAAGGAGGTGCACCTGAAGTGGAGGTACGAGAACTCCTCCAGGGTGTAGTGCTTGGTGTCCACCTCCTGTGCGGGGGCAGTGGGTGCAGCCTGGCGTCGCTGGTCAGGAGACATGCGGATCAAACTCTGTCAGTGGAAGAAGGCAGCAGTTGTGAACAGACTCAGGGCTGAGGAACGGTTGCAGCAGGACAGCGCGATAAGGAAACTGCTGATCTGCTCGGGAAAATGCATTTACAGTTTTATCACCGTTTCCGACGTTTAAACAAAGGCATTTCCTGGTTGTTTATGACTTGCAGCAACTGTTGGGTCATTAGGTAGAGTCGCTACACGTTTTCAGGCAGCTGATGTACATCAAATTTGACAGGTGGGAAATGTAGAGGGACACAGCACCAACTCAGGCCCTTCAGCCCACCAAGTCCATGCTGACCATCAAACACACATTTACACCAAATCTGCATTTATCTCATTTCATTCGCAACAGGTCTGCCCAGATTTCACGCTCAACTACACACCAGGGGCAATCAAAAGATTGCACACGTACACGCACACACACACCGCAAAGGTGGGGGTCAGGGAAAGCGAGGGAGCGCTGTCTGAAATTCACACCCGCGAAGAAGAGGAAGATAAAATACGGCTGCACAGTGTACGGTAAGTCCTTTAGTGAGCGAGAGGGGGGGGGGGGGTTAGGGGAGAGAGGGGGAGAGAGGGGGAGAGATGGGGAGAGATGGATAGATTGAGAGATAGAGAGATAGAGAGAGGGAGAGGGAGAGAGGGGGAGGGGGAGAGGAGGGGGGAGGAGGGGGAGGGAGGGGGAGAGGAGGGGGAGAGGAGAGGGGGGGAGAGAGGAGGGGGAGAGGAGGGGAAGAGAGGAGGGGGGACAGGAGGGGGGGGAGAGGAGGGGGGGGGGAGAGGAGGGGAGAGGAGGGGGGAGAGGAGAGGGGAGAGAGGAGGAGGGGAAGGGGGAGAGAAGGGGGGAGAGAAGTCAGACAATTTTTAATAAAGTTTAGTGGGCATTTTACCTACCGGTCGGTTTTCCTTGGTCCTGAAAACTCCAATGAGCCAATTAAAATGCCGGGTCAGCTAAGGAGATTGCCTACGGCTGCCCTCGACTCCCTGTAACTAAATAGTGACCCCACTCCACTGCACTACGAGTTAAATAGAACCATGCCGAGCAAATTTTACTCGCAGAACATTTTTCCACATGCTGAAAATTTTCCACGACCTAGCTGAGGCCGCGTGTATGCGGGAACTTCCCTCGAGCATGAAGGAGAGTTCCAGTGACCTCACAGGATCTCCTAGGACCACGTGTCGACCATGCTGCGAGTTCGAGTTGAGGGCAAACTCTTCTAAACTCGCAGATTTGGTCGCTGCAGTGGGACAGGCTATTATCATAAATTGTGTTGGGTCTTGCAACAGGAGGACTGCTGGGTCCTATAATATTAGGGCAACTGGGTCATGTAATGGGAGAGGCACTGGATCCTGTAATGAGAGAAACTGGGTCCTGTATTCAAAAGGCTAGTATTGATAAGGGCCCATCAGTACCAGTCTGTGTGCTTCCTCTGCCGTGTAACAGGGGAACTCCAGTTCCTGTTAGCAATGGCTCCATAATAAGAGGAAGCACAGAGTCTCACAGAAAGTGACCTCAGGCACAGACTATTGAGTGCTCAAGACTGTAATGGGAGAAAATGTACAGGCCTGTAATTAATGAGGGCTCCCGCAGGGGATGGCTCAGCACTGGAATGGGAATGGGAATGGGAATGGGTCCCTGACACATAAAGGACAAGTAAAAGTTACATTAGCAAATTTGCAGATGACACAAAGCTGTGTGGCAGTGTGAACTGTGAGGAGGATGCTATGAGGATGCAGGGTGACTTGAACAGGTTGGGTGAGTGGGTAGATGCAGTTTAATGTGGATAAATGTGAGGTTATCCACTTTGGTAGCAAGAACAGGTACGCAGATTATTATCTGAATGGTGTCAAGTTGGGAAAAGGGGAAGTACTATGAGATCTGGGGGTCCTCGTTCATCAGTCACTGAAAGTAAGCGTGCAGGTACAGCAGGCAGTGAAGAAAACAAATGGCATGTTGTCCTTCATAACAAGAGGAGTTGAGTATAGGAGCAAAGAGGTCCTCCTGCAGTTGTACAGGGCCCTAGTGAGAGCACACCTGGAGTATTGTGTGCAATTTTGGTCTCCAAATTTGAGGAAGGACATTCTTGCTATTGAGGTAATTCAGCGTAGAGTCACAAGGTTGATTCCCGGGATGGCAGGACTGTCATAAATTGATAGAATGGAGCGGCTGGGCTTGTATACTCTGGAATTTAGAAGGATGAGAGGGAATCTTATTGAAACATATAAGATTATTAAGGGTTTGGACACGCTAGAGGCAGGAAACATGTGTCCGATGTTGGGGGAGTTCGGAATAGTTTAAGGATAAGGCGTACGTCATTTAGAACTGATATGAGGAAAAACATTTTCACACAGAGGGTTGTGAATCTGTGTAATTCTCTGTCTCAGAAAGCAGTGGAGGCCAATTCTATGGATGCTTTCAAGAGAGAGTTAGATAGAGCTCTTAAAGATAGCGTAGTCAGGGGATATGGCAGGAATGGGGTCCTGATTGTGGATGATAAACCATGATCACATGATGAATGCCGGTCCTGGCTCGAGGGGCTGAATGGCCTACTCCTGCGCCTATTGTCTATTATCTATTGACCTGGGCCTCAGCCGACCGATGGGGGAGTGCTTGGCCTCAAAAGACAACTCATCTCAACACAAGTAGTAATGAGCTGGTCTTTGTTAGAGTGAACTTTACCCCAACGTACCATCACATCTGACGATGGTTTCTCAAGGATTGGAATGATGTAGACGGACTGCAGAGAAAGGCTTCCTGTCTTTCCCGTACGCTCATTCCAACCTTGAACCCAGCCATGATCTTGAGGCGGAGTTAGCTCTTCAGTTTTAAGAAGCTTAATCAAATCACCCTTCTCAAATTTTAGGAATATGGGATCATCTGAAACACCAAAAGTGGAAAGCAAATTAAACTCTGCACTTGGGTCAAAAACAACAGACACAGTTTTGACTGTAAACTAAACTGTAAATGTAGGATCAAACATGACAGATGTATTGGCCTGGAGGAACAAACACAGCAGTGATATATTAGACTGTTAGAACGAAGATGACAGCGATACATTCGATTCTAACAACAAACATGCAAGACACATAGTTAGACTGTAGGGTCTAACAGAATAGCGATACAGTTAAACTGTAGGACAGATACTGCAGATGGACAGTTTAATGTAGGGACAATCTTGATGGATATTCAACAGTTTCCAGACCTGAAAAAGGAAGACTTCTATTATTATAGTGTTTTACTTGATATCAGATGTTCCAAGGAGTTTGCAGTTGGCCTCTTGAAGTATCTTTTGTCATTTGAACTCTCTCATCTTCCCGCCTGAAGCAGACCCTTCCCTTGTTCCTCCATCCACCCTCCGCACACCATCATCTGCCTCACTTATTAGGAACTCGAGGAGGTCAATTAGTCCCTCAACCTTCTTCCACTAGTCGCTCTCAGGAATTCCCTGCTTCAGAGGGCGGTGGAGGCCGGTTCTCTGGATACTTTCAAGCGAGAGCTAGATAGGGCTCTTGTTGGATGATCAGCCATGATCACATTGAATGGCGGTGCAGGCTTGAAGGGCCGAATGGCCTACTCCTGCACCTATTTTCTATGTTTCTATGTTAAAGATAGCGGAGTCAGGGGATACGGGGAGAAGGCAAGAACGGGGAACTTATTGGGGATGATCAGCCATGATCACAGTGAATGGCGGTGTTGGCTCGAAGGGCCGAATGGCCTATTCCTGCACCTATTGTCTATTGTCTATTGAAAGAGGGTTTGTCTTAATGGAGAAGGGGAGTGACACAGACAATGAAGGGTATGTTTAAGATGCCTGGTAAAGGTAGATAAATCACCAGGACTACACACAATGAATCCGGAGCTTACAAGAGGGTTGGGAATAATGCTGATTCAAATCTTCATTCTTCCAACACTCTTTGGTTCAGGTGTAAAGCTGAAAAAGACTCACCTATTCGTACTATAACCAGCCTATCATCAGTGAGGGGCAACTTACTGGAAACATTCTGTGGATCAGCAGAAATGGATATATAGAAAGAACTGGATATATATGGAAAGATTGATCAGGGGAAGGAGACACAAGAGACTGCAGGATCTGTAATCTTGAGCAGAAAACAAAGTGCTGGAAGGAACTCAGCAGGTCAGGCAGCACCTGTGGAGGGAAATAGACTGACGACATTTTTGGGTTGAACATTTCTTCAGACTGCAGTTGAGGAAAGATAGGTGGTAGAAAGAGGTGAGGGTGGGGGTGAGACAGGAGTTGGCAAATGCACACGTGCCACCTTACCCCTCACCTGCCTCCACCAGCTACCTCCCCTCTACTCCAGCAGCCCTGACCCGAAAAATCCTCTGCCCATTTCCTGCCACAGATGATCCCGTCGAGTTCCTCCAGCACTTTGTTTTTTAACAGGTATGACCAACTGGATCCAATTATCAACAATTGATGTGCTCCAGTTGTTTTCAGCAAGGCTTTATAGTGGACAGTCAGAACCTTTTTCTCCCAGGGTGAAAATGTCAAAGATAAGAGGGAAAAGCTTTACGATGAGAGGGAAAAAGTGGAAAGGAGATTTGCAGGGTTAGTTTTTACGCAAAAGGTGGTGGATGCCTGGAACGCACTGCTAGGCATGGTGGTAGTGTTTAAAAGACAAGGAACATGGATAGGCAGGGAATGGAGTAATATGGATCACACACAGGCAGATAAGAGTTGGTCTTGGCACCATGTTTGGCACAGACATTGTGGGCCGAAGGGCACATTCCTGTGCTGTATTGTTCCATGTTCAGAGGTAGAGAAATGCCTTTGTATAGTCAAGGGATAGGCTTGGTTCTGAGACAGTTACCAGGTGCATTGGCCTTGAAAGTCACTAGAGCAATGGTCTCAATGTTCTCCATACCTTGCTTGGGACTGTTGAGCAGTGACACTGCGTACTCCGACCTCACCTTCAGCCCGTTCAGAAACAGCAGCAGCAGGTCAGCGATGTCGGCAGCATGGCCGGACGTCAGGGTGTACTCCTCGCCCTGCAGTGTGCTCACCGTCACACTCTGCCCCGACAGCTTCAGAGCTCTGCGTTGGACAAAGCACCACAGTCAAATCTATCGTCGCAGGCACTCGGACGGTTCTAAGCAGGCAGAGCGTTCTCAAAGGGTCGAGCCCAGTCCGTCAATCCCAGCCCTTCAGCCCCTCGTCTTGCTTCCAGCCGAGTCAGCTTCTCCTCACTGCTCAAAGTATATCCAACTCCCACATCCCGCAGGAATTGTTTTGTCCGGTCAATGGAACAACCCTCCTCCCTCACCCTTGGCAACCGCTGCTCAATCACCAACATCAGCTCACGGGAATACTCCAACTAGTTGACGTGTTGGAATCCCTTCCACTTACGCCTTCACAGCATGACCTCCAACCTCCATGTGACCTCCATCCTCAGCCTGACCTCCAGCCCCAGCTTGACCTCTGCCCTCCACATGACCTCTATCATAACTTGACCTGCACCATCAGCCTGACTTCCATCCCCAGCCTAACCTCTACCCTCAGCCTGACCTCCACACCCGATCTCACCACCCTCAATTTTACCTCAGCCAGTCCTCCTCTGCCACCTGACCCCTAGTCTCTGTCTGACTACACACACCTTGACCTCTACTCTCCGTCTCACCAGCTCAATTTTCCCTCAGCCTGACCTCTACCCTCAGCCTGACCTCTGCCCTCAGCCTGACCTCTACCCTCAGCCTGACCTCTACCCTCAGCCTGACTTCTACCCTCAGCCTGACCTCCGCCCTCAGTCTGACCTCTACCCTCAGCCTGACCTCTACCCCAGCACCCATCCAGAATGGCCTTGACCCAGATGTTCCCAGATGTCTGCAGCTGCCCACAGAGGGATGTGACGGGAGGGACGTGGCCTCAGCCTGCGATGGCCCGGCCCATGGTTTAGCTGATGAGGGAGTCTGGAGGAGGGGGCGAGACCCTGAGACACAGGGGTGGAGAGATTAGCAGGAGGGAGGTGGTTGATCCCCCAAGCTCTGACCTGTTTGTAGTTACTCCGGTAATTTCCAGGAAGGAGCGCTTCAGCAGGACTTTCTCGTTCTCATCCACAAAGCTGAGACTGGCCCAGTTGATGGCGACCACCAGTTTGTTCCTTGGCAGGGTTGGTCCTGGAAGAGAGCAGGTGTGAGTGAACCTGGAGCCCAGCGTGCTGCCCGCACTCTTCCTGCTGAGGGAACGCACCACCATCTCGCTCTACTGTAGCCGCCTGCAACTCCCCCCCATGCTCAACATGTCACTCACACACAGGGAAGGGTTAAGGTTTTGGCTTATTATTGTCTGGTGTACCAAGGTACAGTGAAGAACTTTGTTTAGCATGCTGTCCAATCAAATCAGAAAATCAAACCATCCATCCATCCATCCATCTATCTTCTATACATAACTAAAACTCTGATCTTGTTATCTTCCGGTTTGTGCGTCTTTCTATTTGCGCAAAAATAGTTTGCGATAGCGCTATGATTTTCACTAGTTCACTCACCGTTCTCCTGTGCTGCGATTGCACCAAGTTTCGTTCCGATCGGTTGAATGTCGTAAATGTTAGCGAGGTTTAAAATATCTTAAAAAACATGCATGCGCAGATCGATCTCTTCTCCTGCCGTGCTGCGCGGATTAGTCTCTTCCCCTGTCACTCACTGGGGCGGTCCGCACCTTCCTGCTCCATCGCGTCTTTACTGGAGCTGAGGATGGCTGATGGAGGTTTCCGACCGGACAACATTTTCAGAGGGACCCGAAGCAGCTGAGTCCCGAGCAGCTCCACGTCGAGCAGCCCAGAGTCGGAACCCAGCCCAGCCTGGAGTCGGAACCCAGCCCAGCCTGGAGTCGGAGATGTCGCGATGTCGCCAAACGGAAAGCGGAGACTGATCCCGGCGGAGGAGAATGACCAGAGACCAGCGCCCGCTGTGAGTCCCCATCGCACCGCCAATTCCAGCCACTACCCCTCTGGTCTCCTCACTGGCTCCTCTTCCCCCTTCCCTGTGATACCCCCTTCTCGCCCATGGCTCTTCCCCCGTCTTTTCTCCAAACTCACTCCCCTCCCGCCCACACACCCTCTCCCTCCACAACTCTCCCCCCTGCCCATACACCCATCTCCCCCACAATCCCCCCTCCCCTCCTCCTCTCCCACATATGATGAAGAAGGAGAGGGAGTGCTTGGAGATGAGGGGAAATGAGCCGTACCTGAGCAGTTAGGGGCTATGGGTTGGTGGTGGAATATTGCGTTGGGGGAACGGGTGAGTGGTGGAATATTGCTATGGGGAACGGGTTGTGTTGGGTGACCAGGCCTCCCGTGTAACTGGGACCCAACGGAGCTCACTTAGTCTAGTACATAAATATAATCAAGCAAGTCAACTGACATGCAATAGATAGAACAATGGGGAAGATACAGAGTGCAGCATGGAGTTCTCAGAATTGTATAGCATCAGACGCATAGACAAAGTTCAATGTCCGCAGTGGGGTAGAGGTGAATCGAACAGTACTCTAGCTTGTGGAAGGACCATTCAGAAGCCTGATAATAGAGGGAAATAAGGTGTTTCCAAGTCTGGTGGTGTGCAACCTTCAGGCGTCTGTACTTATTACCTGATAGGAATGGCTAGTAGAAGATGAACAAGGTGGACTAATCTACGTTGGCTGCTTGTCTGAGGCAGCGCAAAGTGTAGATGGAGTCAACGGTGGGGAGTCTGGTCAGTGTGATGGACTGGGCAACATCCATAACTCTGCAATATTTTGATGGCGGAAATCGTTCCGCTGGTGAGTCTGTGCTGTGGGTGACCAGGGGTAGGTCGAGGGCTGTCCTCACCAGCACGTCCCAACATGGATTCTACTCCAGAGACTGGGCTGGAGTAGAAACATGGGCACAGCTTTTCCTCTCACTCTGCTCACCAAAGGACTCACACACAGATTAGTCATACTGCACAGAAACAGGCCCATCAGCCCACGCTGATCGTCTGGTGGCCAATACACCAATCTTGTATTATTCACCCTACAGTCCCCCCAACTTGCCACAGATTCTGCCAACCACCTCCACCACATACTAGGGACAATTTACAGTGGCCAATTGACCCACCAACCTCAAGAGGCAAGAATGTTTTGTTGTCATGTGCATTGGGGATGACACGATTATTTGCTGCAGTTTTACAAGCTCATTTATGCAAAAGCACAACAAATAAATATATATACAATAATCAATAATACAATAAGTTGTCAGTAATACTAGGTAACCAGACCATAATGGCAAACCAAAGTATGTAATGCAACCAATACAACGTCTGCAGTCGTTTGGTGCTGAGGGTAGGGTTGTGGTTAGGGTTGTGCTGGGTGGTTCATGAGCCTGACGGCGAATGGGAAGATGCTGTTCTTGAACCCAGTGGTCACAGCTCTCAGGTTCCTGTACCTTCTTCCTGATGGGAGCAACGAGTTGCGAGCAAGGCTAGGGTGCTGTGGGTCTTTGATGACATTAGCTGTCGTCTTGAGGCAACGCCTTCTGTCATGGAGCGGACATTGTCCACCATCTTCTGCAACCTGCACGTCTTTGAGATGTGGGAGGAAACTTGGAGCATGCAGAGGAAACCCACGTTGTCTCAGGGTGAACATGCAAACCCCACATTGTCAGCACTGGAGGTCCGGACATGGACTGGGTCGCGAGTGCTGTGAGGCAGCAGTTTGTGGGGTCTTGCAGGCATGTGCACACATACAATGACATTTGCCCTTGCGCACATATGATTGTGACACACACACACACACACACACACACACACACACACACATGCATAGGCAAACATGGAAGCTCACTGCAACACACGGTACCTGAAAACTTTGCAGCTTCAAAAAATCTGGAGAACAGGAGGGGCCACTTCAAGCGGACGAGGTCAACCAGCTGGGCCTTGAGAGTGAGCGGCTCGGGACTGTCCAGGCTGAACAAACCCTTTCACAAACAGAAATATATTGGTGATGGAGTGTCTCTCTACAACAAACACACACAGACACAAACCGAGACACACACGCATAGACACACACCCACACAAGCACACAGACATATAGGCACTCTATATGACTGAGGCACACATATACTGACACACATAGAAATGGAGTCACACATAGATATATACCTCCTCACACACACAGATATATGCAGATATACATATATATATATATAGACAACACATATACATAATTAATCGCAACATTGACCAGTAAACCTTTAACAGGCTGGGTGCCAAGTTGTGAAGTGACCCTGTGTGATGGAGATCGCTGTAGTACACACGACACAGAGTCCCCATGACATACAATCCCTGTGTACACATCCCCGTGACATGCAGTCTCCATGACATGCGGACCCGTGTACTGCAGTCCATGTGACAGCAGCCAGCGGTGCATTGAATAGGCAGAGGCACTGATTCCCCCGCACAGGCACTGCTCCTACACCTGGGGTCATGGGCAGGAGTGTCTGGGCTGTGGTGACCATAGCTAGGCCCAGAGCCGGCCTCACCAGCAGGTCCCCACAGAGATTGAAGTGGAGCAGGAACACGGGCACCTCTCCCTCTCCTCACACAAGGACTCATGCACAGACTAGAGTCATACTGAACGGAAACACATCCTTTGTTCAACTGAGTCCATGCTGATCATCGGGTAGCCAATACATCATTCCATTTTATTTATCTCACATTCCCCTCAACTAGCCCCATATTCTACCACCATCGTACACACGAGAGACAATATACAGGGGCCAAGACACACAACACAGGAGTTCCAGGCTGTCCAGTGGGCACCTGGATCCCACCCACGCCCACTGTCTGTCAGACCCTCAGGCACAAGCTTCACATCAGTAGACAGGCACAGACCTACTAGGACTGACACCACCGTCACAGGCAAACCAGTGTTGGGGTGTTCACAGTCACTGAGTTGGGGTGATCACAGTCACTGTGTTGGGGTGATCACAGTCATGGTGTTGGGGTGCTCACAGTCACTGTGTTGGGGTGATCACAGTCATGGTGTTGGGGTGTTCCACATTGACATCTCTGGTGTTCTGGCTTTGGGTGGAATTGAATTGCAGGCTCATTATGAAGCTGGAAACACCAATCTCTTCCTCATTGCTGCCACTTGGTTGCCTGGGCCTCCTCTGACCCATCACCTACCCATCACCAGTCCCCAGAGTGAATGCCAAGTTTGCACAGACTGTGAGTGCAGATCTCTGCTGCAATGGACACGCAGCACTGAAGGGGTTAAGGTGGACAGCAATGTCCAGATCCAGCTGTGCACAGTTGCCAAGCAACCCACTTTGATTTCTCCCACGGGAACCCCCGGGATAGTCCTCTCTGGAGAGTGCAGTTCCTTCCTTACCTTCACTCGCGCCATGATCTGTTTACTCCAGTCCTCCGGGGATTTGATCTGCAAGAGTTTGTCGGAGATGCAGCTTTTGACAACCTGCAGCCCCTTCACAGCCTCATCACTCGTTCCAAAGTTCACGTAGTAAAGATTGGCGGCGACATTCACCAGCTCTTCCTCCTGGAGTAGTGGAGTCACAGCAGTTAACCATCCCGACAGTCTCCTCGTAACTCTCAGAGCAGGCTGCTCACGGATCCCCACACGGACCTTCCGCACCTGCCCTCAAAACACTGCCCCCCACCCACGACCCAGCCCATCACATTAAACAGTCAACACAAAGGGATGGATTAAGTAAGATATGACCAGGGTTGTACTCCACATCTCCGTACCAGGTCCCTCTCGATGAGTTGGCCAACTTCCTGTGACCCTAGACCCGGTCATTACCACTGAATTGAATTTTCCCAATTGGAAACAACTCATCACGTACTGTGATGCCTTCTGCAATGCAATAGTTTGCTGAAGGAAACGAGGAATATCCATCAGAACCACACACAGCCGAGTGTCTCGGTTTTTGTTAGCTTTCAAAGATACACTATGGAAACAGGCCATTCGGCCCACTGACACCATGCCGACCATCAATCCCTGTTCAAGCTAGTTCAATGCTGTCACACTTTCACATGCGCTTCCTACGCATTAGGGGCAATTTACAGAGGCCAATTAACCTACAAACCCGCATGTCTTTGGGATGTTGGAGGAAACCGGAGCACCTGGAGGAAATCCACGTGGTCACAGGGAGATCATGCAAACTCCACACCCGAGGTCAGGATCAAACCCTAATCTGTGACTACGAGTCAGCAGCTGCATCACAGGGCCGTTCTTTTCCACCCACATCCCAAAGACTCGCGGGTTGGTGGGTTAGTTGGCCTCTACAAATCGTTCCCATGTGGGTGAATAGTAGAATCCAAGATGAGTTGCTGGGAATGCAGGCTGATCAAAAATGGGAATAGTGTAGGATGGGCGAAGATGGGTGGTTAGCACGGACTGGGTGGCTGAAGGGCCTCTTTCTGTGCTGTAACTTTCCATGGCCAGTCAGATCTTCATGGGAGTGGGAGAGGAGAAGGAAAATGATAACATTAGAATCATTCAGTACAGAAGCAGGCCCTTCTGCCCAACATGCCCATGCTGCATGTTGCAATCCCATTCACACTAATCTCATTCCCCAGCCTTCTCTGCCTCGGAGTTACAAGTGTTGGACTGGATGCTTCCTAAACGTGAGGAGGGCCTGCTTCCACCATCTCTTCAACAGATGTTCCAGAGTCCAACCACTCTCTGGGGCAAACCATTCTTGCTCTTAAAACATGATGGGAAGCGCCTGACAATGAGATGCTAATTACGTGATATATATTTATCACAAGTGCTTGACCGACAGATCTCACCTCGAACTCGTATTCCCCGAACCGAATGCCGCGAAGGATCTGTTGATAGATGAGGTCCGTGCTGACTGGATCCGCTCCGCAGTCGTGCCAGGGTGTGAAGATCTCCTTGCGGAAGAGCAGGCGCCAGGCGGCGTGCCGCTCCTGCCTGCCCTGCCCCTTCACGTACTGCTCGCACTGCGAGATGGCATCCAGGATGTGATCAGCACCACTCCCGAGGGAGGAGACCTGGTGGCGGGAGGGGGGAGAGATAGAGAGTGGTTCAGAATTCTGTACAAAGTTTGAGTGCCATACAGACCATTGGAAACAGGCCCACTAACTCACCAAGTTCACACCAGCCATCAACCACCCATTGACTCGAATCTACACCAGCCGCTCTGAGACAGGGGGGTCCTGAGGAAATCTGGATTGGTGGAGGTTCGGATGAGGGGACATGGTCACAAGATTACCAACCTCATAGCGTCCCTTGCACATTCTCTGTGACAGTAACGCTATAACACTGTAACACTATATTCTGCACTGGTATTGTCTCTTCGAACCACCTGTACTTGTGCATTAATCTTATATAGAATGATTTGACTAGATCGCTTGCAAACAAATGTTTTTCACTGAATCTCAGTACACGTGACAATAATTCACCAATATCAATTAGGGGACAGCCATTTAAACCAAGGTAAGCAGGAACCTTTCAGAGGGTGGAGAATCTCTGGAACTCTCAGCCCCAGAAGGTGGTGGAAGCCAGATCATTGGAAGCATTGGAGGTAGATACATATTTAAACGTTTTCAGAACTAAGAGCTCTGGAGAACTGGCACAAAATTGATGCGTCTTGGGGTAGATCAGCCATGATCATATTGAATGGTGGAGCAGGCGTTAGGAGCCCAGTGGCCTACTCCTGCTCTGGTTTTCCGGTGGACAAAGAGCCGCAAGTCCACCAGGCCAGATGTGGGAATCCCAGTCTCAGACGTTCCCTCTGCTTCATGGTCCCTGCCACATCTAGGTGTCCCCACCTCTGCTCGCTCCCTCCCATGGCCTCCCTGACACAGCCCACCACGACACCACACACCCTCCTGCACACAACCCGACTCAATTGAAAGGGCACTTTAGAGCCCCACCTTCTGGTATAGCGCGATGTAGATGGAGAAGCCAAACGAGTCGGTCAGGCCAGTTCTGCTGGCAAGGGCCCTGCACAGCTCCTGGGCTGTGGTGGCAGAATCGATGGAGACTGAGTAACTCGTTCCGCTCATCAATGTCACCGTCACTTTCATCGGCTGCTTCGTCTTGGACGCCTGTCGGGAAAGGGAAGAGTCTTCCTCATCACTCACCCGTCCGCAATACACACCGGCCCATAGTCCGCCTGTCAGCAGCGACTACTAGTTCATGGTGGCCAACTGTTTACATAATCCAGTGTCAGCGTTCTGCAGAGCCTGCCTGTAAACAGAACCCACCTGACACCAGTGACCGCCTGTCCACAATATGTGCCTGACTATGATGCCTGTCCCTAAACAGAAGCCACGTGACAATGGTGACTACCTGTCCACATTATCTGCCTGTCTCCAACCAATGATCATCCTTTTGCCCTAACGGTCTACCTATAGTCTGCCTCCCCACTCCTCTATTCCCCCATCTTCCCACGCCTCCTTGTCCTCCCACCCCATCCCTTCCTGCCTCGCCCTTCCCCACCACCCCAACCCTCTACCCTTTTCTGCCCAGCCCCTGTCCTCTCCCCCCTCCCCTCCCCCCCCCCCCCCCCCCCCCCCCCCGCCCCTCGCCTCCTGCCCCATATGCAGACCTCCAGCTCCAGGTAGCTGGGCGGTTCGGTGCGCGCTCCGTTGGCAGTAGTCCGTCTCAAACGCTCCTCGCAGTAAGATGCGTACCCCGCCGGGCCGGTCCGAATGAAGCTGCGCAGATACTGGTGAGAGAGAAAATCTTTCAATCCCCTCATCCAATTCACTGGTATACAACGTGAAGAGTAACGACCTTAGCACCGACCCCTGCGGAACATCACTAGTCACTGGCAGCCAACCAGAAAAAGCTCCCTTTATTCCCACTCTTTGCCTTCTGCCATTCAGCCCACCTGCTATCCGTGCTAGCATCTTCCCTCTAATACCATGGGCTCCCATCTTCCCACCAAAGAGTTTTGGAGGTCTTGACCAGAAACGTCACCTATTCCTTTCCTCTAGAGATGCTGCCTGATTCGTTGAGTTTTGTGTCTGTCTTCGGTGTAAACCAGCATCTGCAGTTCTTTCCTACACAACCACTGACTCTCCTTTGTCTATCCTGTTATTTACTTTCTCAAAGAATTCCAGCAGATTCGTCAGGCAAGATCTCCCTTTCACAAAACCATGCTGACTTTGGCCTACTTTATCGTGAACTTCTAAGTACTCTGTCACCTCATCCTTTATAATGGTCTCTAAAATCTACCAATCACTGAAGTCAGGCTAACCGGCCTATACTTTCCACTCTTCTGCTTCACTCCCTCTTGAACAACAGAGTAACATTTGCAACGTTCCAATCTTCTGGAACCACTCCTGACTAGTGATTCCTGAAAGATCACCACTAATGCCGCCACAATCTCTAAAGCCACCTCTTTTAGAACCCTGGGGTGTAGTCCATCTTGTAGACCTATCCACCTTCAGACTTCCCAGATTCCCAAGCACCTTCTCCTTAGTAATAGCCACTTCTGCTCCAACTCTCTTGAAGTTCAGATACATTACTGATGTCTTCCACTGTGAAGACTGAGGCAAAAATGTAATTCAATTCATCTGCCATTTCTTTATTCCCCATTATAATTTCTCCAGCGACAATTTCCAGCGGTCCAACGTCCACTCTTGCCTCTCTCTTACTCTTTATTTATCTGAAGAAAATGTTGCTATCCTCTTTTACAGTCATTCATTCTATGGTCCCTTTTCCAATCAACTTCAGTCTGTTCCTCCCTCATTCCTCTGTAGTCACCTTTACTCAACAGTAATACTGACACATCTCCTTCTCAAACTGCAGGTTGAATTTTATCATATTTTTGTCGCTACCTCCAAGGGGTTCCTTTACTTTAAGCCGTCTAATCACATCTGGTTTGTTATACGATACTAAATCCAGAATTACCTTTTCCCTAGTATGCTTGACTAAAAGCTGCTCAAAGAAGCCATCTCGTAGGCACTCAACAAATTCCTTCTCTTGGGGTCCAGTACCAACCTAATTTTCCCAGACTACATGCATATTGAAATTGCCCATGACCGCTGTAACATTGCCTTTCTTACATGCCGATTGTACCTCCTGATGCAATTGATACCTTACTTCCTGGCTACTATTCGGAGGCCTGTAAATAAATCCCATCAGGGTCTTTTTACCCTTGCAGTTTCTCAGCTCTACCCACAAGGATTCTACTTCTTCTGATCCGGCCTCACCCCTTGCTAAGGACCAAATTTAATTCCTTACAAGCGGAGCTACCCCACCCCCTTTACCCACCCAACTAAGTTTTTGATAGGATGTGTAATCTTAGATATTCAGCTCCCAGCTCCGATCATCTTTTAGCCACGTCTCCGTGATGCCCACACTGTCGTACCTACTAATTACTAACTCCGCTATTACCTCATCCACTTTGTTCCCGTACATTGTATTCAGATATAACACCTTTAGTTCGATATTCACCACTCTTCTTCTCACATTGGTCCTAATTTTGCCTGACCTTAGACTCATCCCCTCTTAAATTACCTGTCCTTCTTACTTCCAGAGACTTCGGTAACCTCTTCCCTTTAACTTCATCCATACATTTCCAATTTGTTGCCCTCCCCACACTATTTAATTTAAAGCCCTATCCAGGGCCCTCGTTATGCAGTTTGCCAGGACCCTGGTCCCAGCCGGGTTCAAGTGGAGTCCATCCCATCGGAACAGCTCCCTCCTTCCCCAATACTGGTACCAATGTCCCACAAATGCAATTCCACTTCTCCCACACCGATCTTTGAGCCACATGTTCAACTCTTTAATCTTCTCCCCCCCATACCATTTTTTTTGTGGCTCAGGTAGCATTCCAGAGATTATTACCTTTTTGGTTCTGCTTTTCAATTTAGTCCCAAGCTGCTCAAATCCCTTAGCAGAACCTCTTTCCTTGTTCTGCCTATATCATTGATACCTAAGACAACTGGATCGTTCCCATCCCACTCCAAGTTCCTCTGCAGGTCAGGCGAGATGTTCCGAACCCGGGCACCAGGCAGTCAACACAGCCTTCAGGATTCTCAATCCACATGACAGAGAATGGTGTCTATTCCCCTGACTAAACTATCACAATGATAACTACGTGTCTCTTCTCTCTCCTCTCTAGCATAGCTCACTGAACTACAGTGCCATGGTTATGTTGCTCACTGTTCCTACAGCCCTCACACTCATCTGCACAGGGGGTAAGAATCTCAGACCTGCTGGACGAGCACAAGGGCTGAGGTTCCTCTAACACTGCCTTTACCTCTATCCCTCTGCCTGCCTCACTGGCATTCACACCACGTTGGAAGCAGTTACTCTAATGTGTGTGACTGCCTCCAGGAACACTGAGCCCAGGTAATTCTCCCCATCCCTGACGTGCCGCAGTGTTTGAAGCCCGAGTTTCCCGATCAACCGAAACTTGCTGCAGATGTGGTCACCTGGAACAACCAAAGTGTCCACCAGCTCCCACATCATGCAGCTCCAGCACATCACGTGATCCTGCAAGCCTCATTTATGTGTTGCCAATGTATTTACTTGCTGCTGCTTTGCTGTGGGTTTGACAGGTCAGCATTCTTCTCCTTAGCCCTTCTCTCCGAAGCCTCTCGAGCCAGAGCCTCAACGTAGCCACTCCCTACAGGCTGCTCCGCTGTAACTTGCCTTTACTTTATCTGTTACTCTGGCTGAGCCAATAGGGTGCATGCTTCAATCTAATGACCTCTTTAATCAGCAACACTGAACAGGGAAAACTTTTTTTCGCTTCTTCCCATCGATGTTTTAAAGCTGATTTATGTTTTCAGCAAGATGGCTGCTCTCTTCCCACTGTCTTCAGGTTTTGAAGGTAGAAAAAAAACTCTCCAAGAAAAAAAAGAGCCTGAACCAGAGTGCCCCTGGTTCACTGGTTAGTCCAGGATGTGATCTGGGCTCCAGAGTAAAGCTGGGACCAGGGTCCGGATTGTGGGCTAGGAACGCAGCCAGAACTGGGGTTAGGATCTGGTACACCTGGGGTCAAGGATGGGGCACGGAATACTTCTGTATTTCCCACTCCCTTTAAACTCACTGAGTTCACTGGAACATTTCTCATCAGTGTGTAGCGACATAAACGTGTGCTTGGGTATTAGTGGGAGTCACATCCAACAGTCTAGGAAATCAGCACCAAAGATTCGAGGATGCTGAATTATCAGCGTTTCATCAATGCATTTCCCATAAGTTCCCAGCTATTGTGTTTCTACTTTCACAAGTCTTGCTGACAGGGAAGTTTGTTGCCGCTGATCTTCCAGCAGCTAGAAGAGAGGACGAGTCGAGAGGAGCCTACGACTGCTGTGGGAGACCTTGGTCCAGCGTGGACTGGCCAGGGTCAGCATGGTTGGGCTGGTCAGGGTCAGCATGGTTGGGCTGGTCAGGACCAGTGTGGGGTGGCCAGGGTCAGCATGGTGGGCCGACAGGCTGACCTACAGCTTGCACTAAACCTTTGGGCAGTCGAAGTTGCGCTGGGCTTCCTGATGCTCCTGAGTTGTCTGACAACAGTTGCCAGCGAGAGGCAAGTCAGTTGGCATCAAACTCAGGATGCCTGCAGCTTCAGACGTTGAATGGAATCCAAGTTGGACAGATGCCCAGCAGCTCCCCGCTACTGTCTTTCTTTCCCATTGAGATCTTCCGTCACCACCCGATGGCCTGACGTGATGCCAACGTTACAGATGACTGCTTCAAGGTCAAGGTCAAGTGAAGTCAACAATGGACTGATGATGAAGTGGGTTGTTGCAACAAAATGAGGTCCAGTGTGGAAGTGACTGACCAGGCGTTGGCATGGTGGGCCGACAGGTGGTGGAAACAGGCTTGCATATTTTTGGGCAGTTGAGCTTGCGCTGGGCTTCCTGATGATTGTCCTGAGGAGGTGGGAACTGAACAGTTGCCAGCGAGAGGCAAGGTGTTAGTTCTCATCCTTGTCAGGATCCTGCAGAGTTCAGCTCGTTGAATGGAATCCAAGTTGCTCTGACAGATGCCCAGAGCAGCAGACCATCCCCGGGGTGAAAGTCTTTCTTTCCCCATTGGGGTCTTCCGTCAGGGTCACCCGATGGCCTGATAGGACAGGATGCCAACGTTACAGAAGGACTGCTTCAAGGTCAAGGTCAAGTGAAGTCAACAATGGACTGATGATGAAGTGGGTTGTTGCAACAAAATGAGGTTCACAAGGTGGGAAGTGACTGACGTGGCGTTGGCAGAAGCAGTTCTTCCTCGGAGTATGGTGGAAACAGGGCTGGCATATTTTTAAGTCGAGCTTGTTAGATACATCAGCAAAGCTTTGTGAATGGATTGTCAACACAGAGGGAAAGGGTATCCAGCCTCTGGCGTAGGCGTTCTGTTATATAACAGGTAGGACAGCTGCTTGCAGATCTGGAATGGGAGATCTCCTCCTGGTGCCGACATGGTCTCGATCCTTGTCCGCTTTTCACAACAGTTTTCCCTTCTGCATCCAACACGGATTACTGTGAAACAGTACATGCTTGACTCGCAGATTCAAAAGCTTAGATCAATACCATCCCTGGGTGTGAAAGGGCAGAGTGATCCTCCCCTGGGGGTAAAAGGTCAAGGGTCAACCCATGGGGATAGGACAGGAGCCCACCCCTGGGCTAAAGGAAGGGTCACACATACAAATGGAACTGAGCAACACCGGACAAAACCTGCAGAGCTGTGTTTGGGGAGAGAGTGAGACCAACAGTTGCAAACTGGCCTGTAGGTGAGTGGGCAGCACAGTGGGACTAACAGCCACATCTGCCTGTAGGCATGCATGTTGCACAAGGGATGGCATGAGTCTGCCTGTGAATGTGTGTGTATCACAGTGGGAGCATCAAATACAAGTCTGGATGTTGGTGTGTGCTTGTGCGACTAACCTTCATAAAGCTTTCTGATGCTGGAAAGCAGCCAACACAGAGGGAAAGGAGTATCCAGCCTCTGGCGTAGGCGTTCTTGTTATAACAATTGGACAGCTGCTTGCAGATCTGGCAATAAATCTCATCCCTGCAACAAGAACAAGGAAACGATCAGAAGGGCCTCCTTTTCACAACACTTTTCCCTTCTGCATCCAACACGGATTCTGTCGACCAGCACCTGGTTTCCTCCCAGATTCAAAAGACTTACGGATCAATAGGTTAAATGGGTGCTGTAAATTGCCCAGAGTGTGTAAGTGGGTGGTAGAATCTTGGAGGAGTTTTGAGAATGTGGGGAGAATTTAAAAATTGTATAAAAGTAAGATTAGTGGGTGGTTGATGGTCAGCATGGACTCGGTGGCAGGAACCATCGGCCAATTACCTGAAAATAGATGCAAAATGCAGCATGGTGGCGCAACGGTAGAGTTGCTGCCTTACAGCGCTTGCAGCGCCAGAGACCCGGATTCGATCCCGACTGCGGGCGCTGTCCGTATGGAGTTTGTACGTTCTCCCCATGACCGTGTGAGTTTTCTCCGACATCTTCGGTTTCCTCCCACACTCCAAAGACGTACAGTTTTGTAATTTAATTGGCTTGGTATAAATGTAACTCGTCCCCAGTGCGTGTAGGATGGTGTTAATGGGCAAGGATCACAGGTTGTTGCCGACCCGGTGGGCTGAAGGGCCTGTTTCCTCGCTATAATGTATGGGCTTGTCCCACTTACATGACTTTTTCGGCGACTGCCAGCACCCGTCATAGATCGTTGCAGGTCGCCGAAAATTTTCAACATGTTGAAAGTTCAGCAGCGACCTGAAAGACGCTACGACTCTTTGGGCGACTGAGGGGACTACTCACGACCATACAGGCGACATGTCGCGTGTGACCGCTTGTATGGTCGTGAGTAGTCGCCCAAAGAGTCGTACCTTATTCTGGTCGCCGCTGGATTTTGAACATGTTGAAAATACTCGGCGACCTGCTGCGACTATGACGGGTGCTGGCAGTCGCCGAAAAAATCTCGTAAGTGGGACAAGCCCATAATCTAAACTAAAACTAAAACTCAGCATCTCTGGATAGGAGGAATGGGTAATGTTTCGAGTCGAGACCTTTCTTCAGACCAATTACCTGATGCTGGGCCTGGCAATGGCATTACCAATAATGAAGTGAAGCTTCTCCAGGTTTGACATTGGTCTGTCTGCGACGGGATTCTCATCCAACAGCATTTCCTCTCCAGGTGTTGGACCAGACAGGCTCTGCAGCAGAAACCAGAAAAACATTTCTCACAAAGAGATTATGAACCAAGGCTTTCAGCTCCACGAACCCAGTGGTGTGTTGTGTTCAGGAGCAGGGCCCGTCTGCAGTTGTGGGGAGGGTGAGCTTGGTCTCCACGTTTACAGCGCCACATCCCAAACTGGAAGAGCATTCGCTTTCAGGGGAGATCGGACAAACTTGGATCGTTTACTCTAGAGTGTCAGACGCTGAGAGTTGACCTGATGGAGGTTTATAAAAATTACGAGAGGCATAGACAAAATGGACAATCAGTTTTTGTTCCCCCAAGGTGGAAAGGGAAGTGGCAAGGGAAGTGGTGGAAGCAAACATAATATCAAGGTTTTACAGCCATTTAGACAGACATGTGAACATGCAGGGCATAAAGGGATGTGGATCATGTGTAGGCAGACAGGGTTAGCTGGACTGGCATCATGGTTAGTGTAGATATGGTTGGCTTCCTCCTGTGCTGTACTGTCCTCTGTTGTAATCACAGTTTATAAACACACGGAATGTACCGAGCAGTGTTAATCAACAGCATCAGAACAGAATGAAATGTAACAATGTGGGAAGGTGGTTTAACTTCTCTGAAGTGGAGGGGGGGGAGGGGGGGGGGGGGGGGTGGGAGGGGGGGGGGGGGGGGGGGGGGGGAGGGATGGTGTTAACGTTATGGCCAGTATGTGCGAATGAAGACACAGGAAATGGAGTAAACTACAATGTAATTCTGAAGGATCTCATCCTTCCCAACGACGGCAGAGGGATAACCATTCTTTCCATACACGAGTACAGAACTTAGATCAACAACTAAACAGGAGATGCAAGCTCCAGCCTTCAACAATGACTCTACCACAAGACACAGCATAATTCCCACCAGCACCATGATGAGGAAAATGGCAGATTCAATCCAGGTCGGAGTTACTCTAATATTAGGAGTCGGATTGTGTTAATAGGGAATAGGATAGTAACAAGTAGAAAACCACTTTAGGAAAAATTGCTGTAGACGTCATGGCCAGTGGAGTTCATGGCTGTTCTCAAATCATCAGCATGATGTTTCAATTTGGGGTTGAATTGTTGCTTACATTTAAGCTGGAGGGCTGATGCTTGCTACATTTCTTCCTCTTTTCGGGACTCAAGCTCTGGAAACATGGGGAAGTGAGAGTTGTGGCCCAATCTGTAGCAGTGCCTGATAGACATCTAAAGGCTTCCAGACACCTAGGCAATTGGACAAAATGAGGAAAGGAGGGATACAGGGTGAGCCACTACCTCATTAGATGGTGGGGTGTGCTCTGAGGGATGTTGGCTGATTTCCCTGACTGCAGTATCTGGGATCGTTATTTTCCCTGACTGCAGTATCTCCCAACGAACACGTTCACCGTAGCTCAACCACCCACATAACCTCCATCACACAGGGACAGAGCTGGTAGAACTGCTGCCTCACAGCGGCAGAGACTAAGCTTGATCCTGACCTCCAATTCTGATTATGTGGAGGTTGCACATTCTCCCTGTGACTGTGTGGGTTTTCACACAAACACGTGCTGCTTGGTTGGTTAATAGTCCACTGTAAATTGCCCCTGGTGGAAGGGTGAGTTATATAATCTTGGATCACGGTGGCGCAACGGTAGAGTTGCTGCCTTATAGCGAATGCAGCGCTGGAGACCCGGGTTCGGTCCCGACTACGGGTCTGTACGGAGTTTGTACGTTCTCCCCGTGACATGCATGGGTTTCCTCCGAGATCTTCGGTTTCCTCCCACATTCCAAAGACGTACAGGTTTGTAGGTTAATTGGCTTAGTAAATGTAAAAATTGTCCCTGGTGGAGGTGTAAGATAGTGTTAATGTGTGGGGATCACTGGACGGCACGGACCCGGATGGGCTGAAGGGCCTGTTTCCACGCTGTATCTCTAAACTAAACTAAACTAAAATGGGGTTAAAGTGGGATTAGTGTAAATGGAGGATTGGTAGTTGGCATGGACGCGGTGAGCCGAAGGGGCTGATTGGTGTTGGATGCCTTGATATATCATTCTTCCTTCAATCTATACTACTGTAGTGGTAGATTCCAATCTATCATCAACTATTTTCTTGCCCAAGGGCGGATCAGGCTCAAACGTTACTACATATCGTTCTCCATTTGAGTAATAGCAATCAGAATAAATAACCCTTCCTTTCACTCTACTCTACCCAGGCCGAGTATTTGTGTTGGAACCAGCAATAATATTTCTCAGATGGTCTTTAGTCCTAGTCAGAAATAAGTGCAGGAGTAGGCCACATTCAAGATGCTTCCATGTGAAAACATCCCGACTTCTGCCACTATGTTCCTTCAGGATCTGAATGTTTGAAAAAGATCACCACTCATTCTTCTGAACTGAAAAGAATATATAACTAATTTATTTAATCATGATGCTAGGACAATCCTCTCATTCCAGGAACCTGCCTGGTGCTGTTGATGCAGACTCCTACTTTCCCTCCCGAGTTCCCTTGGTCCCAGTAACAGGAGCGATGATCAACAGAATTCTACCAGCATAAGACATGACAGGGGTAGGGTGAGGAAAAGTCTCACCTGCTGCTGAGAGAGAGGGCAAGGATGCATTCAAAGGAGCTCAGACAAAGATTGGTAAATGAGGGAAGCAGGCAGACCTCAGGTCCTCAGCGGGAGAAGGGTTAGACAGCACTGTTTATTACTGGATTGTAACACTGAGATGGGGTGGAAGATTGCAACCTTCACGTGGTCTGCCCTGTTTCGACGAATGCAATCAACCTCACGTGTACATTCAAATAAGATCAAATAGAACAAGTTGTCCTACACCTTTAGGCTGTGCACGCCATATGCAAGAAGCAGAAGAGACCACTGGGATAAGCCCAATAATCAACCCTACCCTCCAGTAATTTAACACATTCAGATCATTCAACATTCCGCAGGTCATGGTTATGCAGCAACTCACAGCACACAGTAAAAAATGAGGGACATAATTAAAAAAGCAACGAATTGGAAAATATATATTTTCATCCAGAGAACCTTGGATCGAGTGAACACTGTCAGGATTGGTACAGAAAGGGCCACTGGAGCCCACAGAGGGGTGGTCCTAGACTCCACTGTACATACTGCCCACGATATCATGCCTGGTAAAACAGTACTTCTCCCCACACCATCAGAGGGGGAGCTGGGCAGAGGAAGAGAACTGGGCAGAGGGGGGAGCTCAGCAGTTGGAGCTGGGCAGGGGAGGAGCTAAGCTGAGGGAGCTTGGCAGTGGGGGGGAGCTGGGCAGAGGAGGGAGAGCTGGGCAGAGGGGACACTGCCATTGTTGTGGGAAAGACCATTGTGTGCGAGGGAGGGAAGAAACGATTGTTGTTGGAGGAACTGAATGGTTTTGAGAGAAGATAAGGTTAGCGGCGGGTTGGGAGGTGGTGGGAGGTGGTCAGGGTTTGGGAAAGACTGGGAGCAGTCCAGCAGATGATCGGGTGGGAGAGGGGATGAGAGGAACAGGTGGTGATGGTGATATCCGTGGATGGAAACCTATAGCCCTGGTAACTGAGACCTTGGGTCCCAGACCCTCAAACTTAGGCCCTGCTGGTTGGGATTCACTGAACAGTGTCTGGTTAGTATAATGTTCATAAGTTCACAAGTCACAGGAGCTAATGAAGAACCTTTAAAAATACTCAAAGACTTGTCCTCCACATCTGTCTGTGGTAGCGAATTCCATAGATTCACCACCATCTGAATCTGAAAATTGAATCCTCTGGTTGAAGAAATTCTTCCTCATCTCTTATGTAAGGTACATCCTATGATTCTGAGGCTATACCCTCTGGTCCTAGAATCTCCCACTAGTGGGAACATCCACTCTACATCCACTACACCCAGGCCTTTCACTATTCGTTAAGTTTCAATGTGAAGCCCTCTCATCCTTCTAAACTCCAGCGAGTATAGGTACAGTGCCGTCAAACGCTCACCATAAATTAAACCAATCTTATCGGGATCATCCTCTAAACCTCCTCTGGTCTCTGTCCAATGCCAACACATCGCTCCTCAGATATGTGGTCCAAAACTGCTCACAATTCTCCAAATGCAGTCTGACCTGTGCCTTATAATATCTCAGCATTATATTCTTGCTTTTATATTCTAGTCCTCTTGAAATGATTGCTAACATTGTATTCGATTCAATCTGCACATTAACCATTTGGAAATCCTGTACCAGCACTCCCAAATCCATTTGCATCTCTGATTACTGAACTCTTTCCCTGTTTAGAAAGTAGTCTGCACTCTTATTCCTACCACCAAAGTGCATGACCGCACGCTTTGCTGTACTGTGTTCCATCTGCCACTTCTTTGCCCGTCCTTCTTCAGACTCCCTGCTTGCTGTACACTACCTGCCCCTTCACCTATCTTTGTGTCATCCACAAATTTGGCCACCAAATCATCAACACCATAGTGGTAGCCAGATCAGTACTGTACAACACTTCACACCACGGTGGTCCCTGTACAGGTGGAAGACGTCCCTGACCACACTGCTCCAGTTGACTGGGAGCTTTGATCCACATTGAGCAATGAAACATTGAGTTTGTCAACAGTTCCCGGATGCACCATACCTCATCCGTGGCCTGGTTTGCAGTCATGAAAGCCTTGGACTTTCTGCTAAGGGAGTCATATATCCGTGTCATGATGGAGTTCCTCGTCTTCTCTGTGGCCTTGGCAAATGGCTTGGGTTCTGGAAGATCTCCCATGAATCTGAGGATAACATTCCACACAGCCAGGGAAGCCTGCAGACACAGATTCCACATGTTGGTAACGTTACAAATAGCCAGTCCAAAGTCGCTGGAGCTGCCGACTGGCTATAAACAATGTGACTTACATCATGACACCACACTCCAAAATGGAACCTCACCAATTTAATATCATTACTTTGCTCCAAATTCCACCATCTCCAGTCCCTTGTGAATCCTTTAATGTTATTATTATCTGCGACCCATTCAGAGATTTAGGGCAGATTTAACACAATGGCACACTGGTAGAGCTGCTGCCTTACAGCACCAGAGACCTGGGTTTGATCCTGACTATGGGTGCTGTCTGGAGGGAATTTGTATGGTCTCTCTGTGACCACGTGGGTTTTCTCCAGGTTCCCCGGTTTCGTTCCACATTCCAAATACGTACAGGTTTGTTGGTTAATTGGCTTCGCTAAATTGTAAATTGTTCCTAGGGTGTAGGGTAGTGCTAATGTACGGGGTGATCGCTGGTCGGCATGGACTCGCTGGGCTGAAGGGCCTGTTTTCACGCTGTATTTCTAAAGTAATGTCTAAAGATGCAGGAAGAAATTTCCAACCCAGCTTGTCTAGCCAACATACACATTGTACGAAGTGGCAGCATGGTGGCGCAACGGTTGGGTTGCTGCCATACAGCACCAGAACCTGGATTTGAGCCAGACTACGGATGCTGTCTTTGTGGAGTTTGCATATTCTCACATGGGCTTTCTCCAATTTCTTTCCACATTCCAAAGAATGTAGGTTAATTGGCATCTGTAAATTGTCCCTAGTGTGTAGGTTAAAACTAGTGTACAACTAATCATTGGTCAGCCTGGCCTCAGTGGGCCGAAGAGCCTGTTTCCACGCTGTATCTCTAAACTAAACTAAAGTACTTGGGCGGCACAGTTGCACAGCTAGTAGAGCTGCTGCCTCACAGCGCCCGAGACCCGATTCAAATCCTGACCTTGGGCACGGAATGTGTGGAGTTTGCATGTTTTCCCTGTCTCTGTGTGAGTTTCCTTCGGGTGCTCTGGTTTCCTGTCACTTCCCAAAGATGTGCAGATTAGTAGATGTAAATTGGCCCTTGTGTGTGGATGAGTGGTAGAATCTGGGGTTATTGATGAGTGTTTGGGTAGAATATAGGGTTAGGGTGGGATTAATGTCAATGAGTAGCTGATGGTCAATTGGGGTGGTTGGGCTGAAGGTCTTGCTTCCGTGCTCTATCACCCTCTATTTAAGCTCCTTCCCATGGAATAATAAACACACTTTAGATACCTCCCATTGTAATAAACCCCCTCACTCTTCCTTCACTAACATCCAAATAAGGTGGGATGGATGGGTGGGAAGTCTACGAGCCAGGCCGTTGGCTTCCAGTTGTGCAACGTTCACCTACCAGGACATCTACTTGCTCCTCGTGGAAGAGCAGGGGGTGTCGGAGAGGCCGTCGGATGTGGGTGGCTGTGGACGACCCCTGGAAGTAAGTGGCAGCGTATTTCGAGAAGGTGAACTGGGAAAGGTCGTCCTCTTCAGCGGTGTCCGACGAAATCGAGGTGTCGTCCAAATCAAACTCCTCCAACCTCTGCCGCTTCACTTCCAAGTCCTGAGAAGGTCAAACAAAACCAACCATGAGCAGGGCAAAGTGATCTCAGTGATACAGTCCTGAGTGGTAGTCATATGGACAGGTCACAGTGTTACAGACTAGCATCACCTGCAGACAGTCCTGGTGTTACAGGCTGGTATCACCTGTAAATAGGTCCCAATGTTTACAGGCAGTGATAACCTGTAGTCAGTCTCAGTGTTACAGGTGGGATCACCTGCAGATAGTCCTAATATTTGCCTGTAGACCATCCCCGCCAGTGTTACAGGTGGGGGCTCATCTGTAGATGGGTCCCAGTGTTACAGGTAGGATTCACCTATAGACAAGTTCTGGTGTTACAGGCAGGATTCACCTGTAGACAAGTCCCAGCAGGGAACCCCTGTGGCCGCTCTGTTTGCTCAGGTGAGCTCGGGAAAGTAGACACGGAATCCTCTCACTGCCCAAGGGGATCTGTGACTTTGATCAGCAAACTTCATGAACTGGTAGAGATCAAGTAATCAATTATAGGCAAGTATCAACCTATAGACAGTTCCTCGTTACAAGCACTTTTAATTAATTAATCACCAAATTAACAGATTAATTGATCAAAATGTGGATTGTTAAGGTTCTCCTGCCCTCGAGCTACAGACACACAGCTGAGGATGTGTTTCAGCTCACGGTTCTCAGCGATATTAGGCTTAGGCTCAGCATTCCTGGGAAAGTTTCCAGGGCTGGTAACACCGGGTCATTCTGTGGGTGACCGGGTGCTGTTATTTCTCAGACAAGAAGGCATAAAATACTGCTGGAGTCTAGCTTTGGTCAGTCAAATTCCCACTGCAAAGTCATAGGGACAACAACCAGAAATGGCCCAGTGTTGCTCTGGTCTACTGGTGGATGAAGAATGGAAGCCCATGCCTCAGTTTCACAAACATGACCACAAAAGGTTTGTGTAGCTGTGGAGTGGAGAGGGGGCGGGGGCAGGTTGAGCTGATATTACACTGCATGCCACAATTTATGCTGGAAGCCCATGAAGCAGTTTCCAGGCCAGGGGTCTCAGCCCTGTAATCCAGAATCCCAGGGGCACAGTCAGAGACCGCATGTCACAGGATTGTGAAACTGGGCCAGGTAGAATAACAAATCCGGAACAAAACTGCCCACTGCACATGCCCTGTCACCCACAGTCCAGTCAGTGAAGGCCCTCCTTGGGAAATCATGGTATTTAGTTCCCAAAATGGAAATGTTACCTCAAATTCCCTTGGACCTTCTTTCTCCTGATCTTCCAGCACATTTGGTAGAAAGCTGAAGATCCTGTCCACCATTTGCAGATCATTGATGGGGTCGTGGTTCTCTTCCTGTTGTTGTGTCCTCAAATACTCTTCTCTCAGCCTCCTCTCGTTCATCATGTCCTGCTTGGTCATCTTGGCCTACAGGGAGAGGGATGAGGACTGCTTAGGGAGAGAGCAGATAACTGGAGGGAGGATATTGTCATCATTCAGGAAGCTGCAAAAGGATCCAATGGGAGTTCGTTTCTCAGAAGGCGTTTGCTTTCAGGGATGGTTACCGCTGGGAATCCAGCATAGAGGGCCATCTTCAGGGGGGCATCCCATGGATTGGAGATATCTGCGAGTAGCTTAGATCTCAGACGGAAGAACACAAGGCCCCGTCCCTCACAGATCATCCAACATTGGCCGGCATTCATTTAAAAATACTCTACTTTTTAAGCAATACTAATGTTAATTTTTAACGTAAAATTAATTTAAAACATATATATGAGTTAAAATTAAAGGAGTGCCTTTCAATCCTACCTCTCCCTGTTCCGAATGACCTTCTATGGAAAAAAATCACCCCCTTTCTTTTGAGTGAAGGCATTTTGTTCTCAACCCAGTCTAAAATAGCTCACCCTGAAGAGTGAGATCCCCAATTTATTACAATTAATAAACAATTTAAAAATTTATTCAGTCAAAGAAAGGTAAATAAACTGCAGCTTTTCCTCTTTCCTCATTCATCGCTCTCCATTTACACCTCACTCAGCTGTGAGTAACAAGCCTCCCTCCCGCCTCCTCTCTCAGCCAGCACCACCACCACCTGTCATTCAGTCTCCCCTTGTCTCCACCTTGTCACTGCCTGCCTTCTCTGCACTGCTCCCCTCACTCTGCAACTTAAAACAAGTTTGATTTTTAACTATTCTCCAGCTATGATGAAGTATTATCAACCCTGAAGTACTAACTCTTTGTTCTCTCTCCACAGATGCTGCCTGACCTGCAAAGTGTTTCCAACATTTTCTGTTTTTTATAGCAAGTTAAGGCTCTGGTTGGAGGTGTTTTTGTGGGGAGGTGAGTTGTGGTTCTGGGTCTTTGCAAGGTCCCTGGTCTGTATCGGGCATGGATCCATTGTGGGATCTCTGGTCCCTTAAACCAAGTGTATAGCCACTTGTCAGCGGGGCGTTTACACCAATGACAGAACAGCAACCAAGGTAATTGTCAGAGGAATGCCATTTGCTGAGGCGTTTGCAAAGCTGAACGTTGAGACCACTCGTACCAAGTTTCTTGCGTCAGTCTCGTCCTCAGCCATTGCGACAACCAGCTGCACTCTCCGCTGGCCCCCTTTCTTGCCGAGCTTCCTTGCCTCAGCGCCTCCTTCAATCTGCGACAGGTTAAAGAGTGAAACATTTTACAAACACTCCACCCTCTCATCCTGGCACCTTCTCCACCCCCGAATACCCAATGCTTCCCACTGAGAGAGACAGCCAGGTTAGTTGCCCCACACAAAGCCACCCCCACCTCAGCCCATTCACTCACACAGACCCTGCCAGACACACACATATGTGCACACACACACAAACACGCGGACCTGCATGAGCGCACATACACCTGCGCATGCATACACACATCTGTGCACACAGGTACTTGCGTGCACACACACATCTGTACACACACCTGCACAAAGACACACATCCACTCACCCCCCGCACAATACATCTGCATACATAAACACACCATACGAGATATCGTACAATATACACATCTACACCATACACACACCAATACATACGCCAACACCATACATGACCCACCCTCTCATGAACACGCAAACACATGCACATACACACAAACAGACACACTCACTTAGACACACGTACACAGACGCATGCACAAAGTGACATGCACACGCAGACACTGGCACATATACACAGGCACACACAGACACGTACACACAGGCACATGCGCACATATATGCATGCACACAGGCACATTCGCACGCACACACATACACACATGTCTACCCACCCTCCCACAACCGAAGCCCATTCACAGACATGCGTAGACTGTTTCTTTCTCTGGCTGTACTCCAACAGCTGACTCTACGGCACAACACTGAGCAAGTGTTTCACTGCCAGGTGATGTTAAAATCCCCCCTCCCCTCCCGCCCACTGTCCATTCTTGGCCAATATTTATCCCTGTATCAACGTGGCATATCAGGTGCTGTCTGGGATCGTGCTGGGCTGGATTACTGGCTGTGTATACCACTCTGCAACTGTACATCATTGGTGGTGGAATAGATTGAGGGTGTGAAACGTGCTTCCTCCCTGCCCTCTCTCCCCACCTCCATCACTTACATCTCTCCTCATTATGCGATAGGTCCTTCGGATAAGCATCCCCGTTGTGTAGGCCTGGATAGTGACCAGGGCTTTGATTCGCTTGTTGTGATTTATCCGTGCCAGGTAACCCTGGCAGCGTGCCTGGAACAGTATCACCCGCCGCCGGGTATCCTGGTATTGTCTGACCATTCTCTGTGCGTGATACAGCGCCTGTAATCTTTCAAATCCGTGCCTCATCTAGGAGGGAAAAGCAGAAATGCCACAAATAAATGAACGTGCTGAAGATTGTAATGGTCAAGAGCTGCATTATGTCGGAGGGAGGATTAACACCTCCCCTTCACTGCAACCCTGTGATCATCGGTCCTACAACCTCTCCATAGCCCTGTCAATCCCAACCTGATCACAGCACCACACATTCCCACATCCGCCCTTTCATCCTGTATCAATACCAGCCTAATCGGCCCACTTCTCCATGGCAAACTCTCAGAAGGTGGCTGGCCCGGATGAAGTCCCCGGACAGGTTCTGGAAAGTGGATAGTTTTAAACAAAACACAAAGTGATAGAGGAGCTCAATGGGTCAGGCAATTTCTCTGGAGGAAATGGATGGGTGATGTTTCAGGTCAGGACCATCATTCTGATAGCACTTTGTGTCTCCAGGAAGCTTTTAAAAGTGTGCTACTCAGGGTTCAGGATATGCATTGTCTGGTTAAAGTGAAGGGCAAAGCAGATAGGCATAAGGAGATAGGCATAAGGCATAGGCCAGTTCATTGGCCATATTTAAGAGGGAGTTAGATGTGGCCCTTGTGGCCAAAGGGATCAGGGGGTATGGAGAGAAGGCAGGTACGGGATACTGAGTTGGATGATCAGCCATGATCATATTGAATGGCGGTGCAGGCTCGAAGGGCCGAATGGCCTGCTCCTGCACCTATTTTCTATGTATTTCTATGTATTTCTAGGAACCCTGGACGTCAAGAGTAATTGAGACTCTGGACAGGAAAATGAAGGAGGGAAGTGTCAGACATGGGCTGCTGGGAGCAAGTGTTTCCCCCGAGGAGTAGAGGGGATTGAGAGGATTGGAGGAAATCAGAAACGCAAAAGGGAGGCATGAGATGGCTCTGGCAGATAGATAAACGAGAATCCAGAGAGATTTTATGAATTATAGAGAGAGAATAGGGCTCTCAGAAAACAAAGTGATCATCTATTTGTGGATCGCAGGAGATGGACAAGGTTGTCAATAATATTTCTCCTCATGTTTTTACCATGGAGAAGGATGTGAAGATACAGAAACCTGGGGATTTAATGGTGATCTCATGAGCACTGTTTATAAAACAATTGAGGAGGTGCTGAATATATTAATTTCCTAAGATATACAATGTAAATACATCTTCCAGGCCTATTCAGATATATTCAAGGGCACTATTGGAACTTAGAAAATAAATTGCAGGTGTCCTGGCTGAGATATATGAATCGTCTTTAGTCAAGGGTGACAAAGATAAGTTGCAAAGCTTCAAGAAGACTGAAAGGGATAGGTAGAGTGCTTAACATGTTTAAAGTCCTCTTCATGCATTATAATAATTCTGTCTTTAAAGAAGGTTGAAGCTGAGCATGTGCAGCTGACATTCACTGCAGTTTACTTTAGTCAGTTTCTGTTCTCTGTTGTCAAAGGACAAATGGCAATCGTAAAACAATAAAATAAAGTCGAAAGGGTAACAGGACATTTGCTTATCTGTAATGGGGTGACATTTGGCTGTGTTTACTGTACTGTGTTTTCTGGAGGTCAATGGTCTGTGAGTGTTGTAAAACCATTTGGGAAGAAGGAAAATTCCTAAGGTGCTTGCTATGGTAAGCAGGAAAGACTATAAAAGCAGATGAATCTTTGTTCATTGAGCAATCTCTTAGTTTGCTCCCCTGTGATTACCGTATTTGGCTCTCTTGAATAAAGTCTTGATTGTCTCTCCTGATCTTTGTGTTGTGTTTTAAAGTTTTCTTTAACAAGGGTGGGGTGCAGCAAGACTGGAAGATGGCTAATGATGTGCCTCTGTTTAAGAATGCAATGAAAAACCTGCAAACTGTGGAACTGTAGACCTGTGGGTGCAGATTTACTGGAGAGGATTCTGTGGAATAAGAATACACTTGCACATTTGAAGGATGAGTTGGTGAGGGATACTCAGCATAGCTTTGTACATGGGATATTGTTAGTGTCAGTTGGCTGAGGAATGGCTAATGGAGTTTAATTCTGGTAAGTTTGAGGTATTGCATTTTTGGAAGTCAAATCAGGTCAGGACCATAATCTTTGGTCAGGACCTTCATAGTGGATACTGGGGAGTGCTGTAAAACAGAGGCATTTCAGAGTACATGTGCAGAGTCCCTGAAAGTGGAGTGAATGGTAGATAGGAGGTGAAAAAGGCTTTGAGCACATTGAGCTTCATCAGCCAGGGAATTGAGTATAGATGTTGGGAAATGATGTTACAGTTGAACAAGAGATTGGTGAGGCCACAATTGGAGTATTGTGTTCCGTTTTAGCCACCCTCCTATAGGAAAGATGCCATGAAATTGGAACGAGTGCAGAGAAGATTTACGAGGATGTTGCCGGGACTCAAGGGCCGGCGCTATAAGAAGTAATTAGGCACTGAGACTTTATTTCTTGGAGTGCAAGAGGGTGATTTTATAGACATATAAAGTCATGAGGGTGAATGCAAGATAGGGCAATCAAAAACTAGACAGCATAGGTTTAACACGAGTGGGGAGAAAATTAATAGGAACCTGGGGTACAACCTTTTCACATAGAGCCTGGTGGGTATTTGGAATGAATTGCCAGAGGGAGTTGCTGAGGCAGGTACAATAACAATGTATGTAGAGGTAAGCTTTAGAATAATATGGGCCAAATGCGGACAAATGGAACTAACTTAGATGGGGTATCTCAGTCGACAATGACCTTGGGCCATAATGACTCTATGTTAGAGTCCAGCACAATGGTGCAGTTTCTGCCTCACGACTGCAGAGACCCATGTTCAATCTTGTCTACTAGTGCTATCTGTACGGAGTTTGCGCATTCTCCCCGTGGCACATTCTCCCACAATTTCTCCGGGTACTCGGTTTCCTCCCACATTCCCAAGACGTGCAGGTTTGTAGGATAATTGGCTTCTGTAAATTGCCCCGAATGTGTAGGATGTAAAAATTGTGATAACCTGGATCTAGTGTGCAGGTGATCAATGGTCAGCATGGACTTGGTGGGCCGAAGGGCCTGATTGCATGCTGTGCCTCTAAACTAAAGTAAAACCAGTGTGAACCTGACTCCTACACGACAGGTACAGACATTCAAGCATGAAGACAGAGTTACCAGTCGGTACTCCTGGCGACACCGTTGTCCCCTCCAGTGACTCTGAATCATCTGGGCAGCGGCCCTCACTCTCAGGAAGTTCTTCCTGTTGAAACACAAGGAAACACAATTAATTGTTCCATGTATCACTCCTTCTCCAGCGAACAGGAATATGGTGACAACACGCAACAAAATACCGATCTATTTACATGAATACAAGTGAAAGAAGAGGTCATTGTATTTGACCATAATGCCGGGTAGGTGTACGACTGGGGGAACTCACCTGTCTTTGAAACCACGCATGCGTTTTTGAATGATCAGAATGTTTGTTGTCAAGATTCTCTCTTGCTCAAGCTCCAAAGTCAGGTGGTGGCCCTCCTGGAAGGCAAGAAAGATATACGTAGGGCACAGGGAGGTCCAAGGCATGGGGTGTTGGGATTACAAGAAGAAATCCAGCAGCCCAACGTGACAAGCTAGCACCTCCAGTCTTCCACTTTATGTTTAGTGATTGAATGGGAGCGACAGGGAGGGGTGAATTGTAAAGTCCTGGGCATTTACAAAATGTTATTGGGTTTTTTCAATGGAAATCCATGGGCTGGTTGTTGGTGCAACATCACCTCTAGGGCAGGCAGGACTCCCCTTGCTTGGGCACTTCACTCCCCCATTCACACTCAGGTACAATCATTCCCTGCATTACTCAGTCGCTCCCCCACAAAGAAATAGAGCATCCATTCCTCCTTACCCCTTACTGCACACCTGCTATCTTTCCTATTAGAGGTCTTGGGAAATTGTGGCGTTCCTCCCTCTCTGAGATGTCTCCAAGTAGCATTTTGTGGTTGACTTTCCTTGCTGTGATTCAGTGGGGATTCCATGGGTAGGAGGAAAAGATGACTGTGACTACTCTCCAGATTCCCATCTCTCCTCCCTTATTCTGTCACACCAACTGCCCACATGACCCAAACCTCTCAGCCCCAACCAAAACTTGGCTATACAATAACTGTTCCTAGGGTGGGTCATGTGGGTAAACTCTGTCAGTCCCACTGATCCACATCAAAGACTTTCTAACTGTGCAATGTGTCCCCCCTGATGTCCCCCCTCATTCTTCTAACAGCGTGGTGCCCAGCGGGTGGAATTGTATATCGCTTTGTGTTACATCAGATAGCTCTTTTTTCATCAGATGATATTGTATTTTTGCTGAATCCTGACCTGGAGTTTACAAATTCAACTCTGTGACACAGGGGATGTGAATGGGGACTGGGGGGCATTGTACCTGGGGGGGGGGGTTGCACCAACAACCAGCCCATGGATTTCCATTGAAAAAACCCAATAACATTCTGCAAATGCCCGGGACTTTACAATTCGCCCCTCCCTGTCGCTCCCATTCCATCGCTAAAGAAATAGAGCAGTGTTATACACTGCATTAGAGGAGGGAAAGGAGTTCCAGAGAGATGTCTCCAAGTCCTTGCTGTGATTCAGTGGGGATTCCATGGGTAGGAGGAAATGATGACTGTGACTACTCTCCAGATTCCCATCTCTCCTCCCTTATTCTGTCACACAAACTGCCCACATGAACCAAACCTCTCAGCCCCAACCAAAACTTTGCTATACAATTACTGTTCCTAGGATGGGATGTGGGTAAACTCTGTCAGTCTGATCCAAGACATCACCTGCTGTTAACAGTGGACGAGTTTGGATAGATCAACTTTTTGCTAATTGGACAATTCTTGTGGGCCGATGAGGGTATGTAGAACTAGCTTCCATGCTGTATGACTCTATGATAGCATGTGGGTTTTTCTCAACTTGGGTGACCGGTTGGGCCGATGAGGCCCACGTCTAAAATGATGTGTTTGAGTGGGTGAATTAGCTTGTTACTGTAATGGGCCTTACTGTTCGGTTCATTGTGGATACTGGGGTTGAGTTGATGGGAATGCAGGGAGGTTAAAAATTAAGATTAATGTAGGAATAGTGTGAATGGTCATCAAATAGTGTTGATGGTTGGCACATACTGAGTGGGATGAATGGCCTGTTTATGTGCTGTATCTCTCCTTTACTCCTGCAGACTGAGCAGATGCATCACCTAATCCCTGGTCCCGGGACATGAAACTACCATGGGTCCCTTTCTGACCCTCAAGGATAGGTGTAAGGAACAGCACCGACCGAGGCTAGGCTCTCCCAGGCTTATGTCAATGGCTCTGTAGCTTACACAACCTTAAGGAAGATCTTTGTCTTCCCAATCTTCCAACCTCCATCAACTCCGATCACCGACTCAGCGATTTGCTTGCAGCGTAAGCAGACATCGTCCTGTAATTAAGATAGAAATGTGCACTGTTTCTCTGTTGGTAAAATAGAGAGCAGTAAAGTGACGTGACCCGCAATGACATACATCACTGTGCTACGAACAATACAATGAATAATACAATGATCAATATAAGGAGAATAGGACAGCAATGATAAGCAGAAATTATACCAGGTCCAGGGCATTACACCTGGAATGGGCACTGGCATCTGCTAATTGGCTTCTGAGTCTTGCGTGGACTGACCTTTGACAGGAAGATCTCTGAAGATCTTGGCACTATTTGAACTGTGAACTGCTGGTGGATAGAACTTTTGCGATATCATAGTTTAATGCAACAGCAAAGTGAAGGTGAAATGGAAGAAACGTTGAGTTTTCTAGCATCCCAGGCCTATAATGTGGATAAGTGGGTAGCTGCTGTTTGTTTGCAAACGGCCAGTCAAAGGGTCCCAGCCCAAAACTTCCCAGTGAATGAAGAGAGATGTTGCTGTTTCACGGGACACAGTCAGGGCCACAGAAGGAAGGGGGACATGTGGAAATTGAACTGAAACAGACTGAAAGAGGATGTGGGATGATGAAGTAGCTGGACCAAAATACAAGAGTGACATAAGAATGAACCACAGGCTGAGCTACGAGGAACACTTACCGTTTTCATGCAAGACGCAGAGCACAATGCAACTAGTGGTGATTCTGTGATGGCACACAACCTCACAAACAAGAACAGATCACAAGGTATTTATGATTTGGTTATTTGATCCTTTTCCGCAATAAACCAACCGTGTCTCCTTAGTGTTGAATCCACCCGTCCCTTTAAGATTTCCTTATTCCCCTTATTCCCCTCAAAGGAGTGGGTGATGCACCTGTGGGTGATTCAATTATAACAGAGGTGGCGATGGTGATCCGTTTGTGAGAACAACAGGCTGCTGATTCAAAGCATCTGCCACGTGCCAGAATACAGGAGATCGGGTCAATCCTGCCGCGCATATGAGAGGGCCATTCAAGAGTCTGATAACTGTAGGGAAAAGCTGTTTCTGAATCTGACAGTCCGTGATTTGTGCTCGTTAGGAGAGGTGAGAAAAGGGAATTTGATTCTTCCTACAATATGGTCCAATCCCTTCCATGCAAGACCCACACATTACCAACACCAATCACATGCCCGGGCCTTTAATCAGTATTATCCACGTTAACTATTGAACCTTCTGATTGGAAACGGTTTGGAAGATCCAGCAGACAGTTGTTTAACTCACCTCTGTGTACTGCCACAGTGCTGATCTCAGAGTGATCTTGTATTTCTGCACAAAATCTTTGAAAGTGAAGCGTATGGGATAACCTGACTTGCGGATACGGATAGTCTCCTTCATTCCGGAATATCGCAACTGTTTAGTGCACAACTCCCGATCAAACAGCTAGATGGAATTGGACCAGAAAATTGAAACATGTGAACATGAGGGTTAAATTTGAAAGATAAATTAATTATCAAAATTGGTGGAGTTTGCTTTGGAGAAAGTGAGAGGTGATCCCTGAGGCAAGCCAACTGTTGCACATGAAGATGGGAGGATGGAGTGAAACCTCACAATCACATTCCCAATGTCCATCCTCACCACTCCATCCCATTCCCAATGTTTATCCTCACCACTCCATCCCATTCCCAATGTCCATCCTCACCACTCCATCCCATTCCCAATGTTTATCCTCACCACTCCATCCCATTCCCAATGTTTATCCTCACCACTCCATCATATTGCCGATGTCCACCCTCTCCACCTCAGTCCCAGTGTTCACTCTCTCCATTCCATTCCCAGTGTCCAACTGCACCATTGCATCTCATTCCCAGTGTCCACTTTCTCCATCCCATTCCCAATGTCCACCCACATCATTCCACCCCATTCCCAATATCCACCCCCTCCATTCTAGTCCCAGTCTCCACCCTCTCCTCTACAACCTATTTTGGACCTGGAGAACCAACCACCACATCTGGATTAGACCCATCACTCCACATCTGGAGCAGAGAAACCATCAGTCAGTGTTTGGATCCAGAAACCTCACTCAACATCTGGATGTTACGGCCCATCACACCGGGATTTCACCCCCTTAATTCAGGGTGTGGACCCAGACACACCAACCCTCCCGATTGCCTCCATTGCGGGGGCTCTTACCAGAGGTTTCTTGTAATCATTGGGCTTGATGCAGCGAATGAAAAAGGGCTGACAAGCTCTCAGGGTTTTCATGAGGTTGTCGAGCGACTGTTTGAACTGGCTGCAGAGTGTGGACAGGCGTTTGTGGCTGTCGTTTGCCTGTTGGATGGAACCCCAGGAAACATTACTGGCCTGAAACAGTCGGAAAGATAAAATGGTTAAGGGGGTGCTCCTGGAAGCTCGGTACAATCCTGGGACTGACGTCTTAAAGACAAGTACAAATGTTATACCTTAGCAGTGAGGTGGGCACAAACTTTGCTGGTGGAAACTTTGTATTTAGATCCAGATTCATTTAAGAGCCAATTTATGGAAAAGGGTAACACACGAGGTGTAGACATGGCTGGGGCATGTTGCTGGGTGAACACAGCTCAGATAGCTGGTTGCAGCCTTTGGATGGTGGAACGCCCTCTGGGTGATGCCTGTGGAAACAGTAGATGAGGCCGGGGAGCAGAACTGTGAAATAAGCCATGGAGCCCAGCACCAATGACAGCAGGAAAACACACGAGAATGCAGCCGGCAACAGGGTGCACAAACAGGGAAATGGGATAAAGAGGAGTGGATGTGCATTGAAAATGAGATGGAGAGGTGGGGGTGGGCAGTGGGAATAAGATGGCGAGACAAGGATGGGCACTGGGAATGTGACGAAGGTGTACACAGAATGGGCTGGAATAGAGAGGGTTGACACTGAGAATGCGATGTGGACATTAGGAATGGGATGGGGTGAGTGGACATAATATTGGAGTGGGGATCCTGGTTGTTTGGATTCAGAACTGGCTTACCCATAGAAGACAAAGGGTTGTGGTGGAAGGCTGTTATTCCGGCTGGAGGCCTGTGAACAGTGAACTTTCACAGGGATCTCTGCAGGGATCTCTTATGAGATAGAAAAATGATTTAGACATAAATGGTTGGTAAATTTGTGGACAGCAGCAGAATTGGTGGAGTTGTAAACGATAATATACAGAGGGATCTTGGGGTCCAAGTCCATAGTTCCTGAAAGTGGCAACACAAGTACATTGCTTGGTAAAAAAGGGATATGATAAGCTTGCTCTATTGCTTTATTGGTCATGGCATAGGGCATATGAGTCAGGAAGACATGTTGCAACTTCATAGAACTTTGGTTAGGCCACATTTGGTGTATTATGCACAATTCTGGTTGCTCCATTATAGGGATGATATGGAGGCTTGGAGAAGTAGCAGGAGAAGCTTACCAGAATTCTGCCAGGATTAGAGGATATTACCTATTAGGAGAATTTGGAAAACCTGGATTATTTTCTCTGTTGTGTCAGAGGCTGAGGGGATACCAGATAGAAGCATATAAAATGATGAGAGATGGAAATAGGGTATAAAGTCAAAACCTTTTTGCCAGGGTGGAAATGTAAAAAACTAGAAGATAAATCTCTAAGGTGAAAGGGGCAAAGTTTAAAGGAGATGTGCAGGGCAAATGTTTTTACACAGAGAGTAGTGGGTGCCTGGAATGCACAGCCAGGGTTGTTGCTGGAGGCAAATACGACAGTGGCATTTAAGAGGCTTTTAGATGGATACGTGGATATACAGGAAATGGAGAGACAAAGAACAGCTGCAGGTAGAGGGGATTAGACATCTTGTTCAGCACGGATATTGTGGACTGAAGGGCCAGTTCTTTATTCTATGACACTGGCAATGGGATGGAAAGGTAAGGGTGGACACTGCAAACAAAATAGACTACAGGGGACATGTGCAGCTGACGATACAAAGACTGAACTGGAATAGATTGAGCTGACAGACTGTAACCTGCACCTTGATGGATCCTCCATGAGGAATGTTACGGTGGTTGGCCTTCCCCCTTGGTGTTGTCCCGGTGCTGGCCTGGAAGATCTGTGTGAGGAAGGTGTTGCTGGAAGAGTGCACAACCTGGGCGATGCTGAAACTCAAATCATCTCGGTTCTTCTCCAGGAAGCCTGTGGGTATGAAGGGACATGAATTGTCTCAGCTGCTGAGGGTGCCTACCTGCTGAGATTGTACATCTGCTGGGATTGTCTACCTGCTGGGATCTCCAGCTGCTGAAGATAAGATACCTGCTGGGTTTGTATATCTGCTGGGGTGTCTACCTTCTGGGAATATAAACAACACTCCTGAGCTGAGCAGCAAAATGAGGCAGTCAGGACCTCCTGAGTCAGCCATGGCTTCACCCAGCTTGTGCTCAGACAGGCCCAATCATCCAGCCGCTGCAACTTTGCCCATGGTCTTTTACCTTCTTCACCTGAAGTTCACATCAAGTGCCTTCCCCCCACAGACCCAAGACTTCATTACTCAGATTGTGTGAAGGAAGTTGGATTGCCAGCTTTACACTCAGAGTCATAATATAACTCAGCCCCTGAAACCTGCCCAACCAATATGATCACAGCAGATGTGCCCCTGGCCTCATCTCCTCTTCTGTGCCAGTTCCCCAAAGATCTCAATTCCCCAATCTTTCAGAAATGTACCCACCTCCACCTCAAATACTTCCACCAAGTATACCTCAGGGGCAGGGAATTCCAGAGATTCAGTGCCCTCTGCTAGACCTCCGTTTTAAATGACCTTCCCCTAACTATGTCCCCTCATCCGAGATTCTCCCACAAAAGAATACCTCTCAACGTTTACCCGGTCATGCCCTCTGAGGATCTTCCGTATCTCAATAAAGTCACCCCTCATTATTCTAAACTGTACATAACACAGACCAAACCTATCTAATTGCTCTTGATAGGAAACCCTCTCATCCCATAGATTAGCCTGTGAATTTGATTTGAATTGCCTCCAATGCACCTACACTGACTACTAATTTGTAATGTCCAAGCAAATCAATGTGTAGGTGCCTGCAGAAGGGAATTGAGTGGCTCACAGGGGCCACTCCAATGGACCAGGCTCATAGTTATTGGACTGGAGTCACATGTGATCATGTGGGGACTGGGCAGGAGGCTGATTTCCCCCAGGAACATTGGCAAGCTTCCCCCTTCTTTACTCCTTATACACCCACGACTGTGCAGCCATGCACAAATCCAATTTAATTTTCAAATTTGCAAACGACACCACCATTGTGGGCCAGATATCAAATAATGATGAGGCAGAGTACAGGAAAGAGATTGAGAACACTGTGTCCTGGTGGCGAGACAACAACCTTTCCCTCAATGCCAGCAAGACAAAGGAGATAGTGATTGACTTCAGGAAGTAAAGTGGTACACGTACACCAGTTTGTATCGACGGCACCGAAGCAGAGATTGTTGAAAACTTCAAATTCCTCGGAGTCAATATCACAAACAACTTCTCCGGACCACCCAAATTGAAGCAACGATCGAGAGAGCACACCAACGCTCTACTTCCTCAGAAGGCTAAGGAAGTTTGGCAAATCCCTTACAACTCTCAACAATCTCTACAGATGCACCATGGCTTGGCTTTGGAACAGCTCCGTCCAAGACCGCAAGAAATTGTAGTGAATTGTGGACGCAGTCCAGACCACCATACAAACCAACCTCCCTTTCATTGACTCCATTTATAGCTCGCGCTGCCTTGGCAAGGCCAGCAGCATAATCAGCGATGCGTTTCACCCTGGCCATTCCCTCTCCTCCCTTCTCCCATCTGGTAAAAGGTATAAAAGTGTGAAAATGCACACCTCCAGATTCAGGGATAGATTGGTCCCAGATGTTATCAGGCAACTGAATCAACCTACCACAACTAGAGAGCTGTGTTGACCTATCATCTACCTCATTGGTGACCCTTGGACCATCCTTTGCTGTCTTTACCTTGCACTAAACGTTATTCCCTTATCATGCATCTATACACTGCAAATGGCTCAATTATAATCACGTTTTGTCTTTCTGCTGACTGATTAGCACGCAACAAAAGCTTTTCACTGTACACATGACAATAAACTAAACTAAACTCTTATTCTTGGAATATCTCCCCGCCTGAACTCTAAATAGCCCAACTCTGCGCAATGAGGCTACTACACCAGTACCGTTTGAGTCGTAGTAAACCACTCCAGCAAAGTGCGAAATGCCAAACTTAGTATCGTGGGAGCTCTTTGGAGGGAAGTAGATTCCACTGTTGCTATGGTGATTATTCAACTTGTTTAACATTGTTCGGTCAGTGCCCTATGGAAAAGAAAAATGAATATATTTCATTATATCAACTTTTACAACTACAGCTCTCTTCAAGGACAGGCACCAAAGTAGGGCAACTGTGGAGGCCTCAATAGGCCCAACTATGGGTGAACTGGGGTTGGGGACTGGACTTTGTGCCTTCCCTCATGGTGGGAGCCATTGTGGGGGGGATGTTCTTTGTGTTTAAGACTCTTATTGGTGTTATGTCTGTATTTTTTTTTGTGTGCTGCAAAATGGCAAAAAGCATTTCACTTCATTACACCTCGGTGTATGTGAATGTGACCAATAAAATACCTTTGATACCTTTGAGGATAGAAGAACAGGCAGCCAATTTGTACAGACAAGATCCCATAAACAGCGATGGTTTTGTCCAGACCATTTGTAAGTCAACAATGTTGATTGAAGCATCAATTCAAAAGGGAGGGGTTGATTTCCAAATAAACTTCTTATATTTTCTGTCCAGTCTCCAGAGCAGAACCGCAAACCACACTTTTTGGACTTGTCTACTGGGTCACATCACAGGAGAAAATATCTTCAAGAATGGGGGAGGGATGGACTGATTGGGAGAGAAGGAGGGGGGAGAGGGGAAAGAGAAAGGGGGAGAGGGAGGGGGAGAGGGAGGGGGAAAGGAAGGGAGAGAGGGAGGGGGGTTGGGTAGGGGAGGTGGAGAGGAAGAGAGAAAGGAGGAGAGAGAGAGAAGATAGGTGGGAGAGCGACAGAGAAAGGAAAGAGAGTGGAAAAAGGGGGAGGTGGGAGAGTTGGAAATGGAGAGAGATTGTAGGAGGAAGGGCAGAGAGGCAGGGGTGGGGAGGGGATAAGTGCAGCTCCAGCAACAGCCAGACGCTTACCCCCATCCAGTCTCTTGATCGGCGTTCCATTCACTGCCCTCAACACTCAGCACACCAGGCTGCAGTGCATTAAAAAAATGCTGTAAAAAAACCCAACTGCACATCTCCCTCAGGCTTCCTCATCAGCTGCACAACAATGCAAGCTAACTCCTACGGGCGTAACCACCTGCAGATTCCCCTCGCACACTTGAAAATACCTTGTCTTCCTTCATCATTGCAGGACCTGAATCCGAGAACTCCTCATGCAACAGTGGCCTAGAAACAGCTTCACCACAAGGAATGCTGTGCTCATGGCAGCGGCTTCCAACAAGGGATTGCATTCAATATTGGTTTTGTAACTCAAATCCCATTGAGTGACAGAAGCTTCAGTGCAAAGGGTACAGGACGACTTACCTTCAGCAACTTGCTTTCTTCATCAATGAGTGAGATGATGCTCATTGGTTTGATGCTGAGAACATCCAGCACCTTTTGGTTGTCAACAAAATCGATGTGCAGCCAGTCGATGTTCTCCTGAAGGTACTCCGCTTGTTCCTCCTTGAACAGGTGCCTGACGAAGAACTGCTGCAACTGCTCATTGGCATAATTAATGCACAGCTGCTCAAAGCTGGAAAGGATAAAGCAGGGAGTCAAAAGCACCAGGGCGAGTTCAGGAAACATCCGCTAACCCCGCACTCTTTGTGCTTTAATGGTACTGGACTTGCAGATCTGGGGGACAATAGAGTTGGAAACAGAACCTGGTAAATCAGATGCTGGTCCCCTGGGATGTGTACAGAATTGATTACCGGATGACACCAGCATCATCGGCAATACCAGGGCTGGATCCAAGTCTGATACCCCCATCATATCCATCAATAAAACACAAGGAAGTTTGAACGCAATGTAAATAATCTGAACGGCATCTCTGTTCAATTGGCACACAAACTCTCCTTCTCTTTCAGTTACATGCAAAATCCAATTAACACCATCCAGCATGAATAAAGGAGTCCACCCTTCGAGCCCACCCAGAAGAGTCACGGGGAGATACAACACGGAAGCAGGTCCTTCCACCTCAAGCAAGTTACACTAATCCTACATTGATCCCACTTTTTATTCTCTCCGCGTTCCCATCAACTCCCCCCAGATTCTGCCACATGTTGTGGGCAATCTACGGTAGCCAGTTCACCTGCTAACTGGCATGTCTTTGGGATGTGGCTGGAAACGCAAGCACCTGGAGGAGACAACACATCGCAGGAGAATGTGCAACTTCCCCACAGGCAGAATCGGAGGTCAGGATTGAACCAGGGCCTCCAGCACTATGTGGTCTAAGTCTCCAGTCTCCAGCAGTGGCCCTACCCGTTACACCTGCTTCTGTTTACTTTTAACTCCCACCTCTCCTGATCACACACCTTCCATTGACATGAAACAATTAAAACAAACTGCTCAACCTATGCCCTGGGCCCAAAGAATCCCTGGCACACACCTGAAGCAAGGAATAGGTCACTGTACAAGTAAATACATGAAGCATAAACGCAAATTGCCATCTGCCCTGTCACAAATTCTTAGAAGAGGAACTGGATACCTGTTTAAGTCAAAGTTCTCAAAGCCAAAGATGTCCAGCAATCCAATTGAAGAGGCCTTTCCTGAATTATTGGCAGGTTGAGTGTAGGTCACAGCGTTAACTTTGTTCACGATCCACACAAAAAGATGGCTGTAAATCGCCTGGTTGAAACAATCACAGATGTGGTGTTATTTTGATCACTGGCACAGATTGCACAGCCTATTTAAGAGCCTCTCTAAATTTCTCTTAAATGTAGTGATTGTAACTGACTCCACCATCTCCTCTGGCAGTAAGTTCCTGATATCAGCTGTACCCTCTGTGTAAAAAAACGTATTGCTTAGATTCCCATTCTCTCACAAACCTGTGGCCTCTCATTTTGATTCCCCTATCATGGGAAAAAGATTTTGACTATTTACCATATCTATGCCTCTTTTAAACTCATAGGAACATAGAAACATAGAAAGTAGGTGCAGGAGTAGGCCATTCGACCCTTCGAGCCTGCACCGCCATTCAATACGATCATGGCTGATCATCTAAAATCAGTACCCCGTTTCTCTCCATATCCCTTGATTCCCTTAGCCCTAACAACTAAATCTGACTCTCTCTTGAAAACATTCAGTGAATTGGCCTCCACTGCCTTCAGATTCCACAGATTCATGACTCTCTGGGTGAAAAAGTTTCTCCTCATCTAAGTCCTAAATGGCCTACCATTTATTATTAAACGTGACCCCTGGTTCTGGACGCCCCCAACATCGGGAACATTTTTCCTGCATCTACCCTGTCCAACCCTCTAAGAATTTTATATGTTTCTATAAGATCCCCTCTCATCCTTCTAAATTCCACCAGCCCAGTCAACCCATTCTTTCATCATACGTCAGTCCCGCCAGACTGATCAATCTGAAGAAGGGTCTCGACCCGAAACGTCACCCATTCCTTCTCCCCAGAGATGCTGCCTGTCCCGCTGTGTCTGCCTTCGATTTAAACCAGCATCTGCAGTTCTTTCCTCTGCACGCCACACCCGCTGGAGCGTTGAGACTAGGAAGTGGTTGTGACCTTGACCTCACGGTTGTAGCGTGATAAGATGTCCGCCCACAAGATGGCACGCCTTGCTGACTAAACCCATGCTAGCTGAAGCAGTGTTCCGTGGAGAGGTGGAGGTAACAACTTTTATCTCTGAAATCTCCATGGGGATGTGGAATTCCACGTTTCACTCTCCGGGATCCCTGAGCTTGCAAAGCCTCGCCTTCAGAGAGATAAAATGGTAAACTTGCCAATCAGTGGGTAAATAAGGGGAAAAAGTGCTGAAGGCTGGATTGGAGTAACTCCAAGTACATTGCAATGCGTAGGAATGGTCTCCAGTGAATGCTGCAGTTATTCCCCGAGTCTCCGTGTTCTGGGTGAATGGGTTTCCACCAGAGAACACGGCGATTGTGGACCAGCTGCTTTGGATATTGGCGCCAGTTGTTCATAGACGTGTGAGGTCCAACTTCTGTCTGAGATGCTGGGGGGGGAGGGGGGGCAGCAAGCAAGAATCCCAGCTGGAAATGTCTGGTCAAGTGTGGTAAAGAAGGAATGGTTGGAAATGCAGATAGCTTCAGATTAATATGATTTTACATTGCCTTACGCTGATAAATCAGAAATGTACGATCCGATTTCCATTGGCATCCTTTGGGGAGGCGTTAAGAGTGGTAAATTCCTAAGGCCAGATAGCTTCCATCCCAAGGTTTTACAGAGTGTAGGAGTGAACACGCTAATGTTTAAGAGCCACAGTCAAACAGGACAGAAACAGGCCACTCAGCCACTGTCGATGACAATCAGCAAGTACCCATCTATCCTTTACTGGTAGATTGATGCCTGCTCTGTAGCTGAGTCCTGGGCTACAAAGAGCTTGACAATTATATTACTGTTGCTGCCACTTTCCAACCTGCCCTTACCTTCACATGATCAATCTCTGCCTCGTCCTTTTCTGGATCTCTCTGTCTCCATCTCAGGCCATCGCTTAGCTGCTAGTATCTATTACAAACCTACTACCTCCCACAGTTATCACAACGATTCTTTAAAGATCTGTCCTAGCAACAGCACATTGATGCAAACACAAAGAAAACTCACCCTCTATTTCCTCAGACGTTTGAGAAGATCTGAATACGCTATTGGACTTCTACATGTATACGGTGGAGAGCTTATTGACTGGTTGCATCACGGTCTGGTTTGGATCTTGAATGCCCAGCAACAAGCTGTGGTGTTCAATGACCTAATCCCCACCCGCTACCACTCAACTCAGACACGTGAACATCGAGAGGCTCAAGAGTGCAGATGCTGTGGGCTTGAGCAGAAACAAACTGCTGGAGGCAGCATCTGTGGAGGCAGAGGGATGGTCGACACTTGGGTCGAGATCATGCCTCAGGATTGAGAGTCAAGGGGGAAGCTTGAGGAAAAGCACCTCATCTTCTATCTGGATACATTGCACTTCTGAACTTAATATTCAATTCAACATGCGGTAACTGTATCGGTTTTCCATCCGTGATATTGGCTCAGCTTGTTTTGTTTTCGCCTTTTTACCCTCTGGGAGTCGAGGACACTCCCAGCCTGTTTGACTGGACATGTCTTCCTGCTCTGCCTCTCACATCTCCCACGTTCCTTTGTCCCTCTTCCTTTATGCCTTTTATAATTCCAACATCCCAAAGTCACACATCTTTGGGATGTGGGAATAAATCAGAGACCAGGTGGCAAACCAATACAGAGTCACAAGGAGAATGTGCAAACTCCGTGTCAGCTCCGAAGGTCAGGATTGAACCCAGATCGCTGAAGCAGCTACACCAACGCACCACCCTTAACTAAATGTCCTATAATTTTACAAAGATCTCTCAATTCAAAAGAGAGAAAATAAGTTTGCTTTATTTTGCAGAGAGGGTTAGGACTATAGAAATATCTCTGATTGGGTGAGGCTAAGGTTACCGAGGGGATATGTTGAACAGGTCATCCAGTCAGGTTAATGGGAGCAGTTAAAGAAAGAGCAATGAAATTAGATCAGTTAACGAATGGGGGAATCTGGCAGAAAGATAAGGTGAAATGCTGGCTGGAGGACATTCTTTCTCTCTCTCTCTCTCTCTCTATCTATCTGCCCCCATTAACCCATTGATTGGATGACCTCTACAAAGGTCCTCATGCCAACCCTGTTAGAAATATCCCACTAAACGCTTCCTCACTTACTCTGCAACATAAAACTATGCTGTTTTCCGAGCTCTGACAGAGAGTCTTCAACCTGAAACATTAACTATTCTTCTCCCCACGGATGCTGCCTGTCCCAACTGAGAATAATATCTGGATTCCAAGGAATATATTTAAAAATTATAGCAACTATGTCTGTACTTCTCAGAACTTAGAAGTTTAAGAAGTGGGGTTTCATAATTCTCCTTAATTTCAAATTAAGAAGTTACTCTTAATTGGTTGAAAATAAGTGCTAAATTGTTTTCAAGTAATTGTGGAACCAGAGAGAGAGGGGGAGAGAGGGGGAGAGAGTGCAGTAGAAACATCTTTTGGAACTGGTTAAATAACATTTAATTGAGCAAAAGGCGACAGGGATTTGCATCTCAATCCATACACAGCAAATTATATTAAATTGTTAGAACATATATAATGGGAGCGGGTGTAGGCCATTCCGCCGATCGAAACTATCCCGTTGTTCAAGATCACAGCTGCTCTTCTGCCCCAGTGACATTCTTCTCCACTCTCCTGAATCTATTGTCTCCATTTTGAATGGGCCCAGTGACTGTACTGTACTCCACTGCTGTCTGGGGTAGGGACTTCTAAAGATTCTTCAATCGCTGACATTTATCTTCATTTTAGATCAATTGTAAATTTTAAATCCAGGATGGATGGATGGATGGATTTTGTTTAACAAAAGATACAAAGGAAAATGGAGAAATAAACATATTTACACAAATCCACCACACATTCACTGAATGGCAGAACAGGTTCAGGAGGCTGAATGGCTCATCCTGTCTCCTTATTATAAGTGAGTCAGCCAGGTCCTACGCCTGGCAACGGTGCACCAGTGCCAACTGGAAGTGAGCTTGAGACCACATGTAAATTGGGACGTGAGGACAGCCGAGCTGGGCTCATGAAGGGGAACACGTTTGGAAAAGAAAACCAGCAGACATGGTACAGTCTTTTGCCATATGAGTCATACTAGGGGTGATCTTAACTTCCCTCATGTTGACTGGGAATCCCATTGCACAAAGGGCTTGGGCAGGGTGGAATTTTCTAAATGCGTCCGGGAAAGTTTTCTTGAACAACCCCTGCTAGAGTGCGCGCAACATTGGAGTTTCTCTTAAGGAACAAGAATGGGCAAGTGACTGAAGTGTCGGTGGGGGAGCACTTGGGAACCGGTGACCATGTAGAATGGATAAGAGAGAGCCAGTGGATGTGGTGGATTTGACAAGGTCCCACACAAGAGATTAGTGCACAAAATTAGAGCACATGGTATTGGGGGTAGGGTATAGACATGCATAGAGAACTGGTGTGAGGTGCTACATCTTGGCAGGACAAATCAAAATAGGACATACATGTTAAATGGTAGGGAATTGAATAATGCAGGTGAACAGAGGGATCTGGGAATAACTGTGCACAGTTCCCTGAAAATGGAATCTCATGTAGATAAGGTGGTAAAGAAAGCTTTTGGTGTGCTGGCCTTTATAAATCAGAGCATTGAGTATAGAAGTTGGGATGTAATGTTAAAATTGTACAAGGCATTGGCGAGGCCAATTCTGGAGTATGGTGTACAATTTTGGTCGCCTAATTATAGGAAGGATGTCAACAAAATAGAGAGAGTACAGAGGAGATTTACTAGAATGTTGCCTGGGTTTCAGCAACTAAGTTACAGAGAAAGGTTGAACAAGTTAGGGCTTTATTCTTTGGAGCGCAGAAGGTTAAGGGGGGATTTGTTAGAGGTCTTTAAGATGATGAGAGGGATAGACAGAGTTGACGTGGATAAGCTTTTCCCACTGAGAGTAGGGAAGATTCAAACAAGGGGACATGACTTGAGAATTAAGGGACAGAAGTTTAGGGGTAACATGAGGGGGAACTTCTTTACTCAGAGAGTGGTAGCTGTGTGGAATGAGCTTCCAGTGAAGGTGGTGGTGGCAGGTTCGTTTTTATCATTTAAAAATAAATTGGATAGTTATATGGACGGGAAAGGAATGGCGGGTTATGGTCTGAGCGCAGGTATATGGGACTAGGGAAGAATACGTGTTCGGCACGGACTAGAAGGGTCGAGATGGCCTGTTTCCATGCTGTAATTGTTATATGATTATATGGTTATATGGTTGGCAGACAGGAAGCAAAGAGTAGGAATTAACAGGTCCTTTTCAAAATGGCAGGCAGTGACTAGTGGAGTGCCGCAAGGTTCGGTGACGAGACCCCAGTTATTTACAATATATATTAATTATTTAGATGAGGGAATCTCCAAGATTGCGGATGACACAAAGCTGGGTGGCAATGTGAGCTGCGATGAGAATGCTATGAGGTTGCAGGGTGACTTGGATAGTGGGCAGATGCATGGCAGATGCAGTATAATGTGGATAAATGTGAGATTATCCACTTTGGTGACAAGAACAGAAAGGCAGGTTATATCTGAATGGTGTCAGATTAGGGAAAGGGGAGGTGCAACTAGTCCTGGGTGTGCTTGTACATCAGTCACAGAATGTAAGCATGCAGGTACAGCAGGCAGTGAAGAATGCAAATGGCATGTTGGCCTTCATTGCGAGAAGATTTGAGTTTAGGAGCAAGGAGGTCCTACTGCAGTTGTACAGGACCCTGGTGAGAGTGCACCTGGAGCATTGTGTGCAATTTTGGTCTAATTTGTGGAAATACATTATTGCTATTGAGGGAGTGCAGCGTAGGTTCACCAGGTTAATTCCTGGGATGGCGGGACTGACATATGATGAAAGAATGGATTGACTGGGCTTGCATTCACTGGAATTTAGGAGGATAGAAACATAGAAGATAGGTGCAGGAGGAGGCCATTCGGCCCTTCGAGCCAGCACCGCCATTCATTGTGATCATAACTGATCGTCCCCTATCAATAACCCGTGCCTGCCTTCTCCCCATATCCCTTGACCCCTTGGACGAGAGGGGATCTTATAGAAACATATAACATTCTTAAAGGATTGGACAGGCTAGATGCAGGAAAAATGTTCCCAATGTCGGGGGAGTCCAGAGCAGGGGTCACAGTTTAAGAATAAGGGATAGGCCATTTAGGACTGAGATAAGGAATAACATCTACACCCAGAGAGTTGTGAATCTGTGGAATTCTCTGCCACAGAAGGTAGTGGAGGCCAATTCACTGGATGTTTTCAAGAGCGAGTTAGATTTAGCTCTTAGGGCTAAAGGAATTACGGGATATGAGTAAAAGCAGGAACGGGATACTGATTTTAGATGATCAGCCATGATCATATTTAATGGCGGTGCTGGCTCAAAGGGCTGAATGGTCTTCTCCTGCACATATTTTTACTGTTTCTATGTTTCTATTAGATTTTAAATAGTTACAGAGAAAGATAAGACAGGTCCACAAGTTAAGATGACCTAAATTGAGGCAAGGCTCATTTTGAGAGTATTAGACAGAAATTTGTATTAGATTAGTGGATTAGGAAATGTTGTTTACGGCTGAAGGGATGTCTGCCAAGTGGGAATGTTTTAAGGTGAGATTTGGAGAGTTCAGGATGTTCCTATTAGAGTGAAGGACAAGGCTGGCAGTTTTAGAAACCCTGGTTGATGAAGTGTATATAGTCTCTAGTCAGAAACAAGGTGGCAGCATATGTCAGGTACAGTCAGCAGGGATCAAGCAAATCCCTTAGGGAATGTAAGAAATGTAGGTATACTTGAGTTAATGAGCTGGGCAAAACGAGTGCATAAGATTGCTCTGGGATAAGGGAAAATAGATTCTACAGGTATATTAAGAGCAAAACAGTAACAAGGGAGACCTTAAAGATCAACATGATCATCTATGAGTCAAGCCACAGGTGTTTAATGAGTATTTCTCATCTGTCTTTAATGAGGAGAAGATCATGGAAGCAAAATAATTGACAGAAATGAGATGTACCATTTCTGAATTACAAATTAGATGGTGCGAGCAGTCTTAAAGAATATTAAGCTGAATAAATCCCTAAGGCCTGATCAAGTGCATCCTTGTAGATAATGGGAAGCTAGGAAAGAAATTGCTGGTGCCCTGGCAGAGAGGTTCACATCACCGTTAGCTGTGGGGAAGGTACCACAAACCTGGAGGGTGCCTATTGTTGTACCTTGATTTAAGACAGGCTGTAAGGTCTAGCCGGGGAAGTTACAGGACAATAGTCAATAGACAATAGACAATAGGTGTAGGAGTAGGCCATTCGCCCCTTCGAGCCAGCAGCGCCATTCAATATGATCATGGCTGATCATCCACAATCAGTACCCCGTTCCTGCCTTCTTTGCATATCCCTTAACTCCACTACCCCTAAGAGCTCTATCTAACTCTCTCTTGAAAGCATCCAGAGAACCAGCCTCCACTGCCCTCTGAGGCGGAAAATTGCACAGGCTCACAACTCTCTATGTAAAAAAGTTTTTCCTCATCTCCGTTCTAAATGGCTTACCACTTATTCTTAAACTATGGCCCCTGGTTCTGGACTCCCCCAAAATTGGGAACATGTTTCCTGCCTCTAGCGTGTCCAAACCTGTAATAATCTTATATGCTTCAATAAGACATCCTCTCATCCTTCTAAATTCCAGAGTATACAAGCCCAGCCACTCCAATCTATCAACATATGACAGTCCCGCCATCCCGGGAATTAACCTCATGAACCTACGCTGTACTCCCTCAATAGCAAGAATGTCCTTCCTCAAATTTGGAGTTCAAAACTGTACACAATACTCCAGGTGTGGTCTCACTCAGGCCCTGTACAACTGCAGGAGGACCTCTTTACTCCTATTCTCAACTTCTCTTGTTATGAAGGCCAACATGCCATTCACTTTTTTCACTGCCTGCTGTACCAGCATGCTTACTTTCAGTGACAGATGAACAAGGACCCCCAGATCCTGTTGTCCCATTGTAGACATTGAGCCTGGCCTCAGTGGTGGGATAGTTACTGGAGGGGATTCTGAGGGGCATTATCTAGCAACATTTGGATAGGCAAGGTTTGATTACGGACAGTCAACATGGCTTTGCGTGAGGGAAATCATGAGTTTTTGAAGACTTCACCAAGAAGGATTGATGAGGGCAGGGTGATAGATATTGTCTTCATTGGTTTTAGCAAGGCCTTTGACAAGTTCACACATGGTGGGCTGATCTGTAAGGTTAGATTGCATGGGATCCAGGGTGACTGGATTCAAAATTGGCTTGGTGGAAGCTAATGGAGGCTGTTTGTCTGATTGGAGGCCCGTGAGCAGCAGTGTGCCACAGGGATCTGTACTGGGTCCACTGTTGTTTGCCATCTCTATTAACAATGTAGTTAATGTGGTCAGTAAGTTTACGTATGACACCAAAAATGGTGGTAAAGTGGGCAGCAATGAAGTTTGCCTAGGTTTACAAAAACACCTGCATCGACTAGACAAATGGGTGAAGGAGTAGTGGATGGAACCTAACTCGCACAAGGGTGAGGTGATGCATTTTGGTAAGTCAAACCGGCAGTAGGATGTAAACAGGAAATTCAAACCAGCAGTAGGATTTAAACAGCATTCTGGTGGATGAAACAGAGAGACAGAGATGTAAAACAGCGAGACCTAGGGTCACAGGTGCAAAGTTCCTTGCATTTGGTGATGCACGTAGGCAGTGTGATGAAGAAGACATTTGGCACGCTTGTCTTCATCAGGAAGTGTATTGGAGTTAGGACAATTGTCATGGTACAACTGTGGAAGATGTTCGTGAGACCACAATTGGAGTACTGTGTGCACCTCTGCTCCCCCGCTTTCAGACGGGTGTCATTAAGCTGGAAAAGGTGCAGAGAAGATATTAACAGGTCTCGATGGCTACATTTAAAAGGAAAGATTGGATAAGCTGGGATAGGCTATTGATTCCATTTTGAGAGGTTGGATAAGCTCTTTCCCGGAATGTAGTAGTGCGAGGGAAAACGTTGCAGAGGTATACAAAATCATGAGATAGATAGATAAGTTAAACTAAAGGGCATAGGATTGTGAGATGTGACAGATCTAAAAGAGACCCAGTGGCATTTCTTCACATAGTGTGTCCATACAAAACAAGCTGCTATAGGAAGCCACAGAGGCAGATACAATGGGGAAGGTTTTAAAGACATTTGGACAGGTATGTAGATGGGAAAGGTTTAGTGGGATATGGGTCAAACACAGGCAAATGGACTAGTTCAGTGGAAGGAAACAGGCAGCACAGTGGTACAGGTGGTTGAGCTGCTGCCTCAACACTACAGAGTCTGTGTTCAATCCTGATCTCCAGCTCCACATTCTCCTTTTTAATTTTTTAATTTATTATAATTAGAGTGTAGAAACCGGCCCTTGTAGGTATATGGATTAATTGGTCACTGTAACTTGCCCCTAGTGTGTGTCAATGATGGAGCTGGGGGGGAGTTGATGAGAACGTGGGAAGAATAGAATAAGGGGAGATTTGGTGTAAAAACGGGTGCTTGATGCTGAGCAGGACCTTCAGTGGATCGAAGGGCCCATTTCCATGCTATATCTCTCCAAAACATTAATTAAAAGAAGGGGAAATGCCCGATTCCTGGTGCTCCAAGAACGCTGAGTATATTTGCTTGGAATGGTGCTGGTTGCTTTTGACTGACTGAGAACTTGCTGATGGTTCCTTACCTTGGCGAGTGCGTCCCGGTTTCCTGCCGCCCATGCCTTGCTCATGGGGGTGGACACACTTTCTCCGCGGATCAAGATGGACCTGTTGGTCATTCCATTCTCAAGTTCCAGCAGGTCTACCTGCACAAAGAGGGAGACAATTACCACCCTCCCCAAGGAGCAGTGAGCGAGTCCATGCTAATCCCAGGGCTACCGACAGAAGCTGGTAACCCAGGTGAACATGAAGATGGCCAGCCAGAGGATGCCAAGCCAAAACCTTTGTCTAGGTTAACACTTTTAAAGTTCAGACCAAGCCCCAGTCCTGAAAGGCCAAAAAAGATCCAAGAAAGGCGGGGGATAAGATACTGCTTGGGATGGCACCGCTGTATCTTAATTGCTTTCTGGCTGGTGAAACTAAGACCAGCGGGTTTCCACTTACCAAGAAGGTGTTTAGAATTGTTTGGGTAAGAATAGCTGCGAGGGAAATTTGACCTGTTTGAGTCAAGACATGGACGACACAGTTAAAAATGCAGCAGATGCTGGAATTCTAAAACTAAAACAGAAAATACTGGAAAGACTCAGCAGGTCATGCAGCATCTGTGGGGAGAAAAACAATTAACGTTTCAGGTTGGGGAAGAGAGAAAACCAGTTTGTTTGATGTTGCGGAGAAGGGAGGGGAAGCCTGGATGGGACTCTGGATGGGACACGGGGATTATTTCTGATCGGGCGAGGCCAAGGTCACAGGGTCATACGTCGTAGAGGTCATCCAGAACTGATATAATTGTTTTCCTGCGCAGATGATGTTTGACTTGCTGAGTGGTTCCACATTTTTTGTTTTTATTTCTGGCAAACACATTCTCTGCGGTCTGCGTCAGACATTTGTTATGGTACAGACCAGGAAGAACTTTAATAGCCTGAGAAGGTCTGTCAGGGGAAGTGTAGCCTGCATTCCAGGCAGCTGTCGATGAGCAACTCCCACATGGCAGTAACTGTCTTCTCACTCAGTAACAAACTGGATCAGCACCAGAGCCCTTTGTCCACAGTCTCATCCAGTTACCCATTCTGCAGTTCTCATCGTCCCCACACTCAAAACTATACCCACTATTACTTCATGATTCTGGGAGGGAGTGGTCCCCAGCTCACCACATGTGCTCCTCAACATCACCGCTCTGCCTGTGTGTTACTCAGTGGTTTGATCACCTGTGGCAGGATGGGGGAGGCAGCATAGTGGTGCAGTGAATAGAGCCGCTGACTCATAGCACCAGAGACCCAGGTTCAATCTCAACTCCCACGAGTCGAGTTTGCATGTTCTCCCTTTGATCGTGTGGGTTTCCTCCAGGTGCTCCGGTTTCCTCCCCTAACCCAAAGATGAGCGTTAATTGGCCTCTGTAAATTGCCCCCTCGTGCATGGCTGAGAATCTGGGGGAGGCTGATGAGAATGGGGGGTTTAATGCAAATCAGTGCTTGATGGTAAGCATGGACTCGATGAGCCAAAAGAACTGGATCTGTGCTGCCTATGAGGATTAAAGAACAATTTACTGGAGGAGAAGTTAGCAATCGGAACAGGTTTCCAGAATACTCTTTCTTGCCATTCTTCAGGAACAATTTACCCTCTGGTCACACTGATGGGTGTTGGAGAGGATGGGTGGAGTTTGTTGAACCAGCTGACATTCTCTCTTACACGGTCATACACAGCCATAGTAACAGCAAAAAAAGCCAACCCAAGCCTCAATCTCAACCCAGCAGCAACAGTGGGAGCTGGATATATTGCAGCAAGGGACTGCAGGGCCTGAGTTGACACATGGCTCATGTCTCTCTCTCACGGGCACATGTAGCAGCATATTCCACAGGCTGATTCTGCTCCTTCATAAACCAAGTCAGGGATCAAGGCTGATTTACTTACCTCAAGTAGCTTGGTTGCCATGGAGAGGTGACTTGATGACAAAAGTTCGCAACAGTCCAAGTTATTATATACAGCAGCTGTAAGGGAATATACGAGACAGGGTAAGGACATTGATGAAACTGAAGATGTAAAGAAATGATACTGATGTTGGTACCATCAAACTGATTGCTAACAATCAAGATTTATAGACTCTCTCTGTGCCCACAATTTTGGTGAGGTCATCAACTACAAACCTTCTAAAAAATATATAGCATGAAGGTTTCTGAAATGGGTTGTCATAAAATTCCTTTACATGGTGCTTTGGTCGGTGTTTACTATATTCTGTCATCCACACTCTTCTCCTTCTTTAATCTGCAAAGTTCAGCACCGACCTCCATTTCCTGAGCCTGGATCATTTCCAGAAATGATGGGCAGTGGCCCCAGTACCGAACTCGGAGTTGTGGTACACTCTCACAGTGTCGTCAGGGTGGACAGGAAGAGCACAGGGTGTGGAGGCTTCCGAAAGCAGGTGGGTGTCTGAGACTCTGAGTGAGGTGAGGACTGTGTGAGATAGGTGGGAGTCAGGGTGCAGGCAGCAGAGATAAGGCTGAACGAGTTGAGGGAGGGTGCAAAATGGGAAGTTAATCAGATTGACAAAAGATGAGGCACAGGAAGAAACACGAGGTTCATCATAGAAGACATAAAGCTGGGTAAGGTCAGTTCATGCCATGGGTGTGGAGGAAGGCAGTCGCACACGGAGCAGGTACCACGTTAGAATGGACCTACCATCCGAGTTGCCCGACACTGTGGCCAGAGAGATGGAGGGAGTGGAGAGGAAGCAGAGCTTGCTTCTGGCCATGTGAGGGACTGCCATCCCAGAGCTGGGGTGACAGGGCTGTCACCTGAAGCCCAGTGTGCTTCCGAGGATGTGGTCTGAGCGAGAATTTGACAGATGGGGTCCATGAGTAGGTTCATGGGGGACTCCACAGATACACCTTAGGAGCAGGGTGAGAAGCAAAGACCGGATGGACAAGATCGTCCCACACAGCAGGAGAAGCAAATGGAGAGAGAGAGTGGACAGCAAAGTCAGCAGGTGGGTGGGAGGGAGGAGTTGTTCCAGGATGACATCTGTGATCTCACGATGAACCATTTGCATCCCACAGAGGGACCCCATACTTTTGAGGGGGTGGAGGACTCGGATTCGGAAGGATGTGACATGTTTGGGGACTGGAGTGGGAAGGAAGGATATACCTGTCAGCACGGATCAAAGAGATGATATTGTGCAAAGAGCAGACTTGGATGATCGGAGGAGAGGAGAGGGAATCAGGAACAAAATCAACACAGATGTTGGAGCTGGATTTAGGGAGCAGGATATCTGCATAAGAACAGGTGTAGCCTGCCCTGCCACCCAGTCAAATCATATTTGTCCAACTTTCCATGCCCACTTTCCTTCCTTATACCATAACTCTAGATTCCATTACTGATTTGAAAATGTATCTCAGCTCTGAATGTATTCAAGAATTCACCCTCCAACTTTCTAGGGCAACAAATTAAAAAGACCCAGAACCTTTCTGGGAGAAGAAACTCTTCCTCATCTCACTCTTAAATGGACAACCTTTACTCAGAGACTAAACTTTGCTTCCAAATATGTCTTGTGAACGAAGTCTCTCTCCTGGGACATTCCATTCTCCCTTAACATTCCCTGGAGATTCTTGTATGATTCAATCCGATCACCTCTCCTTCCTGTAAACTCCAACGAGTACGGGACCAACCCGTTCAATTTCACCTTATAACCATATAACCATATAACCATATAACAATTACAGCACGGAAACAGGCCATCTCGACCCTTCTAGTCCGTGCCGAACACATAATCTCCCCTAGTCCCATATACCTGCGCTCAGACCATAACCCTCCATTCCCTTCCCATCCATATAACTATCCAATTTATTTTTAAATGATAAAAACGAACCTGCCTCCACCACCTTCACTGGAAGCTCATTCCACACAGCTACCACTCTCTGAGTAAAGACCTTACGGGACAATCCCTCCAGACACATTGGTCACCTGGGTGAGTCTTCTCTGCACTGTTTCAAATAAAATATCCTTCCTTAAAGAAGAAACCAGAACTGTACACAGTACTCTCATGGTTCGATTAGTGCTTGTGCAGCTGTAATAAAACACCCTTCTTTCATCCTCTAACCCTCTTGTCTCCTGGACAGGAGGAGCACAGAGAAGGACAAGAGGGGATGGGGGAGAAGCTTAAGGCTCACACAAGGGGAGCCTTTGGGAAAGCATCACGTTGGGAACTAAGGGAACTGAAGGTGGGGGTAGGAGTTGGTAAAGGCACCTCAATGAATAGTCTCAAGCTAGGTACCAAAGTCCATGAGTTCACCTGATAGGGGAGGTAGGGATAGATTTAAGAAGACAACATGTTTTTTTAATAAAGAAACAAAGGATGTGGGCTTCACCAGGCTGAGCCAGCATTTATTGTTCATAGTTAGTTACCCTTGAAAAGGTGGTGGTGAGCTGCCGCCTTCAATTGCTGTAGTCCTTGAGGGTTGGGTACAGCAAAATGCTGGTAGAGAGGAAATTCTAGTGATGGTGAAGGAACGGCAATATATTTCCAAGGATCGATGGCATGTGCTTCAGAGGGCCGCCTCAAGTGGTGGTGCTGCCATGCTTTTGCTGCTCTTGTCCTAGCTGGTGGAGGTCTTTGGTTTGGAAGGAGTGTAGTGAAGAAAGGAAGCCAGGGCTATCTTTGCAGGATGATCCAGGGATTGTAAGCTGTTCTCTCAGCCGGGAGGTAAGCCCATGAGTGCTTTGTGCAGTCTGTCAGCTGTGGCAGTGGAGGGCTAAATAACATCAGCTAGAAATATTCAGGATGGCATGGCTTGGAGTGTCAAATGAAAGACGGGTTGGGAAGAAAGACCTGGATGCAAAGGCATCTTGGATTTCATGAGAGCATTGGTGGCAAAAAATGGTTGGATTGTCCACTTCAGGAGTTTAGAGGGCATGCAGAGCCAAAGGCTGAGCAGGCAGGAATGAAGAAGACTACCATCAGTGATGATTTTTGGGGAGCCAGGCCAATGAACAAACCATTCTCCCTCAGGCACAGTGAGACCTGTGGTGAGCTTAAGATAACCACTATGAAGATAGGGGTCTTGGTGTTAGATTGTTTCACTGAGACACGGCAATGATTGTTGGTGTAGAATGCAGAAGTTTAACAATGATACATTATAGGGTGTTGTTCTGCGGCTCCAAAATAGACTCATTATTGAAAGATTTCCTTCCTCTCACCAGGCTTATTCTCAGGATGAGAGGGTTGTTCTATCAACACAGGCTGTAATCTTTAGAATTAAAGGAGGGGTAACCTTATTAAGATATACAAAGGAAGGATAGGGCAGATGTTGAGATGTTTCCACGATTGGGAGACCCTCGATCAAGGGGACATAGTTACAGGATAAGGGGGTGCTCATTTAAAACCGAGGCAGGCAGAATTTTTTTCTCTCAGAATTTCAACTCTGAATTTCTCTGCCCTAAAGGTCGAGAAGGCTGGATCATTGTAAGTATTTAGGATGGGAGCTGGATAATGTTTTGAAAGATGAGGGAATGTTGAGGGCCATGGACAACTGGTACAGAGGAGGAGTTGAGGCAGATCAGCCTCAGCTCATATTGCATGGCCAGGCTGGCTAGAGGGGCCGAGCGGCCGACTTCCGCTCCTGTCCTCTTAAGCTCCCAAGTTCCCCGAATTCCATGGAAACTCCTGAGATACAGCTAAGGTCACCACTTATGATTAAGTCTATCACTTTATCTTTCATTTCATAAGTCTATTATTTTATCGCCCGCCACTCTCTCTTGGTGTGTTCATACCTTGGAATTTAAGGTTACCCAGATGCAGAACGGCAGCCAATAGCTTGTTAATATCCCACTGCTCCTTGTCCGAAAACATCAAGATTTTCATAGCTGAGCAAATATCAGCATACTGTCCCACATCATCGTGCCCAGTGCAACTGGTACAGTTACCCTGCAAGAATAAATCACAAGCTGTTGATTCCATAAGTGACTGTCTTAAATAGTAACCCTATCACACTAACGTTGACTGAGAATGTCTACCATTTTGGAACCACCTCTCTACAAACCAATGGTTTCAAATAGGGCGGCACAGTGGCGCAGCAGGTAGAGCTGTTGCTTCCCTGCTCCAGAGACCCAGGTTCAATCCTGACCTCCGGTGCTGTCAGGGCGGAGTTTGCATGTTCTTCCTGACCGTGCGTGCTTCCCCAGGTGTGGACTACTATATATCGGCGAGACTAAGCGCAGGCTTGCCGATCATTTCGCTGAATACCTCCGCTCAGATGCCTGGGCCTACCCAATCTCCTGGTTGCTAAACACTTTAACTTCCCCTCCCATTCCCACATTGATATTTGTGTCCTGGGCTTCGTCAACTGTCTTTGTCAAAACTTTGTCAAGTTGCCCAATGCAATTTGGAGGAGTAAGATCTCATATTTTGCTTATGCAGCTTACAACCCAGCGGTATGAATATTGACTTCTCCAACTGAAAGTAGCCCTTGCTTTCCCTCCCTCTCCAAATCTCCCCCATCATAGTTCTCCGACTAGTTTAATTGCCCTCCTGAATAAATACTACTGATTCTATGCCTCGCTGTGAACTTCTCCTCAGCTAACAATGTACCATTTCCACATTTCCTTGAACTTCGTCCCCTTTGATCTGCGTTTTCACACCCTACCCTTTCATATCTCTCTGTCTCCCTCTCCTCTGACTGTCAGTCTGAAGAAGGGTCTTGACCTGAAACATCATCCATTCTTTCTCTTCCTTCAAACCAGCATCTGCAGTTCCTTCCTATGCACGCATAGTGTTGCAGCTACAGAGAAACATACGCAAAGCACTGCTGCAGATGCTGGAAATTTTCAATGAACAAAAAATGTGAGAAATGGTGATTAACTTTAGAAGAGTCCCAGTTAAACAGAATTTCTATTTTAGAGGAGCCCCATTTAAATTTCAGAGCTGCCCTCTTTACATGGTAATCTGTCCAAATTCCCTCCAATCTTTCACATGTGGTTTTTTATATTAATCCACCAACTATTATTAACTCTGATCTAATCGCTCGTATCGAAACCAGTCTGATGGTGTTTTGCATCTTTCAGGATCTCTGCCCTTTTATAAGATAATAAAAGGCAGCTCAGTATCAGCTGTGGTTGGTGGGATAGTGCTTGCATTGGAGAGTCATTCTGGATTTCTTTCATATGGAGATTTCAGACTTTCCCTCCACTACATTATTCTACACAATATAGCTTTTCTTTAGAAGCAAGAGAGCAAGTCTGCTGACCCTATAGCAAGTCGAATTAGCGCATTACTTCTGGTCTGTTAAATGTTCAGTTTGCCATGCTGTTCCATGGCACTTCACACTCATATCATTTTGATTCTTCACAGAGCTTAGAATTCAATGAATAAACATTGGAAGGGAAAGTTGGGCCAATTTTGAATCTGATGTGTACGGTACAAAAGCATAAGTTGTTTTATAGGTTGGAACGATGGCTGTGTGTGTGCTGAAGTAACAGGCTCACCATGGTCAGATAGTCAAACTCGTGTGCTGCGCCTAAACCGAGGAGCTGCTTCTGTTCCTTCTTCATGCCCATCAGTAGACTGTAGAATACGTGGTAGTTTCTCTCATCTGGAGCCTGGTGGAGCACAGGACAATAAAAGTAGCGTTTACCCGTTGGGAGAGCATGTCACTTCCTCACCAATGACCTAGGTTGGCTCAACATCCCTCCCAGCAAGTTAAATACATCCAACACCAGCACTCTGGGATGGAGCATCGATGTAAAACCACGGCTCCCCACCATACCCGGAATCAACCAACTCAAGAGCATCTCCAAATGTTCCAACACAACACTATCCACAGACTTCTCAACCAATGCCTCCTTCTGGTTTTCTGCTCAACACCACCCACACAGCTTTGAGAAACGATAGTCAACCAGACAGTGGTGCAGCTTGTTGGACCTCCTCCTCACAGTTCCAGGGACCCATGTTCAATCCTGCCCTCCAGTGCTGTCCATGTGGAGTTTACACATTCTCCCTGCGACCATGTGCATTTCCTCCCACATCTCTAAAATGTGGGGATTGATAGGTTAATCGGTCGCTGTAAATTGCCCCTGGTATGTAGGTGAGCAGCAGAATCTGGAGGGAGTTGATGGGAATGTACTGAGAATAAAGGAGGATTAGTGTAACAGGGTGTGTGGACTGTGCGGTGAGGGACAATTTTGGTGCTGTATGATTCTATAAATCCAAATCGGTGACGTTGAGGAGTTGACCCATTACTCCATTGTGCAGGATGGTGACAAAGAACATGAGTACTTCTTGGGGTCTCGCAAGAATAGGAAAGGCTTCCATCCACTTGCCAACCTTCAGGTGCCACCAGTTGTTCACTGCACATGGCCGAACTCCGTGCCATAGCATGATCTGAGTGCCAACAGGTGAGGGAGGCCTGGCCGAGATATCTGGCGAGTTTTATCTGCAGTACACGATTAATTTGGATTGCAGAGCTAATCAGGAAACATGATGGACTCACTGTGTGTGGGTGGGAGAGAGAGAGGGTGAGAGAGAGAGAGAGAGAGGGTGTGTGTCAGAGTGTGCGAGTATGCGTATGAGTGTGAGTGTGAGTGTGTACCATGAGATTCATCATCAGTCGCTGTACGTGTGACGTTTCTGCACACGACAGCCACAGATTTGTAGCAGGTGAAGAACCGCCTTGACCTCCACCACGCAAACAGGCTTGTGCAGAGGAATAGTCTGAGATTAAACAGCTCATCCATCACTGAGCCTCTGTCAGGGAGCCAACGGATCAAATGTCTTCAAGAGCTTCATAGTATCATACACCACAAACACAGGCTATCCCGCACACTGAGTCCGTGCCGGCCATCAATCGCCCATTTACACTAATCCTACACAAATCTTATTCCCCACATTGCCATCACTGATGGTCATGGTCAGGGTGGGCCTTTTGTGTGGGAACCCATCAGTCCACAGGAGAGTCACGCGCCCCTGGTCACACTCACCTGTTGACACACTCGGGATTTCTCCAACAAGTACTGCTCAATCCTTGCCCCCTCTATCATCCCATCGCCACTGAAGAAGATGTCAATGTATTTCCCAAAGCGGCTAGAGTTGTCGTTTTTCACCGTTTTTGCGTTTCCAAAAGCTGTGAAAGAGAACAGTGTGAATGGCATCAGCGACAAACATTTATAGTCAGGTTGCCATGGCAATGTTTCCATGGGCCGCATGGAACTGTACCATAGAATCATGCCTCACGGAAGCAGGCCCTTCGGCCCACCAAGTCCGTGCTGACCCATTTATACAAATCCTACATTAGTTCCACTTTATTCGTCCCTTCAGCCCCACACAGATTCTGCCACTCACCTACGCATTGGGGCAAATTTATGATGACCAATTAAACTAGCAGCCCATACATCATTGGGCAGGAGCTGGTGGATCATGGTGACAGGGAGAAACGTGCAAACTCCACACAAACGGCACCCATGGTCAGTACCAAACCCGCAAGGCTGCACAATTAGGCAGCGGCACTACTCTCTGGGCTCAGTCAGTTGCTTCACTTTGCGGGTTGGGGGGTTGTTGGTAGAGAAATTGACTGAAGGGAAGATTTTCTCTTTTTTTTTTAAATATTTTATTTTATTATAGAAGATTTTCTCTTTAAATTGCCAATTGCCCACAGAGTCCACGGCGACCATCGGCCACTCGTTTCCCTTTTTCTCCCCACATTCCAGGCAACTCCCACCCAGATTCCACCGCTCCCCCACGCACAAAGAGCAATAAACAGCAGCCATGTAACCTCCCACCCACAGTCTCTGCAATGTGGGAGGGATCTGTAGCCGGGGGGGGGGGGGGGGGGGAAACCCAAATGGTCACAGTGAGAACATGCAAACTTCACACAGACAGAAGCTGAGGTCAAGGCCTCCGGAGCAGTGGATCAAATTAAACGTACACAAAGAGTTGTGTTTCTAAACTGCTTTTATTAAAATGTATATGGAATGAATACTTTCAGTTTGTGATTCAGACCTGTGCCTGCTGGCAGGTCTGAACTCACTGTCCATACATACTGTAAGGAGGAATGTTTGCTGGTTAGGTCTGAACAGCAATTCTCTGGCTATTTGACAATTGTTGAGACTGCAGCCGAAACTGATCCTTCATGTAAGTCATTGCTTCCCCAACGCTCTCCCCTCTAACACTTGTCCTCACAGATAGAGGCAAGCCCCTGGTAATTTTGTACACCGTTGTCTGGTGCCCTTTCAGTGTTGTCCATTCCAGCCACCACAATATAGGAAGGAGGTGAATGCACTGGAGAAGGTGCAGAGGAGATTCACCAGGACGTTGCCTGGGATCTAGTGATTCAGTAATGAGGGGAGACTGGGGAGGCTGGGTCTGCTCTCCTTGGAGACAGTGAAGGAGGCTGTGGGGGACCACTACAAACTGATCAGTTGCTTGGATAGGATGAATAAAATGCAGGTAAATGGGAATAGACAATATAGTGTAACCAAAGAAACTTGACATCTCTGTCTTTTCTTTAGGCAAGTATCCCGACAGGCTCCTGATAACAGAGCTTCTCCAGCCCAGGACTTGGCTGGGTTAAAGAGTTCAGACGCAGAACTATGTGAAGTAGGAGAGGAGTGAGCTCGAGTCAATGCGATGCTGTAGAACAGATGCATTCTGCTGGTCAAGCTCATCATCATTATTGCTGAACCATGCAGCTGACAGATTAACTCAACGTCCAGAGTAGGGATAACAAGCGACTGAGATGGAAAAACACGTATGAATATGGAAAACAACGCCATAATTGGCTGTGAAAACCCACAGGCCTCTGGTGAGCAAGTGAAAGTAGAAAAAGGGGACTTTACGAGGTAATGTGAGAGAGAAATCCAGAGAGCAACCCTCACAAGGAAGAAGGTGATTCCCCGCGTCTGAGGTGGGGAGTTAGGGAAAACCCTGCTTAATGAAAGTACTCATTGTGTTTGTCAATAAAGCAGTTTAGAAACAGAGATCTTTGTGTGCGTTTAATTGCCTGGAAGTGTTGTCAGTGTTGTACAACAATGGCACGATGGCCGGCATGGACACTTTGGGCTGAAGAACCTATTTCCTTCCAGACTGGCAAAACAGAAACAAACCCAGTCTCTCTAGTCTCTCCTTCGGACCGAAACACTCCATCCCAAGGTGAAACTGCTCTGCACCTTCTCCAGTGTAATCAGGTTCTTCCAACAATGTGGTGACCTGAACTGCCCGCAGACACCTCTTAGTCTGGCCATGGGCTTTTCCACACAAGGCTTACCTTCCAGGATTGGGTTTGCTTCCAGGATCTGCTGTTCAATCCACTGGTGCTGTCCGCTGACTGCAGCCAGAAACTTCAGGATCAGTTTAGTGTTCTCTGTCTTCCCTGCTCCCGACTCTCCGCTGAAATTAAGAACACCTCGTTTACAGCCAAGGTTCTCTCCTTCCGACACCTACTTCATTCCTTTGTCCACAGCACCACCCAATGTAGCAAAAACGCTCTGAGTCAGGCGTGTCCTGCACCATGAACACCAGTGGTAGTTTCTCTTCAGCTGCTCTCTGCCAATCCAGCACAGTGGCTCAGCAGGTAGAACCGCTGTCTCATAGTGCCAGAGATCAGGGGTTGATCCTGACCTCATCAGGTGCCGTGTGTGTGGAGTTTGCATGTTCTCCCTGTGACCGTGTGGGATTCCCCCAGGTGCTCCTGTTGCATCCGACATGTCAGTAAGTTAATTAGCTGCTGTAATTTGTCACAAGTGTGCAGCTGAGTGGCAGAATCTGGCCAGGAAGTGGTTGGACACTGGGGAAAATAAACTGGCATCAGCGTAGGATTATGTAAATGGTTAATGGTCGGCACGGACTAGGTGGGCAGAAGGGTCTGTGTCTTTTCTGCATCTCTCTATATCTTTCGGAGGTAACAGTGGTGTTAGCAACCTGAGGGTGGACCTGATAAAGTAACATGGACTGAGTGGAAAGGTGGAGAATTCACTCCATAGTAGAGGTATCTGAAACCACAGGGCAGATGGCCTGCATATGGGGTAAGAGTGGATCAGAAGAAATATCTGGATGAACACCTGAATCACCAAGGCATAGAAGGCTACAAACTGCATGGCCTGGAAGGCCTGCATCTGTGCTGGATGACTCTGTGATCCTATGGTCTTACTGTATGGGGGGGGGAGAGAGAGAGAGGGGAGCACCTCTCTTCCAATAGGTCCCTTTTATCACCTTCAATGAATTGAATCAGGTTATCAGCAGGAGTTCAGCAGCACTCATTCACACAGGCTAGCACCCCTAGCGAAGTGATCCCACGGCATGAGTGGAAACGTACTTGTGAAATCATAGTGTTAGACCACAGAAACACACCATATCCAGGCCATCCAACAACCACCTATTTTCATCAGTCCCTTCTATTCTCCCCACATTCTCATCACTCCCCCAGACTTTACTACTCACCCACACACTAGAGACAATTTACAGTGGCCAATTAAACCAATTATCTGCACATCTTTGAGAAGTGGGAGGAAACGGGAGCATGCAGGGGAAACACGTGCGGCCACAGGAGGAACATGCAAACTCCAAACAGACAGCGCAAGAGGTCAGTGTTGAGCCTGGGTTTCTGAAACGCTGAGGCACTGAGCCGCTCGAATAAGGAGCGTGCATGAATAGGTAGATGGCTTGCTGAGCTGAATTGTGAGTGAGCAATTGTCAAACCCCACACCAATTCCTGGCTACTGTTCTGGAGACTCGTGGAGTCAGAGAGAGCCACAGCACATACACAGGCCCTTCAGCCCACCCAGTCTGTGCGGACCCATTTGCCATCATGTTGGGCACAGGCCGGGTGGGCGGACTTGGGTTGGCGGGTGGGTGTTTGCCCCTCGCTGGCCCACAGCTCTCACCTGATGATGCAGCACTGGTCCCTGCAGCTCTTCCTCAGACTGAAGTAGCAGCTATCGGCGATGGCAAAGATGTGAGGCGGCAACTCTTGAATCCTCCTGTTGGTGTACTGGCTGATCTGCTCCGAGGTGTAAATGGGAAGCTGTTGGTAAGGGTTCAGAGCCACCAAGATGGAGCCGGTGTAGGTCTGTGTGAAGCAGAGTAATGGGAGCTTTGAAACCTTCAGTCATTCTGGCCCGGCCTCTCTGTCAACAGCACAGCTTCTGTCACCACCACCGACACAGCAAGGGGTAGGGGGGACCATCTTGGGCCAAGCGTCTAGCCTGTGTGAATTTATACTAACCCTAGATTAAATGAGTCCTTATCCTCACTGCCCAGAACTTCTCTGTGAAGCACTGATACTGCACTGTACTCCCCTCCACCTACATTTAGACCACTAAATATAACTAAATATAACCAGAGATTGGAAGATTGTCTCAAAATTAAGAGAAACTGAGGTGTTACTTTAAAATTAATTGTGAACATAATGTAAAGTCATTCCCAAGAGAAAATAGAAGGCTGTTCTCTGCCACAGAGCCTCATGGATCTCCTAGTTGCTATCCATTTCAATTCCTTTCCCATTCCCATTCAGAGCTTTCTGTCCTGGGCCTCCTCCATTGCCAGAGTGATGTTACACAAAAACTGGAGAAGCAGCACCTCATATTCCATTTGGGTAGCTTACAACCCAACGTTATGAACATTGAATACTCCAGTTTCAGGTAAACCTCTGCCACCCAGTTCTCCACCTCACCCCTGCACCCCAGGCACACACTTTTCTTTTCACTCCTCCCTGTACTTGTCACCCAGTTCCTATCCCCTCCTCCACCTCCTCTATCTTTTTAACTCTCACCTCTCACTTTATCTGGTTCCCTATTTTCCTCCCCCCCCCCCTCCTTTCCCTTCTACCCTCCATCCTTCCCTTTGGTTCCAGATTTCACTCCCCATATTCCTTCCGTACCAGATTCCACCATCTGCACCTTTTTGTTAATGATAAAAAGCAGACAGGATGCTTGCCTTCATTAGCCAAGGCAGAGAACATTATAGCAGGCTGAACATGGGACATAGTTACAAGATAAAGATTTGTGTGTGTGTGTGTGTGTGTGTGTGTGTGTGTGAGTGTATATGTTTGTGTTGTGTTGCGTGTATGTGTGTGTGTGTGTGTGTGTGTGTGTGTGTTGCATGTGTGTGTGCGTGTGTGTGTGTGTGTGTGTGTGTGTGTGTGTGTGTGTGAGTGAGTGTATATGTTTGTGTTGCGTGTGTGAGTGTATATGTTTGTTTTGCTTGTGAGTGTGTGTGTTGCATGTGTGTGTGTGTGTGTGTGTGTGTTGCGTGTGTCTATGCTGGGTGTGTGTGGGTGTGTGTGTGTGTGTGTGTGTGTGTGTGTGTGTGTGTGTGTGTGTGTGTGTGTGTGTGTGTGTGTGTGTGTGTGTGTGTTGCGTGTGTCTATGCTTGTTTGTGTGTAAGACAAAGTGGGCCCAGGCAGAGAGTAAGCAGGAAGGGCTAGCTCCCTTTGCCAAGGAGTTCAAGCCCACAGCTATAGATTTAAAGTAACTTGTAGGAGGATTGGAGGGGCGATAATAGACAATAGACAATAGATGCAGGAGTAGGCCATTTGGCTCTTCGAGCCAGCACTGCCATTCAATTTGATCATGGCTGATCATCCCCAATCAGTACCCCGTTCCTGCCTTCTCCCCATATCCACTGACTCTATTATATTTTAAGAGCCCTATCTAGCTCGCGCTTGAAAGCATCCAGAGAATCTGCCTCCACTGCCCCCTGAGGCGGAGAATTCCACAGACCCACCCCTCTCTGTGAAAAAAGTGTTTCCTCGTCTCTGTTCTAAATGGCTTACTCCTTATTCTTAAACTGTGACCCTAAGTAAACTATTGGGCACCCAGATGGGGTGGGGAACTGAGAGGATGGTGGGGGCTCAAGTCCCCTCACAATTAGGTGCAGGGCTGCGGAGATGGGGTTAGGCTGGGGCTCATCTCACCAGCATGGACACTTAGGGTCAAATAGCCTCCTGCTGCCTTCTGCACTAGCTGTGACTGTGTTAACTCTTCTGACAGATGCCTTACGTAAATAACGTCCTTCCGATATCGGATGTGGAGGTTCCGCAGCATCCCGGCTTCATTCAGGTCCTCGATGCAAATCATGTCGTCTATCTCCCTCACTGAGGTGGGGTGCATGTGCTTCACCCGATGCGTGTCGGCCCCGTCGATCCACAGCTCCTAGGACCAGAGGAACATGCCCGTCAATGGCATTCCCGGCACAATCAAGCCCCGTTGCATTCTCCGTACACTGAGGCCACCAAGCTTGAGGGGTGGGGGCCTTCCCTTTACGCGGCAGCTCCTGCCACATGTGGACCTACACACAAGGCCGAAAGCTTGTACAGGGCTTCCCCCCCCCCCCCCCCCCCACCCCCCCGTCCCCGAGGACACCGAGATTGTTGGACAGGAGATTAGGGTTGCCTGGAGGAGGGTCTGATCACGGGGTAAGGGGAAGGAAATCTTGTGGTGAGAGCTCTCTGCACCAGAGAAGAATCAGGAGGAAGGTTGGTTGAGAATCTGAGGCGAAAACTGAAGCAGGAACTCAATAGGTCAGGCAGCATCTGCGGAGGCAAAGCGATAAATGATATTTTGGACCACTGAATGGAGACCTTGTGGTTGAGCAGCTGGAAGACTTTGGAGGAGGGCATTTAAGCAGAAGATTGGTGAACTGAAGTGGGGCTGCTAGCGGTACAGCTAGCTGTGGGGCGAGGGTTGGGGTAATCACTGATGTAAGGTTATGGTCTGAGCGCAAGTATATGGGACTAGGGGAGATTATGTGTTCGGCACGGACTAGAAGGGTCGAGATGGCCTGTTTCCGTGCTGTAATTGTTATATGGTTATATGGTTAAAGCAATCTTGAATGAAGAAGGCGGATGCCTCGAGAATCCCTTGAGATGGCAGGCCTCTGCCTTTGGTTTAGGTACCAGGAAAGGAGGGTTTAACGGTGAAGAGGAAGCTAGAATCCGGTCAGGGGTGGCTGGCCACTGACCTTGCCTTCATCGTCCAGCAACAGGGTCTTTCCACGATCGAGCCGCTTCACCTCTGCCCCCATGGGCACGCTGAACTCTCCACCGATGCTGGTGTGAACCCACACATGGTCACCCTGCCAACAGAATCCGGAATTATGCACAGTCTCACTTACAGGTAAACCTGTTAGATTTATCGACCAACAGGGAGAAAAGAGACTGCAGATGCCGGCATCTTAAGCTAAAAACAAAGTGCGGGAAGGACTCAGCGGGTCAGACAGCATCAATGGAGGGAATGGACAGATGCTTTGGGCAAGGGACCCTTTTTCAGGCAGAATTAGCCAGTGGTGCTACTGTCTCCGAACGATACCTCCTCCCCTCCCTTGCACACACCCTCTGCCACCACCCACCAACCTCCTCTAACCCAACACACGACTTATCCCTGAATCTGCTGGAACAGTGACAGAGACCGGCAGCGGTGTTGACAGGCATCATCACTGGGTTTTTATCCCGTGAAAGGGAGATGATGAAGATGATTGAACCCGGGGATGAGTTCAAGGCAAAGAAAACACAGACAATCTAAAGCTGCAAAAATATCAACAATCAGTGACGATGTGAGAAGGTTAGCTCAGCCTCGGTGACTCAAGTGGGGGGAAAAACCGGTGTGTGCTCTCCCACAACTGCAGCAAGCGGTGTTTAAGAATGAACTGCAGATGATGGGAAATCGAAGGTACACAAAAAAGCTGGAGAAACTCAACGGGTACAGCAGCATCTATGGGGCGAAGGAAATAGGCAACGTTTCGTCCCGAAACGTTGCCTATTTCCTTCGCTCCATAGATGCTGCTGCATCCGCTGAGTTTCTCCAGCTTTTTTGTGTACCTACAGCAAGTGGTGGATGTCTTGTTTATGTCTCCAGATGGGGATTGCACAGACGCTGTTCGGTAGAGTGGAGGCTGAGGGGTTTCCCAGTAACAACACAAGAAAACCAGAGCAGTAGAAGGCCACATGGTCCCTCAAGCATGTCCACCGTTCAACATGATCACAACTGATCCATGCTGGCCTCAACTCTTCGGTGCCAGTTCTCTAAAACACTCAGTTCCTCAATGTTCCCAATATGTGTCTAACACCACCTCCATTGTATCTAATGATATGGCCTCAACCACCCTCTGGGATGGGGAATTCCAGAGTTCCAACACCCTCCTGGAGAAGAGGTCTCTTGTACGTTAGTTTGAAATTCTGACTCATGACCTGTAGCCATGTCCCTTTGTTCATGAATCTCCCTTTAGTGAAAACTTCTCAGCAGCTACTTTGTCAAGCCCCCTTAGGACCGTATATATTTGAACAAGGTTACCCCTCATAGTTTTAAAGTACAAGGCAGTCAGATACAAACTGTTTAGCTTCTCTTGATAGGACGACCCTCTCATCCCAGGAATTAGCCTGGTAAATCTCCTCTGGACTGCCTCCAAAGATACTAGCTCCTTTTTGTATGAAAGGGGACCAAAACTGCTCACAGTATTCCAGGTGCGGCCTCAGCATGTACTGTCTCTGCCTGCCTCAAAGCCACCAATATTGTCCCTCTACCCAAAAAGGCAAGGATTACTTGTCTTAATGACTACAGGCCTGTCGCGCTGACCTCTGTAGTCATGAAGACACTTGAAAGGCGTGTGCTGGCCAAGCTGAAAAATATCACAAACTCCCTGCTGGACCCTCTGCAGTTTGCATATCGGGCCAATAGATCTGTGGATGATGCAGTCAACCTGGGCCTGCACTTCATCCTACAGCACCTAGACCGCCAGGGGACCTATGCGACGATCCTGTTTGTTGATCTACTCAACGAGTAGTTGCTTTACTCAACAGCCAAAAATCTGTAGCCTCCCTTTGATCTGGTATTTTGTTAGTTCACATGCTTGATCAATGGTGTTTTATCATGAATGTTTTATTATTTATGAATGTTTAGTGTTTTCTGAGTCATTCGTAACTGTCACTGTGTCATGTTGTTACTTGTGGGCGGAGCACCAAGGCAAATTCCTTGTATGTGAATACTTGGCCAATAAACGTACTTACTTACTTACTTACTCAACGCCCAGAACCAGGGGCCACCCAGAACCAGGGGCCACAGTTTAAGAATAAGGAGTAAGCCATTTAGAACGGAGACGAGGGAACACTTTTTCTCACAGAGAATGGTGAGTGTGTGGAATTCTCTGCCTCAAGCAGGTTTCCTGGATGCTTTCAAGAGAGATCTAGATAGGGCTCTTAAAAATAGCGGAGTCAGGGGATATGGGGAGAAGGCAGGAACGGGGTACTGATTGGAGATGATCAGCCATGATCACATTGAATGGAGGTGCTGGCTCAAAGGGCCTAATAGCGTACTCCTGCACCTATTGTCCATTGTCTATTGTCTATTGCCTATTGTATAACAGTAACAAACCTCCTTCACAAGGACTACCAGCTGTGTGCCTTCTGATACCTGTTGGACCTGCAGTTCACGTTTTGTAATTCATGCTCTAGAACACGGACATTAAACAGGACAGAATCTATGGCTGCAGCTCGAGTCGCAGTGAGCTGGGAAACTAGCTGCACCATCAATCTCCCTCCAAGCAACTTCCATGTGTCCCAGCTTTTGCCACTTCTCCAGTTGACACATCTGGATAAAAGTTTGCTCAAAAGCAAAGCTTAGGAGTCTGCACTGGTCAGTGGAGTCAGTCCAGATGGATGCTTGATGGTCATCACAGTGAGGATTGGAGCAAGGGCGAGACAGGACAGGAGGAAGGGGTCAGAGTTTGAATGGGAAGATGTCAGAGGCTGGAGGTAGAGAGCACATAAAAGAGGGAAAGAGGATAGGAAGTGGAGGTCAGAGAAGGAGAGAGGTCAGAGGATTGGGGGTTGGGTCAGAGGATTGGGGTAGAGGGGACACAGGATTGGCGAAGGGTGGGAGTACAGGAGCACGGAGGGTAGGGTGGAAGAGGGATTGAAGGAGAAGATAGGGACTGGAAAAGGGAGGATAGGGATTGCAGGAGAAAAGACGGGGACAAGGACACAGATCAGGGACAGGGGATTGAAAGAGATGGGGAACATAACTGGAGGAAGAAGAAGATGGTGGATTGGGGAACAAGGAAAGGGGGAACAGAATGATGGTAGGACATAGTGTAGCGATAGTCTGGTATCCACCCCAGTACCTCTGGGGAAGATTGATAACAGGCATGTTCTGTGCCCTGTTCTGCGAGGCCTTAATGTAAGGAGCAGAAGCTGTGGGACATGATGTGAATGTGAGTAGTAGTGGGATTAATGTAGGATTAATGAAGATGAGTGATTGATGGCTGGAATGAACTCAGTAGGGCCTGATTTTATTCTGTAACTCCCTGACTCAATATTTAATATAGTACAGTTTGCAAGAAATAAGAAGGTACCTTTCCCACTGGCAAGCAGTTTGTTAAACATGAGGGGAAAAAAGTCCCTAATTTCCAGGGAAATAAACGCTGCCCTTAAACAATTGGAAACAATGATGTCCCAATGCCGCCCTTGCTTAATTTCGTGTAGTCAGATCAACGGTGAGCATTGATCAATAAAATAATAATGCAATTCCTTACCACTCTCAGTATGGCCATCGTGTTTGGCAGTGCCTCCTTCGTTCAATAACTTCGGCCAGAAGGGAACAAAAGAGAATTAAAACAGGTGAAGGCATAGAACAGTGCGATCTCCACAATCTCCACCCTGGTCTCCTCTACGATTGCGGAAACAATCCACATACAGACACAGTACAGATTCCACCGGCCTCGGAAAGGCAGCACCACGAGTGGAATTTGCCTTCAATAAATCCCCAATGTATTTGCTTGTGCTTTGCTTTCAATTTTCTTTAACAACAACCTGCAGCCTGACAAATGAATTAACTCTGTGACGTGTTCTGGGTATTTGATGGAACTTTGACCTTTATAATGAGTAGATAGTCCCACACCCAGAAAATTAGTTAATGTGCCTTTGTGCATGCATGTGAAAGAGAAAGGGAGAGCTTTAGTAAAACAGCACCGAAACAGTCTCTTCAGCCCAACCCGAGCTTGTCGACCAAGATGCCCATCTAAGCTGGTAGCATTTCCCACGTTTGATCCATTGCCTTTTCTATCTATGTACCTGTCCAAATGTCTCAAATGTTATGATACCTCTTTATCACTTCCTCTGGGGAAGAGAGGAAAAAGGAAGGAGTGAGGGAAGGGAGGGAGGAGGGAGGGAGGGAGGGGGAGGGAGGGAGGGAGGGAGGGAGGGAGAGGGGGGGAGAGAGAGAGAGGGAGAAAAGTGGGTGGGAGGGGAGAGGGAGGAAAAGAGGAGGGAAAGGGAGGGGGAGAGATAAAAAGGCAACAGAAAGCAAAAAAGGGATGGGCCCAGAGATATTTTTTACAGACCCAACTGAACAGACATCTCATCTCTTCTCTGCCGAACCAGAGCATTTCAAAATGTGCCCTCAGGACGTGCTGACAGGGCCGAGCATGGAGCCTCTCCCTGGGTAGGAGATGAGACTTCCCGCATGGAACAGGTGATCTACTAATGACGAAAGAACAATAGCTCAAGTCCACACCAGCATGGTTGGTTGTGACTGGGGTGTTGAACTCCCTCTCAATCTGTGGATGTTCCATGACATGGCGAACCATCAGTGACCTCACCGACTTCCAGTGGCAGATTGTACAGAGTGACAGAGTTTCTTGGGCCAGGGAAGGGCTGCTGCTGAGGGCAAGTACCTGTTATATTCGCCTCAAATGAACAAAAGTTGATATCTAGTTTCACATATTAAGACATGCTTATTAATAGAGCAACACTGCGGTGCAGGTGGCCAGAGACCTGGGTTCAATCCTGACCTCCAGTGCTGTCTGTATGGAGTTTGCACGTTCTCCCTGTGAGTTTGCTCTGGGTGCTCTGGTTTCCTCCCACATCCCAAAGATATAGCAGTTGTCTGGGCAACTGTAAATGGTTCCTTGTGCAAGGGTGAGTGGTGGGATCTGGAGGAGGTGATAGGAATCGAGGAGGGGAGATGCAGTCAGAAAAAAGAAAAAACGATCAGTATAGCCTACGCGGCGTGTCCCCTAACAATCTTCAAGATATGGGGGACAAAGGGCTGTGAGAAAGGTAAGGAAGACGAGGGTGGGCCTGAAGGTAGTGGGTCCAGTATAGGTAAACAGGGTGGAAGGGAATAATGGAGGGAGGGGGGTCCGAGGGAGAGATGGAAGGGGAACTCTTGGGCCAACCATCCCAAAGAAGGGGGGTGGTTGTGTAGAGGCGAGGTTATGGTAAGGTGCCGCGATGGCAGGAAGAGGAGCGGCAGACAGGTTGTGTTTGGTGTGATAGTGAAGGTGTGGGTGCCAAGCCCTCCGGCGCGGATGGGAGACGGGAGAGAAAGGGCGCGGGGCGGGAAGAGGGGACGGGAAGCAAGGGAACGAACGGACCAGCGCTGGGGGGCAGTGTGTGGCAACACGCGGGACGAAGGGGTGGACCGGCAATAAAGAATTTGTAAGGGGGCGGAAAGAACTACGCGCGGAGCTGTTTTTCAGCCGCACGGAAAACAAAATGCACCGTGCCGGAGGAGGGGGAAGATGCGAAGGACGTAGTCGGCAGCTTTGGGGGAAGCGGTATACCGCCTCACCCCCGGGTAGGGTGGGGTTGCTGGGCCAGAACACCAGTCAGCACTCGACATAAGGCACGAGAGGGGGGTTAGAGGTGACATGGCGGCGGGGGACCCTGCCATGGCGGCACGATGGGGGCTCAGGAGGACGGCCGCAGAGGGGGAGGGCTAGGACTGCGGCGTCCCTTCGGCCCGGGGAACCCCCTGCGTCGGGGCCAGGCCACGGCACCGCCCTCTCACCAGCACAGATAACGCAACAAAAAAGGTGCCCGCGTCAAAGACCTATGACCACGAAGTAGATAGGAAGGTATATGGGGGGTGGAGGTGGGGAGTTTGCGGGGGCTCACGGGGAAAAGAGGGGGCCCCCAATAAAGGATGCTCCGAGGGTGCTGCACACTACAGCCCATTCTGACCATTCTGATATGAGGAATTCTCCAGGGTGTAGGGGTTTGTATGACCGAATAATAGTCTACAGCCGCGATGAAGCAGTGTTCGCCACCACGGGGGGATGGTAAAGACAACACGGTAGAGTGCGGGAACTAGGCGGGTGAGATATGGGAGGAAGACAGAGGGGGGGACGCCGAATAAAATAATCGTCAGCGAAATGGACCTTGTCCGTGCTTCTTCATGACACACAAGCTTTGCACGGAGTGCCGGGTCCGATCCATGTTTACATAGTGGACCATAGTGTGGATCTTAGGTGTGTGCGGCATTTCCGTCCACCGGAGCGATATGGAGGATCAAAAAAGAGACACGAGTGAGGTATACCCCCCATGGACGACACAAATTTGTACAAACGCAACAACAGCATGGGGCACCACTCACCCACTACCTCAGAGGCATATGATCCAGACACTGAAACATGGAGTCGAGAGTCAGAAGTCTGTAGTCGGCCGGAAGCGCGGCGGGGTGGCACGTGGGAAGTGAGGTCCAGGGAGGGTGAGATTGACCGTATATATGAAGTGATGAACTGTCTGGGTGTTGGTGTAAAACATCCCACATCCGTGCGTCACTCGGTGGATCGTGGGGAAAAGGGGTTGCCCGACCAAACGACCGACTGACTCTGAGTGCCCACCTTAGACGCACGAGGTCAGAGCACTAACGAACAAAAAAATCAAACAAAAGTACTCAAAAAAAAAGGAAAGATGAGCAAAAACTAAGGCACGATTGCCACGGGTCACACAATAGGGCAATTTGTGTTGTTGCAGATGTGAAAAGTAAGTACTGGCAACGGCGACCAGCCTCCCAGCACAGGATCAGCCCACAAGAGACATGTCTTGGTTCGTACGCCATTACTGACGTGTGGCCATCTGTAACTCGTGCCACAGACCCATATAAGACTTTGAACAACACTGTATCCGACTGTGAAACACTGTGCACCGCACACAGTCGATACCGCCTGTGATGTCAGGGAGACGAAAGTGCTGATGACCCATACGCGGCCGGTTGGGGGACACAACAACTACAGAACCACCTGTTTTCTTGCTGTTGACTCTGAAACAACTGTACAGTTCCGAAGCAAGCCAAGGGGGCAGGGGTTTGTCCGGGATGTGGCAACCGCTGGTGTACGGGCTGCTTGTGAGCCAGTAGGAGGCTGGGTTAACCAAGGTCGTGTGTGTACGATGCACTAAGTAGTCCACACAGAACAGTAGAGCCTTCCATCACCAGGGGTAAACCCACCACATAAATTCAAAAAAGGTGGAGAGAAAATGGTGATGGGTCATGTTCCTCAACATCACAGCTTGGGTTTCGGTTTTCTACTCCCTCGCCAGCAGGGGGCAGTGTGAGGTGGGAGTTATGGTCACTTGGATAGCTCAAGCAAAGGTGGCGGTGGTGAACTTGCGCGAGCCCAAGATTAGTAGAATGGATACAAGTGGATTCATTGAGAGATACAGGGCCTTCAACTCATTACCTTTGCTGACTACCAACCATCCATTTATACTAACCCCATTTAATTCTCACCATATTCCCATCAATTTCCCCAGATTCCAGCAGTCACCTACATACCAGGGCAGTCTCTCGACAGATACCAAGTTTGAACCTATTCGACCAGCATGAACTTTAGGGATGGTGGTGGAGGAGACTTAGAGAAATCGGTGGGTGGGGTGGAGAGGGATCCCCTGCCATCACACAGTTCTTGCAGGGAGAACACACACAAAATCCCACAACACAGACAGGTTCAGATTATTGATCACTGAATCTACCTGGAGACCTGTAAGGCAGGGTGAACATATCTGGGCTTGTGCCAACTGTCATGGCAGGGGGAGGGACAGTGATTGAACATGAGGGCAGGGGGGATCAGGGGGAACCAGGAGTCAAACTTGGCATGATGCATGCATCTTTAAACGGAGTGTATCCCCATGGGGATCAATATCACCAGGGTGCTCTAGTATGGAATAGGAGCTGACTGCCATGCTATCAACCCTTGTCATTTGCCAGAATCTTTAAGCCACGTGATTTATGGCACTGTGAGAAGAATGTTAGCAGGAGAAATGGTGTTATGTTTCGAATAGAGCTACGACTGCAAGGAAGGATTGGTGGGTGGGGTTGTCGGTTGGCTCCGAAGATACCGAAATAGGTCCATTGGCAGCCTTCACTGCACGTGCGGTGAATGGGGATGGAAGGCAGGAGGGTGGCTCTTTCATAATGGAGTGGTGGTGGTTTTGTTATCCGTGGGCAAAGTGGCGGTAGAATATCGGTGTGGGTTGTCCCTAGGGTCTGGCACAGCACGATGAATGGGTAGCTCCCACTTGTGAAGGAGTACCAATGAAATGGAGACTTCAAAATATACAAAGATGTTCTTGACCTATCGAGTTCAACAGACTGTGGAAGTCTCTAACATAGGACCACCACCTGCTGCCCCCCAGAACTTGGAAAGAAACTTGCAGAGGTTCAGTGGTGGAGAACCAGACAGTTAGAAGTTCGAAGTGCTTCAGAATGGGACAGAAGGTCCAGCAGGTGTCGGCGTGGTAACGATAGAAAAGATGACCCTGCCCGTAGGGTCCCTGGGGCACAGGAACGATGAGCCATGCACACACCCCAGAAGCAGAGCAGCCCTAGCTTGCGGACTAGCAGTAGAAAAGGCCAGAGTACGCACAAAGCTTAATCCAACAGAACTGTAAGAAGCAAGTGTAGTCCAGAAATGTGGTTCAATCGTACAGAGCAGCTAAGATGAACAGAACCATTCCTAAACGATAGAAACACAGAGAGGCTGCAGCCAGAACATGCCAGGCTGAACCCACTCGAAATCCATCACGGTCGAGCAGAACTTCCCCCCGCAGGGGAAAGCGATCAAATCCACCATGAGGGCAACTTGCCTCACCCAAGAACAGCATCCAAGCTGCATGCATCAAGGAGACTTGTTTCCTAACAGCGTTTGGAACTAATCTTTTGTTTTTTGCAGTGTCATTTTCTTTTCACTGTCTTGTATAACTTGTGTCTTTGTATGTTTTATCGAAGACTGTGCCTATGATGCTGCTGCACACAAGGTTTGTATATGACAATAAACTCAACTTATGTGAATGGTGCCAACTAGCTAAAGGCAGAGTGGGTGCACCACCCCACTCAGGCTGGGCGAGTTGCGAAGGAGACTCATTATCATCGTAGCAATGACCATCACTCCCTCCACCCACACCCACCTATAGCTGCATTAGTGGTCTGGGGTTTGCGGTGGGTGGAGACAGGTGTGGAACACCTCTCCTTGTTACTGCCACTGCTGTCCCTCATATCACTTCATCCTTCGTCTCCCACTTTCCAGGCCATGCTGACACAGTCAACGTTCCCCCTAATAGATGGAAATCAAAACACTGCAGACGATGGAAAACCTTTTGGTCAGAATTCTCAACTCACCAAGTCAAGTAGAGTTTATTAGTATGCGCACAAGTATGGTGAGGTACAGATATGATGAAAATCTTGCTTGCTGCAGTATTACAGGCATATAGACTCCATCTACTCACACAAACAAAATTATAATTTTCTACCAGATGGCAAAAATATATATACTGCTAAAAGAAAAAAGTAATTAGTGCAAAAACACAATTTAAACAAAGACTATTGCATAGTAGTGCATGAGGTGGGCCATAGTGTTCCATTGTCAAGGTAGGATTAGTGTAATTCAAGAATCTGATGTTTATAGGAAAGTAGCTGATTCTGAACGTGGTGGTGTGGGACTTCAGGCTTCTCACCGTCCAGTGGTGCCAGCAGAAGAGGGCTTTTCCTGGATGGTGAAGTTCCTTGATAATACATGTGCTTTCTTGAGGAAACGCACCTCATATAGATGCTTCCAATGGTGAGAAAGGCTGTGCCAGTGATGGACAGGGCTGAGTCCACACTCTCTGTGGCCTCTTGCGTTACTGTGTATTAGAATTGCATACCTGTTCACAATGCAAGCGGTCGGGATATTTTCCGCAGTGGATCTGTGAAAGTTTGTTAAGAATATTTGGTGACTGGCTGAAAATCTTTAAACTTCTAACAAAGTAGAGCCATTGGTGTGTCTTCTTCATGATGGCATCTATCACCACATGCTCACTTCTATATGACGCTTTAGGTTAAAGAAGGGAATGGTAAATTTCCGACACTGTGAACCTGTATCTGTAGCCAGCGGTTTCATTTGGATGGAAGTTCTGATGAAAATGGAAACTCAGAAGGTTAGGGTGCATGATTGGGGAACTCCCAGTAAGGCTGTCTTGAATCATATGTCCAGAATAAGATACTGTAGGATACCCATGTTCTGTCTCCAGCCAGTGATCTCATGAGTAAAGAGCTGAAAACCCCAGGACAATATGGGGAGGATATTTGTGGAGGTGAATGTGATGTTTGTGGTACAAGATCAGTTTTACTTCTGTTTATTTAACTCAAATGTCGGCAATGCTGAAAATAGAAGCTTTTTGCTGCATTCCATAACTGACCCCTGGTTTTATCCAGCCGCAAATATCTTAAAATATTAAACCGCTTTCAGAAAGTAAAAAGGAATGGGGGGCAGAAAGGAAAAGCTGCAATAAAGAGAGCAGAGGAATGGTTAGGAAGAGAGAGATTGAAGGGAAGAACCTGCCTCACCCCAGGATACATAATATTTATTTATCAAAACCATTGTACCTGGTTGATACAATCTCAGATTTTCCGAAGTATGTTGCACAGTGGCACAATAGTCAACACTGCTATTTCACAGCTTTCTCCGGGTGCTCCGGTTTCCTCCCACAGCCTCGGGAAAGCAACCAAGATAATCCAGGAAGTAGACACACGGAAATGCAGACGCTCGTTCACAAAAATGGACACAAAGTGCTAGTGTAACTCAGCAGATCCTGAAGGAACCCGACCTGAAACATCACCTATCCATGTTCTCCACAGATGCTGCCTGACCTGCTGAGTTACTCCAGTACTTTGTATCTTTTTTTAAAAGATAATCAAGGAATATTTACACCCTGGTCTTTCCGTTCTTGCAATCTCTCCCATCAGGGAGCAGATACAAAAGCTTGATAGCATGTACCACCAGATTCAGGAACAGGTCCTTCCTACTGTTATCAGGCTACTGAACGTGCCTCTCACAAGCAAAGGCTATAGTCCCAATTTTTAATCTGCACTTTCTCTGTCGTTGCAACATTGCATTCTGGTATTTTTCTCTTTGCACTCCCTGTATATTTATGTATGGCTTCAGTGTACGCATGCATGGTATGATTTGATTGGTTAATACACAAATGCATCTTGTTACACACGACAATAACAAACCAATACCAATTATCAATGAATTTTCTTAATAACACTATTTAGTTTGGGGGATTAACAAAGCTACTTTCCATTACAATAAATAGCACTCATTCTCCACCCACAGGAATAGTGTCACTAAAGCTCCCATAACAGTCTTTTCAACTTGTGAAACTTCACTAATCAGATGTTTTCCAGGAATGTCTCATGTTCATAAATTGAGAAAAGGCTGTATCCTTAACTCCCAGGAATCTTGGTTCAACAGTATTGACAGCTTCTCAATGCCGGCTGCGATATTAAACAAGTTTGCATTTATAAGCCGCACCATGTAATGACCCAAGAGGTGGACTGAGCACAACCAGGAACATTCCTGCTTCTATAAGCATTTTCCATCAGTGGACTAGCCAGGATTCCACAGGGGGGTCTGCTGCTGAGCTGGAGGGTTTGATCTGCAGCTGGTTAACACATGCTGCCACTAACTGACTGCTCTACCAAGACAGACGGATGAAAGGGAAGGAATCATGTCATGCAGGAGCAATATCCTCGCAGGTGATGGATAGGGCAATGGAAAATAAACCAATGCAGAACAGAATGCTGCCAAGAGGAGAGCTGGAATTTACCATGTTCATTCCTGGAGCTTCGATTTATAGCTTCTTGATCTTCAGGGATGGGTGTTAATCGATCCTTTACTAAAAAGGAAAGTTGCCAATACTGTAAACCCAAAACAAGATCAGATTATGCTGGGGGGCTGTATCTATGTTAGAGCGAGGTGAGAGGCAATTCATCAAGAGGGCAGAGAGGTGCAAAAGGAAATCTCTTCCAGTGTGTTTAACAACAGTTCTTGGTGCCTGAGGACTTTGGTCACCTGAACAACCTGATCCTGTCCCCCTGGGGTAGGAGGCTTCGCAATTGGTGGGTCTCTGCCAGAGCCAACTCTTCTGGAACATGTAGATCATAAAGTTAGCATTTCGTACTTCCTCGATCCATTAATCATTATCATGTAATTTAGTTCTTTGGGACATATTTCTTCATTCTATGAAACAATTTCAACCTAAATTGAATATAAAGCCACTCTTCACTAGTAGAAATAAGCTGCACCGAAGTATTCAATGACATTTCACCGGCTTTTTCCATTTATGCAGTTGTGCTTTCACAAAATTGGTAGTTGGTGGAGCTGCCCCTCACACTTCCAACCATCTGGCTCTGACCCTGGCCTCCACTTCTCTCTGTGACCGTGTGGGTTTCCTCTGGGTGCTCCTGGTTTTGTCCCACTTCCCACAGAAGTGTGGGCCAGTGGGTTAATTGACTGCTGTAAATTGCCCTTAGTGGGCAGATGATTGGAATCTGGGAGGAATTGCTGGAATGTGGAGGGAATGAAATGGTATTAGTTTAGGATTAGTGTAAATTGGGTGACGCTAGTCCGTGGCTAGAAAGCTCCTCGGAAATGCTCGTTGCTTTTGTAAATCAGGGCATAATTGTCAGCAGTGGTCCTTTGATCTGGATGGAATTCATCCGAGGTTGCAGCATGGAGCTGCTGTAGAAGATGTGTCACAAGCATTCAATTCTTGCTGTAACACTGGAATATCTTCACATTCCATTGCAACTCATGAAAAGGGAAATTAATAAACTTGGAAAATATAGCCTAGCTTATCATTGGCAGTATAGATGTTATGTTATAGTAGTGTAAGACATTACTGATGCAGCACCTGGAGCACAGTATTCAGTTTTGGTCACCGTGCTGTAAGAAAAATGTAATGAAGCTAGAAAAGCTGCAGAGAAGATTAATAAGGATGTTGTCAGAACTCGAGGGCATGGTCTATAGGAAGACATTGAGCAGGGTAACACTTTATTCCTTGGAACGCAGGAGGCTGAGGGGTGATTTGATGCAGATGTATAAAATCATTAGGGGAATAGATAGGGTGAATGCAAAGAGTTTTTCTTTACCCAGGGTAGGATAATCAAGAACCAGACGACATAGGTTTACGGGGGTAAGGGCAAGATTTAATAGGAACCTGAGGGGTAATCTTTTCACTGGTGGTTATATGGAATGAGCTGCCAGAGGAGGTGGTCGAGGCAGGTACAATAACAACATTTAACAGACACTGGGACAGGTACAGGGATAGGAAAGCTTTAGAGGGATATGGGCCAAACGTGGGCAAACGGAGCATCTTGGTCGACTGGTTTCCATGCCATATGATTCTATGACTGTTTAATTAACAGACCTTTACTCAACTATAAATTGAACCGTTTATATTTATAATTGCATAGTGGTGCAGCGGTAGAGTTGCTGCCTTACAGTGCCAGAGGCCTGGGTTCGGTGATGTCTGTAAGGAGTTTGTACATTCTCCCTGTGACCATGTGGGTTTTTTCTGGGTGCTCCGGTTTCCTCCCACATTCTAAGGACGTGCAGGCTTGTAGGTTAATTGGCCTCTTTAAATTGTCCCTAATATGCAGGATGCAAAAGTGGGGTAACATAGAACTGGTTAACGGGTGATCGATGGTCAGCATGGACTCAGTGGGCCGAAGGGCTGTATTTCTAAACTAAAATATGATTGCAATGATTTTAGACATGCGGGTCGTAGGTTTAGAAGTAGTTATAAATTGATATATCACTGGTTATCCAGTGGGGGATAACAATGTTGTACCTGAGGGTACCCCACGAACACAGGGTACAAAGTCTTCAAGAGGGGTCAGGATCATACACGTCATCGTGTGGCGCCGCAAAACGGCAACCTCGCCAGCAGCGTGTTCGTCCTTTCGACTTTTAGTCGTTGTTTAGTTTGTCTAAATGTATGTTTTAGTGTGGGGTTGGTGGGGGGGAATAGGGGGAAACGTTTTCAGTCACTTACCTTTACGGAGATGCAACTTTTCTCTTTGTCGCATCTTCGCCCCCCTCGCGGCCTAACATTGGTTAGGATTGGTGCGGCCTTTCTCAGAGACCGGCCGAGAGCTTCAGCAGTAGGCGTGGCGTGGAGCCTGGGATCCCTTGCCGGGGATCGTCAGAAGAAGTGCCGGCCTATAACATCGTGAAGCTGCGGTCTCCGGTAAGAAAGCGGCCAATTCGGGAACTCCAAGCCGCGGAGTGCGAGTTCCGATCCGTACCTACGTCTGAGTTTCGATCATTCCGACGGGAGGGCTTGTACATCGGGCTGTCCATAGCGGCGACTACGGAGGCTTCATGGCCTCGAACACGGGTGAACAAAGGAGGAAGATTGACTGAATGTTACTGCCTTCCATCACAGTGAAGAATGTCGATTCTACTGTGGTGGATGTTTATGTTAAATTCTATTGTGTATTGTGTTCTTTTTGATTGTATGGCTGCATGGTAACTCGAATTTCACTGCACCTTAATTGGTGCAAGTGACAACTAAATGCGAACTTGAACTTTAACCCAGGTCCCTGCAGGAATAATTTCCTTAGTTCTAAAGATAATGAACCATATCTTCTATAGTCTCTCAGTACAACTATTTATAAACTTCATACCTGATGGCTGGCAATGACACGGTGGGACGAACGGCCTGTTTCTCTGCCATATGGCTATGATTCAATAACAGGTCTCTCAACGTTCCTGTGAAACTCCTTCGGATCCTCAGAGACTTGACCTTCTCTCTGAAACGTGGAGACCGGAAGATTTAGGAGTGATTTGCTAAGATGATACACATTAGTCACGGGGAAAGACTCAACAACAGGGACTCTGAGCTTGGGAAATTCTAAAAATCAATTTGAACTCTGTGGTCAAGATTCCAGTGAGTTGTGGAAAACCCATTCTGTTTACAATGTTTTGAAACACTGAGCTGTTAGAATTTAAACACAAGACAAAATCAAAGGCTACTGTATATCCAGTTGGTATTTGAAAGGAAATGAATTAAAGGAGATTGGGACAAAGCAGCCACTACATGCACAATGGGAACAAGTAGCGAACATTAACCATCAACATTTGTAACCCAACACCGTGGAGAAACGTCACCACATTTTCATGTCCGACAGTTCTTTCTAATATTGCAATAATTTCCTCTCTTACAATGCTTCCTTTATGAGGAGTGTCTGGTGGGGATAGAGTCACCTTAACCTCAAAGCTTTTATCGATTCCTCTGCTCCTCAATAATAAAGTCCATCACACATCTGGAATCTAAGCAAAGTCACCATGGAAGAAGGAAAAAGAATGGGCCAGGCAACTTCGCAAAAGGAAAACTGGACACTATGGCAAGATAGGTTTTAAGAAGAGTCTTTGAGGTGAAGAGGGTTTCAAAGAAGAGTTGCAGAGTTGGCAATGCTCTCAAAAACAGAACAAGTGAAGAGCATGCAGAAGGAATGGAAATAGATGAGCAGAAATTTTGAAAGAGGAGCAATGTCTGAGACAAGGTTGATGTTTTAGGAACCAAGGACTGAAACAACTAGAATGGGGGTGCTGGGAGGATGGGATTGCATTGGTCAGAAATGAGATACAGCTTGAGAAGAAGGATAAGGGAGAAACAGACAGGTTGCACAAAAGATGAAGGTTTTCCCATTGACAAGAACCAAACACATTTCTAAAGCAGATTTACACGAGATGTGGACCATCAGGTCTCTGCACAATCAATAACAATCACACTGTTAACATTTGTACCAATGTCAAATCGATAATGGACAAAGCAATTTCTCATTGCACGTGTTACACAGGAGAACTCTTGCATTACACAGTACTATGCATTATACATATTGTTATATTTCATGGATAGAAAATCTAGTAATAGGCAGGTCAAGAGCCCTCTGAATTTTCTTTTATTTATTTATATTTAGGATCTTGACCAACATTTCTTGCCCATCCCGAATATTCCCTTGAGGAGGTTCAGCGAGCTGCTTTCTTGAACCACTGCAGTCCTTCCCATGAAGGTATTCCCAGAGTGTGTTCAGAGATGAGTGGAGGGGAAGCTGCAGGAGGTGGTGCTCTCCTACACCTGCAACCATTGTACTAATTGGTTGTCAAGGTGGGGGGTTTGGGCAGGGCTGATGCAACACGCTGGGCACACATCCGGAGCACCCACGGGAAACCGACGCGGTTACAGGGAGAACGGACAAATTCCACACAGACAGCAATGGAGGGCAGAGTCAAACTGACTAGTGCAAACAATCCTGATGGTGCCTCTTGATGACATAAACAGGAGGCCATGCCTATGGAGTGCATCAGTCAAACTTTGAACCTGAGGGTAACAGATAGTAAAGCCGGAAACAGGTAATCCAAGGGAAACCTTTACGATGTGCCATCGAGCGTATGTGTGCATGCATGTGTGCATGTCTGTAGGTGCATGTCCACACGGGTGTGGACATTCTGCTGGTGTGTGTGTATGTATAGGTACGTGTGATTTTATAATCTGAACCCAACCGTACTAATTCCATGTTACACTCCCTTCTTGGAAGAATTGATTGAGAATACGTAACAAAGCTGGGTGCCTGAAAAAAAAAGAACACAAACGCACTCTCAGCAATAACACGGGTCATTAGAGGGTTGATACTGTCTGACTGGTGGCCTGACGTTCCTGTGGAGTAAGAGTGTCCTGGCTCCTGTCACATTCTGTTCTTCTTAATCAGTTTACAACTGCTTCCTTTTAATCTGATTATAAACCGGTCGATTTAACCCGAACTAAAGACGACCTATGCTTCGAGTTGGAAGCACTTTTATTCACTAAAGCAATTGAAGGCCCCTTGTCAGCCAATGAGGTAGAATTTTTTTTTTAATGGCAAATGCTGGAAATCTGAAATAAAAACAGAAAATGCTGGAAACACTCAGCAAGTCAGGCAGTATGAGTGCAGAGAGAAACAGTCAACTTTTCAGATAAAAAGGCTGAGCTCCTTCATCTGTGTGATGTATCACTAACGCTGTCAAGTCTGTGCAATTCTGTACAGTCTGGCGTACTGGCAGGTCCCAGACTCTACAAATGAAAGGAGGAACAGAGGGATATTGGCAAAATTGGCAAGTCTTGGAACAGAGAAAGCGAGAAGTCTAAAGCTGGAGAACTCTATATCATGCCCTGCAGGCAGCCATACACCCAGATGGAAGACGAGAGATTGGCATAAACCTGAGCATCATAGCGGGATGAAGAAAAGTCCTGTCACCAGCCGCAAAGCTCAGTATCCACTCCAGAGCACACGATGATCCTCAAAATATTGGCTCCCGACCTCAACCGTGTCACGGAGCTGGACAGGTCAAGGGCTTGAAGGTTAAAGTATGTTGAAAGAAATGCAGTGCAGGTATTAAAGTTGTGGAAGGTACTGAGATGTTAGGTGGAGAGACAACTCGAATTCAGATCCTACACTTGTTGGAGGTCCTGTCTTATTGATAAGATCTCAAGGAATGCTGTCAAGATCTACATGCTCCTAATGCAGCAAATGAGATTTACATAGATGGACAAAAATGTTGGCAAAAATGGATGTGCTGTGCAGAAACACCAGTGCTGTACAAATCTTTGGCACTACATCTCTGAAGCTATAGTTGTTGGACGGGATGTATTTATAATGAGATGTTACAGTGAGTTCCTGTCAATGCTCAAAGATCCAGGATAACTGGAACATTTGCACTGAGTTCTGTGCCAATATCAACCCTCAACCAACGTTGTTGCGAAGATCAGATTAGTGAGGGCACTGTGCTACACATTATGTTTTCCTATGCCACAGCCTTCAGTATGCCTCAAAATTGCAAAAGGCGCTATACAAACACAAGTCTTCCTACGTTGTTGGGCAGAGGATTCTGCTGGATTGCATGGTCACAGTGTAATCGTTGATGGTGGCTTTCAGAGTGAAGCCGCTGGCCATCACTGGCCAAAACTAGCCACACCGGCAGACTTTGACCAAGCCTGAGATGCCAGGAGCCTGGTACAGTGTCGGAGCAGGAGGCTGGCCATCCTGGAGCTCAGTGGCAAAGAGTTGAGAGGAGAACCTGCCATGGTAAATGAGTGAAGCAACAATCAGGAGGCAAACTTTGTAACTTCATCGCAATGGTGAAACCCAGGTACAGCCTGCAAACTGTGCCACGGATGTCTGCACGTCAAGCACAGCCAGACACAGTACAACTACCACAGTCACTATCTGAACAATCAGAAATCCCAATGGTGTAGCTGCATCTCACTCACTGGGTTTTGCCTCACTTCCCTCCCATCTTACTGGGCCCACCACCCGCACCCTTATTTAACCTACTGAATTCACTGGGAAATGTATTATAATATATTGTATCATCACAAAAAATGACATAATGCAGACAGAAGAGACTGCAGATGCTGGAATCCGAGTAAAGAAGTGCTGGTTAAAAGTGTGCATTTGATTTCCTTCAGCAGCTTTCTTTTTACACTGAGCTAAGAATGTGTTGGGACGTTAATGTAAATAATATCCAATCGTATATAAGATCTGTAGGTCAGCAACACCAGAGTCCTGTGTGTGCTGGATTATTGGAGTTGTACTGTTTGTGATAGTCGAACCCTCAATGGTGAGAATACTGCGAGAGCAAGCGTTTCCACGGCCTCTTCACCTTGTTCAGGCAGGAATCGGATATCTATGTGATACGAGGGTTTGTGATAAGTTGGACCGCTGTTTGAGAAACACTACTCAAATATAATGGAAATGAGGAAACCCCTATCTTCGAAGACAGGCTGGACCCTGAACTCATTCAGCTGGGCTGTCACTAATGGATTTATCAGCTGGAGCCAGGATCTAGGAGTAAAATCACTTCCAACAAAAACTAAATTCTCAACTTCAAACATTGATTATCAGAGGCCACGGTTGATTATCGCATTTTGTTATTGTCTGTCCAAAACATAAACCAACTCCTTTCAGTCTAATCAGGAAGTTTTGAGATCTGTTAAAGTGACTTCCTCTTCTTAACAAATTTGGTTTGCACACAAGCTGCTTCTTGGACACAGGAGAGCATAGTTTCATGGGCACAGATTTACACGTGATACACTGAGCTCGGCAATTGCTGGGCACTGGTGGCCATTTGATCTTGGGTTCCTCCATCTCACTCTGCCCCAGACACATTCACATCACTGTTTTCAAGAAGGAACTGCAGATGCTGGAAAATCAAAGGTACACAAAATGCTGGAGAAACTCAGCGGGTGCAGCAGCATCTATGGAGCGAAGGAAATAGGCAACGTTTCGGGCCGAAACCCTTCTTCAAACTGATAGGGGGTGGCGGGGTCCCCGCATTCACCCAGTCACGATCTCCCAGCACCTTCTCTGTTTCCGATGATCGGCTTCTCTCTCCTCTAAACTCCAGCGGAGTCGCACCCAGTCCGACCTTTCCTCTGAGGACAATCAATCCTATTCAGACATCGGTCTAGTCAACCGTCTCTGAATTGTTTCCAACGCCATATTCTCTCTTAAACAAGGATTCAGGGTATTCCAGATGTCAGCAACACCCTTAATAATTGAACAATAAACTGCCTACTTTTTTATTCACTACCGTTTGTAATAAGCAATAATATTCAGTTTGTTTTCCTAACTACTTGCTGTCCCTGAATATTAGCCCCTTCTGAATCGTACACAAGTTTGGAACTTTGCAATTTCTCACCATTTATGTAATATTCTCTATTTTTTTCTTCCAAAATGGACACCTTATACACTATTTGCCTCATTTGTCCACTCATTTGACCGCTACCCTTTGTAGTCGTGTACTTTTTTTTCCTGTCTTTATGTCTTTATAAATATTTCTTTAAAGTTATTTTCCAAGCAGGCCACATCTAACAAAAGGTTATGTTCTGTTTCCTTGCGATCGAAGATAAACTTGTATGAAAAATTAAATGAAATTGCATTGCAATACAAAACAAACCTCTAGCTCCCAGGTTGGAAATACAATGTAAATGGAAGATGCCCTGGGGAGTGCTGGTGAACAGAGGAACTTTTTGGTATGTCCATAGATCCCTGAAAGTGGCAGCATATTGATAGGAAAAGAAAGCCAGATGGGTTGCTTGCCTTCATTGGCTGTGGCATCATTTTATAGTTAATAATACATCGGTTAGGCCATAGCACGAGTATTATGCATTGTTCTGGTCCTCACATTGGGAAGGTGGTGATTGTTTTGGAGAGGGTGCAGAGAGGATACACTGGGATTTGCCTGCGATAAGGCATTCGTTTGTAAAGAAAGGCTAGTTAGTCTGGGTTTGTTTTGGGTAGGACTGAAAAACGAGCAGTGACCTGATAGAGGTACATAGCATTAGGAGGGGAAGATAGGGGATATAGTAATGGAAGGAGTGTCAAAGACAAGAGGACTGGTTTAAGATGAGATACAGGTGTGGAGAGGATTAGAGGTGGAATTTCTCCTCCCAGGAGGGTGGCTGGAATCTGGTGGAGGCAGACTCTCGTACATTTTAGAAATACCTAGACAAGTAATTCATTTGTCAAAGCACAGGTTATAGACCTAATACAAGGAAATTAGATTAGCAGTTACATGATGGGCCAAAGGGCCTGTTTCTGTGCTCTGCCTCGTGACAGTCGGACAGGCGCACGATCCAGCGGTGAATCCCCGGGGCATGCGGGTGATGTTTCAGTCAAGGAGTGTCAGTGGAAGGGTGGGTCTGGAGGCAGTCAATCTTGTAATCCTTAGTGAAGTCCAGGTAGGCGGGGAAGTGTTTATTCAAGGCATGGTTCTGGCATCTTAAAATAGGCATCTTGCCGAAATCACATGGTCCTGAACATTCTTGAAAACTTCCTCCCCTATGTCGGAGTCAGCTTCCAAAACAGCCCCAAGTGAATATTGATGTACAGAGTTAGCCAACTCTGTATATCACCAGCAAACACTGCAGCGATGTAACAGAACCCTCTGCTGCCCAGATCGCTACATAACAGCACCATTCTCAGGATAGAAGCCTGGGCTGAGACTGCAGGCTACAAGCACTCCTGCTCTGCAGATTTGGGTAGGAACACCAGCCTATTCTGCTGCCACTAAGCCGGAAGAGTTGTAGAGTTGAGGCACCAATGTTAATTGCTGGGATAGTACTGACAGCATATTATACTGTAACTGACTGGAGTTACTGAAACAAGATGACAGCATGTACCGAGGATTCGGGTCAATGCCTGGAGAAAGTACATGGAGGAAAAACGGTATTTACTCAAATAATGACAATGGTACAGTCAAAACAATACTTAACCTCAAGCAATAAATTATCAGTACAGTAAATAAACACTCCAAGGAGTTAAGAGAGGCATTACATGTCACATGTACCTTTGCTGCACATCAGGGCGCTCCCACCACGCCGGGACTGGAGAATTGGGTTCCAACGGCCTTGGTCCCAAGTTCAGCTTCTGTTTGAGCTCAAGCTCGAGCCCTTCCACAAAATAATCACTCTGTCCGGTTCTCATTCTCATTCCGCTGGTTTCTCTATTCACAGGGCCTGAGGCCTTCCTGGTGGTGAATGCAGGTGTGAAAGGACTGGGTGTCCTCAGACACCTCCTCAAACCTGACCCTTGACCTCAACCACACAGATGAACAACAAGCCACCATCTCCATCACCATCATCGATCTCATCAACTCTGGCCATCTCCCCTCCACAGCCTCCATCCTTATCATTCCCCGGCCCCATATTGGCCATTTCTATCTCCTTGTGAAAATCCACAAGCTGCCCTGGGAGATCCAATGTTTCTGCCTGTTCCTGCCCCATAGAACCCATCTCCAAATACCTTGATTCCATCTTGTGCCCTCTAATCCAGTCCCACCCGACCTACAAAGGAGTCAGAGGAAGATGTTTTTCCACTTTGCAGGTATGTCAAGGCCCTAACAACATATCAGTAGTTTCTAATACTTCGATTCTCAACGGGTCAACCTAAGCTATGGACCAAGTGCTGGTAACTGCGATGAGTATTGATGGGCAGTTCACACGTCTCCGTCTGCACCTGATACACACGCCTGTACACAATCTACATGTCTGTACACGTCTCCCCGTCTGTCCCCGATCTACATATCTTCTTGCCTGTAATTTGGTACTGGCCAGTTTGGTACTTCTCCATCCTTAATTGCCCTTTTCTTCAGACAACACGGAGCAGCTGAGCACACCAGAACTGGGGACTGAATTTCATTTCTGAAGTCCCCCTTCCATCTTTTCCAGGTTCTTTCTGATAGTCCTGTCAGGGACCGGTGCTGTACCCAGGAGAGGCCGGTAGGCGACCTTCATCCCTTTTGCCCCCTTGACACCTTGCAATGGCAAATTGTCAAGGAGACCCCAAACATCTTGAGTATCTTCAACAGAAGCACAAGGAAGCCAGGCAGAAAATGCACCCTACAACCTCTCCTCCCCCTTCCCCCCTCACCCGCTGAACAACTGCTCCGCAGACCAGAAGCTGCCCGATAGGCCCGACTCGCCCCCACAGGCCTCCCAGGTGCCTGCGGAAAAGACGGGCGGGCGAAGCCTGCCTGGGCCAAATGGAGCCTCGGTGGCAGTGGTGAGCCTCGGTGGCAGTGGTGAGCCTCGGTGGCGGTGAAGCCTATTCGGTGGTGAGGCCTCGGCGGTGGAGCCTCATGGTGATGAGGCCTTGGTAGTGAAGCTCGCAGCGGCGGCCGCGGTGATGCGTCGCGGTCAGCAGTCGATAAGAGATGGGCGAACCACTGTGAGAGAGGGAGGGGAAGGACAAATAGGGAGGGAGGGGGTGAGACTAATGGACAATGGGGACCCGGCGTGAGGGAACCGCTGTGGGGGAGGGGGAAGGGAGAACATCAAGGGGGAGCCGGCGAACTTTGTCAGAGCCGTGGGTGGCTGCTCTTTGTATACCTTGTGTATGCAAGCAAAGAATTTCACTGGGCCTTGTCACATGTGACAATAAAGTATTCCATCTCCTGCCACCTCCTGCAGCAGACTCTGATGGTCCTACACTGGCCTCTCAGAGCCCACAGAACTGGAAACAGGTCAACCCTCAAGCACTAGGTACTGGGACCAAAAATGACTGCATTTTTGCACAGCTATACATGAGGTGTACAAAATGATGAGGGATATGTTTAGGACACTTGATAAAAATCTCTCCCCGTGACAGAGAGGTCAAAGGAGGAAATATGTTCTTGGTATGTTTAAGAGGTTTAGAGAGGAATTGAGAAGGAACATTTTCACCTGGAGCTAGGTTAAATTCTGGCAAAGAAGGTAGTGGAAGCAAGTACATTTAAGAAGCACCTGCATAAGCATTTTAATTGCTGAGGTGTATAAGGTTACATTGCTTATCAATGGGATTTGTATCAATACATACTTGATAGTCAGCACAGGCCCATTTCTGTGTGATCCTCTGTGGGATACTGGGCAGGTGGATAATTGATTTCAATGAATCAAAGTATCCTCAATGGCCTCTTGTATTATCATCTTTCTCCATTAACAACCCGGTATCGGTTCATATACATTAAACAATCCATCACAACTCAGGTAAAACAGCCCAGGGAATGAACAGCAAGACTGTGGCGCCTCTCCAATCCCCACAGATACCAGGATAGCAAACAGTCGTGAGAGAAGGTAAGGCTTCCCAGAGCCTCTATTCATCCCCCTTGCCTCAGTGAACTGTTAGAATGAGCAAAAGCTCCTGCACACTGATCTGAGGAATTGTTTATTTTCAGTTCCTGCCACTGATCAGTTCTCATCCCCGGCTGGATACAGGACTGAGGAACCGCAGTGACTGAGCTTCACTCTGTTAGACGCCTGCAGCACCTCCTGCAGCTGCTGGAGGGAGTCACTGAGCTGCCGGATTCGGGGGTTGTTGAAGAATGTGGACACGGGAATGTGAAGCTGAGCACCGATTTTGGTGACCTCGGGGCTCCAGCTGAGCTCAGGGCACCCCGCGACCTCTGGGCTCCCCCCAAACGATGGGCCGCTGACCTCCGGGCTAAAAGCAGCCCGTGCACACTCCTCGCCGTCAGCTCTGCACGTCCTCCATTCACTCTGCCCACCAGTGTCAATGTCAATGAAACTCCGTCTCACACATTCCGCAGCGAAGATCACCTCATTCAGGATGGCATCGTGCAAGATTTTCCGATTTTGCAGACTTGGGTAAACAGCTTCATAAACCTGTGACACAAGAGGGAAGAACTAACAAAGGGTCACAGTGTTCTTCACAGCACGTTTACAGAGGCAATCCCAGGACATACAGGAATCCATGAAAAAGGTGGCTTGTTTATTAGTTAATGGATTCGGATTATGGAGGTTTGATGATTTAGGAAGAACACTCACAGGATGTGGGGACGGAGATTCAGCTCACTGACTGACTGAGTGGGAAGAGTGGAGCGAGAGACAGGAGCAGCAGGGAGGGAGACGAGAGCGGGGGGGGGGGGGGGGGGGAGGTGGGGATGGAGAGTGAAAGTGGGACGGGAGAAAACAACAGCGAGAAGCGAAAGGAGAAAGGCGAAGCAAAAGGAGGGGGGAGGAAGAGGAGTGGTCACTGTGACTACAGGTGCTTCCTCTATAATCTTCACTCCCTTCTGACTTACAACACTCACCAACTTGTACGGTAACTCAGAGTTCTTCATCTTGATTTTGGCCCTTGAAGGATCTCTGCGGAAGATCGCTACTTGAGTACAGAAGCCCAGTGTTTCTGTACCTGCGGGCCCTACGCCCACACCAGTGAACTCCATGGAGTAGGCATTTGTACGTCCAATGTCCAGACACCTGCGGGAGCAGAGCAGAGGGCTATTAGTAATTCACAGCCTTTTAACTTTCACCGACTACACAGAATTATGAAGGGCAGTGAGAGGCTAGATATTAGGAAATCTTTCCCCGTGGCAGAGATATCTAAAACTACAAATGAGAGTTTAGGGTTATAAGGGGTGTTTGATTCAGAGGGAATTTCAGGAAGAGATTATTTACCCAGCACGTGGTGGAAATCTGGAGCAGAAGTCTGTGGACCAAATGCTGGTAAATGAGATTAGTGCAGATGGGATGTCAATGATCACCATGGACTTGGTGGGATGAAGGGCCTGATTCTGTGCTGTATCTAGATCTCTAGAGTTTGAAGGATTATATTATTGAGACTTGCTAGATCCTTAAGGGACATGAAGTAGAATTATTCCCATGAGTGGGGAATTTGAACGAGGGGTTGTAGTTACAATATTTGGGACAGGCATTTAAAATGGAGCTGCTTCTCACAGAGTAGGTATGTTACAAAACCTACCTGAATCGTGGCTGAGCATCTGCCCTACCCCGTGTGTGCGATTTTGGCGCTGTTTAGAGGGGGCGGGTTTAAAACGCGATTTTTACTAGGCTGTTGCAATCGAAAATGTTCAGCCTAGTAAATCATTAACGGAAAATCGCTGAAAGACCCCGTCGCAAAAGGTATTATTAGTTTTTATGGCCTTGTATAATAGTTATAGTAGTTTAAAAATCACTCTCTAAACTCGCAACCTCTCGCAGCCCCAGGGTTTTATAAAGCAAACAATTAAAGGTATGTACCTTATTTTTACATTAAATGGGGCTTCTTAAGAACCCTGTATATAAAATTTTCTATAGCGAGTAGTTCATTTTGGGCTCTTTATATCCCGCAGTATTTTTCTGGGCACTTGAGGGCACAAATCCAGCGCAATGTGAACGTTCTAAACCAGCACGTTCACAGGAACCCACTAGAAAGCCATTTAAATACTTTTATTGTCATTCAAAAATACACCACAAATGCAAGTTGAACACTGAAATTCCTTCCATTTGGCTATAAATTGATGTAAATGAGATTTAAAATCATGTTTTATTGTGAATTATTTGTGAATATTATTTGGACACTTAGGCTATTTAAAAATGTTAATCATTTATTAAGAAATGGATAGATGTTTAGATCTAGTAATTGAAGTTTGAAATTAGCTACAATTGGGTAACTAACTAATTATCTGCTTTAATTTCAGGTCATCCAAGTAAGATTGTTTTATATTTGTTTCAGAATGCTTCAATCTATGATAACTGAAAATTTCATTCAGTTCTCTTAATTTCTAAGAAGATTATGGGCTTTTGACTGTCCACGCTCACAGCTTTTTTGTTATGTCCTTAGAAAATCAATAGGGATGCTAATTTCCGAGTATGAAAATGGCCATAACTTTTTTATTACTTGAGATATGAAAGTGAATTAGGTGTCAAATTAAACTTATTGTTATGCTTTATCTGATGGGATAAATTGCAGACTTGATTTTTGAAATCTCAAAATGTTGTAACATTGCTACACAGTGAATGTCAGGAATTCTCTATCCCTGGGGTTTGTGGAAGCCAGATCTTTGAGGGTGTTTAAAGAGTAAGTAGATACATTACTGAAAGATTAATCAAATTGAGGGCAGTGGTGAACTAGCACCGAGGAGCTGCAGCCAGTGTAGAGCAGCCTTGATCATATCAATTGGTGGGGCAAGGTTGAGGGCTGAATGACCTTCTCCTGCATCTATTTTCTTCTGGATGACTGTAAACTACAGCTGGGTTCATGGGGCAATAACCTTCTCCTGCATCTATTTTCTTCACTGTAAGGTTAGTCTCCAGTGTTTTCTGAGCAGGATGGAAAATCCCATCAATCAAATACTTTTATTGTCATTCTGCACACCACAAATGCAAGTCTCTGAAATTCTGATCTGGCTAAGTGAATAAAGAAATGGAATAAAATGGAAAAAGATAAAACAGATAAATAGATAATAGTGGCGGCAAATTATATGGAATTCAAGTGTCTGATGGCTCGGGGGAAGAAGCTGTTGCAAAACCTGGCCGTTCTGCTCCTTATACTGCGATACCTTTTGCCCGAGGGCAGCAGAGTGAATAGTCCATGATGGAGATGTGTGGGGTCTTTTATAATGCTGTTGGCCTTGGACAAGCAACGTTTGCACGCAATGTCCCAGAATGAAGGAAGAGAAGTCCCGAGAAGTCCACTTACCAAGCTTGAAATTCCGATCTGCTCCATTCAAATCTGTGGTCACAATGTCTGAATTGGGTTACCCCTGGGAACAAGATGTTGAAGTCAGCATTGGGAGTAGTTATTACAACTACAGCTGGGTTCATATAACCAAACAACACTTCTGAAAATCTTGCCAGTTCGGCTGCATCCAAATGCTCTATTCTGAATAAGGAATAAGAAATGGATCAAATAAGACAACAATAAATTACATTGTGCATTATCGTTACAGGGAAATCCTCAAGGAATACATTGTATGTACCCAATGTATTTTCTGATGCTCCAAAAGGAAGGGTCCCTACAAAGCAATGATTAAATGTGAGAGGAAGTGGAAGTTCATAGGGAAATAAATACAGAAAGTTCTGGAAACAGAATTTCTGGTCAGCGAGGAATGTTTTTGGAATTCTTTCCCTGGCAAACTCTGGCAAAGGGTCTCAAACTTGAAATGTTAAATTGCTTTAAAACTTGGATCAAATTACCCTCTGGCAGATAAGATTTAAGAAAATCCAAAGGGATTTTATCGTATTGACACTCCTCGACTTATGCAAGGGCAGCATTCCGTAAAGCCTTATGCAAGTCAGATTTTACTCAACCCTGTTAGCTAAGTCGGGGAGTGCCTGTACATTAAAAGAGGGCAATGAGAGAGAGAATAGGGCCCCACAGAACCCAAAGCGGTCATCTAAGTGTGGAGTCACAGGAGAATGATGAGGATTTCTCCTCTGTTGTGGAGAAATACATGATGGTGAGGGAACTTGGGATAGTTAATTGAGATGTCTTGAGGATAGTCTATATTACAGTAAGACCATAACAACATAAGACACAGGAGTAGAATTAAATCATTTGGCCCATCGAGTCTGCTCTGCCATTCAATCAAGGCTGATCTATTTTTTCCCCCTCAATCACATTCTCTGCCTTCTCCTGTAACCTTTGATGCCCTTACTAATTAAGAGCCTATCAATCTCTGCTTTTAATACCCAATGATTTGGCCTTCACAGATATCTGTGGCAGAGAATTCCACAGATTCACTAAACTATGGCTAAATAAATTTCTTTGCATCTCTAGTCTAAAGATACATCCTTTTATTCAGAGTTTGTACCCTCTGGTCCTAGACTCTCCCACAACTGGAAACATCCTCCCCACATTGACTCTATCTCGGCCTTTCATTATTCGGTCGGACACAATGGGTTCCCCCCCTCATTTATATAAATGCCAGTGAGTACAGACCCAGAGCCGACAAATGCTCCTCATGTGTTAACCCATTCATCCCTGGAATCATTCTAGTCCACTTCCTCTCGACCCTCTCCAACACTAGCACATCCTTCCTCAGATATGGGCCCCAAAACTGCTCACAATTTTCCAAATGTGACCTGCTCGGCATCTTATAAAGCCTCAGCGTTACATTCTTGATTTTATATTCTAGTCCTCTCGAAATGAATGCTCACACTGCATTGGTCTTCTTCACTGCGGACTTGACCCGCACCAGCTCTCCCAATCCATTTGTACCTTTGATTTGTGAATCCTTTAGAAAATAGTCTATGCCTTTAATCCTTCTACCAAAGTGCATGACTGTACACTTTGCTACACTGTATTCCACCTGCCACTTCTTTACGCACTCTCCCATCGTGTCCAAGACCTTCAGCAGAATCTCCGCTTCCTCAACACAATCTGTCCCTCCACCTATCTACTGATCATCCACAAACTTGGACACTAATTCCATCATCCAGATTATTAACATAAAACGTGAGAAGTAACGGACCCAACACTGACCCACGCAGAACACCACTGGTAACCAACCAGAAAAGGTCACCTTTATTCCCAGTCTTTGTCTTCTGCCAGTCATGCTAGTTACCTTGCCTCCAATACCATGGACCCCTTTCTTGTTTAGCAGCCTCACGTGCAGTACCTTATTAAAGGCCTTCCGAAAATCCAAGTAAAAACCTCAATTTTTTCTCCTTTGGTGATCTTGCTGGTTTCTTCCTCAAATGGACTCTAAAATCTTGCCAACCACGGAAGTCAGACTAACCAGCCTATAATTTGTGTAGGAAGGAACTGCAGATGCTGGTTTAAACCGAAGATAGAAGATAAACAAAAATGCTGGAGTAACTCAGTGAAACAGTCAGCATCTCTGGAGAGAAGGAATGGGTGTTGTTTCGGGTTGAGACCCTTCTTCAGACCAGCATTTTATCATTCCAGTTCGGTTGCATCCAAGTGCTCTAGTCTCAGTAAGATCATCATTTGGCGAGTGAAGTGCCGGGTAACTAGAGGGTGGCTAATTGAGTTGATTGAAAGACATAGCATGGAAACAGGCACTTCAGCCCAACGGGTCAATGCCAACCATCGATCACCCTTCACACTAGTTAAGTTAACCCACTTTCTCATCTACCTATACCTTCTCGTCATAAACACCTGCTATGGTCAAGTTTCCCCATCCATGTCCTCTTAATGTGTATACCTCTTTCAAACATTCCTCAGCATCTTCTACTCCATAGAAAACAAGCCAAGCCTCTCATAACTGAAACATTCCAATTGAGGTGAACCCTCCTCTGCATCCTCTCCAGTGAATCAAGTCCATAAGTTCGGGTAGTGTCTTATTTACTGTACCTCTACCCAGAGGGACAGAGCTACTGCTGGAGGTCCCACAGAGGCCAAGCGTGCAGATTGTACACAGCGGTGGATCAGCAGTGGAGGACATCCACAGCATTACCAGGCCGGGCTGATCCCTGCAACACCAACCCAGTGCTGCCAGCAGGACAACGGGCCTTTACGGACAAGATAAGAGTCCAAGAACGTGAAAGCTGAAGGGCACAAGGTGGCGTCAGAAAAGTGGCACCTCTTTGTGTACTACCTTGGTGAAGTCTACTATTCTTACACTACAATCATTGTACTTTTATACTTATTTATGATTGTCCTTATGTATAGTATGATTTTACTGAATTGTATGCAAAACAAATTATTTTACTTTATCTTGGTACATGTGACAATCAAGTACCATTGAATCATCATCGAAATGATTTTCCACACAATGTTTTTTACTGTATCTCATGCGACAATAATAGTAAGCCAATACAGATACTTACAATTCAATGCACGAAACAAAATCACAATCCAGCATGCGCGGGTCCTTCACAGCGACAGATCCCTGGTACAGTCTCACTGACAATGGGCTGGGCCGGGGCTGCAGGTAGTCACCGGGCAAGGGGGAGACACGGTACCTGGTGGGAGCAAGAACCCCAGTTCATCATCGCCAAAAGTGTAAAGTTTAATGGGACAATCGCACAATGAAGAATATGTGTGGGAAGTTTCAGGTATTTTTTTTAAATTCTTTGCAGGAGAATCCTATACCTCATGCACGCTCCCGTCTAACTGGCATACCCTCTGGGCCCAATATTCCATCAGTACCGGTTCCGAAGGTGCTCAACATCTGACTATGGCAGAGAATTCACAGACACTTCTCCCGCTTGTGATCTAGACAGCAAACCCTCCTTCTTAAAGCTGTTCTTGACCCTCCCATCATCTGAAACCTTCCTGCATAGGACGTGTCCAGTTGTTAGAATTGTATAGCTTTTAATGAGATGTCATTTCATTCTGCTTCACTCCAGAGAACATCCAGACAAGTCCCACCAACCCAGGATTCGATCCAGTAAACCTCTGTTACACTTCCCCAAAACAAGAACACCGTTCCTCAGAGAAGGAGAGTCACAACACTGGGTGGGATCCCATCACAAATCTGTCCAGCTGCAGCAAGGCTCCTTGTTCCCTTCCAGTGAAGACCACCATATCATCTGCCTTTACAACTGCTGCCCTTGTTTTTACAGACAGGTGTATCCATCTCCCAGATGTCCACACCATCCAATTTCCCAGTCTTCACCATTCAGATAATCTGTGGCTGTAAAATCAAACCATGAATTATCTGGTCTGGTTTTACATTTACAATAGATCACCTCTTCTATATCCCTGTCACACTGTACCTGCCATGAAATTCCCCACTCACCCAACTAGTCTGAATAACACTGGAGCCTCAAGCTCATAATTCACAGCAACCTCACCCAAAGTTGAACCCCCCCCCTCCTAACCACGCATAATGACCGCATCAGTCACTCACGCACACTCACACCCAATCCCATCTCTGGCCACTTTCAGATTCATCTATCCTATGAGTCACATTTTCATTTCCGTACTCCATTACAACACAGGAAGAGGCCATTCATCCCATCATCCATACTCTGTAACCCTATTCTCCCCATATGTCTGACGTCTCCTCTATTGCCAGAGTGAGGCTAAACATAAAATTGAGGAGCAGCATTTCATATTTCACTTGGGCAGCTTACAACCCAGGAGTATGAGTTTTGATTTTTCTAACTTCAATTAACCACTGCATTCCCTCTCTCCATCCCGCCCCCACCAAGTCACACCAGTTTTACGTCTTCACCTAGTAAACAGCTAACAATGCCTTGTTTCCTTTATAATTTTCGAATATCTTTCATTCATTTGCTCTATATCTCTCTACATCATCGCCTACATCTCTCGTTTCCCTTTCCCATGACTTTCAATGTGAAGAAGGGTCTCGACTCGAAACGTCACCCATTCCTTCCCTCCAGAGCTGTACAGGTTTGTAGGTTAATTTGGCTTTGATAACATTTGTAAACTGTCCCTAGTCTGTACGATAATGCTAGTGTACGGGATCCATGTTTAGCGCGGACTTGGTGGACTTGTGTTTCCGGGCTGTGTACCTAAACTGAACTATTGGGCTTTCGAGAAGAAACCTGTACTCAAGTTGGCTTGTATACAACCACACAGCAGTAACAATGCCCTTTTGAAACAGTCTCTTAAGCAACTAGGAATGGGCAGTAAAAGCCTTTGCAGTGAAAACTTGGGTCCCAGCTAAATAAATGTTTGGTTGTATCATGGTCTGGTGTGGCAGTTCCAATGCACTGGAATGCAATGTAATGTACGAGACTTCCGAGTGATGAACTCAGCCTGGCCCTTCATGGGCACAAACCCTCCCAACCAACAAAAGCGTCTACAAGAGGTGTTGCCTTAAGAAGGCAGCATCTATCATCAAGGAGTCTCACCATGCCCTCTGCTCACTGCTATGGGCAGAAGATACAGAAGCCTGGTCCCTCACCACCAGGTTCAGGAACAGCTACTTTCCTACAACTATCAGCAGAATAGAGCAATGGAATTCTTGCACCACCATGGACTCATTTTCTAATTGTGTCTTGTTTTTTGCACACTGTTTTGTACAATATGTGTAACTTATGTGTGTTATGTTTTTGTGCGTATGTTACTGTGATGCTGCTGCAAGCAAGATTTTCAATGCACCTGTCCCTCACCATACTTGTGCATGTGACAGTAAACTTGACGTGATAACAAGTGAAGAAGGTATCTTCTTACAAAGCAGAAAGGGAATGGACCGATCAAAGTCCATTGGAAAACCTAAGAAAAGCATTTATCAAAATCAAATTACATGTTTTCCTTCAGAAGTTCCAAGTCTGTGTCCACTCCGATAAGAACCTCAATACAACTGCAGAACTTTAACCGAGACAGTAGAGTGCATCGTGCACATCCCAAATCTGCCACCTGGACACAGGAGAGGGCAGAGAATCACCAAATAATATTTTACAAACCGTTACACCTTCATGTTACTTCACCTGCAATTGCCAGAGGACGAAAGTAATCCTTTTATATTCTGTTCATCACATTAATGATACTGTACAAATGTATTTTGCAAAAAAAAAGGAGAGCAACTAGATGAACTCAGTGGGTCAGGTGGCATCTGTGGAGGGAAATGGACAGATTTTGTTTTGGGTTGAGATCATTCACTTGGACTGGACGGCGAGGTTGGGATGGGCACAGAGAGCAAAGGGGGTGAGGTTGGAGTGGGTAAGGGGAATGAGAGGTCAGGGTAGTTGATGTCATGTCGGCAGTTAGAAATGAAAAGGTCACGAGGGATTAAAAGCCAGAGGGAAGTGTCCAAGAGGAACAAGATTATAGGAGACAGGAGAAAGAGTCAACAGTAGGTGGGAGGAGAGAATTCCATGTCAGAATAAAATGGGCATTTAGGCAATGGAAGAAGAGCTCAAGATGCCGAGGTTGGGATTAGGGCTGAGAGAGCATATATATGGAGAAACTCAGTGGGCCAGGCAGCATCTGTGAAGGGAAATGGATAGTTGATGTTACAGGTCGGGGCCCTTCTCCAGTCGGACTTGTTCAGGTCCTCTAGCAGTTTGTTTTTTACTCAATGTCCCTTCATTCTTCGTCTTGAGGTGATGCTGTTCACCAGTCAAACTGCCACCAATGGATTAACCAGGTAACACGCAACCAATCTGACATTCAGATTGAAGAACAAACCAAAATATATCTCAAAATGGAAACTCAGCAAGGAGGAAATGAGTTTGGAGGAAAGGCGTTACAGAACAGCACAACACAGGACAGGTACATTGGCTGAACATTTAAACTGCAGACCTGCCTATATAGAGACAATAAACCTCCATTACCTGGCTGTTTGTGTACCTGTCCAAATGCTTCTTAAATGTTGCTATAATATCTGCTTTCACAATACTTCCATTGGTAGCAACTTCTTGGCAACTCTTGTTTTTTTTTTGGGGGGGGGGGGGTCAGAGAGAGGATGTGGGGAGAAAGGGGAAATGGGGGGGGGGGGGGGGAGGGATGTGTTTTGTAGAAGTTACTTAAAATTGACACAATTGAATCATACTGTTGGATTGTAAGCTCGCCAAATGAAATATGAGGTGCTGTTCCTCCAGTTTGCATGTGACCTCACTCGACAATGGAGGAGGTCCAGGACTGAAAGGTCAGTATGGGAATGGGAAGGGGAGATAATGTAGATAGCATTCAGGAGATCCAGTAGACCTTGGAAGACCTAGCTAGGTGTTCAGCAAAACGATTGCTGAATCTATGTTTGGTCGCCATGATGTCCAGGAGCCCGCAGAGGGAACACCGGATGCAGTAGATGAGGTTAGAGGTGCATGTGAATCTGTGAAGGACTGTTGGAATCCCTGAATGTAGTCGAGAGAGGAGGTATAAGGACTGGAGTTCAACTCCTGCAGGGAAATTACCTGGGGAGGGGGTAGTTTTGGTGGGAAGGGATGAGTAAACCGAGGAGTTGCAGAGGGAGCGGTCTCTGCGGACGGCAGAACGATTAGTGGTGGGATCACGTTGGAGGTGACGGAAATGTCAGAGGATGATATGTTGAATGCAGAGGCTGGTCGGTGAAAGGCGAGGACCAGGGGAACTCTTTGTGCGTCTGGGGGAAGACGAGGAAGCAAGAGCAGAACTCCGGGACACAGAAGAGACACGGTTGAGAGATCCATCTACAACAGACGGGGGGGAAACCACTGAGGATTGAGGACATCTCAGATGTCCTCGTATGGAACACCTCATCTTAGGAGCAGATGCAGCGGAGACGGAAGAATTGACAGTAGGGGATAGCATCTTTGCAAGCGGCAGAGTGGGAGAAAGTGTTGTCAAGATAACTGTGGGAGTCAGTAGATTTATAGTAGACATCAGTCGATAGTCTGTCCCCTGCGATGGAGACCAAGAAAGGGGAAAGAGGTGTCAGAGATAGTCCAGATATTGAGGGCATTCATTGTAGAAGTTAGTGGTGAAGTTAATGAAGTGCATACCCGGAACAAGGACTGTTAGATGTGACCAACAAAAAGGCAGGCATAGGCCCTTGATTACACCTTTAACTTGAAATTTAACCTTTAACAGATAATTAGATCCCATTTTCTCCTCACCTTACGTGCCTGCAATTTCTCCACCAATTCTACAACCAACTGGTATCGTTGTTTGTACAGCGGTGGAGAAAAGGTTATGGTCTCCATCGCTTCCGCTTGGTGACACCAGCAACCTGATCAAACACAAGAGCCACATGTGTCTCTGTAAATTGTGAGGGTTACAGTCGGAAGGAGTGTGATTTAGTCAGGGTAAGGTGGTACAGGGTATGAGGGGTAGAAGGGGGTAAGGAGTGAGGGTGTGAGGCAGGGTTCATGGAAAGATGGACAAGGTGAGGGGATACAGGGTGAGGATCCGGTGGGAGGTTGTGTGATGGGTTCAGGGTGAGGGGGTACAGGGCGAGGTACATGGTGAGGAGACGCTGGGAGGGGATGTAATGGGGTTCAGGATGAGGGGGTTCAGGGCAAGAGGGTGAAGGGGACCATCTGGAGGAGGTGTGTTGGGATACAGGATGAGAGGGTGTGATATAGTCTGGGTGAGGGGAAGGGGGTACAGGTGAGAGGATGTGACGGGGTACAAGGTGAGGGAGTATAGGGTGAAGAGATGTGATGGGGTGCAGATGTGGTTGAGTGGGAACTTGGTGAGGAGGGTACAGGGTGAGGGGGGTCAGGGGGTTCAGAGTGAGGGAGGGGGTCAGGGACAGTATGATGGGGGGGGACAGCTTGAGGGGGGGTTCAGTGTGATGGGGGGTGAGGGGGGTCAGGGTGAGGGGGGGGTCAGGGTGAGTGAGGGGGGGTTCAGGGTGAGGGGGTTCAGTGTGAGGGGGGGTTCAGGGTGAGGGGGGTTCAGGGTGAGGGGGGTTCAGGGTGAGGGGGGTTCAGGGTGAGGGGGTTCAGGGTGAGGGGTTCAGGGTGAGGGGGTTCAGGGGGGTGGGTGAGGGGGTTCAGGGGTGAGGGGGGTTTCAGGGTGAGGGGGGGTTCAGGGTGAGGGGGGTTCAGGGTGAGGGGGGTTCAGTGTGAGGGGGGGGGGAGAGGGGGGTTCAGGGTGAGGGGGGGGGGTCAGGGGGGTGAGGAGAGGAGGGGGGTCAGGGTGAGGGGGGTTCAAGGCATCAGGGGGTTCAGGGTGAGGGGGGGGTTCAGGGTGGGGGGGGATCAAGGGGGCAGGGTCAGGGGGGTTCAGGGTGAGGGGGGGGTCAGGGTGAGGGGGGGTTCAAGGTGAGGGGGGGGGTCAGGGTCAAGGTGAGGGGGGGTTCAAGGTGTGGGGGGGGGGTTCAGGGGGGTCAGGGCATCAGGAGGTTCAGGGGGGGGGTTCAGGTGAGGGGGGGGTTCAGGTGAGGGGGGGTTCAGGGCATCAGGGGGTTCAGTGTAAGGGGGGTTCAGGGTGAGTTCAAGGTGATGTGAGGGGGGTTCAGGGTGAGTGAGGGGGGTTCAGGGTGTGGGGGGGTTCAGGGAGTTCAGGGGGGTTCGGGGGTGTTCAAGGTGAGGGGGGTTCAGTCAGGGGGTTCAGTGTGAGGGGGGGGTGAGGGGGGGTTCAAGGGGTTCAATGTGAGGGGGGAGGGTGAGGTGAGGGGGTTCAGTGAGTGAGGGGGGGGGGTTCAGGGTGAGGGGGGTTCAGGGTGAGGGGGGGGTTCAGGGTGAGGGGGGGGGGGGGGTGAGGGGGGGGGTTCAGGGTGAGTGGTCAGGGGAGGGGGGGGGGGGGGGGTGAGGGGGGGGGGGTTCAGGGTGAGGGGGGGGTTCAGGGGGGGGGGGGGTTCAGGGTGGGGGTTCAGGGGGGGTAGGACTACAGAGACAGGGTCGCGGCTACGGGAGAGCAGGCGGGTGAAGCTGCGTCAGCGGAGGATGAGACTGCATTGCAAGAAGGGCCGTGGGGTAATGAATGGGGGGATTTCCGTACAATGACGAAGTTGAAGAATAATTCCGTGTAAAATGCGCCGCAAACTCATCCGAGGATTGACATCAGGCTTAGCTCCGGGCGATGACGTCTTTCCTGTCCAGTGATCATGGAAGTGACATCACATCCAACGAATGAAACGTCATCGGGAATATGACCTCAGCGCTAGATCTGATACGTCATTCCATGACGCAAACGCACCATCCAATCACAGCCGGCGCCAGCCCCGCCCCTACTTTGTCCCTAAACCTTTAATTCTGCAAATGAAGAAAGGTCTCGACCCGAAACGTCACCCAACCCTTCGCTCCAGAGATGCTGCCTGTCCCGCTGGGTTACTCCAGCATTTTGTGTATTACTTTAATTCTGCACTTTGCTCCCATTTTGGGGGTACAGGGGGACCTCGGGAATGCGTTGGTATTTACAGGGGGTTCCTAGGAATGTGTCATGTTTTTTTATAGAGGATCCCAGGAAGTATGTAGGCATTACAGGTCTAGTTTAGTGTCACGTGTACCAAGGTACAGTGAAAGTATTTTGCTGCCTGCTAATATGTCAGCGAAAAGACCATATGATTACAATCAAGCTGTCCACAGTGCACAGATACATGATAAGAGTAATAGTGTTTAGTGCAGGATAAAATCTGGTAACGATAGTCTGAGGATCTCCAATGATGTAGATAGGCACTCAGGGCTGCTCTCCCGTTGTTGATAGCATGGTTCAGCTGCTTGACAGGGTCCCCAGGAGTGTGTCAGTATGTGCAGGTGGTCTCCAGGGTTGTATCAGTATGCACAGGGGTCCTGTGGGGTGCACTAGTAAATGGGGAATGAGGAGAGTAATTGGAGTGTGTCACTATTTACAGGGGAAACCATGAGAATGTGTCAGTAATACAGACAGCATAGACACAAAAAGCCGGAATAACTCAGCGAGACAGGCAGCATCTCTGGAGAGAAGGAATGGGTAACGTTTTAGGTCGAAACCCTTCTTCAGACTGGTTAGGGGTAAGGGAAACGAGAGATATAGACGGTGATGTGGAGAGATAAAGAACAATGATATGAGAAGGAATAGGCTTCGTTTTGGGTCGAGATCCTTCTTCAGACTGATGTCCGGGGGGCGGGAAAAACAAAGGAAGAGGCGGAGACAATAGGCTTGTGGGAGAGCTGGGAGGGGGTGGGGAAGGAGGGAGAAAGCAAGGACTACCTGAAATTAGAGGTCAATGTTCATACCGCTGGGGTGTAAGCGAAATATGAGCTGCTTTTCCTCCAATTTGCATTGGGCCTCACTCTGGCCATGGAGGAGGCCCAGGACAGAAAGGTCGGATTTGGAATGGGAGGGCGAGTTGAAGTGCTGAGCCACCGGGAGATCAGGTTGGTTATTGCAAACTGAGCGGAGGTGTTGGGCGAAGCGATCGCCAAGCCTGCGCTTGGTCTCACCAATTTAGAGAAGTTGGCACCTGGAACAGCAGATGCAGTAGATGAGGTTGGAGGAGGTGCAGGTGAAACCCTGCCTCACCTGGAAAGACTGCTTGTGTCCTTGGATGGAGTCGAGGGGGGAGGTAAAACGACATGTAGCATTTCCTGCAAGGGAAAGTACCAGGGGAGGGGGTGATTTGGGTAGGAAGGGACAAATTGACCAGTGAGTTATGGAGGGAAAGGTCTCTGCAGAAAGCAGAAAAAGAGGAGATGGAAGATGTGGCCAGTGGTGTGATCCCGTTGGAGGTGGCAATAATGTCGGGGGATTATATGTTGTACTCAACGGCTGGTAGGGTGGAAGTTGAGGACAAGGGGGACTGTCCTTGTTACGAGTAGGGGGATGGGGAGTAAGAGCGGAGCTGCAGAATATAGAAGAGACCCTGGTGAGAGCCTCATCTATAATAGAAAAGGGGAACCTCGTTCCCTAAACAATGAGAACATCTCTGATGCACTGGTCTGGAATACCTCATTCTGGGTGTTAGTTAGCAAAAAACAATCAAAAGCTGGTGATAAGGGAGTGAGTGGATAATTGCATGAATAGATGGGAGAGGTTGATATTGTTCTGCTGGAAACCAGCATATGGACTCAAATGGTGATGAGTTTAGTGATACAGCGCGGAAACAGGCCCTTCGGTCCACCGGGTCCGCGCCGACCAGCGATCCCCGCACACTAGGGACAATTTTTTACATATACCAAGCTTTGGAGTGTGGGAGGAAATCGAAGATCTCGGAGAAAACCCACCCAGGTCACGGGGAGAACGTACAAACTCCGTACAGAACAGCACCCGTAGTCAGGATCAAACCCAGGTCTCCGGCGCTGCATTCGCTGTAAGGCAGCAAATTTACCGCTGCGCCACCGTGACCGCCAGTTTCTGGTGTCACTTCTGAGGATGTTTGCCAACATTGCTGAATCCCCAGATGGAGAACAATTCTGTACTGTAAACTCTCGTCCCGTTTGCAAGCCACACTATGACGTGTTGTGGAAGAATGTTTGTCTGTTTGACAAATCAAGAGTTAAAACTTGGTACTCGCTTATAATGTCTCCATTGTGCTTGCCTGTATGTTTCCTCACTGCCTATGAATGTACTTATCAGCAGCTGCAGATAACCGTCCCCTGCAAATATATTAAAAACTGCCCGTCGGAAGAAAGTAGCATGGTAAAGGTTATCACGTTGCCCTTGGTTGTTTTTGTACTTTTATATTCTATAGTAAATTAAAGCATGACTTTAGTCACGCAGACTCGTTTAAGATATCGTTGAATTACTTGTAGCAGAGTCTGGCTCCAGCAAACAGCGATATCACGTTAATAAAATCTCACAACCTCGAAGTCCGGTGCCGGCAGTGTTTCTTTCAGTAAATTCCCTGACACGTGTTGTGTCTTGTACTTCTGTACTCCCGAGGTATCCATTTACTTGCCTCGAACAGTGTTTGGAAGTGGGAGGTGGGGAAACAGGTCAGTAGATATGTGGAACAGAGGACCTGGAGCTAGGTGGGAGAAAAGGGGTGGGGAGACAGAGGCAGATAGAAAAAAGGGCAGATGGAGCCAGTAGAAGGACAGGGGGGGTAAAGATGGCCATAGGAGGAAACAAAGGCAGCCTGTGCTGGAATCTGATAAAAGGAAAGTGATTATGGGAACCATTAAGGGAGAGATGGAACGAGGCAGGAGAGGATCTGGTGGGTACAATGTGTTGATGGAACCAGGAGAGGGTGGCGGTGACAGCATACAAATGTAGGGGACCTTGAGTGGATGGCGAGGACTCAAGTAGTTTGGGGCATGATTGAACACATGGTAGATTAAGTTTAATGCAGAAACTGATGGGTGCCACTAGGGAGTGTTCACTAGGGAAAGGATGAGAGAGCATTGCACGGGACAGTTCTAAATGGGAACAGGACCAGAGAGATTGAAGTATTTGTGTTCAATGGAAGTGGCAGGGCAGTTAGTAAAATGTTACCAAAGACACCCAGAACACTGGACTTCAGGCAGAGAATACAAGAGTGAGGAGGTCATGATGAACCTTTACAAAGCAATGGTCCCATTTCAAGAGGGATGCAGAGCCCATTTCTGGGCACCACTTTAGGAAAGGTGAAATCTTAAGGAATATCCAGAGATTTACTAGCTGATTCCAAGGATGTGGGACTTCTGAATAAGGGTGTCAGTCTGTAGAAAGGCATCGACCCGAAAGATCGCCTATTCCTTCTCTCCATGGATGCTGCCTCATCCGCTGAGTTTCTCCAGCATTTTTGTCTACCTGGGACTTGAATTCTGTTGCCAGACTGAAGAAGTTGGGCTGTTTTCCTTGGAACCGAGGAGCTGGATTGATTTTACATTGAGCTAGCGCCGAGTTGAGTCAAAAGACCTCAGTCCCTGTTGCTGCCCTGATTCTGTGCACAGAGCCCGGGGTTATTCCCCTCCTTACTTTTGGGTTGCATTCAATTGTATGAAAAGTGCTATGCAAATAAAATTATTATTCTATTATCCCTTTTCTTTGTAAACCGCTGGTTAAGCAGGGTTGGGTTTCACAACAGCAACATCTCACAGCTGGTTTTAATTAAGAGATTGCAGAGCCAATGAGCACAGGGCAGAGTCACCCCTTCCCCTCTCCCCAAGCCTGCCTCTCCCTTGGACTGGGAACTGGTTAATCTTGCTTTCGTCAGTCAGAATTAAATGCACTCACTCAATCATTCCTTCAAATAGCACCCTGTAGTTCAAACAGGGGAGATGTAGTTGAGTGGAGTTGAGTGGTGGTAGGGATTCACATGCCATCCTGATTTACAATGCTGTGAGAAATAGAAAAACAGTAAAAACTATAAACATTCAGCACGTCATCAGTCATCAGCATCACGTCATCAGCATCAGTGGAGAGATGGTGCTGGGTGCATGGGGCGAGATACCAGGGGAAATGGTTGAGGCAGGTGCTTTATCAGTACAGTAAACTCTTGTTAAAATGGACCATGGGGGGGGCGTCAATAATCTGATTGTCCTCTCTCACAAAGGGATTATCATTGTATAAATATTAAAAACAAAGAACTACACGTTAGTAAATACATAAAAGGGACACAAAGTGCTTGAGTAACTCAGCAAGTCATGCAGTATCCCTGGAAAATATGGGTTGTTGACATTTTAGGTTCAGATGTTAATACTGGCCAAATTAATGAAACACCATAAAATGGAGGATCCCTGCACTTGTCAGAATTGCTTAAGCCTTGTCAGCTGAAATTTACAGGCTTTGGATGGTGCCAGCCAGTCTAGGCTCAGACTGGTATGCAGGATGGTGAGGGATCCAGATGTTCTCCTTGTTTCTCCTAAATTGATAAAATGTATAGCAGTTTTGCAAACAAACTTTAAATACATCATTTCAATTCGATCGCTGCAAGGGCATTGTAAATAGTATAAATAACGTTGCAAGATGGTCATCCTGTTAATTGATGATTGGTCAAATTTTAGACTGTTTGAATCCCAGGGCACATGTTTCAGTGATCATTCTTGTTTGCTTCCTTCAAATACAATGTATTCAAGATTGTATTATTAGGTTAAGGAATTGTCAATCATGTATTGTTATTAATAATATGTTTAATTGGTTTATAAAGTGACCACCCCCGTGTGGTTCGGCCCCTCATGGTTCGGAGACCTATAAAAGGTAGCTCCCACGAGGTCTGATGTCGATCTTCTGTTAGAACGCTTGGGATTGCATGACCTTTTGGAGTGTCTCTGCTTGCACGAGGTTAGAAGGGCTTGGCCAAGCAGATACAAGGATCGAACCCGCGGTGGTTATGTATAGTAGAGGGGAATTGTTATTGTGTTATTCAAAATATAGCTTAGTTGTGCAAGTGCTTGATTCAGTATTTTATTGAGTGAAACTAGACTGGGGGGAGCTTAGAACGAGCTAGTTACATTGGGAGCTCGCCCGGGATCTCAACAGACCCACAAACACAAGTTTGCGATTAAGGGTGTTTTGCTGTCTCGATCGCGAGTGCAGTTTTCGCATTGATTTTCGGCACTTCGCTAGTCGGAGTAGATCGATCATTCGCGGGCTTGGGAAAGGGTCCAACCAGATCAACCGGGGGGGGGGGGTGATAGCACTCCTTTGGGTTAGGGGCCTATAAAACCAGGGTGGGGGTTAGAGGCCCTGCTGGAGTTGGGTTGGAGGCCTTTTCCAGAGTTAGAGGCCCGAAACTATTGGTCGAAGCTGGTAGCCAATTTGTGGTTGGATTAAAAGCCCCCTCCATTGGGTTAGAGGCCCATAAAAGTAAGGTTGGGTTAGAGGCCCTCTCCTTTGGGTTAGAGGCCCGCAAAACTTGGGCCACAGGCCCAGCCCAGAGTGGATATCCGATTGGCGGGCTATTTAAAGACAAACTGGGTTTAAGTGATACTAAGCGGCAAAGTACTGCGTCACAAAGGGGAGACACCTCTATTCGCTACAAAACAGAGTGGGCATTACAGCAAGAAGAGGGGGGAACAGGAGAGAACAGGTAGTATTAGCAAGATTGAGGATAGGACACACCCACCTGAACAGCACATTAAAAATGTTGGGAAAACACCCTACTGGGATGTGTGAGGAATGCCATCAGCCGGAAACAGTTCAGCATGCTCTAGTTGCATGTAGAAGATATGCAACAGAAAGAAGAGTTTTGATCAATGAAATGAAGAAAATTGGAATGACAGATATATCAGAAAAGAACATTCTAGAGTATGGAGGGGAAGGAAAAGGAGTAAATTTGTTGTTTAATTTCTTGAGGGCCTCTGGCCTTATAAAAAGGATATAAAGTAAAGACATGAGGACTGTGGAGTGAAGCCAGAAGGCGGCAGCAATGCAACATTGTGGATGCCGGCTGCCGTAAAACTCCAAAGAAGAAGAAGAAGAAGAAAGTACTGTGTCATTGCTGGGGGTGCAGATTGGAAAGGCGCACTCCGAAAATCGGCATTGACTGTCAGTGTGAAGAGCCTATGCGCTGACACCCGGTACTTAGTAGGTAAAAAGGGAAACCCTTTGCTCAGGTGTACCTAGGTGGGTTAAAATCCCCGCCTGCGTGAGATCTCTGGATCCTTGTAAAACGGAGGAAGGAATCTTGAAAGGCATCTAGAATTCAGTGGTTAAAGTAAATTGGTCAGAAATACTTTAACCAATGTGAAAATTTCATGTTCCCAGAGACGTTCCATGCAAATTTTGAATTTGGATTAAATTCAATAATATTCAGTATGTAGCGGCACCTAGTGGTTCAGCCACTCTATGCGAATCCTCGGCAACCATTGGAAAGTCACGAGATACATGGGGGTGTGCCCTAGTATATAAGTCCTGACCTTCCCTCTCTCTCTCGCTCTTCCGCTTCCTCGCACTTCATGAGAATGTCCTGCCACCTCAGCAGGTGCTAAACCGAGCTCAACAACTACGACTATTGTGTTAAGAGTGCCAAACGTCCATGTATTTCCAACCTACAATGCCTGAATAAAGAATCCATTTATTCACGACGTTGGTGCCTCTACAAGTATCTCATATTGAGGTGCTGGTTAATTCCTAGTGTATATATCTGTCCTTCCAAGTTAACTTGTGTACAAATCCCTTGTAAAAACTGTAAAGATACCTTTCAGAGATATATATTTAAAAAGATTGTGAATCGATTTTGATTTTGAAGTGTACATAAATTTCTCTCCAGATTTATCTGGGCATAATAAAGCTTTGGAGTAGTAGTATATTAAGATTTCCAGTCTTGTATTTACTGTGTTCTGTGTGTTGTTTTTGATTAAAATTTTGCATGTTAGAAACTCTGTTGTGATATCGGTTCGAATTGGCTGTCGAGATAAATAGTTGATTAAGACTGCTATTGTAATTGGAGTCCAAATCGCGGCTGATCATCCAGGAGTTCGTACTCCCTCTGATTGAATGTTGATTAGTACCTGATAGCGAAGAGTAACTGAGAGACGGGAACCTGGTTTACTTGGTGAAAAGTACCCGGATGCGAAAGGTACCCCTAATTCTGAGAACTTAGAGTGGAGGGATAGAGGTCCCCCAATAGAAGTCCAGTCTAAGCAGGAGGAAAGTAACATTTAGGAGGAAAATTTGTCATTTAAGAAGTAGTACCCCTCAGCAAAGAGTACCCTAGGAAGGGGAAAATCTTCGGTATCAGAGGAAGGGGTTAACTGGTTGATAACAGCGCGACGCAGGATTTGCTTTTGGAACTGTAGTTACTGAATGCGATATTAGATATTTGTTCCCTGGAGTACTCTGATCTTTGAATGACTGAGGATTGTGCAAATTGTAAGGTTGAAAGTGTGTGGACCTGTGGGAGATAGAAGAATTTGAATAAGAGAGTATGATTGGTGGAGCACAAGAGTGAAGAAGTGCGAGGCTGCGCACACTTCGGGGGCATTAGCCACTGTTCAGGAACGAGCCTGATAAATTTAGGGATTAAAAGGAAAGAGTGAAGGACTTAGGAATTCTGTTGGGAGGCATGGGGAACAGTATAGACCGAGATATGATAGAAGATGCAAGGAGCCCATTGCAAATAATGTACAATGAGTTCCCTCACAAGGAAGAGAAATTAAGAGATTTGTCAGGAGCGCTAAATAAGAAATTAGGAACCAAACTATGGCCACCGGGGGCCGTTAGAACAGTAAAAAGGGATAAAATACATAGAACTAATTATTTGGCAGCATAGTAATAACAAACGTGCAAAGGAATTAATAGGATAATGGAGAAAATATTATGATGAATTGAAGGCGAATAAAGAAGTTAAGAGGATGGCGAGTTGGGATTATACGAGCAGTGAGAAAGAGGAACAACTTTTTTGGACAGTATCGGGCACCCCCTAGCGAACGGGAAGATTCATCTGAGGGTGAGACAATAATTGAAGATACCGAGATAGATTTTGATGTAACCGAAAGTTTACAAATTGAACAGATAGCCCACAGACAGTTCCCAGTTAGGGAAGTGCTGAGTATAGCCTTTGATTCGACCAGCGCTGTAAGCATAAGCAATCCTCGTGCCACAGATGTCCATACTCCGTGGAAGCCCCATTAAATAATAGCAGTACTCAACAAAATCCCTGATAGGAAAAAGTCACCTGCTGCCTTTATAGATTATTTAAGAACCACAATGCGTGTATATCATGCAGATTCCCGAGACCTAAGGGAGACCATACAACAAATAATTACTCCAGCTGAAAACACCAAATTTCTAGTAGCCCTAGGAAATCCAACATATGAAGCCCTGGCAAACATAATAGTGGAAGATAGTGCAAGAGAAGAGGCTATTTTAATGGCCGTCGCAAACACGTTTCAAAAGATAAGTGATTTAACATGAATTCTGGAGATAAAACCAGAAAAGGGTGAAGGGCCTGATGAATTTCTAGAATGATTTTCAAAATTATATATGGACCAATCAGGTGACCTTAAACTATCAGAATGGAGCAAGTTCCCCACAGTAGTGTGCCATCTTATTGAATTGTCGCCCCACTACAGTAGCTAACTAAATTAAGACTGGTAACAGGGACTGGTCTGAGAACTGCGCCAGTCAAATGGCCAGAGCTGTGAGAATGGCCAGAACTATTGGAAGGATGGTAGGAAACAGGAACATTATCCTGTAACTAGAAGAGAAACTGAACGTATGGTCAAGAAGGAGGAACCAAGCTCTGGCTCAGGACCATGGAGTCCTCAAATGTTAGCTAAGAATGGAATGGGAGAAATTAGAGTCCCAGACTACTCTAACATTGCAATTATACTCCCAATTTAGAACCCATTCCAATGGAACCAAGGGGCAAATGAAATTCAACCACATTACCTAATCAATGTTATACTTGTGGGGAATGGGACACTGGAGTCGAGCCTGTCCGACAAGAGAGCGAGTGAGAGAGTGGTAAAGAATTTCCAGGATCATGAAGAAATTAGGGGTCCTAGAGAATATAGAAATATCCAAAATCCTAGGAATTATAGGAGGTCCTTCAATTCAAGAGACTACTGGGACCTGAGAGAACAGAGAGAGAGCTGGCCCGAATGTCAGGAATCAAGAAGTCACACACCGTTTACTCAAACCAACTTACCAACTTGTCCAGGAATTGTGCACGTGGAAATATGACCCCTACTCTAGAACCCCCTCAAGTAGTTTACCAGAATAAAAGAATTGGATGCATTATCATAGTAAAAATTGAAGATCACACAAGTGAAAATTGAATTTAGAAATTTGAAAATAGTACTCCTATGTGGTTCGGGGAAAGATACTTACTCTGCTCCTAAATTTAGTTATTAAAATAATTTGAATTGAAAAGAGCTTATGGGATATACTTAAAATAATTAGAGAATTGATTGTTGACTTGGAATTCTCACCCATAGGAGGATAATCAAAGATGGGACAAGACTATTTAGTGGCTATCAAGAAAGGGACAGACCCTAACAGAAATCAGAAGTTAAGACATACCCTGGGAACACAAGGTGGTGGTGATGAGGTAGACTGAACATTTAGATAATGGGTTCCCCTCGGAAGGTCAATACTAACTTCCTCCCATCGAGGGGATTTATCGCAGTCGCTGCCTTAAAAAGGCTGGCAGTATCATCAAAGACCCACACCATCCTAGCCACACACTCATCTCCCTGCTACGTTCAAGTAGAAGGTACAGGAGCCTGAAGACTGCAACAACCAGGTTCAGGAATAGCTACTTCCCCCATCAGGCTATTAAACCTGGCTCGGACAAAACTCTGATTATTAATAACTATTTTCTGTTATTTGCACTTTATCAGTTTATTTATTCATGTGTGTATATATTTATATCATGGTATATGGACACACTTATCTGTTTTGTAGTAAATGCCTACTATGTTCTGTGTGCTGAAGCAAAGCAAGAGTTTCATTGTCCTATACAGGGACACATGACAATAAACTCACTTGAACTTGAACCATCCAGAAAGAGTTACTCAGTGGTAAAAGGAAACTAGATATAAGGAAGAGCCCCTATTGACCGAGAGCCTATTCAAAATATTAAGGACGGAATACTGGAAGAGAAGTCTATTGAATTAGAAGTACTAAAGGAATGAGTATTGGTATCAGAGTCGATGTATTTGACTGGTGGATCTAAATTTGTTTAACCCTTGATAGTAAAGTGGCTTCTATTATCAAGGTATAAAGAAATTGTCCCTAGATTTGTCATTCTTAATTGGCTTTATAATGAAATTGACAACATATGGAACTTGATTGATTAAATTTGAACAGCTGGGAATTCCAAAGGAATTGGATGGAATTGTGTTATCGACCACAAGCTGTGGAATTGGTGATACTCAAAATAATAAATTGAAGGCTGAGACTGAATTTGGTTGAATTGAAACATTCATCATGGTTTGCTTTAAATAAGAGTCACGCCTGTAGGGAAATCTGGACTGAACCCAGCTAAAATTTATATGAGAAACCATCATCAGATATACATTAAAGAACATCGTGTGATTATGGAGAGGGCTGATTAGTGTTGATCCTAGGATAGTAAAGAGTATATTCTGGAGCATAATAGTGATAGTGAAATAAAAGGGTTTGTGACTGACAGAATAGAAAAGTGGAAAGCATTAGTGCATGAATGGTAACTTGCTTTGTCACAAGTTTTGCAGGAATTATAGGCTATAGGTTCAACTATGGAAAGGGATAGAAGGATCAACAACACGGATGGAGGGAATTTACGCCCACGAAAACGAGAGAGGTGAAGACTGATTAGACAGAAATTTAGAAGCTACGCCCACAAAAACTTGGGAAACTTGATAAGATTCTGGAAGAAACATCATCTTGTTGTTGTTAATAGACGGAGAATGTAATAGTCACACATATGTATATCTGGTTATTTAGTTATCATAAATGATGGTTTATCATATATGATAAAAAGAAGGAATGTTAATACTGGCCAAATTAAAGACACCATAAAATGGAGGATCCCTGAATTTGTCAGCTGAAATTTACAGGCTATGGATGGTGCTAGCCAGTCTAGGCTCAGACTGGTATGCAGGACGGTGAGGGATCCAGGTGTTCTCCTTGTTTCTCCTAAATTGATAAAATGTATAGCAGTTTTGCAAACAAACCTTAAATGCATAATTTTGATTGGATCGCTGCAAGGGCATTGTAAATAGTATAAATAATGTTGCGAGATGGTCATCCTGTTACTTGATGATTGATCGAACTGTTGAGCCTTGGAGAAACTGTTTGAATCCTAGGGCACATGTTTCAGTGTTCATTCTTGTTTGCTTCCTTCTAGAAGCTTCTTTCAAATACAATGTATTCAAGATTGTATTATTGGGTTAAGGAACTGTCAATTATGTATTGTTCTTATTAATATATTTAATTGGTTTATAAAGAGACCACCCCCATGTAGTTCAGCCCCTCAAGGTTCGGGGACCTATAAAAGGTAGCTCCCATGAGGTCTGATGTCGATCTTCTGGAAGAACGCTTTACTGAGTGACCTTTTGGAGTGTCTCTGCTTGCAAGGGCTTGGCCAAGCAGATACAAGGATCGAACCTGCGGTGGTTTGGTATAATAGAGGGAATTGTTATTGTGTTATTCAAAATAAAGTTTAATTGTGCAAGTGCTTGTTTCAGTTTTTTATTGACTGAATCTAGACTGGGGGGGAGCTTAGAATGAGCGATTTACACAGACCCTTCTTCAGACTCTCAGTCTGGAACTGGGGCTGGAGTCTAGGTGAGTTGACAGCCCAGCCTGCTGGCAGCTGGAGAGCAGGAAATGGTTGGCAGTGGTGGTGGCAAGCATGGCCTGGAAGCGGCCGGGGAAACTGTGTGGGCCAGCAATGGCGGCAGTAGTTCTGGCCTGGAAAGCAATGTCGGCCAGTTGTGGTGTCAGCAGCCTGGTCTAGAAGCAGCCGGGGTGGCGTCAGCAGCCTGGCCTGGCGGTATGTTGGTAGGTCTGTCCTCTATAACCAAAATCCATTCATAACATTCATGCGCTTTGCTCATAGTTTCACCCCCTAACTGCCCCTATTAAACATCGCCATATTGTCAATCACAACTTATCTACACGTCATCACTGATCTCACCTAATCACAGATATACCCATCTTCCTGCCCATTCTTCCTTCATTCTCTGCAAATTAAAACAAACTTGTTTTCCATTTCCTAAACATTAACTGTTTCTCTTTCCACAGGCACCGCATGACCTTGTGATTATTTTCTGATTCCTACGAGACTATCTTTCACAAGAGGACATCGCCCTTGGCCATTCAGGAGTGATGGAAGGAACCACCTCACAAGAAACAATGGAAAACATCTCTCCCCTCAAAAAATAAAAATCAACATTAAGCATCAGCTGCAAGTTTCAAAATCAACTATTTATATATTTTTCATAAGACAAGGGCATAAATGATTATAAAAGCAAGGTAGGTGGAGAAGTTCATTCGATCAGTTACGATCTAATTGAATAACAGAACAGCTCTGAGCAGGTTCGTATATCCCTCACTTCTCCACAGCATTGTTTTGTTTTGGAAATATCATTTTCATCAATAGTATCAGTTAATGATACATCATATTTTATCTTTTACTCCTTTAGCCTCTCTCTCACAGACACAAATTGTCAGATTGGTGGATAATGATACTGCTAGCAACATGGCTTGTCAGGATCCAACTTAGTCACCCCCAGCTTTCTACCTGCGATGGTGTGGTGGAATCAAATTCCCACCGGGTCTGTGCAAAACCACAAACCATGGGCATTTCTTTAGCCCTTATGCTTACCCGTGTGCTAAGAGTGTCAGCCAGTTCAAGCATGGATTTGTTAACTTTTGCCATTGAGGAAAACTAATGATTCAGTCTCTGGTCTCTCCAATGATTGATTGGGGTGGGAGATTGCAACTTTCACCTGTTTTGACAAATGCAATCAACCCGGTGTGCACAATCAAATAAGATCACATAGAACAAGTTGTCCTACAACTTTAGGCTGTGCACGCCATACGCAAGAAGACGAATGATTGATTGTTTGGGAGTGAAGGAATCCTTTAACTGAACCAAAGATGGCTCGGTTGGTCATGACCTGTTGCTATGCAGCCTTGGGCAGTTTTGTGGTTTTGTAATCAATTATCTTATTTTCTTTAAGGGCTTAGAATGAGTAAGTTAAAAACAATAGTTTTGGTTGTATCTATGTCTGATAAAATACCTATTTTGATGCAAAACTAAGATGACAATATAGCCAATTGCAATGCAAGTATTTGTAAAGCATGAATGGAACACAGTAATTGAAATAATACTCAGAATTGTTATCAAATATTTTAACTTAATGAAGGTAATGATGAAAATAGGTGACAATCTTCAATTCTATCTACATGAGGTGAGAGGGGATCAACACTTAACCTGTCTCTTATCTGTCCAGATGCACAGTACATTTTGCAGCACGGGTCACGGGACAGTGATCAACAAAGAGCATGGAATTCTCAATCTTCTCAGGAAGAGCCAGAAACTCTGGCAGGACATCAAATAGGGTCACATCACTCTGCACCAGATGGGATTCAAACCTAGGATCTACTCATCATTCTGTTGCTCCTGTTTGAATATGAAAGAGTCCCGATTTCTCACCGCTAACTTTCAACCTTAGCATTTGGTGCTCCATTTACCAGGAGAAAGGTTCTACCACAAGAGCAGAGGATCATTGCACAAGAGCAGGGCTGCACAGAACAGGCAGGTAATGTTGTACACAGACAAAAAGACACAGAGTAAATACAATTCACTTTATCAAAGGGTTTTCATTCACAAAATGTGTATGCTTGGGCCATAGATAAAGTGGTAAATGAGGCCAACAAAAAAAAAAAACTAGATTTACTACCCCTCAAACACTGTTGATTAAAAGGTGACCAGATTATTGCCAGAGTGACTGCTGGAACTGGGACTGTGCTGAAATCTTGTATAATGTGCAAAGAAATCCAGCTTCCACACTTGGTTTCTGCTTCACCTGTAGGCACGCACACATAATCGCATACCACTTGGCAATTACGCACAGGTGCCCGTAAGAAGTCCCGTTATTTACTTCAAGTTAATACTTACTTATGTCATGGGAGACAGGGCAGTAACATATGAAAACATTTCAAATCCCGACCGCACTTTCAACTGCACCTTTTACCGACCATTGGTTTGTGCTGGACGAATATAGTCAAACTCCATTTATATTACACAGGATTTTGAATTTTCTCCCCACTTTGAGCAGCGTTTTGGGGGAATCACATCCCACGATTCACTAAATGAAAACCGCAAACCAGTGACCTTTTGGTTTAGGGGGGGGCAAGACTGCAAATAACAACCCATTGGATACATTGTCCACTGGTGAAGACACTGAGTACCCTACACATGTCAATGGTTTCAGTACTAAAAAACCTGCAGCTCATACATGTAGTCCTGCAAGTTACCAAAGTAAGGCAAACGTAGGTAAACAAGTATAGAAACAGAAACAAGATTTGTTAGAAATCCCTCCCTTCCCCAAACAATATTCTACTGTTTCATTGCGGCGTTCCGTTGCCAAGTCTGTCTGAGGTAGGGCTAACCGAAGGCGTGCTTGGCAACAGAAGCTAGCATCATAAAATAGTGCAGTAGTAAAAGTAACTAGACCAGGAAGAGGAGGCATCACCTCCGATGAGGTGGTAGCTGGAGTCCCGCGATTGGTCATGCTGCTTATTGTCAGGAGTAATGATTGTAGAGGGGTGGGGCATGGAGGGTGCCATTTTGAAAATAGTGCTGTCTTGAGGCCATGTACTCAGCGTAGCTGATGGTTATTTTTTCGCTGCGGTACCTGAGGAGAAAGAAACGGCAGTGCGTTAATGCAGGTTGTTGTGGTTAGTTTTTTGTTGTACAGACTAACGATCAGGTGCTGGTGCCAGCCACAAATGCATCTGTTGTCCCAAAGTGGGACATTGGTCAGGTTTTTAGTCATAACGATGCCCAAATTAATCCCAGTCCCATGAGAAAACCAAATCCACACTTTGTGCACTAGCTACTCACTGGAAGCCCACTGAAATATAAATGAAGTGCGTCAAGTGGCTTCTCTAATTCTATGCCACCTTTCACATCAATCCCATTATTTTAAAAGTGCTCAGTTATAGCTTTACAAACCCACACATGAGCAGCAATTTTTGATAAATATTTTTCTTGTACTTTTCATTCTTTCCTTTTCTGAGGTTGAGGTATAAGGCAGAAAGCCAACTGGAATGCCCAACATGTACTAACTCAACAGAAGAGAGACAATCAGCACTACTGTCCAGTTATTGAACCACCAATCATGAGTTCCTGGGGTCGGCTTCTTCTCCACATTTGCATCTGGAGGCCCTTAAAACCTTTCCATTGCAGAGAGCTATCACCGACCACTAGCCAAGATAAAGGTGTCTTTTCAAAGTGCTCTCACAATGCAGCCAGTGAATCAGCACGAAAATCGACATTCTGCAATAGTGCGCAACTGGAACAGACATGATGCCTCTCCCAAAGGCCAGCACAGACACGTGGGCCAAATGGACTCCTCCTGTTCTATGACAAGAGTATATAAAAGGTCCAAGCCAGTTCATAACGCCCATCATTTTACTTGCAAGTTAGAATCTACATTCATTACCAAGTAACCTATCCTGTTCCAACATGATATTCATCTATTCCAAGTTAAGGCTTGAAAAGATGAATGGCAGGTCACCAATGTGCAGTTAAGAGTTTAGCCAAAGGGTATACAATTCAGATTAGTCACATACACCAATGAAATTCCTTGTTCTTATGAAGCTCATGAGAGTACACAGAATACATAATAGTCACAACAACAAATACGACAAATACAAAACAGTGAAATGATACAAAGATTGTAATACATTCTGAAGTAGTGCAAAAAAAAAGCTCAAGTACAATAACAGAACGAGATAAGGTTACGAGTGAAATTATGTGACAGCATCCCTGGGAAAAGCATGTAAAATAGGGGATTGGTTCGGGAGTCAGATAGCAGTGGGGAAGAAACTATTCTTAAGTCCAGAGGTCAGGGCTTCCAAGTTCATGTATCTTCTCCCAGACAATAGCAGGGAGAAAAAGAAATGGCCAAGGTGGCAGAATTCGAGCAGTACTTCCTTATGAATTCCTGATGTAACACACTGTGAACATGAAGGAGAAAGTGATGAGCCTGCGACGGACTGAGCTGTTTTCTCTGTCCTCTGGAGGTTCAGTCAAGAGCTGAGCATATAGACCCTACTATAACTGTCCTCATTGGAACGTAGTTGTCAATGTATTTTTTAATTGAAATCATTGTCAATAGAGGTATACTCATCAAGTTGAATGAAGTGGCCTTGGACATGTTCCAGCTCACCGACTCATGGCAGACTCAGTCTCCCCAGACCATTGCCGTGTTACTCTCAGTGTTGGTGACTCTTGCTTCAGTTTCTGCATCACTAGCACAAAATGTCTGAAGGTTTTTAGCTGACACCTACTTACTGCATATAGCTTCTTTAATATTACAAAATTAACCCAATGCACTTTATTAGAAATGCTTAATAGAATATCTTATTATTCCCATTGTAATCCCTCAGTTAACCTACCCTACACTTGCTTCTCTCTAGTTCCCAAAGCATTCGCTCTGGTTCTGCGATGGCATTCTCACCTCAAATTCTCTCAGGCTGAAGTGTAGCAGTAATACAGTATTGTCCTACAGATGCTTTTTATTAAGATGACTCATTAAAATAACGCACCATCTGACTTTGAGTCCATGGTAATGATTGCCATGGTAATATTAAAATTACAGGGTTTTTACTCTTTCATGCAACACCAACTATCTGGACATTTATCTCTGTTGTTTTTTTGGATCAGTTACTTGCTTTATATGTATCAACACTCAAATGAATCACTTTAGCTTGGTGCTTTAGCATGTCCTCAAATTGTGAGCTGCACTATATAAATGAGTCCTTTCTTTAATGCTGAATTAGGTGTATCAGAGTCCTGTTACGTGACTCTTCAATGCTTCCGAGACAGGGAGTTGGAATTGCTTGAACAGCATTATACCACCTCAGATTTCATTTCTGAGGTCATTTATACAGCTTGCAATGTATAAAATCTGACAGTTTGGTAACCCAAAGGAAATAGCCCATTAAAAAACTATCGTATCCCTGAAAATTAACAAAAGTCCCACATACATCAGCAGCACATTGGTTCATGGTAGTGAGAGACAATCAAATGCAGATACCGTATGTGCTTATATCATATAGTGCTTTGCCTCTTACAACTGCTTTTGTGTAATGATCCAACCGCATTGAGTGAGCAAACTTAGGAAAGCACAGTACTTGGTGGAAACTGAGATAATTACAGAAAATGCTGAATAGGTTAAATCATTTCACATGACAGAAAAACAGGTGATAGTTCAGGTCAATTCACATAACAAAAACAAAACTATTTTTGGCTTCCCCTCTCAAGAATTAGTGATTCCTTCCCGAGAGAAGAGGCTAGACTAAGACTTATTTTCCCTGAAGGTTAGGAGGTTAAGGCGTGACCTTATAGAGTCTATACAATTATGGGGCATAGATAAGGTGAATAGCCAAGCTCTTTTCCCCAGGGTAGGGAGTCTAAAATTGGAAAGATTAGGTTTAACATGAGGGGGAAAGATTGAAGAGGGACACTAATGGCAACCTTTCCACAGAGGATGGTGGATATTTGGAATGTGCTTACCAGAGGATATGTAAGTGGTGGGTACAATAATTACATTTGAAATTTAGTGATGATATTTAGACTGGTACAGTGCATTCAGAAAGTATTTAGACCCCTTCAATTTTTCCACATTTTGTTATGTTACAGCCTTATTCTAAAATGGATTAAATTCTTTTTTTTTAAATTATCATCAATCTACACACAATATCCCCATAATATAAAAGAAAAAACAGGTGTTTAGAAATTTTTTCTAAGTAATTAAAAATAAATAGCTGAAATATCACATTTACATAAGTATTCAGACCCTTTACTCAGTACTTTGTTGGGGCACCTTTGGCAGCGATTACAGCCTCAAATCTTCTTGGGTATGATGCTACAAGCTTAGCACACCTGTATTTGTGTAATTTCTCCCATTCTTCTCCGCAGATCCTCTTAAGCTCTGTCAGGTGGGATGGGGAACGTCGATGCACAGCTATTTTCAGGTCCCTCCAGAGATGTTTGATCGGGTTCAAGTCCGGGCTCTGGCTGGGCCACTCAAGCACATTCACAGACTTGTCACAAAGCCACTCCTGCGTTGTCTTGGCTGTGTGCTAAGAGTCGTTGTCCTGTTGGAAGGCGAACCTCCGCCCCAGTCTGAGGTCCAGAACGCTCTGGAGCAGGTATTCATCAAGGATCTCTCTGTACTTTGCTCCGTTCATCTTTCCCTCGATCCTGACTAGTCCCTTATAACCATATGACTCTAACCCCAACCTCTCTACCTGGGAAAACCTGGATTTGTACAGCTGACATCTCGTTAGACTCCAATCTCTTCAAACATTTTCAGAAATAGCCTTACTGCGTTACTGACCTGGTGAGCTTGATTGCTTTCCTGAATTCATTTGTAATGGGAGCTTTGTAACCTCCTTTACGCAGAAGAGAGTCTATAGTCTGAATCTGGTCCCAGTCTGCAACACAAAAATGCAAATGCCACAAACAAAACTAACATCAGAGACACATCCATGTCTTGGTACCAGCTAAAACCTACAACATAAGTTACAATCACCAGATCAAGGGTAGGAAATAATTATTACAGAAAAATAAGCTACTTTCCTCCTTACACTTTCTCCGCAACTGGATTTATTTAGGGCAAGCTTCACAAACTATGAAATAACATATCAAGAAAAGATTATGGAAAAATGTGAGAAAGTGAACTGAAAAAAAAAAAAAAAATTGCAGATGCCGAACATCTGAAATAAAAATAGAAATTGGTGGAAACACTCAGTAGGTCTGCCAGCATCAATGCAGAGAGAAACAGAGTTTATGCTTCAGGCTGAAGCCCACGACAAAACATTTTCATCTATTCTGATGAAGGAACTGCAGTCCGAAACATTAATTTATTTTCTTTTTCCACGGGTGCGGTCAGACCTGCTGAGGTTTCCCTGATTTTCTGAAAGTTAAAGTTAGTTTCTTTTCACAATTAATGCATCCAGGTTGTAGCATGAAAACTACTGAAACTGAAACTTATGTCGGACTTTTCTATGGTTGTTGTACTTGTGTTTGGCGTGATTGCACTCTTGCATAGTACGATTTGACTGGATAGCACGGAAATAAAGTTTTTTCACTGTATCTCAGTAGACGTAACAATAATAAACCAATACCCCCAATCACTCTTCTTCCATCCTTCTTAAAACATTCCCACTGAAAGACAGAGCACCAAAAGAAAATGACCAAGCTGTTGTTCACACCTACCCTGTTCCTTGGCCACTTCCGGTAGGTATGTTGCTGTGCGTTTCGCCCCCTTCTCATTCATAAACTCTATCCGAATCCCATGTACTCCCACCTAAACATAGATTTAACTCCATTACTATAAAGATAACAAAGATTTCATTCAGCTCACTATTACTCACTATGCAAATATGGGCCCATTGCCCATTTTAACTTGGAACAAATCATAAAATTGAACCCCAATACAGAACCGATTATTTTCGGATCAATAGAAGACGGCTGTAAGCTGACTTTGTTCCAAAAGTGTCTCCTTAATTATGGCTTAATAATGGCAAAAAAACTTATACTTAAATTCTGGAAAAATGCACCCACACCAATGCTCAAAATGTGGATTTCAAATATGTCTGAAATGTCACATCTCGAAGATATGCAATTCGATTCGTCCTATCAGGCAAATCAGACCAATTCTTAAAGATTTGGTCTCCCTTTATCGACTTATTACAAGCATATGGTGCAACACAACCTTAGAAATTAACTGTTTCAGAACCGGGTGAGGGGTGGGTAAAAATACGAAGCAGGTATATCCCTTTTAATTTTTCTTTCTTTTCTCTTCTCTATCCTTTTTTCTTTTTTTTTTGTTTCATCTCTCCCTTTTGTTTTCTCTCTCGGGCTTTATATCACTACAGGTGCACAACCTTTTATCCGAAAGCCTTGGGACCAGACACTTGTCGGATTTCGGACATTTTCGGATTTCAGAATGGAAGATTTTTAGCGTATATTAGGTAGGTAGCGCGGGCGGCTTGAAAAGTCTGGAGCAGCTGCCTCCTCCCCGGAGACCGGGAGAATCATTGCATAAATGTTAGTCAGTTAGTTTGGAGGGATTTTATGTGGTGGTGGTGGTGTAGGGGTGAAGGGGGAAACTTTAATTCTTAGTCCACTACCTACCTGGTCGGCGACTCCCAACCTCGCGGAGCTGGGGGCTCCGTCCGGCCGCGGGCGGCGCCGGTTGTAGCTCCGATCCCGGCAACTCTACCCCTGGCTGCGAGGCGCTCCAAATCCAGCGCGGCCCGCGGCCGGACGTCCCAGCTCCGAGAATGTCGGGAGTCGGCGGCGTCGCAGCGCTGGGATACCAGCGGGGAGCGAGCAATGCCTTACCGGGTCGCCGTGCGGCAAGCTCCGAAGCGCTGTGGCCGCCTTCTTCCAACATTCGCGGAGCGTCGCTGGATTTGGAGCCGCGGAGCTGGGGGCTCCGTCCGGCCGCGGGCGGCGCCGGTTGGAGCTCCGACCCCGGCAACTCTACCCCTGGCTGCGCGGCTCCAAATCCAGCGACGCTCCGCGATGTTGTGTGTCGGCGGCCACAGCGCTCCGGAGCTTGCCGCACGGCGACCCGGTAAGGCATTGCCCGCACCCCGCTGGTATCCCAGTGCTGCGACGCCGCCGACTCCCGACATTCGCGGAGCTGGGGCGTCCGGCCGCGGGCCGCGCTGGATTTGGAGCGCCTCGCAGCCAGGGGTAGAGTTGCCGGGGTCGGAGCTACAACCGGCGCCACCCGCTGCCCCACCAGCCACAGCGCTGCGGAGCTTACTGCACGGCGACCCGGTAAGGCATTGACCGCTCCCCGCCTCTCCGACCAGGTAGAGGGCTAAGAATTAAAGTTTACCCCTTCACCCCCCTTCACATAAAAGCCCTCCAAACTAACTGACTAACATTTAAGCAATGATTTACAGATGTTTAAGCGTCTCCCGGTCTCCAGGGAGGAGGCAGCCGCTACAGTAGTACAGACCTGGGTTGACCGTGGGTCGTTTTGGGTCAGGTTTGGCGCCAAACGCGAGCTTTGGTGCGCAGACGACATCTGGAAAAAATGGCCGGTTTTCGGAGCTTTTCGGTTTCTGGAACACCGGATAAAAGGTTGTGCACCTGTACTTTATTTAATATTCTCTTTCTCTCTTTTTCTTGCTTTTGTTACTTTTTTTTTACTACTAAATTTAAAACAGGAAGTTGTACATAAAATGTATTATGCTATTCATGTTTTATATTATTGTACATTGCTTCTAATAAAAATATTTTAAAATAAATAAATAAATAAAAGTCGAGAGAGTGAAAAAGCAGACAGAATGGACACTAACTTCGAACCAAGTAGGTTCTGTGATGGTTCATGTTGAATGGAACAATGAGCAACTGAGATACTTAAGGTGTTTCACAAATATGATGATCAGTTAAGGTACAAGCAAATGCAAAATAATTGGTCCCAACTTATTACCATTCAAGCAAGGATTTTGAAAAAAAAGTTTAGATCCTAGTATAATTTAGATGGCCATGTGTTGAACCATTGAAACCAATATCTTTCCTGAAAAATGTGTTGAAATCTAAACTCAGTTCTCACATGGAGAACCTCAAAGGTTTTGTGTAAGTAAATATACCTTATTTTTGACTGACTGATGTCTCAGCCACTTTTCGGATTGCTGTTGATCTGTGCGCAGACACCCAATGCTGATCCACACCACCGAATTACTAATTATATTCTGATTGGTCTCAGATCCAAAGTAGACACTCACACTTCACTTCATTGACCATAGAACTGCCTGCTTCATGATGTCCTTGTGTGACTGCGTCCTCCCATTCACGCATCTTACATTTTCACTGTGAATTTTGATTTGGATCATTTAAACTTTAAATAGCCATTTATTTATCAGCCAGATTCAATTTCTTTCACTGCCCAATTTGATTCAGACAACAGTAGGCAATTTTATTAGCAGCATTGAAAAACTTACTCTGAAGTCGCTACTGTCCCGATGCATCAGACTCTCACATGTCACATCGGCCTGGTGAGTTGCTGCTGTAACTCCCCCAGCCCCACCATGTCTTGATTAACCCTCAACACCACTTGTTAGAAGGTTAGGAGGGGAATAAGTAGGGAAATTGGTGATGAAAGCATTGGTTTAGTGCATGTAAAATCCAGAAGACAATGAAAGAAACATCAGCAAACAGAGTATTAATTGAGTAAATGCAATACGATGGTTAGGAAGGCTTTGGTTTGAAGTTTGTACCAATTTGAATAGATTGAAATCGATACTTGTCACTAAACATCTTGATTCCTAACACTTTTCAAGATTGCACAAATATAGAAGTGTGGAGGATAGACAATTTATAAATGACCGTATGTCATTACAAGTTTTACATTATGTGTAAGTCAGTAATCTAATTCTTACCTGCTTTAAACTGGCAATTATGCAATATCCATTAAAAATTTTGAAAAATGCAAAAACTGTACGCTATTTTAAAAGATATTTCTGATAATCAATTTGTTACTGAATTTGGATGATCAATGAAGAAAATATATTAATGTCATTGATGACGAATGTGAAGTGTAATTGATGCGACGTGTATTAATAATTATTATGGGCTGATAAATCAGGGAATGCAGCTGCGGTATCAGGTGGCTACAGTGCAGTACAACATTTCTTGCCCTTTCTAGCATATCCCCTTCTGGAAGTGAAAACAGGCAGCTACTGATTGGGAGGGAGTCCTCCTATCCATATTTGGCATGGCAATAAACACACACTTCATTCCACTTTGCAAATAACCTGAGAATACAACGTTCAGCATCAAGGATCTCCATCTTGTCAGTATTTTGGCTAACAATTTTAAGAAAAACATCAAAATGTTAACCCCTCTCCTCTGTCTGATGCTAATCCAGCTATTGTACAACTCCATAATTTTTCTTGCGTTAACACAGGATCTGAGACATTGAGGAAATGGTTGGTAAAAGCTGTATGGTTAACTAGTTGAATGGATTTATGAAAAAAGCTATCTTCACACTGCAAAATCCACAAAGTAAAGTAAAAACATGCGTCTTATTGGGTCAGTAATGGCTGATCTATCATCTTCCAGACGGGGAGGGGAGTAATCAATGGGAAATAAATAAAATATCAAATCTTTCGACAACCAATGGGAAATAAATAAAATATCAATCTTTTGACAATCGATTTCGACAAAGGCTTGTCTGATCAGTGTGCAGTCTAGGAGTGGATAAGCAAGTTTTCACAAGCACAAGTACAAATGCAGACAGTCTTGTAGATAGTTCCTGTGTTCCTTTCTGAAAGGCTGCATTCTTAAATGCAGAGAACAGGTGAAACTGGTTTAGTTTACAGATACAGGATGGAAACAGGCCCACTGGTGCACTCCAACCATCAATCACCCAGTCACATTAGTTCTATGTTATCCTGTTTTCGTATTCACTCCCTACACACTTGGGGCAATTCATAGAGGCCAGTGAACCCGCACATCTTTGGGATGTTAGAGAAAACCAGAGCACCCGGAGGAAACCCACGCAGTCAGTGGGAGAATGTGCAAACTCCACATTGACAGTGCCCAACGTCAGGATTGAACCTGGGTCTCTGGAGCTGTAAAGCAGCAACTCCATCAGCTGCGCCACTTCATATGTTCATGAGCGCTTGTGAAATATCAATATGGCATTGAATAAGGTTATTTGCCACTTTCAAGGAACTATGTACCTACACTCCTGGATCCCCAAGGCACACCACCAGTCACAGTCCAAGAAACAACCTCCACCATCAGCTTCCTTCCATGAAGCCAATTGCCTATCCAGTTGGCTAGCTTTCCCTGGATTCCTTGCGCTCTAACTTTCCAGAGCAGCCTATCATGCGGAACCCTATCAAAGCCTCACGGAAGACCATACTGACAGCATTTACTTGTGTTGCCCCTTTCAGGTACCTATGGGCAGTGGTCACTTTTGTGGCACTAATCACGATTGCCAAGTCGTTCTATGCCTGAACGATACCCAGGTGTTTCTGATTCCAATCAGTTTTAATGGGGGGGTCCTTGATGCTACACTTTGGCAAATGGCGCCTTAATGTCAATTTAATCTCAGCTCTGAAATTCAGATATTTTTCTATGTTTGGATCCCCCCTAATCTGCCACATCATTAACTGACCATCAGCTACGAGTAAGTAGTGACAGCAGTCTGGACAATGTTTTACATGGTCTTGCTAATCATGAGATTGAACCCATGGGAAAGGTTAATGGCCAGCTTGGATTTGTCCTGCTCATTGTGCAAAGTACTGGACAATTTTCTACAGTGTCGAGTAGGTTCCAATGATGTAGCTGTACTGGAGCAGCATGGCTAGAGGTGTGGCTAATTATGAAGCACAGATGCAGGAATTGTGAACATTGGTTAAAATAGATGATTCTGTGAGTACATCAGTGTTAAGCTGGTTTTGTTTGCCTCATAGCAGTTTGAAGTAACTATTGCAATTTCAGAGGCAGTGAAGAGTCAACCGAGGATGAGAAATCACAAATAAATCTGGCAGATTAAGTATGTCAAATTTCCTTTATTAAAGAACCAGCAATGAATGATGATTGGTAAACATTGCCCAGCATGGCAGAACATAAAGAGTATAGAGAGTTAGAGAAAGGTTAAAAGCAGGACCTCAAGGACTGTAATCACTGAATTACACCCAGTGTGTTGTTGGTGATAGAAATAGAAGAATAGGTCAAATGAATGCATGGCAGAATAGATTGTGCAGTGGGCAAGGATTCAGGCTCTTGGTCTCCAATGACTGACAAATTAACACTGTAGCACTACAGAAATGCACCACAGCTTGGGACGGCAACTGCTCTGCCAAAGAGCATAACAAATTGCAGCGAGTTGTGAATGTAGCCCAGTCCATCACGCAAATCAGCCTCCTCCCCATCCACTCCATCTATATGTCACGCTGCCTCAGGAGAGCAGCTAACATGAATAAGGAATACTCACAGGCAGATAAGAAGCTGAGGACAAATACTGCAGTCAAAAGAAAGCAAGATTAGTCTTGGATAGCCAGGAGCACGGCATGTGTTTCAACACAGGCTCTACACGTAAAGTGGACGAACTCGGGACATGGATTGACATAGAGCACGGGGGATATTATAGCCATAATGAAACATGGCTGAGAGCAGGATAGGTCTGGCAGCTCAGTGTTCAAGAGTACAGATACTACAAGGTCATTGCGTAAATATCTACAACATCTTTAGCTACAGGTGAAGTTCTAAAAGACTGGAAGATGATTAATGTACTATTATTTACTAAGGGCAGCAAGGACATGCCAGGGAACTTCAGGCCAGTGAGCCTGACATCAGTGGCAGGCAAGTAACAGGAAGAGATTGAGAAGGATGGGATCTACTAACATGGACAGACAAGTACTGATTTGAGATAGTCAGTACGGCTTTTTGCATAGAAAATTGCATCTCACATACTTGTTAGTTTGTTGAAGAGGTAACGAAGAGGATTGATGAGGCAAGGCAATGAACGATGTCTATACAGACTTTAGCAAGGTTGTAGGCTGGACAAGATTGTAGATTGCATGGCAAAAGGCTGCATTTTGGATGCCTGTGTCTAGTGGTGTGCCATAGGCCATAGGGATTAGTGTTGGGCCAATTGTTTCTCATCATTTTTATGAACCATTCAGATGAGAATGTTAAAGGCATGGCTAGCAAGTTAGGAGATGACATTAGAATAAATAGCTGGTCTTGTAGACAATGAACAAGGTTATCACAACATGTACTGTGGGATTTTGATTGGCTAGGTAAATGCGCCAAGGAATGCCAAATAGAATTCAATTCAGATACGTGGAACGTGTTACATTTTGGGAAGTCAAACCAGAGCAGGACCTTCATGAACGGTAGGCCCCTGGGTTGTGTTTTAAGACAGAGTACAGGTACAAAGCTTCCCTGAAAGTGTTGTCACAGATAGACAGGATGGTGAATGTGGCACTCAGGTTATTGAGTTTCAGAATTGAGATGCAGTTGTACGAGATGTTGTTGATGCTGCACTTGGAGCATTGTGTACAGTTTTGGATGCGATAGAAAATATGTCATTTAAGCAGGAGAGTGCAAAAATGATTTATGAGAATACGCCCAGGACTTGAGAGCCTGAGTTACGGAGGGAGGTTGGGCAGACTAGGACTATATTCCGTGAAGCATAGGCAATTGAGGGGTGACCCAATAGAGATGTATACGAATAAGATGAATACACACAGTTAGTCCTAGGGATGGTGAAATCCTAGGGAGGGCATTGGTTTAAGCTGAGAAGGGAAAGATTTGAAAGGGACCCAAGGAACAACTTTGCAGCATACAGCAGAGTGGTGCATATTACAAAATATGCACCACTACCAGAAAATAGCTACCAGAAAAAGAGATTGAGACGGGTCCAATTAAATGATACTTGGAGATGTAAATTGATAGGAAAGGTTTTGAGGGATAAAGAGCAAAAGCAGGCCAAAGGGCCTGTTTCCGGGCTGTATTTATAACTCTTTTCAACAGGGGCATTGTTGAATCTTTCACATACCCTTGACAGGACAGACTGAGTTTCAAATACTTTCATCCAAAATCAACCATGTGAGTATTGCCTGGTACTGCACTGGTTTGCATGCTCAACTTTGTGTGATACACAGTATGAATCCAGGGCAAGAACCCCAGATAATGAGCTAAGGTTAACACAGCTAGTGAAATGCAACCAGCAAACTGCACATTCTTTAGGTTTCATATAACTACAAATTCTGAAAAGGTTATAAAATATGTGTCCCCTTAATGATTGACAAATAGAAATCCTATGAGCTGGTGCAGATTTTCTAGTCGTTAGTCTGTGATGGATTTCCATGCACCAAAATAAATATTACATAATAGCCCCATCTGAACAGCACACATGGCAGGGCAGATGCACAAGGGCAAGCTCCAGCTTTTTGTCTTAACACCCAACCTCCAGTCGCCAATACTCCCTGTTCAAAGCCTAGATGCACAGAAAGCCAATTTGTTTTCCTAAAGAAAGCTACCCAAATTCCAGGATCTTTAATCTGGAACAAATTAGCACCTTCAAAGGGAAATTGAGGACACAGGAGAAAATTGCATCATTTGAATTATTTTCTATTCAATTTCAAACGGATTGCCCCTCCCAGCCTCCTGTGGTGACAACAAGTTTGAACTGGAATTCCATTACCTCCCAGTCCAGGTAATCGCTGGCATCCTCGAAATTAGTGAGCAGCGAAACAGAACAGAAGAGTTTGGGAAGTTCCTCGCGAGTCAGCGGAGGGAAGCGACTGTCCTTAAGGGCACTGTGAGAAGAGAAAGATACCGATAAAGTTCGGACATTTTAGAAAGCCGATGGATTACCTCCCACTGTGCTTGAAGGAGAAGCTCAAAATCTGTGACATGTGGAGTGCAGGTTGTTATCAATACCATAAGATCAATGAATGTTAGGAATTCAACAATTTCTTTTAATTACAGTTCTTATCAAAACAATAAAAATCTCACACAATAAACACTGGTTGGGACCCTTCTTCTGACTGATGGATTGGAGGGAAGATAGCTAGTAGGAATGGGGAAGGGGTGGACAAGAGCTAGCAAGTCATTTGTGTTTCCATTCAACTCAACTAGTTTGTGTACTGTATAAACACTACTGCACGTTTTGCTAACACAAAACAGATATGAGAGTACATTTCCCTGCTGGGTCGACAATGTCTTTAAGTCCTCATCTTGGATTAGTTTCCATTTTTTATTGATGATTTGAGAGTCCTTACCTGGTAAGTGTGTATTCCCTGAGTCCCGAATGGAGATTCATGGCAGAGAAGGTCCCAATGCAGCCTCGCAGGCGTTTATCTCGGCCCATCTTCCATGTTACAAACAATGGGCTAGAAAACACAAAGCCATTCATTCCTACATAATAGAATCAGGTTTTATGGACAACCCACTGATACCGACTATTGCACAGATCTGTCTAACATGCAGGCAGGAAGCCCAGTGCTTTGAAATCAGAGGATAAATGTGGCCCCTCAGAATATCAAGTTCCTTATTTTTACCTCAGCATTTGCACAAAGAGAAATCTTGCCCATAATTTGTTAGATATTCTGGGCATATCTCTTCATCCCTCATTCTTCACGTTAATATCTATAAAGAATCTAGGAATTCCGAATATTATTCATTATACCTTGCAGCTAAGATATTACATGGGCAAATTATGTTGTGGTAATACCGGCATTCTGATAGCTCAGGTAGCTGGTTATAATCAACAAATATACACAATTATTGTCCAGTACTGCAGATAGTTTGATGCATGAGAAATCTTGGTAATACAATAATTCCATAAAATCAAATAACATGGGAATTCTCAAATAATGTACAAAACTGGAAATAGTTTGGCAACTTTAACACATACACCGTTCTGATATTTGCTGCCAAATGTCTAGATCTGGCCCAATGTATCAAAGTAAAATGAGTCTCTCAAATAATCACCATGTCAAGCAGTCATGTTCTAATATGCTGCGCCCTGGAATTGCTTCTATACATGATCATTTAGAAATATTCCACAGTCAGGTGTTACTTTGAACATTCTGTTATGAATCCTAACGCCTGAATATTCCGGTCTGGCCACAATTCCCATATGTTATGGAACTAATTCTATTGGCCTAAATATTACTGTACTTGCTTTGAAGCCCAGTTATTTCGTACCACATATTTCATCGGGATTTGGATCATGCTATGCTTAATACCTGGGGGAGAACAATTAACACTAATCAGAAATGTACCTTTTGTAGACTGGAACCAGTGAACCCTGTGGCTTCACATCAAATATTGGTGGGGACAGGCTGTTACATCTACAATTTGATGTATCATTCGATAACAGAGGATTAACTTTATGCAGTAATTAGGCACATTGTTCAGAATTTCTAGAATTAGATGCACCAACTAGATATCCCAAAATAAAATCTGCTAATATGAACATTAAAATAAGCAGATACAGCTAAATTCACAACACTCCTCGAGCCTGCTCTGCTATCAATAGGATTCTGCTGATCCCACAGCTCAAATCTGCTTTCCCACCAGTTTCCAGCAGAGTCCCAAAGCACACTGATCTCATCCTAAAATATACTCGATGACTTAAGCATCCACAGGCCGCTGTAGTATGGAATTTCACAGATTTACAATAGCACGAGATAACTTTCCCAGACCCATTTTGGTGACTCCATATTCTGAATATCCCCCTCATCTCCCTTAGAGTCATAGAGTAATAGTGATACAGACCCAACTCGCCACACTGGCCAACAATGTCCCAGCTACGCTAGTCCCACTTGCCTGCTCTTGGCCCATATCCCTCCAAACCTGTCCTATCCATTAATCTGTCTAACGCTATCTTAAACTATGGGATAGTCCCAGCCTCAACTACCTCCTCTGGCAGCTTGTTCCATGCACTCACCACCCTTTGTGTGAAAAAGTTGCCCCTCGGATTCGTATTAAATGTTTTCTCCTTAACCTTGAACCTATGTCCTTGATTCTCCTACTCTGAGCAAAACACTCTGTGCATCTGACCGATCTATTCCTCTCATGATCTTGTATACCTCTATAAGATCTCCCCTCATCCTCCTGTGCTCCATGGAATAGAGACCCAGCCTACTCGACCTCTCACTATAGCTCACACTCTCTAGTCCTGGCAACATCCTCGTAAATCTTTTCTGAACCCTTTCAAGCTTGACAATATCTTTCCTATAACATGATGCCCAGAACTGAACACAATATTCTAAATGTGGTCTCACCAACGTCTTATACAACTGCAACATGACCTCCCAACTTCTATACTCAATACTCTGACTGAGGAAGCCCAAAGTACCAAAAGCCTTTTTGAACACCTTGTCTACCTGCGACTTGACCTTCATGGAACCATGCACCTGTACTCCTAGATTCCTCTGCTCTACCATTTACTGTGTCGGTACTGCCCTTGTTCGACGTCCCAAAATGCAACATCTCACACTTTTCTGTATTAAATTCCATCAACCATTCTTACGCCCACCTGGCAATCTTTCACAACCATCTTCACTATCTGCAAAACCACTAACTTTTGTATCATCAGCAAACTTACTAATCTTGCCCTGTATGTTCTCATCCAATCTCATGACAAATAGTAATGGGCCCAGCACCGTTCGGTGTGGCACATCACTAGCCACAGGTCTCCAGTCCGAGAAGCAACCTTCCACCATCACCCTCTTCTTCCTTCCATGGAGCCAATTTGCTATCCATTCAGCTATCTCTCCTCAGATCCCATGCGATCTAACCTTCCAGAGCAGCCTACCATGCAAAACCTTGTCGAAAGCCTTACTGAAGTCCATGTACACAACATCTACAGCTCTGCCTTCATCAACCTCTTTGCTCACGTCTTTAAAAAAATCAATCAGATTTGTGAGACACGACCTCTCACGTACAAAACCATGCTGACGATCCCTAATCAGTCCTTGCCATCCAAATGCTGGTATAACCTATCCCTCAGAATACTCTCCAGTAACTTACCAACTACAGATGTTAAGCTCACCGGCCTATAGTTCCCAGCATTTTCCCTGCAGCCCTTCTTGAAAAGAGGCACAACATTTGCCATCCTCCAGTCTTCCGGCACCTCTCCTGTATTTAAGTACGACTCGTAAATTTCAACCAGGGCTCCCACAATTTCCTCTCTAGTTTCCTGCAAAGTCCTCGGATGTATCTTATTAGGCCCTGGAGATTTGCCTACCTCCAAATACGACAGTACCTTCAGTACTTCTTCGACGGTAACCCTGGCGGCTCAAGACACTTCCAGTGACTGCTCCAATCTCTTCCGTCCTACTGTCTTTCTCCTCGGTAAATACGGAGGAGAAATACTAATTCTAAAGGAATGTCCTTTTATTCCGAGGCCATGTCGTCTGGCCCTAGACTCTCCCACTTCTAGAAATATCCTCTCCACATCCACTCTGTTCAGACCTATCCACTCGAAACAAAACTGGTATTACTCTCCCAATCACCATCCAAGTACATTATACAAAACCAAAACCTGACGTCTGCTGTCAAGCGATTATGATTAAGTGAAACAAAATGCCATTTTCAAAACAACTGGATCATGTCACCTATGAATATGGCTTGGTTAATTACTGCATGCAGCTTTTGTTTATTGTAAAACAGGCCACATTTTATTTCCTTCCACTTGCGGATGTTGATAGCACAAAGTAAAAAATATCACCAGACCAGTGCCTGGAGTAGACAGCATGGAGATTGCTGAGAGTAAAAATGTCACAAATTTGACTGAGTTCCTGTGCTCTTAGAAATTTAGCTCTGAAAGGTCTAACCTCAGTCTAATCAGTATAAATAAAATCGACCAGAGAGAAGGTTTACAACTGGACCTTTCAATGTCTATTTTGATTCCAACTTTTCTTCCCTGTACCGAACTAGAAAAACAAATGAAATTCCGACATAGATTTAAAATCAGAATATTCAAAGCTACAGCTTGGAGTCAGTCTAGATTTTCCACTAAAATAATGAGGTGGCCAGATGCTAAAATGTCCCATTAGATTAAGAACAATTACAGCAGGCACCCTTTGTGCTATGAGCTTTCCTTTGGAAATTCTGTACCGGATTTCACGAATGTTCCCAAACTCAGACACTCATGATCAGGAGTCTGAACCTTGTCTCAATCAAATCCTAATTACAACACATACTACAATATGCTGCAGAATGTAGTGCATTAGAGAGGCAGTGCAGCATTGCTATGATCTTAGATGAGATAATAAACCAGCTCACTCAGTTGAATGCAAAAGAATTCAAGTGTTACTTGATCCATTGATTATTTGTCTAATTCACAATCTGTGGGACTTTATCAAAGTACAGTAACTGCACTTTGCATCAACAGTGGTCATGGCCTGTGTTGGAATGGATTGGACACTACATAAATAACAGTTCTAACCTAGTCTGCCTATTTCCCCCAGAAAAGTGCAATGGAATGTCATTTCTTTCCAGATGTCAGGAACATGTCCTCCTACTTTCTCCCTTACTCAGTTCAATGCAGTAGGTTTGCACAACATGTTGACCTACTTTTGGGGAGAAATTAGCTCTGGGTTGCCCAGTTATTCTAGTTCTTACTGCCTTCAATCTACATTCCCGGGTTTCGTTGTATCAAAGAAGTATTAGAACAATGGTCGTGGTGACCTTGTTTTTCTCATTTGCATCACATTAATACTCTCACCAAGCATGTTTTGCATGACCTTGTGTTTTACCAAACACCATCTTGTTAAACTATTAAAAGTCAATGGCAAACTCATCTCAACATCAACAAACACTAAGAGTAGACTCTCATTTGGTCAGTCGCTGTCAAATAAGAATTGTAACTCTTTTGTTTTAAGCCATCATTTCTTCCTATTTCCTAACTGTAAAGATGCAGAGGAAACAATCCATGATTCCACCATTTCAGTTATTCCATCACCTCCTAAGAGGAAAATAAAATACATTTTAAGGTGACACAAAGAACTGCAGATCTAGAATCTTGAACAAAACTCAAAATGCTGGAGTATTTCAGCTGGTCGGGTAGCATCTGTGGGGGAGGGGAATAAGTTCAAGGGATCAAGACTTTGTAAATTTGTACTCCCATACATGAGATCTTACACAATGTCAAAGTAATACATTGCACCTGAAAAGCCTTGGTAATGGCAAGTAAGCAGCTTTGAAACAGTTCTTGACCTGCATTTGTGTCCATGTGACTTGAGCAGCAACAGGTAAACTGCAGCCAAATGTATCTGGCACAGGTAGGTGTGTTAGATCGAAGATCATCTCTTAAAAGAAAAGACGACCAAAAATAATTTTGCACTCAGGTCCCTAACAATGTAATGCAGTTATTCAACTTGATAGGCAAGTACAGTGGCTTGCAAAAGTTTTCATACCTCTTGAACTTTTCCACATTTTGTCACGTTACAACCACAAACGTAAATGTATTTTATTGGGATTTTATGTGATAGACCAACACAAAGTGGTGCATAATTGTGAAGTGGAAGGAAAATGATACTTGGTTTTCAAATTTTTTTTACAAATAAAAAACTGAAAAGTGTGGCGTGCAAAAGTATTCAGCCCCCCTGAGTCAATAGTTTGTAGAACCACCTTTCACTGCAATTACAGCTGCAAGTCTTTTGGGGTATGTCTCTACCAGCTTTGCACATCTAGAAATTTTTGTCCATTCTTCTTTGCAAAATAGTTCAATCTCAGTCAGATTGTATGGAGGGCGTCTGTGAACAGCAATTTTCAAGTCTTGCCAGAGATTCTCAATTGGATTTGGGACTGGACTTTGACTGGGCCATTCTAACAAATGAATATGCTTTGATCTAAACCATTCCATTGTAGCTCTGGCTGTATGTTTAGGGTCGTTGTCCTGCTGGAAGGTGAACCTCCGCCCCAGTCTCAAGTCTTTTGCAGACTCTAACAGGTTTTCTTCCAAGATTGCCCTGTATTTGGCTCCATCCATCTTCCCATCAACTCTGACCAGCTTCCCCGTCCCTGCTGAAGAAAAGCATCCCCACAGCATGATGCTGCCACCACCATGTTTCACAGTGGGGATAGTGTGTTCAGGGTGATGTGCAGTGTTAGTTTTCCGCCACACATAGCGTTTTGCATTTAGGCCAAAAACTTCAATTTTGGTCTCATCTGACCAGAGCACCTTCCTCCACATGTTTGCTGTGTCCTGCACATGGCTTGTGGCAAACTGCAAACAGGACTTCTTATGGCTTTTTTTTCAACAATGGCTTTCTTCTTGCCACTCTTCCATAAAGGCCCGATTTGTGGAGTGCACGACTAATAGTTGTCCTGTGGACAGATTCTCCCACCTGAGCTGTGGATCTCTGCAGCTCCTCCAGAGTTACCATGAGCCTCTTGGCTGCTTCTCTGACCAATGCCCGGCCCACCTGTTAGGTGACCAAAACTTGCCCGGCCTGTCAGTTTAGGTGGACGGTCATGTCTTGGTAGGTTTGCAGTTGTGCCATACTCTTTCCATTTTCGGATGATGGATTGAACAGTGCTCCGTGAGATGTTCAAAGCTTGGGATATTTTTTTATAACCTAACCCTGCTTTAAACTTCTCCACAACTTTATCCCTGACCTGTCTGGTGTGTTCCTTGGGCTTCATGATGCTGTTTGTTCACTAATGTTCTCTAACAAACCTCTGAGGCCTTCACAGAACAGCTGTATTTATACCGAGATTAGATTACACACAAGTGGACTCTATTTATTAATTAGGTGACTTCTGAGGGCAATTGGTTGCACTGGATTTTATTTAGGGGTATCAGAGTAAAGGGGGCTGAATACTTTTGCACGCCACACTTTTCAGTTTTTTATTTGTAAAAAAATTTGAAAACCATGTATCATTTTCCTTCCACTTCACAATTATGCGCCACTTTGTGTTGGTCTATCACATAAAATCCCAATAAAATACATTTACGTTTGTGGTTGTAACGTGACAAAATGTGGAAAAGTTCAAGGGGTATGAATACTTTTGCAAGCCACTGTACATGATAGCAGTATTACTGACATTCTGTGTTCTCCCACAGAACACTATGACATAGAGCAGTCACATCCTATGTGGAAGAACACATGGGTGTATCAGTGTAAGATAAGCTTTACCTAACTCATTGCATAATTTAATTATCCAAAGGGCAAAATTATTCCATTTAATTTGGAGCCAGATACAAGAGCTGAAAAGAGAACATGGTGCACAATGCCACACAAATTTGCTATTAAACTGGAGTGGACTTAACCTTGCTCTTCACTGTTGTCCCAAAATGAGAAGCATTCAATGGGGGAGTGTTTGCTGCTCTTAACAATCTATCCTTATACTGCAGTACTCACTATGGGTCATTGGTGAACCTGGGTGATCGGGGCAGTGGGAATCCATACAGATGACAGTACAACACATCAAAGCAGTAGCAGCACATCTCTGCGGTCACCACCAAGTTCCTCACATTCAGTCCACTGGTCCCACTGTGTCCAGTCCCGTTTGGACGACTTCCCACTGCAATCAGCCCAGTCACTGAGCTGAGTGTAGAGTTTAAGGAGTTCAGGCTCCCATTGCTCTCCCTGTTGTTCCTCTCGCAATGGTTCTGGCTGTAGTTGTGGTTCTGGCTGTAGTTGTGGTGGTTCCCCAGGGCTGTTCCAGACTGCAGACTAGATACCGAGCCACAGCCTAGGCCGGTGCCTGAGTGATTCAGCTGGTTGTGCACATTGCTGCCCGATAGCTTCGGCTTCTTTACTCCACAGCAACCCGCTGCTATCTTCTGCTCGAGCGTCGGCTCTGCTTGTAGGCACCGCCTCTTTCCCATCCTCCTAGGCAACACAGTGTCAACACGGCACCCTGAGCAAGAGAATGTCCAACAATTAGAGATACAGAAATGTGACGCCAACTGCGATTGTAGAATAAACAATGTAAATGCAGTTTATCACCAAAGTGGTGCTGTCAGCAAGACGTGGTCACATAACTTGCATAAGTAAAACTGCAGCAGTTCAACCCCATCCCAAGCAAAAAATACATCATAAAGTAGCAACTGAACCATGATATATATTACTCCAGATTTCAGACTTACATTTTGTACTTCCAAACTTGGGTTCAGTCCCAAAATTATATTGTGATTTTTAAATCACAAGGTAAAAGCTAAACCCAATGATAGTTATTTCAGATACATTTGTCCTACCAATGTCACGGCAGCTCCTTACTGAATAATCACGCCAGTTCCCTGCTCCACAGCTGAGCAAGCTAGCTTCCTCAGGCACCTATCGGTTTGTTTTTTTAAAGCCTCTACTGACATTTTATATCACCCGTGAATTCCATATCATACCACACCCTGTTGAAAAGAGTTTCAAGTTTCCTCTCTATCATTTGCTTTCAATCCAACCCTGTCCCTGCTCTTCAGACTCCCCACCAACTGAAAAACCTCTTTATCTTTCTAAACCCATCATGGTCTTCCCTAGTTCTAAATTTAAATTCTTTCCAGCTGATCAAGACAAAGAACTTAAATGTCCCCAGTTTAACTGTAGTACCTCACCCTGAAAACCATTCAAGCTAATAATCCTGCACAATCTAAAATCTTCATATTCTACAAATCTGCTCAGGGTAAGGAATAAGGTGCACGAAGGAAAGATATAATACAGCAGTAGCTGTGAGCAAATAAAAGAAAAACACATAAATGGATTTAGAGTGCATGTGCACAAAGACATTGTATGGTGATGAATGCTAGTCAGCAGCAAAGGCAAATAGATGTGGGATTATAATAATACTGTAATAAATGAAACAAGGTTCAACAAAAAAAAGGGCAGGACTAGGTATTCTGTGTTTCAGGAGCAAGGTGTTCCGAAAAGATAGGCAAGAAAAAGTAAGGTGGTTGAAATAAAGGAAGATATTATTGAAAAAAGATGCACAGTGCCAGAGTAACTCAGAGGGCCAGGCAGCATCTCGGGAGAAAATGGATAGGCGATGTTTCTGGTCAGGTCCTTTCTTCAGACTGATTGTCTTTAGGGATAGAAAGCTGGAAGAGAGGTGGGTGTGTGGGAAAACAGCTAGCAAGCGATAGGTGGATACAGGTGTGGGGGGGAGGGGTTGATTGGCAGATGGGTGGACAAAGGCTGGAGATGGAAAGGCGACAAAAGGCTATGAGAAAGGAGAGAAGACGAATGAAATGTGAAGCCAGGGGAAGGGATGTAGGTGGAAGGGGAAAGAGAAGGAAGGATAGTGGGAGAAACGTGTGTGCATTCAGGTGGGGCATGGGAAAGAGAGGGAGGAGGGGGAGAAAAGAGGGGGGTTGGTGTGTTACCTAAATTGGAGAATTCAATGTTCATATCCATAGGTGGTAAGCTACACAAGCAAAATACGAAGTGCTGTTCCTCCAGTTTGCGCGTGGCCTCACTCTGGCAATGGAAGCTCAGGACAGGTCAGATTGGGAATAGGAAAGGGGTGTTAACCGAGCACAAATGTTTGGGGAAACTGTTGCCCAGTCTACGCTTGGTATCGCCGATGTAACGGAGGCCAGTCTCTAACCTCATCTACTGAATGCAGTGAATGAGGTTAGAGGAGGTGCATGTGAACCTCTGACTCACCTGGAAGAGCTGCTGGTCCCTGGATGGATGTGACGGATGAGGTATAGGGACAGGTGTTGAACCCTCTGTGGTTGCAGGGGAAAATGTACCTAGGTAAGAGGGTGGTTTGGGTGGGAAGAGATGAGCGCACCAACAAGTTGCAGAGGGAGCAGCCTCTGCAGAAAGCAGAAAGGGATAGGGATGGGAAGATGTTACTGGTGGTGGGATCACGTTGAAGGGAGCAGAAATGTTGGAGAATGAAGTGTGGGATGTGGAGGCTGGTGAGGTGATTGATAAGGACCAGGAAAGGCAAGATATTATTGTGATAGGGGGCGAGATATCCTTGGCAAATCAAGTGACAGAATCCATTTGTCTTAAATTGTGTTCAATAATGTCAGAAGGTGAACAAATCTGCAGGGAAACTACTGAAAAGTTTATTGATTTTCAGTGGAAACACAAGGATCTGCAGATGTAGCAATCTTGGGCAAACCACAAAGTGCTGGAGAAACTCAGCAGGTCAATAAACCCAAATCTTGATTGGAACAGGATTATAGTAGCTCAAGGAAAGGAGCACTTTCGGAAATACATTTGAGAGAATGCCATAGTGATCCTACCCATGGAGATGGAGGCATTGTCGGAGAATGAAGGAGAATGGAGAATGAAACAAGCAACATGCCAATTGGAGGACCACCTGTAATTGGGAGGACCTGCTGGGGGCAACTTCCAGGTGGTGTTCCCATGCTTGTGCTGCCCTTGTCCTTCTACCTCGGACAAGTTATGGATTTGGAAGGTACTGTCCAAGGAGTCTTGGCGAGTTGCTGCAATGCATCTGTAGATGACACAAACTGCTGCAATTGTGCATCAGAGGTGCAGCGCATGTATATTGTGGATGAAGTGTCTATCAAACAGGCTGGTGTGTTCTGAATGGCGCAGTGCTTCTTGCGAATTGTTGAAGCTGCACACATTAAGGCAAGGGGAGAATATTCCATCACACTCCTGACTTTTCTACTACAGTAAAGGAACCAAAATGGGAGTTCCCTGTAAGATAAATGGAGTGAAGAAGGAAAGAAAGGAAAAGGGTACTACAAAAATCAGGTCAAAAACCACAGACACAATCTGGGTGTATACATTTTGCCAATAGAGGCGGCAAAAAGGAAAACCAATGTCAGCAAAGAGGTAAAGCAAGAACACAGGTCATATGATCTCTCAGGTCTGCTGTGCCATGCAGTAAGATCATGCCTGATCTGGCCTTAGCCTTGGCTCAGCATATCCCCTGGTCTAATAAACTCCTAAATATACCAAAAATCTATCTAAGCCTTGAATATAATCAATTATCTGCCTCTACTGCTATTTGGGAAAAGAGAATTCCAGGGAATCACAATTAAAGGCAGAAAAATACTTCCTCATTTCAGTCCTAAATAAGTGGCCACATTCTAAAAAAATATAAGTGTGACCAAAATAAGTGTACCAAAAGTAAGAATAACTATGTTGCTTAGGTCTATATTCCTCCATGTGGTGAAACATCCTTTCAATATCTACCTTGTCAAGCTTGTTCACAATCGCATGTTTAACAAGATCATCTCTCATTCTTCTCAACTCCAGTGTGTAGGATGAACTGGTGCCTTCCCACACAAGTCAAATCAGGTGAACCTTCCCCAAATTTCCAATGCAAATGTACCTCTCCTTTCACGAGAAGTAAACTTAAAATAGTAAGCAGTGAAAATGAAGGTAAATATAAAAATCTTCTGTCAGTATTGAGTAGCAAGTGGGTAGTAAGAGGAAGTGGGTGGTAAGATGGAATGAAGGGAAATGCATCATGTACAGACGGAGGTGATTACTTTAACTTGGCATCGAGTTCAGGAGAGACATTGTGGGATTAGAGATAAAGAGGCAGAAGGCATGGCTGAAATAGTACAACCACCTTGCAACCGTCTTTACACAGGAAGAGAATGCTGTCATAATCTCAATAAAATGGGATTAAACAGAGAAGGGGGTGAAAACTAGCAACAAGGAACAATCATTGAATATCTGCCTATGCTTAAAGTAATGGCGTCACCAGATGTGAGGGAGGAGAATGCCTCTCATTTTACTGAGGGGGGTGGTGCTGAAGGTCGCTGTCCGTTTGACAAGGAGGTTTATCACCTCCTCCAACTGTCCCATTATAAAGTGGTACTGCCAGAGACTGGAAAATGGCAAATATAACACCCTTGTATTACAAATGAAATGTAAAGATATGTCCAGCAACTACAAGCTAGCAACTAAGAGGTTTAACCTTGGTTGTGGAGAGGTTTTTAAAAAAAAAAAAAAAGGAAAACATTAATGTGCACTTGGGAGTTCATTAAACAAAAATGTATCCTCCTTCTCGAACAACTTTTCCTTTTGCATTAAATAGGCACAAGAGTATAAAAGTTGAGTTTCACAATGAAGCTAAACAGATCGACTTGAGAATTAGATTATACTGCGTGGAAATTCTACTGCTGTTTTTTACCTGGTAGAAAATAACAATGTGATTTGCTCACACTGCTTTAAAAAAAAGCATCGCTAAGATAGTTACAAAATAGCATTGTTGAATGCCCTGGTATAGCACATGTTATTTCTGCTGCAGCAGCTGCCTGTACATAAATACACAGCTGCAACCTCAGCAGCCAGGCTCAAAAAGTGCTGAAACCAGGTAGCATTCTTCCAACTTCTGGAGAGTGTTGCTTAATAAAGAAAGGCTGGAGCAATGATTGGAGCAGTATATGTGGTGTGGAACCCAACCCATTGGTGGGATGTTTGTTGTGCTCAGGGGCCATGGAGTGCCTCACATGCTACAGCCAGGCACACCCACCAGGGAAGTATCTTTAAGGAGAAACAGTCCTAGCAAGAAATGCCATGATCTCACCAGATTGATGAAGGCAGATCCTCAGCATTTAATTCTTCTTCATAACATCTGTAGACTTTATACTCATCTCCATTCAAAATTTGTTAACACTTTTCCCTAACATTTCATCTCAGCCACAAACAGCTCATTCCTTCCTTCCCACATCCTTCCTGCATGGTTGCCCAAACCTCTCCACACAGAACTTTTCAAAAACTAAATGTTTTCTCTCTCTGTTTCACAGAAGCATTTTCTGATTCTTTCAAGTACACCACCAACATTTCTACAACTCCCTGGAGACGAAAGAAACAGTGGATGCTGGAATCTTGATCAAAATACAAACTGCTTGTGGGAACTCAGCGGGTGGATGGAATGGACAAGTAAAATTCTGGGTCGGGACAACTCCCCGAGTCACCCTTACAATTTCACCAGCATCCACTTCCCTCCAAAGGCAGCTTCTCTTCAGATAACGGAAAATACAATACCCACCCTTTGACCTCTTCCACTTTTACAATCCCTTCCAACTGAAGAAACAATTAATTGGAATTTTTTCAGATTTAGTGAACTGCATTCAGTGCTCAGTTGTGGTCTCCTCCATACTGGAGGGGGGAAAAAAGCATATTTGGTAATGCCTTTGCTAAACATCACCATTCTATCATTAAAGATGACCCCGAGCTTCCTAGTTTACTCTCACTTTGATTTTCACTCCATTTCTTCTCCAGCCTGTCTTCAGAATCTTGAATCCCAAAGTAAGCATAAGAAACAGCTTCTGAACTTGTGTCAGGTCTAATGGAAGGCCTTCGACCTGAAATGTTAACTCTGTTCCTCTCTCTAGAGATGATGTCTGACCTGCTAGGTATTTTCGGCATCTTGATTTTTTTCTCTTGCCCTTCTCCTCAATCATCTCTTCTTTACATCTCCATACTGATCAGCTGTAATTAATAGGCCTGCCTTGACCATCCTCACTGTATGTGTAAGAGTATTTGATATTTAAGGAGGGACAAAAGGAAAGCAAAGCAAGGTAGCACAATTAAAGACGAACATTGGTTTGGTAGTGAGAACTTACTTTGGCTCAGGGACAATTGAAGATGATAGAAAATTGGAAAGACACGTAAATGCAGAAAGCTTCTATAGACATGTAAATAGGAGAAGACTAGCAAGGGAAAATGTGGGTCCCTTATAGACAAAACCGATTGGGACTAAGCAAAGACAGTTAGCTCTCAGTCGGTCTTCAAAGAAAACATCAAAGAATTGCCAGAAACACTAGAGAGCCATGTCTTCGTGCAAATGATGGAATTTAGTCAGAGATTCTACCACTCACCTACACAACAGGGGCAATATACAGTGACATAGTCTGAAGAAGGGTCTCAACCGAAAACGTCACCCTTTTTTTCTCTCCAGAGATGCTGCCTGTCCTGCTGAGTTACTCCAGCATTTTGCATTTACCGATAAATTTACCTGTTACCCTGAACATGTTAGGGACATGGGAGGAAACCAAATCACCCGAGGAAAACTATGCGGTCGCAGGGAGAATGTGCAAACTTCATCACAGGTCAGGAATCCAGGCTTCTGGAACTGTGAGACAGCAGCTCCTCTAATAATAGAGGGGGGAAAAAAAAAAGAAAATTTAGTGAAACCAAAAGGTGAAAATCCCCAAGGGCTCTATTATCTATCTCAGTCTTGTCAGTTGAGTCAGAGATGGTGAAAAGTGCTAGTTACAATGAAAGGAAAACACAGATCTAATGATCCATTAGCCCATCAGAAGTGGAGAAAATCGGAATCAATAACACAGATGTAATTACAAAACATCTAGAAAAGATGACAGGACTGAGCAGTGAGCATGTACATAAACGGAAAATTATTTCTGACCAATCTATTAAAGCTCTTTGAGGATGTAACTGGTAGAATAGAGTTCATAGTTATACAGAATGAAAACAAGGGGTTTAACTAACTCACCCATGCTAACCAGTTGTTCAATAGACAAGGAGGAAATCAGTGCATGGAAGTTTAGCATTTAGAGATGCAACGTTGAAACTGGCCCTTCGGACCACCGAGCTCATGTCGAACATTGGTTACCCGTACATTGGCTCTATGTTATCCCACCTCCACATCCAACACACTAGAGGCAATTTACAGAAGCCAATTAACCTGCACATATTTGGAAATTTGGGAGGAAGCCAGAGTATCCAGAGAAAAACCACGTGGTCACAGGGCAAACATACAAACGCAGCACATAGTCTGGATCAAACCTGGGTCTCTGGCATTATGATGCAGAATGTTTATCGTTGGGCCACTGTGCCACCCTGTTACCAGAAGTTTTTCAAAAGGTTAGTCAATGAGATTGCAGCACATGGCCAATACATTCAAATGATGTGAGAATTGGTTAACAGATGGAAATCAAAAAGTGGGAATAAATGGATCATTCTCAGGTTGACAGCCTAGGATTAGATATTAATTGTAGGGCCCAGCTATACACAATAATTAACTGTAAGTTGGATGAAGAGGCAATACGTCACATTCAAAATTTGCTCAAGATAATAAAAATATAGGATTGTGATCAGACATGAGAATGTGAGGGCATGCCAAGACCATACATGCAAAATAAGTGCATGGTTGAAAACATGGTAGATGGAATACAAATGTGAAAGAATGCAAGGTCAATTAGTTCACAGAGAAAGGCATGGCATTTTATTTTCAAATGGTGATGGATTGGGAAGTGTTCAGTGCGATCTGAACACTTCAGATCAACGTGAAAGCTTAATATGGAGATGCAGCATGCCATTAGGAAGGCAATGGGTATGTTGTTTTTTATTATGAGAGAATTCGAGTACAGGAGAAAATATGTCTTACTGCAAATCTAGAAAAGCTTTGATGAGACTACATCTGGGGCACTGTTACAGTTTAAGTCCCTCAAACTAAAATCTCACAAATGGTGGCCAGAGTTAAAATGGGACAACGGATGAAGTGCCGTAAAGCATATTTTATTAGGGGCAGTAACCCAAGAAGAGAGCCCCTGAGTTTAGACCGCAGAAGTTTACAATCCCATTGTAGTGAGCCTGGGCAGTTCATCTCACATGTGTAGTATTTAAATCCAAGCCAGGAATCTTGTGATTTAGTATAATGAGTGATAAGCAAGAACAGTGAATCAAATTGGAGTTATTAGAAATCAATTATACACCAGCATGTCTAAGTAATGAGTACTAATGAAGGCCAAGTTGTATTTAACCATTGTTTGAGTCTTTGTTTGACACATCAGTTGATACCCTGTGGAGTAATATAGGGTCACCATACTGGTGTCAAAGAGATACAGCATAAACAGGCTGCTGGGCCAACCATGTCCCCTGCCAGCTATCAACTATTCATTTACACACCTAATTCTCCCCACATTCACATCTCCCACCTTCCTCCCTCACCAACATCAGATTCTAACATTGATTTACACACTTGGGACAATTTATAGTGGCCAATTAACCCACCAACACAAGTCTTTGGGATGTAAGAAGGAAGTAGAGGACCCAGATAAGCCCAGGCAGTCACAAGGAGAACAGGCAAACTGCACACAGACAATATCCAAGGTCAGGATTGAACTCAGATCAGTGGTGCTGTGAAACATCAGCTGCACTACAAGTTGCATTCTTACCCTTTCACCTGGCTTAAGGTGCGACACCTCCTTAGGTCTCCTTTTGGAGACAGGGTATTTCCCTTTCTCTCTTCTCTGTCTGCTTATTTCAGGTGGAATCTTAGGCCAGCAACTTTGACCCAACCTCTCAATTTAGCGCAGGCCTTTGAAACCTGGCAACATCCTTGTAAATCTTTTCTGCACTATTTCCAGACATCTTTCCTAGAGCAGGGTGACCAAAACTGAACATGATACTCCAAATGTGGCCTCACCAACATCTTGTTCAAATGCATCATAACATCCCAACTTCTATACTTAATACCCTAACTGATGAAGGCCAATGTACCAAAAACCTTCCTTACAATTATATCTACCCGCGATGCCACCTTCAGAGAACTGTGTACCTATACACCAAGATCCCTGTGCCCTACAACACTCCCCAAGACTTCACTATGAAGGTCCTGCCCTTGTTTAACTCCCAAATGCAACACATAGAAACATAGAAATTAGGTGCAGGAGTAGGCCATTCGGCCCTTCGAGCCTGCACCGCCATTTAATATGATCATGGCTGATCATCCAACTCAGTATCCCGTACCTGCCTTTTCTCCATACCCTCTGATCCCCTTGGCCACAAGGGCCACATCTAACTCCCTCTTAAATATAGCCAATGAACTGGCCTCAACTACCCTCTGTGGCAGAGAGTTCCAGAGATTCACCACTCTCTGTGTGAAAAAAGTTCTCCTCATCTCGGTTTTAAAGGATTTCCCCCTTATCCTTAAGCTGTGACCCCTTGTCCTGGACTTCCCCAACATCGGAAACACCTCGGACATATCTGCATTAAATTCCATGAGTCATTCCTTCGCCCACTTGCCTAGCTGATTAAGATCCTGCTGTCATTCTTGATAACCATCTTCACTGCTACGATACTATCCACTTTACTGTCATCTACAAACTTACTAATCATGCATTCAACCTTCTCATCCAAATTGTTAATATAAACCACAAACAGCAATTGGTCCAGAAACAATCCTTTACAAGTCACAGTCCAGCCTTCCTTCCATGAAGCCAATTCTATATCCAGTTAGCCAGCTGTCCCTGGATCTCAGCTGGTCTAACTTTCCAAAGCAGCCTACCATGTGGAACCTTATCAAAGGCCTTGCTGAAGACACTACATGATTATCTATACAAGCTTCTTCTGTTCCTCTCAGAAGTGAATAGACAATCTCTGCAGCTTCTTCTACCTCCCTTGGGCTGAACGATTAGCGCAGTACAAGTATATTTCTCTGTAAATTCATTTTCAACAGATAACAACCCCCAGTTTACTGCATCCTTGTCTGGAATGCTGTTTCTGGACAACTCAGCCACTTGAAAATGGTGATTAATTGAGTGCGATCCATCCCAGGAAGATACAAAAAGAATCAACCATTACTACCAGATAGCTTTTGGCCCTGGTTATGAAGAGATCCGATGCCATGTTCACCCAACATCAATCCACCACCCCATGCTCATATAAAGTACTCTTGCTGCCTTGATTCCTCAGAATGATACACATTATTTTTGGCTGAAGTCCTTCACTTCTGCATCTATTTCAGGCCCATTACAGTGATTCACAAGCTCTCCCAAAGCAGCTGTTCACTCCCAAATGTGACAATGTAACGGAGCATTTGTCTCCCGTGAGTCTGTTCTTCCATTTGTTAAAGTATCCCTTGTCATATTCTGTAGTTTCTGGTGTGTCTGAGTTGTCAAGAATCACCCTCTCCCTTTGTACCCTCTATGCCATCACTCTCACACTCGTGCTGCTTCTACAACATCCTCCAACCCCTTTCTGCGTTGTCTCTCGCACACAACAGCAATGACTCGACCACTACACCTGCATTACTCAGCCACTGACTCAACTCTATATTATTTCCTTCACCTGACATTCACCAGTTTTATATGTACTATGACAGTGTGATATGCCCTCATTAACTCTCACAATTGCTCTCTCTATTACAAACCAATCGAAAGGGACATGCAGTTGTAAGAGAAGCCAATATGGAAACCCTGTTTTAAGTGTCAGATATGCAAGTCTCAAGGACCAGGGGAGTTGCTAGTGATCGTGTGACCTCCCTAAGAATAGCTACTTTCCCCTGATCTTGTCATCATTACAATCTTCTTTTCCTGTCAATGAGTGGTCTTCTCAGATAAGTGGGAAATATCAAATATTGAGATGGAACAAATGGCTAATTACATATATAATTGAATTACACTTGCCCAATTGGCAACCCATATAGTGTGAAAAGTTCACAAATGCATATAATTAGATTTAAAAAAACAAGTGAGTGACAGTAGTACAGTTATTTGTCTATCGGCATAACTTTGACGTTTTGGCATCAATGTAAATTTTTTAAAGTTGAATTTGAACAAAGTAACAGAAGTATCATGATATAAATAGAGACATCATACAAAATTATATTGAGGTGTAATTGCAGGCTTGGTTCCATCTTATTTTTAGTATAATTATAGGCCAGAACTATACATAGTACTTCAAGTGCACTCCCACCAACACCAGGTACAATTGTAGCAAGATTTCCCTTCTCTTATATTCCATCCTCTCGGTTTATTCAGATGCGATTACAAGCTAGATAATCAATTAAAATGAAGACAATTAGCAATGTGATTACTAACCTCACAGTGTATTACAATTTAACGCAACCAGGTTTTACGATAGATTTTGTGCTGAATATAATAGGTAATTACAGACTTAATATTGGATTATAACGAGTAATTCTGAATCTGCACTATTATGAGGAGAAAATTACAGCCCTTCTGCTGGATCATTATAAAAATAAATTCAAAATTTGAACTGAATTATATGGGGCTATGATTACAGGTTTTGTGCTGTGTTTCACTCTGGTGGGGTAATTGCAGGCTCTGCTGGATCACAGATTTCCACTCGATTGTTACAAGGTTAGTTACAAGCGTTATGCTGGACTAGTTATCTTTGTATTAGACAATATAAATGTTGATGGATTACAATGGGGATGAAGGATTATATTTTTATAATTATAATACTGATATGATCCATCAGTCTGAAGGGTCTCAACCCGAAATGTCACCTATCCATGTTCTCCAGAGATGCTGCCCGACCTGCTGAGTTACTCTAGCACTGTGTGTCCTATAATGGGGCAATTGACGTCTGTATTCTGGATATAATCTTTATAGTGCAGCGAGTTATAATTACAGTATTTGGAATGCCTGCATCTACGATCATTAGATCCTGTCATAAGCACAGAATGAGGTAATTGATAAAAGAGGGAAATCCTCTTTCGTTCAATAAAATGATACCCGATACCTCAACTCCAATTTCCTGCTGCTTCCCCATTACGTTCAACTATCCAACAGAACAAAAAAATTGAACATAGTCAAGGTTAGGCTAGACAATTATCTGTTTCATGACACCATAAGCAAAGACATTCTTCCTCATCTGTTTACATAGGCAACCTCATTATTGTGAAAGTATACCCTCTGTTTCTAAGTTGCCCCATCCTAACAGTTCCTACTTTGTCATACTCCTACAATTTACCCAGTAAGGTAATCTCATTCTTTAACTGCAATGTGTATAGGCCAAATCTTTCATGAATCAATCCCTTTATTCTACTTATGTAGGAAAGAACGGCAGATGCTGGTTTAATTGAAAGTAGACGCAAAATGCTGGAGTAACTCACCAGGACTGGCAGCATCTCTGGAGAGAAGGGATGGGTGAAGTTTCAGGTCTAGAAGGGTCTCAACCCGAAACATCACCCATTCCTTCTCTCCAGAGACGCTGCCTGTCCCGTTCCTTTATTCTACTTTCTAACATGTGTTCGATATAAATAAGGCAGCCAGAACTGCGCACAGTACTTCAAGTCCATTCCCACTGGTACTCTGTACAAATGTAGAAAGACTTCCCTAGTCTTCTAGTCCATCCTCTTTGCATGAAAAGTCAATGTTCCATTTGCCTTTACGATTACTTGTAACGGAATGAAACTTCCTGTGCAAGGATATTTTTTCAGCAGCAGGTTCTCTCCATATAAACAATATTCAGCTCTTTTACATTATTTCCAAAGCAAATAAGCTTTATATTCCTTTTATACTCATGCTAAATTTTTGTCATTCTCTGAACCTCTATATTTCCAGACTTGGTCTTCCTTTCAACATGCATTCCAAACAAATTCATATCATCAATAAATTAGATCATTATGCACTTGGTGCTTTGATCATTAATAGTTGAGCTTCCTACAATGATCCCCGAGGCTACAATTCACTAACCCAAAAATGACCCATTTATCATGACTCATTAATATCCAGTTCTCTGTTCATGCCACTATATCACTCCCACAATCATGGGCTCTTACCTTGAACAGACAAGTTTTGTGCGCTCACTATTAAATACCTTTTGGAAATCCAACTGTTGTTTTTTCTTTATCCATCCACAAAAACCTGATACATGTGTGCGCAGTTCTGGTTATCCCATTACAGGAAGGATGTGAAGGCATTGGAAAGGGTGCAGATTTTTTTTTACAAGGATGCTGCCTGGATTAGAGTGCATTCGCCAAAAGAGGTTGGACAAACATGGATTGTTTTCTCTGGAGAGTTAGAACTCGAGGCAAGACATGACAGAAGGATATAAAATAATGAGAGGCATGGACAGGGCAGACAGTCAGAACCTTTTTTCCCCAGGATGGAGATGTCAAAGACGAGAGCTCATATAGTCTTATGGTCGAAGGGGGAAAGTTTAAAGGAGATATGCGGAGGATATTTATTTTTACACATAGAATGGTAGGTGGTGGTGGAAGCAGATACAATAGTGGTGTTTAAGAGGTTTTTAGATAGGCACATACATATGTAGGGAATGAAGGGATACAGGCAGAGGAGCTTAACTTGGCATCATGTTCAGCACTAAGAGCCTGTCCATATGTTGTGCTGTTCTATCTTTGTCAAGCATGACTTACCTTTCCTAATACAGAGTCATCATGGTATTATGATTTTCTAAGTGTCCTTATACCATTTCCTTAATCATGGATTCTGGCATTTTGCCAGTCCCTTTTGTTTTCTTTATTTTTTTCAATAAATGTTTATTTCTTTCAGATTTCCAATCAACTGGAACCATTCTACTATATAGGAAATGTTTTAAACTCACAACTGATACATTCTCTTCACACGAGCCCCAGGACACGGACAATCTAGTCTAGGGATCTTGTCAGCTTACAGTCATATTAATTTTCCAGATGCCTTTGTCACAGAGAGAGTATTTAATGTTCCTCCAATCCCCACCCCTGTCTATTTTCTATTACTTTTTGGAATGTTTTTCAGTGCAACAAATACAAGATGTGTTCAAAGTCAGTTGCTTCCTCATTATAAATTCAGAGTGTTACCTGCTAAAGAACTACCATTATTCGATCGTTGTGTACCATACTCTTATTTATTTATTTTTTTTTGCTAGCTTACTTTCATCATCTATTTTCTCCCTTTTTAAAATAAACTTAGTCCTTAGCGTCTGTATTCTTTCTTTGAAAGAGCTCGCACTTGGTCACACAACCTATTTCCTCTTGTGTATGACCCTGTAAAATGTTCAAACTCATGTAATTGCAATTCCAAATTAAAAGTTATTTATGGGATCAGCCTCCATCACCTCTCAGGCAGGGTGTTCCCCGCTAACCAGTGAAAACATCCATCCCCAATTTTTTGCCAATAATTTTAAATCTACAATTTCTGGTTATTGATCCATTTTCCAGATGAAATAGTTTTCTCTATCAAAACCCCTTGACGTCCAGAAAATCTGTACAGCTTCTCTCAATCTTTTCTAACTAACATTCCTAGCATTCATGTCTCTCCTCACTAGTCCCTGGTAAAGCATAAAGAATAGTTCACATTTCTCCACTCGAGGCCAAATTTCTGATCGTGGAATTTCTGATCTTTGTCTACTGCTATGGTTATAAACTGAAGTAAGTCACAGAGTCACACAGCACAGAAAGAGCCCATGTCGATCATTGTATTTATCTATACTAGTCCCATTTATCCACACATGCTTCCTGAACCTAATTTTCTACTTGCCTTATTATATTATGGGTCCTGTATCTCCAGCCATGGGTTTGATAATCTCCCACTCTGTCCGTGCACAATGAACACATCTTCCCTTTACCATGCGGATTTCCTCCGGGTGCTCAAATTTAACTCCTTATTCTAAAGGCACAAACCTTCCAATGTAAACAGCCTCTGGAGCCGATGGCTAGTAGCAGAATTGTTGTTGGGGGAGTTAATGGGAAAGACTCAATTATAGGGGAATAAATGGGATATTGGATTGATCCGAGACAGGCTCCAATGGTTTCCTTCCATTTGAGAAAAAACAAGAGTAAAATATTTTAAAAGCTTTCATTTATCATGTACTGCATTTCCAAGATGCATACCTGAACTTCCTTGAACATTTGCTATCTTAGTCCATTTCACTCATGAAGTGCATAATTATGCTCATGCCAGCTACTTTTCCAGGTTCGTAATCATCATAACTGTGCATCCAATATACACGCCAAGGCATTTGTGAAAATCGAAAAGAGCATTGGATTAACTTTGGTTGCTTTCCTTTTTCATTTTAATGAAATATTTCTCAGCATAATAGCTAAATGCCTTCAATTTCATCACTATGAGCTGTGCCCTACATTAGCAGTACATGTAAGGTTTGGCAGCTTATAATGGGATAATTGCTGAATTTGAAATGGATTATAATGGGGGGTAATTACTGCAGTATTTCTGGATTCTACTCAGATACAATCACAGTCTCTGTATTAAATTATACTGAAGTGTGACTGTAGACATTGCATGAGTGATACTCGTGTAACTGTAGAATTTCTGATGAATTATATGGTTATTATGTGATTTTCTTTTCAAACAAGATATTACAAAGGTGGGATGACAGATCTCTGAATTTTCATGGAGAAAGTTTCTTTCTCTGGATTAAAACTGGATAACCATTGCAGTGTCCTTACAGACTCTCCAATAGATTGTAATGTATTCTGGTCAATGATGAAACAAAGTAGAAAACCTAGTGGCAAGGAAGCCAAGATTGGAAAAACGATTTTGAGATATTATTTAAAGATTATGAGTATTTATGTGCAGACAGATCTGGATATATGCAAATATTAACAATGCAACAATTATGAGAGAAAATAAAATTTCTGGCCTGTATTACAAAAGTTACAAGTACAAGAATAAGGAAGTCTTCTTGGAATTTATCAGAGTTTAAGCAAGATCAGAACTAGAATTCTGGTCCATACTCCAGTTTGCAGAAATTTGCAATGGAGGCGGATCAGAGGAGATTCAAGATTGAACTGTTTTCTTAAGAGGGGAAAACAAGAAATCACAGGACCTACACACTCTCCAGCTTTGAAGCAATTTCACTGAATCACTGGGGAGTTCGCACATTCTCCACGGAAGGTTGGAGGGTTAGCTGTCTGTTGTAAATTGTAGGCAAGTGGTAGAACCTGGGGGGGGGGGGGGGGGGGGGAGTGGTTTGGCAGAATGAGAATGTGGGCAGAATAAAAATTCAGATTAATGTAGGATTAATTGCCAGTCGACACAGACTTGATGGGCTGCTCCTCGAGGTACCTCTCAATGATTTCAGATTATCAATAATCTCACAATGTCAAAAATGGCCTACTCCTAGTCCTAAATCTCATTTTTTTTAATGTTTGTGATGAGATATTACAGTTCAATTATTCAGCTTTGCACTGGATTATAGTGGAATATCTATAACCTAGCATGGGTATTCTGGATTCTAAATAATGCTATCTCTGAGCTGGATTAAAATGTGCTTAATGACAGGTTGGTCATTCATGTTTTGTAATGGATCATAGAGTTATCGTCATGCCATTTTAATGCAGAGCATTAATAGAATAGGGATAATATGAATAGTCAAAACTGGATTGCTGTTAAGGTTAGACGTCCCACACTCACTCAAAGCACAGTGTTGGAACATAATAGGTGTAATTACTAATTTTATACAGTTAGTCTAAGATAATTATAGCCTTCCTAACAGGTTACATAACAAACATACTACAGGTTTTAATGATGAGTTTTTACATTGTATTTTTGAGACTTAACTACAAGCTTTTTATTGAGATATTGATTTACAATTATACCATTTGTGTTGGATTATAATTGAATAATTATAATTTCTGAACTGGATTATAGGGAGGCACAATGTGTGGATTACATTATAAAATAATCCATGATTCTTCACTGAATCATTATCAGATAGAATTTGACATTTTGAATTATCATATTAAGGCAGGTCTTTAGAGATCGTGTATTGGAATATATAAAGAATACTTTTCAAAAATAGACAGGCGATAATAAAGTGATTTTGTATCAAATTATGTTATTTCGCCAGAAAGAAACAAGGGCAAAAGCATACTTAATACCTAATTCCATAAAAACAGTGATGCAACTGGATAACAGTCTGAAGAAGGGTCTCGACACAAAATGTCACCCATTCGATCTCTCCAGAGATGTTTCTTGTCTCGCTGAGTTACTCCAGCGTTGAGTGTCTAACACAGATGTAAATACTGTCTTGGGTGGATTATACTTTTGTGTAATCCACCCAAGACATCTTTAAGTTTCATTTTAATGCAAACAATTGACGACAGCTGGATAATAATCAATACAATCAAAAATTTTCAATTAGATTATTCAGAGGTTTGGTTACAAGTACAATATTGAAAATTGGATAATTAACTATTTTGTGTTGATTATATGAGGTTAATAGCAAATGCTTTACTTGATTGTAATGCATATAATTACAGGCATTGCACTGTAATATAATTGTGGCAATTATAGGTTTACCATAGAATTACAATGAAATGTATGACAGGAGCTTGTTGCAAATCTTAATGTAAGGTGCCAAGGCTCTGGGAGCTACCTGGGTATTTATAGGCAAAGTATCATAGGGGTGACGCTGGCTTTGAGCTAACTCATAACCTGGATGCAAATACTAGCTTTGTATTTAATAACAAATGAGCAAATTGCAGGCTCAGAATTTTATACATGTGTACGATTACATTTTTTAAAATTGCTGATTAGACTGATCGAGAAAAAGGATGAAGACAGCCTATGTACTAGATTGCAGTACTCACTTTCTTCCTGTTGAAGTCAAGTAATGCAATGATAGGCTCCGTCCAAAAATATATGGGTGCAATTAGACTGGGCAATCAGGAGAAATGAAAGATGTGACAATAGTTTAAAGTGCATATCATAAAACATGGAAAACCCAATGCGGTATCAGGGCAGTCACCAACAAAATTAATACACAAAAAAAAAACTAAGGCAGAAGCAGACTGAATGTTAGTCCCACCTGATCAGAACCCAATTGAGCATGCCTTTTATATGCTGAAGAGAAAACTGACAGGGACTAGCCCCCAAAACAAGCATAATCAGCTGCAATTTTAACTGTCCCCACATTTAGACTCAGCACCATGGGTGCCAGAGCCTTCAGCTGCTCTGTCCCACGTCTCTGGAACACTCTCCCACCCGTCACCTGGACACTATCGATCAATTCAAACCACAACTCAAAACACACCTGTTTAGATTAGCATACCCGACATAACTTCCACCATGTTCACCGTGATTTTAATGACTTAAAATGTTTTGTGTATTTTTTTGTTTTTTTTTGTTTTTAATCAACTTGATTTTAATATTGATAAATGTATTGTGATTTTATGACCTGTAAGGTGGCCTTGGGTGTCCAGAAAGGCGCCAGCAAATAAAATGCATTATTCTTATTATTATTATAAGCTAAAGATGGCTGCAATACAGGCCTGGCAGAGCATCACCAGAAAAGTCACCCAGCAACTGGTGATGTCCATGAATCGCAGACTTCAAGCAGTCATTACATGCAAATGATATGCCACAAAATACTAAACATAACTACTTTCATTTACACAACATTGCTGTGTCCCAAACATTATGGGGCCCTGAAATGGAGGGGACTATGTATAAACACTGCTGTAATTTCTACATGGTGAAACCAAAATGTATGAAAATGGCCTTTATTAAAATCTGACAATGTGCATTTTAACCACATGTGATTTTTTTTCTATTACAAATCTCAAATTGTGGAGTACAGAGGCAAATAAATAAATGATGGGTCTTTGTCCCAAATATTATGGAGGGCACTGTATATCTCAAAGGCTTACTAAGTAGGAAAGAGTCATCCATAATAATAGAATCACACTTAAGCCTCACAAAAGAACAGCAGATCAATTTCCCCCAAAAAACTCCAATAAGCCACAAACACCCCTTGTTTTAAGAATGGTTAAAGATCTGCATACAAAAAGCTGCTAAATTCAGATTCTGAAAATGTCATAGTACAGGTGCACAACCTTTTATCCGAAGATCCAAATAACGAAAACCTCCGAATAGCGACATTTTTTCGGTCCTTGAAGAAAGGTCCTTGAAAACGTTCACCGAGGGCGGCCCGCAGAGGTGACAGCGGAACCTCCGGTCGGTCCTCGAAGAAAGGGGAACTAAATCCCCATTCATAAAAGAGAAGGTGAGGGTATATTGCGCGGGAGGGTTAATAATTGACAATATGCTGCTACCTGCCAGCTGCGTTAAAAAGTTCCTACGGTAGACTCACGTACACCATCGGGGTATTGTGAGTCTTGCGGAGGGGGGAACCTTTTAACTCAGCGTGCCCAGGGACAGGGAGACATTGTCGTGGGCCCTTCAAAGTTTGCCCCCCAGTCCTACACCCCTCTGCATTTCATACAAACATTTATTCTGTGACCCCATTGAAGACTCTGCCTCGCTCCAGTAACTCCCCGATCAATTGCAAACTCGCGCGGGGGCTTTGTACCGAGCACTCTACCATTTAGCAGCCATTAAAATCTACGCTAAAAAATTTCCATTCCGAAGACCGACAAATTCTGAATTACGAAAAGTATCTGGTCCCAAGGCTTTCGGATAAAAGGTTGTGCACCTGTATTATTATAAGCTAAAGATGGCTGCACTGCAAGCACGCAGAGATCCCAGATCAGTCACTCCAGCCCAGCCCGTTCCAACTCGCAGACTTCAACACGCTACCCGTGATATGGGCAGAAGCTGACATAACTACAAGGGGTACGTCTGTGTTCTTGGGGTGGGGCCCAGAAATGGAGGGGCTGTGTATAAAACTGCTGCCACGTCGCCGTAGCGGCCCAAAATGTATGCGGATTCCTTTCTGGAGTTGGAGGGGTGGGGGGTATTGTGCATGTTTGATCGCCCCCTACTACAAATTCCAGGTACAGGGAGACAGGACGTTCACCGAGGGTCTTTGCCCGCAAAGGTGACAGAGGGAACCTCCGGTCGGTCAAAGGCTTACTAAGTAGGAAAGAGTCATCCATAATAATAGAATCACACTAAGCCTCACAAAAGAACAGCAGATCAATTTCCCCCAAAAAACTCCAATAAGCCACAAACACCCCTTGTTTTAAGAATGGTTAAAGATCTGCATACAAAAAGCTGCTAAATTCAGATTCTGGTTGTGCACCTGTACTGTCATCTTCAATGATCATTTTAACAGTATCCCATAGTCAAAAAAGCTGCGTTATTACCAAGGTCACAGCAATGACGTGCATGTCCAAACACAGTTTCCTCACAACAGTATAGATGCATATTGGGTTAACTCCTGTGATTGAAAGTACCCATGGGTTTGAAGATGTGGGAACTGACCATATGACAATTTTGCAGAGCCACAATGTGCAACTGTTAAAATATCACCCTTGAGACGTTTAGGTGAGTATCTTTGCCAACTATTCCACCTCCAGTTTAAATTCCATTTGGAATATTTTGGAGGACCAAGAAACCAAGAAGAAACCAAGATGGACCTTATTCTGCAACGTACAAGAACAAGAGACACATGGCATTCAGCACAGGACTGGAGCAAAAATGTAATACATTCCTCAGATTTCTGACATAATTCCTGGAAGATTTATCTACTATCCCTGGAACTTCTCATAAAATACCCGAGCGAAAGATGGCAACCATAGCTGCATTCTCTCTTAAACCAGAACATCCCACCTGCAACGTGAACCTAATACTGAATGCTACTCCGAAGCTTTACTGAGATTTACAAAGGTTCATCAGGACTTCTTGCAGCCCAAGAGGAAACCTAGAATTTTAATGTAATGCGCAATGGATGATCTTAATTTAAATGTTGTATGCTGCTAAGTAATAGATTAATTTGTCATTGTAATTTAAGTTTATAATTTATAGCAGAACAGTCGCAAGTCACAAGTGTACATTTCCTACCTGCAACTGCACAATTCACCAAATACGGGCTATTGCAAATCCTCTTCAGCTTCTCCACTTATGTAAAAAAGGAACAAAGCCATCAACTGCAGAGGTAGCTTTCAGACACAGCTGTGCAGGATGGCAGTGGATCAAAAACACATTTTCACCATTTTCAAGTGCATTTCATGCCATCCATGAAGACAGCATGAACAAACAGCATAAGTGAAACGGGTTGACACAGACCTGAGATTTTAAATGGCCTAAAATAAATGGCCAAATGTAATTCAATGTCAGTACTGGTAAGGGGATACTGTTTTACTTAAAAAGTAGAAGTGAATGCAATCATTTCTGCAGCAAGCACTTAGAAATTTAATTTAGTTTAGAGATAGCGCGGATACAGGCCCTCCCCGCCCACTAACACTATCCTAGGGACATTTCTAGGGACAATTTTTACATTTTATACCAAGCCAATTAACACTAGGGACAATTTTACATTTTATACCAAGCCAATTAACTTACAAACCTGTACACCTTTGAAATGTGGGAGGAAACTGAAGATCTTGGTGAAAACACATGCAAGTCACCGTAAGAACACACAAACTCCGTACAGGCAAGCACCCGAAGTCAGGATCGAACCAGGGTCTCTGACGCTGGAAGGCAGCAACTCTACCGCCATGCCACCGTGCTGCCCTATGTATTGGAGCAGCAGCCTAGACTTATAAGCGTGATTTTCTGGAGTTGGATTTGAAGTTACGAGTACCACCAACTGAGCCATAACTGCTAATATGATCATAGACTGACTATCGTACCATTACGGCAAATATCATGCGACAAGGCAGTGAAAGTTTGAGCTATATTTTCATCGGATTTTAAAGAATAAAGGAATATCAGGTTATAGATTCAAGTAGCAGCACAAATTAAAATATGAAAAAGCAAACAAATCAAAAGAATTCCAGGCACTGTAGAGAGGGAGAGAGAGAGGATTTAAAAGTAGAGAAGTATTGTTAATCTTGTATGGAAGCCCATTTGGACCAGACTCTCTCTGTATCATAAAAAGATCATCGGGAAACATAAAGAAAGGGCAAAACTGTCAGGGCGATTTAACATCTTGGTCGTGGTTACACTTCAGGAAAGATCAAACAGGAAAGACAAAACCTAAGAGAATGACCTCAAAAGATTTTAAACTGTGAATGTTCTAATAAGGTAGAATTAGAAAAAATGCTGGCAAGGTGGCAAGAAAGAGAGCTTGAATATGTTAGTCATTAATAAATCTAATCGAAAATTGATCTCAGATCACAAAAAGGGAAAGCTTGCATTTATTATTGTTCCCTATATTCAATAAGGTTCTATCAAAATGCAGTTGCAACGTCGGACCAAAGCAGCCATTTGAGAGAAGCTTCCCTGCACATAAAGCAATGTAAATGACAAGATAAACTCTTTGCGATATTGATTGAGAGTTAAACAATGGTCAGGACATTGGTAATAGCTCCCCTACTACCAAAGCATGTCATGTTCCCTCCGGTTGTACTGCAATAAAGACCATGATTTATAACCTCTATGTGCGGGTCTGATCATTCAACACTCACCCGAAGGGCATTAACTCCAATACTGCAGCAATTGCTCATTGTTACACGGAGCATCAGCTTTGACTCGTGTTCATCGCTGGAATAGGACTTAAACCCCAAAGTCCTGACTCACAGGTAAAGATGTCTACAACTGAAGCACAACTGTCCTATCAAGTGGTAAGTTCATAGGCTTGGTTATCATATTGTTAAGTGGTATGTAAATCGGCAGTCGAACAAAGGTTAAATGCGGGGAGGAGGAATGCAGAACACATATTTACATGCATAAGCTAGTTGGACTGAAAATACGGATTCTGTGCTGTAGGCAATGTAAATTATTGTGGTTGATCTAAAGGTGTGGGATCCCCTGCATTGTCTGACAGAAGATGGGGAAGGATCCTCAGTCACACAATAGGCCACCATCTTCAGCACACAAAACACAAAAGAAGTCAAGCAAATCGAGGAATAGCACCTTACAATTCATTTCATAAGACTCTAATGAGGTTTTTTAGACTGCTCCTACAAAGTGACTACATGTGACCCTTGTGTTACAGCTGTTCAGGTTACAGAAATGTGCTCTTACAGAAATCAATAGTTAATACCCAATGATGCAGGAGGCATCTGTTCGGACAATCCATGAGAGCTGGCAACTCCTAGAAACCTTTAATTTGCACACATTAAACTTTTATCACTAATATTGAATATGGTTATCAAAGATGATAGACTTTCAATTGTTTTCAGGAAGAACAGGCAGAAGCTGATACCATAAAGAGGAAATCTTCTTTGTTGCTTAGGTTGTTCACATAAGTGTTCTTGCTTAATCTTGTAATTTTGTTTGGCAGTCGAAACTGTGTCAAGAGTCAAGTCAAGTGTGTTTTATTGTAGGAAATTGCTCAAAAACAGCTAAACTGCCAATGTATTACCAGATGGTCAGGCTGTACTTCTGATAAGGTTGCATAGACAGGAGCAGTCAGTAGCAACTTTAAGGGCTGTAAGATTTAAAGTGAAATTCACAGGAAATACCGAAGAGCCTAGTACAGGCACATATGTGTGGAAGTACTGGATCAACACATAACATCAGGCGATGAGAATCAGGAAGGGTTTCAGCTGTTACGATAGGAACTTTTAGATGAGAGCTGAAGGGGTGCAAAGGGGAGAAGCAGCTAATATTCCCTGTGGCAGTTCTCCAGAGATCAATCTTAAATATTGGACAGATATCAGCCCTCTGCACATCGTGCCAGTGTGTACCTCGGCTGAGTAGTTTCAAATCTGAGCCCAACATAGACATTTGTATCTCAATAATGGCCTTTCTCCTCTACACTGTGGTCCATCCGCCACTGTCTTGGGTGATTTAACTATCTAACCTTAGTTTGAGCAATCAAAACTGGAACATGCTGGGTGTTATAAAACATATTTACCTGCAACACAATCGGGGGATAGTTCAATCCTGCTCTGAAATGTTTCTATTCAAATGCATTAACTTGTAAACATTTCCGCAACCATTTAACAAGCTCATTTTCAGTGCAGTTAGTACTGTTCTGTATGAAAATACAGCAGATCGTTAACACAAAAGATCCTCAAAGTAGGAAATGAGATGGATTACCATTTAGTCTCGTTAATATTAGCGAAGGGAGGAATGCCATCCATTCCTCTCAGACTTCAAACTCTTCAAATTGTGCCCTTGAACCCATTATACCTGCTTGAATAATCTCAACCTCCATTTAACATCACCTTTAACATACTTTCTAGCATTATGTTACTGCGTTCATCTGGTTGATAAAAGGGGAATTTCTGTTCAGTCACTGTTTCCAGTACAAAGTGTTGAAAGCTGCTGCTTAACAGCCCTGCATTGTGAACTAAACAAAAAGCCGGACCCAGATTTAAATCCCAATCTCTGCTGAGTAAACAACTGTAATGCTGCAAATGGCTGCTTTGTCTCCAAATGTGAGGGGTGGGGAAATTAGGCCAGAAATACACAAATACCAAAAGCAGTTCATACTAGAAACGTTGTGTGTGCAGAGGTCATTCGAGGGCAGGATAAGGCTCTTTGGCCCATGGTCACATTAGTTGCTGCCACTTAATACTTGGGTTCAAATGAACAATGGTCTGTTGGCAAGTTACCAGAGAGAGAAAGAACAAGAATAAACAGAATAAATGTACATAACTTTGGTAAACCACACAGTAGTCATCTCTGCGCTGATGATGCGTACCTTTATGGAAGTTTTGGAACCAAGTAATTTGCACAGGTAATTCAGCTATTGAAATTCCAGAAATAATTTACTCAGCTTCACTTCCATACCTGGCCAGGATCAGACTTTCCAAACTTGCGAAGCCTGAAACACAAGGACAGAAATTGTACTTTAATAAAGAATAAGGTAACACTGCTTTTGAAATATTCCCATACTGAAATCCAGGTACAATATTTACTAGATCTGCATAGAATCATAAGCAACAATTTCCAATGCTACCAGCAGTCACTGTTCTGTGTAAAAGAGGGCAGGAACTTGTTTCATACTTTGCCTACCCATATAGAAAACACACAATACTATAACTAGTTTACAACTTTTGCCCCACCAAATAGTGACTGAAGAACACATTGCAAGTTGCATAACATTAGGGTCAAGAACTGTTTGTGTAAAAACATCACTGATAATAGAAGTAGCAAAAACAATCAGAGACAATTGGTGAACCACAACATGAATGTTATCGCCTTCAAAGGCCTGTCCCACTTACTCGCAAATTACTCGCACTTGGCTCGCAAATTACGCGACCTCGTGGTCGCCTGAGGCGTACGGGCACCGTATGGCTGCGTGGGGCCGGTCCCACTTAGAAGCGTGGAGGGGTATGGAGTTGTGCGGGGCCAGTCCCGACATCACGCGGGGCTCTGAAATTCTTGCAGTGAACGAAATCTTTGCGCGCCAACGGCCTGTCGCGTAACTGACAGCCAAAGAGGGACAGGCCCAAGACCCTGGCGCGACGCAACAACTCACCTTCAACTGCAGCAGAAGCAGGCAAGCGATCGCCGAACTCGGCCTGGGGCTCACGGCCGTTGCGGTCCGGATCCGCCCCCACGTCTACTCCCAGAGCGGGGCCAAGAAAATTGAAGATAGACACAAAATGCAGGAGTAACTCAGAGGGTCCAGAAGCATTTCTGGAGAGAAGCAATGAGTGACGTTTCGGGTCAAGACCCTTCTTTTCAGACTGAAGAAGAGTCTCGACACGAAACATCACCCATTGCTTCTCTCCAGAGATGCTGCCTGTCCCGCTGAGTTACTCCAGCTTTGTGTCCATCTTCAAATGACGTCACGCGCTCCAGACGGCTGTACGTATGCATGTAATCTCGCCCGACCTTCGCTCGACCGTCTCTTCTCAACGCGACCACGAGGTCGCGTAATTTGCATGCCAAGGACACGTAAGTGGGACAGGCCCTTCAGAGTTTCCAATACACAAAATGCCGAGTAACTCAGTGGGACAGGCCGCATCTCTGGAGAGAAAGAATGGGTGACGTTTCGGGTCAAGACTCTTCTTCAGACAGTAGGATAGATGAGTTTGCTGTCAGTGATAGGCCAGACGGTTGCAATATCTTGTCAGAAAGATCTATAGAAAACCAGTTATAAAAAAAGGAATGTTTGTTCCCTTTCTCAAATTGCATTTGTTTCAAGACAAATTGACATTTTCACTGACTGAACACTTCAATTAAATGTGCCCTGGTGAAGCAAATGGCATCCACCATGACTACTACATGCTTGACATCTAAATAAATTTCTAAACAAGCCCTTAGTGCCTCTATCTAGATTACCAGATGACAGATGCCCTAATAATTTCAGATCCTTCTCAAAGAACCACTTCAAAGGTGACGGGAAAGCACAAGTCAGCAGCACAGAAATTTGTCACACAACATGGCTATATGATTGTTGCACTCCCCAAACATTTGCATTGGTCCATTGAGCATTTAAAATGTAGGGTTAACAGGAGACTTCATTCAGTGAGTGGAAAATCAGAATTTCCTATGCCTTGTTTACCTATTCAGTAATCGTATTTTTTTAATGATTTCATTATGCGAAAGGAATATTGGAAGGTGCATATTGTACAGTGAAAGTATGAGCATGAACATTGTTCCGTGATTCGATAAATTCCTAAGCACCAAATGGTCGGTACACAGTAATTTAAGTTCTCCATCTCAAAAGAACAACTGCTCAGACTGCAATTTGCCACAACATCTATTCCAAAGGAAAGGAGTAATTCTCTAATAATGCATTCAATGAAAGTCCTCCAGATCTTCAGGCTTCTGCATTTCGTCATGCCGATAGCATTGGAGGAATTAACAAGTTCCACACCGGAACATAGAAAATGGCAGCAAATGAAAGACCAAGACCATTCAAATTCAATTCTGCCATTCTAGCACTGATAAGATGAAATGGCAAAAAACTGGTTGACAACAAATACATCCCCAAATTCCATTGGAATGGTGAAACGGAAATCACCTGTTCCTCCAAAGATCACAGTGGCACAGTGCCACAGCAGTAGAGCTGCTGCATCACAGCACCAGAGATTCTGGTTCAATCATTACCTTAGGTGGTTTCTGTGTCGTTTGCACGTTCTCTCTGAGACCGCATAGATTTCCTCTGGGTGCACCAGTTTTCTCCCACTTTCCAAAGATGTGTGGACTTATAGGGGTTTATTGGCCACTGTAAATGGCCCAGAGTGTACAGGGAGAGGATGTGAAAGTGGGATAACATAGAACTAGTGTGAACAGGTGATCGATGGTCATGTTTAAGAAGGAACGGCAGATGCTGGAAAATCGAAGGTAGACAAAAATGCTGGAGAAACTCAGCGGGTGAGGCAGCATCAACGGAGCGAATGAAATAGACAAAATTTCGGCTCTAAACCCTTCTTCAGACTGATGTGAGGGTGGGGGGGGGGGGGGGGGGGAAGAAGAAAGAAGAGGTGGAGCCTGTGGGTTGAGGGAAAGCTGAGAAGGGGAGGAGAAAGTAAGTACTATCTGAAATTAAAGAAGTCAATGTTCATACCGCTGGGGTACAGACTGCCCAAGCGAAATATGAGCTGCTGCTCCTCCAATTTATGGTGGTCTTCACTCTGGCCATGGAGGAGGCACAGGACAGAAAGGTCCGATTCAGAATGGGAGGGGGAGTTGAAGTGCTGAGCCTCTGGGAGATCAGGTTGGTTATTGCGAACCTAGCGGAGACGTTCAGCGAAGTGATCGCCAAGCCTACGCTTGGTCTCACCGATGTAGAGCAGCTGACATCTAGAGCAGCGGATGCAATAGATGAGGTTGGAGGAGGTGCAGGTGAACCTCTGCCGCGCCTGGAAAGACTGCTTGGGTCCTTGAATGGAGTCAAGGGGGGAGGCATTTCTTGCAGTTGCAAGGGGAAGTGCCCGGAGAGGGGGTGGTTTGGGTGGGAAGGGACGAATTGACCAGGGAGTTACGGAGGGAGCAGTCTCTGCGGAAAGCAGACAGGAGGAGATGTGAAGATGTGGCAAGTGGTGGGATCACGCTGGAGGTGGCAAAAATGTCGGGGGATTATTTGTTGTATGTGATGGCTGGTAGGGTGGAAGGTGAGGACAGGGGGGACTCTGCCCTTGTTACCAGTGGAGGGATGGGGAGTGAGAGCAGAGTTATAGAAGAGACCCTGGTGAGAGCCTTATCTATAGTAGAAGAGGGGAACCCCCGTTCCCTGAGGAATGAGGACATCTCCGATGCCCTGGTGTGGAACACCTCATCCTGGGTGCAGATGCTGCATAGACGGAGGAATTGGGAGCAGGGGATGGAGTCCTTACAGGAAGCAGGGTGGGAAGAAGTGCAGTCCAGATAGCCATGGGAGTGGTTTTATAGTGGATGTCGGTCAGTAGTCTATCACCTGTGATGGAGATAGTGAGGTCAAGAAATGGTAGGGAAATGTCGGAAATGGTCCAGGTGTATTTGAGTGCCGAATGGAAGTTAGTGGTGAAATGGATGAAGTCAGCGAGTTTTGTGTGGGTGCAGTCAGCGATGTGGCAGAGGTAGAGTTCTAGGATAAGGCCACAGTACGCCTCGAACAAGGATCGTTCGAAGTCCCCTACAAAGAGGCAGGCATAGCTAGGGCCCATGCTCGTGCCCATAGTTACGCCTTGTATTTGAGGAAATGGGAGGAGTCAAACAAAAAGTTATTAAGGGTAAGGACTAGCTCTGCTAGGCGGAGGAGAGTGTTAGTAGACGGGGATTGGTTGGATGGTCATTGTGGACTTGGTGGGCCAAAGGGCTGGTTTCCATGCAGTATCTATTAATCAATTCAATTAAAAAGGTAAATGGACGAGGAAGGCCATTTTGCCCCTCAGCCAGGCTCCTTGCAAACATTTTACTTCTACATCATCATTTGCACTAACCAAAGCGTGCTAGACTTACCACAAGCAATTATTATATATATCCTGATTATTTTCAGAGAACCAATCTCACTTGCATTTGAATTAATCAATTCTCACTGCAGTGGCCATTTGGCCTGTTTTGCATGTCATTGAGGATGGCATGTGCCTTTAAATTTTAGACTGCCCGTTATATTGTGGGTGGGATTTATGACGTGTTTTGGGGAGTCTTTGGAGCTTAGATGCTTGCGCAGAAGTTTAATTTTTAGATTAGTTTGGAGAGCCGATGGGGAAGGTTGACCCTTCTACCATGCGGGGTCCACGGGAGATCTAAAGGAGATCATGCGGGATTATGCGGATCTTGCCAATGTTACGGAGACACGGGGAGTTTTCTAATGTCTAAAGTAATAAGCTGGAGTTCGAAGAAGATTGTAGTAACGAGTCGGAAGAAATTTGGATGTATCTTACTGTTTTCTATCAACAATAAAGCATTTATTCATCAAAAGACTGTGTTTTGAAGCTATATCTGTGCAGAAGCTCTGAAGGTCTCTGTGAGTGAGCTTGCATGCGTTTAGAAGACACCCCCTTCAACCATTCTCATCCAAATAGCGGCTAGGGTGCTAATTACCTGAAAGATATGAAAATCCACCGCTACACTCACTGCTTTCCCTTGCTCTCCAGGGACTGCGATCAAGATATTCATCATTTGTTCACTGAAATGCAGATTTGCAGATTTGCTTTAAATTTACTCCCATTACCTGTCTTCTGGCCACACTGTTTTGAACAGAGTCAATATCACCCATTAGAATCTGAAATACAGCATTCATACATCTTTCAGTGGAAAAGGTATTCAGTTTACATAACACCCCCCATGATCCAATTCCTCATTTGGTTTATTTCTTCTATATACTTTCAATCATTGCAATTTTCTTTGTCCTGTGGTGATCAAAGCAGTATGAAATATTCTAAGTGTAATTACACCAATGGTTCATAAACTCACATTCTCTGCTCAGTGATCAGCTCTCAATGCATCCCAGAATGTGATTTGCATTGCTACTTCTGAGCATCATCATCATAATAGATTCCATTTGTCAAACATTAACCAGAACAGCTGATCTTTTATTATTCAGGCATCTCTCCACACTTACTAACACCTGCATAGATTTCTCCTTATTCTTGGAAAGAGGCAGCGAAAGACTCTGAATAAGGGCATCCCATGATCTCTGATTGATTGCATTCTCTATTTAATCTATTCCCAACCGTCTGAACAAAGCATTCCATTTTGTTCTCCAATTTCATCCACCTGATATGGCTCCATGCATTCATTCATTTACTCGTCATTTGTCATTTCTGAACCTATTCACTGCCCATTAAAGCCTGACAGGCCACAGAACAATTAACTAATTGATGTATGCAGATTGGCTACATATTCAGCAGTTTGTCCTGTCTATTGGTCTAACTGAGCTAATTATGAAGTGCCCTGAAGTCAACAATCCATCCATCATCCAACCCGAGATGTAGATGGAGAGAATGAGAAAAAAGGACAATGTTGACAAGATGTAAAACACAGCAGCTGCTAGAAATCTGAGCTTGAAAATTGGTGGAAATATTCAGATGGATGAGCGATGAAAAGTGAGATAATATCATAGCTGGGTGACCTTGCATCAGAACTGGCCAGCTCTGACCTCTGATGTAAAGGAGCCTGGTGCAACCAGAATTGGTAACTTTCAGATTTTTTCACCTGAGATTTCTAGCATTTCAGTTCCGCAGAGGTTCTTTCACTCCATCCAACTCCCACCGCCCATTCCCCTTGACTATCCTCATTCAAGGGAACATAAGAATCAGGATGAGGCCGTTGAACCTGTTCTACCACCTTTCAAGATCATGGCTGATCTCTTACCCCCGTAGCATTTGGCTACAACACCCTCAAACCCCAGGAATCCCTTGATATCCAGAAATGGATACATCCATTAACAATTAACAAAGTAGGAACCCTCCAGGACAGAGAATTTTAAACCTTGGTGAAATGCCTTCTCTTAGTCATAAAATGCCTTCCCTTAGTTCTGTGGCACCTCGTTCCAAACTCCTCAGCTAGGGAAAAATATCAATTTAAACCCACCCCGTCAAGCACTAAGATTGACAATAGACAATTGATGCAGGAGTAGGCCCTTCGGCCCCTCGAGCCAGCACCGTCATTCAATGTGATCATGGCTGATCATCCACAATCAGTACCTGGTTCCTGCCTTCTCCCCATATCCCTTGACTCCTCTATCTTTAAGAGCTGTCTAGCTCTCTCTTGAAACAATTCAGAGAACCAGCCTCCACCACCCTCTGAGGCAGAGAATTCCACAGACGATGCAATACCTGATGAAGGCCAATGTGCATGAGAATATTTGGCATTCTGTCAAACTCTGGAGAACACAAGCCTACTCTGCTCATTTTCTACTCCTACAGCAAACCTGTCATCTCATGAGCAAGTATCATGAATCTTTGCTGAACTCCCTTCATGGCAAGCAAAGGAGTCCAAAATCTGAAATATTAAGTGGATTTCTGTTGCCACCAATGTGTATTTCAAACATTTTCTGCTTTTTATTTAAATGTCAAATCTCCAGCATCTGCAGTTGTTTTTTGCTTTTCAAAATATCCAGGCTGATGACAGACCTATTTTTCTATGTTTCTAGAGTTACTAGAACCTATCAGGAAAGATTGAATAGGCCTTAGTTACTAGAAAACAAGCTTGAAGGTGGCGTCCCAGGTAGGTCAAAAAGGCTTTTGGCACATTGGCCTTCATCAGTCAGAGTATTGAGTATAGAAGTTGGGAAGTCATGTTGCAATTGTACAAGACGTTGGCGAGGCCGCATTTAGAGTATTGTGTTCAGTTCCGGGCACCATGCTTTCGGAAAGATGTTGTCAAGCTGACAAGGGTACAGAGAAGATTTACAAGGATGTTGCCAAGACTAGAGGGTCTGAGCTGTAGGGAAAGGTTGAGTAGGCTGGGACTGCATACCTTGGAGCGCAGGAGGATGAGGGGTGATCCTATAGAGATGTATAAAATCATGAGAGGAATAGATAGGGCACAGTCTCGTGCCCAGATTAGGTGAATCGAGATCCAGACAACATAGGTTTAAGGTGAAGGGGAAAAGATTTAATAGGAATCTGAGGGGTAACCTTTTCACACAAATGGTGGTGGGTGTATGGAACTCGCTGCCAGAGTTGATAGTTGAGGCAGGGACTATCCCAACATTTAAGAAACAGACAGGTACATGGATAGGATAGGTTTGGAGGGATACAAACGTGGGCAGGTGGGACTAGTACAGCTGGGACATGTTGGCCGGTGTGGGTAAGTTGGGCCGAAGGGCCTGTTTCCACATTATGACTCAATGGCTATCCAATATATGGAAGTAATTTAAAGGCCAGTTGATTGCAGTGAGGAGGAGGAATAAGGAAGGCAAAGTCAGGGAACCTTGGATGACCAAAGAGGTTGTAAATTTAGTCAAGAGGAAATGGAAGCTTATGCAAGGTTTAGAAAGATGAAATCAGACAGGACTTTTGGGGGAAATACAACATGCAAGAAAGAATGTAAGTTCTGAGGAACAATTAGAATGGGCCACAGGAGGTATCAAATATCATTGCTGAATCAGATTAAATAAAAACGCAAGGCTTTTCATGCATACATTAAAAACAAGAAAATTACAAGGAAGAAGTAGGAGATTGTTAGAGTCAAAGAATGTTGAGCAGATTACAGCATTATTAGGAAAGAGTTGGGGAGCAGTTGGTAAATTGAGAGTGGTTGTTATTTGGCAAGTCCACATCTGACATGTGGGAGTCATTTAAAGGCCAGTTGATCAAAGTTCAGGACTGGCGTGTTCCAGTAAGGATCAAGGATACGATGGCAAACTAAGGGAACCTTGGATGAGTAAAGAGGTTGTAAATTTAGTCCAAAAAAAGTATATGCAAGGTTTAAAAATATGAAATCAGACAGGAACTTAGATGCATATAAAGCAAGCAGGAAAGAAGGCTAGGGGGCAAGTAGAAGGGCCAAAAGAGGCCATGAAATGGCTCTGGCGAGTCGGATGTTTTTTAATGCCTACATTGAAAACACGAGGGTAACCAGGGAAATGGTAGGACAACTCAAGCCTGAAGGAGGGAATATGTGCTTGGAGTCAGGGGATCTAGGCGAGGTATTGAACAAGTAATTTGAATCTGTATATACTAAGGAGGACAGCGAGATCAGTGTGGAGAACACAAGGGCTGATTGAAGTGAAGGAATTGGTGTTGGGACTCTTTAAGAGTATTAAGGTGGATAAATCCCTAGGATCTGATGGGATCTATCCTAGGTTATCAAGAGATTGCAGGAGCCTCAGGGAAGATCTTTGCATCTTCTTTAATCACAGGTGAGATCCTGGAGAAGTGGAAAATAGCAAATGCTGTTCCTTTGTTTAAAAGTAGAGAGAATTGTTTAAAAGAATTAGAGAGGATCCAGAGAATTATAGGGTGGTAAACATCAGTGGTAGTATTCTTCAGGATAGGAGTTACTCACATTTCAAACAGAATTATCTAATTAGGGACAGTCAGCATTGTTTTGTTCATGGCAGATCACATCTTGCCAACTTGATCGAGTTTTTTGAGGAGGTGACGAAGACGATTGGTGAGGGTAGGGCAATGGATAGTGTCTCAATGGACTTTAGTAAGGCATTTGATACAGTCCCTCATGGTAGGCTGATCCAGAAGATTAAGATTCACAGGATTCAGTCACATGGATTCAGAACTGACTTACTAATGGAAGACAGATGGTTGTGTATATCATTTCATTTTAATATATATAAATATTAAAATATAAATATATATATTTTATGTATGTGTGTGTGTGTGTATATATATTTTATGTGTGTGTGTGAAATAATATATTATAAAATGACTGATATAAATGTGGATTGGTTAATATGTTTGTAAATGGCACCAAGATTTGTGGAATTGTGGTGTGAAGAAGATTGACAATAACCAAAGTATACAGAGGAATCTAGATAATCTACAGAAATAGGCAGAGAAATGACAGATGGAGTGTAATCCAAACAAGTGTAAGGTGTTGCACTTTGGAGGTTGAATGCTAGAGGAATGTATACTGTTAATAGCAGTAATACCTTGAACAGCATTAATGTATTGAGGGATCTTGATGTCCAAGTCCATAGCTCGCTGAAAGCAAAAACACAAATAGATAGATAGGTTAAGAAGACATATGGTATGTTTGCCTTCATTGGTCTGGACATTGAGTATAGGTGTATGAGTATTTTGAGTATAATCATGGTGCAGCTGGTATAGTTCTGGTTGCTCTATTAAAGGCTGTGGAAGCTTTGGACAGGGTGTAGAAGAGGTTTACCAGCATTCTGCCTGTATTTCATGGCATGAGTGATAAGTAGAGGTACATAAAATTATGAGGTGCATAGATAGGGTAGACAATCAGAACCTTTTTCCTCAGGGTGAAAATGTAAAAGACCAGAGGGCAGAGCTTCAAGTGGTAAGAGGGGAAATTTAAAAGAGATGTGTGGTTGCCCAGAATGTGCTGCTGGGGTGGTGCCGCAGGCAGATATGATTTGCATTTAAGAGGTTTTTATAGGCACATGAATATGCAGAGAACAGGGGGATATGGATCATGTGAAGGCAGATCAGGTTAGTTTATCTTGGCATCACGTGCGACAGACATTGTGGGCCGAGGGGGTCCGATCCTGTGCTGTACTTTTCTATGATCTACGTTAACTGTTAATAACTGGCCAATTTCAACACCTGTGTTATGGTTGAAACAACTCAGGCTCTGTCAATTTGGGAAATCAATGTGACTGGCATTCTGGGGGGGCCTGCGTGGCTGCTGGGAAAAGGTTGTCCACATTTCCCCGCTTCTCCTCTGTAAATTCTACTTTCATTACGGAATTGGGGGCGGAGGAAGAGAATTCGGGAAAACATTTTGAACTCTGCAGTTCAAGTGTTCCCAACCTGGGGTAAATTTACCCCCAGGGGGTAAATTTGTTGATTTTGGATTTGTACATATTTTTTCTCATTGACTGACCCTGGATGGTTCTGGTATCTGTTCATCATTAGTTGTTCATAAATAAGTGAAATAACATTGTTATGTGCTATTAAAGTTGCCTGGGGTAAACGGGATGAAAAAGGTTGGGAGCCGAGTTGGTCCAAATCTCTCCAATGCAAGTTTAGTACCAAAAATCTGAGGCTGGGAATTCAATTTTGAAAGCAAGTTTTCAGCAGCACAAAATACATAATCTTGACTTTATGCAAAAGCTATGTGAAACATTAAAAAAAAATCAGCAGGTGCTGTAAGCCTGATACAAAAGTAGAACATGCTGGAAACACCCAGCAAGCCAAGCAGAGTCCATGGAGTGAAAAACAGTCAATGTTTCAGGTCGAAGCCCTTTCTTCAGAACTGATGTACAGCAATTAAACTATTTGTATTGTTCAACCTTGATGTTTTGTTTTACTTAATTGGACAGTCTTCTGTAGAAACAACAGTTTATGCATTGCATTAGAATACCACCTATAGAGCGGGGATAATATAATATATTGATTCCATAAGTCTAAGCATAAAGTCTAAGAATTCTGAATGTTGGGTCCTTGGGAAGACATTGTTTGTTTTGTGAGGGTGTGATAATGTTGGGAGGAATACAGGGCTGGGAGCTGGGGGGGGGGGGGGGGGGGGGTGGGGGATGGATGGGGGGGGGGGGATGGATGGATGGATGGGGGGATGGGAGGGGGGGGGGGTGGATGGATGGAGGGGGGGGTGGATGGATGGGGGGGGGGTGGATGGATGGGGGGGGGATGGAGGGGGGAGGGGATGGGTGGATGGTGGGGGGGGGGGGTGGATGGAGGGGATGGGGTGGATGGGGGGGGGTGGATGGATTGGGGGGGGGATGGATGGATGGGGGGGGGGGATGGATGGATTGGGGGGGGGGGGGGATGGATGGATGGATGGATGGATGGGGGGGGGGTGGATGGATGGATGGGGGGGATGGATGGGGGGGTGGATATGGGGGGGAGGATGGATGGATGGGGGGGGTGGATGGATGGGGGGGGGTCGATGGATGGGGGGGATGGATGGGGGGGGTGGATGGATGGATGGGGGGGGATGGATGGATGGATGGGGGGGGGGATGGGGGGGGGGGGTGGATGGGGGGGGGGATGGATGGGGGGGGGGTGGATGGATGGGGGGGGGGTGGGGGTGGATGGGGGGGGGGTGGGGGATGGATGGGGGGAAGGATGGATGGATGGGGGGGGGATGGATATGGGGGGGATGGATGGATGGGGGGGATGGATGGATGGATGGATGGGGGGGGTGGATGGATGGGGGGGGTGGATGGATGGGGGGGGGGGGTGGATGGATGGGGGGGGGGGGGTGGGATGGATGGATGGGGGGGGGTGGGTGGATGGATGGGGGGGGGGTTGGATGGATGGGGGGGGGGTGGATGGATGGGGGGGGTGGGTGGATGGATGGATGGGGGGGGTGGATGGATGGATGGGGGGGTGGATGGATGGATGGGGGGGAAGGATGGATGGATATGGGGGGTGGATGGATATGGGGGGGGGGGATGGATGGACGGGGGGGATGGATATGGGGGATGGATATGGGGGGTGGATATGGGGGGTGGATATGGGGGGGGATATGGGGGGGTGGATATGGGGGGGGGTGGATATGGGGAGTGCAGTGTCTGGGGCAGGAGGGGAGAATGGTGTTGGAAGGGGGTGAGTGCAGTGGGAGGAGAGTGTGGAGTGGTTGGGGCGGTGGGGAGAGAGTAGAGTGTTGGGGTTGGGAGTTCGAAGGAGCGTGGGATGTTTGGGTTGGGGGATGCTCTGATCTGTCGACGGGGTTCGTCAGGAGAGCGTCGCAACGGGACGCCCTGCAGGGACAGGCTGTTTCTTTTGTTGCAATGGCTGGGGAGCCGGCTTCCCGCCCGCCCGCATTGATGCAACTCCGGGACCGGCTCGTTGTTATCGAGCTGGCGGGCAATCCATAAATCCCCCCCCAACCCCCTCCCGTGACAGGGGGCAGGACTGGAGCCCGCATACCACGGGTCGCGGCGCGGCCGAGCAAGAGGTGAATGTCAAACCTGGTGAAGTGGCGAGTGCTCGGGACGCTCCGTCAGCCCCAGACAAGCAAGGGCGGCGGCGGCAGCAGCAGCAGCAACAACAGGAGCAGGAGGAGGAGGCCGGCTCTTTCCTGGCACACATTCCCCCGGTCATGTAGCCATGTCACGACAGCAATCCGAACCACACACGCGGCCCCAGGCCGCCGGCAGCGACGGAAATGAGAGGAGAGGAGGGAGGCGGCGGAGCGGCGGCGGCCAGTTAAAGGCAGCGGAGAGACTGGAAGAGCTGGAGGACCGGGTGGACCTCCGCAATCCCAGCGCGCATCGGGGCGCACTGACGTCATGCACCGGCGTGCGACCAGGACACGCTGGAGCTGTGGGATGTGAAGATCTTATTGCTATATATTAGATCTGATAGCTATATAAGACCTTTGGTGGGATGTGTGAGAAGGAACTGCAGACACAAAGAGCTGGAGTAACTCAGCGGGACAGGCAGCAGCGTCTCTGGAGAGAAGGAACGGGTGATGTTTCGGGTCGAGATTCTTCTTCAGCTGTGGGATCTGGAGTTGGTGCCGGCAGCTCGGAGGACCGGGGGGGAGAGGAAATATCCCTCCGGCCACAGCACTCGGAGGACCAGTGTATCCCGGCAGCCTCGGTGATTTCCGAGCTGGGAGGGAGGACCTGCGGAGGCTCCGGCATCTGGGCGGCCGCCATGATTTCCGAGGACATTAAGAGACCGTTTTCTTTCGGATTGGGATCATTGGTAACTTGAAGCCTGAGTGCTGGAGAATCTACATTGCCGCCAGTTGTTCCACATTATGAATTGGCTTTTGGACGGTTGAGCCAGTACAGCTGTCAGCAAAGATCAGAGAAGCTGTAGTATATTTGATTGTCAGGCTCCTGCAGTGTCCAACTAACAAGCATCCACATGTTGACTTCATCCACAGTAAACTGGCCCATCATGTTTTACCCCCCAAAACTGGAGCAGCTCAACGTGGCAGGCAGCATCACTGGAGAAAAGGAATAAATATCGCCGATTCCTTCTCTCCAGAGAAGCTACTTAACCCGCTGAGTTACTCCAACATTTTGTGTCTATCTTCAGTTTAAACCAGTTCCTTCCTACACATCATGTTTTACCGCAGAGTTTACCAAACATAAACCACGAATCTGAGGAAGGGATGGGACTGAATTTATTGAGAGCAGCGATGAGTGCAATAATAAATGCAATCGTATTAGGAGCTATCCAAAGACACATGGAGACGAGAGACAACAAATGCTGGAATCTTGAGCTAATTGCTGGAGGAAGAAGGTGCCAACTCAAAACATCTGTCATCTTCCTCCACAGATGCTGCCTGGTTCACTGAAATCCTCAAGCAGTTTTTTTTTTTTTGCTTAAGATAACATAAGAGTGGGTAACTGAATATTTGGTTAAAGACTAAGATTGGATTTACCAGCAGCTTCTTTCAGGCGAAAGAAGGACTATTAGTATTTCACGTCCCCCTCTACAAATACGGGCATTACCTTTTGACCTCAATTGGCTCCTTATCTCCTCTTGCAACCCATTCACTAATTAATTGCCTTGATAAAACTCCTGGGTTTTTATTCTGATAGCCATCTAAATTCTCATATTCTTTCATTGCCCATCTTGTTTTACTTTTCACCTCTTTTCTCAGCTTCTTATATTCAGCCTGATTTCTCAATTGAATTACTCAACCAACTTGCATTCTCTATGTCCTGTAACTGTTTTACCTGCCAGTCTTTGGTTTCAATTTATCCTAGCCAAGTCCCCTACCATTCTATTGAAGTTTCTCCCTCCTGGCAATAACATGTCCTACTTTGGTTTAGCAATGGAAATGACAAAGGGAATGGGTCTACTTCATACCATGTTGACATGAAGAGGTCAAAGAAACTCAGAACACATTTCAAAAATGTGTCTCCTTTGACCTTTGTTCTGTCATTATCTCAATCAACATTGGGGTCATTAAAGTATCCCGGTATTGCAGTTCTTGCTCTAATTTCACTGCAGATTTATTACTCTTCACCAAGCTGAACCATCAAATGCGTATGACATGGCATACTACTCCAACTAAATATATTCTGTCCTTGTCCCTCAAGGACATGAAAAGAAAAAAACATGCAGATGCCAGAAATCTGAAATAAAGTCAGAAATGTTCATCAGGTTGGGCAGCATTTATGGAGGGGGAGAGAGACAGTTAATGTTTGAGTTGATTATATCTCCGTACTTGAGCCTCTGGCCAATAGCAAGTGGTGTTTGAAACTGATGAGAAATGAGTAAGACTGTGCAAAGGAAGAACTTCCCTTCCTTCATAACTACCTATAATAATCACTTTCAAAATAAGTGATCATGGAGAAACACTGATCGTTGTTGAGTTGAAGAATCAGAACAGGAATATGGGAGGAGACTGAGCAACATTCATCAGCATTAGTGCTAGGTTAGATCAATAGCTATTCTAGGAACAAAGAAAGTTTGAGGGGAGATAATGATTGAAGTGCACAGGGTCGCAATTAGTTTAGATTGGGTAAATAGATGGAAATAGATCCCACTCGTTCAAGAACCCTTGAGGCACACAAACATTTGGCCAATAAGCACAAAAGAGACGTGAGAAAACAATTTATTACAAGAGGGTATTTACTACCCATTAGGTTAGTGGAAAATAAATCTGTGCCTTCAAATCACAACTGGATACCAGGTGAGAGAATTATATGAAAGGGAAAGGGGCTGACAAGATTCTGTTGTTAAGAGCTGGTACAGATTTGATGCGCTGAATAGCTTCCTCTGTGACAGCAATTCTAGGATCAGTGCGACACGAAACCTCCACCCATCCTGTGGGGTACAAAACCCCTTCACACTGTTGAATAGCAAAAGCATTTCTTCATCTTGGATCTCATAGTCCACAGCCCTGATGTTTAGTACATTGGATAACTACCATCATCCCCATCTTGTACAACAGTGGAAATATAAACATACCCAGGTGGCCCAGCCGCTGAGAGGACTCTCCTGACGCTGGGGCAACAGCACCCCCGCCAGAACGGCCAGGAACCTCGGGCCTCCGTAGAGGCAATAGCGGAGGCCTCAATAGGCCTGACTTTGGGAGAACTGGGGATGGGGACTGGACATTGTGCCTTCCCCCACAGTGGTAACCATTGTGGGGGGATGATTTTTGTGTGTAAGTGAATATTTTAGTTTGTGTCTAAGATGGCTGTCGGAAGGGAGAGTGTACGCTGGTGCGGTTTGGCTGCCGCTGCTCTCTCTTCACATTGTGTTTTTTGTCTTTGGATCGAATTCTGTCTTTAATTTGTGTAATGGTGATGTCTTTATTATTTATTTTATTCCGATTATATGTTTTTTTACTCTTGTTAATTTCTGTAAGGTGTCCTTGAGACTTTTGAAAGGCGCCCACAAATAAAATTTATTATTATTATTATTAATGGTAACAGTGCCATGGAGCTAAAAGCATAAAGCTGGTTCTCCATGCTGTTCATGTAGCTTCAAGTTTTGTATTGTATTGTATTCAAATTTATTGTCATTGTCTCAATTTGAGACAACGAAATGAATTTCCCTTACAGGCAGTATCATAAAAAAATCACAAAAAAAATAATAAAAATAAATAATAAATAAATAATACAACATATTAAAAATAAAATTGAAATTGAATTAAAAATTAAAAATTTTTTAAAAAGCACAAACACAGAAAGTCCACGACACAACATAACATAAATGGCACCAAGGTGAGGAAGGCACCATAGTCCAGCCAGCCTCCCCTCCATGTTCATCCGTGGTCGGGGCCTTCCGAGCATCCGCAGTTCAAATAGTCTTTTCAAGTCCAAGCAATTGATTTCCTTTGTGGAATTCGCTCTTTCTCCCTGCCCTCATAAACTACAAGCACAATTCTTAGAAAGTGCAATAGGTGAAAAGAAAAGCTAGGTCTAAGGTTCATAGCAACCACCATTTTGAGTGATATCAATTTCCTGGCAGCGTTGCCTCAGGATGCGTCCGAGAAGTATAGTGCCGTCCATAATGTTTGGGACAAAGACCCGTCATTTATTTATTTGCCTCTGTACTCCACAATTTGAGATTGTAATAGGAAAAAAAGTTCACATGTGGTTGAAGTGCACATTGTCAGGTTTTATTAAAGGCATGTCAAAAAGATGGGTCTGGCCCAAACATTATGGAGGGCACTGTATATAAGATAACAGCTTCATGCTACATGACATGAGGATCTCCAAAGAAATTCAAGCCATTTCTTTAAAATAAAGTAAGCAACACAATATCTTCTATTATTATTATTATATGTCATAATGCATTCCTGGGACTGAATCCAATGGCATTCAGAGACATCATCAAACAGGGACATAAACATTGTTAACCCGCTCATATCTGAAACATCAAATCATAGCCTTGAAAGTACTTAGTTGTAAAGCTTTAATTAGCCTGGCCTTGTCAACACATATCCCATATTCTTGTTACAAAAGCTTCACAACTTTCCATATTACTAGTGCAGTCTCACAAATGGCTAGTACATTGTGTAAATATTATTATGGATTAAAGAATCATCCATGCTCTTATTTCTTCAAAACAATTTGGCCTCAAACTTTTGAGATTCAATTAGTTCATTAAAAATTGCTTATGGATAAGCAATATTTTTGTGAAACTCCTGAACAGGACAACTTGGCATTCGGAGCTCCCGCTGACAATAGCATGTGGTTTCATGGGTGCCGCCTCACAAAGGTGATTTTATTTCAGGCACAAATTGTAATTATCCAATACGTTATCCAGTATATTTAGTGTGGCACATTGGTGGAGCTAGTAGACCTGTTGCCTTACAACTGATGGTCCAGCTCTGAACCGGACCCCTGGTGCTACCCAAGTGAAATTTCCATTATCTCCCTGTAACCTCATGGCTTTCTCCTGAATGGTCTGGATTCCTCTCACATCTCAAATATGTGTGGGTTGGTATATTGTAAGTGACAATATAGGAAAAAACATTACGGATTTCCTTAGGCCATAACACCAGAGAAAACAACATATGCCGGAGACACGGGCTCGATCCCGACTACGGGTGCTGTCTGTGCGGAGTTTGTACGTTTTCCCCGTGACCTGCGTGGAATCGGTTTCCTCCCAGACGTACAGGTTTGTAGGTTAATTGGCTTGGTAAATGTAAACATTGTCCATAATGGATGTAGGATAGTATTAAGGCACGGAGATCGCTGGTCAGCCAAAAGGCCCGTTTCCACACTGTATCTCTAAACTCAGTCCAATGAAAGTGATTTGTTTGTGACTGAGTAAAGAAGGACTTTTTGTTGAAATGAGGAATCCTTTGAAAAGCAAAAGACTACCAGCTACACAGTAGCTGTGAATGGGCAAAGCTCATATATACCCAAAGTAATTTTTTGAGCAGTTCATGGAAAATATTTTCTTCAGTTATAAACACATGTCCTGAGGCTTAGAACTGGCTGTTCTTCCCAGTGCCCAGAACTCATGATAGATCTAAATTTACTGAGGATATGAGTTAAGGAGAGAGCGAGAGATCAAGAACCTTGTCTATAACATTTGAAAGATGAAAGAGTGGTTGTCGACGTAGTCTTGTGAGGTGACCACAACACTGTCTTCATCACAGAGCTCCTGTAAAGATGGTCGACTGCATCAAGTTCCTAGGCATCTATATCACCAGCAACCTAACTTAGTCCCATCACACTAATGTGGATTTCAAGAAAAAGGCATCAGCGTATGATCTTAAGAGCAGCGTCTTCCACACTGCTGTCCAACGCCAGAACCAATCATCTATTTCACACCCCCCACCCAGAGATGCTGCCCTGTACTCTTCATCTCAACTCGATTTCACTTCAATATTTGTTTGCACAACAATCTTTGTACCATTCTGCTGTTGTTCATGCAAACAAAGAATTTTAATGCATCCCAGTGTATATGATAATAAACTAATCTGAATCTGATAACGTCAGAAAATACTAAGCCACTCAGGCCCTCAAGATTGCCTCGTAATTCAATATGATCATGGCAGATTTGTGCTAGGTCCCCAGAGCCCTCAATTCCTTAACTTTTGTTTTCTTAAGCTAGACCTCTGGCTATCTCTGGAGAAACGAGAACATGTATATGCTGTTTTACAAAAAAGGCAAAATGCTGACAAGGGCAAGTCAGGTAGCATCTCTGGAGAACATGGATAGGCGACATTTCAGATTACTGGAGAAGCAGCACCTCATATTCCACTTGGATAGCTTACAACCAATGGTATGGGCATTGAATTCTCCAATTCTAGGTAACGATAAACACCACCCACCCCCTCTCTTCCCTGTGCCCCACCAGGACTTCACCCCTGCCCTCCCACCTACATTCCTTCCTCTAGCTTCACAATTGACAACTCTTCAATCTTTGTCTCACACCTTCTGTCTTTTCATCTCTGGCTTTTTATCAACCCCCAACCCCCCCCCCCCCCCCCCCCCGTGGCACCTGTACCTGTTACGTGCCAAGCTGTCCTGCAACCGGTCTCTTCAATCAGTCTGGAGAAAGGCCCTGACCTGAAATGTCACCTGTGCATGTCCTCGAGATGCTGCCTGACCCACTAAGACTCCAGTACCTTTTCTCTGGTTACCACAGCAACAGAAAACTCTTCTGCCTGCTGTTGAGGCTTTGAATACCATTGGAGATGTCTTAGACTGGACCCATTGTTTCTCATCTCACTGTAATCAATGGCATTGTTTCCAATTTCTACGGCTTCTGAGACCTTGGGTCTCAGTAATATGGATTAATTTCCCAATTTATGATTGCTTTTCATGCCCGACTTGTTTATAGTGTAATCAATCATTCCTTCAACCAAATCATTATCTCCTTGATATTAGTTTTCAAAGAATTTCAGACCATTAACCATCCTTGCATGTAACTGCCAAATTATTATAGTTCTGACTAAAAACTGTCCCTTATTCTGTTCTGCAATGGTTGTTCTTAATCCTGACTACCACACAAAGTATAAAAAGGTACCTTGGCTTCCCTTCCTCTTCTCCACACGTAAAGGCTACAAATTCAAGCCATTAGAGAACTAAAGCATGTCGAGTCTGAAATTTTGCATCAAATGTGCAACCCTTGACGAGGCATTAAAGATCAGAAATAGAATTGAAATTGAAGACCTATTGCACTATTTTTTTTAAAGCAGGAGTAATCTGGCTCAGTTACAAGTTTTCTTCAATCACCAGCAAAACCAAATTGATCGGTGCTTAATTGAGCAGTACATAAGCAACTCCCAGATCTGTCTCCAACACAGCTTACTCCATTTCAAAATAATTCATTATATATGTAATGTTTGAGACCCCCATAACTTGGCAGATGAGCACAGGTGTCTAGCACAAGATGGGCTTTGTTCAATTTTTCTACTGAGGATAGCTCAAGTCAAACCTTTCAGTGAGGCACAGAACAACCGTTGAAACTTTTCTAACCTAGAAATGTCTCAACCGACTTCAAAGGCACGAAGAAACCAGACACTAAGGAGTGGCAAACAAAGAGTTTGGCAAGGAACAAGGTTTGGTTAAGTCAAAGAAAAGATGATGGGAGATTGTGACTAGATTTTACAAAATTCAATGCCAAAAATGAAATGAAGGAAGAAGGATGTGCAATAATCTGGAAAGCAAAGGGAACTTTGCGGTTCAAAAGGTGCCAAGTTTTGAATGCAAGTATGTTTCTATGCTGTACAACCATGAATAAGAGGTGCCAGAGTTCCATTAGTAGATCAGCATGGAATGGGGTGATCGGTAACGAAGACATCAGAAGTTGGTTTATTGTCTGCAGAGTTTTCAGTTTAAAAAAGTTTTAGCAATATCATTTACGTATCTTTTTTGAGCGTTTAGAGTGGTTGAAACCAAAACCTTCAAATACCAAAAAGCAAAATAATTGAACGAGTAGACAATTAGTCAGCAAAACAAAAGCTAGAATCAGATTACTTTTAGTTTGGCAATCGAATTAGTGAGACACAGATCACAATTTGTCTTATGTTTGGCCAATTGAGACCAATATAAGAATCTACAGTGTTCAAGAAGGAACTGCAGATGCTGGATGATCGAAGGTACACAAAATTGCTGGAGAAACTCAGCGGGTGCAGCAGCATCTATGGAGCGAAGGAAACAGGCGACGTTTCGGGCCGAAACCCTTCTTCAGACTGATGGGGGGTGGGGTGGGGGAGAAGGAAGGAAAAGGGGAGGAGGAGGAGCCCGAGGGCAGGGGGATGGGAGGAGACAGCTCGAGGGTTAAGGAAGGGGAGGAGACAGCAAGGGCTAGCAAAATTGGGAGAATTCAACGTTCATGCCATCAGGACGCAAGCTGCCCAGGCGGAATACGAGGTGCTGTTCCTCCAATTTCCGGTGTTGCTCACTCTGGCAATGGAGGAGACCCAGGACTGTAAGAATCTACAGTGGTATGAGAACAATGAAGGTGTGCAGTGTGTTTACCATTGTCATAGTACCAAGAAAATAGAACAAACACACGCGTGAGGAGATGCAAGTGAATTCAGAACATTCTTTTCCAGTCAGGTTTGTGTAATTGGTATAAAAGCTTGCACTGTTTATTAATGATTTCCAAGTATATATGTACAAGAAACTGCATCACAAACTACAAACATCTCACACAAGATCGCCATACACATGAAAAGCAGCTCAGGCTTAAATACCTTCTCGGTTACAGACACTGCTCGTCCAAACACAAAACACAATGAGGAAATAAGTGATGGATGGGCAATAAAATGCTGCCATGTCTTACAGAGACTGACCAAGAATCGTGCAAGCTTCCTTTTCTTTAAATATTAAAAAACCTAATTATTCCACTTTTTAATAGTTTCTGATAGAAAGATCATCACATGATTAGAATCTTTACCCAGAGTGGAAAGATACTACAACTGCACTGCAACAGGACCCTGCTCAGCCAATTCACCTTGGCCAGGAGCAGGCTTCCACTTGACATTGCAGACCGAAAAAAAAGCCACACTGTAACAAATTTACAATTCTTTTACACTCCTTCCAGAAAGCCATACCAAACTCACAATACAGTGAGGCCACAAGTATGTGGTTTTGATTAGCTAACACCCCATTTATTCCCAATGTGAAGAATTAAAATTAAGGATTTTTCTTTTCTCACTGAGAAAATATTCATACAGCTCTCAAATCGCTCCTGAAAGTCACAGCAGGGCCGACTTTTAGGGTCATGAGTCATGTTTCACAAGCACCAAGAATGGGCACTTCAATAATTCATGACCTATCGAATTATGAAAGAGAGCATATCCATTAAGGGACTAACAAAATCAGATTAGCCACTTTCCCTAGATGCTAACTCTGGTTGCTGGAGTTTAGTAGTTTTTCTATTCTAACCTACAACCACCCCTTCAACAACTGCAACCAACTGGGGTTGCTAATCAACAACAGCTAAGTTTCTTGCACTCTCTCGCCACTGTAAACCAAGAGAAGTAGAGGTGCTACTGCATGGAACTAATCAATTATCAATTCTTATAAAACTCACTATCCCAAAGATGAAAAGAAAATGAACAAGGAAAATCTGCTTACCGATTTGCCTTTTCAGAATAATGTGGAATACAGAGAATGAAGGAGGTGGAAGCTCTACAACTTAATGGGCAAACTAGTCAACATTGCAAAAACATTGCTTGGCAGTCCATAGTGAGGTCAGAGAGAAAAATAGATTTTCATTTTGCAGGTTGTCACAATTTCAGTGGGATGATCTGGCAAATCAATTGATCAACAATGGAAATGGATTTGGGAAGATGGGTGCTTCCATTCACTGCTCTGTAGAACATATCCATCATCTGCAAACACTGCCTTTATTCAAATACCAAACTAAACATCTATACAGTGGCTTTAAAATACAGTTGCTACCCCCACTTAGACCTTAGGACTTTTCTTTCCTCTTTAATTTGGATACTTTCTTCACGGCACCGTTTTTGTTAAGGAGTTTTAGAACTCGATCCTTGTGATCCAGAACCTTCATCATGGTATCTTTGGCCTCAGTGATCTGATCTATAACCAGTTTGCAGCGTTGCATGTTCCCCTGCAAATAGAACAACGCAAATAGTGTTACAACAAATAAGACATCACCAGTTTCACGGGCACCAAAGTGCAGCAACGTTGGCTCAGGAATGTCCAAACTATACCTGCTCTCACTCATTGGCTACTTTGTGCGATGTGCTGCTGTGTGGTCCTAATGCTGGTTGTGTTAACATTCCCATGTTGATTGTTCAGGAGAAAGGGATTTATTTGAATAATCCAGTCAGGAAGAGGTCCAAGTACTGTGGCATAGATGGTCTGCTCTCTGGGCTCCACAAAAGGCCCTACTGCCCGGGACTTTCACTTATTTCTTCCTAAAGACTCAAGTGCTTCCAAACAAACTATGTACAATGCCCTCCATAATGTTTGGGACAAAGACCCATCATTTATTTATTTGCCTCTGTACTCCACAATTTGAGATTTGTAATAGTCACATGTGGTTAAAGTGCACATTGTCAGATTTTAATAAAGGCAATTTTTATACATTTTGGTTTCACCATGTGGAAATTACAGCTGTGTTTATACATAGTCCCCCTATTCAGGGCACCATAATGTTTGCAACACATGGCTTCACAGGCGTTTACAATTGCTCAGGTGTGTATAATTGCCTCCTTGATGAAGATAAGAGAGCTCACAGCACCTAATCTTTCCTCCAATCTTTTCATCATCTTTGGAAACTTTTATTGCTGTTTATCAACATGAGGATCAAAGTTGTGCCAATGAAAGTCAAATAAGCTATTTTGAGACTTAGAAACAAGAATAAAATTGATAGAGACATCAGCCTAACCTTAGGCTTCCCAAAATCAATTGTTTGGAACATCATAAGAAGAAAGAGAGCACTGATGAGCCTAATAATCGCAAAGGGACTGACAGGCCAAGGAAGATCTCCACAGCTGAATTCTCTATAATAAAGAAAACTACCCAAACACCAGTCCGACAGATCAAGAACACTCTTCAGGAGACAGGTGTGGATTTGTCAATGACCACTGTCCGCAGAAGACTTCATGAACAGAAATACAGAGGCTACACTGCAAGATACAAACCACTGTTTAGCCGCAAAAATAGGATGGCCGGATTACAGTCTGCCAACCAGTACTTAAAAGAGCAACGACCGTTCTGGAAAAAGGTTTTGTGGACAGATGAGACAAAGATTAACTTATCTCAGAGTGATGACAAGAGCAATGTATGGAGAAGAGAAGGAACTGGCCAAGATCCAAAGCATACCACCTCATCTGTGAAACACGGTGGTGGGGGTGTTATGGCCTGGGCATGTATGGCTGATGAAGGTACTGGCTCACTTATCTTCATTGATGTTGCAACTGCTGATGGTAGTAGCAATATTATTTCTGATGTGTATAGACACATCCTATCTGCTCAAGTTCAAACAAATGCCTCAAAGCTCATTGGCTAGCGATTCATTCTACAGCAAGACAATGATCCCAAACGTACTGCTAAAGAAACAAAGGAGTTTTTCAAAGCTAAAAAATGATCAATTCTTGAGTGGCCAATCACCCAATCTGAACCCAATTGAGCATGCCTTTTATATGCTGAAGAGAAAACTGAAGGGGACTAGCCCCCAAAACAAGCATAAGCTAAAGATGGCTGCAATACAGGCCTGGCAGAGCATCACCAACTGGTGATGTCCATCAATCGCAGACTTCAAGCCGTAATTGAATGCAAGGGATATGCAACAAAATACTAAACACGACTACTTTCATTTACATGACATTGCTGTGTCCCCTCAAAAAAAATGGTGCCTGAAATGGGGGGGTTAGAAACTATGTATAAACACAGCTGTAATTTCCACATGGTGAAACCAAAATGTATAAAAATGGCCTTTATTAAAATCTGACAATGTGCACCTTAACCACATGTGACTTTCTTCTATTACAAATCTTTTCGTTGTAATGCATTTCGTGTCTCTGTACTGTACACTGACAATGACAATTAAAATTGAATCTGAATCTGAAATCTCAAATTGTGGAGTACAGAGGCAAATAAATAAATGATTGGTCTTTGTCCCAGACATTATGGAGGGCACTGGAAGAGCGTAGTTGTAAATGAGTTGGTAATAATCATTGGAGTGGAAGCTGGGAGGAAAAAAAGCCAATAATTCTTATATTATTAAATTTTAATTTGTAAAGCTGTGTCTATTTCACTAACGTCTCTCATGAAACCATGCTTTTATAAGCAAAAGTATTGTTATTTGGCTAGGCATGATTAAAATATGCATTTGTGGGATCCTGCTTTGCACAGTTTATTAAGTAGGTCAAACTGCCTCGGTCCTTCAATTAGGTCAGAGTTGCTCTGATCTTGGACCCAATACCCTAGCCCTCAATTCTCCTGTAGGTTTCTTGCATCCATCTCAGTCGTGTACATCTTTAATGACTTCATCCAAACCGTATGGGGATATATCTGCAAATGCAAGAAATTTGTCCTCCTCAATTCTTTTATCACAAAATACTACTGCCTAACTTTAGACTCAACTATTGAGAAGGATCTTCAGATGAACCTTCTCAACATTTTAAACACCTCAAATCATTCTTCTATATTTTCAATCTGCTTTTACTTTCCTCACAAAATAATTCACAGTAATCAAGTATACTGAATGTGATGTCACAAGCCCTGAACAGACCATCACTTTGCTTCTCAGGCCAACATCTCTTCTAACAAGTCTCTCAAATTAGTTGGTACACAATAAAGCTGGAGAAACTCAGCGGGTGCAGCAGCATCTATGGAGCAAAGGAAATAGGCAATGTTTCGGGCCGAAACCCTTCTTCAGACTCAAATTAGTTGCTCTTTTTGCATCCTATCTATATGTCCTAGCACAAGAGTACAGATTTATGAACATCAACTGCGATTTAAATAATAAAATGTCAATGTTGTTTTCTATTCTTCTCAAAATATTGCTTCTCCACTACTCTTATCTGTTGTATTTTTGCCCTCACCATCATCAAATGCATCTACGAGGTGCTGCCTCAAGGTGATGGCATCTATCATTAAGGATTCCTACCATCTCTTCTTGCTGCTAGTCGAGCAGGGGAGCCAGAAACCTGAACTCACACACCACATGGTTTAGCAGCAGCTACTTTTCCATCACCCACTCTATGAAAAGCTAGCTCCTCAGGTTTCTATTAAATAGTTCTCTCATCTTAAACCCATCTCCTCTGGTTCTTGATTCCTTTCACTGGGTAAGACTATTCACCCTATCATTTCCCCTCATGATTTTACACACCTTGATAAGATTACCCTCAGCCTGCTGCAATCCAAGGAATACATTTCTAGCCTGCCCAACCTCTTCCAGGCCTCATGTCCCAGCAACATCCTTACAGATGGGGTAAAGACAGACGCTTTCTTTCCCTAAAGGACACTAGTGAATCAGTTAAGCTAACAAATGAGAAATAAACAATAGGTGCAGGAGTAGGCTATCGGCCCTTCAAGCCAGCACCGCCATTCAATGTGATCATGGCTGATCATCCACAATCAGTACCCCATTCCTGCCTTCTCCCCATATTCCTTGACTCCGATATCCTTAAGAGCCCAATTTAGCTCTCTTGAAAGTATCCAGAGAACCGGCCTCCACCGCCCTCTGAGGCAGAGAATTCCACAGACTCACAACTGTGTGAAAAAGTGTTTCCGCATCTCCATTCTGAAAGGCTTACCCCTTATTCTTAAACTGTGACCTCTGGTTCTGGACTCCCCCAACATCGGGACAATGTTACCGGCCTCTAGCGTGTACAAACCCTCAATAATCTTATACGTTTCAATAAGATACCCTCTCATCCTTCTAAATTCCAGAGTATACAAGTCCAGCTGCTTCATTCTCTCAGCACATGACAGTCCCGCGATCCCGGGAATTAACCTTGTGAACCTACGCTGCACTCCCTCAATAGCAAGAATGTCCTTCCTCAAACTCGGAGACCCAAACTGCACACAATACTCCAGGTGTGGTCTCACTAGGGCCCTGCAGAAGGACTTCTTTGCTCCTATACTCAACTCATCTTTTTATGAAGGCCAACATGCCATTCGCTTTCTTCACTGCCGGCTGTACATGCTTACTTTCATTGACTGATGAACAAGAACCCCCAGATCCCGTTGTACTTTCCCTTTTCCCAACGGCATCATTTAGATAATAATCTGCCTTCCTGTTTTTGCTACCAAAGTGGATAACCTAACATTTATTCACATTACATTGCATCTGCCAGGCATCTGCCCACTCACCCAACCTGTCCAAGTCACCCTGCATTCTCATAGCTTCCTCCTCACAGTTCACACTGCCACCCAGCTTTGTGTTATCTGCAAATTTACTAATGTTACTTTGAATCCCTTCATCTAAATCATTAATGTATATTGTAATAGCTGCGGTCCCAGCACCGAGCCATGCGGTACCCCACTTGTCACTGTCTGCCATTCTGAAAGGGACCCGTTGATCCCTAGTTTCCCGTTTGCCAACCAATTTTCTATCCATGTCAGCACTCTACCCCAAAACCATGTGCCCTGATTTTGCCCACTAATGTCCTATGTGGGACCTTATCAAATGCTTTCTGAAAGTCCAGGTACACTACATTCACTGGCTCCCTTGTACATTTTCCTAATTACATCCTCAAAAAATTCCAGAATATTAGTCAAGCATGATTTTCCCTTCGTAAATCCATGCTCTCAGACCGATCCTGTTACTGCTATCCAAATGTGTTGCTATTTCATCTTTTATGATTGACTCCAGCATCTTCCCCACCACTGATGTCAGGCTAACTGGTCTATAATTCCGTTTCCTCTCTCCCGCCTTTCTTAAATAGTGGGATAACATTAGGTACCCTCCAATCCACAGGAACTGATCCTGAATCTATAGAACATTGGAAAATGATTACCAATGCGTCCACGATTTCTAGAGCCACTTCCTCAAGTACCCTGGGATGCAGACCATCAGGCCCTGGGGATTTATCAGCCTTCAGTCCCATCAGTTTACCCAACACCATTGCCTGCCTAATGTGGATTTCCTTCAGTTCCTCCGTCACCCCAGATCCTCTGGCCACTAGTACATCAGGAAGATTGTCAGTATCTTCCTTCGTGAAGACGGATCCAAAGTACTGCTACAAATTCAACTTCTGCCATTTCCTTGTTCCCCATAATAAATTCACCCTTTTCAGCCTTCAAGGTTCCAACTTTGGTCTTAACTAATTTTTTCCTCTTCACATACCTCAAGAAGCTTTTACTACCCTCCTTTATATTCTTGGTTAGCTTACCTTCATACCTCATTTTTTCTCCCCGTATTGCCTTTTTAGTTATCTTCTGTTAACTCTGTTAAATTGCCCATTATTGATTATTGATTTTTGTTTTATCTAGCTGTAACAATTTCTCATTTTGTTTTTAAATAAACTTAATTGGGATTTATAGCTTGCCATCATGACATTTTCACTAGTCGCCACACTCATCTAGTGCATTCTGTTTTATTCATGCGTGGAATATAGACAAGATCAGCAAGGACTGCAAATCATTGTCGTGGTTTGCCTGGCCACCACCAAGGACGGTTAAGATCATATTGTCAAGGATCACGTTAAGGCTAAGCCAGATAACGACAGCAGATTTCCTTTTCCAAAAGGATGTTAGTAAACCGGTTCACGAAAAAACAATCAATTTTCTTGTGGTTACCTTAATCAATTCTAACTACTTAATTCCAGAGTTAACTGAATTTAAAATTTCCAGCTTTCAAGACAGGATTTGAACAAATACCTATCGATCATCAATTCAAACCTCAGGATATGTGCTTGACTGATCATTATGATATCGTAACCCATTAGTATGCCAGAGCGGTACAGTAGCACAGCGGTTGAGTTGCTGTCTCACAGCGCCAGAGACCTGCGTACTCATGACATCCACGTACCTGAATCAGCTCATTGATTCGATGCATGTCATCATCTGCAGCTGCTTTTTTCTTTGGAATCAGCCCGTCCTGTAATGAAGCCAATCGGTTGTACACATCATGTTCCAAGCTAGTCTATAGCGTTCAGTCAAGGTTTTGGGGGAAGAAACAGAAAAATATGTAAAAGACTGAGCTCACATTTCCCTAGTAATTTGCAAGGAGTAATTCCTTAATCATTAAGATACCCAATAAGCAAATCTTTGAACAGAATTTGTTTTGGTTTCCATTTCCTCCTTTCTCCCCACCCCATTTCCTAAACACTAAATTCTAAGAAACTTCAGGTATAACACTCTCCAAAATATTTTTTCTCCTATTAAGTGGAGACATTCACTGATGGCTTCATATAGTGAATAGACACTGACTCTATTCATAACTCCTTAGAAAATGAAGGAGCCCATGCCTGCATGAACAAGACCCGAATACAATACCATTTATTGGCATTTGAACCTCGAAGTTCAAACGAAATTTGGTTTCTGCAGTCATACAACACGAAAAAAACACACAATTTACTCAAACATCCATCACAGTGAATCTCCCGTTTTCCATTCTTCTCCCGATGTTAAAGCCCCCGGTGGGCAATGGCAACTTCCGCGGCTGTTAAAGCCGCGCCGGGCAATGAAGGCCCTGCTCCGGGTAGTTTTCAACTACAAATTCGGGCAGGAGAATTGCCGTTGCGGGAGCTCCGAAAAGCAGTCTCCCACCAGGGTTCCGCGAGCTCCCGATGTCACCGTCCACCGAGCCTGCGGCTGGAGCCTCCGAAGCTGGGTCGCAGCCACGCGTCACCACAGCTCTCCCCGCTCTGAAGCCGATCAGCTCCACAATAGCGAGTCCGCAGGCTCCGCGACTGGAGCCCCCAGGTCGTTCCGGTTGGAGGCCGTTCCACGGTGCTAGGCCCCAACGACAACAGCAACCCAACAGGGAAAAGGTCGGGTTCCCCGTACAGGGAAGAGATTTAAAAGTTCCCCCCCATTCATAAAAGAGAAGGTGAGGGTATATTGCGCGGGAGGGTTAATAATTTACAATCTGCTGCTGCCTGCCCGCTGGGTTAAAAAGTTCCCACGGTAGACACGATACACAGTGTATCGTGAGTCTTGCGTGGGAATTTTTTAACTCAGCGGGCAGGCAGCAGCAAATTATCGCTCCCTTCAGTTTCACCCCACCTACACCCCTCTGCTTCCCGGCCATATGTGTGACCCCTTCCCTCCCCTCTCCAGCTCCCCGCCCATTGCACCGGCGCGGGGGCTTTGCACTGCCTTGACGTCGGAGCCAGTGCCAGTCACCGGAGACGTCAGGACCAACGGGACACCGGCCCCCAGGCCCACTGCAAGCACGGAGATCCCAGAGACCCACAGCCAGCAGCAACCCAGCCCCGTTCCAATTCCAGAGGAACACGCTCCCCGTAGGGACCGAAGCTGATGGTGTGCAAGGTGCATCTTGGTCTTGAGGTTGCGGATGAGGGGGCGCAGTTCGGGCTGTGACGTCTCCGGCCACCCCCCTGTACAGGAGCTGAGACTGGGAACTTGTGGGGTTGTTTGCAGTTGCAGAGGGAGGGGGCAAGGGCGGTACAGTTCCCAGTCTCAGCTCCATTCCAGGGGGGTGGCCGGAAACGTCGGGACACCGGGACACCGATTGCAAGCACGGAGATCCCAGAGACTCACAGCCAGCAGCAACTCTAGCCCGCCCCGCTCCAACTCCAGAGGAACCCGGTTGCGGATGAGGGGGGCGCAGCTCGGGCAGAAGTGCCACTTGTCGCTGTAGCGCGCATCGGGCAGCGGGTTCCCGTCCTGACGTCTCCGGCCCCCTGGACAGGAGCTGAGAGAGTCCAGGACCACCAGAAGCCGCTCCCCCGATGCGCCGCTACAGCGACAAGTGGCAGTTCGCCCACAGCCCGAGCTGCGCCCCCTCATCGGGACACCGACCCCCAGGCCCACTACAAGCACGGAGATCCCAGAGACTCACAGCCAGCAGCAACTCTAGCCCAGCCCCGCTCCAACTCCAGAGGAACCCGGGTTGCGGATGAGGGGGCGCAGCTCGGGCTGTGGGCAAACTGCCACTTGTCGCCGTAGCGGCGCATCGGGGAGCGGCTTCCTCTGGAGTTGGAGGGACAGGGAGACACAGCGGCTTTTGAGAATGGTGGGCAATCACTTCCAAAGTTCTGCCCACACAGTCAGTACACCTCTCCTATACTTGTCTCCCGCACTAAGATCATCTCGCAGAGAATGATCCCAGCCTAACCCTCCCTATTCTCTCCTATTCTGCAAGAAAAAACTACATTGAAGACTCAAACTCGCGATCGAGGCGCAAACTCGCGACCTTGCGGATATGAGCCCAGCACTCTGCCACTCCGCCAGCCGTTAAAATCTACGCTAAAAATCTTCCATTCCGAAAGCCGAAAAATTCTGAATTACGAAAAGTGTCCGGTCCCAAGGCTTTCGGATAAAAGGTTGTGCACCTGTATATATATATAAATATACATATACATATATACGCACTGTAGAGGCCGCTGCCGCGAGCCGCCGCCATCTTTACACAAAATTCAAAAGCTAGGAACAATAAGCAATATAAGCAACGTGTGCCAAGTACTTGCCCAACAAGTCTTTGGTATTGACACCACCATTTGGGGGGGTTACCACTGACCAGAAATTCAACTGAGCCAGCAGTGAAAGGAACTAAGCAGGCATGTTAGGAGCAGGATAGAATAATTTTCACTTGTCCGGATAAATGCACTCTCAACATTACATAAGTCAAACAGTACTTGGGATGAAGGCACAAGACAGTGTCGAGACTGGAATCTGGAGCAACAAACAATCTGCTTGAGGAAGTTAATAGGTTGAGCAACATTTCGGATGAAGGAACCTGCTGATCAACCACATTAAACAATCACACCCTTGACCAATTTGGTTGCAGTATATAACATTTACAAACTGCACTGCTGTTTTCCAGAGACTACACTACAACATCTCCCAAAAGCATGACTTCCATCACCAAAGATAAGGGATCCCGAATTTCGATATATCATCACTCATGCTTCACTTCTAGGTTTAATTCCTTCAAATTCCAACCCAGCAGCACAGCACGATCTCCATGCTAAGAACTTCAAAACCAAACTATCAGGCTGACTATGGATGGACATTGAAATGACAAGACATCCACAATTTAAACATTACCAAGCGTTAGAGTCACAGGTGAAGGAACTCTTTGGAATGGAGAGACAGAGGAGAACGATTTTCCCAGAGAAGGGAACGCCATGATGAATTTCAAGTTGAGAATTTGAACTTTTGGGGAAAGTCAAGAGACCGAGGACTGAGTATTAGGATGTGCTGCAGGAAAGCACATTTTATATGATCCAAAAAAGGTTGAGTATGGTGGAGAATTGAAAGCTGCCAGAGGGCAAAGGAGTAACTGACTTTCAAAGAAAAGATAAGGGACTCAGCATGATCTACTTTGGTCCAGAGCTTTGTTGCTGCTAAGATATTGATGAGGGTACCCAAAAATGCTGGAGAAACTCAGAGGGTGCAGCAGCATCTGTGGATCGAAGGAGATAGGCAACGTTTCGGGCCAAAACCCTTCTTCAGACTGATAGGGGGTGGGGGGAGGTGGGGAGAAGAAAGGAAAAAGGAGGAAGAGGAGCCCGAGGGCTGAGGTAGGAAGGGGAGGAGACAGCAAGGGTTAACAGAATTGTGAGAAATCAATGTTCATGCCACCAGGATGCAGACTCCCCAAGCGGAATACGAGGTGCTGTTCCTCCAATTTCCAGTGTTGCTCACTCTGGCCGTGGAGGAGGCCCAGGACAGAGAGGTCGGACACGGAATGGGAGGGGGAGTTGAAGTGCTGAGCCACTGGGAGGTCAGGTTGGTTAGTGCGGACCGAGCTGAGGTGTTCGGCGAAACGATCGCCAAGCCTACGCTTGGTCTCACCGATATAGATCAGCTGACATCTAGAGCAGCAGATGCAATAGATGAGGTTGGAGGAGGTGCAGGTGAACCTCTGTCGCACCTGGAATGACTGCTTGGGTCCTTGAATGGAGTCGAGGGGGGAGGTAAAGCGACAGGTGTAGCATCTCTTGCGGTTGCAAGGGAAAGTGCCCGGGGAAGGGGTGGAGCGGGAGGGAAGGGAAGAATTGACAAGGGAGTTGCGGAGGGAAAGGTCTTTGCGGAAGGCAGACGGGGGGGGGGGGGGAGATGGGAAGATGTGGCGAGTGGTGGGGTCAAACTGGAGGTGGCGAAACTGACGGACCTGGAAATTAAGTAAAACACCGAGCACAGTTTATAACAGAATAGGGAGCAGATAGACCTTTAAGTTTATGACTCAAGACACCATTTAGCTCATCACATGGAGCAAAAGAAAGGACACTGTCAGCCAGTATCACTCCAAGCTCTCAGTCCTTAGCACTGTGGGTTATGATACTTGAAGGTACCTGTTCACATACTCCTTAAAAATGCTGAGGGTTTGTTTTTATCATCTTTTCAGGAAATGAACTCTCATTTAGTACTCTTCACCATGAACGTCAGGGTCACCCGAGCTCTCAGAATCTTTGCAGCCTGCCACTATTTTGCCCACTGTTGCATTTACATCAGGAAGGTGTGTATGGCTACATTCCAAAGTTCCATCATGGACACTCCTCGCTTTATAGATGTCCCTCTTTCAACTTCCTTCCATGAGTTCATTTTGCACGAGGAGGCAGCCTCCAGCCTTCTGAAGGCTGTGCAGGCTCCTATAGGAGGACACTGCCACTACCCCTTTCCACCATGGCGTACACGCTCATTCACCAGTGGCTGAAGCGCTGGCTGCATTACAATGAGACTCTCCAAGAGCCTCTTCCTGTGATTGAGGCTCTCAGGACAGGTACTAACATCGTGGAAATATTGACCCCGAAAATATTGTCCACGTGTTTTGATATTGGCGCTAATGAATTAGTGAGCCCTTTGCAAGCTTCCCCCAAGGTGATTACAATTGTACTTCGATGATATCACCAAGAGATTGTATCTGCATGCCTGAATAGCTCTTCGTGGTTAGATTGATTTGCTGCATCACTCTTCCAGTTCTGATGAAGGTTCTTTGACCCAATACTGAATCTCCTTCCACAGCAAAACTGGGAGAATTCAACGTTCATGCCATCCGGACGCAAGCAACGCAGGCGGAATATGACGTGCTGTTCCTCCAATTCAACTCCCCCTCTCATTCCCAATCCGACCTCTCTGTCCTGGGTCTCCTCCATTGCCAGAGTGAGCAACACCGGAAATTGGAGGACCAGTACCTCATATTCCGCCTGGGTTGCTTGCATCCGGATGGCATGAACGTTGAATTCTCCCAGTTTTGCTAGCCCTTGCTGTCTCCTCCCCTTCCTTAACCCTCGAGCTGTCTCCTCCCATCCCCCCGCCCTCGGGCTCCTCCTCCTCCCTTTTTCCTTCCTTCTCACCCCCACCCCCCATCAGTCTGAAGAAGGGTTTCGGCCCGAAACGTCGCCTATTTCCTTCGCTCTATAGCTGCTGCACCCGCTGAGTTTCTCCAGCATTTTTGTGTACCTTTTATATAATGGTATATGGGCACACTGATCTGTTTTGTAGTAAATGCCTACTATGTTCTGTGTGCTGAAGCAAAGCAAGAATGTCATTGTCCTATCAGGGACAAATGACAATAAACTCACTTGAACTTGAAAGTTGGAGTACAGTGTTCAGCATTTGTTTCCTTATTTAAGCAAGGGTGTCGATGTACTGAATGTCCTTTGGTGAAGGTTTACCAGACCAATACAGGTAGTTCTGCTATTACACAATAGTTGTGTTCCTAAGAAACCTCATGTTACAGAAAATCAAGTTATAAAATAATTGATTCAATAGAAAAGCCAGACATCCGACCTGCAACATCACATTTTTTTAGACTGGTTTGTGTCTCAACTTTAAATGATTTCATTTAAATTAGTTTCATGAGCCAAATAAAATGTGGCTTTTGCTGACACTACATTCAGATCAGTTGAACAATAAACCAGAGCTTCACTAAGATAATGTTCTGGATAAATGTAATGCAACCAAATACATGAGAGACTTTCTGCTAGCATGCAGTTAACTTATTTTAATGAAGGTCACTGCTGACAACCAACATAAAGCACATTCTATTTACAGAGATGCACTGGTAAATTTAGATTCAGCAACAATGAGCCTTTTATCATAATGTAGCGATGCCAGGACTGGCAAACCTCAACTTCAAAGGGGATATACAGGAAAAGCATATCTCAACTGCTTTCTGCAAATGGCTAAATTGGCAAATTGGTTTACACAAGACAGAATATCTCAAATGTATTGCAGCGTAACTTCTCCATTTGGTATCATGTTACAGACAGTATATTGAAATACCGAGAATGTGCACATTCAGCATGAAATCAGACTCCGCATCATCCCTTTTGTCACAGTGATGTCAGTTATATTCTGGTCACAGGCACACCAAAAATATTCAGGCACAAATACCAGGAGATAGAAATTCGTACTGAAACTTTCTCTCAAGCATGGAAGAGATAGCACAACCAGATCGGCTGTGGATCACAGAAGGGGAGAGCTTCTGTCACAGGGAGAACGTACAAACTTTATACCGGCAGCACCCTTAATCAGGATAAAATCCAGGTCTCTGGCGTTATAAGGCAGCGACTCTACTGCTGCGCCACTTTGCCGCCCAATGTCGGGATATTTACCCAATAGTAGACAGACTCCAAACGATGCAAATCAATTTCTAGCCCCTTATCCAATACATATTCAGTGCTAATTAACAAAAATCACTCAATTTTCGGTAAAAAATCCCACCGACTTGCATCGTTATGGATTTGAAACGTCAGGTTAATAGGATATGTCAAAAAAAGTTTCAGTAGACAAGGCATGTTCCAGATTTCTGTTTCGACAAAAATACATCGAGAAATAAAGTTACGGGAGAACAGGACTGGGATGGATTTGACAGCCGCACTGGCAGCCTTTCTACCCGTGAAGCCTATAGTGCAAGAGTAGATAGGAAATAAGAGAATTTCTTGCGAAATGAAACGCATTCATGGACAGTTGCAACACCTGCTTCATAAGATTCGGGTATGTATTCAGAAAAATCTACTGGTATTTTAGAAATAGATTTGCTTGAAGATTACTGTGAAAGACAGGTATCGTTATAATAATCGTTTTAAAAAATTGTACCCAAGTCACTTAGTGGCACATATAACGCCTCACAGTGGGCAAAGACAATCTTCATTTCACTTACCAACTGCATGAGTTGTGCAGCACAGAGATGTACTTTCCAACCCTGAGCCTTGCACACAATTCCTTTCTGATTAGCAATCTCCTGCAATGTGGGCTTTTTCTCCTCTGCAATTAAAGATAGAGAAGGCATCAGTCCAAGGTTATTATGCAGTGGGAACCAAATACAGAAATTTTACTTCCTTTTAGCAATAAATGGAGTTACATAGATCAACGAAGCGTGGATTTAAGCCCAACAACCCAGTAAAACGGGACAGCATAAACCAGACCATCAACCTTCAAAACCTACAATTAGACCAATACCGCTCTCCAGATCAACAATGTAAAATTGAAAGAAAGATTGACATTTAAACAACTAATCTTTCAAATAATTACACAAACTAATTTCAGAGATGGTCATTTCCATTTTTCAAACAACTCAAATGGGAATTTTAATAGAAATGCCAGGGTAAATTTCTTTTAAACTAGGCTCCAAACTAACTTTTTGATAGGTTTAAATGGATTTTCAAGACGCCACTATCTCAGTAAACATCTACCACAATGACCAAAATAGCTATTAACTAGTAATTTACCTCATTTTTTGGTGGACTCTTACTCTGCATATAATAGTGACATTGGAATCCTTGCTACTATAGTATAAACAACGTCATCACCCATGTTGCTCGATTGCCAATTAACAAAAATCTTACATTTCACCAACAATACAAATTAACTTTACGTTTCAATAGTAGAAGTAAAATGAAACATTTTTACAGCCGATTTGGAGTAGAGACATGGCAGAGTAAAATTACAAGTAGTAACGTGCTTCTGCAGCTAGTGCAGCCCAAGAGGGTTTATGCTACTTTGCAGAGATGTGGAACGTACATCAACTCTGGAAGGAAAGCTAAGTCGAGAAGGCAGACCAGACATGGACATGATGAGGTACATGGGAGAAACACAAGGCTAAATTCCCTCTATTTTATTGCACAAGGTCTAACCAGCAAGGCAGAAGAGTCAAAAGCATTGATTAACACATATGAATATACTATTGTTGCCACTGGAACTGGCAACTCAACAGTCAGGAAATAGAACCTTCAGATAGGTGTGATGCAAAACAGGAGATGCATTGCGATATTGATTAAGGAGTCCATTACTGCAGCAATGAGGGACAATATCGTAATAGGCTGTTCAAAGTCGTTCATATGGGCAGAAACTTCAGATGCTGGAATCTTCAGCAAAAAAAAAATGCAGGAGGAACTCAGCTGTCAGATTAAAAGAGGGTCCCACCCCAAAACCTCACCTGTCCATTCCCTCCACAGATGCTACCTGACCTATTGAGTTCTTCCAGCACTTTATCTTTTGCCCATATGGCAGAGCTTAAGAACCAAACAGGGTATTAATTTACTGGGATACCCGACAGGTGTCTCAAAAGTCATTGGGTGACAGAAAAGCAGATATGTAGGCAAATTATGGAGAGGGATAAGAATCATAGGGTTACAGCAAAAGGGGATTTCAACTTTCCCAATATTATCTGGGCTTGTCTTGGAGTGCAAAGATTTGAGGAGAACCTTTTGAGCCATTAAAGTCAAACTAGAGAAGGGGCAGTACTGGATCTAATCATGAGGATTCAGCTGGGCAAGTGGTTGAATTATGGGGAAACAATTTGGATAAAGTGACCATAACTATAAGTTTCAAGATAATTCAGGAAAGGTATCGGGACACATCAGAAATTGAAGAAAGGCTGTTTTCATTATCACAAGACAAGATTCAGCAATAGTGTGCAGCAAACGTAGTCAGTTTGAAGATGGGTCAGAAGCGAAAAGTGACCCATCCTTTTTCTCCAGAGATACTGCCGGACCCGCTGAGTTACTCCAGCACTTTGTGTCTATCTAGCAAAAGTAGATTGAGATCAGTTACTTGCAGCAGACGTTACATGCAAGTATTCAGAGGTAATCAAAGATGAAATGATGACAGTTCAGGGACAACGTGTTCCCATTAGGGTGAAGCTAAGGCCAGCAAGTCCATGGCACCCTGGGTGCCAAGAGATAGTGACAGAAAACAACTGTACAGCAGATACAGGGAACTGAAAGCAGGAAGGCTCTGCATGATTAGAGAAAGTCCAGGTGATAGTTGCAGAAAATTTAGGCGGCCAAAGAAATGAAGTATCACTGGTGCAAATATTCAAGGAAAATCCCCAAAGTATTTTAGAAACATAGAAAATAGGTGCAGGAGTAGGCCATTCGGCCCTTCGAGCCTGCACCGCCATTCAATATGTTCATGGCTGATCATCCAACTCAGTATCCCATCCCCGCCTTCTCTTCATACCCCCTGATACCTTTAGCCACAAGGGCCACATCTAACTCCCTCTTAAATATAGCCAATGAACTGGCCTCAACTACCTTCTGTGGCAGAGAATTCCAGAGATTCACCACTCTCTGTGTAAAAAATGATTAAAGGTATGTTAAAGGTAAGTTATATGTGAAAGGTAAGTGGTGGGCATACTAGTGACTAAAGGGGAAATATTTATGGATTTGGAAAATGTAGGAAAGGTTGTAAAGTACTTCTCATCTGTGTTCACAAAAGAGAGGGGCATTATAATGGGAGAATTCAAGGGTGTGGTAGAGATAGAGTGAAATCTTAGAATATGGTATCCATAAAAAATGGGCTTAAAGAAGGATTATTCCCCTGGACCAGGTGAGATATCCCAGGCTGCAATGGGGGGGGGGGGGGGGGGGGGGGGGGGGGGGATAGCCAGGACCCCAACAGATTTGGAACCCTTTGCAGGGCCAGATGACTGGAGGAATTTTATTATAGCACTTTTATTCAAGAAGAGCTACAGAGTCATGCCAGATAATTCCATGATGGCAAATCCAATGTCAGAGGCAAGAGCTGGGGAATTTACTGAAACAAATTATGAGAAACAGGATTAATGTGTATTTGGAAAGACTGGGATTAATCAAAGTTAGCATGGTTTAGAGTCGACGTGTCTGACTTTCTGGGTTGGATTATTTGAAAAGGTACCAAAATGTATTAGGGAGGGAAGTACACTTGATGTAGTCCATGGACCTCAATAGTTACTTGTCATGGTCTCACATGGGAGAGAGCTCCTAAAGATCAGAGCCCATAGGGTCCACTGCAAGCTGACAAATTGAATCCAAAATTGGCCTGATGATACGAGGCATGGATAAAGGTCACGTTGTTTTTTGTGATTGGAATCCTCTAACCATCAGAGGGATCAGTGTTGGGACCATTACTGTTCATTATACAAATATCCAGAAGTGCATGTGAAAGATATGATCAGCAAGCTCACAGGTGACATGAACATTTGTGATGTTGCAGGCTACAATTGATCAGTTGGTAAAATGGACAGAATGACAGGTTGGATTTGTTCTTCTTGAAGTGGAAGAGGTTGAGGGAAGACCAATGTATGCAAAATTAGAAAGGAGGTATATCGCAAGAAACTTTCCCCCCCACAGCAGAGATACCTAAAACCATAGATTTAAGGTCAGGGTAGGAAATTTAAAGGCGGTAGGAGGAATATTTTTTTTCACCTGGATGGTGGTTGGAATCTGTAACACACTGGCTAAGGTGATGGTGGAAACAGAGACTCAGAATGGTTTAGTACATGAATGAACACTTGAATTTAAAGGCATTGAAATGCTGAAAACTGGAACAATGGTAATTTGATGGTCTACATGGTGGGCCAAAGAGTCTGTGTTATGTGACTAATTTAATTACAACCTGCTTTTTGATAAGATAACTAATTGTTCATCGTGGCTCAAACCATTTTGCATGCTGAAGAGATTACGTCATTAAACACGTTAGAGGTTGAAGGTTGAAGTCTCTGCCTAGAAACAGTTTAAATAATCCCACTGCCAGAAGGTTCATCCCTAATGTAGCGGGAACAGAAAATCTTCCTTTGACTTAAGTCTTACCTTTGACTTTCACATCACTATATCTTTGGAAATGATGATAAGCTGCCTTCCAGGGGTTCCTGTAATGTCGAAGTAATGTAACTGGAGGTCTAGGGCGTACGGGAACATATCTGACACCCTCTTCATCTGCAAAACAAGATTTTAGTGGGTTCAAGAGATTTCAGAAAAGTGGACAAAGCACCAATTTGCAATGCCAAAATACAAATACTGCTTGAGGTTAGGAATGGGCAGGCAGACACATGCCACCTCTCTCCTCTCGGGGTTACAAATCACACTTTCCTTCCAATCTCTGCCACGCTATCCCCAGCCCAAGAACACTATCATTGGTCCACTCCTCGCGAGTACAAATGCCAGCCTTCATTTTGGCTGCAAAATTCATTTTACCTATGTATTCCTTTGGCGGCGATTTCCTCTTCTCTGCTTTGAGCAGCACCGGCTTGCTGCTGCTATTCTTCTCCTCATCGGTGCTGTTTGTTTCCATCATTTCACTCTCTTCTGTGGAGATAATGTGCTGCTGTTTGCGGGGTTTCTTCCGGGGGGACGCACCAAGCGGCAACTCGTTCCCAGGAAGGTTGAGGTTGTTCACCATTGGGATCAGAGCCGGTGATGACACAGACATGCTCTGGGACGTTGATACTGCAAATGGGAGATGGCGAAAAGGGTGAGATAATAAGAGAAAAGTGAGAAGAAGAGAAGAGTGACAGCCAGAGAGGGATTTAGTGGAAAAAAATGAATAGAGGGGGGACATTAACAAGTGAGGAGGATCACAAAGGAAATGAAAGCCAGAGAGGCAAGCAGCAACATAGGCAGATGGGAGAATAGTAGAAGCATGTGAGAGAGAGCGCAAGAAAGAGGGAATTGACATTGAGAGTTAGGATGATGAATTGGAAGAGGAGATTCAGATAGAGGGACAGAAACAGGAAATGGATGAATAAAACTAAAAATAAACACCCCAGAAAACAAAGTTGTAGCACCCAAACAATCCTAGCTTTTCACATTAATGAAACTCCTGGTCATTTCTGCGAATTAACAGGTATAAATGAGCAAATCAACTGGGAGGACTGGTGCACCAACTGACCCCTCTCCTGTGAGCATTACTAAACTACAATGCTTTCACACATGCTACAGCCAGAAAACATTTACAGTGCATCATACACACTTCTCCCCAACCATGTCCTACCTCAAAAATATCCCCTCACCCCACCCATTCTTACAAAGATTTCTCAACAGTAGGCACAGAATATTGTATCCACATGTGCACTCTTCTGCAAGTTGCTCATGCTTGCTATTTAAAACCTTGACCAAAAAAAGCCTTTCTTGACAACAATTTGAATGATTACGATGCTCCAATACGTTTCTCACTAGGCCATGGGATGCTGGGCTCAGCAGTTATCATTGTTCGCCTGCCTACCCCATTCTCCGGAAAAATAATGCAAGCATTGGTAACCTCATCATTAGATGAAAATTCATTGCAGCAAAGTCAATTTTTACATGGACTCTGCAGGGAGAACACCTACTTGATACAGGCAGTGCATCCACAGACTCGTTCTCTCGTTTGATTTTAATCTCTGGCAATGTTGAGCTCATGGAGACGGGTACAGAGATGGCAACTGGTTGCGATGGAGGAGCTACCACTGTAGTCATGGAAACTGAAATTGGAGTAGTAGTAGAGACTGCTGCTGTAACAGTTGACAAAGAAGTAGGCTGAGGATGGGGAGTAGCTGCTGCAATGAGTGTTGGGATCGGTGGCGGAGGCTGCTGAGAATTTGGCTGCCCTGACAAGGGCATTGGTTCCATGTTCTGGTTGCTGATTGCTTCCATTGCAACTGCCACTGGTGTGGTAATTGAAACGTGGATCTCTGGCTTAGATTTGGGTCTGAAAAAAAAAAGAGAAACAATCCAAATCAAACATCAAAATGTTTAATTAACTGTTCCAAATGAATACCTGTTTTCAATCATCCACACGGATAGATTGGTTTAGTTACAGTTTTGAATCGGAGGTTGGAGAACATTTCACTCGAGATGCACAAACCTAGATCGCCACAGCAGTATCAAGCATTCATACGATTCGCCTTCCGTGGCACTGAAAGAATGGGACACTGCGCAATTGCAGTCTTTGGATGAGAATTGTGTGTTCCTTTGAGTGAATGCAAAAGAACCCCAACACTGTTCACACACCAACCAACACAAAACTGATCAACTGGTCACTCATCAAACTACTGTGCAAATAGTCTGAGACTGTTCCTACAGAGACGGTTCTTGGTCTCAACTACTTGATGGGTACACCTGGGCCCTCAGGATAGTATTACCAGGTGATCGGCTATGGGGGGGATTTTCTTAGAGCTCAGAGCACATCACCCTTCTCTTGCTGCAGTGCAAATATAAGAACTGAATAAATAGGAGCAATCGCAAAATTCCAATTCTCACCCAACTGGCCGTGGGGATCCTGATGCATTACGCATTGTGCCGTCTAATCGCGGGCTCGTAGCCTCCGTTGGCTGTGGCGGGATGAGACTCTTCCGAACAGCCATGCTGCAAACAATGGACATGACAATTTCAACTAGGCTGGTGAACAGCATCACATCACATTTATATTTCAGACAATAACCTGGAGTAGAAGTATAATTGCAACTTAGTGATACTACAAGTTGGAGTCAGTTGAATAAACATCTGAATGGTTCTCGGCAACAAGTTCAGATGGACAATAAGTTCATCCATTTTCTGACTTCAACATACAATGATCATTTAAAAAAATCTTTAAAAATATTGAAACCTGAAATAAAAGCTGAAAATGCTAGAAACAGTCAGAACTGTTTCTTAGACCAGAAACGTTAACTGTTTCTCTCCAAATGCTGCCTGCCTCCAACTGTTTTTCTACAAATGTGTTTTTTCTTATTTTATTTTGCATATGGTATCCATTAAGAGGATACATGTCCATTTCTATGCCAAATAATATCAACCACTTCGAACAAGACTAATAAAAGCTGTCTGCTTTGGCTAACAAAAAGCATATTTATTAGCTACGGGTATAACATTCACTGCTGTCAAGTGATATCAGATGTGCTTTGGAAATGCCTGTTCATTTTGAACATTAGCAAACACAAGAGAGTAGCACAGTGACTTAGTTTAAAAGAGAGCTTATTCATTGCCAGACACCCAAGGTTTATCCTGACCTCTAATGCTGTCTGTGTGCAGCTTGCACGTTCTCCCTATGACCACATGGGTTTCTTCTGGGTACTCCAGTTTCCTCCCTCATCCCAAGGAACACTAGGTTGGTAGGTTAACTGACCACTACAAATGCTACTACTACCGTGTTGGTAAGGGGGTTGGGTGTAAATTTAAAAAAGGGATTAGTGCAAGGACAGCTTGATAGTTAACATGAGACACTGTGGGTTGATGGCCTGTGTCTCTGCTCTACGACACCACAGAAGAAGCCAACTGGAATCCAGTTTAAGTTAGAATAAATCTATCCAGTTTTCTTCCATACAATTTCTCCTTTTACAAAAATACATGTGATGAATGCAAGATGATTTAATTAACATGAATTGACAGGTTTTGCCACACATGCCATGCAATTGAAAGGTGGTTACATTTATCTCATCACAATTTGGTCAGCTTGACTGGGGAAAAGTAAAGCAACAGTTAAATGCTCTCACCCATCGGAGGCTGGCTTCTTGCGCAGAATACTGGGCCGTGGCGAAGATCCTTGTGTTAGAGCAGTAGTACTGCTGCTTGGAGTGTGGGTTTGAATCACGGTTGTGACAGCAGGTGTCGCGCTGAACGTGCTGATGGGATTGGCTATAATGGTTGCTCCATCCGTCAACATCACTGCTGAATAACATGGACGCACATGTAAGACACATTCATGATACAGACAGAATGGACACGACCATTCAACTAAAAGTAATCAGCTGGCATCAAGCAAATTTCAAAGTGTAACACCAACTGGTCTGGACCCAACTGCAATGTTAAGCTCCTGGAATTCTCGTCATTTCAGCACCGAAGGTTACCCATGTCCCACTAGAAATTAATAAAAATCTCCCACAAATAACAATGCTTGTTTACAGAAAGAGCCATTGCTGACCCCTTCATAAATTGATCAGGATGCTTATATCATGTGTGATGCATGGAACTAGTGATTAGTGTACGTGATCAAGGTGATCAAGATCCACTTTCCACTGTTCCCAAGGGACCAAAGTACACTTGCATTTCATTTTAATTATTCAGTGCCCTAAAACAATGTGTAGACAATGAAGCACGTTATATTCTGGTTACTAATGTAGACAATATCACAATGTCGAATAGATAGAAACAAATATTAGCTAAATTACTACAGATAATGTCCTGTCCTTTTCTGTACCACATCATTGCATTAGAGAACAGTTGGATCTTGTTCAGTTTTTTGTCTACGAAATGGGACCTTAGTGTAGCACTTCCTTCCCACTGAAATCAAATGCAGAAGAGAACTTATGCTCAGGCTCTGGGTAGAATTTGAATTCACTTTTCTCTGACAGTACTGATTAATATCATGTCCTGCACGTACACTGACAATGAAGTGCTCCACCTCACTGCCACCTCTGATCCATTTTCCATCCTGTGCCAGACATCAAGTTCAATATGCAGATGCAAATGAGCAAATAAATCTCTTCAATTAAACATTGGGAAGACAAAGGCTTCATTATCTTCATAACCCACCACAACTACCAAGTGGCAAATTATACAATTTCCTATCCTACGCAAGGCCAAATTACTGGTATCCTTGATCTGAACGGAGCTCCAAGCTTCCATACTGCACCCACCAGCCCATCAACTTCACCTCCAGAGTATCATGCCTCCCCCACTGCCAACACACGTGACAAGTCATCCACGTTTTAGTTACTTCAAGATAGGCACAAAAGCTGTTAACTCCGAATAATCGGTCTGAAGAAGGGTCTCAACCCGAAACGTCACCCATTCCTTCTCTCCAACAATGCTGCCTGTCCCGCTGAGTTACTCCAGCTTTTTATATCTATCTTCGGTTTAAACCAGCATCTGCAGTTCCTTCTTACACACTTTAGTTACTTCACATTCCCATTCTTTGACATTCACCTTGTTAACCTCCAATTTTCCGGTTTCTGTAAATGTGCAGTCATCCAAAACTATGCTGCTCCACATCTTACATTGGTTCCACAGAGATGATGGCTGAATGGAACATTCAACTTCCAGTACATCAATGCCACTCATTTAAAATCATCACATGTGTTTACAAATCTCACTGTGGTCTCACTCCTTAATTCGAATCACCTCTGGTGCCATAATCCTCCTCCAATTGCAGCTTGATCATCCACCCAATTCCTTTCACCCAACCACTTACAAGTGTTCTTAATTGTTTAGGCTCCATGTTCAGGCACTTAAGGCCTCCCGTAAAGCCTGCCCCTTTATGGAGGACATGAAGATCAGTGTAGGGAATACAAATATGCCTGGGCAATTTGAGTTCAAGAAAATAGTGTTATGGCTCTTGAAGAGTATTAATGTGGATAAAACCAGAGGACATGATGAAATCCATCCCGTGTTATTGAGAGGAGCAAGAGAGGAGATTGCCGGGGCTTTAACAAGGATCTTTGCATCTTCTCTAGCCACAGGCAAGGGGTGAAGCTGTTTAAGAAGGGAAATAGAGATGCTCCAGGAAATTAAAGGTCAGTGAAACTCACATCAGTGGCTGGTAAGCTATTGGAGAGGATTTTAATCAGATAGGATTTACTTACATATGGAAGAGAATGGGGTAATTGGGGACAGTCAGCAAGGCTTTATCCACAGGAGTTCATGTCTTCCAAACTTGATTTGAGGTTTTTTGTGTGGAGGTGGCGAAGGTGATCGTTGAGGGTATGGCAGTGGAAACTGTTTTTGAATAAGGCATTTGATGAAGCCCTCATTGGCAGGCTGATCCAGAAGGTTAAGATGCATGGGATATACAGCGATTTGGTTGTTTTGATTCAGAACTGGCTTCCTCATAGAAGGCAGAGGGTTGTGGTGGAAGGATGTTATTCTGGGGTCTGCGACATGTGGATCTGTGCTGGGATCTCTGGTGTTTTATGATATTGACCTGGACATGCGTCAAAATGATAGATAACGATAAAGCTAGGCAGATAATGCTAGATAGATAGTGCTAATAAGTGCATGGCTATAAGGAGATACGGCCAAGCCAATTAATTAACTACCCCTGCAGGTTTTTAAAGTGTGCTTTCCCTTTTACCTGGTGGTTTGTTGTCCGACGTCTGTTGGGAGCCGAGTGATGCAGGCTGCAGAGCCTGGGTCCCAAGAGCGGATGACTGAATTCCCTGAGCTCCAAGTGGAGATGGCTGAATTCCTTGGGGGCCAAATGAAGTTGGCTGTAGCCCCTGGGCAGTGATGGACGCCGGCTGGAGCCCCTGAATGTGACGTGTATGCGTGGCGTCCACAGTCATCAGCTGCATGGGGTTGAGATGGACAGTAGACGCTACACCTACACCAGCCTGAGCTGCAATCGCTGCTGCAGAAACAGAGCTCGGTGCTTGCGCTGAAACTGAGACGGAGAGTGGATATTAATTTTTTTTACACAATGCAATTTCCTTTTTTATACGAATCAGTTATAGAATTAGACTTTATAGGACAAACAGCTAATTTGGTCGTAAAAGGAATATCCAATTTAGTCCAAGGTCATTCCTTATAAACTCTTCAAAATTAGCTAATGAATACATACACGAGAAGTAAAAAATAACAAACAAATGCATAGTCTAGCCCTTGGACTCTAGCTTTATGTTAGAACTAATTTAAGTTGCATAACATGCAATATAGATCTCTGCCTTTCTAACAGACAGTTCCAGCATCTCACCACACACCAAGTGGATACAATCGCTTCCCATCTGGCAATTTTGTTCCCTAATGTACATTATAGAAACATTGTTTGAAAAAAAAAAAAATAATTGGCTGCTTGAATTCCAGATTCATTTAATTACACAAATTTAAATTCCCCAGATGCTCTGGTGGTATTATTCAAACTCTTGTTTTCAGACCAATACCCAGGCCTCGGGATAGCAGTCATGTCAACCACCATGATCTTTTACCAATTATTTTAAATTGTCTTCCTCCCTGTTATTGACCTATTGGCAAAGGGAAACATTCACTCTGTTGTTTTTTAGACATTAAGTTAAACTGTCAATTTTAAACATTAACAATAGAAGTAGACTACAAAGCCCTCAAGCTTGCTCCTCTGCCCAATAAGATCAGGTTCTTTGCAAGATCTCCACATTTCCTAATTCCACCTGTCCAAAAATCTCTTCCCGAATATACTCAACATCCACAGGCCTGAAGTTCAGAATTCAAAGGAATTACAACACTTTGTACGAAGAAATAGCTTTTCAGTTTTAAATGGCCACCTCCTTATCCTAGACCCTAGTTCTAGACTCTCCTGTAAGATGAAGCAGCTTCTTAATATCTATCCTCAACATCTTGTACACGTCAAAGATGATCACCTCAAGTATCACTAAACATTGCTGAAACACAATACTGTCCCGTGTTTGAGCTACGATTTGGTCTGCTCCAAAGATCTGGTTTTCAAGCTGTTGGATGGTCATTTTATCCTCTTTTGGATTGGGGTGGAGCTATAATAGCATGGACAGCATGGTTTGGAATGGAACATGTGACACCTACGTTAGATGCAGAGGATCTGGGTTGTGGACATTTTCTAACTCTGCCCCAGACACCGTTCCTCTCCTACCACAGTTGCTGGAGAGTTCCTCCAGCAGATTGTTCCAGATTCCAGTACCTGCAACCTCTTGTCTCTATTTAATTAATGGAATTTAAATTCTCCAGCTCTCCCATTCAGATAACAATTTTTTTCAAGTTTATTAATCCAAACCTCATTACAGCCCTGGTCCAAGCATGGAGGGAAAAAAACTGAATTCCAGAGGCAGAGAGGTTGAATGTTCTTGATATTATTACAACAGTTGACAGAGAGCAGGACAGGACAATGTTCTAATGCCAACTATGCATTGCCCCAATAATTACCTTTTGAATCATATAAAAATGGGAACTTTAGTGATGGTTGCAATTCTACTTGCACAAAAGGTGCAAGCTGACACGTCAGTTTGAGATCCTGTACCAGGGTCTACTGGATTCTTCCTGCGCTCTGAGTTTAGTTATGCACCTGGGGGTCCCGTGGCAGATGACACCTCGCAAGTCACAAAGCCTGTCCACCATCTACCAGGCACATGTCTCAGAGGGAGCGCAGCACCTCAATAAGGCTTCATAGATAGTATCTCCCAAGCCTATAACTTCTTCATCTCATAAACTAAGGGAGGAAAACATGTGATTGCCACCATCTTTATTTTCTCCTATATGGCATCACTGTTTGTACATAGTACATCTCTACCACAAAGAAGCTGGCACACCAACAGCTTAAAGGACAATTGAGATAGTCAACAAATTCTATGCTTGCTGTTGTTGTTGTTCATTCCCGTAAACTGTAAAATAAACCTACTAATCTCATTAACATTGCCCTTCTGAGGCTAGGTTTGCTGGCCTGCAACTACAAAATGGCTGTAATTATACAGAGTGTCACTTCTTCCTTACTAGCCAAAATTATCAATCCTCTAGTGTTCTGACACAAGTTTATTGTCAGAAGATTGACCATCTCCAACTGTAGCCTCCTTTTGCTCTGGTATTTTATTTCATTCACATGTTTAAACTATAATGTTTTATTCTTAATGTTTTATGCTTTATTCTTAATGGTTTATTACTGTATGTCGTGTTCTTACTTGCGAGCGGAGCACCAAGGCAAATTCCTTGTATGTGTACATACTTGGTCAATAAAGTTATTCATTCATTCTCACCACCTAAAGCTTCACATTAAATAACACTAAAACCGCCAACTCCACTGCCATTACAGTTGGAGGCCGAGCAGAAACTTAACTGGACCGGACACAAAAAAGCTGTGGTTACATGACCAGGTCAGTAGCTTGGAATCATGTGGCAAGTGATTCACCTCCTGATACCCCGAAGTCATTCATTCATCTAGAAGGCACAAGTCTGGAATGTGATGGGATAGACACAAAATGCTGGAGTATCTCAGCAGGTCAGGTAGCATCTCTGGAGAGAAGGAATGGGGAGAAAATCATCTCCAGAGATGCTGTCTGACCCACTGAGTTGCTGCAGCATTTTGTGTCTACCTTAGATTTAAACCAGCATCTGCAGTTCTTTCCTACACATGTGATGGAATAGTCTCCAATGCCCTGGATGACTCCATCTCCAACAAGGTTTGCCACCATTCAGGTCAAAGCAGCCTATCAGCATTCCATTAAGCAACTTAAACAAACCATTCCCTCCATCACTCTGTACAGTGGCTGCAGTGTTACACTATCTGCAAAATGCACTGCAGTTACTTGCTGAACGTACTCCGATTGTCCCCCCCCCCCCCCCCAAATTTGCAATCTAGCAAACAGGAGTAAACTGGTAGTTTAATGGTCATCATTACAAAATCTGTCCATTTATTTCCAAATAAATGTCTGTACGGTGTTTGTACGTTCCCCTCCTTGACCTGCGTGGGTTTTCTCGAGATCTTCGGTTTCCTCCCACATTCCAAAGATGTACAGGTTTGTAAGTTAATTGGCTTGGTAAATGTAAAAATTGTCCCTCATGGGTGTTAATGTGCAGGGATCGCTGGACGGCGCGGATCCGGTGGGCCGAAGGGCCTGTTTCCGTGCTGTATCTCTAACTTAAATAAACTGAATTTAAATCTATAGCTGCCATATTTCAGCTCTAGTAACCAAATTTTCAACCAGAGCTCTAAATTACAGTTCTGCTAACTTAACCACACCAACCCTCCCTCCCCTCAGCATCGGAACATCACTACCTGCAGTTTCTCCTCCAAGTCACACATCATCTTAACTTCAGAGTATATCACAAGCCTTTCATCGCCGCTAGACCTAAATCCTCACCTTTCCTCCTGAGTTTGAGCAACGGATAACAGTGGCTCCAGTAGCTGCCACCACTTTCTCAAAGGCAATAAATGGTGGTTATGCCAGCAATAACCACATCACAAATCAAAGGAGAATCGATAGTTATTGGTCTTCATAGCTTGAGATACACATTCCCTCCAATTAATGTTATTTGTTTCTATAATGCAAAATACTTTATTTTGTTTTAACCAAATGATCATCACATTTCTCTTCTTCAACCATAATAGAATCAGAAATATTAATCTCAACAACAATCCTCTTTGACCCACCTTGTTGATGCTGACCGTGATCCTACCTATGCTAATCCTAATAGCCTGCATCAGGCCCCCATCCCTTTGTTCCTTTTCTATCCAATTATCTGTCCTTTAAATCTTTGTAATTTTATCTACTTCCATCTCCTATGGCAACTCGTTCCATATGTTGACTACCGTCAAACTTATCTCTTCTTACTTTAAATCTGTCCTCTCTCCAGGTCTAGACTCCCCTGACGTGGGGAAAAAAAAGATTCTATCTAATCTGTGCCCGTCAAAATTTTATGAATCTCCATAGAGTCATTCCACAGCCTCCTATGAGAATAAACCCATCTTATCTGATCTCTCTGTACAACCACAGCTCTTCATTTCCTTTGGAATTTCTTCTGTCACCACATCCCTTTAATTGTGAGGAAGCTACTTAAAACATGTTACATAAAGGCTAGTTAGTCAAATGGGAGCCCTCCCAGTTGCTCAGTTTATCCTGGCTGGTACTGCCATAACAGCATGTTAAATAATTCAGTATATTCGTACCTGGGTATTGCCGTATAGTGGATACTGTGCTGGTTATTGGGGTAAAAGTATGTGCCAGTGTTGGGTAGCCAGGGATGGCAGCTGATGGTGGATAAGCTGGCAGGTAGTATTGAAACTGCACAGGGACTTGTCTGGATGGAGAGCAAAAGGAATTGTAACAATTAAGAAATCTTAGTTAAGATAAATCCCACATAGATTTTACAACTAAAGATTTTACCCATATCCTTGAACAAACATCTATATATATATACATACATACAGACTTAGATTATGGCTGTTCAGTTAACAGAAATTCAAAAATTGTGGATAGAAAAAAGAAATTAGCTCTCACGGAATTTATGCACAAAAATGTAAATACATAAGTTACTTTTTCCCAATTATCATTTCTTGATATATCGTTGTATGGAACAAGCTGCCAGAGGAGGTAGTGGAGGCTGGGACTATCCCATTGTTTAAGAAACAGTTAGACAAGTACATGGATAGGACAGGTTTGGAGGGTTATGGACCAAGTGCAGGCAAGTGGGACTAGGGTAGCTGGGACGAGTTGGGCTGACTAAGTGGAATTATGACACAAACTGTTATTCCAGTGTGCTTTTCTAGGAACGCAACTCTCTCCCCGCCCATAATGCATGATCACCTGTGTTCAGGTTTTAGAACAACGTCTCCTTTAGTAAAATTTATTGACGACTTGAATAGGTAACTTTAATGTAAAAATAATTGTACCATTATCTAGTCTGGTAGGAAGTATCTGCAAGGTGCAACATAGTCTTGATCAACTCTGATATTTACACGTGTATTTATCAACAGGTCAATGGATGTATATTAGAGGTGTAAACTATAATCTATTTTCACCTTTAATACTACAAAGTGGAGCTACGTGAATATGCCTCACCCAGCAATTATGGCTTTATTAGTGCCTTTATTATAGAAGTGCACATGTGGAGAGAGAGCATGGAGATGAAAGATGCAGTGAAAATATTGGTGGAATGAAAAATCGGTGGAAGTTGGATATGCATCCATCAAATGTTCATTTGTGCTTCCAACATTCACTCAAACACTGGAGGCAGCCATACCTGTTCTCAGTCCGTGTCTCCATTGTAACAGGGTTAGGTGACGCCCTGTGACCAGGTATAGAAATCAGGTTCCCCCTTTCTGTGTAATCTGGTTGGATCCGCGGAGAAGTGTGAGTTATTGGTTGAGGGACAACTTTTGCTGTAACACAATACAAGAGTATGCATTAGCAATAGATAAATGCATTTCCAACTATTAGCCATTTGTTTTACACCCAGGAAAAGCATCTGGGTAATCCAAGATCGCAACTGCAAAGAATTATGTTGAAATTTCATACTGAGTATTTCTACACCTTGATTTACTTCAGATTTCTAGCATTTTGTTTATTTGCTTTTCTGCCAAAATTAGCCAATCCATAAAAGAACTGATGAAAATTATTCCAAGATGCCCATTAAAAACAATTGTTGGTTTAGAACAAGAGATATCGACCTCGTGTTTGTTCCTACTTGTAGGAGCCATTCATGCTTAGACTAGTTACTGTTGGCATATTTTATTGTTTTGTCTAGATATTTCTTGCAGAATTATTTTGTACGCTTGGGGGTGAGCTTTTGATAAGTAGATGAACGTTACATATAGCGTAGTCGCAGGGAGTGGCTAGGTCAGACCAGCCATGGGATTTGGAGAGAAAACAGTTCTTACTTTGATGTAATGGCAATTTCAAACTTTTCCAATATTCAACTTTCCATTGCCATTACTCCACGGGTAGGTGGGAGTGATCGTATGCAGATAGTAAAAACGGAAAGCTACAATTTGTATAAGAATATGGTATGTTCACTTTGTCTGTACAACTACTTCAATAAAGAACTAGAAAATAACGACTGGAAGATCCGTTTTTGCTTGTCTGCGTACGATCACTCCCACCTACCTGTGGAGTAATGGCAACGGAAAGTTGGATATTGGGAAAGTTTGAAATTGCCATTACACTACTCAAACAATCTTGTAGCTAGCCCTCCGATTTCTTACTCAACATATTTCCTCACAGATTGGTGGGATCATTTTCTTTCCTATGCATTTGGAACTTGCCCAGTACGATCACGAATCCAGGGAAACTTCACTAATTCCCACTGAATAGCAAAAGGATTTTGAGAATGCATATCAGAACATTTCACTCTCTCCAGAGTGCTCTCAAAGCAGTCAGGAACCCAGTCAAGACTGAAGTTCCCAAGTGAATGCGTTGATATCTGAAAACTCTAGCTGGACTTCGGTTAGACCCTAGATACCTTTCAATAAGTGGTCATGTCTTCTTGTGACATGCGAGTTTGAAGCCAGGGCAGTGGGTTTCACTCACCAACAGGAATAGTCGACGTAGTGACGACAGGAGCATGAGGTGTATGGGAAGCCATTGTCATGTTCACAATTGTACTGCTTGTTACTTGAGCATGGGAAACAGCACCTGTACAGAAGAAAAAAAAATAATTTTGAGTAAAAATATAAGAAAAAGGGGCAACTGACCAATCATAGTCATCTGCAAAAGCAACTCAGATATGTTCATTATGAGAGGCTGAAACATGATATAAAATGAAAAATCAATTAAACTTTTCCCATTACAAAAGTTGACTTCTAAAAAATATAGAAATTGGATTCCTTTGCATTCACCATTTTCTTAATGTAATGTTTCAACCATTTTGCTGATTATGTTGAGTTTAACTTTAATGGCAATAACCGATTACTACAGTTTTTAATGTTTTAAAGGAAATGCTGTTCCAGACAAAATGACAGTCTTTCGAGTACATTATACTGCTGCACAAGTGAGTTTTCACTTGAAGTGGGGTCAACAGCTTTCTATCTTAAGAGTCCAAAATGAAATTAAGTATTTTCCAGAAACCAGATACTTACCCTGACCTGTGGTAGAAGGGATTGAGTTTGTTGAAAGTATAGGTGCCACTGTAGCAGCAGCGACTGGTGTCCCAGTACTGAACATGGCTTTCTGTTGAAAGAGAACTTGCTTGTTGGTGTTGGAAGCTGTTAAAGGTACGGTTCTGATGCTACCTACTACATTAATCACCTGATCAATAACAGAAATAGAGTCACCTTGAAATAAATACAATAGCCCTAAAATCACATTTTTTATATTTTTCTGCACTAAATATTTTACATTCAAGAAATTGTTATTGTGACTTATTTACTTTGTTCTAAACCCTAAAAGCTAACATGCATGCTCACTGATATCTCATCTACTGGAAATAAGGTCAGCACTGTTGAACAATTGTCAGTTGGATGCTGTGGAGATGAGAGAAAACAGGGAAGAGGGGGAAAAGAATAAACAGCAAAGTGTTGGGTAATGTGCAGTAATACTTTGGAGCAGTGTGACTGAACCATTGTCACAACAATAATTAGCATACAGGTGCCAAGATCAGTCTCAGTGCTGCCCATATGTATAATTGCAGCACTTGTAAAGCAATGTGGGAGAGGCCGGCAAAATAAAACCAATGGACCAGTGGGAACCCTTTAACTGCTAAGGTTCTTGATTTTTTTTAAATGAAGTCCTTCTTGTTTTACTGTGAGTGAAGGTCACATAATTAAAACTTTTGATCTAATCTGCTAGTAAGTAAAATGCATGCACTGTACACATTACAAAAGAGAAAAGACATCAACACAAAGGCGAATTACAACAGTCCAATTTTCCAACAAGGGGGACTTCTGGCAGGTGTCAATACTCTAGAACATGCACAAAATGCTTTCAACACACGGTTTAAATTCTTGTTTTAAATTCTAACTTTTAGGTTTATAACAAGCAGAGATTAAAACAAAGATTTCGTAAGCTCAAAAAGATATAACACATGCAAGGATACATAGTTGGCCAGCTTGCCAAAAAAATGCATTTTAACCAACAATGGCAATAAGACAGTACAAATATGGTGGAATTATTTATTACTCAGACATGTGTGATTGAAGGACACCAATTACAAACAGCAGGAGTATCTCCAGTATCTGTACCATTCAAAAAGTCATGAGTGTTAGTTAAAGTAGTTAAAAATGTTTGTGCTGCAAAAATGCCCTACAAATGAGAATTGTGTATATTCCTGATGCATGCAAGTTATAGTTAGCATTAATAGATTCACAAATCATGCTCTTCTAGTGTTATTCAATTTGTCAAACGTTTGCCTCAGTTGTATAACTTTCTTCCCATTTGAAAAACTGCTGAAGAAATGCTTCAAGAACTGGCGAATATACAGTTATGCACACTCAAAATCAAATGCACACTGTTCACAAATATTATTTGCCACAAAGCCATAGTCTTTAGTTCATGAACAAAAAATAAACATTCAGTATTCTCACTTGCCAATTAAGAAAATACATTTCAAAGAAATGTAATTGACTATAACAGTAAAGAACAAAATAACAAAGTATTTTACTTTTACTTAAACCACATGTTGATTTTAGTGGTAATTTTCATGTCACTGAACAAACCAATTTTGGAAGGATTTTTCCGACATAGTTCAGAGTAGAACAACAAAGAAGAGGGGGATTGGTGGGTTAGGACAAAATTATTAATAAGTTTACTTGTGGAGCCAAGTCACAGTATAGGGAAGTAGGTGGAACTTTACCTGTGTTATAGGATGAAGCTGTGGTTTCTGGCCAGCCACTGCAGGGTGAGAAGGCAATGTGATGCGAGTAGTCGTATCTCGAGACTGCTGAGTACGCTGGATACTAATTGTTGCAGCAGACGGGTGAGGTTGGATGGTCAGTGCCGGTCTACTGCAGGCAAGGAGAGGAAAGTAACAATTCAGACAGGAGACCTCGCGGAAGGCATTCTACATAATTCTGAATATTCACTGACAAGGAATGAAATTTGAAGTAGGGCACACACAGTCTGAACTCAAACTTAACATCTATTCGCCATAATCCTCAACATTCTTGGGGAGTGTTGTAGAGCAGCAGGATCTAGGAGTGCAGGTACATAGTTCACAGTAAGTTGCGTCACTGATAGACAGGGTGGTAAAGGCGGCTTTAGGTACATTGGCCACCATCAGTCAGGGTATGGAGTATAGAAGTTTGGATATTATGTTACAGTTGTACAAGATTTGGGCAAAGCCACATTTAGAATACAGTGTCTAGTTTTGGTCAGCCTGCGAGAGAAAGGATGCAATTAAGCTGGAAAGAGTACAGAGAGATTTACAAGGATGATGCCAGGACTTGAAGGGCTGAGCTACAGAGAGAGGTTGGGCAGTGAGGACTTTATTCCTGGCAGCACAGGAAACTGAGAGGTGATCTTAGAGAGGTGTATAAAATGATGGGAGAATAGATAGGAAGAATGCAGTCTTTAACCTTGGTTACGGAAATCAAAAATCAGAGTACATAGGTTTCAGGTGAGAGGGGAAGATTCAATATGAACCCTAGGGGCAACTTTTTCACTCATAGGGTGGTGGGTATATGAGGAGGTAGTTCAGACAGGTAACGATAACAGCAGTTAAAAGACACTTGGGCAGGTACATGGATAGGAAAGGTTTAGAGGGATATAGGCCAAACGTGGGCAAATGCGACTAGCTTAGACGCCGCATATTGGTTGGCAGGGACAAATTAGGCTAAAGGGCCTGTTTCTATGCTGCATGACTAACCATAAGCATATAACAGATGTAAATAATTACAATTACATTTTTCAAAAACTTACAACTTTATCAGAGACTATATTGGCTATAAGTAGGACCGTTAATGTCCAAATATCTGAGAACAAAATTACTTATGGCAATGCAAACAAAATTAAGCATAGAAGGAATGAGTTTGATAACCGTATCTGGACTTCTATCAGTGGTCCACTCATTTTACTTGCACGGTTGTCAAAGATTTGGATGAACTCCAGCAACAACAGTTGCAGATCTCCAAAAACAGATACAGCATATGAACAAGGCTAATGAAATATAGCATTCCAGCAAAATCACTGCAACACATCAATCATTACAGAGTAGAAAGGAAAATTATTGGCAAATGAAACATCATTTCCCCCAAAAACAAAAGAATGCAGGTTCTTTCTTCATTAAATGGAATGCTTCCAATTGAAGTATTTAAATCTGTGCACTGTCAGTAACGTATACAGAGCTTGTTTCCCATCAAATTACCTGTGTGCTACATCTGCCCCATGGGCTGTTGCTGCTGGAATGACAGGAGACTGGGCCCGTGTTGCAGACACTGTTGCTACCACTGCTGAAGGGATTGCTGTAGAAGTGGTTGGAGGTGGGCGAGACTGCCAAAAAAAATCAATGTACAAGATTCAAATACTGGAGTAATGTCAGATATTCAAATGGGTGCAAACTGCAGATAAGGTGCGAGGTCAACTATTCAAATTGTTTGGTTTGGTATTAACAACACATGTACTGAGGTACAGATAAAAGCTGTATTTTGCATGCTTATCCAAATCACACCAGATAATAATACATAAATACAATTGTCAAAATCGAGTATAATAGATAGAGCAAAGGGGAAGATAGAGTGCAAGATATACTTCTTGGACATATATTGCACAAAAGGCCATTCATGCTATCACATTAGGTCTAGCACAGACCATGCAGAACTATAAGCAAACAAAAACACAAATGCAGAGAACATAGAACAGAACGCAGTAATAAGCCTTTGGCCCACAATAGGATCTTCAGTGATAGGAGCAGAATTAGGCCATTTGGCCCATCAATTCTACTCTGCCATTCAATCATGGCTGATCTATCTCTCCCTCCCAACCTCATTCTCCTGCCTTCTCCCCATTACACCTGACACCCGTACCAATCAAGAATCCATCTACCTCTGCCTTTGCCTCCACCGCCTTCTGTGGTAAAGAATTTCCCAGATTCACCACGGTCCGACTAAAAAAAAAAAAAAAAAACGCTTCCTAAAAGATCGTCCTTTAATTCTAATCACCTCTAGTCCTAGACTCTCCCACTATCCAAGTCTTTCATGATTGTGCACGTTTCAATGAGGTACCCCCCTCATATTTTACCAAAATGCATGACTCCACACTTTGCTACACTATATTCCATCTGTCACTTCTCTGCCCACTCTCCCAACCTATCCAAGTATTTCTGCAGAGTCCGTTTTCTCTACATTACTTCTCCTGCACCTACTTCCATATCATCCGCAAACTTCATCACAAAACCAATCCCCTCATCCAAATCATTAATATACGTGAAGAGCAGCACCCCAGCACCGAGCCCTGTAGAACTCCGCTAGGCACTGGCAGCCAACCAGAAAAAGCCCCCTTTATTCCCACTCTTTGCCTTCTACCATCCAGCCAACCTGATATATGCCTTAGATACCATGGGCTCTCATCAGCTCTTAGCAGCCTCCCATGTGGCACCATATCTAAGGCTTTCTCAAATTCTAGATAAACACCATCTACTGACTCTCCTTTCTCTGTCCTGCTATTTACTTCTTCAAAGAATTCCAAAAAATGTGTCTGTCAAGACCTCCCCTTCACAAAGCCATGCTGACTTTGGCCCATTTTATCGTGAACTTGATGCATATCCCTCTATTCCCTGCATATCCATGTGCCTATCTAAATGCCTAAATGTGGTTGTATTGAAGATAATTTGGAATGAAATATGATAACCAGCAAGGTTTACATTGTAGACATGTACCATTGAAATGATGAAGGTGTGCAATTGTTACAATAGTTGCTATAATTAAGCAGCCACAGAATGCGGAAAAAGATATCGACTGTAAACCTGGTTTGTGTTAGAAGACTTGTAAAAAGCATTGATCAGTCTGGGAGTTAAGAGTCCTGATCAAGGTGAATTTAATCTTATAGATGTTGGACTTGTGAATCGTGCAAGATTTCAGGCTTACCATTCAACACATGGGGAGTAACAGGAAGATACTGCAGCCAAACAATTCTATCAGATGGTAAAGCATTTCCATACACACAGTGATGAACGTTGATGCAACTTTGTGCATGTGCAACCATTACTGGGAACTGTTGTACCGATCAATGTGTTTATACACTGAGAGCACTGGGCGTGTGCAGTAAACACTGGTAGACAAGTATGATTAATGCCACTCACGATCTCACAAACTCATAAACAGTAAATGCTCTAATTGCAGAAGCAGGATTTGCCCATCGGATGAAGGACTACTCCAGTCAGTTAAAACAATCTTCTTTTTTAAAAAAAATTGCTACCTGGTCACTGCTGGAGAATGTCTCTCACTCCTCTGGGATGATGTCGGAACCCTCAACAATCACCGTACACTCTCTGCGTTACCACCTCCAAAGGTACAATAACCCACTGTCTGTTAGCAGCACCAGGTGTCCAACCACATACCATCTCCACCATTTTCCACTCAAGCTTAAACTTCACAGTTTCCATTAGAAACTGCTTTTTCAGAGCTGTCACTTTGGTGATAGATCACTGCGGCAAGATACGTACATAACTTTGACCCTTTTACCTAGTTTGTTGCACACAAAAGATCTGGGACTTGTAATTTGAACGTACATTGTACAATGCACCTGGAATACAACAGTTGGAAGTTGTTTACACAGCACCCATTTTATAACGGAAGAATTTCTAGAAATGCATTCTATCAGGAGTCCATCAAGGTAAAGATTTCAATATTAACTAGGGCTTATAGTTTACAGTTAAATAGTTACCTGTATAGGCAAGTGTAGAGAATGTTGCACAGCAGTCTGAGGATTCCCAGCAGTCGGTAACGGCGCTGGAGCAGGGCGCAGGACCGTAGTTACTTTGGAACTTGATATTGCTGCAGCTACTGCTGCACCTACAGAAGACATCAGCTTTTAAAAATAATTCATGTCATCAAATCTCAAAAGTATTGAAAGGTACCAAACATTCCATTAATTCCTTGAACTCCACTGATTTGGTATTGTAATCATACAAAACAATTGATCAATCTGCTGATTGATGAATATTGATGGATATCTCTGACTGTTTGAATAATGCTATAGAAACTGCTTAACCATATTATTTATTCAATTTAACTGGAAGCATGTTTAGCTCACTGAACGGTGTAGGAAAGAACTGCAGATGCAGGTTTAAACTGAAGATAGACACAAAATGCTGTAGTGACTCAGTGGGATAGGCAGCATCGCTGGAGATAAGGAATGGATGATGTTTCGGCTCTTGAAACATCACCCATTCCTTCGCTCCATAGATGCTGCTGCACCCGCTGAGTTTCTCCAGCTTTTTTGTGTACCTTCTATCATTAGCTCACTGAACCTTTGCTTAAGCACACATGGATGTTTAACATCCCTGACTTGTAGTTCTCCCTCAAAACTTTGACATGGTCTTTACACAAAAGCACTAAGTGTGGTTTCCTTTAAATCACCCAAACCAAGCAGTGGTAATAATAATGGCAACAATGGTTATATCAGATTTAGAGCAGTCTGCGGAGTACAAGCTCTACATAAGAACATAATGCAGGACGAGTTAAAAAGACTGAGTTTAACTAGTTTATGGAAAGTGTGTATAAAAATACCTACAGCATAAAAATAAAAGGTTGGGGGGGGGGGGGGGGGGGGGGGGAAAGAGAAGGAGAAGGGGTGATAAGAAAAATCATGCTATATTTTATATTTGGACAAAGGTGTTGAAGAGTACATTACCTCTAGGCACATGAGATGAGAACATGTGGGTCTGCGCTGTGGACGGTCCAATGTGGAGTGAGGCTGGCACAGAATTTCGGATAATAGACATCTGCACATTGGTGCCCATCAGATGAGGGATGTTAGGATGTCCCTACAAAGAAGATAATCCAGATCAAGTCACAATACTGATACCATAACCACCAATTTGAACGGTCTTCTTGAGAGCACCTGTAAACGGGTGTTTTAGACTTGGAACAAATATAAGAGTTGTGCTCTTACCTGCTGCCCACTGATTGTAGCCACAGGAATTGCAGATGCCTGAGGAACGCTGGGGTCCATGCTAACAGTTACGTGTCCAGAAACTTTAGGTGGAACAGTCAAGTGTCCCAGGCCAGATGGAGCAGGAGCAATGGGCCGACTAGGCAAGGGTGACTTCAGTGTTGTCTGAGAAAACAAAACTGGTGTGACTTCATGGGGAAAAGCATTCAATGGCAACAGCACAACTATGAGAAGTTGTCAAACTTTAGTTTGTCTGAATCTTTTCTACTAATGTGCATATTTTGATGTGTGATCAATATTACAGAGGTGCAGTCATTTACAACACCCAGAAGAAGGAAGTCTGGATGTTAATAATTCTGCTGCGCTTCAAAATAAATTACTCAAATACTGATGGCATCATCTTGGAACTGGCTTGAAAGGATCAGAATTCACCACTGGTCATATTAGCATAGCCTGACAGATACCATTTCAACATTCTCACGTCATCAGGTTCAATAGCTCTCCTTGCAGATTTCCCCAAAGACAAGGTCAGCATTCACTATTTTAAAACATGCACAAAAATTAAAAACGCAAAGCTGCACTTTCAGTGCGTTACTTGGTCAAGTACAAAACTCAGGAAGAAAATGTACAATTTCTAGTTTGTTCAGCACATGTTTACTTGAATAGGCTGGTGGGCATAATTGAAGCTGGTGTCTCCCTCACCACCAGTCGCATCTCCTGCAGAGAGATATGCATTTTTGTGCCCAAATAAGACAGCATTTGCTGCAATGCCTAACACTACCTTCAGCCACACAAGTCATTTACAATAAGAAAGCTTATTGTATTGTTCCTTTGAAATAAGAGCTATACAAATTGCTTCTGTATTACTAAAATCACCAAAATGCAGCATCTGAGAAGATACATCATTCTGAGCCAGTCTTTAATGCTGACAGGCAAAGGAATGAATAGTGATTTAACTTCACTAAGGTATAATAAGACCAATCTAATATAATTTCTAACATCACAGAACTGGGAAAGGACTGCATTCAGCATGCTAACTTTCATAACAAATAAGCTCCAACAAATTTGCATTAATGAGCTTGGATGTACAGGTGGCACTGGAATTTGAATAATTGACATGCTCCCAAGGATAGAGACTTTAAACTAACCCAACCCAACAGTACACATGCAGGAAAACACAGAGGCCATTCTGCTCAAGTCTGCTTTGCCATCTAATTAAATTGTGGATAATTTGCATATTAGCTCCATTTACCGCTCTGGTTCCGCATTCTTTAATACCCTAATATTCAAATTCCAGTGCTCCAACTACCCAACAGTACCAACTGCTTTGTAGGAAGAGTTACAGATCTTCACTCTCCTTGCAGAAAATATGCTTCCTGATTTCATTTCTAATTGCAACAGCTCTAATTTGGAGTCATGTCCATTGCCCTTGACACTCCTGCCATCAAAAAAAATATTTCTCTACCTATCATTTTGAATGCACGCATTATTCCGGGGACCTTAATTAGATCATCTCTTAATCATTCAATCCGAAGCAAGTACAAACCAAGATTCTGCAATTTCCCCAGAATAGTTAAAAAAAACAATCACAAAGTATGAAGAAACAATAATGAGTTGCAGAATGTTGGGTTTGCATCTGGGAATGGAACATTTTGAAAAATAAAACAGGATGATGTGGGATGCTCACTGATGCACTGATTAAGGGAGCACTGGCAAAGAATAGGAGAATGGCCCAGATTAAATTCTATGTCAGCTACATAGTTAGTGTCCCAGGCCATTCTTCCTGGACCATAATCAGAAATCTGAAAGAGCTAGACCAAGAAATGTTTATAAACCGAAGCATACATACCTTCATCAGTCCTTCTGGGAAAGTCAGCTGAGTGGCCTGCGCCAAGTGTGTGGGAGGTGCACCCATAGTTACGGGCACACCAGGCTGCTGCATGTGGTGCTGGGCTGTTGCTAATGGCTGTGCATGTGCCTGCACTTGTGGGTAAGGCCGTACTACCACAGTCTCCTGCTTCTCATCTCGGAATGGCAGCGAAGATATAGTATTAGAGTGTTCACGTGGCAAGTGCTCCAAATCTCGATTCATCTCCTCACTGGCAGCTATGGAACAACAATATAATTAATATACACGGTAAAGCTATACTAAAGTGTCTGATTTGATCTTAACATCCCATTTTGATTGTTTAGTACCTACATTCCTCGAAGCCTGATCACCATCTCCTTTAGGATCAATGCACTTCCCCACCCCTTTCCACCTTCTCTGTAACATCCTCCGGCTTTACAACCTCAACATGTTCAGGCGCCTCAAATCCTTGCAGCCCAAGATCATCTCTGATAAAATCCCAGTTTAATTTAGTTTAGAGATACAGCGCAGAAACAGGCCCTTCGGCCCATCGAGTCCGCACCAACCAGCGATCCACGCACATTAACACTATCCTACACACACTAGGGACAATTTACAATTTTATCACGCCAATTGACCTACAAACCTGTACGTCTTTGGAGTGTGGGATGAACCCCGGAGCACCCGGAGAAAACCCGCTGGTCGTGGAAAGAACGTACAAACTCCGTTGAGACAGCACCTGTAATCAGGATTAGGACCAGTTATGGCCCATTTAAGTGCACAAGTAGGTCTGCTATAATGCACGTATACACAATGTGAATTATGAATAACACAAACTATCTGAAAGTTACTTTAAAAATTGGCAAGCAGAAAAAAAGCTGTCCTGCCGAAAAACATTTCCACGTAGTATCACAGTAATTGGACATTGTTGTCCCTTAAGAACACAGTCTGTCAGTTTCACTGCAGGTGGCCATTGAAATTGACAAGCAATCACTTCTATTGACACAAGTACAATGATATTAGATTAAAGAAATAACATACAGTCGTCAGCATTTTTGGATTGCAGTATCAAAATCCTGCAGAAAAAAGGCCTGAAACTCTCTAGTCCCTAAACGTCCTTTGCCTATTGACATTTTATAACTCAATTTACTATAACGTGAGATTTCTTAGAAAGCGGCTATACCATTATAGCAGAACTACCTATCTTAAATAAAAACCTGTCAGCTTGTAGGCCATATATAGACATGCTGGAGTAACTCAGTAGGTCAGGCAGCATCTATGGAGAAAATGGATAGGTGACGTTTCGGGTCATGACCCTTCTTCAGATTGATTGGAGGGGAGGGAGGTGGGAAAGTGGAGGAGAGAAAAACTGGAAGCATGTAACAGCTTGTATGCCATTCCTATTTAATTTATTTTAAACCAATTCAATCTGCACGTGGCCTTATGAAGTCAAAACATTCATTGCAAATTCAATTAAGCTTTAGAGGTTGCTGAGGAACATAAAAACGTTGAACAGACATACCTGTTATGCTATTGCCTGGTGCCACTGGACCACTGGTGTTCTGCATGCTGGTGATGGAAGTCTGGCCAGCTCCCAAGCTCGATGAAGACACACCAGGTCGTGGAAACTGTTGGGTGCTCATTGGACCTTGGAATGAAATAGCCACATGGTAGTTTATACAACAAGAACAGCAGTAGGAATCAAAAGATAACAGAAAGCAAAAAACAGATGCAGATGCTGAAAGGTTGATATAAAAACAGAAAATATGCAGCTGGTCAGGCAGCACAGATGCGAACAGAAATAGAGTTAATGCTTCAGGTCAATCATTTTTCAAAAACAGGAATTTTGCAGACAATCCGGATACTGGAACCTTGAGCAAAGAACAATGTTGTTATGTTCCCTAACCCACTGAGTTACTTCAACACATCGTGTTTCTTGCAGGAAATGTTTGAAACTATGTACATCATGGTCAAGAGAAGTGAAATGGGTGGAGAGAACAAAGAAAGCCTGCGGTCAGGTGAAGACAAAACTGAATCAGATAAGATTATAGCTAAGAAAAGACAGTGAGACTTGAAGGGATAGATTGGCCTGGCACGAAAACCCAACTGAAGCTTGAACTCAGGATTAGATGAAAAGTTATACTTTATAATCTACGAACTTATCTCCAATGACGTATTATAAGTAATTCATTCCACCTTTTCTCTTTTTTGATATTTGTAATTATTTTTTTTCTCTTTCTCTCTCTTTCTATCTACATAAAAAAACACTAGAAGCAGAATTAATCGACAATTGAAAATTTTAAATAATGTATGATTGGTATATGAAAAGTTTTTTTTACTATAATATGTAACTATACTTTACCATAATATGTTTGCTTCTAATAAAAAAGATATTAAAAAAAAAAGAAAAGACAGTGAGTAAAAATAGTTTGCGCGCAGCCTCACCCTGGCAATGGAGGATGCCCAGGAGAGATAGTGGCTCAGTTCACATTAACCAACCTGATCTCCCGGTGGCTCAGCACTTCAACTCCCCCTCCCATTCCAAATCCGACCTTTCTGTCCTGGGCCTCCTCCATGGCCAGAGCGAGTCCCACCGCAAATTGGAGGAGCAGCACCGCATATTTCGCTTGGGCAGTTTACACCCCAGCAGTATGAACATTGACTTCTACAATTTCAGGTAGTCCTTGCTTTCTACCTCCTTTCCCTCCCTTCCCAGCTCTCCCACAGTCTAATGTCTCCGCCTCTTCCTTTCTTCTTCCTCCCCCCCCCCACCCAGTCTGAAGAAGGGTCTTGACACGAAATGTCACCTATACCTTCGCATCATAGATGCTGCCTCACCCGTTAAGTTTCTCCTGCATTTTTGTCTACCCAGGAGAGACAAGTCAGTATGGGAATGGGAAGAAAAATTGAAAATGATAAGCAACTGGGAAAGCCAGTAGGCCTTTGTGGACCGAGCGCAAGTGTTCACCCCCTCGCCTCTATCCACCCATTATTTGCCAGGCCTGCTCTCTTCCAGCTTTCACCTCCAGCTCCCCCCCCCCCCCCCCCCCCCCCCCAAAACAAACCGTAAGATCAGGCTGAAGAGGGGTCCCAACCCGAAACATCACCTCCCCATGATCTATAGAGATGCTGTCTGACCTGCTGAGTTACTCCTGCACTTTGTGGGGGCTTTTTATGTAACCCAGCATCTGCAGTTCCTCCTTTCTCTAAAGAATAGATGGTTTGTAATTGCAGATGAGGTGTTCTGGAGAGATGTAAATGAAAAATGAATGAGGACAAAGGAGGCACGAAAGAAATCAAAAAATGTCTGAAGAAAGTCACCCATTCCTTCTCTCCTGACTGAGATGCTGCCTGTCCCACTCAGTTACTCCAGCAGTTTGTGTCTACCTACAAAAGAAATCAATGCTGGAGCTGAGAAATAAAGAACACAGGAGTGACTGGAAATTTGAAATGGAAGAGAATGCTGACAATACCCAGAACAAGCAGCATCTGTGGAAACTCCACTATCTAATAATATGGAGGGGCAAAAGGAGGCTGTTGTTGTATACCTCCCCTATCAGCATGAAACCCTGTATGTATAAAGTTAAATAATTCCAGGGATGATTGGGTTAACATATGATGAGCGTTTGCTGGCACTGGGCCTATAGTTACTGTAGTTTAAAAGGATGAGGGGGGCCCCTAAGTGAAACTTGCCCAATAGTGAAAGTCCTGAATAGGGTGGATGTGGAGAGGATGTTTCAACTAGTGGGAGAGTCTAGGACCAGAGGCTATAGCCTCAGAATAAAAGGATGTAACTTTAGAAAGGAGACGAGGAGGAATTTCTTTAGTTAGAGGATGGTGAATTCGTTGCCTGTGAAGGCCAAGTCAATGGATATTTTATTAAGGTGGAGATTGATAGATTCTAGATTAGTACGGGGTCAGTGGTTATGGGGAGAAAGCAGGAGAATGGGGTTGAGAGGGAAAGATAGACCAGCCATGGATCAGCAATGACAGACTAGACTTGATGTGCTAATTGGTCTAATTCTGCTCCTACAACTTATGAACAACTTACATATTCTGGAAAGATTATAGCAGAGCAAAGCTCATTTTGAAACAACATACTAATAGGTCTCCAAGCTCAGGAGGCTCGTGCCTCCCTTCCCACTTACATCCGATTAAACAGCAAGACAATGACTGAACAGTCCATGTCATCAACCAATAAACATTTCAGCAAACAAATGTTTTTTTGTTTAAAAGGAATTTAAGCTTTTCCCACTGAGAGTAGGGAAGATTCAAACAAGGGGACATGACTTGAGAATTAAGGGACAGAAGTTTAGGGGTAACATGAGGGGGTGGAGGCAGGTTCATTTTTATAATTTAAAAATAAATTGGATAGTTATATGGACGGGAAAGGAATGGAGGGTTATGGTCTGAACGCAGGTGTATGGGACTAGGGGAGAATACGTGTTCGGCACGGACTAGAAGGGTCGAGATGGCCTGTTTCCGTGCTGTAATTGTTATATGGTTATAATTACTTTCAAAGAGTTCAACTAGCACAACAGGTTAAGCGACCTCTTCTTGTGCTATTGTTGTACAATTCAAACTAGTGGAATAACCCAAATAAACCTAGTTGGAACAAAACAGAACCCAAATCTTAATCTTGTTGTCTAACTTCCTTCCTCTACAAAACAAGCTTCACGTGTCACTAAACGCTTGCAAAGCACACTCCATTCCACAGCAACCTAAATATAAATAAGACCGTAGAGGGACTAACAACTGACTGGGGTTACACCTCAAGTAGCCCACATTTAGCTTCCCTTGTGAAACATACTCATCCTATAGTTGTGAATGTTCAAACTGCAACCTGTAGTATTTAAATTAGACATTCAGTTCCTAAATTCCAACTCACCAAGTAGACAAACTTTCTCATCTGTACAAGCACATTAATCTTATGTCGTTTCACTTAATGTCACTTTCTCAAATCACTGAAAAGCTCCTTCCCCAAAGACTATTTACAAAAAACTCAAAATATTGCATCAAAGGATGGTGAGCCACCATTCATTTTCATAAATGAAAATTAGTACGACTTCGACAGACCAAGCAGCTTAATGTGCTGTCAACAGCCACCTCAAGCCATTTCTACCCACCCTATCAGATACATTGCTTTGTTCTACTACATTCCTCCCCCCACCCCCCTCTCTGAAAACTAACTTGTATTGATATAAATATATCTCCACCGCCTCAACAATGCACCCTACACCAAGGTAGCTCAAAGCCTGATGTCTTAATGTCAGGACTGTCTCAGTAATATAGTCCAGGACCAGAAGTAAATGTCCTCCTCTCAGAAAGATGGTCCAAAGCCGAGGGTCTCTTTCTCCCTTTAAAAGTATGCTCATCTCTTAAAAATCCAGTCTGTAGACAAAGTGCATCCTCTAGAGGAATCAGCGCTTGATGTGTCTTTGTACTCTCACTAACAAATTCCAGAGCTAATATATCTTTCCCCATCTCTCTAACCGACCATAATTGGACATCTCTCCTTGCCTCAGTAGTGTTACAGTCTCTCCAACCTTGTCCAGAGTCTAATGTGTTTCCCCTTCCCTCAGTATTTCTGATTGCGCCCCAATATGCCCATCTTTTCTCTCTAATACTGCTCAAGGCCTGATGCGTCTCCCCTTTCACAAGAACGCAGTCGATGTCTGATGTTTTCCAATATTCCACGGAAGAAACTCAGGGCTGATTTGTCTCCCTACACTTCAGTCACATTACCCACGGTATCGCCCGACCTCGGATACTGCCCACTTCCTGATCGCTTTCCACCGAGTCACTAATAGATCATCATCCGGTGCATCTCCACCTCTGCCACCAACGGGGATCGGAGCGTCTCCCGCCGACACGGCCCGGGTCTCGGCGAGTCTCCCGCCGACACGACCCGGGGCCCGGCGCGTCTTCCGCCGACACGGGCCTCACCTCGGCGCCCACACTCAGCAGCCGCTGTGTTCCGTCACCTCGACGCTCGCACTTTTTCCCCCTGTTGCGGGTAATCGCTTCCCGAGGCTTCTCTGCCCATCGACGACGCCCCAAGCAACTTGCTCTCTGATTGGCTCGCTTCGGGAATCCTCTCTATTGCCATTGGATGATGACCAGGCTGAGCGCGGCGATTCAACGTGAAACACGTGTTTCTATTGGCTAGTGCTCCGCGGCCCCGCCCTCTCGGCCTCTATTGGTCAGTCCTGGGCGGCTGTGAACTCTGACCCGGTTGCCGTGGCAACCCGTGACAGAGCAGTGCCTCCGCGCCGCCTGCTGGGAGTGGGAGTCTCTGGCCTTTCGTGAGTGTGTGGCAGTGGCAGACTGTGTCTGTCTGTCTGTTTTCGTGGTCGGGTAGGAACGGGCTGCCAGCAATGGGCTGTTTCCCCTTGCCTTGTGAGGCCAAACATGTAGAAAATACTCACTGTACGACGTGGCCTGATCAAAAATAGGATGTCACGCCACGCACTTTCCCTGATGCCTGTTATTAATGGTTATGGCGGAATCCTGTTAAATTTACAACCCAGAGGCGGCCATTAGATCTCCCTGTACCGCCACCAATGCCTTTAAGTGTACGCCCCCTGTTTTTTCACCTCACCGTTAACAGAGAAAGATGGCCTTCCTATTTCTGATCTACGTCGTGTAATTTCATTCGCAATTGTCTTTCCTCAGTCTCCAAACAACATCAAACACAGTAAACTGCGCTGAAGAGTTTTGTAGGGATGGATATGTATAATTCTATGGAGGTGGTAACACGAGTAGACAGGGTGGCACCCTTCCCTTCAGCAATTAGGATATTGAGTACTGGACACAAAATGCTGGAGCAACAGCGTGACAGGCAGCATCTGGATGGAAAGAATGGGTGACGTTTCGGGTCGAGATCCTTTCAGACTGCAGACTCCAGTCCCGCTGAGTTATTCCAGCATTTTGTGTCCCTTCGGTTTAAACCAGCATCTGCAGTTCCTTCCTACATATTGAGATAGGCAACGTTTCGGGCCGAAACCCTTCTTCAAGCCTATTTCCTTCGCTCCATAGATGCTGCCTCACCCGCTGAGTTTCTCCAGCATTTTTGTCCACCTTCGATTTTCCAGCATCTGCAGTTCCTACTTAAACATATTGAGCACTGGAGTTTGGATGTTGTGTTACTGTTTTAAAATAAGGCCAAGTTTGGAGTATTGTGTGTCCCTGCTGTAGTAAGGGTATCACTAAGTTAAAGAGGGTGCAGAAAACAGTCAAAAGAGTTCTATTTTCATAAGTCAAAAGGAACAATGAAACTCTAAAGATAGACACAAAGAGCTGGAGTAACTCAGCGGGACAGGCAGCATCTTCGGAGAGAATGAATGGGTAACGTATTGCAGAGCTGCCAACTCTCACGCATTGAGCATGAGAATCACGCATTTCGCCAAATTCTCACGCTGATCACAGAATTTCTCACGCTCTCGTGAGAAATTCTGTGATCAATGAGAATTTCAAAACTAATATCAACTGTATGGGCTGCGGGTGTTGGAGAGTTGGGGTGAAGGGAGGGATGGAAGCAGAAGCAGCGGCGGGGACAGATGCGGACGGGGAGCTGGGGCTGGCGAGTGTATGCCGGCCTGGCGAGTCGCTCGCTGCAGCTCCGGCGTTGGAGCAACCTCAGTGCAAGAGTCCCGGGCCGTCGGAAGCGTTGCGCCGCTGCCGTGAGAGTCTGCCGAATTCGCCCTGGTGACCGTCATGGACCAGGCTGCAGTTCAGTGCATCCTGGAGGACAACCAATGGCTGCTGGAAGGAGGTACCAAGCACTGGGTAGAAGTGGTGGAAGATAGTGGCCTTCAAATGGGGGTGGTTAGAGAAAGCATCCTGCTTGCCTGCTAGATTTTCACTTACTGTAACTGCAGAAAAAAGGTTCCCGATGTTGGAGGAGTTCAGAACCGGAGATCACAGTTTAAGAATAAAGGGTTGGCCATTTAGGACTGAGATGAGGACAAACTTTCTGCACACAGAGTTGTGAATCTGTGGAATTCTCTGCCACAGAAGGCAGTGGAGGCCAATTAACTGGATATTTTCAGGAGAGTGTTACATTTAGCTCTTAGGACTAGCGAAATCAAGGGATATGGGGAAAATGCAGGAAAGAGGTACTGATTTTAGATGAACAGCCATGATCATATTGAATGGCAGTGTTGGCTCCTGCACCTATTTTCAATGTTTCTATGCTTGAGTATATATGGCAATAAAACGACCACTTGATTTTGAAGCATTCATGCATGGTGGAGGTATAATGTAGACATAGAGTGATACAGTATGAAAACAGGCCCTTCGGCCCAACTTGCCCACACCTGCCAACATGTCCCAGCTACCTCCTCTGGCAGCTTGTTCCATACACCCACCACCCTTTGTGCGGAAAAAGTTACCCCTTACAAAGTTACTTCTTAAAAATACTTCAAACAGAAAACATTGAAATCATACTTCTACAATGCACTAAAACATGATTTGAATACATCAAATTTCAAAAAGTCCCTACTGTGGGAGGGGTGTACCCCTCCCCCCACTCGGTCGCTTCACTCCCTCACCGGGTACCCGCAAGACCAGTAATCGCTCAGGCCCCCCACTTTAAAAAATGCTCCGCGGCCCCTCGTTCAGACGGTGAGCACTGCCAGATGTGAGTTGAGAACTGAGGCCAGTTGTCCGTGATGTCTGGATCCCAATGCTCAGCGCTTCGGATTTCGGAGTTGGCTAATGTTATTGATTTGTAATTATCCTGATTTGTAATTAATTGACAAAACCTTAATTTATTAATCCAGAATATCCAGGTGGATGGGATAAATGTAATATTAAAATTACATGCAAGGTGTCTGTCACAACATACAACCCCGATAACCCATTATTTCCTTCGGTTAAATATTGGGAGGGTAGCACTATTGTCATTTGCCACTCAACTATTATGTTTGTTTACCTCAGACTATTTCTAACCCCCCCCCCCCCCAAAAAAATTCCTTTGACAGGTTGAATGGAAATGTCCCCAATCTCATTGTTTTATTAATTGAACATGTAGATGAACATCCTCAAGGAGTGGAATCAGATGGAAACTGATTCAGATGCAATGTTTAAGAGCTTGTTCAAAGAAGGGGCATATTTTAAAGGAGTGACAGAGTTACTTGCAGGGGAATGTGTGAGGAGGTTATTATTTGTCTTTAGTTTTAGCTTGAACCAGGACATCTGAAGATTCAAAGTTTAATATAATAATTGTGCTGATACTGACTCCAACCATCCACATAATGAATATCATCCATTCCAGAGGTTTTATTTTTCTGATGCCATTTAAACTTCACTTGGATTTCAATCACTTCAATGTAAAAGTAATTGGGAATGGGGAGCATTGGAATAAATATTTGCCCTCGGTACATATTAATTGTAATATAATAATGTATGCATGTTGGTAGGTGCAATCAAAGCAAAGATCTTTTTATCATTGTTGTGTATGAATATCACAGAAAATGTTATGTACTCTCAAGATCACATTAAATAGAATATTATTGCTTAAATATATAGTTATTGGACTTTGCATTTCGGAAAAGTCCCAGCTGAGAGGAAGACAGCAAAATACTGAAAATATTGGTGAAAATGACTTCAGGTCAGTTTGTTAGGAAAATGAAGGAAATGGTTAGAGCAGTGGTTCCCAACGTGGGGCGTACGCCCCACAGGAGGGCAATTTGATTTTTAAGGGGGGCAATTGAGCGCGACTGAGGTCTGGGTCCAAATTTTTGATTTTGATTTTTCTCTCTTTGTTACTCTTTTATTATCATATTTATCATTATTATTATTTTAATACCACCTAATGTTTTTTTTTACAATTTTTTAGTAATTTCTTGCTCAGAACTTTAACTGTCTTTTGTTTATTTCATTTTTCTTTTTCATGGATGCCATGTTCTTTTGAAGCTTGTTTAAACCAAGGTATTGGCGTTTTAAGCTTCTTCAGCTGAAACGGAGTTCACTTTTTAAATGATAAGAATTATATATCACCACATGGGGGGGGGGGGGTCATCAGGATTTTAGAGGTGATTAGGTGGGGCATGGCCAAAAAAAGGTTGGGAACCACTGGTCTAGACCCTTCTTCAGACTCTAGCCCAGGCTTTTCAATCCAGATGCTATTTACCAGTATTCTTGTAAATCTCCTCTGCAAATATACTGTATCTTCTTGCTAGTGCACTGACCAAAACTGTATGCTTTACCCAAGCTCTAGTTTAAATGGTTCTGTTAACAGTTTTAACACAACTTCCTGCTTTTATATTCCACTGTATCAATGAAGACAACCCATGCTTATCTATTCTTTCCATCCAAATATATTTTCCACCATGTTGTGTTCGATAAATCACTGGATTCAGATACATTTTGATTCCGTTTTTTATTACACTACTAAATAAGGTACATACACTCACGTATCCCTGACTATCCCCGAACACACTCACAGACAATAGACAATAGGTGCAGGAGTAAGCCATTCGGCCCTTCGAGCCAGCACCGCCATTCAATGTGATCATGGCTAATCATCCCCAATCAGTACCCCGTTCCTGCCTTCTCACCATATCCCCTGACTCCGCTATCTTCAAGAGCCCTATCGAGCTCTCTCTTGAAGTACACAGCAGAGGAGGCCACAGGGTGTTTCTGCATACACTCACGTAAACCCGTACGCACTCGCAAACTCATTAGAGCACGCCACGGGATGTTTCTTGATCACCTGGCACTGTTCGCGACACGGTCACAGGCTGAGGTTCTCTCACCAAAAGGGCGCCCAGCACTAATCTTTATGGCATTTCTTATTAGAGCAGACCGCACCATTGCCCCCTCCCCGAGCCAATCATAAGCCCCCCTTGTCTGCAATGTTTCTGCACTACTACCAGCAGGGGGCGCGGGTGGTCTACCCAACTATTGGGTTGTGTTTGCCAACGTTATGCTTTCCCATAGAATAATCTTGAAGACTGCGTTCCCAGGCAATGATCACAAATGCAAGGAGATAACGCATCTGGAAACGTTTTCGAGAGGCAATGGAAATGTAGGGTTGCTAATTTAGCTGATAACTCCATTCCATATTTTAGCTGAAATTGTCTGTTTAACCCTTACACTACAGTCCACCCCTTGTAGTCATCAGCTTCAATAGCGCCCACCTAACTACTTGCTACAGAGTATACAAACAATAATAATCAAAAGTACAATATAATCAGGGCTAGGATTCGGGTATTGTATGTCCAATGATCAAGTGGGTAGATTGCAGGGATTAAAAAGTTGGGAGATCGAGGCAGAGAGAGTGAAGTGAAGGCTCGAAACTCAAACAAAATTCGACTGGGATTGGGACTGACACAGCACACTCTTGCTCCTGGCTCCGCATTCAAATTGAAGTTAAATTACTTACCCTCTTGATTGGGCCTAATGTGGGGCATGTTTCCCAGAGTACCGTTTGTGATGGCAGTGGGTACCTCATGGTTGGAGAAAAACCCTCACATTAGGTGTGACATTTATTCCAGAAAATGTATAAGCCGTGTCATTTTAACAACTGTGCAAAAGATATTTTTATGTATTCTTCCACAAAATGAAGACCATATCATAAATTGATTATTCTTATTCAGCATATTGGGCAAATCAGATGCTCGGCCGCTGCTACTTAATTAGAGTTTTCTGCTGTCATTTCGAGTTTGGAAGATTTGATGGCCCTATGCCCCACCCCGTATCACCACCCAACGTGATTACTTTGCAGACTTTCCAAACTCATTTGCAGGCTCCTGTCTATCTATACATTCGTCAATCCTCTCCATTGGCAGTGTGCAGCTGACTGATGTGCACTGCAATGAATCCTGATTCGCCGCCATATATATATATCTATCCAGTTTGAAGAGACGTTGGTTAAAAAACCCCATCTAAATACCAATAAAATCAATCCGCTCAACGGGCCATTTAGTTGGTTCTTCATTTCCAGGTCAAGGTTGAGTGAGAAAAAAAACCCAACAGCCACAGGAATTCAGTGGGTCAGGCAGTATCTGTGGAGAGAATCTGTGTAGCAAGTAAGAATTTAATTGTCCTAACTGGGACATGTGACAATAAAACACTATTGACTTGGACAGTCGACAGCAAAGATCTTTGGTCGACAGATGCTGCGTGATCCGCTGAGATCCTCGGGTAGTTGCTCCGGATTCCGGCGTCGTCAGTCCCTCACGTTGGGGAAGGTTTGTTGCAAAGAGCTCCTCTTGGATCTTTGGTTTGTTGCTGCCCGGGACGTTCCGTGCGCTGGACCGAGCGAGCGGTGTAACGGGCGCTCTCTCCGCCCGCCATTTCCGTCGCACGTCTTTCAACATGGCTGCCGCTCTCCAGCAAGAACCGTTAGAGGAAGAATTAACGTGCACCGTTTGCCTGGAGATTTTCGCCGAGCCAGTCATTCTCAGCTGCAGGCATAGCTTTTGCCGGGCCTGCGTGGAGGAGGTGTGGAGGGAGCCTGACTCCGGCATTTACGCCTGCCCGCAATGCCGAGCGGGCTCCGCCGTTAGGCCGGTCCTGGAGAAGAATTTCCAGCTGGCGAACATAGTGGAGCGGTACAAGGCGCTGGAAATGTCCCCGGACGCCGCCCCCTGTACCGAGAAGAAGTACTCTGTTGCGAAAAGCTGCCTTGGGTGCCAGACGTCGTCGATGCAGCAAGGCGAGGACGCGACGCTGGAAGGTCACCCTGCCGTGGGTTGCGCGGCATCGGGGAGGTGTGACGAGCACCAGAAGCTGCTGGAGATCTACTGCAAGGACGACGCCGCCTGCATCTGCACCTTCTGCGCGTTGCTGGGCAGCCACAAGGGCCACGAAGTTGTCAGCATCAGCGAGGCAGTGAACGAGCTGAGTGTACGAGTGTGCGGGCGGAGGTGTGTTGCTCTTTATTTCACTGTTTTGTTTAAAAGCTTACAGTGACTTTTTTTTTTGCTGCTCTCTGCTAGAATAACATGGAAGAACAGCAAGATAAACTCAGGATCAGCGCTGAAACCTCGCAAGTCGCTCTGAAAGATCTCCAGAAGGAAAAGGAAGACGCTTTGGTGAGTAAATCGTTTTTGTGGATTTTAAATTGTGGCGTACCCTGCTCAGGATTTTCCACTGTCTTCCTTAAGTCGTGGTTCTCGATTTAAATCCTTCTCTATAAACTCGTGACCATAGACCACGTCTGGAACAACAGGTATAAAAGTGAAACCTTATTTGTTCTCCCAGGTGAGTTTAAAAATAAGAAATCCAAGAGTCAGGAGGTGGAAGTTAGAAGAGTTGCAGTTACTAATGAATGGTCCCTTATTGTCTTACAACATAGGCAGTACACTAGTGTCACCGTCTGCTGCCGCTGACAAAGTTACAAAAGCCCTGTTTACTGCCTATTGCCCCACGTGGCATCAAGCCCCCTCCTCTCCACCCTCTCACATCCCTCTTTGTTCTCGACACCACGCTTCCACATAGCCCCCCCCGGTTCCCCCTTTGTTCTCAGTGGCCCACCTCTCTCCGTTCCTCCTCTCGGTGGCTCGGGGACGATTTGGAGTCTACGGTGGTCGAGCCGGGTCCTCTGTCGGTGCGCGGCGGGCAAGTCGGGCCTGCCACAAAGCCTCACCATTACATCCCTTAAGGAGAAGATATTTGGGAAGTTGAAAGGTCTGAAGGTGGGTAGACCAGATGGACTAGCACCTCTGTAGACAAAAGTCAAGTCAAGAGAGTTTATCGTCATGTGTCCCGGATAGGACAGTGAAACCGGATTTTGGGCTCCTGTACCTTCTACCTGATGACAGCGGACAGACGAGTGTGTGGCTAGGATGGTGTGAGTCCTTGATGATGTCGGCAGCCTTTTTGAGGCAGCGACTGCAATAGATCCCTTCGATGGTGGGGAGGTCAGAGCCGATGATGGACTGGGCAGTGGTCACAAAAGAAAACTAGACCAACAACTTGATAAGTTAACTTCCACCCGAGCAAGTAAAATGTGTTCTGTTTCTTGATCTCACAGTCTCCATCATGAGAAATAGACTATTGACTGATGTCTATTACAAACCCACTGACTCCCAGAACTATCTCGACTACACTTCTTCCCACCCTGTTTCCCACAAAGACTCTATCCCTTACTCCCAATTCCTCCGTCTACACCGCATCTGCGCCCAAGATAAGGTGTTCCATTCTAGAACATCCGAGAAGTCCTCATTCTTTAGGGAACAGGGGTTCCCCTCACCCATCATAGATGAGGCCCTCACTTGTGTCTCCTCAGTACCCCGCAGCTCTGCCCTTGCTCCCCCTCCCTCTAGTCTCAACAGCGATAGTCCCCCTAGTCCTTGCCATCTACCCCATCAGCCATCGCATACAACACATAATCTTCCGAAATTTCCGGCACCTTCAACGGGATCCCACCACTAGCCAAATTTTCCCATCTCCACCCCTTTCCGCCTTCCGCAGAGACTGTTCCCTCCACAGCTCCCTGGTTAACTCATCCCTTCCCACCCAAACCATCCCCTCCCCAGGTACATTCCCCTGCAACCGCGGAAGATGCAACACCTGTCGCTATACCTCCTCCCTCGACTGTCCAGGGACGCCGACAGTCCTTTCAGGTTCGGCAGAGGTTCACTTGCACCTTCTCCCATCTCATCTACTGTATCCGTTGTTCAAGATGTGGACTTTTGTGCATCGACGAGACAAACGCAGACTGGGTGATCATTTCGCCGAACACCTTCACTCAGCCCGCATGAACCAACCTGATCTCAAAGCTGCTGGACACTTTAATTCCCATTTCCACACAGACCTTTCTGTCCTTGGTCTCCTCCATTGTCAGAGTGAGACTAAACTCAAATTGGAGGAACAGCATCTCATATTTTGTTCTGGCAGCTTACAGCCCAGTGGTATGAATATTGATTTTTTTCACTTCAGGTAGTCCCTGCATTCCCTCGCTCTCTCTATCCCTCCCCCACCCAAGTCGCACTAGCTTCTCATTTTCACCCTGCAAACGGCTTACAATGGCCTTTTTCCTTTATCGTCGTTACTTTTTTGCATATCTTTCATTCATTGTTCGTTATCATTCCACATCGTCTATATCTCTTGTTTCCCTAATACCTAACCAGTCTGAAGAAGGGTTTCCACCAAAATCGTCACCCATTCCTTCTCTCCAGAGATGCTACCTGTCCTGCTGAGTTACTCCAGCTTTTTGTGTTTATCTGTGGTCTGTTTCTTTCTCCACAACTGCTGTGACTTGATAATTTTGTATATTTATTTAATATTTCAAGTCCAAGTTCAAGTGAGTTTATTGTCATGTGTCCCTGATAGGATGATGAAATTCTTGCTTTGCTTCAGCACACAGAACATAGTAGGCATTTACTATAAATCAGATCAGTGTGTCGTAGGCATTTACTACAAAACAGATCAGTGTGTCAATATTTGCAGTATCTACATTTTTTTTCATTAGATGATATAAATTTTCTTCTGCATTTAATTCCATCTTTTTGTTCGAAGATGTAGAAAAATTATCTTGTGATCTGTTGCGTTTGACAAGTGGTTTCTGTTCTGTAGTAAGCATGTAACCAATTTGTGTCCAACAACAGCTTGTGCGGCAATGAGTTAATCACTGGACAATCTTGAGAGAGATTAGTTGTGAGGAGCTCATGAGGAAAACATTTAAATTTTATTTTCCTTGAGAAAACATGTTGGGCATCAAAGTAATGGTTCAGCCAAAAGATCACACCTTTGTTAATGCAATATTCCCTTACCACTGAGGGTTTTCACCAATTTGTTTCCCCCACTATCTTCTGACTGGGACTAGTAAGCCACCAATTGAGCAGTAGCTGATGCCAGTGACGTGATGAACTGTGTCCAATCACTAATATTTCCTTAATGAAGGAAGCGATGAAGACGAAGAAAATAAACATCGAAAAGAAATATAAGGCTCTCAGGCAGCAGATTGAAGAAGAGGAGAAAGAGGCTTTTGAACACTTGAATAAGGAGCAGATTCGCGTAACATCAGAGATTGATGGTAGGATCCTTGCTCTCCAGAATTTGATGAAAGAATTTGAGGAATCTCTGACCCATCTCAAAAATCTTTCAGAGAAAAATGAAGACATCCTGTTTATTGAGGTAATGCAAAAAGACTTTAATTACAATGACATATGTGTTTGTATTAAATATAATTGATTATATTTAATTAGTTGATTCCCCATATTCACAACTTTTCATTGTGAAGAGTAGATAGTAGTTTGTTGGAAAGTCGGCCAAATTTTCTATACTTGTGTCAGTTTATCTCGGCATACTTACATTTGATCTTCCAATTTCCCTATGAGCTTCTCCTTTTTTAATAAAGCGATTAATGACCAGTTCATTGGTCTCATCACTCAAATGATAGCCAGTTATGTGAGCCAAGATAGGCAGATGCTGGAATCTAGAACTAAAAACAGAACCTTGGAAGAACTCAATGAATTGATCATCACTTCCAGCAAAAGGTGTAAGTCAATGTTGCAGATCGAGGCCCTGACGCAGGAATGAGGAAAGATTGTGAGTGAATAACAGTACAAGGCTGGAGAGTGGGAATAGAGGGCGATGGGTGGAACCAGGTGTGGAAGTAATCATGGGCAGATAAAACCAGGTGAGGAGGGGGGAGTTTGGGAGGGGTGAATAAAGGGAGAAGAAAACTAGGTGGATGAGTGCAGGAGGAGAATATCAGGGATGTGCATTACTTGAAGGGATGTCTGGATAATAAAAACTATTGGCAATGGGATAATTGGGTAATAAAAACTATTGGCAATGGGAATATTGCATGCCAGATGTGAGGGGAATATTTACCTTGCATAATCATCCTTCAAAGTTAAGGATAATCGCCACCTTTGTGTTAATTGTTTAAAGTGGGGCTGTACTTTCCTTGATTCTGTCTGCAAAAGGTCTGGCTGGCTGAAATGTATTCCACTAATTCCCGGGTGAGAACAGTTAATGCATCAGTGCTATGAAGAAATAATTTAGTTACTCAACTTGATACAAAATTCATTTCATCACCTTCCTATTGACTGGCTCTGCTTCTATTTAATGCTTATGTAGGCTGCTTATCCTGTGCTCCAAACTACAGTGCAAGGTGAGAAAACTGGGTGGCTGGATATTTGTGTAGAGGTTTCCTCTCTGTTACAGTTTGGTTAATGATCCGTGTGCAAGTTGATGACAGCCAGCTCTGATGCTCTGCCATCTTCCTCTGCAGCTTCTGTGCTATTGAGCCACCTATCAGTCATTTACATGTGGATAGATTATCCAATTTAAATATTAAGGGGAAATGGAACTCAAATCTACAACTTCCACTAAATTCCTTGATCATTTTACATTTATTCCTTTTATGATTTGTTTAATGAGTTAAAAAAAATTGAAACCATTGTGGCTTTTTTGAATTTAGATGCAGAGTTGCAGCTGGAACTGCTGCTTGCTTCCATTGCAGCCAGCAGCTGTTGAAACCGTAATCCATGGCTTTGTCACTGCTGCGATCAATATTAAGGGCCCTGGTTTTGCCTCTCCTTCTCCACCATTTACTACACTATACTGAGTCTACTCTCTGTCCATCTCCAAGTGCAGTAAATTTAAAATTCTTGCCCAAATCTTTAAATCTGTCCGTACATTCGCCTTGCAGCAGACTGTCAGAGAAATCGATCGGTGTAGTTTGGCTCCTGCTTGTATCTCACTCTTGCCTGTACTTCTTGGCTTTCTTTACAGCTATTCTTCCGTTTTAGTGTCTTCCATTGAGGCTTGACAATTCTTTGAGGAACCTGGCATGTTATTTATGCTAAAGTACATTGTGGGTAAATGCAAGATGATTTTTCCACTTCATGTTCTATGTTGTTTACGTCTGTTTTCTATTTCTTGTTTCAGGAATTTAACTCCATTGCTAAGCGGTAAGTAAAAATTAGTTCGATATCATCAGTAATACAATGATATTAATTACAAACTAATCATAAAAGTTTACATTTTGCAAAGGGAAGTTCAGTATTCCGACTGCGCATACACAGATCCTAGGTCGCTCGGGCTAAACACTTGCGGCAGCCATGCCGCTGCACTGTTGCAGACTTGCGTCTCGTCCCTATCCAGCCGCCGCTGGGCCGTCCCCGTCCCCTCCCGAGTGTCCCATCTGGGGGCAGCGGAGGGGGAGGGGGTGCTCCAGCTTGGCTTTGCCTGTCCTGGCGGGGCGCTGGCCTGTCGCAGCGGCAGCCCAGGCCCGCAGGCACTACAGGTGCTACGGAAAAGAAGCACCCACTCCAGCTCAACCCCGCCCGTCCTGCTGGCAGGACAGGCAGAGTCGAGCTGGGGCCGACGCCTCCCCTCCGCACTGCCTACGGGTCGGGGCCGACACTCCCGTCCACGGACCTCTCTTCCCCCACGTCTCCCCGTGTCCCACTCGCATCTACTCCCTTTTTCTTGCTGTTACACCCCACTCTCCCCCGCTACCAGGCTTTTAAAATTCTCAAATGACCTTTGAAAAACCCCACGATTCCTTGCGTTTTTCGGAATACCGAACTGGCTTATTGACCTAGAATCGACAGCTTATAAGCATAACAGCACAAATTTGTCCCAGTTCACTGCCACAAACCCAGTGCGTCGATAGTTATCTATCAATGTTTCAGCATTGTGATGTGGTGGTTCTGCAGGACTGACATTCTGTTTTTTTGTGCTCTTTATATTTTGTGGGTAATGGACTGTTTTTTAACCGCTGTAGTTTCATTTAATGGGGGAAACAGGAATGACAAGTGACAGGAATGTCAGCTTTTTAAGCTGAAGAAACCAGTCTCACTGAAAAGATGTACACAAAATAACATTTGATTTCCCACATCTTAACCTTTCACCACCACTGCACAATGGCAGCAGCATGTGCAGTGTGTAGAATGCACTGCAGTTATTTGCTTGGGCTGCACTGCACATAACTATGACTTTTATCACCAAAGAGGATGAAGGCAGTGGGCATGAGATAATTCTTGTACCAGGCAGAATTAAAATTTATATTAAAAATCAATAAACAGCAGGTACTGGAACTCTGAAATAAAAACAGAAAATGTTGAAAAGCTCAGCAGGTCAGGCAGTACCTGTGGCAGGAGAAACCAAGCATTCCTGGACATTGAGCTGCTTTTGAGTCTCGGCTAAATGTAGAGAAATGTAAGTATCTTATTCTCTTGAATATGTAACCTCTCTAGGATTGAACCTGTATAGGAGGCTCCTCAGTTTTTATACCCAATTTAGGATTTGTTCTTGCCGAGTCAAGTTTTTAATAAATCTTTGTATAGTAACACTCATTGTTCTAGCTAAAACTAGTTTCACTGTGTAAACATTTATTTTTTAGGTTCAAGGATGTCTCACTGCCGTTTGTACCCACACCTTACACAGGTGAGACACAAATAATGGACCGAATAAGAGGTACAAATGAAAGGACCGAAGAGGTGAGGGACAGAGAGATGATGGTCCAGCTTTGTAAGTACCTTACACAAATCTTTTATTCAAGCACTCTGCAGTAGGACATCCTCCAGGTCGTAAATCTTCCTTCCAATGTCACGCATCTCTGCTAATATTATCAATTTAATTTTCAACTCCTTCCATTCAGTTTTCAACTACCCCAATGTATTTTTGACCACAAACAGAGCATTTTTGTCAATTGTACACAATGACTGCATTCACTGCAGACGATTGCAAACATTTCCCCCTATTTCCATTATTTTTTATATAGTAACATAAAATCCCACAGCATTGAAACAGACCCTGTGGCCCATCAATTTCATGCTGACCATCACACATTACTCTAATCCCATTTTATTTTTAGTGTAGGAAAGAACTGCAGATGCGTCACCCATTCCTTCTCTCCAGAGATGCTGCCTGTCCCGCTGAGTTACTCCAGCATTTTGTGTCCACCCATTTTATTCTCCTTGTGTTCCTATCAATTTCCCCTATATTCAACCACTCGTGCACACTAGGGCAATTTACAGCAGCAGGTTAACCTTCTAGCTTGTGTGTCTTTGCATGTGGAAAGAAACCGGAGCCCTTAACTACTTCACCATCGTACCTATAGAGAACTTGGTAACATGAAGCAATGTGTTCAGGGCAGCACAGTGGCACGGCTCATGGAGCTGCTACCATACAACCCCAGTGACCAAGGTTCAAATCTAACCTCCAGTGCTGTCTGTGCACATTCATCCTGAAACCTACGCATTGAGATTACCCATTTGATATTTACTTTGCCCTCATTCCATGATCCTGCTAACATATCATCCAGACCTAGATAATGTTGATGGAAGCAATTGAAAATATTGTAGAGGCTTTGGGTTTGATTTTTAATGTTTCAATTATGCTTTATTGTCACGTGTACCTAGGGTACAGTGAAATTCCTTTTGCATACAACTCAGTTAAAAAAGAACTTACTTAAGCAGGAAGGTCTGAAGCTGAAAGTTTCTGATGGTGGATAAGTCAGATGGACAACATCCCAGGGTTCTGAAAGAGGTAGCTTTAGAGATTGTGGAGGTTTTACTAATGTTCTTTCAAGAATCATTAGAGTCAGGAGTGGTTCCAGAAGATTGGAAAATTGTAAATGTTTTTCTACTGTTCAAGAAGGAACTGAGGTGAAACTATAGGCCGATTAGTCTGACTTCAGTGGTCAAGATTGTAGAATCCGTTATAAAGGATGAGGTTTCCGAGTACTTACATGCACATAATAAAATAGGCTGAAGTCAACATGGTTTTGTGAAGGGGAGATTTTGCCTGATTGAATTTGATTTGAATCCTTTTGTGACAAGAAATGTTGACAAGGCCATTGTGTTTGATGCAATATACCGATATTTTAACAAAGCTTTAGACAAGGTCCTGTGTGCAGTCTGATCCAAAAAAAAAGCTCTCAGCAAGCAGGAAGGGTTTAGACTGAGGGAAAATATAGATGATCTGATCAGTTGTACAAAGCCATGTCAAATGGAATTTAAGCCAGAGTAGTGCAGAGAGATGCATTTGGAGAGATGCATAAGGGAATGTACAGTAAATGGGTACATATCGAGTAGTGTGCATGATCAGAGGAACCTTGAATGGATGGCCACAGATTCTTGAAGTTAGTAAGTCTAGTCAATTAAATTAAAAAGGCAAAGGGAATCTCTCCTTTATTAATCAAGGCATTGGCTACAAGAGGGACTTTATGTTAGAATTGTAAACAGCATAAATTAGGTCACAGTTATTATTGCCTGTAGTCTTGGTCACCACATTACAGGAAATAGGCAATGGGATTGAAGATGTATAGGAATGTTTGAGTTTTGAAATGATAGCTATGACTAAGATTTGGAGAAAATGAGGCAAAGCTAAATTTGGGTGCATAGAGTAATGAGGGATCCAGAAGTGCCTATTTCCCTTACAAAGAGTTCAAAGATCAAAGGTCATTCAAAACAAAATGCATCTGAGGGAAGGCTTTTGACGAGGGGGTATGGGGTCTGGAATTCACTACCTGGAAGTTAAAAAATCCCAGGACTCTGGTCATCCAGGGTATTTTATAGCTAGCAAAATGCTAATGAATGTTGACCAAGAAAACATGGTATGTAATTTCCACAAAGTTAAATGAATGATTAGATAATCTTTCTTGGTAATGATGGGTAAAGGACAAATGTATCCAGGAAAACAGGGATAGCCCCCCCCCCCCCCGGTTCTTCAAACAGCAGCGGGGAATATTTGAGGGCTAAAGGAACATTGGTTTAACATTTTATCTGAAAGATTGTTCTTCCGATGTGCAATATTCACGGGTTTAGTTTAGAGATACAGTGTGGAAACGGGCCCTTCGGCCCACCGAGTCCATGCCGACCAGCGATGCCCGCATATTAACATTATCCTACACACACTAAGGAGAATTTTTACATTTACCAAGCCAATTTATCTACATACCTGTACGTCTTTGGAGTGTGGGAGGAAACTGAATATCTCAGAGAAAACCCACGCGGTGATGGGGAGAACGTACAAACTCCGTACAGGCAGGCCCGTAGTCTGGATCGAACCCGAGTCTGTGGTGCTGTAAGCGCTGTAAGGCAGCAACTCTATCGCTGTGCTGCCCTTAAACCTACCTTCTGTAGGTTTGCTACAGAAAGCATTTTCTGGGCCAAGTATTGGGAATGCCTTGAGGTCTCAGTCATGTGTGGTCGAAAGCCAATGATGCCATTGCCTCCTTTCATTCACAGATGGGCAGACACCGACTCTGGATCCAGACACGGCCAATCCTTACCTCCTCCTGACAGACAACAACCGAACTGTGTCCGCATCGAGCCAAATACAGCTGTTTCAAAGAAGTGCCCACAGGTTTGATCGATGGCCTCAGATCCTTGGCACACAGTGTGTGAGCTGCGGCCGATCCTACTGGGAGGTAGAGGTGAGGGAGGGTGGTGGTGCCTGGAGCATTGGAGTTTGCTACACCAGCATCAGCAGAAAGGGGGAGGGAGATGAATGCCTGCTGGGATTTAACAAGAAGTCCTGGTGCATCCATTCAGGTCCATACGTCCTTTCAAGCCTACACAATGGGAAGAGGATTGCCGAGTTTGCAGGGAAACCATCCACGGTGGGAGTTTTTGTAGATTTTGAAGGTGGTATTGTCTCCTTTTACAGTGTGTCAGGCAGAATAATCACCTTGTTGTACACCTTCCATGGAACATTCACTGAACCGCTCCACCCAGCACTGCGGCTTCGAACTGGTGTCACTCTGTCCCTGGCTGCCCTGAAGTAATTTGTATCAGGGCCGCTATGTAGCATGACCAGCATCCCACCATCTCGTTCATTTTACCAGGAAAGATGCAGAACATCATCGGCCTGTGGCTCAGAGATCCCAATCTTCTGATCTTGCAGCTTCCTCTGCCTGGGGACACAGACCACAACAGCCATCAACAGCACGAAGAAGTGGTCCTCACAAAAGGTTCAGGTATTTGAAATCCAGCGGTAGGCTTGTGCTGCATTCCATGTTCTGCTGGAAACAACCCTTTCATTCAGTGCTTTTGAAAGTATATTTGTGTTGGGTGCTTCATTCTATTTTCCATGGTGTCACTTGACAACACTTTTCTCTTCAAGCAAAGGTCTCATTTTTTTTTGTTCGCTGCCCAAATGCTTTTTAATCCTGTTAAGGATCACTGAAGGTAAACCGTGTGGATCCAGTCTCAACACTTCCATGTGATATCCTTGTGAACATGTGAACATGAAACAGAATTGGATAACTGAGCAGGAAAAACAGATAATTGGATTTTAAGGGGAACCCTGGGTGTGGTGGTTAGTTCAAGGGGAAAGTGGCCTGTCTTTGTTAAAGAAATAGGTCAGAATATGGCCAGAATTATCTTCATTTGGTTTGCGTGAAAACTTAGACGCCTATTTTATAGATCTAGCAAATCAAATTATTCACTTAGTGATGTGCATAAATATCAGACAGGCAGAACGTCCCGATACACTACAGCCGCTGGCTCGCCTTCGTCCATTTTACTTGTCACAGCCTCAAAAAAATTCCAGAGGATTAGTCATGCAGGATTTCCCCTTCACAAATCCATGCTGACTTGGACCAATCCTTTTGCTGCTATCCAAATTGTGTTCCAGTTAATTGTGTGCCAGTGTGTTGTCTCGGAAGCAAAACTATCACGGGAAAGGGCTATTCTTTTGGTGGGCTACCTGCACACGTTGCATATGTAAAGGAATGCTTTGGATCGTATGAAGCTTGTTTTTTGAAATGTTTTTTGTTCTTGAATAAAGAGATCTGGCGTTCATTTGTGAATGGTGATGTGTGGTTTTCTGGTTCTACTGATTGCCCCTTGCCTTTCTACAAGTACAGATGTAATCACCCTCAAGAAGTTTTTAAATAAGTGCCACATTACTGTGGTCCCCTCGCAAGGAATCTGCCTTCACGTTTAGAATGATTGTTATTAATTTCTTGGAAGTGTGTTAAATGTGAGAATGCATAAGAAAGTAAAACTGCACTTTCAGCACACACAAACATAATTCAAAGATTGCATTATTTGAAAACTTCACATTAAGTTTAAGAGAAAGAAACCTTCAAACTGCATTTGAGTCTACCACACACAGGCCACATTATCTAACTGGTTTTACTAACACTCCTACATTCACATGAGGCTCATCTTTTCTCTAACCACATAATTGTATCCTCAGTTCCTTTCTCTTTCATGTAGCTCCCCATAAACTGCCTCAGAAATGTATCTTTGCTATTTGTTTCACCTGTGTCTGAGAGAGTTACATATTTTAGGATTATTCTAAGATTAATTTATGTTTTGGTTTTTTTGCACGCTTTGAGACCTTCAAGTGACTCGAAGACCCTGATTGTATCAGACTTCTTTTGCCAGCTTTTTTACCTTTTGATATCTGCTTCACAGTCTTGGTATTATCTTCAAATCTAATGACACCTCATGCTTTTAATAATAATAATGTACAGAGAATTGTACACTGTGTACAAACCATGCTATAAATTAGCTTTAAAACAATTCTATCCCTCTGAAAATCAACATATGACTTGCTTTGCTTAATTTTTAAAACCTTATAAATAAATGTAGTGATTTGTGAATATCTATTCCATTACTACCTCCAATGCAATCCGGTAATATCCCCCACTAAATTGCTTTATTTCCTACCAGATTACACCATCTGACACATAGTGTTTTCCTCCCAATAAAAATAAGTGTGAGCAAATAAGCTGTTCCCGACCGGAGGGTCAAGTTCCAATATCATGATGTGTAAGAAGGAACTGCAGATGCTGGTTTAAACCGAGGATAGACACAAAAAGCTGGAGTAACTCAGAGAAAGGCAGCATCTCTGGAGAGAAGGAAACGGTGATGATTCGGGTCGAGACCCTTCTACAGATGGATGCTCTCTAATGTTTGACCTTGTCACGTGAGATTGCTAATGTGTATATGCTCTACATCGGTGAGACCAAGCGCAGGCTTGGCGTTCGCTTCGCCCAACACCTCCGCTCAGTTCGCATTAACCAACCTTATCTCCCGGTGGCTCAGCACTGCAACTCCCCCTCCCATTCTGAATCCGACCTTTCTGACCTGGGTCTCCTCCATGGCCATAGTGAGTCCCACCGCAAATTGGAGGAGCAGCACCTCATATTTCGCTTGGGTAGTTTACACCCCAGTGGTATGAACATTGACCTCCAATTTCCAATAGTCTTTGCTTTCTCCCTCCTTTCCCTCCCCTTCCCGGCTCTCCCACAGCCTACTGCATTTTCCTCTTCCTTTCTTCTTCCCGCCCCCACCCCCACATCAATCAGAAGAAGGGTCTCAACCCGAAACTTCACCTATTCCTTCTCTCCATAGATGCTACCTCACCTGCTGAGTTTCTCCAGCATTTTTGTCTACCTTCAATTTTTCCAGCATCTGCAATTCTATCTTAAACATGAGTAAAGGTGATCTTTTTCTCTCTCCCCATTTTCTTTCATGGAGTCGTACAGCATCGAAACAGGCCCAAGTCAACTCAGCCAACCAAGATGTTTACCTGAGCTGGTCCCTTTGCCCCATATCCCTCTAACCCATTACATATCTGTCCAAATGTATTTTAAACATTCATTGTACCTGGCTCTACCAGTTCATCTGGCAGTTCGTTCCACATTCCCACCTCCTTGTGTGAGAAAAGTTGTCTTTCGGATCCCTTTTAAAATCTTTCACCTCACTTTAAATCTATGCCCTCTATTTTGAACTCGGTTACCCTGGGGGAAACAACTGACCATTCACTTTATCTATGCCCCTCATGATGTTATATACCTTCTATAAGGTCACCCCTCAACCCCTTATCTCCAGGAAAAATAATCTCAACCTATCGCATGTCTCTGTAAATCAAGCCCTCAGTGCTATTAACTTGTTCTTGAAAATATTCTGCTCCCATTCCAGCTTAATGACATCCTTCCAGAACAGTACAGAATACTCCAAGTGTGGTCTTAATGTCCTGACCAAAGAAGGTAAGTATGACAAATGCCTCTTTCACCACTTTGTCTACGTGCTACCACTTTCAGGGAACGATGTACTTGTACTAGGTCTTTCTGTTCTATAGCACTCCAAGGCTCTACCATTTTATGTGCAAGTCCTGCTCTGGTTTAAGTTCCCCAAATAAAACACCATTTGTAAGATTCTTCCGGACGAATGCTCAGATAAGTAGACCTCACGACTCCCTCTACATTATAATTATGTTGTTAGGGCCACATACTGACCTCTTTCCGGGAAGGAGAGCATGTGCTTGAATCCTGCTTGCTTTCTGGGGTGAGCTGATCTTGGCCTATTTGTTCTGTACTTTCACACTACCAAACTGTAGGAATAGAACTTACTATTTCAATTAGTCTGATCGAAACCGCTTTTGTTTATTCTCATGGGCAACACTCCAATTAAATGACTGCAACCAGGTTCTGTCCTGCGGTCATATTACACCTGCTTTCCAATGGGAAACATGTGACAGAAATTGGAAGCAGCGAGCTTTGCTCATTTGCCGTTCTGCAGCTGGAAGTTTGAATGAAAAGTCTGGCTCTTCATTTAATGCAAGTCAGCTGGGACCAGCAAATCTGCAGATCTGAAGCCTTCTCGATCCCACAATGAAGAAACTAATATCCCAGTAGTTTACTTTTACTGGGATTAAAATGCAACTAATTCCTGCCAAGAAGACTTGGATTTAAATAGCACTTTCACGACATCTCAAGTACTTTGCACATTCTGAAAGACTTGCTGGTGCTGAAGTACTGTTGCAGAATATGATATGAATATGACATCTTTTCCAGCTTTCTCGCTTCTCCCCTCTCCTTCCTCCCCCAGACAATGACTCAGAAGAAAGGTCTCGACCTGAAATGTCACTTTTTTTAGCTTGGGGATCCAAAAAACTAAAAGGTGACCTATCCATGTCCTCCAGAAATGTTGTCTAACCTAGACACAAAATGCTGGAATGACTCAGCGGGACAGGCAGCATCTCTGGATAGAAGTCTGAAGAAGGGTCTCGACCTGAAACATCACCCATTCCTTCTATCCAGCGATGCTGCTTGTCCTGCTGAGTTACTCCAGCATTTTGTGTCTATCTTCGGTGTAAATTAGCATCTGCAGTTAGTTCCTTCCTACACATTTGTAATAATGTATAATCTTTGCTGACTGGATAGCACACAACAAAAAAGCTTTCCACCGTACCACACACGCCACTTTCCCCACTCTTTTTTCTAATCCTTCTACAGGTTACTTTAAATTTTGTGCCCCTCTGCTAAAGGAAAATAGTCTTGCCTATTCCATCTCGGCTCGGCTCAATTATCCCTCCTCAAACTTGTCTGTTCCAGAGACAACAACATTTACAATCAGCTGTCAGACAGAATCCTGTCCTCAGCGGCAGAGGAAGTGTCATAATTCCTGGGTGTTTTGGCAGGAAATAAATGTGCATCAGAAGCTTTAAATTTAAAAAAAAATAAAAACCAAAATTTATTAAAGCAGAAGGTAGACACAAAATGTGTAATTCAGTGGGACACGTAGCATCTCTGGAGACTTGTCTCCAGAATCTATTATATTGTAAACTGGTATCTGCAGTTCCTTCCTACACTTATGACGGTGATGGCAAAGCCAGGTACCCGTCTGGTGAATCTTCACTGAACTCCCTTTGTCAAGTGCAAACAGACCCCCTCTGACCCGCAGTGTTACTGTAGCAGAAACAGAACTGTAGATGCTGGTTTATACTTATATTAGAAACAATGTGCTGGAGAACTCTGCGGGTCAGACAGCATCTCTGGAGAAAAATGATTTGATGTCTTTAGTTGGGACCCTTCAGACTGAGAGTGGAGGATGGGGCGGGTGATGAAGAGCTGGTGGCGAGAAAAGACAAGTACCAATCATGGCCAGCAATAAATGACCCTCGTGCAGAGTGGTGCCCTGGTCAACCCATTGTTGACTAGGGAAGCTGTGATCTCGAGGGATTCAATTTGGTGAACTGTGAAACTGGTTAAACAACAAGGGTGGATGAAGTGGGCAAGGGGGAGAGAATGGAGAGGAAAGATAGTGGAATGTATTTGAAATTGGAGAATTGTATTGGAGTGTAAGGTACCCAAATGAAATATGAGATGCTGTTCCACCAATTTGCGAGTGGCTTCACAATGACAATGAAGGATGCCCAGGCGAGACATGTCAGTATAGGGAGGTTTCATGGCAGTCGGGTCACGACTCATGACCCGTACTGTTGCTACGCTACTCCAAATGGATTACACGCGATGAACTGCAGGTAGGCACTTACCATTGTTTCCAGCGTAGCGGGCCCGTTAAAACCCGCTGAAATTGTCAATTTTTGCGCTGTAAATAATTGGAAATCGGGATAAGCGTTTCCGATGTTGGGGAAGTCCAGGACAAGGGGTCACAGCAAGGATAAGGGGGAAATCCTTTAAAACTGAGATGAGGAGAACTTTTTTCACACAGAGAGTGGTGAATCTCTGGAACTCTCTGCCACAGAGGGTAGTTGAGGCCAGTTCATTGGCTATATTTAAGAGGGAGTTAGATGTGGCCCTTGTGGCCAAGGGGATCAGAGGGTATGGAGAAAAGGCAGGTACGGGATACTGAGTTGGATGATCAGCCATGATCATATTAAATGGCGGTGCAGGCTCGAAGGGCCGAATGGTCAATTTTTGCGCTGTAAATAATTATGGAAATCGGGATAAGCGTGAGAGACATTTAGCCTACTTCAGAATTCCAAAAGTGAGGAGAAATGACGGTAGATAGAAACAAGAGCTGAAGGGACAACAACAGCCAGAGTGATTGGCGAACATTGGCCGTTTGCTCACTGCATTTCATCAACTAAGGCATTATTTGTGTTTTTTCTTGATTCCTTTGGCATCTAAAAAGTTTCAGAAGTGATAAATCTGGCTGTAAATTTTTTTAAATCGCCCATGGTTCTCGTGGGTTTTTACATACAAAATGAAAACGCATCTGAAGAAAAATTTACAGCCAGATTTATCACTTCTGAGACTTTTTAGATACCAAAGGAATCAAGAAAAAACACAAATAATGCCTTACTTGATGAAATGCAGTGAGCAAACGCGATAATTCCCAATATTTTCAATGTTTACCAAGCACTTTAGCTGCTGTAGTCCCTTCAGTTCTCGCTTCTCTATACCTTCATTTCGCTTCACGTTTGGAATTCTAAAGTTGGGTACATGTCTCTCACACTTACCCCGACTCCCACAATTTTTTTCAGCGCAAAAATTCAACATTTTGGCGGTTTTTAACAGGTAGGAAAGTACGCGTTTCTAGCATTAATAACATATACCGGAAGTGACGGATGTCTTCCAGTTGGATTTAGCGGCTCCGTGCGTCGAGCCCTATGACCCAGTGACCTTTCGTGCAACCACCCTGTAGGGGAGTTAAAATGGTTGGTGACCGGGAGGTCCTAGAGGCCTTGGTGGATCAAGCTAAAGTTCAGCCTAGTCTCGCCGATGTACAGGAGCCCACATCAGGAACACTAGATGCTGTAGATCAGGTTCGAGGATGTACATGTGAACATCTGTCACACCTGGAGGGATTGTCGAAGCCCATGGATGGGGTTGAGGGAAGAGTTATGACAGGTGTTTCACTCAGGGTTCCAGCATCTGCAGTCTCGTGTCATTTTCTGTTGGGAGAAAAGGATAAAACATCCGCGCTCTGACCGTGAAGTCACTTGTGTTTCCCAAGGGACTGCAGTCTTTCCGAGATGGATTTCAGTTTAAAGACGGCGAGTTGGTGAACAGACAAAGTTAGAGCGAGTGCAAATGTCGGCTATGCCCATGAGCGAGGTGGGGCGGCTACGGCGGCGGAACGTTCAGCCACGGACACGGGTGTCGAGGAGCTGGAGTCGGAGACACACCGCCCCGGGATGCGGACATGAGCCTGAGGATGCAGCCGGTGGCGCGGCAGGTGAGTGGAGGAGGGGGCGGCGGCAGCTTGTCCATAACAAGAAAAATTAGATTCAAAGGTGCAGGTGGTTCTCAGTGTTTGTGAGGGGGTAAAACATTTTATGTTATAATAGGAGAATTAAGTTCAGTATTTTAGAGGGACGCAGAGGTGTCTGTAATCAGAAGGCACAGGTGAAGTGGATCTGAGGAAGAATTTATTTTCATTCAGAGGATGGATGGAATGAAAAACACATTGCCTGAGGGTCTGAAGAAGGATCTCGACCCAAAACATACCGATCCATTTACTCCAGAAATGCTGCTTGACCCGCCGAGTTACTCCACCACTTTGCGTCTGTCTATGAGAGAAGAGAACTGATGGTTTTGGCGATGGTGAGGAGTGAGGCCATGGAAAGGGTTCAGTCAATGCAATGGTTTACCAATGTTGCTAAGCAAACGCAGGGGCAAATGAGATGTATTCAGGCAGCAATAAAGCTGTGGAATTTTCAGTTAGCACCGGGGCACGAAGATCTCTGCAGTAAAGATTGGATTAGAATGTGAATGAAGGAAAATAATAGAATGGGAACAGTGCATGTAATTGTGACAAGAGCTGTTTGCCAACATTGACAGTATATACGGCATATTGGGTGGCCAATAGTATTACTCGCCCGATACACAGCACAATTCATAAGCAATATCTACACTGTGGTCCTTACATCAAATGGACCCTACATGGACTCCATGTGCACCATTCTGAAACGTTGGCAACAGACAGGTGAAGTGTTAGGCCCGATACTGAACTCCCAAGACTTGCAGATAGACACAAAAAGCTGGAGTAACTCAGCGGGACAGGCAGCATCTCTGGAGAGAAGGAATGGGTGACGTTTCAGGTCGAGACCCTTCTTCAGACTGACGTCAGGGGGAAGGGAGATTGATAGATAAGGACGTGAAGGTGTGAAAACAAGGCAAAGGGAATGGATATCAAGGAAAATGAAGAATAGATCATTGTTAGCTGGGAGAAGGTAACAACAGAGATAAAATGTAGTCCGAGATTGTAAGACTGGTCAGAGAACTGGGAAGGGGGAGGAATGGAGAGGGAGGGAAAGCAAGGATTACTTGAAGTTAGAGAAGTCAATGTTCTTACCACTGGGGTGTCAATTACCCAAGCGATATATGAGGTGCTGTTCCTCCAATTTGCGCTGGGCCTCACTCTGACAATGGAGGAGGCCCAGGACATAAAGGTCTGTGTGGGAATAGGAGGGGGAATTAAAGTGTTCAGCAACCGGGACATCAGGTAGTTTCAGGCGGACTGAACTGTGGTGTTCCGAGAAATGATTGCTGAGACTGCGCTTGGTCTCGCTGGTATACAGGAATCCACACCTGGAACAGTGGATACAGTAGATGAGGTTGGAGGAGGTGCAAGTGAACCACTGCGTCACCAGACTGTCTTGGGTCGTTGGATGGAGTCGGGGGGGGGGGGGGGGGGGGGGGTATAGGAACAGGAACAGGTGTTTCATCTCCTGCGGTGGCAGGGGAAAGTACCTGAGGAGGGGATGGTTTGGGTGGGAAGGGATGAGTTGACCAGGGAGTTGCGGAGGGAACGGTCTCAGTGGAAAGGGGTGGAGATGGGAAGATGTGGTTAGTGGTGGGATCCCGTAGCAGGTGATGAAAATGTCGAAGGGTTATGTGCTGTATGCAATGGCTGATGGGGTGGAAGGTGAGGACTAGGGTCTCTGTCCCTGTTGCGACTGGGGGGAGCAAGAGCAGGGCTGTGGGATATTGAGGAGACCCTATTGAGGGCCTCATCTGGGATGGAAGAGGGGAACCACCATTCCCTAAAGAATGAGGACATCTCCGATGTCCTGGTATGGAACACCTCATCTTGGGCACAGATGTGGAGTAGATGGAGGAATTGGCAGTAGGGGACAGAGTCTTTACAGGAAGCAGGGTGGGAAGAAGTGTAGTCTAGATAGCTGTGGGAGTCAATGGGTTTATAATAGACGTCAGTTGATAGTCTGTCTCCTGCGACAGAGATCAAGAAACGGTAGGGAAATTGTCCAATGAATTTGAGTGCAGGATGGAAATTTGTAGTAAGGTTAATGAAGTCAGTGAGTTCTGTGTAGGTGCAAGAGGTAGCACCGATGCAGTCATCAATGTAACGGAGGTAGAGTTCAGGGATAGGGCCAGTGTATGTCTGGAACAGTGATTGTTTGACGTACCCTAAAAGAGCCAGGCATAGATGGGGCCCATACAACTGCCCATAGCTATGCCTTGGATTTGGAGGAAGAGAGATGAGTCGAAGGAGAAGTTGTTAGAGTAAGGACCAGCTCTTCTAGGCGGAGGAGAGTGTTGGTAGATTAAGGGGAAGGACCAGCTCTGCTGAGTAGGGTACGGGTAGGGCACAGTGTCAGTAAAAGTCCTCACATAGATCCTGTTAAAATCCATAGACCAGATACATTTACCATAATTCCTGACACACTCTTGTCCTTTTCTAGGCACTGTGCTGCCGTGGGCTCTCCCACAGGATCCAGCCAGCTGCTGGCTATTGGCAGCTCCCAACACAAGGGAGACGTGCTGTGCTCGCAGGGACTCACAAAACTATTCCAGCTGGGATCTCATCAGCCAGGATTCTCGATCGTTTCTGGAAAATTTCACTGGACTCCTATCTGATCCCAAAAACCAAAGCTCACTTCTCTTTTTCCAAGGAGAGCAATGTATATACTGCAGGCAAACATTTAGGAAAATTGGATGCAGATGCCTCTGGATTGGCAAATACGGTTGAATCTTTTCTGAATCTGAGATTCACCCAGGATCAAGTGAAGCAACTGCTCGATTTGAATCCCAGAATTGCTGCACAGATTCCAGTGAAGGATCTCCCTGTGCTCTACGTCCTTGAGAGCCTTGGCCTTAACCCAAGGAGCACCTTCAAAGTGTTGGAGAGGTGCCCTGAACTGCTCGGAGAGAAAGAACACCAGCTGCAGTCACGCATTGACAACCTGCGGAAGCATGGACTGGGCGAAGGTAATTTTCAGTAGTGGTTGGTGGACCAGATGGGATCTGCTGTAATTGGTGCTCCTACTGACCTGGATCAGTGGTACAGATTACCTGTCTCCAGCAGAAGTTGCTGTTTGCATCTTTTCTCAAGGCATCTATAACGCCCAGTAACATGGAAGCAATCAATTTTCCAATAATTTTATCGTTTATTCATTTTTAAATAAGAACATTAAGCTAATATAATTTTGAAAAACTCACCAGCCCTATTAAAATCAGTGGCATCACGGATCCTTTGCCTAAGAGGCCACTTCCTGCGCATGATGCTGGAGTGTCCCAGCAAGGCCTCGTATGGAGTTCAGTGACGGATATGGTGTCATCTGTCTATTGAAGTCCAGGGCTCTTGGCTTAAGTGTGGAATTAATTCAGTTCAGATGACTGAACACTGGTAGTTGATCCCAAAATATGGCTCAGCATTAACTTTAACTTATTTGAAAAGGGTTCTGCACTGTGCCATGTCAATTTGCAACATTAAACGTGCTATATAAATGGAATTTGTTGTTGCTGTAGCATTTACTACAAAGCAAACAAACCATCCAGATGTGCTTGGTGTCTAGTCTTCTTACACCCTATGCGAGGGCACTCATCCTTTTATTTCCTCCCTTTACATTTCAAATGCTATTAATTGTCCTGAATTCCAGTTGCTCCCGAGTTAAAGCTTCTTCTGCATTTCATAATGGATTTATGTTGATGGTGGATGTATGTTGATGGAACATTGGTGACATGAGGCTGGGTAGGGCATAAACAGTTTCAGTCCCTATGTAGAAAGGATGTACAAGTACTGGAGAGTGCAAAATATATTTACAAGAACAATTATCAGGTTCCTGTCTCTTCAAAAATGTTAATGATTAAGTGGGGAAAAGCCTTTGAACAATCTTTAACATTAGTCTTCAATTTCTTAGAGAACAGAGTACCAGTCTTCAGCCTTTCATAGAAACATAGAAAATAGGTGCAGGAGTAGGCTATTCAGCCCTTCGAGCCTGCACCGTCATTCAATATGATCATGGCTGATCATCCAACTCGGTATCCCGTACCTGCCTTCTCTCCATACCCCCTGATCCCTCTAGCCACAAGGGCCACATCTAACTCCCTTTTAAATATAGCCAATGAACTGGCCTCAACTACCTTCTGTGGCAGAGAGTTCCAGAGATTCACCACTCTGCGTGAAAAATGTTTTTCTCATCTCGGTTCTAAAGGATTTCCCCTCTATCCTTAAGCTGTGACCCCATGTCCTGGACTTCCCCAACATCGGGAACAATCTTCCTGCATCTAGCCTGTCCAATCCCTTAAGAATTTTGTAAGTTTCTATAAGATCCCCCCTCAATCTCCTAAATTCTAGCGAGTACAATCCGAGTCTATCCAGTCTTTCTTCATAAGAAAGTCCTGACATCCCAGGAATCAGTTTCCTGATGGTATATGTTTCAATATCATCAGAATCTTTATATATGGAGACTAGAATGGTTCACATCAACTCCTAGCCTGCTCTTATCAGTATTCTGTTCAGGTTTTACACACTTTATGCATTTCTTTCTTTACAAATTAATCATTGTTTTGTTTTTTTAAATCTTATTAACCGTTATCTCTACATTTAGCTATTAGTGCACCTGTAAATCAGATCCCTGTTCTCTTCCAACAAATTCAAACTTTTTGAAGAAAATACAAGAAGTATTTTAGTAATTAGCACCAAATGGTGCTAATTTGGAATTCATAGAATCCTCATATTCATAGAATCTTCCATAATTCAGTTTTCTTTTATTTCCTTTAATTCCACTTGCAAAATAAGGAAAGAAATGTAGGTAAAGACTGATAAAGTTAAAACATCCTTATTATTTAAATGAAAGTGAATTGTTGCCGCTGGGAATTGGCTTCAGTGGAATCTGTGAAAAGGAGAGGGCAGACTTTGTGAGATATTTGCTGCCTCGGATGAATCATTAAAGGATGCCGGGGTGGTTCCTTGTGGTGACTTCCAATACGAATAATTATGGCGAGGTCCTGCAAAAGTGGTGCATAAGTTCACATGAGGCTTGAACTGGAATGTTTCCTTAGTTTTCTCTCTACAGATGCTGCCTGACCAGCTACGTGTGTCAAACAGTTACTATTTAATGTTTCAGTTGGACAACCTTTCATCAAAACCAGGCAGTTAGAAAACAGGCATGTTTTAGGTTGCAGAGAAGGGGCACATGTGGAGAGAACAAGTGGAGTATGTGATAGGTCGGTGACTCAGAGAAACCATGATGTTATTGCTGCCAGATGAAAGAGGGTGGTGAAAGGGGTTAATTACAGATTGGTGGAAAGTTTAAGTAGAAGGGGGGGGGGGGAGAGAAACGGAAAGTAGTGTTAGAACTGTGAGATATAGAATGCTGAAATAAAGGAGAATGCTGCATATACCCAGCAAACCAGGGAGTGTTATAGAGAGACAAAAACTGACAATGTTACAAGTTAATGGCCTTACTTCAGAACTGGCGAGATCTGGTACACACAAAGGGAAATTACAAAGGAAATATCCATTGAATATGGAGGTGGGCAGGATGGAAGGAGTGGAACAAGGGAACACAAAATGTGGGGGGTTTATACAGACACATTTGGAGACCATTGTCAACTACAATAGGGGGAAATCCATGGCTGAGGAAAAAGGAAGACATTTCAGAAGCGCAGGAGTGGAATGTGTCATCAGAATGTGTTAGGGCAGCTCAATTGGTAGAGCTGCTGCCTCACAGCTGCGGAGACCCAGGTTCGATCCTGACCTCAGATCCTGTCTGCGCAGTTTGTTAATTCTCCCTGTGATCATGTGGGTTTCCTCTGGGTGCTCTGGTTTCCCCCCCCCACATCTCAAAGACTAATTGGTCTCTGCAAATTGCCCCTTATACAAAAGTGGGATAACATGGAACTGGTCTGAAAGGTGTCAGTGTGGGCTTGGTGAGTGGAAGGGCCTGTTTCTATGCTGCATCTCCAAACTAAACTCAACTGAACATGGGTGGTTCACAGCCAGCAGGAAATTCCAGGCTTATCTGTATCTGAACACTGTGGTTTCTCAGCTGGATGTTGACTGTGTATCCTTTTTGCAGGCCGTCTGCAACGTACTGTGGTGCATTGCCCACACATTCTGAATCTCTCTGCAAAGCAGGTGAACAACACTGTGCGTTTCTTCAAAGATAAATGCATTTTCACAGGACAGCAGGTTACAGAAATCCTTCAAACTTCACCCAATGTTCTCTTTGAAAAATGTGAAGAATTGGAATACAAATTTCAGGTACAGTAATGAGCACACCCTTGGGACCACCTTTTTTATATATCCCATTTGGAACAGGCACATGTTTAAAAACAAATCTCTGACTATTGTTACAATAGGTTCATCAAGTATGTCATTAATTTGTCTCTCTGCTTGTTGGCTTTTACTGGGAAAATGTCCGCCCTACTTCCAATCAATTAGTAGACAAAATGATTCTATCGGAAACTTCTCAGTTACAGGTACTAATATCTTACAATAGGAAAAAAAAGTACACTTATTGATACAGACAAAATCGGTTCCAAGTTTGAGGAAAACATAAAGTGCTGGTGGAATTCAGGTTAGGCAGCATTTGTGGAGGTAACGATTTGGGTCAGGACTCTTCAGACTGATGGAGTGCTGGCAAAAAAGCTGGAAAGAGAGTTGGGGGTGGGGAGATGCAAGAGGCTATGCTCTGAAAAGTCGGTATGGAAAGTGGAGTTAAAATGGTTAGCAAGCGTGAGATCCAGCAGACCTTGGAGGACAGAGTGCAAGTGTTCAGCAAAATGGTCACATAGTCTATGCTTAGTCTTGCTGATATAAAGAAGCCACATTGTGACCACCAAATACAGTAAACAAGGTTGATGAGGTGCATGTGAACCTATGTCTCTGCTGGCTGCCCTCGATGGAAGTGAGAGGTGTTGGGACCAGTTACATCTCCTGCAGTTGCTGGGGAAAGTGCCTGGGGAGGTGGTGGTTTGGGTAGAAAAGGATAGGTGAACCAAAGAGTTGGGGTGGGGGGGGGAGAAAGGAAAGGGAGGGATGGGAAGATGTGGCTGTGGTGGGATCATGTTGAACATGGTGGAAATGCTGGAGAATATGTGTTTCCATATTGATCTTCCTGTCCTTGGCCTCCTCCATTGTCAGATGAAAGTCACATGCAAACTCATATTCCACTTGGATAGCTTGCAACCCAATGCCATGAACATTGAATTCTTCAATTTCTAGTGAGTCCCCCTGCACCCCTTTTCCAAGCCCCAACCCTGGTGAGCATGCATTACTGCCATCACTTACCAGCCACCCTGCTCCTTTCCCCTCTCCCGCCCCCAACCTCCTATCTACTTTTTATTTCCACACCCCCTTGTACCCTTACACCATATCCCTCCTGGTCTTTACATTTCACTCGTCATATCGATGCTGCCTGACCTGCTGGGCTCCTCCAGAATGATTATTTTTTGTTCAAGATTCCAGCATCCGCATTTCCTTGTATCTCCATTTTACAGTTCTAACTTTACCATGGTGAGGATATATTCCTCATCCACGATCATGGCCAGTTTTTGGGTTGATTAGTAATCTGACAATTCTGCAGTCTAGGAATAATTTCAGTCTTCATTTCAATGTTTTAGTTGAAGTCGGCATCCACTCTGTTCAGAAGCTTATGTTACCTGCAAAGAAATATCAGTCCGACACAATACAGAACGGTGATGTGATGTGTAGGATATATTGGTACCTGGATTTATATCCAGCCCAGTGATGAAACAAAAATCCTTTTTCATTGTGTGCATTCCAGATATGCCTCTACATCAAATTGTTCAGTTAGCATTCTTGAGGCAAAGAATACTCATTTTGAATGCAAATATCATACCAACCCGTAAAACTTTATTTACAAGGAGCAGGCTTTTTCAGTTGAATGGAGAAAGTTAAGAAGAGATCTGACGGGGAAGCTTAAAATGTTTTAAAAAGGTTGCAAAAGGGAAAGAAAGATTAATTCCTGTTTGTTAAATCATTTTAAATGGGCATAAATTCAGTCATCGAAAGATGCAAAGAGCGACTATTTTTAAGCATCAGTCTGCAAGGCCATGAAGTACCAATGGTCATGTATGTAAACACTACTTCTTATAACTACAGTAATACTCCAATAATCTGGCATCTGATTTGTTTAGAATCCTGATGAGATAGCAGCGTCTGGCTCATTTATTTATTTATTTATTTATTTTATTTATTCCGAACAAGTAAAGACATTAAAGACATTTATCTGGAATATGAGCTGGGGATCTGGAGTACAGGCCAGGAGTTAGGGTCCAGATCATCAGGAATGTGGGTAGCTTTGTGTCCCATGCACGTATATTGTCCACTCCTTGTAAACTCACTGGATTCACGTGAAAGTGTATCATTATCTTGGCATTTTGGCTGCCTTCTGGGAATTCAAATAGACTTAATAGACTTAATATACTGGCTCCTTTTCGCAACCATGATAGTTACTTCCACAAAGAACGGAATCATCAAATGCAGTTTACATTTATGAATACACAATTCTGGGTATCTTACAATTTACTGTTTCTTTCCAATGACTGATGTTAGCCTAACTAACCTCTAGTCTCTGGTCTTTTTTCATAAAATGTTCATAATTATTAGTTACCCTTCAGGCGTTTCATTAACTTTGGTTTTCATATTATTTCACAGTTCGCATATTTCCGCATGGGAATAAAACAAGCAGAGATTGTGAAATCTGGAATATTCCGGGTGTCAATGGAAGAACTGAGGCAGCGCCATATCTTCTTAGAACGGCTGGGGCGTTACCAGACTCCAGACAAAAAGGGACAGACCCAGATTATAAACCCCAAACCAAAGACAATATTTACCACAACTGAAGATTATTTTCTAGCTAAGGTGGCCATGTCATCTTGGGAAGAATTTGATACATTTAAGAAGCTCCTGAGGCGCGAGGAGATGGAAAAAGAACTTGAGAATCAGGAAGATAGAGGTACATCTGTGGAACAGTCCGACAGTGAGGAGGATGAGGAACTGAGCGACATTGAGGATGAGGAACTGAGCGACATTGAGGACGCGGAACTTTCACATTAAAACCGATTGCATTGTTGATATGCAACTGAAAGATTTCGTTGATATTCAATTCCCTGCTCGATTCTATATCCAAAAGCCTGTTTCAATCTGGTTTTAAAATGGGGAACTGTGACCAACAGTGGAAATACATTGATAATTGTACAACAAAAAGTAGGTGAGTTGAAGAATATAGATATAGAAGGGTCAATCAGAGTCCCCTTCTCCAAAAAAATGATTTTTAACTGCTTTAATCTGAAATAAATCCTGTCACCGAGCAACCAAAAAATTAAATGTGACAAAGTCACAAACCAAGTTCTGTTCATTGTCAAGAATAGGTGATTCTCATTTTGATACAAGAAAGAACTGAACTCCACTGTCCTTTCATCTAAAAATAACAGCATCAACCCCAACTCTAATTAATTAGCTACAAGGTTGATTATGGAAGAAGTGATGTATCTGAGTGAATGGATCACATTTGTGCAATTAAAACTGAGGATTGGAGAACCTTGCAGACGCATTTATTGCAACTGAGGATCACATGAATTTAATCACTAGGAAGAGTACTAGTGAGGTATTGCAGTGATCCTGGTAAAACTTGCTGACATCAACATGAAGAATTTGTGTAAAACGTGGTAGAGGGAATTCCCCGTCAACGTGATCAGCAGAGATAGCTGCTTCTATGTGAAGCTGATTGTCCACTCCTTCACTACATTTTCCTCCTGATCCCATACGCGCACACACAATCCCCAGTTTGAATCATTAATATAGGTTGTACATCCTAGCACACATTCCAGGTAAAGCAAGCAAGCTGAAAAATGACCCATTTATTCCAGTTCCTGCTGCCCATATTACACAATTCCATATTAATCTTTAATGTCCAAATAGCTGTGCGAATCTGAGATGCTGTTCCTCCCTATTTGTGCATGATCTCACACCAGCAATGGAGGAGGCCTGTGACAGAAAGGTCACAATGAGAATGGGAAGGAGAGTTAAAAGTAGTGAGCAATCGGGAGATCCAGTAGGCCTTGGCGTAAGTGTTCGATGAAACGGGCAATCATGATGTAAGCTGTACATTAGCATGATCAAGTACCGTTTCGCCAAGGTATACTGGATCTCCCGGCTGCTAACCACTTTAACTCTCCTTCCCATCCCCATAATGACCTTTCTGCCCTTAAAGCCCCTGTCCCACTTGGGCGACCTAAACAGCAACCTCTGGCGACCTTGCCTGCAATCATGGTCACTGCAAGGTTGCCACGAGGTCACAGGAGGGTTTTGGTCACTCGCCTGGAAAACCTAGAGCTGGATCGACCGAAGCGCGAGCTGCAGCTACAGACCGCACACGCGCACACACACACACTGTGAAGGTGGGGGCCATGGAGAGCGGAGTAGCTCTGTGCGAGATGAAGAGGAAGGTAAACGGCTGCCACAGAGCACGGTAAGTCCTTTAGAGAGCACGGGGGGGGGGGGGGGGGAGGAGAGAAGGGGAGAGAAGCAACAAGAATGAGGGAGGAGGAGAGAGAGTAGGGGGGAAAGTGGGGAGGAAAAGGGGAGAGAAGGAGTGGAGAGTTTTAAGAAGTTTAATAAAGTTTAGCAGGCATTTTACCTACCGGTGGGTCTTCTAGGTCGTGAAACTCCAATGAGCCAATCATAATGGCCGGTCAGCGAAGGAGATGGCCTTCGACTGCCTGTAAGTAAATTGCGACCCCACTCCACTGGCTTCGATCAAACGACAACTTATTTTTAGTCTAAGCCGGCTTTAAACACATTGAAAAAAAAGCAGGGACCTCGATGAAGCCTCGACCACGTGGAAAACACTTTCGACGATTACGGAGAGTGACCAAAACCTCCGGCGACCTCATGGAAACCTTGTGTCGCGGGCAAGGTCACCAGAGGTTTCCGTTCAGGTTTCTTAAATGGGACAGGGGCTTAAGACTCCTCCATTACCGTGAGGCCACGCACAAATTGGAGGAACAGCACTTCCTATTTCACTTGTGTAGCTTGCAACCCAACAGTATGAACATTGGATTTTAGGTAATTTCTACAAACCCTCCCCCACTTCTTTCGCTAAAAGTCTGTTAACCAGCTCCAGTTTGCAATGACGTATCCCACTGGGTTTAGGAGCAACTACTTTCCGACAACCATTCGGTTCTTAAACTAACCTGCACAACTAATCCTACCTTGACAATGGAACACTGCAGCCCATCTCTCACATTGCCATGGATTTCATTTTCTTTCTAATTCTAATTATGTTTCTGTACTAATAGATTGTTTTGCAGTCTTTTTGTGTAATTTACGTATACTTTATTTTTGGGCATTTGAGCCTGCGTGTGATGTCGCTGCAGCAGGAAAAGCATTTCAATGTGACTGTACCTCACGGCACTAATGCATGTGACAGTAAACTTGAACTTGATCACAGTAGCCTGTATCCTGTTCACCACAATTACTGGGTTACTTTCATAAATTTTATTTTTTTAAGTTTTTGAGGGGGCTTATGGCAAACATATATCCACAAAGTAAAATTAAATGCAAAACAAAGGGTTTTAAGGGGAAAAGAGAGTTAGCTCAGCAATGTTTCCATAGCAACGAAATGATTAAAAATCATCAGGAGTGTTATTCATTTGTTGTCAGTTTAGCACATTTTTGTCTCACTGTGAGTCACTGTTGCAATGTAAGGAACAGTAAAAATAGAAACGAATGGTATACAAGCCAAGTGTAATTACAGGTACACCATTGATTTTCCAGCACCCTTCTTTCCAGAGCGATGCCGGATTATCCATTTTGCCTGACCAACAGATGTCACATAATAATAATTCAATACACCCATAACTCACTAATTATACCCCTCCCATGTCTTCAAAGCACCACGGATTGCTAGAAACTTAAATAAAGAACTAACAATGAACAAAGAAGTAAACAATTAACTCTTGCAGGACAGAGGCACACGTCCCGAAAAAGCATAAAACACCACACGCAATGCTCTCGTAATTTTGTCCACATTAAAGGAGGTGCTGGAAAATCAGTGGCGAACCTGTATATATTATCAATCTTCTGGAAGGGACAGTATAATCAAGAGTTTTTTGTTACAATAAAGACCAAATCCAATATTGTTTTGCATGTGTATACACTTTGTCAGATAATGCAAAGAAACAGTTCATCAGTGGCAACTTTAAAACTAATTGGGAGGCACCAGAGACTGAATAAGGGGATATGGGTTGACATGAAAGGCATTAAATCCCCTGTGCTGCTGAACTCTGAAGGAAGCGTGACAGATGCTACCACAGTGCCCAATTTTATCTAGGCTTTTAAAATAACAAATAATTCATGTTGGCAGTCTGACCACATAACCACACGCTGACTGCATAGACCATGATCATTACTCCCAATAGGATAGCTGCATTCATCTAAGGCTCTAAGAGAGTTTCTCCATTTAACTGTCTGCTGTATTTTGAAAAATTATCTTAAAGCCCAGAATTTAACAGATTTGTGCCAGAGTAGCAGCAAGGCTAGATATGGTCTTAGAATGCCCCGGGTCCCAAGGCTAGTTTACAGTTGTATTTACAGAATGCAGGAATGGAAGTAGGACCTGACCAGGTTTGACTGGCCACCCGCAACCATGTTTCAGCCAGTCAGTTCGCAGATAACTTTGGGCAGCGGATGACCTTCCCAAAGTTGCAATTCTTTAACATTGAAAATTGTTCCAGCCCCAGGAGTATGGGAGATCCCACTTTCCCAGCAGTTACTTCACTCGATGTATTGGAGACCTTACTGTTTCCTACAGCACAACATGCACTTTACCTTGATGTACAACTCAAAAATACAATGTTAAAACAAATGCAGCTTCCCTATGTTCTGCTTTGCTGCCCAGGTATGTTTCTATCAGTCCTGGCTATACAAATATTCCAAGAGGTCAGCCTGGAGCTCTGCCGAAGATGGAACTGTGTCCTCATCATTCTTGCATAGATCACGTGAACGTTCAGCTTGGAGGAGGTCTGCAGAAGAAACCTTGTCAGCACTTACTTCACTCTCATTGTCAGCAAACCTCAGAGGGGGAATGAGCAATCTGTGGTCCTCTCCAGACACAGAACAGTTCGCAAATGATGCTAATTGCAAAAAATAGAATGGTTAATTGGTTATTACTGAGTTTACCTCCTTCATTGATATGACAGTCCAATGCATACTGAAAGCATTTACATTAACTTAATTCCTCAAGCAGGAGAATGTACCATTTATAATAACTACTTGCTTCACCTTGTTTGTTTTCAGTGATTGATGAACAAGGAGACCAGGTCCATTTGTACATCAATGTATCCTAATTCATCACCATTTAAATAATATCTACCTTACTGGTATTCCAACCAGAGTTGTTAACTTCACACTTATCCATTGTTTTCTGCATGCCACATATCTACCCACTCATTCGTCTTGTCCAAATCATCTGAAGCCTCTTTGCATCCTTCTCACAATCTCATCTCTTTTTGTATTGTCAGTAAACCTAGAAACATCCATATTTCTAGGATGTTTATTGCAAGTACCTAGGACTCGAGCATCGTACCCTGCATAATGCACGAGTTACCCTCTGCACTCCAAGAAAGCCACATTTATCCTCCGTCAACCAATTTTCAACCCATGCTAATGTTACTCCCAAACCAAATACTTTGCTTCTGTGCACTCAATAGTTATGTGAGACTATTTTTTTTATTTTTTTATTCTTAAAATCCAAATAAGCACATCCACTGTCTCTTCTTTCAAGCATAAGCACTGTCACTGTCTCCACTGAGGAAGGACATTATTGCCATAGAGGGAGTGCAGAGAAGTTTCACCAGACTGATTCCTGGGATGTCAGGACTGTCTTATGAAGAAAGACTAGATAGACTTGGTCTATACTCTCTAGAATTTAGGAGATTGAGAGGGGATCTTATAGAAACTTACAAAATTCTTAAGGGGTTGGACAGGCTAGATGCAGGAAGATTGTTCCCGATGTTGGGGAAGTCCAGGACAAGGGGTCACAGCTTAAGAATAAGGGGGAAATCCTTTAAAACCAAGATGAGGAGAACTTTTTTCACACAGAGAGTGGTCAATCTCTGGAACTCTCTGCCACAGAGGGTAGTTGAGGCCAGTTAATTGGCTATATTTAAGAGGGAGTTAGATATGGTCCTTGTGGCCAAGGGGATCAGAGGGTATGGAGAGAAGGCAGGTACAGGATACTGAGTTGGATGATCAGCCATGATCATATTGAATGGCGGTGCAGGCTCGAAGGGCCGAATGGCCTACTCCTACACCTAATTTCTATGTTTCTATGTTTCCACATTTTGCCAATTACATCCTAAGATCACTCCAGTTGTCAAATATAATTTCCCTTTCATAAATCTTTGTTGACTTTGTCCAGTCCTATTGATATCACATTCTTTGTGATATTCCAGTAGTTCCCTGCACTTTGTAAGGCTCCACTGTTTTCTCTCTCGGTCCTTACTTTTGAATGAAAAATTGTTTCATTTACCACCCTCCTATCGGTAGGAATTATTTAATAATCTATAGAAATCTGGAAATCATAACCAATGATTTTGCTGTTAATTCATGCTGTTAATTTTAATATGCTGCGCGAGTTGCACAGGTTTGCTAATTAGAAATTAATCTCTCCTTTCACGACAACCAGTTGAAACAATATAGTAAAATAATCAAAATGGTTTGCAAGAATAATGTTGCAAGAATAAACTGCTTTCCATCTGTGCAATCAGTTGTCAGGATATGCAATGAGAACCACTGTTCCAAGACCATGCTGGATAAATATTGTAGGAGGTTGAAATAATAAAGAATCGAAAGCTCTTCATGACCTTTTTGTGGCATTAAAATTATTTTGGACTTGCTCTTAACCCACAAAAAAGTCTAAGCTTGTCAAGTAGGTTGTTGGGTTTGCTCAGTTCATGGCTGTATTTGAAATTACAGGTTTTGCACTCACTTTCTTTGGCAGAGTACACTTCCTCCCAGGTGTAGAGGGCCAGATTGACAGGCTGTGTCACCCATGGGTCCTTCATTAGTTCTTCCAAAGTTAGGCGGAGGCAAGGATCAGGCTGCAGCATAGATGACACCAAGTTCATAAAGTCTACGGAAAAGGAACACAGAAATTGAGCTGGCTCAAAGGGTGGATATTTACATTAAATATAAATATTTACACTTTTGAAGGTTCACATTCAACATTTGTTGCACGTTATTGATTGTGTTACTCAGAGATGATGTTGTACTTTATAAAATTTGTATCATATCTGATATTCCATTGGTTATTGTTCATTATTACCAATCTTCTTAGGGGTTGCTTACAAGTGGGTCAGAGGCATGGTTTAATGATAATGTCATATGTCCTCTGTGAGGATGAGCTGTGCAACCAAGACAATGGAAGGAAAAAATACTGAGAGGAAATGAATGCTAGCAAATCCTCTAATGAATGGGAGATTGTGCGAGGAACTGAAGAAATGGATAAACAAAGAAGCCTGGACAAAGTTGCCTTAGAAAGATAAATAATGATGAATAATAATTAGGATATTATCAACCAAGTATGACAAGCAGCAGAATTGTCATTCTCAAGGGTTCATTATCACATAAAATAATCAAGTGAAGCTGCATGGTAAGTAATCCCGGAGAAACTCAGCGGGTGCAGCAGCATCTATGGAGCGAAGGAAATAGGCAAGGTTTCGGGCCGAAACGTTGCCTATTTCCTTCGCTCCCTAGATGCTGCTGCACCCACTGAGTTTCCAGCATCTGCAGTTCCTTCTTAAACACAATGTTAAGTAATCCCAACTATTAAGGTGCTAGTCAAGTGAGAAAACTCTTGAGAAAACTAGTAAGAGAGAGACGACTACACACAGAATGTGGATAGTAAAAAATTATAGGGATAGATATCCATTTGCATAGAACTATTTATTGAATGGCACAATTTAATGGGCACATCATGGAGAATTGATTTTATTTACACGGAAAATAAAAAAATAATATTTCCAAGCAATAAAAAAACATCAAAAACTAAAGCAAAATGCAATGATACCAGAAATCTGAATAGACAATAGGTGCAGGAGTAGGCCATTCGGCCCTTCGAGCCAGCACTGCCATTCAATGTGATCATGGCTGATCATCCCCAATCAGTACCCCGTTCCTGCCTTTTCCCCATATCCCCTGACTCCGCTATCTTTAAGAGCCCTATCCAGCTCTTTCATGAAAGCATCCAGAGAACCTGCCTCCACCGCCCCGAGGCAGAGAATTCCACACAACCCTCTGTGAGAAAAAGTGTTTCCTCGTCTCTGTTCTAAATGGCTTACTCCTTATTCTTAAACTGTGGCCCCCTGGTTCTGGACTCCCCCCAACATCGGGAACATGTTTCCTGCCTCCAGCGTGTCCAAACCCTTAACAATCTTATATGTTTCAATAATATATCCTCTCATCCTTCTAAACTCCAGAGTGTACAAGCCCAGCCGCTCCATTCTCTCAGCATATGACAGTCCCGCCATCCCGGGAATTAACCTTGTAAACCTACGTTGCACTCCCTCAATAGCAAGAATGTCCTTCCTCAAATTAGGGGACCAAAACTGCACACAATACTCCAGGTGTGGTCTCACTAGGACTCCGTACAACTGCATAAGGACCTCTTTGCTGCTATATTCGACTCCTCTTGTTATAAAGGCCAACATGCCAATCGCTTTCTTCACTGCCTGCTGTACCTACATGCTTACTTTCATAGACTGATGAACAAGGACCCCCCAGATCCCGCTGTACTTCCCCTTTTTCAAATTGACGCCATTTAAATAGTAATCTGCCTTCCTGTTTTTGCTACCAAAGTGGATAACCTCACATTTCTCCACATTAAACGTCATCGGCCATGAATCCGCCCACTCCCCCAACCTGTCCAAGTCACCCTGCATTCTCATAAATCCTCACAGTTCACACTGCCACGCAGCTTTGTATCATCTGCAAATTTGCTTATGTTACTTTGAATCCCTTCATCCAAATTATTGATGTATATTGTAATTAGCTGCGGTCCCAGCACTGAGCCTTGCAGTACCCCACTAGTCACTGCCTGCCATTCTGAAAGGGACCCGTTAATCCCCACTCTGTTTCCTGTCTGCCAACCAATTTTCTATCCATGTCAGCACTCCACCCCCAATATCATGTGTCCTAATTTTGCCCACTAATCTCCTATGTGGGACCTTATCAAATGCTTTCTGAAAGTCTAGGTACACTACATCCACTGGCTCTCCCTTGTCCATTTTCCTAGTTACATCTTCAAAAATTCCAGAAGATTAGTCAAGCATGATTTCCCTTTCGTAAATCCATGCTGACTCGGACCAATCCTGCTACTGCTATCCAAATGTTCGGCTATTTCATCTTTTATAATTGACTCCAGCATCTTCCCCACCACCGGTGTCAGGCGAACTGGTCTATAATTCTGTTTTCTCTCTCCAGCCTTTCTTAAAAAGTGGGATAACATTAGCTACCCTCCAATCCACAGGAACTGATCCCGAGTCTTTAGAACATTGGAAAAGTATCACAAATGCATCCACAATTTCTAGAGCCACTTCCTTAAGTACCCTGGAAACAAATAATAAATAGGTGGATGTACAGGTTATGAAGCAATAGCCATTCCATTCTCCCACTATAATTATTATTCCAACATGTTTACTACCGAGTTTAATCTCAGGAATAATGATCAGAACAATTCACAGCTTCAATTCCTTCTGGATTATAAATGGCTATATCTGTGCTCGTTTATTAGAAATGTAAAAGTTATTTTACCATTGGAGGATTGAAAAGGTGGTTTTAGGACAGCTGCTACTGTCTCTTCTACATCACTGAATGGGTTCTCTGCAAAGACCAGGGTATACAATGTCACTCCCAGGGACCATATCTCCAACTCAGATCCAGAATACCTGAAAACAGATAGAGAAGATAGAACATGAAAATGATTTAACAGCGAGGAAAATGCCACAGCTTCAAATTTAGAAACGTTCCAATACAGAAGAAACTCTTAACTAGCCAATGGATAGCAACATAGTTTTTAGCAAATCCCTCACAACATGAAGGCATCATTTAGAGTATACAATGCACACGAGAGTACCAATCCTGTTCTCTCCTGCACATGCAGAGTTATGGAATTCTTCAAAATATGCTTTCAATGTACTTGAGAACCTACTGCAATAGGTATCAACTACATTGTACAAGGATATATATATATATATATGGATTTTACATGGATATTGTCGCAAAGTAAAGGTACGCCATTCCACTTCACCATTGAATAAAAATCAGGGCAATCTCTTAACTCTGCATTACCTTCCTGCATTCATCGCATGTCTTTCATCTTCCAATATCCAAAAATCCATGAACCTTTGCTAGTGATTACTACCCAACGACTCTTTATCCTCTTAATGAAGATTACTTTAAGCATTTCAATCCTTAATGGCCAAACTTGCACTTTGAGACAATGACTTCTGGTTCCAGACACCTCAGAGAGAGTTACAGAGCTGTACATAGAAAAATAGGTGCAAGAATAGGCCATTCAGCCCTTCGAGCCAGCACCACCATTCGATATGATCATGGCTGATCATTAAAATCAGTACCCCGTTCCTGCTTTTCCCCCCATATCCCTTGATCCCTTTAGCCCTAAGAGCTAAATCTAACTCTCTCTTGAAAACATCTAGTGAATTGGCCTCCACTGCCTTCTGTGGCAGAGAATTCCACGGATTCACAACTCTCTGGGTGAAGAGGTTTTTCCTCATCTTAGTCCTAAATGGCCTATCCCTTATTCTTAAACTGTGATCCCTGGTTCTGGACTCCCCCAACATCGGGAACAATTTTCCTGCATCTAGCTTGTCCAATCCTTTAAGAATTTTATATGTTTCTATAAGATCACATTGTCATATACATTAACTATTTTTTTGACAAACAGAAACAGACCCAGCACAAACCTTCAGCACTCTACTGGTCACAAGCCTCTAATCTGATAGACAACCCTGTACAACTATCCTTTGACTCCTTTCCCCAATCCAACTTTGAATCCAATTAGCAAGCTCACCTTGGATACCATGTGATCTAACCTTCCAGAATAGCTTACTATATGGGATCTTGTCAAAGGCCTTGCTAAAAGGCATATTCTCTTTTTAGTTTAGTTTGTCACATGTACTGAACTACAGTGAAAAGCTTTTTTGTTTTGTGTTACCCAGTCAACAGAAAGGCTATACATGATTACAATTAAGCCGTCCACACTGTACAGATACAGGATAAAGGGAATAATGTTTAGTGCAAAATATAGTCCAGTAAAGTCAGATTAAAGATAGTTCGAAGGTTTCCAATCGACCCAAATGTCATCAATTGCTTTTCGCCAGAGATGCTGCCTGACCCGCTGAGCTACTTCAGATTTGTCTGCCTAGGTCAGGCAACATTTCTGGAGAACATGGATAGGTCACCTATTAGTTTATTTTTTTGTATCTCTAAACTAAAAGGTGCCATTTCAGGTCAAGACACTTAGAAACATAGAAAATAGGTACAGGAGGAGGCCATTTGGCTCTTCGAGCCTGCACCGCCATTCATAGTGATCATGGCTGAGCATCCACAATCAGTAACCCGTGCCTGCCTTCTCCCCAAATCCCATGATTCCACTAGACCCTGGAGCTCTGTCTAACTCTCTTTTAAATTCATCCAGTGAATTGGCCTCTACTGCCTTTTGTAGCAGAGAATTCCACAAATTCACAGCTTTGGGTAAAAAAGTTTTTTCTCATCTCAGTTTTAAATGGCCTCCCCTTTATTCCTAGACTGTGGTCCCTGGTTCTGGACTCCCCCAACATTGGGAACATTTTTCCTGCATCTGGCTTTTTTAAGTTTCTATAAGATCTCCTCTCATCCTTCCAAATTCCATTGAATACAAGCCCAGTCTTTCCAATATTTCCTTATATGACAAGGGGGTTTGAGCCATTGTGAGAGCCATTAATGTCTATACCAAAGGATATCACAAGCCAGATCCTTTCTATAACAAGCACAACCTTGTAGGCAAGAGTAGGAGCCTTGGATTATACCCCAAAACAAGACATTTAAAAGCTTCATATTTTAATACTTACGGGTTTCCCATCAGTACCTCTGGAGAGCAGTATTCAATTGTTCCATAAAATGTACGGAAAACTTTCCCAGGCTCCAAGTTCACAGCTGAACCAAAGTCAATAAGCTTAACAGTGAAATCCTCGTCAATAATCACGTTCTCGTCCTTGATATCCCGATGCAGAATGCATTTACTGTGTAGATAATCCACAGCGGCCACAATCTGCAGTACAAAGGCCCACACAAATCTCAGTGTATACTTGCTACATTAAAGGCAAAACTAAGTATTTGATAAAAATATGGGAGATAACGCACAAGTATCTACTGAGGAACCAAGATTAGCGAGGAAGACATAAATTATTTAGAGAACATTTGTAGCGGCGGTTTTTACAACGTTCTCAAAATCCAATTTCGATAGCCAATAATTTGTCGGGTATGATTAGAAAAGTAGTCTCACGCACTCCACCACACATTCAAAACATCAAAGATGAATCTACCAGAAGTAGTCTCTTGATTAATGAAATAGACAGGTACGTCAGTTCTTTAAATAAGGTAAATTTAAATGGATAGATTTCAACTTCTCCATCACAGAATATCAATGCCAAATGTTTTAATTTCAGTTGAGGCTATTGCTCTCTACTTACAAGGAACACCAACCAATTTCCTCAACAATTCCATAAAGTTCACCAACTGCCCAATGGAAAAATCATGATTTTCATAACTTTGTTCCATCTTCATCAAATTAATCATCAAATTCCCAGGTTCTGGCCTTATACAGATCATGACGCTCAAGCTGTTCTTTGTCACCTTGCCAATGTCCTCCTCTTTATTGTTAAGCCCTTTTCTCCCACAGTAAATTCATTATTGTATCCCCACCCTTGAAATATTCCCTTTTTTATCAACACATCAACTACCACTCAGTTCTGAGAGTTTCAGGTCTACAGCACTCCTGGAGAACACCCCTCATCCCTAGCCCAGCTTGAAGGGAGAGGTTTTGACAATGGTACTTCAGAGGTGAATTGTGCTCTTGGTGTAATTTTTGCTTGCTTTAGCACTGAGGAGGAAGTATTGATCGTCTTTTATCAACCAGGCCTTACATGCTGAATGGAGGCAAAGATTGCTTCATGACAAAAAATGCCAAATCAAACTGAACGCTGCAATCAACATCCTATAGCCCCACTTCTGATAGCGTCGAAGGTCACGAATGAAGCCAGCTAATTTATAATACTGGTCTGAAGAAGTTCCACAGTAATTTACTGGGATTGAGATGATTAGCATTCAAAGAGCTTTCTTTGGCAAAAGGAGAAATCCTGGGGGGGGGGGAGGGGGGGGGGGGGGGGGGGCAGTCCTTGATTCCACAGTCAGAAATCACTCTTAACCTGGCTCTTGAAATCATAACTTTTATCCATGTTGAAGCCAAAATTATATTCATCTAGGATAATACATTACATTCAACTGTGGATCATCTCGGCAATATGCACAGCTACGTCAGGATGCTATTCATTGACTACAGCTCAGCCTTCAACACCATGATACTGAGTAAACTCATCCCTTAACTCCTGTTTGAACCCAGTTTGAAGAAGGGTCTCGACCTGAAACGTCACCTATTCCTTCACTCCATAGATGCTGCCTCACCGGCTGAGTTTCTCCAGCATTTTTGTCTACCTTAACTTCTGGACCTCGGCTTCGGAGCCTTCATCTGAAACCGACTTCTGATTTCCTGACATAGTCGATTAGAATTGATCATGACATTCCCGAGGTGCTGGCATGGCGGAGGTCTTCCTGTGGCCTGCCCGAAGCCTCGTCAGTCGGCGCAACTGGGAACCCACCCAAAGGCTCATCCGACAGCAGGACCCATCCGATGGCTCATCAGACGGCAGGACCCACCTGAAGGCTCGTTGGTCGGCTTAACCGGGAGGGAGCTGGAGACATCGGAAATGAGAAGCAAGGGCCGGTAGGAGGGCGAACCAGGGTAATGCCTCCATCACCTTCAAGGTTGGCTGCAAGAGGTGTCCCTGGGACACAAAGATGGCTGGGTGAGGAGATGGATGTCGGTTTGCGGAAACTGCTCCAATACATCGAGCGGACCGGCCAATCGGACTTTGGGCTTGGTGCCAAAACAGGGTGGCACCCGCATGGATAATATATGCAAAAAAAAATTCACTGTGCAGTTGCATTTGTGACAAATAAAGAACCATTGACAACATTTCCTATAAAACAGATTGTGTCTCTGTTCAAGGACGAACAGAGCTCAAACAGAGACGCACATAAACCTAAAAAAGGGTGATTCATTGGAAATGTTATATTCAATATTAAGCCCCAAGGGCTATAATATGCACGGACTGATTGGTTTTCTTTGAAACAACACAGGAGGCCAAAGACAGAGAGGTCTGAGTGGGAGAATTAATGTGTGAGAAGCAACTCGTAGCTAAGGTTTGCCTTTGACTTCCAGACTGAATAGACAGCACAAAGTCAGAATTGGTGATCTTCATTATTGTATATTGAACTAATAGATACTACATAAAACATCAGGAAAATAGTAACACTGGTCATTGATCTAATGTATATTTTTCTTATTACCTGTCTAAATATGAAGCTGGATAAGGGCTCATCCAAGTCTGGCTGCTGGTCAATGAATTCAAAGAGATCCAGGCCAGTTCCATGTTTCTCCATTACAAGTTGAAAGAAATCCGGGTTCTCAAACACATCAAGTACCTGTAGAGATTATAACACACTTGAATTTGCAGCTCTCTTTTAATAATTCTGGGAAGAATCAACACAAATAAATGAACTATCAGATCCATGAGGCATAGACTTATGCTTTTTGTTCCAATTATGCCTCAATACAATATTAAGCAACTGATAAAAGGCCAGCCCATCCTCAGTTTAATTAACAAGTTTGCACACTGTAATCAACATCCAAGTAATGCAAGAACACTCTGCTTCCAATAATAAATATTAATATCAGCACTCATTCGTAGTAGGGAAAGTAATACAGCTTATGAACATTTGACAATTCCATAAGCAACATGTCACGCAGGAACATAAAGAGATTATCTGTTGTCATGAAAGAGATTGTAGGCTATGTGGCAACAAGATCAGTGCCCTTCACCAGAAGGGACCCTCTCTAGCCTTATATAGTATTATATTCTAATGCTCACCAGTATAAACCTGGTGCAGATACCCAAGCTAAAACAGTGAAACATAAAAAGGTTGAAACAGGAAAAAAACGTGACTGACCTTGATTATGTTGGGATGGTTGAGTCGAGCAAGGATTGCGATCTCCTGACTTACTCTGCCCAGGTCCGCATCATCAACCCAACAGTCTTCAACAATCTTGCCCTTACGAATAAATTTCACCACAACCTGAAGATACAAAACAAGCATACCTGTAACGTACAATCGCTAAGATGCCCAAGCATTTTAAAATAAAGTTGCTGTCATTGCTGGTTGCTAACTGGGCTGTAAATGTCTTGTTGGCATGTTTTTTGTATCTTGGAGATGCTGTTAGATTTGGAAAGCAAAAGAACAGAGGCATATAATAAGATTAGTTTCCAAGAAGTTACTCACTTCTTAGTCATCTCTTTGCATTTATTTAGGGCAACATTAGAAAGGCCTTTGGATAGATGCAGGATACTGAACATCTCGAAAGGTGCAAGGAGGGGTGATATTTGACAACAATGGGCAATTAAATGGGTTGAGCTTTAAGTTTCTAGTGACCATATGCACAATCAAGCTCGGACAGATGGAAGATGACAATAGATGATAATAGATGACAACTGAACTTCAAGAGAAGACATCCTGCTTAAATACTATTGTTTAAAAGTTCACAATGGATTAGAACTACACGGTTGCTAAAGTTAACTGGATTCTATGAAAAGTTTTCAAATAATCTAATGAAATGTTCATGAAATTAAGAAACAAAGAAGTTGGTTATTCAACCCAACAGGTATTTGAAAGGTAATTAATTTAAATTTCTTCATCACCCGACAACTAATTCGCTTCAAAGCATATATCCATTTTATTTCTGAAGCTTACTACTGAATCTATTTTTCCCCACTCATCCAGATTTTAAAATCATACTATGAACTAACCTCCGGATTTTCTGAAAAATAAACTTATATGTGCATATTACATAATTATTTTAAATTATTCAGTAGGATTACTGATTGGCTCAAAGGGTATTTTATTGTCACGTGTACCAATTAAGGTGCAGTGATACCTGATTTACCATACAGCCATACTAAAAAAAAGCAACAAGACACACAACTACATAAAAGTTAACATAAGCATTCTCCACAGCGGATTCCCCGCATTCCTCACTGTGATGGAAGGCAATAAAGTTTAATCTTCTTCACTCTTTATTCTTTATATGGGGCAGTTGAACCATCCGCAGTCGGGGCAATCGAAGTTCCCGCAGCCGGCGATCGAAGCCCCTGCGATCGTAGCGGTCTGGAGCACCCGAAGTCACGAGCTCCACAATGTTAAGTCTGCAGGCTCCCGCAGTTGGAGCTCTGAGGTCAATCCCCAGCAAGAGGCCGTCAGCTCCTCGATGTTAGGCCGCAGTGCAGACGGAGTTACGATACGGGAGAAAATCGCATCTCCATCGAGGTAAAATATTTTTTTATGTTTCCCCCAACACCCCCCCCCCCCCCACCACATAAAACAGCTAAAGAACACTAAAACATACATTTAACATATACTAAAAAACAACGAAGAAGAAAAGAATGGGACAGATTGTTGGCGAGGCAGCCACTGCTTGTTGCGAATGTGCTCCTTTTGCATGACTGAAAAGAACAAAACAATAAAATAAGTGAGCTTTACGTATACGAGTCAGCGATGAAGCTCTGTGCATACCTCTTTATTGCTAAATTTTTGATGTGCTGTCCACACAAAACCAAAAGCTCCCTTCCCTAGTGGGCTGACCGTGGTATAAAACTCAGAGTATTCTCCTTCACAAGCTTTCGCCATCTCCAAATCTTCTGAATACGTTAAACCATGTAACTTTGCGGTTTCCATTATAACCTGAAAAAAAAAGAACAACCTATAATTCAAGTACAACACCTTATAGCATAAACAGACTACTCTAAAAAGTATTCTTGATTTGAAGAACAGAGACACTTAACCCCCACATTGAGGTTGTAGTTTATAATTCCAGAGATTGAAACTTCAGCTCAGCTTGAAGGTGAGAGGGGCAAAGTGTAAAGGTGATGATGTGCATGGCAAGTTTTTTTTTAATACAGAGGGTGGCAATAGGTGACGTTTTAGGTCGGGATCTTTCTTCAGTTCGAGTTACTCCAGCACTTTGCGTCTACCTTGGGTAATATATAATTAGGTGTAAAGCAATTTTGATTCTGTCACAATAATGTTACATATGTGACAGCTACATGCTGATCCACAACTGCTCAATACACGCACTCTGTTGTATGAACCTGAAGCCTTTAGAACCACCTGCACCAGCTTCAATATTTAGTGATGTTTCATTACTTCCTCATAAGCTCCATTCACAACAGCCTTGATGTGTATCATGGACTAAAATAAAAATAAATCAAGTATTCACTTGACTAACCTCTCCCAAGCTGATAGAGTGTGCTGCAGATAGGGAAGTGCTGTTTAGAGTAGACAATAAAAGATTCTTCAGCCCAGCCTCTCTCCGACTCTGAGCATGATTCCGCACTACCCACACACAATACAATTTTCCTCCATCTCGCAACTGTAGACACTTGACCTGAAACACTATGCCTGGGGCAAAAAGATGGCGATTACACATAACATTCAGATTCTTGAAGTTCACTCAATATCATCTTATTCCATAGTTTGTTCTTCTATCAATCATAAACATACATATCCAACACAGTAAGCTAGGAAAGATTCAAATGCAGTATCCGGTGTGGTATGCATTCATTTGTCAGATGTTAACATAATTGGAACAATCACACATTTCTCACAATCACCCTGATCCTTTCCCCTCCCCTCCCCACCCCCGGGACTTGCGATCGCCCGCCGGGGGCTTTAACATCGGGAGAAGAATGGAACACAGGGGAGAGACAAGACTTTGCCTTCCATCACAGCGAGGAGGAGATTCACTGTGATGGATGTTTGTGTAAATTGTGTTAATTGTGTGTCTTGGTTCTTTTCTTGTTGTATGACTGCAGAAACCAAATTTCATTTGAACTTCTTTTGAGGTTCAAATGACAATAAAATTGTATTGTATTGTACTCAACTCCACGGCCTTCTCAACTGGCAGGATAAGGCCCAATACAAACCAGAGGAATACCTCGTATTCCGCCAAAGTAATCGGCACGCCAATGGTATGAACATTGAAATTTCCAATTTCAGATAACCCTTGCCTCCTGTGCTCCTATTCCCCTTTCCTTCAAATCTTCTTCTGGCTCTCCCATTTTTTCTTCTTTCCCCATACACCCCACCCATCAACTATTTTCTTCCGCTCCCCCTACTAGTTCCATACTACCCACACATTTCATCGACCAGATTCCTCCCCCATCTGGTTCCATCTGCCCTTTACCTCTTCCCCTAATGGTTACCGTTATCACCTTCCTTACTTTTGAGATTCCTGCTTATCACCATCCAAAAGCTGTCTTCACCCTCCCTCCCCCACCTGGTTTCATCTGCCCTTTTCCTTATGTTTGCATCTATCAGCCTCCTGCTTTTACTTATGAACACCATTGTTCCCCCATCTGCCAGTTATCCTTCATCCTCCTCAGTTTGCCAGTTATCCTTCATCCTCCTCAGTTTGCCTGTCACCTCATGACTCTCCCCACTCCCTGCCCTATTGATCCCAACTATCTTCCTCCTCTGTCCTGGTGCAGGGCCTTAACCTGAAACATTGACATTCCGTTCCCCCAGAAATGCTAACCCAGCCTCTGACTTCAGAGTTGATTTTTTTGATTTTTCCTCCAGATTCCAACATCTTTAGTGTCTCTTGGAATTGTAATATGGCAATTTATGTGATGCTAAACTTTGCTCAAGCCTCTCATGTCAATATAATTCCTCTATTTAACAAAATAGAAAAAACACAATATCACCAGAGTATTCTAATACCCAAGTGGATATGGCATTTCAAGGGTTGGTATATATTGCAATTATTTAACAATGGGACCAAACAATAAATCTACTAATGCAAAAAAACACTTTAATTTTCATTTTAGCTATGTACCATATGACATTAAAATTACTTACATAGTCTGGAACCATCCCTGTGATAGCAGTTACCAGTATAGTTCCCCTCATTAATTTCACAATTGGGCTTTAAAGAACTATCTGAGCTCAAGTATTTATGGGATTTTGGTGTTGATGTAACATGTCCTTCCAGTTCATCCTTACTTCCCATAATTTCCAGACAAGGACTCTGCCGCACTGAGTGTTCACTGGCACTTATTTCACTATTACGCAGATGACCCTTGCTATAAATTAATCCTTCAGACAGAATATCAGTGATCCTTGGACAAACAGAGAATTGTTCTGGTGCTCCTACACAGTGGCTGGTTATTTCTGTACTTTGGTAACTGCAAGTAGATGTATTAATTTCTTTCACAGCAGCTATCTTACTTTGCTCAGATTCTGATTCAAGGTCTGAATCAATCACATAAGGTGATGGAGTCCTGAGAAGCTCTGAGGTCGTGCAAGAAGTGCCAGACTGATCTACAGAAATAAGTTCTGAATCGCTGCTGAGCTCCAGATCCTTAAGACCATACAGAATTGAACTTACATCAGCCTCTGGCTGGTTTTCAATCTTTGTGTCACACTGCTGGTGTTGGCTTGCAGATAGATTTATTTGACCACTTAACCTGGCAGAATAAATCATTTCATGCCTTTCTTTGTAGACACTGTTTTGTTCTTTGTGGTTTTCAGATGGAAGACTAAATTCATAGGAGACTTGTTGCCACCAACTTTCATTTGCTATACCTACTTCATTAGATTGGCCACCAAGATAATTATGATACACAGCTTTATCTTCCTCGGGTATTACGAGAATTCTGGGAGAAGTCCCATTTCCAGGCACGTTTTCATCCAGGGTTGGGGTCCCTGGGGAATCACAGATCTTGCCACGATGTTGCATGCCATCACCATTTTGATCTGAAGAGGTTACTACATCTCCTGACAAACTGGTTTGCTGACCACACATGGACAAAAGTGGGTTTAGATTTGATGAGCGTGGTAATTTACCCATTCCTTCACTGCAGTGACAGGCTACTGCTGATGATGCAGAGAGTGAACAAAATCCGCACCCACCAGCAGAGCACAGTGCCACAGTTGAGTCCTTTGGAACCAAATGTTCTTCAGTGTTCTCTGGATTTATTTCTTCAAATTGAGATGAACATTCATCAGTCCTTTTCGAACCAACAGCAGTAATGGATGGTGACAAGAGATTTTTGGTGGCAGCACTTTCCAAAAGTCGCAAGGAATTACTGCTCTCCTTCACAGGCTGAAGTTGTTTCGCTTGGACAACCATTTCATTTGTGTTATCACTCCCTGGTCTGAAACGATAAAGCATGATAAAAATACATGTATGATATAGAACAGCAACACAATCTTAAGATTGAAATTGTAACATTTAACAATGACATTCTTCTCTCATAATTTTACTAAATGTTACAAAGTCAGTTGGCTAATCTGACCAGAAACTGTGTTGCATAGGGCCAGTTAAAGTTTACCCTTCTACAAACTAGGAATGTATTCATACCCAGCAGTTAGATTGAAGCTTTAGTATCATTAACAACTCATACAAACTGATAAATACACATTCATGCCACAAAATGTTAGAGGGCAACTTGGTTGGCCTAGGTTGGATTTGGGCTAAAGGGCCAACTTTCCATGCTGTATGACAACACATCATAGTGCACTGTAAAGTGAAATGTATTAAACTTGATAAAAGTGCATTCCTTTCCAAGAGCATATTACATTTGATTTCATAATAACTACAAAACTTCTAAGAGCATAAAGCTCTGAAATTCATCTTTGAATCCAGAACCTTGCAAAATCTTAGCAAATTATAATCTACACTGCTAACAATAGCTGATCCAAATAAAAGTGGAATGTTTGATCAACAATGTATACAGATTTATCTTTCTAACACTTCAACTCTATATTTTTTTGAAAATATGCTAACTGATGAATAACTCAACATATTGACAATCTATTCAGTGTACTCATTTCAATTTACTAAGTACTACAGTGCATCATATTTCATAAGTTCAGAAGGGGGCAGATTGTCCTTCCACAGACTTTTCCTTAACAAATTCATCAGTCTGAAGAAGGGTTTCGGCCCGAAACGTTGCCTATTTCCTTCGCTCCATAGATGCTGCTGCACCCGCTGAGTTTCTCCAGCTTTTTTGTGTAATCATCAGTTTAACTTCATGGTCACTCTTTTCTGAACTTTTGAAAATGCACATTTTTTGTTTCACAGATTGGAATTGCCAAGATATTTCACAACGGCTCTTCTCTATCCAGACTCCATGTCATGGTTGTCACACTAGTTGGCAAATCTAACACCCAAGTGCTCACTTCACATGATCATTGTGAATTCATTTCCTTTCTCTCCGTTCTACTCTGTGATGCTACAGAAATTATAAAGATATTAAAATACTTCACAAAAGTCTCCAATTGAAGAGGATCAAATTAATTCAGCAGCTTATGACCAACATTGAATCATATGTAGTTGACTGTATTAAGCTAACTCCAAAAATGGCATTACCATTTCAAAATCTTGGTTTCTAGAGAGACTTTGGTTACGGATTAAATCTTTTTACCTGCTGAAAGGAGTCGAGGTGACTTTTGGAGATGACATGGTGGAAGGAAGGCTGCAGTTACTATTTAACCTTGAACTGGTTCCGGTAAATATTGGGACCTTTGATCCTATACCACAGTCTTTTGCCTGTTGTACAAGAGCTCTATTTCCAGCAACCAACAGGCTTGGATCTACATTAGAAATCACATTGTAAGCACTAAAATTATAATTCTAGGTTAACACCACACAAAATTATTATTCCTTATATAAATGTTCCGAAGCCTGGTATATCCCAAGTATTTTTCTTGTTATATTGTGCAAATATTCTTTAAAAGGCAGTGCAATCATAGATATTTCATATTTTCTTTGTTAACTAGTGTAAAATAAAATATCTAGTCATGATTATTGTTAATTTTGTGTAATTTTTCTAACAATGCTTATCAGGAAATTGTGTTGTTCCCAAGAGACAGCAGTAAAATAATTTTCTGTGCAGCATTAAAGAAATTGAAAGGAGACACTACTACCAACAGGTAAGCATTCAGGTATTGTATTTCTCATCTCCAGGATAACTTATTTCATAAAGTGTTAAATTATTTTTATGGACTGGCACAGAAATGTGTTTCTTATATAATAAAAGTTGAAAGTTTTCATAGAAATCATTCATTCTGTCTACATGACAAATTGCGAGGAAGATTCATTGAGGAATAGTAATGTCTTCAGAAGGAGAAAATCAATGGAAATAACAGATGTTTCTCAGGATGCCTGATAAGGCCGCAGTTTAATGTCTCATCCAAAACAACAGTTTGCCATTCCTTCAGAATTGTACCAAATGCTTTTTCTTGGCTTTGCTCAGGAATGGGCTTGAAACCACAACCTTTCCATTGAGAAATAGGTGCACAAGAGTCATGGTTGACAAATGTACATTTTTGGAAGATAGAGGCAACTTAAACAATGTAGCAAGGTTTTAATATATTTCTGATGCATTAAATTCTAATCTAAAATAAAATGTTCAGACATTAATACAAAACCTGAATCCAGAAATGTATGTAGCACATCTCATTTTACCCCAGCATGAAATGGTCCCTTATACTCCTCCCAACCCCTATTCTGTGCACTGTACCTTTCTTTGTTGTGTCAGATAAGGCAGGGACCTTATTAGACATCTTGATGTTATTGCAAAGCAGGTTGATGCTACCTGCATAATCCCGGTCTTCTAAATATACACATAACCCAAAGAAACAGACCAAAAGATGCACCACAAAGAGAAAAAGAGAACACAAGTTTATAAAGGAGAAAAAGCATTCTGATGTATTAACAACTACAATAGATATGATTCTCCTATTGAAAACAACGTGAGCAAGATTTTATGCTGTCAATTGTATATACAGTTTTATCTCAGATCCCCAATTTCTTCATAGTATATTCTCACTTGCTCTCACTGTATTAAATAGGCAATAAATACTAACCTACACCAATGAAAGGCACCACCAATAGCATTTTTATAACTATTTAAAATCCAAAACAATACATCTTCTCTATTCAAGATTCTTGTGTGAATAAAAAGGCACCAAGTGATTTCTGTAGTCAGATAATGATTTTAATTCTAGAAGCACTTCCCTGCTGCTCTTTATATCCCTGTAGTGAAATCTGACCAAAGCAAGTTTCAGCACTGACCAGATTCAAACCACCTGTCCATTAGAATCTTTCAAAGAAATCCAGTAGAATTTTGCACCACAAAACATGACAAGCTTTAAACATCGTGTCCATTTAATGCTATGTCACCCATTAATTAACAGCAGAGTAGCTACTTATTTTAGAATTAATTATTTCCTCAGGGGTATTGAATCACTAAAAACAATGCAAATATTGCTCTCTTGCATTACAGCACATCAGATTAGACTTGGTCAGATCTTTAAAATATTCCGATTTACCCCAGTATTTGTCCATATAAAATAACCGTACTAGATATCAATGTATTTATAATATAGCAAGGAAGGAATTTCTAATGATTTAAGATGCTCGATAAAATACAATGCATGCCAAAATAGTTTCAAGTAGTTTAAAATATGATTGAAGTAATATCTAGCAATAAAGGTAATCCTAATAATTAATTTTACTGTCTTCTTTCTATTAATCAAAAGAAAAGTCACAATTCTTGAAAACTGTGGCTCAAACCAATGTTTTAAATAGCTGATTCAATGTAAATAATGAACCATATATTGCACCCTCTACAAAATATCCTGTTAATTAACTACAATCAAGGTTCTCTATGGGCTTTTAAAGAAAAAATGCTAGAATCATGGAATAAAATTCTGAACACAGCCAAAATGCCATTCTCCAAATAATCAAAATAGAATTTCATAACACAATTCATGGTAAAAAAAACAAGAAGATTACACGTTACAGATCCTTCTACAGCTTGCATGCAACCTACAATGGAAATAACACCAATATATGGAAGGTTCTGGCAACAGCAACTACTCAGAACATAGAAAATATTTTAATTTCCTTTACTAACTTGTAAACATATACAAATCTGAACCCACATTATATAATGTCCATTGCTTTAACAAAACAGAATTAATATGGCTCACTAAAGTTAATATCTATAATCTATTCAGACAACAGAAGTCCTGATAATTGTTGGCTTTGAGTCTAACAACAGTTTATGGAGGAGACTTTGCAAACAGTTTATTTAAAATCATTAAAAAGAACCAAATGCATTCATTAATTTTGACTGCAATATAGAAATGTTGACACCATCTCATTAATTTTAAAGAACAATTTATATCATTATTGTTGGTGCCTTCTCGCTCCCATATCTAGTTAGTATTGCAACTAGTACACTAATTACAGCAGCAAAGCAGGAGCACAGCAATAGCTCACGCTATTTAAACTAGGCAGAAGCAAAAGCAAATAAAGAATTCTGATTGCAATTTTTAATTTACCTGGCATAATGTCAGACAGTGCTGTGTAACTATAGCACCCTCCTACACTTGCCTCACCATTACGACATACTTCTACTTCATCGGCTTCATCTTCCAGAGAAGATAATGGTAGAAATCCATCATCAATTGGGTCCATGTAGTCATAGAAACCAGGAATTAAAAATGTAATATTCTAAAAAAAAAGATGCTTGCATCTCAGAATGCCGTAAACCAAAACTTGATTTCATTAGTTAACATTATTTAATATTTATTATGTAATTTTTAAATAGGAAAAACATATTTTGGATTTACAATACTGAATTTTTTTTAAATAACATTTTCTTCAGTATGTAGCTAATACTGCAAGGCAAAAAATGTAAATGCAGGAAAACTAGAACAGATTTATTTGCTGGTTTTTTTTTTTTTTTAAAGGGCTACCAAGTAATTTCTTGGTGACGTTCTACCAAGCTGTTTGTTTATTATAGTGAAGATACAATATATCCAACAAAATCTTCCACAACATTAACAGTTAAAACTCATACATCTGCAGGCATGAAAAAAAAGGATAAACTATGTGTAAATAAAAATAACCTAAGTTAATCAGCAGTGCTAAGCAAGAAGTTATAATGTTAAGCACTTTGAAACTATTTTGAACACAAAGCTTTGGATGGGTTGGAAAGCCAGTAGGCAATGACTCTATGACTAAGGTTTGTTTAGTGCCCATTCCAAGAGACAGATTTGGGCCTTTCTTACTGATTATTTTTACCATGCTATGCCTCTGTATAGTGCACATTTTCTACTCACTAATTTCACTTCTGCTCTTATAGCTTCAGAATTTGACATCTCTGCATTCCTTTGCATGTACTTTGTTAGAATGCATCTTCTCTTCCAATTACATTTCTGAGGTTGGCCTGGAGATTACTTATGAGGAAATCTTGCTGTTTAAGTTGGTTTGAAAAATGACATTTCAGTTGTGACCTGAAAGATAAGTTAGTTATCTTCATGTTCAGTAGGTGATTGTTCCCATGTCAGCAGATGTATATATTTTAAATTGTTAATATTGTGGACGTTTACCATTGGACATATTCTTGTATTTTCACTAACAAACATCATATTCATTGAAAAACATCACCCAGAAATTACTCTGTGGCTGTGTTTCATTTTTTTAAATCCAGGATATAAATTAGTTTGAATTTTCCTGTATTGAAATGTTCTGTATCGTATTATTATTTAGTACTATATTGTAGTATTAGGTATGGATATTTCTAACACTTGTTTATCCATATGTAAGTTACTTCCCTCATTCTATTCCCCATAAACTTGAGGCCATCCAAACAGGCTTTACTGTCAGTAATTCCTTCCTTTACTCTCTTTTCTTAAGCCACTTGTTCATAGATGTTGTGTTTTTTCTTCTATCCTCATATCTCATTGAAATGACATCAGTGTGTGTGTGTGTGTGTGTGTGTGTGTGTGTGTGTGTGTGTGTGTGTGTGTGTGTGTGTGTGTGTGTGTGTGTGTGTGTGTGTGTGTGTGTGTGTGTGTGTGTGTGTGTGTGTGTGTGTGTGAGAGAGAGAGAAAAAGGTATTGGGACACTTGCGCTTCTTTAAAGTATTATACAAATGAAAGTGTTGTTGGAATGTTCTAAGAGTTCTAGAGTAGATCACCTAGGAAGCATAAGCATAATAGGTTGAGTGGCTCACTAAGCCTTTCAGCATCTTACCTTGCCCAACAACTCTGTTTTCTCATAGCCAAACAACATAAGAGCAAAGTTATTATTCAAACTGTGTATAGCTCCATCTGGCAGAAGAGTGATCAGACCACTGACAGTAGTAAAAACCCACAAAATTCCTGAGAAAACCACGTCCATGTCTGAGATTGCTTCATTTATATCGTCCTGGGAATCAGCTGAGAATAAAGATAAAGGCACTTAAAAACAAAGTACATCTGCATCAAAAAATTACGTATGATTGAAAAGTATAGAGGACTAAGGTCATAATAAGAGCAAAATAAGGCCATTCGGCCCACCATGTCTACTCCGCCATTCAATCATGGCTGATTTATCTCTCCCTCCTAACCTCATTCTCCTGCCTACTCCCCATAATTTCCGACTCATTAAATTAGTGTTAGGAAACCCAGTACTCATAGAAAAAAAAAAAAACTTGGCTTTCTGCTACCAAAAGGTTTTAAGGACAGATTGTGATTATAAAGAATATGAAGGGAGATACTGAAGGATAAAATATTTCCCTCTCAGTTCCATTTGAAAAAGTTGACTGCAGAGCTCAGCAGCTCTGTTCTAAAACTCATTTCATCAAAATCACAAAGATTGAAAGAAAGTTAAAAAACGTTTTCTGGGCCAAACGCAGACAGGTGGGACTAACGTAGATGGGCATCTTGTTTGGCAAGGGCAAGTTGTGCAGACGGGCCTGTTTCCGTACTGTATGACTATGGATTATACATTTTTTAAACATCAGGAAACAGAAAAAAAGCGATACCATTATGGAATGAACAGATAGAGTGTCAGTGTGAGTAGTGAAGAAGGTTGTTTAGTTTAGAGATACAGTGTGGAAACAGGCCTTTCGGCCCACTGAGTCCACGCCGGCCAATGATCACCCATTCATTAATGAAATACATGAATAAACTAAAACTAGTTCTACCTTATACACCAAGGACAATTTAAGGAACCCAATTGACCTACAAACCTGCACGTCTTTGGACATCCCTGTTTAAGGATTCAGCAGGATATAGATCACCTATTGATATGACTGAGAAATGGCAGATGGAGTTTAATCCAATCAAGTGTGAGGTAGAATTTAAGGGAAAAATGTACAGCAAATGGCAGGATTCTTAACACCATTAATCTAAGAGGGATCTTGGGGTCCTAGTCCATAGTTCCCTGCTACCATAAGGAACGATGCAGAAGCTTGAAAGCGTGCAACACCAAACTCAGGCACAGCTTCTTCCCCTCAGGTGTCAGGCTTCTGAACAGTCCTTCCAAAAAAAAATCAAAATCTGATTTATCCCAACCCCATTGCAGACATTGGACTTTGTCTCTGGAACTGGTGCCCTACAATGCTACAATCCCTACAATTTTTTCCTTTCAGCAACCTTAAGTATGTATATGCTTAGTACTTATCCAACCACATACAAGTCATATAACTTAGATTCATATAGGAAAATATAGGCCCATTTTTCCCCATTTGCTGGACTGAGGTGAGCATAGCTGGGAGCACGAAACAGACTTACTCACTGAGTGAGGCTGGCTGGCAACCACTCTTCCCAGACTTGCTCCCTCTCCCTTCACAGCCACAATAGTGATTCTCTTCCACACACTATTTTTGTGAATTTCTAATTCCTGAAAAATGTAGGTTATAAACAGTTCTCACGAATCTGACCCTTTTGTAACCAGGGGACTGCCCATACAAACAAGAAAGGAACATTTGAATGAAGAAATTCTTTCAGAAGGTACAATTTACATTGTTGAAAGCTGTGTTTCTTAAAATGTAGCAATATTTGCAGAACTCTAAGTGGTAAGTTAATCTCGTCTTTCTACTTTGCTCTATCGATACTGTGACTTGCTGTTTTTGGCTTTGTTTCAGATTAAGTGTCTTCTCCCTTTGTTTATTGACATTCTACAGTGCAGCCTCAGAAATAAAACCCCAAAATACAAAGCCACATTCATCCCCAAAATGCAAAGCCACTTCCATAGCAAATAAACTGCAATACAGCACGGCACCCAATGACTTACTCATCATCAATCATTTCATTTTAGCTGTTTCATTCTTCCCCACCCACCCCAAAAGCTTTCTAATACTATACCTGCAGCATGAATATATTTCTGCACCCCAGTGCTGTAATTCTCCGGGACTTTAAGGCTGAGTTTAATACTGAGAGGAAAAGTGCTGCCACCTTTTGCTCTGCCGACTGCTCGCTGAATTTTCAAATTCTGAAAGAGATACACTAGAAAATGAACAAATCATCCAGCAATTCATCTCTTTCCAAACCACCTGTGCCTACAAGTCTTGCTGCTTTTCCATAATTGACACCACATTGAATATTATAATATTTTCCCTAATATTGAGGATTGTTAGGAAATATCCATCAATTAAAGTGATAAAAGAAAGTATCCCTCAGACTTAATTTGGTATTGCCATATTTAATTGTACTGATAAACGAAAAGTTTCTCTATATTCTGAGAAAGACAGGCAAACCAACCTAAATTTTGAAGCAAAATCTAGGCAAGCTCGGCTCGTTGGCAGTTCAGGGAGAGGTGAGGATCAGCTGAGTCAATGGTCGCGTGGACCATGGGCAGCCGGAGTGCAGGCAAGGTTCAGCAGTGGTGGTGGCAGCCGAGGAAGGTGTGTGGGCAAAGGGTGGCAACAGTAGGTCGGGCCTGGAAGCAGCATGAGCCCGGGATGGCGCAAGTAGCTAGGGCGACGGCACGAGCATGGGTGGCATCGGCAGCCACTGGAAACCATTATATTCCAACCGAAACCATTTATAAAGATGTCCATTAAAACAAGGGTTTACTCTATTCCGAAATTCCCTTTAAATTGATTGGACTATTACTGAGGTAATCCTGCCCAAAATCACCTTTTGCAATTCATCTTCATCCTGCAACACCTTCTTTGGTTTTTGTGATTTTTGGCCTTCCATCACAGCTATGTGATGGATGTTTATGTAAAATGTAATTGTGTTGTGTCTGGGGTCTATTTGTGTGTAATGTATGGCTGCAGAAACGGCATTTCATTTGGACCTCCAGGGGTCCAAATGACAAATAAATAGACTATTGACTATTGACTTAATCCGAAACATCTTTAAGAGTAACCACAACAAAATACTTAAAGATAACGGTTCTTGAAAAATTAAAGGTTAAAGTAAAACAATTTATGATCACTCATTTTTGTTCAAATAAACCATTTTCAATGGTAGATGCCATTTTCAATGGTAGAACTGTTTAAAAGCAGCAGGAGGGAAAAGATAGCTCAATAAGAAGCGAAGGGACAAAAAAAAAAACTGAAAGCTTATTGGGCATTTCTATAATAGGAAAAGAAAATAAATAAGGTGGTAAATTACCAGTGTGAACAGTAAGGTCAGATCTTTTAGCATCTACAGCCTAAAAAAAATCAGTTCAAGATGACAAATGTGGGATAATAATCTGATGCACATCATTATACAATATGTATATTTCTTACAGCACATCTCAGCCTGATCAGCAATATCATTTCACTACATTCACATTCAATAGTTTCAAACCTTTGGTATCTTCTTACAAGATGACGGTATCTTTACTGAAGGAATGACATCAGTTATTGAAAAGCCAACAACCTCCTCTTCAGATGCATAACCATGGAGATAGGCAAATGGCTTGTCACATGATAAAATTCTTCCCTAAAGAAAAGAACATTAATTTTACTGCTAAATAATCTCAAAATGAATGCACAATGTTGCATTTTGGCATTCAAAAACTATAAAACTGTAATCCTAAAAAAAATCCAGAACTCTGGGGCTTTTAATGGTGCCAGGCTTGCAGATTTTGCAAACATTAGGACACATACAGACACAAACACACTTTAGGCCAGAGAAGTTGCCTGTCCCGCTGAGTTACTCCAGCATTTTGTGTCAAGCTTTAAATTTAGTGTTCTTTTGGATGTTATAAAGTACTACAATAAATTTGCCAGTGAACCTTATGTTTTCAGGTGTATGGGAATTAAGGGTTACGGTGAGTTTAAGTGGAACATGGAAACGAGAGCACTAGTGAGCCAGATACTAAACCGTGCAGATTTCAAAATAGCAGATTACCAGAATTTAGAACGATAGCTGGAAATTTACTAAAGAATTGCAAATTAGGGATAAAGTAATCATAACAAAATTGAAGGATAATTAGGAAGAAAGAAACCTGATATTTATACATCACAATCACATTTTCAGATTGTGTTAGCCTCACAACCAATAAATTATGTGTACAAAACCAAATTACTGCCGATGCAGTAATTTGGTTTTGTCATCTACAATTGCTTCTCCTACATTTTCTGAATTATATTGTGCAGCCACTGTTTTGAGGACCACCACTGCAGCCAATTAGCATACACCAAAATATCTTGCAAAAAGTGAGAAAAATCCAGCAAAACTCCATTAATCCAGCATATTTGAGACTAGCAGATTTTCCAGTCTACTGGATGTTATTCTTTTCAATAATACATTTTCATCCACTTTTAAGATGTTACACAGCAATATAGTACATTTTCTAGTGAACACAGTAGAATTACATGTAGGTGTGGTGGAGGTTTTACAGATGATAGGAGAGTTGGGGAATCAACAGATGAAACAGAGGTTAAGCATCCAAGTGCAGTTTATAAAGAAGTTTAATTTTCCACTCCTTTGTCATTTTAGCCATGTAAGTACAACAGATATCCTTTTAAAGATCATTAAAATTAATAAAGTAGTGCCTCGACTCTTCCAGTTCGTTCTAATCCAAAGTTAACTCAATAATTTTAACTAAAATATGTTGTATTAAACACATTTTTATGTTATCTTAATATCTTACATATAAAATTCTTATACATTTTAAACTATTACTGATTTCATATCTATGCTCATTAGCCTCCTCAAGCCCCCAAAATATGTGACAGTACAGTGGCACATCAGTTTGCAGTGGTACCTCACAGATAGAGACCAAGTTGGACCTCAGATACTTCTCATGCTGTGTTTGTATGTTCTTTTATTTTGCATCATTTATTTCCACAGGGTGCATCCGCTTCCCTACACATTCCAAGATATGCTTGGAGTAATCTGGTTATGATTTGCTAATTGGCTGCCGTGAATGGTATATCAAAGGCAAAGAAGAATCTAAAGGGAGTTGATGGGCACATGAGAGAGACCGTCTGGTACAAGAAAATAAGAAAATAAATGGGGTCGATCAGATTGCTTGCCAGCAAGGAAACACTGACCTAATGGCCCAAATAAATTCACTGTCATTACTAGTAATCATATCCACAGCTTCTCTAATTCTGGCATCTTGCACACCTTACTTTAATCACTTCATTATTGCCAGTTATAGCATCAGTTGTTAAGGTCCTAGGCTATCCAATTCCCTACATACTGGCTCACAGGCTCTCCTGCATGGACTTTTGAAGTTTCACCTTTACATCTTTCACAACAAAACTCATTAATATTGGGGAAAGTGAAATTCTCCACAATTTTAGCCCTATTGTTCTTGCATGTCTATAATTTGTCATCTGAAGATACTGCAAATGCTGGAACCCAGGGCAAACCACAAACTGTGAGTTTGAATTAACTCAGCGAGTCAAGCAGCAGCTTTGGAGGAAAAGGGAATTTGTTGACATTTCAGGTCCAGACCTTGCATTAGGACTGGGATGGGAAAAGAGGAAAGATGACCAGGATATGCAAGTGTTGTGGGTGGGATGGGGCAGGAGTTGGCAGGTGATGGGTGGAAGCAAATGAGGAGGGAAAAGATGGGCAAATGAAACCAGGTGGGAGAGGTGGAAAAGGTGAATAAAAGGAAAGAGAACAGGGTGGACTTTTGGGAGTGGGTTTGGGAGTGGGTAAGGAACAGTGTGGGAGTGGGTTACTGGAAATGTGAAAATTCAATATTCATATCAAGCTACCGAAGCAGAATGAGTTGTTGTTCTTCTAGTTTGCATTTGACAGCACAGCATTTATGTGCTGTTGGATTTATCTTGGGGTGCTTCTCTAATTCAGTGGTAGTTTATAAATGCAAGTTGTTGTTGAACTATCTTGCTGCATTCTGTGGCACACTACAACCGGGCAGCCAATGTTTATTGAAAATAAGTTGAGAACTTACCGTGTCTGTGAATGTGACAGAGGCAGTAAGTCGCTCTACAGGTTCCATCACCACAACACAACACTGCCTCTCTTCACCGGTCATGCGTTTCATCCAGACCGACACTGGAATCTCCACTCCATCCTTGCCAATAATGTCAATCTGGATTCATGAACACAAGCCACAATGAGAAAAGGATAACTATTGTTGTGATGCAGTTAGTTATGGTAATTTACTGGTTAATTGTATCCCCTTTTAACTCTCCAGTTTAGATTCTCTTCTGCAGTGAAAAATATTAATTCCATTCCAACACTTAGTTAATAAATTCTCAACATCAGCTCAAATTGATATTTTTCTTCACCATAACTAATCTCCATCCCTCCCACATTAGACTGGACAATTAATAGAAAGTAGTTTGTTATTAAAATACTAGACTCTGTTCAATAAAGAATTCATTCCCGTTATCTCGACCCTCAATTGTAATTATGAAGTTTATTACATGAAAGTCCCATCAGGTGCAGTGCTCAGTTTGTGAAAATCACACAACATGTTAAGGCCTGATCATATCCCTTGCAATCCTTTGCTTGTGCGAGGCTTTGGTTGTGTTGAATGTAGAGACTTAACACAAATCAATTCTCCTGTTCACAAATCACAGCTCTTAATATTATCCAGGTTCTATTCAAACAGCCCTTCTTCTGAAATAGTTTATAGCAAAGCTTCTTTAACAGCTAACAGTGAAGCAAATTTATTACTGTCAACACCACTCTAGAAATTATGGAGTTGGGAGTGAAGATGCAAGTTGGCACATCAAATTAACATATTTATTAAACCACATACCACTTTTCCTGAGACAGTCACAAATTGTCCATCAATTTCCGGATGGTCTTCATACAACGCCTCTTCCAGCACTTGGTTGGACTTTGATATGAGTGAAGATAACTTCTGACCAATCAGCTCTTTGCTACTATAACAAAGCAGCTTACAAGCCATGTCATTGGCTACCAATATCTGTTATGCATGAAGAATAATAAATTACAAGATCTGCAAACTGAAAATGTAATTTTTTTGATATCTTCCAAAAAATGCTAAAGCTTCACAAGGAATGGATACAATCAGGTTGCTTAATCTTAGAATGATTATTCTGCTTGGTCAATAAAAGCAGTATGGAAGATACATTTTCTACATTGATTTTCTTTAAAGAAGCAGAATAATGGCGTTACTGGGAGACATGTATATCATTCAAGGCATTGAAGTGACATTTAAAGTTTTACAGTATTTCAGCAGAGTGTCATTTACTCAGACTTGGTATATTCCAGCAAACATCTCCTGTTAGATCTGCACAATAATGGAATACGTGAGATAAGTATATGAGAACTAGCTGGAATATAAAATGTTGCATATCAGGATTAACTCAATAAAATAGTTTAGCTACATGTTTGCTGTGGTGATTTATTACAAATAATTTGAGACATTTATCACAGGAAAAAAGGTAATATGAAAAGACAATTGTGTAATAAAGAATCAACAATCAAGGGTTCATCTAATACCTCCGTAGTCAGACCATCTATTGTAAGGATGGCTTTGTTAGGATTCCGAACCACAGTGGGGAGAGTTGAATTGTCACCTCCAAAAAGATTCCAAATGTTGCTTGATGTATTAGACCCAGGGCAAGAGAAGGAACCACTAAGATATGGCAAAAGAATATTTTGAGAGGCCACAGAAGAATAACTGTAGGAGTTCAGAGAATCACCTGTTGGAACAATAAACAAGTCATGCCAAAATCAGTTATTTCTAACATTTCACAACGAAGAGTAATGAAATCTCAGCCAGTACGTACAATTGCCTCTTCAGCCAGCAAGCCATTAATTTGTCAATCTGTCACCAACCCAGATCCACTGATGGAAGACAGGGCACTCAGGTGTCCCTCAAGGACACGAGGGAAAGGATCACCCATATTGACCTCCTGGCATTAACCTCCAAGCATTATAGAATACCCTGAAGGTCAGGACCAAGGCAAAAGAGTGAAGATCTTACCAGATTATCACATGGATGACTCTGTAGTACTACCCAACTGTAGTAAAATACTGTGTGGATTTTCTCCACTCTATGTTTATCAACACAACAGTGTTGATAAAATGTATGATAAATGTATTTTAATTGGAGACAAACTATGCATTTCCAACCAAATAAATATTCCTGCACACTCGATGATAAACTAAAGCTTACCTGTAAAAGACTCTAAGTTCCAGTAGGTTCCTGGAGCCATCTTCTGGAGGGCAGGTTTTGCCATTCGTGGGAACGTTTTGCTGAGGTCAAATGAATCATTCAACTTCTTCTCAAGTCCAAACAAAGCTGCTCTTGACTTCTTGCCATTTTCAAAACTATAAGATGGAGATAAGGCTCTGCATCTGCCATCCAAGAAGTCCAACAGTTTTGTCTCCATCTTTCGCACTGGCACTTTTTCAACAAAAGCGATGCAATCATTCACCTGAAGTCCAGAGAGGAAAGTCAGCATTAGCATATACAAATCAAAATACTGCAGATAAACCCCATACCAGAACCAAAACTAGAAAATGCTTGAAATACATAGATCAAACATAGTCATAGAGTGATACAGTGTGGAAAGAGGCCCTTCGGCCCAATTCGCCCACACCGCCAACAATGTCCCACTACACTCGTCCCACTTGCCTGCACTTGGTCCATATCCCTCCAAACCTGTCCTATCCATGTACCTGTCTAACTTGAAATATTTTAAAATCTTTTCCCTTCCACCTTGAACCTATGTCCTCTTGTCCCCGATTCCCCTACTCTGGGCAAAAGACTCTACCTGATCTATTCCTCTCTTGATTTTGCATACCTCTATAAGATCTCCCCTCATCCTCCTGCGCTCCATGGAATAGAGACCCAGCCAACTCAACCTCTCCTTTTACCTCACACCCTCTAGTCCTGGCAACATCCTCATAAATCTTTTCTGAACCCTTTCAAGCTTGACAATATTTTTCCTATATCATGGTGCCCAGAACTGAACACAATCACCAATGTCTTATATAACTGAAACATGAGCTCCCAACTTATATACTCATTACTCTGACTGATGAAGGCCAAAGTGCCAAAAGCCTTTTTAACCACCTTATCTACCTGCGAATCGACCTTCAAGGAACCATGCACCTGTACTCCAAGATCCCTCTGCTCTTCAACAATGCCCAGAGGCCTACTATTTACTGTATAGGTCCTGCCCTTGTTTGACGACCCAAATGCAACATCTCACACTTTTCTGTATTAAATTCCATCAACCATTCTTCCTGGCCAATCAATCCTGCTGCAATATTTTACAACCATCTTCACTATCTGCAAAACCACTAACTTTAGTATCATCAGCAAATTTGCTAATCTTGCCCTGTATGTTCTCATCCAAATCATTGATGTAGATGGCAAACAGTAACGGGCCCAACACCAAACCTTGAGGCACACCACTAGTCACAGGCCTCCATTCTGAGAAGCAACCTTCCACCAACACCCTCTGCTTCCTTCCATGGAGGCAATTTGCTGTACATTCAGCTATCTCTCCTTGGATCCCATGCGATCTAACCTACCAGAGCAGCCTACCATGCGGAACCTTGACGAACGCCTTACTGAAGTCCATGTACACAACATCCTTCTGCAGTTGTACAGAGCCCGAGTAAGACCACACCTGGAGTATTGTGTGCAGTTTTGGTCCCCTAATTTGAAGAAAGACATTCTTGCTATTGATGGAGTGCAGCGTAGGTTTACAAGGTTAATTCCCGGGATAGCGGGACTGTCATATGCTGAGAGAATGGAGCAGCTGGGCTTGTACACTCTGGAGTTTAGAAGGATGAGAGGGTATCTCATTGAAACATATAAGATTGTTAAGGGCTTGGACACACTAGAGGCAGGAAACATGTTCCCGATGTTGGGGGAGTCCAGAACCAGGTGCCACAGTTTCAGAATAAGGAGTAAGCCATTTAGAACGGAGACGATGAAACACTTTTTCTCACAGAGAGTAGTGAGTCTGTGGAATTCTCTGCCTCATAGGGCGGTGGAGGCAGGTTCTCTGGATGCTTTCAAGAGAGAGCTAGATAGGGCTCTTAAAAATAGCGGATGCAGGGTATATGGGGAGAAGGCAGGTGCGGGGTACTGATTGGGGATGATCAGCCATGATCACATTGAATGGCGGTGCTGGCTCGAAGGGCCAAATGGCCTACTCCTGCACCTATTGTCTACTGTCAGCTCTGCCTCATCAACCTTTTTGGTCACATCCTCAAAAAAAATCAATCAGATATGTGAGACACGACCTTCCAAGTACAAAACCATGCTGACTATCCCTAATCAGCCCTTGCCCATCCAAATGCCTGTATAACCTATCCCTCAGAATACTCTCCAGTAACTTACCAACTGCAGATGTTAAACTCATCGGCCTATAGTACTTTCCCTGCAGCCATTCTTGAAAAGAGGCACAACATTTGCCATCCTCCAGTCTTCCGGCACCTCTCGTGTATTTAAGGACGACTCGTAAATTTCAACCAGGGCTCCTGCAATTTCCACTCTAGTTTCCCGCAATATCCTCGGATATAGCTGATTGGGCCTTAGATATTGGTCTACCTTCAAACACCACAGTGCCTTCAGTACTTCTTCGACGGTAACCCTGACTTCTTTCAAGACACTTCCAGTGACTGCTCCAATGTCCTCCCTCCTACTGCCTTTCTCCTCAGTAAATACAGAGGAGAAATACTCATTTAGTACCTTGCCCATCTCCTGTGGCTCCACACAGAGGTGACCACTTTGATTCCTGAGAGGTCCCACTCTCTCTCTAGGTACCCTTTTCACCCTTATGTATTTATAACATAATTTGGGATTGTCCGTAATGCTACCCGCCAGAGCTATCTCCTGGCCCCTTTTTGCCCTTCTGATTTCCTTTTTTAGTTTACTCCTTTGTTCGCTAAACTCCTCCAGGGATGCACTTGATCCCAGCTGCCTAGACCTGTCTCATACATCCTTCTTGTTTTTGACTAATCTCAATTTCCCTGGTCGGCCAAGCTTCCTTACGTTTGCCTGCTTTGCCCTTCACTCTAATGGAGACGTACATATCTTGAGCTTTCTACAGCACACTTTTAAAAACATTCCACTTGGCCGATGTTCCTTTCCCCTCAAATAAACTGCTCCAGTCCACTTGAGTGAGACCTTCTCTCATACCCTCAAAGTTGGCCTTACCCCAGTTGAGCATTTTAACACGTGGATCCTCTCCATCCCGATCCATAACTATCTTAAACTTATCGAACTGTGGTCACTGTGGTCCCAAAAGGCTCCTCCACACACACGTGTCCTTCCTAATTTCCTAATACTAGTTCTAGCGTTGCCCTCACGTGTGGGGGCCTCCACATACTGCTGAAGAAAACTCTCCTGAACACTTTTGAGGAATTGCACCTTATCTAAACCCTTCGCGCTATGATTTTCCCAGTCTATATTGGGAAAGTTAAAATTCCCCACAACAACAACCTTATTTGACCTGCAGTTGTCTGCAATCTCCCGGCACATCTATTTCCGTTGACTATACGGGGGTCTGTAGTACACCCCCAATAAGGTGATCATCCCTTTCTTGTTCCTCAGCTCCACCCATATAGCCTCATTAGACGAAACGTCCGTAATGTCACCTCTGAACACAGCCATGACATCCTCCTTAACCAACAATGCAACTCCCCCATCCTCTTTTTCCCTCACCCCCGTCTCTCCTGAAGCTCCTGTACCCCGGAACATTGAGCTGCTGTCCTGCCCGTCCCTTAACCAGGTTTCAGTGATGGCTACAACGTCCCAGTCGCTCGTACCTATCCATGCCCTAAGCTCATCTGCCTTACCCATTAGGCCCCTTGCATTAAAATATGTGCAGTTTAAACCAACCCTCCTTCCTCGCTCTCTGCCTTTCACATGCCTATTCTGTCCACTAACCTTTCTCACACCACTCTCCATACCAACTTCTATCCTCTCACGTGCCTCTGACCGGCACGAGATCCCACCCATCTGCCAATCTAGTTTAAACCCTCCCGTGTAGCATTAGCAAACCTTCCCGCTGGGATGTTGATCCCTTTCCAGTTGAGGTGCAACCCATCTCTTTTATACAGGTCACCCGTCCCAGAAGAGATCCCAATCAGTGGCGGACTGGCCAGGGTGTCAGCTTCCCTATATCAAGTGGGCCCCCTTTGTCTCCTGGCAACCAATATTTTTAGACCCAGTCCGCCACTGATCCCAATGATCCAGAAATCTGAATCCTTGCCCCCTGCACCAACGCCTCAGCCACACATTCATTTCACCTATCTTCCTATTCTTACCTTCACTAGCACGAGGTACTGGAAGCAATCCTGAGATCACTATCCTGCAGGTCCTGCTTTTCAGTCTTCTGCCCAATTCCATAAATTCTTGTTGCAGAACCTCCTTCCTCTTCCTACCTATACCATTTGTGCCAACATACCAACAACCTCCGGCTGCTCCCCTTCACTCTTGAGGATGCCGTGCAGCCACTCCACAAAGTCTGGCACCAGGGAGGCAATACACCATCATTGAGTCTCGCCTGCTACCGCAGAATATCCTGTCCGTACCTCTGACGACGGAGTCTCCTACCACTATGGCTCTGCCTGACGTCACTTCCCCGTTGAGCCTCGGCACCAGGGTTGGAATCACAGCCCTGGCTACCACTCAATCTTGTCGTGTCGTCCGCTCCCAAGAGGGTGTACCTGTTTACAGTGGGTATAGCCACCGGGGTCTCCTGCACTCCACGTTTACTCCTCTTTCTCATAGTCACCCACCTTCACTCTTCCGGTATCCTTGACGTGACAACCTCACTGTAGGTCCTATCCAGGAACCTCTCATTTTCCCGGATGGCCCCAAGGTCATCCAGTTGCTGCTCCAGTTCACCAACACCTTCATTCAGGACCTGCACCTGGACATATTTTCTGCAGGTGTAGTTGTCAGAAGCACCAGCGGTGTCCCAGACTTCCCACATCCTGCAGGAAACACACTGTACCAACTTGCTTGTCATTTCGAATCAAGTGTAGCCTCCTTGCCTCAGCCTCCTCGCCGAAGGCCCTGTAGCCAAAGACTCACACTTTACCTCTCAAGGCACTTCACCTCAACAAGGCTGCTCCCCAACAGGTTGCTCCCCTCATAGAAAAGGGTGCTGTTATGGATGGATGACTTTTCATGAGAAAGTTATGCCCTAGAAGTTCTGGCTCTATAAGGCGTGGTCAGGCCACATTTGGAGTATTGTGAGCAATTTTGTGCACCATATCTGAGGAACGATGTGCCGGCCCTGGAGAAGGTCCAGAGGATGATCCCACGAATGAGTGGGTTAACTTACGATGAGCGTCTGACGGCATTGGGCCTGTACTTGCTGGAGTTTAGATGAGGGGGGACCTCATTGAAACGTACCAAATAGTGAAAGGCTCGGATAGAGTGGATGTGGAGAGAATGTGTCCATTAGAGGGAGAGTCTGGAACTAGAGGTCATAGCCTCAGAATTAAAGGACATTCCTTTAGGAAGGAGATGAGAAGGAATTTCTTTAGTCAGAGGGTGGTGAATCTGTGGAATTCTTTGCCACAGAAGGGTGTGGAGGGCAAGTCAATGGATATTTTTAAAGCAGAGATAGACATATTCTTGATTAGTACAGGTGTCAGTTGTTATGGGGGAAAGGCAGGAGAATGGGGTTAGGAGGGAAATATAGATCAGCCATTTTTGAATGGCAGAGCAGACATGATGGGCCTAATGGCCTAATTCTTCTCCTGTCACCAATGACCTTAGAAGTTAAGTAACTGAAGTGAGGAAATTCACTTATTTTGTTTTTCCCCAATTTAAAAAAAACATAAAGACTCAATTCTCAATCGAATTGCAGAGATTGTCAGTAAAATTGTTGGAGATAAACAGTCTTTCAGATTGCACAATATTTAAAGGGAATATTCCCTTGTCAGCAAGTAAATCACTGCTTCAATCCGAGGCAAGAAATCTTTTTCCTCCTTATTATTACGGCACCAGAGTTGAGGAAGGGTAGAGCAACATTCCAACTTTTTTTGTGCTGCCATTTAAAAGGGAAACAGTTATGGTTAACATTTACTTTCACTGTGCCAACAGTCAACATGTACCACATGAAGCAGGATGACAGGTGGTTGCAGAATCAGTGTCCAATCTTATCAGCTTTACTCAGGATAAAAAATGAATACTAATTTCAGTCAGCAATATCCTAGCACATACTCCTACTTTTGCTAAACTTAAATTTACTTCCTTTTCAAAGCACTTGATCACTTTCCCCAACATCTATGATCTCTAAATTTATTTAATAATGCAAAGCATCATCAGTGAAATTAATGTTAATTATCTTTCTTCACACCCACCCTTCTAAGCTGCACCACCACCACCACTAAGGGGCAGCTTCTGTGTATAGGCTGCAATTAATCTCCTCTGTGGTCAAGCATAAGAAGGACATGTCACTAGTGCCAATGGCCAGTCCACTCTTACAGACATGGGTGCATTATGCATAATAGGATCGGGATGGTCACTACAGAAGATTGCAGCTCATCTAACAGCAAAGCCAACAGTCATGGCAGATGATAAAAAGTAACCTTGCTAACTTCTCCACTTCTTCCCTGCTAAGGGCTACCCTCCATCTATCTTTCCTCTGGCCCTCTGTTCTTCTTTATCACACCCCTCCACCAGCACCTCCAAATTCTCCTTTGCTTCCGAACTCCAAAGTAAAATCTCCAAATGCTGATGCTTTGTGGTATTTCTTCAGAATCAAACCAAGGGTAGGTTGTCAGCAGGTGGATAGGTGAATGCCCCCCGGCATTGCTTTAGGCAATAGGGCAGTAAAGCAAGGAACAGCCTGGGAATCCTCTTCCTCACTCATGCCCTTCCTTCCTCTCAGTTTCTTGACTTTCTCTACTGGCTTTCCTCTGCTCAGCCAATGGCCTCATTCCAAAGCCAAGATTCCATCGGCATCAGGCCAGGTTGGGTCAACAGCAGAAGCTTTGGATCAGCAGGTGGATAACTAACCAATTCAGCACAACGCTGTTTGCCCACCCATTGAGTCAATTCAGAGTGAATGTGGAATCTCTTTTTCAAATCTGGCTGCCCACAAAAATTAATTGACATCTTATACTCACCATCTAATAACATGCAAATCATGATCTCAACCAATAGGTCTGGAATAGATTCAATCTCAGTGCATTGCTAGATTTTATTGTAATTAATTTATCAGTCAAGTATGTAAAAACATACAAGGAATTAGATTTGCTATACAGTATTATACCTCTAATAAGCTGAAAGTCCATTTTATAGCATGGAAACAAGCCCTTCATCCCAAATCATCCACACCAAGTTGCCTCCTGGGCTCGGCTTATTTGTCTTTATTTGGCCCACATCTCTCTAAACCTTTCCTATCCATGTACAAATATATTTTAAACATTGGAAGTGTACCTGCCTCTACAGTGTCCTATTGCTGTTCATTTCACATACCCACCACCTATTGTATGAAAAATGTACCACTCGGACACCTTTAAATCGTTTTCCTTTCACTTTACACCTATGCCCTCGAGTTCTTGATTCCCCTACCCTGGGAAAAAGATTGTGACCATTCATCTTATGAATGGTCCTCAACATTTTATTACCCTTTATAAGTTCATAACTTATAGGAGCAGAATTAGGCCATTCAGCCCATTGAGTCTATGCCGTCATTCAATAATGGCTGATCTAACTTTCCCTCTCAACCCTTCTCCTGCCTTCTCCCTGTAACATTTGACACCCTTACTAATTAAATACCCGACTCACAGGATCACCTCCCTATGGCTAAATAAATTCCTCATCTCCTTTCTAAAGGCACATCCTTTTATTCTGAGTTGTGCCCTGTACTGTACCCTGCACTGCCCTGCAGTGCATCAGTTATAGATATGGGAAGAAGTTATACTATTATGGTTCTCCAATGTACCTTTATTGTCAGATGGCAATGTTGTACATCAGAGGCAAATAGGGATGTTGACTGCAAGGCCCATCCTCTTGTCTTGAAAATCAGTCTCCAACTGGGTGCAAACACCCAAGTGTCGTCTGAGATTGAAAATGCTCTGCAAGCCTAATCAGTTTCTCATTACCCCTGCATGTTAGTTTCACTTGAATAGAGGCTGTTACTAGGACTGTAGTGCTTCAGTTATAACGAGGCACTATAGGCACACTTCAACCTCCTTTGCTTCGGGGTAAAACGCCCCAGTCTATCCCGAGCCTCATTATAGGGTGATTTCACGAAAGGTCACTGGAGCGTAGATCCGCACCCACGTGACCAAAAATTTAAAGTGGAGTACATGCGATACTTCCGGTACATGTTAGTGAATGGGAAAACACGCACTTTCACACCCGTTAAAAACATCGAAAACGGCCAGTTTTTGAGCTGCAATTTACTGTGCCAGTCGGGGTGACCGTGAGGCACAGCTACCTAAATTTACAGTCCAAAAAAAAGATAGAAACTAAGGTAAATTCAAGAGGGAGCTGAAGGTGCTAAACCAGCGGAAGTGATCAGCGGACATTTGTCGTGGAGATTTAAAGATCCAAAATATCGGGAATTATCGCGTTTGCTCGCTGCATTTCATCAAAAGTAAGGCATTATTGACTTTTTTTATCTTTATTCATTTGTTATATGAAAAGTTTTAAAAGTGAAAAATTCGTCAGTAAAATTGCAAAATTGCCCATGGTTCTCAGGTGGGTTTTAACATGCAAAATGAAAACGCTTCTGAAGCTACATTTACCATTTGTCAACAATCCTGATTTTGGCAAATAATAAAATGTCCTGATTTTGTCCAACTAATTAGGACATTTTATTATTTGCCAAAATCAGGATTGTTGACATCATTCCATGCTGCAGGTTTGTCTGTTATTAGATGATAAATAAATAAATAAATAAATAAGTAGTTTGGGTGAATGTGCAGGCTTTAAACAAGAAACATTGAGAAATATATTTTGGCAAATAATAAAATGTCCTGATTTTGTCCAACTAACAGCTGACAATTATCCCATTCCTTAGCTTGCATCTGAGTAAAATTTATTTCAAAACGCATTGATAGTTTACGATTATTTAAATGGTAAATGTAGCTTCAGAAGCGTTTTCATTTTGCATGTTAAAACCCACCTGAGAACCATGGGCGATTTTGCAATTTTACTGACGGATTTTTCACTTTTAAAACTTTTCATATAACAAATGAATAAAGATAAAAAAGTCAATAATGCCTTACTTTTGATGAAATGCAGCGAGCAAACGCGATAATTCCCGATATTTTGGATCTTTAAATCTCCACGACAAATGTCCGCTGATCACTTCCGCTGGTTTAGCACCTTCAGCTCCCTCTTGAATTTACCTTAGTTTCTATCTTTTTTTTGGACTGTAAATTTAGGTAGCTGTGCCTCACGGTCACCCCGACTGGCACAGTAAATTGCAGCTCAAAAACTGGCCGTTTTCGATGTTTTTAACGGGTGTGAAAGTGCGTGTTTTCCCATTCACTAACATGTACCGGAAGTATCGCATGTACTCCACTTTAAATTTTCGGTCACGTGGGTGCGGATCTACGCTCCAGTGACCTTTCGTGAAATCACCCTATAATGAGGCTCGGGATAGACTGGGGCTTTTTACCCCGAAGCAAAGGAGGTTGAAGTGTGCCTCTAGTGCCTCGTTATAACTGAAGCACTACAGTCCTAGTAACAGCCTCTATTCAAGTGAAACTAACATGCAGGGGTAATGAGAAACTGATTAGGCTTGCAGAGCATTTTCAATCTCAGACGACACTTGGGTGTTTGCACCCAGTTGGAGACTGATTTTCAAGACAAGAGGATGGGCCTTGCAGTCAACATCCCTATTTGCCTCTGATGTACAACATTGCCATCTGACAATAAAGGTACATTGGAGAACAATAATAGTATAACTTCTTCCCATATCTTGGAAAGATCTCTCAATAAAGGCAAACATCAAAGATGAAATTCACCATTGCAATAATTTACTGGCACAACCTGCAGTTGCTTGAATTAAAAGGTGTTTGAAGACTTCGTACCCGGCACAAAATTCATGATCTACCAGGCAGCTACTATTCAAGAATGCACCTCCAGACCATTTTGGAAAATAATTCCTGAGAATGACTGGCGGGCGGCAACTGAAAATGAAGAATTCAAGATGACATTGGGAGCAGAATCAATGCACCGAGAACTCCCATAACCCCAAATTAAAGAGTGGGAGTCCATCATTTCACAAACTGACAATTTACCTCTCCTGTCAAGCATCCCTTGTGGTAGAAACTAAAGATTCCACGTGGCCTCATCGGCCACTTGGACCCACGGAAACCGGTGTGTAAGTAAGTCTTCCTCAGTGCTGGGGTGGGGTGTACCAGTGGAAACAGGTTCAGGTTGGGGTGGGGGTGGGCAGCCGGGCCAGGGAACAAACAACCCGGGAAGCCTGGGAGTGGGAGACACAGCGAGAAGCACCCCGGCCAAGTGCAGTAACTCTCAGCGAGTTAAACTCAGTTCTTTCCATGCGATCAGCCCCTGGGTGATGCACTGATAACCGGCCACCCGGCACTACCCCCCACTCAGCCTGCGCTCCCGTCTTTCCTTACCTGCCGTTACTTTCCGAACCGCCATCATCTTCTTCCGTCCCGCGCTTCACCGCCAAATTCCCTCGCAGACCATTGGCTCCGCGTCACGATTGACATAGCGCTTCCCCAATGGATTGCGGAGGCTGCGGTAGAGCGCCGCTGGCAGCCAATAGCCCGTTGGCGAGGGCGGGACTTCAGGCCGGGCCGCTTTGCTTGGAGACGAACGCGCGGTTCCCGTAACCATGGGCAGGAGCAGGCGAGGTCAAAGGGCGCGGCGGTTCCCGACATTCTGACCAAAGATTATAGAGCGGAGCTCAGCTCCACAAGGTAATGTACCATCTAGATCACATGCGGTGTCCACTCAGATGGATGCAGTATTCTACTACATGATCAGGTGAATGAAGTGGAAATGGTGTTTGCAATTTTATTGTTCCATGTCTATATTTCTATAGAAAGGAATAAGAAATACGTGCACTTACTATAGCAATATTACAAAATGTTGAGATTTAAAAAGTCAAGTCTGCAATTTATCCCATCAGATAAAGCATAAAAATAAGTTTAATTTGACGCCTAGTTCACTTTCATATCTTCAGTTATGACCATTTTCATACTCAGAAATTAGCATCTTGTTCCCTATTGCTTTTCCACTGACAACACAAAAGCTGTGACCGAGGACAGTCAAAAGCCCATAACTTTCTTAAAAATTAAGAGAACTGAAATAAGTTATTATAGATTGAAGAATTCTGAAACAAATATGAAACAATCTTACTTGGATGACCTGAAATTAAAGCATATAATTAGTTAGTTACCTAATTGTAGCTAATTACAAAATTCAATTACTAGATCTAAACATCTATTCATTTCTTAAGAAAAGATTAACATTTTTAAATAGCCTAAGTGTCCAAATAACATTCACACAAGAATTCACAATATAACATGATTTTTAAGTCTCATTGTCATGAATTTATAGGCCAAATGGAAGGAATTTAGTGTTTAATTCCCGTAAATTAATGGCCATTTTAATCATCTTGCGAGTGAGATTTTGTGGAACGCGATTGATTGGAACATTACGGTTGCGGTGAATTTAAACCCCATATCGGCAGGAAAAATACTGCTGGTTCGTATGGGCCTAAATCACCTTTTCGCAAAGTAAAATTTGGATTAAGGTAATCCTAAGAAGCACGTTTATATGTAAAATAAACGGCTTTCCTTTAGCTGTCCCGTACGGGAAATCCGTCCCGTTATTGGCGTTGACGGCATTAGAAGCGGATTTTTATTTTACTCCAACGCTGATTTAAATTGTCTCGCGATTTAAAAAAAAAAATGAACAGAACGGCAGTTGGAACAATTCTTCAGCATTAGCTATCAGCCCGAGAAGATATATATCGGACAGGCAGGAGACAAACGCATTTTAATCCCCCTCCTCCCCTCCCCTCCTCCCCTCCTCAAAGCCGCGCACACGGCCAATGGCAGAACTGCAGCGCCGCTGAAGGTAAGTTTTTGTAACATGCCTACTTACTGTGCCAACCAGGTCTCTGGTGGACACCACGCGACAACCATTACACAAAATGATTTTGTGTATTCTGATGCCATTTTTGAAAACTTGTCATCAATGTGCTATCTTTTCTACATTTGTCGTTGATACTATGTCAGTCATGAACCCAATAAAGTGCTTGTCAAGGAATTGGAAATTTGACTCCATATGTCATATTTTTGTGTGCAGCTTTGTAAATATATATATAAATATATATGCATATATTTACATGTGTATATATATAAAATTGCCTTTATGGTTTATGTACATCATCTGACAAATATAGAGAGTGATGGTGATGCTTTAAATCAAAGTTGCTTTTGATCCATGAGAAGGAAATGTATTTATCTATAACTTGCCTCTCACACACAGGCACACACAAACACACATTCATATAAATATATATATGTTAAATTTAATTTTGTGCACTGTGTGTGTTCAAGCAATAGAAGGGAAACTGCACAATACAATGCAAGGGAAACTATGCAAAGGAGGGGGCTGGGGAGGAAAGATGGGAGGGAAATGAAGGAACAGGGGGAAAACATTTACAATAAAATTAACTAACATATGTGAGGTGATAGATGAGCTATATCAAACACTGTGGAGTATCTTGTTCCACTCTATGATCTTTGCTTCTGACGTGGTCGCACAGTGTCTCTGGTAGGACAGTAGAGCACTGGAACAAAGTTGCACCCTACAATGTTCGTGCAGAACATGATGCCAAGACCAACTCTTATCTGCTTGCCCATTATCCATATCCGTCTATTCCCTGCATTTCCATGTGCCTATCCAAAAATCTCTTAAATGCCTTTATCTTACCTGCCACCAGCAGGTTCCATGCACGCAACCTGTGTAAAAAGCACAATTTCCCATGTACAAAACCATGTAACTATCCATATTCATCCCCTGTCTATCCAAATGCATGCATATTATATATATATATATATATAAAATATTTCTAAGAATCCTCTTCAGTAACTTATGTTGGGGTCACTGACCTATAGTTCCCAGGGTTTTCCTTGCAGCCCATCTTAAATAGAGGCACAACATTAGAGACCCTCCAGTCATCCGGCACCTCACCTGTGTCTAATGTTGATTCATGTATCTCAGCATCTCTCAGTTGTTTACTCATCAAGATTTCTTTTTAGAAGTAAAAATATGAATGATCACAATCATTTCAATTTTCCAAATTACACATTTTTCTTTGAATTTATTCTGCAATTCAAATATAACATGGCTTTTCTCAACTTTAAATTTCTCAACCACTCTTTTGTCCATATCCTTTGATGCTCTCAGCCCACAGGAGCAACACAGCCATAATGAACATCTTCAATTGATTCTTGCTTCAATGAAAATTTGGGATAGGACCGATTTCCACAACTCATTCGTGAGAAGACATTCTTCCAAGCTACATCTTAACAGCCACCAAGACTGAGGATGACTTACTTTGACTTCAGCTTCGACCGACAGACACTATTACAGGTGGGGCCAAATATGTTTGATTCCACAGGTTTGTACTTTACAGGTCTGAAGAAGGGTCTCAACCCAAAATGTCACCCTTTCCTTCCCTCCAGCGATGCTGCCTGTCCCGCTGAGTTACTCCGGCATTTTGTGTCTAACTTTGATTTAAACCAGCTATGTAAGTGGGTTGGGAGGTAATGCACTCCATTCACCATTTATGCTGGGTCTACCTTCAGCTCCTGATGAATGGAGTTGAGGTTCTGCATACCTTCCTTGATGCTCTGTCACACTTGCAGCAGGAGGTGTTACAACAAATCTTTAATCAATAATTAACCACATCTGTGTTAGTAAATAATATCAACTAAATTAATCAAAATGCCCTGTGAACTTGAACATTCCAATCACTAAGTGCCAAACCCAGCATTAACATCAATGGTGCTGACAAGTGGTTTGGTGAATTTATCACACAAAGGTCAATGTCAGCTCTCGGATGCTTCGAGAGAGAGGCCGAGGGGGTAGAGGAAGAGAGCCCGGGGGAGATAGCCCAGGGGGGGGGGGGGGGGGGGGGGGGGGGGGGGGGAAGAGAGGGGGGGGGGAGAGAGAGAGCCGGGGGGGGGGGCAGAGGGGGGGGGGGGGGGAAGAGAGAGCCCGGGGGGGAGAGAGAGAGCTCTGGGGGGAGAGAAAGCCCGGGGGGAGAGAGAGAGAGCCCTGGGGGGGAGAGAGAGCCCAGGGGGGAGAGAGAATAAGTGACCGAGGAGCCGAGAGAAAGCTCGGGAGTTCTCGGTACTCGGGAGTTCTCTGTACTGCAGATCTCGAGCCGAGGTGCGAGCGTGCAGTGCTTGGGACCTCGCGAGCGCTCGGAAGCGCTCGGGAGCTGCAGTACAGAGCCCACTTGCTCGTTCTTTCTGCGCCTTTTGAAAAACCAGGGGGGTGATGGGGGAGGGAGGAGGGTGACGTCACTTGCTGCGCGTGGAACATAGGGCAGCAGGCCGCGAGGAGCAGAGCCATTGTGACATCATCAGTGAGATCATCGCTAGAATTTAGAAGATTGAGGGGGGATCTTATAGAAACTTACAAAATTCTTAAGGGGTTGGACAGGCTAGATGCAGGAAGATTGTTCCCGATGTTGGGGAAGTCCAGAACAAGGGGTCATAGTTTAAGGATAAGGGGGAAATCTTTTAGGACCGAGATGAGGAAAACTTTTTCACACAGAGGGTGGTGAATCTCTGGAATTCTCTGCCGCAGAAGGTAGTTGAGGCCAGTTCATTGGCTATATTTAAGAGGGAGTTAGATGTGGCCCTTGTGGCTAAAGGGATCAGGGGGTATGGAGAGAAGGCAGGAATAGGATACTGAGTTGGATAATCAGCCATGATCATATTGAATGGCGGTGCAGGCTCGAAGGGCCGAATGGCTTACTCCTGCACCTATTTTCTATGTTTCTATCGTATTTATTTTCCAAGTTATTTGAAATTTTTGAACGTTTTCATGAATAACTCGAGAAATAATGCATTAAATTTTCAGATAAGGCGATTTTGTCATCACAGCGTAAATCTCTATTGGAATATGTAAATATTTCTCCGTTAGCACGTCGTATTTTCGAGGAGATTGCACACGAACATCGCACAATACACACACATCCAAGATCAGAGTTTTATAAGTGTAAAGAAGAAAGAAGATGGTTATGCTGCATTTGGAGTACTGTGTGTAGGAAGAAATTGCAGATAGAAACATAGAACATAGAAATTAGGTGCAGGAGTAGGCCATTCGGCCCTTCGAGCCTGCACCGCCATTCAATATGATCATGGCTGATCATCCAACTCAGTATCCCGTACCTGCCTTCTCTCCATACCCCCTGATCCCCTTAGCCACAAGGGCCACATCTAACTCCCTCTTAAATATAGCCAATGAACTGGCCTCAACTACCCTCTGTGGCAGAGAGTTCCAGAGATTCACCACTCTCTGTGTGAAAAAAGTTCTTCTCATCTCGGTTTTAAAGGATTTCCCCCTTATCCTTAAGCTGTGACCCCTTGTTCTGGACTTCCCTAACATCGGGAACAATCTTCCTGCATCTAGCCTGTCCAACCCCTTAAGAATTTTGTAAGTTTCTATAAGATCCCCTCTCAATCTCCTAAATTCTAGCGAGTACAATCCGAGTCTATCCAGTCTTTCTTCATAAGACAGTCCTGACATCCCAGGAATCAGTCTGGTGAACCGTCTCTGCACTCCCTCTATGGCAATAATGTCCTTCCTCAGATTTGGAGACCAAAACTGTACGCAATACTCCAGGTGTGGTCTCACCAAGACCCTGTACAACTGCAGTAGAACTTCCCTGCTCCTATACTCAAATCCTTTTGCAATGAAAGCTAACATACAATTCGCTTTTTTTTACTGCCTGCTGCACCTGCATGCCTACCTTCAATGACTGGTGTACCATGACACCCAGGTCTCGCTGCATCTCCCCCTTTCCCAATCGGCCACCAGTTAGATAATAGTCTGCTTTCCCGTTTTTGCCACCAAAATGGATAACCTCACATTTATCCACATTATACTGCATCTGCCAAACATTTGCCCACTCACCCAGCCTATCCAAGTCACCTTGCAGTCTCCTAGCATCCTCCTCACAGCTAACACTTCCTCCCAGCTTAGTGTCATCCGCAAACTTGGAGATATTGCCTTCAATTCCCTCATCCAGATCATTAATATATATTGTAAATAGCTGGGGGTCCCAGCACTGAGCCTTGCGCTACCCAACTAGTCACTGCCTGCCATTGTGACAAGGACCCGTTTACTCCTACTCTTTGCTTCCTGTTTGCCAGCCAGTTCTCTATCCACATCAATACTGAACCCCCAATGCCGTGTGCTTTATGTTTGTATACTAATCTCTTATGTGGGACCTTGTCGAAAGCCTTCTGGAAGTCCAGATACACCACCTCCACTGGTTCTCCCCTATCCACGTACTAGTTACATCCTCGAAAAATTCTATAAGATTCGTCAGACATGATTTACCTTTCGTAAATCCATGCTGACTTTGTCCAATGATTTCACCACTTTCCAAATGTGCTGCTATCCCATCTTTAATAACTGACTCTAGCAGTTTCCCCACTACCGATGTTAGACTAACTGGTCTGTAATTCCCCATTTTCTCTCTCCCTCCCTTCTTAAAAAGTGGGGTTACGTTAGTGCCAATCGTCAGGAATTACTCCAGAATCTAAAGAGTTTTGAAAGATTATTACTAATGCACCACTATTTCTGGAGCTACTTCCTTAAGTACTCTGGGATGCAGCCTATCTGGCCCTGGGGATTTATCGGCCTTTAATCCATTCAATTTACCCAACACCACTTCCCGGCTAACCTGGATTTCACTCAATTCCTCCAACTCCTTTGACCCGCGGTCCCCTGCTATTTCCAGCAAATTATTTATGTCTTCCTTAGTGAAGACGGAACCAAAGTAGTTATTCAATTGGTCCGCCATATCCTTGTTCCCCATGATCAACTCACCTGTTTCTGACTGCAAGGGACCTACATTTGTTTTAACTAATCTCTTTTCACATATCTATAAAAACTTTTGCAGTCAGTTTTTATGTTCCCTGCCAGTTTTCTTTCATAATCTATTTTTCCTTTCCTAATTAAGCCCTTTGTCCTCCTCTGCTGGTCTTTGAATTTCTCCCAGTATGCAGATTTTTCTGGCTAATTTGTACGCATCATCCTTCGCTTTGATACTATCCCTGATTTCCCTTGTTATCCATGGATGTACTACCTTCCCTGATTTATTCTTTTGCCAAACTGGGATGAACAATTTTTATAGTTCATCCGTGCAGTCTTTAAATGTCTTCCATTGCATATCCACCGTCAACCCTTTTAGAATGAATTGCCAGTCAATCTTGGCCAATTCACGTCTCATACCCTCAAAGTTACCTTTCTTTAAGTTCAGAACCATTGTTTCTGAATTAACAATGTCACTCTCCATCCTAATGAAGAACTCTACCATATTATGGTCATTCTTGCCCAAGGGGGCACGTACAACAAGATTGCTAACTAACCCTTCCTCATTACTCAATACCCAGTCTAAAATAGCCTGCTCTCTCGTTGGTTCCTCTACATGTTGATTTAGATAACTATCCCGCATACATTCCAAGAAATCCTCTTCCTCAGCACCCCTGCCAATTTGATTCACCCAATCTATATGTAGATTGAAGTCACCCATTATAACTGTTTTGCTTTTGTCGCACGCATTTCTAATTTCCTGTTTGATACCATCTCCAACTTCACTACTACTGTTAGGTGGCCTGTACACAACACCCACCAGCGTTTTCTGCCCCTTAGTGTTTCGCAGCTCTACCCATACCGATTCCACATCCTCCAAACTAATGTAATTCCTTTCCATTGCATTAATCCCCTCTCTAATCAGCAACGCTACTCCACCTCCTTTTCCTTTCTCTCTATCCCTCCTGAATATTGAATATCCCTGGATGTTCAGCTCCCAGCCTTGGTCACCCTGGAGCCATGTCTCCGTGATCCCAACTATATCATAGTCATTAATAGCTATCTGCACATTCAACTCATCCACCTTATTCCGAATGCTCCTTGCATTGAGACACAAAGCCTTCAGGCTTGTTTTTACAACACTCTTACCCCTTATACAATTATGTTGAAAAGTGGCCCTTTTTGATTTTTGCCCTGGTTTTGTCTGCCTGCCACTTTTACTTTTCACCTTGCTACCTATTTCTTCTACCCTCATTTTACACCCCTCGGTCTCTACGCTCACACATTTAAGAAACCCTTTCCCTTTAACTCCATCCTCCACTATCCCATTCGACACCCCACCCCCCTTATTCAGTTTAAAGCAAAGTTTAAAGATGCTGGTCTAAATCAAAGGTAGACACAAAATGCTGGAGTAACTCAGCGGGACAGGCAGCATTTCTGGAGCGAAGGAATGGGTGAGGTTTTGGGTCGGGACCCTTCTTCAGAACTGTGTACATTTCTGGTTGTCATTACAGGAAGGATGTGGAGGCTTTGGAAAGGGTGCAGAGGCGATTAGTTATAAGGCATGGTTGGACAAATTTGGATTGTTTTCTCTGGAACGCCTGAGGTGGAGAGGATACCTGATAGAAGTATATAGTATTGTGAGAGGCATAGATAGTGGAGACAGTCAGAATCTTTTTCTCAGGGAGGAAATATCTAAGACTATATTTAGCATTCTGTTTACTTTCTCTTTTGCACTACCTGATGTACTCATGATTTGAATGGAGAGCATCCCCCATTATTTTTATTTGCTGTATCTTGGTACACATGACAATAATAAATCAATATCAATATATACTCTTGAATCTCTTGAAACAATTGTATAACCCGGAAACCTTGATTTTGATTCTATCAAGAATATATCCTTTATTCTCCCCATTCTCTCTGCAATTTAAAACAAACTCATTTTCTCACTTTTCCAGTTCTAATGAAAGGTCATTGATCTAAATCATTAACTTTATTTCTCTCTCTCTTCTAAGGATACCTAAGCTGCTACATATCCTCAGAGTTTTCTCATTAGCCGGGAGCTCACCAATTGGAAGCAGAAATCCACATTACATTTAATGCATTTGAGCCTGAAGAAGGGTCTCAACCCGAAATGTCACCATTCCTTCTCTCCAGAAATGCTGCATGTCCCACTGAGTTACTCCAGCATTTTGTGTCTACCTTACATTTAAAGCAAATCTGGGGCTATGGGTTGTGCATTGAAAAGTGGGATACGCCAGAATAGCTATTTTTGGGGATAAACTAGTTGCAACTGCCAGAATGGTCTCTGCTGAACATTCAGTTAATGAGCAAAAAAAACTAAGTGATGGAGGCACTCGTGTAGGAAACTGAAGATAGACAAAAAAAAAGCTGGATGTACTTAGCGGGTCAGAAAAGATCTCTAGAGGAAAGACTTCAGTCTAAAGAAGGGTCTCGACCTGAAACTTCACCTATTCCCTTTCTCCAGCGATGCTGGCTGACCAGCTGAGTTACTCCAGCTTTTTGGAGGCAGTCAGCGGGTCGGGCAGCTTCTGAACATGACGACGTTTCGGGTCAGAACCCCTCCTCCATCAAGACTTTTCAGTTATTCCATGATTCCTTCTAAGTAATAATGAAAAGTCGCAGGAAAATATAAATCAAAATACGAATTATGAGATGATTAAAATTAAGATGAAACCCACACTGAAACAAAGGATACGTGGATAGGATAGGTTTGGAGGGATAGGGACTAAACGAGGGCAGGTGGGACATGTTTGGCCACACTGTATTACTATGACTATTACTGTATTATTATGACTATTACTATGATTTAGTGAAAGGGCTTGGCAGTGACTGACTGTCAGACTGACTGATACTGCACTGAGCCCGCCTCCGCCTTGTCTTCAATGGACGGGCCCGAGCCCGGCCCCGCTGCGACTGAACAACGCGCACTGTCAATCCAAGCACACTTCCGGTGTTTTGGGGCGGAGTAAAGAATGGCGGAGAACGGAGCGGACCAGCAGGCCATGGAGAGTGAGTGATGAGGAGACGCGGGCGTGGTGGGCAGATGGGTTAGATGAGAGTGAAGTGGAAAGGATGGGTATAAGCATGAATGGGGGAGTGTGTGAGGAAACTGAAAGTGCGAGGCAGCTGGACTGAGTGTGTGGGAGGGTAATGCAGGGACAGGTAGGTGGATTGGATGGGACGGATGGAGGGAAGTTCTGGGTTTGAGATGTAACAGGGATAGTGAGTGGGTGCATTGGGATGGGTGGATCATACCAAGAAGAGGGATGATGGAAGGAAGAGTAGCGGATTGTGGCGTTGGTTGGAGGGAAGGGTATCGGAGGATTGGATAAGATTATAGATTTTGGGGGAATGGGGTGGGGGAGTCAGTGGAGAGACAGAATAATGCTAGGGAACAGTGATGGAGGGGAAATAAGAAAGAGTCGAGCTAGAGGGAGAGATGGGGTGGGTGATCATTAGGGAAAGTAATTAGGTTCTATTGACGATGGTGCTGGAGGGAGGAGAGAGAGTGATCTGGGGATAGTAGGTGGAAGGAAAGCATCGGTGGGTGTGGCAGGGTTAGTGTTGATCTGTCAGAGGGAGAGAAGAGAGTGTGAATGGTAGCAGAAAGAGCTAAATGAGAGCTAGGAAGAGGTGCGGAAGGGAGCTGGGGGAAGGAGAGGGTATGGGTGTGAAGGAGAGAGGGACTGGTATAGAAATGAGGATGAGGGTCTTTGGGGAAGCTGGTAGAGTGGTGGAGTGTCAGGGAAAGTAGGACAATGGACAGTGGGAAAATGGATGTGCCAGGGAGATTGGTGAGTTGAGGGATTGAGAGAAGGCAGCAGGAGCTAAGGAGGATGTGCCACATAGTTGGGAAGCAATACTGCACAGTGAGTGAGAGTCTATTCTGAAGGTGGAAGGGTGAAGACGGCTCATGGGGTAGGAGTGGACGTAACATGGCCACGGGGGGGGAATTAAGAAGGGTTATTTGGAGGAGGCGGAGAGCAGATGAATGATGAAGGTTTCCCAACAGAGAGTGACTGGGAATTCCATGAGATTGTATACATATGAAATGGCAATTCGATGAGGTGGAGGGCTGGGAGCAGCAGCCTGATGAATGTATGCAGGATCACTTCTAAGTGGTTGTAGTAATTATGTTGGGTTTTGACAGTTGATCGACGAGTGGAATCCGAAGAGTCCGGGGATGAAGAAGACCTCAAGAAAGAAGGCATTGATGAGTTATCTCAGAATACGAGTGTGTATGAAACTGAAGGTTCAGTATTACCTTGCCTTTTAATGCAGTTTTACTGGGTGTTTTTCATAGCTATAGATTTTTTTGATGTTCTGTATGTATTCTGTTCCAAAGTGCCTGACCATGATCTTTTGACTGGTCCATTTGATGTAATTTCAATGCACTTCCATGGCAATATGCAAAATGCTTTGTTTTGGATAGTTTTACCTTCCACCTGAATGTTTTTTGGGCTCAATTGATTATTTTGTATGATGATAAAGAGGCATCAGTACCTGAAAAGGTCATCACGCACTTCCCCTATTTGGATATTATTGCGATCCGTGCGTGGATGTTAATAAGTTCTGTTCTGAGTCATAATGCCATGGATCTGTGCAAATCCAATTGTCAGGCCTCAGATCTTACAATGGAAAGACCGGGCGTCCGAATCGCAGAATGCTACTGCAATGCTACTGTGCAGTTCCATGCCTTGGATGGTAACAAGGAATTGTGTAGTATTCCGCTCATGGAAGGCCACTGCAGGATCAATTATGGAGTCGTTGGTCACCCAGTACGCCTTTCCGGGGGTGGGGGGGCATAATAGCACGTGGTGTGTGCCTTTGTGTATTTTTCTCTGTGGGTCATGCATTGCTCCACCAGCCCCCCCTGTGTGAGTTTAGCCGTCTCTCGTCCACATAGGTGAAGCTGTGTGACACAACGAACCATTTCCATTGGGAACCTAGCGGGGGAGTATGGCTCACTGAGGTTTATAAACCCATAGATGTGCCGCAGTTACATATAACCATGATCCCAAGCGCCTACACGGAAGAGAGTCATAGTTACTCCCGCGTTTCTTAACAGATGTTTGCTTACCACTTTGTCAATGCCTACCTCCTGTTTGCCAGAGGAGTGTGGACTTTAGGTGGCATGGTTTGTGGTACTGGGTTAGTTGAGTAGTTGAGGGGGGGGGGGGGGGATCAGATTGTAATCCCAGTAAAAGTGAACATTGGCAGTCAGAGTAGGGGAGATTTGTTTAACTGGTCGTCATATCATGCTCAACATGGACATTGTGGGCTGAAAGCCTTTTCCTGTGCTGTACTGTTCTATACACTCTGCCCCAATGACCACAGCAATCTGTGGATCATCCTTTACAATTTTTGTTCACTTCAATGTATTCAGTATTCAGTATTTCAATATTCAGTATTTACTTTAATGACATTTTAACTGAGTACTTACATACACAGATGAAACAAAAACATTGTTTCTCAATCAGTTCCCATCAGTGCGGTTAATAAAAACAGAATAAATACATATAGCTTTAAAAATTAAAATCACCATATCTAAAATAGGCCTTAAAATTGAAATAAAAACAGACATTCAGACCAAACAGTGGCTTTGCTTTGACAGGTGCCTAGCTGTCAATGTATGGGCGAGGTTAGATGTGTTGGTGTATGATATATGGGGAGGGGACACAGTCCGTTAACCAGTCTTATGGCCTGTGGAAAGAAGCTGTGCAGCATCCTGCTGGTTTTGCAGCTGATGCTCCTGTACCTCTTCCCAGATGGCAGAATGGAGAAGATGTGGTGTGATGGATGATAGGGGTCCTTGATAATGGAGATGGCTCTGCTGATGCTCCGCTTCTTATAGATCTCCAACAGGAAAGGGAGTGGGGCACCAATGATCCTGCTGGCTGTCTTCACTATCCTGTGCTCATAAGCCTTGCAGCTCCCAAACCAGGAAGTGATGCCGTAGGTCAATATACTCTCGATGGTGCCCCTGTAGAAGGTCCTTAGATGAACAGTAGGGAGACCTGCTTTCCCATTGATGTGGTGTCAGGCTTCGGAGAGGGTGGAGCCGCTGCTGAGCTCTTTTGATCACTGCTGTGCTGTTGGTCGTAGAGGTCAGGTCATCCACCAGGTGAAGTCCCAAGAACTTCACACTGCTGACCCATTACCAAGGACATCTTCCCCTTCTCTCCACTGTAAACATTCCAGAGCTTCTGTTGATTTTGAGACTTCAGCATCTGCTCTACCATCTCCACCAATCGTTACCTTCTCTCAGCACTTTCTCAGGTTACTTGCAGCAAATACAGCACCTGTCCATCCACAGAAGCCACCCCGGTGTGGAGGCAACCCTCCAAAGGGCACAAAGCATGTTTTACTGGCCTGGTATGACCAAAGACATACGCGAAAAAAACAAAGTTTGCGCTGTCTGCAAAAGCCTGACACCACATCAGCGGAAGCAGCCTTTACTGCCGCACCCAGTCCCTCCTCTCCCATGGTCCATGTTAGCTACCGACATATTCGAATGGCATGGGAAACACTATCTGGTTCTTGTTGACTCATACTTGGGCTGGTTCGAAATTGACTTACTTCAAACCATTACTTCTGAAGCAGTTATCGAGAAGTTGCAGCATCACCTATCCGTGCACGGCTCCCCTGCATGTATTCTGTCTGACAACGGCAGACAGTTCACCAGCCAAGCTCTCAAAAACTTTGCAAAACAATGGGACTTTCGACGTATTACCAGCAGCCCTGAGTTCCCGCAGTCCTGTGCAAAACAACTAATGGAGCGGTCCTACCTTGCAAAGTCAGACGTATACCTGGACCTGCTCAACCTAAGGAACATTACACGGGATCCTATACTGGGTTCCCCAGCCCAACGACTGATGTCTCGCCAAACCCGTGCTCGCCTGCCTGTGTCCGAGCAGCTTTTGCAGCCACAAGTTCATTCCCCGCCTGCAGTCCAGAAAGAACTACAATTCAAACGTGCCACACAGAAATGCTTCTTTGACAAATCCAGCAAGCCACTTCAACCTCTCGCACGTGGACAAGTGGTCCGTCTCCAGACCAACCAGGTCCATGCACGTCTGGGTCACACCTACGGCCCTGCTAAAGAACCGCGCTCTTATCTAGTTGAAGCGGACGGAGCCATCTACAGACGCAACCGTCAACGTATCCTTCCGGTGAAAGAACCGCGTCCTGCGACTCCGTATCCATATGTCTCGCGTTTCGTATACCCTCCCACAGTTGGTCCCGCGGACCCACTGCCAACTAACGTTTCCACCGCGGCCTCCCGCAGTGTTTGGCGACCAGCTCGCCTATGTCATCACCCTCCCTGCCTGTCGGGTGGCCGGTCGTTTCCCCAATTCCCTCCCCGGTATTTTCTCCGGTGAGAGGAGCGAAGGCGGATTCGTACCGCACACGGGCTGGACGTGTTTGCGGGCCACCCATTAGATACGGTGATTTTGTGTAATTTTACAAACTTTCCCAAATGTGCTATTAACATTCCACCCATATTGCCTAGCCACTGATGCTTTTTTTTTTTAGGAAAGATGTAGATTGGCTATTTCATACTAGCCAATGATAGTGCTTGTTAGTAGTGACTCTGCCTAGTGTGTGCTTTATATTATCAAGAGCTTGCCTACTCTAGTTAGTGTGAGTAGCAGCTAGGAAATGTAATGTCTGCAGATCCTTGCTGTAAATAGATTTAATAAACATGTGTTGTATCTTTATATGTGTTCGTGTCACCTCATTACACTGCCCATCACCCAGGAACTCAAGCAATCCTTCCTGGAGTAGAAGCGATTCACTTGCACTTGTTTCAATCCAGTGCACTGCATTGAGTGCATCACAATGTGATCTTCACATTGAAATGGAAATTGCAGGACTGCTTCATGGAACCGCCCATTCTGCATTCAGTCCACAGGAGTAACTGATCTTCCTATTGCTTCTAACTTTGACCTAGTTCTGGACGTCCAGCACTGGTATAATGAAGCTCACATAAGCTTGAGAAATAGCATCTCATCTTCTATGTTGTAGCCTTCTGGATTATGGAATTCAACAATTTAAGATAAATTGCGTTCTCTATTTAAATCTGACCAGGCCAGTTCTACTGCAGCTCAATCGTATGTTTTCTCTTTGCATTAGCATGGCCTGGTCTTCTGGGCATTTCCTACAGCTCTGTATTTCACAGCTTTTACATGCCTCTTTTTGCTCTCCATTTTTTAATTGATATGTTAATCATATTAATGAGAACAATCAGATGGGTCCACCAAGAGCCTATCACCTTGGTTTCACCATATCAAAGAGATTCCTTTAACTTATCCATAGATTCCCCAGCCCTCTCTGCAACTTAAAACTAATTTGATAGGCTTTCCATTTCTCTGTTAACTGCCTTTTGACCCAGGCATGACCTTAATATCATTTTTGAAGACGAGTCCTGACTTGAAGCGTCACCTATCATTGTCCACCAGAGATGCTGGAGTCGCTGAGTTACTCCAGTTTTCTTTCGTAAACCAGCTGCTGCAGTTCCTTGTGCCTCAATATAAATTTGTCACTCTGTCCCCAGGCACCTTGAAACCCCTGTCGTTTAACATGCCTGTTCTTCCCAACCTTGAATATATTCAGCGACTCCACCACCACAGCTATATGGGCCGTTCATTGCAGAGTTTAATGAACCTCTGAGAAGAAATTCCTCTTTTTCCTCTGTTTAAATTAGCTCTCTTTTATTCTGAAACACTTCCTCTAGGTTCTGGACACCTCCACAGAGGAAACACTCCCTCATATTCGTGTTTAAATAGAGTCATTTATAATTTCCCTAAACCACAATGAGCCTAGGAATCAAGCTTGTTAACATTCTCTGCACCACCTCATATCTTCCTTAAATACGTAGATGAAAGCTCAGTTGCTGTGGCCTCGCCACTGTGCGGTTGCCTCAAAACTTCCCTCTTTTATATTCTATTAAACAATGATGTAGGGACAGTTTAGGGGAAATTAGAGCATCTGAGACCTAGGATAAATAGAGATATTCCCAAAAACCTCTTGCTGCGTTAATTTAGCCTTGAGATATTTCACCCATACCTGGCCAAAGTCTGAATCATTTTGCTGATGCCAGGATGGACCATTGATAAAAACATTCTATTTTTTGAATGGCCTATAAACATGTGCTCCATGGTGTATATTCTCCACAATCTTAAAAGCTTGCCCACAGAGAAATGTAGATCACAGGAAAGAGAGTGACTGAAGGGCATTACTTTATAAATAAATGTGATAGGAAGTAGGGACAAGGAGTGAATGAACTAGAAACTAACTGAACAATGGTACAGAAAAGTAATGAAACAAATGGCTGGAGGAGTGAAAGGAAAATTAATATAGATTATATGAGGAGATGAGGAGTAAATAAGGATGATGTGTGGCTGAAGCTGGAGGAATTGTTTCTTTATAAGATAGACTAGACTAAGTGGGACCCGTTGGGTCCCAGCATCACACGGGAGGGCTGGCCCCCCAACACTATTCTACCTCTCCACCAATTCCAATATTGGTGGCCAGTTGGGGGGGGGGGTGCTTTCTGGAGCGCTAGTATGGGTGTTGTGGGCTAAAGGGACTGGTTTCCAGAGGGCTAGTATGGGCCTTGTGGGCCAAATGGATTCTTGGGCTGGTGGCTCAGTCACTCAAGCCTGTTGTGCTGGCAGCTCACTCACTCATGGTTATTCCTTGAAATTCCATTTCAAGCAGGGTGCAAGGCCACCAAATTCAAGTGCAATTTCCTACCACTTCAAGCAGGGTGCAAGGCCACCAAATTCAAGTGCAGTTTCATACCATTTCAAGCAGGGTGCAAGGCCACTAAAGACAGCGAGTCGTGATCTCTCCCTCCTCCATCTTGCAGAGATTGAGCCACACCCACACTTCTGGGTTTTATAGTGACCCCCCCCCTCCCACTAGAAGGGATGTGGCATTCATGGTGTGATTGACAGAAGAGAGAATCTCAACATTTTTAAAACACTAATAACTCTTATTTTTCAACGATGGGAAAAATCCTCGACAACTGATGAGCGGAGGGGGACTCTGAGTAAGATGGCCAAAAATCATAGCCGTAGTTGGTAGCGTTTTTTCTAAAATCAATATAAAGCGTAAACAGGAAGTGGTCAAGATTAGACTTTTAATTATATAGAAGGCAAGGCAACTTTTTAATTAGGCAACACAGCTTTAGCATTTCCAAACCAAAAGCAACACAGCTTTAGCATTTCCAAACCAAAGGCAACACAGCTTTAGCATTTCCAAACCAAAGGCAACACAGCTTTAGCATTTCCAAACCAAAAGCAACACAGCTTTAGCATTTCCAAACTATATTTTTAAACTACATTAAGGGCACTGACAGGTCAGTAAAACGACACAGTTTAGTGGACATGTGTTCAGTGTTATTCACAGCTCAGACTGAGAGACATGACCCTTTCGCTCCCCCATCTTGCAGAGACTGACTGAGGCACTCAACACTTCCGGGTTTTATAGTCCCTCCGGAAGGGGCGTGGCCTTCAGGAGAGAGAATCTCAACATTTTTTAAACACTAATACCCCTTTTCTTTTGCATCAATGGGAAAAATCCTCTTGTCCTGCGCAGCGGAGGGGGACTCTGAGTAAGTTGGCTAAATATCACAGCTATAACCATATAACCATATAACAATTACAGCACGGAAACAGGCCATCTCGACCCTTCTAGTCCGTGCCGAACACATAATCTCCCCAGTCCCATATACCTGCGCTCAGACCATAACCCTCCATTCCCTTCCCATCCATATAACTATCCAATTTATTTTTAAATGATAAAAACGAACCTGCCTCCACCACCTTAACTGGAAGCTCATTCCACACAGCTACCACTCTCTGAGTAAAGAAGTTCCCCCTCATGTTACCCCTAAACTTCAGTCCCTTAATTCTCATGTCATGTCCCCTTGTTTGAATCTTCCCTACTCAGTGGGAAAAGCTTTTCCACGTCAACTCTGTCTATCCCTCTCATCATTTAAAAAACCTCTATCAAGTCCCCCCTTAACCTTCTGCGCTCCAAAGAATAAAGCCCTAACTTGTTCAACCTTTCCCTGTAACTTAGTTGCTGAAACCCAGGCAACATTCTAGTAAATCTCCTCTGTACTCTCTCTATTTTGTTGACATCCTTCCTATAATTAGGCGACCAAAATTGTACACCATACTCCAGAATTGGCCTCACCAATGCCTTATACAATTTTAACATTACATCCCAACTTCTATACTCAATGCTCTGATTTATAAAGGCCAGCACACTAAAAAGCTTTCTTTACCACCCTATCTACATGAGATTCCACTTTCAGGGAACTGTGCACAGTTATTCCCAGATCCCTCTGTTCACCTACATTCTTCAATTCCCTACCATTTACCATGTACGTCCTATTTTGATTTGTCCTGCCAAGATGTAGCACCTCACACTTATCAGCATTAAACGCCATCTGCCATCTTTCAGCCCACTCTTCCAACTGGCATAAATCTCTCTGTAGACTTTGAAATTCTACTTCATTACCCGCAACCCCACCTATCTTAGTATCATCTGCATACTTACTAATCCAAAAGTGTAAGTGGCAGCGTTTTTGCTAAAATCAATATACAGAACAACAGGAAGTGGTCAAGATCAGACTTTTAGTAATATATAGATTTGTATAACAGGTCATTGCCTGGATTGAAAAGGTTGAACAATGTAGAATTTATAGCACAAATTGGTCCATTTAACCCAACTCATTTTATGTGCCACAAGTTTTCTGCAGTCTTCATCTAATTTTATTATTCAATTCTCTTGCAAATACAACTTTGCTTTTCCTGATATTTCTCTCACTGCTCTGCGGTAGCAAATGCACCATTCTCTTGTGTAATATTCTTTAATGATTTTTGGATGATCTTGCATTTATGATTCCTCGTTTTGGACTCCCTCTCAAATGGAAGTAACATTTGTAATTTGATAGAATATTTTAAGAAAACAAAGTGAAATGTGTTCTATGAATGTTTTGCGTGACGGTTAAGAGTTTAAATTTTTTTTCAGAATTATTATGGGCCAGTTTTAAAAATAATCACATGCTTGCAATCTGAGATTGCATATAGTGAAATGGAAAAGAGACGACAGCTTTGAGATTGGGCTAACGTATTAAGTGGCCTGATGATTTGGTGATGGAATTATGGGTAGAAAAGATGCAGGCATTTAGAAGGGTCAAATATGAAATCGAAAGCGAATGGGATATTTAGCATTCATGCAATATTTATAGTAGCTTTTAATATAGTTAATAGTTCAAGGTATTTCATGTAAAAATAAAGAGTAAGAGTTTTTATATTAAAAAAAGAAAAGTTAACAACACGAGCAATGGACAAACTGAGCCGGGGGAGTCAATAATGGTAGATATAGATATAGATATGCCATTTATTGTCACTATACATGTACAGTGAAACTGAAAGCTGCTCGTACTCAGTGCATACATACAATTTAGCACAAAAAACAAGAAACAGAAAAAAAAAAAAAAAAAAAAACAGAAGGGAGATGGGGGGGGGGACATATATACATATATCATATATACATATATACAGATGGAAGTCCGTGTTGGGCGGTGTAGTCAGTGCATGTGTGAATTTGAATTTATGGTAGATATAATTCTCGGAAAGCAACTATTCCTGAGTCTGTTTGACCTGGATTTGATGCACCTATAGCGCCTTCCAGAGGGCAGCAGGTCGAACAGTCCAAACGCAGGATGGGAGCTGTCTTTGATGATCTTCTTTGCCCTGCTAAGGCAGCGGGAGGTGTAGATGTCCATCAGGGAGGGGAGAGGGCAGCCAATGATCCTCTGCGCTGTCCTGGTTACCCTCTGAAGCCTCTCCCTGTCTGCCATGGTGCAGCTGCCATACCATGCTGTAATGCAGTATGTCAGCAGGCTCTCGATGGACGAGCAAGGAGATCTCAGATCTTCACTGCAGGAAACATGTAATATCCCAAAAATACATTGGGAATTGGAAGGAAGGGAAGAACTTGGGGGAAATTGCAATTAATGGGGTGCTGGCATTGAGCAAATTGGTGGAGCTGTGGGTCCTGAGGGGCTCAATCTCAGAGTTTTTTAAGATGCGGCTAGTGAGATAGTTCATATGTTCCTTTTAATTTTTTTAATTTCCCAGATTTGGAGAAGGATTGAGGTCAAACATTGTTCGAGAGATGTTGGTCTAAGTAATGGAGTAGATAAATATGTGGCCAGAAACACATCTCTTGGCCAGATGTGGCATCAATATTGTGAGCACTTTGGTTCAGTCTGTTCATTGTCACTCTCTTAAGCTTTATTTGAAGAGAATTTCATTGCCTTTATTTTTTATTTCAGTATATAAATTATACTAATCAGCGTGGTTTAACATAAAAAATGATTTCTATTCCAGGAGAACCAGACACGCCTGTTGATATTGAAACCATCATTTTAGATCCAGAAGCAGAGGTAAGGGAGTTGTTGAAGCAGCTTCATTTCACTAAGGGTTTAACGTATAGGTATTAGTTTATTATTGTAATGTGTACCGAGATACAGCAAAAATATGTAACTACCATCCAGTCAACTCATATTCTACATGGGTACAATTAAGCCATGATGCAAGCACCACAGGCAATGCATAGAAAAAAATACCAGAGTACGGAATATAATGTTGCAGCATTATAGTGTTGGGCAGACTTTTTAAAGTGCAAGGACCAGAATGAGGAAAGTTGGAAGTTCAGAACTACACTCTTGCCTTATGAGAAGATCTCCCAGTAGTCTGATAACAGTGGGGAAGAAGCAGTTCATGAATCTGGTGATACATGCTTTCTAGCTTTTGTATAATTTGTCTGACAGGAAATGAGAAAGAGTGAATGGCTGGAGTATAATTGATACTTGATTACGATGGCTGCTTTCCTAAGGCAGCATAAATAGTATGCGTTGCAATTGACATAAAGCAGTTATTGGAGTGCCAGTGTGGTTAGAGTAGTACATTGTTCTTCATGTGGGCGTGAAAGTTCATTGATCATCTTGATGCACTTCCTGGTCTTGCGTGAATCTTGAATGCAAGGCTGGTTGAGCAATGACTAACTTTGCAGCATCTGGCCAGTTCTGACCTCCTCTCCTTCATAGCACTTCTGTTCACTCCCATCCAGCATCAAATCCCTCGTTGCAACGTGCCGTCATGATTATTTTGGTATCTCATTGAATATCTCAATATTCATGGTTTCTAGGGAATCTGTGAATTGATTTTTAGTTTACAAAATGAGTTGGTTGGTTGGCTATTCCATTCAGGTAATTTCAGGGGAGGTAATTTTGTTGATAACTTTGTATCTGCCGACTGTAGCAAAAGTCAAAGTTTCCCAAAGGGATAAATGAATCTTTCCCACTCTGACAAAGTTATTCTTGAAGATTCCTTGTTTACAGCACTTTGCCCATGACCTTTGAGCAGATTGTCAGGTCATTGGTCACTAATGTGGTGTAACTGTCCGGACCACATTATCCATAGTGCAACATCCAAAATTATTCTTAATTGTGTTAAATGCATTTAGTGATCTGATTGTGGGGTACTCAGCTGTTTCTGTCTGCCTGTACCATAGTTCATCATTTATGCAGTTAACAGAGACTTATTTTGACACCACATATGCTTTCTCAATCTGAAGGAACTCAGTGGGTCAGGCAGCATCTGTGAAGAGAATGGACAGACACATTTTCGGGTCTTCTTCAGATTGATGGGGTGAGGAGGGGAAGAAAGATGGGAAAGGGAGGTTGGGAAAAGCTTGGCACGTGATAAGTGGATGTAGATGAGGAGGTGTGAATGGGAGATGGATAGGGTAAGTGACAAAGGCTAGATGATGAAAAAGAGACACAAATCTTGCATGAGAGGCGAAGTGAAGGCACAGGCGACTGCAGATGTTGGAATCTTAAGAAAAGCACAAAGAGATGGAGAACTCATTGGTTCAGCCAGCATCTAGAGAGGGATATGACAGGCAATATTTTTGGTTGGGGTTCTTCAGTGACCGGGAGAAAGCCAGAAATGAGAGCTGGGGACAGGATAAGTGGATATAGGTGAAGGGGGTGGACTGGTGATTGGCACATGGAAAGCATAAGTGATAAAGGGTAGAGATGAAAAGGAACCAAAAGGGTGTCAGATAGGAGAGGAGTGAAAGATAAAACCAGAGGGGTGGGATGCATGTAAGGGGACAAGGGGGAGGGGAAAGAGGAAGTATAACAGGGACATTTGGGACACAGGAATAGGGAGATGAGCATTCGGAGGAGGAGACAGAAGCAGGGTGACGGATGGTAGGAAAAATATGGGGTGGGCAAGAGAAATAAAATATTAATTATAATTGGAGGTTTAAATGTTCATACCATTGGGTTGTAGGCTACATGCACGGAATATGATGTGCTGTTCTTCCAGTTTGCGGGACGCCTAACTGGCAAAGGAGGCCAAGGGCGTAAATGTCAGTATGAGAAAGGGAGTTAAAATGGTTAGCACCCTGAGCTCCTTGGTGGACCTAGCATGTGTTCAGTCAAATGTTCATCTGGTCGATGCTTGTTCTCGCCGATACAAAGGAGACCACATCAGGAGCACCAAATGCAACAGAGGAAGTTAGAAAAGGTAAATGTCAACCTCTGTCTCACCTGGAAGGGCTGCTGGGGTCCTTGTGTGGAGGCGAGGGAGGAGGTATAGGGACAGGTGTTACTTCTGTGGTTTCCGAGATAGGTGCCTGGGGAGGCGGGCTGGTTCAGGGGGCGAGGGATGGGTAAACCAAGGATTTGTGGAGAGAATGGCCTCTTGAAAGTGGACAGGGATGGGGACAGGACGATATCACTGGTGGTGGAATCACATTGAATCTCAGAAATCTCAGAGAATGATGTGTTGACTGCGAAGGTCGGTGGGGTAAAAGGTGCGGACCATGAGAAGTCTAACCTTGTTCCCTCTGGGAGGAGGGGGAATGAGAGCAGAATGATGGGTGTACTGACGTTTCTGTCCTTGGCCTCCATTGCCAGAGTAAGGCCACATACAAACTGGAAAAACTATGGCTTATATTACGCTTGGGTAGCTTACAGCACAGCCAAATGAACATTGAATTATCCAATTTCAAGTAATTAACCCCCTCCACCTCCACCCCAACTGTGCACACATCTTTCTCCCAATATCCTCATCACCCTGCTCTTTCCTCTCCATATGCGCTTCTCCTATTCGAGTCCCATATTTCCCCTTTATCCTTGTATGCCCCCTCTTCCCCCTCCCATTTGTCATCTTCCGTGCTTATCCTTCCCTCTGACTTTACATTTCGCTCCTCTTCTTTCCTGACATTCTTTTGTCTCCATTTCATCTCCATTGTCATTTACTGTACCCACCTGTTGCAACCCTAGTGCACCACTTCAACTATTCACTTATCATGTGCCAGGATTTGCCCAACCCCACCTATTTTCTGGGTTTCCCCCACCTACTCCAACAGTCTGAAGAAGAGTCCCGACATGAAACGTCATCTGTACATATCCTCCAGATGCTGCCTGAACCACTGAGTTCCTCCAACACTTTGTTTTTTGCTCAAATTCCAGCATCTGCAAAAGTTTCTTTCTCAATGGTGTGCTGCATTACAAAAACAAAGGCTGATTATTGTTGTATATTAAGTCATTTATTTCTGACTGGGTAAGGTGTGCCAATGCTGGTGATCTTAGTCTCTTAACTCTAAGAGTAATTGCAAATATAGATTCCTATTAAATAGTATAATTAAAAAAAAAAATGGATTGTAGACATTGTATTTTAATTTCAAGTATTGCTTGGACAAGCACCCAAATCCTAATGCATGCCATTTTGAAGCTGGTCTTGACAGGATTCTGCACTAATTGTTTCAAGGATTTGCACCGCTCTATTTCCCAATTTGAGATTCTGCCATTTTAAAGCGGGACTTTATTCTATTCCATGTGTGATTTATGTTGGTAGTTTGGGATGATCTTCGATTTCGGAGTAATTTTATTCAGTTTAACGTAGTTAATGTTGTGGTTTTCCAGGATGTCGATCTCAACCACTGCAGAATTGGAAAGTTAGAAGGATTTGATGTACTGAAGAAAGTGAAGGTGAGATTAGCTGACATATTAGTGCAGAAATAGAATGTAGAAATTGTTGATTCTTTTGTCACTTTTATGTATAGTAAGTGTTTACATCCTGTCAGTGCTGCTTCATGATATAATGGGAAAAATGTTCATGATTTCTGATTATAAAGTTCCCAAATGGACGCCTTTTGATTAATTTTTTTAAATCTAAGTTTTAGAATTTTTGTCATCCTTATATTTGTGTTTCCTCACCCAAACAATGTCTTGGTGTATTCCCTGGGAAACGTTCCTTTCATAGCAGTTTGCCAGTGGATATAGTTAGGGCATTGGCATGCTGGCTAATTTCTCATGAGGAATCGGGAGCAAATGCCAATCAACAAAGATATTTAACCCACAGTTTCCTGGGTCAGCTGATTTTTATTTCTCCGAGACCCCTTGTAATAGGTTGAAGCCATTAGTTCTGTGTTTTTTCCTGCACAACATAGCATTGTCTTCCAAAGCTCCATATCCATTTGGTCAACTACTAACGGTATTTCAGCTTGTGCTTTGATTTGAATAAAAATGCCACCTCTACCTTATCTTTGAAGTTTATCATTCTATCTTTTTCTGTGTATGAGAATTTGACAACTACAGGTATGCTCTTTAATATATTTGAAATGTATATCTGTACAAAGTTTATTGAGATTGTTCTTCAGCTGTCTTTCTTGCCTGTTGCTTTGTTTCTAGGATGCTATGACTGCCAACTTTTCATACATTCCTACTCGGCACTCTGTTTGAGATCAACATTTAAATATAATACAGTATTAACATTACATTAAGCCGTGCTTTATGATGTTTGCTGTTGACATCCTTTTTCGCTGTGTTCTGTGTATGTTACACATCACTGGTGCAGAAATGGGTTCCAAATTTGGATCTGTTGCTGTCTGTTTTGTTTAAACAGGTCATCGCTCAGGAATGCTGATTTATACCTTGAATATCCATCAATAGCCAGAAGCTGAAGTCGACTCAAGTCCAATAAAAAACACTCTGGAAAACTTTCCACGCAACAAGAATAAAGCAGCAATTTGATGTATAATTCAAGAAATATATCCCAATCTTTTTCCACCTCAAAATAGATATGGCTTTAAGGCCCACAAAATAGAGGTGTATTTGAAAAGAAAATGTGATGTGAAGTGTTGAGCTTGCAATGCAATTGTTATTGTAATGCTCATTATTGGATATCCTGGATTCATCATGGGGTGTTAAAGGTCTCTACATCCTTGAAGTTTAACTGAACTTTCCAAATTATACAGACTGCTTTTAAGTATCGTGAGAAGAAACCGTCTTTTAACTTGTGCTTTTAGTATGATGTGCTATAAACAGCATTACTGTGAAAGGGAACTACGCAGCTAACCACTCTGTAAATGAATGACCAACATTTAGCTTCAATTACTTTGGTATTAAATATAGAGACATATTGATAACCTGAAATGAAAACCAAATGCTGGAAATACTCAGCAGGTTAGGCAGTAACACTAGAGAGAAAAAATAGTTCAGGTCTTCAGAGGTTAACTGTTATGTCACTATCCCTTGATTAGAGGATATAGATTTGGGGCAAATCGCAGTTGAATAAATTATCTTCAGAGGATTCAGGAATAGATAATGACATGGGAACTTGTATAACGGTCGTTTGATCAAAAAATATGAAAGAACGTGGTTATTATTAGATGATGGAACTTGTATGATACAGAATCTGAAAAACTGCTTACTGCTGATTGAACCTCCTTCACTCAAACTAAGCATCAATAAAATCTGTTCTGAAAATAACTAAACAGAAGCAAAATTAGATATGTCACATGTTCAGTTCCAAAGGTATTCTATGCTGTACTGATCATAACTGAGAATGTGCCAACGCCTATTGTACCTCTTAAACATCTTCCATTCCTTTAATCTTCACTAGAATGATACAGTTGGGATTCAAACCATGGAAAGTTAGGGAAGCAGCATTAGAACAAGGTATTTATCCGAGCTCAGGAGTGAATTGCCTTTTTCACTGAAGTGCTTTGAAAAGGGTTGAAAGTGAGTATATTATGCAATGAAAAATAAGGTGTGAAATCTTGGAATTATAGATTAATATAGTTTGCGAATCTCAACTGTAGCTCGGTGACTGGCATTCTAGTCTTTGAGTCAGAAGGTTGCAGGTTCCATGCTGGAGTTGTAGTACAAAAGTCTAGATTGCCCGTTCAGTGCTACTAAGGCAGTCTGATACATTTGGAGGCGTTGTGGTAAGATTAACCTGTAAATGGAGCCCTGTTTTTCTGTCAGGTGTACACAAATGATTGCTTTGCATTATTTTGAGAAATAGCTGTGGCCTTATTACTAGCGTTTTGGTCAACGCATCTCTTGATCAGCACAGAAAAAGCAAATGCTGTTCATTATCACTTTGGCATGAAGTTGGCTGCCGGGTTCCTCCATTCCAAAAATTGGCTCCCATTAAAGTATTTCATTAGATTTTAGCTAGACAAAAATGCTGGAAAAACTCAGCGGGTGAGGCAGCATCTATGGAGCGAAGGAAATAGACGACGTTTTGGGTCGAACTGAAGAAGAATCTCTACCTTCGATTTTGTCTACCTTCGATTTTCCAACATCTGCAGTTCCTTCTTAATCATTAGATTTTAGGATAACTTGAGACAATGAACGGTGCAAAAAATATGAAAGTCCCTCACATGTCTTTTGTGCCATCCCATCTCTTTAACTGTGGATCATGCCATTTGTCTTTTGTGTTCAACATTGTATTTTAGTTTGCATGCAGTGGATACAAGTGATCTCTAGAATATAACACAAGTACTGTAAATATAATGTTGCCATTGGACAATCCATTGTTTGGAATGCCTTATAAGCTGCTTGTCTCTGGATTTATTCCAGGTGCTGTGCCTTCGCCAGAATCTTATCAAGGCAATTGAGAACCTAGACAAGCTGATAACTCTCCGAGAACTGGATCTCTATGACAACCAAATAAAAAAGATAGCAAATCTTCAAGAATTGAAGGACCTTGAGTAAGTATTAAGATATATTTGTTGTTGTAGGAATGCCATCATTTAGTCCAGTTCTCTGGCAAGAATGCAATAATTACCAATTGCCGAAGCTGCTTCTTTATTCGACATTGGTTGGAAAACAGTGAATAGTCATTACTGTTGAGATACAGCATGGAATCAGGCCCTTCTGCCCACAGATTCCATACCGACCATTCATCCGTTCACACTAGTTCTATAATATCACACTTTACCATCCACTCACACCACACTCGGGGCAATTTACAGTAGCCAATTAACCTCCAAGCCTGCACATCTTTGGGACGTGGGAGGAAATCGGAGCTCCCAGGGGAAACCCACCCAATCAAAGGGAGAACGTGCAAACTCCACACAGATACCACCCGCGATCAAGGTTAAACTCTGTCTCTGGCGCTGTGAGACAGCAGCAGCTTTACCAGCTGTGCCACTGTGATGCCCTTGTGCCGCTTGTCGTTGAAGTTGAAGGTTGATTAATTTCTCTAATACATCTTGGGGACACCCAGAGCAACTCCACATCCTAGGAAAGTCCCTTTTCACTAATAGCAGAAAACTTTTATTTGTACAGAAGAAAACCACTTTCTTCCAAATCAGTAATGATCAGTCACCAACAGCATTCATGCTGGCTTAATGTTTGTGTTACTCTTTCTCTCTCTCACATTTGGGGCATCAGCAGGTAAGTCTGTCTTGGCATTACACCCTGACATCTTTGTTGTGCTTTGGAGCTGAAGTTGCATGATTCCTTTTATTTCCATGTAGGGTTTTAGATCTCTCCTTCAATATAGTGCGGAAAATTGAAGCTCTTGAGGGCCTGAACAAAGTGAAGAAGCTCTTTCTTGTGAACAACAAAATTACAAAAATAGAAAACATTGGTCACATGGAACAATTGGAAATGTTAGAGCTGGGCTCAAATCGCATTCGGGTAAGTGAATGTTGAACCGGTCATTTGCATGATCTGATCCCCTGACATTTGGTCTCAGTACTCGAGAATGGCAGAACGTTTAATTAAGATGTACATGATCATCGCTGGTATTTAGATGGAGTAGATTGAAAGAGTTTATTTTATTAGTTGTTCAAGGATCAGTGGCACTGATATTAAATATTGGTAAAAGATACAAGGGAAAGGCAACCAAGTAGTTACTTTCTTTTGTATCCCAGTTATTTTTCTGATCAACCTTCCATGTGTGGCTTTGTCAAATGCATTGTTAAAATCTATGTTGAGTACATCAAAATTCACCCACATTTCTATGGAAGAGGAAAAATTATCTCTCAGTTGATTTGACCCTTCACCATACTCAAATGGTATGGTGAAGGATCCCATGCTTGAAACATTAAATGTTTATTTTTTTACAGATGCAGCCTGACTTGCTGAATGTTTCCAGCATTTTTGTTTTCATTTCAGATTTCCAGAATCTGCAGTAAAAAAAATATATATATTCTGCCCTTGATCCTGGAACCAGAGGTTGTAAAAAGTTGGCCTGGTTCCTTCCTTACCCTTGTTTTCTTTAACAGGCATAAGTGTCAAAGGCCTTGGTTAAATTAATGCAATACAGTATTTCCACACAATTATTGGATAGTATTCAAACATTGCTGGAGCTTTCCTGAGGAGAGGATGAAAAACTGTATCATGCCTTAATATTCTTTAGAAATTGGGTATTATACTGTTGCTTTTCAGAAATTATTTGAAATTGCTTAAAAAAGATTCCCAAAAACGTTATACTATAGTAGTTCATGCGTTGTGAATAAAGAGTATCAAGAGTATATTTAATTGTCATTTGGTCCCCTGGAGGTCCAAATGAAATGCCGTTTCTGCAGCCATATATTACACACAAATAGACCCAGACACAACATAATTACATTTTACATAAAATTCCATCACATAGCTGTGATTGTGAATAAAACTCTCTCCCCCGATGTCAGAGTCAAAGTCAAAGCCCCCGGCTGGCGATATTGTGGCCATTAAATACATGCCGGCCGTGTGGTGCGAGGTCACACACGGGCTTGCGTTAAGTGAGCGCTCGCAAAGTCCCGCAAGATGTAGGCCTCCGCTGCTCTTCGACCCCGCAACACGGGCGGGAGAAGTCGCCGTTGCAGGAGCCCCAAGCGGTCCCGTCCAGGGACTGATGCCGCCATCTTCACTCGCAGCCGCAGCCCACCAGCAGCAAACTCAGTCACGCTCCTGACCGTTCCACCCGCCGGTCTACTGACGAGGTGAGGGCACCTGAGTCCCCGGCTTCTTCTGTTGGATCTATCCTCGTTGGCCCCAACGACAGCTGAGACCCGACAGATCGGGGCTCCACAGGGATACATCTCTTTTTAACAAAAACTACATAAAAACACAGACAAAAAATAATAAAAACGCGGACAGGCTGCAGAGGCCGCTGCTGACCAGAGTCGCGCCGCCTACCTAAAGATAAAACTATCCCTTTAAAGCTCTGTTCCTTACAGGTTAAGTGAGAGCTTAAGCAAGGTCTCTGCTGCTGCTGTAGGACACACCCATGGACTGATGACGATCTTCACTCGCAAACACCCACCAAACTCAGTCACGTGACCGTTCCACCTCTACTGACGAGGGTTTGATCTATATGTGGCTCAACCACCAGATGGCGCCACAATACATCTCTTTTTTAATTAAGTGGTGATCATGTAAACTACCCTTTAAAGCTCTGTTCCTTACAGGATTGTGAATCAAGTGTTGATGTGGAAATTGAAACTTATGAAACCATATAAATTGCATAGCCACGTCTGAATGTGACAAGATAGGGAATAAAAATCAAAAACTGATATCAATGTGGTGGAGAGATGGCGGTGTGATTTTTAAAACTTTATTTTGACAGGTTGTGGAGAATATTGACAATCTGAAGAAACTTAACACTTTGTTTTTGGGTAAAAACAAAATAACAAAATTACAGAACTTGGATGGGCTGACGAATCTCACTGTTCTCAGTATACAGGTAATCATTGCACAATATAGTTAATATTGAAATGAATTCCTTTGACAGTCTCTATTCAGAGCAAAGTAACGCTTTGTTATTAAGTGGATAATGCTCAAACTCTGCCACTGTGATGCAGCTTGTTATTATAGTCATAGAGTTCTTATTACCTAAAAACATTAATAGCCTTTGCATATTCAAGGCATCAGCTTGTTTGATTAGTGAGGAAGAAGCTCACAAGTACTTTGTGCTTGAGAGCTTCATAATTTCAACTAGTCAAGCTCTTACTCTGCCATTTTGTACACACGGGTAACTTGTCAGGAGAGGAAATGAAATGTCTGTTTGAAGTCTGACAACATGAAGCAAAAGTTTAACAGTGATGTCCCAAGTACTTGAATGGAAAACGAAGCAGTTGTGGTGAGAACAAATATTGATGGATGTGTGTGTCAGACACAAGCTGACTAGAAATAAAGTTTTAGTAGCTGACCTACTGATTGCATATGTTAATGTACCTGTGTTGATGTTTTGATGCACCTTTTCTTCCAGAGCAATCGGTTGACAAAGATAGAGGGGATGCAAAGCCTGATCAATTTACAAGAGCTTTACATGAGTCACAATGGCATTGAGGTGATTGAGGGCTTGGAGAACAACGTGAGTCACAGACCCTCTGTTAGTGTTTACCTATGTCCTTCAAGGATTGAATTGAAATGTACTAAATCTTTGGTAAGATAAATACATGTTGCAGTGGGTAATAGTTTTTTACATTGTGCATTCTAATCACACTTGCATTTTTTTAATCTTAAATGTAAAGTAGTAGTAATTGTACATACACTATGACATTTTAATATTGAGTGTATTTTTTTTCCAATAAAACCTGCAAAAACTGAAAATACAGGAAAGATGGCACAGCAGTTAGTATCACTGCCTCACAACTTCAGTGACCTGGGTCCAATATTGACCTGTGGTGTTTTTAGTGCTCTCCCTGTGACTGTGTGGGTTTACCATCAAATGCTTTGGTTTCCTTCCACATCCCAAAGAGGGTGGCGACTGCCTGGAACGTGCTGCCAGGGGTAGGGGTGGAGGCAGACATGGTGGTGATATTTAAGAGAATTCTGATCGGCACAAGGATATACAGGGAATGGAAAGATACGGATCATGTGCAAGTTTGTCTTAGCATTATGCTTGCCACAGAAATTGTGGGCTGAAAGGCGAGGTCATGTGTTGTATTGTTCTATGTGCTGGTTAATAGCTGATTGTACATGGCCCCTCGTGATTTGGTGGGAGGAGGATTGCAGAGGTGGTTGATGGATGTGTAAAAGAACAGGTTACAGTAAATTAAGTGCCAAATGGGATAGATATGATTGCTCTTTGAATCATGGAGGGCTGAATAGTCTCCTTCTGAAGAAAATAGAAAAATGTGGAAAATATGAATTAATTTTTTCAAAAACTTGAATCTATAAGGTACTAAATTTAATATATAATATAGAATGATTCGGTTGTAACTGGGGTGAGGCTACTACCTATTTCTGATCAGTAGTTTAAGTTGTGATTAACTTTTAAGATTTCCCCATGCAATTGTGCACAAGGCTCTGGGTATAAAGTCTCCATCCAATTACTGATACTAGTAACATAGCATTGATCTGAGAATTTAGTGTATCAGTTATTTGAAATGGGTAAATTTGGAGTTCACTGAAATACTGTTATTGAACAAACCCACAAACGAGAACGAGAGGGATAAACGCTACCCATTAGGTTCCGCCAAACCTTACATGTCCATGTCCTGAATGGGAGCTTGGAAAACGTGGGGTATTTGTACTCCAGTGAAATTGATTGATTGATTGATTGATTGAAAGATACAGCATGGAAACAGGCCCTTCAATCCACGCTGACCATCGATCACCCCTTCACGCTAGTTCTGTTATCCCACTTTCATATCCACTCCTATACACACTAGGAGCAATTTACCAAGTGCGCCAATTAACCTACAAACCTGCATGTCTTTGGGATGTGGGAAGAAACCTGAGCACCCAGAGGAAATCCATGCAAGCAGACCCATGAGGGAGAACGTGCAAACTCCACACGGATAGCAGCCGAGGTCAAGATGAATGAATGAATACGTTTATTGGCCAAGTATGTACACATACAAGGAATTTACCTTGGTTCTCTGCTCGCAAGTAACAACACGACAAACAGTAAACCATTAAGAATAAAACTTAAAACATTAAGAATAAAACATTATAGTTTAAACATGTGAATGAAATAAAATACCAGAGACTCTGGTGCTATGAGGCATCAGCTCTACCAGCTGCGTTACTGTGCCGTCCATTGTTATGCAGATCTTGGCTCTGGCAACTTGAGATCAACACAGTTTTCTATTTTTACCACGCATTGGAGCGTGTAGTATGCTACTATCTCAGGATTCTACAGTGCTCTTTTAATGAGTAACCTCAGACATGTATGCTACTGGATAATTAAATAATCACTGCTTTTGAAAACATTTTCATGCCAAAGTGTCACAGTGTGTTGTGCATATTAGTTTTTTTTATGTAGTCAAAACAATTTGTTTTACTGTTATGTTGTAACTTAATTTACTGATTATGTTGTCTGTGAAAACTATAATAATCTAGTCCACATTGTGGAGATCATTACTCTTAGACTTTGAAGTTCATCTGCCGTTCCTATTTAATCTATTTTTCTGACCTCTCTTTTCAGAAAAAACTAACCACGTTGGATATAGCAAACAATCAGGTCAAGAAGATTGAAAATATCGGTCACCTCACAGAACTTCAGGAGTTTTGGGTAGGTTTATTAAAACAAATTTCTAATCTGAAATCCAGGCTTCAAGGTTATTTGTTCAGATTTATTTTTCAATTCTCGAGGAACAGATCCATCATTGAAATTATTTTTTATGCAATGGTATAATTTTAAATGAAAAAAAATGGTTAAAAGCTTGCAGCTAACCATTAGTGTTTAAAAAAAAAAAAATCAAATTGCTTGACCAAATGGTGTTGGGAAAATAATCAGAATTACCAAGACAGGTGATTAGAGTACCCAAGTACTCTATTTAAGTTGAATATAGTCAATTGGTGGTCTATCAAATAAATTGTTGAAAAAGATAGGTCCTGGAGTAACTCAGCGGACCAGGCAACATCTCATGTCATAAGTGATAGAAACAGAATTAGGCCATTTGGCCCATTGTCTACTCAGCAAATTTGTCAGGCAAGATCTCCCCTTCACAAAACTATGCTGACTTTGGCCTATTATATCATAAACGTCTAAGTACTCCGTAACCTCATCCATTATGATGGACTCTAAAATCTTACCAACCACTGAAGTCAGACTACAGTTTTCACTGGAGAATTATAGTTCTCTGGAGAACATGGATAGGTAACGTTTTGAGTCGGGACCCTTCTCAGTCGGAAGAGTCTAGAGCAGAATTGTCATTGATCCATGTTCTCCAGAAATGGTGCCTAACCTGCTGAGTTACTCTATCACTTTGTGTCTTTCTTTGTAAATCAGTATTTGCAGTAACTTGTTTCTAAAGAAGTTTCTGAAATGGGCTTGTGTGCCATAACATTTTGATTATCATGAAAGGCCTTTGAAGGAGAGGAGTGCGGCATTCAGGGAGTTCTTGGAAATTATTTTTAGGATGGGGCCTAGAGTCTATAGAGTGAAAGTACTGCTAGAGCGTGCAATTATTTTGGATGGAATGTAAGACTGGAGGAGATTGTTAACTTGAGAAAGCTGTGGGGGTATTTGAAAAGAGAATTATGTTTTTCTTACAAAAACATGTGCAGTTTAGTACGGGACAAAGTCAATGTCTTTGAGCTGACCAAGTGATAGCATATCAAAGATTGGAAAGAAGAACATAAGAATTTAGTTTAGGGATGATTTAAAAACATGGCTTGAGCAGTTTTAGGAACAGCAGAGGTAATTTGTGTCAATATTGCTGCTTAATATTGGCTCCCAATTAAACGGGATGCTCCTGTTTTATGGTTAAATTCAATATGACCATTACAGAGGAGTAAAGTTCAGAGGGGGGAAATCTTTGGGGAATCGGAAGATGAGCTTACATTTGGAGATATTTAACTATATTTAGATCGAATTTGAATGGAATGACAGTCTATCGGATGGGAACACTGAAAGATGGTGCAATAGAGATCATCAAACATTCGAGATAAGACCGACTTCTTGTTTGTAAACAAGATGGACAATTGTGTTACTGGCATCCTTCTGGGACATTAATCATTTCTTAACAATTTGAGTACTGTTTGTATTCTGTCCAATGTTGACCAGACAATTTCCTAGCTAGCTACTAATCTCCTTTCAATTCTTTGGCCAATAGGAATCTTTCATGGATTTGGGAAGTCCGGATAAGTAACTGTGAACTTTTTTCTGTTCTGACAGTGATTTCATAAAAGTTCTATCAGATTCATCAAGCATTATGCCTTAAAAATCAATACTTATTCTTTCTATGGCTTTAGAGTTTGTAGAGGCATTAATAGTGATATTTCAAAAATCACTAAATTGAGGAGTGGTTCCAGACGATTGGAAAATTACCAATATTACCCTGCTGTGCAAGAAGGGAGCAAATCAATATTGTGGGAACTATAGGCCGGTTAGTCTGACTTCAGTGGTTAGTAAGATTTTAGAGTCCATTATAAAGGATGAGGTTAAGGAGCACTTAGAAATTCATGATAAAATAGACCGAAGTCAACATGGTTTTGTGAAGGGGAGATCTTGCCTGACGAATCTGCTGGAATAAATAAAGAGTAGGACAGACAAAGGAGAGTCGGTGGATATCGTTTACCCAGATTTTCACAAAGTCTTTGATAAGGTGCCACACGTAAGGTTGCTAAGGAAGATGAGAACCCATGGTATCAAAGGGCAGATACTAGCATGGATAGCAGGTTGGCAGAAGACAAAGAGTGGCAATAAGGGGGGCTTTTTCTGGTTGGCTGCCAATGACTAGCAGAGTTCTGCAGGGGTCGATGCTTAGTCCGCTCCTCTTTGTGATATATATTAATGATTTGGATGAGAGGATTGAAGACTTTGTGATCAAGTTTACGGATGATACGAAAATAGGTGGAGGGGAAGGAAGTACAGAGAAAGCAGGGACACTGCAGAAGGACTTGGACAGGTTGGGAGAGTGGGCAGAGAAGTGGTAGATGGAATATAGTGTAACAAAGTGTGGAATCATGCATTTTGGTAGTAGGAATAAAGGCATAGACTATTTTCTAAATGGGGAGAGAATCCATAAATTGGAGGTGCAAAGGGACTTGAGGATGCTGGTGCAGGATTCCCAAAATGTTAATCTGCAAGTCAAATTGGTGGTAAAGAAGGCAAACGCAAACAGGGATGTATTGCTGAGGCTCTATAAAGCGCTGGTCAGGCCGCATTTGGAGTATTGTGAGCAATTTTGGGCACCGTATCTGAGGAAGGATGTGCAGGCCATGGAGGGTTCAGAGGAGGTTTATGAGAATTACCCCAGTGTGTTAATATATGATGAGCGTTTGACGGCACTGGGTCTGTACTCGCTGGGGTTTAGAAGAATTAGAAGGGACCTCATTGAAACATACTGAATAGTGAAAGGCTTGGATAGAGTGGATGTGTAGACGATGTTTCCATTAGTGGGAGAGTCTCAGATTAAGCGAGTTTGGTATTCCAACTGCGCATGCCCAGGTCATAGGTCACTCGCGATAAACATTTCCCGGCAGCTCAGTAGCTACGCATATACAGACACACAACCCATCCGCAGCCAGGATCGAATCCAGCGTTGCCGAACCGCCACTGGACACACAGAGGGTGGTGAATCTGTGGAATTCTTTGCCACAGAAGGCTGTGGAGACCAAGTCAATAGATATTTTTTAGGCAGAGATGGATAGATTCTTGATTAGCATGGGTGTCAGGGGTTATGGGGAGAAGTCAGGTGAATTAGGAGGGCGAGATAGATCAGCCATGATTGAATGGCATAGTACACCTGATGGTCTAATTCTTCTCCTATCACTTATGACCTGAATTTTTTATAGATTAATTATAAGCTCTGCAAACATTCGTTTTAGTTAGAGCAGATGGAAACATAAAGCATTTTCAATGTAAATGCATGTTTAACAAATCATGAGAACCTTACTAATGTATCAAGATTTTCCAAGATTCTCACTTTTAAATACCATAGAAACTATATGGTGCTCTGAGTTTGTTGCTGTGTGGTAGTGCTTGCTTCTGTTACTTTACATCAATGTTGTAAATCTAGGAAGGGCACGCAACATTAGTTCCCTCAGGATGTCTGGCTTGATATCCTCTTCCTGTAACACATTGCTGCAAAATAATGAACAAATATCCTGACTTGGCTACTATTTTTGTTTAATTTACAAATGACTGACACCAGTTTTATACGTCTCACAATGCTACTACTAAAATTGTAAGAGACCTTGTTGATTTCAGTATCCCAGGGAAAGTTCCCTTTCATGCATTCTTTCATTGTTGACCATTATTCTTTATAGGTTTGCTCATTCATCAGGAGCTGTGAGAAAGTCATACAGCATTGAAATAAGCTCCTCACAACTTTCCATCCGATCTATATCCTGCTGTAGTATTTAACAACCTTCCTCACTGCCCTCAACACCACCAATTTTTATGTTCATTCAATTCATTAATACAGAACATAAACAGCACAAGTTCCATCACCTATTTTTTCCATGTCGACAACATTTACTGCCTTACCTTCATCAATCTCCTTTGATAACTCGACATTACACATTTAACTGTTTTCATCTTTGAGGGCTATGTTCTTATCAGTGGCTGTTTTTTTTTGTCTTGCAATTTAATTCTTTTTGAGGGATTAACTATTCTGAATCATATTCTTTGAATACTTAATGCATTAAAAAAATTTAACATATTTGCCCAGTTTTCTGTGGCAGTCTTCTAGATCACCCTGATAAGCTTTAAATCCAGAATCATCATCACTGTACATAAAAATGCTGGAGAAACTCAGCGGGTGCAGCAGCATCTATGGAGCGAAGGAAATAGGCAACGTTTTGGGCCGAAACCCTTCTTCAGACCGGCAACGACTGGTTTCGGCCCAAAATGTTGCCTATTTCCTTCGCTCCATAGATGCTCCTGCACCCGCTGAGTTTCTCCGGCATTTTTGTGTACCTTCGATTTCCCAGCATCTGCAGTTCCTTCTTAAACTCATCATCACTCTTATGTTTCATATTTTCAAGCAATACCTTCAACTCAATTGTATTATTGAAAAGTAACAATTCAGACTCGTTCATCACTGATTACAGATTAGTTTGGTTAGTTCCTATACATTTTGGTGCAGGAAATAAATCTAAATATTATGATAGAGATTTAGAACATTTCTGACGGGAGGTATTCTGCTAATCTCAAGTTTTATAATAATTTAAATTTCCATTAAAAATAATGATTACTTAATTACTTTGTATATACTTTAAAAACATTTCAGCATGATCTTGATCAGTTGGGCACATGGGTTGAGGAATGGTTAATGTAGTTTAATACAGAGAAGTGCGAGATGTTCCATTCTGGGTGTGAATGGCGGGGCCCTGGAGAGGGAGTTGTATTACAGTTGCTGTCAGGGAGTCTTCACTCAAGATTTTCAAGTTTTGAGCCCTATTTTATGTCTTAATTCTACTTAATCTCCATAACCCACCTACATTCTCTCCACCATTGAAGTTTTTTTATCATTCATCACAGCGTGGAAGCAGGCCCTTTGGCTTACCGAGTCTGCGCCGCCAAACCATCACCTGAACAAGAGTTCTATCCTACACCCTCGTGACCATTTACTGAGGCCAATTAACCTACAAACCTGCACGGTTTTGGGATGTGGCGGAAAAACCCACACGGTCACAGGGAGAACATACAAACTCCATACAGACAGCACCCGCAGTCAGGATTGAACCCGAGTCTCTGACGCCGTAAGGCAGCAACTCTACCGTTGCGCTGCTGTGCTGCCCTCGAACCATTATGACGCTTCTCCTTCCACGATAGTGTCGTGCAGCATGCATACAAGGCATTCTCCCCATCCCATCCATGTTGACCTGTGGGCACCCATCAGTATTAATCAAATCTACCAGCACTTGCCCAATGGCCTTCTATGCCTGTGTGATTTTTAGGTGCTCATCCAGACTTTACAAAATGCTGCCAGTGATTCTGCATCCACTACTGTCTTGGGCTGGGTTTTTTAGGTACTCGGTCACTTGGATAAGGGGGCAGGTATGGAAGATACTCCTTGGATTTTCTCTTATCCTTCCTGAGTCTGGTATATTTTGCTCCCAATCCTGACTGTCTGATAGCTATGCCTCAGCAGTGGCTGCCACGTCACACCAGCTACATTTAGTCACACCAGGCTACATTTGTAGCAACAGTTCATTCATTTTATTCCTTGTAATCCTTAACTTTGTAAATGAACACCTATTTTTACCAGATACCCTACCTATTCTACTCTAAAGCTTTACTCACACATTTTTTCTTTTCCTGTTTTCTGACAGTTTTATGACTAATTTGTGCTTTTATTTTAATATACTTTTCCTCATGCCCCAAATGAATCAACACGGGTTAGTGTTAGAGGTACTGCTCAACGATAGGGAACCATCTGTGAATTCACTTGCTTCCTCCTGTGATAACTTTAAATTCATGAAGGAGGAATGATAATCCTCTGACTGTATTTGATTTTAAATTGCTGCCAACATCATTTACCTGCCTTGTGTTTGAACATTTCTTTCCGTTAAATTTGCAGATGAACGATAATTTAATTGATCAATGGAGTGACCTAGACGAGTTAAAGAATGCCAAGGAGCTACAGACGGTGTATCTTGAGGGCAACCCACTGCAAAAGGACCCACATTATCGGCGCAAAGTAATCTTGTCCCTTCCCACTGTGCGACAGATTGATGCAACCTTCATCCGATTCTGAAACTGGGAGCTCCTTCTCATGCCTGACTCATTTGGGGAAAGCTCCTCGTGTTTTATTTGACTGATACTCTAAAGGTATTTGATTAAAAAAAAAGATACTAAATTATAGCTAAACAATCCAATGCATGATTTTGTTATTGACTCCTTTTTGATGAATGTGCACCTGTGTTTTGATTGATTCATCTTGTATACTGCGGCCTTGCACAGTATCTAACCTGACCCATAACGTCATCCTTTGCTTGTGAGGAGGAAATGTGTCTGTGTTTGATCTTTTTTGTAAGGAATGAACATTAAAAGCACTGAAATGCCTGGACTTTACTAATTGTGCTGACTGCAATTCCGTAATAATTGAAGGTAGTAATCCACCTCGCCCTCTCACCAGAAGAGAGTTTACGGTTCATTTTGATGCATTGTTATTTGTTTCAAGTAGGACTTTATTCAGGTGCTTTGGAAAATAGAAAGCAGTGAATATGAATTACTGGTGATGTACCAGCAAGCTACAATTACTGCTGGGACTAGAATCGTCATTACAGAGAACTTATGGACAACAAACTCTATTGGAGCCCCCTCACAGTTCTGACGCATCAAGTTGAAAATGTTGGCGAAACAGTAAACTGGTAAAATATGCTCTGTGAACATTTCCATTCTCAGTGGTTGCACAGCTGAGTACCTGAGCGCAAAAGACAATATGAAGAGTTGGCTACTATCCTCCAGTGAAATAATCATTAAGTCCTCCTTTAGGATTCAACATCTGGAAAACCATCTTTGCTGCACTTGATATCAAGAAAGGCAGATTACTGCAAAAGCTATTGGCCCAGACAATGTTTTGACCATGGTGCTGAAGAATTGGGCATCAGATCTAGCTGGCCATTAGGTGGCCAACATGGGCATCTAATTCAGAATATTGCCCAGGTACGTTCTGTCCCCAAAACACAGGATAAATCTAATTCAGTCTAGCCAATTGTTAGTCTCTTCTCAGACATCAGGAAAATAAAACATTTTCAACAATATTATTATGTGGTACATGCCAATTCGCTTGCTGTCCTGAACATGTCAACAGCACTTGGTTCCAGATTTAATTATAACCTTGGCATACGCATGGTTAAAGTAACTGTGTTCATGAGTTGGTCAAGAGTGAACACCCTTGAAATGAATGCAATGTTTGACCATGTCACAATAATGCCTTTTTTAAATATAGGAGTCCTTGTTCATGGTATACTTAAACAAAGGAAGATGATTGTGTTTATTGTTGGAACAAATTGTACCAGCCCAGACTTAAGACTGACCAACCTCACATGTTCCCTCAATGACTTTCATCCATTATGAGGCCACGTGAGATGTTGATTGTACAGTATTCAGTTCAATTCTTCGGTTAAAGAATGTTTTCCTTTGCACCAAGACCTAGACAATGTTGGGACTGCTGCCTTGCAATAACATTGCAGGATGTAGATTTCATTGAAACATTTTTGAAAGTGTAAATGCATAGTATGTAAAATCAAACCAAGTATATTTCTTTCTACCACATAATCATTTAAAGCAAGTCATTGAGTGATAAATGTGGATGTAATGAATAATTGCTACATTTTAATGCAAAGTAAAACAAACACAGAATGGCCCTTTGAACCTATTAATCAATTGACAATCATGGATCTGTCATGATCTAGTCATTGTGGAATCTCTGAAGCATTTTATTCATAGAGAAATGCATTTGCATTAAACCTTATAAACATGCACACAGATTACAAGGCATGTCTATCAGAAACTCTGAATGCACTGTGCACAGGCTTGATAGTTGGGCAATATTGGCAATCATTTCCAAAGATTTCATTCAAGCTTGGTTGATAAGTGGCAAGAGACATTTGTTTGTCACAAACAATATATTAACCACCTCCATCAACAAAAAATCTACCGAAAAAATTCAGTTTTAAATTTGGGTTTTGATAAAAGCATACATGTAGAACCATGGTTTTGGCTGATTGAACGGACCACAATGTGAAAACAGTCACAATTGTTGAGTGTGAATGTTTTTCTGTGCCTGAGTATAAGCTGCCTCAGCCCAGTCCACAGCCATGTTGGACTGTATAACATTACAATTAGATCTGAAAACTCAGAGGTTGATGGAGTTTAAAGAATCAAATTGCGCAGCGTGAAAGTAGCCCATTCAACCCTTCAAATATGTGCTGACTCTTTCAAAAAATAGTTATTCTCACTCGATGCTTTTCTTCTAGCCTAAGCATTTTGTTTTTTCTTTCAGGTACCGAGTTTTGTTTTGTTTTTTGAAAGTCAAATTTGACACACTCCAGCACGGTTTTATCACGATTAAATCTTTTTTTTCTTTTTGCCAGTTGCCTTCAAAGGTGTTGCAAAATATTGCAGTTTATGTTGGGCCTCATTATGGCCGTGGAAGAGGCCATGCACAGACAAATCGGATTGGGACTGGGCTTGCAATGAGAATTAAAGGACTTGCAACAGGAAGGTCAGGATCACCCCTGCGGATGAGGCACAGTACTCCACAAAGCGTTCATCCAATCTGCATTTGATTTCTCCAATGTAGAGAGGGCCACATTTTGAACACTGAATGCAGAAGCTAGATTGGAACAAGCGCAAGTGAGCCGCTGTTTCAGCAGTAATGATTGTTTCCACCTTGGACGTTAGGAAGGGGGTGAACAGGTATTGCATCTCCCATGGTTGCATCAAAAGGTGTCATGGGACAGGGCGTGGTGGATGGGGGCAGAAAAATCGGCTAGGGAGTTGAGAAATGAATGTTCGCTGTGAAATGCAGAAAGCAGAGGAGAGGAAGATGTGACAGGAATCACGTTGGAGATGTTGGAAATCATGAAGGACAATACATCGAATGCGAAGGCTGGTTGTGTGGAAAGTCAGTATCAGGGGAACCCTACCTATAATTCTGCCCCAGGGAACAGGTGGTGTGGTAAGGGGGTGGGGGGGGGTAACTGAAGGATGGAAAATCTGACAGGTACAGGCAATTATGTTGTGATGAGGTGGGGAGGTGACACAGAATAGAGTCCAAGACTATGTATTGTATCGTCCTTAGCCTTCAACTAACTTTAGCTCTTAGTCCAGCAATAATTTTCATTTACTTCCAACTTTTCACGTCGTAACCTTCTTATCTCCACCAGTCCCACAAAGCTCTTGAATCCCAGTGTCCTTCAGTTTAGTAAATCTCTTAAGCCATCTAGTTTCCATTCAACATCACCGGCAATCGGTTATGGTTGTCCTGGTGGGTCATTTATGTTGATTTTGAGATGGCTGAATACGCCGATCCTGAAGGCACATACTTTATTGCAGAGGGATGTGCAAGTGGTATTTCCTCCAGAGAACCCTGTGTATGACATCTTCTAAAGTGGGTAGACCAGTCCACAGACTGCCACCATATGCTCCTTGACAGAAACAGATTTGGGTCCAACAGCATGGACTCCACAACGGTTGCAATTCTCTCTGCTACAGCCTTCTGCATTTTCAGTTATCGTGGTGTTCCACCTGGTCAGCTACTGTCCTCTGCTTGTTTCACCATTGATGTCATCTTCTTGGGCCATGCTTTGTGAGGAACCTCCCCTTCATCTGCCCACCTTGGGTGATCATGCCAAGAACATAGCCAAAGCTGGTTTAGCTCTCAGGATCTTAGGCACAGACATGCTTCTTTCGTACAATAAAATGGTGACCCTTGAAGAAGTTTCCACTATCCTATCACAGATGGCTGTGGTTCATTCTCTATAGCTTTCTGCCTACGAAGCACTTTGCGATTCTAATATCTTGTCCTAATATTTTCTAATGCTGCTCAGTATCAATGTTTGCTGGCAAACACTCCAGTAAATTGATTGAAGGCATTTCACTATGAAAAGGATTTTAGGCAAATATGTTTCTGAGTTGTATTTCAGTCATGTTATGTCTCATCTCTTATTTTTACTTTGTTCCACTTTGTTTCTATTAGCCTTTGTTTAAAGAATTGGCTCCCAGCATCGCTCCTAGCTTGAATTTTAATGTGCCTCCTGCCAGAGGAAATTGCTTTTTCTGTATCCACCCTTTCAGACCATTAGCTGCGTCAAAACACTTCAATTAAATCACAACAATCTTCCACAGTGACGGGTGGTGAGAGGCAATGCCTGTCTTAAAATTATAGAAGACTTTTTGAGACTATGAGCATGTTAAATGCACTCTCTCTCTCTCGCTCTGCATTGAAGCTAGAATAAAGGGACAGTGATGATGACACATTTTCAAGTAAGTTATTGTTCTCTCTTTATCCTTCAACTTTACCATAAGTATGGGTCTGTTGATAATTACACACCAGAAGAGTGCATTGTTGAACTAAGAGTTGGGCCAACAGTTGTTAGGTTTTTGAAAACGGGCACCTCACAGCCTGTGTGTGACACAGTTTCAGTGCAGAGCTCAGCAGGTTAAGCTGACTGGTGACCAAGATCGGAGTCCATGGTGGGCAAGCCTGGGCCTTCCGGACAGATCCTCCGCCCTTGGTGAGTGAGTCCTCGGTCCGCGGCGATGTGCCGGGCCTGCAGGTGGGCTTGGCCCCGACTTACCGGGATACTCCCGGTCCATGGCTTGGCTTCATGGAAGCAAGCGGGGTGATGGTGGACGGTTTTCTTTTTTGGACTGGAGGCCTGTGAGGAGTGGTGTGCATCAGGGATCGGTGTTGGGCCCATTGGTGTCTGGTTTATATCAACGATTTGGATGAGAATGTGCAAGACATGATTAGTAAGTTTGCAAATGATACAAAGGTGGATGGTATAGATAGTGAAGATGATTATCACAAATTGCAGCAGGATGTAGATCAGTTCGGCAGGTGGGTTGAGGAATGGTTAACGGAGTTTAATACAGATAAGAGCGAGGTGTTGTAAAATCAGGGCAGGACCTTCACAATGGCAGGTCTCTGGGGAATGTTGTAGAGCAGACGGCTCTAGGAGTATGTATTGTACATAATGGTAACGACGTCACGGTGGCGCAGCAGTAGAGTTGCTGCCTAAAGGGCCTGTCCCACGAGCATGCGACTCCATGCGGCAAACGCAACCCAACGTGGACGCTTGAGCCGTACGGCCTCGCTGGGCCGGTCCCACTTCGATCGCCGGAACCGTATGGAGTTGTGCGGAGCTGGTCCCGACATCGCGCGGGGCTCTGAAAAACTGACCGTGTTCAAAAGTTCCGCGCTGCAACGGCCTGCCGGCCCGCAGCCGCCTCGACGCCGTACGCACCGCCTCGATGCCGTACGTCACGCGCGAACTTCCCGCGGACTTCGCGCGAACTTCATGTCACTCATTCTACCTCCGCGCGGCCCCCGCTTCTGGTTTGGTCGCGCTTGCCGCATTGTGGGACAGGCCCTTTAGGTCACGCTTGCCGCATTGAGTCGCATGCTCGTGGGACCGGCCCTTTACAGTGAATGCAGCGCCGGACACCCGGGTTTGATCCCGACTACGGGTGCTGTCTGTACAGAGTTTGTACGTTCTCCCAGTGACCTGCGTGGGTTTTCTCGCTTTGCTCCCACACTCCAAAGACATACAGGTTTGTAGGTTAATTGGTTTGGTAAATGTAAAAATTGTCCCTAGTGGGTGTAGGACAGTGTTAATGTGCGGGGATCGCTGGTCGGCGTGGACCCGGTGGGCCGATGGACCTCTATCCGCGCTGTATCTCTAAACTAAATTGTAACTTTAAGAACTGAGTAGTAGAATGTTATGATTTGTGTTGTGATATATTCTATATCTTATCAGTCTCGTGAATATGTGTGAGTATGCGCAGTGTATTTTTGCAAAATAAAGAATATCCACACTGGCAAAACCATGTACTGAAAACCTGTGCTTGTTTCTATCTACATGCTGATGCTGTAATATCTGACAATATCTGACAATGACATAGAAGCAATGGCAAACAAATGTAGCAGCTGTCAGAGTTGTAGAAGTAGGCCTTCCCAGACTCCTTTGCAAACATGGTCTTGGCCTACTCGACCTTTCCAGAGGGTTCATGTGGATTTTTGTGAACACAGGAATAATAATTTTCTTGTTTTGGTAGATAGTCATTCAAAGTGGATTGAAGTGGTACATATGGGTACAAACACAACAGAAAGAACAATAGACGCATTGTAGTCTATCTTTGCCAGTCGTGGATTACCTGAAGAGCTTGTCTCTGACAACGGCCCCCAATTTCAGGCTGCACTGTTCCAAACTTTCATGAAGCTAAATGATATCAAGCATACCTTAGTGCCAACTTACCATCCGGCATCAAATGGAGCAGCCGAAAGGACAGTCAGGAGAGTCAAAGGAGCTCTCAAGAAACAAGTTCTTGAAGGGAATTCAAAATACAGCATGTCACAGTGGCTAGCTAATTTCTTACTGAAATAGCGTACCACGCCACAATCTACCACATGGTATACGCCAGCTGAACTGCATGAAAAGAAGGCTCAGAACAAGACCGAGTTTGGTTCTACCTAACCTATCTCCTAAGGTTGAACGCAAACAATCTGATCAGAAATGTAATTATGGTGGAAGTCAAAAAGAACGTAGGTTTAATACACATGATCAGGTTTGTGTTCTCAGCCCCCCTTACAAAGCAAACAAATGGGAGGTGGGAACAGTAGTTGACGTGTGTGGTACCAGGAGGTACTTGGTAGAAATTGGAGGACATGTTAGAAGTGTGCACATAAACCATATGATCCCAGCAAGGGGAATGGCACAAGAGCAAAGCATAGACGAAGAAGCAGATCTGTCAGACTTTGGTATTATTCCAAGTTCAGATGTAAGAGCAGAATCTCCAAAGAAAGTAGAGACAAAGGTAAATGATCCTGAACTTGACTCTCCTTTAGAACCACAACCTGACACTCATCACTCGTCAGGAGATTTATAAACACGTTTTGTGATCTCATTTCTCTGACCCTAGCACAAAATACTAGAATGATGTTTAAGCTGTTCCCAGAAACAGTGTGAGTTTATTTTTGCAAAATAAAGAAAATTAAGTTGAAAACCTTTGTCAACTGGCCGCAAGAACAGGATGTGTAGGCTGGTCTGCTTTTCACAAGGCTGGAAAAATATGGACCACTGAATATGACAAAGTCGAGAAATAGATCACCCATCCCTGGTGTCCCGGACCAGAATCTTTGGTTTGCATGTCTTCCTTTGCATGTAGATGTTAGGGGTGGGCCACATTTGGAGTATTGTGGGTTATATGAAAGGTGGGGGGTACGAAGATGATGAGAATATATTACAGCTACACAGTTCAGTGGATGAAGGGTGGCTTTCAATGTTGGCTTTACACACAGTAGAGGAACACTGAGGGACAACTTTTTTAAAGCAAAAGGTGGTGGATATCCACGGTGGTAGTTGAGGTACCAATTGCATTTTAATGGATAAGAAAGGTTTAGAAGGATTCCTTTGGCTGGCTGCCTGAATGACTCTGACCCTATAACTGTCTACCATTGTAACAGGTCAACTGGAGGTTGCTCATCCCCATCTGGATGGATCTGTTGGGCATCCTCCAAATAAAGCAGCTATGTCTGGTTGGGCATGTGGCTTTTCCCAACCATTAATTTTTTGGCCATATTATGCCCCACCTAATCATCCTCCTCTACGTCTAAATCCTGATGCCCCACCTAATCACCTCCAAAAACCCGAAGCCCCCCCCCCCCCCCTTGCTTTCCCTTGAGAGAAAACGGAGGAGATAGATATTATACGGGTAACTTAGCAAAAGCTCTTTGAATCACATTTCTAAATCCAATTCAATAAATAAAGTTCTCCCATGACCTCGCGCGCTTCGTGCGACGTGCATGAAGAGCGATGGCGCGGTGATTGTGTAATAACTACACAATAAAGACCTTTTTTAGCCCAAAAAAATTATTTACTCAAAATAACATCTGAAACATAAACTACATATGTTTACCTGATGGAAAATCCAAAAAAATTAAAATCGAAACTTTGGACCCAGACCTCCTCAGTCGCGCTCAATTGCCCCCCTTAAAAATCAAATTGCCCCCCTGTGGGGCGTATGCCCCATGTTGGGAACCACTGGTCTAGGGGGATATAGGCACTGCATATCTGAGTTGGAGTGCATGGGGTTGACCAAGATGGTCATATAGCTAAAAGAGTTTAAAATATTGATGATAGGGTTGCAGACTATAATTATATTCTCTGGATGCAAGTTTAAGTTTATTATTGTTGTGTGTACCAAAGTAAAATGAAAAGCTTTGTTTTGCATACAACCGAAATGAATTAAATAATGCAGTAGCCGAATATAATCAAGCAAAACTTGAGTACAATGGGTCGAATAAAGGGGAAGAACAGAGTGCAGACACTAATTGTCAGCATAAGAGTTGCAGAGAAAAAGACCAATATCCGCAATGAAGTAGATTGAAGAATCGGGACTGTTTGCAAGCTTACGGAACGGCTATTTGGAGGGGAGTCTGCTCTGTGGGATGGTTTGGGCTATATCCACAACTCTCTGCAATTTCTTGCCATCCTGATCGCTTTTCCAAACTAAGCTGCAATGCAACCAGACAATGTGCTTTTTATAATACATCGTAGAAGTTTGTAAAGGTCATTGAAGACATGACAAATGTCCTCAGTCTCCTGGGGGCATTCAAGGCATTGGTATGGGATGGTACTTTGTTTCTCACATGTACGAAGGTACAGTGAAATTCAATTTTGTATACAGTTCAGCAGATGTATTACTATGCTTAAGCACTTTGATACATCTTAGATAAGTATCTCAGATACAGTACAAATGTATAGCAGTAGTATGCTGAGAGAGTGTACGGAGCAGCCAATTTGCCACCATTTTCAAGTCCCAGTTGTTGTAAGTGCAGGTTCCTCTCCTGACCATGAAGGTCCATTGGCCTGGTGGTGATGCAGGGTCAGCCTGGCTAAGCGTAAACATTAGTGTCCGTCGCTACTCCATCAAAGCAGGCTGTGCGTGATCCACGTGCTCGGCTTCTTGAAGCAGCGCCCGGTCCAGCCGTGCCTCAGGCTGTTGCAGGGCCTCCAGCGGCCCACTCCACCATCGAGCACTGCACTGCCTCCCAGCTCAGTCATCTTCCCGACCCTCCATCTGACTACTTCCATTCTAGGCAGGCGAGCTGGGCCTTCTAGATGGGTTCCCAGTCTGCGGGACAGATCCTCGATCCACCATCTGCGGAGGACGAGTCCTCAGTCTCCAGCAGGTGAGCTGGGCTTTCTGTATGGGTCCTCTTTCCTTAATCCATGGTGGTTGAGCTGGGCCTTCCAAGTGGATCCTCGGTCTTCTGCCTGCAGTGGACAATCTGGGTTTGCTGGTGGGTATGTCCAGGGCTCGCCAGGATACTCCCGCCACATTCTAATCTGTTAATTCAATCTGGTTGGTACAGAACAAGATCATTGGTAATGTTATCACCGAGTGAATGGAAGCCCGCAAACATTTCACGTTGGCTGAATTACTCCAGCACTCCTGAAGTTAATAACTAGCTCCTTTATCTTGCTGACATTGAGTGAGAGTCTGTTGACCTGACACCCTGTCACAAAGCTCTCTTTCTCCCTCCTGTACTCCGTCTCCTAACTGCAGTGAATCAATTCTGTTTGGGAAATAGAAAATTGCTGGAGAGACCAGAACTATCAGGGGCCTTTCCCACTTGGTGATTTTTTCTGCAACTGCCGGCGTCATTGACTGACATATCAGAGTCGCCGAAAGATCCAAATCCAACAGCGACAAGCATTTCAAATTCCAACAGCGACAAAAAAAAAATTGCAACTCGTGAGGAAACACCGCGCATTAATACGTCGTCACGCCGCGACTTTTTCGGTGACCTGATATGCCAGTAAATGATGCCGGCAGTCGCCGAAAAAATCGCCAAGTGGGACAGGCCCTTCAGGCATAAGCAGACTTAAAAAAAAAAACTAATTCCTCAACTGCCATCGTAGAATTTCTACGTGTTTGTTTTAAACAGTAAAGCTGACCTGCTGTGGGTGCTGGTAACATTAACTTTCTAAAAAGGAGGCAGCATCTGTGAAATAATAAACAATTTGAGTTTTGGGGTTGCAGCCCTTCTTAAGTGCTGGGAAGATGGGAGATCAAAGAGAATAGATCTGATAGGGTGAGAATAAATAATTCAGCAGTTAGAGTAGCAATTAGAGTTGCATTGCCTCTTTGGAAGGTATTGTTCAGCAAAGTTGTGGGGCATGGCTAACATGTAAAAGAAAAAGAACAATTGAGCCAAATTGATTTCAGACCGAGATGGCCAGGTCTGATATTGACCATATATCAGAATATGGTCTGAGTTATCCAAAGTTGGAGAATGTCATTCTGAGTGCAAATGGCAGCAACTTGCCCAGACAGATGATAAGGTCTTGGTGCTCAACCTTGCTTTGGTCCTGTTTGCAATAGGGCAGAAGTCCACAAACAGAAATTTGGTCTGGGAGTGGGATGAAGAATTAAAATGGCGGACAACGGAAGCTCTGGTTTGTTCCTGCAGAATGAATGCAGTTACACCATGAAACAAGCATCCAGTCTGCCTTTGGTTTTACCCGCCACAGATATTCCATTTGTTCAGTTAATAAAAAATAATTGTATTTCCTTTTTTCCCCATTTCTGGCAAGAGTCTCAGATATGCAATGATAACTGTTCCTCTTTCTGCAGATGCTGTCTGACCTGCTGCATTTCTATTTTAATCAGTACAACTACAACAACCAGGTGTGGCACTGTGTTGCAGCAGTATAGTTGGTGCCTTACTGCACCAGAGACCTGGAATCAATTCTAACTACAGGTGCGCTCTGTGCAGAGTTTGTACGTTCAGCTTGTGACCGCGTGGGGTTTCTCCGAGTGCTGGTTTCCTCCCACACTCCAAAGATATGCAGGTTTGTAGGTTAATTGACTTCTGTAAATTGTCCCTAGTGAGTACGATAGAATTAGTGTCGGAGCAGACTTGTTAGAAACATAGAAACATAGAAATTAGGTGCAGGAGTAGGCCATTCGGCCCTTCGAGCCTGCACCGCCATTCAATATGATCATGGCTGATCATCCAACTCAGTATCCCGTACCTGCCTTCTCTCCATACCCCCTGATCCCCTTAGCCACAAGGGCCACATCTAACTCCCTCTTAAATATAGCCAATGAACTGGCCTCAACTACCCTCTGTGGCAGAGAGTTCCAGAGATTCACCACTCTCTGTGTGAAAAAAGTTCTTCTCATCTCGTTTTTCAAGGATTTCCCCCTTATCCTTAAGCTGTGACCCCTTGTCCTGGACTTCCCTGACATCGGGAACAATCTTCCTGCATCTAGCCTGTCCAGCCCCTTAAGAATTTTGTAAGTTTCTATAAGATCCCCTCTCAATCTTCTAAATTCTAGAGAGTATAAACCAAGTCTATCCAGTCTTTCTTCATAAGACAGTCCTGACATCCCAGGAATCAGTCTGGTGAACCATCTCTGCACTCCCTCTATGGCAATAATGTCCTTCCTCAGATTTGGAGACCAAAACTGTACACAATACTCCAGGTGTGGTCTCACCAAGACCCTGTACAAATGCAGTAGAACCTCCCTGCTCCTATACTCAAATCCTTTTGCAATGAAAGCTAACATACCATTCGCTTTCTTTACTGCCTGCTGCACCTGCATGCCTACCTTCAATGACTGGTGTACCATGACACCCAGGTCTCGCTGCATCTCCCCCTTTCCCAATCGGCCACCATTTAGATAATAGTCTGCTTTCCCGTTTTTTTTGCCACCAAAATGGATAACCTCACATTTATCCACATTATACTGCATCTGCCAAACATTTGCCCACTCACCCAGCCTATCCAAGTCACCTTGCAGTCTCCTAGCATCCTCCTCACAGCTAACACTGCCCCCCAGCTTAGTGTCATCCGCAAACTTGGAGATATTGCCTTCAATTCCCTCATCCAGATCATTAATATATATTGTAAATAGCTGGGGTCCCAGCACTGAGCCTTGCGGTACCCCACTAGTCACTGCCTGCCATTGTGAAAAGGACCCGTTTACTCCTACTCTTTGCTTCCTGTTTGCCAGCCAGTTCTCTATCCACATCAATACTGAACCTCCAATTGTTGGGCTGGAGTGCCTGTTTCCATGCTGTACCTCTCAACTAAATTGCAGTTATTTTAAATGTTCAAACCTGGATACTAATCCTTTAATCCATGTTACTATATGATAGCCTATTACAGTCTGTAAACCACACAACTAAAGTAAAATAAATTAAGGGATGCATAAAAAAATTAGGTAAATGCAAGAGAAAGAAAAAGAAGGATATGCAGATAGGATTGGGTACATTGGGCGGGTGACATTTTGTTTGGTACACAAGCAGTATAATATCATCTGAGCCATTACCCTATTTCCATACTATAAATTCTCTGCATTCATTTCGAGGATATGTCTCGTGGAGAGCCTGGCTGTTTCATCAAATATCAAATGTAGTAGACTACAGTCATCAAGAAAGTGGTGCTTGTTTAATGTGAGTAAATGAAAGGGAGGTATAATATAGCATGTCAAGGTTATATCTCTTGGGTCATTAAATATATGGTATAGGATGTGGTGTATGGTATAGGAAATTGTAAACGTTTTACCAACAGCACCGGCCATAATAATAATAAGAATTGTACAGTAATAGAGATACTATAATGCCGCCAGTGTGACATAGGTCACCCAGTCAAATGGCTGAGAAAGCCCTTGTGGTAGAGAAGTTACTTTTAACCAGTATTCCTAAATAAAGTTTGTATATTCTGGGTTGCATGATGGGAGGGAGGAGGAGGTCCTTCAGTCTGTCAAAGATCGTTCACCCTGGAAGAATGCTCCATGTACAGTTACACATGACTCCAATAAAACCGACTCAAATAAACGTGATTGATTCTTCGATCTGTAAAAAGCTTCTGAAGAAAGTAGAAACAAGGAATTGCAGATGCTGGTTCTTGTGTCTTTCCTTTGGAAAAAGGTATCTTGTTTTGAAAACCTCTGAGTATCAATTCCTGTTCAGGGTGGATCTGTCAGTGGCTGTGACGAAAAACAATGCTCCTGTCAGTGTCAGATTCTGCCGCAGGATGTACTCCACCCATGCCTTGAGCCCTATAGATTCCTCCTGATGAAACTCGATCTCTACAGGCAAATAAAATGAAGCACATTTACGTGATGTGATACCCCATTGTACAGGATAAAAGGATGTCATCTGGTGGCTTTTCCCCAAGGTATATATTAATTATTTTTCTTGTTTGTGTGAATGCAGAAACCAAATTTCGTTTGAACCTCAATGAAATTCAAATGACAACAAATAAATTGTATCATTGTACCAATTCATGAACCCAAGTCTTGCAACAGAGAGAGTGTGCTGGCTAAAAAATATGGGACAAGATTCAGCAGGTTCCCAATATTTGCAAACAGCTGTGAAAAAAATGAGGACTAGAAGCCTTGTCAATCCTATACCGTTGGGAAATGTGGTGCTTTCAAATGTTAAGTAGAGTATGGTATTTACAGGGAAATAGTACCACACCTCCACAGCTTGAGATCCAATTGTCCTTAACTTTTCTTTCCCTGCAGTTTGCATCTCCGCCCGGTTGGGTGGTAACTCACTAATTAGCAACACTGGACCCAGTCAACCAACAACACAGATTCCATTAACAAGCAAGCAGAGAACTTTACCGACCTGTAATCCTCAAAACCCGACAACTGACGATGAGGAAACCTGTACAATCTAGCAATGGAGGAACTTTGGCCTCTGGTAGCACAGAAACCAGCAGTGCAGCCAACTGAGGAACCATGGCAGTCAACAACGGAGGACTCTTATTAACTAGATCAGCCATGATTGAATGGCGGAGTAGACTTGATGGGCCGAATGGCCTAATTCTACTCCTATCACTTATGACCTTATGACATTAATTAGTTGATGTGATGAGGACTTGCTAACTCTGCTGCAATTACTGTCCATTTCTAACAAAGGAGATGATTAAGATTGAACCAGATTGATTGGTTTGGGATCACAAATAGGAACATAGCAGGAGAAGCCAGCTTTAGCATTCAGTGTGATCTTGACTGATTCCCCAATTTTCCTTCCCCCCCCCACCCCAATTCTCTTCTCATCTTCAGCGATTTCGCTTTCATTGATCTTCATCATCGGCGATCACTTGATTATGGTTGTCGTCCTTTTCTGTAGGTTTTGCGATGGTTGTAGAGGCTGATCCTGGGCCCCGACACTATTGCAGAGGGATGAGCAGAGTGGTATTCCCTCCAGAGGACCCTGTGCGAAACAACTTTTAAAGTGGGTAGACCAGCCTACACACTGCTACTGCACGTTCATTTAGAGATAGACATGGGTCTAACAGCATGGACCACAATAGTTGCAAGTCTCCCTGTTGCAGCTTTCTTTCACTTTTTCAGCCATTGTGATGTTCCACATGGCCTGCTACCAACCTCTGCCTGTTTCAACATTGAGGTCATCTTCTTGGTCCAAGCTTGGTCAGGAACCTCCCCTTCACTTGTCCACTTTGGGTGACCCTGCCAGGAACGTAGCTCCAGATGGTTTAGCTCTCAGGATCTTAGGCACAGACCAGCTTCTCCAGCGCAATAAGATGGTGACCCTCGAAGAAGTTTCAACTATCCTATCACTGATGGCCATGATTCATTCTCTACCTTTCAGCCTCCTAAGCACCTTTTTGGCCACGATTCTAGTATCCTGTCCTTTTATTTTCTAACGTCGCTTGGTGTCAAATTTTGCTGGTAATCACTCCTTAAAGTGCCCGAGAGCATTTCACTATGAAAATGTTTTTTTGGCAAATATGCTTCTGAGTTGCCTTTCAGTCATGTCATTTCTCACGTCTCTTATTTTTACTTCATTCCACCTCTGAGTTTCTCTTGGTTTTTGTTTAAATAAACCATTCCCAGCATCACCCCTAGCTTGAATTTTAATCTGCCTTCGGCCAGAGAAAATAGCTTCTTTTGTATCCACCCTTTCAAACCATTAACCATGTCAAAACATTTCAATTAAATCACAACAATATTCCATAGTGAGAGGCAAGGCCTGACTAACTATTGAAGACTTTTTGAGATTATGATTAAATTAAATTATGATTTTGAGATTTGTTAAATGCACGGACAATCAATTGCTACAGGGAAATTCGAATAAAGGGAAGCAGCAGTGATGCTGACACACCTTTCAAGTGAGTTATTGATCTCTCTTTATCCTTCAATTCTGTGCCCTAAGTATGCATCTGTGTTAATGATTACACACCAGGAGGATGCACTGTTGTTGAACTAAAAGAGTTGGGCCAACATTGCTGATAAGCTTTTGCAATCTGACACATCACAGCCTGCTTGGGGCACAGCCTCACTGCAGAGCTCAACAGGTTAAACTGACTATCCACTGATATGCTCGCTGAGAGGCAGATTCTGAGCTTGTAAATTGTACCCAGCAGAGTAGAAGCAGCCTCAACAAATTGTGGAGAGAATTTGTCAAGGTAAGAATCATTACTTATATTACTTATATTCGAGTATTTCGAATATTGAAACATATACTCAGGATGTTATTGGTAATAAGAAATATGTTGTTCAGCTTTTACGCTCATAAACGGTTGAGCTTTTAGCACCACGTTGTGATCTTGTCTCTGTATGAAGCACAAATTAAGTTTCCCTGTCCCCAGAAACTGCATTTTAGTTTAATTTAAGTCCTTAGTTAAATGAAGAAGAAACAGGATGTTGGCTGTAATGTTTTCATAAGGTTGGACAAAATATGGACTACTGTATTTGCACAGTAAATACATTTAGTGGGACCATAAACTGTGTCTTATTTTGCATGTAGATTGGAGGAGGGAGGGGAGGGGGTGAGGGGTGGAGTGGGAATGACAGTGAATCGAGAATATACTACAGCTGGAAGGTTCTGATTGGATTTGAATGTTGGTTTTACAGAAACACTGGGCTCCACCATGTACCTACTGCATTAGTTGGTTCCTTTGTCTGTTAGAATATTACTGCCATTGTAACAGGTGGTTGCTCATCTCCATCCAAATGGACCTGTCGGCATCCTCCAAATAAAGCAGCATAGGCCTGGGGCTCTGGGGACTGACTGCATGTATGTGAGTTGGAGTGAGTATGGTTGACCAAAATGGTTCCAGAGCTAAGTGAGTTTAAAATATTAATGATGGGTTGCAGACGAGAATTATATTTTCTTAAATGTAGGTTTATTATTGTCATTGAGTATCAAGGTAAAGTAAAATGTTTTGTTTTGCTTGCCATCCAATCAAATCAGATAATACTATGCATGAATATAATTGAGCAAAACTCAGGTACAATAGGTAGAGAAAAGAGAAAGATACAGAGTGCAGAATATTATTCTCGGATTTGTAGCATAACAGTCCCAGGGGAAAAGGTCAATATCTGCAATGAAATAGATTGAAGAATGGGACTGTACCCTAGCTTAAGGAAGGACTGTTCAGAAGCCTGATAAGCCAGAGGGAGGGGGGAATTGTTCCTCAGTCTGGTGATGTGTGCTTTCAAACTTCTGTATCTCCTGCTCTACAGGAGTGTGGAGTAGAGGAATAACCGGGGTGAGAAAGGTCCATAATTATGTTGTTTGCTTTCCTGAGGCGTAAATTGATGGAGTCATTGGAGGGGAGTCTGGTCTGTGGGATGGATTGGGCTATATCCACAGCTCCCTACAATTTCTTGCGGTCCTGTTTACTTTTCCCAAACTAATCTGTTTTGCAACCAGACAGTGTGCTTTCTACGAAACATCTGTAGAGGATTGTGAATCATTGAAGACATGATCAATCTCCTCGGTCTCCTAAGGTAGTAGAGGCATTAATGCGCCTTCTCATCTGTTGTTTCAGTCTGCTTGGTGCTGAACACATCATTGGTAATGTTATCACCAAGGAACTGGAAGCCGTTAACCATTTCATGTTGGTTGAGTGGGGCATGTACTCCACCACGCTTCCTGAAGTTAATAACTAGCTCCTTCATCTTGCTGACATTGAGTGAGAGTCTGTTGCCCTGACATCGTGTTACTAAGCTCTCCAACTCTTTCCTGTAACCGTCTGAAGAAGGGTTTCGGCCCGAAACGTTGCCTATTTCCTTCGGTCTGAAGAAGGGTTTCGGCCCGAAACGTTGCCTATTTCCTTCGCTCCATAGATGCTGCTGCACCCGCTGAGTTTCTCCAGCTTTTTTGTGTAACCTTCTTTCCTGTAACCTGTCTTGCCATTGTTTGATCATCCAGCCCACCATAGCGGTGTCAGTTGCAAACTTGTTACAACAGAATTTGGCCGCACAGTCATGAGTGTATAGGGAGTATAGTAAGGGCTGAGAATGCATCTTGGCGGGGCACTGATGTTGAGAATTATTGTGGAGGATGTGTTGTTGCTTATCCTCACTGATTGTGTTCTATGGGTCAGAACGTCAAGGATCCAGTGGCAGAGAGGAATGCTGACCCCTAGGTCCAGGAGTTTGCAGATTAGTTTGGATGGGATTATGGTGTCAAAAGCAGAGCTAAAATCGATAAATAGGAGTCTGACGTCTGTGTCATTGCTGCCTAGGTGTACCAGAGATTACTTTAGGGCCAGGGAAATGGTATTTGTTGTGAATCTATTGTTATGATAGGCAAACTGCAGTGAATCAAGTTGGATTGGGAAATAGAAAATTGCAGGAGACCAAAACTGAGTGCCTAAAGCAGAAGGCTGTTGTTCATAATCAGATTATTTTTTAATTAAATATTCCTCAACCGCCAAAGTAGAATTTATATGTGATTTTTTTTTTAATCAATGAAGCTGGGCTGTAATAGAAAAAAGATGATGCTGGAATCACTGAGCAGGTGAGGCAGAATATGTGAAATAAGAAACTATATACCATATGTTTCAGGTTTGAGATCCTTCACCAGTGCTGGATGAGACGTTTTCAATAGCAAGGAAGATGGGAGATAAAGATGTGAGATAAAGTGAGAATAAATGAAGATTAATTCAGCAGTTAGAGTAGCAATTATAATCGCATTGTTTCTTTGTAATGTATTGTTAATAGCAAAGTTGTGGGGCATGGCTAACAAGTAAAACTATACAGAAAAAGAAAAACTGTGCCAAAATAATTTCAGACAGAGATGGCCAGTTCTGATCTTGACAGAAAGAAGCAATGGGTTATCTAAAGTTGGAGAATGTGATACAAAGTGCAAAAGGCAGCAACATGCCCAGACATTAGAGGAGTCTTGCTGCTCAAACATGTGTTGGTCTGTTTGCAATAGTGCAGAAGTTTACAAACAGAAAGTTGGACTGGGAGTGGGATGGAGAATTAAAATGGCGGACAACGGAAGCTCAGGGTTGTTCCTGCAGAATGAATGCAGGTACACAACAAAACAACCATCCAGTCTGCCTTTGGTTTCACCTGTCACAGATATTCCGTTTGTTCTGTTGAATAAAAAATAAACTTGTATTTCCCTCTTTATCGTGTGTCCCTCTGATCAGAGTGTCTCTGGTCTGAAAGTATAACTTTCTTTTTCTCAGTTGGTGGCTGACCTGTTTTTTTTAGTACTACAGCAATTGTAGTTTTTTTGATATTCAACCCTGGATACTAATCCTTTAATCCATGCTACTATATGATAGCCTATCACAGACTGTAAACCTCACCATATCAGTAAATACATTGTGCATGAGAAAATTAGGTAAATGCAAGAGAAAGATAAAGAAGGATATGCAGATAGGAGCTGGGTGGGTGATATTTTGTTTGGCAAACATGCAGCATCTGATGTCATCTGAGTCAATGGTCTTTTTTTGTGATGCAAATTCTCTGCATTAATTTAGAGGATATGTGACTCATAAAAAGGGACTCAGCTGTTTCATCAAATATCAAACTTGGTAGAGTACAGTTATGAAGAAAGTAGTGCTTGTTTCATTTGAGTAAATGAAAGAGGCATAATATGGCATGCCAAGGTTACATATCATGGGTCATTAAAGATATGGTAGAGGACGTGGCTCCTGCAGTTACAAACTTTACCAGGGTTCCTATGGCCAGAGTAAGAAGAAGAATAATAGTATGATATTGAACATACTATAATTAGCAATGTTACAAAATGTTGAGATTTAAAAAATCAAGTCTGCAATTTATCCCATCAGATAAAGCATAACAATAAGTTTAATTTGACACCTAATTCACTTTCATATCTCAAGTAATAAAAAAGTTATGGCCATTTTCATACTCGGAAATTAGCATCTTGTTCCCTATTGATTTTCTATGGACATAACAAAAAAGCTGTGATCGTGGACAGTCAAAGGCCCATAACCTTCTTAAAAATTAAGAGAACTGAATGAATTTTTCAGTTATCATAGATTGAAGCATTCTGAAACAAATATAAAATAATCTTACTTGGATGACCTGAAATTAAAGCATATAATTATTTAGTTACCCAATTGTAGCTAATTTCAAACGTCAATTACTAGTCTAAACATCTATCCATTTCTTAGTAAATGATTAACATTTTTAGATAGCCTAAGTGTCCAAATAATATTCACAAATAATTCACAATAAAACATGATTTTTAAATCTCATTTACATCAATTTATAGGCCAAATGGAAGGAATTTAGTGTTCATTTGTTGTAAATTAAAGTCAATTTAAATCGGCTTTCTAATGGGTTCCTGTGAACGCGCTGGTTTAGAACGTTCACATTGCGCTGGATTTGTGCCCTCAAGTGCCCAGAAAAATAACAATGTGTTGTAGGTCACCAAGTCAAATTGATGAGAAAGGCCTCATGGTAGAAGAATGATGTTTAACAGATATTCCTAAATAAAGTTTCACAGCCCTAAGTCTTGTGATAGAGAGAGCGTGTTGGCTAAATAAATATTGGACAAAGCCTGCGGCAGATGTTCCAGTTCTTGTAAACAGCTGTGCAAACATGGGGACTAGAAATTAGGGACTGTCAATCTTATGTTTTAATGGGAAATGTGGTGCTTGTTAATTTAGGGAGAGTATGGTATTAACCAACAACACAGATTCCATTAAAAGACAAGCAGAGAACCTTACTGACGTGTAATACTCAAACCTTGCCAATTGACGATGAAGAAAGCTGTACAATGTAGCAATGAAGGTACCTTGGTCCCCGGCCACACCAGAACCAGCAGTGCAGCCATCTAAGGAACCATGCCAATCAACAATAGAGGTCTCTTTTTTACTAATTAGTTGATAGGATGCGGGCTTGCTTGCTGCGCTGCAATTACTGTCCATTTCTAATTGTCCCTGACTAAGGAGACAGTTAAGATTGAACCAGATTGATAGGGCATAAAATAAGACCAGGAGACGGTACTTCAGACTTGCAAGCCAGATGTAGCATTTGGTGTAACCTTGACTGATCATCCTCGTCAATTGCCCATTTCAGGTAACTGTCACATCATTCTCTTCTTCTGATTGATCCAAATCCTCTCATGTTTACTTTTCTCCCCTATTGATAGGTGGATACATTTGAGGGGGAGGGGCTGAAAGGCAAATAGATGGAATAAATGACAAAGGCTAGATGTGAAAAGGAGACAAAAGGGTATCAGCTAAGGAAAGGAGGAGCAAAATCTAAAGCAGGAGGTAATGATTTGGATGGAATGGCATGGGTGAGGGGAATGGTATCGTATAAAGGAGAAATATGGGACTTGGGGATATGAGACAAGCACACAGAAGAGATGAAAGAATGGTAAATGCTATCATCAGGTCTGCCTCCATCACCATCCCGGCAGCGCGTTTCTGGCACCCATCACTCTCCGTGTAAAATAAACTTAATCCACACATCTCCTTTAAACTTTTCTCTTTGACTTTAAAGCAGTACCCTCTAGTCTCTGACATTTCCAACCGAGGAAAGAGGTTCTAACTATCTGCCCGAGCTATTCTTGTTACAGTATTGTATACTTCTATGGGGTCTCTGTCAACCTGGAGAAAAAGGGAAGTGTTACAATTTGGAATACTTTGCACAGTTTTGGCCCACTTCTTATTGAAATCATTTATTAACATTGGAGCAGCCCAAAATACATTTGTTAGGCTTATTCCTGGGATGACAGGGGTGGCCAATCACGAGGAAATGTAGAAATCAGATCAATATTCTTTGGTGTTTAGAAGAATGAAGGAAGTTATTGGAAAACATGAAATCCTAAGAGGGCATGACCATGTAGTCATTGAAATAACACCCATAGTGGAGAATCGTGAGCAAGCGGACATAGTTACAAGATTAGGAAGAAGTCATTTACAATTGAGGTGTGTAGGGACTCTCTCAGATGGTGGTGATTCTCTGGAATTCTCTACCCCAGAGGGTTATGGAGGGTAGATCACTGGGGCATGCAAACAGGAGGTAGATAAATGATTGAAAGCTCAGGGAACTGATCATTTACATGAATAGTAAGCTTGACAGCTTGTCAAACAGGCTTCTCTACCCTCTCCAACATATTTATACATTAGATGCAAATAACTAGAGGTGATAGGTTTATAGTAAGAGGTTTAAAGAAGATACAAGGAAGAGTTTTTTTCAACAAGAGCGTGGTTGGAATCTGGAACATACTGCCTGTTCTAGGTAGAGGAGAGAAAGACGCTCCAAATAATTAAGTATCTGGATGAATCAATAAACAATAGGTGCAGGAGTAGGCCATTCGGCCCTTCGAGCCAGCACCGTCATTCAATGTAATCATCCCCAATCAGTACTCCGTTCCTGCCTTCTCCCCATATCCCCTGACTACGCTATCTTTAAGAGCCCTATCTAGCTCTCTCTTGAAAGCATCCCGAGAAACGGCCTCCACTGCCCTCTGAGGCAGAGAATTCCACAGACTCACAACTCTCTGTGAGAAAAAGTGCTTCCTCGTCTCTGTTCTAAATGGCTTACCCATTATTCTTAAACTGTGGCCCCTGGTTCCAGACTCTCCCCCGGGAACATGTTTCCTGCCTCTAGCGTGTCCAAACCTTTAATAATCTTATGTGTTTCAATAAGATCCCCTCTCATCCTAAATTCCAGAGTATACAAGCCCAGCCTCTCCATTCTCTCAGCATATGACAGTCCCGCCATCCCGGCAACTAACCTTGTAAACCTACGCTGCACTCCCTCAATAGCAAGAATGTCCTTCCTCAAATTTGGGGACCAAAACTGCACACAATACCCCAGGCGTGGTCTCACTAAATCATTGACGCATATTGTAAATAGCTGCGGTCCCAGCACCGAGTGTTGCGGTACCCCACTAGTCACTGCCTGCCATTCTGAAAGGGACCCTGTTTATCCCTACTCTTTGTTTTCTGACTGCCAACTAATTTTCTATCCATGTCAGCACTCTACCCCCAATACCATGTGCCCTAATTTTCCCACTAATCTCCTATGCGGGACCTTATCAAATGCTTTCTGAAAGTCCAGGTACACTACATCCACTGGCTCTCCATTTTCCTAGTTACATCCTCAAAAAATTCCAGAAGATTAGTCAAGCATGATTTCCCTTTCGTAAATCCATGCTGACTCGGACCGATCCTGTTACTGCTATTCAAATGTGCCGCTATTTCATCTTTTATAATTGACTCCAGCATCTTCCCCACCACCAATGTCAGGCTAACTGGTCTATAATTCCCTGTTTTCTCTATCCCGCCTTTCCTAAAAAGTGGGATAACGTTAGCTACCCTCCAATCCACAGGAACTGATCCTGAATCTACAGAATATTGGAAAATGATCACCAATGCATCCACGATTTCTAGAGCTACTTCCTTAAGTACCCTGGGGGATGCAGACCATCAGCCTTCAGTCCCATCAGTGTACCCAACCCAATTTCCTGCCTAATGTAGATTTCCTTCAGTTCCTCTGTCACCCCAGATCCTCTGGCCACTAGTATATCAGGAAGATTGTTTGTGTCCTCCTTAGTGAAGATGGATCCAAAGTACCTGTTCAACTCATCTGCCATTTCCTTGTTCCCCATAATAAATTCATCTTTTTCGGTCTTCAAGGGTCCAACTTTGGTCTTAACTATTTTTTTTCCTTTTCACATACCTCAAGAAGCTTTTACTATCCTGCTTTATATTCTTGGCCAGCTTACCTTCCTAATTCATCTTTTCTCCCCGTATTGTCTTTTTAGTTATCTTCTGTTGATCTTTAAACATTACCCAATCCTCTTGCTTCCTGCTCATCTTTGCTCTGCTGTACTTCTTCTCTTTTATTTTTATACTGTCCTTGACTTCCCTTGTCAGCCACGGTCGCCTCTTACTCCCCTTGGAATCTTTCTTCCTGTTTGGAATGAACTGATCCTGCACCTTTTGTATTATTCCTAGAAATACCTGCCATTGTTGTTCCACTGTCATCCCTGCTAGGGTATCTTTCCAGTCAACTTTGGCCAGATCCTCCCTCATGGCTCCATAGTCCCCTTTATTCAACTGTAACACCAACACCTCCGATTTACCCTTCTCCCTCTCCAATTGTAGATTAAACGTGACCACATTATGGTCACTCCATCCTAATGGCTCCTAAACCTCAAGTTCCTTTATCAAATCCGGTTCATTACATAACACTAAATCCAGAATTGCTTTCTCCCTGGTAGGCTCCAATACAAGCTGCTCTAAGAATCCATCATGGAGGCACTCCACAAACTTCCTTTCTTGGGGTTCAGTACCAACCTGATTTTCCCAGTCTACCTGCATGTTGAAATCTCCCATAACAACCGTAGCATTACCTTTACTACATGCCAATTTTAACTCCTAATTCAACTTGCACCCTATATCCAGGCTACTGTTTGGGGGCCTGTAGATAAGTCCCATTAGGGTATTTATACCCTTACAATTCCTTAGTTCTATCCATACTGACTCCACATCTCCTGTTTCAATGTCACCCCTTGCAAAGGACTGAATTTCATTCCTCATCAACAGCTAACCCACCCCCTCTGCCCACCTGTCTGTCTTTTCAATAGGAGGGATACCCTTGAATATTCAGTTCCCAGCCCTGGCCCTCTTGCAGCCATGTCTCTGTAATTCCCACAACATCATACTTGCCAATTTCTAACTGAGCCTCAAGCTCGTCCACTTTATTTCTTATACTTCGCGCATTCATGTACAACACTTTGACCTCGGTATTCACCTCCCCTCTTGCACTGCTCGCAATTGGCCCTGACCTTATTCTCTTATCCCTTTTCAAACTTTCTTTCCCATTAATTCGGGAGTCTTTTGTAACTTTTCCTGTAATCACTTCCCCTTCAACTCCATCTTCATACTCCCAATTTGTCAATCCCTCCCCCCCACTATTTAGTTTAAACCCGCACATGTAGCTCTAGCAAACCTGCCTGCCAGAACGTTGGTCCCCCTCCAATCACCAGATTAATTTCCTGCCCAAATTTGTTGAATATGTGTGAAACAAAGGTTTAGAGGGACCTCAGCCTGTTCTTTTACCATAGATGGTGACAGCGATAAAAATGGTGCTCAGCTGCACAGGTGTCAGCGGTATTTGTGAACTGATGGTGAAACTTAATTGTAGGAACTAAACAACCCATATTGCTGGAACCGTGCCAACTGGAAATTATGGAATATTGCCAAAGGGTGTAAGCTTGCCAACCGCCAACAATCAAAGACTCTGTCAAAATACAATGGAGGAGTGTCTACAACTGCCAACCAAGAAGTCTTGGCAGAAAACAACAGAACGCCCTCATCAAGCAAGGCCAGAATTGAAGAGTCAGCAATAGACATAACTCATCAATATTCCTCAAAATTACCATTGAAGATCAGCAAAAGGCAGGAAGGAGTTTTACCAACATCATTCAAGGGATCTTGCCTCGGGGCTCTGGAACAACCACCCAACCAGCAAAGCACAACTCGCATCTTCTACAATGAAGCTCACCTAAGGGTCAATGGAGGAAGCCCTTTAAACTTCTCAATTGGCAACATCATCCATTTTTGTTGGTTATTTGCATTTGGAAAGATTGCTCCATGATTGGTTGGCGAGGTACCACAATTACTGACTGATGGGATTTTCCTATTGCTGGTTGACAAGGTTCTACCATTACAGTTGCCACAATTACTCCATTGGGGATTTGCAATAGTGCTCCATTGACACTCGGCTCTGTCATCAGTTGACAAAACCTCTCTGTTGACAATGCAAGTGAACTCGCGTATCTTTATTTATTTATCATTTTCTGGCACATGGGCATTGCTGACAAGTAGTGAATTCATTTCCCATTCCTAATGGCTATTGAGCAGGTAGTTGTGAGTTGCCTTCTTGTAATACCTCCAGTGCTCAGTGGTGTTGGATGGCGAGTTCCAGGGTTTAGATGAAGTGACAATGAAGGGCCAGTGATATATTTTCAAGCTAGGATGGCATGTAGTTTGAAGGAACCTGCAGATGGCAGTTTTCCTCTGTCTCCCTTGTTTCTTCCTGTTGCAGGGTTTGGAAGGGGATGGCTGGATAGTCAAGGCAATACAGATGGAACACAATGTAGGCACGATGTATGGGAAGTGGAAGGAGGCAGTGGTTGATGAACTGCCATTGCTGTTAAATCCTGGATGGTAGAAACACGGAACTGCAGATGCTGGCTTACAAAAAAAAAAGGCACCAAATGCTGGATTAACTCAGTGGGTCAGGCAGCATGTCTGAAGAACATTGATATATGGCGTTTTGGGTCAGGACCCTTCTTCAGGCTGAGCCTGGATAGCGTTGAGAATGATTAGAGCTGAGCTCATCTATGTAAGCAGAGTTCCATCACATTGCTGCCTTGTGCCTGGTAGATGAGAGAACGCCTTTGGAAGTGAGTCACCTCACCACACGATATCTGCCCTCTGACCTATTCTTGTAACTACAGTATTAATGGTGGCTGGTTGCTAAATGTAATGGATGAATGATTAATTAATTTGTTTTGTGGGAAATTGTGAAAATTAAAGATAAGGCTATTCAGAGAAATCAAGAAATATGTCATTACAGGTAGGTAAACGCGTAGAGTTTTTTGTGTATGTGCAAGTGTTAATGATTGCATTTAAAAGTGTTAATATATGCATAAGTGCCTCATGCCAATGTGATGATGCGTATGTAGCTCTGTAATTTAAGTGTAAACATTGATAAATATATATTTTAGAATGTTTTTAAAATTTGTTCATATGGGCTGTGTGAATGAATTAAGATAAGACAGAAGGGAAAAGGAAGGCAATGTCTGCAGAGAATTCCCTCAAGTGGATTTTTATTTTTTTCCTAAACAGGGACATAATTGGGTACGAATTTCAAAAAATTATTCTAATCCACAAACGTCATGTTGAAACGGAAAGGCAGTAAAGAGGATGATACCATTAATCTCATTGTGGCCAACGAAGAGAAGAGTGACAATTATGGAAGTTTGGCCAAAGAGGATGAGGATGAGGACTGGGATGATACTGACGATGAAACCTCAGACGACACGCTGGAGGAGGTGGGCATTGTTGATTTATTTACGCTCCTACTCATCTACATTCAGTTCCCAGTCATCTTTGGCAGTAAATTAAATGAGTTGATAATTTAACTTTACTTGTTTCTGACCTTGGATTTACTGTATAATCTATTTCACCAACGTAGATATAAATCTGATTAGCACTTATTTCCTCAAATTTCATAGCTGGTTTCATATTTATTCTACACCTCCTGGGTGCTTGCTTGTATGGCAAATAATACAAAATGGATTTTTATTTGCTTTAAGATCATTTACCTGCAGTATTAATTGGTGAAGGTATTGGAACCCTAGCTCATCTTTATCTATATACTTTTAAAACTCTGTGTGTGTTTGTGTGTGTGTGTGTGTATGTCATTTTGCCTTTGAAACGTATTTCCTCGAAAACCAGAGGCAAAAACGCAAAGATCTTTACATATTTCGGTAGTGATTGAACATAATTTCAGAAATCAACTCCTCTCTAAATTTGGTCAATTATTTCCCCAGATTTTTAATAAAGTTGTTCACAAAACTCACTTAAAAAAAAAAAATTGCCGCTTGCCTGCTGCTGACATCACAATGCTCACATGCCCACCCATCGAGGCCCACCTGCCTCCTGGCCACGCCCCCCGCCGCTGTGGATTAATGCTGTCAACACTACTGTCAACGTGCATGCATAGCTTTCCACGAGGTACGTCCGCCCCCCCCGTCCCCCCCGTTCTTCAAAAGGCGCAGAAAGACGGAGAAAGTTCTGCAGCAAAGATTCTACAGATAAGCTATAGGATATTTGTTCTGCAGATGTCCGGGTCAGCAGCGCCTCACGCGCTGAACCTTCTCCTCATTGTCGGCACAGCTCGTGAAGCCCCGCCCCTTCCATCCCCCGCCCACCTGCGCGCTCATTCCAGCTGTGGGTTTCCAGAGAGTCAGAGACCCCTCCCCCCCCCTTCCACCCCTACTCATCTCACCTCCTCTCCCCTCCTCCCTCCCTCTTCTCCAGGGTGGGGCCGACCGTCTGTCCCCCCCCCCCCTCCCCCCCCCGTTTTTGCCCTGCTGGGTGTCACCTTAGCGGAAGCCACGATGCGCTTACCTTAGCGGAATCCTCAGATTGGCTGGTCCCCCCCCCGCTGCCCTTTTCATTCTCCTCAGATCCGTCCCCCCTCGAGCTCTCCACCCCCCCCCCCCCCTCTCTCTCTCCCTCCCCCTCTCCCCCCCCCCTCTCCCTCTCTCCCCCCCTCTCTCCCTCCCCCCTCCCCCTCCTCTCTCTCCCCCCTCTCTCTCCTCCCCTCTCTCTCTCCCTCCCCCTCCCCTCTCTCTCTCTCTCCCCTCCTCTCTCTCTCCCTCCCTCTCTCTCTCTCCCCCTCTCTCTCTCCCCCTCTCTCTCTCCCCCCCTCTCTCCCCCCCCCTCTCTCTCTCCCCCCTCTCCCCCCCTCTCTCTCTCCCCCCTCTCTCTCCCCCCTCTCCCCTCTCTCCCCCTCTCTCTCTCTCCCCCTCTCTCTCTCCCCCTCTCTCTCCCCCCTCTCTCTCCCCCCTCTCTCCCCCTCTCCCCCCTCTCTCTCCCCCCCCTCTCTCTCTCCCCCCCTCTCCCCTCTCCCCCCCCCCCCCCTCTCTCCCCCCCTCCCTCTCTCCCCCCCCCTCCCCCCCCCCCCCCCCCCCCCTCCCCCCCCCCCCTCTCCCCCCCCTCCCCCTCCCCTAAACCCCGTTCCCCCCTCCCCTAAACCTCCTCCTCCCCCCGCCCACCTGCCCCTCCACCCCTAAACCCCCTACCCCCCTCCCCTAAACCTCCCTCCCCTCCTCATCCCCCCCTCCACCCCTCCCTACCCCTTCCCCCCACCCCTCCCCTCCCCCCTCCACTCCCCTCCCCTCCCCCTCCCTTCCCCCCCTCTCCCCTTCCCTTCCCACCCCCACCCTCCCACCTCTCAGCCCCCCTCTCTCCCTCCCCCCTCTCTCCTCCCCTCTCTCTCCTCCCATCTCTCTCTCCCCCCCCCCTCCATCTCTCTCTCGTCCCCTCCTCCCCCCCCCCCCCCCCCCCCCTCACCCACCCTCCCTCTCCCCCTCCCCTCCACACCCCCCTCTCCCTTCTGTCTCTGCCTCTCTCTCTATCTCTCCCATTCTCTCTCTGCCCTCACTCTCTACCCCCCCTCTCCCTATACACCTCTGTGAGTTGGGGGCTATGCGCCAGTGGATTGGGCGGTGGGGTAAAAGGAGCAAATTAATAATATTAATATAATATCAATGGGGGTAGATAGTGTGTGTGTGGGGGTGGTTAGTGTGTGTGATGCCGCATGTCACTATCCCCCCCCCCCCGCAACCGCGTGTTGGGGGAACAGACCCAACGGGTCTGCACTTGGTCTAGTATTTATTAAACATCCAAGTTCAAATGAATGCAGCATGGTTTGTCAAAGAAGGATTTTGATGTTATGTCTGGAGATAATGCTCTCCTTTGTCAGGCATAAGTAGGTGCCATGGAAGATTTGGACTAATGTCTGGCAAATGCCGTTTAGTTAAAATGGAGTACTGTATAATTGCTACATGCTCAATGTTTATACATTTTTCAGAGAAAAATGTTAAGAAGAGAAAATATGATCCAGGACTCCTTGCTCCAATATACATGATTAACTGTCTGAAGTAATAATAATAATAATAATCATAATAATAATAATAATAATAATAATAATAATACATTTTATTTATGGGCGCCTTTCAAGAGTCTCAAGGACACCTTACAAAAATTTAGCAGGTAGAGGAAAAACATGTAAGGGGAATGAAATAAATAGTAGAAACATGACTAGTACACAAAGTAAAGACAGAATACAATTCAAAACACAATATGAGGCAATTAATGCACAGATGAAAAGGGAGGGGGACGTGGGGCTAAGGATGGGCAGAGGTGAAGAGATGGGTCTTGAGGCGGGACTGGAAGATGGTGAGGGACACGGAATTGTGGATCAGTTGGAGGAGGGAGTTCCAGAGCCTGGGAGCTGCCCTGGAGAAGGCTCTGTCCCCAAAACTGCGGAGGTTGGACGTGGATGGAGAGGAGACCGGCTGATGTGGATCTGAGGGACCGTGAGGGTTGGTAGGGGGAGAGGAGGTCAGTGAGATATGTGGGGGCCAGATGGTGGAGGGCTTTGTAGGTGAGGATCAGGATTTTGTAGGCGATCCGGTGGGAGATGGGAAGCCAGTGAAGTTGTTTGAGGACTGGAGTGATGTGATGCCAGGATTTGGTGTGGGTGATGAGTCGGGCGGCTGTGTTCTGGACCAGTTGGAGTCGGTTGATGTAGGTGGAGCTGATGCCAAGGAGAAGTGAGTTGCAATAGTCCAGTCGGGAGGAGATGAAGGCATGGATGAGTCTTTCAGCAGCGGGAGGTGTGAGAGAGGGTCTGAGATTGGCGATGTTGCGGAGATGAAAGAAGGAGGTTTTAATGACATGGCGGATGTGAGGCTCAAGGGAGAGGGTGGAATCAAAGATCACGCCAAGGTTGCGGGCCTTGGGAGATGGGGAGACAGTGGTGCCGTCGATGGTGAGAGTGGGGTGATTGATTTTGCTGAGTGTGGCTTTTGAGCCTATGAGGAGGAATTCTGTCTTATCGCTGTTGAGTTTGAGGAAGTTATGTTGCATCCAGGTTTTTATAGCTGACAAACAGGAGTTGATATGGGAGAGGGGGGGGTTGTGGGGGGATTTGGTGCCGAGGTAGATCTGGGTGTCATCAGCGTAACAGTGGAAGTCCAGGTTGAAGTGGCGGAGTATCTGACCAAGGGGGAGGATGTAGATGATGAAGAGGAGGGGGCCGAGTACGGAGCCTTGGGGAACGCCTTGAGTGGCTGTGGCTGTAACAGAGGTGTGGTTGTGGAGAGAGATGAAATGGGATCTGTTGGAAAGGTAGGAACGGAGCCAGCTGAGTGCAGAGCCTTCAATGCCGAGGTCCTTGAGTCTGGTGAGCAGGATGTTATGGTTCACTGTATCGAAGGCTGCGCTCAGGTCGAGGAGGATGAGGATGTTGAGGGAACCAGTGTCAGCAGAGGTGAGGAGGTCGTTGAGGACTTTGAGGAGAGCAGTTTCTGTGCTATGGAGGGGGCGAAAGCCAGATTGGAGGGGTTCAAGTAGGTTATACGCAAGGAGGTGGGAATGAAGTTGCGAAGCAACGATACGCTCCAGGGTTTTTGATAGAAAGGGGAGGTTTGAGATTGGGCGGTAGTTAATGAGAGAGGAGGGATCAAGACCAGGTTTCTTTAAGATTGGTGTGACAGCAGCAGTTTTAAAAGCAGAGGGGACAATTCCTTGGGACAATGAGGAGTTGAAGAGATTAGTGAGGTAGGGGCAGAGAACGGGGAGGCAGGACTTCAGCAGGGGAGAGAAGAGAGGGTCGAGGGAGCAGGTAGTGGGTTTGGAAGAGCAGATGAGTTTGGAGATTTCAATAAGGGTGACCAGGTCAAACTGAGAGAGGAAGCAGTGCGGAGGAGGGGTAAGGAGGTCAGTGGAGATGTTGAAAGGAGAGGCCTTGGTAGGTGGTGGAGTAGATGCTGGGGAGTTGCGTACAAGGGATAAAGATTGATAGATGGTGCTGATTTTATTAGCGAAAAAGTGGAGGAATGAGTTGCAGAGATCCGGAGTAGAGGTAGGGAGAATGTTGGCTCGAGGCTTGAGGAGGTTGCCCACTGTGGAGAAGAGGGTTCTGTGGTTTAGGCAGGGATCAGTGAATATGGAGGAAAGGTAGGCAGATTTTGCAGCAATGAGGGCATCTTTGTAATCAGTGAGGTGGAGTTTGTAAGCTTCAAGGTGGACTGTGAGAGATAATTTCTTTGTGAGTTGTTCAAGTCGGCGACCAGTCTGTTTCAGTTTACGAAGTGCAGGTGTGTACCAGGGTGAAGATGTGTTGAAAGTTACGGTTCTTGTTTTGAGGGGGGCCATAGCGTTAAGAGAGGTAGACAAGGTGGAGTTGAGATGGTTTGTGAGATCATCAGGTGAGATGGGGGCTGAGTCCAGGGGGAGAATGGTGGAGAGGAGGTCAGAAAGATGGAGGGGATCAATGGATTTTAGATTACGGAAGGTGATTTCTCGGAGGAAGCGGGGGCGAGGTGTCGGAGAAGGGATGGTGAACCGTATAAGCTTATGATCAGAGAGGGGGAAGAGGCATGGATGGAGGTCGAGTACCGGTTGATTTGTGGAGCAGACCAGGTCAAGGATGTGACCTTTGTCATTGGTGAGAAAGGTGACGTGCTGAGTGAGAGAGAAGTTGTCAAGTAAAAAGGCGAATTCAGATGCGAGCTTGCAGGTGGGGGAGTCCATGTGAATATTTAAGTCACCAAGTAGCAGCAGACGTGGGGAGAGGGATGAGGCAAGTGTGAGGAGTTCAGTGAAGTCAGATAGGAAGGAGGGGTTTGGTTTAGGTGGCCGGTAAATGAGGCTGACTGTCATGGAGGAAAGGGTTTTGAAGGCGAGGAATTCAAATGATGCTACTGGGGGGAAGGTGAGTTCAGTGATCTGAAAATTCTGGTTGAAAATAACAGCGAGGCCACCTCCATGATAAAGCAAGTAGAACGTTATTGATAGCATAATTCATATGGAAGGGCAAACTTTTGAAAATGTCTTTGGCTAGGTTTTAGTTGTAAATCCAAGGTTTCGTTTTGGTTTGGACTCAAGGAGATTATGATGAAACCGACCAGATTACTTTTCTGTACAAGCATCTTAATTATCAGGATAAACTCAAATAAATGGATTCCACCTTTTTATATAAACATAAACCAGGAGGCAGTCTCACCATTTCCACCAAAGCCATAAATACATGTTCTGTGCATAAGACTGGAGTAAGCTCACACTTCTCATTCTTCTTGAACTATCTCTGACCCAGTTAATCAGCTAATCTCTTCCATTGTCTCAACTCGAGGTGAGGCCATTCTAACCTCGGCCCATTCTTACTTATCTGGCCATAGTCAAAGAATCTTTGACAGCTTTGCTTCCCACTCCAGCACTGTTAGATCTGCATTCCATTGTTCTCCAGTGACTCTCGGGCACCCTTGCCCTTGATAAGGGCCTGTCCCACTTATTCGACCTTTTCGGCGACTGCCAGCACCCGTCATAGGTCCCTGAAAAGTTGAAAATTCAGCGCGACCAGAAAGACGCTACGACTCTTTGGGTGACAAGGAGACCTCTCATGACCATACAGGCGACAAGGGGGTCACCAGGGGGCATATCGTCAGGGGGTTGCCTGTATGGTCGTGAGATGTCTTCTAGTCACCCAAAGACTCATAGCATCTTTCTGGTCGCCGCTGAATTGTTGAAAATTTTCGGCGTCCTATGACATCATCAGGTGAGATGGTCGCCGAAAAGATCACGTAAGTGGGACAGGCCCTATAAGGTATTGCACAAATGATATACTGAACTTCTCTTTCCATTCTTCAATATAGGCCATCACTGAAGGTGAAGAAATACCGTTCAGACCACCGGAAGAAGAGAAATTTAACTTTTTCCAAGATGGTAAAACCAGAGTTGGTGAGTTGTATGATTCTTTCTTTATGACTCCATCTTTATAATGTTTACTTTATTGTGAATATCCTTAAAGCAATTAGTTTTCTGTTTGCTTTATTTCTAGCAGTGTTGGCGAATAAATTACCAACTTAGTCAACATTGCATCAACATGGGTTCAGTGTATTTGTATTTATGTACATGTAGTTCAACCACTGAACACTCCCAGTTGAAGAAGAATACGCCAAAATAAATATATATGTGTATCGCCAAACTAAACCAAGTGTAGCACAACCCTATCTTAGGACTGAACCACGACAGTGAACTACTATGGATGCACTATGTACTTTGTTTCTATTACTATCATGGTCTAGTTTACTTAGAATTATTGATAATTTATTGTATATTTTATTATAATTGCATTATTCATGTAAAACAGCAGCACATAAACTTTTCATTGTTCCAGTTCATATCTAGTGCATATAACCACTAAACATTCTTGACAATGCCATTCTGAAGCAAGGATGATTTTTAATGGCATTCTCAGATGAATGTTCCATTCATTTACCACATAGAACTGTAAAAATGACTTATTGCACACACAAGTCTTTTACTATAACTGTTTATTGAACTAACTCTTTTACACTATGCTGTAGCTGTCCGTGGTCATCACTGGAGCTAGAGAGCGAGCTAGAGGTGGGGACACTACAATTATACTGGAGACAATGGGGAGTGGTTAGTGGGGAGGTCACTATGGTTAAAGGAACATGCACTGATCTACATCCTTCCTCTTAGAAATAAAAGCATGGCAGGTAATATACAGAGTGACCACGGCTCATACGCTACGAACACTAACCGCACCAGTAACAGTTTAAAACTACGCGAACTCCCCGTAGCGGACAGGCGGCTTGACCAGCCGGCCAGAGCGGGTGCGCAAACCGCACTCCTCCTCCTCGGCGGGAATGGAAGGGACGGCAGCCGGGGCATCGGTAGTAAAGGCGGGCGGCGGAAGGAGAGGAGACGGCGGGGAGCCGGCCGGGGAGACCGGTTTGGCAGGCGAGGCAGGCTTGGCAGGCGAGGCAGGGGAACGGGGCTTTGGGGAGCGGGGGACCGAGAGTTGAGAGGGGAGTGTGCGCGGCATGCGAGGAGTTGCCGGGGCTGGCGGGGCAACGGGAGGGCTGGAGGGAATGGGGGGGTGGAACGGATCGGCGGGGGGCGGAGTGGGCTCGTTCACGAGCAGTAGGTGTTGGCGGGAGCGACGGTAGATAGCCCCCTCGTAGTCGACGAGGTAGGAACGCGGTGAACCGGCGTCACCGACCACTACAGCCAGGCGGTAGTGACCAGAGGGGGACTGCATGCGAACCACCTGCCCCGGGAACAGCCGTGGAAGGGGCCGGGCGGACTTGTCAAAGGAGCGCTTCTGGATATCTTTCTTTTGGACAATGCGCTCAGTGACAGTGGCAGGGTTCTGGACCGAGGGTTTGAGGGACTGTTGAGAGACCGGCAGGGGAGGTCTGGTGGTGCGGGACATGAGGCGCTGGGCAGGGGAACCGAGCGCGGGGTCGCGGGAAATGTTGCGGAGGTTAAGCAGGGCAAGGTGGAAGTCGGAACGGAAAAGGCGGCAGTGTTCCAGCAGCTCCTTGGCACTGCGGACGGCCCGTTCAGCAAGTCCGTTGCTTTGAGGATACTCGGGGCTGCTGGTGATGTGGTGAAAGTTCCAACGGGCAGCGAAGGCACGGAACAGCGCTGGAAAATTGGCTGCCGTTGTCCGATCGGAGGGTCACCGGGGAGCCGAAGGTGGAGAGGTGGCGGCGAAGCTTCCCGATGACCGCGGCAGAAGTGATGGAGGGCAGTTGATCCACTTCGAACCAGCTGAAATAGGAGTCCACCAGGACCAGGAAGTGCTTTCCGCGCCACTCGAATAGGTCGGTGGCAACGGCCATCCATGGGAGCTCGGGAGCCGGCGGCTGCAGGAGAGGCTGGCGCTGCTGATGGGGATGCAGGGTGTTGCAGGCAGCGCAAGCGGAGACTCTGTCACGGATGTCTTGAGCCATACCTGGCCAGTAGAATTGGCTCTGGGCCTGGGACAAAGTAGCTTCCACCCCGGGGTGGCCGCTGTGAGCAGATTGGAAATAGTGATCCCGCAGAGCGGCAGGCACCACGACTTTGTGACCCTTCACCACCACGCCGGCGTGCAGCACCAATTCATCCCGAATCAGGAAGTAAGGCACCGCGCCTGCAGGCAGTTCGGAGCGTCGGTCAGGCCAACCACGGCGGATAACGTCCGCAAGTTGTTGCAGGGCAGGATCATCAGCAGTGTGTTTCACCAGGGACTGCATCTGCTGTGAAGGAACAATGTTAACGTTCAGTACCATAAGGTCCGACGATTCGTAAGGGTGGCGGGCAACGGAAGGTAGCGGAGCACGAGACAAGGTGTCGGCGACAAACATGTCCTTGCCCTTACGGTAGACGATCTGGAACGTGAAACGCTGGAGTTGCAGCATCATGCGCTGCAACCGAGAAGAAGCAACATGGGGGTTTATTCAAGATCGTGACCAGCGGCTGGTGGTCAGTCTCGATGGTGAAAGAGTTGCCCAGAATGTAGTCTTTGAACTTGGAACAAGCGAATACCACGGCAAGCAGTTCTTTTTCAATCTGGGCATAGCGTTGCTCGGCAGGGGTCATGGTGCGAGAAGCGTAGGAGACAGGCAGCTGCAGGCCGTCATAAAGCTGCAGACAAGCGGCACCGAGACCGAACTTAGAGGCATCGCAAGTGAGGACAATGGGTCTGTGCAGATCGAAGAATTTCAGAGTCGGTGTGGCGGCAAGCTTCAACTTTAGAGCCACGAAAGCCGACTGGTGATGTGGGAGCCAGACCCATGCGGAGTCCTTTTTGATTAGTTCCCTCAGGGGGGCACTCAGTTCGCTGAGGTCGGGTATGAACTTACCCAGGTAATTGACCATGCCCAGGAAGCGCTGCAGGCCAGGGACGTCGGTAGGAGCGGGCATTTCGGTGACCGCCGACGTTTTCTGGGGGTCGGGCTTTAGACCCCCTGCCGTGAAGACATGGCCCAACGTAAGTGACTTCCGGAACCCGGAAGCGACATTTCTTCGGGTTGAGCTTAAGGTTTATCACCCGCGCCCTGTCCAGGACTTTGCGGAGGTTCAGGTCGTGCTCAGCGATGTCCCTCCCGTACACCAGAATGTCATCCACGATGATAGCGCACGGTAACCCAGCAAACAGCTGTTCCATGGTGCGCTGGAAAACCTCACTAGCCGAGTTGATCCCGAACGGCATGCGGAGGAAACGGAACCTGCCGAAGGGAGTGCTGAAGGTAGTGAGGAATGAGGAGCGTTCATCCAGAGGGATCTGCCAGAAGGAGCTCTTGGCATCTAGGACAGAGAAGACAGTGGCAGGGCCGACCCGTGCAGCAACGTCCTCCACCGTCCGCATGGGGTAGTGGGGGCGCTTGATGGCAAGGTTTAGGTCCTTTGGGTTAATGCAGATCCGGATCTCGCTCTTGTCCTTCTTGGCGGCAACGACCATGGTGGAGACCCACCTGGTGGGAGCGCTCACCTCCTTGAGGATGCCCATGGTCACCATGTCGCGCAGAGTGGATTCCACGCGGGCCTTCATCGCAAAGGAGACGCGGTGTGCCGGCCGAATCACCGGGTCGACGCTCGGGTCGACAACGATCCTATAGTCGCAGGGCAGTTTGCCCAGAATGTCATCAAAGCGGTCGGGGTATTCGGCCAGGGGGTCCATGGGGGCCTGCACCAGGTGAATTCCGTGGTGGAAGGAGACTAACCCCAGGTCCTGACACGCACGGGCGCCCAGCAGGGTGACGTTGTCAGAGTCCAGCAGGTGGAAAGTGAGGGGCCGAGAGGTCTCTAGAACTGTGCAGATAAGAGTTGCCTTTCCCACGGGAACCAGGACGCCTCCCCCATAGGCATGGAGGCAGGTGTCACCAGGAAGAACTTTCTCACCAGATCTGATCTGCTTGAAAAGGCTTATTGACATAACATTGGCGAAAGCGCTAGTATCGACCTTGGCTGAAAACGAATGGCCGTTCACAGTAACATGCACAGAGGGATCTGTTATCAGAGCAGGTGCACCCAAAAGCGAAAACACCGTTGGATCTTCATGGGAGGAGGCTGCATCAGAGTCTGGGAGCTCCTCCGGCTCGTACTGGGAAACCAGAGCGCTATCAGGGAGTGCAAGGTTGTTTAGATCTGCGAGGTTGTTTAGATTCATTCTCGGAGCCGGGACTGGCTTCCCACGGGAACGACAGGTGGCAGAAAAATGGTTGAGTTTGCCACAGGAAAGACAGGTCATGCCCTGTGCGGGGCAAACGTTTGATGGATTAGATGTGAAATGACAGTTAGGGCAGCGGCGTGCGGTAGTTGAGGTGGTGACCTTTGCGGGCAAGGCAGCGGGGTTACGTCGTTGAGTTCCAGCGGACTGCTGGCGACCGGCTGCACCGGTAAAGTTAATGTCCTGGGACGCCGGGTGGGACACGGAGCCAACGGCAGAGGACATGCGGGCGGCATACATTGCATCCCGCAGGGTCAGATCGGGCTTCACGAGGAGCTCCTCACGCAGTTTAGCGTTGCGGAGACCATGAACCAGGACGTCCCTAATTAATTCTTCTGTGGTGATTGTTTCAAGGCGGCAGCGCCGAGCCAGGTGACGCAAAGCGGCAATATAAGCGTCGATATGCTCGCCTGGCAGCTGCCGCCTCTGGAAGAATTTAAAGCGTTCTATAATGTTATTGGTGGGTATATCACAGAGGGCAGTGAACTTAGCCATGAGACATACCGGGTCGTGACGGTCCTCTCCGGCGGCGAAATCGAACGAAGCATATTGATCCATAGCTGCTGGTCCAGCGAGGTTGAGCAACAGGTGAGCCTGTACAGGAGGAGTGGCATCAGGATGAGCAATAGCGATGTAGTGTTCGAAATCGCGCTGGAACACGGTCCAGCGATGGACAATGTCCGTGTCGAAAACCAACGTGTCAGGTCGACGACAGGAGTGGGACATGACAAAACGCACGGAGGGAACGACTGGGAGAAAGAAATAATAAAACAAAAACCGATGAACAGGAGACGCAGGTCTACCGCTGTGACACCATGTAAAAATGACTGCACACACAAGTCTTTTACTATAACTGTTTATTGAACTAACTCTTTTACACTAAGCTGTAGCTGTCCGTGGTCATCACTGGAGCTAGAGAGCGAGCTAGAGGTGGGGACACTACAATTATACTGGAGACAATGGGGAGTGGTTAGTAGTGGGGAGGTCACTATGGTTAAAGGAACATGCACTGATCTACAAGAACCATTTGGTTCTATTTACCAAACTGTGGGGAAACTGAAATTGACAATTATTGTCAAATATCCTTGGACTTATGTGGTGAGCTGCTGTGACTATCCTAATATATTTTACTTATTGCTGCCTTCAGAGAAAAAAACAAAATGTCCTGTCGGGGTCAGTCTGTACGTAGGCCCCAATTATTTACGACAACCAAACCTGTGTTCAGTTGAAAAAATTTGAAGATTGGTTAAGATCTGTCCCAAACAATAGAAATACTAATACTATTCAGCTCTCTTTTATTCAGACTTTGTTCTTGCTTGGGAAGAGCAAAATGAAAAAACAAGAGGCATGAGCAGCACCCAGAAGCCAAAATTACCAAAAAATGTGGTGCAGGACATCAAATGGAGAAATAAATTTGTGAAGAACCTTGGAAAATGTGGCCTGCTGATGGAAATGGTAGGTGGGAGAATTGAGGAGGCTGGTGATACAAATTTGGGCCAATGGGAGTTAGTGCGAGAAGGTGTTAAAGTCAAAGTTGTTGACGGAGTGAGTTAGGTGGAGTCCAGGTGAAGTGTAGGTGACGTGCTGGTGGAGCCGTGGAATATATTCAAGGCCAATTGAAGAGTCGGAGCTCTGGTGAAACGACAGGACAGGGGAGCTGAAGCCAAACCAGATCTCATTGGCTAGTGGAGCAGGCTCTTGGGACACACAACATATTCCTGCTCCTTCTTCATCGATTTTTTGTTTGACAAGATATATCCAAATTCACCCTGAGACATATAAGAGACGGGACATAATATTACAACTTGATATTGTGCACAGTTCTGGTCACCGCACCGTTGCAAGGATGTGATTGCACTGGAGAGAGTGCAGAGGAGATCCAGACGATGGTGTCTGGATTGGAGGACTTTTCATATGAGTAGAGATTGAATAGGCTCTTTGTTTCCACTGGGGTAAAGGAAGCTGAACACTAAGTTGAAAAGTACATAAGATTATGACAGGCAGAGATAGGGTAGATAGTCAAAATCTTTTTTCCCTTGATAGGGGTAACAAAAACAAGAGTGCATAGATTTAGTGTGAGAGGAAGGTGTTTTATAGGGATATTTTTTTTTTACACAGAGAGAGTTGCCATCTGGAACGACAGCTGAAGGTGGTGGTGGAGTCAGATACAATTGGATATTTGAGATATTTAGACAGGCGTTTAAATAGGCAAGGCAGAGAAAGATACAATCCAACTGGAGGCAAGTGTGATCACTGTAAATGGGCAAAAAGGTTGAAATTAATGCGGTGGGCTAAAGGCCCATTTCTGTGCTGTACAATTCCACGACTCCACAGTATGGGAATAGGCTGAGATAAGAGTAAATAATAAGGTCTCAAGACAATATATCAACAAGGTCCATTGGAATATGTAACTTAGAAGGTCGATTAATTGGGGGGGAGGGGGGGAAGATTAGATGTCCGAGGTGCTTGAGGTAGTTTCAGTGGACCGTGGTAGGACTCATTCTGAAGCAGCATATCTTTGGGATGCGGAAGGAAATCTGAGCAGCCTGGGAAAAAGAGTCGGCAAACGCAGATTGATCGAGATGGGAGTGATTTTGGGGCAGGTTGAACAATTTTTCACTGTTATGATCTGGATGTGACAAAGCTTCTGCGTGAGGACCACTTGTCTGAAACTTTAGTCTCAGTCACGATCCCACTTTACAGTTCATTAACTTTTTGAAGAAAACAAATTATTTGAAATGTATTCTTCCAGCACTTTGTTTTTTGCTCACAATTTGAGCATCTGCAGTTTCTGGTATCTAAGTTGGTACGGTTCAGTACAGGTCTGAAAAAACCAAGAGAGTGAAGCTAATTCAACAGATATTTCATGGAGATGATGCAGACATGATGGCTTCGAAATGGTCTCTTGTGTCATGTGATTTGGCAGATTATTGGTGTCCAACCAGTTTGTTTCTACTTAAAAATAACAAAATGCAAATATTTTGAAATTTCTCTGCAACCAGGCTTTAACACCAGGAGTAAAATGATCCACTAACATGAGGCACTGGTACAAGGAGCACAGGCTATTAGAGTACTACATGGGCCCCAGAGACCATGTATTACTGCATAGAGGGCTGTATGGTTTTTGAATGGGTTTGTAAAGGAGGGGCTGCTCATGGTGTGTGTTGGATATTTCCCTTGCAGTTCACTGCTGTTATTGCAACATTTATGATAATCTCTTGAGAGTTAGATTTAGCTCTTAAGGTGAAAGGATTCAAGGGATATGGAGGAAAAGCAGGAACGGGGTACTGATTTTAGATGATCAGCCATGATCGTGCTGAATGGCGGTGCTGGCTCGAAGTGGCGAATGGCCTACTCCTGCACCTATTTTTCCATGTTTTCTCCCTAGGCAAATCAGCAGTTCCAAGCAAAGTGCTCTAAGCGCATTGCACATGTTTCTCATTTGCATTATTTATGTTGCTTGGGATTAGTAATTGATTGGGACCTCCTTTAAACAGGTGATTTAAACGGAAATCTTGTTCTATGAAGACAGCGCCACCTGGAAGGTGTGTGTTGCATAAAATGTACTTCCCAAAAATAATCATTTTGGCCCAAAGATATTTCCCTCTCTGTTAGATTCTCCACCACCCCACTCCTCTAATCCTTTTTTTTTATCTCACCCTACCCATATCTATTCATGTCAACAGATTATTGATCGTTCATCCAGTGGGGCAATATCGGTGGAACTGAGAAGTAAAATTTGGATGGTCACATTGTTGTCTCAAATAGTCAATGGGAATTAGGGTACAAATCTGCTGAGAGATTGCTGGCAGCTACAAGATTAATAGAGTTGTCATAGTAAGGAATAGTAAAGAGGTGGAGGAAAGAGAGCTGAGCCAGTGTGTAGATAGTCCAATTTGAGAAGTGACAGTACTGGACCTGATCTTCAGGAATGAGCAAATATTTGAATCATCAACAGGAGAGTATTTTGGAGATATTAACTCTAAGTTTCAAGGTAAATTCAAAAATCAAGGTTCTGAACTGAGGCAGGCTGATTTCAATATCATAAGACAAGACTTTGCAAAATTTGACTCGGAGCAGCTATCTGCAAGTTAGGTCTATAAGCGGCAAGTGGAAATCATGTAAATATTTTTTGTTAAGTGAGAGTTCAGGGCCAATTAATTCTCATGAGTGAAAAGTAGGAATATCTAGTCGAGACACCTGGATGTCATGTGATGTAGAGGGCTGAATAAAGGAAAACAATGAAGTACAGGTATGTGGCAGGTATAAAGAACCAAAAACAAAGGAGGCCTTTCAGGAATTTAGAAGGTGTAGGAGGAACAAAAAATTAGGAAGGCCTGGAGGGGCCGCAAATTCTCACTAGGAGGCAAAATTGAGGAAAATCACAGAGAACTTTATACAATAACAGCAAGGGGTTAATCAGGAAAGAGCAAGGCCCATTAAGGACCAAAGGTCGATGAAGTCATGGTACCTTGTTGTGGAATGAAGACAATTGAGGATGTGGTGGTTAATTTCAGTGATTTGGAGGTTGAAGGTCTGGAAGAAGATACCTGGTCTTAATATATATCTCTTGTTTGCAGTTGGAAAAGCAGATTGAGGACCAATTGATCCATTACATCTTGCTGAATGCCCCATGGGATGTACTGTGCTATCATGCAGAAAATATGTGTCTGCACGTTCCACTGCAGGTAAGTGAAGTGTATCTGAGGCCTACAGACAGGCTGGGCGTAGAGTGACTCAACACATTTGACCTTTTCTTTCTCTACAGCAATAGAATTGCTTTCATTGGTCTCTGCCCCCAAAACGTGCCCACTCCCCCCCCCCCCGCCCCCCCCACTTCATTCTTACATGGCACATAAGAAATACAAATAGAAACATAGAAACATACCATTCGCTTTCTTCACTGCCTGCTGCACCTGCATGCCTGCTTTCAATGACTGGTGTACCATGACACCCAGGTCTCATTGCATCTCCCCTTTTCCTAATCGGCCACCATTTAGATAATAGTCAACTTTCCTGTTTTTGCCACCAAAGTGGATAACCTCACATTTATCCACATTATACTGCACATTTATCCACAAATAGCTTCTCAAGTACATCTAATAATTTTTATGGTTCATCACTCTCGGGGTATTTAAATATATGTGCTGAAGAGGACAATTAAAAGGGCTTAAAAGACATAAAATGTTATTGGCGAGTCAGATTAAAGAAAATCCCAAGGCTTTTTATATATGCATTATAAACAAGAGAGTCAACAAGGCGAAAGTAGGACTGCTCAAGAATAAAGGAGGGAAATTATGCTAGTGGTCAGAGGATGAAGGTGAGGTACTAAATGCATACTTTGCATCTTATTCACCAAGGAGAAGGACATGGTGATCAGTGTGGGAAATACGAATATGCTGGGGCAGTTTCAAATCAAGCAGGACCTGACGTTGAGGCTCCTGAAAAGCATTAATGTGGATAAATCCCCATGATCTGATTGGAACTATCCCAGGTAATGGGGAGAGGTAATTGCAGAGGTTTTGATGAAGACCTCTGTATCTTTCCTGACCACAGGCGAGTTCCCGGAGGACTGGAGAGTAGCTAATGTTGTGCGTTTGTTTAAGAAGGGAATGAGAGAAAATCCAGGTAATTATAGCTGGTGAGCCTCATGTGAGTGGCACGGAACCTACTGGGGACGATGCCTCAGGATAGGATTTGCTTGCATTTGCAAAATAATGTGGTTGTTAGGGACAATCAGTATGGTTTTCCCCACAGCAGGTTGTGTCTTAATAGAAAGGTAATCAATGAGGATGTGGTAGGTTGTGTACATGGATTTACTAAAATTTGATAACATTTTGTATTTTATGGCATAAAATTGCAATGCATTTGATAAAATCCATGGTAAGTTGATCCAGAGGATTATGATGCATGGGATCCTTGGTGACATGGTTGTTTGGATTAAGAACTGCTTTACTCATAGAAGACAGAGGGTTGAGGTGGAAGGGTGGAATCCTGGCTGGTGGTCTGTGACTGTTGATGTTCCATATGGATCTGTGCTGTGACCTCTGTTGTTTGTCATTTATCTAAACAATATAGATGTAAATGGATAGGAAGGAACTGCAGATGCTGGTTTAAACCAAAGATAGACACAAAATGCTGGAGTAACTCAGTGTGTCAATCAGCATCTCTGGAGAAAAGGAATAGGTGACGTTTCGGGTCTGAAGTCTGAAGAAGGGTCTCGACCCAAACGTCACCTATTCCTTTTCTCCAGAGATGCTGTCTGACCCGCTGAATTACTCTAGCTTTTTGTGTCTATCTTTGGATGTAAATGTAGATGGGTTGCTTCATAGGTTTGCAGACTGTACCAATAGCGGTGCTGACGTGGATAATGCAGAAGGCTGTTAAAGTATTCAACAGAATATAACTCAGCTACAGAAATGGGCAAAGAAATGGCAGATGGTGTTTAATCCAAGCAAGTGTGAGGTGCTGGGAGGTTGATTGTAAGGGGAAAGTGTACACTTTGTACACTAAACTGGCGACTGTGATACACACACACACACACACAACACACACACACAACACACAACACACACCCACACACACACACACACACCAGCACACACACACAACACACACACACGACACACACACACACACACACACACACACACACACACACACACACACACACACACACACACACACACACACACACACACACACACACACACACCACACACACACACACACACACACACATGCACCTCTTTCACCAGGGGGACAGGGCAAGCAGGGGGAGCGCTGTGTAAAAAATTCACACGGTGCAAAGCCAATGTGAAACAGACACACACCACGATGAACAGGAAGGTTGGTGCTGTGAAAAGACGGCTAAAGCACAGTGTATGGCAAGTCCTTTAAAAGAAGGGGGGGTGGGGGAGAATGAGTGGAAACAAATTTTAAGAAGCCAGAGATACACGGCTGTGAAGCTCGGCGGACATTTAACATTATCCTTGGTTCTGAACACTACTGCTTGCCTTCTTTTCCCAATGAGCCAATGAAATTCACCGGTCAGCACCGGCTACAACCTACGAGAACCTCAGAGAACCTTCGATCTCCTGGAAACCCACTAGGACCGCCTGGCGACCCACCTACGGCTCGAGAATTCTCGCTACTCTCCATGGCGACTTCATTCTAGTCGCTGCTAACTTTTCAACATGTTGAAAAATTCACTGCGACCATAACGAGGCCGCGGCTAGTTCCCAGAATGCGAGAACTCCTCACGACCATGAAGGCGACTCCCCGGCAACCACCCGCGAACATGTGGCGGCCATGTGGCGACTGCATAGTCTCCTGCAGTCGCCTAAAAAGTCACCTAAGTGGGACAGGCCAATGAAAGTGGCAACACAAGTAGACAGAGTAGTAAAGAAGGGGCATGGTGTGCTTGTCTTCATCAGTCGGGGCATTGTGTAAGAGTTTGGAGTTATGTGGTAGTTTTATAGAACTCTGGTGAGCTGCATTTGGAATGTTGTGTGCTCTTCTGGTTGCCTCCGCAGGAAGGGTGTGGAGGCTTTGGAGAAGGTGCGGGAGAGCTTTTCTGGATTAGAGTTTATGAGCTATAAAGAGAGATTAGATAAACTTGGATTGTTTTCCCTGGAGCAGCAGAGGTTGAGGGGATGTTTGATAGAAGTGTATAAAATTATGAACACATACAGGTAACATAGAAAATAGGTGCAGGAGGAAGCCCTTCGAGCCAGCACCGAAGGTAGATAGGGTAGACCGGCATAACCTATTTCCCAGAGCGGTAATGTCCGAGGCTAGAAGGCAAAGCTTTAAGATGAGAAGGGAATGTTTAACGGAGATGTGCGGGGTAAGTTTTTTTTACACAGAAAGTGGTGGCAGCCTGGAGTGCACTGCCAGGGGTGATAGTGGAAGTAGAAAAAATAGTGGTATTGAAAAAACTTTTAGTTAGGCACATGGATATGTTGGGTAATGAGGGACACCATAATGTATGAGCTGAACTGTGTGGTCTAAATTAGTCTATAGGTTTCTAGCAATGGTTTCATTCACAATTCTAAATCAAATGCCGAACTGAAAGTGTGCTTTAGGGTTGTTAGAAATTAAAAGTGTGGATGGACGATATGTGTTGGTTAGACTGGTTGACCTGGCCTGGACTATCTTGGATGGCAGTGATTGACCATCTGGAGTACTGCATCATTTAAACTGAACAATCGGATTCAGACTGCCTGAATATCTTGCTTTAGGCTAGTTTAGTTTAGAGATACAGCGTGGAAACACCGAGTCTGCGCCGCCCATGATCCCCGCACACTAACACACTAGTGTCCAACACACACAAGGGACGATTTACAACTTTACCAAAGCCAATTAACCTAGAGACCTGTACGTATTTGAAGTGTGGGAGGAAACCGGAGCTCCCGGAGAAAACCCACGCAGGTCACGGGAGAACGTACAAACTCCCTACAGACAGCACCCATAGTCAGGATCAAACCCATGTCTCTGGTGTGAAAAGGCAACAACTCTACCACTGTGTCATCATGTCCCCTCTGAGTTGAAATATTTGAGCTGGACTGTCCAAGATGTAAATCCTACCCAAGTATTCAGTTCATTATATGTTATGTTATTTCTTTCAGCAATCTGAAAGTTGTGGCACCAATTGGTCACAGGCAATACTCTCGAAGTTAAGAATCCACAATGTCATGTATGAAGAAGTCCCCAACACTCCACCAGAATATTACAGCAGTGTGTTCAGACTCTCCAAATTAGACAGGTTGGTATAATTTGTTTTAGTGTGAGGCTTGTGCCACCCTTTAAGTGGAAGAAACTATGAGATAAAGTACATTTATTTATCACCTTGCAAACACGCAAATTAGCAGGAGGAGTAGACCATCAGCTCTAAAAGTCTTTACTATTTGATTTGATAATACCTCATCTGATTATAACCTCAATTCTTAATTCTTTATTCCCGGTACTTGTTCAACCCTTGCGTGTCAAGTATCCATCTACCACTGCTTTAAAAATATTCAAAGTATATTCCTCTGGTATTTGAGCGTTTCAAAAGCTCTCAATATCTGAGCGAAAAAAAAAGCCTTAAATAAGTGATCCTGTATTTTTAAACAGTGATCCTAATTTCTAGAGTCTGCAAGAGGAAACAACCTTCCCTCATCAACACAATCTAGATCCCTCAGAATCTTGTATGCTTAAATCAGGTCCCTCTCCAGTGGAAGCAAGCTTAGCGTGTCCAACATAGGAAACCTGCTTCCTCCAGATGTCAATCTAGAAAACATCCTCTGATATTCTTCTAATGTGTTTACAAGCTTTCTTAAATGTCCACGAGAGTATGCAGTACTCCAGATAAGGTCATAGTAATTCTCTACATAGGGAAAAAATAGCATTCCTACTTCTGCATTTAATTCCCCAGGCAATGAATAGTACCACTCTGTTTGATTTCCTAGTTGTTCCTGTATGCTAGCCTTTCGTGACTCACACACTAGGACACCTACATCACTCTGCATCATAGAGCTCTCACATAATTTAGATAATAGGCCTTTTTCCCCAGCTAAAATGGGCAATTTCACATTTTCCCACACTGTACACCATCATCAGGTCATTGTGCACTTGCTTAACCTATCTATTGTATTTTACTTGCATACTATTCACAGCATACTATCCCACTTATCTTTGTATCATCAGCAAATTTAGCAACCTTCATCTGAGTCATTTATATAAACTGAAAAGTTGAGGCCTGGCACTTGTCCTTGTGGAACAACACTAGTTACATCTTGCAAACCAGAAAACAGCCTCAGTCATGTCATCTCTATTTCTTGTTAGCCAACCAATCTATTATCAACACCAGCATGTTATCTCGGTGCAATGTTGAAAACATGGCAACCAATTTGTGCTCAGCAAGCGACCACAAACAACATTGCGCTAGTAATACTTTTAATTTAGTTTAGAAGGAAATGTTGCCAAGAAATTGTATTTAAAAAAAAAAGTATTTCCTTTCCTTCTATACTCTAATATTGTGAAGCCTTACTTTTCTGGATCTGATCTGCAGGCGCCTGGTGCCTGTTCAGCTGCCTTACCATTACAACTGAGCGTTGTCCTTTTCCTCACCCAGAGTCTTCAGATTATGAACCCTGGACAATTATGAGGATTAGGAACCCTGGCCTTCCATCAATTTAGGTCAGGACAATTTGATCCCCTCAAAAGCCAATCTGTGAATCATTTAAGACGGACCAGAGTTTTATCCGAAGCCTCTCTTGCCCAGTTCAATGCATTATAACTAGTTTAGTTTATTGTCATGTACTGTATACAGATACAGTGAAAAGCTTTTGTTGCTTGAGAACTAGTCAGCGGAAATATAATAGATGATTAAGGGAATAGCGTTTAGTGCAAGATAAAGTCTAGCAATGTTCGATTAAAGATAGTCCGAGGGACTCAGTGTGGTAGATTACAAAATACCGAAGTATAACAAGACACAAAGTAGTTAAATGCAAAGCACATTCAAATAAAAAGTCATTTGGATAATCTAGTGATCATCTAGTACCGCTCTCTAGTTGTCGATAGGATGATTCTATTGCCTGATAACAGCTGGGAAGAATCTGTCCATGATTCTGGAGGTGTGTGTTTTCACATTTCTGTACCTTTTGCCTGATGGGAGAGGGGAGAAGAGGATCCTAGGTGAGACTGGTCCTTGATTATGCTGGTGGCCTTGCCGAGGCAGCGTGAAGTGTAGATGGTCAATGGAAGGGAGGTTGCATCCTGATAAAATACTTTTTTCAGCGCATCTGTAGAAGTTGGTGAGAGTTGTTGGGGACATGCCGAACATCCTAAGCCTTCTAAAGAAGTAGAGGCCCGGTGTGCTTTCTTGACCATTGCTCATGGCAAGTTGCTGCCGATATTTACTCCTAGGAACTTAATGCTTTCAACCATCTTTACTTTGACAGAGTCAATACTTACCAGGGTATAGATACCGCTTTGCTCCCTGAAGTTGATCACTAGATTATCCAAATGACTTTTTATTTGAATGTGCTTTGCATTTAACTACTTTGTGTCTTGTTATACTTCGGTATTTTGTACTCTTTGAATGTTGCATACTCCTGTTTCTTCTGTCTTAATGTTTCTGCACATACCCTAACTACTTGGGATGTAATTCCTGGGATTCTGTCATCAAATCCCTCTGCCCTGAGGATCCTCTTATAAAATCCACCTTTTAGCCAAGTTAATGACTAACTGATGAACTGTTCGAAGAAGGGTCCCAATCCAAAATGTTGTCTGTCCATTCCACCACAAATGCTGCTTGACCTGTTTTTGCTCAAGACTACAGCATCTTCAATTCTTGTGTCATCTTAATGGATGTATTTTTATATGATGGGTCAACATTTGTCTGATCTCACTTTTCCAGCATTAAATGGGACTATAAATATAAAGAATTTATGCTGAATTGTGTTGTGTTATTGCAACATTTGTTAATTTCTTCATGTTGTGGTGTAATAATGTTGCTCAGCGGCTTTGGGATTGTACACTTTAGCAGGTTTTACAGCTTCGGAAATAAAAATAAGCATCTGCATTCAAAAGGTTACTTTTTATTCAGGTACTTAAATAAAGACAATCGAGAGGATTTCTTCACTAACATGCAAAGGCATCAAATAGTAAGTACTGAAGCCACCAGGGCCACATTTACCTCCTGAACAGGCATGTAGTACAATGACCGTATGCTACACAAGGTTGGCAAGTTACCAACATTATTTATTTTAATCTTTCTCCATTTGCTTTAATAAAAAAAGTTTGCCTGGACACGAGGTTGCCATGTAACACAAAAAGGCTGGATCTCCGTCTGCAATTAGTGTTGAGGGAGTCACAAATAAGGGGGTTCTGCTGCGAAGTGCTGAAACTGAGCACTAAAGTGCAAGTTAAATCGGAAATAAAAACAGAAAACTCTGCAATCACTCAGCAGGCTATGTAGCATGTTACTCTTGTTTTCATGATTTGTCTGAGTATGTGTCTGTGATACTGCTGCAAGCAAGATGTTCATTGTACCTGTGCCTCATTATACTCTTGCATTTGAAAATAAACTTGACTTAACTTGATTATTTCAATTTGACACTTCATAAGTCTAAGTTTTGATAATAGCAGCTGGGAGCTCTGTCTCCATTGAGCATGTAATTCTTTACATGTTATGAATGAATAAGTTTATTGGCCGTATTCACATACAAGGAATTTGCCTTGGTGCTCCGCCCAACATGACATACATTGACAGCAACATGACATACAGTGACAGTTAGGAATGACACATTAAACATTAATAATAAAGCATTAATGATTAAACATGTGAATTACATAAAATACCAGAGCAATATATGGTATGTATTGTTTGATTCTGACGCTTGGCTTACTTTTCCCTTGAACAGGTTTATCAAATATTAGAAAACACTACATATGGGCATCAGAAAAAGTGCGAGATTGGTATTGAAAATCTCTTAAGTGAGAACGTATTCTCTGCTGCATATCCCCTTCATGATGTAAGTGTGGTGTCTTCTTTGCAGAGTACTAGGAGAATAAGAGCCTTGAACATAATGTTTTTTATGCATGTTAGCTGAACTTTAAGTTAAATTCAATTCTGGGAATAGAGAAGATAAAATGAGTACTTAATGGCAATTATATATATATATAGAACAAATTAATTTCTAGATGCTGTGGTCTTTCATTTTTAGACTGTTGAGCTTACGTATAGAAGAGAAGAAAAGGTTACAAGTATAGTGTTGCAAGGGTTAGGAGGAGGTTCTGCAACATGAGTATGGAGAATTGGGTGAAAGGCTGAAAAACAGATCGTCCATGGTAGTGATATCTGGATTGCTTCCAGTTCCACGTGATAGTGAGGGTAAGAGCAGAAAGATAAGGATGAACGTGTGGCTGAGGAGTTGGTGCAGTGGGCGTGGTATTCAGATTTTTAGACCATTGGGATCTCTTCTGGGACAGAGGTGACCATCTGTACAAGAGGGATGGGTTGCACCTTAACTGCAGAGGGAGCAATATCCTGGCAGGCAGATTTGCTAGTGCTACACGGGTGGGTTTAAACTAGATTGGCAGGGGGGTTGGGATCTTTCACAGGACCAAGGCAGGTGAGAGGTTAGAAGTTGGTATGGAGGCTGATGAGAGAAAGTATAGAGGATAGAATAGGCAGGAGATAGGCTGGGAAGGAGGAAGGAATGTTGGTTTTAATTGCACTAATTTTAATGCAAGAGACCTGATGGGTAAGGCAGATGAACTTAGGGCATGGGTAGGTACGTGTGATTGGGACGTTGAGGGTAACGTTCAGGTTAATATTGTGCAGTTTTCAAGAGCCTGATAATTTCTCAGACAAAGCTATCCTTAAACCTGGTGGTCTTGGTTTCTGTGCTCTTCTATTGTCTTTCCCATGGTAGGAACAAAATGGGAATGTGGCCAGGGTGGTGCAGGTCGCTGATATTGGCTGTCTTTTTGAGGCAGTACTTCCTATAGATCTATATTTTGTGGGAAGGTCAGTGCCTGTAAAGGACCAAACAGTGTCTAACACTCTCTATGGTGTCCTTTATGCTGGCAGTTCTAGTTGTCAAACAAGGCCATGATGCAATCAATCTGTGTATTCTCTGCAGTACCTCTGTAGAAGTTCAATAAAGTATTTGTCTTTATGTCAACTCTCCTTGACCTTCAAAGGAAGGAGAGGCACTGATCAGTTCATCTTAGTCCACGCTTAGTCTCCCTGATGTAAAGGAGGCCACATCAGAAGCACCAAATGCAAAAGACATGGTTGGAAGAATTACACATGAACCTCTCTCACGTGGATGGGCCGTTGATGGTTGATGATGAGGGAGGAGCTATAGGTACAGACATTGTATCTCTCAGTTGCAGAAGAAAGTGCCTGGAGGGAGTGGATGGGAAGGGATGAGCGAATCAATGAGTTGCAGAGGGAGTGGTCTTTACGAAAAGCGGAAAGAGGTTGTTATATTCCGGACGGCAGAATGAAGACCAAGACTTACACATTGGTTGCCTGGATCACGAGAGAGAGCTTTATTACCCAGCATTCCCTGCTTATATTGAACACCAACTCATTAACATACACTTGAATATGTATGAATACATTACACTGCTCTCCTTTTTTTAAGTATTAAATCGAAGTACTCAGTTACAATTTTGTTGTTGTGATACTTGATTTAAACCAGTATTTATTTTACATATCTACACATTTTTGTTTTACGTGTGCAGTGAGTTATTTAACTTACAAACCTAACCTGACTATTGGTTTATGGATCCTGCCTGATCGTCTAACTGTAACAGGTGTAACAGGTTTAGGTGTTGACTCAACTGTAGGCTTGTTTGGCTCTGTTTTAGTACCCTGACTTTGACCATAGGAATCTGATTCTTTGTCTATACTAAGTGAACTTTGTGTTTCACTCAAAGTCGTTTCTTCCAACTCACTTTCAGATAAAAACTCAGGGATTAGGACTTCATGCTCAGTTTTTGGTTCATCTTTGGCTGGAATCATCTGATTAACATGAACACTTTTGATCCTATCTCCAACTTCAACTAAGTATCTTTTTGTTCCACACACTTCCACTATTTTCCCAACATCCCATTTGTCTCGACTGGACTTGTTGGGAGGATTGAGAACACAAACTTGCTCATCTGGCTTGAAGATCCTCTCCTTTTTGTGGGAGTCAAAATGGCATTTTTGAGAACTATGTTTGCTCAACTCTCAAGGCCAATTTGGGTTGAACTAGACTTAAGTGTATTCTTAGCCTTCTCTTCACCAACAGTTCTACAGGTGAGTAATCCGTTGTTGTGTGGTTCTATACTTCAGCAAGAAACTAACCAAACAATGTTTCATGCTGAGCTTTGAACTATCCTGCCAAACCTGTTTCTTGAGAGCATCTTTTACAACTCTAATAGACCTTTCCACTGCCCCATTGGAGGCTGGATGGTATGGGGGAACAAGTGTGTGTGTTTTACACCATTCCACTGCATGAACTCTTTGAACCGTTCTGAACAAAACTCTGGCCCGTTATCAGAAACAAGTTCTTCCGGTAAACCATGGCATGCAAAAATTGATCTCAACTCATCTATGGTACACTCAGTAGTAGTGCTTGACCCCATATGCTTAACCTCAATCCATTTGGAATGAGTATCTACGAGTACCAGAAAGTGATCATTACCCCTTTCACAAAAATCTACATGAACTCTCTGAAAAAATCTACTTGGCCATGACCAGGGTTGCAGTGGTGTTTTTGGTGGTTTACTCCGGCAATTTTGGCAGACGCTACATTTGCTCACCAGTGACTCGATGTCATTGTCAATACCAGGCCAATACACAAACCTTCTGGCAATTGACTTCATGCTTACTATGCCAGGATGTTCAGCATGAAGTTCATTCATAATTTTGTTTCTCAAAGACTCTGGTACAACGACTCTGTAACCCCACTTAATGCATCCCTGCTCACATGATAATTCTGGTTGATTATGGAAAGGCTTCAGCTCTGAGTTCAGAACTGAGTTCAATCCACTATAGATTTCAGTCCAACCGTTCAATGTCTGTTCATAGACCTTCTTCAGCACGGTGTCTTTCTTTGTTCCTGCTGCAATTTCTGTTGCAGTCACTGGAAAGTCTTCATCTACAACTTGCAGTGTGTAGATTGAGTTCTCACTTCTCACGTCAGAGTTCTCATGGGGCAACCAACACAACGCATCTGCAACTGCATTGCACTTGGAGCTTCTATACTCAACCTTGTAGTCATACTGGGACAGCAAAATTGCACAGCACTGCATCCTTGATACCGCCATGGAAGGTATAGCTGACTTGGGACCATGTATCACTAGTAATGGCTTGTGATCAGTCACTAGGGTGAATGGTCTTCCGAGAAGAAACTGATGGAATTTCTTGATTCCGAACACGATGCTGAGTGCTTCCTTTTCTATATGTGCATAATCGTACTCACTCGGTGACAGGGTGCGGGATGCAAAACCAATAGGCTTTTCCTGTCCGTCATTCATTACGTGGGAGATCATTGTACCTACGCCATAACTTGAAGCATCACAAGCAAGTTTCATCGCGCGTGTCATAGTGAACAAGGAGGTTGTCACTTGTCAAAATTTCCTTGCAGATGTCATATACACGTTGCTGTTCCTTTCCCCACGGCCATTTCACATCTTTTTGTAGCAGATGATGTAGTGGCTTTAGCACAGTTGCTAAATCTGGAAGGAATCGTGCATAGAGCTGCACCATCTCAAGGAATGATCGTAGCTCTGACACATTGTTGGGTTTGGAGCATTAACTATTGCTTCAACTTTCGCCTTCACAGGGCGAAGTCCGTTGGCATCTACTTTGAGTGAAGACACTTGCTCCGCTAAGTTCTGCGTACAGATCTTGCGAGGTTGGTAACGGATATTGTTCGTCGTCAACGGCTTGGTTGATTGTGACTTTGTAGTCACCGCATAGTCGAACAGTTTTGTCGGCCTTGAGTACAGCCACAATTGGCGTTGCTCAGTTACTCTGGTCTGTCTTCACGAGTACTCCATTCCGCTCTAACCTGTCGAGTTCTTCCTCCACTTGTTGCTTTAGTGCATATGGTACAGGTCTTGGTCAACAATACACAGGTTTCACATCTTGTTTAAGATGAATGTGTGCAGAGTACCCTGTTATTCCCGTGTAACTGTCGGCAAACATTTCTGCACGTTTGCTTTTGACGTCTTCAAGATGTGATTTGGACAAATCGACGCTGAAAATGTTCTTCCAGTCTAACTCTATTCCACTCAGCCAATCCTTTCCAAGGAGGGTTGGTTTATTTCTGTAGCTGGCCACAATGGTGGGCAGTGTTACTGGCTGACCTTTATGCTGAACTTTACAGTTCATTTGTCCACATGTCTCCAAAACTTCGCCCGAGTAGGTTCTCAGCTTGTCCTTACTCTCAAACAATGGTGTCTATGGGAACTTTGATTCATACAGGACTTTGCTCATGACCGAACAATGCGCTGCTATGTCAATACACACATCGATTAACTGTTCATTAATCAATAATTTATTTCGAAAGTCCTTGCCTTGGCTGGTTGTAGGTTTATCGATGTTGGTTGCATAAATGGTGTACAACCCAAGTTCATTCCCATCTGGGTTCACCTCCAAGTTGTGAACTCCTTTCTGGTGTTGTCGCTTGTTTCCCGCAGGTTGTTGGTTTCCTGTTTTAAGCTTGGCCCGACATGCTGAGGCGATGTGGCCTTTCTTCTGGCAGTTGTAGCATTTGGCCATTTTGAACTGACAAAATTGGGATGAGTGATTACCGTTGCAACGATAACAACTGGCTGAACTCGGCTCCCCATCATACTTTGGTTTTGGTTTAGCACCTCTTGGTTTGGTCATAGGCACTGCCTTGTGACTGTAAATGGCCACTGCAGTCTGTGGTGGACGAAACTCGCGAGCATTCTTTGATGCATTGTGGTAGCAATCTTGCAAGCTTTCTCGAATGTAAGATCTGGAATGTTCATGAGTTTGGACCGAATTCATTCATCCTCTGCACCACAAACAAATCTGTTGCATAGTGCGTGTCCAAGAAAGGTTCCAAAGTTACAGTGGAAAAGGTAAGTTTTTCAAGGCAACAATGTACTCGTTGATTGTCTCATTCTGCTTCTGGATTCTAGTGCAGAATTTATAGCTTTCTGCAATTTCCAGAGGCTTTGGGTTGAAGTGCTCCTCCAACTTCTTCATAATGTCATTGAATGGCACGTCTTTTGCCTTTTGTAAGGAGATTCACGAGTGTGCAGTACACTTCAGGATCGATCTCCGTGAGCAGAATCGCTTTCATACGTTCGCAAATGGCCTTATTTGTTTCAGTCACTACCTCTCCTTCTCCACTAATCTCCATTATGTTGTTTGCCGTGAAAAACATGTTTGCTCTCTCCATATAGGAGCTGAACGGCTTTCTATTCTTGCCGAAAGTGCCAAGGTTTCCGATGTAGCCTGTGGATGCCGCCATCGTGTAGTTCTCTTTTTTTTAAAGTCCGTTCAAAAACCCCGATTTCCTGTCTGTTCTGGTGTAGCAATTCACCCAAAACTTAGCTGTACAAAGGTTATACCAGCTTGAGGAACTCGACAAAAAAAAAAACTCAGTCTAAAATCCTATACAATCCCAAGGACGCCATCTTGCCACGTACACACAACATAGAGATAGCCTGACATACTCTCGCCGATTTGTACAGTTGCAGTCCCATACGCAGAAGGATCTGCGGCCTAGTGTGTTCAGTTCGCAAACAACTGCGACACAGCTCCGTATTTACTGTTTAAAATGTTAAACAATACTGCATGTTGCAAAACAGTCCTGCACTTTTTAAAGGATGTTCACAAACTCTATCCCGTCCTCGTCGCCAATTTTGTTAAATTCCGGACGGCAGAATGAAGAACAAGACTTGCACACTGGTTGCCTGGATCATGAGAGAGAACTTTATTACCCAGCATTCCCTGCTTATATTGAACACCAACTCATTAACATACACATGAATATGTATGAATACATTACAGAGGTGGGAACGGGAAGAACTGGACAGTGGTGAATCATGTTGAAGGCAATGAAAATACCAGAGAATGATGTGTTGGTTACTGAGGTTGGTGGGGTGAAAGGTGAGGACCATGGGAACTCTATTCCTTGTGCTGCCCTGGGGGCGTGAGAGTGAATGCAGTGATAGTTGAATCTAGGTGAGAAGGGGTTGATTGGGATTCAGGCGGGGTCCTGACCCAAAATGATGTCTGTTTATTTCACTTCCACAGATGCTGCCTGACCCACTATATCTTTTGCTTATGATTCCAGTATCTGCAAGCTCCAACAACGTGCACTAGCCTGCACTGACTTCTACTTACCTCCAACAGTAGCTGCATATGGCAGCTAAGGAGGTGCAGGGGACATTTGCCAAAGCTTGGCATTTAAGCAGAAGGAGATCCTGCTGGAACTCTATTTTAATCAGGATGAGTATGATCTCATTAGAAAACATACAAGGGAGATTTACAACAATGCTTTCAGGTTGGGCTGATGTGAGGAGATAAAAACAGATAGTGTTTGAAGTGCTTAGCTAGTCAGGCAGCATCTGTGATTATTTTGGTTTCCCATCTGAAGATGACCCTTCAGACCTGACCAGTTGGATGAATCAGCTGCATTGTCTATAGATTGTGTCTTTGGTTGCACTACAGACTTTGATTTTTACATGTTTATTGTTACCTAGTATTATAGTTATAATTTATTGTGTTTTTTTATATTATATATTATCTGAATGTTATTGTATTTACAGGCCTATTATATTGCAACAAGTAAGAACATTGTTTAGTTATCAGTACATATGACAATTAAATACTTTTGACATGATTTGCAAAGGGAACCTCTCTATATTCACAAGTGTTGTGGGGGAGTGATGGAAAACGATGGAAAAAAAAGAATAAAATCATCAAATTATCAGAGAGAAATAGGAGGGGACTAAAAAGAGGGGACAAACAGTGGAAACTAAGGAATATCTGAGGAAATAAAGAGCAAGGGAAATGTCTGGGAGTAGGTTTACAGGAAGCTCAGCGTTTATCTGGTGGATATTTTACTAGTTTGATGGAGGAGTGGATTGGATAAAGCCTTGAATCTCCTTTGTGTCGCTGCTAATTTTCCACCCTTGGTGAGAAAGTTGTCAGGACTGTCTCCTGAGAGTTGGAGCTGGTGGCTGCACCTCTGCTTGTGGAGGACAGGGAGATTGTGTCCGGAACACCCCCACACAATAACTAATACTCATGGCTGGCTTTTCCGACAGGGTTCACACACGAGTGCGAGTGACGACATCAATCTGGAGAACCTCAGCCGCCGGCAGATACTTTACAAATACTGGGCTTGTTGGGGCAAGTGGTACAAATACCAACCACTGGACCACATCCGGAATTACTTTGGAGAGAAGATTGCCTTTTACTTTGCATGGATTGGTATGAATGTGTCCAGATATATTCCCAGTTTATACTCAATTGTCTCAACTGGAAGAAAGAAAATATAGATTGGGCCCAGTTACTCAGCGGCTCACTTCCTCAAATATCAGCCAATTCGACAATATTATTTTCCACGCCATCCGTGTCTATGTCTGTGTAAGATGGCACCGTCATTTCCACTAACCTCAATCTACATAAACTTGTTTAAGTATTTGCCTTAATTAAGTGATTTTAGGATTGTTCTTGGGATTGATTGGATACATGACCAATTTTGAAGTGTTGAGGTAGTCAAGGGTTTATGGCTTGTTGGTGCTGATCTGATTCATTCTAATTATATGACTCCAATTGGTCTCAATGGGGGAATGTTTAATCTAATGCAACACAATCCTGAAATGTTCATGAAACCTGTCCCATGGCCCTCCCATTTGCCCTGCACGATCTCATATAGCCATTGAGCCCATGTTCTACAGTCCAATGTCACCAGTCTCTTTATTGTGCAGCATCAGATATCAGATATATATTCCCACGGTTTTTGTTATACCTACTCTGTGTGTTCCGTGGTAACCATTATATTTGTCCCTTTGGTCCCGATAGATCAGTTACTCCTGCCAAAACTACTCTAAAGGGCCTGTCCCACGAGCATGCGACTGCATGCAGCAAGCGCGACCAAACCGGAAGCGGGGGCCGCGTGGAGGTCGAGTGATTGACGTGAAGTTTGAGCGAAATCCGCGGGAAGTTTGCATGTGACATACGGCGTCAAGACGCTGCGTACGGCGTCGAGACGCTGCGAACGGCCTCAATGTGACTGCGGGCCGGCAGGCCGTTGCCGCGCAGTATTTATGAACAGTGTCAGTTTTTCGGAGCCCTGCGCGATGTCGGGACCAGCTCCGCACAACTCCATACGGCTCCGGCGATCAAAGTGGGACCGGCCCCGCGAGGCCGTACGGCTCAAGTGACCACGTTAGGTCGCGCTTGCCGCATGCAGTCGCATGCTCATGGGACAGGCCCTTAACTGACACACTGTTAAGACAGCACCATCTCACCAGCTGTATTCGTTATACTGACTATAGTTTCATTAACATATTGACTTGTTTGCCTCCTGAGGGTTTTACACAGCGTGGTTGTTGCCAGCAGCAATTGTTGGAACCCTAACCTTCGTTGGTGGAATCTACCTTGTGACAACTGACATACCCTCGTAAGTTTCTGCAGTAATTTAGTCAAACATCTTGGCATTGAGATGGGATTCTCCATATTGTATCTCTCTGTGTCTCTCCGCATCATACCATGCAGACGAGTAATCACAAACACATGACATAATGTGCAGAAGGTAAATGATCCTGAATGAGTTTTAATATTCTTGGAGTGGTCTGTCAATGGCTCGGTTGTAACCATGTATTGTCTTTGTGCTGATTGGATAGCATGCAACAAAAGCTTTTCACTGTACCTTGGTACACATGACAATAAATTAAACTATCTAACTAATTTGAGAACCACCTCTATAAAATGGCAACTAAACAAGTTGCTTTCTCAACTATTCAGCCTCAAATATAGTTGAGATATTTCATACCTTCAAAACTTGTTACCCATTCACCATACTACTTTCCATTTGCAAAGTTCGGTAGATGAAATTGCTTTGTCTCCTGCTCACTTGGCAACAGTCCATTAGTGCAGGCCTTGCATAACCTTACCAGCTGAAGATTTTCTTGTATTGAGCAAAGCAGTTAAAGTGTACCACCTACACGAGTAGCCTCCAACTTCTTATGCACAAGAAACAATTCTGATGAAGTGGTGCTGACAGGACTGCAGGTTCCTCAAAGCATGCTAGTACAAAAGATTAAGCCAACTGATACAATTGAATGATAGCACCTTTTTTGCATACCTTACAGCATTATTTTGGTTCATTATTTTGTTGGATACTTTGTGTGACAATGTGGTGTGTGACGCTTGATTCAGTTTTTATCCGTGTCCATGCCCAGAAAGGAAATCTGTGAGGAAGGATCCACTTTCAACATGTGTCCACTCTGTGAGATCTGCAAGTCCTGGAACCTCTCCAGCATATGCAACACCTATAAGGTAACCCTTGCTCTAAATTCCTACATTCAGGTTGTGTCACCCAACTTTCTGCACAACCCTTCAGTGGGATATAAGTATGGCTACTCTGGAAATGTCATGGAGACTTATAACAATGGCATTATATATAAGAATGTCACTAATGCGGAAATAATCTCTGCACACAAGGTTTAGAATATGGATATCACTAACCCATTAGTGAATGAGACAAATACAACAGATAGATTTAAGGAGATCTGTGCATGTGAAACTTTAATCAGGAAGATGATAAAATCCTTTGAAGGTAAAATCCAGAATCTTGTATGTCTTAGGTTGCTGAGATTAGTGTGAGGGACATTGTAGTGATATACAGCTGTGGACTATGTTGGCTCTAACAGCATAGGATAAACTTGGATGGAAGTCTTGACTGGTGACTGCAATGTGCTAAATTGAGGACTTCAATGGTTATTACCCAGGATAGGCCAAAATAGTAGAAGATTTTGTAGTTGGGGTGTTGAACATGTGGCTTGGTTGAACGAGTGGCAGGGGGTAGAAAGGTGGGAGCAATAGGATCTGGACTTGGACAAGAAAGAAGTGTACCATTGGGAGGAGCACCATCTGACTCGGACCAGGACTGGCGTAGGCACAGTATAATAGCCTGAAACAAACAACTGAATCTGTGAGGAAGGATCTAACTACCTCTGTAAGATCTGAGCTGAGATTTAAGAGTCATTAAATACTGGTGAGGTGGCAAAATGTTGTGCCTCTATTTAAGGAGGGCTGCAAGGAAAAGCCTAGGGACTTTCTATGGCTGGAAAGTCACTAGAGAGTATTCTGAGGAATAAGATATACATGCATTTAGATAGACAAGGGCTGATTAGGGGTAGTTGCAGGTTGGAGGTCTTCCTCACAAATCTGAGTTTTTTGAAGATGTGACCAAAAAGGTTGATGAGGGCAGAGCTGTAGCTGTTGTATATATGAATTTCAGCAAGGCATTTGACAGGGTTCCGCATGGTAGGCTGCTCTGGAAGGTAAAATCACATGGGTTCCAAGGAGAGCTAGCCGACTGGATAGAAAATTGGCTTCATGAAAAGAAGCAGAGGGTGATGGTAGAAGGTTGTTTTTTGGACTGGAGGCCTGTGACTAGTGGAGTGCCTCTAGTCTAGGGATTCATGCTGGGCCCATTGCTGTTTGCCATCTATATCAAACATTTGGATGAGAATGTGCATGGCACGATTAGTACGTTTGCAAATGACACGAAAGCAAGTAATTGGATTGCAAGCACACATTGAACAGAAGATGTGGTAGGCTACTGGGAAATAGCTCCAAGATGGGCAAGACTGGGATATAAGGAAAGATAATGAAAATGGTTCTGTGAAGAAGATCTGAATGATAAGTGAATATATTGAAAGGTAAGTCACCAGTTGAGTGATTATGGGTCAAATTAAGAAATTGGAAGGCACTGGAGACTGTATTGAGAGTCATGCAACTGTACATAGGCTTCTTTGTGGAAGTTATTAAATTATAAAATACACAAGTGCACAGGTTAGACAAACTCATGGACAAAAGGAGGGAAACACATGCTGAATGGTAAAGCACGAAAGCACACAAAGTGCTGCAGTAACTCAACAGGTCCGGCAGCATCTCTGGAGAACTTGGATAGGAAATATTTTGGGCCTGTGTCCTTTTTATGTATTAACCAGCATCTGCTGTTCTTTGTTTCAACATTCTGGGATGGTAAAGAATGTTTGGACTGTGTTAGGAATGGGTTTCTGCCACAGTGTGTTTCACCTTCAACAAGAGGCAGGACAGATTAGATTTGGCAGCAGGTAACTAGTGCAATGTTATATAAACATTTATCTAATTGTAATAATTACATGCTTAAGTTGAACGTGATGTTTGAAAGGGAGAAAAACTAAACAGCTATTCTAATTAGACACAAAAAGCAGGAGTAACTCAGCAGGTCAGACAGCATCCCTGGAGAAATGGAATAGGTTAGGTTGGGCTGACTTCTTCACAATGGAACAAGGGTCAACAAATTAAAAGTAGTGAATTAGTTAATGAATAAAACACAGTGTTTAAAACAAAAGATGCAAGAGTCAACCAGTTCATGCTCTAAGAGGCAAAATTCAAGTCAAGTCAAGTCACTTTTATTTCTTTTGCACATTTAAAAACAACTCTCGTTGGCCAAAGTGCTTTACATTGGTGGAGGTACTAACGTTATACAACATTGATTCATAGATTAAGTACATACATAAATACATACATATAGCCCTCACTCAGAGGACGTCAAGAAAGGCTTGAGAGTAAAGATGAGTTTTAAGTCTCGACTTAAAGGAGTCGATGGAGGGGGCAGTTCTGATGGGAAGAGGGATGCTGTTCCACAGTCTAGGAGCTGCAACCACAAAGGCACGGTCGCCCCTGAGCTTATGCCTAGACCGTGGGATGTTCAGTAACCCCGTCAGCCGATCTGAGGGACCTGGAGGTGGTGTGGTGGGTAAGCAGACTTTTGATGTAGGTGGGGGAAAGCCCATTAAGGGCTTTGTAGACGTAAAGGAGGATCTTGAAATTTATTCGGAACCGCACAGGGAGCCAGTGGAGAGAGGCCAGGATCGGGGTGATGTGGTCCCTTTTTCGGGTGCCCGGCAGGGAGTCTTGCCGCGACGTTTTGGACCAGTTGCAGGCGGGACAGGGAAGTTTGGCTGATGCTAGTGTAGAGGGAGTTGCAGTAATCCAGGCGGGAGGAGATAAATGTATGGATGATCTTTTCGAGGTCATCAAACTGGAGGAATTGTGTTATTTTAGCTATCATCCGAAGCTGGAAGAAACTAGAAAAAAACAAAACAATTGAGGACAAACTAAAAGGTAGAGGATCAAATAAAGCCAAAAAAATCTTTTCAAAACTCCTGATGATTGGGAGAGATACAATAATCAACGTAAATTGACAAGAAAAATGCCATAAACGATTATGAAAAGAAATTGACAAAGGACATACATACATGGATCAATGATTTAAAAACATTAAAGTTGAAAAGTGGCACAGATGGTAGAGCCGCTGCTTCACATTGCAGACTTTGGGGTTTAATTGTGATCTCCAGCGCTGTCTGTGTGGTTTCCACATTCTCTCTATGACCACAGGGAGTTTCCCCTGAATACTCCAGAACCTTCTCACATCCCCAAAAGCCATGTGGGTGGTAGGTTGATTAGCCACTAAATACTGCCCATGGTATAGTGAGTGGTAAATCTGGGGGGATTAGAAGAGAATGTGGGGAGAATGTAAAAGATGGGATTAAAATGTATGATTACTACAAAATGGGTGGACGATGTGAATTTGATGCCAAAAAGAGCTGTTTCTGTGCTGTATTTCTCTCTGATGCTTAGATATCCAAATCCAAAAGATATGAGGAGCGAGAGGAAAGAAAATACAATTAGGTAAAATAGGGTAATGGAGAACAACATTGAATGGTGATAATATTCATAATGTAAATGAAAATAAGGGGATGGGGACAATTGTTTTGTATTAGTATTTACTCATAGTAAATTTTAAATAGAAATAGTTACACAGATAGTTAATAGTATTAGAAGAGAATGTGTTCGACAGCTTAAGGAAATGGATTGTGTCAACAAAAGCAAATCACCATAGAAGCATAATGAAGACAATAGTGAAGACAATAATGGCACTAAATGTTCAGCTGTACAAAACCTTTTAAACAATCTCTGGCCTAAGGTAGAGTATTATTAACTTTAGAGAGAGTGCAAGATAGATTTAACAGAATAACACCTTAACCCAAAGGGTTAATTGCAATAAGAGGTAACAATTACTTTAGAAGTTTGGTTATGGGTGATTTGAACATTTCAAGTTTTAGGTTAAGTGTAGCTATTTATTCTGAAGAGACTAGAAGGTTAATTAAATATGAGGAAATATACTTACAAAGAACAATAGAAGTATGAAACCTTTTCCACAAATAACAATTAACACTACATGAGTTACTTAATTTTAAACATGGTATTGATAGATTTTTGTATAATTTAAAGGATAAAAGAAATGTAAGAAGAGCAGGTCATTTATCTTCTTGAAATGTTATATGGAATTATGGCTAATCTATGACCCAAATCCAAATAACTTCCCCACTGTAAATATGAATACAAAGTAATCCAGAATGGCCTTAATACATATGCTACCCCTTGTTATTTCCTAATAATTCAGAGCATGCTGGTCTATGGTTCCCCTCACTCATTCTTTAAGAGTCCTTAAATTATGCAGCAATATATATTATTTTCTAATCTAAATTGTAAGAATTTAGCAAAATCCCATCTATAATGTTTTCTCCAAATTTATTTAAAATGGTGGATTAGGAATAATTTGCTCTTGGCAATTTGTCATTCATTAATTTCATCTTTTTTTTTCTCTCATATTAATATTGGCAAGCCCCTTTTCCTGATTCACCAGCAAGAGGGAGTCTTTGACTAGTGAGTAGGAGTTACTGACTAGAGACTAGAAGACATAAACTAATGACCAGGAATGGGTGTGTTTGGATTGAGACCAAATTTTAATTCTCCTACTCTCTCCAGCAAAGATCAGACCACTTGCATATATATTCTCACAAAGAGGACCCAGTGTTAATTGAAAAGCAAGAACAGGAAAAGCAATACGGTCCCTCGGGTTTGTTCTGCCATCAATTCAGATCATGACTGATCTGCATAGTGACTTTGCTTTATCCACTTTGGTTCCATGGCTTTTAAAATGTTTATCTAAAAAATATTTATCAATCTCATTTTGAAATTTTTAGTTCACCTCCAGCTCCAATGGAGGGTTGTAGATTTATTTTATCATAGAGTCCTTGGCCCAAAACTTTAAATTGATTTCTCCTTCCACTGATGTTGCTAAACCTGCTGAGTATTTCCACTGCACTCTAACATTATCCCTAAGCCAGACAAAATTAGCCCATCTCCTCGATCAAATCCTTCAGTTAACTTTGAATATGAAACAATACAGCACAGGGACAGGTCATCCAGCCTGAAATATCTGTGCTGAACAAGTTAAACTAATCGCCTACACATGATCCACATCGCTCTGTGTGTCTATCAAAAAGCCTCTTGAACACCTTTATTGTATATGCATCAACCACCACCTTAAACAATCTGAAACACTTCCTTTAATTGTCAACACTGAAAAGTATGAATTTGTGTTTCTTCAGATCCATGCTGTTGACCGCTGACCTGCCTTTTGTTCCTCCAGTTAGGTTATCTCTTTGATCATGGGGGCACCGTGATCTTTAGTATCTTCATGTCGCTGTGGGCAGTGACATTCCTTGAATACTGGAAGAGGAAGACTGCAATTCTGGCTTTTAGATGGGAATGCTTAGACTGTGACGAAACTGAGGTAAAATGGCGGCCATGAAATCAGATCAGTGTTTAATGTACGCCAACTTCCTAATGTATCAGCGAAAATCTGTTCATGTCGAAAGGTTAGAAGTTCCAGAGACTAGTAATTGAAGATGGCAACCCAATGCAATGGAGAAGGCTGTCTCTTTACGAGAAGCACCTTCCTTCAGACTACTCTTTGGTTTAGTTAGACACAAAAGTTGCAACTCCATAATGCCAAGGATTTCTCCACAGTACCCTGGCCATTTGCTATGACTCAGATAATTGGCAAAGCTGGCTTTCTTGTCAAAATCATAAACACAAAAGATATACAACAAGGGAGGATGCCATTAGACCCATTATGTCTGTGTTGGTTGAAAAAGGGTTCCCCAGTCCACTCCCATTTCCCAGCACTGGGTCCCTGGCTCTAAAGGACACAGTTTTCCAGGTCCTCATCCAAACACTGTTTAAATTTGATCAGAGTTTCTGCGTCCACCACCTGTGGTGAGTTCCAGATTCCAACCATCTATTGAGTAGAAAAATCCTTTCCCCATTCCTCCACCAGTCCTTCCACCATCTACTTTAAATCTATGCCCCTGGTCATTGGCCTCTGGGCCATGGGGAAATCCCATTCACTAAATCTGGCCCCCCCCTCATTTATTTTATGCACTTTGATTAAGTCTCCTCAGCCTCTTCTGTTCCAAAGAAAACATACTTCCTTCGTAGCTCCAATCTTCCAATTCTGACCATGACTATGTAAATCTCCTCTGCACCCTTCCAATGCAGTCAAATATTTCCTGTAATGTGATGACCAGAAGTGAAGCTGTGTCCTGTACAATTCTGGCTAAACCTCCATACTCTTATGAACTGTGCCTTGACTAACAAAGGCAAGTACCCTTCGAACCTTTTTAACTTAATTGACATGTTCTACTTTTAAGGACCTGTGGGCATAAGCAGATGTTTCTTCATTCAATGTAATTGTACTTCGCGTTCACTTCTTTGCCTTGTTGCACTCACCGAAATCTATTTCCTTATAATACACATGTCAGTACATTAAATTCCATTTGCCACTTTTTTAATGTATCACCTGCATTATGCTCCTTAGGTCTAAATCATTAAAATATTTAATTTAATAAGGGTCGAGGACTAGACCCTGTGAACTAGACGGGCAACAGCCTACCAGTTGCAAAATCACTCATGAACCTTCACTTCTACCACTATCCTAGAATGTTCTCATCTTTGTAATGACAACTGCAAATTATGCGCTATGAACCTTACCCTTATCCACACATTGGTTAACTTTTGAATCCCTGTTTGCTCTTTCCTTAGGAGTATCTTTGGGTTTTCTTTAATTTTCCTTGCTAGTATCTTTTCATTCTTTCTCTTTCCTTTCCTAATTTCTCTTTACATTTCAACCCAATATTTTCTACACTTCCTGTCTTTATTTCTGGTACCTAAGATAAGCCTCCCTTCTTGTCCCATGCTACCCTCCCTGTTTCCTAACCTACCCTCTTTCCACTTCCAGATGGGATCTAGAATTGGCAGTCCTGCCTTTTCCGGTTGTGCGATATCTGCTATGATTTTGTTTTAGGACCTTGTTATCGTACATGAGGAAACACTTGGCTCTTGGTTATTTACTTAACGTTGCACTGATGTCATCTTCATTCCGACTGTTTAACATTTCATTTCAGGAGCGCCCCAGGCCTCATTTTACGGTCATGGCTCCCATGACTGCGAAGAACCCAATCACAGGAGCAGTGGAACCCTTCTTTCCGAAGCAGGACAGGTTCCGACGAATCTTTACGAGTTCGATGGTGATTTTGCTCTTGGTAGGATGTCATTTTTTTGTTTTCTGCTCACAGCATTGCGATATCTTTTGTGCTTCATTTGTGCCCAGGTTCAGCAATGTTACCGGCTCCCCATTTGCACTCGGGGGAATAGTGATGCAGTGGCTATGTTACTGAACTAGTCTTTAGAGACATGAATTTACAGCACTTCCAGCCTCTTCAGAGGTGGGGATGTTTGCTGATGGTTGCACTATGTGCAATTCCTCAGCAAATGAAGCTCATCCTGCTCACAGCAAGACAACATTCAAGCATTATGGCTGGTAAATGGCAAGTAACGTTCCCACCCGTATAAATGCCAGATGACAGACACCTTCAACAGAAGGGAATCCATCAAACTACCCTTGAGACTCAATAGCATTCTGTCCCTCACCTCACCTTTGTCCCTCACCATCAACATGCTAGAGTCATAATCGACCACAAACTCAGCTGAATCTGCAACATAAATCTTTTCTATTGTGTACAATTCTGGAATGATGTAGTGGCGACAGAGAGAGTGCAGAAGAGACTTGCCAGGATATTGCTGGAATGGAAGAACTAGGGGATGTAGATTTAATGTGAAAGGGGAGACATTTAAAGGAGAACTGAGGGGTAATTTTTTCACACAGTGGGCGGGTGGGTATCTGGAATGAGCAGACCAGAGGCAGATACAATACATTTAAAAGGTGTTGGACAGGTACTTGGATAGAGGAAGTATGGAAGGAAAAATAGGCTAATGTTGGCAAATAGAATTAGTGAAGATAGGCACCACAGTCGGAAGGAATGAGATATGTCCACAGGGCCTGTTTCTCTGTGGTATCTTTTTATGATTTTTCTTAGGCAGCCTTTTAGGCTTGAGACAGACTTGTTCACACTGTGGGTCCAGAGGCAATTGCTGAGGTGAATGTGGGAACTGCAGACTCTTCCACAGATGGGCAGCAATGCTGAAGGCCCAGATGAATGGGTTGTTTGTGGGGTTGTTTTTTTCCTTCCTCCACTTATGCCTGGTGTGGACTCCAGGCTCTCAAAACCATCCTGCATGCACCTTCTATACTCTCTAGAGACTCCCAAGAATCAGTGAAATCGGTGATTTTTATTTTCAAGGAGGCTTTAAAGACATCTTTGAAACTTTTCCTCTTCTGGCATGGTAATCTTTTCCTGTGACAGAGTTTGGAATAGATGTTTGAGGAGTCTTGTGCAATTAAATTAGGACCCAGTGCGGGAGTTTAGTTCTGGGAGTAAATGTGAATGTTGTTTTGCATATCTCTGCAAAATATTAGTGAATTTAAGTGTTTTGCAGAGACGGGTGTTCGTGGTATGATTTAAATGAGTCCAGAGCTCACACACATTTGGGAGGACAGAAATCGCTGGTGCTGAGTTACTCGTGGTTTTGTGCCTGTTCTGAGATCTTGCTCTTCAGTCACCCTTTACTTCGGTTGACCAGACTATGCTCGTAAAATGGTGTGATGATCAGAGCAACTTTGTGGCTCACATGATTCCCTAAAACCATTCCACCATCCACAAACGATAAAGTAGGAGCAACATAGAATACCATCTGAATCAAACCAGCTCCAAGCGCACTCAAATATTGACAATGCCCAAAACAAAGCACCCACTTGATAGACACCCCATCCTCCACCTGATACAATCATTCCTTCCACCATGGCACACCATGGGTGAAGTGTGTACGAACTGTGTATTGATCGCTTAGATCGCTCTGTCATCACCCTCCACTGCCTTCAAGAAAAAGGACAGTGGGTAGATGTGGATGCCACGGTGTGCGGGTTCCCCTCCAGGTTGAAGATTTGGAAATGCATCACAATTTCTTTATCGCCTCTTAGTCTCTCCCCAACACACCATGGGAGCAAGATCACGGCACCTCAAGGAAGCATCTCGCAGACACCTTGTCACGAAATGTAAGGGATGGGCCGTACATGCTATCCTTGCCAATGGTACTCAGATCCAAAAACATTATAACAACCTGTCTTCACAAAACATTTGTAGGACACCCTCCCTTTCCCCATCTCGAAGTATAGGTGGCCACCCCAATGCCTTTCCAGTTGGTTCAAAGTCACTGTGCTGTGATTTAAGTGCTGCATCATAAGACAGCTTGGGAGAGAAGAGAAGAACATTTCTTTGTGTAGCGAATATCGTGTTGACTATTGAATGATGAGATGGATGTCACTGGATGACTATGTACTCATGATGAACTTCTCTTCTTTTAGATCATTGTGGTGTTAATGTTCGTGATATCCGTCATTTTGTACCGCACTATCATAAGTATCGTCATGTATGAGTCTGGAAACTCCATCATCATGGCAATTGTGAGTATGCCCTCACCTCTGCACAACAGCTAGTTCCAGCAGTCCCATTTTCCTGCAGGTTACCCTCCCTCATACGACCATCAATATTATCAACAATTGGTTCTTTTACCAACCTTTTTACACTAGCAGTAACTTATAGTGGCCAATTAACCTACCGATGTGTCTTTGTGATGTTGGAGAAAACTGGTGCAGCTGGGAGATCACCATCACAATCACAGGGAGATTGTGCAAACTTCACGTAGACTGCAGATGAGGGCAGGATGTAGCCTGTGTCCATGGAGCTTTGAGACAGTGGCTTCACTCCACTGTGTCACACACTGCTCTCTGCTGCTGCAAGGCGGCAACAAATGAGGATGAAAGAAGAAAGGAAGGTTTGCATTTCTTCATCACTTTTAACATTCTCAGGATGTCTCAAAGGGCCTTACAGCAATTTCAGTTAATTTTTAGGCACAGTTGGTCTTTGGGGCAAAATTGCCCACGATAATGTGCAAGAAAGATCTACAAGATGATGACCAGATAATGTTTCATGTATTGACAGATGGATAGATATTGCCCTGTACACCTGTTGAGAACTTTCCTGCTTATCTTTTAAGTAGTCCTGGGCCTTGACTGGCACCCAACCTGAGAGAGAAGCCAAGTTTAATGTTGTATATGAAAGCCACAGTCGCAGTAGATTATGAAGGCCAGATCCTCTGCTCTCATGCTTTTAGAAACATAGAAAACAGGTGCAGGAGTAGGCCATTTGGCCCTTTGAGCCAGCAGCGCCATTCAATATGATCATGGCTGAATATCCAGAATCAGTACCCTGTTCCTGTTTTCTCCCTATGTCCCTTGATTCCGTTAGTCCGAAGAGCTATCTCCAACTCTCTCTTGAATAAATCCAGTGAATTGGCTTCCACATTGAGATATGGAATTGGCAGAGAATTCTACAGATTCACAACTATCTGGGTGAGAACATTTTATCTCATCTCAGTCCTAAATAGCCTACCCCTTATTCGTAAACGGAGACCCCTGGTTCTGGACTCCCCCAACATCAGGAATTTTTTCCTGCATGTAGCCTGTCCCATCCCTTAAGAATTTTATATGTTTCCATAAGATCCCCTTTCATCCTTCTAAATTCCAGTGAATATAAGCCCAGTCGATCCATTCTTTCATCATATGTCAGTCCCGCTATCCCGGGAATTAACCTGGTGAATCTACGCTGCACCCCCTCTATAGCTACAATATCCATCCTCAAATTAGGAGACAAACTGCACACAATACTCCAGGTGTAGTCTCACCAGGGCCCTGCACATCTACGGTAGGACCTCCTTGCTTCAATACTCAAATCCTCTTGCTACAAAGGCCAACGTGCCATTTGCTTTCTTCACTGCCTGTTGTACCTGCACAGTGACTGATGTACAAGGGCACCCAGGTCTCATTACACCTCCCCTTTTCCCAATCTGACACCATTCCAATAATAACTTGCCCCCTTGTTCTTGCCACCAAAGTGGACAACCTCACATTTATCCACATTATACTGCATCTGCGATGCATCTACACACTCGCCCAACCTACCCAAGTCACCCTGCAGCCTCAAAGCATCCTCCTTGCATCTCACACTGCCACCTAGCTTTGTGTCATCCGCAAACTTGGGGATGTTACATTTAATTCCTTTGTCTAAATCGTTAATATATATTGTAAATAACTGATTTCCCAGCACTGAGCCTTGCGGCACCCCACCAGTCACTGCCTGCCATTCTGAAATGGACCCGTTAATTCCTACTCTTTGCTTCCTGTCTGCCAACCAGTTCTCTACCCATGTCAATACCCTACCCCCAATACCATGTGCGCTAATCTCTTGTGTGGGATCTTGTCACAGGTTTTTTGAAAATCCAGATACACAACATCCACTGGCTCTTCCTTATCCATTCTACTTGTTACATCCTCAAAAAATTCCAGAAGATTAGTCAAGCATGATTGTCCCCAATGTTTCTATATTGGGGACGATCAGCCATGATCACAATGAAAGGCATTGCTGGCTCAAAGGACCGAATGGCCTCCTCCTGCACCTATTTTCTATGTTTTCTATGATTTCCCCTTCATAAATCCATGCTGACCTTGCCCGATCCTGTCACTGCTTTCCAAATGCTATGCTATTACATCTTTAATAATCGATTCAAGCATCTTCCCCACTACAATGTCAGCCTAACGGGTCTATAATTCCCTGTTTTCTCTTTCCTTCCTTTTTTTAAAAAGTTGGGTTACATTAGCTACCCTCCAGTCCACAGGAACTGATCCAGACTCGATGGATTGGGACTGGGATTTGACCCCACAGCCTCCAATAACGGAGCCTTGCTATGTATTTGACCCCCTAATTACCCTGCCGTAACTTTGGGGCATGGTTCATTACAGAAAATTACACTCCCTCTTTCCATGGCTTAGTGGGTAAGAGCATGGCTAGTTTGAACGAGCCAAACAGGTAGTTTGAACTCATTTTGATTCATGGGCAGTGTTAACAGCTGTTCTAAAGTAACTGAACCGTCATCTCACCAACCAGAGAGCGGTGCTGACCTCCTATCTACCCGATTGAAGATCTTTAAACTATCTTTAATCAGACTTTACTGGGCTTTATCTTATTCTAAATGTTATAGGCTTTATTCTAAAACTGCACACTGGCTTAATTGTAATTATGTATAATCTTTTCACTGACAGGATAGCACGCAACAATAAAGCTTTTCACTGTGCCTTGGTACACATAACAATAGCAAACTAAACTAAATTAAGGTGAACTAAACTAAACTGAAGTAGTAATGCACTGAACTGGGCAAGAGAAGGTTAGGTTAAAAATCTGGTCTGGCTTAAGGGATTCACAGGACGGTTTTTGAGGGGCTCAGATTGTCCTGACCCAAGCTCAGTTGTGATGGTAAGGAAGCTGAACAAGCAACCAGCACCCGCTGATCAGACCCAGAGAAGTAAACATAGAAACATAGAAAATAGATGCAGGAGGAGGCCATTTGGCCCTTCGAGCCTGCACTGCCATTCATTGCTGATCATCCACAATCAGTAACCCGTGCCTTCCTTCTCCCCATATCTCTTCATTTCCCTAGCCTCTAGAGCTCCATCTAACTCTCTTTTAAATCCATCCAGTGAATTGGCCTCTACTGCCTCCTGTGGCAGAGAATTCCACAAATTCACAAGGCTTTACGATTTTTTTTAAATAATAAAATCTCTTGAAAATTACCATCTGGGCAATATTTCTTTCTAGTTGTTGATGTGCTGGTGTTAAAAGATCTGCTGCTTGTGTTGTTGCTGCACGCACTTCACTGGATGAAGAGCATCTGGAAATGACTGCACAGTGTGTATTTAGTTTTATAATGATAGATATAATGGATAGCGGTGGTCAGAATCAATCAGAGGAGCTCTTTGAACCAGGAGTCAAAGTTACAGACCAATCCATGGGAAAGAGGGAACCAATTGAAGGCAGTGGAGGAGAGACAAACCCTATAGGCAGGAGATAGGCAGGCAGAGCCAAGATCCAATCAGTGCTGAGAGAGATGGAACAAAGGGTTAAGGGAAGGCAAAGGGCCAATAGGGAGTTAAGGAAAGGGAGAGACAAAGGCCGACTGGGGAAGACGGAGAAGAATTATATATAGTTTAAAATAATATTTATTACAATATATTTAAAAATAATACATGTATCTATTTGAAATGATCCTTTGTATTCAAATAAAAGCATAATAAATGTTTTTTTTCTCATCTGTCTTGTATTCTTTTCTCTCAGGCTTCAAGGGTTGCCAGTTTCAGTGGATCGATAGTCAATCTCTTATGCATTCTCATCTTGGCTCGACTATATACATATCTAGCCCATTTCCTAACCAAATGGGGTAAGAACCAGTTTAATGCACACAACTCATAGCTATAACAATATGAACTATGTAATGATTCCCTAGGTCAGTCAGGTTACCTTGTTACTGCAAAGTGTGGATTGGGTATAAAGTCACTGATGTTACTGTCGTAAAACAAACACCAGAATCTTCAAGAGCTAAATTATCTAATTATTTTTCCAGAGATAATATGCCTTTGTGCCACATTCTTTCTTCCATAAAGACAATCCTCAATTCTTTGTGGTTAAGTGAACAATTATGATAAGGAATACCTTGCAGTACAGCCTGGCTGACAATGAGAGTCCACGTGCTAACAAGACAAATACACGGAGGAATGTTTGACCTGGAATCACAAAAATCAAACCCACACTGGTGCTTCTGCAGCGTTGAGGGACTGGGTGGCAAAAACAGAATTTTTGATCCAGAATTGAGAGGAAACAATAAGAACACAATAAACATATTACTTAATCTCATGCTCTCTGTTCCATTTGTTTCAGAAATGCACAGGACTCAGAGCAAGTATGAAGATGCATATATCGTCAAGGTGTTTCTGTTTCAGTTCATCAACTTCTACTCCTCGCCAATCTACATTGCTTTCTTCAAGGGCCGGTAAGGTGCATTGTCTTCATGAAAGCCAAGAACCAGTGGGTTTTGCACTGCTTTCTTCTCTAAAGCATGCCACTTGTCTGGGATAACATGACGGGAGGCATACGGTCCGAGACCTATGGTAGTTTTGTTCTATGATTCCAGCTGCCTGCCTGCCCCCAGTACCCGACTCAAGACTGAGAGGTGGTTTTTGAACATTGTCCCAATAGTCTGTATGGTTTCCAATATCTGTTGCCTTTGTCATTAGAAAATGAACCCTTTAATGCTTTGACTGAGCCTAACATATTCTTACCTAATTCACAGGTCACTTAGGAGTTTTGAGCAGTAGGTCCATGTCTTTCACCCATCCTTGTCCAGAGGTGGTGAATATAGTTGCAATAAGTTGTCTCATGACATTCTATGTTTGATGGACTCAGTAGATAACTGTTGACATTCCCAGGTTCTCATTATCCTGCCAAAGGAAGCCTTTGGTCCTGTTGAAAAGATGCTATGTGACCAGAAAGAAATGGTTTTCACTGATAGGAAGAATGTAAACATGTACAAGACAAAGATCAGAACAAAACAATTCATGTCCATGACAGAAGCAGTTGCCTTAACTTAGATCCATTTAAGATTAAATTGGATGTACATTAGCAAAACTGAAAAAAACGAATCAATAGCTGATAGGGTAAGATAATAATTTACCATTCCACTCATTGTGTTCCTGACTTCGGCATCCAGAAAAAAAATAATTTCCCAGCTCTTGTTAGACTTGAATAAGAATGAGTTAGGCTCAGCCACGTTATTAAGGATTTCTGTTTCTTTCCACCAACTAACTCCATACTCTCTCCGGAGAACATCTTTTTCTCATCTGCCAATTTAATGTGACATGGAGCTTCTGATAACTAAGCTCACTGCAGGGAAATTGGCCTATTTCTGCACTGTAGATTCAATGTAATAAACGGGTGGTTTCAGGCCAAAACTGCGCAGTCCGACTGCTGGTTTACATCATTACATCCCTGCTCAAATTCATGCTTGTGTTTAGTGAAGCCCATCACTGGCATTTGAGTCTAACAGTTTCAGTTCTGTCATGTCTTCATGAAACTTGCAATGATCAATTACATAAGAGAAAGGTGACCCTTCAATGCTAAGTCCCCTGGTTCTTGATTCCCCTACCCTGGGTAAAAGATTCACTCTATCTATCCCCCTCATGATTTTATATATTTCTATATATGGTCACCCATCCGTGCTCTCCAGAGATGCTGCCTGTTACTCCAGCTTTTTGTGTCTATCTGCTATATGATCATCAGCCTCCTTTGCTCCAAGGAATAAAGTCCATGTCTGACCAACCTTTCCCGATAGCTCAGGCCCTCAGGTCATGGCAACATCCTCGTAAAGCTTCTCTGCCCCCTTTCCAGCTTAATGAAGCCATCAAACCTGCTTTGTCCACTCTTTTGGGCACAGGTCTATTTCTCTACAATTAATCCCACACCCCTGCTCTTGGTTCATTGCTCTTAATTTTACAGCTAATATTTCTATGTTTTGTGAAAATTGCCATTAATCCTACTTTGCCCACTCGTTTAGGCTGTGCAAACAAAAACAAATCTTTCTGCTTTTTGCCAATTGCCATAATCTTTCCAGTGACGGGGTGACCAATAATGAACACAACAATCCAAATGTGGCATCACCAATGTCTTGTACAACTACAACACAATGTCCCAACTTCTATACTCATTACCTTGACTGATCAATGCCTTCTTGACCACCTTATCCTTCTATGATGCCACTTTCAAGGAACTGCACTCCTAGATCACTCTGATCTACAACACTCATCAGAGCCCTACCATTCACTGTGAAGATCCTGGTGTGAATTCCTTGGTGTTTCTTGGGGGCTGGCAGGTGATCTTATAGAGGTGTATAAAACAATGTTTCTGCTCACCATATATCAGCAACTTCAGTCACAAAAGCCTCGTTGTATCAGTGTTCTGGCAGAAAACGTGCAAGTCAATGGTTTCATGTAGTGTGTGCAGCAGTGGCAAGATCTAAAAGCAAAACAAAATAGATGCAGGAAATCTGAAGTAAAACAGAAAATGCTGGTGATAATCAGCAGCAATCAAGTGGAGTAAGGAAGTGAAGAGAGCTCCGGTGATCCAAAGAGATTTACCTTGAAATGTTAACTCTTTCCTGCTGCATGTGGAAAAATCCAAATGGTTCCTTATACATCATCATCCTTGGTGTCATAGTCATAAAGCCGTATAGCAAGGAAACAGACACTTCAGCCCACTACCAAACTCCCATTTATACTAATCCCATTTATTCTTCTCACCACATTCTCTTTATTCCGCCCAGATTCTACAACTTATCTACACACTAGGGGCAAATTACATCAGCCAAATAACCTATCAATCTGCATGTCTGGAATGTGGGGGAAACTGAAACACCAGTAATCATAAGGAGATTGTGTAAATTCCACACAAACAGCATCCAAGGACAAGACTGAACCCCTGTCTCTAGCGCCGAGAGGCAGCAACTCTATTGGCTGCACTACTGTCCAAAATCTCACTAGAATTCTGGATTCAAAACCTATCTTGTATTCAATTCATTTTATGTTGTTGAAGTTCTAAACCTATTTCCATTTTATTCTGTTCCTTAGATTTGTTGGTTATCCTGCAGGCTATAAAACACTGTTTGGAGTCAGAAATGAAGCTGTGAGTATATAATTATAGCATTCTACAAAGAGCGTTATTACATGTTTTCAGATGTTTGGTCCAGCGATGCAAATCCTGGGACATGGTAGGACAGAAACGGACACCATCGAAGGCAACATTATTTGTGCTAGAACCTGATCTATCAAACTTGTATTGGAAAGCATGATCTTTGTAGAGAGTGGGATGGGAGTGGTTTTGGAAGATGATGGGGCAAGGTTACATTTATAGTCCAGACTTTTGTTTTTTCAGCCCCAGTGAGGTCTTCAGTGAGGGAAGTGTATTGCAATCAGTCTCAAAGAAACCAATTGGCATCTCTGACATGCCCCTTGATGGCTTTTGTCCTTTTCTTAAGATGGTGGCATCTGGTTCTTTCCCACAGAACAGAGAGGGGTGCAGGATCTTACTCCCACTGTTAGATAAGCACAACGTTGTCCTATGACAGATGAGGTTCCCTGGACATTTATCCCTGGATTTGCTGACATTTTAGGATTTGTGGCAAGCTCTCTTTGGCCCAGAAAGGTTACTGCCCAACTAAAACACTTTCCAGAGAGGGCACATCATCAAAGGGGAGCCTTATCCTATTTTAATAACCCACTCCTCTGCCTACTGCTTGACTCTTGGCATTGCTTTTGCTGCAAGAATGTGTTGAATGGAGCGCTTAGTTTTTCAACTGTGTGCAATCTCACCAATGTATTTCAGAGCATCTCTCCCTGCTAGAATTCTGAACCCTTCTTGAAACAAATATTTTACATAAAGCATTAACCTGAGTTCCATAGAATTAAAAAAAAATCAAGTATCAGTAAAACAATCAAACGATAGCAAGCAAACAATTAACAATCCCGTTAAAATCTGCACCTTATACTCACGTAGAGTTAGTGATTATGACCCACCCATTAGAATCATAGAGTCATACAGCAGGGAAACAGACCTTTTGGCCCAACATGCCACACCGACCAATATGTCCCACTGTAGAACAGGCCATTACATTTTGATCCCTGGCAGCACTGCTTTAACAAGATCTTCCAAGGCAGTGGATAGAAACTGGACAGATATATTCCACATGAACAAATTGCATAAAAAATTGCAACCTGCATTTGAGAGTTACAGCCTGATTCTGTTTCGCACTCTTTAATATCTTTACAATCAATGTTTTGGTGTGTTGGAGTATTAATCACATTAACATCTATTAGTTTGGAAAATTGGGTAAACAGGCTCCACCAAAGTCCACAACATGTTTTTATTGCATGTGGTCTGAATCATATTACTGTTTATGGGAGCTATCTATGCATAAAAAGACTTCCCTTTTTTCCCTCCAACATTTCAGGATTCAATGTAATTCATAGCTGTAATAAATCTTGGGATTAAAAATAAAAAATGCTCAAACACCCAACAGGTCAGGCAGCTTCTATGGAGAGAGAGGAAGAGAGAGACAAGAGTTAACATTTCAGTCGATGGCCTTAAAGTCAGCAATCTGAAATATAAATGATTTGTCTGTTCACAGATGCTACCTGACCTGCTGAGTGTTTCCAGCATTTCTTTTCAATGCAGATTTCCAGCATCTGCAATTTTGTTTTGTTTTTTTGAAGAATTTCAGGATATTCTAAAGTGAATACAGAACTCGTATAATTGCAGGTCTCCTCCACTATTTATTGACCTATGTCCCTGCTAAGCCCAAGACAAAGTATCAGTTCCTCTTCTTTTCCAGTGTGGACCTGGTGGCTGTCTGATCGAACTGGCTCAGGAATTACTTATTATCATGGTTGGAAAGCAACTCATTAATAATATGCAGGAGTTTATCATCCCGTGAGTATCTGCTAAAAGGGGAAACTGGTAAACACTGATATTATGAATGTAAATACCAATGATCTTTGAACCAAATCATGGTTCTTTTGTGAACATAATTATTGCTCACTGGTTGCACTGCCATGATCCAACACCATGTCACTGCCATCCTCAAGCAGAGCCAGAGCAAGAGATGCAGCATTGTCTTCCACTTGCTGTGCTCCCAGATATAGTTCCAGTTGATTCTTCCCATTCGTGTTGTTGCCCTCACAGCGATGAAGCATGGAAACAAACCCTTTGGCCCACATGTCCATGCCAACCATCTATCTACAATAATAGCATTTTCTACTCTCCATCTGCCTGCATTTGGCCCATATCCCTCTAAACCTGTTTTATCCATGCACCTGTCTAAATGTTTCTTAAACGTTGGATAGCATGTCTTTGGTAAGTGGGGAAACCAGAGCACTTGGTGGAAAAACCACACAGTCACAAGGAGAGCATACAAGCTCTGCACAGACAACACTTGAGATGGGGTATTGTGGCAATATTTGCCGTATTAAATATATGATTTTCAGGATATTTTTCAATGGGACTCTTTTATATAAAGATAAAAGTCAAGTCATCTCGACCAATGACAGTTTGAATGCACAGTGAATGCTGTCACAAGTACAGCGTGTGAAAATAAAATAAAATACTGGAAATACTCAGCATTTCAGGCATCTTTGGTGGGGGGAGAAACAACTAATATTTCAGGTTGATATCCTTTCACCAGATCATATTTGAGGGCAATTCCCCTGACATCAGGTAATCGACCTGAAATGTTCATTCCGATTTCATTCTACAATGCAGCTTGATCTGCCGTGTGGTTCCAGCATTCTCTGTGTATCTTTGCTTTACAGTCCACATGAAGCCGGTCTGGGTTGCTGACAGTAGCTTCAGGTGTTTCAGGTTAGGCTACATGTGTGTGAAGATCCTGAAGATGTTATCAGTTAAACAGAGTAATGGCAGCTCACCCGCAGCACCGTCAGCGCATCAGTCAGACGTGAGATATTCACGGGAACCTCCTCTAAACTCTATTGCATCCAGTGTTCCCAATGTGGCCTCCTTTACATCGGCAAGAACCAGCAAAGACTCGGCAACTATATCGCCGAGCAAGTACTTGGTTCGTCGATAGACAAAAGATAACAGGTGCTGGAGTAGGCTATTCGGCCCTTCGAGCCAGCACCGCCATTCAATGTGATCATGGCTGATCATCCGCAATACTAAACTGTTTGCCTTTGTACCCCGTTCCTGCCTTTTCCCCATATCCCTTGACTCCGCTACCTTTAAGAGCTCTGTCTAGCTCTCTCATGAAAGCATCCAGAGAGCCTCCACCGCCCACTGAAGCACAGAATTCCACACTCACAACTGTGTGAAAAAGTGTTTCCTCATCTAAATGGCTTACCCCTTATTCTTAAACTGTGGCCCCTGGTTCTGGACTCTGCCAACATCGGGAACATGTTTCCTGCCTCTAGCGTGTCCAAACCCTTAATAATCATATATGTTTCAATAAGTTTCCCTCTCATCCTTCTAAATTCCAGAGTATACAAGCTCAGTCGCTCCATTCTATCAACATATGACAGTCCTGCCATTTCTGGAATTAACCTGGTGAATCTAAGCTGCACTCCCTCAATAGCAAGAATGTCCTTCTTCAAATTGAGAGACCAAAACTGCACACAAAATTCCAGGTGTGCTCTCACTAGGCCCCTGTACAACTGCAGAAGGACCTCTTTCCTCCTATACTCAACTCCTCTTGTTATGAAGGCCAACATGCCATTTGCTTTCTTCAATGCCTGCTGACTGGATCTCCCAGTTGCTAACCATTTTAATTCCCTTACCATTCCCAAACTGACCTTTCTGTCCTGGTACTCCACCATTTGCATTTCTTCTATCCTTATTTCACACCTTTTGTCTTTTCATCTTAGGTCTTTGTGCAAAATCTGCCTATCAATCCCCCCCCCCCCCCCCCCCCCCCCCCCCACTCATTTGTATCCACCCATAACTCCACCAGCTTTGCAGATGTGGGTTCAAACTGAAGATAGACACAAAAAGTTGGAATAACACAGCGGGTCAGACAGCATCTCTGGAGAAAAGAATCGGTGACATTGTTTGTTGAGGCTCTTCTTTATACCAGGGCTTGTTTCCTTTGTCTCCTCCTTTCCAGCTCCCTTCACATCCCTCCCCCACTACAATGAGTGAGGAAGGGTCCTGACCCAAAATGTCACCTATCCATGTTCTCCCAAGAGAACTTTAATGACTTTTATGAAAGTGTATTTTATTGAAATAGTTAGTTGTTGCTTACTTCTTTACTTTATTGATCAGGAAGATTAAAGTTTGGTGGGAGAAGCATAAATGGAAGACCGCGGTCAAGGATGAGGCCAATCCAACACTTCAGCCCTGGGAGCAGGATTACAGACTGCTGTACTGTGAAGGGCTTTTTGAAGAGTATCTTGAGATAGGTAGGTAGCATTTTGTGTCTCCAATGGGAATCAGTTCATGGGCATGAGAAAACGTCATAACTTGCGAGGCTTTGAAGATATGGCCCTGCTCATCTCTTAATATAATCATGATTAGTACATTAAAAAAATGTTATTTTTTAAGATCTTTAAAAAAAATTCCTTTGCTCTCATGCTGTGTCTTAGATTAGTAATTGCACTCTAGAGTTTACTAGCATCTATGCCACCCTCTCTGTGTTAGTCATGGAACGATTGAGAAGAGCAAACTTTTCTATACAGTGCGGGGAAAAATAAAGAAAGATTCCTTTGAACCAGCGGAAACTACAGGCCACTGTAATGTGAATATTATTAGATCAGAGAGCTGATGAAGTGTCCCGTCTCCAGCTTAGTGAGGTCAAGTTGTAATGTCAGTTGTCAAGTTGGTCAAATCGAGCCATCCACAGTGGATGTTATGATAAATGACAAATCACAGTTGATGATAAATGATAAAGGGAATAACGTTTAGTGTAAGATAATTTTGAGTAAAGTCCAATCAAAGATAGTCCGATGGTCTCCAATGAGGTAGGTAGTCGTTCAGGATTGCTCTCTAATTTGTGACAGGATGGTTCAGTTGGCTGATAACAGCTGGGAAGAAACTGTCACTGAATCTGGAGGTGTGCGTTTTCACACTTCTGTACCTCTTGCCTGATGGAAGAGGGGAGAAGAGAACGTGGCTGAGGTGCGACTCATTCTTGCTTATACTGGTGGCCTTGCCAAGGCAGCATGGGGTGTAAATGGAGTCAAATGAAGGGGGTTTGGTTTGTGTGATGATCTGGGCTGCATCCACAATTCTCTACAATTTCTTGCGGTCTTGGATGGAGCTGTTCCCTAACCTTTCCTCACCGGCTAACTTTACCCACATCAGTGTGATAGTGAGTATTTGCTTTTGTGTGTGCCACTTGCGCCTATATGTTTGTGTGTCTGCTTGTCTGAGCTTGGTTGTGTCTGTGAGTGTGCGCCTTGGTTTTGTTATGGGTATATGCCTGTATGTCTGGGTTTGGGTGTGGGTCTGTGTCTGGGTTTGTTTTTTGTGCAAGATGGTGTGCCTGGGTTTGGTTATGTATAAGCCCAGGGTGAAACTCATTGGTCCTTCAAAATAATATTATGGATAGTTGTGTGGTGCCACAAGATGTAAAGGCAAAGTATGCTTTGTTTTTTTCTGGAGTAACGGTGAATTAGTCTGTTACTTGGAGAATGCGATAGATTTTTAACGCTGTCATTGGAATGACATTGGGGATCAGCTACTGATTATAACTCAGGAACTCTCTGCCACAGAAGGTAGTTGAGGCCAGTTCATTGACTATATTCAAGAGGGAGTTAGATGTGGCCCTTGTGGCTAAAGGGATCAGGGGTATGGAGAGAAGGCAGGTACAGGATACCGAGTTGGATGATCAGCCATGATCGTATTGAATGGCAGTGCAGGCTTGAAGGGCCGAATGGCCTACTCCTGCACCTATTTTCTATGTTTCTATAACCAAATTCAATTGGTTTTGGTCTGTTACACAGAGAGTAATGGTACCTCAGATCATCATGCATAGAAAGCAATGATGGCTGTAGCTCTTCATCAATTCAGTTGAAATGTTGACATCACTGACAGCTCTAGCCCAACCCTTGTTGTTTTCAGGTGCATCTTTTGTTATGATGTGGTAGTCTTTTTTTATTTTTTTATTTATTAGAAGTAAGTACAATACTGTGGTACCTTTTTTTCAGGTGCCAAATATATGTTAGCATGTTACATTCTATGTACATCTTCATTTTTTGGATGCTTTCATGAGAGAGTATGTGAGGAAAAGAAGTAAAAAAGAAGAGAGAAAGAAAGAGTAGAAAATAGGAGATAGGAGATGAGTATTTATATTCTTGACCATCTTTCACCCTATCTGAAACAGTTGTTTTTTATGATTTTGTTGCACCATTTGCTTCCAAGAAGTCAATAAATGGAGACCAACTCGTTAAGAATTGGTCTTGTTTATCTGTTAGGAGGAATCGCATTTAAGATGTGCTGTGTCCAACATATTTATAATCCACATTTTAAGCGTTGTGGTAGTCTGATGGGCAGTAAGATAGAAATTGCAGATTTCCTATCAGCTTTATATGACGGTCTATTGATCTTCTGCGTCAGAATCAATAAAGAGCGCAAGACCTTGATGAGGATCAGTCCGTGGCCTAGGGTTCACCCCGTGCATTAAAGGTGGCTGCATTGCCACCTTTAAGCTGGCCTGCCCATTCATGTGGGTGAGAAAGATCTCGGCAGTCTGAATGAATTTTCTTGAAAGTCTGACCCACACTTATCACTCAGTTCATCTGATCAATTATCTTATCTACTGTGCAAGTGAGCTTGAAATGTGGAAAATGGACAAAGGAGCAAACTGTTCTGAAGGCAAACAGTTTAGAAGTAGTTTCAGTCATTCTGAGGAAGCAAAAAACACTAAACAAAACCATTTCGGGGGTGTGTATTGCTAGCGATCTCTTCTGATGGTCGTTGTGTCTTGCTTTATTCTGCAGTCCTCCAGTTTGGATTCATCACCATCTTCGTGGCTGCCTGCCCACTGGCCCCTTTGTTTGCCCTTTTCAATAACTGGGTGGAAACCCGCCTGGATGCCAACAAGTTTGTCTGCAAGTATCGGCGGCCGGTTGTGAAACATGCAGAGGGGATCGGAATCTGGTTCAACATCCTGGAGACCATCACCACGATAGCAGTAATTAGTAATGTGAGCATGCTGGCATCTGACTTCTACTTTATCTGGCCCTTAATCTGCAAAATGTTAAGGATTCCCTTTCCAGATGTTCCCATTACATTCATGTTCTTGTATGTTGTTCCCATTGCAAGTTCATTGATATTTTCTTTGTGCAGATTCATTGAGCCATGCAGACAGACAAATCCCAGGGTAAATTTGTGTCACTTATTAGCAGATCTCTGTAGTTGCCCTGTTGTTGCTCGATCACCCAGCACAGAAACCCAGAGGAAGATGGAGAGAAACATTAGGAAAGGTTCTGACTCCTGATCTATGATCAGTGGCTTGAGGAGAATTGGTATGGGTATTAGTTTATTCTTGTCATATATACTACCAAACTACAGTGAACAATGTCCAAGCATACTATCCAAGCAAATACATACATACCATATGTGGGTGCATCAGGTTCTGCAAAAGAGAGAATAAACAGAGGGCAGAATATAATGTTAAACCACAGCAAAGGCGCAGACTTAAAGTGCAGGGACAGCAATCAGGTAAATTGGGGCATTGTGGCTACGTACTTCATATCGGGAGACATTGTCTGTGGACTTGCTAAAGAGTGGCAAAGATGTACACAGTGACCAAACTGCCTGATTGCACAACCTGTGCACCAATTCCTCATGGGACTGCATGGACTCTGCACGATCTGACTGTGGACTGGCTGCGTGGTCTGACTGCACACACTCTGTGTGGACTGGTTGCGTGGACTTGCCGCAGTCTGACTGCATGGACCTACTGCGTAAACTGTTGCACCAACTGTCTCTGTAGTCAGCCTATATGGGTTCTCTTGGTCCATCTTATCTCTCATTGGCTAAATAAACATTTGTATGAGGCATTGAAGATAAACCCCAGTCTACTTATTTTGCAGATTGTCAAGCTTTCCCTCTAAGTAGATGTAACTTCAATCCATTAAGCACAGGGGAGTCCATTGGTGTAGCCGGATGGGCCACTGCTTTGCATCACCAGCGGGCTGGGTTCAAACATGACCTCAAATGCTGAATGTGTGGAGACGACACACTTTTACAGTCATCCCATGGGTTTCCTCTGGATACTCGGGCTTTCACTGAAGGAGTGCAGGCTGCTTGGTTAACTTGTCGCTGTAATTGACCTTCGTTTGTAGGCGAGTGGTAGAATCTGAGAGATGATGAGAATGAGAAGAATAAAAATGGGATCTGTGTAGGATGGTCAGCATGACTCAGTGGGCTGAAGGGCTTGTTTTTATGCTGTATCTCAATAACAGCATGACTGGGGATTAAGTTCTGCCATTTTATTTTGCATGGAAGGGTAATTTTCTCTTCATTTCAAATTATTTGAATCACAAATCTTGATATTAAAATCTCAAAATGTTGTAACATTGCTAATATAAGTTGTTCATTTAGCAACCAACTGGATCCTTTGAAGTGTCTGACATATTCTCTCAACAGGCCTTTTTGATAGCATTCACGTCAGATTTTCTGCCTCGCCTCTACTACAGCTACACTTACGAAAGTGACCTAACTGGCTACATTAACTTCACCTTGGCATACTCTCCCCCCAGTTTCAAGGACTTGAACCAGACCATGTGCAGGTAAGGCATAATCAGGGAGAAAAATGGAATGGGGGAATAATCAATGAGTCTTCAATGAGTTCTCCAGGCAAGGCTCATGGTGCTCTTGGTCCACTCAGACCTGTGTTTCCCAATAGCTCGCCCAACTATATAAAATACAAGATCAAAACTCCAGGCCTCTTTCAATTCAGACACTTTATTTTGCAGAGTTGAGAAGTAGACAGAGAAATATGTGACCTGAAGAATGGATGTGAATGGGTGAACTGGAAATTCCTCCAGGGATTAGAACTAGTTTTACAAGGTTAACTCGGTCTTTGATACATTTTGTTGTTCTTGGACTGTGATAGGTGATTAAATGGATAAGTAAAGTCAAAGTACACATATATTAAAAAAAGTCAGTGGAGATTTATTGGATGGATCAGAGAGAGAGAACGGGGGCTATTAAAAGTGATCTTGATACAGTGGACAACAATTACATAGGCAAAGAAATTAAATATATCTATCCAGTCCATTAAAGGTGCCCCTGGGATGTGGGAGGGGAATAAATGCCTTGGGTATAATTATTTGATAGTGTTAATATAGGGTCTGTGCGAGGTCATCTGGTAAAGAGTGTTCTGACGTAGATGGCTAAAGGTGCACCAATGCCAGCAATCTCCCTGCGCCTTACCCAATAAGTCAAAGATCTCAATCTAATCTCAGTTTTCAGAGCCTATTCACAGAGATATTAATAGGTTATGAAAATAAAAGATCATGGCAAGTAGCCTTCAACACAGGCAGATTTAAGGCTCATTTATACATAGAGTCCTTTAGCTGAGCTAAAAAAAAAAGGTTTGAATAGAGAACGTCCTATGGTTACCAAAGGTGAATGCTAATAAAGATTCAACGAGACTTGTAATGCATGTAAGCAGATCATTAAATTATCATGGAAGGTATGGAAAATAAACAGCAAGCTTACTGGAATTTTGACAATTTATGTCTGGAGAATTAGAGTTTGAGGGGACCATGGACGGAACATGGTCCAAGAAATGTGTCCCTTCCCCACCCCCCATGCTGTGATAGCGATTTCCGCCCATGGAAGGGACTAACGTTATGCTATCGCTGTACATTCCTGGTTAGATGCATCTGGTGTACCTCGACTAGTTCTGGGCAATGTACTTTGAAAAGGTATATTGGCCTTGAGGGAGAGTAGATTTGAATTAACTTAGATTTGATGCATGGTGAAAGACTATGCAAACCCAAGTCATATTTTCCTGGTATTTAAAAAATTAAGTGAAGATATGCTTAAACACTCCAAGAAATTAAAGTGAAGCAAGAGGGTTAAAGGTCAACTCACCCTGTGTTCTACCACTCCTCTGCACGAGGGGACGATTACCACAGCAATTAACCTACCAACCAACAGTCTTTAGATGTGGGAGTAAATCGGAACACCCGCAGTAAAGGAGAATGTCCAAACGCCACATAAACGGCACAGTAGGTCAGTATTGTGAGGTCTACTAGCCAGGCCTCTGTGCCATTGAAAAGCAAAAAAGTAGGCAGGATATTGTTCAGTATAAAACTGGAAGTAGACAAAGGAAGCTGCAAAGATATGTTGACTGTGGCTGTTGGGAAATTACATTAAAAAAGGTATGACAGTGGAAGACAACGACAAGCATTTTTAAAAAATAATAATTTAATTGCATAGAAACATAATACCTTTACGGTACCAAAAAATCAATAGGAAAAGTGATCTCTTTAAAAGGGAAAATCAACGATTGCCCCAATCCAAGGGAAAGTTGCTGGAAATAACCATCGCCTGAAGGATTGTAGCATTTTAGAGCTTAGCAAGGGGGAGCGAGAAATTGGCAAAGGGAAGATAGAATCTAAAGAGAATCATAAACTCAGTTTGGATAAACTTCTATAATCATGTAAAAAGAAAAAGCAAAGATTAAATGAGGTTTCCTTAAATGCAGTAAATATTATAATGGGAAGACAGGAGAAATTATAATCTGGAATAAGGAGCTGTTAAATGAACTAAACAAATATGTTGTGTCTGTCTTCAAGGAAAAAGTCTCAAAAAACCTGTCAGAAATATTAGAGAAGCAATGATCTAGAAAAAAAAAAATCAGAAACTAAATTTAATTAATTTAAAAAAAACTACCAGGTAAGTCAGAGACTGAAAGCCAACAAATCCCAAGGTTCCAGTGATCTACATCTCAGAATTTTGAAAAAGGTAACTATAGAAGGAGAAGTCATCACCTTCCAAACTTCTTTCGATTTTGAAATAATTCCTACAAATCAGAAGATAGCAACTGCAACCCCACCATTTAGGAGAGAGAGAAAAACTGAACTCTTGACCTGTCACCTTCACTCAATTGGGGGGGGGGGGGGGAGGGATCTGTAATTAAGGTTTTGAGAGTACAACTCGAAAAGCATAACTGGATTATGTAGGTATCTGAAAGCCAAGGGTTTTCTCGTCCACTGGTCAACTCAACTGGAAAGAGGAAAATCAGATTTGCACAATCTCACTATAGTTTGGGGGACATGACTAGTAGCGTTGATGAGGATGAACAGGAGAGTTGACCAGTGAATGAGAGATAGCTATATTTTCAGAAAGCTTTGATAAGTTCCCACATAGGAGCTTGTTCAATGAGGTTAAAGCACATGGAATTAGTGGTAATACACTTTATTCATTTTTTGGGATCTGGGTATTAGTGTAATGCTATTAGCTTCTGTAATCATAGTTATAGCATCATACTGCATGGGACGAGGCCAGTTACCCCCATAACATCCTTGCTGACCCGTGAGCACCCTTCTATATTAATTCAATTTCTCAGCATTAGGTCTATAGCGTTCTAAGAAGAAGCAATTCAAGTGCTCATCAAAACACTTCTTAAATGTTGTCTTGTTTCAAAAGGAACTGCGGATGCTGGAAAATCAAAGGTAGACAGAAATGCTGGAGAAACTCAGCGGGTGAGGCAGCATCTATGGAGCAAAGGAAATAGGCGACGATTCGGGTCGAGACCCTTCTTCAGACCATCTGAAGGTCTCGACCCTAAACGTCGCCTATTTCCTTCACTCCATAGATGTTGCCTCACCCGCCGAGTTTCTCCAGCATTTTTGTCGATCTTAAATGTTGTCAGTGACCCAACTTCAGCCATTCATTCAGGCAGTGTATTCCAAGTCCTCGCCACTCTCTGGGTGAAGTAGCGAGTGTTTCTGGTGTTTCTGGACTGAGTTCTTGGTTAAAGGAATAAATGCGGAATTTCAGGAATTTTTATTTCTATTTTTCATCACTTCAGTATTCAACACAATAACTCCAGGTGGGATTTTGTCATGAGATTAGATCCAAGAACCCAACACAATTCACACTATTGCCCTGGAACATATGAAATACAGGAATTATGTAGTTGATATTCCATATATTACCTATTGTGTGGCATTCTCCAAATAACTGTATATGTTCATTGATTTGTAGGTACAAGGATTTCAGAGATGACAAAGGCCAGTTGACCTTAACCTATTGGAACCTGATGGCGATACGTCTGGGCTTTGTCATTGTGTTTGAGGTGAGTCGCGAGCAGATGGAACCACCATCAGCCTAAAATCCCAAGAACAGAGCTTCAGTCTGATTCTGTCCCTGCAGGAAGTCCTGTGTAAAGACTTGCTATCAAGAAAGGACTTGATTTACTTTCAATCTATTTACATTCAAAAGTCATCACAACTGACCTGGGTCATTTTCCCGAGTTCAGGACAGACCATAGAGCGTAGAACAGCACAGAATCAGGCCCATAATGGCCATGCCAATCATTATGCAGACTTGAACCAATATTTCTGATGTACATGTGATCCATATCCCTCCATAGTTATGCATCTATCTAAACACATTGTAAATGCCTGCCTTATCTGCTTCCACCACCTCCTCTGGCAGTGTCTTCCAAGCACCCACCCATTCTATGTTGAAACAAAACTGGTCCCACATATCTCCTTTAAACCTTGTCTCTGATGTTATAGTTATGCCCTCTAGTATTTGACATTTCTATCCTGGAAAAAGACCGTCTACTGTATCTATGCGCCTCAAAACGTTATTCACATCTATCACATCTGGCATACCAGAAAAAACAATCCCAGGTCTGTCCAATTCCTGTAATCCCTGCAGCCAATCCTGGCAGCATTCCAGTAAACTTTATCCGCACCTTTTACATAGCCTCTGCATACAATGTTCCAAATGAGTTCTAATCAAAGTTGTATAAAGTTGCAACATTAATTCCTGATTGCCCCAATATTCAATGCCCCAACTGATGAAGGCAAGGATGCCATACATCTTCTTTACCACTCTATCTACTTGTGTTGCTATTTTTAAGGAGCTGCAATTCCAGATAAAGTTCCTGTATCTCTCCCTTCCATGAGATCCAGTCAGTGCTTCTTAAACTATTTCAGTGTCATTCACCCTTGAGTCTTTATAACAACATTTCATTCACCCTCAACTAAATGTTCTTGTTTTTTTTGGTAATTTTCATCATTCTCCCTTGTGTATAATTTTATATATAATTAGTTTGTCACATGAGCAAAAATCATAAATTAACTCATTTCTAAAATGTTTATTTTATTCAACTTTTTGAACATCCTAAAAATATGTAAAGAAAACTAGGAGTGAAAAAAAAGTGTTATTACCACTGGAGTTGGAAAATCATTCTATTAGAATGATAAAAAAAAACATTCCAACGGCTAAACACTGGGCTTCAGCCCCATCCTACCCTTTCGGCCCATTACTGCATTCTTGGAAAATTAGCTCAAAAAACCTTAAGAGTATGTAAATTGGCAACATGAAATTCAACAATTGCCTATGGCGATCCTCCAGTGTTGCCATTTATACATTTGTGATCCCACTAGCTCGTCTGGTCTTCCCTATAAGGTTATATCACAGTAAATTTGGGAAATATCCTGCTACTTTGAAATTAGAAAACCATAGAGAGAAAAAAACATATATCAAATTTCCAGCTCCACTGCCATTAAAACCAATGAGATTTTACTAACCGCTTTAATGGCAATGCCTTTTTTAAGTAGAGAAAAAATATATACAAATATCTGAATAAATTAAGTCATTCACCCTTCTAGTTTCATTCACCCCAAAATAATTTCATTCGTCCTTGGGTGAACCATTCACCAGTTTAAGAAGCACTGGTCTAGGTCTGAGTGCAGGATTATTATAGTGTGCAGTACTAGCGCTGGCTAGTTAATTGGCGAGTAACATCGCCCCCTATGGATGTGACATCGTTATCACGAGAGCCCAACCAAGAAGTAGATTAAAACAAATCAGCTACTGTCTGCATGTAGAGAATGGAGGTATATCTTTATTGGTCTCTCATCAGGATAGAAAGTAGGCCATTCAACCCCACAAGCCTGCTATAAATCAGATCCATTTACACAACTGCCCTAATGTAACCCCACTTTTTAAAACGGGAGGGAGAGAGAAAATGGGGAATTACAGACCAGTTAGTCTAACGTCGGTAGTGGGGAAACTGCTAGAATCAGTTATTAAAGATGGGATAGCAGCACATTTGGAAAGTGGTGAAATCATTGGACAAAGTCAGCATGGATTTATGAAGGGTATATCATGTCTGACGAATCTTATAGAATTTTTCGAGGACGTAACTAGTAGAGTGGATAAGGGAGAACCAGTGGATGTGTTATATCTGGACTTTCAGAAGGCTTTCGACAAGGTCCCACATAAGAGATGAGTATACAAACTTAAAGCACACGGTATTGTGGGTTCAGTATTGATGTGGATAGAGAACTGGCTGGCAGACAGGAAGCAAAGAGTAGGAGTAAACGGGTCCTTTTCACAATGGCAGGGAGTGACTAGTGGGGTACCGCAAGGCTCAGTTCTGGGACCCCAGCTATTTACGATATATATTAATGATTTGGACGAGGGAATTGAATGCAACATCTCCAAGTTTGCGGATGACACGAAGCTGGGGGGGCAGTGTTAGCTGTGAGGAGGATGCTAGGAGGCTGCAAGGTGACTTGGATAGGCTGGGTGAGTGGGCAAATGCATGGCAGATGTAGTATAATGTGGATAAATGTGAGGTTATCCACTTTGGTGGCAAAAACAGGAAAGTAGATTATCATCCGAATGGTGGCCGATTAGGAAAGGGGGAGATGCAACGAGACCTGGGTGTCATGGTACACCAGTCATTAAAAGTAGGCATACAGGTGCAGCAGGCAGTGAAGAAGGCGAATGGTATGTTAGCATTCATAGCAAAAGGATTTGAGTATAGGAGCAGGGAGGTTCTACTGCAGTTGTACAGGGTCTTGGTGAGACCACACCTGGAGTACTGCGTACAGTTTTGGTCTCTTAATCTGAGGAAAGACATTCTTGCAATAGAGGGAGTACAGAGAAGGTTCACCAGACTGATTCCTGGGATGTCAGGACTTCCATATGAAGAAAGACTGGATAGACTCGGTTTGTACTTGCTAGAATTTAGAAGATTGAGGGGGGATCTTATAGAAACTTACAAAATTCTTAAGGGGTTGGGCAGGCTAGATGCAGGAAGATTGTTCCCGATGTTGGGGAAGTCCAGAACAAGGGGTCACAGTTTAAGGATAAGGGGGAAATCTTTTAGGACCGAGATGAGGAAAACTTTTTTTCACACAGAGAGTGGTGAATCTCTGGAATTCTCTCCCGCAGAAGGTAGTTGAGGCCAGTTCATTGGCTATATTTAAGAGGGAGTTAGATGTGGCCCTTGTGGCTAAAGATATCAGGGGGTATGGAGAGAAGGCAGGTACAGGATACCGAGTTGGATGATCAGCCATGATCATATTGAATGGCGGTGCAGGCTCGAAGGGGCAAATGGCCTACTCCTGTACCTATTTTCTATGTTTCTCAGACCCAATAACCAAAATCTGTTATTCTCACTCAAACATTTCAGCTGGCCCCTAGAATTCACAGCTAGCATTGGCAGGGCTACTGCTGCACTGAAATTGCAACAAACTAACAGATAGAAACATAGAAAATAGGTGCAGTAGACCATTCGGCCCTTCGATCCAGCACCATCATTCAATATGATCATGGTCGATCATCCAGAATCAGTACCCCATTCCTGTTTTCTCCCCATATTCCTTGATTCCTTTGGCCCTTAGAGCTAAATCTAACTCACTCTTGAAAATCAAAGATCAAAAAAGGAAACTAATCCCAATTTCTACACCCCTTTCCCCTTATTTTTCAAACCATTTACCCAAGCTGTCAATGAACAACACAATCCTCCCAGTAATATTCCCAACACAATTGTTCCATTGAAGAATATTCTCATCCAGTCATCGCTGTGAATGGCATTCCCAACCCAATCATCACAGCAGCGAGCCAGTCTCACGGCTCAATGTTTCCAGTAATATTCCTGGACAAACCATCCTGGTGAATGACATTCCCATCCTGATCTTCCCTGTAACGTTTCTGACCAAATCATTCCTGTAAGTGATCCGAGTCCTCCCTATCCCATATATATGCTGGTAGGTTAATTGGCCACCATAAATTGTCCCACATGTAGGGAAGTGGCAAAAACACTCAGAAGAATTGGCAAACGTGAGAAAGAGTGACGAGCAGGGAATATTGGAGACAGGAATGTAACTGATTGGATTGCTCCAGAAGCGCTGGCAGGGACCTAATGGGTTGAATAGCCTCAATCTGTCTCAGTAAACAAGACCCAATCTTCCCAGCAATCAATATTTGTGATGTGATCATTCTAGAGTTCTCCAAACCTGTTTATTGCAGTATCCACTCCCAGTGAACTACACTCCTACCAAATCATCCCACTAACAATCTCAAACTGATCAATCCTAATCAACGAGACAGATTATGCAGTGATATTCCAGTCATAATTATCACATTGACCAACACACCTGTTCCAATCATTCTCGTAACATCGCCTAATGAGTGGTATTTGGGGGTGGGAGATTGCAACCTTCACGTGGTCCGCCCTGTTTCTACGAATGCAATTAATCTGGTGTGCACAATCAAATAAAACAAGTTGTCCTACAACTTTAGGCTGTGCACGCCATACACAAGAAGTGGTATTCCCAATCCAATCATAGCCCGAATGATCATAGGGCGGGAAGCAAAGAAAGAAGTTCCCTGAACTGAAACTGGGAGAGGGCTGCTCAAATTGAGTATTTGTATAGAAGTGATCAGTACTTAGAAGTCATGTTGGTTTACCCAGAATGGGATGGTTATGTGATAAGGTTGGACAGACCATGCTTGTATTTGGATGGGGTTTAGAAGAGTGAGAAGGGATTACGACATAGAACATCCTGATGGGGCTTGATATGGTGGAGGGAAATGTTTCTTCTTTTAGAAAAATCTAGATTTAGGAGTCACTGTATAGAAAAACAAAGGGTTGCCTATTTAAGACAGAAGAAAGTCAGATTCTTTGGATCTTTCTTTGTTAAGGGCCGTGATCTTTGAATATGTCAGACAGGTGAATAGACATGATAAGCAAGGGGTAGAAAGATTACCAAATACACGGGAATCAAATGTAGATGCCTGCCATGATCTAGACTTTGGGTGAATGACCTATTGCTTCAGATTTGTATGTTTATATTAAGCAATACATGTAATAGGTAGATGCAAAATAAATGTAACAACCTCAACTGCAGGAGAAGGCAACTGTTTTTAACAAGGACATTCATTAGAATTTGAACGTCAGTGCAGTTATCCTTCAAAGCAGAGCTTGGTCATCTTTTCAGACAGGAATTAGTTGCTTGAAAGTGAGGAAGGTTAAATGAGGAAGAGTACCAAGTGGATGATGTGACCAGTTAAGGAATGGCAGTGCAGGTATTGCGAGGCGGAATGTGAAAGTTGATTAATGTTGGAAGAATGCACCAGTGTGCAGGAGAGCGGCACAAGGAATCTGCCATTGCTCTTGTAAGTTGCAAAGGTGTCCTCGGTGCATTGGTTTGGCCTGCAGTATTTGACAGTGGGGTATGCTGCTCTGCTGTCAGCATCACACTTAGAGGCACAGAAGGGGCGATGAATGATTCCATAACCCCTGGATCTTTTGGTTACTGAACAAACATACTGCTCATTATTTTGACTTCCCCATCCATCTCCCCGACAGCACGTGGTGTTCTTCATTGCACGAATGATCGACGTCCTGGTCCCAGATGTGCCCGAGTCGGTAGAATTAAAGGTGAAGAGAGAACAGTACATGGCAAAGCAAGCGCTATCTGAGAACAAGGTAATACTACCAAGAAACCAGTGCCTCTTGCAGGAGTGAAACCGGTCTCAGTGGTCGAGCAGCATGTGTGGAAATAAAGGACGGTTAACATTTCATTTGAGCCCCTACATCAACACTGACAGTATAGAGGATAGTATAAAGAGGCGAGAGGGTGGGGTGAGCGGTAGGTGAAAGGAGGCGAGGTGGTGATGAGGAGCAGGTAGAGGCAGGTGGGAAATGAGTCAGGGGAGAGACAAAAGCTGGTGGGTGAAAGGTAAAAACAGGTGAGGGAAGGATGGTGGGCAAGTGGAACCAGATGGGGGAGGGTGATGTCAAAGTAATGAGGTGGGGGTGGGAGGGATGGATACGGTGAATGAAGGGAAAGAAAGAACCATGGTGGACTGGTGGAAGTGGGAAGGAAACGCAGGGAAAGTGGATTACCTGAAAATGGAAGCTGCAATGTTCATACCAATAGATAATAGACTATCCAGGTGGAACATGGAGAGCTGCCCCTTTGGTTGTGTCTGGCCTCACCCGGGCAGTGGGGGCCAAGGACAGACAGAACAGTGGAATTGGGGAGGGGAGTTGAAGTAACGTCGCTGGAAGCTCAAGATGGCGGTGCTCTGCAAAATGGTCACCTTGTCTCTGCTCGGTCTCGAGGAAAGTAGTATCCGTAACTAACTTAGTAGTTTGCTTTCAGAGTAAAGTGTACAACATTGATTCAGGTAATTCAGAGTCAATGTACCATTTGTGCCAAAGCATGCAGCCCCGAGACTGTGTATATCATGGACAACAAGTCGGTTTACATGATCTGACTGCTTTGTTCACCATGTCTTTTCAGACTCTCCTGAAACGAGTCGAAAGTCTGGCTGGATTTTGGAAGACAAAACCAAAAGGAAAGATTACCAAGGATCCCATCCCAGAGGATAAATTAGATTAATCCTCACCTCTCTTCCTCATCTGTTTCAAAAGCATAACACTGCGGATTTTACAGTTCAAACAATTATTACCAAGAAGTAACGCTGCCCTCAGCAAGCCGAGCAGCGTTTGTGGAGGGAGGAAAAGTTAAAAATTTCAAGTTCATCTTCATGAGAATTGGAGAGCAAGTGTCAAAATGCAGAGAATGGAAGAGGAAACATGTGGAATATTGAAGGGATTAAGAGATTAAAGTTGGTATAGGTGGGATAATAATGATGTTGCTTAATTGAGAATGCGTGTTTGGGGCCCTGGATATAGTAAGGGAGGTTAAAAAGGCCTGTATTGCATTTTCTATTGGAGGTGTCGCCCAGTTAGTGAGGAATGAACCAGTGTCCTGTGGGAAGTGCTTTTTTGGAATGCAGGCGGAGAAGTGGAAGTGTTTGGGTGTGGAATGACATGGGAAGAGGCAAGGGGAGACAAGGACAGAGAGAACACTTCTGGTTTTATGCTGGGTGGGTGTTAATGTTAATTAAACATGGGGAAGGGGGGGGTTAACTATTGCTTGAGGGAAAAGGAAAAATTTCAGATAGGACGAGTCAAGGGATGGTGATGGAGAAGTGAGAATATAATTATCACCCGACGTTTTCAATGCTTCCAGTTTACATACTGCCAAACATATCCCTTTCACCATTTTATAGGAACTATGACTTCTGTCACCTCCTGGTCTTCTCCTCAGGCACCAGTACCATCTTTCTTCTTCCCAGGCATCTGCTTTCCCATGCAAGGACAAGAGATGCAACACTTTCCCTTTTACCTTCTTTTCCACCATCCAGAGCAACTGGACACTTCAGGATTTATTTGCGCTAGTTTCTGTTTGCTGCACTTTCACCAATCATAATATTATTTGTGGCACAGCTGGTATTGCTGCTGCCTCATAATGGCAGACACCCAGGTTCAATCCTGGGCTCTGGAGCGGTCTATGTGGAATTTGCACGTTTTTCTTGTGACCATGTGGGCTTCCAGTCAGGTGCCCCAGTTTCCACCCACCTCCCAAAAACATGTTGGTTAATGGGTTAAATGTCCACTGTAAATAGCTGCTAATGTGTGCGTGAGCAGTGGAATCTGGACGGAATCGATGGGAATGGGGGGCGGGGGCAGGGTGGAATAAATGGGTGCATGATGGTCAGCCTGGACTCAGTTTGTTTCTGTACTGTATCTGTACTCAACTCTATGACAATCTCCCTGGGAAGACCAGTGACTGGGTGACAGCTTCGTAGAGTAACTCTGTTCAACCCACGTCGAGATTGCCTATAACTAGTTGTCCTTCCCACCTTCAAGCCCTGCCATTATCTTCCTCGAGGTTCTCCCTGAATCTCAAAGAACTCAACACGAGGTGCAACAATTTCAGCTAATGATTCTGCTGCTCATGTAATCAACTCTGCCTTGTCACTGCTCAGTCTTTTTTGTTCAGTTTAGAGATATAGCAAGGAAACCAGCCCTTCGGCCCACCGAGTCTGTGCTGACCAGCCATCACCCATTCACTAATTCTATCCTACACACTTTGGACAATCAGCTGGACACAACTCAATGAGTCAGGTTGGTCCGACACTCCTCAGATGGCACCCCAGAATTTGTCTAGCACCTTGTCCTTGCCTTGACACACAACAGTGGTGTGCATAGGGGAGGGAGTGGGGGATGAGTGGTGAGGAATTTCAGTCGAGCTGTTCCAGCACCACCTATCCAGTTGCTCTTTTCTCTGCTTCCTTGGGGCTGGTTGTGGTGCATTAAACATCTGGCAGATTACACATTTGATGGGCTGCAATGCAAAACCCCTTAAAATTCTATATCTAGACATTGGCTGGGGTGAAGCCTGGATATCAGAAGATTTTCTCGACTTCCTTACACACCTCCACTGACCTAATGAAGGGGAAGCGCTCTCCCACACTGACATGCATCACATCAACTGCTTCACAGCTGTGGTGACCATTTGACAGTCCATGCCAGTTCCCAGAACAATTCCTTTTCCTGTGTATTCCTATGCTACTTATTCTCTCAAGCAGGCCAAGCAAGACCCTACCCTGCACCCATCCACCCACTGGGGTAAAATCTAAAGCAGCCGATAACCTTCCAACCTACACGTATTTAGGATGCGAGAGGAAACCAGAGCATCTAGGAGAAACCCAATGCAGTCACTGGGCGAACGACAAACTCCACACAGACAGCACCCGAGGTCAAGAATGAACATTGGTCACTGGAGCCGAGCCAACAGCTCCCCCTACAGGGCCGCACCTGCAGAATTCGGACCCAAACTGGTCTCTCCCGCGAGCCCCTCCCAACCACATGCAGAGCTTCCTTCCTCCATTTAATATCAATGGAGTGGCCCTGCCTGAAAAGTCACAGACATTGTCTTCTATTTTACCCATATATTGACATGGACAGGAAAAATACCAAGAAAATATTTTTCATGCTGCAATAGTGAAATGGTTTATACAGTGACACTGTTATTCCGCCACATTCAGTGATAGAATGGCAGATTTTCCTGACATGTTGGATATGAATACTCCCATTTTAATTTAGATGTTACATAGTTCAGAAGTACAATAAATTTTCCAGTGAATCAGGAAAGTTAAGGGAGCACGGAACGAGGCGAATTTCAAGGGAATACAAGAAGCAGGGTCCTAGTGTGTTAGAAAGAACAGGTTCTCCAGTATACCAGAGGGGTTACTGAAAATGAGGTCCTGCTGCATTGGAAGGAGCAATGAATCAGCACCCAAGTAGATGCAGATGCTAGTATACAAAAAAAAGTGCTGGAGTAACACTCAAATGAGTCAGGACCTGAAAGATCACCTATCTGTGTTCTCCAGAGATGCTGCCCGACCTGCTGAGTTTTTCCAGCACTTTTTTTTTTTTTTTTTTTTTTTAACATTTACACACAGCCTTGAGGATAAGCATTTTACAGGAAGAGGAGTAAATTAGAAGCCGTCCCAGATTAAATAAAATACTTTGATTGACGAACCATTATGCTGGATGAACTGATGAGTAATCATTCCAGAGGAATTACCATCACTCCTCGCCTGAAAGCTCAGACAGATTCATTAAAATGGGAAGGCTAAATATTTTAATCTTCCAAAGAAATTGCAAGCATTTACTGACGTAAGTTTAGCAATTGAAACCACTTCAAAGCAGTTTTGTCTCCGTATTGTAAACATAAACTAGAATTAGTCATACATGCTCATGTTGAAGTTGTTCAGATGTTGCTGCATAAGGCAGTATTAACCTACAGAGGAGCTCAGATTCCAAACATTTAATTAAAATGCTGGAAGAATCAGATTGAAATGTGTTCGTAATAAGTATCAACTTATTAAAATACAAAATACAACTAATACCATCATAATAAAGCACGAGTCTGGATGTCCAACTGTCACGTTATTCGCTTTATCATGTATCTGTACACTGGGGATGGCTCAATTGTAATAATTATTGTGTTTCTGTTGACTGGTTAGCACGCAACAAAAGCTTTTCACTGTACCTCGGTACAGGTGCCAATAAACTAAACTAAGCTATTGAACACTTTTCTTTCCACACGCTTCAACTTGGCTAAACTTAGGCGCCACTGTACTGTTTTATGCTGTATTAACTTCTAATAAAATAAACAAAAAAAAAAAAAAAAAAAAACTTGGCTAAACTTGTAACCCGGATATACGAGCTGGGATTTCACGAACAGCAGAGACGTTTCCGTGTATTCATGCTGCACCATTAGTTGGGAGCTGGAGTGCAAAGTGAACACAAACAGCTGGAACGCCCAGGCAGAGTGAAGTGCACACAAGAGACATTTATTCATGTCCTGCCCCAGAATAAATCATGCCATTCACCCTGCGATATACAACTGCTTAAAGTACAAAGCAAAATCTACAAATTAGTAGCAAGATCTAACCTTGACATGAAACCTCCAAATAGATTACATTGGAACAGACCAGAGTTAAAGTACACAGATTATTAACAAGGTCATAAAGTCATACAGTATAGAAACGGGCCTTTCAGCCCAACACATCCATGCTGACCAAGATGACCCACCAAAGCTGGTCCCATTTGCCTGTATTTGGCCCATAGCCCTCCACAACATTTTAAAATCCATGTGCCTGTCCTGGTGTCTTTTAAATGCTATTATAGTACCCGTCTCAACTACTTCCTATGGCAACTTGTTTCATACCCATCACTCTGAGAGACAAGTTAAAAAATTGTTCCTCGGGTTCCTATTAAATCTTGCCCCTCTTACCTTCAACCCATGTGCTCTGATTCTCGATTCCCCTACCCTGAGAAAAGGTTCACTCGATCTATTCCCTCATGATTTTATGCGACAATATAAGATCACCCCTCAGCTTCCTACGGTCCAAGAAATAAAGTCCAAGCCAGCACAACCTTTTTTTATAACTCAGGCCCACGTGTTCTGGCGATATCCTCGTAAAGGGCCTGTCCCACTTTCATGACCTCATTCACCTTTTTTACTTGGGGACATTTTTCAGCAGGCTAGAAAAACGGCCCAACTTCGTTGATGCCACGAGTATCAACGACTAGCATCACGACCTACCTACGACCATGCTGCGAGTACGAGTCAAGGGCAAACTCGGCAGAGGTCGTGAGGGTGGGACAGGCCCTTAAATCGTCTCTGCACTATTTCCAGCTTAATGATAGCTTTCCCATAACAGGGTGGCCAAAACTAAACACAATACTTCAAATGTGGCCTCACCAATGTCTTATACAACTGTAACACAATGTCCCAACTTCTACACTCAATACTCTACTGTTGAAGGCCTATATACCAAAATCTTTCTTTACCACCCAGTCTAACCATGCACTACTTTCAGGGAAGTATGTACCAGTACTCCTAGATCATTCTATTCTACAACACTGCCCGCGATCCTACCATTCACTGTAATTCCCAAAAAGCAACACTTTGCACTTATCTGCATTAAACTATTAGCCATTCCTCAGTCACTTGCCCAACTGATCAAAATATAGCTGTAATTTTGATAACCACTTCACTGTAAGAAATACCACCTACTTCAATGTCATCTGTAAACTTACTAATCTTGCATTGTACATTCTCATCCAAAGTGTTGATATAAACCACATATAGCCATGGGCCCAGCACCAATCCTCAGGCACACCTTCCAGAGAAATCTACCATACAGAACCTTTTCAAATGCCTTGCTGAAGTTCATATAAACAATGTCTATGGCCTTTCCCTCAACCACCTTCTTGGACAGTTTTTCAAAGACTCAATTAAATTTGTAAGACATGATCCCTCATGCACAAAACTATTGCTGACAATCAGCCTGCCTATCCAAATGCATACATATCTTATCCCTTAGAATCCTCTCCAGTAACTTCCATGCCACAGATGCAAGGCACACTTGTCTATAGTTCCCAGGCATTTCTTTGCAGTCCTTCTTAAATAGGGGAACTACATTAGCCACCCTCTAGTCATCCTGCACCTCATCTGTGTCTAACAATGATTCGTACATCGCAGCCAGTGCTCCTGTGCTTTCTCCTCTAACTTCACACAATATCCTCAGATATATCTGACCAGGAAATGTATTAACCTTCATAGGCCTTGGGGTATCCAGCAGCTCTTCGACCATAGACTATTCACAGGATATCTCCATTAACTGTTCCAAGCTCCGTATCAATTATGCATTTCTCCACAGTAAACACTGAGGATCTTGCCCTTCATAAACCAAAGCGATCATTTGTGGGGAGCTGAAGGGTCCCATTCCCTCTCTAGATACCCTCTTTACCTTAACGTACTTATAAAATCTCCAGATTGCTCAGGCAAGGGGACGTTGGAACACATCCTGAGCTGCTGCCTAAAGCAGGACTGACAGTGCCGTGGGAGGACCGTCTGGAGGAGGCCCACGAGAGGAAGATGGCCAAGTATGAAGAGCTGGTCATAGACTGTCGCAAGCAGGGCTGGAAGGCAAGGTGTATGCCCATCGAGGTTGGCTGCAGAGGTTTTGCAGGGCAATCGCTCTACAAAGCCCTGAGTGCACTGGGCATCAACGGAGTGGCGAGGAGAAGGGCCATCAAGAACACCACAGAGGCAGCAGAGAAGGCCTCGAGATGGCTCTGGATCAGGAGAGGAGGTCCATGGGGAGGAGCGAATGCCACCTGAACACACGTCGTGGTCTGATCAACCACGGCTGGGTCGCCTGGGTGAGGGTGCCTGATGTTGAAAGACCTGAAACACCCAATGACCCCAGGTTACATCACTGATTATGTGTTCAGGAGCATCTATAGATGTATTTGTATCAATTTACCTTTACGTACTTATACAATCTCTTAAAATTATCCTTAATTTTATCTACCAGCGATATCTCTCGTCTTATTGCCTTTTTAAGTATGGCCCTCAGTCCTCCAAACTCCTCCTGGGATACACTTGATCCCAGCTTCCCATACCTGGCCAATGCCTCCTTTTTCTTGCCCCAATTTCTCTCATCATCCAGGAAATCTTACCCCAGCTGCCTTGCCCTTCACACTAAAAGGAACATGCATGCCTTGAATTCTCACCACTCTTTTAAAAGCATCCCACTTTATGGATATCCCTTCATCTGCAAACAATATACTCCAATCAACTTTAGCAAGTTCCTGATTAACACTGAAGTTGATTTTGCCACCATTCCTGGCAGCACTGTCTAGGCACCCATCACATATTGTGGAGGAAAAAACCTCTCATCCCCTTTAAATGTTGCACCTCTCACAAAGTTATGCCCTCTAGTCTTTGATATTTCCATTCTAGGGGAAAAAAGGTTTTGACCGTCTCCAGTACCTGTGCCTCAATTTTCTATATTTCCATCAGGTTTCCCCACAAGCTACAGCATTCCAGAATAAAGGGCTAATACCCCTAATCCAGGCAGTTTTCTGGTAAACCTCCTGCACCCTCTCCATAGCCTCCACATGCTTCCTGTAATAGGTGATCAGAACAGCACACAATATTCCAATATGGCCCAAGCAAAAATCCTATAAAACTGCATCATGATTTCTTGGCTCTTATACTCAATACCTTAACCAATGAAGGCAAGCACATCATATGCCTGCTTTATCACTTTATCTCCTTGGGTTGGCACTTTCAAGTCACTCAACATATCAATGCTATTAAGGTCTTGCCATTGACTGTATACATTCCCCTTACATTCAACCTCCCAAAGTGCAACAACTCACACTTAGTCCAGGCACTAATTCCTGTGGAAATTCACATATACCTCCAGTCATACAACAACCTTCACCCACAAAATTTGTTTTTATGAGTAAGCCAGTTCTGAATCCATAAGACCAAATTACCACGAATCCCATGCATCTTAATCTTCTAGATCACCCTACCATAAGGACTTGATCAAAGGCCTTACTGAAGTCTATGGAGACAACACGAAACCTGCCCTCATCTACCACATTCACAAAAAACCTGATCAAGTTAGTAAGACATGACCTGTTGCGCACAAAGCCATGCTGTCCCAAATCAGCCCATTCTTACAAATGGCAGTAAATCCTGTACCAAAGAATCCTTTCCGAAAGCTTTCCTACCACTGAAGTGAGACTCACTGGCCTATAACTCATGACATTCTCTCTACTGCCCTCCTTAAAGAAAGGAACTACATTGGCTGCTCTCCAGTTCCTTGGGCCCTCACTTGGGGCTAGAGAAAATGCAATTTTTTTTCTTGCCTCCCTTTATAACCTGGGATGGATCCCATCAGGGTCTGGGGATTTATCCACCTTAAATGTTCTTCAAGAGCCCCCAAAACAACCTCCTTCATTTCAAACTCCCATGACAGTATTATCCACATTGATCCTACTGTTGCAGGGATGCAAAGTACCTGTTTAGTACCTCACCTGCATCCTCTGACTACAAGCAAAACTCCATCCTTTATCCTCGAGGGGTCTAAGCCTCTTCCGAGTTACCCTATTTGTTAATGCACATAAAAAGCCTTGGAATTTCTTTCATCCAAGATATTTCATCACCACTTTTGGCCCTACTGATCTCCCACTTGAATTCTTTCCTCAAAGGCCCTGTCAGATTTCATCTGAAACCATACATATGCTTCCTTTTTCTTTTTGACCAATTTTACTACCTCTTTGGTCATCCAAAGGTCCCATACCATACCATCCTTATCCATCCACTTTACTGGAACATGCCAGTCCTGAACATTGAACTTTAAACGACTCCCATGTCAGATGTGGATTTACCCAATAACAAAATTCCTCCACAGATTTGGGGTCCAAATCCGCTCGCAATACCCCAAATGCAGTCTGACCACTGCCTTATAAAGCCTCAACATTACATCCCTACTTTTATATTCTAGTCCTCTTGAAGTGGATTCGAACATTGTATTTGCCTTCCTTACTACCAATTCAAACTGTAAATTAACATTTTGGGTTCCTGCACTCCCAAGTCCCTTAGCATCTCCAATTTCTGAATAGCATCCCCATTTAGAAAAGTCTACTTTATTCCTACGATCAGTGTGCATGACCACACACTTTGCAACGCATTAATCCATTTGCCACTTCTTTGCCCACTTTCCCAACTGGTTCAAGTCCTTCTTTAGATTCCCCAATTCCTCTACACAACCTGCCCCTCCACCCATCTTCATATAATTCGCAAGCTTGTCCACAAAGCCATTAATTCCATCATCAATATACAACATGTGGAATAGCGAACCCAACATGCAGACCAATGTACAACCAGGAACCACTATTCACAACAAGCCAACCAGGAAAAAGCCCCTCTATTTCCACTTTGCCTTCTGTCATTCAGCCAATCTTCTATCCATGCTAGCATCTACCCTCCAATACCATGGGCCCTCATCCAGCCTCACATGCAGCACCTTAAAGGCCTTCTGAAAATTCAAGTAAACATCCAGACTCTCTTTTGTTTATCCTGCTATTTACTTCCACAAATAATCCCAACAAATTTCTCAGGAAAGATCTCTTCACAAAACCATGCTGACTCTGGCCTATATTATCACGTGCTTCTAAATACTTGGAAACCTCATCCTTAATAATGGACTCCAAAATCTTACCAACCATTGAAGTCAGGTTAACCAGCCTCTAGTTTCCCCTCGCTCCCTTATTGAACAGTGGAGTAACATTTTCAATTAACCAGGCTGCAAGTTCGCTGGATTTTATTAGAATCCAGGGATAAGGTGACAGTGCTGTAAACATTGGAGCCATGGGACAAGATCGGCCATGATCGTCACAATGGCTGATCAGGTTCAATGTTTTAATTATTGTATTAAGATGGGTGGAGGTATGAGAAAGGACTGGGGAGCACCAAATTGTCTTGAAGTCAGTTGTGGATGTGGGATTGTTTTGAAACTGGTGAGATTTAATAGATATCTGATACTATTGTAGGTAGGATAGAGAAGAAAATAGACACAAAAGGCTGGAGTAACTAAGTGGGTCAGGCTGCATCTCTGGAGAGAAGGAATGTTGATGTTTCGGGTTGAGACCCTTCTTCATCCTCCTTGCATTCTGCCCACCAAGCCTACAAGGACTTTCAATGAGATTTCCGCTTATTCTTCTCTACTCTAGAAAACAAACCTAGTTTATTCACAGCAAGCTCGCCATCACAGGAACTAGTCTAACATGTCCTAAAGCATTCCCTCCAAGCTTTTGGGCAAGAGGTTGTTAATCCTGGCTAAATTGCAGTAGCCATGGTATTAAAATTGAGTAAAGGTTTATGTGCTGCTAGACTGTTTTGGTCAAGTTAAATGTGCTTTTGCAGAACTGGGACAAGCTGCTGAACGGCACCAGTTTGTCTGTGGCCTAGATAAGAGCTGCAGGGAAAGAATGGGACATCTGCAGTGTCCTACAATAAGGTGTAAATTGCATGGAACTGATTGGGTCAATGCAAACCAGATATAGTGTATATAATGTTGCAAAGCCTTATTTGGATAGTTGTTGATTGGTTGAGATGTTGAGCTTTGGCTGGGTTGTCTGAATCCCAGGGCACATGTTGCATAATTCATCTGTGTTAACTTCCATCTCGAAGCTGCACCAGATACAATGTATTAGTTACTGTGTTATTGGGTTTGGGAACTGTCTCATGTACTGTGTTAATCGATATGTGTTATTGGACTGCATAGAGACCACCCCCTTGTGGTTCGGCCCCTCAAGGTTCGGGGACCTATAAAAGGTAGCTCCCACGAGGTCCGATGCCGACCTTCTGGAAGAATGCTTGGGACTGCGTGACCTTTTGGAGTGTCTCTGCTTGCACAAGGCTAGAAGGGCTTGGCCAAGCAGATACAAGGATCAAACCTGCGATGGTTAGGTATTATATGGGGGAATTTGTGCTGTGTTATCTAAAATAAAGTTTAGTTGCTCAAGTGCTTGATTCAGTATTTTATTGACTAAAACTAGACTGGGGGGGGAGCTTAGAACAAGTTAATTACAAGGTGACCAATACTCCAGGCGAGAACACACCAAGAAAAAAGCCTGCAGTCATTTGGAAAACCAAAGGAAAAAAAGTTGCTGGATCACTCCAGTCAGGCTGCATCTGTGGAGTGAAGAATAGTTAAAGTTTCAGGTCCACAACATTTATTTAATCAGAACCAAATGAAGATAAAAACATTCTTATCATCTTTCAACCATCTACAAAGATGGAAGACAGAAGGGGGTCTGCTTTTAGACAAATGACACCAACAAAAATTAATGCCATTCAATGATGCTTACATCCCACAAACGCATCCTTGTGATTACTACATGATCCACTTCCCTTCTAACCGTAGTAACTGGTCTATTCAAAATCTATTGTCAAAACAGTGTACATTGGTCAATTGCCAAGACAGAATTAAACTGGATAAATTTCAATTCTAATGCATTCACAGCAAGCCTATACTTGCACGATTTAAAATAAACTACAGAAATACTAGTTATTCAATTTTTTTATTTTGGATTTATAAAATTCCAGTGTCATCCATATCTCCTGTACATTTGCATATCTCCATTCAGAGTTAAGGCCAATGGGTCTTACATGGAAACTGCTTGTTCTTTGTATTGCATCAACATGGAAGACTTGAACAAGTGTGAGTAGTGAAAACAGGCCCGATTCTCAAATCCTTCATTATATCAGTAGGACAGGGATTAACAGAGGACAGAATAATGGGATGTTGAACATTAATGGTTTGAGCAAAATGGACCGAAATGGGAAAAAAGGACATGGCACCTAATGCTTGGACATGAACTTGGAAAGTGCATGGAATCTATTGTGTTGTCAGGCTGACAACACTGGCCGAGCTGCATTCTGCGAGAGAACATGGTACCAAATACACAGCTTGGTGTTTCAGGTCCACTTGAGAAAAAGGCAGTCTTAACCATTGTTCTCAGCCTGTGCCAGGGAAATGCACAGAAGCCCCCGAGAAGATTAGCACGTTTCAAAAAGAAAAGGCAAATTTTCTTTTAACCCCAGGTAAATCAAAACATCAACAAGATATGCACTTGCACAACTGAGTATAGTCTCACCTTGAGTTTAAAGTGCCAACGAGATAATCAGATTGGGTGTGAGGGGGGAGCATAATGGAGCCACGAGGACAACTCATTACTCACTCAAATATCAATTAATTGCTGCCTTGTCTCCAAGCATATCCAGCATTGGAGCTGCAGCAAGGGCGCAAAGTTAAAGGGTGAATTTTTCTTTCCCAGAATTATGACAGGAATGTTTTATAAACTTGACAGTTAAATCCACAACCAGGAATTGACAAACTTAGAGTACATAATCTCTCCTCCAAAATCTAAAGATTGGGAAGCAATATTCAGATTCTGTTAAGAACAAGAGAAACTCAAAGAGGCCAAGTTTCTCTTTGTAAGTTGACAGAAAAGGTGCGGACAATTAACCTGGAAACTGCCGCAGCAAAAGTTTTTACTTCTTGGGATGCAGGTTCTGATGCAAAGGCCTCAATCACAAAGAAGAGAGATTGCAGAGAACCTGTTATGGCAGAGAGAAAGTTTAATCAAATCACCTCATACCCAATGCCTTAGTGTTTTTGTTAAGTACATTATCTACTTTTGGATCTCAGCAAGTTCAGTTTCTAAAACCAACTGACCCCAAATGAAAACTATACCCACCCTCTTTGTTCAGGCAACAAGGACCCCTGTCCACCATTAAAGTTGGTGGGCAACATCTCTCAAGCTACAAAATATTCTTTGCAGACTGTGGTTCACTCTCCCGTCTCCACTCCTCCCCCTCTCCTGCCAACCTCTGGATTATCTACCATGGATAAGGGTTGATCAAACTGTGCGGGCGTTAACCAGACTGCACGCTGTTTATTAGGAGCAGAAATCCAGCAAAGATGGTTAGCAACCTGACAGTGTTGGCCTTGAATTTGTAGTGTTGGGGGAGACCTGATCAACTCCCCAGTTTTTATTTTAAACTGACTTTGGCAGTCCACACCTGCACAAGGAAACTTTAGAACCACTTTCCCCTGAATGAGATTGTTGCATCCAAATGCAAGTAGTAGATTTTATACATTCTGTCTTGAGAATGTACATCTCACCCTTCCCAAGCTCTTTGGAACAACTGCACTGACTGGCCCAAAGTCAATGAGATATGTATAATATTTACACACAAGCACAGAATTCTAATAATTTAGTGTCTTTTCTATACACGAAAACTGTACAGAAACACTAAGCAAAGCAGAGGGTAGGCAAAACATCATCATTCTAATTTGTTTTGTGTTTACTTCACATAACCAATTCTTTACATACAAAAGGAAATCTACGCTACCAGGAGCAAACTTGGGGAGATAAACACACCCCTCCAGGGTAGGTAATTAAGGACTCATCCTTCATGATAGTTTGTCAGTCACTGCTCTAGCTTTGATCCATTTGCAAATGGACAGTCAGCCGAGTCTTTGGCAGTGGAATAGTTGAAGTGATTTAATTTGGCTTGATTTGATAATTTTAAATCCCCTTGGTACTCATCCACTACTGACCCTCAAGTTCCATTTACACTCTGTGCTTAGGAGTTTTTCAGCCACTATTTTTTTTTTTTGGACAAAGCAACATCACAGTGTGAACAACAGCCTTCTCTCAAGGAAGAGAGGAAGCCACAAAGAGACCATGAACTTTGAAGTGGTCTTGTATCAATGGCTTAAGGAGGACTACGAGATTGGCATTAACAAGGCCAATTTAGGATTTGGGTTTTCACCATCATTCCCAAATACTGTCAGAATTACAGGTACATCCCAAGCACAGGTGTAATAACAGACTCGGGGCTCCAAAGCAACAGGCAGTGAAGGATTAAAGTGACTGCACTCTAAGGAAAACTGCAAAGGCAGGGAAAAGGATGCTGGCTCCAGGGGCAAAGAGGAGACTACAACCCACCCAGTCTTTGCTTCAAACCCCTGTAAATGTCAATTCAGCTCCAAAAATAACTGCAGAGCAAAGTTGTATGTTGGGTGCAGAGATGCAATTTGGGCTGCTAAGTGTGAAAATCATGTCAAAGCAAGTCAGCACCGGGCAGTTTCAACTTGAGTTGTGCGTGTCAGGATATGTGGAATGCTGTGGGTGCAAGAGTCACCATTACACAAGTATAAGTGTGGCTCACAGGTCTGACCTATAATCATGCTGCTTGTGTTCTTGGAAAACTTGACACAGGAAGTTGTTTTGGCTATACTAATTACTTGCTAGGCTGCTGAATTGGAATTAAACAGGAAGCACATCTTGGTAGCCCAGCTGTATGGAGTTGGGAGGGGAAGGGAAAATAGCTTTTTCCAACTCAGAATCTCTTCGGTCCCCAAGGCGAAGTCTTTGGAGCAACCGGGGCACCAAAACTTGGGAAATCTTCAGAGCTACTCATGTCTGGAGCCTAGAGAGTGCAATACAAGAGGAAAAATTCAGAAACATTGCATTTCCAATAAATCAAGCTATAAACATTCCCATTATCAACCAAATAGTTTATAACAAATGCTCAGTAGAGGGTTTGTCCTTCCATGGGACATATTGGGCAAGGCATTGTCCCTTCATTAAAGTCAAGAGATTTTTCTATGTAGGTAGGTTACAATACTTATCTTCAGCGGCGCTGCAGTTCTGCCACTGGCCATGTGCTTGACTTTGGCGCCTTTCGGGGGGGGGGGGGGGGGGGGGGGGGGGGGGGGGTGGCGGGATTAAAATGCCGTTTTCTCCTGTATGTCCGAGATATATTTTCTCGGGCTGCTAGCTGATGCTGAAAATTGTTCCAACTTGCTTTCTCGGATGTTTTTTTGAAAATCGCGGGACAATTTAATCGCTGGAGTAAAATAAAAAGGCGACTTCTAACGGCGTCAACGGGACAGATCTCACGGAGGGGACAAAACATAAGTTAAGTCGTGTATTTTACATGCGCACTTCACGATGCGTAAATGACACCCAAGTGGGACAGGCCGTAAGAATTCCTTCTCAGAAGATGGAGAATCGGGGGAATTCTCCACTCCAAAGAGTTGGGAGGTAGTTGAACTTTAGAAGGAGTAAGGAATTGAGGAAGCTGGGGAAATTGTACAGAAGTGTTGGACAGATCAGCCATGATCACTTTGAATGGCAGGGCCGGCATGAGGGGCCACGTGGCCTACTTCTGTTATTATTTTTACCTCCATGTCCAGCAGGCCTCATCTGCCAAGGCACCACCTCCAGATCAGCAGAGACCAGTTGCAGCATAACGCCCATTACCATGAATGCTACAAGCTGCTATTGAAGCCCCAGGCTGACACCACACTTACTGACAAAACAGTTCCTTCCCCCACAGGACCATGCACCATATGGGCCAACTGAACTGGGAACCCAAAACATCCCTTACCTTTTCTGTGCCGCTAGTCCACGGAGCATCTCTCACCACAAAGCCCTTGGAAGAGGCTTTTGGTTCATCCACACGGGATGCTGGCTTCAGGTATGCCTGCATTGCCTCATTCTCAACAACATCCGACATCTGAGGAGATAATGTTCTACAAGTGAATAACTACAGGTGCTGGAACTCCAAAACAAAAGCAGAAAACGCCTGAAATAATCGATTTGAATTTAATCCAGTTTCTTGTTCCACAGCTGTTGCTTCACCTGCTGAGGCTTTCCTGCATTTTTAGTTTTCACACAAGGACAAATTAACTAAAAGCCACCAGTCCCGAACAACTAACTCATTAAGGCTTTAAAATCAACCTAAAGAGTAAAAGTGACAAAAAAAAGCAGCCGTACAATAATGAGAATTTAATTCCTTAATCCAGGTAACCCTTGTGTCCACTCATATTAGGGATCTACATTAGTGAGATAATGCTTCTGCAGTCAGTTCATTGTTTAACTATCTGGATTTGTAAAGCCACTTTGACATGGCAGTGTCCCAAGAAAACATTTTCTATAAGCAGATAAGCAAAATTTAATGGATGATGTTTCAGGTGATATGTCACCCATTCCTTCTCTCCACCGGGTGGCGCCAGCAATGGTTGGCGGGGGTGGGGTGGCAGAAACTTTTCATCTCTTACCTCGATGGAGACGCCATTTCTTTCCATATCGTATGTCCGTCTGCACCGCGGCCTAACCTCGAGGGGCTGGCAGCCTCTTGCTGGGGACCTACTTCGGGTGGTCCAACAGCGGGAGCCAGTAGGACTTAATATCGCGGAGCTGGTGGTCCCTGCCGGAGATCAACCTCCGAGCTCCAACTGTGGGAGCCTACAGACTTTAACATCGTGGAGCTTGTGGTCTCTGGTGAGAGACAGACTTCGGTAGCTCCAAGCCGCGGGGGCTTCGACCGTCCCGACACAGGGGCGTCGACAGCCCCGACTGATGGTTCGACCACCCCGACCGATAGTTTGATTGCCCAACCGTTAAAAAAATGAGGGAAGATTAAACTTTATTGCCTTCCATCACAGTGAGGAATGTGGAATCCACTGTGGTGGATGTTTGTTAACTTGTGTAGTTGTGTGCCTTGGTGCTTTTTTTTTTTTTAGTATGGCTGTATGGTAACACGTGATAATAAAAGACCTTTGAAGCCTTTGAGATGCTGCCTGAGATGCTGCAGTTACAGATTTGCTGCCTGATTGGGGAATGTGCAAGAGGCTAGAATTAAAAGGACAAGTCCTATTCATACACCTTGGATAAGCCACTAAAACCTCTGTTGTTAAAAAGGGGATATTGTCTCTATTGGTAGAGTAGCAATACTCAAATGTGCTTACATATTCCTCCTCCAGGTTTAAGAGATGGTCAATAGCCTCATCCACGTTCTCAGGCAGACCGGTCACCGTGACGCGGTCCATGTCCTCTGCCCCAGGCTGAGGAAAGCGGATGTCAACCTACAACAGAAGCAAAAATGTGATCTTCCTGATTTGGAAAAAACCCGCAATATGCCAATCCCAGTGAAGAGCATGCAAAGTTTATCAGAGCACATTTAGATAGAAAAAGGCTTCCAATGTTTCCAACAGCCAGAAATTTTAGTTCACCGATGGATTTTTTTTTTTTGAGCGAGGACCCATGCAACCTTTCCACAACCTGCGAAATTCCTGATCTGCATTCAGTACCCCATTTCTTTCTTCACCCCCCATCCCCCCCCTTCCAAACTCCATCAGTCTATCACTCCATGGTACAAGATCAGCGGCTTTCCCCACAGCAGCCCTGACATTGTATGAGAACAAACTACCTATAGGCACATGGTGTTCCAGAGCAACACCAAGCCAAATCACCCATTATCACAAGACACCAGATTGGGATAACAAGAGCTGAATAACATCAAGCTATTCAGACCGCAGAACCAACCAATCCCCATCTACTAATACTCTCCTCCGCCTAGCGGAGCTGATCCTTACCCTCAACAACTTTTCCTTTGACTCCTCCCATTCCCTCCAAATCCAAGGGGTAGTTATGGGCACACGCATGGGCCCCAGCTACAGTGGCTTGCAATACAATACCGAGTCAATACTTTGTAGAACCACCTTTCGCTGCAATTACAGCTGCAAGTCTTTTGGGGTATGTCTCTACCAGCTTTGCACATCTAGAGACTGAAATTTATGCCCATTCTTCTTTGCAAAATAGCTCAAGCTCAGTCAGATTGGATGGAGAGCATCTGTGAACAGCAATTTTCAAGTCTTGCCAGAGATTCTCAATTGGATTTAGATCTGGACTTTGACTGGGCCATTCTAACACATGAATATGCTTTGATCTAAACCATTCCATTGTAGCTCTGGCTGTATGTTTAGGGCCGTTGTCCTGCTGGAAGGTGAACCTCCGCCCCAGTCTCAAGGCTTTTGCAGACTCTTAACAGGTTTTCTTCCAAGATTGCCCTGTATTTGGCTCCATCCATCTTCCCATCAACTCTGACCAGCTTCCCTGTCCCTGCTGAAGAAAAGCATCCCCACAGCATGATGCTGCCACCACCATGTTTCACAGTGGGGATAGTGTGTTCAGGGTGATGTGCAGTGTTAGTTTTCAACCACACATAGCGTTTTGCATTTAGGCCAAAAACTTCAATTTTGGTCTCATCTGACCAGAGCACCTCCCTCCACATGTTTGCTGTGTGCCCCACATGGCTTGTGGCAAACTGTAAATGGGACTTCTTACGGCTTTTTTCAATAATGGCTTTCTTCTTGCCACTCTTCCATAAAGGCCCGATTTGTGGAGTGCACGACTAATAGTTGTCCTGTGGACAGATTCTCCCACCTGAGCTGTGGATCTCTGCAGCTCCTCCAGAGTTACCATGGGCCTCTTGGCTGCTTTTCTGATCAATGCTATCCTTGCCCGGCCTGTCAGTTTAGGTGGACAGCCATGTCTTGGTAGGTTTGCAGTTGTGCCATACTCTTTCCATTTTCAGATGATGGATTGAACAGTGCTCCGTGAGATGTACAAAGCTTGGGATATTTTTTTATAACCTAACCCTGCTTTAAACTTCTCCACAACTTTATCCCTGACCTGTCTGGTGTGTTCCTTGGGCTTCATGACGCTGTTTGTTCACTAATGTTCTCTAACAAACCTCTGAGGCCTTCACAGAACAGCTGTATTTATACTGAGATTACACACAAGTGGACTCTATTTACTAATTAGGTGACTTCTGAAGGCAATTGGTCGCACTGGATTTTATTTAGGGATATCAGAGTAAAGGGGGCTGAATACTTTTGCACGCCACACTTTTCAGTTTTTTATTTGTAAAAAAATTTGAAAACCATGTATGATTTTCCTTCCACTTCACAATTATGCGCCACTTTGTGTTGGTCTATCACATAAAATCCCAATAAAATACATTTACGTTTGTGGTTGTAACGTGACAAAATGTGGAAAAGTTCAAGGGGTATGAAAACTTTTGCAAGCCACCGTATGCCTGCTCTTTGTTGGGTACGTTGAACAATCCTTGATCGAGGATCAAGGAACAATCCTTGACCAATTGGTGCTACCTCCTGCACCCATGCAGAACTCACTGACCTCATCCATTTCACCACTAACTTCCATCCGGCACTCAAATTCACTTGGACCATTTCCGACATCTCCCTACCGTTTCTAGACCTCACCATCTCCATCGCAGGTAACAGACTACTGACCGACATCTACTATTAACGCTTTGACTCCCATGGCTATCTGGACTACACTTCTTCCCACTTTGCTTCCTGTAAGGACTCTATCCCCTACTCCCAATTCCTCCGTCTATGACGCATCTGCACCCAGGATGAGGCGTTCCAAACCAGGGCATCGGAGATGTCCTCATTCATGAGGGAACGGGGGTTCCCCTCGTCTACTATAGATGAGGCTCTCACCAGGGTCTCCTCTATATCCTGTAGCTCCGCTCACTCCCCTTCCCCCCACTCGTAACAAGGACAGAGTCCCCCTTGTCCTCACCTTCCACCCTACCAGCCGTCGCATACAACATATAATCCTCCTACATTTTCGCCACCTCCAACGGGATCCCACCACTGGCCACATTTCTCCTCCCCTTTCTGCTTTCCGCAGAGACCGTTCCCTCTAACTCCCTGGTCAATTCATCCTTTCCCACCCAAATCACCCCCTCCCCAGTACTTTCCCTTGCAACCGCAGGTAATGCTACACTTGTCGCTTTACCTCCCCCCTCGACTCCATCCAAGGACCCAAGCAGTCTTTCCGGGTGAGGCAGACCTGCACTTCCTCCAACTCATCTATTGCATCCGCTGTTCCAGGTGTCAACTGCTCTATTGATCGGTGAGACCAAGTGTAGGCTTGGCGATCACTTTGCCCAACACCTCCTCTCGGAATAACCAACTTGATCTCCCGGTGGCTCAGAACTTCAACTCCCCCTCCCATTCCAAATCCGACCTTCCTGTCCTGGGCCTCCTCCATGGCCAGAGTGAGGCTCACCGCAAATTGGATGAACAGCACCTCATATTTCGCCTGGGTAGTTTACACCCCAGCAGTATGAACATTGACTTCAATTTCAGGTAGTCCTTGCTTTCTCCCTCCTCTCTCCTCCCCTTCCCAGCTCTCTCACAGCCTCCACCTTTTTCTTTCTTTTTCCTGCCCCCCCCCCTCCCCCGACATCAGTCTGAAGAGGGGTCGTGACCCAAAATGTCGCCTATTCCTTCACTCCATAGATGCTGCCTCCCCCGCTGAGTTTCTCCAGCTTTGCCTACCAGCATTTATTGATGATTGCTTTGGATACACAGGCGTGATAAATCTACACATAAATTTGAAAGACAACTGCTGACCCTAGCTTCTCACCCGATTCAGAGCCAATTCTACTTTCTCACAACAGATTCCATCTAGCACGCTTTGATCTCAGTGGCTGCACAACAGATTCTGCCCGACCTTCATCTGCACTTTCATTCACCTCCTTCTGAGGCAATGACAATTATTTACCCCACACAATACAGCACTTTGTTCTGGCCACTGGGACGAACTCACCCGACGTTGAACCCAACATGGCAGCTCACCTTGAAGTCCTCCATGATTTTGCGGATGCCTTTCCCACGGGCACCAATGATACGGGCATGAACTTTGTGGTTGAGTGCAACATCCTCGGAAATCATTTCCTCCAGCTCAGAAACTATTTTCATGATGGCTTTCTTGGCAGCTTCCGTATTTTTCTCATAACCGATAATAGTTATCTGATCCTACAGCAGAGAAGTGGACCCAGGTTACACACAATAATGGAGCATATTTGCGCATTGCAGCATGTGGATGGTTTGGGCTAAAAGTCACTATCACCGTTTCTGACACATTCTCAGAGCGACAGCACTTCAAGTAACACTGAAGATCAAAAAACCTGAAGCTGCTGGAGACCCAAAACAAAAGGAAAATGCTGGAAACATTCAGCAGATCAGGCCACATCTACAGCACAGGAAAGAGTTAACAGAAGGGCAAAGACCCTTCAGATTTCTGCCGAGTGTCTACAGCATTTTTTGGTTTTTACTCCAAATAACAGGCAGAAGTGGATCATTGCACTCCCTCCAACAGCAGGTTTGAAACCAGACTGACCCATCTGGTATCGGCCAGTGCTAGGCGATACTTTAACCTCAAACCACCTGGTATATGCTTTTATTCCTCTTATTTACTGATCCAGCCACCCTATAAACATGCAGTTGGTCACCAGCTACCCATGTCACTCCCTCTTAAAGATCGGAATGCTCCACCCTGGTAACTGGACTCAAACACAATGAACTACAAGACTGATTAAAGCTGCCATTCCACATGTGATCACCCATTGCAGAGAGCAGGGAGTTCCTCAGAGATGCCTCAGGAACATTCTCAGTTGCTGAATTAGTTAAGATGATTTGTAATGGCCACTGGTAGTCCCACCTGGGGATTTGGGGGGTTCACCATCGTAGTACCCTGGAGGTTGCAACTTCCAAAATGAAATGACTAGGAGGAACCCCATACCTGATTTTCATCATTCTTGTCAGGGAACTGTACATTCACATCATGATCAATACGAATCTGGGTAATCACTGCACCCTTCCTTCCAATAATCTTTGGGTGATAGCGTGGATCCACAGAGATAGTCAACTTGAAACTTCTCAATGCCTTGAGGAAAGAAAAACAGGCAAAATTAAACTCAGCCAGACAACCCGTGCATGGACATACAGCCAGACAACCCATGCATGGACAGGGGATGTGGACGTCTGATGCACTCAGAATTATTCCTGCTCCAAGCCTTGGTATTACTACAAGTCCAGGTCCCGCAATTACACAGGCTAAATCAGTTTAGCGCAACGTCTGTCATTTCAGAAAGCAGCCAAAGATTTGAGAAAATACTCACTACTCACACACGGTCGTGATCCATTGACTTGGATCAAACCCAACTTAAATGGCAAAGAATCATACCACCATAGTCAATTTTATTCATCACATACACCCGAAGGTGCAGTGAAATGAATTTACCAGCAGCGATACATTTTATCGTGTATTGTGTGTTTAAGTGCAACACAGACATCCACCACAGCATTCTTCACTGTGGTGGAAGGCAACAAAGTTCAGCTAGTCCTCCTTGTTCAGCTGTGTTCGAGGCCATAAACCCTCCGTACTCGCCGCTACGGACAGCCCTCTCGTCGGGATGATTGAAACTCTGACGTCGGGGCGGTCGAACACACGTCTTGAATTCATGAGGTCCCGAATCTGCACATTCCTACCGGAGACAGCGACTTCAGGAAGTTGTAGGCCGCAGGCTGGCGGTCGGAACTCTTCTCCGCCGATCCCCGGCGAGGGAACCCAGGCTCCGGATGGTAAGTCCACGCCACGCCAGTGGTCAGAAGCTCTGCAGACCATAGCCCCATGATGCCAAAGTCACCAGGCCAGCGATCGGAGCACTCCTCTGGCAACCCCCGAAAAGGGTTCGCCTGTTCTGCGATGGAAAATCCACGCTGCGCCTGCTGCCGATGCTCCGGGCCCGACTCCAGGAAAGGCTGCTCCAATACATGGTGTTAGGCCGCGAGGGAGGCAACATGGAAAAAGTCGCCTCTCCGTGGAGGAGGCAACCGAAAGCGGTTTCCCCCTTTCCACTCCCCACCACCCTCCACACAAGACACACCAAGAGACACCCAAAACAAACAATTGGACACACAAAAAAAAAAGTAGAAATAACAAGCTGGCGTGGTAAAATTGTACCAATTTTATCTTAAATTGGACAAAACAGTTTATTTCATTTAAGATCATATAGCCTGGATTGACTGCCACAACAAACAAATGAGCATCTGAACCTTCCACACATCGTCAGTTCTTCCAACATTTCAAACACAGCTGGAGCAGGAACCAATACTCAACAACATTTTCATCTCAACATCACTGACGGCATTTTGGCATCCCACTGCTTTTGTATTGAAATATCAGAATAACCGAGATCCTAGTTTAAGGTTAGGTGCTCTTGTTCTGGGTAATTTACAAAATTGTAAAAGCTATGACAGGTATCTGGGTTGTGCAAGAGGGTTCTGGTCTAGGCTGGGCAATGGGAAACTTGCAATGAGGTCTACGGACACAAGGGAGATCAGAGTTTGGACATCCTGAGGAATCTGCTTACCCGGTCCTCCTGCTCCATCTGCAGCTCCTTCACACGCTCAAGCAACCCCTCTCGGGCTCGGTCCAGGTGAGATGCCAGCCCGGTGATTTTAATAATGTCAGACTGGTCCTCATGAGGAGGAACAGCAATGTTCACCTGAGTTTAAGAAAAAATATCAGTTGAACAATAAAATATCTGCTCACAAAACAAGGTGATGACCCCAGATCATCATGCAATGGAGGGCTCTGAAGGCTCCATCATAATGTTCATTAGAAACAAAGATCGACACACAAAAGGGCAAAGCAGCTACAACCACAGATACAGTAGCCATTAATACAAATAAGAAATAAGACTTCAGGAACTATTTTAAATTAGCAATTGTAGTTAGCTGGTAGGTTAATTGGCCGTTGTAAAAATATCCCTGGATTGCAGGCGAGTAGTCGACAAGAATACGAAGAAAATAAAATATTAATGTAGGAATAGTACAAATGGGTGGTTGAAGATTAGCATAGTGGGCTGAAGGACCTGTATCCATGCTGCACGTCTTTATAACCGAGTCTAATGCGTGTTGTAATGCAAAAAAAGCACAACTTAGAATATGGCTTTTCAAACACACCAATGTTGAAATCTGCTTCCAGGCACTTAGATACAGTGGTTTAATGCTTAAGTGTAATTGCCAACAAATTATTAATTTGCAGTAATTAATACAGGATGTGGGCAGTACAGGTTTGAATTCTATTTTGAGAAGCTCCAAGCAACATTCAATTTTCCTGTACATGGTACTGCCTCCAGGAAAAATTACACGGGCTGCCACAGTGGCGCAGCAGTAGAGTTGCTGCCTTACAGCACCGGAGACCCGGGTTCAATCCCGACTACAGGCGCTGTCTGTATGGAGTTTGTACGTTCTCCCCGTGACCTGCGTGGGTTTTCTCCGTGATCTTCGGTTTACTCCCTCACTCCAAAGACATATAGGTATGTAGGTTAATTGACTTGGTGTATGTGTAAATTGTCCCTAGTGTATAGGGTAGTGTTAATGTGGGGATCACAGGTCGGTACGGACACAGTGGGCCTAAGGGCCTGTTCCCGCACTATCTCTAAACTAAAAAAATATTTAAATAGGTAAAATTAATTGAAAGATATCCATCTTGGTTTAAATTGCTCAATGCAGTAATCAAATGGAAAAATATCTGCTGCTGCATCATGCCTGGAGCTTCTGTATCAATGCGGACTTGGCTCCTCATTGAAATGCAGGTCATTAAAAGATTGCATGTACCTCCCCGAGGGACAGGAACACATGGAAATATGTTAAAAGACAATCGGGCTCAGATCCAACCTTCAAGAGATAATGCAATTAAACCAGCTCAACCCATAACCACACAACTACCTGGCAAAGGAAAACGAGCAACTAATTGTAACATAAAAAAACATTACATTCTTTATCTCATTTACGATAAAGGTGTCTATCAGAAAAGCATTATAGCCATTCTATCAGAAGAGCATTATAACAATCTCTTAAAGAAAATATGGAGGCACGAGACCGCAACTGCTGAAATTGAGCCAACAGTGCTGCATGAAAGCAGGTCAGGCAGCATTTGCTGACTTAATTTCACATATTCAAGAACCACCTTTGCTCCAGTGTGCTTTAAAACAGATTCTTTATCCATCCAAACTTCAACTTATTCCAGTCTTGCTTGGGTAAAGACACTGTAAACAAGTTTTCTTCCTGCTCTCCAAACCAATTCCTTGTCTACCTCTTAAGTAGATCTCTTTTTATTTATTTATTTATTTATTTATTTTTTACGCGAGCTCCAAAATTTACACCAGATGACTCAAACCGAAATGGAACATTTTACCCTACCTAGCCTCCTATATTGTAAAGCAACCAATCCTGGTGTAAAGTGTGTCCTCGTCACCAAGGAACTCAAACCCATGCAGCCAAATATACCATATTTTGTAGAAAACTCGAGATGGATGTTAGAAGGGCTCTGGTCTTCCAATATGGTGATAAAGGACATTTATTGCCACATACACCAATTGGTGCAGCAAAATTTGAGTTACCATGCAGCACACAATAAGATAAACACAACACTTTAGAATTTATCATAAAACATCCCCCCACAGCGGAATCAACGTTTCCCACTGTGAGGGAAGGCACCAAAGATCAGTCCTCGTCCTCTGTGGTTTCTGCAGTCCCCGCTACGGGCCCAATGTTTCAGGCCCTCGAACAGAAGAACACTCTCAGCAGCCCGGAGCCTCCGAATCGGCCGCTTCCTACCAGACAACTCGGCTTCCGAAGTCCACAGGCCTAGCTGGGCAGAGAATCAACGCAGGCAACTTCGGCGAGAGGTCCCAGGCTCCGCGATGAAAGTCAGCGCCGCACGCGGCTGGAAAGTCAGCGCCGCCAACGGCACGAAGATCCACAGACCACAGCTCCACGATGTTCAAAGTCGGTAGTCCCAGCATTTCATGGGCAGTGACCCAAGGGGTGGAGAACTGATCTTTGTAAAACATACCAGAGAAAACTAGGGTGCTTTTAACCAGCACAGAACCTGGCACATCAAAAGGTTATTTCAAGTGGTAAATGGAGAGCACAGACTCCTAAACCAAGTCCTGGGAGGGGGCTGTTTTATGAACAAATGCCGACAATGTAACAGACCGACAAGGAGAGACCTATACTTGTCCAATTTCACTCAGCCATGTTGCACAATAATACTGTAAGCTTTTACCTCGTACTCTTCCATCATCTTGCGTATACCACTTCCCTTCTGGCCAATGATGTAACGATGCAGATCATAGGGTACGCCCACTTCAATGGAGACAGGAACCAGTGCCTATAATAAATGAAAAAGCAAGTGCAGGACGACATTTTAGCCTGGTGTTCTCAGCCAGAATTTACTATGGGTTATAAAGAAGGTTACAAAGAAATGCTAGCACCATGTGCAAAAATTATCAAGACACTTACCCATCCAAACATACGACACCTGGTTCTACAAATTGTTTCTCATACTTTCAAATTTTACTTCAAGCCAAAACAAATTTGGAACAAAGGGATTGGGCAGCACAGTAGTGGAGTCTCAGCTCCTGCAAACTGGGTCCGAACCAGACCACCAGTGCTGTCTGTGCGGAGTTTGCACGTTCTCCCCAATAGATTTCCTTTCACATCCCAAAGTAGTGCGGGTTGGGAGATTAATTGGTCACTGTAAGTTGTCCCCAATGTATAGGCGAGTTGTAGAATCAGAAGGAAGTTGATGGGAATGTGTTGAGAAGTAGGATTAATGTACAATTTGGGGACATAGGTGCTTGGTGGTCAGTACAAATTCAGTGGGCTGAAGACCACCCCCCCCCCCTCCCTCCCCGTGCTGCTTGGCTTGTCAAATTTGCGGATCATTGTGGAAATGGGTCCTTCAACCACTGATCACCATCTCATACCCACACTAGCATACCCAGAACTGATGCATTCCCTTTGTATTACAATTTGAAGTTTGCCCCTCTATTGCAAGCTCTTTCCTTCCCACCGTACCAGCAAAGCATCTCTCGCTGCCTCACACCGTTCCTTCCGCCCAGAGATGATAATGATGTCATTTTTCCGGGGCACAGAGGGATCAACCTCCTTCACTTCACCATTGGTCTCTCCATTCTCATGGACTTGTTGCTCGGCTGCTGTGTATATAAATGAGAAGAATGCATGTCAGAATGTAGTTCGTTCAATCCTCCCAGGGCAGTTCACAAGTGTCAGAGAACTGAGCCCCTTGGACAGGGGGACCATTACAAGTTTTAGTCTTAAGAAGAAGTAAGAAGGCTTGGTGGACAGCATAACTGGGAAGGCCTGCAGACGACGGATGAGAGGATCAGTCAAATGGGAGGGTGAACCAGGGCAATACCTCCAGTGTCTTGAAGGTCAGCTGCAGGTGGTGTCGCCGGGACACTAATATGTCTTAGAGAGGGATTCAGCTCACGGGACCTACTCCAGTACATCAAGCGAGCGGGCTGCCTGGACTATAGACATGGTGCCAAAGCAGGGTGGCACCTGCATGTGTAATATATGCAAAAATAATTCACTGTGCAGTTGGATATGTGACAAATAAAGCACCATTGAGGTGATGTTTCCAGTGCTCCCTTAAACTGACTCGATTCACTGGAACATTTATAACTGTGGATTAACTTTAGATATTAGAAAGTACAGTCATGAAACCGGAAACTAGAGCAACAAACAATCTGCTCAGGAAACTCAGCAGGTTAAGCAGTATCTGTGGAGGGCAATAATGATTCAACATTTTGGGTTGGGACCCTTCATCTAGACTGAAAGAGTAAAGTGGAAATGGCCAGTATAAAGAGTTGTGGTGGGAGGAGAGACAGTGAGGGATGGGGTAAGAGATGGCAAGCAATAGATGGACCCTGGTGAGGGGTTGATTGTCAGGCAGACACAGGTGGGGAGAAGGGAGGAGACGAATGAACCCAAATAGGGGTCAAGTCAAGTCTAGTGTATTTGTCACATACACATACGAGGTGTGCAGTGAAATGAAAATGGCAATGCTTGTGGATTGTGCAAAAAAAACAAAAAAAAAAAACTACAAAACAAAATGGAACAGAATCAGTAATTACATATTTGTGGGGAAAAAAAGAAAAACAGCAACTTTAAAAAGACACCACACAACAGTAAATTGGTACAGTAAGTTAGTCTCTGGTGAGATAGGAGTTTACAGTCCTAATGGCCTCTGGGAAGAAACTCCTTAGCAACAGAGATGTTTGCCTGACGGTAGCAGCTGGAACAGTCTGTTGCTGGGGTGGAAGGGGTCCCCCATAATGTTGCTAGCTCTGGATCGGCACCTTCTGATGTCTTCTGATCCACATAATCCCAATTTATCTTCAGTGGTGCGTACGTGGTAAGGTGGGTAGATAAAATGAGAATGGGGGGGTCGGGGGAGGAAGAGATGTAATGGACAGATGGAGCTTGGGTGGGAGGAGAAAGAAACTAGGTGATAGAGGGTGGGTCTGCAAGTGGACACAGGTTGATCAAAAGCAGAGAGAGAAAGGTACAGAGGGGGAGCAGTTTATGCTGTTCAGCCCATGGGTTTCTTCAGTAAATTGCCATTTACTCCAAAGTGTATTGGTATATTCATGGTCAGAGTGATGCAGTGTGGAAACTGGTCCTTCGGCCCAACTTGCCCACACTGGCCAACAATGTCCCAGCTACACAAGTCCCACTTGCCTGCGCTTGATCCATATCCCTACAAGCCTGTTCTATCCATGTACCTGTCTGTTTCTTACACAATGGGATAGTCCCCAGCCTCAACTACCTCCTCCATACACCCACCACCCTTCGCGTGAAAAAGTTACCCCTCCGATTCCTATTAAATATTTTTCCCTTCACCATTAATTAGAATAACACACAAAATCTACCAGATCAGATGGTCTAAAGTTTTACAGTACTTTGTTTGCCAAGATTAAATGCGGCTCTTAATCATCACTGCTCACAACAGAGGAGCAGTAGCACCTGTACCTTGAGGTTCCTCACGTTCAGGGAATTTAATCAGCACACTGTGGTCCTTTGTAATCTGCTGCACCTTCAAGCCTTTAGCACCCATCACTATTCGGTGAAACTTCTGCGTAATTACACACTCCATGGTTACCTGAGCTTCCTGCGTTAAAAGAGTACAAAGTTAACTTATACACAATACACTTTCCATTTGCAAGGATACAGCGACTCGCCACAAAGAAAGTGGGTTAGACGGGGGTAGTCTTTTGAGGGTAGTGATCTCTGGAACTCTCAGTTTCTAGTAAAAGGAATTACTATTGTTTAATTATGCAAATCAGTCCCAAACACCAGATTCCTATTCGATGACAGATGCTGGAAAATAGCAAGCAGTTATCATGAACAAAATAAAGCAGTTTACCAGTTGCCTTCGCTCTTGATCATTGCAGCACATACCCAACAATCAGAGCATCACACAGCTGTGAAAACCAAATCCCCTGCAAACAGAGTTTTTTTTTTTTAAGTTTCATTCTCAGAAAGCTTCAAGAATTTAAGAACTTGGGGTATGTTAAACATCAGTCAGCATGGAATCTCCAGATAAAGGATCACTTCATGGCTCTAAAGCTACATAAGCAACACAAGACTGTGATAAATTATTTTTACATTGAAAGTTACTGCAGAGGAAGGTTCTTTGTTTGATTTTAAGATAACCATTATAAAATCCACAACTTTAAGTTTTATTCAGAGAAGTACTCAATCTACCCGTCTTGTGCCCTTGGCTTGATCCCTCATCTCCTGACTGAAAGGTGTACTGTGGTTCAATGGTTCACAAACTATATTGTGATTCAGTTAGAAGTCACTAATGGATAGGATCCAATTAGAAGACTTGTTGTACTAAGCCCCAGTTACAAATATATACTGGGATGGCAGGGTGAATTCGAAGGGAACAGCAACAGCGTTCACATGGAGATGGTGGGAAACAATATTCATGCAGTCCAACCAGAACACTGGTTATGTGGTCTGGATAAAGCTTGTTGCACCTTTCCCAATTCAACCACAACTCTTACTTCTCCACACATCTTGTAAATATTATAGGGATGCAGAGACCCTATAATCTTCAGCCTTCTGGCCGTGGTGTGGAAAGACTGCAGCGAGGTACTGCTGAGGCAAGTCTCCCAGAACTCACCAGCACAAAAACTAGAGCACGGAGCCTCACCTTGACAGTTTGGAGCTTTGCATTAATAGCTCAAATACGTTTTACAGTTTTCATTAAAACACCAATGGCTTTTTTTGACTCTCTTAGTAAATCTCTATTCAAATGAATGGAGGCCTTGATCTCATGCCCGGTCTAGTGACAGAGTAGTGGAGACAATGACAGTGTATCACAGCATCTCTAAGCTTTCTCTGTTGAACTCAACTTGGCACTCACTCAGCTCGTAGAAATTCAGGACAAGTTGATGACACACAAATGCCCTTAAGCAAATTAATGTCAACACAATTGAATGCTAATCAACCAGGTTGGGTCAGCCGAATGCCACAGTTCTCACTTAAAGCAAAATGAGGACATTGAATCGTAAGAGAATTCTTCCAACCTTCACCCCAGTCTAAGCAATGGACCAGGGTCAAGTTACCATACAGAAGTCAAAGTTGTTAGAACAGGCCTGACCACAATACTTTGCAAACAGACCAAGCAAACAGGTGCCACTCTATTCATTCATCGAAGATGAACCCAATCTACTTTTACCTTAATTATACAACTCGAATCCAACATCTACCTTAATGGATTAAACAAAAATGAGTACAGAAACAATTGGATAGCAATTTTTTGCAGCAGGAACCAAGCTGGAATAGAAAGCATTTAGTAATGCAAAAACAGGATAGGGATATCTCCAAAAATGAGCACCAGCAGGAATGGCCACAGAAGAATTTGAATCAAACTAAGTCTTAATATGAATTCACTGCCAAAGCCAGAGATTCCCAATACAAGAATAATGCTGCAATTCCTCTTACCAGATCCTCAACGATCTCCTGCATGCGTTTTTTGGCAGCCTCCACACAATCCTTGGCGCCCTTCAGTGTTACTTTGTCACTTTGTGTTCCAGTGCGAGGGAAGCTGACCATCACGCCACCATATTCATCGGCAATGTCACGCAAGACCTGGCCCCGGCGGATCACAAAGTACCGGTGATGCTTGGGGTCAACTGTCATTGCATCCTCGATAACGTCATCCTGCAAAAGAAAGCAAACGAAGACTGAGCATGGCAGGGCATCTTCTCCTCTCATGACTCTTATACATACCAAACTGTGCTACAATCCAAGACAAGCTGGAGATGAAGACCAAGAAACAGTAGTGCATGTTATTTTTTTTTTAAACTACACACAATACAGGCAATTATACAATACTGCAATAACAGCTGGCAAATGGCTAGGCTGAACCAGATTTTCATTTGGATTCACTTTCTCCCTCCAAACTGGAGACACATTCTTCAACATCTTGCACACAATGAGTCTTTGAACCAGTGAATGGTCTACATTGCCACCCAATGGATGGCATCTCTACTTAAATGTAGAACTTTGCTGAAGTACTGTGGCTCCTGTCACAACATGCCCCTCACACAAGGCTCCACTTGCACAGTAACTTGTCAGGGGTTGTTAGTTGTTATCTTTACAGCACCCTTGGAGGTTTGTCTGCAATAATAGGTTAAACCTACCACCTTGTGGACTGTTGAGCCATGCTCAATAGGCCCAGATTTAAGTGGCAGCTTGCTTCAGCATCCCCAAGTTGATACAAAGAATCAGGATCTTGCCTTCAAGGCACATTAAGAAAAGGTGGAGGAAGAATAGCCCCAAGCAGAGATGACCCATGCAGGAATAACTTAACATTCACAAACAAATGAAATCTTGGAGCAACTATCACTTTCATCCTACAGATCATCTACTGGTTCAAACACTAATTGTATGCAAGATGAAGAATTTGTACCAGACTCATGTTGGAACATGTGTCAGTGGTAAACACTTTCAGAGGCTAGTCCGAGGCAACTTACCAGGTTTTTAATGAGGATTTCCAGTTCCTTCTGAGCCTCTGCGACAGCTTCCTCTGTACCAACAATAGTGATCAGCTCTTGTTCCTTGTCATCTGCCATTGGGAAAATGATCCGAGCTCCCGTGTTATCCCGCACCTTACGGATGTTGGCTCCACCTCGCCCAATCAAAAACTTGTGGTATTCTGGCTTGGCACGCAGTTCACAGGTATGGTTCTTGATTTGCTGCACAAAAAGATACATGTTTAGAGAATGGTTTTGGCTTTGCTGAATGGCAAAATAGGGAGTCAACCAGAAACTCAATTAACTGTAGAATATAAAGTGATTACTTCAAAGTGAGTGCGTGGAATCGAGCTGTTTTGCCACGGACAGTTTGCTCCATCTACCTCTGCTTTTCCTTCGGAAATCCCAATATTTTTTGCAAGATTTCCCGTCCCTCAGCATTTCCTTGGTTTCCAATCCCACTAGTCTCCCTAAAATGCATTATTTCAGGATTAAATTGCTTTTGACCATTTCATCAACTGATCAAAATGGTTCTTGAGCCAGAGACTACTCTGCACCTCAACACCAATCCTATCTGCAGATTTACCAATCACACCACATTCATATACTTTCAGATCAATATATAATGTGATTATACTAATAACAGTGCCTGGTGGCATACTGGTAGTGTTGCTGCTGCCTTACAGCACCAGAGACCCAAGTTCAATCCTGACTACAGGTGCTGTCTTTACAGAGTTTGTACGTTCTCCATGACCACGTGGGTTTTCGCCAGATGCTCCGCTTTTCTCCCACATTTCAAAGATGTGCAGGTTTGTAAGTTAATTGGCTTCTGTAAATTGCCGAGTGCGTAGGATGGAAAACTGGGGGCACATAGAACTAGTGTATGCCTGATAGTTGGTCGGCGCAGACTCAGTGGCCCGAAGAGTCCTTTTCCACACCATATCTCTAAACAATCTCTTCCTTCCAATCAGTTTGCAAGAACATCCTTGAATATCCAAAGAACCACACAAGAAACATCCCACCACCAAATTGGCAGCAAATTACCTTTTCCTCAGCAAGGTGGAGCAGCTGCTTCTTGGCCTTGTCAACCTCCTCTGTAGATCCTCTGATAGTGACTGTCTCACTACCCGAGCCTTCAGTGGGAAAGTGGATGTGTACACCTCCACACTCTTCCATGATGGAGCGGACAAAACGCCCCTTCGCACCAATCAGGGAATTGTGGAGTTTAGCCGGAATAGAAACTTCGACCTCCGTGATGTTTGCCTATGAAGCAGAAATAACCCGTTAAATCTCCAGGGGGGAAAAGGAAAAGTTCTAGGTTACACTAAATCAGTTGCTACCCAGTCTCCCCTGGAATACACTGCTGTTTCTGCCCTAGTAGAATAACTGGTCTTTCAAAGTAACAGCTACTACAGCTGGTCCAAGGCAGAATTTGGTGGTAGGAGGGTAAGGGAAATACTTTGACAGTTAATTAGTTCTGTTCGCACCACAAAGCAGCTGTGCAACTCCATTATTAACAAAGCCTCATAACCATGGATGGTAGTGGTGCCTCACAGCTCCAGTGACTTGGGTTGAGTCTAATCTTCTGGCACGGTGTAGAGTTGGCACATTCAATGCCAGTGGTTTCCTCCAGATGCTCTGGTTTCCTTCCATATGCCGAAATAGTGTGGGTCGGTAGGTTGATTAGCTATAGTAAATTGCCATGGATGTGGGCATGTTTTGACCGATTGGTTATATCACAGCCTGGTTTAACATTTGAATTTTAACATTCAAGAACAAAGGAGGCTGCAGAAAGTGGTGGACATTGCCCAGTCCACCATGAATACTGACACCACCTCCACCACCAGAGGGATATTCACGAAGCTCTGCCCTGAGTAGGCAGCTAATATCAGTGACCCACACCACTGGCCACATTCTCCTCTCACTACTTCCATCAAGCTGGTCGTACTGGAAACCAAGAACCACTAGGTTCATGAACAGCTTGCTCCATCGACTATCAGGCACCTGAACCTCCTTGCATTATCAAACCTCAACACATAGCTACTATGGATGTTGCAATACCATGGTTGCACTCCATACTTCTGCAGCTTGCACTGTTGTGGTCCAGTTTCCTAATATAACTGGTCATTTGTTGTACATTTGGTTTTGCTTGATTAATGTGCCTGTACAGTTGCAGCAAGCAAGACGTTTAATGTTCTGGTCTCGGTGCATATAATACTTGACCCGTGAAATTTTGTTGTAAAATCCAGAGGATATTCATGCGAAGTAAAGAGTACAAGAGATGCTTAATGTCTGTGCAAACTCCGAGCCAAAGGGCCAGTTTCTATGCGGTATGACCACAGCTTTCTTCCAGGAAAGGAAATAAAATTCCAATTAATGTTTTCCTCCAGAAAGTAATAGGTCACAATCTCGCATTTTAGCTCCATCTACTCTAACATCCCAAAATAAAGTGACAATTATTCAATGGGAAAAATAAGTAATGAGCATGAAAATGTGAACTTTCTGCTACAATCAACCACGTAGTTACAGTAAAATTAGACACCTTTCATTATTTTAGATTTTGAAGATGGCAATTTAACATTTCACATTTAACAACCTCCTCTCACCCGAGTGAACGTGCATCTTCATTTCGCTCTGAAGATAGCCAAGGGGTACAAACAACAACAAAACAATTACTCTAGTCTTGTCACTTGGCTTCAGCAGTATTGTGCAGATAACAGGCTCAATAAAGATAATCTATGGTGGACTATGTAAATCACGGGTATCTCCTTCAGTGCGTGAACTATTATTGCAGCATTAAACTGCAGGGTAACTGAAAGTATTCCATACCAGCTCCTTCTGGATGGCCAGGATCCTGGTACGAGCCACCTCACAGTTGGATTTCTTTCCTGTGATAACAATCATTTCGGAGTTGCTGTTCTCCGCAGGCAGATCAATCTTTGTATTAGTTTCTTCACGAATCTGGAGTTAAAGGGGAAAAAAACAATAAAAGCCTTGAAATATTCTAGTGTGCTCATTGTATCCACTTGGTGAAATGAAGGCCTGGAGTCACCGTCATGGAAGGGGTGTCACAAATTATGACTTGTCAACAGCAACTTTCTTCTGCTCCACTAACGAGACCAAGCACTTTCTTAAAGAAAGGTTAAAAAAACCTTATTTATTTGAAACCATTTGTGCAAGTGTCAAAAAAAGGTTAATGTTAACAGATTCCCCCCCCCCCATTTTTAAAATGTACTCGTTACCGAGGCATTGCTAGGCAGACAGAAACAAACGCTAATGTTAGTTCACTTATCCTGTCAGCATTTTGCAGGCTCAATGCTCAGTTAATTTCAAAAGAATACAGAGGACACAGATCACTAATGTTTGGTAAACCAAGTTTGGAACAAGATTTGTACACAACGAAAAATAGAAGATTGAATGCTTATCAAAATTCTAGTGTAATTGTTGTATTTATATTATACATCATGCAGAATTAGTCAAATAATCTAGGACACAAAGTGCTGGAGTAAAGGCCCCGTCCTACTTTCTCGAGTTACTCACGAACTCTCCCGAATTTTCCCCTTGATTCGAACTTGGGGAATGTCGGGTAATGTCGGTAGCGAGCTCGTAGAAGCCCGATGGAGCCCGTAGATGTTTCGTAGCGGCTCGTAATGCCAGCCGTAGGAACTCGGGGCATCAGGTAAGTCGGGAACATGTTGAAAAATGTCCACGAGTTAAAAAATAGCCCCAAGTGCCTACGAACGGCTATTACCGTAATTCTCCGAGTTCGAATCAAGGGGAAAACTCGGGAGAGTTCGTGAGTAACTCGGGAAAGTGGGACAGGGCCTTAACTCAGTGGGTCAGGCAGCAGCTCTGGAGAACATGGATAGATTACTTTTTGGGTCACCAATCCATGTTCTCCAGAAATGCTGCATGACCCACCGAGTTATTCCATCACTTTGTATTTTTTTGTAAACCAGCATCATACTCCTTATTTCGACCTACTTAAAAATGTGGCTTCTTCACACATTTTGAAATCAATTCCAATTCATGCTACGAGAAACTAGCAAGGTGGACTAGAATTACCAAGATCACAATCCAAGTCCTCCTACAAAAGGAAATAAAATTCAAATGATTTTTATACAATCTCTGCTTAAATTTAATACCAACTCATTCTTTCTTTGAAGCAACCCACTAAAGAATTTCCAAGGCAAATAAAACAAAAAGATTCCATCAAACGGCAAAACGAATTTCTAGTTTCATGTTCTTGATGTGACCTCTCAATGCATAGTGGTCCAAGGAGCTATGGTGGTGAAAGCACTGTGAAACAGGTTGTGCAATTTGGGCTGCAGGTAGTAACCACATGCTTGACAAATCTTCTGGAATTTTTTGAGGATGCAACAAGTAAAATTGACACTGGAGAGCCAGTGGATGTAGTGTACCTGGACTTTCAGAAAGCCTTTGACAAGGCCCCACACAGGAGATTAGGGGGCACATGGTATTGGGGGTAGGGTATTGACATGGATAGAAAATTGGTTGGCAGACAGGAAACAGAGTAGGGATTAACGGGTCCCTTTCAGAATGGCAGGCAGTGATTAGTGGGGTGCCGCAAGACTCGATGCTGGGATCGCAGCTATTTACAATATACAATAATGATTCAGATGAAGGAATTAAAGTTACATTAGCAAATTGCAGATGACAAAGCTGGGTGGCACTGTGGACTGTGAAGAGGATGCTATGAGGATGCAGAGTGACTTGGACAGGTTGGGTGAGTGGGCGTATGCATGGCAGATGCAGTATAATATGGATAAATGTGAGGTTATCCACTTGAGACAAGGCAGATTACTATCTGAATGGTGTCAAGGGGAAGTACACCGAGACCTGGGTGTCCTAGTACATCGGTCATTGGAAGTAAGCATACAGGTACAACAGGCAGTGAAGAAAGCCAATGGCGTGTTGGCCTTCATAAAAAGCGGAGATGAGTATAGGAGCAAAGAAGTCCTTCTGCAGTTGTACAGGGCCCTAGTGAGACTACACCCATGTTGGATCGCCACCCTGTTTAGGCAAAAGTAACGTAGCAATGATGACATGCTTTAATGTCATAGACTCTAAAACTCTTGTGGAAGCAGTGACACAACTAAGGCAAATCCACCTGCTGCCTTGATGCTTTACCTACCAACTTCTTTAAGAATGTTTTTGACTGCCTAGCAATAGACATACTGCAAATAGTTAACAGCTCTCTCCAATCAGGCAATTTCCCAAAAGCCTTGAAAACTGCAGTTATTAAACCCCTTTTAAAAAAGCGGAGCCTAGATGCCTCTATTATTAACAATTATAGACCAATATCAAATCTATCTTTCATAAGTATCCATCAAATCTATCTTTCATAAGCATTGAGAAAGTTGTCCTCCAGCAACTTAATCACTTCCTGGCTTCAACTGGCTGCTACAACTTCCAGTCAGGATTTCGACCTCTTCATAGCACCGAGACCGCCCTTATTAAAGTTGTAAATTACATCAGTCTTAACACAGACTCTGGCAAAGTTTCAATATTAATGCTATTAGACCTCAGTGCTGCATTCGACACTGTTGATCACTCAATACTTTTGGACAGGTTGGAAAAATTGGTGGGGCTTTCAGGCACAGTCTTAAGTTGGTTCAGGTCATATCTACAAGATAGGAACTATTTTGTTTCCATTGGCGACTTTGTATCAGAACCAACCATGTGGAGTCCCGCAAGGTTCGATCTTAGGGCCCTCTTTATTCAACATCTACATGCTCCCACTAGGGCAAATCATGCGAAATAATAATATTGACCACCACTGCTATGCCGATGACACTCAAATCTATGTAGCGCTATCACCAAATGACTATTGCCCCATAGATCTGCTGTGCCAGTGCATTGAGCAAGTCAAAGACTGGATGTGCCAAAATTTCCTCCAACTAAATAAGGACAAAACGGAGATAATTGTTTTTGGTGCTAAAAAAGAAAGGCTTAAAGTAACCCAACACCTTCACTCTGTCCCTGAAAACTTCAAACAAAGCAAGAAATCTCAGGGTTATTATGGATTCAGATTTACATTTCGACAGTCACATCAAATCAGTAACAAAATCGGCCTACTATCACCTCAAAAACGTAGCAAGATTAAGAGGACTCATGTCAGCTCAAGACATAGAAAAACTTGTACATGCCTTTATTACTAGTAGGCTAGATTATTGTAACGGTCTCCTTGCAGGTCTTCCGAAAAAAACTGTCAGGCAGCTACAGCTTGTTCAGAACGCTGTTGCTAGAGTTCTAACAAAGACCAAAAAATTTGAACACATTACACCAATTCTTAAATCCTTACATTGGCTCCCTGTATGTCAGAGAATTGATTTCAAAATCCTGCTGCTCACCTATAAATCACTACATGGTTTAGGGCCAAAGTATATCACTGACATGCTTCCACTATATAAGCCTTCTGAGATCTTCTGAGACCAATCTGTTAGTGATTCCCAGAGTAAATACAAAACATGGGAAAGCAGGATTTAGTTACTATGCAACAAATAGCTGGAATAAACTTCCTGAAGATTTAAGACTCGCCTCAACTTTGACCACTTATAAAATAAGACTGATAACATTTATGTTTACTTTAGCTTTCAGCTAAATCTTAATTACATTGCACTTTTAACTTTTGCACTTTTTATAATGCATTTTTAACTTTGCTTTTATTTTATTTTAATTCTTCTATTTTATTTCATTTTATTATTTCATTTTATTGTATGACGTTTTTATGTGAAGCACTTTGAGTCTGCCTCGTGTATGAAATGTGCCATATAAATAAAGTTGCCTTGCCTACACCTGGAGTATTGTGTGCAGTTCTGGTCTCCTAATTTTAGGAAGCACATTCGTGATATTGAGGGAGTGCAGCGTAGGTTCACAAGGTTAATTTCCAGGATGTCATATGATGAAAGAATGGAGCGACTGGGCTTGTATTCACTTAAATTTAGGAGGATGAAAGGTAATCTTATAGAAACATAAAATTATTAGGGGATTGGACATGCTAGTTGCAGGAAACATGTTCCCGATGTTGGGGGAGTCCAGAACCAGGGGGCACAGTTTAAGAATATGGGGTAGGCCATTTGGAACTGAGAGGACAAAACATTTTTTCACACACAGTTGTGAATTTGTGGAATTCTCTGCCTCAGAAGGCAGTGGAGGCCGATTCACGGGATGCATTCAAAAGACAGTTAGATAGTGCTCTTACGGCTCGTGGAATCAAGGGGTATGGGGAGAAGGCAGGAAAGGATACTGATTGTGGATGATCAGCCATGATCACATTGAATGGCGGTGCTGGTTCGAAGGGCCAAATGGCCTACTGCACCTATCGTTGATGTATATCTATGTATTTCTGCCATGTGTGATTGTTCATCAACCGGGCTTCCTGAGCACATCAATTGCACTGTTCCTGTGAAATGCTTTATCAAACTTCTACAGCTGTATTGTGAGGAGAACATCAACTGACTGAATCATGGCCTGCTTCAAAAATTAAAAAAATGTTTAACAACAAAGGAGGCTGTAGTAAATGATAAGACCTGGTCCACCACAGGTACTGATCACTTGCCAGAGGGATCTACAAGAATTGTCGCCTCATAGCAGCTGCTAATTTCAAATTAATCTACACTACTCTGGCCTCACTCTCACTGCTACAGACGCCAGAGAACTGTTACCTCCAAGTTCAAGAACACCTTCCTTCGATCAGCCATCATGTTCTTGAACTACCTTCTCCAACCCTACCGCAGCACAGAGCATGTTGTACTACCATTGCTGCTCTGTGCAGTTTGTTTTTTGCATTTATGGTGTGGTTTACTGAGAATTTGTGATTTTGTCTCTAATGTGCTTGTGAAGCTGCAGGAATTAATGTTCTTGTTCACATCCACTACATATGACACTCCATGTCTCAATAGGTTGAAACTAATAGGCGTGAATGTGAAATATTAGAACTAGAATAATCCCAATCCTCACTATCAGCAATAATATATTTAATGCATTGGCAATCAGATAATCTTGCAACAGAATGAAGGGGACAATTTAAGTTTACTAATACATGCCGATTTCAGAGTCAGAAGGTGTTCACTGATTTGGGAAAAAGTTAAAAAGAGTACAAACCTTCTTAATATTTGCTCCTCCTTTTCCAATTATATTCTTGTGAAACTGCTTGAAGATTGGCACCGAGACAGAAAAGCTGTTTTCCACCTAAATTTAATGGGGAGCACAAAATCAATGGCAATGTTATGGAAAAGTACAAAATCATTCCTGCCCTTCTGTTCCCAACCCGAGTTTCGGCTAACTATCATGATCTCTGCATTTCCCCTCCTCTGAAGCAAACGTAACGGAACCTTAGAAGCCATTGCATTCAAATATATGCAGGCAAGTTGTACTCGTATTGTTAAACGCTGCAGTTGCAAGACTAATTGTTTAGTATGGACTTTTGCTACAGCATTTGTAGATTTAGACAAGTGCTTTGTAATTGTACCGACAATAAATTCACTGTAGTTCTTCCAAACAATAAGCAATACAAAAATCAACATAGTGCTCGTCTCTCCACCATACTCACCAATTTTTAATCCCATCTCACTAGTTACCATTCAGAATGTTTATTTCGAAATCTAACATTATACCAACCAGGCATAGCACATTGCATCACAAAAATAGCTGCAAATCCAGCATCTGCAGTTCCTTCCTACATATTCTCCAGAGATGCTGTCTGACTCACTGAGTTACTCCAGCTTTTTGTGTCTATCTTCAGTTTAAACCAGCATCTGCAGTTCCTTCCTACACAATGTACTTCCCAATTGTTTTGCTAACTCTTTTAAAAATGAAAAGTGGGCAAAACCGCTCACTTACAAGTTCAGCCACAATTTTACTCAGGAACTTGGCACACTTCTCCACTTCATTTTTGGGACCACGCAGTTGCACAATGTCACTCTTTTGATTTGGATCTGGGAAATTAATTATGACCTAAAACAGAGAAACAAATAACACAATAGAAATTCCAATACATAAAAACAAAATGGAAGATGGAAGGAAAAATATAAACCGGTGCTGCGAGGATTACCTCCGGGAACTTGTCACGAATCTCTTTGACCTTCTCTCCCTTTTGGCCAATGATTGTACGATGGAAACGATGCTCAATAATCAAATCCTTGGTACGTTCATTTTCCTATGGATTGCAGAAATGATTTTAAAATCAGGAGATAGGAAGTGATTATTTGTTGCTTTTAACTGTACACCACAAGCGCTGAACTACTTGGTTACATTGCACTTTATTTTGTATTGTTTTCAGATTGCACTACAACCTCTGCATCATTCTGCTGCTTTACGTTCATTGCTGAATTTATTATTTACTGTCAGATTTAAAGCAAACTAGGAATTATATTTTATTCTGGTGTATCTAACAAACTAATCAGAAACCAAAACTAAAGTTGCTGCCCAGCACCAGAAACCAGTTCGATCTTGACCTTGGATGGAGTTTGCACATGGTTTCCTTTGAGTGCTCTGGTTTCCTCCCATATCCCAAAGGCAGACAAGTCTGTAGGTTGAGTGGACTCTAAATTGCCCCTACTGTGTAGAGTGTAGTTGAGAAAGTGGGACAACATTGAACTAGGTGTGAACAGGGGATTTACAGTCAGGCTGGAATTACTTAGTCAAATGGCCCGTTTCCATTCTGCTTCTGTCAATCAATAAACAATTGACACTTGGCAGATGTAGATTTGATGTCTAAGTTGCATTAAAAGTTGTAAGCAAAATTAATACCATATCCTCAATCCCACATCAAGAAAGGGCTGGTTTAAAAATAATTTGCCCCAAATTCTACAAGCACTTATAGAAGCACGGTATAGCAGAACAGCATTTGGGTTGCCAAACTGACCAAAATAGTAGCAATTTTCAAGTTACCTTTTGTGGAACTAATAAACACATTGAGGTTCCACAAGGAAAAAAACAATATTAACCATCCCCAAGGGAATTCTAAGATTCTGAACACAAGCACCCTTTCATGTCTTACACATTTACATACACCCATACTCAGCCAAGACTAAATTGCAAACAAAAATTTGTTTTCCCTGTGGGAAAATGCAGAGGGTCTCAGAATTTGATCTAGGCTGCATTAACTTCAGCAGTTCTCAGCTAAGTTAATGGAAAAAGCAAGCAAAGTTGCCTATCAACTCTAGCAAAAAAAGCAAAAGCTCCCAGCTACAAAGTCAACAAGAATTGGACAATGTTGTGTTTGAGTTTAGATACAACACATTCCATGGCAAGCGATTTGCCATTATACCAATCACTTTATACAAGGAAATTTGCACCTTAAGTGCATAATCAAAATTAGACATCGAGGAGTTGCTATTAACCACAGGCAAGATAGTCATAGAGCCATACAGCATGGAAAAGGCCATTTGGCCCAACTCTTACATGCTGACCAAAATGTCCAGTTTGCCTGCATTTGGTGGATATATACACCTCTAAGCTTTTCCTATCCATGCATCTGTCTAAGTGCCTTTTAAATGCAAACTTCAGTAGCACAATCAGAAACGGCATGGCGCTTCAATTAGAACTTGCAGTAACCAGTTTGCTACACTTTCCATTTTACACGACTCACCATTCTGGATGCAAGCTCCAACAGTTCCTTCTTGGCATCTTGAACTCCTTGAGGGTCACCTTCAATACGGATCAAGTTGCTTTTCTCGTTATCAGGGGGGATTCGCACCAAGACTTTGTACTGATCCTTAATGCGATTTACTTAGAAAAGCCCAAGAAACAAACTACATTACGAAGCATAGATCCAGGTACAAGAGAATTTTTGCAATCAGTTATTCAAGTAATGAAATATCTCAACGTTGTAATGCGAGGACCTGAGGAGTCAACAACTTGGTGTTAGATTGAAATTCACCTTGTTTAAATCAGGACTGTTTTTTGTTGGGAAAGGAAAACCCCACCAAGATCTTCAACCAGATACCAACATTCCAATACTAAACACACTGGAAAAGAGTTGATATTTACCCAGCCTGCCATGTCAAGTCAGTATATTTTCTCTTCTGTGCTATACTCAGATTTAATGTCATTTGCCCACGCTGATTTATCCTCTACACCAAGCTTCAAGTTCCATAACTACACCAATTTGTTTTCAGATTACATATTTTCCCTACACATTTGTGGACCATCATTTGCTGCCAGTAATGAGTAGTCCATCTAGATTTTGCCCTCCAATTATTCTCTCTCAAACATTAATCAGATTATAAAAAATAAATGCTCGTCAGATGTGGAGGAATACAGCAACACACTTTTAGCATAACAAAACTGTACACTGCACCTATAAAAGTTAATAATAATTTGTGATACACATTAGCTACTCGTGTCCAGGCATACACATATTTATTTTAACTAAATTTCAACAAGAAATATTTTTGTACACACATCCGAACACTTACTGTTTGTTCCATTCTTCCCAATAAGGTGGCGATGAAACTTGGGATCAACTGTCAATTCAGTATAGTCCATACGATTAACCTACAAATTAACAATGATATGTCAAGCAATGCAACCAAGGTCTACAACCATATTTACAGACTTATTGTTCACTCTGCTAAACCTTGTCAAATCCATTTAAGAAAGGCAGGTACTAATGGCAACAAGTGCTCATTTCAGGTGTTACTGCAAATGAACGGAACATTGCAAATCAGCAGCACATATATATTCACTTCTGAAGAAGTCATGAATGAATCCAAAGGTGGTTGGGCCAAGGAGATCACTACAGGTGTTCCCAAGGACACTTTCATGGGGTTGAGAATGATTTTCGTCCACAATCACCACCATATCTTTCTGCACGCCATACAAATCCAGTTAATGAAGGAATTCACACGATTCCCATTAACCTCAAGACGTTGACGCAAGGAACTGCAGCTGCTGTTTACAAAAATCTGGAGTAACTCTGAGTCAGGGAGCATCTCTGAAGAACATTGATAGGTGACTTTCGGCTGGGATCCTTCCTCAGACTGAAGATAATGCGAACGGTGGGGGTGAAAGCCGGAGGAGAGGTGGGATGGGATAAGGTCAGGCAAATGATAGGTGGATACAGATGAGGGGGTTTTGATTGGCAGCTGGTTGGGCAAAAGTCAGATGAAAAAACAAAAAAGTACAAATAGGAGAGAAGCATGAAGCCAGAGGAAGGAATATAGGTGAACGTGGACAGGGTGAAGAGTGGGTGTACATTGAGGTGGGACACAAAGAGGGGGAGGGGCTGTTTATAGGTTAGTTACCCAAATTTGGAAAAATCCCAATGCCATAACCAACAGCTTAGCTGCTAACACAAGTGGTTTCTGTGCTGAAGGCTACATTGTGGTCAGGAGTATTTTTTGCTTTCAGACACTTGATATCGAATGGAATTAATTGAACTATTTGAAGACCAATTTGTGGCAAGACCTCAGCAAGCAGCCAGGATAGATCACCCATTAAACACGCTATTATAGATGAGGCTCTCATTAGGGTCTCCACGATATCCCGCAGCTCCACTCTTGCTTCCACTTCCCCCCCCCCATTTGTAACAAAGACAGAGTCCCCCATGTCCTCACCTTCCACCCCATCAGCTATCACATACTGCATCCAACATTTTCGCCACCTCCAACATGATCCCACTATTGGCCACATCTTCCCATCTCCACCCCTTGCTGCTTGCCACAGAGTGTTCCTGCCGAAACTCCCTGGTCAACTCGTCCCTTCCCACCCAAACCAGCCCCTCCCCGGGTACTTTACCCTGCAACTGAAGGAGATGCAACACCTCTCTTCACCTCCATCCAAGGACCCAGTCTATCCGGGTGAGGCAAAGGTTCACTTGCACCTCCTCCAAACTAATCTACTGTATCAGCTGTTCCAGGCATCAACTTCTCTACATCAGCGAGACCAAGCACAGACTCGGCGATCTTTTCGCTGAACACCTCCGCTCAGTCCGTCTTAACTTACCTGATCTCCCGGTTGCTCGGAACTTCAACTCACCCTCCCATTCCCAATCCGACCTATCTTTCCTGGGCCTCTGCCATTGTCAGAGTTAGGCCCAACACAAATTGGAGGAACAGCACCTCATATTTTGCTTGGGTAGCTTAAACCCCAGCAGTATGAACGTTGACTTCTAACATCAAATAGCCCTTGCTTTCCCTCTATCCACTCCCCCTTCCCAGTTCTCCCACCAGTGTCGCTGTCTCCGACTACATTCTATCTTTGTCCCGCCCAATCCCGTCATCAGTCTGAACTGCCTCGACCAGAAACGTCACCCCTTCCTTCTCTCCAGAGATGCTGCCTGTCCCGCTGAGTTACTTCAGCATTGTGTCTACCTTTAAATTAAACCAGCATCCGCAGTTCTTTCTTGCACAATCATCCATTAAGCACTGCAGTTTGACCAAGATTCCAAATGCTTCAGCCTAGCTTGGCCAAACTCAAGATCAGCGCAATCTCAGTCCCGAGTTATTTATGAGTTCACCATTACTGGTATTCAAACCCAGCTGTATTGCCTCCCTATGATTTGATCACTTGGCTGTGTGATTTGATGTCACTTCAGAATCTAATACTGGTCTCTTGTTCAATCTATCTTTAATTACTGGTTCAGTTAATGTATTTGCAATATTACCATAATTTATAAATCTTTTGAACTCATTGGTCACAATGCACTGCTGACTTTTCCTTAATTATTGCTCTGAAAAGCAGCCTCCCAAAATGGGTGGAGAATTATTTACAAATGCTTTCTTAAATATGCACAATGAAAAGTTTCAGAATTGCTAAAAAAATGAAATAAAATTCAAGGTTGTTTTTTATCCAATACTCACCAGGTCCTGTACAACAATTTCAATTTGCTCTTGGACTAGTTTCACCTCCTTGGTTGGGCCTTCCAAACAAATCTTATCTTCACCATCAGTGAATTCAATATACACCTGCAGGATGATTGAAAATGTAACCACAGAAGAAAGTAAAGATCCAGTATAAATAACCCATTTGAAAAAGGGTGATATGGACGAGGGGCAGCAAATAAGAGCATAGAAAATACAACACACGTCTCCAAATAGGTCAGAAACCATTATACGTACCAGTGCAAAGCACGTACAGTACAACTCACTTTCATTATAAGAATACAAAAATTGTCACAGTTCAAATCATTGCAAAGTCAAAAATCTTAACAGTAGTCTGGAACATCAAAATGCCCATTTGGCTTAACTGGATAAAAAGACTTGACAATATCTGTTTACACACCCAAAGCCCAATAAACAAATGAAAATTAGTATTACCACATTAAACTCTATATGTTACTGGAGTAGCAGAAAATTTGATACCTTTGGCATTTGCTGTGTGATGCGACTCAGATTCTGACCTTTCTTTCCAATTATGAAGCGATGTAGCCAAGATGGGGCAGAAACACTTGCTACTGTAAAACTATTTGCCTTCAGGGCAAGAAGAATTAGAAAGTAACAGTCAGTAGAATCATCTCATTAGAACACACAGATGCAGAGAGTTACTCAGTGTGGTGCTAGAAACCCTTCATTATTTCACCACACAAAAAGTGAAATGCTTTTAATTTACTTGTGTAGACACGTTCACCACATAAGCCATTATCAATTAACACCAAAGTTAGACTCTTGAAGACTGAAACAGTCAAATTTATTATGGGGAAACAAGGAAATGGCAGATGAGTTGAACAGGTAATTTGAATCCATCTTCACAAAGGAAGACACAAACAATTTCCCTGTTGTATGGTGGCCAGAGGATCCAGGGTGACGGAGAAACTGAAGGAAATTCACATTAAACAGGTTGCGTAGACGGATGGGACTGAAGGCTGATAAATCCCCAGGGTCTGATTGTCTGCATCCCAGGGTACTTAAGTGACTCTAGATATCATGGACACATTGGTGATCATTTTCCATAGATTCTATAGATTCAGGATCAGTTCCTGTGGATTGGAGAGTAGCTAATGTTATCCCACTTTTTAAAGAAAGACAGGAGAGAAAACGGGAATTATAGCCCAACATCGGTGGTGGGGAAGACGCTGGGGTCAATTATAAAAGATGAAATAGCGGCATATTTGGAAAGCAGTAACAGGATCGGTCCGAGTCAGCGTGGATTTACAAAGGGGAAATCATGCTCGACTAATCTTCTGGAATTTTTTGATGATGCAACTAGGAAAATGGACAAGGGAGAACCAGTGGATGTAGTGTATCTGGACTACCAGAAAGCAGTTGATAAGGTCTCACATAGATTAGTGGGCAAAATTAGAGCACATGGTATTGGGGTAGGGTACGGACATGAATAAAAAATTGGTTGGCAGACAAGAAACAAAGAGTAGGGATTAACGGGTCCCTTTCAGAATGGCAGGCAGTTACTAGTGGGGTACCGCAAGGCTCGGTGCTGGGACCGCAGCTATTTACAATTTACATCAATGATTTAGGTAAGGGGATTCCAAGTAATATCAGCAAATTTGAAGATGACACAAAGTTGGGTGGCAGTGTGAGCCACCTGGAGGTTGCTATAGGGATGCAGGGCCACTTGGACAGGTTGGGCGAGTAGGCGGATGCATGGCAGCTGCAGTTTAATGTGGATAAATGTGGTTATCCACTTTGGTGGCAAAAACAGGAAGGCAGATTATGGTGTCAAGTTGGAAATGGGGAAGTACAAAGAGATCTGGAGGGTCCTCGTTCATCACTCACTGAAAGCAAGCATGCAGGTAAACAATAGGTGCAGTAGGCCATTCGACACTGAGCCAGCACCGCCATTCAATGTGATCTACAATCAGTATCCCGTTCCTGCCTTCTCCCCATATCCCCCGACTCCACTATCTTTAAGAGCCCTACCATCTAGCTCTCTCTTGAAAGTATTCAGAGAACCGGCCTCCTCCGCCCTCTGAGGCAGATAATTTCAAACTCACAACTGTGTGAAAAAGTGTTTTCTCATCTCCATCCTAAATGGCTTACCCGAACTGTGGCCCCTGGTTCTGGACTCCCCCAACATCGGGAGCACGTTTCCTACCTCTAGCATGTCCAAACACATAATAATCTTATATGTTTCAATAAGATCTCCTCTCATCCTAAATTCCAGAGTATACAAGCCCAGCCGCTCCATTCCCTCAGCATATGACAGTCCCACCATCTCAGGAATTAACCTTGTGAACCTACGCTGCACTCCCTCAACAGCAAGAATGTCCTTCCTCAAATTTGGAGACCAAAACTGCACACAATACTCCAGGTGTGGCCTCACTTGGGCCCTGTACAACTGCAGAAGGACCTCTTTGCTCCTATACTCAACTCCTTTTGTTCGGTGCAGCAGGCAGTGAAGGCTAGTGTCATGTTGGCCTTCATAACAAGAAGAGTTGAGTATAGGAGCGAAGAGGTCCTTCTGGAGTTGAATCGGGCCCTAGTTTTGGTCACAAAAATTGAGGAAGGACATTCTTGTTATTCTATCAACATACACAAGTATGATGATAGAATGGAGCGGCTGGGCTTGTATACTCTGGAATTTAGAAGGATGAGAGGAGATCTTATTGAAACGTAAGATTAAGGGATTGGACACTCTAGAGGCAGAAACATGCTCCCAATGTTGGGGGGGGGGGGGGGTCCAATACCAGGGGCACAGTTTACAAATAAGGTGTCGGCCATTTAGATCGGAGTTGAGGAAAAACCTTTTTACCCAGACAGTTGCGAATCTGTGGAATTCTCTGCCTCAGGAGGCCAATTCTCTGGATGCTTTCAAGAGAGAGCTTAGATGGAGCTCTTAAAGATAGCAGAGTCAAGGGATATGGTGAAAAGGCAAGAAAGGGATACTGAATGTGCATGATCAGTGAATGACAGTGCTGGCTCGAAGGGCCAAATGGCCTACTCCTGCACTTATTGTCATTAAGACTTGGAATTAATACTTCTACACAAGGAATACTACAAAACAAAAATATACAAGTTCAAAGATAAAATTTGATAAACTAGAAAAGGGTGGCACAGCTGCAGGGTTGCTGCTTTGCTGAGTGAGAGACCAGAGTTTGATCCTGACCTCTGTTGCTATTTGTACATTCTCCCTGTGACCACAAGCTTACTCTGGATGGTCCAGTTTCCTCCCATATTCTAAACATGTGTGGGTTTGTAGGTTAATTGGCTTATGTAAATTGTCCGCAGTGTGTAGGATAAAACTATTCATGGGTGATGATTGGACAGTGTGGATTCAGTGGGCTGAATGGCCCATTTCCACGCATGAGGAAATCAAAATCTGCTCTGGCCTTCAAAAGACTATAAATACAGTACTAATGACAAGCATCAACAGACGTTACGCTACATCACTAACCCTACCATACAAGCAAGATGCTGATAGATGAAACTGGATCTGAAAACTTGTCCAAGAGGTGAAGCATACCAATAAATGTTGAATTATCCCATTTTGAAATACAATCTGAAGATTACTTTGTACAACTGAAAGCCATACCACTGTGCGTCACTTACTTTAGCATAGACTTCAGTCAGAGCCTGCCCGAGTTTATCGGGTTCTCCACGAAGGATGACAGTTTCAGAGTTGCTATCAGAGGGTGGGATTTCAACCGAGACTCCAGTCCGTTCCAAAATCTCCTGCAATGAGTTGCCTTTGGGTCCAATAACATACTTGTGTTGAGACTTCTTCACCTCCACTGCAATCGTTGTGGTTTTGCTTTTCTATATTCAAAATAAACAATGTATTTAAGATTGCCGCTTGCAAATCTTGCAGCATGTACCTGTGCAACACAAACAAGATTTAATCCAAGAAAGGACCAAAATGCTCAATTTCAGTTGAGGTGCTGTGCAATCCAGACATCACACCTGCTTGCTATGGAGGGAACGGGTTGGGTAGTGGGAAATGGTCTTGGGGGGGGGGGGGGGGGGGGGAACTCAGAGTAAAGAAAAATTAATACGTGATTTAGAGGAAGTGTCTAAAAATCATTTGGCAAGGAAATTGGGCTTGGGTGGAGAGGCGAAACGCGCAGTCGGTCCTAGAAACACTCAGGTTAAACACTCGCTGCAGGGTAGAGAAATGCAAAAAAATTCGAAGTTTGTCAGCCCCCAACATTTTCAGCATTCTACTTAATAACTGACAGAGCCATGTGAATAAGGCATCAGTTAATTGATACCGTTCACTGTCTTGCAATGTACATTTACAAAGTTCCAACTTTCATATATACAAATTCAAGCCTTTACTGGCATGTGCAGTGCAAGTGCCAATATTCAGTTTGGAACATGCTGTAAAAAAAACAAAAACAAAAAAACGAGGAGTCCGACCAGGTAGATGCATCTCATGATAGAGCCACCAGTTGATTATCCTTCTTACCTTATCCTCGTAGATCATCTTGATACGGGTAACAGCTTGTGCAACCTGTTCTTTCTCACCGGTGATAACAATCTCATTCTTCATGACACTTGGTGGTGGAATATTGATGCGAGTCCCAGTCTCCTGCATCAGCTCCCCAGAAACCTTATTAAATGGTCCAGCAATAAACGGGTGATAGACTTTTTCAATGTTAATCCGCTCGACTGCCCGCTTATCCTATGGGGAAACAGAGATCACATCACCAACAATAAAAACCCCCTCCACTACCTACTTTTTTTCTTTAAAATTGAACTCTTCTGGGTGCAGTAAATGCCATTGCTATTCCAAGTCACCTACCCACTCAGAAAAGGACTTGGAAAAAGAAAGATAAATCCAAGTAGATACTTCATTCCTTGAAATGGACATACATCTGTCTTAATCTTCTGAGGAAGTCACTAACTACTGAAAAACCATGTCAGACAGTTCTTGAAAGGGCCGAGGCAGCCCTTCATTTTCAACTTGGAGCAGTGATCCTCAGGCAGAACACTACACTAGAAGTGCACAGAATAGTGACCATTGTCAAGATTCCACAAAGTTTTACTCAACAGTTTCAGATAAGTGCCATGCACGATGGGGTAATTGGCTTCTTTCCATACTGAACCATTTGGTGATGCAAGTTAACCAAATTCAGAGATTAATTTGGCTTCATGAAAAAAGCTAGACAATTAGATCTTAAAACCATGAGACATACAATTTAAAAATTACATTGCTAAAATTTGTAAGTGGATGTTATGAGCATAGATGCAATTCAAATGAAACAAAATGTTACTTCTGTAAACATAGGACTGGCTTCATTAAGGCAGTTGAATCGCATTTGGTGTACTGCAAGGATACAGTCAGCAGAGGATACAGAATACGCTTGCCACATTGACAAGTGTTCCTCAAGCTTGGCAAAGAAAACCTGTCCAAGATACCCAAAGACTGCATCTCAAATCTTCCTAGCGACCCAGTTCCGAGATGGGCCAACGCAGCACCATTCAAAATCAGCTACACAAGATGATCTGTACCAACCTGTTCAGCAGAGATCAGCAAGATTTCATGACGCGCTTTCTCAATGCCTTCTTTTGTGCCGGTTATTTTAATCTGGTTGCTGGGGTCTTCAGGACGAGGAATCTGGATCTTAGTCGCCGTTTTCAGTTCCAACTCCTGCAGTTTCTCTCCACTCTTTCCAATCACAAAACGATGATGTTCTTTGGGAATGGCTACTGTTGCTGAGGCCTAAACCAATGGACAGTTAATCAAATTGCAGATAATCATCCAAACAAAAACCCAGTCTCTAATAACAAATCCAAACACTAGAAAATATTAAGTCACAACTTAGAACAATAAATCTGATACAAGCCTAGTCAATAAGTACTGACCAAGCTTTCAGGAAATAAGCAATCCCATCATACCCAACTGGACAGTAAATTTTATTTATTTAAAATATGCTTAAAATTCAATCCAGATTATTTCTATTCCTTTTTACAAGTGTGCAAGGATGTCCACTCCAATGTTTTTGCCTGAGAATTGTTCCCTTTCACTTCATTCAGATTAATAACTAGACTCCTAGATTTTATGAAAGCATATTTACAGTTGTCCATTCTCATCCTAATAATTACCAAAACTTGCGTATAGATTCCACAGCCATTCATATAACAATTAGTTGCACCAAGCTAGCTATTTTTATTTCTTTATGTATTTATTTTTTTAATTGTAGGTTCCTATCTAACCTTCCCCAGCCTATACTTGCAGCTCACCTGGGTCTGCAGCTTAGCAACAATCTCCTTCCTTGCTTTCATGACAGCTTCAAGCTTTCCAGAAACCATGATGGAAAGACCTTGGTCCTTGGCCAATGAGAGTTCAATGTGCGCAGCAGTCTTCTGCATGATATCCAGACAAATTTTTGCCTGGTCTCCCTCTCCAAATTGGTTAATTTCCTTATACTTGCGCTCTTCTAATGGCACATGAAAAACCTGAATCAACAGAAAAAGTTGACAAGTTGGCATTAGTTAGTTCATTTGCTGGCACCACCCCCCCCCCCCCATAAAAAGCCTCGGCCATGGCCTTCTGATCACCAACTATTTAGCCAAAATTTAGACTTACAACATTTTTTTGTTTACAAATTTTTCAACCAATACACATTTCTGATTACATTGTTATTATCATGCCACTTTGGTTGACATTCAAGGGGTCTGTATTCCATATACATGTTAAAACAATGTTTCTAACATTTTCCTTTGTTACAACCTTCGCAGAGTTTAAATGAAAGAAAAGGAAATATTCAGCAGATGAGGCAGCATCTGAGGAAAGCAAAATAGGGTTTTCATTTCATCAAAATGTATTGTGCTTCATCACTGCAGATTCAAATCCAACCTGGGTAGAGATGGTGAAAGGACTAATACCCAATATCAACATAAAATATTCACTACTTAATTTGAAAATAATTTAGTTTATTGTCACATGTACTGATGTACAGCAAAAAAGTTTGTAATTTAGCACTTGCTCCCGAGTACTATCAACTACTTCCACCTAATTTCAGAAATCAATGCTCCACCCATTGGCATTTGCCATCTCTACTAATGCAATCCTACTGTTCATTCCAGAAGGAGTGTCAAATCCAACAAACCATACCTGGGTGATGAGAGAAGATTTAAGTGGTCGAATTTTGGTCCATGCTCCAGATGGTTCTGCTGTGGCATCTCCAGAAGCAGCTTTCTCTGGGAGAGGAGGAAATGCTTCCTTGTAAGTTGGTACCAAATCAGTCTCATCTTCAGAGCCAACACTTGCTATGGGTGAAAATGAACACCAAACAGACAGTTATAATAAAGAGAGAAAATGCACACCTTGTGTTTGTGCAGCTTTGGTTAGTTTTGCAAAAGGATAACATGATAATTTACATTTAGACCCGAAAACATGCGGTGGAACCATCTATGCAAGGGATCAGACTTGACAGCCCTGTCAATGGATGGCTCTAGGAAGTGCATGTACTACACCACCACCACATCCATCCCCCCCCCCCCCCCCCCCCCCCCACCCACCCAGTTTCTCAGTCCCAAATCCCCTTACAAAGTATGAGTTACAGACACTATATACTCATTGCAGACAATAGGGTGAAGCTTGGGACAAGTTGCCATCATGGTTACAAGTCAATATACCATTGAGATGGTCAGTGGAGTATAAAGATAATTACTTTCTCTAAAGGTAAACAAAACAACCAAATCCAGAATCTTCCTAAAGCCAGACAAAAAAGCAAAATTCTACACATACCAAAAGCAAATCAGGTTAAAAAGATGTATTAAGAAATAAGCCCCTGGACAGCTAAACAAAGAAAATGAGCAACACTGATCACCCATGACTAATAGAAAAAAAGTTGAGTAGTTTGAAAAGTTTACCGACCTTTGACCTGTTTCTCATCAAGGCCACTTCTGTGCTCAGCAAAGCTTTCAGCTGTCAGTACGGCTACAGAGCTCATTGTCGATATCCCACGTACACGAGGTCCGGGTATGCCACTGCAGAAAGGACAATGATCTGTTAACACATGCAGTCTTAGCAAGACCAAGAAACAGGAGGTGTCAGCCAGTTGGCCATTCCAGCTTGCTCCATTGTTTAATCTTGGCTTTGACCCACATTACTGCTCTCTCCATATTTCCCCAACTTCCTTCTCATTTAAAAGGCATGTCAGTCAGCCTGGTAGATATAGACAACCCCCAAGTTATGGCAGTGCAGGTAACAGAAATTCACAAATTTTACAACCAAAACAAAAATCTAGGATATGGAATTAAAATATGCTCTAAAATTAATGAGCACCAATTGTTTCCACCTCCTGGTTTCTTCGTGGATGCGCAGGTGACATTCCTTCAGTTTATGGAAAATTACTATACAGACCAATTTCTAAGATCGGTCTCCTACCACGAACCCCCTTCCCCCCCCCCCCCCCCACAACATGAAAGGGGAAGCGGAGGGGGTCACATATTCAATAACTTCTTTTCCAGTTCTCCAGTGGCAACAAGAATTTCACTACACCTAGGTGTATGTGACTAATAAAGAAACCTTTAAACCTTTGAAAAGTACAAATGTTACTTTGGAAGAAGAAATGCACGCTGATCTGAGCATGAACAGGTGACATTCCTGAAAACAAATTCCCTAGATTGATAATAATCCCATTATGGGAAACATCTTCCCAATATTCATCCCGTCAGAATCTTATGTTTCAAAACGACCACCTCTCATTCTGCGTGAAGAGCAATGCTGCCCCAACCATTCATGTTTGGAAGCAGCAACTGAACCTCTTTGGCACCACTGTACCTCAATTGTAAACAGGTTATTACATAATGGAGACAAAGCCTCAGTACTTCCGGTGTGATTTCATTTATCAGCTTCCTACAAAAATTATTATTTGAATGAAATAATGAAATGCCAACCTCCAGTTTCCTCTGCAAAGGAAATTAGGAGTCTGGCTATTGCAAAATTCTGTAATTTCACCCCAAAAAAAGCCATTCTTCCCGACATCTTCTCATTATACTCCAGCTGCCAAACATTTGGTCCACTCAACACCAACCTACACGATCCTCTGGCAGGCTCTGTGCTGCTCACATTCATCTTTGCAGGATCACCAAATTAGGCTGCAGTACATAAACAGTCCCTTACCTCCAAGTAATTCATTAAAGAAAAACCATAAACCCTCCAAGATCCCAGTTTTGAATGCTGTGGCACCCCAAATGTTAATGCCAATTCTGCAAGAGACCCATTTATCACAACTCTTTTCCGCAGAGACCGCTCCCTCCATAAACTCGTTGGTCAATTTGTCCCTTCCCACCCAAACCACCCTCTCCCCTGATACTTTTCCTTGCAACCGTAGGAAATGCTACACTTGTCGCTTTACCTCCCCCCTCGACTCCATCCAAGGACCCAAGCAATCTTTCCAGGTGAGGCAGAGAAAAGACTGCTTGGGTAGCTTACACCTCAGCAGTATGAACATTGACTTCTCCAATTTCAGGTAGTCCTTGCTTTCTCCCTCTTTCCCCTCCCACAGCCTATTGTCTTCGCCTCTTTCTTCTTCCCGTCCCCCCACCCGCACATCAGTCTGAAGAAGTCTCGACCCGAAATGTCACCTATTCCTTCGCTCCATAGATGCTGCATCACCCACTGAGTTTCGCCAGCATTTTTGTCTACCTTCGATTTTTCCAGCATCTGCAGTTTTCTTAACTATCACAACTCTTCAGTGAGCCACTCTCCTAGCCAAACTAATTACCTGCAAACCCATGCCCTCTTATTGCCCATTCACATGCAACTCCAAGTACACTTATTTATTTACTGTTCACATGGTTAAAAGAATGCAAGCAAACAGTAAAGTAGTTGTAAAAACACACCAAACATTACAAGTAGCACTATTGAACAAGTAGTTAACAAATTATTTAACTTGGCCACAAAAGACAACTTTATCACAGTCAAAATAACATTGACAATTCCAATCTTATTACAAGTAGGATAGAGGTACAGCAACAACAACAACAAAAAGGGGGGTGGTAGTGATAGAAAAGCCTCATAATAGAACACAATCCAATAGTAAAGAATGAAAATAAAAACCTTAGAAGTAGTGCTCAGATTATAAAAGTGATCAAAGTCCAAGTTGAGAAGATGTTTTCCTCTTGTGTCATTATGCAAATCTAGGGCTCATTAACAAGAAATGTAATGATACTAATAAGGAATTTAGTGGCTGCTTTAGAGTATCTAGAGAGTAGAACTTCGAACTGGGTGGCGAGGAGAGTAGGGATTCAGGGAAAAACAAGTAGAAGTCAGCTGAGGCAAGAGGAAGGTCATATGGAACGGAAGGAAAGTAGTGTTCACATGCTATAAACATTCTATGTAACAGTTGGCCAGCCTCAAGTACCTCAAGATAGTTTTAGGCTTGGTATCTTCCACCAGAACAAACCGAGATAAGGCATTTACCAGCATGTTATTATTTTGCTTGGAGATCATGCACAATACTCACAAGCAAAATGGTCAGTTGCCAGAAAGTCCGTCCTGTAAGTGGATGCCTGCCCACGTCAGCCTGCCAGCTTTTTGATCTGCAACAGAAAATGGCGACGGAGACTCAATGAACAGCCATTAGTCAACAAACAATTTGAACTATTGTGAACAAGAGACTTCAGATACTGAAATCTCGAACAAATAAAACTACTGCATTAAATCAGCAGGACAGACAGCATCTGCAAAGAGAAATGGACAGACAACATTTCAGGTAAGGACCCTTCTTTAGAAGGAAATATCAGTCCAGATGAAGGGCCTCAACCCAATACATAGTCGGTACATTTCCTGCCACGGATGCTGCCTGATGTGTTGTTCCTTCAGACGTTTTGTAGACAAGAGCATTGCTCCAAAAGTAATCAAACTACCCATCTCCTCAGTATATGCCCCTGCACCAGTTAATCTATTTTGCTAGGTTAATTGTATTTGAATACAGATACTGAGTTTGAAAGTTGAAGCATTAAGTGTTTAAAGATCAGTTCGCAAAAAATGGTACACACTTCCCTGGGTGATAGTTGGACATCTCCCAGAATACAGTGAAAAAATGGTCCCATAATTTTGGATACTTCCACGGACTGGGTGAACAAGTGAGAGGATCATAGGAAAAGGCAGGTCATTTGTTAACATATACAAGAGAATGGGGATATGCCAGCAGTTTGGAGGGAAGAAAGGCTACATTAAAGGAAAAAAAGTTATATAATGTAATATTACTACTAGCTAATGATTGAAATCATGGAAAATCCAGTTTAACCAAACACTGGTCACATTCACACCATAGCACTTAAGAATTAGGGCTGGGAAGCAATAGATACTTTCTTCCGCACTAAAGGGCCTGTCCCACACAAGAGCTTGGAATCATAAATGTTTAATAGTCATATGTACCAGGAACAAGACAACAAGATTCTCACTTCTTGTACATTAACACCAAATTCATTTGAATTATTGATTGCATATTCAGTAATACCAGTGTGTACAAAGTACACAATGCAACAAAAAAAAGAACCCAGTCGTTTATTGGCAAGTTAAGGTTGTGCAGTGGGGTTCCAGAGCCTGCCAGCATATGGGAAGAAGCCGTTCTTGGATCTGGAGATCATGATTCTCAGGCCCCTGTATCTTTTTCAGATCGTGGCTGTGAGATCAGTGTGTGGCCAGGATGGTGTGGGTCTTGTATGATATTGGCTGCATTCGAGGCAGCACCTCGTGTAGATTCCTTTGATGATGGAGGGGTCAATACCCACAAACCAGTCAAATTTTATTTTCTGCAGCCTTCTTCATTAGCATTCAATTTCAAGGCATGGTGCAACCAGTCAGTACGTTCTCTGCTGTATACCTGTAGAAGTCCAAGAGAGTATTTCGCAGCATACGGAATCTCCTCAATCGTCAGGTAGTGTTGATGAGCTTTCTTTGCAATTGACCCTCTACACTGCCATCCTTTTGGAAACGGGTTCATGAATCATTGGCTTTTTATTCCTTAAGTCAATAATCAACTCCTGTCTTACCAAGTTTGTTTGCAATATTGAATGATGTGATAATAGCACATGGCATTGGAGTAGTGTCTGTCTACACAGGCATGGCCCTAAAGCATAGAGCAGAGTGTTGAGGTGCTCCTGTGTTGATGGTCATCCAAAAGATATTGTTGCCAACCCCCTCCAAAGCAAAAACTGAGAAATACATGCAAAGCTACACTTGGTTTCCCCTTCTAAGAAATAATGGCCCTGCTTTAGCTACCAAACATCCGTCTGATCCTCTACTTTAGACTCAAAACGTCCCTTCACTTTCTTGATGGCCTTAGAGGTTGAATCCAAACTTCCTATACAACCTTGTATTGCCAAACCAAAATGCCCAAGATCTGGTCCCCAGTATATTGCGGACTTCCTGGTTCATCCAAGGCTTCTGGTCAGGCAACGCACTCCTCTACACCTTTCCCTACAAAGTTACTTGTAGTTACTTTTGATTTTCATACCAGAGCAAGGTGTCAGCATTCACAAATCCCAGGTCAGCACAACCTTATCAGGAGTTCATTTGTACTGGGGTTTGCAGAAATTAGACAAAAGGTACAATCGGGGATACTAGAAAAGAACTGGACAGAAGATTGGAGGCTAGATTTGAAGGAGTTTTTGAAATATTTTCTACTGGGAAGTAGGTTGTAGGGAATTATTGAGAAACACAGACAGAAGTTACAGACCATTCGATCCTTATCCCCAAATGCCACAAAACTGGTTGACACTAAATTATACCCACCAAGTTCCCAAATCCTTTTTTCCAAAAGATGTCCCAGAACAGGAGCCACTGTGGCAGCAGCACTCACTCCAAACCAAGTGCACGAACTGCTCAACATGCCTTGTTCCATCCTAACCACTACTTTTCATCGATCCGGGCTTATTACCATCTCGTCCAAATTCCATTTTTCACTATTTTGTCAAATATTTTCCTGAAACCCACGCAAAGTGTGCTTTCCTCTCGATCTTGCCTTTCTATCAATTCATTTTTGAGGTTTTTGAAGGGAAAGAGAAGAAGAAATGTAAGTTTAGGATGCAAAGAATCCAATCCCAGTGTGTGTGAAAACATCCAGATCTGCTGACTGACATTCAAGAAATACAGATCACTTGCCGGACTTAGTTTATTTTAGAGATACAGTGCAGAAACAGGCCCCTCTAGTCCACACCGACCGCAGCACATTAATATTATCCAACACATGCTAGATAATTTACACTATACCAAGCCAATTAACCCACAAATCTGTACATCTTTGGAGTGTGGGAGGAAACCTAAGGTTTCGGAGAAAAAGTACAGTGAGGGGGAGAACATACAAACAGCACCCGTAGTCGGGATCGAACCCCGGTCTCTGGCACTAAGGAAGCAAACTCTCCCGTTGTGCCACCGTACTGCCCAAATTATTATCAAGGCCAATGGGAAGCAGAGAAGACCAATTTATGAATTCCCAAATCAAATGTTGCATGAAGCTTCAGCAGTACATAAAACAGTACAGCACAGGAACAGGCCTTTCTGTCCACAATGTCCATGCCAAATTAATGAATCTAATCCCAACTAATCTCCTCTATCTGTACATGATCTATATCCCTCATTTCAATGCATATCCATATCCTATCTAAAAACATATTAAATATTACTAATGTATGCTTCCACCACCATTCATGGCAGCCCACCACAAAAATTAGGGCGTATCACCGTTAAACTTTGTCCCTCCCACCTTAATGCTATGCCCTCTAGTCTTTGTCATTTCCTCCCTGGGGATATGGTTTTGACTGGCTACCCCATCTATGCCGTATAATTTTATATGGAGGACTGGTGACAAGGAACTTCAAATACTGCTTTACAAAAAAAGATAAAATGCTGGCGTAAATCGGTGGGTTAGGCAGCATCTCTGGAGGACATGACTGGGTGACAAGTCAGTCTACCCATGTCCTCCAAAGATACTGGAGAAATCAAGAGTAGAACTACAGTAAACACCTGAAAATTTGCATTTCAAATCAATGGCTGAACTACATTATGCAGAGTTCAAAACACCAGTTCTGTTCTGACAATGTACCAGGACACAGACAAATCAACGTGTTTCAAGCAGAGGAAAACAGCTAAGTTTTATTGCCTCATTTTCTAGCTTGCCAGTTACAGGATGCATCTTCAGTTTGACTTGTGGGTCTCTATCGCATCTTCTACCATCATCGCTGACAGCACTAATCACTCACCACCCTGTGCCAGGTAATGATGAGGTACAAACACTTTCAATTTCGGGATAAAAATGGAGCAGATTTTTCTCCCCTCCCAAAACAGACTTTATTCGGGTAATAAATATATACAATACATGAACCGTGCAAAAAAAAAAATCCATCCGACATTTTCGGAGGCTATACAAACTGTTTACACACACTACTCAAATTTATCCCCCACCTTTGCCACTCATGTGGCCCACTGGCGTAGAATCCATTCCCTTATTTTGAGGGGCTTCTCCACCACACCCTGCTCCCCATGTCCAGCAGCGGAAAGACCTTAGACAGTCTGCAGCGGGCCAGTCGGCAACATTCCCCGACGGACATCTCGCTCCATTGGGTGGTCAACAAAGTCCGGGCAGACCAAAGAGTTCACCAAGTTCATGACCTTCCAGCAGCACTCGATGTCAGTCTCTGAATGCGTCCCTGGGAACAGTCCGTAAATCACAGAGCCCTGTTCGGGATAAATCATGACAGGTACCCTTGCAAGCCTCCCCAGACTGGTAGCGAGGTTCCGATGGTGCAGGAAGGATCTGACTGGGATGGAGCAAATGCAGGGTGGGCTGGTAAAGAATGAGATTACACCAACATTCGCCATCTCCTTTAAACATTGCTCCTCTCACATTAAAGCCACACTGTCTAATCCTTGACATTTGCATGCTGGGGTAAAAGGTTCTGACCGTCTACTTTTTCTATGCCCATCACAAAATGTTACATACTTCTATTATGTCATCCCTTAATCTCCAGCATTCCAGAGAAAACAATCCAAGTATGGCAACTCTTCATATAGCTAATATCAAGGCAGCATGCTGGGAAACATCTTTTGCACCTTCTCCAAAGCATCCACATCCTTCCCGTATGGGGCAGCCAGAACGGCACACAATACTTCAATTGCACTCATGGAGGCAAGCTGATAGTCAATAGGAAAACAATGAAAATAATCATGTTCAGGAAGAAACATGGTGGCTTAACCAGAAGATAGACACAAAAAGTAACTCAGTGGGTCAGGCAGCATCTCTGGAGAAAAGGAATAGGTATCATTTTGGGTTGAGACTCTTCTTTAGACTGAAATAATCATCAATGTACAGGAAGCAAAATAGCACAAAAGAACTTGAGCACAAAATAGCATAAACTTGAAAATTATGAACTTCGGCCAGTAGTGCACACATCCCTCAAAGGTGGATGATTTTCTACCAAGAAAGCAAATTTTAAAATCTAGACTGGCACTTCCAACACCAATGGAATGTGTTGTTGTAAGTGGTATTGGCTCCAAGCTCCATGCTTGGAGCCAATACCACTATTTATCAGATCAGGACACATACAGGTCATCTTAACCAGCATTTATCCTTCAATCTTGCTCATTCCCTACGTGGACTTCATTTTGCAAATATTGGTTGTTGGTTCTTTGGCAATGAAGTGCATGCATCAGACGACAATTTCAAAAAGCAAACACTTTAAATTTCAGATTGCAAGTCAGGAACTGAGCTGGTGCATATTAGAAGGAGCTAGGCAGCAATGGCATCAAAGTCAAAGACAGATGCATTTCCTGCAGTAACAAAGACCCATCTAAGGACCCACAACCAAAAACATAATCTATCCAGGTTCTCCAGAGACACTGCCTGGCCCACCAAGTTACTCCAGCACTTTTTGGCTTTTATTGTAAACCAGTATCTGCAATTCTTTATGCCTCTATGTGAAAAGTAAACTGTGGCACCTTTATAAAATATCAAGCAGCCCAAGTTATGAGGGGGAGGGTTGAAATAACTAGCTATTAAGAGTATACCCATTGCACATCTCAGATACAATTATTATTTCAGCTTCTACTGAAAATAGAATCAGTCATCCAGCATGGAAATAGACCCTTGGGCCCCAACTTCCCCATGCCGACCAAGATGCCCCATTTACACTGATCCCACCCACCCACATAACCCACTAAAACTTGCCTATCCACGAACTTGTCCAAATGTCTTCTAAATGTTGATTATAGGACCTCCTTCAAATAACTCCTCTTTCAGCTCGTTGCATATACCCACCATCCTGTGTGAAAACGTTGTGTCTCAGGTTCCTATTAAATCTACACCCCCACATCTTAAGCCATGTCCCCGAGCTTAAATCTCGGGCTTACTTTGGTTTTGAAATTAATGCAGCATCCATGAGGGCAATGTTCATTTCACACTAAATAAAAGGCTTATATTCAGTCTCTTACGTTGAGAACTCGGTCTTTGTGACTGTTAGCCCACAATACCAATCAGCACTATCTCAGGACCACTTGCCCCAGTCCATCAAATGTAGGGTTCTCAGATGAAGAGGCCAAATGACAAAAATAAGGAACAATGACCAACTCAGATTCTAGCTACCACCATTTCATTTTTCTCACACCCTGCATACAAAGGTCAGGGTCATCCCTTGCATTGATCGGCAGACTCCAAGCTGGGAAAGGTCTGTGTAATAGCGTGTCAATTTACAGCTTTAAGGATGATTCTGTTACTTTGATGTCGTGCCATGATGTACGATTTCCAGAATTGTGATCCTGGTGCATGATGCCCAAGGAAACAGTATTTGCAAGTTTAGGAGATAACTACACTAATCTTGTTTAGTCTTACTGCTGCTGGCAAGGATCAACATGAACAAGTGTCAAGCTTCATAATTAGTCACGGGACAATCTTCGGTCAAAATGAAAAGGTTCATATTCTAGACTGGCATTTAATTGCCAAATGCTCTAGAAACCGTTAAAAATAAAAGAGCTTGCTATAAAAGAATGCTATAGAAACCATTAAAAAATCCTCAATCAACAGCTGCTTCACAAATCAAAAAGTATATTTAAAGGCGAGGTTGAACAAACTTGGATTCCACTCTTAAGAACACAATCCAAGGAGAGACCCGATAGAAAGGTTTGTACAATTATGAGGGGCACAGACAAAGCAGAGTCAGAATCTTTTTCCCCCAGTGTGGAAATGTTAAATTCTAGAGGGTATAGCTTTATGGTCAGAAGGCAAAGTGTAAAAGAGATATGCAGGCCAACATTTCTTGTTTAAAAACTCAGCGAGTAGTAGCCTAAAAAGCATTGCCAGGAATGGTGGAAAAATATCATAGTACAGTTCAGTACTTTTATTGCAGACAAAATGGTGCCAGTACACACACATGCACAGTTCAGGTGACTTTGACTGCCGTACAATCAATCTAGTTTTTATTTAACTTTATAAGAGGTCACAAAACAAAATAGGGGTGTTTGTGTTTTTTAGATATGCACATGAATAGGCAGGGATTGGATCGTGTGTATGCTTTGTTTATTGATTTGTTTAATTTGGTATCATATTCGGCACAGACATAGTAGGCTAAAGGGCCTACACAACAACCTCCAAATAGGCTCTGAGCTATATAGACTTTGGGGACATTACCTTTGACTTTGCACTGCTAATGTCTGTATGTTTTTTGTTTTTTTAATACACAGTACTTTTTTTGCTGTTCATTATGGGTTTTAAAGGGTGATATGTTTACATATCTGTTGTGCTGTTGTGTGCAAGAATGTTATTGTTCCATTTCGGGACATATGGCAATAAAACATGCTCTACTCCAGGTCTTTTCCTCTACTGTATTCTACACTCTATACAACTCATCTAACAAACTGTTCTTTTTCACTTTATTCTTCATAGGAAGATATGGAGATAGAGCAGGATGAGGCATCGTGGGACATGTGTTAATGGATCACATGCCTGGGAAACTGGAGCTTGTGCTGTCAATGTTGATGCCACTGGGGATTTGAGTTTCCAAACTCCACGGTGAGCTCTGCTGAAGTCAGGCCACAGCAAAAATCAAAAGTCTTGCACAAATTGAGCAAGAATCCAGAAGCCCTGGATTGCTATGTGTAAGACAACTGTTCCATGGACCATTTAAAAAAAAAAAACACATTTAAACATAACCATTGGAGTATTCCGCAAAGTTGCTGCCGACTCCATTGGACGATTAAAGCAGTACTTTATTTAACACAACTTGCAAACGGGGCTGTTTGTGGGCATAAGAGTCCAAAACAAGCAAGATGACTCGAGTTTTAACAGACAAGATTTGACAGCAAGCCACAGGACAGGTTGAAAGGATTTAATAAAAGGAAGAATAATCAGGTGGGAGAGAAATAGTGAAAGGGAACCACAGAATTTAGCATCAAGGTAGCTGGCAACATAGCTAATACTGCAAGAAAAACAAAATTAGGAACAAATTATCAGAATAGGAAGAGCAAAAGAAATGCAAGGACTGAAGGGCTAGCAGAGATACTTAAATATAAAGACAACTGTTAAAACTAGAAGTCATTGCTTCAACAAGAGTCAAAGGGGTTTGGGACTAGATCCAATGTCCAAGCCAACATTTACATCTTTGAGCAGACAATCTACAGCCTGGTGCCGAATGTGTATTCTAGCTCCCAGAAAGAAGCCAACAAGCAAGTGCCAATTCAGAAGTGGGGACAGAAACAGAACAGATTTGAAAGTTAACATCAATTTGAGGAATTCAAAGCAGCAGGTTGATAATAAGCCAATCATAGAAAATGAAACATGATGAATGAATATTTGCATAGCTAAAATAAATAGCAAAGCTTCAAGAGGCAGCTGGTAAACTCACATGAAAAATAGTGACGTGTACATCTGTGCTGGAGCTGGCAGGAGAAGCACAAATTTGTACAACACTCTATACAAAGTGGCAAGAATAGCAGGGATCATACAGAAAGTTGAAATGGATAATGATGGAATGTTTTGAAACTTTGAATGTGATCATTTGTTTCACAACAGCATTACAACAAACGTAGACCTACAAGTAACACTTTCAAGACATGTTGACAGTATGTTTGTTTTGAAGATTGAGAAAAGTGTTTTGCATTGTATTGTGTTGATTAAGGAATCAATGTTGCTCATGAGTCATGACTTGCTACCAGAGTAAAATAAGTGATATTTTCCTTCAGCCAAGAGAAGAGAAACACCATTTGATTTGTCATCTAGTTTGCCGTTTGAGATTATATATTAGTCTGTTGAAGTAACAATCAATGGCCATCAAGTGATCATCTAAGATAAAATACCAAAAGGAGAGCTTGCTAGCGGGAGACAACTAACAGGGCATGAAAGCAGAAAGAGGTACAAATACTCAACAGGTCTGACAGCATCGGTGGAATATGAAACAGAGTTAATGTGTCAAGTTTCGGTAAAGTAATTGATCTGAAACATTAACTATTAATCATTCCAGATGCTTTCCAACCCATTTACACACTTTTCTGCTTTTACATTAGATTTGTAACATCAGCAGCTTTTGATTATCAACAGATGAAACTGAATTGAGATGCATTTAAACACATGATAAAAATTAATAGTAGGCTTGCTTTTATAATTAGGATATTTTAAATAAATCTGCAAATTATCAGTCTCATTTATACAAATCCCAAGAAAGCTAGGTCCAGTAGCACGGGCTAATTACAAAACACAAGTCATGGTTGGGAGAAGCCTTGTCCTGGATAGGAAAAGGAAGACCAAGAATCACTTGAGGAGCGTCTGAAAGCAGCACAGATCTCACTGTGAAAGGCATGCGTGGGAAAGATTAGCAGCATAGTAGACCTGAATCACAACAATTTTATAGCCAGCAAGAATAATGGGCACTTTCAAAATTAACAACCAGTCTAAAATTTTAACTTCAACGTGGCACCCCACAAGTGGAGTAAAATGTAATCATGCAAAAACAGTACAGGGATTAGAGAAATATTTATTTTTAAAAAGGCAGATGTTGCAGAAAATCCAATTTCAACCCACACAATGTTATGTGCTTAAAATACAGTCCAAAAACAAGATGCAAAGTACTCAATTATTTTTTCCCCCAATTTTACTATCCCACCGAGTCGGAAAGGCAACAGAGGATCACAATATCATTGACATCTCAGCATGTTCACTTTAGCTCCAATATACAGAGCAAGCATTAACAAGACAATGAACTCCAGATGCTGGAATCTTTAGCAAAGTGCTGTATGAATTCAGTCGTTCAGACAGCAACTGTGAAGGAAATAGTCAGATGACATTTAGTGTCAAGCCCCTTCTTTAAACTGACATTTCCTGACCCACTGAGTGACTCCAGTACTTTTCTTTGCTCAAACAGCTCTTAAAAACACCGTATGCCTTGGGCCCTATATTTGATCCAATGACACAGAGGCCAATTATAGTAGCCCAACCACCATGTGGATTAAAGTTATCACATCAGAGACTGGATTAATGCAATTTCTAGTATCTACAGTTCAATCTTCAAGAACCAAGTTGTATGAAAGGGAAATTTCAAAGAGGTTCATAGAATCAATGTGTCCAGAAGGACTATACTAAACTTGTGCACATAGTACAGGCTGACATTCAGTAATAGATAACTGACAACTTTAAAACACACTCCAACAATGATGGACCAGTTATTTAAAATAAAGACATAGGGTAGGTAGCAAATTTCCCTAACCTACCCCACGGCACCCTGGAAGCTACATTATTAAAGTATTTAAAAGTAGAGGTGGATAGTTTTTTGTTTTTTTTTAAATATAAAAAGAGGATCACAGAATTAAAAATGGGTAACTGCACACGAGGCGTTGAGATTTGGGATAGACTAGCCGTAGTCACATTGAACAGTGGGGTAGGCAAACTACTCCCCCACCTATTGTCCTCGTGTACAGAAACAATAGAAATCCAACTGTTTCACATAGTAGCAATGAAAAAAGACATTGCAAACATGTATTCTTCAATAACCAACCTCCCATCTCAGGGAGACATTCAGCTGATCTGTTTACCCACACTTCCTAATTTGCAAACAGCACACACATTGGTGTTTTAGTCAAATGCACAACCAAATGGTGCTTTATGTTAAGAGATCGCATTACACATGTTGGAAAGGCCAACAAAATATTCCCAACCCCTTTCCATGGATGGCAATTGTGCACCTAATCATGTGCGGTTCAAATGCATTAAGAAACCTGCTGCTCCACAATGATTGTTTTTTTAAATATGCAACTTTGAAGGTAAATTTCAATTGATTAGAGAATATAGATTGTCAGCAAATCGAAGTTAAAATTTAAAAAAATGGAGAAACTAATTTCCAGCCCACCGCTTAAAACAAAGATACTACTTTACATGACCACTCAAGTTCTAACTTAAAGGAGTAGGCAAAATGACAATTGGAAATATCTACCAAGATGCAGCTGTTGCACAGAAACCCAACTCAGGAGATTGAGTGATCACACCCTGCTCCAGAGAATGCACACCAAACCTAGACTGACATGCCATGATCATGAGTATACCATCTTTTTGATTAACAGAGAAGCCTACAGATGGAGGCAAAGCACCGCATGGGACAAATCGTAAATTGTGGTTTCTAGACCAATGTGGCCATGATCACATTGAACCAATGGTATAAGTTTTATTAAAGATATAAAAGCAGTCAGCGGGTTGAGGCCAAACAGTGAGAGCATGGACATTGATTGCAGAGTAACAGAGGGCTGCAGTGAATGGTCATTTTGTTTTTGCATTGGTGGAAAGTGAATATTCCAGAGGCTCATGTTCGACCAATTGCTTTCTTATTAAGAATTTACATTAATTTCCTGGACTCCAAAGTGTCTACATTTCCCAAGTTAACAGATAACAGAACTGGCTAGATTATAAACTATAATAGAGGCTAATTATGGATCACAAAGGATACACAGATAGACTGCACATATGCACTGCAGAGGAATGACAAGAACTGTAAGGTGATGCCATCTTGGTCAGGAAAATGGAACAGGCGACACAAAATACCAAAATGAGCAGAAACAGTGAAAGCTGCTCAAACCATTGAAAATGGCAGGGAAAGTTGAGGAAGTAATTTACATGTAATACTCAATTGTATGTTTATCAATGAAAGTAAGTGTATTAAAATAATGAAGTCACACAGAACCTTAATAAAACAATGGTCAATCTCAACTGGAGCAACCTGGCCCCACAGGAAAGATGTGAAGGCATCAGATACAATCTAGAAGAGACGTACGAGAATTACCTTGGGATTTGGTTGGAGGAAGAACATGTCTTTGGCATAAAACAAAGCAAAAAATACTGCCAGAGGAAAACTCGCAATATGTGGTTACAATCTGGAAAGCTTTGTGCGCAAATGTGGTGGAGGCAGATTCCATTGTGGCCTTCAAGAAATTGGATGATAAACTACAGAAAGACTTAAAGCAATAGAGACAAGGATAGAGCTGAAGAGTTGCTCTGAAAGAGGCAGGAAGGACAAAATGGTCCTGCAATGTAATCAGTTTGATGATTCCATAATCTCACTACTGTTTGCTGTGCACAATTTACCTATTCTGGGCCTCCATTTCAAGAGGGTATGAAAGAAGCTTTAATTGTTGTTTTTCCATTGGGCAATGCTGAATTAACAAATACCAATTAGAGTGAATAAAGTATCAGATCAAATAAATAATTCAACCCCTCCCCACATTTACAACTAGATAGAACAGAGTATGCTACTAATTTTCCTCAAGCACTCGAGGTACAATAAAAGAGTAGCTGTGATTGAGAATAGATTACAATACCTTGATACAATTGCAACAGTTACATAGCATTTTTCACCAATTAATTGATTTATCCAAAGATACTTTCTCCCTCCAGCATTTAAAAAAATCCAATATGGAAATGAAAGGCATCATTGGAAGCAGGTGAATTAAGGGCCTGTCCCACTGTACGAGCTAATTCAAGAGTTCTCCCGGGTTTCCCCCGATTCGAACCTGGAGAATTACGGTATAAACTGCTCGTAGGTACTCGGGGCTCTCGTGGACATTTTTCAACTTGTTGAAAAATCTTCACGAGCTTACCGCGTTTCCCGAGTACCTACCATTAGCGTTACAAGCCACTAAGAGACGTCCCGAGCTCAGACTTACTCAGACTGTGCTTACCACGAGTTTGATTTTTTTTTTTTTTTTTTTTTTTTTTAAACTCGGGAGAGCTCTTGAATTACCTCGTACAGTGGGACAGGCCCTTTACAAAGAAGTTGCAGTCTCATGGTGTGGCTCCTAACAATGTAATTGTGCAGTGCCAGTGACCCGATTCAATTCAGACTCTGGGTTCTCTGTGGAGTTCAGTTTCCTTTCCGTATATTGCCCCCAGAAAGTAACCAAGTAGTACAATTTGGAGAAATATTAATGGGAATGTGGAGAGACAGGTTACAGGGAAAATTAGTCCTAGGAGCTAGCTAGACTCAATAAATCATATAGCATCGTCCGATGTTGTAATGAAGTAAGAAAATAACGTTCAGCGAGGAAATGAACCACTCAGATCAGTTATCACAAGAAATTCCAGTTTGGTTTGAACATGAGGCGAGACTAGAAATACAGACTGGGTTGTTAACACAAAGATTACCAATAATATAGAGCACAGTTGTTAACCTTAAAAATCTGATTAACTTAATCTGAAGTGCAGGTCTTGTAAGCACACGCAGAAGCAGGAAAAAAATCCTCTGGGAACTGCTTTAGCCCACTGTTGATAAAGATGCCTTTGCTCTGAGATACTGTTCCCGATTCTTTCCCTCGATGTTAACTTAATCCTTGGGATATTTTACCATGTTAAAAGGAATGCTGCCGATTGGAATTTTACCTGAAAGAACTCAACAACAGATGGCACAATGCATTATGGGCATACATGCAAGTGCTTAAATCTCAAAACATCCTGGATAGCCAAATGCATGGTTCAATGTGCAGGCCATGGCAGCTAAATTTGTGGGCTGCAAGGGAAAATGGAGGGTTATGAAAACAAGTATAAAAGTGGGGAAACACCCAGTTGCTAACCATTTAAAATCCCCTGCCCATTCCCTTTTTTGTTCTGGGCCTCCTTCATAGCCAGAGTGAGGCCACACACAAACTGGAGGAACAGCACATCACATTCTGGCTTGGGTATCTTGCAACCCAATGGCATGAACATAGAGTTCTTCTGTCCACTCACCCCTGCCCCCCACAATCAATCTAAGGAGTCTCAATCCAAAACATTGCCCATCCATGTTCTCCGGGAATGCTGTCTGATCCGCTGAGTTACTCCAGCACTTAGTGTCCTTGTGCATAAAAGTGGAACCGAGATCAAGATCAGATTAAAGACACAGAATACTGGAGTAACTCAGCAGGACAGACAGTATCTCTGGAGAGAAGGAGTGCGTGACATTTCAGTGCCTGTCCCACTGAGTTACTCAGCATCTTGTGTCTACCTTCGGTGTAAACCAGCATCTGTAGTTCCTTCCTACTCAAAATCAGATTAGCCATGTCCTTATGGAATGGCCCATGAGGATACATTGCCTGCACCCACTCCCTCCCCTGGTGTTGTTATGATCTTAGAATGCTGAACTGGCTAACAGATGGAGATCAAGGCAAATAGCACAGCTAAATACAGAGGTCAAACAGACAGGGATGGGGGGGGGGGGGGGGGGGGGGGGGGGGGGGGGTTGAAGAGCGACTGTGGGGAAAGAGGAAAGTATTTACAATCAAGTGGGAGGTGGTGGCTTGTTTGGAATACAGATAATCCCAAAGAACCACTCGATGCTGACATCTGGCATTTAGAAGGTTCAAAGAATTCTTATTACAATGCAATGAAAAAATACTAAACAATTTCATAAATTTCTCATTAGGCCTTTAATCATAACAGTTCAGATACTACCCCTGAAAATTTTCCAGATTAATAAATGGACCAATGTCAAAGCAATTGTGTAAAAAAAAAATTGCAATGTTCTGCAAGTTCCCATCTCAGAGAATTACAGCTGTTTGTATTGATTGTGGTTTTGAAAGCAAAACATTGAATTCATATATTTAACAGATAACGGGCTAGCTGAGCAAAATGCAGCATGCAAGATATGACATGCAGAATAGTGCTGGGGGAACTCAGCAGGTCATGAAGCACCTGTGGAGGGAAATGGACAGGCAAGGTTTCAGGTCAAAATCTATTACACACATATGTAGAAACGCAAATAGGTAACTTTAATTACATACAAGCTGGCACAGTGTTCGTTAATTCAAGTTTTATTCATGACCCAGGATCTACATACGTTTAAAAAGAGTTTAGTCATCATTCTCAAACACAGGAAAATGTCACAATTAACTTGAGAAAATTAAAAAAATCAATTAAATTTTACTCAAAAAATAATTCCATACCAATTTGTAGATTGAGTTTTAAAAAGACAGCCGGTTCAAACATGCAGGCAGCAAGGTCAAATCGGCTGGAAACAAACGTTATGGTGCCACATATACATTCAATTGGTGACAAAGTCAATTTAGCTAATACAAATAACTGGATGCTCAAAGCAAAAACTGGGTACAGACCCTTCCAAGAACAAATTGAAAAAGTGATAGATTTACCAAATGAATATTTACTTAAATCGAATGACACACTTTGCAAAGGAAAAAAATGACTAAGCTGGTCTGAACACTACCACTGCCAACTCAGCAAATCCAGTTTGCTTAATTAACATCTTTACAAAGATTATACATCACAAATTTAAAAAAACAACGCCAGACAAAAAGGCAATACGTTTGAAAGTTTAAAAATAAGCAGATTTGTCCTTTCAGAGCCCATCCCATGAACAGCTTCAGAAAGTGACAACGTCACCAGATAAATCGAGACACACACACAGAAAAGAAAAACAAAATATGGGGGAGGAAAGAAAATCCGAAAAATAGCAAAAATTAAAAAAAATAACACGAATGTTAAACAAAAAGGGACAGGGGATTTGGATGAAGATTACAGGGCGCTCAGACATTTATATCCCAGACCTGCTCAGAATTATTCCACGTAGCAAAATCCATTGCATAATCACCTTTGTTTCAGCAAAAACTGAAAACACCAGCATTTCAGCACACTTCAATTACCTAAACCACAAGTCGAACAGACAGGCAAAAAAAGGCAACAGGTCCTGCCACAGTGGCATTGTGGTGGGTATTTTTGGAAGCAAGGCGAGAAAATAAAACTTTATGCAAAAACTTTGGGGAAACTTTGCAGAGTTTGTGCGCCTGCGCAGTGCTGACACGTAGCCCTTATCCCAGCGGCTCTCGCGCAGCGGAAAAAAAAATGGAGCAGCGGCTCCGCTCCGGCCGAGACCGCCCCGCCGCCCCGCCGCCTCCTCCCCGCCACCTGGGCCGGGCTGAGCCGCCCGCCTTCGCACCCAGGCCTGCCACCCACCGCGGCCCGGCCTGGCCAGCCTAGCCTGCGGCCCACCTCGCCATTGGCAACGCACAGGCCGGCCGGCCGCGACTGTGAGGCCCGAGCAGCCACCTGCTCGTCAGTTGTCGGATGGTCGGTGCGGTGACACCGGCTCTCTGTCCTCGGCCTAGTCTGGCGGCTGGGTCTGACTTGACCCCCTCCTCCAGCACTCACCGTATCACGGTGTCCTCGTAGCCCTCTCTGATGGAGAAGCTCCTGAACTCCAGAGTGAGGGGAGCCGCAGGGCGGCCGCTTATAGCCGGGCCCGGGCCCCAATCACAGGTCGAGACGTCAGCGTGGGGGCGTGAGGGAGAGGAGCGGGCGGGGGGGGGGGGGGGGGGGGGGAGGTGGGGAGCAGTTGGGAGGAGGAGGAGGAGTGGGAGATGGAGGAATGCGGGAGGGGAAAAATGAAGAAGTAGAAAAGACAGTGAATGGGAAAAAGAAGGGATAGAAGGCGTTGGAGCTAAGATTGAGCAAAGGAAAGGATATTGGAAAGGGATGGATGTGGAACAGAGATATGTGGTGGTAGGAAGTGTAGATGGAGAGGATGAGGAAAAGGCAAAGCATGCAGGAAGGAGAGAGTGAAAGGGGCGATTTACTTGGTTATGGGGGATTTACTTTATTTTAAGGATACAGCATAGAAACGGGTTTTTAAGCTTAAGTTTTGGTCGGCCATGGAACCTGTTTCCACGAGTGGGAAGGAATTGCAGATAGACACAAAAAGCTGGAGTAACTCAGCGGGACAGGCAGCTTCTCTGGAGAAAAAAAATCTAGCTTTTTGGGTCTATCTTCGGTTTAAACCAGCATCTGCAGTTCCTTCTTACACATAAGGAATTGCAGATGCGGGTTTAAACCGAAGATAGACACAAACAGCTGGAGTAACTCAGCGGGACAGGCAGCATCTCTAGAGAGAAGGGATGAATGACGTTTCCAGTCGAGACTCTTGTTTCCATGCTGTATCCCTAAAATAAAGTAAATAAATTTATTCCCACTTTCTCACCCATTCATTACACATCTGGGGAAATTTAGAGGCGAATTAACCTGCAAGTCAACACGTATTTGGAATATGGGAGGAAACCAAAGCACATGGAGGAAACTAATGGAGGGAGGATGGGGAATAAGGTGGTGAGGATGGGAGATGAAGGGAGAGAATGGGATGGGAGAAGAGGGTGAGGGGAGTAATATGAGGGGAGGACGTTAGAGGGGATGGGGACAATTGGTGGTGAGTGGGGATGAATACATGAGGAGAAGGGGAGGGGAAGAGGGAATGGGAAAGGGAACTGAGGGAATGGCAACAGACTTGAATGAACAAATACACCATTGTTGTTACCAATATCAAAAGGAAACATATGGAGGAGTGTATCCCCACCAAAACCCACTGAGTGTAGCCTAACCAGGAACCGTAGATGAACCAGGAGATTTTCAAATGTACTGAGGAATCATACAGCATGGAAACACGCCCTTTGGCTCAATTTACCCTTGCCGACTAAGGTGCCCCATCGACATTAGACCCACCTGCCTGTGTGTATTTAAATCAGGCAATGCAAGTTCATATAGGAAGTCCAGGTACGACCTCGATGAGGCCATCAGAAATACAAAGAGCAGATTTTGCTCTAAATTGGAGGATGTGTCAAACGTTCACTTCCAGATGAACTCATTGCTTTCTATGCTTGCTTCAATACAGAGAGGATCAATATGCCTTCTCGGCCCCCCCATAGTGTACGATGGCATTCTAATCTCGGTTGCAGGTCAACATCAGAAGATCCTTAATGAGGGTGAACTAATGATCTGATTGTTGACTTTAGAAGGGGAAAGCTGTGGATCCATTAACCCATTTTCACACCTTACATCTCCTCATCTCTGTATCTCCCTCTCCCCCGACTAAGTCTGAAGAAGGGTCTCGACCCGAAAAGTCACCCATTCCTTCTATCCAGAGATGCTACCTGACCCGCTGAGTTACTCCAGCATTTTGTGCCTATCTTTGGTTTACACCAGCATCTGCAGTTCCTTCCTACAATCTGCCTTCTTCAATGGGTTGAAAGTGGAGAAGGTCAACAGCTTCATGTTCCTGGGCATGCATACCTCTGAAGATCTCTTCTGGACTAACCATACTGTTGTAAACACACAAAAAAGCCAATCAACACCTCTATTTCCTTAGAAGATTGACGTTATTTGGATGCTGAAGAATACTCTCTTGAACTTCTAGAGATGTATAGTAGGGGGCATATGAACAGACTGGTTGGATCACCGCCTGTTTCAGCAACTCGATCACCCAGGAACAAAGTAAGTATCAATGGACAATAGGTGCAGGAGTAGGCCATTCGGCCCTTTGAGCCAGCACCGCCATTCAAAGTGATCATGGCTGATCTTCCCAATTAGTACCCCATTTCTGCCTTCTCCCCATATCCCCTGACTCTGCTATCTTTAACAGCCCTATCTAGCTCTCTCCTAAAGTATCCAGAGAACTGGCCTCCATCAGACTGAATTCCACAGACTCACAACTCTCTGTGTGAAAAAGTGTTTCCTCATATCCATTCTAAATGGCTTATCCCTCATTCTTAAACAGTGGCCCCTGGTTATGGACAGTGCCCAGTTCTGATCAGAGAATAGCAGACACTGCCCATGCCCACTCCTGAAGAAGGGTTTCGGCCCGAAACGTTGCCTATTTCCTTCGCTCCATAGATGCTGCTGCACCCGCTGAGTTTCTCCAGCTTTTCTGTGTAACCTGCCCAGTCCATAACAGGTACTGACTCCCCACCATCGAAGGGATCTGTAGTAGGCGCTGCTTCAAAAAGGCAGCAAATATCTTCAAAGATGCACATCACCCTGGCTATGCTCTCATTTCCCTTCTACCATTAGGAAGAAGCTACAGCAGTCTGAAAATTGTGTTCAAGAATAGCTTCTTCCCAACAACCATCAGGTTCTTGAACAAAACGCTAACTTCAAACATGAACTTTTCCGGGCTGAACTGTCTTTGTTTGCACTAAGGACAGTAAGGCTTTTACACTAGGGTTGTGGCTTATAATTTATTTAATTGTTTTTGTCTATTATACATTATCTGCAAGTATTTAACTTTCTGGCCATTGGAAGTAAGAATTTTGTTCTATGTTTGGTACATGTGACAGTTAAACCTCTTGACAATTAAACACTCTTGGCTCTCTTAGATGGAGAAGTGAGATGAGGGGGATGGGAAGATGAGCAGGATGGGGAAGGCAGGTGAGGGGACTGCGATGGGACAATAGGGAAATGGAAATAAAGTCATTGGAATGGGATCGAGTTAAGGGGGGGGATATGGGGAGACGAGATGAAGGGAGTGCGAGTGGGGGCAGAAAATGAGGGTCGAGGAAATAAGGGAATGCGAGTCGCAAAGGGAGGAGCGTGAGGAAGGCAGATGAGGGAAATTGGTGTGAGGGGAAATGAGAGTAGAAAATGTGAGGAGAGATGGGAGGGGAAAGTATGAGGAGAGATGAGAGGGTAAAGTGGGGGAACGATGGAGGGGACGAGAGTGGGGGGGAAAGGGGAGCGTTAAGTCGTGTATTGTTATATACACAAGTATATTGAGATATAGGTACAGTACAATAAAAATCTTGCAGCAGCATCACAAGCACAGAACACATGCAAAACATAAAATATGCATGAATTATTTTTAAAAACGCACGTAAATTGAACAAAACAATGAAAAATCAAAAGGCTGTGCAAATAGAAGACATTAGAGTAAGGGGGACCCGTTGGGTTCCAGCATCACACGGGAGGGCTGATCCCCCAACGCAATATTCCACCTCTCCACCAATTCCAATATTGGTGGCCGGGGGGGGTGGGGGGGCTTTCTGGAGCGCTAGTATGGGTATTGTGCGCTGAAAGGACTGGTTTCCAGAGAGCTAGTATGGACGTTGTGGGCCAAATGGATTCTTGGGCTGGCGGCTCAGTCACTCAAGCCTGTTGTGTTGGCAGCTCACTCACTCACTCACGGCTGGTGGGCTGGCAGTTGACTCACGACTATTCCTTGAAATTCCATTTCAAGCAGGGTGCAAGGCCACCAAATACAAGTGCACTTTCATACCATTTCAAGCAAGGTGCAAGGCCACCAAATTCAAGTTCCATACCATTTCAAGCAGGGTGCAAGGCCACTAAAGACAGCCAGTTGTGACCTCTCCCTCCTCCATCTTGCAGAGACTGAGCCACGCCCACACTTCTGGGGTTTATAGTCCCTCCCCCCTCCCACCAGAAGGGGCGTGGCCTTCAAGACGTGATTCACAGGAGAGAGAATCTCAACATTTTTTAAACACTAATAACTCTTTTATGTTTCATCGATGGGAAATATCCTTGGCACCTGATGAGCGGAGGGGTACTCTGAGTAAGATGGCCAAAAAGCACAGCCATACGTGGTAGCGTTTTTTCTAAAATCAATATAAAGCGCAAACAGAAAGTGGTCAAGATTAGACTTTTAATTATATAGAAGGCAAGGCAACTTTAATTACGCAAGGCAACTTTAATTAGGCAAGGCAACTTTAATTAGTCAAGCCAACTTTAATTAGGCAACACAGCTTTAGCATTTCCAAACCAAAGGCAACACAGCTTTGGCATTTCCAAACCAAAGGCAACACAGCTTTAGCATTTCCAAACCAAAGGCAACACAGCTTTAGCATTTCCAAACTATATTTTCAAAACACATTAAGGGCACTGACAGGTCAATAAAACCACTCACATTTTAATAGACATGTGTTCAGTGTTATTCACAGCTCAGACTGAGAGATATGATCCCTCTCGCTCCCCCATCTTGCAGAGACTGACTGAGGCACTCAACACTTACGGGTTTTATAGTCCCTCTGGAAGGGGCATGGCCTTCAGGAGAGAGAATCTCCACACTTTTTAAACACTAATAACTCTTTTATTTATCATCGATGGGAAAAATCCTCTTGTCCTGCACAGCGGAGGGGGACACAATCTCGTTCCTTCCCAGCCTCCCCACTAGGGACCACCTCATACACTACCATGGATTTAGATCTAATTGTATTTTGCAATATCTACAGTATATATATATATATACCACTTCCTGTTGTTCTGTATATTGATTTTAGAAAAAGGGTGCCACTTACAGCTGTGATTTTTGGCCAACTTACTCAAAGTTGGCCAAAAATCACAGCCGTAAGTGGCACCCTTTTTCTAAAATCAATATACAGAACAACAGGAAGTGGTATATATATATACTGTAGATATTGCAAAATACAATTAGATCTAAATCCATGGTAGTGTATGAGGTGGTCTCTAGTGGGGAGGCTGGGAAGGAACGAGATTGTGAAGATGAGAAGTGGAAGGGGCTGAAGGAGAGAGAGGATAAGGGGCAGAGGGGCAAGGAGGTGAGGAAGTGGGAGGATTTGTAGGAGAAAGATTGGAATAGGATGCAGCAGAGGAGTAGAGATGAAGGTTTGGGGGAGGGGATGAAGGAGAACTGCGTAATGAAGGAGCAAGGCAGATATGTGAGAAGATTGATGGAGGAACTAGGGAAGGGTAGAGGGGTGTGGGAGGGCAAGGATGAAAGAGGAGAAGGGGGAAACATAGAAACAGAGTAAATAGGTGCAGGAGTAGGCCAATCGGCCCTTCGAGCCAACACCGCCATTCATGGACTGATCATCTTAAATCCGTACCCTGTTCCTGCTTTCTCCCCATATCCCTTGATTCCGTTAGCCCTAAACGCTATATCTAACTATCTTGAAAACATCCAGTGAATTGGCCTCCACTGCCTTCTATGGCAAATAATTCCACAGATACACAATTCTCTGGGAGAAGAAGTTTTTCCTCATCTCAGTCCCAAATGACTTACCCCTTATTCTTAAACTGTGACCCCTAGTTCTGGACTCCCCCAACATCAGGAAATGTTTCCTACATCTATCCTGTCCTATCCCTTAAGAATGGTATATGTTTCTATAAGATACCCTCTCATCCTTCTAAATTCCAATGAATATAAGCCCAGTCGATCCATTCTTTCATCATGTGTCAGTCCCGCCATCCCGGGAATTAACCTGGTGAACCTACGCTGCACTCCCTCAATAGCAATAATATCCTTCCTCAAATCAGGAGACCAAAATTACACTCAATACTCTAGGTGTAGTCTCACCAGGGCCCTGTACAATTGCAGTAGGGCCTCCTTGCTCCTATCCTCAAATCTTCTCACTATGAAGGCCAACATGCCATTTGCTTTATTCACTGCGTTCTCTACCTGCATTCTTACTTTCAGTGACTGATGTACAAGCACACACCCAGGTATCCTTGCACCTACCCTTTTCCTAATCTGACGCCATTCAGATAGAAATCTGCCTTCTTGTTCTAGCCACCAAAGTGGATAACCTCACATTTATCCACATTAGACTGCATCTGCCATGCATCTGCCCACTCACCCAACCTATCCAAGTCACCCTGCAGCCTCATAGCATCCTCCTCACAGCTCACACTACCACCCAGCTCTGTGTCATCCACAAACATGGAGATGTTACATTTAATTCCTTCATCTGAATCAGGGATTCCCAACCTTTTTAGTCCCGTTTACCCCTGGCAACTTTAATAGCACATAACAATGTTATTTCACTTATTTATGAACAACTAATGATGAACAGGACCAAACACAGTCAGTCAATGACAACAAATATGTACAAATCCAGAATCAATACATTTACCCCTTGGTAGGCGAAATGTACCCATAAATTTACCCCAGGTTGCGAGCCCTTGGGGTCCCAGCAATGAGCCTTGCGGCACCCCGCTTGTCACTGCCTGCCATTCTGAAAAGGACCCGTTAATTCCTACTCTTTGCTTCCTGTCTGCCAACCAGTTCTCTATTCATGTCAATACCCCACCCCCAATACCGTGCTCTACTTTTGCACACTTATCTCTTGTGTGGGACCTCTTCAAAGGCTTTTTGAAGGTCCAGATACATCACATCCACGGGCTCTTCCTTATCCATTCTACATGGTATATTCTCAAAATTCCAGAAGATTTCACCTCAAGGGGAGGTGAAAGAGGGGGGCAATGTGAGAAATATGGGAGGTAGAGTGATGAGGGATGAGAAAGGCTGGGGAGAGTGGGGCGAATGTGAAGGAGGGGAGGGTGGGAATGAGGGATGGAAAGGATGGATAATAGCGAGATGGGGAAAAGGAGAAGGGGAGGGAAGGCCATGTGATGGGGAAGGTGGAAAGAGTGGGAGGGGATTGCAGGATGAAGAGGGAAACTGCAGTTGAACTGAAAGGGAAGGGAGGGAGTGGAGAGAAAGGGAATAGGGAGAGAAGAGGGAGGTGGAGAGGTGACAGAAGAGGTCATTTGATTGACATCCGAAATACCACAGATGCATTGTACCTACATCAAGCCCTCTGCAAAATGCACAATTGCACAAAATGCACAATTGTTAGCCTAGGTTACTCCAACAGCACTTCCCAAATTCACATATTTTATCACTAAGAAGGACAATGGCAGCAGACAAACAGAAACATCTCCACCAACAAGTTGCCCTTAATATTGACAATTATTTGGACTTGGGAATATTTTGGTGGTCGTTTTTGGTCGCTGAGCCTCAACATGGTAACTCCCTTTCCAACAGCAACGTGGATACACTTTCATAAGGTGGAACAGAGAGGTACCTTCTTACGGGCAATTAGACATGGGCAATAAATGCTGGCCTGCCCAGTGACGAGCTCCGGCTAAGGATCACCTCCCACAACCGGATCAAGGACTGCAACATCTTGATCTTCACTGAAACTTGGCTCAACACTGACGTTCCTGACAGCGCCATCCAGCTATCGGGGCGTCATTTACTCCGAGCGGACAGGACATCAGACTCTGGTAAGACCAGAGGGGGGGGTGGTCTGTGCATTTATGTAAACAAAGCATGGTGCACGGACTCCACCATCATCGAGAGTCACTGCTCAGCTAACCTTGAATTCCTCTTGGTTAGATGCAGACCGTTCTATCTGCCCAGAGAGTTCACCTCCACTGTTGTGACTGCAGCCTACATCCCTCCTGATGCTAATGCCAAGCTTGCAATGAAAGAGCTGCATACTGCCATTAGCAAACAACAGACTCACAACCCCGAGGCAGCCTCCATTGTTGCGGGTGACTTCAATCACTCCAACCTGAAGACTGTACTCCCCAAATTCCACCAACATGTATCCTTCCCCACTAGAGTAGACAAGACACTGGACAAAGTCTACACCAACATGGCTGAAGCTTACAAAGCCATCCCCTCCCCCACCTTGGTCAGTCTGATCACGTCTCATTGTTCCTGCTCCCTAAGTACTCCCCACTCATCAGACGGGTTAAACCAACTGTAAGGACAGTTAAAGTCTGGTCAGAGGAAGCGGACTTCACACTTCAGCAGTGTTTTGGAAACACTGACTGGAAGGCGTTTGCAGCCCAGGCCACCCTTGACTCTCACACGGACATTGATTCCTATACATCCTCTGTTCTGGACTTTATAAACTCCACCATCAATAGTGTCACCTCCCTCAAACAGGTGACCATATACCCGAATCAGAAGCCATGGATGAACAGCGAGGTCAGGCTACTGCTGAAAGCACGGGACACCGCTTTCAGGTCAGGCGATGCTCGAGCCTACAGTTCATCCAGGGCTAACCTGAAGAGGGGCATCAGGAAGGCCAAGCACTGCCATAAGCTCAGGATTGAGGAGCACTTCAACAACTCCGACCCCCGACGCATGTGGCAAGGCATCCAGGCCATCACGGACTACAGACCCTCCAACATCACCCCCACATCCAGCGACGCCTCCTTCCTTGAGGAGCTTAACCACTTCTATGGCCGCATCGACAGGGACAATCTAGAGACAGCCATCAAGGCTGTGCTACCTGCCGATCACCAACCCCTCACACTCACCCCCTACGACGTGTACGTGGCACTGAGTAGGACTAATGCACGTAAGGCTGCTGGCCCTGACGGCATCCCCGGGCGCGTGCTCAGTGCCTGTGCTGCGCAGCTGACAGACGTCTGGACTGACATCTTCAACCTGTCACTTGCCCAAGCAGTTGTCCCCACTTGCCTTAAAGCCACCTCCATCATGCCAGTGCCAAAACACTCCACTGCGGCAAGCCTCAACGACTTCCGCCCAGTTGCACTTACCCCCATCATCACCAAGTGCTTCGAGAGGCTGGTCCTGGCACACCTCAAAAGCTGCCTACCCCCCCCACACTGGATCCCTATCAGTTTGCCTACCGCAAGAACAGGAGTACGGAGGATGCCATCTCAACGGCACTTCACTTTCCCTCTCCCACCTTGACAACAGAGACACTTATGTAAGAATGCTGTTCATCGATTACAGCTCAGCATTCAACACCATTATTCCATCAAAACTGATCACCAAACTCGGTAACCTGGGCATCGACCCCTCCCTCTGCAACTGGATACTGGACTTTCTAACCAACAGACCCCAGTCTGTGAGGTTAGACAAGCACACCTCTTTAACCCTCACCCTGAACACCGGCGTTCCTCAGGGCTGTGAGCTGAGCCCCCTCCTCTACTCCCTCTTCACCTATGACTGCACACCTGTACATGGTACTAACACCATCATCAAGTATGCAGATGATACAACGGTGATTGGCCTCATCAGCAACAACGATGAGCTGGCCTACAGGGAGGAGGTCCAGCACTTAGCAGCATGGTGTGCTGACAACAACCTGGCCCTTAACTCCAAGAAGACCAAGGAGCTCATTGTAGACTTCAGGAAGTCCAGAGGTGGCACGCACACCCCCATCCACATTAACGGGACGGAGGTAGAACGTGTTTCTAGCTTCAGGTTCCTGGGAGTCAACATCTCCGATGACCTCTCTTGGACCCACAATACCTCTACTCTGATCAAGAAGGCTCATCAGCGTCTCTTCTTCCTGAGGAGACTGAAGAAGGTCCATCTGTCTCCTCAGATCCTGGTGAACTTCTACCGCTGCACCATCGAGAGCATCCTTACCAACTGCATCACAGTATGGTATGGCAACTGCTCTGTCTCCGACCGGAAGGCACTACAGAGGGTGGTGAAAATTGCCCAACGCATCACCGGTTCCACGCTCCCCTCCATTGAGTCTGTCCAAAGCAAGCGCTGTCTGCGGAGGGCGCTCAGCATCGCCAAGGACTGCTCTCACCCCAACCATGGACTGTTTACCCTCCTACCATCCGGGAGGCGCTACAGGTCTCTCCGTTGCCGAACCAGCAGGTCGAGGAACAGCTTCTTTCCGGCGGCTGTCACTCTACTAAACAATGTACCTCGGTGACTGCCAATCACCCCCCCCCCCCCCCGGACACTTATTATTTATTTTTTATTCAAATCGTTTGCTATGTCGCTCTTCAAGGGAGATGCTAAATGCATTTCATTGTCTCTGTACTGTACACTGACAATGACAATTAAAATTGAATCTGAATCTGAATACCATAATCCTTAATAAACAAATTAACTCACTTTTTTGCAATGTAGGCTGACTCGCTGCTCCTTCTATTACTATTAAGTAGCTATGATTCTACCATGAAGTTGAAATGGCTAGTGGGCACCAGTCTGAATTAGTTCCTCTCCAACAACAATTAACTCTGATAACCTCAATGGCAAAGGTTGATTGGCAGAAACTTCGACGTCCATTACCATTTAAATTAAATTGTCATTAAGACAATGGGAGAATTATATTCTGTAAGTCACCTCAACCTGTAATAGCTAAAGTAATATGACAGCACTGTGAGAAAAACATGCATTGCAGTGATTCTAGATCCACTCGCCATAAAGACAAATGTAAACACTACTATGACACAGAGGACATAGATTCAAGGTGAAGGGGAAAAGATTTAATATAGCAATGTTACAAAATTTTAAGATTTAAAAAATCAAATCTGCAATTTATCCCATCAGATAAAGCATAACAATAAGTTTAATTTGACACCTAATTCACTTTCATATCTCAAGTAATAAAAAAGTTATGGCCATTTTCATACTCGGAAATTAGCATCTTGTTCCCTATTGATTTTCTATGGACATAACAAAAAAGCTGTGATCGTGGACAGTCAAAAGCCCATAACCTTCTTAAAAATTAAGAGAACTGAATGAAACTTTCAGTTATCATAGATTGAAGCATTCTGAAACAAATATAAAATAATCTTACTTAGATGACCCAATTGCAGCTAATTTCAAACTTCAATTACTAGATCTAAACATCTATCCATTTCTTAATAAATGATTAACATTTTTAAATAGCCCAAGTGTCCAAATAATATTCACAAATAATTCACAATAAAACATGATTTTTAAATCTCATTTACATCAATTTATAGGCCAAATGGAAGGAATTTAGTGTTCAATTGCTGTAAATTAAAGTCAATTTAAATCAGCTTTCTAGTGGGTTCCTGTGAACGCGCTGGTTTAGAACGTTCACATTGCAGTGGATTTGTGCCCTCAAATGCCCAGAAAAATACTGCGGGATATAAAGAGCCCAAAATGAACTACTCGCTATAGAAAACTTTATATACAGGGTTCTTAAGAAGCCCCATTTAATGTAAAAATAAGGTACATACCTTTAATTGTTTGCTTTATAAAACCCTGGGGCTGCGAGAGGTTGCGAGTTTAGAGAGTGATTTTTAAACTACTATAACTATTATACAAGGCCATAAAAACTAATAATACCTTTTGCGACGGGGTCTTTCAGCGATTTTCCGTTAATGATTTACTAGGCTGAACATTTTCGATTGCAACAGCCTAGTAAAAATCGCGTTTTAATCCCGCCCCCTCTAAACAGCGCCAAAATCGCACACACGGGGTAGGGCAGATGCTCAGCCACGATTCAGGTAGGTTTTGTAACATACCTATTTAATAGGAATCCGGGGGGGTAACTTTTTCACACAGAGGGTGGTGGGTGTATGGAACAAACTGCCAGAGGAGGTAGTTGAGGCTGAGACAATCCCATCGTTTAAGAAATAGTTGGACAGGTACATGGATAGGACAGGTTTGGAGGGTTATTAACCAAGTGCAGGCAAGTGGGACCAGGGTAGCTGGGACATTGTTGGACGGTGTGGGCGAGTTGGGCTGAAGAGCCTGTTTCCACGCTGTATCATTCTATGACTGTATGACTCTATGACACTATTGAATGTGTAGACAAAGAGTAGGAGTAAACGGGTCCTTTTCAGCATGGCAGGCAGTGACTAGTGGGGTACCGCAAGGCTCAGTGCTGGGACCCCAGCTATTTACAATATATTAATGACTTGGACGAGGGAATTGAATGCAACATCTCCAAGTTTGCGGATGACATGAAGCTGGGGGGCAGTGTTAGCTGTGAGTGGGATGCTAGGAGGCTGCAAGGTGACTTGGATAGGCTGGGTGAGTGGGCAAATGCATGGCAGATGTAGTAAAATGTGGATAAATTTGAGGTTATCCACTTTGGTGGCAAAAACAGGAAAGTAGACTATTATCTGAATGGTGGCCGATTAGGAAAAGGGGAGATGCAACGAGACCTGGGTGTCATGGTACACCAGTCATTGAAAGTAGGCATGCAGGTGCAGCAGGCAGTGAAGAAAGCGAATGGTATGTTAGCATTCATAGCAAAAGGATTTGAGTATAGGAGCAGGGAGATTCTACTGACGTTGTACATGGTCTTGGTGAGACCACACCTGGAGTATTGCGTACAGTTCTGGTCTCCTAATCTGAGGAAAGCCATTCTTGCCATAGAGGGAGTACAGAGAAGGTTCACCAGACTGATTCCTGGGATGTCAGGACTTTCATATGAAGAAAGACTGGATAGACTTGGCTTGTACTCGTTAGAATTTAGAAGATTGAGGGGGATCTTATAGAAACTTACAAAATTCTTAAGGGGTTGGACAGGCTAGATGCAGGAAGATTGTTCCCGATGTTGGGGAAGTCCCGAACAAGGGGTCACAGTTTAAGGATAAGGGGGAAATCTTTTAGGACCGAGATAAAAAAAACATTTTTCACACAGAGAGTGGTGAATTTCTGGAATTCTCTGCCACAGAAGGTAGTTGAGGCCAGTTCATTAACTATATTTAAGAGGGAGTTAGATGTGGCCCTTGTGGCTAAAGGGATCAGGGGGTATGGAGAGAAGGCAGGTACGGGATACTGAGTTGGATGATAAGCCATGATCATAATGAATGGCGGTGCAGGCTCGAAGGACTGAATGGCCTACTCCTGCACCTAATTTCTATATTTCTATGACACTAAAAATGTATGAAGGATTTTTGTCCTGTTTTTGTTTTGTTTTCATTTTTTATTACGAATAAAGTTTATTTTTGAAATTAAGGAAAATAACTGATTTGATTTGATAGTATTTATGTTTAGTATATCTGATCTGTTGGACAGCATGCCAAAACAAATATTTTCACTGTACCCCAGTGCAGATGACCATAAGAAATGGGTATTAAATCGTTTTTTTTTAAACAACATCACAGAAATTATTTGTTTTAAATGTTTGTAGGATAAAACTGAAACATTGTTTCTTCTTGCAAGGTAATGCTACAAGGTGTACTACAAGAGAGAGAAAAAAAACAAAGTGTCTATATAAGTGAGTGGATATGGCTGATTCTGCATTTCACATTTCAGACCTATTCATTTGTCCTCACAACAAGCTGAAAACATTTGTGGAGGCCAATTCACTGGATGTTTTCAAGAGAGAGTTAGATTTAGCTCTTAGGGCGACAGTAATCAAGAGATATAGGGAAAAAGCAGGAATGGAGTACTGATTTTAGATGATCAGCCATGGCTTGAAGGGCCAAAAAACCTATTCCTGCAACTATTTTTCTATGTTTCTCTGCCACCATAGTGGGCTGGATAGCAAACAATGATGAGACAAAGTAGAGGGACAACTACAGGACTGTTTGGAGTCTGTAGACTGGGCAATGTTCAAGGACTCGGCAACGGACTTGAACAAATACGCCTCATTCGTTACAGACTTCATTAAGAAATGTGTGGAGAACTGCATCCCAACCAAAACCTTCCGAGTGTTTCCCAATCAGAAACCTTGGATGAACTTTGAGATCCACACTCTTCTGAAGATCAGACACCGGGCATTCATATCTGATGATACAGTGGTCTACAAGAAGTCCAGATACGACCTTGGTAAGGCCATCAATAAGGCCAAAGGGGACTTCTGCTCCAAGCTGGAGGATGAGACAGATGTTCGGCAGCTGTGGCGGGACAATCACCTCCTATAAGGCGAAACCAGGAAGCAGCTTGAATGTCGGCGAAACATCACTCGCTGATGAGCTCAATGCGTTTTATGCATGCTTTGATAGGGAGAACACCGATGTGCGTTCCCGAGCCCCCATTCTCTGTGATGGTATTTCAGTCTCAGTCACAGAGGCCGACATCAAAAAATCCTTCAGAGGGGTGAACCCTCGAAAAGCACCTGGACCTGATGGTATACCTGGTCGTGTTCTAAAAACCTGTGCGGATCAACTGGCTGGAGTTTTTACGGACATTTTCAACCTCTCAAATCTGAGGTCCGAGGTTCCCACCTGCTTCAAAAGGGCATCAATTATACCAATGCCCAAGAAGAGTAAGGTGACATGCCTCAATTACTATCGACACTATTGCTTTTAGAGGTTGATCATGGCGCATATCAACTCCTACCTCGACAAAAACCTGGACCCACTGCAGTTCGCTTACCGCCACAACAGATCAACGGTGGATGCGATCTCGCTGGCCCTCCACTCCGCTCTGGACCACTTGGACAACAAAAACTCATATGTCAGGCTGTTATTCATTGATTACAGCTCGGCATTTAATACAATCACCCCCTCCAAGCTGTTTACCAAACTCGCAGAACTGGGTCTCTGCACATCCCTCTGCAATTGGATCCTCGACTTCCTCATTCACACCCTCTGTTCGTATTGGTGGAAATGTGTCAGCCTCAATAACAATCGGGAGCACGGGAGCACCTCAAGGCTGCGTGCTCAGCCCCCTGCTGTACTCACTCTATACTCATGACTGCCTGGCCGGTCATAGTGTGATCTCCAGTATCAAGTTCGCTGACGACACCACTGTTGTGGGACGTATCACTGATGGGGATGAGTCAGAATATAGAAGAAAAGGAGGGAGGGGGTAATGGTGGGAAAGGAAGGGGGGAATGGTGGGAAAGGGAGGGGGGGGGAATGGTGGGAAGGGGGGGGTGATGGTGGGGGGGGGGGGGTGGTGGGAAGGGCGGGGGGAATTGTGGGAAAGAAAGGGAAAGGGGAAATTGGAGATAGGAGTGGGGGAAAGAAAGTAAGGGAGAGAAGAAAGTGTCGGTGGGGAAAGGGAAAGGGAAGGGGAAAGGGAAGGGGAAGGGGAAGGGAGGTGTTTTTAAAGGTTACCTAAAATTGGAGAATTCAATGTTCGTACCATTGGGTTGTTAAGCCGGCCAAACAAAATATGAGGTGCTGTACTTCCAATTTGCGAGTGGCCTTATTGGCAATAGTAGAGGCCCAAGACAGAAAGGTCAAAATGGAACGTGTGTGGCTTAACTCTGATAATGGCCGCCAAGGCCTACTGGATTTCCCAGTTACTAAGCACTTTAACTTCCCTTCCCATTCCCATACTGATCTGTCTGTCCTGGACCTCCTCCATTGACAGAGGGAGGTCACACGCAAGTTGGGGGAACAGCACCGATGACTCTTACCAATTTCTGCTGATACACCACAGATAGCATTCTATTGATATGCATCGTAACTTGGTATAGCAGCTGCTCTGCCCAACTCCGCAAGAATTTTCAGACAATTGTGAACGCAGCCCAGTCCATGATGCAAACCAGGCTCTCTATCCTCAGATGGAGATCTGCACTGCATGCTGCATTGGGAAAGCAGCCCACTTAATCAAGGACCACCCTGGTCATTTTCTCCTCTCCCCTCTCCTTTCAGCCAAAAATCCAATATCCTGAAAGCATGCACCACCAGATCCTATCCCGCTGATATCAACCATTTGGACGGAACTCTCATGAACTAAGTGAGAATTGCCTGGATAGAATGAAAAATAAATATTTTCACTGTATCATGGTGCACGTAACAATAATAAATAAATATCATTGCTCTTGGTGCATTCATTGTTTTTTGAAAGTGTATTTTCAAGTACAAATCAGAAGATTTAATTCTTTGCTATATATGAGGAAGGCAGATTTAAATTTAGACAAGCATATTCAAACAAAATTAAACTGGTATTATAGAATTATGGAATTCACAAATAGGTCCCAAAGTTATTGTACTAATTGGCATTTTCCTAGTACAGCCTCAGCAAGATTTCTAAATAGCGTAAGTACTAATTTACACTTCATATCTCTTCCAGGTCAAACCTGCAATTCTTACTGGATTATAAAATGCATTCTCTTTCAAACCACCAGATGGCAATCCCTATTGTAATTTTATTTGTTTTTTAATTTTTCTTGTCCTAGACCCAACAGGATAATAACTGCACTTTCAAATTTTTGTTCAAAGTAATCTATCGGCAGCTGGAAATTTGGGCGGAGAAATGGCAGATACCTGAAGTACGAGTTGTTGCATTTTGAGAGGTAGTGGCGCAGTTGGTAGAGTAATACAATCAAACCAAACTCATGTACAATAAGTAGAGCGAATGGAAAGATAAAGAGTGCAGAATATAGTTGTCCATATTATAGCACAACAGTTCCAGAGACAAAGTCCAATGTCTGCAATGAGGTAGAGGAGAATTGGACGGTACCCTAGTTATGGAAGGATCATTCAGAAGACTGAGTACAGCGGAGAAGAAGCTGTTTCTCAGTCTGGTAGTGCATACTTTCAAGCTTCTTCCCAATGGTGCTGGGTAGAAGGTGGAATGACATGGATGGATCTTTGATTATGTTGGCTGCTTTCCCAAGGCAACCTGAAGTGTAAATGGAATCAATGGTGGGGAATCTAGTCTGCGTGATGGACTAGGCTATATCCACAACTGACTGAATAATCTTGCAGTCCCAAAATACTGTCAGCACTCTCAAACATACAATTTCTCGTGTCCTGGTTTTGAAATAACAACCTTTCTCTCATTGTCAGCAAGACAAAGGAGATAGTGATGGACTTCAAGGAGTGAAGCGGTACACATATTCCAGTTTGCATTGACGGCACCAAAGTAGAGATGGTTGAAAATTTCAAATTCCTAGGAGTCAATATCACCCCAATATCTCTTGGACCACCCATATTGAAGCAACAACCATGAAAGCACATCAATACCTCTACTTCCTTAGAAGGCTTAGGAAGTTTGGCATGTCTCAAACAACTCTCACCAACTTCTACAGATGCACCATAGAAAGCATTTTATCAAGATGCTTCACAGCTTGGTTTAGGAATAGCTCCATCCAAGACCACAATAAGTTGCAGCAAATTGTGGACACATCCCAGACTATCACACAAACCAACCTCCCTTCTAATGACTCAATTTATACCTCGTGCTGCCTCGGCAAGGCCAGCAGCATAATCAAAGATGAGTCGCACCCTGGCCACTGCCTCTTCTTCCCTCTCCCAACAGGCAAAAGGTATAGAAGTGTGAAAACGCATACCTTCAAATTCAGGGACAGTTTCTTCTCAGTTATCAGGCAACTGAATCATCCTACCACACCAGAGAGGAGTCCTGAACCTCATTGGTGGAGGGTTTCTACCTCATTGGTGACCCTTGGACTATCCGTGATCGCACTTTGCTGGCTTTAACTTGCACTAAACGTTATTCCCTTTTCATGTATCTATACACTGTAAATGGCTCAATTGTAATCGTGTGTTGTCTTTCTGGTGACTGGATAGCATGCATCAAAAGCTTTTTACTGTATCTCGGTACATGTGACAATAAACATGACTGAAACTTCTCCCACCAAAAGGGCATAGGCAGCAGATGCAGGTGAACATTACCATTTGCAGGTTCCCTTCCAGGTCATGCACCATCTTGACTTGGAAATATATCATTGGCTTTCATCATTACGAGGCCTAAATCCTGGAATGTTCTGTCCAAAAGTAATGTGGGGGTATCCTCAGAAGAATATCTATAGAAGGATTGTAGTGTTTGGGAAGGCAGTTCTTTACCAAGGACAATTGGGGATGGGCAATAATTGTTGGTCTTGAGAGCCACACCCAAATTCTAAAAATTAAAATAAAAAAAATAAGGCTCCTTCAGCCTAACTTGTAGTTTGTTGCCTGAACTGAACTCTCTTGGAACTGGCGAAGTCCAGCATGAGAAGGGTTGATGATGGGTTGATCAGAATTCAGCAACAGGTGGATGATCAATTGACAAAGGGGGGTGGCGGGGGGAGTCATCAATCAAGAATGAGGAAATTGACAACCAAGATGTGTATGGTTGATAATTAAGAGAGGATTTTATGGATGGAGTTGTTGAGGGATAAGGGTGATCATGGCTTGGGTCAGATGTTGGTGCATGGGTCCAGTGTGAAGGCTTTCATGATGGTGTGGATTGGGTGATCTTTAATTTGGCCCAAAGATCTGAAAGGGAAACCTCGGCAGCTTCTAGCTTCCGTTAATTTCTGTGTTTAACAATAACTGTATACCTGGACATTGATTTGAAACAAGGCTCCCAATTCTTCTAAATATGCCAAAAGTGCCTCACTTATCCTAAATGGAACTCTCAGACAATCCACCAACCATTTTGATGAATCTTACTGTGTGATGCACTGGGCATCTTTGAGCAGCAGTCATGTGGTGCGATAGAGACAGGTACAACCTTTTGAAGGACAACGGTCACATCATTGATTAGCTCAGGGGGAGCCAGATGAAGTGAGTTACAGAAGAACGATGAAGAAGACAATTCACCACCTTGGGCTTTGCTGTCCTTTTCATCACTTTGTTTTGGCTTTCTCTTGGGTAAATGTGTATTTGGAAAAGCAGTTACTGTTATATGTGTTGATAGATTTGGAATTGTTGAGATGAAACGTTACATGTTTTGTTGAAGTTGTGGCATTTTTACCATTCGTCACCCCCTAGTTTATATGTGACTTGAGAACCTGTTTTATTTTTAAATGCACGATGAAATGATTTGCCAGCTGAGCAAATCACACAAATTCAAGGGCAATTGGGTGGATAATAAATGCCAGCCTTGCCAGCTTCCTGAAAATTGAAAAATGAAAGTACCACCTCTTGTATTATCGTCTCTCTCCAGTTTCCATTATCCTTCCAGTCAGTTTCACAAGTAATACGAGCAGAATTAGGCCATTCAGCCCATCGAGTCTCCTCTGCCATTCAATCAGGGCTGATCTATCTTTCCCACTCAATCCCATTCTCTTTCCTTCTCCCCATAACCCCTGACACCCATACTAATCATGAATCTGTCAAGCTTCACCTTAAAATATCCATTGACTTGGATTCCACAGCCTTCTGTGGCAATTCATTCCACAGATTCACCACTCTACGACTAAAGATATTCTGCCTCATCTCCTTTCTAAAGGTGCGTCTTTTTCTTCTGAGGCTATGGTGTCTGGTCCTTCTCTTCCACTAGTGGATCAATCCTCTCCACATGCACTCTATCCAGGCCTTTCACCATTCGATAAGTTTCAACGAGGTACCCCCTCATCCGTCTGAACTCTAGCTAAGTTTCATGAACATCCTCATGGGTGATGTGAAGAAAAGGAGTGCATGCGTTTTCCCCTGTTCCTTTAACTAGATGTGTATGTGAAGTAAAACCAGAAAAAGCAAAAGAATATTCAGCAGTTTATGTTGGAAAGCAGTGACAGGATCAGTCAAAGTCAGCATGGATTTATGAAGGGATAATCATGCTTGACTAATCTTCTGGCATTTTTTGAGGATGTAACAAGTAGAATGGATAAGGGAGAGCCAGTGGACGTGGTGTATCTGGACTTTCAAAAAGCGTTTGACAAAGTCCCACACAAGAGATTGGTTTGCAAAATTAAAGCACATGGTATTGAGGGTAGGGTATTGACATGGGCTGGTTGGCAGACAGGAAGCAAATAGTAGGAATAATTGTGTCCTTTTCAGAATGGCAGGCATTGACTAGTAGTGGAGGGTTGGTGCTGGGACCACAGTTATTTACAATATATAGATAATAGACAATAGACAATAATTGCAAGAGTAGGCTATTCGGCCCTTCGAGCCAGCACCGCCATTCAATGTGATCATGGCTGATCATCCCCAATCAGTACCCCGTTCCTGCCTTCTCCCCATATCCCCTGACTCCGCTATCTTTAAGAGCCCTATCTAACTCTCTCTTGAAAGTATCCAGAGAACCGGCCTCCACTGCCCTCTGATGCAGAGAATTCCACCGACTCACAATTCTCTGTGAGAAAAAGTGTTTCCTCATCTCCGTTCCAAATGGCTTACCCCTTATTCTTAAACTGTGGCCCCTGGTTCAGGACTGCCCCAACACCGGGAACATGTTTCCTGCCTCTAGCGTGTCCAAACCCTTAACAATCTTATACGTTTCAATAAGATTGCCTCTCATCCTTTTAAACAGCAGCGTGTACAAGCCCAGCCGCTCCATTCTCTCGGCATATGACAGTCCCGCCATCCCGGGAATTAACCTTGTAAACCTACGCTGCACTCCCTCAATAGCAAGAATATTGCTAATATATTAACGATTTAGACAAGGGAATTAAATATGACATCTCCAAGTTTACAGATGACACAAAGCTAGGTGGCAGTGTGAGCTGCGATGAGGATACTATGAGGTTGCAGGGTGACTTGGATAGTGGGCAGGTGCATGGCAGATGCAGTATAATGTGGATAAAGGTGATGTTATCTACTTTGATGGCAAGAACAGGAAGGCAGATTATTATCTGAATGGTGTCAGATTAAGAAAAGGGGGAGGTGCAAGGAGACCTGGGTGTGCTTGTACATCAGTCACTGAAAGTAAGCATGCGGGTACAGCAGGCAATGAAGAATACTAATGGCATGTTGGCCTTCATTGTGAGAGGATTTGAGTTTAGGAGCATGGAGGTCCTACTGCAGTTGTACAGGGCCCTGGTGAGACTGCACCTAGAGTATTTTGTGTAATTTTGGTCTCCTAATTTGAGGAAGGACATTATTGCTATTGAGGGAGTGCAGCGTAGGTTCACAAGGTTAATTCCCGGGATGGCGGGACTGACATATGATGAAAGAATGGGTCGACTGGGCTTGTATTCATTTAGAAGGATGAGAGGGCATCTTATAGAAATATATAAAATTCTTAAAGGATTGGACAGGCTAGATGCAGGAAAAATATTCCTGATGTTAGGGGAATCCAGAACCAGGGGTCACAGTTTAAGATTAGGGGATAGGCTATTTAACATTGAGATGAGGAAAAACATCTTTACCCAGAGAGTTGTGAATCTGTGGAATTCTCTGCCACAGAAGGCAGTGGAGGTCAATTCACTGGATGTTTTCAAGAGAGAGTTAGATTTAACTCTTAGGTCTAGAGGAATTAAGGGATATATGGGGAAAAGCAGGTACTGGGTACTGATTTTAGATGATCATGATCATATTGAATGACGGTGCTGGTTCCAAGGGCCGAATCGCCTACTCTTACACCTATTTTTCTATGTTTCTCTGTGGGAACCGAGAAACCGAGTCAATGTTTCAGGTTCTACTAAAATCTGCCTGAAGAGCTCAGCGGGTGGAGCAGTATCTGTGAATGGGGGAGACTGACCTTTCAGCTTGATTACTTTTCTTCAAGCATTGGTAAATTCGGTTTCACTCCTCATAAATGCTGTCTGACCAACTGTGCAATTCCGGAATGTTCGGGTTTTATGTCAGATTTCCACCATTTGCTGTTCTCCAGTTGCCGGAGGTTTTTTTTACAGCCTCGCCATTGCCCAGTGTCGGGGGTCGGGTGGCCGCTCGGCCCTTTCAACAGGCCCCGCCCGCGGGGCGCGGCTCCAGTCTCGCGAGACTCCGCCGATCGCGGGAGGAGGAGGAGGAGGAGGAGCGCGCAGTCGGAGCGAGCAGTCGGTGGCGGGTCGGGTCGGGTCGGCGATTGCGAGGTCAGTCTGGGGATGGGCCGGTCTCGGCCAAAACCCAACCCGCCGTCAGGCCATCACATTCATAACGTACAATCGCCTCGGCCGAGAGCTTGTGAGCGGATTTATCGGCTGGGATGGGCGCTTCCTTTCAGGTGGCGCAGGCGTATGGGGAGGGTAGGAGAGGAAGGAAGTATTTGGAGGGTGGGATGAGACGGACGGGGTAGGTGGGGGGCTGAAGAGGGTGGGAGTGAGGGATGGGATTTGTAGATGGGGTCAGATGGGAGTTGGGGAGGAATCGATATGAAGGTGGGGATTGGGTGAGGAAGGGGAGCTGCGATCGAGACTGGGTGAGGGGGTTGAATAGAGGAGAGAGAGGAATGAGGTGGGGCTTGAAGAGGGGGGCTGCGGATGGGATGAGTTGGAATGGTGGCTGTTGAAGGGTAATGTAGGTTTTGGAATGGGGAGGTGGGCAAGATTTAAGAGGGAGGAATGTGGGGGTGTTGATTGTGAGGGAGTCAGAGGATTTGATGTATGACAAAGGTGAAATGTGGTGGAGTGAATTGAAGTTGTCTCTGTAGATAGTTGGAAATTCCCTTAAATCTGTTCAGTGCAAACAATGTGTAATATTCCATCTGCAAGAATAATATCCATTGAAGATTTAAACTATAATGTGCTGGAAAAGTGATTTGTGTTTCAACAATGAATTCCAGTAATTGTATTTGTGAATTACAGCAATGACAATAAATGTTATTTGTGCAGGGAATGTGCTGCATTTTCAATTCAGCATCTTAGTTTAAAATTATGTCTTGGAGAATATACTGTAGACCGTGTGAATATAGCTTTACATTAACTGTATCTGTCCTAAAATTTTACATTATTGAGAACAAATGACATTTTAATCTATATTTAAGTAGCAACTTTGTTCTGTTTTGGAATCTGTCATGGGCTTTTGTTTAAAATTAGACATGCATATTTTTGTTTGTTCAGCCAGATCCCAAAGATTTGAAATTTAGCTTCTAACTAAATCGTTGTAACTTGCCCTAGTACTGGTTCTGAGTATCAATAACGTGCTTAATAGTTACTATATGAATTTAGAAACCTCATAGAATGACAACCAACAGTAAACGGAACCTGGCAGACCACATGCTCAATCACCAGCCATCTAGTTTTTAAACCCATTTAAGTCAGAATAACCTCTCACTTGGTAAAACAACTAATTTTGTGATTCTGTGAAATTAAAGTGTATACCCTGCATGTAAACTTGGTTTGTGGGAGGAGCCTGATGAATTTCCAGGACTAATTTTGTTTCTATGTCACCTCGGGTCAGAGCCTTCAATATTGAAATGTGGCTATGGCACTCCATGTGTGGATAATATGAATAGAAGTGATGCAGAAAGGTGCCAGTGGTGAAGCTTTATGCCTGAGCTCAAAAAGTTATTCTTGATATGCCTGTCTAATGTGGTGGCAGTACAGCAGGCTTTTTCACCATTTCATTCATGTATGTCCATATTATCTCCCACAAGGCCTACATCTGGTTGGCCATAGAGTTGTACTACACAGAAAAATGCACTTAAACCCAACTTGTAATGCTGACCATGATGACTATCAATGATAATCATATTGCCTAAATTAGGTCTGTATCCATCTACTTTCTTATCCAAAGTATGTGTCTACATAGAAACATAGAAATTAGGTGCAGGAGTAGGCCATTCGGCCCTTCGAGCCCGCACCGCCATTCAATATGATCATGGCTGATCATCCAACTCAGTATCCCGTACCTGCCTTCTCTCCATACCCCCTGATCCCCTTAGCCACAAGGGCCACATCTAACTCCCTCTTGAATATAGCCAATGAACTGGCCTCGACTACCCTCTGTGGCAGAGAGTTACTGACCTTTTAAAAGCTATAATTGTTTCTGCCTGTGCTACTTCCTCTTGCATCTGGTTCCCTATGACCATCATCCTCTATGTGTGCTCAAGAAGGAACTGCAGATGCTGGAAAATCGAAGGTACACAAAAATGCTGGAGAAACTCAGCGGGTGCAGCAGCATCTATGCAGCGAAGGAAATAGGGCGGGTCGAAACATTATCTATTTCCTTCGCTCCATAGATGCTGCTGCACCCGCTGAGTTCCTCCAGCATTTTTGTGTACTTTTCCTCCCCCTCCCCCTCCCCACGGATGTTGTTTCAAGAGCTTCCCTCTCACCTTAAAGCTATGGTGCTGATGTTTAGACATCGCCCTCATCACGTCTGAAACCCTGGAATTCTGAGCTGCCAGTCTTGCTCTTCTCTTAACCAGGTTTCTGTAATGGCCGCAGCATCAAAGCACCATGTACTAATCAAGGCTATAAATTAATCTGTCTCACCCATAATTCTTTTTGGGTTGAAATAATACATTTAAAACTATTAATCCCATCTTGTTAACCTCACCCTGTCCTTGTTAGACTTAGTTGACCTAACCTTTACCTTCCCCTCGGTCCCTTCCACTTCCTCACCTACTGCTCTGGTTCCCATCCATAGGTCATGCGTTTAAATACTCATGAGTATCATGAGCAAATCTCCCTGTGAGGTTGTATAGCGCCTCTAATTTCGATGCCAACCAGTCCATGTACAGATCTCACCTGCACTCGATACAACCCAATGATTCTTGTATCTGAAGCCCTCCATCCCATGCCAGCTCTTTAGCTATGCATTCAACTGTACTATCTTCCCATTTCTTGTCTAGCTAACACATGACACAGGAAGTAATCCCAAGATAATAATCCTAGAGTTCTTTTTAACTTTCTACCTAACTTCCTAAATTCCTTTTGCAGGACCTTGTCTCTCTCTCTCCCAGGCTAAATTGTTAGCACAGGACCACCACTAATTTTCCGGCATCCTTCGTTTCAGAGCCTTGCCGTATTATCCATTTTTGCCAAACTAATTGAGGTCAAGGCCTTGTAGGGCCAAGATACTGGCCCGCGAAGTTGGCCATAGAAGTTGGCTATCCAGCGTTTCTGGCTGGATTGGAGTTGGAGAGCTATGGCCGTAGCAGGCAAATTTGACCCTTCAGGCAGTGTGGAAGCCCCGTTGAGGCCGGGATCAGCCACCTCGTGCGGCCCAGTCATCACATATTTGAGGGGACTCCAGGAGAATTTCAAGTGCTCTCTGGTCATTTTGTCTGGATTAAAGGAGGCACTGGACCATCAGTTGTCTTAAATTCGGTGGTGGACCTGTATCAATATGGACCATGACCCTGAGCTGCTTGCCCTCCCTTTTCAGAATGTCCTGTGCTGGTCAAAGACATGCTTAACCCAGGTAATAGTGAGGCAACACAGGATCCTGGAGTCTCGCTTACAGCCCCTATCGATAGTCCCCAATCACTGTAATTTGCCTTGACTTTGACGTGATCCGCTGTACAACAGAGCTAATCATGATGCCACAGATCTGGCTACTGCTGCTTAAATTTTGCTGTCGTTCACCCTAGGGAGGCTGTACACTCCACTCCCTCTCCTAACAATATCGAAAATGATATACTTATGATGGTAGACAGAGCAATAATTAGCTAGATTGAAATTGTTTTGTTTTTACTGAGCAGGATGTTCTGGGATAAATCTCCATATTGTCGGGTAGATGACACTGTTGTAATTGAACTGGAACAGATTGGCAAAGGGTGTAACTAGTTCAGGACAAAAATCTGCAGTACCACAGCTAGGATCCAATCTGGTCTTGTGACTCTACTGTATATATACCTCATAATTTTATATACTTCTGTCAGATTGCTCCTCCGAAGATCCAGAGAAAAGAATCCAATTTTGTCCATCCTCTTATAGCTAATAGAATCCAATCCATGCCGCATTCTGGTGAATCTCATCTGCACAAACACATCCACATCCTTTCAATTGTGTGGAAATTAGAACTCTCACAACACTCCAGATGTGAAAATCTTGTTATAAGGACAATTGTGTTAAAGAGTTTCAGATTTGCAATGTCAGGTTATTTTTCTCAGGGTTTTCAAATTTAATTTTTGTAACAGCAAATTTATTTTGCTGCAAAATAAAAGCTGTATGTACATTGTTTAATTGTTCCACAATAGAAATGATTGCTTGCACATTTCAATGGCCACCCACAGTTAAACCATAGCTGCTCTAAAGACACAATCGTGGTTGATTACTGTCAGAAGTTTACATGGTAACAGTTTCTCCCCATGTTTATATCCAGAACCGGGTTTCTTCTGCTTGTCACTTTTCAAAGTAACTTTTAAGTGGTCCATTATTTCCCGATTGAAATTGTGTTATAACCAATTTCTGCTGCTGTTGCATCACTCGCGTTATCTCCAGTTTATGTTATGGAAACAAGCATTATACCTGAATCAATATCCTCCTATCTGATCTCACCATCATGCATAGCTTTCAGAAGGTGATGCAAGCCAATGTGGTCTTGATTGGCTGAGAAGGAGTAAGGAGCTTCCAAATTAAAGTAAGTCAGTCAGGGAAATAAATTGCGCAGTAATAATAAGGATCCTATTATCCAAATCTGAAGTGTGCTGTTTTTTTGGGACTGAAGTGGATATTTCTCAATTTTCATTGTAACCACTCTGTCAACACTTGTGACTGCCTATTTAGTTGTTGCATATTTGTTCTGAGTTTCCACAAGAGCTGATGAATGCAGTCTGTATTGCGGTTGCTACGCTGTGCATTCCACAAATGTGCAGTATGGTTTACATTACTTGATTAACACAAAGTCAGGAAGTGCAAATCCATCTTTAAGCAAATCAAGCAATCTCTGAAGGTCATTGTAACTTGAGATGCAAGTCTTTTAAATTCAGTACAGAGTTAATTTGGTGTGTTCAGTGGCGTACACTATTCTAACAGCACTGTTTAAACCCAGACCTCTGCTTCCGAACCCATTCTTATTCTCTGAGGTTGGGGCAGTGAGGCAGCAACTCTACTAATTGTGCTACAGTATCACCCTCTTGAAAACATTTGAAAGACAGAAATGTTTATCATAATATCCTCTGTTAACATGAAGAATAGCTTTTTTTAACCAAAGCATTATTTATTGAAGTTTATGTCAATTATGTCAATTGTCAGAGAAGCTTGTGTGCACAACAATGACTTCACTTTAAAATTAATTTTGAAGTATTAGAAAGTTTTGGACCTCTTTAATAAAGAAGGTGGAGAGAATCCAGAATATTATGGGCCAGTGAACCTCAGTTCAGTGGTCGGGAGGCTGTTGGAGATTATTCTTTGGGGTAGGATTTACTCCCATTTTGAAGAATGGGCTAATTAGGGACAGTCCACATGGATTTGTATGTGGCAGGTCATGTCTTACTAACTTCATCAAGTTTTTTTGAGAAGGTGATGGTGGAGCCATGGATGGCTACATGGGCGTTTGATAATGTCCTCCATGCTAGGCTGATCAAGAAGATTAAGATGCATTGAATTCATGGATACTTGTTGTACAGATTAGGAACTGGCTTACTCATAGAAGACAGAGGGTTGTGGTAGGCTTGGGCAAGGAAATCTCTAATTGCATTCTGACTAGGAGGAGAAGGCATGAAAGAAGAATGGGAAATCGAGGAGAACCCTTTCTCTTTGGAGAAGAGTATAACTATTATGTGGTAGTTTTCAGCAAGCCCTGCTCACACTCTACCTGATTTGGGATTCTAATGACTTTGTTTCCAACATTCAAGAAGAATGCTGCACATTAGATAATTATTATAACCTATTGTTCAGTGTTTTTTGTGACTCTTTGCCCTTCTTGATTTCCTTAGTGATTTGGGCTAATCTGATTGTGAATCCAGTGAATTATGTGAATTAGATTAGCATGCTGTTCTGCAGGACTTGTAAACAGAATATAGAATCAATGAAATGCTCTACGGTCTTGCACTTTTAGAAGCAGCATGCTAATCTAATAGATTTTCGTCTAGCATTGGGGTAACTACAATAATCTTCCCCAATCTGTCATTATCTGTTGACTCCAAATTGCTTAAATATGTGATTGTTTTCCTTTTGAAGTTACGTGCTGGTTTCGTGTAAAATGTGATCAATATTTGTAATAGAATGCTGGGTGTAAACAAAAAAACTTTCTCACATGTTTGTATTGTGATGGAACTGTCGTTTTATTGAAGTTAACATAATAAGATGTCCATATTGATCTTCCTTCCCCATGTTTCCATTCATCTGGCCAAGCATGTTTCATTTACCAAACTTCTAACAATGGCCTAGTAACTTATCATTGCCATTCATGTGTATTTGCAGCTTATTATTGCGCGGTATATGCGGCTGTTCAAAACCTACAGATGTAATTTCAATGCTTTGAATTTTGTTTTGATAAGTTGGTCGGCAGTACTGTCATGTTTGTATTATTAATGTAGTGGATAACTAAGACAAGCATTCTTTAGGTTTTACTTTGGGAAGTTACTGAGTGGCACAGCAGTAGAGTTGCTGCCAAAAACATGGGTTCGATCCAGACCACTGGATTGATTTTAAATGAGGATGTCCAATTCTCTTATCCTTGGACTTCATCCTTCATGCGATTTCCTTGGTTTTAATAATACCGTCCTTCAATCTTCTTTCAAATTGAAATGTCCATCATTTGATTTTTGTCTAGGTATCTATCCCTTCTACTTTTAAATTTCTGAAGTATTTTCCAACTCTGACTTTTATTTTGTGTAACTCTTATTGTAATTATGTTTTGAATGTTTTTTCAATATGAATGTGAAGAATGATTAGAGAGAGAAAGAAACTTGTGAGTTTGCAGCAACATATTTGTTCAGATTGGTTTCTTGGAATTACTCTTGTTTAATATTCTCGTGTTCGTCCTCCCTTGCACCTCTCCATCCCTAGCCTGTTCTAATGCTACAGTGGTTTCTGGTCTTTTTTACCTTCAACATCTCTAATCTCTTACTGGCATCTGCTGTCAGCTGTCTCGGTCCTGGGGTTCCTTCAAATCTTCCTTTCTCTCTTAAACCATGGTTTTAAATACCTTTCACTTCATCCTGCAATACTATTTTGCTTACTATGGGTCTGAAGAAGGGTTTCAGCCCGAAACGTTGCCTATTTCCTTCGCTCCATAGATGCTGCTGCACCCGCTGAGTTTCTCCAGCTTTTTTGTGTACATACTATTTTGCTTGTTTGGTGTTTCTGTGAACATTTGGTAAATCCAAGATTTTTTCACCATGTGGCCTCACTCCAAGCTCTTGTTTCTGAGGCTGGGAAAACCAATTGTTTTTCCTGCAGTATTTTGCTCTAGGCTGTTGGCCTTTAGATATTTTGCATGTCAATGCGGATGGTGTGACTTTGTTTTCATTACATAAAAAATGTAACACTGCTTTGTCTGTCACTCACACACAGTATATAGAATCGGTGCTTTACTGTCTAGCACTATTTTAGAAACAACATGCTAAATAGTTGAAGCATCTGTATCTTGTGGCCAAGCTCAAGTTACATTCGGGTTTCATTGCGCTGGAATACAAAGTCTTTGCAAAATGGGTTCTATGTTGACAATAGAGCTTTTTGAATTATGAATTGTATTTGAATTCGAAAATAATAAATGACCAAATAAAAAATTGAGAGATTATGTTTAGTTTTCTTTTGATCTGAATGCTGCGAAATAACTAATATATTGATCATTCTGGTCTTGCATAGTATTGGTCTGTTCAAAAGCTCTAAAAGATCTGTTCAAACCTATAGTGTTTTTCAGTGAAGTCTGAAGAGTTGGTTGTGGTTACTAGGCTGCATGAAGAGAAACAGAACTCTGGTGTCAACTCGCATTGAAGCTCATTACTTTTTAATCTTTATCTACAATTAGATAGGAGGCACACAGGTCACAGAAATGGTTGATAGTTTAATTTTATTTCCCCAATTATATTACTTGCCCAATTAGAGACTTCAAATAACACTATTTCCAGCTATCAGCAGCATGTCTTTGTACTCACTAGAACGGAAATGGTTTGAACATCTGCTTCTAATTTCTACAAGTAGAAATGGTTTTGGCTATTTGATAGTAACTGCCATTGCAGTTTTGTTTGCTTGAAAACATTTTGTTTATTGCTTTTTTTAACTAATGCAACATTACTTTTCAACAATGAGCACTTGAACCCACATTTAAAAAATATTTTTTGGAAAAATATTTTCTAGATACAAAACTTCAAAATGTAAAATATATATTGGTGTGACATAAGGAGAGCTTGGAAATATGTAGATTCACCGGACTTAAAAAAAAAATTCAATTCACTGCATTGTTTCATGCAAAATTAATTTGGATTTAGCGTCTAGGATGCACAAATCATGATGTGCTCTTACGACGGCCCACGCGGCCAGAAGGTTTCCCGACGGGCCGCGGCTGTGGGCAGGGAACGAGACCGGATCCTTTATTGAGGCGCTGTGGTCTCTACTCCTCCCGGATCGCCGCCTAGAAACCCGGGAAAACCGCTGTGGGTGGGGGGGGAGACAACAAGAGGAGGAGCTGGCGTGCTTCGTAACTTTGTCAAAGCCAAAGGTGGCTGCTGTTTGTATACGTTGTGTATGCGGCAAAGAATTTCGCTGTGCTTAGTCACATGTGACAATAAAGTATTCCTATTCCAGTATTAGCCCCTTTTAAATGCACATGCATTTAAGTGTAAATTTGTGTAACACTGAGTATTTAATTTTTTTTTTAACTGAAGTAAGTGCTCGATATATAATTGTTGCACATTAATTGTTGGAATGCATCAGTTATGTAGATGTTTCAGGTTGAATGATCCAACTGCTCAAATCATCAGGTTAGGGAAGATAATATCACATGTTGTGCTGTATATCTACATATAGTTATGTTCGAAAACTACCCCTGACTTTTTAAAAGTTTATTAACTCTCCAGTAAACACACAGAATGACGTACTGTTATTGCTGCATCCTGTTTTCAACAGTAGTAGTTCCCACAGAGCTAGAATGGTCATTTGTTTAGCAAGTTCCAGCTTCTACTGTTTCATTTGACGTCAAAGGAGGCCACAGGTCCATTGACTCTAAGAGCAGTTTCATTCTCTCACTAACTTTCTCTTGATCCCTTCAGCCCAGATTTTCATTGGCACCTTCCAGGTTATATGACTGTTCTACACATTAGGGCAATTTATAGTGGCCAATTAACCAACCATCTCAACCATCTTGGAGAATGGGTGAATATGGAGCATTCGGAGGAAAACCGAATGCAAACTATATAAGGTAGACGTTGCAAGGGAAAATGCCCGGGGAGGGGGTGGTACGGGTGGGAAGGGACAAATTGACCAGGGAGTTACGGAGGGAGCGGTCTTTGCGGAAAGCAGATGGGAAGATGTGGCAAGTGGTGGGGTCACGTTGGAGGTGGCGAAAATGATGGAGGATTATTTATTGTATGTGACGGCTAGTAGGGTGCAGGTGAGGACTAGGGGGACTGCCCTTGTTACGAGTGGGGGGACGGGGAGAGAGGACAGTGTTACGGGGTATTGAAGAGACCCTGGTGAGAGCCTCATCTATAGTAGGGGAGGGGCATCCCCGTTCCCTGAAGAATCAACTATATAATATGGTCATGGGTGATTAAGAATGAATGAAATCTCATTCATTTCAGAGAATTTAGTAGGTGGGCCCAAATGTGAAAATAAATTCAGTTGTAAAGTACTGGATTATGCTTGGAGTCTAGAATAGAGGTGCACACGATCATAGAATGTCTATCATCAGATTTGTTTAGAAGGATCACTTGCACTTCAACTGTGTTGAATGTGGACAAGGCCTTGCCAAACTATGCCAGCAGTGGTTTGTTTTAAAATGTCATCTCATTTCACAGCAAAATTACTTCATCCTGTTAGTTGCTAAAAAAATCCTATATGCATTTTTACTCAGCAGTTGGAACATGGAGAATCAAGGAGTTGTGCAGCATAGAAACAGGCCCTTTTCACTGCCTTGTCTATGCTGACCCGATGCCACTAAATATATTTTCCTGGACCCGAGTCATATTTATCTGCACCGTACCTGTCCAACTGCTTAAAATATTGTGATAGGAACAACTACTTCCATCTCTAGCAGCGTGTTCCAGGTAAAATCACCTGAAGCACGCTGTGTGGGGAAAAACTTGTTCTTAAATCTGACGAGGGCATCTATCGAGGCTTGTTTTGTCAGATGGATAGGTTAAATTGCCGTTTTAATGAACAGAGTTATTTTTTACCCTTTTTTTCTTGAATTGCTTATATAATTAAAATTGTCTTGACTGGTTGCGAGGAGGGCAATGTTTGCAGTTTGCTCGTGGCTTTTGTTTTGCTGGTGTCTTCATTGTAGCTTTGTTTTTTCAGGTGAGAATTATTTGCATCATGTCACAGTCTTCAGACAAGTTCAAGGTAAGCATAATTGCATAAATGATTATGTATTATTTATTTTCACTATTTTACAATTATGTGCACTCTGATGACGTTTAGTGGAGTAATTCAGAAGTAATAGTGGCAGGCACTGGCCAGCTTTATGGTGGCCGTAATATTTTGTGGCAGCTTGCTTTATCTCTGATGTACAGTATAGAGATTACTCTTCTACTTGCATAGTGTGGGGGAGGGGGGGGGGCTGGGACAGTGGAAATAAATCCATTTCAAATGTATTGGGCAGTGATTGAATATGACTAAAGTTTCTCGGTATATCTTCAAGGATAGTTGGAGGTAATACTGATGTGCTGGGGAGTGGATGGGTTGACAACTTGTTTAAAGACAAAGCATGAGTAGATGTTCAGTGGAATTGTTGGTGTTTTTGTAATTGAAGTACAGTAGGTGAATTAGGCAAAATCTTTTTTCATTATTCAACTGAAAAAACAACTGGTGGCACTGTGGTAGAGTTGCTGCTTTACGGCGCCAGAGACCCAGAATCGACGTGACTCCGGGTGCTGTCTGTACGGAGCGTGCACGTTCTCCCTGTGACCACATGGGTTTTCTCCTGATGCCCCAGTTTCCTCCCACATTGCCAAGATGTGCATGTTGGGAAGATGAATTAGCTTCTGTAAAGTGTCCTTGGTGTGTAGGATAGAACTAGTGAACGGGTGATTGATGGTCGGTGTGGACTTGGTTGCTGAAAGGTTGGTTTCCACACCGTCTAAACTAAAACTTTGAACTTAATCTAACAAATTGCATTTCTATTTTGACTAGAACATTCATCTCTCTACATTATGCAATGAGCAGATAAATATATGCTGAACCAAAACGAGGAATTAGAAAACTTTATCAATGATCTGTTTGTGGAATTGAGATTTATGAAATATTGCAATTATATAGTTTGGCATATTTTACCTATGGTCATTTTTTTAAGAGACTTATTAATTTGGTTTCCCCTCGCTGCACTCGACTTGCTCAATGGTTCTGTGATTGTATTCAAATAGTTACATATCTGTTTGGAATGCTTCACTATGCAGTCAAGTACTACATTCCAGACCAGATAAATGTCTCCTCATATTGGCTTTGAGGGAGCAGAGTCAGGAAATGTGCTAAGGCATGGAATTCTGAATGCAGAGTTATTAATGTGAGGCAAAGGAAAGGGGGTGCGAGGAGATTGTTCATGTGGCTCAAAGTTTAAAGGACAAAGGACTGTCGGGCTGCAGCTGTTAAAGAATAGATGGGCCAAGGCCATGAAGTTATTTGAATTCTTAGTAGGATCTATTGCTGATTACTGATTAGTTTCACTGAGATCTAAAATTAACTCTAGTAATCTCTTGCTAATTAATCTACCTGTACAACGTTTGTGATATCAGCCGAAATAATTTTGAAACCTGCAGAAATGTTGGGTTATAGACAGTTCTCAAAACCCTGGCGTAAGGCAGAGAATGCCAATACCTGTCATGCTCAGAGGAAGAAGATGGTAGGCAGTGGGGCTCTTCTGTGGTCTGGCACCTCGGATCCCAAAAGTGCTGGAATCGAGAGTTTTAAGCCGTCGTTCAATTTTGCTGGTTTGGTATTCTGAGCCACCTTCAAGATTGCAGATTGAGAAAGAACATAGTACCGCAGAAAACATCACCTATTCCATTTCTCCAGAGATGCTGTCCGACCCGTTGAGTTACTCCAGCTTTTTGTGTCCATCTATAGTATAGCAGAACAAGCTCTTCGACTCAAGAACTTTCTTGACTATGATGCAAGGTTAGATTAATCCGTTCTGTTTGCTTGTGATCCATATCCCTCTATTCCTTTCATATTTGTGTGCCTATCTAAAAGCTGTATAAATCCCACTATCATATCTGCTTCGGTTATCACTCTGACAGCAAGTTCCAGGCACCTATCACTCTTTTAAAAAAAATTAAAAAATCACTCTGCGCATCTTTACCTTTCCTCTCTCGCCTTAAAGCTTTGCCCTTGAGTATTTGATATTTCTACCCTGGGGACATAGATTCTGTCTACCCTATCTGCACCTCATAAATATATACATTTTTATCAGGTCTCTCCTCGCCTTTTGTGCGCTCCAGCAAATGCCTAAAGCCCTCTAATCTAAAGAGCAGGATAAGTAATGGTTTGCCAGAAATAGCAGATGTGCTTTTTGGTTTTGATCATGACTGTTCCTGTGTGTGTAATTGGAAGTGTTCGGGTGCAGTTTTGTCTGGCCCACAACGTGAGCCACTGTAAGGTGCGGTGCACGAAGCAGGGGTGGGTGATGGGAGTCGAGGATGGGTCGGCACGTCATTCCATTCACATTCATTTTATATTTGTTTTATTTAAGTTTCTGGCACTCCATGGTGCTTTAAAGACACAGGGGAGAGTCATTAGCAGGCCAGGGGTGTATTGTTGTTTCATTATCACGTGACCTCTGATGGTCCAGAAAAACGGATAATGCAGAAAGTTTCGGAAACAGAGGGTGCCGGAAAATCAGTATTCAACGTATCAGAGTTTTACTGTATACTGACCCAGAAGTGAGAATCCTATCCATTGTGTGAAATTTAAAAAAACGTTTAGGTTTATTATTGTCATGTGTGAAAAGCTTTATTTTGCATACTATCAGTTATACCATACATTTAACAATAAAATAAAGTCAAACTCAAGTATTGTAGATAAAGCAAAGGGAAAGATAGAGTGCACAATATAGTGCTCAGCATTGTAGTTCCATATACAAATTTCAATGTCCGCAATGGGGTGGAGGTGAAACAGACAGTACCCTAGCTTATGAAACAATGTAGATATACTCTTACATTTTTAGCTTAATGGCTTGCATTATAACAGAAGAAAAGTGGCCATCTGGAGAAAGAATTTGTATTACTATCTGAAGAATGTGCAAACCAGCTGTGTCTCAACCCGAAATGTCACCCATTCCTTCTCTCTAAAGATGCTGCCTGTCTCGCTGTTACACCACCATTTTGTGTCTATCTTCAGTTTAAACCAGCATTTGCAATTCCTTCTTAAACATACCAATACTGCACATGGGGAAAATGCTCACGATTAAAAGTCAAAAGGGGTATTTTTACCAATGTAAATTGTCAACTGCATTGATCTAGTCTGAGATTTGTTTTGATCCCATGATAATTTTTAGATGTTTTTCTTTTGCTTTGAGATTGCCTGGATCTTGGCTAATGTCCAGTTGGATAGTTAGCTCTTTGCTTTGTTTATTGCAAAGTTCTGTTAATTTAGCAGCTTCTCTACTGTAGCAGAATTTTTTATGTTTGATCATCATATTAATAATTCATTTGTCATTGTTGATCTTTCCAAAAAAGTGATTTAATTATGTTTTGCTGTGTTGTAGTTCTTTTGCCAAATTATTGAAAATGCTTTTTACTGATATTAACAAATTTGGAACTGGTGGCCAATAAAAGAAGTACAAATATGCTCTTAGTTTTATGTAAATATATCCCACCAAGTAGATGCAAAATAATAAAATCATGACCAGAAAATAATGATACTCCAGTTGTGCATCATCGAGGAGCAGAGAAGGCAGTTAACATATGGTCCCTGACATTAGAACTTGAAAATTTTGCGTTGCTGTTTTTTTTCCAAAAGTATCTTGGCTGGAAGAAATTGGGTGGGAACTAGAGGAAATAAATTGGGGAAAGGTCGGTGAACTTAATCGGCAGGGAGTATTAAATGATATGGGAAAAGAGCAAAAATATCAGTGCAACTGTAAAAGGGAATAGCAGATGTGCCAAAAAAAAAAGTTTCATTTGACCATCTCAAATCTGATGGGTGCTCATGTCACCCATTCTTCATCAATGTTCATTTTGGTTTCTGCCAAAATCCCTCATAACAACTTTGACAACGTAATAATAATAATACATTTTATTTATGGGCGCCTTTCAAGAGTCTCAAGGACACCTTACAAAAATTTAGCAGGTAGAGGAAAAACATGTAAGGGGTATGAAATAAATAGTAGAGACATGACTAGTACACAAATTAAAGACAGAATTCAATTCAAAACACAATATGAGGCAATTCATGCACAGACGAAAAGGGAGGGGGCGTGGGGCTAAGGATAGGCAGAGGTGAAGAGATGGGTCTTGAGGCGGGACTGGAAGATGGTGAGGGACACGGAATTGCGGATCAGTTGGGGGAGGGTGTTCCAGAGCCTGGGAGCTGCCCTGGAGAAGGCTCTGTCCCCAAAACTGCGGAGGTTGGACTTGTGGATGGAGAGGAAACCGGCTGATGTGGATCTAAGGGACCGTGAGGGTTGGTAGGGGGAGAGGAGGTCAGTGAGATATGGGGGGGGGGGGGGGCAGATGGTGGAGGGCTTTGTAGGTGAGGACCAGGTATTTGTAGGTAATGTAAACATGCATACAGGTGTGAAATATCCTGGGAAAGGCAAGTTTGGTTGGTATTCACTGAAAGACCACATTCAATTCAGCATGGCTTCAGGGAATCCAGGAAAAGCACGTTTTTAAAATGGGGGTCTTTTCCATTTCAAACATGTTATCTTGATATTCAGGGGCAGTGGCACTATTTCTACTGTCACTAAATACAGCACTGTCCGTATCAGTGGTTCAGGGTCATCAGTGGCTTGCTGTACAAATAGCCACTCCAAAGGAGTTGCAGAAACCAGGCAGCCTTAATGGCTTAAAGTGTTTCCTTTATAAAACCTAAAATGATTTAAACACCACTTAGCCTGCATTTATTTACGACGGGTAAGAAAACGTGGAAGCACCATTATTTAAGGTGCCACACAAATGTTTGAGAAAGCTCCTGCCACATCTTGTGCCAGCAAATGTCAAGACACTCAAGTCTATTATTTAGTTTTGTACTAGACTAAGTGAGACCCGTTGGGTCACGGAGAGCTGGACCCCCAACGCAATATTCCACCCCTCCATCAATTCCAATATTGGTGGCCAGTGGGGTGGGGAGGTGCTTTCTGGAGTGCTAGTATGGATGTTGTGGCTGAAGGGACTGGTTTCCAGAGGGCTAGTATGGACATTGTGGGCCGAATGGATTCTTGGGCTGGCGGCTCAGTCACTCAAGCCTGTTGTGCTGGCAGCTCACTCACTCACGGCTGGTGGGCTGGCAGTTGACTCGCGGTTATTTCTTGAAATTCCATTTCAAGCAGGGTGCAAGGCCACCAAATTCAAGTGCAGTTTCATACCATTTCAAGCAGGGTGCAAGGCCAACAAAGACAGTGAGTCGTGACCTCTCACTCCTCCATCTTGCAGAGACTGAGCCACGCCCACACTTCTGGGTTTTATAGTCCCTCCCCCCCCCTCAGACGAATCACAGCTCTATCTCCCCCTGAAACCCAACAACGGATCAAATCTACTCAGCCTTATGCAGTGCCTCGAGGATATAAAGTGTTGGATGGCGCAGAACATCCTCCAACTAAACGCGAACAAGTCTGAGGTCATCCTACTCAGCCCCTCGGACCCCATCAAAACGATAGCAGGCAGCCTTGGAAGCCTAACCTCCTTACTCAAGCCGCACGTCAAAAACCTTGGCGTGATATTTGACTCCGCATTGAAGTTTGACAAACAAGTCAATGCTGTGGTAAAAGTTAGCATCATCCAGCTTCGCACGATAGCTAAAATCAAACCATTCCTCCAATTCGACGACCTTGTAAAGATCATCCACGCATTTATCTCCTCCCGCCTTGATTACTGCAACTCCCCAGATACTGGCATCAGCCAATCATCCCTATCCAGCCTGCAATTGGTCCAAAAGGCCGCAGCGAGATTTCTGACAGGTACCCGTAAAAGGGACCACATCACCCCGATTTTGGCCTCTCTCCACTGGCTCCCAATACGGTACAGAATCAAATTTCAAGCTTCTCCTATATGTATCCAAAACCCTTAATGGGTTTGCCCCCACCTATATCAAAAATCTGCTAACCCACCATTCTACCTCCAGATCCCTCAGGTCGGCCGACTTGGGGCTACTTACTATCCCGCAGTCCAGGTTTAAGCTCGGGGGCAACCGCGCTTTTGCGGTTGCAGCACCTAGACTGTGGAACAGCATCCCTCTTCTCATCAGAACTGCCCCCTCCATCGACTCCTTTAAGTCTAGACTTAAAACCTATTTCTATTCACAAGCATTTCTTGAGGTCCTGTGAGGGAGCGCTGTATGTATGTATTTATGTATGTATTGTTCGATCTTTGTACCATTGAGGGATGGGACATAATTCTATCCAAATTCATAAGGAATGGATGTTCACTGATCAGAAATATTTAGCTGTTTGTCCCATTCACCACCCTATCTCAAGCTCAGTTTGTCAATTTATGAATTTCATGGGAATTTAGCTCGGGGCAGATAGAAATTATTTCTGCATCTTAATTATGTGAAAATGAATGTTCAGAGTTCATGGAAATAAATGAATTTCTAATTTTCTGCTCATTTATTTGCTTTAGATGCTGCAACAGCAACAGCAACAACTTTTACACAGCAGCAACAACAACAACAACAACAACAACAACAACAGCAGCAACAGCAACAGCAGCAGCAGCAAGCCCAGTTCACAAATCCTGAAACTCCTGGGTATGTGGGATTTGCAAATCTTCCTAATCAGGTGCATCGTAAATCTGTGAAGAAAGGATTTGAATTTACACTCATGGTAGTTGGTAAGTATTATCAAAAATGCATTCAAAAAAATTAAAATACCTTTCAACCCTGAATAGGTTAGTGTTGTCATTGTTCAGAGCTGATTGCATTTCTAGCCACTAGGTGTCTCATATTTTAACATTAGCGAATGTTGCAGTTCATGTAGAATTTGAATACACCTTCTACAAGCACTAATGGAGACTGAGAAGTACATATGCAATAGCATAATGTTCATTATTTTTATTTTTCTCCTTGTCTTTCCCTTGCTTTATTTCACATTTAGCTTTTCTTCCTGCTTTACAAACCATTGCAACAGTGAAAAAGTGGTAATTGCCAAAAATTCTACAGACTTAGAACTTTATATTGCTAAAACAAATCATCTAAATAAAAATGGATTTTAGAATGTTCTTTATAATTCATGCTCTTGCTGTCCTGCAATGTTAGTTCAATGATTACACATGTGTTCCAAAATCCTTTACTCATTTGTGTCGTTCAATTGCATATTTTCTGAAGTGCAAGTGATTGTAGTTTTCCAGACAATATGAATCCAATAATGATTTTAGGACATAGAACAGTGCAGCACAGGAACAGGCCCTTTGGCCCAAAATGTGTGTACTGACATGATGTCAAATTAAAATCTGCACACGATTTTCCATTCCCGGTTTCTCAAAATTCCTCTTAAATATTGTTATCAAATGTGCTTCCACTACTTCTCCTAACTGTGTCCAGGCACAGACCACTCTGTGAACAAAAACTTGCCACAAATCTCCTTAGGTTTCCCCCCCTCTTACCTTACACCTATGAATCTGGTATTTGACATTTCCAATCGGGGACAAATACTGATTATCTACAGTTTAACCTCCCAGTTATGTTTTTTATGTATTTCAATAATTTTACTTTTAGACTCTCATTGTTGATGGCAAGAATCTAAGATTGGGTATGTAGAAGGTGCTATGAACTGTATCTCAATTAATCTTGCCAACTAGGCAACTGAAGATTATATCAAATTGCTTAATCGCTAGCTGTCAGAATGAGGTTTAAAATCCTGTTTCACATTGAATTTGTGGTGCTCCATATAGTCAATGAATCACATCAACTTTTGTTATGGCATGTTGTGCTTAATTCACACTTGTATTAAGGACACTTGCCACTGATAATTGGTGAAAGGTATATTTAGCTTTGTTCCAATTCTTAATTGCGAACACTAATACTGTGATCAGTATATTACCTGTTGAGACATGAGGCGATTAGTTTTGGTCGGACTTGTATCTTTTGTTCCAGATTTGGGGCCCCTCCTTATAAATTACAAGTTCTGTGTAATTCTAGTTTCCTGTGGTGTTCCAAAATTTAGTAAGAAGTTAAAATTCTGTTTCCAAGACCATTTCCCTCCAATTCTTCCTTTTCTCTAGTGAGATGGTACCATATTATTAGTCCTGTCCAGATCTGGCACATTTTTTTTCATCTTTATCCAATTACAGCTGGACTGTTGTCTACCAGAGTATTGCCTTAATTTTCTACTTCAGTTGTGTCATATCTTTTCTGAGCCAATCCAATACAATGCTTGGAATGGATTACTCCTGAAAGTTGATAGAATTATCATGACCAAATTTGATTCCATTGGTGTTTCCCTATCTTATCCTAGGCTTCAAGCTACCTTTGATTAGTGTACTACCTTGAATATCACTGGAGATATCTGAGAGAGAGGGTCCATTATTTGTTTTTTATTTCACCACAGCCAGATGGCTGCATTGTTGTCTCCAATTCATTAGGCCACTGAGACCTTGGGTTTTAATAAAGCAGGCTTCCAAATTTATTATTGCCACTTAGTGAAACTGAGAGATTGTAACCTTGCTACCTTGATCTATATTTCATATTGAAGGTTTCATTTTATGCATGTTCAATGCTGGAGGTTCATCCTTCAGTTAAGTCATTATCAATCTCCTTATATTCTCTTGATGTTCTCTGAACTTCACAGATCATTATCCATCCCTGTACATGGCAACCTCCAAATGTGGGATCATACTGGAAATGCAGTCTACTTCTATTCTGTGACAACAGTTTTTAAACTTTTGGCTGCAAGCATGAGGAAACTAGGCCTAAAATGCTGGTTTACAAAAAAAGACACCAAAGTACTGGAGTAACCTGGCAGGTCAGACACCATCTCTGGAGAACATGGATATGTGATGTTTTGAGTTGGGATCTTTCTTCACTGATTCAATCAGATTGAAGATCTGACAGATCCATCAGATTGATTCAGTTCGAAGAATCATCAAAACGTTCTAACCCAAAATGTCGCTTTTCCATGTTCTCCAGAAATGCTGTCTGACCTGATTTAGTCCAGCGCTTAATTTGACTACAAGCATGATTTTTATTCAGTTATACTGTTTCCAGTTTCATCCAGGGGGGCACTAGAATGACTAAACAAGCCATCTTTGAAGTTTGGAAATCTTTGACAAATGGTGTTTAGGTATGAATAGTTTTCATTGGGTTTTGAGCTTCACTGGGATATAATTTGTTGTAGAACTTTTAACCACCAGAAGATTTTTTGTTTGCAGTGACCTGTTGATATTAAAAGTCTTATTAAAATTATTTTGTTCCTTTATTTCCTTTCAAGTAGTCAAGTAGTGAATCTTAACTGCATTTATGAATGTATGAAAATGTTGAAAATGACATATATTAGTATGAACAGCTCATGGTAGTGTATTTTGATGTAATTCTCTTTGCAGGTGAGTCTGGTCTGGGGAAATCAACACATATTAATAGCCTCTTCCTGACTGATCTGTACCCTGAGAGAGTTATTCCCGGAGCTGCAGGTAACATTAATTGTATAATTCAAAATACAAACTGTTTTGGTGGCATATAAATCAGTAATAAACCACAGACTCGAGTTCAAAGCAAACCATACTAGCTGTATAGTTTTAATGTTAATTAATAATCAGGAATTTTAAGATCCAGGCAGAATTCAAACAACTGATTCTGCACATTAAGCATGGTATTGAAATCGGGAATGGGAAAGAGAGAGAGGGGGAGTGTCATACTTGCAATTAATGGATCACAAATGCAGATGACAAACAACAGTGAAAATGGCACCTACGATGCACAACTGGCCATAAGCCTCCAATGTGAAGAAAAATCGTCCACTACCACCCCGTAACTCATGCCAAGTTTGTATTATTTGGCCAGCTCAGCATGGATCGCATGAGATCTAACCTTCCTGACGAGCCTACCAAGCAGGGCCTTGTCAAAGACCTTGCACCCTTGGTTGTAGATTGTGCAGTTCCAGTAAAGCTGCATCTGAAATGCATCAGAGGAAAAAAGCCACAAACCTATGTAATCAACCCCAAATTATGTAGCAAAAGTAACTCCAGCATTTTATTTTCATGATTGGAAAGTACATGTTTTTATTTCAGAGAAAATTGAAAGAACTGTCCAAATTGAGGCTTCAACTGTGGAGATTGAAGAACGTGGAGTGAAGCTGCGACTCACTGTGGTTGACACACCAGGATATGGAGATGCCATCAACAGTCAGGACTGGTATGTAATTTGTAAATTCATCAATATATTTGTTTGAATTTTGAATATAGCCAGGCAGGCTCCATGTATCGCAGCTTTTTATTCCCAGAACATCTGCTGCTTTGATCGTGTACCTACTCCAGGATCTCCAGCTACTCGAATGTAAACGTTGCATCTGCATATTTATAACTTCTGCTTTCTGGTTACTGCCTTTTTAAAATACAATGGAAATGCAATGACTGAATGTGTACTTAAATGTACACTGGCTTAAGATGTGTGCATGGAGAGGAGGGGTTTAGAGTGATATGGGCCAAACGCAAGTAGGTGGGACTAATGTAGATGGGATGTGTTGGTTGGTGTGAGCAAGTTGGGTCAAAGGGTCTGTTTCCATGCTATATATGATTCTGCTTCACACATTGCTCTTCAGGTCTAATGCAGGGGTGGAAGATTGCAACCTTCACGTGGTCCGCCCTGTTTCGACGAATGCAATCAACCCGGTGTGCACAATCAAATAAGATCAAATAGAACAATTTGTCCTACAACTTTAGGCTGTGCACATCATATGCAAGAAGAAGAAGAAGGTCTAATGCAATATTCCACAATCATACCAGCAACTTGATACGTTCCTTGGGCTGAGATTTGGATTGTGTCCCAGACCAGTATGTTGATTGTTTTCTCTGTTTTTCAGCTTTAAGACAATTATTTCCTATATTGATGAGCAATTTGAGCGCTACCTGCACGATGAAAGTGGATTGAACAGACGCCACATTGTTGATAACCGGGTCCACTGCTGCTTTTATTTCATCTCTCCTTTTGGTCACGGGTAAGTTTATTTATTGATTCAGGAAACCAATATACATTTTACTGGCAACTGTTGTAGGAGCCCTTCTGAAGTACTGAAGTGGAAAGGCTTGTAGAGTTATTGTGCAATTGTAAATGATTCAAATCGTTGACTGTATCCTGAAAGAGAAATCTGGATATTTTAATGTGCTCTAACTCAAGTGGACAATGACAAATCAAGACCAATTTGTTTGCAGTGTCGTTCACTGGAGCTGTGTCTTTTTTGCAGATGCATCAGTGCAGTGTATTGGTCCGGCAACGTTATGTGAATAGCATTTTTCATAAGGTGTCGCGGTCGCGGTTTAAGCATCTGCAGATGGAGGGAATGTGTGACAATTAGCTCGGAACCTCCGTGTTTTATACTCAATCCCCCTAGCAATAAAGGCCAAAACTCCATTGCAGATGGAGGAAATGTGTGACAATTAGCTCGTCAAAGCAAACCAGGCAGGTTAGCACAGGACTCCCCTAAGTATATTGTAGCATCTAACTGGTGTTCAGTTTTGAATACAAGTGAGAAGATTGGGAAATGTAGTCATACGGATAACTTGGCTGTGGGAGGTAGACATAGGATGGATGAGGGAACGGGATGGGCAGTCAATTTAATTTTTGATTTTGGGAAGCTGTTATGTTATAATAATCTATATTCAGGGGCAAATTGTCATTTGTTTAAGAATAGATTTATAAAGAAAAATTAGTGCAAATTGTTTTTGATTTTTTTTTGATTGATGAGGGGAATGCTAAAGGGGTTCACTGAAGTATAATCCTGTCAGTGAAATTGATATGATGGAATAAGAGATTGAGGTATGATAAACAAATGTAGAATATAATGAGGCAACAGCAAAATAAATTGAAAGGTATATGTAAATAACTGTTAGAAGTTGGGAGGACAGGTTGATAAAGTGACCATAAACACAACTATAAGTGGCCATAAACACAACCTTGTTTTTGTAGTTCCACAAAACACTCATTTGCTTTGACTGTCACTAGAATACTGCATCCAGTTGGCTTGCGCTCCTATTTTCATTCTCATTTGCACATGGCACTGGAAATTAATCCAGTGATTACTACTTTACGATCCTACTTTTTAATCTTCTGGATTATGGACTTCGGTTTTGCATTATTAAGGGCTGGTTACTTGGTATTACTGACTATTAATTTATTATATTATTGATTAACATATTGTGCGTTATTGCTTTAATGGGCCTGCAAAGCTGCAGCAAGCAAGAATTTCATTGTTCTGTTGCAGGTACATATGATAATTAAACTGTCCTGAATTTTGATCCCTGCCCGCGCCCAAAGTGAAATCCTGCACTCTCTGTCTACCCCCTCTGCCTTTGCTAGTAGTTAACCAACCATCTGCCACCTGCACTTTAGCTCTGACACCCTCACTGACCACAGATGCTCATAAGTGAGTCTAACTGCAGCTCCAACCATTCGATGCGGTGAGTCAGGAGCTGCAACTGGACGCACTTCCCGCAGGTGTAGTCACCAGGGACACTGGAAGTTTCCATGATCTCCACCTCCTGCCGGAGGTGCACATGACTGCCCTAATGCCATCTGACGACAATAAGGCTGTTAGAAAGGCTTTAATTTAACTTTTCTCTGCTTGGTTTTATTGCTGAAGCCTCTCAAGATAAAGCCTCAGCCACTTATCACTCAAAGACTGCACTAGGAACTCAAACATATCTACACTCACAATGGATGCTTCATAATGGCTGCTGTGCCAGAACTGGTCTCCCTTTTATTCAATTCGAAGGTCTGTTTCTCAAATGACTGCTTTTTAAATATATTATGCTCCTATTCACAGTTCCATAGTCTCTAATCAGGAAAGGTTAGTGCTTTAATAGTGTTCAAAGTCATCAAGCGGTTAGATTTACTGGGGAATAAACAAAAAACCTTTCTAATAAATGACTGGCAATGGAGCTGAAGTGATGAAGGATTCTTTTATATAAGCCAGTAGTAATCATCTTGAAATCAGTGCCTTGAAGGATGATGAAAGCAGATTCAGATCCAGTTTTTTGTAGGGAATTGAATAGCTTGAGGGAGAGAATATTTTTGGAGCTAGAAAAAAAACAGCTGTGCAGTGGGATTGAATGAATTGCTCTCAAAGTTGGAAAGGGCTTGACTGGTTGAAGGACTTCATGTGTAGGAGTCGCTACCTCAAAAAGACAGCCAACACCACCAGGGACCCATCCCACACTGGCCAAACTCTCATTTCACTTCTGGCATTGGGGAGAAGATATAGGGACCTGAAAACTGTAACGTTCAGGAGCAGCTTCTTCCCAACAACCATCGGGCTATTAAACACTACAAGCCTCCAACTAAGCTCTGAAATATATAGGTGGGGGGGGGGGGGGGTGTGTGTGGTTGACTATTGTAGATATATATATATATATATGTATATATATATATATATATGTATATATGAATATATATGTATGTGTATGTATATATATATATATATATATATATATATATATATATATATATATATGTATATATATATATATATATATATGTATATATATATATATATATATATATATGTATGTATATGTTTAAATTGTATGACTAACTTGGCCAGTGAATTTCACTAGACCAATTGGTGTATGTGATAATAAATTAGCTTATGAACTTATATATGTATGTATATGTACGTGTATGTATATATGTATGTGTATTTATTTTAGTTTTCTTTCTTCACTGCATTCCACTAAATAACTGAGACTAAACAGGACAATTCAGACTGATCCATTCATCGTTGAAAATGTTTTTTTGTCATTTGTTATTCTTATTTCATTTGTTTAATTTTTAGACTGAAGCCTCTGGACGTGGAGTTCATGAAGGCCATACACAATAAAGTGAATGTTGTTCCTGTCATCGCTAAGGCAGACACCCTTACATTGAAGGAAAGAGAGAGGCTCAAAAAAAAGGTAGGCACAGTAATCAGTGTGAGGTTATGTAAAAAAATAATTGATCATTGCTAAATGTAATGTTTTAAAGCTTTGTATTTGCAATGAAAACTTGGGCTATGGAACATACAGATTCAAATGGATTGCTTCCTACGAATTGCTGATCCATGTACCTCGTACTCCCATTTTTGCCCTGCCTTGGATGCTATAAAGCTCATGAGATGTCACCTGGCTGAATCTCTGGTTTGACTGATCCTGAAGTTTTGTTTCTCTACAGTGCATGGTTTCCACTCGTTAACTAGTCGAGTGAATGAGGGGGAGAAAAGTTGGGAACTAATTGTATGCGGAATCTGACACATTTCCTGCCAAGCGTTGGTTCAGTGTCATTTTTGCTGTAGAACTGCCCTCTAGCATCACTTTGTTGGATGAATTTCCTATTTTTCACTAATATTTCCATGAAATTAATATAGTTCTATCTATTTTAACCTATCATGCACTTCAGATAATTTGATTATCATGGTTTAACAGAATAAATTATAGGTTATTCAAAAGCATTACTGGGTACATTTGTACTGAATTTTCATCAAAGCACTCTTTTGGCTGTGACATTTTGTTGATGAAGGCAGACATTTGATGTCAAGAATGACGCTGCCATTACAATCCTAAAATGGCTAATGAGACCACGCAATTTGTGAACTGATACAATCTTTCCAATGTTCAACAGATGCATGTTTAAATATGGTCTTTATTTTGGAACGGTTAGTTTAAAGCCCCATCTCTCATACTTGACTATGAATGAGTTAAAAATGGCTTGGAGCACTGCATATGCAAATCAAGCCTCTGTGCACTGCATCTTGTATAACAGTTTGGACTTTTTTTTGGTTCTGGGATGAAGCTGATGTAGATGGAGCAGTTTGCATTCATGCTATACATTATTTCCAGTGGGAAGCAATGCAATTTTGCATTAAGTTTGGAACAGTTAAATGGCCTGCATGAACTCCTGCACATTCGATTGGGCCTGTGAATGTCCCGGTTGTCAGAATTGTTGTCTGCATGCTATCAGATAGCATATATGGAATGGAAACCCTTTTTGATGACCACCAAATTGGGAGGATTCGCCACACGCCATTTGAGCCAAAGACGTTATATCAGATCAAAAAGGTCATGTCTTGTGGGTGTTATGCCCGGCATTTCCCTTGGTGCAGCTGGGCATTGGAGATCCATTGCACCTCGTGATGTTTTGGGATCAGTTCTTTGTCCACGGAGTTAAGTTGTTTGATAGGTTTGAAAAAGTGGGGTCCATCTTTGAGATGGGGTTAAGAACAGTATCCTAGCTGAGGAGATTTTTTTAAATGCTCCTTTCAATGGATTATTGTGCCTGTTCTTGTTTCTTTGCTCCCAACTGAGTAAGCTTTGGTCTTCGTGCTGTTGATGGTCTTAATGTAGTTAAAGTTGATGGTCTTAATGTAGTTTCCACCCATAATCTGTTCTTCAGGAAGTGAAGTGTTTGTGTACCTTGGACTTCACTGCCTGTAGTTCCAATCAAGAGCACTTTGTTTAATTTTAATTTGTTCCCAGATCACTTAGTTTTCACTGCACCAATCTTGTTTTCTTTAGTGGAAGCCAAGATTATTTGTTCAGTTATTAATTGTCGTTTATTTCAGCAATCTCTGGCTCGGCTCGAGCACAAACAGTAACCTGTGCTCATGACTGTACATAAGCTGCGGATAATGCCAAGGAGGATTCCTGAAAGGGCCAGACTAATCCTGCTTATCACTTTGTTGCATGATTGGAAAGAACTCGAGCCTTTGGAAAGGAAGGAGCTCGGAAAGTTAACTTCAGTGGAGTCATTGCTTTATCTTGGTGAATAACTAAATCATATTCAACATCCACTTTTGCCAAAGGGACAAACACAAGATCTTGTGGAAACACCCTCAATCTGTACACTGGCAGCTGCTAGATTTTTGCCATTATCTGAGTGAGGAATTGCATGGACATCTGTGCAATGGTTGTAGTCGATGACTGCTGGACTGACCATCATTTGGTTTGCTCTGTTATTCAGCAGAATAGTAACCACTAGAAAATCTGTGTGTAAAGGTCTCAAGGGGCTCTTAAGACTTCACAGGCAGCATTGCAACTCCTACGCGACAAGAAATACATGATAAGGGAATAATATTTAGTGCAAGGTGAAGCCAGCAAAGTAAAAACATAGAAATTAGGTGCAGGAGTAGGCCATTCAATATGATCATGGCTGATCATCCAACTCTGTATCCCGTACCTACCTTTTCTCCATACCCTCTGATCCCCTTAGCCACAAGGGCCACATCTAACTCCCTCATAAATATAGCCAACGGAGGGACATCGGAGGTAGATAGTAGTTCAGCACTGCTCTCTGGTTGTGGTAGGATGATCAGAGATACAAGATACCTGGTCAGCCTGAAGATGTATTGAGCGTGTGCCAACTTGTATGGCATGCTGAGAAACTGAAAATGCAATGAAACCTATTCTATATCACGTTGCTCAATGTTGCATCCTCTTCAACTGAGTAGTAAAAATGTTATATTGTTTTATTAAATCAGCTTACTGTTAAACACCAGTCTTAAAATATTGCTGACAATTAGCAACAGTTTGAATTATCGGAATACGTTACTTTATTTTAGGCATGAGTGTTTAATTGTCGTATTTACTAAAATGAAACAATGAAATTCTTTCTTGTAGTAGCACAGCAACAGGTTTGTATATGCGTAATATAATAAACAAACTAAAGATGAATAAATTGTTAAAAATAACAATATCGTGCAAAATAAGTGCTAAATATAGTGCAAAGTCCCAAGTGCTATCAAGTTAGTTTGTTCAGTTTAGTTCATTGTCAAAAGCTTTTTGATGCATGCTAAACAGTCAACAGAAAGACAATACATTATTACAATCAATCCATTTACAGTGTATAGATAGGTACACGATAAGGGAATAATATTTAGTGCAAGGTGAAGCCAGCAAAGTCCAGTCAAGGAAAGTCCAAGGGACATCTGAGGTAGTTAGTGGTTCAGCACTGCTCTCTGGTTGTGGTAGGATGATTCAGTTGCCTGATAACAGCTTGGAAGAAACTGTCCCTGAATCTGGTGGTGTGCGTTTTCACTATTTCACTTCAGGCTGACCAGGTATCTTGCATACCTTTTGCCTGATGGGAGAGAGGAGAAGAGGGTGCGACTCGCCCTTGTTTATACTGTTGGCCTTGCCAAGGCAGCATGAGGTATAAATGGAATCAATAGAAGGGAGGTTGGTTTGTGCTGTGTTTCCACTTTGAAATTCGGGAAATTCTGGTTGTCTTCGGGTAATTTTAGGGAAATTAAATAATTTCGGGATATTTCCCGGCCCAGTAATGCTTCCCCAACTGCGCGTATGCGACTGCTGCCCCAATGGCAAATGACCTTGGACAAATCCCATGATTCCATGTGTTTTTCAGAATACCGAACTTGCTTATTCCCACAACATCATACTTACCAATCTCTAACTGAACCTCAAGCTCATCCACTTTATTTCTTATACTTCGCACATTCATATATAACACGTTTAATTTGGTATTCACCTCCCCTCTCACACCAGTTCCTATTTCACCTGACCTTGCTCTCTTATCCCTTATTGAACTTTCCGTCCCATTAATTTGGGTGTCTTTCGTAACTTTTCCTGTACTCTCTTTCCCTTTAACTCCATCCTTATACTCCCAATTTGTCAACTCCTCCTCCCCATTGTTTAGTTTAAACCCAGCCGTGTAACACTAGCAAACCTGCCTGCCAGAATGTCGGTCCCATTCCAGTTAAGGTGTAACCCTGCCCTTTTGTGCAGGTCACCCCTACCCCATAGGAGACCCCAGTGGTCTATAAATCTAAATCCCTGCTCCCTGCACCAGCCCCTCAGCCACATATTCAGATACCCTATCTCCCTGTTCCTGCCCTCACCAGCATGTACTGGCAGCAATCCAGGGATAACCACCTGAGAAGTCCTGCTTTTCAGCCTTCTTCCTAACTCTAAACTCGCGTTGTAGAACCTCCTTCCTCTTCTTCCTGACGTTGTTTGTGCCCACATGCACAACCACATCCAGCTGCTAACCTTCCCTCTCGAGGATGTTCTGAAGTCGGTCCGAGACATCTTGAACCCTGGCACCAGGGAGGCAACAGACCATCATCGAGTCTTGCCTGTCGCCACAGAATCTCCTGTCCGCACCTCGGACAATGGAGTCACCGGCTCAGCCCAATGCCGGTCGAGTTTCATCGTTGGGATTGGAGCCACCGATCTGTCCGCCGCTCATACTGGAAGCGTCATCTGCCCCGACAGGTCCCAAGAGGGTGTACTTGTTTTCATACGGTACAGCCACTGGGGTCTCCTGCACTCCACTTTTACTCTTCTTTCTCATAGTCACCCATCTTCGCTCTTCCGGTATCCTTGGTGTGACAACCTCACTGTTGGTCCTGTCCAGGAAACCCTGAGGTCATCTAACTGCTGCTCCAGTTCCCCAACACGTTGCTCCTGGACACATTTTCTGCAGGTGGTTGTCAGAAACTTTATCAAAACAGTTTTGAAAGTATCAAGTGTCAAAAAGTTGATCTATTTACATTTTTTTGTCGTAGCTCATTTATCATTGCATATCACTTGCATTTTCTGATTTTACTATTCCTGGACCACTCTCCATAAACAAGCATAGCCAAAAGTAGCTGCACCTGCACATTTCCTTGCTTATCAATTAAACATTTTGTTGCTGTGCCAGTCTCGGCAATCTCCCTGAGCCTCCACTAAGCTTTTGGCCACCCCTCTTAAGGTATTCTACATTGGTTTGATACTTGCTGATTTCTGTTTCTGCCTTTATGAACTGTCTGGGTCTATTTTTCTACAAATGTTGTTGGTTAAGGGCACTGGGACAAAGGGCCTAACCTGGCCATATATTTGGTATTGTGGATGAGACATGGCTGTGTTCTATGATTCTGGCACTTGGACTGATTTTTATGGTATTTGGTGTTCAGACCCAAGGTCAGTTCTAAAATTAACTAATTTGTTCAACATGTTTGAAGTGACTATTTGACTGTAGCAGTGGTGAGTCATGCTATAATTGTACTGTGCTTTAAGACCGCATTTGATCTCTAACGAGATTATATATGCATCTTGGAAATACTAATTTTTTTTTTCAGGGTTGATGGCCTTTGTTCCACACTCACTGGAGGTTTCATGAAGAACCTTGAGAGAAGAAAATGTTTTTTGGAACTGGAGTGTCTAACACTAGACAGGTTAACTATCATATGAGCAGGTGGATATTTAGAACTTCAGAGATGTTTCTGTTACACAGATTTTCAGTGATGGAATCGAAGATGTAGGGATCTGGCAACAAAGTGGAAAGATGATCAGCTGAGGCACATCCATTACCTTATTGTGGATCATGCTCAATAATTATTTCCTATTAAAAGTTTTTTTTAAACTCATGGCTATTTATAGCTGGATGTTAACTGGATTGGAAAAAAACATAGAAAAATAATGTCTGAATAGATTCCCAGGCCTTTTCAGGGGGCAGTTAGAATTAGCTACATTGCGTGAATCCTGATACTTGGCAGAGGCCAGACTACACAAGGGTAGCATATTTTCTTCCCTTAAGGATGTTGGTGAACTAGCTAGTTTTTGCTTATTTTTCCATCTTGGTCTTTTTAGAATTTCACATCCTTTAATTAAATTTAAAATTCTTCAGTAGTTGTGGGACTTGAACAGGTCATAACTAAACTTTCTTAATGTTATGTACTTTGCCCTCAAAATCCGAGTTTATTGTTTCTAAAAGATGTCCGAAATTGGAATACAACTAAGTTTTACGTTGCCAAATAATATGTTGTCAGAGACATCCATTTTAAATATGGATACCAATCTCCTGAAAGTACGTGTTATTTTTGATATGTTTTATTTCACCCTCACCTGATTTAGTTCTGATACTTAATTTAATTATATCAGCTGTTTTAAAAAAAATTAAATGCTGTGAATACTCAATGGGTCAGGCAGCATCTAGATTCTAGGGCGAGAAAAGTTAATGTTTTGAAATGTAAATTTTGCATCAGACCTGGGTATTTCCACAATTTTCTGTTAATCAGATTTCTAGCATCTACGTTATTTTAGTTTTCATGTAAAAGTACTGTGATAAAATTGTAGAATGATACACCTTCAATTATTTATTCATTTAATTCTCTTAAATGTGACTATTGAAATTCAATACTCTCAAACTGCATTCAACTGAACAGGGTAAAGATTCAGCCATGGTCTTTTGAAATTGTGGAGGAGGCACGTTGAATTATTTATTTTTAAGCCCATACGGAATCTGTAATCATAGCAGGCATTGTCCTATAATTGTCTTTGGACCTTCCCCAGTTGCCTTAAACCTGCTGCTTGCCACTGGAAATTTTATCCTTATTTATTTTATTATAAGTGTTCATTTTTATTCATTTCAGTCAACTCTCCTGTTCATTTCTGAATACGTGGACCTCTTATTAACTGAAGTCCCTTATCTTGTGTATGTCTCTCATAAGTTTCTGTACTCTTTTCAAAGTCAGCATCTCGTGCAGTGTTCAGAACTAGACACAATAATTGGGCTTTTTAGTTTATATTTATAACTGATCACGGTATCGAAATAGCACTTGCTAAACTTACTGATGACGCAAGGAATAAGAAGCTTTGAATAGAACAGAAGTAGGATACAAAGTGATATGAATGAGTGAGCAGGCAAAGATCTGCCAAATGAAGAGAATGTGGCAAATGTGAGTGTAAAATCCTAATATAAATATTACAATATAGATATGACAAGGAATACTATCCAATAGTCTGGAAAATCTGTTTCTCTGGAACCACAGAGTCCCAAGGTGCCAAATTATCAGAGTCTTATTATCAATGGTGAGAGATTGCAGAGCTCAAATTTAAAGGACCCTTGGTGTACTAGTGCATGAGTTGCAAAAAATAGGTATTTGGGTGCAGTGTCATTGGGAAAGCTAATAGAATGTTGTTTATTGCTAGGGGAGAATTACAAAAATATGGAGGTTATGTTTCCATTAAATAAGACATTAGTGAGATGCATCTGAAGTACAGCGTAAAGAACAGGTCTCCTTTAGGAAAACTGGATTGGATGCAGTTTAGTGAAGGATTGAGACTAATAACGGATTGACTTGAGGAACGTTGGACAGCCTGGGATTGTATTCACTGGAGCTTGGAATGGGAGAGGAGTTCATTGAAACCAAATCCTGAGGTGTCTTAACAAGATGGATGTGGAGAGGATGATTTCTCTAGTGGGATACCTGGAACTAGGTGTTGCCCATTTAAGAAGCAAAGCAAAATAATGATCTTCCAATTAAATGTGGTTGAAAGAGAGCCTTTTAGTTCTTTCAAGCCAGAAGTAGATATTCTCAAGAAATGAATGGTGAGAGGTTACTGGAGATGTGAGAATGTGGAGTTACGGTTATAGTCGGGTGAACTTTGACCGTGCGGAATTGCTGAGGTGACCTAAATGGCCTGCTCTCCTCTTAATTGTGTGTGTGGCTGTAATAATACAATTGTAGATTTCAATTACTAGAGGTCTGTAGCATAATCTGTGCATCAATTTTGAGCTTTCATTTTGTAATCTCCCACTATACATTAATGGTATAAATTGAATAAAAACTCTTCCAAATAATTGTCCACATATTACATCACACTCCGCAGCAATGTATTTATTCAATAGTTCATGTTCCTTTTAAGATGTGCCAACATTCTTAACATCTATGAGTGAAATAATTCAACAATTACTTTGCATGTAGTCCCCAAAAACAGCAATGACCTGATAATCTGATTTAGTATTGGAGAAATAACTGTTGGCCAAGACACCAACCCAACTCGCCTGGGCTATTCTTTGAAACAGTCAGGTTGCTCACTATCTCACCACCAAGTCAGAAGAATGTAACAAGTAGAATGGATAAGGGAGAGCCAGTGGATGTGGAGTATCTGGACTTTCAAAAAGCCTTTGACAAGGTCCCACACAAGAGATTAGTGTGCAAAATTAGAGCATATGGTATTGGGGGTAGGGTATTGACATGGATAGAAAATTGGTTGGCAGACGGGAAGCAAAGAGTTGGAATTAATTCAGAATGACAGGCAGTGACTGGTGGGGTGCAGCAAGGCTCGGTGCTGGGACCCCAGTTTTTACAATATATACCAACGATTTGGATGAGGGCATTAAATGTGGCATCTCTAAGTTTGCAGATGACACAAAGATGGGTGGTAGTGTGAGCTGCGATGAGGATGCTATGAGGCTGCAGGGTGAATTGGATAGGTTGGGAAGATGCATGGAAGATGCAATATAATGTGGATTAATGTGAAGTTATCCATTTTGGTGACAAGAACCAAGGACAGGAAGGCAGATTATTATCTGAATGGTGTCAGATTAGAAAAAGGGGAGGTGCAATGACACCTGGGTGTGCTTGTACATCAGTCACTGAAAGTGAGCATGCAGGTACAGCAGGCAGTGAAGAAAGCTAATGACATGTTGGCCTTCATTGCGAGAGGATTTGGTTTTAGGAGCAAGGAGGTCCTTCTGCAGTTGCGCAGAGCCCTGGTGAGACTGCACCTGAAGTATTGTGTGCAATTTTGGTCTCCTAATTTGAGGAAGGACATTATTGCTATTGAGGTGGTGCAGCGTAGACTCACCAGGTTAATTTCCGGGATGGTGGGACTGACATACGATGAAAGAATGGGTCGACTGGGCTTGTATTCACTGGAATTCAGAAGGATGAGAAGGGATCTTATAGAAAGATATAAAATGCAGGAATAATGTTCCCAATTTTGCTGGAACCCAGAACCAGGGGTCACAGTTTAAGAATAATGGGTAGGCCATTTAGGACTGAGATAAGGAAAATCCTTTTCACCCAGAGCATTGTGGATTTGTGGAATTATCTGCCACAGAAGGTAGTGGAGGCCAATTCACTGGATGTTTTCAAGAGAGAGTTAGATTTGGCTGTTGGGGTTAAAGGAATCAAGGGATATGGGGAAAAAGCAGGAACGAGGTACTGATTTTAAATGATCAGCCATGATCATATTGAATGGCGGTGCTGGCTCGAAGGGCCGAATGGCCTACTCCTGTACCTATTTTTAAATGATCTGTTTCTAATATGTTAGAACTAAGCCAAAGCTTGTAACTCTACAGCTCTGGTTATAAATCCTGAGAGTACAGCAATACCATTCTTGGCTCCATTATCAGTGATACTTGGAGTTCTTTGGACGGTAATAGTACAATCTTAAACGTAAATCCTAATTATAGTGAACTTTACTTTTTATAATTTACTGATGACTAAGTGTTGGAGGCAGTAACTAACTTATTTAAATTGGACAGAATAACCTTGATAGTTTTCTTCCCAACAGGTGGGCGTCATTGTTGCAATACCCTGGATAAGAGGTGTGGTTAAATATGGAACATGTGGTCAACACCAGTGCTGGCATTGTTCCACTACCTTTTGGCATTCCATTGTGTCCAAATGAAGCTTGGGTACTTTGGCATTTCTTGTGAAAGATGCTTGCAAAATCTTTGGGTTCCAAAGATATCCCAGCCCATGTCATTCTTGTGGATGTGAATGTTCTCGGAGCTGTCTCCTTACATTAGTTATTCATCACAACACATGGTGGGACTGCACAGCTTTGAAGCGATCCGTAAATTGTGGGATTGTATTGATCTCTCTTGGTGTGGTGGAGGAATATAATTTGGTTGCAGCTGGCTTTGTAAATGCCCAAGATCTGTTTTGAGTCTATTACATTAGACACAGTGATGGTGCCACACAACCCAATGGGCAGTCTCTGATGGCAAGGTCAGACTTGCAGGGCTCTGTCGTGGTAACACACAATTTTTATTCTGTGAAGGACAGGTAAATGCATGTGTAGCTGGTAATTTGAATGCAAGGTCAAGGGGTTCTATTTCCTTACCATCTGCTATGTACTCTAATTGATCTTTGCAACTGTCCAGTCCATCAAGGATACTGACCTCCACCATCGAAGTGATCTATACGAGGCGCTGCCTCAAAAAGGCTACCAACATCTTCAAGGACCTAAACCACCCTGGCCATGCTTTCATTGCACCCCTGCCACTGGGAAGAAGATATAGGAGCCTGAAAACTGTGACCTCCAGGCTCAGGAACAGCTTCTTCCCAACAACTATCAACCTATTAACCGATTATTTCCATCCTATAGCATTGTGGATTGCCTTTACCAGATGAACTGTAATGGCTCAAGAGCATGGTTCACCACCATCTCAACGGCCATTATGGAAGCTCAAAAATGCTGGCTATGCCAGCAATGCCCAAATGCTGAAAAAAATTATATTAAAAAAATATATATCTTTCCCTAAAACAACTTTTATGAATCTAACCCTCTCTTATTAATTTGATTTTGAAGTTGTGATTTGAGTGTTGATATCTTGTCTATTTATCCTTTTTTTTTTTTTAAAGATCCTTGATGAGATTGAGGAGCATGGTATTAGGATTTACCACCTCCCAGATGCCGAATCTGATGAAGATGAGGATTTTAAGGAGCAGACTCGAGTCCTTAAGGTACATAAAAGCAGTAATTTTTACAGATTATGCTGGATGGGTAATTATAGTCTTGGTTACTTTACATCTGATACATTTTGGAAGCATTTAGATAACTTTCACTTGAAAATTATGGCTGCTGTCCACTCAAATAGATATAGCTCCTTATTTGTTTTTTTTTTTGTTTAGTCTAGGTTAATCCTAGGCTGTTTAAGGCCAAATTGCATTATGCTGGTGTTGCTTTATATTGGCACTGAAGTTACATGTTATAAATTCATAGTCAAGATAGATCAAACTATGAACCAAAGCAGTTTCTGCATTCACCAGAGTTTTGAACTTTCAAATGAAATGGAAGTTATATATTTTTTCTTTTGGCCAAATATTTTCACAAGAGTCTTTGGCGCCTCCTTTTGTTCTATTCATTATTTGAGCTGTGTCATCTGCCATTGCTAGTTGGAAGTTTAGTTTATTATAGTCAGGTGTACTACAGTGCAAAGCTGGAATTGAGACTTGTACGTACTCTACTGTGATAATTAGGACTGGTGCATTTGATCTCTACTGCTTCCAAAGTCATCAAACAATGAAAAATAAAATAAGTGCTGGAAATACTCAGCACATTGGGCAGCATTTATGGAGAGATAAAATGTTTCATATCAATGAACCTTAATTAGGACTGATGAGGGGTTAGGTACTACCTACAGGAAGAGACTACATAATGATCTGAGAAATACAGGCATAATTAGAACACTGGATGTGATGGGTAAATGGTCGATTGGTGGATTATCATTAAATTAATTGATGATGAAAGGCAGCAATATGCCAGTAAGAAAGATGAAATATTGTTCCTTGGAACAGTATGGAAAGAATATATTTTGGGCAGTAAAAGGAGAGGTGAAAAATATACTGCAGTTGTATGGAGATTTACTGTGGGAAGGGGGTGGAGAAGGAAGAATGAATTGAAGCATCCTGGAGGAGTGGTGGTGAAAGGGGAGAGAAGTGAGGACTGGATAGGACAAAGCGAATGTCTGAGCGAGAGCTTTCCACGATCATTATCAAATTCTGCATCTTCAAGCATCTCTACATCAGAACTTGAGATTTGTGCCATAAGTCATCCATCCGTAATATTAGTTCAGTTTTTCTCAGTCCATTAGCTGATGGGCATGTCCCACAGCCCATTATTTGCAATACATTACACCTTGTATTATCACAGATAATCACAGTACTGTATCACAGATGTGGGCAAAGTTTAATGAATCTTATGTGAAAGCAAGGACACTAGTTCATTATGTTTGCTGTATGTTTAGTCTTTGAGTAACTAATCTCAGTAGTTTGTGCAAAACACAAACTTCTGGTGAAACACTGTGGGATTGGCAGCATCTGTGGAGGGATTGGACAGACAATATTTTGGAGCAGGACCCTTCGGACTGATAGGAGAAAGCTGAAAAATAAATGGGGGTGAGACAAAGTCTGGCAAGTGATTGGTGGATGCAGGTGAGGGGAGTTTGTTTGGCAAATAGGCGGAGTAAGTGACAACGGCCTGAGATGAAAAGGAGGCGAAACGGCAGAGAAGAGGAGTGAAATGTAAACCCACAAGTCATAACTTCTTTCCCCAATCCCTTTCTGGTTTCTGTAGAGAATCTCACCACCAGTCACATCTTCCCCTTCCACTTTCCATAGAGCCATCTTCAACATGATCCCACCGCCCTCTTCCCCTTCCACTCATATCCCTCCCTCTAGCTCTACATTTCACTACACTTCTTTCCTCATTTGACACCCTCCAACTCTAGGCTTTGCCATCACCCTCTACCAACCGCCTCCTCACCTGTATCCACCGGTCACGTGCTAGGCTTTGTCCCATCCCCCTCTCCTTCCCTGTTTCTTCACCCACCCCACCCCCCCCTATGCTCCTATAATTCTGAAGGAGAGTCCTGAACTGAAACGCTGCTGAGTTCCTCCAGCACTTTGTATTTTACTCAAGATTCCAGCATCTGCAGTTTTCTGTGTCTATTATACAAGGAACAGTTAATGTCTGGGTTAATACCTGATCTTCAAGATTTTCTCACTATAAGTTGCACATTTTTTTACATTATATGTCTAGTCCAAAGCTACACTTTTAATCTATATTTTGGAGGTGAAAGCTGTGGAAAGGTGTTTTTTTTTGGGGGGGGTTTTGAGTCGGCCATTGTCAGCGGCACTAATCTTGGACTGGTATATTGTGTTTTTGTGAATTTAGACCAGTATCCCTTTTGCTGTTGTGGGATCAAATCAGTTGATTGAGGCAAAAGGTAAAAAAGTCCGAGGGCGTTTGTATCCATGGGGAGTGGTGGAAGTGGAGAATCCTGAGCACAATGACTTCCTGAAGCTGAGAACCATGTTAATGTAAGTGTCTTGTTTGCTTGCACCATAAAAATATTGATCCTTGCATCAAAATCAGATATTGAAAATGTAAACAGACTGCTATTAAATGCCAGTTTTAAATGTGTTCATATATTTCTGCGCAAAACTGAGAGATTTGCCCCTTAAGTGAATTTGATTGTTTGTGTGAAACATATTCCTATGTGTTATTGTATATGAGAGTAGCAATCAAGAAATAAAAGCAGGCCGTCTTGTAAAAAAAAAAATATTATTCCATCTTTCTACTATAGTTAACCATCTGTGTTGTCTAAAGTGAAGTATTCAGCATTTGTCATTATCATATAACATGACCATTATCATTGGTCATTATCATATAACATGTCCTGCAGCTTATCATACAGCACAGAAACAGGCCCCTAGGCACAACTTGCCCATACCTGACCAATATGCCCAATCTGTTAGTGCTGCCTGCCTTTAGCCCATATCCCTCCAAACATTTCCTGTCCAAATGTTTTTTAAATGTTGTTCTAGTACCTACATCAACTAACTTCTCTGGCAGCTTGTTCCATATACCCTGTGGAAAATGTTGCCCCTTGGCCTCCTATTACATTTTTCACCTTAAACTGATTTCCTCTCATACTTGATTCTTTAGCTCTGGGGAAAAAAACTGTGCTATCTATTCCCCTCATGATTTTGTACACCTCGCCAACGTCATGTACAATAGCATCCCAACTTATATATTCAATAAATACCCTGACTGATGAAAGCCAATGTACCAAAAGCTGGCTTGACCACCCCATTCTACCTGTGATGCCGCTTTCAGAGATCTATGTACCTGATCCCTTGGCTTTGTAACACTCTCAGAACCCTGCCATTGACTTCCCAAAAATGGTACACCAAGCATTTATCTGCATTAAACTCCATTAACCATTCTTCAGCCCACTTGCCCAGCTGAAATGCTACACTTGTCGCTTTACCTCGCCACTTCACTCCATCCAAGCACCCAAGCAGTCTTTCCAGGTGCGGCAGAGGTTCATCTGCACCTCCTCCAACCTAATTTATTGCATCTGCTGCTCTAGGTGTCAGCTGCTCTACATCGGTGAGATCAAGCGTAGGCTTGGTGATCGCTTCACCCAACACCTCCGCTCAGTTCACAATAACCAACCTGATCTCCCGATGGCTCAGCACATCAACTCCCCCTCCCATTCCAAACCCAACCTTTCTGTCCTGGGCCTCCTCCATGGCCAGAGTGAGGCCCACCGTAAATTGGAGGAGCAGCAGCTCATATTTCGCTTGGGTAGTTTCCTCCCCAGCGGTATGAACATTGACTTCTCCAATTTTAGGTAGTCCCTGCTTTATCCTTCTTTCCACTCCCCTTCCCAGCTCTCCCACAGAAACTGTCTCTGCCCCTTCCTTTCTTCTGATCGCCCCCCACATCAGTCTGAAGAAGAGCCTTGACCCGAAACGTTGCCCATTTCCTTTGCTCCACAGATGCTGCCTCACCCGCTGAGTTTCTCGAACATTTTTGTCTGCCCAGCTGATAAGGTCTTTGTGTAATTTTTGATAACCATCTTTGTTATTTATGATACCACCCACTTTAGTAGCATCTGCAAAATGACTAATCATGCCTTGTACATTCTCAGCCAAATCTAGATACGCATTAGCCATCAACCACCCATCTACACTCGTCCTATTTTATTTTCCACACGGTCCCATCAACTTCCCTCAGATTCTATCATTTGTCTACAGACTAGGAGCAATAAACAATGGCCAATTAACCTACCAACCTACATGTGATTGAGTTGTCTGAAACCAGAGCACCTGAAGGAGCACATGATCACAGGAGGAATTCTAAATTCCACATGGACAGCATTTGAGATCGGGATCAAAGCCGGCTTGCTGCAGCTTGAATAGTTGTGCCACTGTCCATCCTTGGTCTTGAATCTAAATATTTCTTAAGTCTGTGCCTCAAAACGACAAAAGGTGCATTTGCTTTATGCAGCTGCTAGCTTCAGCCTGGGTTATCTCAAAGCCTCATCATGGTTTCATGGTGTACATTTGATAGGTGTCAACAATTACTTGCAACTACTCAAAACTGGGGTTAAGGTGTGATATTAAAAGAAAATGTTGTTACAGGTCCTTGTAGTTGAACTCTAATGTAATTCTGTTTCTCCCATTTGGAATTTAGTAGATATATATTTAAATGTGGATTCAGATCCTTGGTACTGGTCAGTTTAAAAGGGGAGTTAACTTTTGTTTCACAAAATATTGTATTAATTTTCTCACTTGTCCTTGAATTGTCTAGAACACACATGCAGGATCTTCAGGAGGTGACCCAGGATCTTCACTATGAAAACTTCCGCTCCGAGCGTCTCAAGCAGGGCGGCAGGTTGTCCTCACATGGTTACATTCTCCCTCTGTCTCCTTCGTACGTACCTGTCATCTATCTCTTGACCGTCTCACCCTCAGAAAACATTAACAGAAGCATCTGGTATACCACAACCTGTCCCCAGTTTTTGAAGGGAGGGAATGCAGATAACGTGCAATAGACTGATCCTGGAAGTCCTCTTCAATAAATCAATCAATCAATCAATAAATTCCTCACATTGGCCCAATTCATTCATGTAGAAGGATGTTTGGGCGGAAGCTATGATTATAATCTTTAATTGCAATATATCAATTTGGTATGGAGCAGTCCAGAATCGAGCAAATTTATCTGATCAGTAACGTAGCTTTGGAACAAAGACTGACCACTATCTTTTGAAAATATGTATCTGTCCCTCTTCACTGTGTTATACTGAATTAGAAAACAGAATGCTGCCTCCTTGCAACATGAATTAAGTGTTTGCAAAATAAATATACTGCGCTCTTGAAAGGTCAGGTAAGGAATGTGAAACGGGGTTGACATCTCAGGCTGGTAAACCTCCATTGGAATTTTAAGTTGTGATGAAAGGTAATCAATCTGAGGTGTTAACTCTTGTATTCTCCATTGTTGCTCCCTGACTTGCTAAATGTTCCTGGAAATTTATATTTTTATAGGCAGCTTACTAACACCCTGCCTTTGCCCCAGTATGGATAACTCAATATGACACCAAGTAATAAAGCAAAAAATATGAATTAGGCAGCTACTTGTAAAGCTACTTCAGTGGATGATAATCCTAATAGCCCATCCTCATTTAAAATGGAGGCTAATGCGTGGCTTGGAAGCTGTTGTTGGTCATGTGGAACTCTCTTTCATCATCCTATTTGCCTATTGCACAACTCGTGTAAAAAAAACATGATTGCATGTTGTATAGAGGACCATGGGGCTCCTCCTAACAGCAGTATTGAGGCGCATTAAATATGAATGCATGGATTTGAATTCCAACAAAAAATTAGATTTTAAAGAAATCACTTCCTGGGTGATTCTGGGAATTGGGAGGTTGTAGCACACATTGGTGAAAGGTTGTGGTATCCAGCTAAAAATTGGTGAAATCCTGAGGAGTTGGGAAGGGCCTTTCCTTTTTATTTGCTTCTTAATTTCTTTAAAGAAAATCTCTTGGGAGATGTGCCAGATTTGGGAACCAATCGGACAAAACTTCCGAGAGAATATTAACCAATTCTATGTTTCATGAATTGGATCTTGCACCTCAACCCAGATTAAATCGATATAAATGTTTTAAATTCTTAATGTTATTTTCATATAATGTTTTAATGTTTATCCTTTCCCCATCTTGAGCAGCACAGTTCCTGAAGTGAAGGTTCTTTGATTTGGTAGGAATAATTTTAAAATTCCATTGAGCTCCAAGTATGTCCAAATTTGCATTTTTTTAAAAATAAAAAAAGCACCTTTAGCTTATACAGAACACACTTGTAATACTTTGTTTCTAGGGACAGGCAAGAGGAACATTACAGCAAGTGTAATTACTGATCACATAAAAAATACTGCCATCGACCAAAAAACCATAGAGATATGTAGAAGAACCAGGGGCCCTTTGAGTGTATGACCATGGATCCTTGAAGATCTTGATGAGTTAGGAGGTTAAAAATGGTATACAACGTACTTTCCTTTATTTGCTGGCACTTGGAATATAACAGTCTTTGCTGGATCTATACACTGGACTCATCTGCAATTTGAGTGTTATGTATAATTTTAATTGCACATTATATTAAAGGTGTGAGGGTGGGTGGAAAGAATGGGAAAGCAGAGGAGATTTGAGTGTGTTGTTGGTATTGGAAAATTTTGAGTGAAATTTGGATTGGGCTTTGAACAGAAAAGGCTGAAGGGAAATGTAATGACCGGGTATGGAGTAAATAGGATGGGGAAAGGGGTGTTAGAAGAAGGGTCATGAACCAATGAAAGTAATTGCTCTTTGTATTGGAAGGATACAAAAAAAAATCTTTCTCCCAGAGGGTGGTGGTAGTCTGGAACTGTCTGTAGGGGTGGTTTAGGTTGTAAATAATCCACAAAGTTGTTGTGCTTCTAATTGGATACAATCCATTTTCAGCAGCAGCTCTTGTCCACTGGGAGGATGAGAATGAGGAAGGATCTGGTGGAGGTTTCCTGTGGCTGTAGTTGGCATGATTAATGTTTCCCCATTCTTGGCTTTGCCGCAATTGTCATACCAGAGGTTCCTGGGCATGTCCTCCACTTCCTAGTCATAAATATTGAGGTTGAGAATTTGTGACCAAATTTTCTCTTTGCTTTAATTTGGAACTTCATCGATATTGTCTTCCTAGAGGCCTTGCTGTTTTTCAATGTCACCTGCTGCCCTTGATTTGTCATTCAGTCGGATGACACCAAGTTAGAGTTGGATAATTTGCTGTTGGGTGAAGTCAATGACAGTCACTATTGTTCTTCAAAATGCTTCTTCCAGCAGGCACTGACTGCTAAGTTTACCTCCATTCTTGGTTCTCAGTGGAGTGGGGCCTTGTGGTGTTTAAGCCATGAATGGCTGACTGCACTGAAGAATTTGCATATGCCATGGTTATCAGCGAGTTGCTAGATATCCTATGATCTCCACCCATCATACACTGTAGCATATGAAGGAATGGGAAAAATAAGGTCCTGTATAAACCTGCCCCCACTGTAATATAACTCTCTGATAATAAAATCTCATGCTGGCTCTTGAAAACTTTCTGTACTTTCTCCATTTTCGAGAACCATTTCTGCAATGAAATTCATTATGGCTTTCAGTGCCATAATGAATCCAAGGGCCATCTGAGGAAAAAGTGTTTCAAAACCAAAATCTTCAATCTGGTACAAAGCTCGCCAACGAAGCTCTTGTATGCTTCTGAGACATGAACTAACAGACATGAAGCTATCGGTACCAAAGCGTTGGAGAGAGAATTGATTCTGCAATAAACTCAATTTCCTTTAACAGGATACGAAAACCAACCTTGGCATCCTCTCCCAGCCTAATATCCTCGCACCACACCCATAATTGCACTCAATGAGCTCTGATAGAGACTCCATGCTTTTTTGTGTACCTGACATCAGACCCTGCAACACACACCTGCTATTATAAGTTCTGTCACAGCAAGAAGAGGAGACTATTGAAGAATATTCTCCAAAAGCTTCCAGAAAAGCCAATTCCTGCTCCACAACCATTCAATGAAAATGCAGTGTTCAGGGAAACTATTTGTCAGGAACATAGTGTAAATGCAGACGGACACCACTTCCCAAAGTGGTGTCTCTCTCGCTCCCTATCAGTCAAGTATCCCTGGCTCACCTGTGATTGAATTTGTTTCCCTCATTGATCTCATTAGTCATCTTAGAACCACAACTGAATTAAAAGTAAGTAATTGTCAATTCTGATGGTCTGCCTATAAAGAAAGTCAAGGCAAAAAGTACTTGATGTATATTTGAAGAGCCATGACCTGCACTTAGTCCTTGGGCACGATGAATGTAAGATTACGTTAGATGGCTTTCTTTGCTGCAAAGGATGTGATTCTTGTGTACATCCATAATATTTGTGATTTGGTGTGACATATCTTGTGATCAATTGCTAAAAGTTTCATACTGTGAAAAGAGAATTATCTCATACTAACTGCTCAGCCACTGTTTCACCCTTTCAATCTGATGTCATGTTGATTCTACAACAGGTTGTTGTTTTTTGGCAATTGGAAGCAGGCAAAGCTCATTTGTCAGTGTAGTCTGAAGATTTACAAAATTTTCCAATATTTTGGGGCATTTATGGGTCGCATTCCACCGGATCAGTTGTCAGGCATCTAATATGTATATGTGATTGGGCAGGTTAGATAAAAACCCATCAGTGGATAACTTGATATCAATATTCAGTATTAAGAAGCATAGCAACAGCCATTTAATTCAGTTTGCTTGTGTCTGGATTGGTGTTGACGACACCATAGCTGTCAATTCTAACTCTGTTTCCCTGCCCCTGTAGTTCAGTACTTTTAAATGTTGTGGATGGTTTAGTTTGTGGTCTAGTCCAGTTATAATATCACTTTAAAATTTTTGTTTACCCCACAATAACCCAAAAGGCACTGTGGTAATACTGCTGTGGACTGGCCTACAAGCCGTGTGCCCTTCAAACAAAGAAATAAAGCAGTGTGTTCTATTCGTGAATGTGGTTCCCCATGCTCCGAAGAAAGCTCCCCAGGGAAATGTAACTATACCCCAATCTAGTTTTGCTGTACCCATTGGATTATATAATGATTGAAACTTAATGTACTTTTATTAATTTGACTATGTAAATATCTAATGTTTAAATAATAGACATTAGCAAGGAATGATAAATAGTCTTATTGCGCTGGAAAAAGAAACAGTCTGACAGGATGGGATTCACGTTCTCACTATTTTCCTATACTCTATGTTCACACCTTTTTTTCATTTTCCTGCTTTAATGGTTATTAATTTGTTTCTCATTTTATTCAGGGTTTGTGACTTGGTCATTCGATCAGTGCATTTGGAGTTGCAATAGAGAGCTGATTTGTGGGATATCTCCACATCACTATTTGAGCAGGATATTTCAGTAGATGATGTTTAAGAGACAGTGTGGGAGGTTTGTCCTAATGCCAGCAGAATTGAATTGGTTCTCTAATTCTGGTAATAACAACTAAATATTGTTCTAGTTAGCTTGTTGAAGATGCTGTTACCTGGTGCGAATATTGAAATGACTGCTGGCTTGTAAAGGTTAACATTGAATAACACAGAAAGGAGGCTCAATAATTCTCTAAAAGGGGCCATTGTGGGAACAGGTTTTGTGGAGTTCCACTTCTTATTGGCGAGTAGTAATTTGAGGATAAGTTTAAACTATCAGGACTAGGTAGTGATCCAGAGGAAGGAAGATGATATGAAATGTATCTGTGTTTAAAACTGTGCTGTTTATCAGGAAAGGGGAAGAACCACCACAGGATAAGGACCAGATCCTTCTGGAAAAAGAAGCTGAGGTAGGTTTTTGCAACCAGGTAGAAAATGTAGTTTCCTCTTTGTATAAAACATCTATTTCTCTTTGTGTTGATCATGTTAACAGTTCTAACGAATCACACAGTGATGTCATCAAGGAAGCTGAGTAGCATTGGAACATGTTAAAGTCACTGGTTAACTTTAAAAATAAATCCTGATCAAGCTTGTGCACATTAGTGCTATGATGTCTCTAATCAATTGGTGGTGATTACAGTTGATATGAATAAGCCAGATCATATTAGGGTTGGACCTGCTGTCCAGAATTGCTGCTTACAGTGCCTCCACTCTGGGTGCATATGCAGAGCCCTTCTCACAATTCCTAGGCAGCCACCCTCCTGTCCAAGGGCAATGTCTAGAACTGAGCCAGAGGGGACAAATTGCAACATTGCTTTCAAAGTGCCCCAACAGGCTTTAAAGATTTAAAGATTTATTTAAAAACACAAACTCTAATTAAAAATGTTAAATGAAAGAAAAGTATTCAAGAGCTTGTAATTCACTTCCTAACCCTCAGGAATAGAATTCCAAAAACCTGAAGATTCTGGAAATATGGGGGGGAAAAAACAGAAAATGCTGCAAATTCTCTGCAGTTCTAGCAGCGTCAGTGGAATGAGAAAGTTAATATTTCGAGACACTTTGCCAGAAGGGATTAAAATCTCTATTGAAATCATTAGGATCCGGAGCCGGCCCCAAGTCTGGCTGCCTGTTCACGATAAGTCTAAATCTCTGCATGAAGTGTAGAGGTCCTGGACTAATGGCTGAGCACTAATGTTTCCCTTCAGAAATAATAGCAAGAGCCAGACTGACATGACTTTGTCAACACCATAGTGTTCGATTACTATCATCTCACTGACCACATGGATATTATATGGAAAATGTGCATTTTGGAAACTGCCACGTTTTCACTGAAGTGACAACATATTTTCTTCTCTCTCTAAGTTACGTCGCATGCAACAGATGATTGCCCAGATGCAGGCTCAAATGCAAATGCAAATGCAGAAACCAGGTGGAGACGGAGACCCCAGTCAGCATGTCTAAATTGGAGAGTGAGTAAGCAAAACCCTTGAGTTGATGTGGAAGATTAACCGTAGTGTAGTACATGCCGTAAATGTGTTTTGCCAATGAATGGCACGGTAATCTGGAAATGAAATTGCAACTCTCAATGAAGCTTGGCTGAGGACGAGAGTTAAAAAAAAAACACCAATAGTTCTGAACTTGTGGTTGTGTGGATGGGATGGTAATCCTTGGAGGGAAATGTCTGCAGACATGGGGTAACATTGTAATTATTAAAGAATAAAGAGATGTGTGAATTGAATAGCAATTTTTAAGGAAATAATGGCGAGTTGGATATTTTTTGGTAACCCCTTAAAGCCACGTGTAATTTGGAATCTTATTTCCATACCCGTCAGATGTTTTGGAAAAGGTGAAGTCGGGATTCTCGCTTTAGAAAATATTTCTGTATTAGGAGTCTTGGGTTGGTGATGCTGGTGGTGAAGAGTAATGGGACAAGTCATAGAAAATAGGTGCAGGAGTAGGTCATTCGGCCCTTTGAGCCTGCACTGCCATTCAATATGATCATGGCTGATCATCGAGAATCAGTACCCTGTTCCTGCTTTCTCCCCATATCCCTTAATTCCATTAGGCCTAAGAGCTATATCCAACTCTCTTGACAGTCGCAACAGATGGCAATGATAAAAATAAATAATATGCAAAGATTGAAAGTGTTGCCATTGATTTAAGCCACTAATTTGGTTCTAAACTGCTGGACTAGTGAGGAAATAAGACAAAGGCTCAGAGTCTTCCAGAATGTTAGTATCAATGGGTTTTGAAAATTGGTGGCGAATTTCTGGGGATTGATTAAAGGGAAAGTACCACTAGAGAGAGATTAGTGTCTTCTGTTGCTAAATTTAAGCAAGGGCCAGTAATTGGACCAATCATCTCCCAAGTCTGCAAGGGCTTGGTGGAGAACATGGAGATTACATTTTTTTCCTGGCTGAACATTATGGAACCCAGGGTAACACCCGCAGCCATTCACAAAATGTTCACACAATTATGAATCTTTGGAATTCTGTGTCATGAAGGGCTGTGGAGGCTCGATCACTGATCTAATTCAAATCATGTCTGAAGAAGGGTCTCGACCCGAAACTTCGCCTATTTCCTTCGCTCCATAGATGCTGCCTCACCCGCTGAGTTTCTCCAGCATTTTTGTCGACCCAATTCAAATCAGAAGTCAGTAGATCTCTAGACTATAAGGGAATGTAGATATATGGGATAGGCCAGGAGAATTGGGATGAGGTAGAAGATCAGCCATAAACAGGTGGTTTATACCTTTTCCTAAGTGGGTTGAATTAGTCCTATGAATGTGTACCGTTTTTAAAAGTGCACTTTTATCATGTTGCAGGCAAAAATTGAAGAATTCCACAGCCCTGAAGCAGTGGTGAAGGAGGATTTGAAGTATAGAAAATGTGGTCTTGGCAGCCTGTGTTGACAGCTGATTTTTAATACTTAGTTCACATTGCAGTGTTGTAATCTTATGCCTGCAATTTATTTGAAGTTACTTTCACATTTTATTATATATTGCAATAATTTTGCATTGTTCACATTTTAAAATAATTTTCTACCAATGTATCTTTTATAAAGTTATAGCTTTCGACAACTTGGTAAAAGTATCTGCAACACTGGTTAAGGGTGTAAAAGCCACTAGTATTGGGAAAGGTTTGACTATGAAGAAATTCTAACCAATTCTGTTAAGTATTAGCTGCCTTAATAAATTTGGAGGACTTGGTCCAAGATTTGATTCCAAATGAGGGTACAAAGGTAGATGCTAGTTGTGTCAAAATTGGTTGAAATCTTCACTGTTGAACTGGTCATGCCTAATTCATTTTTTTCTTACTTAAGATTCCAACATTTGCTGTTTCTTACCTCCAGCATTGTCATTGTATTGTCAGTGCAGTCACTATTTAATACCCTTCTCATTCTATGTGGGAACTATACACTTCTGATCTAGTTGTGCAGCATAGCTTCAAACATTTCACATTCAACCCTATTATATTAAAAATCTGTCCATGATATATTTAGAAACCGTTACCTGAATTGTTTTTATGATGCAGTCTTTTAAAAGTTCAAGTACACTTATTGGATTGGGCATGGCCATCATTTCCCACTATAGAATGACTCTTGCTAATGAGGTGTATGAGAGAATATCTTCACAAAATAAGTCGTGTGTTGCTTGATCCTACCTGCACCCTAAGCAGTTGTGGGATGATCATCATTGTCAGATAAAGACGATATTGGTTAGTATCGAAACCTCAGACTTCGGTGGTCTTTTCTACTTTTCAATGAGAAATTGTTACTAAATTTAAATAAATTTGCTAGCATTTAAAAATGAGATGAGTGCACATTTGTTCAATTATAATTCTGTGTGTGCCTGCAGGTACGCTGTTGAATGTGTATTTGAATGTGTTCAAAAATCTGTTGTCTAGAAATCTGAAGCTTCAAATAGATTGCTGCCTGTCTGAGTGACTACAGTGTTTAGCAGATGAAGGGTTTTTGTTAATGCCTGTTTTAGTATTGCCTCCTGTATGCCAGGACATTCATGAGTTTTAGTAAATGGCTGTGCCAATTGAAGTTTGCAGGAAATATGTTTTAATCTTTAAAAAGTGTCACCTGATTATTTGCATTGATGTATATTGGGGATCGGGGAAGCTGGTGGGGGGTTTTCAGCTTTGGTGAATGGAAGGATTAAATCCATATTTCCATGAATGTGCATACTTTGTTGCTAACTTCCAGCTTGTTGAAATTTGCATTACGAAAATAATATTTGGCATTTAATGCCCATACATGGGAAGAAAATTTCAGGTGATTCTATTCTGTGCATCATCCTGTAAATTTAGGATACTTTGGGTGCCTGTTCAGGTTACTTATCAGTTGTTATGACGGTTTCTTGACTACCTTTTTAAAGCGTTGATTTCCAGATCTCTTATTTTAATTACATTTTTTTCCCCTTTTAATCCAGCAATTAAAATATATTCAGTAAGGCGTATGTCCCTACGATAAATAAATTCTATACCCTTTGAGTGCATGATCAGATCTCTAAAAAATGACTAAGCAAATCAAAAAGATATAAACTGTAACATTCTTTAAAAAGTAGTACTTTAACTCCACAAACATACTTGAAGATGTAATTCCAAATGTGTAGTCTAAACGGTTTATTAAAATTTACTTTTACACTAATGTCATCCATTTCGTTTAACCAGCAATGTACATAGCTGTTTGAAAACGGAAGTGTATTGTAACTGGAATGACAACAAAATGCTAGAAACATTCAGTAGCTCAAGCAGCACTATGGAAAGAGAAATAGTCAACAGCTCACAGATCTGAAATGCTATGGAATGCTAGGTCCTGTACCTGAATGTGTAAATGGACCTGTTACAAAAAAGAGGTATTGTGAACCAGGCATTCCGACAGTGAATTTGTTCAGATTAGTAGTTTGATATATATGATTCTCCTGCCAATCCATGATGTAGCACGTTAACTGTGAATTTGATAAGATGCTCTCCGTGATAGTACACAAATCATATTAATGAGCAGAGGAAAGTGTAATTTGCCACAGCTAATGACTTCCCTCTTAGATGGCACGGAATTGTGAACTAATATACTGATGAGATCTAGAAACACAATTGTTTTGTATTTTGTTATTTTCGTATTTGAAAAGTATTAACTTGGTGTAGAGGTGGCATTAATCACATCTCAATATGTCGTTCTGATATCACTCTCCAAATAGCAACCAGTTTATACACTCTTCCCAATTAACAGATTGTCATGTTTTATATTGAAACTTTTGATGTGCATTTGTGTGGCCTTAAAGCCTACATCTTTTAGGTGCCAATAATTGATTTTAAATTTGTGTAACAGGATAAGCCTTCATACCTGTCACCTGGCTCTTATTATACTATTGCTTTTGCCTTTAATTAAAACAATTCCTTGTTATATACTTGTGTACAGACAACCCACCCATTACACAGGAGAGGGGTTCGGGTTCCCAGAAAACGGTTCATGTTGCGATTTTTCCATAACTCAAAGCTGTCTCATACACAAATGCGTCAAGAAATGAAAGTTGAAAAAAGTTTTTTGAAAATTCTATAAAAACTAATTCTATTCTGTATCTCAATTTTTTGGGTGGAAATGTGTCAATTCTGTAAGCTACTCCTTGAATGGCTGTAACACTGGAGTCGTCTGTATTGGCTAAATATTAGTTAGATAGTAAATAAGTTTGGGGAATGGCCAGGGAACAATCTTTCTATAGTGTGAAGGCAATTCATGTAAATGGAGTAAAGAGTTTGGAGAATGCATTTTCCGACAACTTTTTTTTGTACTTTACATGTTGATGTATTTGTGATTCATTTGCAAAGCTTTTATACTGCCAAAATATTGATGAGACTGTTACTTCTGTTTTTAAAATGTTAGATTTCAACTATTTCAGAACTGTTAACCATTTCAGTATTACCCAGTTACCATGTTTAAATTCTGGAATGTTCAGTGATCCAGGATTCTCTCGACTGTACTCAGACCTGTGGATCACCAAATCTATTGTTGTAATGAAAGATGAAACAGCAATAATAAAACATAACCTTGCTTAACTGCTCAGTAGTAACAATTTTATTTATTTTTAATTACGTCCTTCAACGAAGTGCTACAATAAACACTGTAGACCAAGCTGACTTTTTTCTTGTATGTTGCATATTGTGGGTGAAATAATTAGGACAAATTAATATTCCCATGGTGACTTAGAGAAAAGATCCAAGTTTATTTACATCCAATCTGTTCAAGTTTTAGATTGTGTACAAAATATGTCTATTCCCTTCTGCAGAGAACTTTGTAGCACCACATAGATCAACTCTTGCCTACCTTTCATCGCAACATCCCTTTGCCAGTTAAATCAATTTCCTTGGATAGAAATTCTTGTTCCCTTGTATTCCATTGTGTGATGGTTCCTGGGAACCAGGTCAGAGTTTGTTGATGAATTTAGTATGCTCGCTGTTCATGCAAGTTTTCCAATTTCTATGGAATTGTCACAAGTTGCTGTTCACCTCGATGTTTTCATATCATATGAGTTTGAAACATTAGTTAAAACTTAAATGGATAGGAGAATGTAGCTTCCATGTGCTAAATGCGTGCTTAAGCTATTAAGGTATCTCAACTTAAGTGGCAAATAGTCCTGTGTTTTCCGACTTCATATTTGAAATCCACAGAAAAAGTTAATCCATTACTTAATTTTTTTTCCAATCAACACATACTTTTAAATCCTCAAAAACATGTTTTTTCCCCAACCCAATTTGCAAGTTGCTATTTTCAGCCAGTACCTTGCAAATTGGAATCTGAAAGTAATTAAGCCATTAACTGATAGTTAGGATGGGCCTTATCTGGGAAATGGAGAAGGGATGGTGATCCAGGGAGGGACTTGCAATGAGTTGTTCAAAAATAGTGAATCAATGAAGAATGTAATAGATTTTCATTTTTTTGCTGAGAACCTGGTGAAGGTCAGTGGCGTTCTGTAATATGGGCATATTTCCACTTACTTCCTGGCCCAGCTGTTGGGAAAATCTATCCCATCTTTCTGGAAATGTTTTCACATGTACAGTATTCTGAAAATATCACAGTGAAAAATATTGCAGTTGTAAAAATATTGAAATTGCAAGCAACTTATACCAATAAAAACTGAATTTGGAAAAATGCAATGAAAGTCATTATAGATAAACATTGTTACACTTGTTCAACATATGGTACACATGACAACTCAAATCTTCATTCCAGAGCAGTAAGACCCATCAGCATAATGTACACAAAAAACACAATTACGTTTAAAGTGATAACATCATGCTTTGCTTGGATAGAATTCCATGTAAATTAATCGCACTGGTTGATCATTTGTTAATTTATTATGAGTCAAGTGTGAGTAGATAGCCACTAGATTATTCTAGTTTCAGGTGCACAATGGCAAATTCTTAATGAAAATCAAATCTCTCCCTCTTGCTCCTCTTCATCCCAGCCACATGACTCAATTTGTCCATCCTGAGGAAAGTCAACTTCCAGATCATAAACAAATTCTGGGTCATTGGGCTTTCTCCTGTTCTTTTCAAACAATTCATCCATTATTTTTTTCTTTTTTGCCAATTCATTGTCATCAAGTTTATTGAGATCTTCCTCTGGGTTAATGGGGTTTGTCCTCACAAATGCCTCCAAACTATTTTCAAGGCTTAGCCCATTCAGGCAGTCCTTCAGAAGCTGGTACAATTTCTGCAGTTGCTGTTGTGACACTCCATCGAGGTATAGCTGATGTCGAGGGTTATTCTTAATCTCTTCTGCAGCTCGACTGCAATCTATTGTGGAAATATTTTCAAAAGAAAAATGATATTAGATGTAATATTAATTTATTCATCTTCCATCATTAGACTCCCTTTCGAACTTTTTCTCGATTCAAATAAGAGTTTAAAATTATGCATCAAGGAAGAAAATCGGAGGTTATCCATTAGGCTTAAGGATAATGGAATGTCATTGTAGAGCCTACGAGATTTTGACAATTATTCAATCAGCCCTATTGTGCTACAGCTTTTGACCATCTCCTCGTATCTAAAGCAGCTCACTGCTGGAAGAATAGACATAAAAAGAAGGATTAACATGCTAATATACCAGGGCTGGTGCAACCAGCTTCAATAATCATGCAAAAGGGTCAACTCTTTCAAAGCTGACAATAGGCCAAACAGCTCCTTTTGTGACATTTCATTTTAGATTTCAGAGAAATCAGCTTCTATAGATCAATTACTTTTTCCTATCAGTCCTTCCTATAAATTACTCCAGGGCACGCATCAAATCTTTTGACAAGGCATTTTTCACACAGTTTGGATTTCCATCTACCAAGTTAAATAGGCAAAGCACACTGATCTCTGCCCTAATCCCTAATATTCTGCTTGCAAAGCTCTTTTACTCTGGTTACCAGTATTCATTATTACCTCAGTTAAAAAAAAAAAAGTTCATTTCTTCTGTACAACAAGGAAACAGATCATCTTATTTGTTGGCTGCAGATCATCATCATCATCATTCTTGCACCAATAAATTACTGTTCATTTAAACAAATACTTTATGCTGTTACGTTCATTCTTTATACCTTACATTGCCATAACGTACTCCTATAACTACCTACACAAGTGGAAAATGTGTAATTAACACTAGGTTAAATGTTTATTTTAATCACGGTATCCTCTCCAAGTTGGATTGTAAAATCTTTTTTTAAATCATCCAACAATATGTAGGTGGAGCAGGATTATTTTTTTTCACTTATGGTACAGGAGCCTAGGAGTGTTGGCAGAGCAAAGTGAAAGGCCAGTAAGAAAGCTTGTAATATACTTGGATTTGTAGGCAGGAGCAATCAATACAAAATTAATGTGTTAACTATTGTCTCGGAGTGATATGAGCCAGGTGCAAGCAAATGCAATATGCCTTGGATAGGGCATCTTGATCAACATGGACGAGTTGGGCCAAATGGAGCATTTCAGTGCTGTATGACTATTACATACACAATACTCCACAAAAATCTGCAGAACCACCTAATAATCATTTGAATCTCTCCACTCTTTCTATGATCTGCATTCACCAGGCTTGTTTGTACAGTGTTGAATGGGCCAGTTGTTATTAAACACAAATTAAATCCTCACCTGAAAATCTGGAAAAGTTTCGAATAGGTATGAGTCTTTGTCGAGTCTTCTTAGTATTTTCATCTTCATAGATTAAAACAATGGTGGGTGGTTTAAATTTAACACCACATTTCCTTGGAATATAGGTCATCTTGTTTCAGCTGCAAGACTAAAATTGTAGTCAATTCATCAGCAAGATGTGGGAATTAATGATATGACAATCAGTAATTCTCTGCATGTCTCTAGCTATCTTCAGAATCATTTTCCACTTTTTAAAATGATTGTTTATAATCCACGAGAAATCCTATTTGGGGGAAAAAACGTAAATTAAAATAATAGTTTCTTGCAAAATTTTAGAATACAGGTGTTGGTTGCAGTATTGAATACACAGATATTACACCTGAAATGACGTGCTTCAGTTTATTCAATGTGACCACATTGACGCTCTGGCTAAGAAAACGCATAAACATTTTTATTTTCTGTGACTTAGGAGTTGTCTATATCCGTTTTCATAAAAATTCTTAACATTTTAACATAATCTCTGTTTTCTGTATGGTCCTTGATTAATACTTGCTCCACTAGGCTAGCTCATTTTCCAGAATCAGGTCCATCAATGCCACCTTTTTTTTTTAATGTGCTGCTTCCCTCATTTTCTTTGCTTCTTTCCTTTGTATCTTGGAATATTTAGAATGCAATCCTCCTCATTTTCAGCCAGGTCTCCGTTCATGCCATGGGCAAGTGGGGTGAGGAATGTCTAATGATGTTGAATGCAGATAAGTGTGAGCCGTTGCATTTTGGAAAGTCAAACTAGCACAGGAACTTCACGGTGAATGTTAGGGCCCTGGGGAGTGTTGTAGAGATAGGGATTTAGAAGTAAAGGTACATAGTGCCCTGAGAGTGGCATCACACTCGGGTGGTCACGAAAACTTTGAGTACATTGACCTTCATCAGTCAGGGTATTGAGTAGAGAAGTTGGGACATTATGCTACAATTGTATGAGACTTGTGAAGTCACCTTGCTATAGGAAGGATATCTCTAAGCTGGAAAGAGTGCAGAGAATATTTACGAGGATGCTGCCAGAACCCAAAGGCCTGAGCTACAGGGAAATATTAGGCAGACTTGGACGTTATTCCTTGAAGCGTGGCTAAGGGTGATCTTTTGGAAAACATGAGGGGACATGATAGGGTAAATGCACAGAGTCTTTTACTCAGGGCAAGGGAATCGAGAACTAGAGGACCTTGGTGAGCGGAGCAAGACTTAATAGCTACTCGGAGGCAATTTATTCACACAGAGTCATCGGGTGGCACTGCGCGTGGCAGCCTCGCCAGCAGTTTGTCCGTCCTTTCGCCCTTTTTGTTATTATTAGTCTGTCTTAAAATATGTTTTTGGAGGTTTCTTAGTCTTTTTTTATGTGGGGGAGGTGGGAGAGGGGAAAGAGTTTCCCAGTCACTTCCTGGTCGAGGATGCATCTTTTCTCCGAGTCACATCTTCTCCCCCCCCCCCCCCCCCCCCGCGGTCTACCAACTGGATTGACGTTGTCTTTCCTGCCGGAGACCAGCCAGAGCTTCAGCAGTGGCGCAGCGCTGAATTCCATCGTGGAGTATCAATCAAAGGTATCAAAGGTATTTTACTAGTCACATTCACATACACCGAGGTGTAGTGAAGTGAAATGCTTTTTTCCATTTTGCAGTACACAAAAGAATACAGACATAACACCAATGAGAGTCTTAAACACAAAGAACATCCCCCCACAATGGCTCCCACCATGAGGGAAGGCACAAAGTTCAGTCCCCAACCCCAGTTCACCCATAGTCGGGCCTATTGAGGCCGCCACAGTTGCCTCTACGGAGGCCCGATGTTCCTGGCCGTTCTCGCCGGGTGGTGGTGCTCCGGCATCGGGAGAGTCCTCACAGCGGCTTGGGAACCCTGGAATGGCCGCCTCCGTACTGGAGGCCGCGGCTTCCGAAGCCGACAAGGCCGCGCTGGTTGGAGCTCCACAACTGGCGATCTCGTCGCGAGATCCCAGGCTCCCGGTGTAAAGTTCAGCGCCTGGGATCGCCGTGTTGAAGCTCCGGAGTGTTGGGCCTGCTGATTAACACCATGGAGCTGTGGTTTGCGGGTGGCGCAGACTCTAACATCGCGGAGGTCTGGGACCCCTTGCCGGGGGGGGGGGGGGTCGCCAGTCTTGAAGCTCCGCCCAGCTCGGTCTGTGGATTTCGGGAGCCGCGGTCTACAGTAGGAAGTGTCCAATTCGGAAACTCCAAGCTGCTGAGAGTGTTCTTCCATTCCGACGTCGGAACTCCGATCATCCAGGCGAGTGGGCCTGAACATCGGGCCGCTCTAGAGGCGACTGCGGAGGGCTCAAAGGCCCCGACCATGGGTGAACAAAGAGGAAGATGACTGAACTGTATTGCCTTCCCTCACTGTGGGAAATGTTGATGAGGATGATGTGTGGGGATGATGTTTATGTTAAACTCTATTGTGCATTATGTTCTTTTTATTCGTATGGCGGGTTGGTAACTCAAAGCTCAGTGTACCAATTGGTGCATATGACAATAAATGGAATTGAATGAGCTGCCAGAAGAGGTAGTTGATGCAGGTACTAGAACAGCATTTATAAGGTACTTGGGACTGGTACATGGATAAGAAAAGTTACGAGGGGTATGGGGCAAATGCAGTCAAATGGGACTAGCTTAGATGGGGCATCTTGGATGGCATAGACAAGTTGAGCTGAAGGGCCTGTTTCCGTGCTCTATGATTCCAACTGCAACTCATCGGCCATATTTCATTTGCTCCTTGCATTTACTTATATGCACACTAATCTTAAATGTTGTTCTCATAGTGTATGCTTATTTACATCTCTCATGTTTTGTTCCCAACTTCCTTTGCCCACAGCATAAATAAATGTTTCCATAAGCACAGTCGGTCCGCTCTATCATGGTTTCAATATCCCAGGAATCTGAAGTCCTCCCTTCCACATCATCTGTCCTACCATACTTATCGATCCTCCCATTTCTATACCCAATGACACAGAATAAACATGGGAGTACCACATTTGCAAGTCCAACTTCTGAATCTCTTTCCAATTTCTTAAAATCTGCTTTCAGGATCTCACCCTTTTTTTCTAACAAATCTATTGATACTGATATCAACCACTGTCTTTCTGCTCACTCTCCCCTTCTGGAATGTTCTGCAGCTGCTCAATTAACTCAACTTGGCATCGAGAGCCTACTTAACATTCTGATTGCATGTTCTGCTCCACTGACTAAAGAATCCCTGTAGCTGTTGCTCTCGTAACCTTTCTCTTCCCTGTACAGCAGAGTTACTCATGCTCTATGTCCTGAAGGCCAGCTGCAATCTCCAGGGTAACCTCTCTTCCAATAGTGTTTAAAACAAAATTTCCAGAGGATGGGTCTCACATGAAACGTTGACAAATGTCCTTCCACAGATACTGTTCCTCCAGCACTTCAGTCTCTGGTGTCTCCAGTATTTAATAATGGGTTTTCCTGATCCACATGTCAAATCTGCCGACGACAACACTGTTGTTGGACAAACTATGGACTATGTCAGAGTATAGGATGGAGATCGATCGACTGACCAAATGGTGCCAAAACAGCAACCTTGCTATCAACGTCAGTAAAACCTGACTGACTGAAGGAACTGATTGTTCAAGAAGGAACTGCAGATGCTGGAAAATCGAAGGTACACAAAAATGCTGGAGAAACTCAACGGGTGCAGCAGCATCTATGGAGCGAAGGAAATAGGTAATGTTTCGGGCCAAAACCCTTCTTCAGACTGATAGGGGGTGGCGGGGAGAAGGAAGTAAAAAGGGAGGAGGAGGAGCCCGAGGGCTGGGGGATGGGAGGAGACAGCTCAAGGGCTAAGGAAGGGGAGGAGACAGCAAGGACTAACAAAATTGAGAGAATTCAATGTTCATGCCCGCCGAATGCAGGCTCCCCAAGCAGAATATGAGGTGCTGTTCCTCCAATTTCCAGTGTTGCTCACTCTGGCAATGGAGGAGACCCAGGACAGAGAGGTCGGATTTTGAATGGGAGGGGGAGTTGAAGTGCTGAGCCACTGGGAGGTCAGGTAGGTTCTTGCGGACCGAGCGGAGATGTTCGGCGAAACGATCGCCCAACCTCCACTTAGTCTCACCGATGTAGATCAGCTGACATCTAGAGCAGCGGATGCAGTAGATGAGGTTGGAGGTGATACAGGTGAACCTCTGTCGCACTTGGAACGACTGCTTGGGTCCTTGAATGGAGTCGAGGGGGGAGGTAAAGGGACAGGTGTTGCATTTCTTGCGGTTGCAACGGAAAGTGCCCGGGGAGGGGGTGGTACGGGAGGGAAGGGAAGAATTGACAAGGGAGTTGCAGAGGGAGCGGTCTTTGCGGAAGGCAGACATGGGGGGAGATGGGAAGATATGGCGAGTGGTGGGGTCGCGTTGGAGGTGGTGAAAATGACGGAGGATTATTTGTTGTTTGTGCCAGCTGGTGGGGTGAAAGGTGAGGACTAGGGGGACTCTGCCCTTGTTGCGAGTGCGGGGATGGGGAGAGAGAGTAGTGTTGCGGGGTATGGAAGAGACCCTGGTGCGAGCCTCATCTATGGTGGAGGAGGGGAATCCCCGTTCCCTGAAGAATGAGGACATTTCAGAACTGATTGTTGATTTTCAAAGTTAAAGGCTGAGGATCCACAAACCTGAATTGATTTAAAAACTTTACATTGCTGGACGTGCATATTTCTGAAGGTCTGTCCTGGACCCAGAACATCGATGTAATCATAAAGAAAGCTTATCTACTTCCTTAAATGACTAAGGAGATTTGGTATATTAACAAATGCTCTCTTGAACTTCTATAGTTGTACAGTAGAGAGCATATTGACTGGTTATATCACGACCTAGTTTTGCATGCCCAGGAACAAAAGAAGATTGCAAAATGTAGTGAACAGGGTCCATCATGGGTATTGAGAGGGAGAAGGGTAAATCGGAGGTGTAAGTATTACAGTTGAACAAAGGGGTCCATGGGGCCAAGAGGGAGGAGCTGGCCAAAGTTGACTGGAAAGATACCCTAGCAGGGATGACAGTGGAACAACAATGGCAGGTATTTCTGGGAAAAATACAGAAGCAGGATCAGTTCATTCCAAAGAGGAAGAAAGATTTAAGGGGAGTAAGGGGCGACCATGGAGGACAAGGGAAGTCAGGGACAGTATAAAATAAAAGAGAAGAAGCACAACATAGCAAAGATGAGTGGGAAGTCAGAGGATTGGGTAATGTTTAAAGAGCAACAGAAGATAACTAAAAAGGCAATATGGGGAGAAAAGATGAGGAATGAGGGTAAGCTAGCCAAGAATATAAAGGAGGATAGTAAAAGCTTCTTTAGGTATGTGAAGAGGAAAAAATTAGTTAAGACCAAAGTTGGATCCTTGACGACTGAAAAACGTGAATTTATTATGGGGGAACAAGGAAATGGCAGATGAGTTGAACAGGTACTTTGGATCCGTCTTCACTAAGGAGGACACAAACAATCTTCCTGATGTACTAGTGGCCAGAGGATCTGGGGTGACAGAGGAACTGAAGGAAATCCACATTAGGCAGGCAATGGTGTTGGGTAGACTGATAGATCCCCAGGGCTTTATGGTCTGCATCCCAGGCTACTTTAGGAAGTGGCTCTAGAAATCGTGGACGCATTGGTGATAATTTTCAGGATCAGTTCCTGTGGATTGGAGGGTAGCTAATGTTATCCCACATTTTAAGAAAGGTGGGAGAGTGAATACACAGAATTATAGACCAGTTAGCCTGACATTGGTGGTGGGCAGATGCTGGAGTGAATTACAAAAGATGAAATAGCGCAGGGCTCGAAATTAACGGTTGCCCGGGTGCCAATGACCACTCAAAGTGCCACCGGGCAACCTAAACGGCGAGTCATTTTGCCCGGCTTGGCAACTTCGTTTATACCGAAGATAGACACAAAAACTGGAGTAACTCCGCGGGTCCGGCAGAATCTCTGGAGAAAAGGAACGTGACGTTTTGTGTCAGCGACGGTTGTGGGAAAGATGCTAAGTGTGGCGTGACGGTTGGTCGGAGCGAATGTCGGGCCCCGCACAGCAGCAGCGGCGACGCCGACGGATCCATCTCCTCCTCCTGCACCCCGCCCCGCCCAGCCTGTTAGTGGCAGCTGCTGCCACTCCGCCAAAGGACCCTTGGAGGAGGGAGGTGTCGGTCAGAGGCGGAAGTAGAGTAGGGGTAGGGGGAGGGGGTGATTGAAGGAGGGAGACATACGAAAACACACTCGGCAGTCTGCACCGCAGCCAGGACCGATCCCGGTCTCCGGCGCTGCAATCGCTGCCGAACCGCTACTGGACCATCCCCGTCCCCACCCGAGAGTCCTCACTGACATCCCCTGTGCTCCCCACTCCCGCCCCCCCATCTATTCATCCTGCACTGATCTCCCTAGCCACCTCGCATTGATTCTCCTGCCACTCCCCATCAATCCTACACTGGTCCCCCAATTCATTTTGTACTGTCACCCCTTCATCCTGCACTGCTCCTCCCATCCATCCTGCACAGATCCCCCCATTCAACCCCATTGACATCCCCCGCGCTCTCCCCTCATAATTTTACCTACTCCAACCAACACTCACTAATTCTCCTGCCTCAATCCATCCAATCCACACCAATTGCCTTCTCAAGCCCCCCCACTACCATCTATCCATCCTGCACTGATTCATACCCCCCCCCCCCCCCCCCCCTATTGTGCATGTCTTCAGCTAACATTGACATGTTTGATAATATGTTTTAATTCCCCATCCTGCACTGATTATTATTAAATGGTTCAAGTTGGGAAAACGGGAAAAGTAAAACCGCAGTGTTCGATTGTCACTGACACGTTATTATCAAGGGGAATGTTATATGGGTCCTTGTTCATCAGTGCTGTAGTTATTTAATGAGCAACATACAAATACTCAATAGAATTACCTTTATTTATCCAGATTTTACTTCACATGAAAGTAAGCATGCAGAGGTAAAGCTGGGTGGCAGTGTGGCAGTGAAGCTATGAGAAGCAAATGGCATGTTGGCCTGGCAGATCATAAACATGTGAGAGGAGTAGAGATTATTATCTAGGAGCAAGTGGGAGGGGTCCTTCTGCTTGTTCATCAGTTGTATAGAGGGAATTATTGATTGACCAATGAAAGTAACCTGGTACAGCAGGCAGTTGTGTGCAGTTTTTGCCTTCATAACAAGAGGAGTTGAGTAATTTGAGGAAGGTCAGTTTCAGGGCTATTGAGAGGGAGTGAGTAGCGTAGGTTCTCCAATTTGAGGAAGGTAATTCTGGCCTGGATGGAGGAATTCCCTGGATGGAGTCAAATGCTGAGAGAATGGAGTGGCTGGGCTTTTATACTCTGGAATTTAGAAGGATGAGAGGGACTCTTATTGAAACATATAAGATTATTAAGGGTTTGGACATGCTAGAGACAGGAAACATTTTCTCGACGTTGGGGGAGTCCAGAACCAGGGGCCACAGTTTAAGAACAAGGGGTAAGCCATTTAGAACGTAGATGAGGAAACACTTTTTCACACAGAGAGTTGTGAGTCCGTGGAATTCTCTGCCCCAGAGGGCGGTGGAGGCCAGTTCTCTGGATACTTTCAAGAGAGAGTTAGATAGGGCTCTTAAAGATAGGGGATATGGGGAGAAGGTAGGAACGGGATACTGATTGGAGATGATCAGCCATGATCACATTGAATGGCGGTGCTGGCTCGAAAGGCCGAATGGCCTACTCCTGCACCTATTGTCTATTGACCTCCCCACCATCAAAGGGGTCTACAGGATCCTCAAAAAGGAAGCCAACATCATCAGAGACCCACACCACAATGTCCACCCTCTCATTTCACTCATGTCATCGCGAAGAAGGTATAGGAGTCTGAAAACTGTAACATCCGAGTTCAGGTGCAGCTTCTTTCCAACTACCATCAACCTTTTAAAACAACCTCCAAATAATCTCCAAACTACATTGGGCATTGTTTTTATCTTTGCACTAATTTTACATCCATACAGAACTTATTTTATTGTTGTTCATTATCATGTTTACAGAGTACCATGTATCTGTCTGTTGTGCTGCTGCAAGTAAACAATTATCTCCATACAGCCTAATAACCACAACCACCTCTTAAGAATTGGCTCAAAAACACTTTATCTGAGCTTTTGATCTTTTGAATAGACCAATATTATGCAAGGTCAACATGGTCAATACATTTGTTCCTTCTCAACATTCTCAGCAAAAGAAAATTACACTTAAAATAAATCACCAGAAAATTGAGAAATGATCTTTGAGTTCTAATACAATTCATAATTCAAGAAGCTCTTTTGTGCTTTTGCAGACATTTTGCAAAGAGTTTAAACTCCAGGACAGTGAAAACCCCAAAGTAACTAGACAGCGGTGTGTTTAATTTATTAAATATGGAAACAAAGTAACGTCATCCAGAATAAGATGCAAAGATCTGAAGACCAACATCCCAGAGCAAAACACTGTAGGAAGATCCACAAAAAAGTTGGAGAAACTCAGCGGGTAAGAAGGAATTGCAGATGCTGGAAAATCGAAGGTACACAAAAAAGCTGGAGAAACTTAGATGCTGCTGCACCCGCTGAGTTTCTCCAGCTTTTTTGTGTACCTTCGATGTTCCAGCATCTGCAGTTCCTTCTTAAACACTGTAGGAAGATCAATTGGTCTCAGCCAGTAATAAGAGCTTGGAGTGAGATTTACCAAATGTTCAAAGAAACACATGCAAAATATTTTTACTCAATAAAGGAAAAGTTTAAAATCATGTTCAGAGAAAAAGGAGTATTTGATGGAATTCCAAACCCCAGGACCCAGATAGTTGACAGCACAGATGCCAATTGGAGATTAAATTTGATTTTTTTTTAAAGGCCAGAAATGGCTATATAGCATTAATACAGCCAGGAAAATATGAGGCCGGGGGGCTGAATACATTAAGCCTTTTTACAGAGACTACTTTCCTGCTGAAGATAGACACAGAATGCTGGAGCAACTGAGCGGGTTAAGCAGCATCTCCGGAGAGAAGGAATGGGTGACGCTTCGGGTCGAGACCCTTCTTCAGATTGTACTGCTTTTAGTTAGTAATTACTATTAATCACAACACGAATTATTATTCTCTTGAATATTTAATAACAGCCGATATTGCATTTACGAACAAAAAAAAACCGAAAGATATAAATATACAATTTATGATTTTGTCCCAAAAGTACTCCACACATTACAGACACCCCTATAACATGAACGCCTGATTTAGTTCTTACTGCTGTTCACATATCACTGCTATTGTATTGGTTGCTACAAATTGTTACCAATATTAATAAAGAACTCGCAATTTTTTTAATCGTTAGTTCTTACATTAAATAATCGTTAAACAGCAGCATTCAATGCAAGGTGCAATTAGTGAAAATACAAACCTCGGGGAGACTGAACTGGGCCTCGTTTCCTTGGCAACCACGCCCTTCAGGGAGCTTTCTGAGACAAGGTGCCTGAAAAAATGAAACATTCGAAGATCGCAGTACGTCTATTTTCACAAACCATTAAGTCGGCTAAAAAATAATTGACATAATCATGGCTTTACCTTCTAGCAATGAACAAGCAATTCATTGAAAATGATTTGATTGAAATGCTCTCAGGCAAAGATCAGGACAGCTGCGCATTCAGGCCCTCTGCTGAGGCGGACCTTGGTTACTAGAGGAGGCGGACGATGCGATGGATGTGCGTGGGGCGGCGGCGTTGCTCTATGATCTTTGGTTGCTGCTGCTGCTGCTGGTCGCATGTGGTTGCATGGGTGTTGCTCAGGGTAAGGACATGAAAATGTTCTCGCCTTGGCTGATGGAGGGGGCTCGGCCTGCCGCCTGTAATGAAATATGTTCTAGCGATCCCTGCATCCGTTGTCCTTGTGCAGGAAGGAACTGCAGATGCTTGTTTACACCGAAGATAGACACAGAATGCTGGAGTAACTCAGTGGGACAGGCAGCATCTCTGGAGTGAAGGCATGGGTGACATTTCGGGTCGAGTCTGAAGAAGAATCTCGACTCGATAGGTGTCTATCTTCGTTGTCCTTGGAGTTCGTTGTATTTGGAATTCATGCTTGCCGATCAGTCAGTGAATCTATCAATGGGGTGGGCTGACTAACTTGCTGCGCCTTCAATATTGCGTGGTCGGCCTGTGGTCCTGCTCGTGTATATTAAATGCTGGACATCTACATTTTAAATAACACTCACGGGTTGTAAGACCGCTGAGGAGAGATGTTTTGGTAGCTTCATCTGAACTGATTTGTAGATGCTTTCCCACTTCCCAGGCAAAAGGGATACCTACCAATTTCTAGTCTCGTAGCACAATTCCCAGATCAAGAGAACTATGATGTGTGCTTTCTTCAGCAGTTCATTTAATAACGTGGAGTGGCAGGAGTTGAGTGGAGGGTTAAATTGGAGGTGTAGATGGACAGGGGTGCTGGTGCAGGATTCCCATCAGGTTAATTTGCATGTTGAATCGGGAGTAAGAAATGTTAATGTTAGCATTCGTTTCGGGAGGACTAGAATATAGGGGGGGGTTGCACGTAAGGTCAAAGGGCATGACATGGAGTAGCTCAATCCTTCTGGAGTACAAGGCAGCTTCCGGCACACACTAGTAACACACGAAACACGTACGTTCTTACCTGTTAAAAAACGCCAAAATGGTCAATTTTTGCGCTGTAAAAAATTGTGGAAATTGGGATAACTGAGAGAAAACCGCCAAAATCACTGCTGCTCACTGACTTGCGAAAGAGCAGCGTGCCGGCGGATTGAGGGCAAGTCCCGGCCCACGACAGCCCGGGCTCGAGGGTGACTGAGTCCTCTGAACCCGAGCACCAAGGTGTAAGTGGCCGAAGGAGCACCTCGGGACAGCCCCCACTCTCCCCCCCGGGGTCAATGCTGTCCGGCCACGACCGCCCTCCGCCCGTCTCCCCCTGTACGGCCGCGCTGTGACGGGCTGTGGGTCGGCAGCGCACACACGGGGCTGGGTGGAGCGGGGCCGCAGCTCTGGGCAGCGGACACCTGGCCCCGCTCCACACAATGTCCCTGTCAGCTGCAGCAGAGTTGTGGATAGCCTCGTCCCTCCGCCCACCCAGAATCACTGACCGCGCTGCACCAGCACCGGACCCCGACCCCTACACCGGGGTGATTCACCCACCCGACCCCCAGACCCCGACCCACACAAGACACATGGGGTAATTCACCCCCCCCCCCCCCCCTCCGACCCCCACCACCACACAGGGGTGATTCAACCCCCCGACCCACACACGGGGTGATTCACTCCCCCAAATCTCATTGAATCCTAGCAACTAGTGAAAGACCTGGATAGAGTGGATGTGGAGAGGATGTTTCCACCAGTGGGATAATCTAAGACCAGAGGGTACAGCATCAAAATAAAAGAATGTACTTTTAGAAAAGAGATGAGAAATATATTTAGCCAAAGGATGGTGAATATGTGGAATTCATTGCCACAGACAGTTGTAGAGGCCAAGACAAGGCTAAATGGAACATTCTACTGGGGTGGTGGTACAGGCATACATGATTCAAGAGACTTTTGGATACGCTTATGAATATGCAGGGAATGGAGGATTTTGGATTATGTACAGACAGATAATGGTAGATCTTTGCATCATGTTTGGCACAGACATTGTGAGCCAAAGGGCCTGTAGTTGATATGCTGTGGTTTTCTGTGTTCTATAAGAACCTGCTTGCAGTGAGGAAATGAGTTGCGGTCCCGCTGAGTTACTCCAGCATTTTGTGTCTATCTGCAGGGAGGAAAATGCTTTGTTGCAATTGCGACACTGCAAAGGTATTTTTTGGTTGTTAAAAATTTGGGATATCATGAGATCATGAAAAGTGTTGAATCTGGTTACATCATCTTTATCTCGCAACTATTTCTTATCTAGGTCCTGCTCCTGTGCAAAGCACAGTGCACGTTTTTGCATGTACATAGATACTGAGCTCTAAGCCACTGCTTTCAAATTTTGACACCTTCATTGACTCTAAATTGACACATTGCTTGATATCTGGAAAAGCAGAAATTTCTTCCAAATAAGTTGTTAGGAATCAAAGCCTTTAACTTTAGTTCACACCAGGAACTGTTAGCAGATCACGTTTTCTGTTGTTAACCCTTAAATATCTGAAGCACTTGATTGTTCGCAATCTGTTATCACTTATTTTTTTTATATGGTTGAGCCTTGGACCATATACCTACACTACATTAAATCTGCATATTTCCACCACCATGAATGTTGCTGCACTTTGCCTCTGGATTATCATTTTTATTAGTGAACCATCACATCCAGTCTAGACCTTTGTTACTTTTGGACTGATAGCCACAAAGTTAAGATGGGGCCGACGGTTTTTATTTAAGTGCTGACACCAGAACTTCCTCCAACTAAACGAGAGTAAGTCTGAGGTCATCCTACTCGGACTCAATCAAAATGATAGCAGGCAGCCTTGGAAGCCTTACCCCATTACTCAAACCTCACGTCAAAAACCTTGGCGTGATATTTGCCTCCACGTTGAAATTTGATAAACAAGTCAATGCCGTGGTAAAAGCTAACTTCTTCCAGCTTCGGACGATAGCTAAAATAAAACAATTCCTCCAAGTTGACGACCCCAAAAAGATCATCCACTCATTTATCTCCTCCCGCCTGGATTACTGCAACTCCTTTTACACTGGCATCAGCCAATCATCCCTGTCCCGCCTGCAATTGGTCCAAAACGTCGCAGCGGGACACCTGACGGGCACCCGAAAAAGGACCACATCACCCCAATTCTGGCCTCTCTCCACTGGCTCCCTGTGTGGTTCCGAATCAATTTCAAGCTCCTTCTTTCTGTATACAAAGCCCTTAACGGGCTTGCCCCCACCTACATCAAAAATCTGCTTACCCACCATACCGCCTCCATGTCCCTCAGATCGGCCGACTTGGGGTTACTGACCATCTAGGCATAAGCTCAGGGGCGTCCGTGCTTTTGCGGTTGCAGCTCCTAGACTATGGAACAGCATCCCTCTTCCCATCAGAATTGCCCCCTCCATCGACTCTTTTAAGTCTACACTTAAAACTTATTTCTACTCTCAAGCCTTTCTTGAAGTCCTCTGAGGGAGCGCTGTATGTATGTATCTACGTATGTATTGTTGATCTATGTACCACTTTTGTAGCACGTTCGTACCTGCACCAATGTAAAGACCTTTGGTAAACGAGAGTTGTTTTTAAATGTGCTATTGAAATAAAATTGACTTGAATTGACCAGTAGATTGTCACAATTGGGAGCATTTTGGTTTCATTTCAGTGATGATCATTAGTGAGGATGACTGCAGGGAAGTCTGAATATTTTATGATGGAGAAATGTGGTATTGTTCTTATCTTCAAAAATTTAAAACAATCTTTTGACAGCAAATGTGCCAAAAGCAGTGACATCAAGCTGCACTTATTCATCAATAACCTAGTCACTTCTGGTTTCACTTGTAAAATCTATTCATTATCACACCCATGATATAGACAGTGCAGAGCTGAAGAGTTGAGCGTGAGACGGACCTTGACATCAAGGCAGAATTTTTGAGCATTTGAACCTTGGCAAAACTGTAGTTAGTGAAAGTAAATGTATACTCTACCGACTGAAGCCACACACCACTCAAGGAAGATGGCTTTAGTTCTTGAAAGGTGTCCTCAGGACAACGTCCTGCGCTCTTAGCCATCCTAGGCTGCTTTGGTTCCTTAGAAAATGAAGCAAGACCTGAAAGTATAGCAGAACATGGTCAACAGTCAAGCAAAGGATGATAGGTTGTGAGTAAATATTCACACTGCTCCTGACAAGAGAGTCTGACACGCACCCAGAAGTAGATGGACATCGTTTAAATGCTTCTTCCAAAAGATGATACCTCCATCCTGTGCAGTATTCCTTCACTGGAGTGCCAACCTTGTGTTTCATTTGTAAACAAGTCTGTTATAAATTGAGCCATAGCTGACTTTCAAGTTGTTAATTGGTAGCAAAACAATATGGGATATCTGAAATTGTGAAAAACACTATAGGATGTGTAACATTTTGCTCTCCTTTATCAAGCCTACTTTTAGAACTTTAATTGCCTTTTAATGGTTTAATAAACCGTCCTGCCACCATTCTGTTGTTTTTGCTCTATATGCTTTTCCTGGAGATCTAAGATATTTGAAGCGTGTTTAAAATTTAGTAGTACTATTGTGGGTACCGGGAGAAGGGATTGTAGATAGGGAACCTCCAGAAACTGAATTCTTGTGCTTGGAATATATTAAATTCGAAAATTATTTCTTGTTGAATTACATGTGTTGAATACTGACTGAAGCTGTGAATGGATTCTTGTTGTGCTGTAATATCCTGCATATACTGTTGTTTCTGCAGGTGGAAATCACTTGACCTCTGAATCCTGGCTACAATCAGTGAGTCTGAACAGAAGTATTGTCAAGAATGGATTTCACCGGTATGTATTGTAACAATATAGCTATTTTTAAATGTCCTTGCCACACAGTTAATGTGTACTTGCATCCTATGTTTTAAGTACATTTGTAAAATTAAAAAAAACTTTGGGTAATCCAACATAATTTTAAAGCCTAAAACTATAAGGACGGATATAAATAAATTGCTCCGTAGAGTAAGCTCATATGAGTTTTACAATTTGGTATTCAATTAGATGCGTTTGGTTGAAACAGCAGGGGTTAGTGTGTGGAATGAATTTCAATGGTTATTGGACACAAGTAAAAAATGTTCAAGTTTTGTTGATTTTCATTTTTCTACCACCTACTTAATATAGATATTTTGGCAAGTCGGAGATGGTAAGTTGGTTTGAATTGTTTTATTTTAACAAAACAACGAGCCAACGAGAGTTGATAAGACAACCAAATTTACAATGTGGCTCCCACAAGTGTGGGCACTAGACTGACAGTTACTGACAGTTATCAGCAAAAGAAAACTGCCAATAGAACACCTGCGCTCATGAGACTCCTCCAGCCAATCACGAGGGTTTGACTACCCAGAACCACCACCGGGTGAAACAAGCACCACTGGTACAGCGGGATCGGCCGGTGGACCACCTGTTCATGTCCACATGGGCCAGCTTGAGCCGGGCGATAGAGATGATGTCCTCACAGCCCCCCGCGTCCAATGTAAATGTAGCAAGGCCAGCATGCAACACCTGGAACAGCCCCTCATAAACTCGCTGGAGCGGATATCAGTGGGCATCCCTGCAAACAAAAGCAAACAGACAATCTTGCAGACCCAACGGCATGTGCACCGCAGGCAGGCTGTGCCGCGAGGTGGGTACCGGAGCCAGTCCGATTACCTGAGAGGACAAATGGAGAACAGACAAACATATACACATTTCTTGTTATCTACAAGAGAAAAGGCATGTCGTGGATTACAACAACATGGATACCACTAAGGCTTTCTCCCTTGTGTCCAATTTCTCCCCATGCCCTACCATCACCAAGAAAAACACAAATATATTCTAAAATTATTAACGCTCATCAATAAACCTATCAAAATGTTTAAATACGTGGAAAGAAATTATATTAAGCAAACAAACTATTTCCATTGAAAGTTACCAACACCAGTTAGTTTTGAAGTTACAAGGTGTTCCTGTCTATTAAAACAACGTAAATCAGGAAACCACTTAAAACAAGTGGTCTGGGAACTGATCCACACATTTGAGCAGACCAAGACTCGTCCCTCAAAATGCATGTGCGCATTTGTTTTCAAACTATGATGGGGTACAGGCAAGACCTCACCAGTAGCAGATAGCAAATCAGTCGATAACAAAGGCCAAGTGCATAAACTCCCCACAGAAGGCAACAGAGGCCAGGATCAAACCCAGGTCGCTAGAGCTGTGTGCCACTATACTACCCCTTAGAAGCTCCTGAAATCTTGAAAGACATATAAATCTATTTCTCAGTCAGTGGGATCTGCACTTGTATCTTTACGTTTGTAGAACTTGTAATTAAGACAAAATTCACTTGGCATTGGCATTGGATCCATGATATCTTTTAAACAGTGGATAAAGAGCCAGTAAAATCTTGTAGGAAAGAGTACGGCAGTAATGAGCTCCACAGTCCAAAAGCCATCCTGATATAACTTTAGCTTTCATGTGGTTGTGTAGGCTACATGTAAGAGACTTGATTAATAATGAGTACCACTGTGATATTTTCTGTTCTCTCTGTCTCCCACACAGCCACGTGATTTGCATGGTTTAGTATTTCACGATATCTTTATATCACTGGGTCAAAGAATTACAATTACATGAATGAAATATAACAAAATAATATTTCATGCCCTGTTCTCATGTTTAATTTTGGACATGTGTTGATGAGTTTCATTGTAATTAATTGGTTTTCTACTTTATAGAGAGCTTGTGATAGACGTTCGGCTTGGTGATGGTGCCCACCCTGACTGCTGCATTATGATCGAGGAGCAATTACCCCGAGGGCTTTATGTAGATCCATATGAGGTTGCGTCACTACATGAACATGGTGCAAAGGTACGAGATATGTAATCTTTAATCTATCAGTACTGAACATAAATATGAGTATTGTGACCCCTGAGTTAGTTGTATACACATTGTCCTTATGAGAGTATAAAGTATAATGGCAAGGGAGTGGCATATGTTCTAAGAATGTTAACAACACAATTAATTTTTAAGTGCAACACTGCAGTGGACAGAACAGAACTGCAATATTACCATTGGGCAAGATCACCTTCAGCTTCTGCTGTGTAATATGTATTTCACAGTCACATCAATTATTTCCAGACCTAATGTTGAAAAATTAAAAATTAGGTTCCAAGAATGTATCTCAAATACAATTTCAGTAATAAGTCATACAAAGTTTTCATATTTTAATGTCGGGTTCTAGAGGAAACCTTGAATTTATTTAGACCTTATGCCACTCAATTTCATGGCTGATGTTTATTGAGGTTTACTATTGATCTGAACCTGTGTTTTGGTGGTGATGTAGGAATGACACGCATGTGGTAATACAGAATTAAACTTTCTAGTCTGGCACCATTGGGATATGATCATTGCTGGACTGCAAATTACCACCTGATCATCTTCTTCTGAGCAGGAGAACTGTTCCTTCTCAGTACAACATACTCAAAATGTTGTTTTTTAATGTTTGTGATTGCTGTGCAGATATTTGTTCAGAAGGGGATCGACATTGAAGCTCCAGAATATTTATCAACTGCACACATGGTTATCATCTACCTCAATCCCAACACCAGCAACCCTGGGCATTTTACTGGCAAAGTCCCAGTGCATGTACGATACCATCGTCCAACTGATGTGGAGGAAACAAATACATTGGTGATCCTCACAAATCCACGCTTGATGATTCACTGCCAGAGAGGTAACAAATAATTATTTGTGAGGGGTAGACCTCGATGTTAAAATTACTCATCTGGCAATCCTGAGGCATTTGTACAAATCCAACTGGGGGAATTTAATTTCGGCTAAAAACATTCTGGAACATAAAGCTGGTATTAGTATTGGAGACAATTCAACATCCAAATTGTTTTCAAACTCTTACTGAAATACTAACATTCTTTCAGGGAACAAAATCTTATGTCCTTGTTCTTTCTGGCCAGTATTTAATTACAGAGCTGCAGAAATGTGGTCGACCTACCTTCAGATGATCTCTCTGGCCACTTGGCTCAAGGATAGTTTGGAATGTGCACTATCGTGTCTACATCAACCACCACCCTCGGCAGTGTGTTCCAGGCGCTCACCAACGACTGTAAACTTGTCCAGTAAATCTTCTTTAAACTTTGCCTCTCTCACCTTAAAGCGATGCCCTCTAGTATTTGATTTTTCATTCCTGCCAATAAGATTCTGACTGTCCACCTACCTCTGCCTAACTATGTTTGCCCTATCTATGTACATCTATCAGGTCTTGTCACAACCTCCAGCGTTGTAGAGACAATGATCAAAATTCACTCCTTTGTATCTCTGCTATACCCTGCTTACAATTTACCTTTGTCTAATAATTTATGGAGTACTTTGTCAAAGTCTTTTTTAACATCTGCTTGATTTGTTTCTAATTTTAGTATATGTTATGTGGTCCAAATATGGATGCTTGCAGCAGCAGATGAAACTATATTGGTGACTTCCAACGATTTTATCTAAATCTGAATTTGTGGGAAATTTTATCTTGAAGGGCCTGTCCCACTTGGGCATTATTTGTGCGTCATTTACGCGTCATGACGCTTGACGCGACATAAATTAAGCGTCACATGCGCGTCGTGACACGCAGGTGATGCGTGCATAGCGCGTGGTGCCGTAGGCAGTGACGAGTGGGCGCATGCGGTGCCCCAGGATTTCAGGATTCACAAAATCTTCGCGGGCCACCTGCGTGACACGCAAATAATGCCCAAGTGGAACAGGCCCTTTAATACCAATTTTTCCATACCACTGATGTTAGACTAACTGGACTGTAAAGATCCAGTTAAGCTTGGTTTCCATTGGAGGCAAGCTAGGTTTCCATTGGTCATTCCCCAGTCCTATTATTAGAGTGTTGCAATTTAGAGTCATTTCAAATTACTCACTATACTTAAAGCCTCTGGCTCTTATTCCTCTTATAAGCTTTCCTTTACACTCAACATAAAATCATGCGTTTTGGTCTCAACTATTTTAGGACTCATCTTACCTTTGATATACTGTTTGCTCAAAGTAAATCAAATACTCATTTTATAATTCTGGTATTTTGAGGCCTTATGTACAAGCTCATGAATTCTCTCGTCTCTCAGATGATCTGGTGCAGGCAAGTTGGAACCCCAGTGTGTCGGAGCTTCCATGCTCATTGAAAAGCCCCAGTACCTTACGATGGGTGAATGTTACCTATCAGAATGTAAGTTGATAACATCTTTAATTATTACTCACTGAATCTCATTGATGAACCTGTAATTTCCGTGAGAATGTATTTTCTATTGGCCCTCTAGAATAGAAATGTTCCAAATTTTATGGCATGTATCGTGTGAGCAATAATATTTTTTTTAATTTCACAATTCAAAATGATATTGCTTTTATGGCTTATCTTATAGATTGTCGGGTCCATCTATTCATGGTATTTCTTCATTCAGTCCTTTTGGTGTTGAGAACATGCAGAGATTCTTGAAACACTGTTGTCTCATTAAGCTATCTGTTCACATTTGCTGAATTAAATTCTAAATTATTTATAATGGAACTTTTAACATATTTGGTGGTAAACTCGATTTGTGTCTATTTTGGTTTAAACCAGCATCTGGAGTTCCTTCCTACAGATAGGATACTTACTGGAGATATGTACCGGGTTCACAGCAATATCCAGATATGTACCTGGTTCACATCAATCTCCTCTCCTTTCTCCTCTAAGATGGCACCTACCTGCGGTGACATTTTGCCAGCGGCACAACAGAAAATCTTCAAATATAGTGTTTCTGAGCTCACCTGTATCAAAGAATCTGCAGAAATCAATTATGTAAGTAGCGAGCTGCTAATGCATTTACATGCATTAGCGCTGCTCTGAACGGCCAAAGTTAGCGACTGTAAGGGAATCCCCGATCGGAGGGGCGCAGGTACAGTAGGTACTGTACCTGTAAACCTCGGGGAGGCCTTCATGGAGTCCTGAATTGAAGCCGTCGGGCAGGATCTCCCAGCAGCAACGGTCTCAGGGGAATCCCCGACCTCGCGGAGACTCGCAAGTACCGTACCTTTAAACACCGAGGAGGGTTTCATGGAGTACGGAAACGTGGTCGTCGGGCAGGACTACAAGTAAGACTGAAGCGTTGGGGACTTCGGCCCCCTCTCCCTACCATCCTACTGGCCAACGGACAGTCACTGGAAAACAAAGTTGAGGACTTAAGGTCAAGGCTGCTTTACCAAAGGGAGATGAGGGAAGGCTCCGTGTTCTGTTTCACAGAGACATGGCTCACCCCCTGCTCCCCAGACTCAGCGGTCCAGCCTGAAGGATTCTCCATCCACCGTATGGACCGTACGCAGGCATCTGGGAAAGGGAGAGGAGGGGGCGTCTGCCTCATGGTCAACTCTTCGTGGTGCTCAGACATGGCAGTCCTATCCAACTCCTGCTCTCCACACCTCGAACATCTGGCGGTGATGTGCTGTCCCTTCTACCTAGCGAGGGAATTCACCTCCATCGTCCTGACCGCGGTCTACATCCCACCCCAGGCAGTTGTCCGTCTGGCACTGGAGGAGCTGCACGCCGTGGTCAACAAGCACCAGACGGCTTACCATGAGGCGTTTACCACCATAGCCGGGGAATTCAACAAAGCCAACCTGAAGAAATGGCTCCCTAACTTCCACCAACATGTCTCCTGCAGCACCAGAGGATCAAATACCCTTGACCACTGCTACACCACCATCAAAGACGCCAATCGTTCTATCTTGGTTCTTGGTTTCTTGGTCCTCCAAAATATTCCAAATGGAATTTAAACTGTAGGTGGTGAAGGGAGGGCTTAAGCCAGAAAGGGTTATTGGGAAGAAAGAGCTACTTTAAATTTAGTTGCATCTGGTTGGGTAACTATAGTAGGGTGGAGATTATTCCATGCTTTAATTGTGCGTGGGAAGAACGAATTGCTGTACACATCTGTCTTTGTAGCTGGGATCACAAATTGGATCAAATGCCCTTGTCTGCTCCTAATTGGTTTGGGTTTGGTGTAGGTCTTGTAATCTATGTCGAGCTGACCATTTAACATTTAGTAATATCCCTCGCCCTCACTTCGGAAAATCTGACCATTCAGCGGTGCTGCTTCTTCCTGCATAGAGGCAGCAACTGAAGAAAGCACCCCCAGAGGTGAGGACTGTACAGAGCTGGTTTGGGGAGGCAGAGGAACAACTCCAGGACTGCTTGGAGTCTGTAGACTGGGCAATGTTCAGGGACTCGGCAACGGACCTGAATGAATACGCCATAGTCGTTACAGACTTCATAAGGAAATGTGTGGAGGACTGCGTTCCAACAAAAACCTTCCAAGTGTTTTCTAACCAGAAGCCTTGGATAAACCATGAGATCCGCATTCTTCTGAAGTCCAGATCCCGGGCATTCAGGTTTGGCAATGCAGAGGTCTATAAGAAGTCCAGATATGACCTTGGTAAGGCCATCAAAAAGGCCAAAAGGGACTTCTGCTCCAAGCTGGAGGATGAGACTGATGTTCGGCAACTGTGACGGGCCTTGAATGCCATCACATCCTACAAGGCATAATCAGGAGGCGGCTCAAACGACAGCAGAGCATCACTCCCTGATGAGCTCAATACGTTCTACGCACGGTTTGATAGGGAGAACGCTGATGTGCCTTCCCGAGTCCCTATTTGCCTTGACGGTGTCATAGTCTCAGATGCCGATGCCAGAAGATCCTTCAGGGGGGGTGAACCCTCGGAAAGCGCCTGGACCTGATGGTATACCCGGTCGAATTCTCAAGACCTGTACAGACCAACTGGCGGGAGTTTTTGCAGACATTTTCAACCTCTCACTTCTGAGATCTGAAGTTCCCACCTGCTTTAAGAGGGCATCAATAATACCGGTGCCTAAGAAGAGCAAGGTGACGTGCCTCAATGACTATCGACCAGTGGCACTAACATCTGTGGTGATGAAGTGCTTTGAGAGGTTGGTTATGGCGCATATCAACTCCTACCTCGACAAGAACCTCGACCAAGTACAGTTTGCATACCACCACAACAGGTCAACGGTAGATGCTTTACTCACTCTATACCCATGACTGCGTAGCCGGTCATAGTGCGAACTCCATCATCAAGTTCGCCGATGACACCACTGTGGTTGGACGAATCACAGATGGGGACGTGTCAGATTATAGAAGTGAGATCGACCGACTGACCAAATGGTGCCAGCACAACAACCTGGCTCTCAACATCAGTAAGACCAAGGAATTGATTGTGGACTTTAGTAGGGGAAGGATGAGGACCCACAATCCTGCTTATATCAATGGGATGATGGTGGAGAGGGTCAATAATTTCAAATTCCTGGGCTTGCAAGATCTTTCCAGCACACAGCACACCAATGCAATTGTAAAGAAGGCACATCAGCGACTCTACTTCCTGAGAAGATTACGGAGATTCGGCATGTTGAAGAGGATTCTCCTAAACTTCTTCAGGTGCTCGGTAGAGAGCATTCTGACTGGTTGCATCGTGGCCTGGTTCGGCAACTTGAGCTAAAAAGACTACAAAAAGTTGTGACCACTGCCCAGTCCATCACCGGCTTTGACCTCCCCACCGTCGAAGGGATCTACCGTAGTCGCTGCCTCAAAAAGGCAGCCAAAATCATCAAGGACCCACACCATCCTGGCCACACACTTATCACACCACTGCCATCAGGAAGAAGGTACAGGAGCCTGAAGACTGTAACGTCCAGGTTCAGGAACAGCTTCTTCCCCACAGCCATCAGGCTATTAAACACAACGAATAAGCTATGAGCTCCGAACTGCAAAATACTATATTATTATTTGTTATTTGCACTATATTTGTTATTTATTGAACTTTTCTTTTTTTTCCCCCCGTTATATACAATGTTTACATATTCTGTTGTCCTGCAGCAAGTAAGAATTTCATTGTCCTGTCCTGGACATATGACAATAAAACGTTCTTGACTCTTGACTTGACTCTTGATATTAAAGTTTTATACTTCTACTTTTTAATCATTCTGTTGGATAAAATACCAGTATAGCGGTAGACTGGACCATATTTGCCCTGCCTCATGGTATAGATACTAAACATCTCGGCAGATATTATCGTGCTGCCCCAGATTTGCAGGTCTCAACTTCCCTTAAAAAATTATGAACATCACGCATCGTGCCTGAAATTCTGACTTCTGCTCCCATCAAATAAAACTCCTTATAGGGAATTCTAATTTGAAAAATTATTTTTGTATTGTAAACTTTTTGTACAGTAAACTTAATGCACATAGTTTGCAGTTGTGTCAAAAACAAATAGATTGTCTTGCACTAAACATATCGGCAGATATTATCAGCAGAAAATAATAGAATTTGAGATTTGTGAGAATGGATATGCAGTACAATTAAGTGATTGCTTCCAATTAACTGATTAACAAACTGCAGAATTGCTTCTTTGTCGACATTACAATATCTAAATACTGTCTCTTTGCAGGTTGGAGAAATCTTAACACTGCAGGTTCCTGTTGGGCAGAAGAAGCATGCATTGATTGTTACTGCTGCAACATTACTGGCTACCATTTTGTGCTGCACTCTACTTTTGAAAGTTGTATGGAAACATGGCCAGTTTGAATCCTAACATAAAAGCAATGGACAGCTATTAAAAGGTGAAGGTACCATCCTGGCTATTACTGGAATGGTTTCAACTGGATTACTGTGGATTTGGCCATGAAAGTAATGGTTGTCATAGATACTGTAGTTTAATGACCTCCGAGATATTTGCGTCTTTTGTGATGACACATTTTTCTGTACTTGGAACAAGCCTGGCTGCATTTCATTACAGGAACAATTTAGAATATAAAATGTGTAGGTTACAACAAACTGCAGATGTTCGTTTACACCAAAGATAGACGCAAAATGCTGGAGTAACTTGGTGGGTCGGGCGGCATCTCTGGAGAAAGGGAATATGATGACGTTTCGGGTCAAACCCCTTCCTCAGACTTGTCTGACTTCTGCTTCCATTGAGAAGATTCCCCAATGGGTGTACAAAATTGAGGAATTGTACGTACCACATTGTAATCGCTTTTTTCTACAAATGCGCTTACAGTTGTGTACGTACCAGTTTATATAACTTTACTCTCCCTTGCTCTATTTTTCATTGGCTATGATTTTGAGCAAAAATACTATGAATAGTAAGTCCAACCTCTAGCAAAATTGGAGCTCTATCCCCAGACTGTAAGTATTCCTTTTGAGAATTTATACAGGTGTTCTGAATATTACAGGCAAATACACTTCCACCATTCTCTCAGACAATGTATTTGTCTCAAAATATCCATATTATTAAATAATTTATACTAATCATAAAATCCCTCAATTTTTGTGGGAAAACAGGCCTGCTGCTGATGGGTTTCTGAATTCAAGAAGTGTGTTGGCCTTGAGATTTCTTTATGGAGATTGCACAGCTTGTACTTACTGGACTGTAACCTCTGTTTGTGGAAGCTTGTGGACCTCAAATTCATCTAACTTTTCTCAGGAAGTCATCATGGAATCATTAGATTGGGATAAAGTTCCATTTCCAGACAAACCATCATGATTTAAAGACCCCTCAAAACATTTGATAACTATTGAAGTACTTTTGAAATGTGATTCTTCTTGTAATGTCGAGCCAAGTTGCACATGGATGCTCTTACAACTGATAATGTGATTTAAAAAAAAACAAGCTGTTGTTTCAGGCCTCATTATATCGAGGTGTCGCGGTCTCGATGCCTCCTGGATGAACGTGGAGAATGTGGCGAGGGTGAATCGCTGTGGGGGGGGGGGGAAGAGAACAAAAGGAGCTGGCGTACTTTGTAACTTTGTGCCGTAGGTTGCCACTATTTCTATACATTGGGTATGCAAGCAAAGAATTTCACTGTGCCCTGTCACATGTGACAATAAAGTATTCCATTCCATCCATCCAGTAATGTTTTATGAGGGATATATATTGTTCTGAATACGAGAATAATTCCCCAACATATATTTAGAATAGTGGAAACAAGTAGTAGAAACTAGGAACTGCAGATGCTGGTTTACAAAAAGGGACAGAACATGCCAGAGTAACAGTGGGTCAGGCAGCATCTGACTGAGAATTACCTTGGTTTTGTTCCTTGGTTATGAAAAACAGACCCAAACTGAGCAGTGGTGATGAGTTCAAGTTACATTCCTTCCATGGGCGACCTGCTCCATAAATAGTTGATGAATAAATATGAATTTTTGTGGTTGACTGGAAAGCTTATCTTGGAAAGATGCAATTATTTTACTTCACCATTGCCGCAGTGTATAACTCTATGACTCAACGTGCTGTAACCATACTGAGAACATCCTGTATTGTTTCATCAGGATGCCACATCGAATAATTTTAAGACACTTCCAATGGTTTAACTCTAAGCATGCTGGGTCAAGGGCCACATCAGAATTGTATTCCACCACAAATTATCTGCGTTGGCTGTCTTTCTTATCTACAGCATCAGAAGTGCCCAGCCAGGTATTATCAAGAAATAAATGAATCCAGTCTGCTCAATTCATGTTCCATCTTCAGTTGTCACTAACATGATGCAAGGTGTCAGCAGTACATTTACCAGCTCTTACTGACAAATATGCTCACTGAAACAAAGTCTGAGTTCCTAAGAACAATTCAGTTCTGTGCACATTGGCAGCCTTGGTCCAAACATGGTCGAATCTGGAAGTGAGCAGTATTTCGATCGCGTGAGATCAAGGAGCCGATGTAACACTGTTGAGATGGAAAATCCTGTATCGTATCAAATCTAGCACAAAGAAAAATGGTTGTGATTATAGGAGGCAAATCCTTGGAGCCCTAGTACTGCTCTGCAAGAATTCCTCAAAGCCATGACAAGGTGGAAAAAGCTCACTGCCTTTTTCTAAGGCAAGGAAGTCAAAAACTGGAGGACAAAGGTTTAAGGTGAGAGGGGGAAAGATTTAAAATGGATCTGAGGGATAACTTTTTCACAGAGTGTGGTGATTATATGGAATAAACTGCCAGAGGAAACTAGGGTAGAATTATAATGTTTAAATGTCACTTTGACTGGTACATGGAAAGGTATAGAATATAGAAAGGTACATGGACAGGTATAGGCAAGCAAGGCTAACTTGAGTAGGATTGAATGATTTGGGCAGAAGTGTTTGTTTCTGTGCTGTATAAATCTATGACTGTGCTGAGCCCAGACATCATAACTGCTTCATTATTGTTTTTCTCCATGATAAAATCAATTCACTGTTGGTTATAATGTTTAGTTTAATTAGCAACACCTCCGTTAGCTAAGGAGTTTACCCGAGTATGAGATGGAGAACATGATAACGTTTTCCGGAAATGTATAAGTATTGCAGGATTTGCTATGGATAATCAAAAAAAGAAAATCAAGAAAGTCAAAAGTGTTTTATCGTCATATGTCCCAAAATGGAACAATGGAATTCTTACTTGCTGTAGCACCGCAGATATTTAAACATAGTACTCCGTAAACAACATAATAAACTGCAAAAACAGAAGTTCAGTATATACAAAACAAACCAACCACAATAGTGCAAAGAAAGGAAGCTATGGCCCCATGTCTATGTAGTACGGAGTTTAGTTGAAGGTTGTGGTGTTTAATAGCCTGATGGTCGTTGGGAAGCTGCTCCTGAACTTGGACATTATAGTTTTCAGACTCCTATACCTTTTTCAACATGGCAGGCGTGAAATGAGATTGTGGCCAGTATGGTGTTGGTTTCTGATGATGTTTGCTGCCTTTTTAAGGCAACGACTCCCGTCACAATAAAATAATGCATATCCTCTCTCCCCGAAGATACAGTGGAGCCACCTGAACCAACCATTTTCTGATGCACTCAGTGGTTTCCAACTTTTGCTTTTGCATGTCTGTGACTTTGTGAAAAGAATTAGCTCGGTTAGCACTACCAACTATTACTAGAACAAAAACAGAATGGTAGAGCTTAGTTGGTCAAGCAGCAACTGTGGAGACAAAGCACCAACCTTCCTGTTCATCGCGGTGTGCGTCTGTTTCACATTGGCTTTGCACTGTATGAATTTCACTCCCGACAGCGCTCCCCCCGCTTGCCCTGTTCTCTGCCTGCATAATGGGCTGGTAAAGGAAGCGATGTGTGTGTGTTGCACTCTGACAGTCGCAGTTCCAGTTGCCGATTTTTCAGGCGATTGCCGGTGACCTGACAGTTGCCTAAGTGGCCCATAAATCAAAGTTGAGAGGGAACAGAAAAGATTGCCAGTATTTGGCCTTCTGGGCTGGAATAGAGGCCGGTAAGCAATAGGTGAAAGCAGATGGGGAGGGATGATGGACAAATGGAACCAGATGGTGGGAGGAGATGGGAGGAATGAACAGAGGAGGCAGAGAACTAGGTGAATATGTGAATGTTTGTGGGAGGAAGGGTGTGAATTAATTGAAATTGGAAAATTCAATATACCGGTACATACCATTGGGTTGTAGCTCCCCATGAGATATTGCTTTTCCAATTTGTATTTGGCCTCGTCATAGTAATGGAGGAGGCTGAAGACTGAGAGGTCGCCCCTTCATCATCTGGTTATACCTATCACCTACCAGTCTCTCTTCTCCCTCTCCCCCTCCCGATCCATACACACCTTCCACCCTTCTCAGGCCTGATGCAGGGTCTCGGCATGCAATGTCGAATTATGTCTTTCATCTCCGTAGATGCTGTTTGACGCACTGTGTTCTTCCAGTGTTCAGTTTTTGTCCTAGATTCCAGCATCTGCTGTTTCCTTTGGCTTCTTTACTATTATAATTTCCTAGAACTGAATAAAGTAACCTTGTCTGCTCATGTTCCAAATGTTTTGTTAATGCATTATTTCTATGCATCTTGACTCATTGTGCACCAACATCATGACTTAAGTTTTTTTCCCTTGCATGTTCAATTTTCTCCGTAGCCAATTACCCCTCAATTTCTTTGTGTGCTTGTGATTCTTGATTTTTCTTTTGATTTCTGCTATGCAAATGGTGTGTATTCTATGAACTAAGTATTGTGAGCACTAGTTTCCAAGATAAACCATGCTTTGTCTGAACAATTACAAAGTTGAATTACTTGGGGTCAAATTACATATCCTATTAGGTATAATAACTAACTAATCTAGCTTGCCTTATTTTCATGCCATTAAATGCATCCTTACAGTCTTTGTAAAATCTGGCTTGCATATCTTCTGGCAATTTGTATCCAACAATAGCCAGGTTATTGTGTTACAAAGATCAGGAGTTTCACTTTGCCTGTGTTTTGGAATTGTTATGCTAGTTCCACCTGATGGTTATTACTGAAATCTGTCTTGAGCAAACATTTTTCACTTGTTATTGAAATGTTTGTATCCCTTGAATGATTTAATCTGCTCACTAATCTAGGTTAGAGACACCCTACCCTACCCCCCCCCCCCCCCCCCCCCTCCTCCAATTGTAAGTAATAGAAAATTCAGTCTAAAGATGCTGGAAATATTCAGAAGGTCAGGCAGTGTCTGTGGGGAGAGAAATAGTAAGCATTTCATATTGAAAGACCATCAGAACTGGGAAAGTGAGAAAGCACAAAGACGCGAGAGGCTACAGATACTGGAAAATGGAGGAACAAATATCTGCTCTGCAGGTCGAGCAGTATTGTTGGAGGGATCCCACATGTTTTGAATGTAGTAGGGGAAAGAAGGGTAGGACAAAAATATCTCTATCCATCTCCAACCAATCGTCCCTATTTCATAAAGCCAATTTGTTTTCTCATTTTACCAGTTCCGATGAACATTAACCCTGCTTCTCTTTCCACAGTTGCTGTTGCACCTGCTGTATATTTCCAGCTATTTAGCCCATGTAACATAACTAACTCCAGAGATTAACAGTGGTGCAGATCATGCAGTCCACTGTCCATCCTCTGCTGAGTGGCAGCGATATACCCCACTGGGTAATCTCCAATTAGCTTGTCAAGCACCAGATCCCACAATCAGTGTGTAGAGAGGTCATGTGGCAGGACACACTGATGATGTCAACAATAAACAAATTCTTCCCTTCTCCCCCCCCCCCCCCAAATAAAATTGCCAATCAAACAAATATTAATTAGAAAATAGTGAATTTGCATTGGACTCCAGAATGTCACACCTGGGAAGCTGGCCCACATCACAGTCCTTATTTTCAGCAGAATTTGCTCTTTGCAGTTCAAATATAGGATATTGGCTGCCCAGTCTTCATTTTATGTGTCTTTAATGCAGAGTGAGTGCATTTTGTACGCTCATTGCATATTTTAATATGAAAAACTAACTAAAAATGAATCTTCCAACTGAATTTATAAGCATTTTTAACTCCATTAAGAATAGCTACTTGACAAAGTAACCTTTCCATCAAATTACTTGGTTTTATCGTGTCAACTTCTTGCTACATTGATTTGAATTCCTTCGTGCTTTAAGAGGGGGTGGTATTTTCAGACCGTTGCATTGAAATACATTGCGATGCCAACTGTGCCCACAGTCAGTAGCAAATCATACAAAGATGCTTTCCTACCCATGCAAAACACTAGAGACATTAAGAAACAGGCATGGGCAGTCATTATCTTATTTCTTAACTGTGTTGACAACCTATCAGCAGAAAAAAATATTTCTAATGTTTATTATGTAGTTAACTTCTAAATTCTAATCACAATACAACTGAGAATTTTTTTTTTAAAGATTTAACTGGCATCCTCATATTATGTTTACATCTCAACTTCATGTCCCAAGGTAAAAGTAATTATTGTTTCAAACTTTCATTTCCCAAATGGAAACACAAGAGAGACTGCAAGTGCGGAAATCTAGAGTAAAAAATAAATTCCAGGAGGAACTCAGCGGGTCAGGCAGTATCTGCGGAGGCAAAGGGAGAGTCTATGTTTTGGTTTGAGACCCTGCATCATTACTGAAAACTGAGCTGGAAGCCGCGGACGAAAAGATGGCGCCAAAGATAAGTACTGGTGGAGGATATGTGCCTGTAGTATTGAGTATTAATAACTATGTGGTTGAAGAGTAGAAACCACGAAGGGGCACAATGGAAAGGTCACACAGAACAGTCAAAGAGAGGAGGAAAGTTTCAATGTGAGCATGCCTTAAAGAGACTTCATAGTGGTGATATCAAGTGGAGAGTCAGTACTCCTGGTAGAACAAGCAATGTCCACACTTTCTGCAGCGTCCTATGTTCTTGGGCATTTGAGTTACTGAAAAGGCAATGATGTTCCAGTATGTATGCTCATCACAATATACCTGTCGGTTTGATAGAGAATTCAACAACATGCTGAATCTCCCCACATTTCTGTGCAGGTAGAGCAGTGGTTCCCAACCTTTTTTTAGCTATGCCCCACCTAATCACCTCTAAAATCCTGATGCCCCCCCCCCCCCCCCCCCTTGCTTTCCTTTGAGAGAAAACAGAGGAAATAGATATTGCAGGTCCCACCCACATAGGCATCATCGACCACCTCAGAACGAGAGACGCAAGTCCTAGCCCCCTAGGGACAGCACAAAATGCGTACGCAGAGGTTTCTGTCGAGTTTATTGTCAAAGGCACAAATAGGATGGCATAAGTAATATGATTTTTTTTTCCCCAGCAACATCACAAACATAGACTCGGGCAGCAATCATAAAATATATATCCAATGTATTGTATTTTCTGCAAGTGTAAAATTACATATTCTTCCACGAGATGTTTTCCAATTAAAAATCCCAGTCATTATACCGACGTCTCAGTATTTAAACTGTTCTTTACATCAGGGCTAGGGTTTTATTTTGGGTTGTCAAGTCGAGTGGCCAGAAAGGGGCAGTGTGTCTCCAAGGGCGAGGAATTGGCTCGTTGGATGAGATGCTGAGGGGGAGCGTTCTGCTTGAAAATCTCGAAGTGCGCGCTGTTCCTTTTGCGCAGGGCGGTCGCTGGCGATGGATCTGGCCGAGGCTCCGATCACAACTCGTCCCCCTTTCCTTAAATGGGGTTGTTTGTAAAAGTTGCCGGCGGCCCAGAGGCATCGTAATACGGAGCACATCGGTAAAGCGTCTCGCCGTAAAAGGGCAGCGGGGAGAGAGGGAGAAGCAGTGGACGGGACGGCGGAGTTGGAATCTGCCGGGCAGGCTCCACCAGTGAGCACAGGCAGACAGCTCTCGGAGCCATACGCCGAGGAACTTCCTTGAGTAAAGGTCCCAAGCGAGGTGAGTCCGGCTTCCCAGCGCCCTTCGACAGAACACCTCCCTCTGGTGTCCGTGCCCTTCGACAGGGCGCTCCTTCCAGCCCGAGGTCTTTCGGAGCCGCCTTTCCCCGTGTGAGGAGAGATCTCAGTGATTTACTCCTCGCTCCCGCCACGTTGCCGTCTGACTCGGAGCCGGAGCGACGCCGAGCCCACCCACCAAATCCTCACCTTGTGCCCTGTCTCCCGGCTTCTGCTCCCGGAGTCACGCCGCGTCCCATCGAGTCTGCTCGCCCCCACTAACAAAAAACATCAAAAATACAGGACGTTCAAATCAACATCTGCATAACGTGGTTGGCTATTCCATAACTGTACACTCACACAGAATCAGTTATCGGCCATTCATAAACTTAAATAGTTGGAGAGGTTTTAGTCGGTGCATTTTAATTACTGCTGTGCCAGATTGCAACACCCGGTGGTTCGAGCCTCTCCAGCTGGGGCGCGATTACTGAGGTCGGCGTTTGTGCCGGGGTCTGATTGGCGTCTGTGCTCCTGCATCTGGTGTCTGTGCCCGGAGTCTGGTGTCTGTGCCGGGGATTTGGGGGGTCGGTGTCCAGGGGTTGGGGTAATCCATGGGACTGGCGCTGATTCCTTTCAGTTTGCTGCAGACTTGTTAATTATTTCAAAAATTGGTAGGTGTGGACTCAGCGGGCCGAAGTTTCCATGTTGTATCTCTAAAGTAAACTGAAAATGCTGGAAACACACAGCAGGTCTGGCCGCATCTGTCAACGTTTCTGGTCCGAGATCCTTCATCCTGATTATTTTCCCTACATTTGATGTTTATATCTAGCATGCCACAGATTTGATTCTTCATAGATAGTTTTAGATGGATGCTAACTTTTTTTGTTCCTCATTGGATTTTATTTATCCGTCATCGATTTGATGTTAATTGGGGACTTTGCTGTCCTTTCACATTAACTTGTTCTGAAGGGAACGGCGATTTTAATAGTGACGTGTGTTTGTTTGGCTTGGCATCCAGTCGCTTTATTCTAACCCTTATCGGACGGTTTAGCTTGCAGCATCTTTATTTCTTTCCGCTTGCAATTTTGACAGATCTAATTCCAGTTATCCCACACATCCCGTGAACCGCTTTCCCTCGCACTTGCTTTCCGCAGGCCCGCAATATCACTCTCCACTCAGTCAAAAACACAATGGTTCATTTTATCACAACCAAGGCTTCGGTGTCAGCCCTTAAACCAAAATCCCTTTTACCCCAGTTGACTGAAAAAAATCCAAAAACAGGTTTCCAATTAATACTTATCCCTTCATCTCCAATTCTGCTTGCTTCTGAGAGTTTGTATATAAACTGGTAGCTGCGTTTACAACAGTGATTTTATCCACAAAAGTCATTGTTTTATCGTGGTACAGCTGTTTAAAAATCGAGAGAGCAAAGAGACTATGCAAATCCAAGTTCATTATGGAGTGATACAGTGTGGAAACAGGCCCTTCCGCCAACTTGCCTACAGTGCCAACAATGTCCCAGCTACCCTAGTCCCACTTGCCTGTGCTTGGTCCATATCCCTCCAAACCTGTCCTATCCATGTACCTGTCTAACTGCTTCTTAAATGATGGGATAGTCCCTCAACTACCTCCTCTGGCAGCTTTTTCCATACACCCACCACCTTTTGTGTGAAAAAGTTACCCCTCTGATTCCTATTAAATCCTTTCCCCTTTCCCTTTTTTCCCCCTTTTAGACTTGATAATATGAGTGCCTGTTGAATTATTCTAGTTTTACTCCATCACATTCAGTAAACATTTCAAAGTGTCTCACTGAAGACCTGTGCTATAATAGGCATATTTTCTCACAGAAAAAAAAATCAGTGGATGCTGATGATCCAAAATTGAAACAGGAAATGTTGGAAACACTCAGCAGGATAGGCAGCATCTGTGCAGAGAGAAGCAAGAGTTAATGTTTCAGGTTGATAGCATTTCATTAGAACATATGCAGCTGCTCTGAGTTCATTCTCTGGCCATCTCTACTGTCAAGACTTCCATCTTCGGTGAATGGAGTAGTAATTAGCATAACACAAGCCCTGCAACTTTCCCATGCCTCAGTATTGCCTCTGTGTTTGTGGATAATTTTAGCAATACAAAAATGTGTTACTGCCTGGCAAACATCTGCCATATTACTCATTTATGTGCCATGTTGCCCAATCAAGCCATATTACTCGCATATTTCCCCAGTGGACATATCGTCTACTCTTATTGTTTCGTACAAACATCTTCTTGCACCGGCCTACCCATACTGACCACAGACCTATCTACTTCAACACCAGGTTTGAGCTCCAGCATTCCTATCACTTGTATCCATTACAGACCTTCTTTTGCACTTGTACCTGCTATGCAACACACACACCATACGGACCTTCCACACTGCTTGCCCTCCACCAGTGGAGAGTAAAATTGGACAAAATAACACTAAGGGAACAGAAGAGTCAAGCAAATCAAAGATCAGTTCAGCTATAAAAGGTGAAAGAGAAGAAAGATACAGAAGCAAAAGAGGAGAGGCCATTGTTAACTGTAAAGTGTGACCAGCTGTGCACAGTGTGAAACATATTAATCTTAAATAAAATGACAATGTATTTTAATTTGCTTGTTAAATGCATCCGTATCCTAGTTGGCACTGCTGACAGACTCAGTCATTGCGCTGTGATATTGCAGAGAATCCCATAAAACAAGGTCATTCATAGACGATTGTTTATCCCTACTTCCATTTCAGTTGCTGTACTTTTGTGGCAGACATATTTTCCAGTTGTGGGTGAGTGCTGACATTCTTTAGTTGTGATGTCGGGTTGACCTTATCCAGTTGTAGGCTGTACATATTTTCCAGTTGTGTATTTGTGTTGTTCATTTCAACCTAGGTTAACACATGATATTTTCCTGTTGTATGCAGTGTTCATCTCTTCCAGTTGTGTGTTGTTGATAGTCATGTATTACTGTGACTATCCTCCATTTGTTTTTCATGTCGGTATTTTCTAGTTGTGGTTTGACAGACATTTTCCATTCAGCTTTAGTTCTATCTAACATTTTGCTTTGTTTTAACACAGATGGAGATGCTCCGACGTTCTTCCGTTTTTGCTGCTGAAGTGATGGAAGTGTTTGATCGCTCTCCTCCCGATAAAGAACTTATTTCTCAAGCCAAAGCACTCTGCCGAGACTACATCCATTCCCGCCTGATCCGAGCTGGTATTGTTTGGAGCAAACCAGACCATCTGGCTGCTGGCCCAGCAAGCAAACTCACTGAGGTGTCGGCTGCACTCCTTCATTTGGGTGAGTCCATCATCATTGGGGCTGCGGACAGTCAGGGGAAAATAACACAAAGCTACGTGATAGAATCCGACGAATGAGGAGTGAGAACTGGGATGAGAGAGAACACCGGAGAGAATTGTTAGGAATGAAAATTATGCCAAGAACAGGAAGATTAAGACAGGAAGTATAATAGAAATGTGTCACATTTACAGATGATACTAATTTGTGAAGGTGATCTTGGTTGGTTGATGTACTTAGGTGTGCATCATCGAAGGGAGTCTCGATATCATCTCAAAAAGAAGTAACATCATCAAAGCCAAAATAATGCAAGGTACAGGAGCTTATTGATGAGCCTTGGGCTCCACAGAAATCTTTGCCAGCAGACTGATCTGATCTGAAATTAGCAATAAAAGCAGAACATGGTGAAAAGTGCAGTGTCGGGCATCTGTGAGGAAAGAATGAGATAACATGTCAATTCAGTCTCTCTTGTCACACGAGTTCCAGCATTTCCATTTTTTTTCCAGATTTCCAGCATTTACACCTTTTTCACTCCTGAAATTTTGCTATCCGTGACTTTCCAACCATTAAAATGAAAGTTAAAGGATGGAGTTCCTATCTATTTCTGACTCCTTCCAGCAACTTGTAGAAATAATCTTCACTTATATTGTGAGATCAATAAGATACTATCCTATGAGTGCAGATTTTTGTGGTCAAACATGTTTCAGGTATTCTGTATCAAACTGTATTCTATGTTCAGCAACAGTCTGAAGCATTCAAATCCAGGAAGTACCATGTAGAACTACCAGGTGTAGGCATACACAGAAACATGAGATTGGGTTCAAAATCATTTGGAATGCATTAACCGATAAATGGATGTTAACATGAAAATTGAAAACGCTGGAAATCATTCAGCAAGTCAGGTGGCCTCAATGGAAAGATTACAAATGGAACCTGAACCTTGAAATGTTACTGGTATCTCTCTGCACAAATGTTGCCTGACCTGCTGAGTCCTTATTTCAGATTTTAAGAATCTGCATTTTTTTGTTTTCAACCTGTTTTTTCCTGGGCGGCTGATTCAAGTTCACAGATCCTGGTTAGACAGTGGATTGCTAGTTTGTGACCCTGCAGAGTGAAGCGATGTGGATTAAACCTTCTACCTTCCTGAAATTATGATCTTGGGGGCATGGTCACAGTCTGTTCGGAAACAGCAGTAGCAAGGATGAGAATGCCTACACTTTCTGATAGACAATAGGTGCAGGAGTAGGTCATTTGGCCCTTCGAGCCAGCACTGCCATTCACTGTGATAGAAACATAGAAATTAGGTGCAGGAGTAGGCCATTCGGCCCTTCGAGCCTGCACCGCCATTCAATATGATCATGGCTGATCATCCAACTCAGTATCCCGTACCTGCCTTCTCTCCATACCCTCTGATCCCCTTAGCCACAAGGGCCACATCTAACTCCCTCTTAAATATAGCCAATGAACTGGCTGATCATGGCTGATCATCCACAATCAGTACCCCGTTCCTGCCTTCTCCCTATATCCCCTGGACTCCACTATCTTTAAGAGCTCTATCTAACTCTCTCTTGAAAGCATCCAGAGAATTGGCCCCCACTGCCTTCTGAGGCAGAGAATTCCACAGATTCACAACCTTCTGTGTGAAAATGTTTTTCCTCATCTACGGTCTAAATGGCTTGCCCCTTATTCTTAAGCTGTGGCCCCTGCTTCTGGACTCCCCCAACATCGGGAACATGTTTCCTGCCTCTAGCGTATCCAAACCCTTAATAATCTTATATGTTTCAATAAGATCCCTTCCCTTCCTTCGAAATTCCAGAGTATACAAGCCCAACCGCTCCAATTCAAGTCAAGTCAAGTTTATTTGTCACATACACATATAAGATGTGCAGTGAAATGAAAGTGGCAATGCCTGCAGATTGTGCAAAAAACTACAGAACAGAATAGAACAGAATCAGTATTTACATATTAAAAAAACCCCCAGCAATTTAAAAAAGACACAACACAACAGTAAATTAGTCCCTCGTGAGATACGAGTTTACAGTCCTGATGGCCTGTGGGAAGAAACTCTGTCTCATCCTCTCTGTTTTCACAGCATGACAGCGGAGGCGTTTGCCTGACCATAGCAGCTGGAACAGTCCAGTAGGGGTCCCCCATAATGTTGCTGGCTCTGGATCTGCACCTTCTGATGTATAGTTCCTGCAGGGGGGCAAGTGTAGTTCCCATAGTGTGTTCGGCCGAATGTACTACTCTCTGCAGAGCCTTCTTGTCCTGTGCAGAGCAGTTCCCAAACCAGATTGTGATGTTGCCGGACAAGATGCTTTTGACAGCTGCTGAGTAGAAGCACTAAAGGATCCCCAGAGAGACTCTGAATTTCCTCAGCTGCCTGAGGTGTTAAAGGTGCTGCCTTGCCTTAATCACGAGTACGGCAGTGTGTGATGTCCATGTCAGATCCTCTGTGATGTGGACTCCCAGGTATTTAAAGCAGTTCACCCTGTCCACAGTAGCCCCATTTATCTCCAGTGGCGTATACGTCCTCGGAAGTTGTGCCCTTCTAAAGTCCACAATCAGCTCCTTAGTTTTTATGACATTCAAGAGGAGGCTGTTGTCCTGACACCAGAGTGCCAGATCAACCACCTCCTCCCGGTAGGCCTTCTCATTGTTATCGGAGATCAGGCTCACCACCACAGTGTCATCAGCAAACTTGATGATGGAGTTGGAGCTGAACCTGGCCACACAGTCATGTGTGTACAGGGAGTACAGTAGGGGGCTGAGGACGCAACCCTGGGGGGATCCTGTGTTCAGGGTGAGGGGGTTTGATGTATTTCTTCCCATCTTGACTACCTGGGGCCTGGCAGTGAGAAAGTCCAGGACCCAGGCACACAGGGGAGTGTTAAGCCCCAGTTCCAGCAGCTTCTCAGCAAGTCTAGTGGTGACTATCGTGTTGAAGGCTGAACTGAAGTCAATAAACAACATCCTCACATGGCCCCCCTTCTGGCTGTCAAGGTGAAAGAGAGCGGTGTGCAGAACCTGGGAGACCGCATCATCCATGGATCTGTTCGGACGGTATGTAAACTGCAGCGAGTCCATGTTGCGAGGAAGGAAGGGGCAGATGTGGTTCTTGATCAGCCTCTCGAAGCATTTCATGACTACCGAGGTGAGGGCCACCGGTCGGTAGTTATTCAAACTAGCTGGAGAGGCATTCTTTGGTACAGGTACAATAATGGATCTTTTGTAGCAGGCAGGGACCACGGACTTGGCCAGGGGGAGGTTGAATATTGTGGTGAGAACTGGAGTTGGCTGAGTAGCACAAGACTTAAGTACTCGCCCAGATATACCTTCAGGGCCTACAGCTTTCCTCGTGTTCACACCTCACGTCGTGCTCGAAAAAACAAGAATGAATTATTACCAGAAATACCTGCCATTGTTGTTCCACTGCCATCCCTGCTAGGGTATCTTTCCAGTCAACTTTGGCCAGCTCCTCCCTCATTGCTCCATAGTCCCCTTTGTTCAATTGTAATACTAACACTTCCGATTTTCCATTCTCGCTCTCAAATTGTGGATTAAAACTTATCATATTATAGTCACTACCTCCTAATGGCTCCTTTACCTCAAGTTCCCTTATCAAATCAGGTTCATTACAAAGCACTAAATCCAGAATTGCCTTCTCCCTGGTAGGCTCCAATACAAGCTGCTCTGAGAATCCAGCATGGAGGCACTCCACTAACTTCCTTTCTTGGGGCCCAGTACCAACCTGATTTTTCCAGTCAACCTGAATGTTGAAATCTCCCATAACAACAGTAGCATTACCTTTGCGACATGCCAATTTTAACTCGTGATTCAACTTGAACCCTATATCCAGGCTACAGTTTGGGGGCCTGTAGGTAATTCACATTAGGTTCTATTTACCCTTACAATTCCTCAGTGCTATCCATACTGACTCTAGATCTCCTGATTCTATGTCACCCCTCGCCTGAATTTCATTCCTCACCAACAGAGCTACCCCACCGCCTCTGCCCACCTGTCTGTCTTTTCGATAGGACGTATAGCCTTGAATATTCAGTTCCCAGCCCTGTTCCTCCTGCAGCCTGTCTGTGTAATTCCCACAACATGGACGATGATTCAGATCAATGTAAAGGTTTGTTTTGAGAGGGATATTTATTTGCCTCTGTACTCCACAATTTGAGATTTGTAATAGAAAAAAATCATGAGGTTAAAGTGTACATTGTCAGATTTTGATAAAGGCCATTTTTATACATTTTGGTTTCACCATGTAGAAACTACAGCAGTGTTTATATATAGTACCCCCATTTCAGGGCACCATAAAGTTTGGGGCACAGCAATGTAATGTAAATGAAAGTAGTTGTGTTTATTTTTTGTTGCATATCCTTTGCATGCAATGACTGCTTGAAGCCTACGATTCATGGACAACACCAGTTGCTGGGTGTCTTCTCTGGTGATGGTCTGCCAGGCCTGTATTGCAGCTATGCTTGTTTTGGGGACTAGTCCCCTTCAGTTTTCTCTTCGGCATATTGGGTTCAGATCAGGCGCTTGATTTGGCCACTCAAGAATTGACCATTTTTTAGCTATGAAAAACTCCTTTGTTGCTTTAGCAGTATGTTTGGGATCATTGTCTTGCTGTAGAATGAACCGCCGGCCAATGAGTTTGAGGCATTTGTTTGAACTTGAGCAGATAGGATGCGTCTATACACATCAGAATTAATTATGCTACTACCATCAGCAGTTGTATCATCAATGAAGATAAGTGAGCCAGTTCCTTCAGCAGCCATACATGCCCAGGCCATAACACCCCCACCACCGTGTTTCACAAATGAGGTGATACGCTTTGGATCTTGGACAGTTCCTTCTCTCTTCCATACTTTGCTCATGCCGTCACTCTGATATATGTTAATCTTCATCTCATCTGTCCACAAGACCTTTTTCCAGAACTGTGGTTGCTCTTTTAAGTACTTCTTGACAAACTGTAACCTGGCCATCCTATTTTTGCGACTAACCAGTGGTTTGCATCTTGCAGTGTTGCCTCTGTATTCCTGTTCATGAATTCTTTTGCGGACAGTGGTCATTGACAAATCCACACCTGACTCCTGAAGAGTGTTACTGATCTGTCCGACAGGTGTTTGGGGATTTTTCTTTATTATGGAGAGAATTCTTCTTTCACCAGCTGTGGAGATCTTCCTTGGGCTGCCAGTCCCTTTGCGATTAGTAAGCTCGCCAGTGCTCTCTTTCTTCTTAATGATGTTCCAAACAGTCGATTTTGGTAAGCCTAAGGTTTGGCTGATGTCTCTAACAGTTTTATTCTTGGTTCTCAGTCTCATAATGGCTTCTTTGACTTTCAGTGGCACAACTTTGGCCTTCATGTTGATAAACAGCAATAAAAGTTTGCAAAGGTGATGGAAAGACTAGGTGCTGAGAGCTCTCTTATACTTGCATGAAAGAGGCAATCAAACGCACCTGAGCAATTGCAAACATCTGTGAAGCCATGTGTCCCAAACATTATGGTGCCTTGAAATGGGGGGGAACCATGGAAAAACACACTAATTTCTACATGGTGAAACCAAAATGTATAAAAATACCCTTTAATAAAATCTGACAATGTGCTCTTTACCACATGTGATTTTTTTTTTCCTATTACAAATCTCAAATTGTGGAGTACAGAGACAAATAAATAAATGATGTGTCTGTCATAAACATTATGGAGGGCACTGTTATTCCCTTTTGGATGTTAACATTGAATCTGCTCTCATAAACCTTTCAGGCAATGAGTCAAAGTTGTATTTTTAATTGTATGATTATATGCATAATCTCCAGTAACAGTGAACACTTTGCAAACATACTACTTGGAGCAATAATGTAACATGCTCTAAGGAGGCTGACAGTCTGCTTTTATTTTATATGGCTGACTACAATGAGATGTGAAATATGTTATTGATTCACCATCACTCATTTTACATTATTTTATTAATATAAGAGCCGCCCCAAACGGTCACATCTATGTTGGATGCAGTCTAGCACTTCCCCACCCCCACCCAGCATATGTCACTCTAATGATTAGAACCTATCATAAAATATTGCAGCTGTTACTAAAGCAGTGAGGAGCTCATCCAACTATGTTCTGTCTGCCAAAAATGCAGAATCTCAGAAATGTAGTGTTTATTTGGAGTATTTGAAGTCACAGAAGGGGGAAGGAGGGTTAAAATTAGCCATCAAAGAAAGCTCAAAATGGATGATTGTTATTCCCCTTCCCTTATTGATTTAATTTTGTACAAATTATGACATCCATCCAATGTATTACCAATGCTTCTGTTCACAATTCACCCAACAGAGGACAGGCTTGAATTCATGTGGCAACTTTACAACCCCGTCACATCGTTAAGCATTTTGTTGTTAATTCAAGTACTTCTGAAGTGTTTGGCTATTACTGCAATGTCAGAAATGAGGCAATTTGTATATAACAAGGTGAAACAGACCTACTAGTCCGATTTTTATGTCTATGATTGAAGATAAATGTAGCCGGATACTGAAGATAGTCCCCCCATGGCAGGCAGATTGGGCTTTGGTTCAATATCTTGTCTGGAAATTAGCATCAAGTAAAGGCATTATTTATAGTCAATTCGCAATTACCTTTGACAAGATGGCAGTGAGCTGCTGTAGTTCTTGTGTTGGTGCTCTCATGTTGGATGAGGATTTTGAAGATTTTGAGCCAGCAAGGATGAAGGACTGAAGATATATTTCCAAGTTAGGATAGTGTGCGATTCGGAGGGGAATCTGCGAGGGAGGTTTTAATGCAAATGTTGTTCATGTGCTGCTTCGTGGCAGAGGTTATGAATTTGAGCAGCTACTGTGCAATTAGTCTTGATCACTCAACTCCTCCGCCATCAAGGGTTGGCAGCGCGCAATTGATTGCCAATTGAATTGTCCGTGACATTTTGAGCTTGTTGTCTTCCAGGCTTTATCTGGAAGCAGAGGGAGACTCGGAATCATTATTATACAGTTTGAGACCAATGGGCATATAAAGTCCCGACTGGCTTGTATTGGAGCAATCCAGTTAGTTTCATTGTGCTCCTCTTTCACTATAACTCTCCTAATTTCATTCAAATTACATTCAAATTCTGAAGAAGGGTTTCGGCCCGAAACGTTGCCTATTTCCTTCGCTCCATAGATGCTGCTGCACCCGCCGAGTTTCTCCAGCATTTTTGTGTACCTTCATTCAAATTACTGTTCAATTCAATTTTGAAAAATTGATTAATTCTTCTCAACATACAACATTGGGTTCCAGATCATAGCAACTCTCTAAAACATCTAAAAAGTCTGAAAGGTCTTTATCTCTCATGAGTCAAGAGTGTTTTATTGTCATATGTCCTGTTGATATAAACAGGATTGTGGGTCCTCATCCTTCCCCTACTAAAGTCCTTAATCAGTTCCTTGGTCTTACTAATGTTGAGAGCCACGTTGCTCTGACACCATTTGGTCAGTCAGTCGATCTCACTTCTATACTCTGACTCGTTCCTATCTGTGATACGTCCAACCAGAGTGGTGTCATCGGCGAACTTGATGATGGAGTTTGCACCCCTATGTCTAGTTCTTACCACTTTAACTCTGTGTCCACTGGTACTTGATACATCCCCTCAAAGCGGTGGTCAGTCTCTGTTTGGACACGTACATGGAAAGGTAAAGTTTAGATGGATATGGGCCAAACGCAGGAAGGTGGGACTATTGTAGATAGAACATCTTGGTTGGTATGGGCAAATTGGGCCAAAGGGCCTGTTTCCATGCTGTATGACTCTAGGCCAGTCTACTTAATCCCTCAATAGACAAACCCCTCAATGTCAAGATCAATTTTGTGCAAAGTCACACGTCTTGTTATAAGGAAGAACAATGGATGCACTTCTAGTGCCTTAGCCAACAATTATATATAAGTTCATAGGTCATAGGAGCAGAATTAGGCTATTTGGTCCATTGAATCCACTACTGAATCGTGGCTGATTAATATAACCTGCATCACAAAGAACTGCAAATGGCTCTAAATGCATTGCTGCATTGTTGTAATCACAAAAAAAATCTGCTGGTGTGCTTTGAGGAAGTTAATAGCAGAACAGACAGGGGGGAGGCTGTAGGTGTTGTTACCTAGATCTTCAGGAGGCCTTCGATACGGTGCCACGTCAGGCTGCTATGGATGGTGAGAGCCCATGGTATTAAAGGGAAGATACATGCATGGATAGCAGGTTGGCTGGATGGGATTAGGAGGTAGCCATGATTGAATGGCGGAGTAGACTCTTTGTGCCAAATGGCCTAATTCTACTCCTATAAGTTGTGAACTTGTGAAAGTGTGCCAGCACATTTACTTTCTTAGAAGTTTAAGGAGATTTGGCACGTCACTGAATACTCTTTATTTTATTTAAAACCCATTCACATATGCACGGTAGAAAGTATCCTAACTGGTTGCATCATGGCCTGGTACAGCAATTCCAAAGCATACAAACACAAGAGGCTGCAGACAGTAGTGGACTCACCGTGGCCCATCATGGCAATAGCTCACCCCACCATCGAAAGCTGAGACGAGGATCTCCACCATCTGGGCCATGCTGCTGCCATTGAGCAAGAGGGGCAGAGACTTGTAATCAAACAACCAGGTTTGGGAACAGCTACTTTTCTATAATCATCAGGGCCTTAACTGACCTGCACAAACCTACTCCAACCTCAGCAAAGGAACACCATGGATCACCACTTGCACTGCTGTGGATTTGTTTTTCCCAATTGTGTTTTGCACTAATATCTTAATTTTGCATAGTCTTTTTTTATTTTCATTGTCTTATATAATTGATGTTTTTGTGTGTTTGTCTCAATCGCCTGCGATGCTGCTGCAGCAAGATTTTCATTGTACCTGTGAAATCTGGGGACTATATTTTGTATATTATAGCAATGACTGCCTATTGTCTGTAAAGCTCTCCCAACATCCATGAGGTCATAAAATGCAGTATGTTTAAACAAATATATAGGTAGTGAATGTCCATCTTTTATCGAGTCTGCAGATTGGATAAAATTCCCACTCTTTGTATCATATATCTTTTGCTTGATTTTGGTCCCACCTGTTTGTATTAAATTCCCGCTGTTTGTGTCACATACCTATTATTTGATTTGGGTTCTTGCTGTTTGTAAAAAGACAATCTATGTCTACTGAGTGGTTTGATCCACCAAGGCCTGCGGGATCTACTGGATGCTAACCATTAACTCCCATTCCCATACTGGCCCTTCAATCCTGGGCCTCCTCCTTTGCCAGGCTGAGGCCGTAAAAAGCTGGAGGAACATCACCTCTTATTCCCCTTGGGTAGCTTACTGAACATTGGGTAGCAGTATGAACATTGAATTCTACAATTTTAGATAACCTTTAACAATTCACCTCCCCTCCCCCCTCTCCTCCTTTCCCCTGTGGCCCGCCTGGACTCTCACCTACTTCTCGCCTCCGCTTCTCCTATGTTCCTGTCTCTGCCTTCACATTTTGCAGCTCTTCAATCGTGTCTGATACCTTCTGCTTTTATTTCTGGCCTTTGTTTCAAACCTGTCAAAACCCCCCCTCACCTGTGTCCACCTATTTATCACCAGCCACGATTTGTCCTTCCTCTCCTCTCCTACAGCTCCGCGCCCTCCCCCCCCCCCCCCCCCCCCCACAATCAGTCCAACCAAAAAGTCACCTTCCATGTTCTCCAGAGATACTGTCTGACCTGCTGAGTTATTCCAGCACTTTGTGTCCTTTTATGTAAACCAGCATTTGCAGTTCCTTGTTTCAACATTTACTCAGAAACTGCTGTTTTATAGATTTCCTGCAGTTTCTGCTCTTTATTGGAGACATTACTGTTTTGTAGTGAACATGCAGTTTGTAATAAACTTATAGAAACTTACAAAATTCTTAAGGGGTTGGACAGGCTAGATGCAGGAAGATTGCTCCCGATGTTGGGGAAGTCCAGGACAAGGGGTCACAGCTTAAGGATAAGGGGGAAATCCTTTAAAACCGAGATGAGAGAACTTTTTTCACACAGAGAGTGGTGAATCTCTGGAACTCTCTGCCACAAAGGGTAGTCGAGGCCAATTCATTGGCTATATTTAAGAGGGAGTTAGATGTGGCCCTTGTGGCTAAGGGGATCAGAGGGTATGGAGAGAAGGCAGGTACGGGATACTGAGTTGGATGATCAGCCATGATCATATTGAATGGCGGTGCAGGCTCGAAAGGGCCGAATGGCCTACTCCTGCACCTAATTTCTATGTTTCTATTGTATGTATTAGGAAACAAGAAACAGCAGATGCTGTTTAATAAACAAAAAGATTTAAAGTACTGGAATAGCTCAGCAGGTCGGCCAGCATTTCTGAAAAGCATGTATAGGTGATTGGTAGTGTTTCAGGTCAAGACCCTTCTTCAGACCCCTTGAATTGTACTATCCTGTTGATAGACAATAGACAATAGGCACAAGAGTAGGCGATTTGGCCCTTCGAGCCAACACCGCCATTCAATGTGATCATGGCTGATCATCCACATTCAATACCCCGTTCCTGTCTTCTCACCATATCCCATAACTCTGCTATCTTTAAGAGCTCTATCTAACTCTCTCTTGAAAGCATCCAGAGAATTGGCCTCCACTGCCTTCTGAGGCAGAGAATTCCACAGATGTTGTGGTAGTGGGCAAATTGTAGCGGTAACAACTGTGGTGTATTTGTTCTGGCCCGTTGCTAAGTCTTTGAACATTGCCCACTCTACCAACTCCGAGCAATCCTGGCGTTGTTCCTCTGTCTCCCCTGACCAGCTCTTGACCCTCACTGCTGGGGCTGGTGCTCTTCATTTTGGGGCTGTCTAGAGAGACCCTGTGGTGTCTCTAAGAGCGTTGCTGAATATGTTGCCCTTTGAAAAGACAATAAATATGGGTCCAAGAGAAGACGTTGCTATCTAATTCTAACTCATCAAAGATTTGCCATTATTTAGAAGTCTGGAGTTTTTGGGGAATTCATTATCTTTGACAAGCACAACACAACACCAACAATGAAGCCTCCCTCGCCATCCATCGCAAGTGGTCTGCTTGACTGTGTCCCCAGAAAATTCACACCATCTATAAATTACACTGCAGGAACTCAGCAACATTTCCTTGACAGGACGACCCACACCAAGACAATGAGAGCAACCTTCCTCTCAATTCTCACACAATCCTGACTTGTCACCACCCTTTCAACCTCACTGGGACTAAATTTTGAAATGTCATCCCAATAAAAATATCAGAGTGTCTTCACAATGGATGTAGTGATTGGGATTGGAAAATAAGTGATGTCAATAATCATATCCCATTAAAAATATAAATGGTTTCAAAACTGGGTATGGTGTCAAATAACAGTTTCTGTGCTTAATCTAATGATTTGAAGATCTGAGTTCACTGTTTCATGTACAAATGGCTCTTGGACAGCCAAGGGTGTGAGGTATTTTAGTATTGATGTGTATTGTTGAACTTCAAATTTAATACGTACAAATCTTTTTTATATCAAAATGCTTTTATCACAGAATAAAATTGTTATTAATGATCTGACTATTACTAACTCCTCTGACCAATAAACCATTATACCTAACAATCCAATTTAGTCGTAAAGTCACAAAGCGTGCAAACAGGCCTTTCAGCCCACCACTTCCATGCTGCCCATTGTAACTATCTACATTGATTCTATTTTGAAATTTCGGTTGAAAGGAAACAGTAAAAATTGGAAAGAGCCCTGGTTTTCAAGGGAAATTGGACATCTTGTTCGGAAAAAGAGGGAGATCTACAATAATTATAGGCAGCATGAAGTAAATGAGGTGCTTGAGGAGTATAAGGAATGTAAAAAGAATCTTAAGAAAGAAATTAGAAAAGCTAAAAGAAGATATGAGGTTGCTTTGGCAAGTAAGGTGAAAGTCAATCCAAAGGGTTTCTACAGCTATATTAATAGCAAAAGGATAACGAGGGATAAAATTGGTCCATTGGAGAGACAGAGTGGACAGCTATCTGCAGAGCCAAAAGAGATGGGGGAGATATTGAACAATTTTTTTTCTTCGGTATTCACCAAGGAGAAGGATATTGAATTATGTGAGGTAAGGGAAACTAGTAGAGTAGCTATGGATACTATGAGGTTCAAAGTAAAAGAAGTACTGACACTTTTGAAAAATATAAAAGTGGATAAGTCTCCAGGTCCTGACAGGATATTCCCTAGGACATTGAGGGAAGTTAGTGTAGAAATAGCCGGGGCTATGACAGAAATATTTCAAATGTCATTAGAAACGGGAATAGTCCCCGAGGATTGGCGTACTGCGCATGTTGTTCCATTGTTTAAAAAGGGTTCTAAGAGTAAACCTAGCAATTATAGACCTGTTAGTTTGACTTCAGTGGTGGGCAAATTAATGGAAAAGATACTTAGAGACAATATATATAAGCATCTAGATAAACAGGGTCTGATTAGGAACAGTCAACATGGATTTGTGCCTGGAAGGTCATGTTTGACTAATCTTCTTGAATTTTTTGAAGAGGTTACTAGGGAAATTGACGAGGGTAAAGCAGTGGATGTTGTCTATATGGACTTTAGTAAGGCCTTTGACAAGGTTCCTCATGGAAGGTTGGTTAAGAAGGTTCAACTGTTGGGTATAAATGCAGGAATAGCAAGATGGATTCAACAGTGGCTGAATGGGAGAAGCCAGAGGGTAATGGTGGATGGCTGTTTATCGGGTTGGAGGCAGGTGACTAGTGGGGTGCCTCAGGGATCTGTGTTGGGTCCTTTGTTGTTTGTCATGTACATCAATGATCTGGATGAAGGTGTGGTAAATTGGATTAGTAAGTATGCAGATGATACCAAGATAGGGGGTGTTGTGGATAATGAAGAGGATTTCCAAAGTCTACAGAGTGATTTAGGCCATTTGGAAAAATGGGCTGAAAGATGGCAGATGGAGTTTAATGCTGATAAATGTGAGGTGCTACACCTTGGCAGGACAAATCAAAATAGGACGTACATGGTAAATGGTAGGGAATTGAAGAATACAGTTGAACAGAGGGATCTGGGTATAACCGTGCATAGTTCCTTGAAGGTGGAATCTCATATAGATAGGGTGGTAAAGAAAGCTTTTGGTATGCTAGCCTTTATAAATCAGAGCATTGAGTATAGAAGCTGGGATGTAATGTTAAAATTGTACAAGGCATTGGTGAGACCAAATCTGGAGTATGGGGTACAATTTTGGTCGCCAAATTATAGGAAGGATGTCAACAAAATAGAGAGAGTACAGAGGAGATTTACTAGAATGTTGCCTGGGTTTCAACAACTAAGTTACAGAGATAGGTTGAATAAGTTAGGTCTTTATTCTCTGGAGCGCAGAAGGTTAAGGGGGGAATTGATAGAGGTCTTTAAAATGATGAGAGGGATAGACAGAGTTGATGTGGACAAGCTTTTCCCTTTGAGAATAGGGAAGATTCAAACAAGAGGACATGACTTCAGAATTAAGGGACAGAAGTTTAGGGGTAATATGAGGGGGAACTTCTTTACGCAGAGAGTGGTGGCGGTGTGGAATGAGCTCCCAGTGGAAGTGGTGGAGGCAGGTTCATTGGTATCATTTAAAAATAAATTGGATAGGCATATGGATGAGAAGGGAATGGAGGGTTATGGTACGAGTGCAGGCAGGTGGGACTAAGGGGAAAAAAATTTGTTCAGCATGGACTTGTAGGGCCGAGATGGCCTGTTTCCGTGCTGTAATTGTTATATGTTATATATATGTTATTTATCTGCTTTTGGGTCTGTAACCTTCCATGCCTTGATAATTCAGGTACCTGCCTGGTTGTTTATTGAATCTCATTAATATTTTTATTTTTCATGTAGGTGACGAATTAGAGTACATCAGACCAAATGTCTACAGGAACATTGCCAAACAACTGAACATCTCAGTCACTTCTGAAAACATCGTGTCAGATGCGTTTCTGGCTGTTGCTACTGAACTTTTCTCTGCAGGTAATTCTAGAAATGTCCATTTATCTATTTATCTATTTATTTATTTATTTATTTATTTATTTATTCCTTGCTGGAAAAGTGCTGCTGCTCCCCATTGCCTTACACCTGTGGGGGGAAAAAAACACAAAGCGCTGAACTTTGCGGGTCAGGCAACAACTCTGGAAAACATGGAGGCGTCCGGAGATGCTGCCTGGCCGGCTGCGTTACTCCAGCACTTTGTGCCTTTTTATATAAACTAGCATCTGCGGTTCCTTGCATCTACCTCGTATGCCTGTAATCTGACAAGAACATTAATCACCTAATCCTGCCCATTAGCGCAGACTTGGCCAATTGCTGTTTTAGGTACTTGCACAGATTTGCTTTTCTACCATTCCTTCCCTGCAGCTATTTAACAGAACGGGGCGAACAAGTACTCTGCTCCTCAATACTGACAACAGAGGATTGTAAAGTGATGTGGCTACAATGAATTAGAGTTTGAGTGAGTTATTTAGGAGTTCGTTTCCACAGTGCATATAAAATCCATGTGTTATTTGCCTCTTTCCCTCCTCACATTCCCTGATAGTAGTTTGTGAGAAGGTCTGACACTTCACCTGAGGGCTGGAGACCAATGTGTTACAATAGAAACATTGATCAATGAAAGTGTTCTGACACATTACTCGCACTCCACTAATCTGTGTACCCTTAATAGCTCATTGTACAGTGAGAGAGTATGCCCCATGAATGTCATTATGTTGCAGGCACCTTACGGGATATAGAATGTTTGAGTGATGCAAAGGGTTCCTTCCTTGGGACAGAAGACAGATTCCATTCTAATATTAGGTAACCAGCAGGTAACCAGCAGGTAACCAGCAGGTAACGAGATGGATTCACAGATGTTATCTACTGGTTGTGTTGACCTGTATGAAATGAAACTGGATTTTATCAATCTATTCAAGACTGACAAAATCCAATTTACTCACTTAACGAACAAAAAAGGCAGATGGGAGTTAAAAGGTCATGTTGGAAGTGGGCTGTTGAGTTATGTTGATGGCTATCAGTGGGACATAAATGTTTCTGTGTAAAGTTGTCAACCTTCCAGGTTTAACCTGGTGCTTTCAGTGGTTGCAGATTTATCTCCAGAGCCCTGCTGCATGCAACCCAGGAGGGATTTTTTTTGCAATCTAGAACTCGCTGCCTGAAGTGTGCTGGAGGCAGGTACTCTCCCAGCTTGAAACACTTGAACTGCTATAGGCCAAGTGCCAGTAAATAGTTTAGTTTAGAGATGCAGTGCGGAAACGGGCCCTTTGATCCACCGAGTATGCGCCGACCAGCGACCCCCGCACACGAACGCTATCCTACACACACCAGGGACTGTTTACAATTATACCGAGCCAATTAACCAACAAACCTGTATGTCTTTGGAGTGTGGGAGGAATCCGGAGATCCAGGAGATAACCCACGCAGGTCACTGGGAGAACGTACAAACTCCATACAGACCCACCCGTAGTCGGGATTGATCCCGGGTGTCTGGCGCTGTAAAGCAGCAAATCTACCGCTGCGCCACCGTGTCGCCCAAGGTTAGTGTAGTTAGGTAGTTGATTGTTGGCATGGACGTGGTGGGTCGAAGGATCTCTTTCTGTGATAAATGACTGATTCTAAATTCTAATCATTATAAAGATTGTTTCTTTTTCTGCTATGATATGAAGTTTCATTGAACGCCTTTGGTTATTGGTTCCTGACACTCGAGGATCACTCAGTTGGGTGATATAGGCTGTAAAAATTTCCAATCATTTGAAATGAGGGCCACTGTGAGGAAATGACCAGTGATGGAGCCTGGTGTGGGAGGTTGGGAGCTAAAGGTCTTGTGGCGAAACACCCTGGAATATATGCAGCTAGAAATGGCGATGCTACATATACTGTTGCAAATCTCACTGCTTTTATGATATTTAATTCCTGATTTTGCTGGCCCCCTTAACTTCAACAGCCATCCTAACGTTATATAGCTCACAGAGTTAGATTAAACCTACATTTGGATTTTCCACACAAGGGCAAAGCAGGAGAATCTTGCGGCAGGGACATAGGGAATACTGGAAACCCCCAAATGAACATGGGGAACCCAACAGGAACCGTGAAGTGAGAACATTAGATCAAGTGGGAACCCTGGAATCACAGGGCAGGAGCACCGGAAACCCAGCAGGAATATCAGAAAAAAAGTATGTATAAGAGTGCTGAAAAGGGAACGAGTGGTTTGCAGAGAACTGGAATAAGTAAGAGCACCTGAAATATAAAATTAGTTTTCCTCCAATTTGCTACTCAAGTGTGGCTTTCATTTTGGAGACCAATACTCGGGAAGCTTTTGCCATGGCTCAAGACATTCCACTGCAAATCCCCTTGTATGGGTTAGACCAAAGAAAATATCTACTACTAAATGAAATAAATTAGTACAAAAGAGTCGAGATTCAACTCGAGCATGTCTCCACATGCAATGCTTCAGGCAACTTCACAGTTGAGTTGGCAAAGGATTATTCGAATGCTGTCGAGCAGGATTTGCCTGGATAATTAATGTTTGCTGCCCATTTTTATACACACCAAGGCATAGCTTCTCCTGAGTTCCCACGGGAAAGAGAAATGCTTGCATTCATGCAGCACCTTCTCTGCCCACAATGTGTTCCAAAACACTTCACTCAGATACTGCTATACTTCCAAAACTGCCTACCACGTGGAACGTTATCAACCTCTCCCTCGTATCATTGGTGCTCAATGATTTCAAGTTTGAGTGTAATGGAGTTTCTTTAACAACACTTGTGCCCTTTAATATTCCTAGGTGATGCCCCCTGAATGACCTAAGATACAGTCTCTACAATGTTCTGCCTTAAATGTACAATAAAACAAAAATATGCTGTCTATATTTAGCAGGCCAGGATGCATCTGTGAAAGAGATGATGTTCAGGTTCAAGACGCTCCATCAGAACTGGAAAAAGGAGAAAATAAGCTTCTTAAGCAGCACTGGGGTGGAGAGGGGGATGCCTCTGATAGGGTAAAACGGGGATGACCATGGTGATAAAGTGTAAATCTGCTTACCTGGTCATTAAATGCGCTGTAGTGTCAGAATCCTGGGTTCAATCCTGATGTCTGATACTGTTTGTGTGAAGTGAATGGGAGCAGTTACGTTATGATACAACGGAACTTTACTTATCCCAGGAGGGAAATTGGTCATAAAACACAACACTTTACACTACATTAAAGTGACGAGTGGAAAGTCCAAGGTACACAAAAAAGCTGGAGAAACTCAGCGGGTGCAGCAGCATCTATGGAGCGAAGGAAATAGGCAACGTTTCGGGCCGAAACCCGAGTGGAAAGTCCAGGTTGAGAATGTAGACAAAAGAAGAGACAGGAATGCAAACCAGGAAGTCTGGCTCGGCAGATCGGGTTGGGCATGTCCTCCATTCACATGGGGGGAAGCCATTTATTTTTCTTGTTAAAAGTGCCGCTTGGGTTCCAGTTATGTCATCGTCAGATTAAGAAAAGGGGAGGTGCAACAAGACCTGGGTGTGCTTGTACCAGTCACTGAAAGTAAGCACGCAGGTACAGCAGGCAGTGAAGAAAGCTAATGGCATATTGGCCTTCATTACGAGAGGATTTGAGTTTAGGAGCAAGGAGGTCCTACTGCAGTTGTACAGGACCCTGGTGAGCTGCACCTGGAGTATTGTGTGCAATTTTGGTCTCCTAATTTGAGGAAGGACATTATTGCTATTGAGGGAGTGCAACAAAGGTTCACCAGCTTAATTCCCGGGATGGCAGGATTGACATATGATGAACAAATGGGTCGACTGGGCTTGTATTCACTGGAATTTAGAAGATGAAAGGGGATCTTATAAAAATGTATTAAATTCTTGAAGGTTTGGACAGGCTAGATGCAGGAAAAAATGTTCCTGATGTTGGGGGAGTCCAGAAACAGGGCTCGCCGTTTAAGAACATGGGGTTGGCCATTTAGGACTGAGATGAGGAAAGCATTCTTCACCCAGGGAGTTGTGAATCTGTGGAATTCTCTGCCACAGAAGGCAGTGGACGCCAATTTACTGGATGTTTTCAAGAGAGAGTTAGATTTAGTTCTTAGGGCTAAGGGAATCAAGAGATATGGGGAAAAACAGCAGTGACGGAGTACTGATTTTAGATGATCAGCCATGATCATATTGAATGGCGGTGCTGGCTCGAAGGGCCGAATGGCCTACTCCACCTATATTTCTATGTTTCCCTTTTGGGACCTCTTGCCCCTTCCATTTACTGTTGCATTCACCCTTTTGGGACCTCTTGTCAACTGACACTTGGTTCTGCTCCTGGCAGCAGCTGTCCCTTGCACGTCTGTCACTGCAGGACACCTGAGGCTCCTCCAAATAAGCCAAACTCCTACATGCTGAAACCTGGGCTTCCACAGTGAAAGTGAAGCATGGCAACTCTGCCTGCAGATCACCAGGAGCGGATATACAATAGTTCCATTCTTTTACATCTCTATCCCGATTGCAAATATCTTTGCACTATTTGTTGTACTTATGTATGGCTTGATTGTACGTGGTATCGCATGATTTGATTCAACTGGATAGCATGCAAATGAGAGCTTATCACTGTATATCAGTACTCGTGACAGCAATAAATCAATACCAGTGCTGCATCGCCACAGTGCATGTGTCGACTGCCAGCTCACCCTGCAAAGTCAGAAGGAGTGGAAAACATCGATTTGGATCACAAGAAGTGGGAACAAGTTGTTATTCTCCTCAGAGAGCTCTCAGCTTCGGTGAGAAGGTGGTCACTTGTAGAAGTGGATCATATGCCCCTCGCTATTTATGATTGACTCACCTGAAGGCCATTAGAACCTCTGCCACAAAGCCACACAGCACCAGCGATCCGGTTTCAATCCTGACCTCCGTTGTTGTCTGAGTGGAGGTCAGATTTAGCGTTCTGCTACGACCTTTTGGAATTCTCTCAGATGCACCGGTCTCCTCCCACATCCCAAAAATATGCATGCTAGTAAGTTAATTGGCCGCTGTAAACTGTCCCTAGTTTGTCGGCAAATGGCGGAATATAGAGGAAGTTGATGGGAATGTGGGGAGAATAAAAAGTGGGATTAGTGTAAATGGGTCGTGGATGATCGGTGTGGACTCGGTGAGTTGAAGGGCCTGTTCCCATGCGCTGTGATTCTAGACAATGACTTCAGTTGATTAGGAGGGCCTTAATCCTCAGGCTGTGATCATTTAATTCCAAATGTGTTCATTATTGAGTATGTGGGATTAGCATGTAAAAGCCAACATTTATTGCCCATCCTTCATTATGTTTGCTGCTCATTAAAAGGCAACCACAAACAAAGGCCAGAACCAGGGGCCACAGTCTTAGAATAAAGGGGAGGTCATTTAAGTCAGTTGAGAAAAAACCTTTTCACCCAGAGAGTTGTGAATTTATGGAATTCCCTGCCACAGAGGGCAGTGGAAGCCAAATCACTGGATGGATTTAAGAGAGAGTTAGATAGAGCTGTAGGGACTAGTGGAGTCAAGGGAAAAGGGGAGAAGGCAGGCACAGGTTATTGATACGGGACAATCAGCCAAGATCACAATGAATGGTGGTGCTGGCTTGAAGGGCCAAATGGCCTCCTCCTGCACCTATTTTCTATGTTTATATGTTTCTAAAGGCAGTAAATATACTCAGCGGAAGGACATTAGTGAAAAATGTGAGCTTGTACCAGTAGTTTTGAAGTGATTGGGGCTGATTTTTTTTTAAAGGAATTCCAGATAATTAACTGAATTTAAAGTATCTAGTGGAATTTGCACAGGCTCAGATTATTGGTATAAAATGCTAATCAGAGTTTAGCCACCATATCACTTCTCCCATTCAATTACCAGTTGGTGCAGAGACAGCTGGGTGGTCCCACTAACATCAGGTTCCCCTCACTTTAACACCAGCACTCTTATTCCAGATCACTACTCAGTGACTTCTGTCGATAATGCGTGTCCTCAGATATCAAGTTGAAGAACCTGTCAACTCTTATACTCAGACATGATCCAGATTTCCTGTTGGTCTATTTTTTTTAGTTTAGAGATACAGCATGGAAACAAATCCTTCCATTCCGACCATCGATCACAATTTACAGAAGCCAATTAACGTACAAAACAACGTCTTTGGAGTGTGGGAGGAAACCGGAACAACCAGAGGAAACCCATGTGGTCACAGGAAGAAAGTACAAACTTTGCACAGACACCACCCGTAGTCGGGATCGAACCAGAGTCCCTGGTGCTATAAGGCAGCAACTCTACCGCTGCACCATTCTGCCGCTCTAAACACCTCATATGTCTATACAGCTCAATTTTTGTCAGGATTAAACAGCTGGCACATGATGCACATGATGAAACATCAGAAACATAGAAATTAGGTGCAGGAGTAGGCCATTCGGCCCTTCGAGCCTGCACCGCCATTCAATATGATCATGGCTGATCAGATGATCCAACTCAGTATCCCGTACCTGCCTTCTCTCCAGGGTTACCCCTTGATGATCCCCTTAGCCACAAGGGCCACATCTAACTCCCTCTTAAATATAGCCAATGAACTGGCCTCAACTACCCTCTGTGGCAGAGAATTCCAGAGATTCACCACTCTCTGTGTGAAAAAAGTTCTTCTCATCTCGGTTTTAAAGGATTTCCCCTTTATCCTTAAGCTGTGACCCCTTGTCCTGGACTTCGATAACATCGGGAACAATCTTCCTGCATCTAGCCTGTCCAACCCCTTAAGAATTTTGTATGTTTCTATAAGAAACATCTCTGGGATGTTTCAACTCTCAGTACACAGACTAAGAATCTAACTGGCCTGTACACCAAGCTGGGAATGTGTGTGGCACTGAAAGTGAGGAAAATGACACTGCATTTGGGAGACTGTGCTAGTCTAGATCTTGCAGATTGATTGAAGTGAAACCAAGGTGAGATCTGACTGAGATGAAATTGACTAATCTGTATTGAATTGAGGGTTAATAATCTTGATGAAGTGCAGTATACCAGAAGTGTTGCAGTAAAGACCACATCCTGGTGTGGGTTTCTTCAGAAACAAGCAGCTACATTGTATCTTCACCAAAACGAGGATCTGCTGAAATTGATTCTTTGGGGGGGGACTAGTTTAAATTTGTTATCTATCATTATTTTGAAAACTATTGGCAGAATTGATATTTTGTCTAACTATAATCTGAAATCATCCCAGTTAGTGTAAACACCCCACGCTTTTGCCTGTAGTGATAGTGTCAATAACTAAAGGGTATAGCTTTCAGGTGAGAGGGCCTGTACCCTCTGGTCTTTGACATTTTCCCAAACTGTCCTCTGTTTCCTTCTCCGTGATGAAAGCAGATGCAAAGCACTTGTTTAGTAACTCGCCTCCTCTGATTCCCAAGCACAAAACTTCTTGTTTTTAATGTAGGTATAAAAATCTTAAATGGAACTTGCCAAAACCATTTCTGCATCTTCCAAGGACTGAGAGTTTACATGAGTGAGGGACTATACATGCTCTTTAAAAGAATGTGGGGTGATCAACTAAGGATGTTAAAATTATGAAGTTGTTAATAAAGTAGAGGATATTGCCACTTGAGGGCGAGTTCAAAGTGAGCCGACATAGTACAAGGGAGGAACAAATATTTGACTTCCTGAAGGTAGGAACAAATATATCCAAATAAGGAATAAAGTAGAAGCATCTTTACTCATAGAGTGGTGTACATGTGGGAACTTTCCACCACCACCAGCAGTTGAGGTGGTTAGCAAACCCATGGTAAGACGAAGCTAGGTAAGTGAGGGGGACCATTCTGGAATGAAATACAGTTCATAAGTTATTGGAGCAGCATTAGGCCATTCGGCCCATCAAGTCTACTCCACCATTCAATCATGCAACCATCATTTGATAAGCCAATCATTCCTGGGATCATTCTCGTAAACCTCCTCTGGACTCTCTCTCCAACAGCAGCACATCCTTCCTCAGATATGGGGTCCAAAACTGCACACAATATTCCATATGCAGTCTGACCAGTGCTTATAAATCCTCAGCATTACATCTTTATATTCTAGTCTTCATGAAATAAATGCCAGTATTGTATTTGCTTTCCTTGCTACCGATTCGACTTGTAAATTAACTTTTGTGGAATCCTGCATCAGCATTCCCAACTCCCTTTACACTTGCAATTTCTGAATTCTCCCCCCATTTAGTCTACGCCATTATTCCTACTACCAAAAATGCATGACTCCACACTTTGCTCTGCTGTTTCACCTGCCACTTCTTTGCCCACACTCTCAAGCTGCCCAAGTCCTTCAGCAGAATTCCTACTTTCTCTACATTACCTGCCCCTCCATCTATCTTTGAATCATCTGCAAACTTGGCCACAAAGTCTTGAATTCCCTGATCCAAATCATTGATATACAACGTGAAGAGTAGCAGCCTCAGCACCGACCCCTGCGGAACATCGCAAGTCACTGGCAGTCAACCAGAAAAAGCCCCTTGTTTTTGCTACTCTTTGCCTTCTGCCATCCAGCTTACTCTCAATGTACCAATTCTCTATCCATTTTGACGTTTTATCCCAATGTCATGAACAACTTATCAAATACCTTCTGGAAATCCATATACATTACGTCCACTGCTTCCCCATATCCACCCTCTTTGTTAAATTTGTCAAACAGAATACCCTTTTGTAAACCACATGGTCTCTGATTGATTATATCACAATTTTACAAATGACCTGTTGCTACTTTATATATAACAATCATAGATTCCAACATTTTCCCAGTGATAGATGGCTAATTGGTAGGCTGTGGCTAATGGGTAGAATGAGACAGGAAGGAATACCAAGTATGATATTTCATATATTACATTATTCTCGTACTTTCCAACAATATGGAAGGAGGCGAGATATCCTATCGTCACCAGAGCATTCCCATCATTTAAATCCCCCGTTTATTTACCTGTAACTTATTTTCTGTCACATGCCATCAGCATCCATCCATATTCTCCTCCCACCCACTACATTACGGACTATTAACCTTGAGAATTGGAAGGATACCGGAGCACCCGATGGTAACCAACACAGTTGAAGGAACAGCGTACAAACTCTATACAATGCATCACCCAAAGTCAAGACTGAACCCAAGTTGCTGGAGCTGTGAAGTAACTGCGTTAACTGCTGCATTGCTGGTGATGTGGAGCATCAGTAAAAACAAAAGTTAGGTTTAGGAAATATAGTAAAACGTTGATTTAACATATATATTGTGGAGGGCAACAGAGAGCTGATGTTTTGAGTTGAGACCCTTCATCTGGGCCAGTTTAAATAATCAATCAAAGCTAATACAAGTGGGTCAATAATCTTAATATTAATTGGATAAATCAAATTCTCAAAAATACTTTGGAGGATTAGTTTATAGACAGAACTGGAGACAGTTTTCTGAAAGAATGAACCAACTGAAGTGCAGGCTGCGTTAGATTTCACCTTCTGTATGAAGGCACAATGAAATACTGTACTAAGCTGTGGTAAGGGACTTTCTAGGCAAAAGTGTATGCTACAATTTTGTACACAGTTCATGAGAGATCCAAATCACACAGATTAGATTCTGCCATTTAAAAACACTGATTACATAGGAATGCAGGGTGAATTAGATTAAAAGATCGCCGAGAGATAAACATTGGCAAGCGTTCAGGAAATATTTCAGATTTCTTGTGAGAAAAGTGGTAACTAAGAGGCTGAGGGATAAAATTAGACTGGGCAGTCCTCCACCCGGAGGTCAATGCTCACCCGGCAACTGCACCGAGTCCCAGCGTGGCCGTGTTATCTCCTGCCCTGCGGCAGCCGACTGTCCTCACACTGTCCCAGTGGGGTCAGGGGTCCCACACTGTCCCAGTGGGGTCAGTGGTCTCACACTCTGGTAGTATCTTTCTGCTCCAGGGAATGGTATTCCAAAATCTCAGTACCCCGGCTCTCTCTAAAGGTGGCACTAGGGTTAACAGTCGCTGCTGCATTATGTGCGAGGTTAAACAAGAAATATATAGGCTTTAAGTGAATTGTAATCGATGGCCCACAACACAACTCTGAGATTAGCAGTGATCTGTGGTTTGCTTGTGCCACTGCGCACTTATAAAATGTTTTCTGCCTTTTTAAATGGTTATTTATTTATAATCTTTTGTGGCTGCCAGACAGTAACTGGGAGTGTCCCTGCATTGAATGAGACTGTTGGGAATTGTAAGGACTTCCCTTGAGAAAGTAAATATGTGTAGGAGTCTCCAAGGGTGTGTCTGTATTTGCAGGGGATTCCAGGCAGTGTATCAGTATTCACTGGGGAAGCCTCTAGGTCAGAGTTGCCAACAGCATTCTCTGGTTTATCAATTAATAGATTGTAGGTGGGTCTTGTGGGCAGGTGCCACAATGAGGCCCAATTGTACAACACAAGATCCCTGGAGCAACAGCACAACGCAACGAGCCTTGACCTGTTGACTGAAATTCAATTAAAAAATGTGACTACCAAAATCTAAAGGCAATGCTCCTAGAAATTCAGAAAGAAACAAAAATTTGCTACAGAAAATGTACTAGTGCATGCATTGCTGTGACAGAGTGATGACATGGATGTATTGGACTGAATGGTCTACTCCTGTGCTGGAACTTTTCATAATAAATGCTGAGCATTTTCTTCGGTAATCTAGCACTTCACACTCCTCTAACAGGCAGACCTGTATACATTCCTCTCTGATGACCCTCCGAAATAACTGCCAGGATTTCATCAAGGAGGTCCTCGGGTTCATGTGGAAATGCCCATCTCGAACAGGAGCAAAAGCTGGTTTGGAGGTTGGGGCAGAATCGGTAATTCAATGCATGTTACAGTCATAGTGTCAGATTGAGCTACAGAACAGTCACAGCCACTTTGGCTCACCAAGCCCACACTATCAAGACATCAACTACATGTTAATCCTGACCTAACCCATTTTATTCACTCCACACTCCATAAGTCACCCTTAGTTTCCACCACTCACCCGGGGCTATTAACAGTGGTCGATTAAACTACCAAACCATGTATTTGGGAAATGGGAGGAAAGCGGAGCACCTGGGAGAAACCCATAGGGTCAATGGAGAACATGAAAACTCTACATAAGCAGCACCCAAGATCAGGATTGAACCCAGTTCTCTGACTATGAGGCAGTGGTTCTAATGCATTACTGTGCCATTCTGACCTACTGATGTTCTATCATTAATATCGTGGGGCATCTGATGTGGATGGCCTGCGGTGAGTGAAGTGCAGGAGACAGCTGTTGCCAGGAGCCAAGTGTCAAGGGACAGTAGTTTCCAAGTGTTCAAGAAGGAACTGCAGATGCTGGACGATCGAAGGTACACAAAACTGCTGGAGAAACTCAGCGGGTGCAGCAGCATCTATGGAGCGAAGGAAATAGGCGACGTTTCGGGCCGAAACCCTTCTTCAGACTGATGGGGGGTGGGGGGGAGAAGGAAGGAAAAAGGGAGGAGGAGGAGCCCGAGGGCGGGGGGATGGGAGGAGACAGCTCGAGGGTTAAGGAAGGGGAGGAGCCAGCAAGGGCTAGCAAAACTGGGAGAATTCAACGTTTATCATCGTTACTTTTTTGCATATCTTTCACTCATTGTTCTTTATCTCTCCACATTCTTGCTATTGAGGGAGAGCAGTGTAGGGTCACAAGGTTAATTCCCGGGGTGGCGGGAATGTCATATGCTGAGCGAATGGAGCCGCTGGACTTGTATACTCTGGAATTTAGAAGGATGAGAGGATATCTTAGTGAAACATATAAGATTATTAAGGGTTTGGACGTGCTAGAGGCAGAAAACATGTTCCCTATGTTGGGGGAGTCCAGAACCAGGGGCCACAGTTTAAGAATAAGGGGTAAGCCGTTTAGAACGGAGATGAGGAAACACTTTTTCACACAGAGAGTTGTGAGTCTGTGGAATTCTCTGCCTCAGACGGCATTGGAGGCCAATTCTCTACTTTCAAGAGAGAGTTAGATAGAGCTCTTAAAAATAGCGGAGTCAGGGGATATGGGAAGAACGAGCGGGGTACTGAATGTGGATGATCAGCCATGATCACATTGAATGGCGGTGCTGGCTCAAAGGGCCGAATGGCCTACTCTTGCACCTATTGTCTAATACCCTCTATATCTCTCATTTCCCATATCCCTAACCATTCTGAAGAATGGACTCGACCCAAACATTCATCCATTCCTTCCCTCCAGTGATCCTGCCGGTCCCACTGAGTTACTCCAACTTTTTGTGTCTCATCTTCGTGCACAACCCTAATCCTACCTCAACAATGGACTGCTTCATGCACTACCATGGACTTGTTTTCTAATTGCATACTTTGCACTAATGTCTTTTTTTTGCAAAGCTTTTTCTCTTCACTTTCTTGCAGAATCCAGGTGTGATTTATGTATGATTTATGTTTTTGTGTGTTCTCTGAGTCTATGCTGCTGCAAGCAAGAGTTTAATTGTGTACCTCACTGTACTTGTGCAAGTAGGTCCGCCTGGACTTGACTGATCTCCCGGTTGTTAAACACTTTAATTCCCATTCTCATTCCCTCGCTGACCTTTCTGTCCTTTATGAGAGTGAGGCTAAACGCAAATTGGAGGAACAGCATCTCATATTTCGCTCGGGCAGCTTACAACCCAGCGGTATGAAAATTGATTTCTCTAACTTCAAGTAACCCCTGCATTCCCTCTCCCCCCATCCCTCCTCCACCCAAGTCACACCAGCTTTATGTTCTCGCCTAGCCACAGCTAACAATGACCTGTTACCTTTATCATTGTTACTTTTTTTACATAATTCATTTGTTCTATATCTCTCTACTACATCATCGTCTATATCTCTAGTTTCACTTTCCTGTAACTTTCATTCAGGGTCACGACCTGAAATGTCACCCATTCCTTCTCTCCAGTGATGCTGCCTGTCCCGCTGAGTTACTCCAGCATTTTGTGTCTATCTTTGATTTAAACCAGCATCTGAGGTTCCTTCCTACACAATGGAAAAGGTCAGTCTGATGGCAGTTAGAGAGGATTCATTGGTTAAATTTCAGTGCATGCCTGACCTTCCATCTGAGGCACATGGTACAAAGACTGCCCCACCTGATGCTGCAACCCATGGCTTGGTAATTGTAGCCTAGCGCACATTGGTGGTGACGCAACAGGTGGAGAAACTTACCAGAAAATCATCATACACTGGTTTTTCTAGATTTTTTGGAATGTGTCAGTGTTTAACGAGTATATTTCGAGTATAAATGTACAACAATTCGATGGAAATGTCCACGTCTGTATTTTATGTTAACTTGGAGAGTGCTACTGTTCTTGTAAGACATTAAAGGAATGGTTTAAGTTTTATTTACTGAGTGTCTTGGAAACATTACAGGATTTACAAAGAATCTCGGCAGAGGATCAGTGCCCAGAATAGTTTCAAAGCCAATGGTTTATATAATAGCGCAGCCAAACAACCTTTTGTTTAATTGGAAAGGGGGTGGAGAAAGGAAATGCAAGGAGAATCCTCACAGACTTTAAATGTTATTATAAATAGCCGGTGTTCCTAATACCTCTTCATAATTGTTCATAAACCTCTCTAATATTTCAGCTTTTCCACTGTGGTCTTCCATTGCACTGTGTTACATTCTGTGGCCCCATACAGAGCTGCCTTTGATGTCCAGTTGTAGTGGTCGGATGGCACTAGTTGTAAAGTAGAAATTAAGTAGCCAAAGAGATGATGCTTTTTTTAATCTCTTGCCCAGTCCTTCATGATTCTGTATTTTGAGCTCCTTATAGCTTTATAGTTCTATTTTACTGAGTAGTCTTGTGTTATTATGTTTAAAGCATGGATTACCTTTCTATTGATGTGGTTCTTATGCTGGGTGTTCATGTACTTTTGCTCTGTAGGTATAACCTGGGGGAAGGTGGTGGCCCTCTATGCTGTAGCTGGTGGATTAGCCATCGACTGTGTGAAGCAGGGACAGCATGCCATGGTGCACACAATCGTCGATTGCTTGGGAGAGTTCGTCCGGAAAACGCTGGTGACGTGGTTAAGGAGACGGGGTGGATGGGTAAGAGACCATCTGTTTAGCAAGGTTCAATATGTGTAACTGCATTGCTCCAGTATCTGAATGAATGTACATAGCGTCATGCTCTGGTTAAGCCATCAAACTAGTAAACCAAACACTGACAATGCTGAATTCAAATTCAAATGCTCCCTTGTTAATCTTTGATGTACCTCGGTACTCCGATATAGCCTCTTGCATTTAATTGTTCCAACATTGGTGTTTGCACCTACAATTTCCGACACTCTGAACTCTAGAACAGCTGCCATAAACCACTACCTTCATTCCTTTCATTTATTCAAGCCTGCCTTATTGCCCACAATTTTGGTCACCCTTTCAGAAAGTTTCATGTGGCTTCATACCAAAATTAGTTTGATGATATTCTTGTAAAATGGCTTTGGTAAGTTACTGTAGAAACAAGTAACTGCAGACGCTGGTTTACAAAAAAAGACACAATATGCTGGAGTAACTCAGTGTGTCAGGCAGCATCTCTGGAAAACAGGTGACATTTCAAGTCTGAAGAAGGGCTCTGTCCCGAAATGTCATCTATCCACGTTCTCCAGAGATGCCGCCTGACCGGCTGAGTTACTCCAGCACTTTGTGACTTTTTTTCTGTAAGTTATAGTTCTTGTTAACACAAAGAGTAGAACTTTGCAAATTTGTAACCATGTCCAATTCCTTGTCATCATCTCAAACCTGTTTTATATACATCAATTAAATTATTTAGTTATCCAAAGCTTAAACAAAAAAGCGGCATGTTACTTGTATTGTACATAATGAGACAGAATAAAATATTTTCCAAAAGATTTCAGAAGCTGTGGTCAAATGGATTTGGTCAGGTAGTGCAAAAATAATTCTCATCTGTTTTAATCCTAGGCTGACATAACAAAATCTGTGGTTAACAACGATCCCAGTATCCGCAACCATTGGCTCATCTCTGCCATCTGTACCTGTGGACACTTCCTCAAAGCGATTTTCTTCTTCCTCCTGCGAGAGCGATGATTCTGCCTGGGATTTTGTGGTCCTTTACATAATTCCCGTACTTAATGTGATACAAAACTCGCAGCATGCCTGATATACCGTCTTGACTGAACGGAATTTCTGCCGTTGCTGGACTGGAGTAAGAACCATTCAGAGAGATCGGGCAAATGGGGTACATTTAGCTAAACATAATTAGACTAGAATTCTACAGATTGCCCCATGTTGTCTAAATTTCTGGACACAAGGGGAGGAAGGATAGATAAGGAGGAGATTGCAGCAAATGAAATATTTACAGTGCCCGCCATAATGTTTGGGACAAAGACCCATCATTTATTTATTTGCTTCTACTCCGCAATTTGAGATTTATAATAGGAACAAAATCACATGTGGTTAAAGTGCACATTGTGCAGACTTTATTGTGCAGAGTATTTTTATACATTTTGGTTTCACCATGTAGAAATTACAGATGTGTTTATACATAGTCCCACCCATTTCAGGGCACCATAATGTTTGGGACACATAGCTTCACATGTGTTTGTGATTGCTCAGGTATGTTTAACTGTATCTTTAATGCAGATATAAGAGAGTTCTCGGCACCTAGTCTTTCCTCCAGACCTTCCATCATCTTTGGAAACTTCTATTACTGTTTATCAACATGAGGACCAAAGTTGTGCCAATGAAAGTCATAGAAACCATTATGAGTGAGAAACAAGAATAAAACTGTTAAGAGACATTAGCCAAACCTTACCAAAATGAACTGTTTGGAACATCATTAAGAAGAGAGAGCACTGATGAGCTTACTAATCGCAAAGGGACTGGCAGGCCAAGGAAGACCCCCACAGCTGTAGACATAAGAATTCTCTCTATAATATAGAAAAATCCCCAAACACCTGTCCAACAAATCAGAAACACTCTTCAGGACTCAGGTGTGGATTTGTCAATGACCACTGTCCGCAGAAGACTTCATGAACAGAAATACATAAGCTGCACTGCAAGATGCAAACCACTGGTTATCCGCAAAAATAGGATGGCCAGGTTACAGTTTGCCAAGAAGTACTTAATAGAGCAACCACAGATCTGGAAAAAGGTCTTGCGGACAGATGAGACGAAGATTAACTTATATGAAAGTGATGGCAAGATCAAAGTATAGAGGAGAGAAGGAACTGCCCAAGATCAAAAGCATACCACCTCATCTGTGAAACACGGTTATGGCCTGGGCATGTATGGCTGCTGAAGGTACTGGCTCACTTATCTTCATTGATGACACAACTGCTGATGGTAGTAGCATAATGAATTCTGAAGTGTATAGACACATTCTATCTGCTCAAGTTCAAACAAATGCCTCAAAACTCATTGGCTGGCAGTTCATTCTACAGCAAGACAATGATCTCAAACATTCTGCTAAAGCACCAAATAAGTTTTTCAAAGTTAAAACATGGTCAATCCATGAGTGGCCAAGTCAATCACCCGATCTGAACCCAATTGAGCATGCTGAAGAGAAAACTGAAGGCAATTAGCCTCCAAAACAAGCATAAGCTAAAGATGGCTGCAATACAGGCCTGGCAGAGCATCACCAGAGCAGACACCCCACAACTGGTGATGTCCATGAATTTCAGACTTCAAGCATGCAAAAGATATGCAACAAAATACTAAACATGACTACTTTCATTTACATGACATTGTTGTGTCCCAAACATTATGGTGCCCTGAAATGGGAGGATTATATATAAACACTGCTGTAATCTCTACATGTCAAAACCAAAATGTATTACAAATCTCAAATTGTGGAGTACAGAGGCAGATAAATAAAATATGGGCCTTTGTCCCAAACATAATAGAGGGCACTGTCCACCCACTAGAGCAGCCTAAATGACAAATTAACAATAGCCATGAATGAGGTATAATTTTTTTTTAAAGTCACCATTTCTATGGTTTCCTCGTGGATTCTACAAATTAGCTGCACAACAATGAATTTTTGCTAGTACCTGTACTACAAAAATCCAACTTAAGGCTGATTTAAAATACAAAATGAACAGGAATTTTCAGATTGGCGAACAGTTGGCTGAAATTTGATGAGACCATTTCATGGTAAAAAATATCATTAGCTGCATAAAGTACAGTTTCTTTTAGTTTAGAGATACAGTGCGGAAACAGGCCCTTTGGCCCACCGGGTCCGCGCCGACCAGCGATCCCTCACATTAACACTATCCTACACACACTAGGGACAATTTTTACATTTTCCAAGCCAATTTACCGACTTACCTGTACGTCTTTGGAGTGTGGGAGGAAACCGAAGATCTCGGAGAAAGCCCACGCAGGTCACGGGGAGAAGGTACAAACACCGTACAGACAGCACCCGTAGTCGGGATCGAACCCGGGTTCGCTGTAAGGCAGCAACTCTACCGCTGCGCCACCGTGATGCCCGGTTTATTCATGTAAAGGCCTATCTGTGCTAGAATCTTTCCAGCACAAACCTTCAGATAAATGCATGACTCCATCTAAGGTACTTTTGCTTATTTTTTCTTGATTAATTATTGCATTTTCGGCAATTCTACCTTATATTTTAAAATCCTCTTCAAAAATACCTATGGCCACATTTTAAATTACTCGATACGAAGTTAATAATGATCGTAGGATTGAATTTAGACTCTGAAGAACTAAAAAACTGAAAAAGAAACACATATGAAGCTGGAAGTACTTAGCACACCAGGTAGCAGGAAAGGAGTTAGTTCCAGATTACTCTCCACAGGTGGTGCTTCACCTACTGATTATTTCTAACACTTTGTGTAGACATTCCATGGCTGCTCAGCTGATCCTCGTACAAAAACTTAGTCTTAGCTTGCTTTCACGCATGAAAAGGGGGTGTTTAAGCCTCCTACATGGTTGTCAGGATTCAGAAATTCTGACGCACATCAGCCTTATGGCTATAGATTATTGTTCAGCATGAAAGTCGGTGATGCTCCTCCAAAGATGGTGATGTTTATAAACAAAATCAACATGGAGCGAGTCAGAGTTCCTGAGTAGAATGTGGGATTTTAAAATATACTCCCTGAATGAGAAGTTAGGTGGTGTAATTGCTCCAATCTCCACTATAATGGTCTAGCGTGGCCCCAAGAAGCCTGCAACCCTTTCTTGACCACATTCATTTTAAGCACCGATAGCAACAACACAGCAGGCTGAAATTCCAAGCCTACTTACTTACTCCTGTTCAAATCAGGGCCATGGCCTAATATGGAAAGCTAAAGCAAACACAGACTTTCTGAACTTGTGTCCTTAAGCATTATAATGAGGGAGGCTGACGTAATCTACAGGGAGAAAATAAAGATTTAGTTCCGATTTATCAGTGAAGTCAGCAATGGAATGATTTTTTCACCCAAAATAAAGTGGGACGTGGCCTTATATAAAATCCATGCATATGTCCAGGATGATCATGCTGAATAATTATTCTGAGAAGGACCGTGAGCTCTCTCAAACAGTTCTCCATGAAAAAAATAATCCATTGAGGTGTTTAGAACATTGTAATTATTTAACCAGGAAGTAGCACTGACTTGAAACAAGCCATAGCCACACAATTGACCAAAAAATTATAATATGTCTTTAAAATCGGAAATAACTACAAGGGAGTCACTCAATTATAGGAAATCAAAGATTTGAGTTCAACAGGTGAGGTAAGAGTGGCGATCCTTGATGTCAAGGCAGCTTTAGATTGATAAAGGAGAACTGAAGTCAATGGACTTTTCAGTGGTAGGAATTAAATCTCATACAATGGAAGGTTGTGGTTGCTGGGGTCACCCAACCCAGCCCTAGAGCTTTACTGAAGGAGTTCCTCAAGGTAACTATCCTCAATCCATTTTTTGCTGCTTCATCAATGACTCACAAGATCAGAAGTAAGGAAGTTCACTAATGATTGCCCAATTTTCAATTGATTCTGAACCTAGAGAAGGAAATGGACAAGAATCAGGCGTGGTCTGACGTTTACGCCCCACAGCCATCTTCAACAGTCGAGAATCTATCCGTCTACCCTTGATATTCAACATATTACCATCGCCAAATTCCCCCATCAACTTTTTTCAGAAACAATTGAATCTGTCTCCAGAGACTGGGTATTCTGTGTCAAGTGACATCCCAAAATCTTTCCATCATTTACAGGCACAAGTCGAGCAGAATAAATGCTTTCCTAATGAGTGCAACTCCCAACAACACACAAGCTTGACATCACCCTGGACAAAGCAGCTTGTTATATTGGCACTGTACACCACAGATGTATATTTGTCTGCAGGGTATGCCATCTACTAAATATTCACCAGTTACCTAATAGTTGAACAGCACCTTCCAACCCATGACCTCAAACACCAAGAGCAAGGGCAGTAGGGACATTGGAACACCAACATTTACAGCTTCCTTCCCAGTCACACATAATGTCGACGCTTCTAATATCACTGATTGAAAACCTATAACTCCTACCCTAATTAACAGTGTGGGACTAACTTCACAATAAGGTTACCACCATTTAGGGAAGAACAAAATACTGGACTTGCCAGTGATGCCCACCCCCTGGAAAATTAAATTAAATAACATTCAAGTCAGTGAAATCTATAGAATAAAATTCTGGAAACAATGCAAAAAGCTGTAACCGCATAGTGCATGTGCGTAAAGGCAGTGAGCAGTACATTATCAGTTGTGTTCAGGCTAAAGCTAGTCGTCAATTTTCTTAACAAATAGGTTGATCTACCAAAAGAATGAGACAATGCAAGCTATTAATAGTACATGCACTTTTATAACAATCAATGTAGATTCACCACAAATAAAAAACCTGTTAAGAATATATTTCTTACAATATGCAAGAAAATATGCATCAAAGCTTTGAACTGGGAATTAATTTTTTTAACCTCGCATTAGGGTTAACATAAAATGCACTCACACCAGGCCTCATATACATGGCCTAATGCTGGAAAGCTGTTGACTTCTGGGTAGGACACCAGGTTCTGGCAAGTCACACTTGTGAAATGTTACAGGAGTCGAGTTGAAACTGGGAGGAACAATCTTTGCAGCTGGGGCAGTAATTACAGGGTTAACTGGCTTAAAGACAAGTCTAGTCAGCAAAAGCTAAAACTGGGAACATATTTACATATTATCCTTACATACTAACTATCTCTTAACTATCCATAATTCATGTAACACTGGTAAACTTTAAGTACTTTGTCTTTGGATTGTTTTTGTGACTAATCAGGTTTAAAATCCATGTTGTGTTTTATCTGTACTCTTGTACACACCCCATAGTGCTACGTGAATTGGGGTAATATTGACTTTATTAATAAAGAGTACTGATCAAACTACTCTGTTTCCCGAGTCCACAAATATACAGCAAAAGTAAAGCATTGGTTGCCCTTACACTGGCTGGCATCTGAGGAATACTTTCCATTATAGCAGCTAAGTTGCAGGGAGCGTCATGGGCCCACTTACCTTGAAGGACCTCTGCTCGCTACACGGGTGCTGTTCTGCCTTCGTCTGGCATGAGGATGGCTGCAGCCTCTCCATTTAGGTAAAGCTATCCCGATTTTCAAATAAGACTTGTAAATTCCCCCTGAAAGTGCCTCAAACACCTACTCTAGTGAGCCAATAATATGATGGCCTGAAGGAACCCAGCAGGAATGGGATGATAATGTGGAACTGTAACCGACACATGCCTCTTGCCAGGAGGATCATTTAAATGAAATATCTGTGAAGACGACCTGGACAATCCAATGCCTGTGGCAACCCATGAAGTCCACCGGATAATTCCCCATGTTATCAGTTGAATGTTCTGTTTATGATGTAGCCCCCACAACAAATATTCCAAACCAAAAGAAACTGAATTTGGGAGCTGTCAATATATAAAATTCAAGGGCAGTGATAGGAAAGGATGGCCTTTCCCCTATCCCTGCATGCCAACTTTGTGCTTCATTTACAAGGAGCCATAGATCCCTTTATACTGCACAATTTTGGAATTCTGCTTTGTTTAAATAATAATTGGCTTTTTCATTCTTCCTTCCAGCGTGAAAAATTTAATGCTGTGCAATACCCAAATGCCAACTTTTGGCCACTCATTTAATCTATGCATACTAACTCTCTGCACCTGTTTTTATGATATTGGTAAATCTGACTACAGTACACTTACACTTAACTCAACAGAACAATCCCTGTGACACTCCACTGATTGCCAATCTGAAATCACCCATCATCATGTTGAATTGGACCTTCACTCTGAAGCGCTCCAAAACGACCACAACGATGATTCTTCGTCACACCCTCTTGTGTAGGAGAGGATATGCTTTCCCTTGAACTTGCTTCCCTACATCTCACAAGGGGAGGATCATCCAAAAGAAAATAAAGTGATAAAGACTGTTAAGGAAAAGGTAGTTGATGTATTATGTAAAATGAAGACTGGGAATACATAACCTGGCTTTACAGCAATCTTGTCGGGTCATGATTAGAACTGCTAATGGTTGTTTTTGGGGAAAATATTTAGGCTCAGGTTTAATTTCCCAGCTACCTCCCCAAGTTTCTTACACCATTCATTTGGATCCTTTTTTAAAATCTAAACTGGGAAAACTCCTATAATCCACTCTGGTTCAGTCCTGGTTCATAAGCTACCTTTGTCACACCAGGATCTACTTCCCCTTTAGATTTGCAGGGCTAGCTGGAAAATATATTGTACTACTATGTAACATCTAAAAGAGGGAAGTCTAAGCAATGTAGTATTCATTGAAATAACATGCAATAGAATTTAAGGTAGACACAAAATGCTGGAGTAACTCAGCGGGACATGCAGCATCTCTGAAGAGAAGGAATGGGTGACGTTTTGGGTCGAGACCCTTGCCTGATCGACACCAAAGTTTCTAGCGTGTTGGATTAATGTAGTTTTACAGGTTGTCTTTCCATTTACCAATCTTTGTTCCATGTCTTCACCCACTACTGGCCTCTGCCTTGATTTAGCACTGACAGACTTTTGAGGCACTGAATTCCAGGCTGTAGAGAAATGTTTCCATTCATTGCTGGAAAGCCTCAGCTCCAAATGTAGCATTTATGCCTGTGATCCTGGATTGGTGGTACAGATTCTATCCAATCCATTTGTCATCTTAAATACTTCAGATTGTTCTTCAAGCTTCTAAACTCATAAGACAAAAGGAATATAACCAGATTAATGCAGCCCACTTTAATAAATGTAAACCTTTCACCCCTGGTATCTCATTTGCATCTGGCAAACACTGATAGAGCACGATCAAGGGTCCATTTACTAAGAGTAGCAATCTTTTGAAATCCATTTTTCGAAAAGGAAAATAAAACTGCAGATGTAGCAGGTATACCTCTTTGTGGGTGGGTGGGTGGCGGGGAATGTCCTTTCAGAGGGCAGCAGTAGCACTATGACTGGTTTCAGCCTCAGCACAGAAGAATGAAGTCAGAGTGATGTGATAGGAGACTCAATAGGTAACGGGACAGATGAGGAGATTCTGTGTCTGTAAACGAGACGCCAGGATCGGTGTGTAGTGTCTGAGGTGCCAGCGTCAAGGATGTCTGCAAGTGCCCGCAGAACATTCTCAGGGGGGAAGAGGGAACTACCAGAGGTCATAGTGCACATTGATAATAATAAAACAAGTAAACAAATGGATGGGGTCATGCAGTGAGATATAGGAAGTTAGGAAAGAGATTAAAATGCAAAAACTCAGATAGTCATTTCTGCATTACAAAAGGTCTAATGAGGGCAGAAATAGCAGGATAGATCAGGCGAATGCTTGTCTGAGGAGCTGGTGCAGGGGGCAAATATTCAGGTTCTTGGATCATTGGGAATCACTTCTGGGGCAGAGGTGGCCTATACAAGAGGAACAGATTGGACCTGACCTGCAGAGGGACAAATATCCTGGGAGGGCGATTTGCTAGTGCTACTCACGAGGGATTACACTAGATTGACAAGGGGTTGGATCCCAGAGCTGAAACAAGAGTGATGAGTATTTGGGACAAATACAGCCATGAAAGAGAGCAAAATTAGTAGACAAGACAGCCAGAAGCACAGCAAAGTCAGGTGTTTTAACCTGCATTTATTTCAAGGCAATAGTATGAAGAGTTAATGCCCGAAAAGTCTGGACATGGTTTGGCTTGGGGGACTGGGATATTGCAGCCATTGCAGAAACATGGCTTAGAGAATGAATACATATATATATATATATATAATATATAAATGTAGATATATTTATAAATACGACATGGATGTAAATGTAGACAGATTGGTTAGTATGTTTGCAGATGACACCAAGATTGCTGATATTGTGGATTTTGGAAGGCTGTCAAAGTATAGTGGGATATAGATCAGCTACAGAAATGGGCAGAGGAATGGCAGATGGAGTTGTATCTGAATAAATGCGAGGCATTGCACTTTGGGAGGTTGAATGCACAAGAAAAGTATACAATTAATGATATAAAGTTTTATTTTGATACACACACACACATGTTCCTGTACAGTACTGCTCAATGTTCCAGGATACAGACTCTACAGGTGGCAAGAGGAGTGGGGGTGCTTTTTTGATGAGAGAGAACATAAAAGCGTTCAGAGGATATTCTTGGATGGGTGGACTTTGTTAAATATGTCCAAGAAAGCTTCCTTAATCAACGTGTCAGGGGCCAAACTAGAGGGTGCAACCCTGGACCTCCTCGTAGGAAATGAGGTGGGACAAGTTACTGAGTGAGAGTAGGAAAGCACTTTGGGACCAGTGACTATAAGTGTATTATTTTTTAAATACTATGGAGAAAGCTAGGATTGATCAATATTAAGGTTCTAAATTGGGGTAAGATTAATTTTGGAGGCATTCGGTGGCAACTTGCAGAGATTGATTTGGTGAGACAATTTGCAGATGAGGGAAAGTCTGGCACTCAAGTGGGTTGCAATGGGAAGACCATAGCGGCAGCGTGTTCCCGCCTGGGTGAAGAGGAAGGCTGGCATGTTACAGAACCCTGGATAACAAAGATACTGAGGCCCAGTCAGGACGAAGAAAAATACGTAAATCAGGTTAAGGCAGTCCGGATCAAACAAATTCCTCGATGAGTACAAAATGTGTAGAAGTAAACTTCAGAGGGACATAGATGAATAAAAGAAGGGCAATAGATGGATCTGATAGGCAAGGTAATGATTCAGCATTCAAAAGTACAAATTGCACATTTATTTACACAGTAAAGGATAAATCGTCATTAATTTTGCTGACAGTTCAAGCTCTGAATTTTTCATTTAAGCATATCTTGCAATCCTGTCTTTAATGCCAACCTGACACCACTACATCAGCAGCACCCCCATAAGGACCAGTTCAGTTTAAGAAAAAAGTCTGTCTCTACTAGACGTCACAACTGCTGAACATATCACTTTACATTGGTGACAGTAAACATCACCTTCAAAGCATCGTAAACATCTCATGGATTAAAAAGAAACTTACTATTAGGGTGCCAAATGAAGCCTCAGAACTTATTATTCATTTTCAAGTTTGCAGTAAATGATGCATCGGTGAGCTGGTTTCCTCAAAAGATCACCTCCTTATAGCGCCTTGCTCAAACTGCACTTGCTCTATTGTGTGCAGGTCTGGTCTTCCTACACTTGGATGGAAATAATAGCGATAGAGGGTGTGCAGCAAAAGGTACACCAGGTTGATTCCCAGAATAGGTGGCACTGGTGTCCAGAAGTGCAGTGAAATTGTCCTATGAAAGAAAATTAAGCAGACTGACTTCACACTCTCCAGAGTTTCTCATTAAAGCATCTAATGAGGTTAACTGGGTGGATTAGTGCTAGTGTTTCCTCTGACTAGGATGGCAGGAGCCTTAGTCTCAGAACAAGAGGTTGGCCAGTCAGTACTGAGATGAGAGCAACTTCTTCATCATTCTGCTTGGTAAGGCTGAGGTGCCAATAATACAATCAACCTAGAGTAGATGTTTTGGGGGCAGTGGAGTTTAGTTGCTAAGCACGAGTATGTTCTGAGTGCAATACAAGCTCCTCATTTGGAGATGCTGTATGGGACTTAAAACACAAGATAGCCAGAAGAAACATCTAATGAAGCTCGCTTTAGAGTGTCAGATGGGATCTAGCAGCATGGGACTGCCAGATATTCCCAAATTATCTCTAGATCACCTGAATTTTAACTATTCAATAAAAGGAACACAAATCGTTTTTGTCCTGGAAGACAAAACAAATACATTGGCCAGATATCCCTGCTTGTTGCAACTTGCCACCAAGTCAATGAAAGGCTGCTGCAATCTTTCAAAGCCTGTCCCTGCTGAAGGATGATGTGCTAATACATGAAACATTCAATATTTTGAAAAAGGGTCACAAAGAACAGTTTGCTATTTCTACTGAACATAGTGTTATGGTCAAACAATCAATTACCAATCTCCAAAAGTAAAATCTTCAACTTCCACCTTAAGTCCTTAAGTTTAGCACAATGAGGCCGCAGTTGTATCTTGTAAACATGATACATAATATACAGTTTAGGTGCAGCGTGTGTAGGTTATATGGAGATGCTGCAATAGAGGTTGATTATCAGTTGCCATGAAAACGGTTTGCTCCAACTTCCCGTCCTTTAAGAGTCTGAATGTCCGTGAAATCTGAAAGTAAAAGCACAAATCAAGGAAAGGAGTTGACAGGAGACACAAGAAACTGCAGATGTCGTACTCCAGCCCTTAACTCTGCTCCACACCTTCCCCTCACCTCTTTCTATCAGCTATTGGATCTCTACTCTAACAGTTAGAAGAAGGGCCCTGATCCAAAACGGGCCCTTCCACTGATGCTGCCCGACCTACTAAGTTCCTCCAGCAATTTGCTTTTATTTTAAAGGTTGTGAACTACAAGAATACAATAAAAATAGAGATTGAAGAATATTTGTTTCGTGCTAAATGACAGCAATCAAAAGCTATTCCATACGAAATGAAAATCACAAATGCTGCCTGACATGCCGAGTTACTCCAGTACTTTGTGTTTTGACCATAACTAAAAGATGAACCCACCATCATAACAATTCTGAACTTTACCTCCATCTTTCAGTTGCCTTTGCCATGACAATAACAGCTACATTTCAAAATCATGAATGTTTAATACATTGTGGAACTAAACTGCAGAGGTCAACTCAGTTCCATTGCAAGCTTCAATGGGGAACCTTCACTCAGCATTCTGCTTTAATGAACGAGGTGTTCAACTAAGCAGAGTGTTACATAACAAAGTCAAGACTTAGTGGATCTAGACTAGAGATGCAAGCAGTTTATTCACATGCGTGTGGGGAAACAGCATGCGGGCATTTCCACCGAGTTACAAGTAGTCAAGGCTTTAAGGTTATAAATACATTTATCAAGGGCCAGTTCACCAAGGAAGGGGAAGACAGACAGAGTGATTATGATATGAGATTCTGTGGGGACAGACAGGTGATTCTGTGGCCACAAGCAGGACTTTAGGATTGTGTGCTGCTTCCCTCTGGCCAGGTCCAGGGCATCCAAGGTCGACTGCAGAACATACTACGGGGGGGGGGGGGGGGGGGGGGGGGGGGGGAGGAGCTGCCAGAAATCATTGTGCATGATGGCGTAATGCAACATCCTACAAATAATAACTTGGCTACATCTTTGAATAGTTTAGCTTTTGGAAATGATCACTCACCGATGCGTACTGTCGGGGGACTTTTTTGAACTAGTCATAATGAAAAGGCAAAAAGGTTCAACATAGGACATCCCAGGGTAGCAATCTCCCGATTACTACTGGTGCCAAGTACGGGTAAGGGTAGGGATGGGAAGATAGGACGGATGAATGGGTGACTGACGAGTTGGTGCAGGGGACAGGAATTCAGATTTTTGGATCAATGGGATCTCTTCTAGAAGTGGGACAGGTTGAACTGGAGCAGGGACTAATATTCTTTGAGGGAGAGGTTCGCTAGTGCTACTCACGATGGCTTTGAGTGGGGCGAGGGACGGGAAAGAACCAGAGTAGGTCAGCAAATACAGATCAGGTCAGACTGATGGAAAGGTCAAAGTAAGGACCAGTAACTCTCAAGGAAAACACAGGTAGGGAGAGGTTAAGTAATATGGTGAAACTGATGGGCTGAAGTGTATTTCATTGCAAGCGGATGCAGGTTCATCTGCTTTACCCATCTGCATAGGTAAAGCGGATCATAGAGCTTAGATCTGTGCACGGTAGATGTTATAGGTCACGGTGGAGTCAGCTACATAGGTGTTGCACATGGTACTATGACACACACATATTACCATGAAATATATTCTACGCAACTGCTTATGAATGAAACTAGTATAAGCCCAAGTGCAATTAGGCAACTCTTTTGCCAGGAATTAATGACAAATTCCAAGGTTCAGAACCATAGTGACAAATATAGGATCCTGAGCCCAGTATTAACAAAAGCTTGTCACCTTCACCTCCCCCAACCTCCCCATTGCCTTTGGTTGGAATTTAATTTTTTTTTTGTCATTATGACTAGTTAAAAAGTCCCCCGACAGTACGCATCGGTGAGTGATCATTTCTAAAAGCTAAACTATTCAAAGATGTAGCCAAGTTATTCTTTGTAGGATGTTGCATTTCCTGCCTGTGCATTGTAACATACAACCTCTTGCACATTAACTAGATGTCTTTCGGCACGTGGCCTAACCCACTGTCAACATGAACATTGAGGTCTGAGCATAGAATCCCAGACACATGTGCAGCTTTTAGCCTTTGAACACAAAATTGGAAGAGTGAAAGATTTCAGTTCATATTGTCCATATTGTTCTTGAGTTGAATATCCCAATGTGCTGGACACCTGATGAATGACATGGGACCATTTTCAACCATCCAAGATATCAGTCAGGCCCTGACCGCAACATCCAATTAGATGCTCAAGTCTCTGCAGTGGGACAGGCCCCCAAACCGCCTGTACCAAGTCACCTATCACAAGTATCAGCTCGAAACCAACAGTGCAAATAAGACCAATCCCTTAAACCTTTTCTGAAGATCAGTTGACGAGAACTTGAGTTGAGATTAGTTTATTGTCACCTGTACAGAGGTACAATGAACATTTTTTTGCTGTGTGCTAACCAGTCAGCGAAAAGACAATACATGATTACAATTGAGCCATCCACAGTGTACAGATACATGACGAAAAATGTTTAGTGCAAGATAAAGTCCAGTGAAGTCCGATTAAAGACAGTCCGATAGTCTCCAATGGGGCAGATAGTAGCTCAGGACTACTCTCTAATTGTTGGTAGAATGGTTCAGTTGCTTAATAACAGCTGGGAAGATACTGTTCCTGAATCTAGAACTTCTTAAGCCTTCTAAGGAAATAAGAGAAATTGGTGTGCTTTCTTGGCCATTGCTTCAATATGGTAGTCTGGGATAAATTGTTGATGATATTTACTCCTAGGAATTTGAAGCTTTTAACCACCTATACTTCGGCACTATCAATGCAAACCGGGGTATGTTTACCGCTTCACTTCCTGAAGTCGATCACTGTTTCCTTTTTAAAGTCATAGTGTAGGGCAAGTTGGGCCTTCAGCCCAACTTGCCCACATCGCCCCCAGCTACATTAGTCCCTCCAAACTTGTCCTATCCATATACCTGTCCAACTGTTTCATGAACTTTGGGATTGTCCCAGCCTCAACTACCTCATCTTGCAGCTTGTTCCAAACACCCACCACTCTTTGTGTAAAAAAGTTACCCCACGGATTCCGATTAAATCTTTTCCCCTTCATCTTGAACCTATGTCCTCTGGTCAATTCCCCTTCTCTGGGCAAGAGACTCTTGTGCATCTACCCGATCTATTCCTCTCATGATTTTATATACCTCTATAAGATCTCCCCTCATCCTTCTGTGTTCCAAGGATAGAGACCAAGCCTACTCAACCTCTCCCTATAGCTCACACCCTCTAGTTCTGGCAACATCCTCGTAAATCTTCTCTGAACCCTTTCAAGCTTGACAATATCTTTCCTATAACGTGTTGCCCAGAACTGAACACAATCAGGGCCGGCCTTAAGCCGATTGGACCGATTGCTCCCAATCCCACGAGTAAGGGGGCCCCACGCCAGAGTAATCTACTCTCGGCTCGGGTAGATCTACCCCAGATGGAGGGTGGAGAGAGAGTAGAGGGGTGGAGGGGCTCACCAAAATTGTTCCCAATTGGGCCCCGCAACTCCTAAGGCCGGCCCTGAACACAATATTCTAAATGCGGTCTCACCAACGTCTTATACAACTGCAACATGACCTCCCAACTTCTATACTCAATACTGTGACTGATGAAGGCCAATGTGCCAAAAGCATTTCTGACCACCTTATCTACCTGCGACACGACCTTCAAGGAACCATGCACCTGTACTCCTAGATCCTTCTGCTCTACAATACTCCCCGGAGGCTTACCATTCACTGTGTAGGTCCTGCCCTTGTTAGACATCCCAAAATGCAACACCTCACACTCCTCTGGATTAAATTCCATCAACCATTCCTCCGCCCACCTGGCCAATCGATCCAGATCCTGCAGCAATCTTTCACAACCATCTTCACTATCTGCAAAACCATCCACCTTTGTATCATCAGCAAACCTAGCCCTGTATGTTCTCATCCAAATCATTGATGTAGATCAATGATTACCGAGCACCGAACCCTGAGGCATACCATTAGTCAGTTTTTCATGCTGACATTGATACGTTGTTGTCTCGACACCAGGTCACGAGGTTCTCAATCACCTTCTTGTACTCCGTCTCATCATTATTTGATATCCGGCCCACAATGGTGGCAGCGTTTGCACATTTGTTAGCTGGGGTTTGATATGTCCAATGCAATTACCATTGCATTGAAATCAGAATTCAAACCCCTTCCCAGTTCATCTCTGTTTCAAGGGCTGAAATACCAGAGGAAACTCAGCTATTCTGTAGGAATATTTAATTACGACAATGTTCAACAATGCAGTTTTAGGCCTCTTATCTGTCATTGTCATCAGCACCTGCCTTGCTTGCACTGAGACACCAAGAGACCACTGATTAACAACAGATAGGATGCTCTGCAGAGAAACAGCCACACACACAACAGTGAAACTTTAAATTAGCATTATTTCTCCTCACAACCAAGATGTTTTTGTTTTACACCATAGATCCATTTGTGTACAAGAATGTTATTGCAAGCACTTCTTACTGCAGGAAAATTCCAATAACACTTTTATATCGTTCAAAAATCCCAAATGTTTGGCATCTGGCGCAGGGGGTGCTGGTGTCCACTCTCCTTGTCACACTGGGTTCCTGTTTCCTACGCTCCTCTGAAACCTACTGCGTGTGGTCCATTTATCATGCTCTCCTCAGATTCATGGAAAATGCATCTTCAATTAAAAAAATCAATTAAAAGCGTGTTCAAGCATTAACAGAAATAGTATCTTCACTCCAGGACATCTCCCTATGTGGTATAAATATCCCAGATGTGCCAGACTTGCCACATTTACTGCGCTGCTTTAGCAAACATAGGAAAAGTGTTTGTTAAACAGCCCTCTTGTGGCAGGCCAGAGCAAAGATCTTAGAGCTGCTATAAGATCTTTGGGCCAGAGCACAATGTGGCTGAGTTTTGCAAAACTGTTTGCATTTATTTAGCCTGCTAAATGCTGCTAATTGTTTACGGATAAGTAAAAACTCTGGACTGCCTCCAAATAAGGTTGAGGTGATAAAAATCAGTCAGTTCAAGCGAAGGTGTGATCAGGATAGGAAAAATACACAACGTGAGTGGTTGAGTTTCAGTTGGATTGGATTCAGAGGTTGTGAAAAAATTATTGAATTGCGTTTGAAGGCGTTATGGGTGGATGCTTTTTGGTAGGCCTTCGCATATTTGCGAAGGTGGTTGGTTTGGGGGTGGGGGGCCATTGTTAAACGTTGCAAGCATAGCAGTGGGTTAGGGGCGCACCAAAGGTCAATCTAAATTCTGAAGTTATTTAATAGCAACTTCATTGATGAGGATAAAATTTGACATTGAAGCAGAATCTTTGACAAAAGTGGAATGGCTTTGGTCTTCATTCTTTCAGGCTACAGTGCAACAAAAAGTGGTGCTGGAAGTACAATTCTTACAACAGCCCTGAGGGTAGATGTAGAGCGGAAGTAGGACAAAATTAGGAATATTGCACCACATTGGAATAAATGGTACAGGCTAAGGACAAGGAAATAGGGTCAGGATGAATGCTCATATATGGTGGTCTGAGAAGCAGTGGAGGAGGATGGAATATGCAACCAGAAATGAAAGACTCTGGGCCAAAAGGCTGCTTAATTCACCAATCACCAAGACTCACTGCACATTGCTTCCATCCATGGAGAGACAAAAAGACCAAATCTCCACATTGAGTTAGGCATCAAGTCCACAAAGATGAGGTCTTTGCAACCACTCTGCTGAAGCTCCATTCCTGGAGCTCCGGCAGACCACGAGAGTTGACAAATAGACAAATACATATATTTTTAATTTCTTAAAGAATCTATTAATATTGCTGTGTTAAAAAAGTTGAAATATTAAATCACTGAAAAATAGGCTGAAGCATTATATATATTAAAAGCATTTTTACTCATCTAAAAGCATTGTGGTAGACAGCAAAAAAATCCAAAATTGTGGAAATCCTCAGGTCGAGTTGAAAACAGTTAATGTTTCAGAGGGAAATATTTTCATTAGAACTAGGAAAATCCAGAAAACAAACAAGTTTTAAGTTGAAGAGAAGAAGGGGCGGAGAGAACTATGGAACCTCTCTGTGAGAAGGTGAAGACCAAGAGACACAGTAATGGGAAAGATGGTGGTGCCAGCTGATAGAGGGTCTTGAAGGTTTGGTAATGGGAGTTAATCTGCCTGAATGGAATGAAATACACAGGACTCATTTTAACAAAAACAATGTTAGATCTGAGTTATAAAACACTGCTGTAGCTAGAAATTAAAAAGAAAGAAAGGCTGCAAAGATCTAGCAAGTCAGGCAGCATTTGTGGAGCGAGAAAGTTAAAGTTACAATATTACATGAGAAGTGGCCAGTTTGGGTACACACTAGAAAGCCTCAGGGGTTATCTAAAATTAGTGTTCGAGTCCTGAAGACCATGTGCCTTGTCAGAATATACTGTAACTTGAGCTTATATTGGGCGTCTTTGGAACAAATGCCGCCTAATATGTTTTTTAAATTATTTAACTTCTGGGCCCAGAGCCTCAAAGTCAAACTTATGAACTGCAATATTCTTTCACAATCTGCTGAATCACACTGAAGGAGGAATGAGCTCTGACAAAACTGATTTTAATCAGCAACTGGATGTGGTAGTGGCTATGTTTCTTCACACCCCAGGCCCGATATGAGAGGTTGCATGGGTGCAGAGACTTTGAGGAGATGGGCAGGCAGATGAACACAAAGCAGTTAAACAAGTGCAGTATATGGGAGCTTCACATGTTGCATATTTTGTATTGTTGTTGTAGCAAGGCCTTCAGCCTTTAGTTATACTTGCCCTTAAACATCTCAGGCTTTAATTGTATTGCACGGCTGCATGGCAAAGTGTAAACCTGTGCTGCAGCTTCAATAAGTCTCAAAAGCTAGGATAAATTTCTGGATTGTGGAATATGGAAGATTCTGAAATCTTGGAGAGTCCTGCTTGGGGGAAAACAAATTAGCCTGAAAATTGGCAAGGGCAGAGTAATGGAAAGCTCCAACATCCAATACTTGACCTGGTAGAAAGCGCATTTGGGGGAAAGAACCTCCATTCTGAGATTATTTGCATATCCCTGTACCTTAATTGGTACACGTGACAATAAAAGACCTGTGAAACCTTTAATTATTCTTCACAGTTATGCACATTGCAATTTGAGTCATTTGGAGCATTAAACCTCCTTCCAATCGAGTCAACATCAACACAAGGTAAAGTGGGAATCAGATAAATGAGTGGTGAAGGAGGGTGTGTGTGTGTGTATGTATGTTTTCCACTCTGACAGTCGCTGTCTCAGTCGCCTAAGTGGGACAGGCCCATTAGTCCCATCTATCCAGGCTGATCTGAATTGTGCCAAATAAAGTTTGTTATTTTCCACTTCTTAACATAGACTAACAACAGCATTTGACCCGTTTTACCATTCTTCATCAAAAGTGCCTGGATTATATCAAACAACAAGGGCCCTACTTTTCTTATATCAAAACAGCACCAAATGCAAAAAAATCTCTCTCTCTTGCCTTTCTTCCCCAACTCCATGAGCCAGATTTTACAAAAATGTCTGTGCTCCTTCCTTTCTTTCTCACGTCTTTGAGTTGAATTTGTCCAAAGGCCCAACTCCTGCTCTTTCAAATACATTCCTGTCAAATAGATGACCTAATCTGCCTTCCTAGCAAGTTGTAACAATAGTAGGAGGTACCTCTCCTCAAATGCCACTCCCCAACTCCAGTCTGAAATTTACCAACATCATATAACCATATAATCCTATAACAATTACAGCAAGGAAACAGGCTATCTCGGCCCTTCTAGTCCGTGCCGTACACTGATTCTCACCTAGTCCCATCTACCTGCACTCAGACCATAACCCTCCATTCCTTTCCCGTCCATATACCTATCCAATTTATTTTTAAATGATAAAATCGAACCTGCCTCCACCACTTCCACTGGAATCTCATTCCACACCGCTACCACTCTCTGAGTAAAGAAGTTCCCCCTCATGTTACTTCTAAACTTTTGTCCCTTAATTCTCAAATCATGTCCTCTTGTTTGAATCTTCCCTACTTTCAATGGAAAAAGCTTATCCACGTCAACTCTGTCTATCCCTCTCATAATTTTAAAGACCTCTATCAAGTCTCCCCTTAACCTTCTGCACTCCAAAGAATAAATACCTATTTTGTTCAACCTTTCTCTGTAACTTAGGTGCTGAAACCCAGGCAACATTCTAGTAAATCTCCTCTGCGATGATGTGGTTAGGGATTACACCCTATTTTGTGGGAGGTCCATTTGATTGTTGATAACAATAAGGAAGATGCTGTTCCTGAAACTGTGGTATGTGGTTTCAAGCTTTTGCATCTCATACCTGTCGGGAAGGAGGAAACGGGGAACCACCTTCAGTTTGGCACCATTGATGCTGATTGGGGAAGTACATGACCTTGTTTCCTAAAGTCAATGCCTCCATCTTGCTGACATTGAGGAAGAGGTTGCAGTCTTAACATCGTGTTACTAAGATCTTTATCTCCTTCCTGTATCCTGTCTCATCATTGTTTGAGATCTAGTCCACACCAGTGGTGACGTCTGCAAACTTGTAAATATGGTTAGAGCGGAATGTGTCTGCACATTTGTGAGTCTTTCGGGAGTATAGTGAAGGCTGGGAATACATCCTTGCGGGGCACCTGTGTTGAGAACTACTACGAAAGATGTTTGTCGCCTATCCTCACTGATTGTGGTCTGTGGGTCAGGAAGTTAAGGATCCAGTTGCTGAAGGGAGAGCCGTCTTAGTTCCAGGAGTTTGGAGACTAGTTTGGTTGGGTTTACAGTATTGAAGGCAGAGTGATCATCAATAAAACAATGTTGGTATCCTTGTTATACAGATGTTCCAGTGATGAGTGTGGGGCCAGGGACATGGCATCTGCAATGGATCTGTTGCAATGTTAGGCCAATTGACATGATCAAGGTTGTCTGGGAACCTGAATTAAATATGGCCACAACCAGGCTCTCAAAATTCTTCATTATAGTGAATGTGAGAATCAGTGCAAGATAGTCATCAAGGCATGTTACCGTGTTTTTCTTTGACATTCCGATGGAAGTGGTTTTCTTAAAGCAGGTGGGATTGGACACGCTAGAGGCAGAAAACATGTTCCCAATGTTGGGGGAGTCCAGAACCAAGGGCCACAGTTCAAGAATAAGGGATAGACCATTTAGAACAGAGATGAGGAAAAACCTTTTCACCCAGAGAGTTGTGAATCTGGAATTCTCTGCCTCAGAAGGCAGTGAAAGCCTATTTACTGGATGCTTTCAAGAGAGTGTTAGATAGAGCTCTTAAAGATAGCAGAGTCAGGGGATATGGTGAGAAGTGTTCAAGAAGAAACTGCAGATGCTGGAAAATCGAAGGTAGACAACATCCATCTATGGAGCGAAGGAAATAGGCAACGTTTCGGGCCGAAACCCTTCTTCAGACAGATATGGTGAGAAGGCAGGAACGGGGTACTGAATGTGGATGATCAGCCATGATCACAGTGAATGGCGGTGTTGGCTCGAAGAGCCGAATGACCTACTCCTGCACCTAATGCCTCTTGTCTCTAACCTCAAAATGAATACCCCTGCCAGCTAGTCGTGTAGCTCCATCCAGGCCAGTTGCTTTCCACAGGTTTACTCCCAGGAAGGCCAACCTGACATCCGAGACAGTGACTGTGGGTACAAGTGCACCCCAGGCTGTCAGAGCGAATGACGTTATTCCACCGACCTCCTGTTCAGGAGCATAAAGTGCATTAAGCATGTCAAGGAGTGATGTGTTGTAGCCAAAGACAGGATAGATAGTCAGAATCGCTTTCCCCCAGGGTGAAAACATCGAGAATTAGAGGGCATAGGTTTAAGATATGAGAGGCAGGGCAAGTTTTATTTTACATAAGAGTGTGGTCGGTGCTAGAATGCATGGCCACAGATGATGCTGGAAGCAGCTATAATAGCGGCATTCAAGTAGCTTTTAGATAAACACTTGGATGTGCAGGGAATGGTGAAATGTTCATCACGTGCATTAGTTTAACTTAGCATGATGTTTAGCACGGATATTGTAGACTATTTGTGCGCTGTACAGTTCTAAATAAATTGTCGCTCAATTCCTTGCTCTTTGTGTTATGATTCCACTTCTTAACTTCTCCAATCACATTACCACCATTGTTGTAGAACCGAAACAGCCTCAGTTAAGAACAACATCCACTGCATGTACTCATGGATACACCAGCCCTCCTTGCCCTTTATCCCTGAGCAGACATGACTGTCATCGTCTTCCATCGCATTTTACCATTGTCCATTTTCCCCTTTTTCCTTCCGCCCACAATATGTAAAAGAATATGTGATTCTGTTCCATTCTGTTTGTAGTTTGTTTGTTTGTTTGTTTGTTTGTTTTTTGCACAAAGTCCGCGAGCATTGCCATTTTTCATTTCACTGCACATCTCGTATGTGTATGTGACGAATAAACTTGACTTGACTTGACTTGACTTGAAGTACACTTACTTTTGCCTGTTTCAGCTCTCGCTTTCCCAATATTTCTGGGCATGAACTCTTATTTGCTATGTGGGTTTGACAGCATTATTTTCTCTTTGCAATAAACCCACTGAAGGATTAAGATACACAACTCCCACAAAAGATTATGTTGTTTGCAAGTGGATGGGACCTGGTGATAGCATTTTAATCATAGCATATTTGGTTAGTTGCAATCTGCCAATATTACATAGACCTTTCCAGAGCTCCTGCTACCTACTCTTAAATCTAACTCATTCAGTTATTCTGCCATTGTACTTTTTAGTTTTGTTTTTTTTACACTACAATCTTGCACCATTCCACTGTTTTCGATTCCTTGATGTATTGAATTTATCTGTGAACTTTGTGTGAATTAGAAATTTCAGTACACACTGGTGTACACAACAAGGAACTAATCTGAACATCTTCAGTAATTTCTTATGCTGAACCTTTGGACATTCATTTCCTATTGCCCATCTATAGAGGCAGACGGTTTGCTGAGGTTTTGAGGTTTCATCTTATGGCTCTGGGTACTCACTGAACTAATAACCTTTCAAATGCATTTTCAATGGGGGCGGGGAGTGTTTCTAATAGGAAATGCAAAGAGAGGACATCCTGTTAACCGTACAGTCACCATACAACTTAAAAAAAAAAAAAGTACACCAGCTTTATTTTATCCACTACAAACCCACTGACTCCCATGGGTATTTGGACTACACTTCTTCCCACCTTGCTTCTTGTAAGGACTCTATCCCCTACTCCCAATTCCTCCGTTTACGCCGCATCTGCACCCAGGATGAGGTGTTCCAAACCAAAGCATCGGAGATGTCCTCATTCTTTAGGGAACGGGGGTTCCCCTCTTCGACTATAGATGAGGCTCTCACCAGGGTCTCCTCTATATCCTGTAGCTCCGCCCTCACTCCCCATCTCCCCACTCGCAACAAGGACAGAGTCCCCCTTTTCCTCACCTTCAACCCCACAAACCGTCACATACAACAGATAATCCTCTGCCATTTTTGCCACCTCCAACGGGAACGCACCACTGGCTACATCTTCCCATCTCCTCCCCTGTCTGATTTCCGCAGAGACCGCTCCCTCCGTAACTTCCTGGTCAATTCGTCCCTTCCCACCCAAACCCCCCCCCTCTTCTGGTACTTTCCCTTGCAACTACAGGAAATGCTACACTACCTCCCCCCTTGACTCCATCCAAGGGCCCAAGCAGTCTTTCCAGGTGAGGCAGAGGTTCACCTGCACCTCCTCCAACCTCATCTATTGCATCCGCTGCTCTAGATGTCGGCTGCTCTACATCAGTGAGACCAAGCGTAGGCTTGGCGATCGCTTCGCCCAACACCTCCGCTCAGTTCGCACTAACCAACCTGATCTCCCGGTGGCCCAGCACTTCAACTCCCCCCTCCCATTCCAAATCCGATCTTTCTGTCCTGGGCCTCCTCCATGGCCAGAGTGAGGCCCACCATAAATTGGAGGAGCAGCACCTCATATTTCGCTTGAGCAGTTTACACCCCAGCGGTATGAACATTGATTTCTCCAATTTCAGGTAGTCCTTCCCCTCCCCTTCCCAGCTCTCCCACAGCCCACTGTCTCCGCCTCTTCCTTTCTTCTTCCTGCCCCCCCCCCACCTCCACATCAGTCTGAAGATGGGTCTTGGCCCGAAACGTCACCTATTCCTTCGCTCCATAGATGCTGCCCCACCCGCTGAGTTTCTCCAGCATTTTTGTCTACCAGCTTTATAAGATCTCTTGTTGCAATAGAAGCATAATCTCCAGAATTCTGGAGTCCATTCTTACCTGTTGGACATGTGGTTCCTTTGCAAAGGAGATTCGTGCCACAGAATGCGAGGACAGTGTCAGCTCCTGACCATTCACTTCTCCTTCTTCGATCTCCACAACACCTTGCATCAGAAAAAATAAATGTTATTTTTTTTAAGAACCTGCCCAGAAAAACCTAATGAAAATGATATTAAGAGAACATTTATATGGAAAAAGTTGGGAAATGTAATCCTAATGCATGAACATTTTCATTTACGTGGCACCTTTAATGCAGAAAAACTGTCCCAAAATATTTCAGAGAAACAGCAACCAAAAAAAATGAACACCAGTTACATACATTGTTTTTAAGCAAGGTCAAGGAATAAACAGAGAATTGACTGTTCACACCACGTGTGTTTCTCTAGCGCTTGGCTGCACTGCCATCTTGTGCCTCGTGGCTTCCAACTCCAGTTCCACACCAGTTTGGACACAACTTGGATTTCAGATACCAACAGTCAATCCACCGTTTCTCTGCCTAACCCCCCTTGCCTGAGGTCATCTGTTGCCAGACCTAATTTGTCTTGCTTTTTATCGCTTCCAGTTTTTTTTCCCCTATCACTACTACAGTCAGTAGTCCCCACCCAAATATCACTTATCCGTTTTGGTTTGTGACACTGCTGCATGCAAGAGCTGCTGGCTCTCTGCTGCAGGACCAGGCCCTGCTGCATACACATTCATTCATAGACTGACATGTACACCAGCTCCTCCTTTCCTACATCCTTTCCCAGCCTAGACCTTCTCTAGGGCAGAAAAAGCAGCACAGCTAGTGGAACTGCTGCACCAGAGTCCCCAGATTTATTCCTGACCTCAATGCCATCCATGAGGAGTTGCCTGTTCTCCTCATGATTGATTTTCTTCAGCTGTTCTGGTATCCTCCCAAGTGCCAAAATTAGCCACTGTAAATTTCTTCTCAGAATGTGGGTGAATGTGAGAATCTGGGGGGAGATGTTAGGAATTCAGAGAGGGAAATAAACAAATCAGATTAGTGTAGGATTAATGTAAATGAATGTATGATGGTTAGTGCAGAAGGGCCTGTATCCAAGATGTGTGACTCACCCTTAATTCATGGTAAGTTGCAGCGGGAAGCTCTCTTAGGATGATTAATTATACCACATATCTGGAGTTAGAGCCCTTTAGCACATGCTTATTAATACTCCTGAACACCTGCCTCTATAGTACTGCTCCAACTAAATGTGTGATATCGGTCACCTCCATTGTCCAATGGAAGCCAATTTCAAACAACTGAAATGCAACAGTGAACAGATAACTAACTCGCAAGGAGCAGAACGGAGATTGTTCCAACTCATCTAAATGAAAATACATCAATGGCAGAAATTTAATTTGCATCGTTTCTGGGCTGGAATTCACAAAAGGACAAAATGCACTGGCCACAATCCAAAACATTTGTAAGGATCAGATTAAAAGATGAAAGGTTATGAAAGCTAATAAGAGATCAAATACCATTTGGTTTCTAGGCGTTAGTAGGAACTTAATATTATATGAAATCTACAAAGTTGAAAGAAATTTGTGATAGCAGATGATGAGAACATTCTCTTGCTTTGCCACGAGGTAGTAGGGTACATCCATGCATAATATAAACCATTTATTTAAGAGAAGAATTTGTTTTATGGTGGCCGATTATATTTTGTTTAAAAACAACTACTTTAAGACAAATGCCCAGCGGTTATTCTGGCTTTCAATTTGTTACACTTTGACCTTTCAAGATAAAAATAAAACACAGATTATTAATGCTCTGTCCATATAAAATGTTTCTCTGCATGGATATATATCTTCTTTCAAAAACGTTTCCTGTTAACCACATCAGCCTAACAATATTTAACAAAAATATAGAAAGGAGCCTACACTGTGCTGCTCGGTATACTCTCCATAAATATTGGAAACTATATAACTGAAGTTATATGTGGAGCAGAACAGTCAATCACCAAGGAACTGCCTGGAGTTTTGATCAGCAAAAATATCAAAGAGTACAAAGTCATTTACAGAAATCAATTTGCAATTTAATTTAGTTCCAGAGAATTCAATGTATAAATCCAAAACAAACAGAACTCTGTGCCAAAGGATGACAGCTGGCGTGTCTGTACCTTTGTGCTTGTTGAAATCTGTTTCTCTAGTTTCTGTGATTTAGTGTCATGGATCAAGAGCTGGATTAACAGTGGCTTTAAGAAAATTTAGAAAATTCTATTTTTTAATTTGTTGCCAGAAAATTCAACTATATAAACCAAGTTTTAATATGATTATACTTAATAGCTGCAACTGGTGTCGGCAAAACATTTCAGAAATGTGGTCACATGCTGTTCATGAGATTCTAATGTAACGGCTAAACAGCTGAGTAAAGAACACTGAATCTGTGATTCGCTGTTGAAATCTTACTCATTAAAAAATCTCTTTTTTTTTAAAGTTTAAAGAAAAATATCCCTGTATTTTTTTAAATAAAAGTACGCTTGCTTAAAATATCTGGGAACTGCATTAGAAATTGTAATATAGTAATAGAAATAGATCAAAGACAGGAGAGACTTCAGAATCTGTAATCTGGACACAAAAAAAAACTGCTTGAAGAACTCAGCAGGTCAGTCAACATCAGCGGTCAGAAATGCACAGTCAATGTTTCAGGTTGAGACCCTGCATCAGGACTCTGCATAGATTAACACATTAAAGATTGATCTAGTTCTTAATTTTTATCTGCCTTCATTTTGTTTTTGAAAATCATGAGTAATAAAATGAATCTGTAGTTTAACCTAAAAACATTAGACCTCTCAACTATGATTGGCTCCCATTTGTTCATTGACCAGATAAACTGTTTACAATTTATCCCCATGGTCACTCAAACTTTCCCCAATCAGAGACATCCCCTGGCTGTCTTTTTGGAACAGTTGAGATTCAAACAAGCTGACACTGCTAAAGTGTCTTCGAGAACAGAATCACAGAGCCGGCAAGTTATACAGCATAGAAACAGGCCTTTTGGCCCAAGTAGACCATGCCAACCAGGTTGTGTACTCAAGCTAGTCTCATTTGCCTCCAAACCTTTGCTATTGATGTATCTGTTCAAATTGTAACTCTACAATGGTTCATAACTGGTTGGAATCTGCCTATTACTTACTTTGACTGTTCCAGATCTATTTCAATGTGATAATAACTCCGGTACCCCCTACCAAAGGCATCTAGCAACTTATTCTGGAGTAAAATTCTGAGGGGGGAATTGGCACTGAAACATAATGTTTTTTTTGCAATTTGGTTTGCACACATCAATAGATTTCCATACATACCAAACTACTGGCTCACTCAAAAGTATGAAGTAGTAATTACACAATAAAGATAAAATATTAATGCCCATCCCCCACAACAGCTAAAGTTTGGATTGGATGTGATGCTTCATTCCCAAGTGCAGAACGTATTTAGAGCATGCAGTGCAGGTGTTACTCTACCTGTGTTTTGGGCACAGATGAATGCCACTTTATTGGTGCCAGGCTTGATTCTCAAAAAGCCACACTCCCTATGCATTGGCTTCCTAGTTTCAGGATTAGAACCATTACATCTGTGAAATAAGTGAAGAAATTGAATTTGAATATATTACAAAAGATCAAAAAAATGTCACCATTAAGTACAGGTTCCCAAGCTAAACGAAACTTCTTGGACGCTTCCCAAGCAGTGGTGTTCATGTTTAAAAATAATTCATATTAACAATGAGACAACATTCATACCTTTAACAGGTAGTCACAGTTGACATATCAGCAATGAGCTCACACTTTATTTCCATTTCAAAAGAAATTGGTTGCTTGCTTATCATTGATGGAATCAAAATCATACATCATCCTTCAGCCCAACTTGACCATGCTGACTAAGATGCCCCATCTAGGCTAATCTCATTTGTCTGTGTTTGGCCCATATCCTTCTAACCCTTAAATGTCCATGTATCTGCCCAAGTGTCTTTTAAATGTTGCTATAGTAGCTGCCTCAAGAACCTCCTCTGGCATCTTGTTACATATATCCAGCACTGCGTGTGAAAAAGGTTGCTTCTGAGGTACCTATTAAATCTTTCCACTCTCACTTAAATCTACGTCCTCTAGTTCTTGATCCCCCTACTCCTACATACGTGAGTATGTTCACGTTCTTCTGAACACCAATTTTACTCTCTCTTCATGGGACAGGATCTTCCTCAGAGTATCATATCTAATGAATCTATATTACACAGAACCCAAGTCAAGCATTTCTTTCCGTCTAAGCACAGAGACCAAAACTACACACAGTGCATCAAATGTAGTCTACATCAAAGCACCATGTAATCTCAGCAAATTGTCATAACTTTTGTACTCAAAACTATTGGTAATAAAGTCCAATATTTAATTTGTGCTGTATCTGTATGTTTACTTTTTGTGAATCATAAACCAGCATACTGTGATCTATTTGTACATCAATGTTTACTCATTTGGCACTGTTTAAATGTTCATATTTTCTCACATCGCATGCCACTTATCATTACTTTGCTCACACATTTAATTCTTACATACCCATTTGAAGAAACCTCACATACACTTTGCAATTCACTTTCCCACCTAGTTGTACCTCATCAGCTAACTGGATATCTTTCAGTGTTTATTCATCCAACTCATTAATACAAATTGTGAATAAGACATCCCCAATCTGTGGTTGCAGAAAAAAGATTTCAGTAACTTAATGATTGTCCATAGTTTGGGTTCACTTGCATCTCTCATGCCACCTATGTGTATACATAAAACTTCAATAATTCAGTACCCAAATGTTGATAAAAAATCCTGATAATCAGGCATTAGGCTCTCTCATTAGTCTGGAATATGAGCTTGATAAGGCCATGTTGCAAACGTGATTAGTGGCTGGAGCTGGAGGTCAGGGTCTGGAACACCAGGTGCCAGGTTGGAGGCTGAAAGTTGGATCTGGAGTGTATGAACATTTCTTACTCCCGTGAAACTTGCTGTGTTCATTGGAGAATTTATTATAACACTTGTAACCAACAAATAAAGTGAAGTAAAAGTGTGTTTGGGTACGAACAGTAGTAACATCCTATAGTTTGGATAATCTGCTAATTTAGCAATGTAACTGAACAATGTAACTGTAACAGATTCCAGGAGTGTTGGATTCTAGAATTTTATTGCAACAAGTTTTTGTGTGCTAGCCAAATCTTTGCTGCAGCATTTCAAAACCTCAATCCTTCACCTATACCCAAGTAACGATGTCAGACAGCAGTATGTCATAATCCCTTGAACTCCAAGTTACTCCACACGTCTATAAGTACCTCTTCCCACCCAACTTCATCAAATCCTATTAACATACCCTTTGTTCATTTGTCCTGCAGCAAGTCCAAGTGGTTGCAAATTCCACACTTTAAAACTTGTGGGTAAAAGTTTCCCCTGACAGTTACAGCTGAGAACAGCATGGTAGTACAAGCAGTAAATAAGAGGAAAGTCTGTGTGGGACTTAAGAATGTAGCAAATACGGGAAGCACTTGCATTGATTAATAAATACTCCTGAAGTGCATCCAATTAATTGCAGAGAGCTGACACATTCTTTGTTCACCATGTTCAGGAAATCTAATAGTCCTGGCACAGAACAGCCTTGCCCAGCCGCATTGAGACAGCCGAATTGATAGATGGTGACAGGACAGGTATTTCGGTAATCATGCATGTGATTCCAGGATGGTAAGATGTCACTTAACAGCTGCAGAGCATCCTGGCAGAAAGAAGAACAAACAAGAAACTATTGTTCATACAGGTATAAACAAGGCAGGTGGAGAAAGGGATGGGATCCTGCAAACAGATTTTAGGGAGATGGTTTTAAAAAGGACTGTACTGCCCTGGGACGACTACTGGTGCCACCTGCTAAGTATATAGAAATAGAAGGAAATAGCAATGGATGCATTTGGGACGGATGGTTTTTGATTGGGAGGAATTAGAATAGTTTCTGGGACAGGTGGAACCTGCACAAATTACAGACAGATATTAGAAGGCATTCAGGAAGGAGCGAAACAAAGTAGCTCGTCGAAGTACGTACATGGTAAATGGTAGGGAATTGAAGAATACAGTTGAACAGAGGGATCTGGGTATAACCGTGCATAGTTCCTTGAAGGTGGAATCTCATATAGATAGGGTGGTAAAGAAAGCTTTTGGTATGCTAGCCTTTATAAATCAGAGCATTGAGTATAGAAGCTGGGATGTAATGTTAAAATTGTACAAGGCATTGGTGAGACCAAATCTGGAGTATGGTGTACAATTTTGGTCGCCAAATTATAGGAAGGATGTCAACAAAATAGAGAGAGTACAGAGGAGATTTACTAGAATGTTGCCTGGGTTTCAACAACTAAGTTACAGAGATAGGTTGAATAAGTTAGGTCTTTATTCTCTGGAGCGCAGAAGGTTAAGGGGGGACCTGATAGAGGTCTTTAAAATGATGAGAGGGATAGACCGAGTTGATGTGGACAAGCTTTTCCCTTTGAGAATAGGGAAAATTCAAACAAGAGGACATGACTTCAGAATTAAGGCACAGAAGTTTAGGGGTAATATGAGGGGGAACTTCTTTACGCAGAGAGTGGTAGCGGTGTGGAATGAGCTCCCAGTGGAAGTGGTGGAGGCAGGTTCATTGGTATCATTTAAAAATAAATTGGATAGGCATATGGATGAGAAGGGAATGGAGGGTTATGGTACGAGTGCAGGCAGGTGGGACTAAGGGGAAAAAAAATTTGTTCGGCATGGACTTGTAGGGCCGAGATGGCCTGTTTCCGTGCTGTAATTGTTATATGGTTATATGGAAGTGAGGAATGTTGAGGATTAAATAATGGCAAGCAGCAAAAGATGTGCAGAAAAATATTAAATGGAGCAAAATTAAAGGTGCTATATCTAAATGCATGCAGCGTTCTCAACAAAATAGGTAAATTAACTGCACAAACAGAAGTAAATGTTTATGATTGCCATTGCAGAAATCGCAGGCTACTGATTGACCAAACCTGGAGCAGAATGGCAAAGATGCAAGGCAGCGTTATTAATAAAGGATGACATTAATTTATGGTGAGAAACCATCTTATCTCAGCAAATCATGAGATGGAGGGATTCCAGGAATATAGGAATAGGGCAGGAAAGTGGCAATGAGGTAGATCAGCCATAATTTGATCAATGGTGGAAGAAGCGCGAAAGGTCAAAATGCCCACTCCTGCCACCGATTCTGATGCAATGTTCTAATCGATGGTTAATCTGCAAAATATCAGCACCACCTACTTATTTTAGAAATTAGATTTTTGTAACAAAATGGGAAAACCAAATCTCCTGGAAAGAGCTAACCAGAAAGCCGCATTATCACTTGTATTGCTGAAGGTCAACATTTAACTAGGAAAAGAAGACATCTTGACTTACGAAATATTCAGCATGGGCTGACCAACATGTGTGATTTTGATTTCCTCCATGAACTTGAAAGGTTTAATGGTTGGGTAGCAACCTTCCCCCGGTGTGTCTGAAATCCATGTACCCAACATCCACGAGAGGGGCTCAATGGCTGGGTTCAAACAAACTACAGGAGAAAAACAAAACAATTAAAGAAGTCAAAAGACTTGCCTTTTATGACTGGCGGAAGAGCAAAATAGATTAAATACAAATAGGAACGTGATGTGGCCATTTAGCCTCTTAAACTTGTTTCACCATTCAACAAGAATGAGGCAGATTTTCTACCACAACACTACTTTCCCACATACAGCATACAGAATCCATCAATCTCTATTTTCAATGAATTGGCCTCAGCAGTCTTTTGGAGTAGAAAATACCAAAAGATGCACTATTTAAAAAAATGTACAGAGGCAACCGAAGTTCCAAGAAAAGCAAAAGTGACCAATTTTTGTGATATTGGTTGAGGAATAAATAATATCTAAGGAACCAATTCCATCAGGAACATTTTGATGATCCTATAGCAAGACACATGTTTGAGAACAAAGTGATCTTTATTGGCAGATACAGTCAGACACTCGCGCGCTGAGAGTGAGCACTGAGCGCTGGTCCTGCTCTACACCATCTACACACATGACTGCACCCCCGCCCACCACAGCAACACCATTGTCAAATTTGCGGATGACACTATGGTGGTGGGACTCATCTCTGGGGGGGGGACGAGTACGCCTATCGGGATGAGGCGGAGCAGCTGACAGTGTGGTGTGGAGAAAATAACCTGCTCCTCAACACCTTAAAGGCATAGGAAATAATAATAGACTTCAGGAAGAATAAAACAGACATGGTACCATTAATTATCAGAGGGGACTGTGTGGAGAGGGTGGCGGATTTCCTCTCAGGTCCTCCTCAATATGGGAATCCATATTGAGGAGGACCTGACGTGGAGCGTGAACACCTCTGCGCTGCTGAAAAAGGTCCAGCAGAGACTGCACTTCCTGAGGGTGCTCAGGAAGAATAACATCAATCAGAGACTGCTGCTGTCCTTTTATCGGTGCTCCATTGAGAGCATCCTAACATACTGTGTATGCGTATGGTACACCAGCTGCACAGCGGCTCAGAGGAAAGCGCTCCAGAGGGCCATTGACAACGCCCAGAGGATTGTCGGCTGCCCTCTCCTTACCTTGGAGGACTTACACAGTTCCCGCTGCATCAAGAAATCCCAGAGTATTATAAAGGACATTTCCCACTCCCTGTTTGAACTGTTGCCGTCAGGCAGACGGTACAGATCTACAAGGACAAGGACAAACAGACTTAAAAACAGTTTTTACCCCACTGCTATAAAGGCACTAAATGTAGCCGCCAAGGAACGCAGGGGCGATACATACTAAGGGACTGTGGTACACTGTGAAATCGTCAGAAGGATGTAGGGTTGGGTGTTTATGCGTGCTATTTTCATGATATTTATTTTAGTTGTTTATCTTTTTTAATATTTTACCTTGTATGTATCGTTAGCTTTTAGAAATGTTTGAATGGTGCACTGACTGGCTGACATTTTTAAATTTCATTGTACATGGTTCATGTGACAATGACAATAAAGAAACTATTCTATATTCTGAGTCCCTACCAGTTGGGCAGGCCCGTGACTCATGACGTCATCTCCCCGCCAAACGCAGTCACGTGCCCAATCCAGTTCTTCTAACGAGGGTTCGATCTATTATTGGTCTAATCACCAGATGGTGCCACAATCCCTTCCTACTCCATTCTGATGTTTCCACCTGTTTTAAGACCAGTATCATCATCGGTGCCAAAGAAAACCAAGGCAGTGTGCCTTACTGATTATTGTTTAGTGGCTCTGATATCCACACTATGAAGTTCAGCCGAGAGGCTGGCCAGGGCACATTAACTCCAACCTTGCCTACTGTTGCCAATAAACTAATTAATTGCCCACTGTTGCAACAGGTTCACAACATACACCATGTCCCTGGCTCCATGCTCAATGCTCAAATATCTGGATAACAAGGACACCTATAGCAGACTCATTTTTATTGATTATCGCTCCGCCTTCAATATTATAATCCAAACCAAACTCATTTCCAAACTCCTGGACCTAGAAATCAGCAGCACCATCTGCAACTTCCTGACCCATAGACCAACGCTGCAACACTATATTCTGCACTCTGTTCATTTTTAACCTTGCTCTACCTGCAGTAATTGTACATGGTTTGATCATACGGTACAGTATGATATGACTGGACAGTGTGCAAACCCTTATATTTTCAACTCTATCTCAGTACACATGACAATGATAAACCTACACCAATGGGGAACTATAGTTGAAGGCTTCACAGGACAGAAATTTGACAAATTATTAAAGTTACAATGCAGATCTCTCAAACAATATTCCCACCATGAACAGTTACCGGTTAGAGGGCAGAAATACCCAAGGCCCGTCACATACTTTCAACATCTCCCACAGCAAATCCCAATTTTCAAATTGCTCAGTAACAATTGGCCATTCTAGATATATTTAAAACTACTTCACCTATTATGAAACACTTTTTTTTTTCAAGAACTTGTTTTCTTGCTATTGTCTCAGTTACATTCTGGGCCTGTCTTAGATGAACTTGAGTGCAAGGATGCCATGTAATTAGGTGACCTATGGGAGTGACTGGCATCCCCACCTCCACCTTGCCTGCAGCAATTGTATCTTGGAACATCAAGATGCCAGTCCTGTCTTGCCCTTAACCAGGTTTTCTCAACAGCTATAATGTTCCAGTTGCTTAGTAGGTGCTGGAAGTATTATCCCATGGCTATCGCTAAAGGTGACCTTTATCTGCTAATGGTAGCGCATACTTGCCTTGCAGAATCAATCCCCAAGACCTCTGAGCTTACAATGTTCTCGCATGTGAAGCAGTAAGACTATTTCTTACTGTAAGGTGGGGCTAACAGTGACGCAATGGAACATCAAGAACAGGAAAACGACAACTCGCTCATTCAGGTGAATCAGGACTAGAAGAGTTGAGCTACAAACTAGTCCAGCAACCGCCCAAGAGTCACACTCAGTAATGTGTTTCAACAGGTACTTAATAGTCTGTCTCCTTAGCAGAACATTTCCCTTTACTATTGGGAGGAGAATCCTTGCTGATTTTGGCAGCACAGTGTATTCATTATTTAGTGATCCTGGACTTCTTTTTTCAGACTGAGGAACTCAGGAAACTCATGGCATCACAGAAAGGATACTGCCCTCTGCCCTCCCTCAACTGATGATTAAATACAGAATCAAGAGACAGAACATAACTTGGATGGGGTCATTCAACCCCCCATTACCAACAGTTGCTCAGTATCTTCACCACAGTTGAGCGGTCTGAGGCCAGGTGAACATAGCCTCAGCGACTGAACTGCAGCAACTAAGGTAGGAAATTCCTACATCCGTACTCCTTTCAGAGGTGCAGATTTGCATAACCGTTGGGGTGGTCATCATACAGTCCTCGTGGGGTGTAATACCTGACTTTATTGAAAGGCAACCCCCCCCCTACGCTGCAGTGAAAGATAGAAGTGAGCCCGAGTGTCTTAGAACAGGAACCCATGTGTGTGGTTACTGTCAGCACAGGAGGTTTGTCTTTATTCCTGAAATAATAATCACCACTGACAAAGCTTTTCCAGTGATGTCAATGAAGAGGTGAATTTCCAGCCGAATAGTTAGCATCCTGGGAAGTACTTATCGTGAAATCTCCATTTTATTTAAATAGAGCTCAGAACATTGGGGGGGAAGTTGAGTACAGTACAGTATTTCCATAATTTATTGATACTGTACTGGTAGTCTTTTGAATTAATGACGGTCCATTCCATCACAATTTTTTCATTTCTTCTGTCCTCTTGTTCCCCTGTGTTCAATTAAAAACTTATCCCACTTCTAAATTCTTAGAAACAATGACACAGAATGTCAAAAAGCTGGAGTAACAGCGGGGCAGGCAGCATCTCTGGAGAGAAGGATTTGGTGATGTTTCGGGTCTCAACCCGAAACGTCACCTATTCCTTCTCTCCAGAGACACTGCCTGTCCTGCTGAGTGCAGCTTCTTCCTACTACAGAATGTCAAATCTCTCTTTCCCTGTACAACAGCAACCTAACCAAAGCAATTCAACCACTTATTGTTTCAGAATTCCAGCATTTGCTAACTAATCTCATGTGCCTATACATGATCCATATCCTTCCATTCCCAGCATATCCATGGGCCTATCTAAAAATCTCTGAAAGGGCCTGTCCCACTAACGTGATTTTTCAGCGACTGTCTTGACCTTCAAGCTCAAGGGCATTCGCCTGAAAAACCTCGAGCTGGATCGACCGTCAGCAATGAAACCGCGAGCTGGATCGACCGTCTGCACACACACACAAACACATCGCAAAGGTAGGGGCCAGGGAAAGCTGGGGAGCACTGTCTGAAATTCACACCCGCGATGAACAGGAAGGTAAAAAGACGGCTGGCACAATTATCGTAAGACCTTTAGAGAGCGCGCGGGGGGGGGGGGGGGGGGGGGGGGGGGGGGGAGGGGGGAGAGAGGGGGAGAGAAGGGGGGAGAAGGGGGGAGAAGAAGGGGGGGAGAAGGAGTGGAGACACTTTTAAGAAGCCAGCCAACTTGTAATAAAGTTTAGCGGGCATTACCGGTCAGTTTACTTACCTTTTTTTTCTCGAGCTATCGACTACCTTCGATTACCTACGATAGCATTACGACCTACCTCGACTAAACCTACGAGTAAAAAAATATAGATTTTTTTCCATGGCAAACTTTTTTTTTGTACTCACGGGCATTTTTCAGCTTGCTGAAAAAAAACCGCTGCGACCTAACTGAGGCCTCGAGTACGTGGGGACTACTCTCGAGCATGAAGGAGAGTTACAAAGACCTCCTAGGACCTTGTGTCGACCATGCTGTGAGAATGAGTCGAGGGCAAACTCTTCTAAAGTCGCGAATTAGGTCCCCGCAATGGGACAGGCCCTTAAATGTCACTATCATATCTGCCTCCACCACGCCCGCCAGTGTGTTTCAGCCACTCACCAGTCTCTCTATAAAAAAAAACTTGCCCTGTGCATCTGCTTTAAACTCTCCCCATTCACTTTCAAGACATGCTGTCTAGTATTTAACATATTCACACAATGCAAAATGTCCCGACTGTCTACACTATCTATTGTATCTACTTCCATCAGGTCTTCCCTCAACCTACGCACTCCAGAGAAAACAAGCCTAGTCAGTCCAACTTCTCCTTGAATCTAATACCCTGTAATCCAGGCATTCTGTTAAATCAATTCTGCACCCATTTCAAAGCCTCCACATTCTTCCTGTAATGGGATGAGCTGTCCCTTAATATCTTCCTATTCCTTATACTCAATGCCCAACCAATGAAAGCAACTATACCAAATGCCTATCTTACTAGTCTTTCTACTTGTCTTGCCACTTTCAGGGAGCTGTGGATTTGCTACTTAAGATACCTCGGCACAGTTAAGGATCCTGCCATTAACTGTATACTTTCCCCTTACATTCAACCTCCCAAAGTGTTACACCACACACTTACTCGGATTAAACTCCTTCTGCTATTACTCTGAAGGTAGATAAAAATGCTGGAGAAACTCAGCGGGTGAGGCAGCATCTATGGAGTGAAGGAAAAGGTGACGTTTCGGGCTGAGACCCTTCTTCAGACTGCTCTTTTTCCCTTGCTGATCTACATCCTGCTGTTCACTTTGACAACCTGTCCGCAACACCAGCAATCTTGGTGTCCTGCAGATTTGTTGATATTCCATTGCGAGGAGATGTCTGTGAGTGAATATTGTTGACAGCACATTTCAAGGAGCAGGAATACATGCTGAAGGACTCTCAGAGCCGTCTCCACAATGGTTCTGTTGGCGAGGACCACCGCTTAACATCTTGCTGACAATGGACACCAAGGGTTGGACTATGTATCTGCGTCCCCAACACTCACCGCTGCATTAAGGAAGAAATGCGGCTGGCTTAAGTAATAATGGCATTTGCTGAATATGCTGTGTTTACTGAATATATTAACGTATAGATTTGAAACAAAAAATTATTATGCCTCATTTTGCATCATTGGTTTTTTTTGGGCTATTCAAACAATTTAATTTCTCCTGAGAGCTAGCTTGAGTGAATAATTTGACAGCAAGGATAGAAGACTGAGAAAGTACATCTTCAATTATCATGTTCAGTCAAGTTAATAGTTTCAAAAATGTATTTTCAATTATCACAGATTATAACCTCAAATACGTCATATGATGCAAGTAGTGTGACTTGTCACACAGCAAAGTAATCAAAAACTTTCTGTACACACGAATTGCCAGTTTGGCAACTTATTATTGCTCTCTATTGTCTACTTTCACAGCTACACCATGAATTAAATCAAACTCTCAGAGTCACTGAGAAGAGTGATTGTTGGCATGTGTCTCTGTAGATATCGATAACCCATGCTCCAAGGTGAAGAAGTACTGTCATTGTGACTGTGCATACAACTGGCCAGGGCCTCCATCCTTATGGACCTTATTTCAAATACAAACACCTGTCTCGACTAGAGAATTTTTTTAAATGTAGGATGATTACGGGAAATGTCAAATCAGATTTATTGTCATATGCACAGTGTGAAGAGGTAAATGAAAATCTTGCTAAGAGCAGTATGACAGGCACATAGTCCGAGTCAAAATATAAAAATTAAACATAAATTATGCTTACGTTACACAAGACAGTGAGAACGGCAAAGACAGCAAAAACATATTTAGCAAACAAGTCCCACCATGGTAGTGCAAGACGTGGGTCTGTATCAGGCACGTGCCGTCAGGGTGGGCAAGGTAGGCAGTGCCTACCCTGACTAAAATTATAAAATTGTAATTATTAAATATAAATAGTAAAGGCACCCAAGAGGAGGAGGTGTTATCACCGACCCACATTGACCAAGGTCTACCAATGAAGAAGTCAAGGATCCAGTTGCAAAAGGAAGTACTGAGGCCCAGGTCTTGGAGCTTGGTGATGAGTTCAAGTTCAAGTTTGCATTTATTGTCACTTAACCAACTACGGTACAGTGAAATTTGAGTTACCATATAGTGAAAAGAACACTATACACGCATAAAATAAATTTAACATAAACATCCACCACAGTGGAATCAACATTCCTCACTGTGATGGAAGGCAATGAAGTTCAGTCATCTTCCTTCTTCGTTCATCCCTGGTGGTCGGGACATTGAACCCTCCGCAGTTCGCCGCTGTTGACGGTCCGATGTTCAAGCCCTCTCGTCGGGATGATTGAAACTCCAGTGTCGGGACAGATTGGAACACTCCACGGCATGGAGCTACCGAGTCGGCCACTTCTTACCGGAGACCACGGGCGTCATGGTGTTAAAGTCCACAGGCCCTGCGGTCGGAGCTCTTCTTCTGGCGATCCTCGGCAAAGAATCCCCGGCTCCGTGATGGTAAGTTCACGCCACACCCGCCGCTTATAGCTCCGGGCCGGTCTCCAGGAAAGGCCGCACCACTCCAGGTTGTTTGGCCGCAGGGGTGGACGGAGATGCGACACGGAGCAAATCGCATCTCCGTCGAGGTAAGTGACCGAAAATAAGTTTCCCTCTATTCCCCCCTCCCCCCCCCACATAAACTAACCATGAAACATTGAAACAAACTTTTAGAACATACTTAAAATAATAAAGATAGTAGAACGGAAACACAGACTATTGCCACGACGGTGGCGCCACAAGGGATAATTGTGTTGAACAAGCTGTATTCAATTAACAGCAGCCAGACGTGTATGAATTGATCAAGGAGAGGGATAAAGTCATAGAGGATTAAATAGTAAACCGTGTCCAGTACAACAAAGGCAAATCAGTGAACAGGTGAGAGCAGTGAACTTCAGCGTGGCATACACAAAGAAAAAGATTCGCACTTACGTCATCTCACTTGAGTAATATTGCAAAGGGCCTCACGGCCATTAAAAGTCTTTTTAAGTATATTCACTGTGTAACCAAAAAAAACTGCACCAGCCCAACTTTACATAAAAACAATGGGAGAATTACCTGATAATCATTTCTGGTATGCAGGATAAATATTGGTCAGATTACTTGTTTATTTTCTTGGGCAATGCTTGACGTTGCTTCCTGCATTTCCCATAATCTGAAATGTTATAACACCATTACACTGCAACTCATGGGGTGGGAAATTGCAACCTTCACGTGGTCCACCCTGTTTCGACTAATGCAATCAACCCGACGTGCAGAAACAATTAGATCAAATAGAACAAGTTGACCTACAACTTTAGGCGGTGCACGCCATACACAAGAAGAACTGCAACTGATAATTGTGAAAAGGTGATCCACCCCTCACTCTTTTACCCTGTTAACAATCTGTGACCGAAGTTTGATTGAGTGGCTCAGCACACTTTGGTTCCTGGCTCACCATGAGTCTGCTATGCACCTGGAACTGCCCACCCTATGTTGCCCTACAATTCTAAGCTTACACAACCAATGTAACTTGTAACAAAGTCACACTTGCCACCTTTTGTTGCATGAAATGCATCTCAAGAAACCAAACTGCTAACTCAAATTATGCAAAACCAGTAATGTGCATCAAATTCAGTTTCAAGGGAAATAATAATAGAATAATGTCCCATCTTGCTTCGCATTCTTTTTGTCAGCAGTTCACAGATTTGTTGGTGTTATTATTATTGACAGCAAGGGCATGATCCTTACTGAGCAATCAAGGAAAATGCCGGAAGCAGCGTCAACCAATGTACATTATTTTTCAGCCTTTGAACCAGAGGTTCAATGGAGCAAATGCAGCTGGCTGCAGAAATTAGATTCCATTTTACATTTGTTTCACAAGGACTTGCAAGCTGGCATCAAGCAAGGCTTTCTTTGCTCCAACACATTTTCATTCTTTCATGCTGTAACTGTGTGCCTCATTTCCAACAGACTCCCTGCTGGAGTGAACCTAACCTAAAGGAATAATGAGAAAATAATTCAACTGCAGCACCTACACTCAAGAATCAAGGTCACCTCGACTTCAGTAGTCAAGGTACATTGCGACGATGGTGCTTGCATTTGTGCACAGAGACCAAACTCAAGTCATCATCAACTCTTTCACCGAAGCAGAGTAGAGAATGGGCCTTCCATTAAACATATGGAAAATAAGCTTCCTCTGCCAAGCTGCCCCAATTCTACAAAATTTCCCATCGGTGAACCAAAGTGTAGAGGCGGCGACTGTTTTACCGAATACTTGAGCTCAGTCTGCCAGACCTGCTGGATTTCCTGGCTGCTAACCATTTTAACTCCATTTCCTGTTCCCATACAACCTTTCTGTGCTGGGCTGCCTCCATTGCCCAAGTGAGTTGGAGGAAATGCATATTTATTTGTGGAAATTGGAGGAACAGCATCTCATATTCTATTTGAGTAGCTGATAACTCAATTGTATAAAGTGAATTATCCAATATTAAGCAGCTAACACTGACCCTTCCCCACCACCCCTATTTTCTCCCTCCTCTCTTCCCTTTGCCCCACCTGGATACACACCTATTTCTCCTTCCATCTCTCCTTTTCCCCTTCTCTTGTCCCATTCCACCTACATCCCTTCCTCTGGTCTCACATTTCACACTTATTGTCTCCTTATCTCACAGCCTTTAGTAGTCTTTTCATCTCTGGCTTGTGTCCACCCATCTGCCAATCAACCCCCCTCATCTACATCCACTATCACTTGCCTGGCTTTGCCCCGCTCCCACCTCTCTCCCAGCTTTCTTCCCCATACTACAGTCTGCATAAGGACCCCGACCCAAAACGTCACCTATGCACATGCTCCAGAGATGCAGCCTGACCCACTGAGTTACTTCAGCACTTTATGCCTTTGTTTGTAAACCAGCATCTGCACCTTTAACTTGAAGAAAGAGCGAGAAGTCAAAAGAGAACTTATGGAGCGCGAGGGCTAATTCCGCCATGCGGAGGAAAGTGTTAGCAGAGGTGAACTGATTATGTGCCTGTTAAAGGTAGAACCAGAGGAACCTTCCTGGTGTGGAGTGTGGATGAAAGGAACTGGACATCCATGGTAAGGATGAGCCTAGGCATTCAAGATGCAATTTAAACAAAGTACTTTAACAAAATGCCAGACACAGACAGTCCATAATAGCACGAGGCCAAGTCCACACAAAAAAACAAATATGGAACAGTTCGAGGGAGGGAGGCAAGTGGTGATGCCTCGAACGTCGAAACACGCAGAAACTTTTAAAACAGATTTCTGCAGTATCGCAGCGATACACAGAGATGTTTAATATAACCATATAACAATTACAGCACGGAAACAGGCCATCTCGGCCCTACAAGTCCGTGCCAAACAACTTTTGTCCCTTAATGTACCGCTGTATCTCCTCCGAATTCCAAAAATGATTAAACTCACTAGTTTTTGTGTTTGGATGGGAGCTCGGCAACACACCTCCTCGCGTTACCAGCTTGGAGGGGTTGATGGTATTGAACGTCAAGCTGTAGTCTATAAACAGCCTGACGTATGGGTTTTTATTGTCACAATGTGGTCCAGTGCAGAATGGAGAGCCTGTGAGATTGCATGCTCCGTTGATTTGTTGTGGCGGTAGGCAAACTGTTGTGGGTCGAGGTTCTTGTTGAGGTAGCAGTTGATATGCGCCATAACCAAGCTCTCAAAGCTCTTTATCAACACGGAAGTTAGTGCCACCGGTCGATAGTCGTTGAGGCACGTCACCTTACTCTTCATGGGTATTATTGATGCCCTCTTAAAGCAGATGGGAACCTCAGACCTCAGTAATGAGCGTTTGAAAATGTCCACAAAAACTCCAGCCAGTTGGTCTGCACAGATTTTAAGAACACGACCAAGGGGAAAAAAAATTTGTTCGGCACGGACTTGTAGGGCCGAGATGGCCTGTTTCCGTGCTGTAATTGTTATATGGTTATATTATATGGTTATACCATCTGGTCCAGATGCTATCCAAGGGTTCACCCCCCCGAAGGATCTTCCTACATAAGCCTCTGTGACTGTAATACCATCCGGGCGTATAGGGGGCTCGGGAAGGCACATCAGTGTTCTACCTATCAAAGCGGCCTCGTCAGGGAGTGATGCTTCGATGTCGCTTGAGCTGCCCCCTGAATGCCCGGGATCTGGTCCTCAGAAGAATGCAGATCTCCTGGTTCATCCAAGGCTTCTAGTTAGGAAACACTCAGAGGAACACACTCCTCCGCATATTTCGTTATGAAGTCTGTAACAACTGTGGGGTATTCATTCAGGTCCGTTGCCGAGTCCTTGAACATTGCCCAGTCTACTGACTCCAAGCAATCCTGGAATCGGTCCTCTGCCTCCTCTGACAAGTTCTGTGCAGTCATCACCGCTGAGGGTGCACTCTTCAGTTGCTGCCTGTATGCGGGATGAAGCAGCACAGCTGAATGGTCAGATTTCCCGAAGTGAGGGTGAGATATGGCATTCCTGATGGTCGTATATCAGTGGTCAAGGGTGTTTAATCCTCTGATGCTGCAGGAAACGTGTTGATGGTAGTCAGGGGGCGATTTCTTCAGGTTGGCTTTGTTGAAGTCCCTGGCTAAGATGTTAAAGGCTTTGGGGTACACTGACTGGTGTTTGTTGACCACGGCATGCAGTTCCTCCAGTGTTCGATGAATGTCTGCCTGAGGTGAGATATACACCACGGACAGGATGATGGAGGTGAATTCCCTCGGGAAATAGAAGGGACTACACTTCACCAACAAATGTTCCAGGTGTGGGGAGCAGGAGTTGGTTCTGTGACAGAACTGCCACATCTGAGCACCACGATGAGTTGACCATGAGACAGACGCCCCTCAATTTCCCAGATGTCTGCTTTCAGTCCCTAGGATGGATGGAGAACCCTTCAGGCTGGATGGCTGAGTCTGGGGAGTTGGGGGTAAGCCATGTCTCTGTGATTTGGTAAAGCAGCCTTGACCTTAAGTCCTCCACTTTATTTTTCAGTGACTGAACATTAGCTAGTAGGATGGCAACATTGCCGACAAGCAGGACAACAAGTCAGACTGAAGCACAGGGGACTATCCTACCTGCCCGTTGGCCACGTTTCTGGACACAATGGAGGCCTCCACAGTACTTACTGTTCCTGCGATCCTCTGAGAGGTTGGGGTTTCCCCTGTGGTCGGGAATTCCCTTACAGTCGGCAGCTCCTTTGCCTGTAGATCGCAATAGCGCTAATGCGTTTAAATGCATAGCAGCTTGTTAGTTAAACCTCTGATTTGTGCGGTGTCTTTATAACATGTCGCCACAGACAGGCGCCATTTTCGCCAGTATGCTTCTCAGTTCCCAAAACTCTTTCAGGGGAACACTTGATCCCGGCTGCGTATATTTGTCCCATCCCGTCTTCTTTTTCCTGACCAAAGCTTCAATTTCTCTCATAATCTAGACTTCCCATCTGCCTTGTCCTTTACTCTAACAGGAATATATACAGGGCTCACAGGGCTCTCGCTTAACTTTTTATCCCTGTTGCCAGCCGGGTAACCTTGGCAGCTTTTTAGGTTGCCAAATGACAGTTTAGGGGCTTGCATGACGCGTGCGATAATGTGCTCGGACGAAGTGCGTAGTTACCAGTCGGAATTATGCTCAATGAAGCATTCACATATTATTTCTGCTTCAAATAAAGTCACAAATTAAACATATTCACCAATCAAGACATGATATATACCACAATGACATGCAGCAAAATTATAATACAGTATCTCAACTCTTTTTAAACAATGCAATTAATACAATTTTAATTATTTCTTTCCACTTCCAAAACAAAAATGTGGTTGGATTATTCAGCATTTGATCAACTTGTGTCAATAAATCCTGGACAATGATAACATATATGCTTAACCATGCACACTACAGATTGATGCAAGCAAGTTTTCTGTGAAGGACCGAAAATGATCATGACATGGCCATAGCATGGGTCGTTATTGCTATTGGTACAGAAACACTCTCGCTTCCCACATAATTTATCCACAACAAAATATACAGGTTGCAAGGAATTTTCTAAAGGCATTTTATGATAATAGCTGTCAAAACTGACTATACCCATCTGACAGGTTAAACATTACACTAACTAACAAGAGATGGCCAAAGGACATAAATGCAGCAAATGTTCTTTTGGTAATATATTTAAAGGTGTCAAGCGCCACATTACCGGACATTCAGATTAGTTGCACGTGTTGTGAACAGCAATGAAGATACCCAGTTTGTAAGCAACAAATTAAAAAGAAATTGTTGATAAACGCTTTTTCCATCATTCCCACTTCAGAATTAACGTTAAAATTTCAACTGAAATATCTCCTGACCAAATTTGTGATGTATATGACTGACTGTAGAAGTAAAACCTGGATAAATCCAACGTATGGTTGTGAATGATGCTCATTAAATAACCACAGTACTGATACTCCATATTAAGAGCATTGATTTGCCGTTAAAATGAATTCTGCAATAACGTGTCAACGGTAGCAATGACAATCGAACACTGCGGTTTTAATGTTTCATGTGTTCATAATTAATTAATCCATTATGGATTAAAACAAATCCATAACAACGTACCTCAGTGACAACAACGTACCTCGGTGACTGCCAATCACTGCCCCCCCCCCCCCCCCCCCCCCCGGACACTTAGTATTATTTATTCAAATCGTTTGCTATGTCGCTCTTCAAGGGAGATGCTAAATGCATTTCGTTGTCTCTGTACTGTACACTGACAATGACAATTAAAATTGAATCTGAATCTGAATCTGAATCTGAAATAATAACATTGGGAATTTAAACATATTTGATTGCATTCCGTTATCAAACAGGGGAATTAGTGCGTGTTGGTTGGAGTAGGTAAAATTGTGAGGGGAGAGTACGGTGGATGACAGTGGGGGATCAGTGCAGGATGGATGGGGGGGTCAGTACAGGATGAAATGGGGGACCAATGTAGGATTGATGGGGAGTGGCAGGAGAATCAATGTGAGGTGGATAGGGAGATCAGTGCAGGATGAATAGATGGGGGGGGGGGGGGGGGGGGGGAGGTGGGAGTAGATGAGAGGAGGGAAGTATAAGGGAAGTGGAGGGGGGCATACAAGAGAGAGGAAGGAAGGGCAGAGGAGGTGGGTGGGATGGAAGGCCAATGCTCCTCGGACAACACCGGCATCATGGCTGCCTTGGCCGTCCCTGTCAGGCACGGATATCGCTATCAAAATATGGAGATGACCGGGGGACAGAATATCTTGGCGGCCGCGATCGCATGCTGCACACTCACACACACGCGCGAGGCTTCGGAGGCTCTGTGAACGGTAATTTCAGCTCAATCCAGCGCTAAATGCAGCTCAACTCTGCCTGCCTCGCCTACAGCCCTGTCTCAATCCAGATAGGGACAGGCAGAGTTGAGCTGGGTTTAGCGCTGCTTCTCTGCGCTGGCTGTGGGCCTGGGGGCACCGCGCCAGTCTGACTCCCGACGCCTCTGGCCATCCCCAGGCGTGGGGGAGGAGGGGGAGGCTCTCGGGTGGGGACGGGGATGGTCCAGTGGCGGTTCGGCAGCGATTGCAGCGCCAGAGACCAGGATCGGTCCTGGCTGCGGTGCAGGGCTGCCGAGAATGTTTTGGCACGTCTCCCTCCTCCAATCACCGCGCTCTATCCTCAGCCCCCCCCCCCCCCCTACTACTTCCGCCTCTGACCGACACCTCCCTCCTCCAAGGGTTTGTTTTGAAAGCGCCGTTAGCGGAGTGGCAGGCAAAGATTATAGAGGAGCTCCTCTAGGATCTTTGGTGGCAGCAGCGGCCGCTAACAGCAAAGATCCTATACCGTTATCAGGCCGGGCGGGATGCGGGAGGAGGCGATGGAGCCGCCGTTGCTGCTGTGCGAGGCCTGTCATTCGCTCCGACACGCCACACTTAGCATCTTTCCCACGGTATATCTTCGGTATAAAGCAAGTTGCCAAGCCGCGCAAAACAAGTCGGCTTTTAGGTTGCCCGACGGCACTTTGAGTGGTCAGTGGCACCCGGGCAACCGCTAATTTCGAGCCCTGATATATGCCCTGAATTCTTGTCGTCACACTTTTAAAAGCATCACATTTTGCTGACAAATAACCTATTCCAATCAACTTTACCAAGTTCCTCTCTAATACCATCAAAGTTGGCCTATGCCCACCCTGTCTCCATCCATTACTATTTTTAGTTAATAAAAGTGTAAGTGAGTGAGCCTCTTGGGGCAAGCAACCACTATTTGATTAACTAAAATAGTTAATTTATTTTATTACCCATTGTTTGATTAACTTTATTAACTCCTTTAGTTAATAAAATAGTGGTAATAAAATAAATGAACTCTTTTAGTTAATAAAATAGTGGGTAATAAAATAAATTAACTATTTTAGTTAATTGTGGTTGCTTGTCCCAAGAGGCTCGCTCACTGACATTGTAATCACTTGCCCTTCCCAACTATTGCCCTCTCTCTTGCAGGGTACTCTACATATTGCCTCAGCAAACTTGCCTGAACATATTCGACAGCCACGACCATCTATATTATTATAAAACTCTGATCTTGGATGTTTACTTGTGAGGATGCTTGCTTGAACTTTTTCTTTGATTCACATCTCCTCGAAATCCCGACACGGTAATTTTTACATATTCAGATAAGAGATTTAACTCATGATTTCAAAAATCCCCTCATCTGAAAATTTGATTAATCATTTCCCGAGTTTTTTACTAAAATTATTCACCGATCTGACATCTTTTTAAAATCTAACTGCTGAAGCGAGCTGGATGACGTCACAATGCCTTTGATCCTCGCGGCAAGCTGCGCAGCTTTCAACGCGCTGCCTGCTGGGCACTGTTTTCCAGGAGTGATGTCATCACCCCCCCCACCCCCCAGTTCTTCAAAAGACGCAGAAAGAACAAGAAAGTGGGCTCTGATCTGCAGATCCCGACGGCTTCCATAGAAACATAGAAAATAGGTGCAGGAGTAGGCCATTCGGCCCTTTGAGCCTGCACCGCCATTCATTATGGTCATGGCTGATCATCCAACTCAGTATCCTGTACCTGCCTTCTCTCCATACCCCCTGATCCCTTTAGCCACAAGGTCCACATCTAACTCCCTCTTAAATATAGCCAATGAACTGGCCTCAACTACCTTCAGTGGCAGAGAATTCCACAGATTCACCACTCTCTGTGTAAAAAATGATTTTCTCATCTCGGTCCTAAAAGACTTCCCTCTTATCCTTAAACTGTGACCCCTAGTTCTGGACTTCCCCCTCTCCTCTCTCTTTACCCCCCTCCCCTCCTTCTCTACCCCCCCCCCTCTCTAGCCATGCCTGCGCAGTTGGGGGTTATGCGTGAGTGGATAGGGCGGGGGCAGTTGGGGGTTAAGCGTGAGTGGATAGGGCGGGGGATGAGGTAAAAGGAGCAAATGAATAATATTTATATAATATCAAGGGGGGTGGGGGTTATTGTGTATGGGGGGTGGTTAGTGTGTGTGTGACGCCGAAGGCCGCCCCCCTCCCCCGCAACCGCGCGTTGAGGGGACGGGACCCAACGGGTCCCCCTTGGTCTAGTGTCTACCTAAACGGCCTCCACTCATCCCTCATCCGCCCTGCTCTCCCACGGCTACCTCCTAGCCCACTGCTCTCACCCTCCCTCAGTCCATCACACGTCCACTCCCCACTCATTCCCCTTCCCCGCGGGCCACTCAAACCACGGGGGGTATCTACGATGAAAGACAAGGAATAGACCGGAACGAGGTACATCGTAACCCCAGTTAGTTTGCGTGCTTATTTATCTATTTATTTATTTATTTACCCGCTTCCGCCGCATCGCCAGCCATGACTACTCAACTACACCTGGCGACCTCAGCCACTCCTCTCTTTACTACCCGGCACCGCCCATCTTCCACTCGTCGTTTCACCCAAAGATCCTATAGCAGAGCTCTGCTATAGGATCTTTGGTTTCACCGACACCGCCCCTCTCCTCAATCATGTCACCACCCCCGTTCCTCTCCTTCAGGGGAGAGCGCCAGCCTGGCACCTCCGTAAAGTCACGTCTCTGGTCCCGCCTCCCCTCTTCAGTTCCCCGACACCGCGCTGTGATCTTTGCTCGATACTGGCCCATCTCATCTCCCTTCAGCCCGGCCCCAGCACCAAAGATCCTATAGGATCTTTGCCCAGCACTCTCTCTCTCTTCAGTCATCAGCGCAGGCTTCATCCTCACTCTTTTTGGAACTCGAACACTTAGCGACGGTGGAGTTTCTAGGAGCCTCCTCAGCAACCCAGTGTCCCTATGGTGCAGGAGAAACAGCTCAATACAGATGTGCAGCATTTCTGGAGAACATGAGCAGGCGATGTTTAGGACTGGGGCAGCTGTAAGAGTCCTGACCTGAAACATCACCATGTTCTTCAGTAATGAACAGCTGATTTACTCCAGCACTTCTTTTGTAAACCAGCACCTGTAGTTTCCAAATTCAGATACTTTTGACACCACCTAAATTATTTGATTGACCCAAGAGTTTTTGACCTGCTACGTTACTCCCGTTATAAATACAAAACTGAAATAATGTTCTCAAACTGCAGTTGTTGTATACAGGGGTGGTAATATGGCACACCTGCTGCCTCATAATTCAGGCAATCTGCATTCAATGCCAACCTCTGGATCTGTCTGCATGGAATTTGCCATTATCCCTTCCCCTCACCTCCCAATGCAAGTTTCCTCCCACACCCCAAAGCTAGGGAGGTTGGTAAATCACCCCCAGTATGTAGGTGAATGATAGATTCTGGGGCGTGAGCGGTTTTGACGGTAATGAAGGGAGAACAAAATGGGATGTGAGGTATTAATGTAAACAGATGGTTTGTGCTGACTGAAGGGCTATTTCTATGCTGCTATGACTTTAAAGCACAAACACCTTGGGGCATTTATTTTCAATCTAACCTGAGTTCATTCAATATGGACTAATTATAGCTTCCCAACCTCTGTCAGGTCAATGTACGTAACTTCAATCCTCACTTATTTATTATTCAATATTGGCCAAAGCGCTATTTAGTTTTGCTGACCAGACAGCTAAACACCAAGCCACTTTTCATCATCATGGCATGGATCCAAAATATCTAAAGCGCATTGTGCTATTGTGTACACATTATTTTCGGCTGCAAGCCTCAAGAGCTCAGACTACACACAAACTCAAAATTCCCCAGAATATTAGGACATTAATGTGGTAGATGGGAACAACTCAATATTGCTTTCTTTAGGCTTATCAGCAGCAATGTTCTGGTGAATGGTGAAGATCGCTAGCTGTGACATTAACTACTGCCTTTATCAGAGATTGTGATAGTTGGAGTTTGTTACTTCTACAAACTGGTATTTTGTCAACAATTCCATCCAAAGCAACTGTATCTTGTCTTATCACAGTGGCACAGCTTGTAGAGCCATTGCCTCCAAGCATCAGAGAACCAGATTCAATCCTGATATTGAGTGCTGTCTCTGTGGAGTTTTCAAGTTTTCCCTGTGACTGCTTGGGTTTCCTGCCACAAGCAGGTTGGTAGATTAACTGGCCACAGTAAACTGTACCTTGTGTTTCAGACAGTGGTAGAATCTAGGAAGGAGAAAATAAGAATGTGGGAGAATAAGAAATTGGATTAATTTTGGATTCATGTCAATAGGTGGTTCATGAACAGTGTAGGTATTGGGCTGAGGGGTCTGCTTCCAAATTCTCTCTGACCCTTAATGATGCAGTTTTGTGATCAGTCATTGAAGAGCTAATGAAGAAGTTACTCCTTTCATTACAGTATTTTCTAAGCATTTTTTTTAACCAAAGAGATTCATGAGGAAAAATGTATTTAAAGATGTTTTGTTACTAAAATACACTATACGGGATATATTTAATACCCCAGCCACCTTTATCTCAATGTCATAAACCAATCATTACATTTAACAAGTGGTAAATTGATTAAATCCAGTGTAAATGTCACACCCTTGAAAAGTCACTCTTTTATCTCAGGAACTTCAGTTCAAGGAAAGTACACTACATGGAAAAATCCTCAACATTTTTTCCACAAACTCTCATATCACTGGCAACTGCTAACTTTGCAAATAGTGTCATGAACTAAATTGCTAACCAGATTGAAGGATTTGAAAAGTGAGGCTTTACCTCAAGCCAGACTTAATATACTGGAGGACATCAATAATCACAACCACACATCAATTAACTCTTTCTTCAAGACAGTGCAGAGCACATGGCAATCCCAAAGAATAACCTTTCAAAGGCAACATATCATTCATCTAAAACTATTCTATAGATCTTTTTGAAATGCCACCAACAGCCACTTCTTTTCAATGCCACACTGCACAGCATTGATGAAGGTGTGATTGTGACGTAACAGTGCCATTCATATTTCAAAAAAAGAAGATCCAGCGAGTCCTATAATCACTGTTATGTGATTGGTAGATTAACTGGCCACAGTAAACTGTCACCTTAGAACCTTAGAACCAAAGAAATAACTTTTAGTCAGGATAGCTCACTCAGATGCTATATGTTTTTAATGTCTATTCATAAATATTTTTACAATGAGCAGGAGGATTTTTGGATAAAAGTGATTGACTTTTGAACAATGAGTAATTGTAGATAATTATAGCTTTCCATGACCAGCCCAAACGACCATTCTTAACATGTGAACAACAAGATAATAGGTTTCAAATTCCAGCTGAGTTGTGATCTGTAGTAAATATATAAATGAAAATGCAGTAAGAATGGAGTCACCACTGCAGTGCTAAACAAAAGACTGAATTTAGAGTTAGCAACTATTGTTTTGAGCACCTCAAGTTAAATTTTGCTGATTTAGATTTATGCTCACCACAAGCTCTGAGAAATTATAGACTTTTACTAATCATGATCCTGAGGCAGAAAGCGCCTTACTAGAGTGGAAATGGTTTCAAGCCCACAGATCCATCCTTCTAATCTGAGGAGAAAATAGACAGACGATGTTTTGGCCTGAACCCTTCTTCAGACTGTCTGAAATGTCATGTGTCCATTCCCTCTACTGATGCTGCCTGACTCACTCTGAGTTGCTCTTGCACTTTGTGTTTTGTTCAAGATTCCGGGATCTGCAGTTTCTTGTGCCCCCATTTGTCTAATCTTTTCACTTGTTTCATGATCCGACCACTTTTTTGGCTCAGGATCTTTACTTCAATGTTCTTTTTCATGTCCTGATCTTTAATAAAGGAACCATGCAGTGGAGTTAAACAGTATGAATGCAAAGAACTGATGAGTTTGCATGCACCAGAGGCAGATGGAATAGCATCATCGGGAAATAATACGGTGCTGTCAATCAGCAATCTTTCAGTAGCTGTGATCTTACTAACTTCGGACTGTGGAGTCCACTGTTGATCTAGGACTTTACACCTATTGGGTTCACTTGTCACTGAGAGTGCAGGAGAAGTGGAAAATTCACCAAGCACAGGAACCCTCTCAAACACATGTTTGCTTTCCACCATTCCGCAGTTGGGATTCAGGATCTCATCCAATGGTTCATGAAGGACATAAACACTTTGCTGATTGGCTGGAGTTGACTGTATTTTTGGTGCATCCTGGCAGTGACAATGTTGATCTTCTACTATATTCTTATGTTCTAGGAAGTGGAAGATGGATGGAATAGCGTTAACTTTGAGCCGTTGATGCTGGTCTTCATGACGCTTTTGAAAACTGTCTTTGGTGAAGTGAGCACTGCACAAAAAGGAAAACTTGGTTGGTTTCCAGTCAGTTCGCCCAACAGCATTAATCCACTTTGACAAACGTTTGGTATCCTTCAAAGGGAATCTGGCAAATAAATCAGAGGCATATGCAAATATAGTTTAAAATAAAATTGATTATAAATGTTCAGGGGTATTACGATGGTAAACAATACTAAGATAGTTATGTAGTACAAATTTCTGCTGTATTTTAAGATTAGGTTTAGGCCTGTAGCATAGTGGGTCGTGTGGTTATCCAGTTGAGATGTTTTAAGATAATTAAAAAAACATATTTTGGTTGACAGCAAAAGCGACATAATATTATAATTAGAGCCAAGCCATTCATGGATGACAGCGGGAAGCTAATCTTCAAATACAGGGCAGTAGAAATCTGAAAACCTCAAATCTGATCTGCGTATGTTCTGTTATCTTACAAAAGAAAATGTCAACGTATAGATTTCTCAGTCGCTTCATTTGAAGACACTCTAAAAGTTGTTGATAAACTTACATGCTCAAATATTTTATATGGGATATAGTTTAGGTTAATGGGGAAAATAGGAATATGGACTTTGGATCGTCTACCCACCTGTGAAAAGAGATGGATTTAGAGATGGATACTTTCCCCTGCCTATTGGTACAGGAATATGCTGAGCAAGATATGACCATCGCGCGGAGCAATGTAAGGTAATGTCCTCAACACAATTCAATCCAGGACCAACAACAGTCTCCGTACAACAAGATGGTGGCATCAATCCTTCAACCGGTCATTGCCGCCGCAGAACTAGTTGCCGGACACCACTTGCCGCCTCTGTTTCACGTCAACTATAAAATTAAAGAGATGTCAGCATGTGTGAATGAAAACTAATTCCCAATTGATTTATTTAGCAGCAAACATGCAAACTGATCCGCAATGCTGCCCAAAGATCCTATAGCTATATTTTTGATCCTGCCCGTTTCCCGCACGGCATGATGGACTTCCGGCGTGCTACAGCCCGCCCCCTGGTGGGGAGAGCGAGCGGCGCAAGCGCGTGCCCTTCGGGGCGGGGCGGGGCATGGCGGGGCGGGGCGTCGCGGCGCAAGCGCGTGCCCTTCGGGGCGGGGCCGGGCCGGGCGGCGGCGCAAGCACCGCTTGGATTGGCCTGAAGCGGCTGTCACCGCGTTGCCGGGCGGTGCCCTGTGTGGTGGGAGAGGAGTGTACACAATGGATGCAGGTAGGCCCGGGATCCTGCTGCTCCGCTTTCTCGGGGTAACTGGGAGAAGGGCAGTTACGGATGCAGCTCTGTTGCTGAGCATCAGCCAGTGCGTTATTTCCCCCCCCTTCCGCGTCTTTGGCCTGAAACGAAACTTGGGCCTGACAGCCAGTGGTGCCGGCTGTCTGCTGCGCTCCTGTCGGCGTCGGGCCGCACCCGGTCCCATCTAATTCTCACCCTGCCAAAGTCCCTGTCCTGTCAGCCGACGCCCGCAGGACGTTAGGTACAACGTGTCCGACCGCTCTGTGAGAGCCGGACGTTGCTAAGAAAGCTGGCGAGTCCTTGTCAGCCTGTGGTTCTTAGGAACCCGCTTACTGTGCAACCCATTGTATGAAACTATACCATCTCGACTCTTACCTTTCTCGGTCATCATTCATCAATCTATTGTTCCACTTTCCAACTTGGCTATTGCCAATTCTTGGTCAAAGATTGTTCTTTTCGCACTGTACACCGGTACTTTAAATGTACATTGCGTTACCGTATTATTGTTGAAGTCTCTCCTATAGTAATTTCACTTTCGGATTCAATTGAAGTGTTTTGTGGCGTAGCCTGTTGTTAATGCAAAGTGCCAGTCCCAGCTTAAATTGCACAATATTTATCTGTGTCGAGTTCCTGCGGAAACTTACCGCGTGGCAGGATTGCACATATGATTCCTTGTGTAATGTTACTTATGTCATTCTCACGGATTTGTTTATCTGAGCCCATGTGTTGTTACTTGGAGGTGTGAAGGAAATAACAGTCCAAAGTGCTGGTCACCGTGGACTGTTTTTTTTAGTACTTGATGGTGAAGGCTCAGAATCTGTTGTGAAAGGGGTATTTCAGGAAGAAAATAAAATTGTACACAAATAAAGCTGTCTGATAGAAAACAAAACATTTAAACATTTTGCTGATGGTATTTTTGTTATACAGAATTTTTCCTGAGATGTCTTCAAATATGCACTAAATAAAATGTGCTCTTTTGGTTCTATGAAAATGTCTTAATTTCTTCGTGATCTATGTCACACTGACAAGCCAAATTAATGGCCATCCCTTGTTACCGCAAGGACATTGAGTCAACTGTACCAACTGGATCCTTGCATTTCCATTTTTGTGCAAATTCTCTGAGGTGTTCTTTAGTAGAATGAAATTGGTGAGTAGATTTTTTTTGTCTCAGTCCCTGCAAGAGACCCTGAAGGCAGTGCCTGCTTGTGTAATGTGCTTGCTTTGTCATCTGAAAACAAAATACTGCAGCTACTCAAAATATTTAGGATCTGCAGGAAGTGAGTTAATATTTCAGATGAAAGAATTTTCATTAGAAATCAGTTGTCTGATATTCTTATGAAATTAAACCGATGACCCCTCCTGCAAACTACCAGTGCATTTTTAACTGCCCAATCATCTTGTCCTTCAAAGTAGGTAGCTTCCATTCAAAGCTTCATGTTTGAATTTCTCCGGTCCAGTTCTTATGGTGCAGCATAGAAACAGCTTTAACAAAATTAAGCAGTAGCCTTCTGATCATGTGGTTATTCCTCCACCCACCTTTATTCATTTGCAACAGTTCGGGATGGTTGGCAACCTCCTCCATCATCTTAATTAGATTTTGCAGAATTTTTAATATACTGGCCTGATTCTATTTTTATTTATCCATTCACACCCAGGAGATCTCCTAAAATGGCCTCTCTACCCACGTTGGCATTTATTACAGACCTCCCCCAACAATCTATTAGTAGTAGTAGAAGTCGGCCCCTCTCGGTCATGACTGACCATGGGTGATGCATCCTAATCGGATGCAAGCCTGGGCGATGTCATATGGAGGACAGGCTGTTGCCCATGCAGCACATCCCCCCCCCCCCCCCCCCCCCCCTCCACGTTGCTGATCGATCCAAAGGAACTGCAGGGCCATTACAGTTTGTCACCAGCGCCGTTGCAGGAGCTGCCAGAGCGAGGTTATAGGCAACGACGAACTGCCTTAGGGGCTCCGACTCCGGTTCCCAACAATCTAAGCATGCCTCTTTTTCTAATCTACTTCTCCTTCAGCCTCATCATCTAAATTCAACGTTCTTGGACTGAAAGTGACTTAAATGAGTCAAGAATGTTTTATTGTCATATGTCCCAGATAGAACAATGAAATTCTTATTTGCTGCAGCACAACAGAATATGTAAACATAGTACACTGTACAAATATGATAAACGAGAGAAAATAAAGTTCAGTGCACACACACACACACACACACACACACACACACACACACACACACACACACACACACACACACACACACACACACACACACACACACACACACACACACACACACACACACACACACACACACTCACACTCTGCTGAGACCACATCTGGAGTATTGTGTACAGTTTTGGTCTCCTAATTTGAGGAAGGACATCCTTGTGATTGAGGCAGTGCAACTTAGGTTCACGAGAGTGATCCCTGGGATAGCAGGACTGTCATATGAGGAAAGATTGAAAAAACTAGGCTTGTATTCACTGGAGTTTAGAAGGATGAGGGGGATCTTATAGAAACATATAAATTATAAAAGGACTGGACACGCTAAATACAGGAAAAATGTTCCCAATGTGGGGCGAGTCCAGAACCAGGGGCCACTGTCTTAGAATAAAGGGGAGGTCATTTAAGACTGAGGTGAGAAAAAACGTTTTCACCCAGAGAGTTGTGAATTTATGGAATTCCCTGGCACAGAGGGCAGTGGAGGTCAAGTCACTGGATGAATTTAAGAGAGAGATAGAGCTCTAGGGGCTAGTGGAGTCAAGGGATATGGGGAGAAGGCAGGCACGGGTTATTGATAGGGGACGATCAGCCGTGATCACAATGAATGGCGGTGCTGGCTTGAAGGGCCGAATGGCCTCCTGCAACTATTTTCTATGTTTCTATCTCCACTGAATGGGCCATCTATCTCGCATTATTAAGCTCTGGTTCAGAATAGGATCCTTGTGGAACTCTGCTACCTGATTCGTACATACACTTAGTCAACTTCACTGCAAGAGGTAGAATTGTGGTAATGGAAAAAGCAGACAGTCCCTTCACATTTAGGCAGCAGGATCTTTTTACCAAAGGACTTTTAGGTTAGTTTAGACTTTTTTTAGAAATACAGTGTGGAACAGGTCCTTTAGCCCACTGATGTTCATATATGACCATCAAATCACCTGTTCACATTAGTTCTATGTTATTCCACTTTCTCATCCACTCCCCAGGGGCACTTTATAGCGTTCAATTGACCTACAACCCATAAATGTTTAGGATGTGGAAGGAAACCTGTGGTCACAGGATGTGCATGCAAACTCCACACACAGCATTCAGATCGTGATTGTACCCGGGTCTCTGGCACTGTGATGCAGCAGGACTACCAGCTTCACCACACACACTGCTGCTGCCTTTTATGCCCCAATCTGTTGTCCAAGAGCAATCTACAGTGCTTGAATTATGCTTGATCTAATGGAGTAACTCATTTAATACCATTTCTACGGAACAACAGCGGGATTGACCAACTCCAGCATATCATGTTGCTATGTGCACAGAGTGTACGTTCGGATTTGACCATCTGGTCAATAGCCGACACAAACAAAAAATGATTCAGCACACATTAGAGTCCAGGTGATCAGTGGACTGGTTAATGCCCACTTCATTCAGTTTTCTGTGCCACTGTTATTTAGAAAGACTTCAAGGATGACTCGTTTGACTGTGGCTAGTTTTTGCCAAGGCTCTTCATACTATTTTATCTGCAATGTATTGGGCAATGAATAACAAAGCCCTTGCAACTACAAGGATGCCTTTGTAAGCTATTCCAACCATCTGCTAATCACCCCCCTTACCCATATCCACATATCACTTGCTAGGTTTTACCCCACCCCCACCTTTTCCAGCTTCCCCCCCCCCTACACCATCAGTCTGAAGTAGGGTCCTGATCCAAAACATCATCTGTCAATTCCCTCCAGATGTGGCCAAAGTTCTTCCAGCATTTTGATTTTAACTTAAATATATTACTCTGTTGTTCGCTAAATTGAATTACATCCACCCTTTCACTATCCCCCTTCAGGTTTAATCACACCTAAGTTTTGTGTAGTTTGCAGATTTATACAATACCAAACTCTGTGAAACATGGTGTCAGCATCCACCTCTGCAACTGGATCCTCGACTTCCTGACCAACTGACCACAATCAGTGAGGATAAGTAACAAATCATCCTCTAGGATAATTTTCACAAGGCCCCACAGGGATGCGTTCTCAGCCCCCTTCTTTACTCCTTATACACTCATACCCTAATACCATTCTTTACTCCTTATACACTCATGACTGTGACCAAATACCAATCCAACTCAATTTACAAACTTGCAGACAACATCACCATAAGGGGCTGGATATCATATAACGATGAGATATAGTACAGACAGGAGATTGAGAACCTTGTAACCTGGTGCCAAGGGAACAATTTCTCCCTCAATGTCAGTAAGACAAAGGAGATTGTGATTGACTTCAGGAAGCGACGCAGTACACACACCCTGGTATACATTGATGGCGCCAAAGTAGAAATGGTCAAAAGCTTCATGTTCCTAGGAATAAATATCACCAGCAATTTGCCCTGGATCGGCCACATCGAAGATATAGCCAAGAAACCATATCAATGCCTCTACCTCCTTAGAAGACTTAGGAAGTCCGCCCCAGCAACCTTGATCAACTTCTACAGATGTGCTGTAGAAAGCAATTTATTGGAATGCCTAGTTTAAGAACAGTTCCATCCAAGACAGCTAGAAATTGCAGAGAGTTGTGGATGTAGCCCAGACCATCATGCAAGCCGACTTCCCTTCCATTGACTCCATCTACACTTCACAATGCCTTGGCATGGCTACCGGCATAATCAAGGACCAGTTTTACCCTACTCACTTCCACTTCTTCACTCTCCCATCAGGCGAGAGGTACAGAGGTGTGAAAAAATATACCTGCAGACTCGGGGACAGTCCTCTCATCAGCTAGAGTGTGGTCCTTACCTCTCATCTATCTTAATGGAGACATTTGAACCATCTTTAATGGACAGTGCACAGTCCGTTATCTGTGCAATGTGGAGGCTTGATTGTAATCATTTATAGTCTTTTTCCTGTCAGGATAGCACGCAAACAAATGTTTTTCACTGTACCACAATACATAGAAACATAGAAAATAGGTGCAGGAGGAGGCCATTCGGCCCTTTGAGCCAGCACCGACATTCATGGTGGTCGTGGCTGATCGTCCCCTATCAATAACCCGTGCCTGCCTTCTCCCCATATCCCTTGACTCCATTAGCCCCTAGAGCTCTATCTAACTCTCTCTAAAATCCATCCAGCGACTTGGCCTCCACTGCCCTTTGTGGCAGGGAATTCCATAACTTCACAACTCTCTGGGTGAAAAAGTTTTTTCTCATCTCAGTCTTAAATGACCTCCCCTTTATTCTAAGACTGTGGCCCCTGGTTCTGGATTCGCCCAACATTGGGAACATTTTTCCTGCATCTAGCTTGTCAAGTCCTTTTATAATTTTATATGTTTCTATAAGATCACCCCTCATCCTTCTAAACTCCAGTGAATACAAGCCTAGTCATTTCAATCTTTCCTCATATGACAGTCCCGCCATCCCAGGGATCAATCTCGTGAACCTACGCTGCACTGCCTCAATCACAAGGATGTCCTTCCTCAAATTAGACCAAAACTGTACACAATACTCCAGATGTGGTCTCACCAGAGCCCTACACAACTGCAGAAGAACCTCTTTACTCCTATACTGAAATCCTCTTGTTATGAAGGCCAACATTCCATTAGCTTTCTTCACTGCCTGCTGTACCTATAAGCCGACTTTCAGTGACTGGTGTACAAGGACGCCCAGGTCTCGCTGCACCTCCCCCTTACCTAACCTAACCCCATTGTGATAATAATCTGCCCCTTTGTTTTTGCCGCCAAAGTGGATAACCTCACATTTATCTATATTATACTGCATCTGCCACGCATCTGCCCACTCACTCAACCTGTCCAGGTCACCTTGCAACCTCCTAACATCCTCTTTACAGTTCACACTGCCACCCAGCTTTGAGTCATCCGCAAACTTGCTAGTGTTGCTCCTAATTCCGTTCCAAATCATTAATATATACGGTAAACAGTTGCGGCCCCATCACCGAGCCTTGCGGCACTCCACTCACCACTACCTGCCATTCTGAAAAGGACTCGTTCACTCCTACTCTTTGCTTCTGGTCTGCCAACCAATTTTCTATCCATGTCAACACCCTACCCCCAATACCATGTGCTCAAATTTTAGTCACCAGGCTCCCGTGCGGGACCTTATCAAAGACTTTCTGAAAGTCTAGATTACCCAATTGTAGCTAATTACAAAATTCAATTACTAGATCTAAACATCTATCCATTTCTTAAGAATAGATTAACATTTTTAAATAGCCTAAGTGTCCAAATAACATTCACACAAGAATTCAGAATATAACATAATTTTTAAATCTCATTGTCATGGGTTTATAGGCCAAATGGAAGGAATTTAATGTTTAATACCTGTAAATTAATGACCATTTAAATCAGCTTGCGAGTGGGATTTTCTGGAACGGGACCATTTGGAACGTTCAGGTTGCGATGAATTTAGTCCCCCATATCGGCAGCAAATACACTGCCGGTTCTTCGGGGGAAAAAATCACCGTTTCGCAACTTAAAATGTGAATTAAATACATCTTAAGAAACACTTTTCTACATAAAAATAAACTACTTTCTTTTACCTGGTCCTCCATAAAATACGTCCCCGTTGTCGGCATTGACGGCTTCAGAAGCTGATTTTAAAATCATTCCAACGATTAACTTGTCGGGTGAATTTTTTAAAAAAACACACAGAACAGCCGTCGGAACGATTCTTTAGCAACATCTTGCACTCCAACAAAATATAATTCAGGACCAGGTCGGGAAAAAACCCCGTTTTAACCCCGCCCCCTCAAACGCGCCAAAATCGCGCACACGGCCAGTGGCAGAATTGCAGCGCCGCTGAAGGTAAGTATTGTAACATACCTATGTCCAGGTAGAAGATCAACAAGATCTTGTGAAATATCCTACTATAACTTATATGCAAAATGTTATCCTGTTATGTCAAGAGTCTAGATTCAGTTTGGCACAAGTAATTTCTATGGGATTTTGTTTTAACTCTCCTGATTTTCAAATATGTAGCCTGATTTCCATTTCTGTTATCAAGACATTGGTCGTAAAACCTTATGTTCTGCTGTAACTTGCTTTCCAGAGAGCTCTGGCTTTGGCTGGCTAATCTTTCCCTTGGCGGGTGTGTACCCAGGAAATATTCAAATGGTCGAGGTTGTCCAAAGTTTAATTACAATTTTGCCTGACAGTTTTGCCCTGTAGGAGATGAATTATTCTGTGCTGTGAGATTCTTCTGTAATGTGTAGTGAGCCATAGTTCCCAGGATACACATTACACCAAATGGTAAATATTTTTCTTCAGATTTGTGCTGACTCCAGTTGTGCAGGAGAGCATTACTGTGGACTTGTTCATTTTATAATGGTGTTTTGCACGAATGTCTTGCTGTTATTACGCAGTTATTTTTTTCTTTTAACTCTTGCAGACTTTTATGTGTCATTTATGTATAATTTATGTTTTTGTGTATTCTCTATGAGCCTGTAATGCTGTTGCAAACAAGATTCTTTATTGTGCCTGTACATTGTGCATAAGATAATAATCTTGACTTTTTACATTATTACTGTCAACATAGAACATTGAAAGTACAGCACAAAAATAGGCTCTTTGGTCCATAATATCTGTGCTGAACATAATGCCAAGTTAAACTAACTTCATCTGCTTACACATGATCCATACCCTTCCATTTCCTGCATGTCAATGTGTCTATCTAAAAATGTTTTAAACACCTCTAACGTATCTGCCTGCAATACCATCCCTGGCATGGATGGTGGTATAGGTAGCCACCAGCTCCTGTGTTGGGGGAAAAAAAAACCAGCCCTGCACATCGTTTCCCCTCTCACCTTAAAATTATGCCCTCTAATCCGAAATTTCCACCCTGGGGAAAGATTCTGTCACCCCTGTCTATGCCTTTCATCATTTAATATACTGTACTTCTATCAGGTCTCCCCTCAACCTCTGCTGTTCAAGAGAAAACAATCCAAATTTGTCCAACTTCTGCTTGCAGCTAATACCCCCTAATCCAGGCAGCATTCTGGTAAACCTCTTCTACACCCTCTCCAAAGCCTCCCCATCATTCTTGTAATGGGACTACCGGACCCCATGTAATACTCCAAATTAACTCAACCAAGGTCTTATAGATCTGCATCATGACTTTCTGACTCTTATACTCAATGCTCCAATCAATGATGGTGAGCATATCATGTGCCTTCTTTACCTGTCTATTTACGTGTTACCACCTTTGGGAAGCTATGGACCTGGACTCCAAAATCCGTCTTCACATCAATGCTGTCAACCATATATCTTCCCCTTGCATTCAACTACCCAAAGTGCAACACTTCACAATTGCTCAGATTAAACTCCATCTGCCATTTCTCTGCCCATTTCTGTAGTTGATCTATATCATGCAGTATACTTCCACAGCCTTCCTCACTGTCTGCAACTCCAGCAAACTTACTAACTAACCCACCTACATTTATTTACATACATATATTGAATACATAGAAACATAGAAAATAGGTGCAGGAGGAGGCCATTCAGCCCTTCGAGCCTGCACCGCCATTCAATATGATCATGGCTGATCATCCAACTCAGTATCCTGTACATGCTTTCTCTCCACACCCCTTGATCCCTTTAGCCACAAGGGCCACATCTAACTCCCTCTTAAATGGCAGAAGGGCTGAATGGCCTCCTCCTGCACCTATTTTCTATGTTTCTATGTATTCAATATATGTATGTAAATAAATGTAGGTGGGTTAGTAAGTTTGCTGGAGTTGCAGACATTCCGTGGCAGAGAATTCCAGAGATTCACCACTCTCTGTGTAAAAAATGTTTTTTCTCATCTCAGTCCTAAAAGATTTCCCCTTTCTCCATAAACTGTGACCCCTTGTTCTGGACTTCCCCAACAATATATTTATTGGGATTCCAGGTGAGACAGTGGTTCACATGCACCTTCTCTAACCTCATTTACTGCATTCGGTGTTCCTGATATGGCTTTTTATATATTGGCAAAACCAAGCTTACTCCCGGCGACCGCTTTGCCCAACACTTGCGCTAGCTAAACCAAGGCCTACTGGATCTCTCGGTGGCTCACTATTTTAGCTCCCATTCCCATTCTCATACTGACCTTTCGGTCCTGGGCCTCTTCCAATGTCAGAGTGAGGCCACACACAAACTGGAAGAACAGCACTTCATATTCTGCTTGGGTAACTTACAATCCATCAGTATGAACATTGAATTCTCCAATTTTAGGTAACTACCCACAAATATCCCCCTTTCCTCTCTCCTTTCACAAAATGCTGGAGTAACTCAGTGGGACAAGCAGCATCTCTGGAGACGAATGGGTGACGTTTCGGGGCGAGACCCTTCTTCAGACTGAGTCAGAGGAGAGGGAAACTGGAGATATAGATAGGTGCAAAGAGAACGTAAGGTGTGAAAACGATAGAACAAAGCAGACAATGTTCAAGGAAATGTAGAATGGTAATTGTTGGCTGAAGGGAAGATGACAACAAGGCATACAAACAGTAAAATTAACAGTGAAGATAGTGGGAGAACTAGGGTGGGGGAGGGACGGAGAGGGAGGGAAAGCAAGGGTTACTAGAATTTCGAGAAATCGATATACTGCTGGGTTGTAAGCTGCTCAAGTGAAATATGAGGTGCTGTTCGTCCAATTTGCATTTGGCCTCAATGTCTTTCATTCATTTGTTTTATATCTCTCTATATCATTGTCTTTATATATAGTTTCCCTTTCCCCTGACACTCGGTCTGAAGAAAGGTCTCAACCTGAAACGTCACCTATTCCTTTTCTCCAGAGATGCTGCCTGACCCATTGATTTAGTTTTTTGTGTCTACGGTTTAAACCAGCATCTGCAGTTCCTTCCCACACTAAAGGTCACAATCTCAACATGAACTCTCTTTTTTATCTGCCTGTAGATGCTTCTTAACCTTCTGAGTATTACCAGCATTCTTCGTTTTGGGATGTCTGATATATGCAGTGGTTTGTTTCTCAAGGTTCTGGCAATTTCCTCCTTTTTTTTAGCTATTTTTTTTTTTTTTAATTTTCATCTGCTACACAGGCTACACCTGCATTTGACAAGTTTAAACCATCATCACTACCATACTATAGATCGACACGAAATGCTGGAGTAACTCCATGGGACAGGCAGCATCTCTGGATAAAAGGAATGGGTGACTTTTCACGTCGAGCCTCTTCTTCAGACAGGTCTTGGCCCGAAACATCACCCATTACTTCTATCCAGAACTGCTGCCTGTCCCGCTGAGTTACTCCAGCATTTTGTGTCTATATTCGGTCTAAACCAGCATCTACAGTTCCTTCCTACAACATCACTATCCTACTTCCTTCTGTCTCTTGATCACCTCGGTAATTTATAACATGTTGGAGTTCCAGTTCTCTCTCCATGAGTGGTATTTGGCAATATTTTCAGTATTAACTGTTAACTTAGTCCCCCTGGTCCTCACCTTCCACCCCATCAGCCGTTGCATACAGCACATAATCCTCCGACATTATCACCACCTCCAATGTGATCCCACCACTAGCCACATCTTCCCATCTCCACCCCTTTCCGCTTTCCAGATACACCGTTCCCTCCGCAACTCCCTGGTTAACTCGTCCCTTCCCACCCAAACCACCCCCTACCCAGGTACTTTCCCCTGCAACTGCAGGAGATGCAACACCTGTCCCTATACCTCCCCCCTCGACTCTGTTCAAGGACCCAGACAGTCTTTTCAGGTGAGGCAGAGGTTCACTTGCACCTCCTTCCAACTTCATCTACTGTATCCGCTGTTCCAGGTGTGGACTCCTATATATATTGGCGAGACCAAGAGCAGGCTCGACGATCGTTTTGCTGAACACCTCCGCTCAGTCCGCCGAAACCTACCTGATCTCCCGGTTGCTAAACTCATTTAACTCCCCTTCCCATTCCTAAACTGCCCTTTCTGTCCTGGGCATCCTCCATTGTCAGAGTGAGGCTCAACGCTAATTGGAGGAACAGCACATCATATTTCGCTTGGCGGCTTATAGAATAGAATAGAATAGAATAGAATTACCTTTATTGTCATTCAGACCTTACGGTCTGAACGAAATTTCGTGCCTGCAGTCATACATACAATAATACAATAATAAACAACAACAAACACAATTTTAACATCCACCACAGTGAGTCCTCCAAACACCTCCTCACTGTGGTGGAGGCAAAAATCTCAATGTCTTATACCCCAGTGGTATGAACATTTACTTCTCTAACTTCAGGTAACCCTTGTTTTCCCCCTCTCTCCATCCATCCCCAGTTGACCAGTCTGACTGTCTCTGAGTACATTTTATCTCTATTTGCTTTGTTTTTGCCTTCTCCCAGCCAACAATGATCTATTCTACATTGCCCTTGAACTACATCCCCTTTGCCCTGTTTTCACACCTTACACTTCCTTATCTATGTATCTCCATCTCCACTGACATCAGTCTGAAGAAGAGTCTCGACCCAAAATGTCACCCATTCCTTATCGCCAGAGATGCTGCCTGTCTCGCTGAGTTCCTCCAGCATTTTGTTCCTATCTTCGGTTAAACCAGCATCTGCAGTTCCTTCCGACACTTCCTTCTGATCACGTGTTAAAATTGAGATTTTACAAGTGCAATTTGAAGTATTCCAAGATTAGATGTTGTATTCCCTCTGTTTACTTCTAATTTGTCAAAAAAAATGTTTTAATAAGCTCTGTGGTCGACAATGTAAGCCGATGAACTACCTCCAGAAAGGCTTATTTTGCTTTCATGTTATTAGTATAATTTTTTAATGGAATGTGGTTATTTAAATTGTTGTTAATTACTGATTAGAAGGGGAATATTAAATAGAATATCAGACATTGCAGTCAAAACATTTTACTGTAAATACCATTATAGTTTGTGTCTACTAAATTGAGGTTGTTAATGTTGAGCGGTAATTGCTGTATCTGTTAAGCCATCCACCCTGGACAATGTCTCATTAAAGAGAATAACAGCACAGAAGTCTGTAATTTGAGTAGTGAGTGAAAGAGATCTGAGCAATGCATTCCTAGCCTTCAGGTGCAGGAGCTATCAATTTACTATCATCCGAAGGACAGTGATCCAGGTTTCTGTTGTGAATTTCATGATATCAACATGATGAATAGGATTTTACAAACAATGGAAGTGTAAGTTCTGGCTAATATTTGTGGTTCTATTTAGTTATTTTTAAAGAGTCAAAGCAGGGAACAGTCTGGTGTTACATTGTGCAGTTTAAAAGGATTTTGAATTGGTGCTCCGGAGATTCATGTCGTATTCAAAGACATAACGTATCCTTAATAGCGCAGTACATGTGGGCCAGATGAATGATGAATCTATATTGTGATCTACATGTCCCTTATATAGACCTTCTGAGACTTCTGAGACAGCAGAATCAGAGGATGCTGCATGTGAAGATGGTGATGTGTGGGGGGGGGGGTTGTAAAATTCAAAACTAATCTGCAAATTCAATATTTCTGTTGCCCTCCATTGGAAGATGTCTACGTTTCACAAAAACGATATATGTAAAAGGACAAATATAATAACTCAACTGGGAGGGTGGTTACCTAGTGCTGTATAACAATCAATTTAGTGTGCATTTCCTCTCAGTGAAACACTTGCTTTTACTGACATTGTTGCTCTGTTTATTCAACCTCAGTTCAAATTTCTTGCAACTGGCTTGTATATAGAAACCTAGTAGAAGAAATTTGAACTGATACAATAATAGAAAATGCTGTAAATATTCGGCAGAACAGGCAGCCTGAGCTATCGAATATTTCTTGCATTTTCTGCTTTCATTGCAGATTTCAATCATCTGCAGTTTATTGACTTTTATTTCTGGAGGAGATTGAAATTTGTAGACAAATTCAATTGCAAATTAATTTCTAAAAAAAGGATAATGTGAACTATTCAAATCAAGAACTTTACTCAAATTGTTCCTTTGTCACGTTTTCATTTTAGTTTGTTGATGAATACATCCTAATAAAATCTGAGAAAATTATTTATTATATTCATTCGGAAGGTTTTTAAGGTTTTATTGAAAAGGTTTCCTGGGGATAGAATTTTCTTGTATTTATAAAAGCATGGGCTTTGTAGGGATAGTCAACATGGCTTAATGTGGAGGTAGTTGTGACTTACGAATGTGGTTGAGTTTTTTGAGCAGATGATGAAAATGAATAATTCAGGTAGGGCATTGGATGGTGTCTACATGGATTTTAGTTCTTTAAAATAAACTCGTGGAATATTTTATATTCACCTGAGAAAACAGACCTGATCGAACGTAGGCAGCACAGTTGCTCGTGGAGCTGCTGTCTCAAAGCTCAGCGACCTAAGTTCGATAGTCGACCTCCAGTGCTGTCTGTGGAGTTTGCTGCCCTTGTGAGCTCTGGTATTCGTCCAGGTGCTCTTTTTTTCACAATATCATTAAAGCTTGGTCAGTTAATAATTGCCATTGTAAATGCCCTGAATGTAGGTGAGGGGTTGCAAGGCTCTCACTTAACTTTTTTTTCCCCTGTTGCCAGCCGGGCAACCTCGGCAGCTTTTTAGGTTGCCAAATGACAGTTTAGGTGGTCATTTAAGACGGCTTGCATGACGCTTGCGATAATGTACTCGGACGAAGTGCGTAGTTACCAGCCGGAATTATAGTCAATGAAGCATTCACATATTATTTCTGCTTCAAATAAAGTCGCAAACTAAACATATTCACCAATCAAGACATGATATATACCACAATAACATGCAGCCAAATTATAATACAGTATCTCAACTCTTTTTACATGTTGCCATTAATGCAATTTCTATTATCTCTTTCCACTTCCAAACAAAAATCTGCTTGGATTATTCAGTGTAAGATCAACCTCGGTGAGATCAAGTGCAGGCTTGGTGATTGCTTCCACAACACCTCCACTCAGTTCGCAATAACCAACCTGATCTCCCGGTGGCTCAGCACTTCAACTCCCCCTCTCATTCAGATTTGGATTCAATCTTTATTGTCATTGTGCAGTGTACAGTACAGAGACAACAAAATGCAGTTAGCATCTCCCCAGAAGAGCGAACATAGAATAATGAGCAATAAATATATATACGTACATACAGTAGTAGTAGTGCAATTTTTCTGGGGGAAGGAGTGTCTGGGTGGGGGGGGTTTGGCAATCACCAAGGTGCAGAGTTCAGTAATGTAACAGCCGAATCCGACCTTTCTGTCCTGGGCCTCCATGGCCAGAGTGAGGTACACCGCAAATTGGAGCAACAGCACCTCATATTTTGCTTGGGTAGTTTACACCCCAGCGGTATGAACATTGGATTCTCCAATTTCAGGTAGTCCTTGCTTTCTCCTTCCCCTCCCATTCCCAGCTCTCCCACAGCCTACTGTCTCCGCCTCTTCCTTTCTTTTTCCCGCCCCCCCTGACATCAGTCTGAAGAAGGGTCTCGACCCGAAACATCGCCTATTCCTTCGTTGCATATATGCTGCCTCACCCGTTGATTTTCTCCAGCTTTGTCTACCAACGGGATCCCACCACTGGCCACATCTTCCCATCTCCTCCCCTGCCTGCTTTATGCAGAGACCGCTCCCTCCGTAACTCCCTCCGTAACTCCCTGGTCAAATCGTTCCTTCCCACCCAAACCACGCCCTCTCCTGGCACTTTCTGCTCTGTGAAATGATGCAGATCATGCAGCTATCACGCACGGCGCACGCGGAACTGTGGGGTACAGGGCACGTGTACTCCCAGTGCTGCACAGCTCCAGGTGCTCTGCAACTGGCTGCTCCCTGTGCCAGTGCCCCTCTTTGAGCCTGTGTTGCACTGCTTTGGGTGTCCTGTGTCTCTCTTTACCCCCAAATTTCTCTTCATTGAGACTTCTTTCAATAGACCCCTGATCCTAGCTGTATCATTTTATTTCTAATTTTCCATTTTGCTTCTTGTTACCTGTTCACTCCCTACCAAGCCAATAGATATTTTTGAAGCAGAAATAGATAGATAGATTCTTGATTAATATTGGTGTCAAGGGTTATGGGGAGAAGGCAGGACAATGGGGATAAGAGGAAGAGATAACGAATAGACCTGATGGTCCGAATGGCCTAATTCTGCTCCGATCACTTATGACCTCATTACCATATGATTTTTCTGTATAGTTTTGTGATAGGCTGTGAAAGTTTTTTACCACTGTAATCCTCCTGATGTTCTCTTTGCTGATATAGTGTCCCTCGTCCTCGATGCCATCTTAATGTGATCCCTTTCATTCAGGCTTTATCTTTCCGGACCCCATCATCCATGGCTTTAATACCTCATTCAAGTTCCAAATAAAATAAGAAACTGGCAAACCAGTGTCATGTTTTGTGATTATAACATGTATTACTGTGTTCAGGTAGGAAAGTTTGACAACCCGGCAACAGAATTGAAAAATTGTCTTTGATTGAAATTGTCTTTATCTGATGTCATTCCTTTGCAGCTACTCTAACATACGATACTTTGAGGTTTGGCGATTTTGAAGACTTCCCGGAAACAAAAGAACCAGTTTGGATTTTAGGAACCAAGTACAGTGCAATCACAGGTAGGATAAAGATTGGGAAAGTTGTTTGCAAGTAGCCAGGGAGAGGAGTTGCTAGGAGCTGGTTTGTTCTTAGCATTAGGCTAGGAGGGTTTCTGCTGATTATCTCTTAAGCATAGGGTTTTTTGTTGGAAATTAAGTAGTTGCTGGATGAGAGTAACTGTGTTAGAACGTTCTTATGACACTCTAATCATCAAAGGATTTCAGTCAGGCATTGAAACTTTTCCCTTTTCAAGCAGTTATTTAAAGGGGAAAAGTATTGATCAGAACTTAACTGTGTTGGGTTTTTTTTGTATGGAAACCTGAATTTGATTCATTGAAATATTTGGAATGGCTCTGCGCAGCCATCTGAATTTAGGCAACAACTAATCTGCAGGTTTTTCTGATCAATTATTCCAAATGTTTTCATTCTTCATGGCAAAGGAAGTTTTATTGATATCTGTTCATTTAAAATGTTACTCCTAGACCAAGAATCTATCTCAGATTAAATGTATTAGCCATTGACCTCTACTCCGGATCTCTGCAACACATTCCTCCACTTTTTCGCTAATAACATCAGCACCATCTATCAATCTTTATCCTCTGTACCCGACTCCCCAGCATCTACTCCACCACCTACCAAGGCCCCTCCTTTCAACATCTCTACTGACCTCCTTACCCCTCCTCCACACTGCTTCCTCGCCCAGTTTGACCTGGTCACCCCTATTGAAATCTCCAAACTCATCAGCTCTTCCAAACCCACTACCTGCTCCCTCGACCCTCTCCCCACTCCCCTGTTGAAGTCCTGCCTCCCCGTTCTCTGCCCCTACCTCACTAATCGCTTCAACTCCTCATTGTCCCAAGGAATTGTCCCCTCCGCTTTCAAAACTGCTGCTGTTACACCAATCTTAAAGAAACCTGGTCTTGATCCCTCCTCTCTCATTAACTACCGCCCAATCTCAAACCTCCCCTTTCTTTCAAAAACCCTGGAGCGTATCGTTGCGTCGCAACTTCATTCCCACCTCCTTGCGTATAACCTACTTGAACCCCTCCAATCTGGCTTTTGCCCCCTCCATAGCACGGAAACTGCTCTCCTCAAAGTCCTCAACGACCTCCTCACCTCTGCTGACACTGGTTCCCTCAACATCCTCATCCTCCTCGACCTGAGCGCAGCCTTCGATACAGTGAACCATAACATCCTGCTCACCAGACTCAAAGACCTCGGCATTGAAGGCTCTGCACTCAGCTGGCTCCGTTCCTACCTTTCCAACAGATCCCACTTCATCTCTCTCCACAACCACACCTCTGCTACAGCCACAGTCACTCAAGGTGTTCCCCAAGGCTCCGTACTCAGCCCCCTCCTCTTCATCATCTACATCCTCCCCCCCCTTGGTCAGATACTCCGCCCCTTCAATCTGGACTTCCCCTGTTACGCTGATGACACCCAGATCTACCTTGGCACCAAATCCCCCCACCCCAACCCCCCCCCCCCACTCCCATATCAACTCCTGTTTGTCAGCTATAAAAACCTGGATGCAACATAATTTCCTCAAACTCAACAGCGATAAGACAGAATTCCTCCTCATAGGCTCCAAAGCCACACTCAACAAAATCAATAACCCCACTCTCACCATCGACAGCACCACTGTCTCCCCATCTCCCCAGGCCCGCAACCTTGGCGTGATCTTTGATTCCACCCTCTCCCTTGAGCCTCACATCCGCCATGTCATTAAAACCTCCTTCTTTCATCTCTGCAACATCGCCAAACTCAGACCCTCTCTAACACCGCCCGCTGCTGAAAGACTCATCCATGCCTTCTTCTCCTCCCGACTGGACTATTACAACTCACTTCTCCTTGGCATCAGCTCCACCTACATCAAACGACTACAACTGGTCCAGAACGCAGCCGCCCGACTCATCACCCATATCAAATCCTGGCATCACATCACTCCAGTCCTCAAACAACTTCACTGGCTTCCCATCTCCCACCGGATCACCTACAAAATCCTGATCCTCACCTACAAAGCCCTCCACCATCTGGCCCCCCCATATCTCACTGACCTCCTCTCCCCCTACCAACCCTCACGGTCCCTCAGATCCACATCAGCCGGTCTCCTCTCCATCCACAAGTCCAACCTCCGCAGTTTTGGGGTCAGAGCCTTCTCCAGGGCAGCTCCCAGGCTCTGGAACTCCCTCCCCCAACTGATCCGCAATTCTGTGTCCCTCACCATCTTCCAGTCCCGCCTCAAGACCCATCTCTTCACCTCTGCCTATCCTTAGCCCCACGTGCCGTCCCTTTTCATCTGTGCATTAATTGCGTCATACTGTGTTTTGTATTGAATTCTGTATTTACTTTGTGTACTAGTCATGTCTCTACTATTTATTTCATTCCCCTTACATGTTTTTCCTCTACCTGCTAAATTTTTGTAAGGTGTCCTTGAGACTCTTGAAAGGCGCCCAGAAATAAAATTTATTATTATTATTATTATTGAGAATTCCAAAAGATTCAAAAAAAATAATACTGATCTCAATCCAGAATTAACATTTGTCTATCCAGAGTATATTTGCCCTGATTCAAAATTCACTCATCAGTTTCATGATAGTAACAATAGTTAAAAGTGATAGAAGTCGTTGGCACACATGTTTTGTTGAGATATCCCTCTTCCAGGCATGTGCCATGAGTAATTACTCAGGGTTGGCAGTCAGTCGGCTGTTAAAAAAAATCTTAAACCGCGCATGCGCAGATTGTTCTCTCCGTAAAAATAAAAAATAAAAATAAAGAAAGTAACAATTCAATTTGCCCAAGGCTTCCAAATCTCCTTCATTCTGAATTACTGAATGGGTGGGGGGTGGAGGGTGACGGCAGGTGGATAGATGGTGGGAAAATCGGGAGCACACAAGTTGAATCAGTTGTGATCTTATTGAATGACAATAATGAATGAATGATTGAATGAATGAATGATTGAATGCCTGCATGAATGAATGAATGAATGAATGAATGAATGAATAAGTTTATACTACTTCAAGGGACCAATTGGGGGGAGAGCTCCTTTCACAGCGTGTGGAGAGTCTGGCCAGGGGTAAATTTACGGAGAGGGCAGGAGCATTGTGAAGGAGGGGGTCGGGGATCATGCCAGTAATTCACTCACCGCTGCCGTGGCGCTCCAGGCACGGTGGCACCGCATTGCGGCTGGGGAGGGAAGCAGCTCGGGTGGCTGCGAACGGCTGCCTGGCCCGCACTTCAGTACCTTCTGCCGGCCCGCTCACCTCTGGCAGTGCTCTCCGTTTGAACATCTCTTACCTCCCGCAAATCCTTAAATTCCCACAGCCGAGTAACCTCAATTGGTTCCTTGATTGCGCTGTCAGAATTTAAGGATTTGCGGGAAGCGGCTGACATGAGTGAGACCGGCGAGCGGCACGAGAGTGGTTTTCAGACGGAGAGCACTGCCAGAGGTGAGTGGGGGCCGGCAGAAGGAGCTGTCCGGTCCCGGCGGCTGCTCACAGCCACCCGGGCTACTTCTCCCCCCCGGCCACAATGCGGTGGTTCCGCGCCCGGAGCGTCGCAAGTGGGTTACTGGCATGATCCCTGACCCCCTCCTTCTCAACACTCCAGCCCTCCCCGCAGCTTTACCCCGGGCCACTCCCCATACGCTGTGAAAGGAGCTCTCCTCCCCACCCCGGGAAATACGGTATTTAAAAACAAATAGCACCAAGAAATGTATTTACCACATTATCGGTATACAAACTCCATTCTTCTCTCTTTGTTTCCTAAGATCCTCTTACAATCTATGTTTGAAAAACCCGCCAAGAAATTTGCGCTGCGCATGCGCAGTAATGCAAAGGCAGAATTTCAGCTGCCTTCAGCTCTCCCTGTCATTGACGGCTTGAAGCATCGTCGACGGCACATGGGCTGCACAGACCTTCGCGTGTTGCAAGTACTGCGGATTAAAGGCACGGAGAATTATGCCTACCTAGGAGATCGATATCTTAGATAGGCATAATTCTCCCATGCCTTTACTATTTATATTTAATAATTACCATTTTATAATTGTAGTCAGGGTAGACAGTGCCTACCTTGCCTACCCTGACAGCACGTGCCTGCCCTCTCCACACTCAGGGCATCCTGCAACATCTTATCTGGTATTGCAATCATGCAAAATGGGATTGACTTGGAATAGAACTGGCAACTCAAAACGGAGCATCCAGGAGAGGTCGTGGCCCATCAGCAGCCCTAGAAATGTACATCACAAGTATGACTTTTTGGCTTGGGATATCCCTCATTCTGCCTTTACTATTAAGCCAGGAAATCAATCCTAATTCAATGACAAATGTAGAAAGGCATGACAGGGGCAGCACCAAGGGAGCATAGCTAAAAATGAAGGTGTATCAGTACACTGCGGATGGCTCAATTGTAATCATGTATTGTCTTTCTGCTGACTGGTTAGCATGCAACAAAATCTTTTCATTGTACTTCGGTACACAATATGTGACACTCAACTCAACTGTAACACAGGATCAGGTCCATGCTAATAAAAGATAAAGAACAGCATACAATAGGCAGAGTTGAGAAATGTTGGAACCATTTGATCAGATTGAAGCATTGCTCTCCTGTCACGTTTAGCCATGAATGGTGGCAGGCAATAAAACAGGAGGGAGCATCACCCTCAACAGTGCCCAGAATGTTGATGCTAAAAACAATCAATTTGGCTGGAGACCGGCTTCTGAATTGATGAAAATCTTGGGGAAGTGGATATGGATCACCTATTCAGCTCTTCTGGCTGAACATGGCTGAATAAGATTCAGCCAGAAGTACCAAATAAATAATTCATCTCGGCTTCCACTTGAGATCCCCATTGGTATTGATCATAGCTTCAACTTGGAACAAATTGCTAAATATCCTTGTAATTGGTACTATTCTATCATCAACAAACATAAAACAAGGTATATTTTAATGCGTTGGACACAGAAGGAGTCGACTTGTTGCATGTTAACTGAAATGCTGAAAATTTGAACTGTAAGTCTAGCCATTCCTCTAGTAAAGATGTCCTGGTATAGTTACAGCACAAATATTCACCCGACAGAGAAAATAATTGTCTAACAATGTCATGTCAATGAATTTAACAATGTCAAATTATCATCCCTGTTCTCAAGGTCATCGGTCACGAAAAGTGCGATTGAGCCATATTAATAACCTGAAGTTCAGATTGACTTTTACTCGAATCACAGAGCTCCGGACCCCTCTAAAGTAGGGTGGACCTAATACACAAAAGGACATGTCTTCCATAGTTACAGTCAGAGTGATATTGAGGCAATATTTGAGCAAGTTTGGCATCAGGGAACTGTAGCAAAATTGGTTAGTGCAATTCATGCTAAATCTCCATGTGCTGGCATCATACCTAGCATACACAAGCCATTCTACTGACCTGACCTAAGACCATTTGGCTGCAAGGTCTAAATAAAGCTTATGCAATGCCAGCAAATGGTATTCGAGCACCAATTGGAGTCTGTAGCCTGAAAGGCTTGATGGAGGGTCCCCACCCGTGGGCCATGAATTTTTCAGAATGGGAGCAAATCTTTCATTTTGTAGTGACTTGGAATTTTCTCCAAACTTCTCACAGTTCAGCTAACTTCAAAATACTAGGATTCCAGATCAAATCCCAGTTCCCAGCTGCAACAGGACATGACACGAGGAGTTCCACAGCGCATTTTCCTTAGTTCAACTATCTTCATTTGTTTAATCAATGACCTTCACTCCATCATGAGGACAGAAGTGGGAATGTTTCCTAATAATGGCATGTTTAGTTTGGAGATACAGTGTGAAAACGGGCCCTTCAGCCCATTGAATCCGCACAGACCAACAATCCCCCGTACATTACTTCTATCCTATACACTAGGGAGAATTTTACAGAAGCCAATTAACTGACAAACCTGCACATCTCTGGAATGTAGGAGGAAACCGGAGCACCCGGATAAAACCCACGTGGTCACAGGGAGAATTTACAAACTCCGTACAGACAGCACCAGAGGTCAGGATCTGGCACTGTAAAACAGCAACTCTACTGCTGTGTCACTGTGTTGAGCGCTGTGTTCATTTTCACTTTCATCTCAAATACTGAAACAATTTGTGCTTGGCTGCAGTGTGAATAACGTTCAGGTTTTGATTGATCAATAGCATGAATGCCTTGTAAATGCTGGGCAGTATTGGCTAAGCAGTTTCTCCTGACATTTTATTTAGTTATATTAATGTTTCATATATACAGCATCAGCTTCCAATGGGTCACCACTTAAATGTCTAGCCACATAAATGTAAAGGTAACAAGCGAATGTCAGGCAATAAATATTAACAATGCTTCCCAAAGACCCTTCACTGTACAAAATACAAATCTGGGATATGGTGGAATAATCTTCAGCTGCAATTACAGTAAACACTATTCAGGAGAAATAGATTGTTTCATCAACACCTTAAACATTGATTTTTTCGAGCACCAAAACCATCATGGTTGCAGCATGTACTAAATGCACAGCAATGATCCATTAATCCATTGTAATTGCAAGTTACAAGTATAAAGACTTGACTATATATTGCCACTCTTTCATTGTTGCTTTGTCAAATTGTTTAAGTTCCTCCCTGGAAACATTGCACAGAAATGATTTACTAATCGATGGCCGGTGTGGACTTAGTAGGCCTCGGGGCCTGTTTCCATGCTATATCTTTCAATTAATCAATTCAAATCTCATTTCTTCAAGCTTAAAAGTGTAACGATTAAATAACAGCCCCAATCCTTGAAATGAATTAATACATTTGAATCCCAGGTTACATTTATATGCATTATTAATCAATGTTTCTGTTTTAATCTGGCAGTTTGCCAAAAATTAGTCTTTGAGTCACCACATTAAAGAGACAGGCCATTCGGCCCAATTTATACATGTCGGCCATCATGCCTCATATAAATTAGTCCATTTGGCCCATATCCCTTTTCTATTCATGTGTCTGTGCAAATGTCTATTAAATGTAATAATTGTACCTGCTCATTAAACTTCATCTGGCAGCTCGTTTCATATACCCAATATTCTGTTTCCTATTAAATCTTTCCACTCGCGCCTTAAAATTATGCCGTGTGCTTCTTGATTTCCCTAGCCTGGGTAAAAGCCTCTGTGCTTTCACCCTCTGTATTCCCCTCATGACGCTCCTCTATAAATTCACCCCTCAGCTTTCTGCGCTCCAAGGAATAAACTCTTAGCCTGCCCAACCTCTCCGTGAAGCTCAGTCCCTCGAGTCCTGGCAACATCCTCGTAGTTCTTCTCTGCACTCTTTTCAGCTTAATGGCGTCTTTCCTTTAGTGAGGTGACGAGAGCTCAACACGCTATTCCATGTTTAGGCTCACTAATATCTTGTACAACTATAACAAAATGTCCCAACTTCAACACTCAATTTCCTGATGCAGGCCAACATGCCAAAAGCCTTCTTCACCACCCTATCAACCTGGGGAAGTGTGTTCTTGCATTCCTATGTCTCTGCTCAACAAAAATCCCCAGGGCCCTACTATTCACTGTGAAGATCCTGCCCTGGTTTGACAATCCAAATACCACATCTCACACTTAACTGAATTAAACTCGATTAGCCATTCTTCGGCCCACTTGTCCAGCTGATCAAGATCCTGCGGCCATTTTTGATAATCGTCTCCATTGTCTACGTTACCATCTATTTTAGCGTTATCTGTAAACTTACTAATCATACCATGTACAAAAATAGTTTAACTAACGTATTTCCTTGCACAGCGTGTGGGGAATCTGGCCCGGGTCAACACGGCCTGGGCTGCACGAAGTAGTAAACTTGGCTCGGCCGCCAGGGGTAAAGTTGCGGGGAGGGCAGGAACGTTGAGAAGGAGGGGGTCGGGGATCATGCCAGCAACTCATTCATTCACTCAGTGGCTTGGGCGGATGCGAGCGACCGCCGGGACGGGACAGCAGAACCGGCCGCCACCTCAGCGCCTTCTGTCACCTGAATCTCACAGCGCATTGTGGGACAGGCGAAGATGTGGCCTCCTTGAACCAAACCCTTGATTCTGGCCCGCCAGCCTTTTTTCAAAATTTAGCAACTCAAAATGGGGTGAGTCTTCGACGTAGGTGCGTCTTCTTCGCCGGGAAATACAGTATATGAAAAATGGTCTAGATTGTAAATGAAGCTCCGTTCCCTGCTGTAAATGGTGTAATCGGAAGGAACCCAAGAAGAGGTCCAGGATATGACTGCATTTATCCATTAACCAGTCTTCCTGCAGTGAATGATGCAATAATTGGCCTCTGGTGGACAGTGAGGAAGAAAACATCAAGCTGCAGAGAGATATATATGTTCTGGTCGGTTAGGCAGAAAAGTAGCAACTATAATAAAATCCAGACATGTGTTAGCTAATGCATTTGGGGGAAAAAACAAAGCAAGATTAGGCAAGACAAAGGAGAAAATGTAGTAGTATGGAGGAACAGGGGTATCTTGGACTGTTCCTTAAAAATAGCAGGGTGATCAAGTCAAATCGAGTTTATTGTCATTCGTTCAATTACAGCAAGGTACAAGCACAATGAAAATCTTGCAACAGCATCACAAGCACATAGACTCATAGAACACACAGAAATATAAATTATGCATAAATTTGAAAGAGAAAAATAACTTTGCACCATGTTTTGTTTTATTGCGCAACACAACTAGAAAAATTGTGTGGTGGCACCAGTGTCTACAGTAGTGCGAGAGGTAGTCTGTAGTGTTCCATTGCTGAGGTAGGGTTAGGTCAAGAATGTGGTTAAAAGAACAATTTAGATGTGATGCTGTATAGCTGGCCTCTGAGTATAAGATAAGCTGTGCAGGAAATGTGTACCAGAGTTTGTGTTCTGCACATAGTTCTGATCACCATGAGACAAGAAATATGTAATTTGCATTGGAGAGAGTGCAGAGGAGATTTACGAGGATGTTGCCAGAACTGGGAAATTATAGCCATGAGAAAAAATTGCATAAATTAGTAATTCTCTCCGGAATTTAGGAAATTGGGCGTAAATTTTAATTGAGGTATTTAAAATTATGGTGGGGGCCCTAAAAGAATAAATATGTAGGACTTCCCTTAGAAGTCGGTTGGAAAACCAGCAGGCATAAATCTAGTTTTTGATAGAAGGGTTAGAGGGGAGATGAGAGCTGTATCACCATGTCCATTGGCTCTTTTATTCTGAGTCTTCTTTTTTTTATTAGATAAAGATGAGATATTTGCAGACGTCACTTCACGACTCTGGTTTACCTACAGGAAAAATTTCTCTCCTATTGGTAGGTACTTATCATCTTTTACAGCTAAAACTCATTGGTTTGTAAAACCATAGTGCACTTCTTTAAAGGAATATTCTGCACATTGTTCAGATATTGAGCAACACTAAATAAGAACAGAGGGCAGTATGGTGGCTCAGCGATTGAGTTGCTGTCTTACAGCGCCAGAGACCTGGGTTCGATTCTGACTACGGGTGCTTGTCTGTATGGAGTTTGTACATTCTCCCTGTGACTTGCATGGCTTTTCCCTGGGAACTCTGGTTTTCTCCCACACTCCGAAGACGTACAGGTTTGTAGGTTAATTGGCTTAGTAAAATTGTAAATTGTCTCTAGTGTGTGTAGGGTAGTGTTAATGTAAGGGGATCGCCGGTCAGCCTGACTTGATGGACCGAAGGGCTTGTTTCCTCTCTGCATCTCGAAACTAAACAAAATAGATACCGGCCACATCTTTCCATCTCCTCCCCTTTCAGCTTTCTGCAGAGACTGCTCGCTCCATAACTCCCTGGTCAATTTGTCCCTTCCCACCCAAACCACACCCTCCCCTGGTACTTTCCATTGCAACCGCAGGGAATGCTACACTTGTCTTTTTACCTCCCCCCTCGACTACATCCAAGGACCCAAGCAGTCTTTCCAGATGAGGCAAAGGTTCACCCGCACCTTTTCCAACCTCATCTATTGCATCCGCTGTTCTAGGTGTCAACTGCTCTACATCGGTGAGACCAAGTGCAGGCTTGGCAATCGCTTTGCCCAACACCTCCGCTCAGTTCGCATTAACCAACCTGATCTCCCAGTGGCTCAGCATTCCCCCTCCCATTCTGAATGCGACCTTTCTGTCCTGGGCCTCCTCCATGGCTAGAGTGAGTCCCACCGCAAATTGGAGGAGCAGCACCTCATATTTCGCTTGGGTAGTTTACACCCCAGCAGTATGAACATTGACCTCTAATTTCAGGTAGTCCTTGCTTTCTCCCTCCTTCCCCTCCCCTTCCCAGCTCTCCCACAGCCTACTGTCTCCGCCTCTTCCTTTCTTCTTCCCTCCCCCCTCCCCCCACCCCCACATCAGTCTGAAGAAGGGTCTCAACCCGAAACATCACCTATTCCTTCGCTCCACAGATGCTGCCTCACCCGCTGAGTTTCTCCAGTATTTTTGTCTACCTTCGATTTTCCAGCATCTGCAGTTCTTCCTTAAACAAAACATATATTAATAGTCATAAAGTAAAGAAACCGGCCCTTCTGTCCACTGACTCCATGCTGACAATCAACCATTTATACCAACACCATTCCCATTTTATTCTCCCCTCATTCCCAAATAATGTAGATGACAGCTTTTGTAAAGGTCAGTGATGATGTCAACGTAGGAGGATTGAAAATAGGGAGATATAAAATTTATCTTTAAGCTGTGTTCAAGCTCTTTTTGACAAAAACGAACCCTGAAATTAATTAAAAAAACAAAATCTGGAAACCTGCAGGATCTGTGAAGTGAAAAAATTAAAGTTTCCCTTCAGAGTTCTGATGAAAACTCTTTTATCTGAAACATTAACTGTGCTTCTCTTTTCATAGCTGACGCCTAACTTGCTGACTATTTCTGGCATTTTCTGTTTTTGTTTGCAATTAAAAGCTTGGTCTGGGTGTTTGATCCAGTGTTAGAGTTAGTGTTGCCATTTTCTGCACGTCTTTGTAAAATTTCTCGGCATCTGTGAGTAAGATTTTATTGTGGTTGTTTATCCTCTGCCTGGATTTCTTCATTGCAGTTCTCCAGAAAAGGTTATGATTATGATAATAAAAAGTATTCCTCATTTGTGTCAGAAACATTGCATGTCGTCATTATTAACTTACATTCTTCTGTTGTGAGCAGGAGGCACAGGGCCAACCTCTGACAATGGCTGGGGCTGCATGTTGCGATGTGGACAGATGATCTTGGCTCAGGCCCTTATCTGCAGACATTTGGGTCGAGGTGAGTTTCATTAACTGGTTCAACCTATGGATCGGAATCATTTGGGCAGATGGGGAAGGTAGTAACTTTATGGTGGAGTAATGAATTGTTTAAGCTTTTTGTTTTTATCTGTAAATAGTTAGAAATTGGGGCTGAGGATGGAATTTACTGTTTACATTTTCCATTCATAAAGGTAAACCAAGAGGTATCTCCACTTTCCTTCCTTGTGGTACTAAGGGAAGCACGAAATATTGCAATATTCCTGTTCTGTCAAAATTTGTTTCTTGCAGCTTTCAGTAGAATTTGTCCATTTTTGTTTATATTGTCTTCCTTTTCTTTATAGACTGGAGATGGGTAAATGGGAAGCAGCAAAGGGATGAATATTACAATGTATTGAATGCATTTCTTGACAAAAAGGACAGCTACTACTCCATTCATCAAATAGGTGAGCTATTTACTGCTTGGGTAGCTTACAACCCAATAGTATAAATGTTGAAAATAGAGTCTGAAGAAGGGTCTCGACCCAAAATGTCACCTATACATTTTCTCCAGAGATGCTGTCTGACTCGCTGAGTTACTCCTGCTTTTTGTGTCTACCTTCGGTTTGAACCAGCATCTGCAGTTCCTTCTTACACGGTATAAATGTTGAATTGTCCAATTTTTGGGTAACAATTCCGCCCCCTCTCCTTTCTCCCTTTCATCCCCCCTCCTTCGTGTGCCCAACCTAGACTTGCACCTCTTTCTCCCCTTCCCTCCCGCTCCCCCAGTGATTTCTGTGTTTTACTACCCAAAGTAAGCAGAACACTTAAAATGCTGCAGCCAGCATGTTTAAACGTTATATTGGTCCAAATAGTGAAATGATTTTAGGTTTTGCCTGATGTGTAAATGGCTGGCTAGCTACTTAAAAACATTACAAAATTAGAACTGTATTTGAATTGCCACAAATCGGACAGCATTCATGTGAACTTTCATTGTCCTCATTTCAAAGGTTGAATATCCATCCTCTGTTTTGAGGTCTAAACAACAGGTAGTCTCCAAACTGCCCCATTTCTGCATTTACTGATGTGGGGGAAAACCTCTGCTGAATTTAGGACCCCACAAGCATTACCATCACCATTATCATCAAGGCCAATGCCCACAATTTAGGACAGAGATTAGCTGCCATCAGTGTAATCAACTTATCGGAAGGAGACATAAACTGCTGAGAAGCGTTTTCTTTACCTGCTGCAATCAATCGGGAAAAATGGGCTTGTATTATCACCAGTAGAGCCGTGGAATCCTCTTGGGCACAATTGAAGATAAACAATTAATATTAATCTTGTCAACAATGCCCACATTGTTTGAATAAATAAAGATCAAAATAAGAGGTGCATAGGAAGGAACTGCATTTGACCATTGGGGGCGCCGTGGAGATGGCCAGCCCTGCCGGCAGTCTGTTCGTTTTTCATCTTATTGTTATTTTTAGCATCTGTTAAGAGTTTGTTTTAATGTACTTCGGTTTGTTTTATGTGGGGGATGGGGGAAACTTTTTTTCAAGTTCTTACCTTCCCGGAGATGTGATTGATTTTCGGATCACATTTTCCGGGCTCTTCGGCCTATCATCGCTGGAGCTGGAAGCCTCCTCGGACTGTCGTGAGCCCCACCACGGGGCGCGGACTTAACATCAGAGCTGATCCCTTGCCTGGGATCGCTCCCACCGCGGCCTGCGGACTTACCATCAAGGGCTCGCAGGCTCGAGAGAGAGGCTAGTCGGGAGTTCCAATGCCGCAGAACGTTTGACCAGCCCCGACGCGAGGTTTGATTGCCTGACGCGGGGGAGCTGATAACTCCCCGATGCAGGAGCTGAACGCAGCGACGCGGAGGGCCCGAATGCCGCCGGCTACGGGAGTCAAGACCGTCTCGTCAATGGAGGGCTCGAGGCCCCCGACCGAGGAAGAACAAAAGGAAGGCCTTGAACTTTATTTTGCCTTCCATCACAGTGAGGAATGTGTAGGAGTCACTGTGGTGGATGTTCATGTTAAAATGTGTTTTTGAGTCTGTTGCTTTTAATTGTATGACTCAAGTCAAGTTAAGTTTATTCGTCACATACTGACCTGGCCAGTAAAATTCCTCGTATGTTGCAAAACATACTTGGTGAATAAAATCTGATTCTGATTCTGAAAATGCTTGAGTAACACTGTGGGTCAGGCAGCATTACTGGAGAAAACAAATAGGTGACGTTTATGGTCAGAACCTTTCTTCAGACTGAAGAAGGGTTCTTACCTGAAATGTCACCTATTCTTTTTCCCCAGTAATGTTGACTTGAATGGTACAGTGAGAGTGATTGATTGGAAATTTGCATCTAGGAAAATAAACATAGTGATTGTTTCTCTTATCCTGAATTAGCTCAAATGGGAGTCGGAGAAGGGAAGTCAATTGGCCAGTGGTACGGACCAAACACTGCAGCCCAGGTATTGAAGTAAGTATGACTTGCTTCAGCAGCACGTGAGTGTTGCGAATGTAAATAGTCTTCTGCATAACTGTACAACGATGGCTTTCCTCTTGAAAATATGCCTAATTTTTTTATGCTTTTGTGTTGAGCCTAAGTCTGTTCTAATATGGTTTTCGAATTTTAAACTACTGATATACTTGTGATATCTCACTGGATCTATCTACAAATTTGATGCGTTTGGCCCAGTGTATAGAAACTGACTTAATTTCAGCAAAAGGTCTTATAGAAAGAGTTAGTTACATGACAAGACATGGCGAAGGATTTCATACTGTAGAGATTTCTATTTTTTTAAAGAACTGTAAATAATGTTTACAAAATCCCCATGGGATGCTAAATTTTTTATCTACCATGTCTACCATGCAATAAATCTGAAACATAAATTAAGTTTCTCATTTGCTCAGTGAAAATGTGTCATCTCTCTTTGCCCCTTGCTCCAGCTCATCCATGAGCTGTTTATCCTTGCTCTTTGCTGGAACCTACCACTGACCAGGTAGTTCATTCACTGTCATCTTGTTCCATTCAAGAATCCTTAATCTTGTGCTAATTTTAACAGATCAAAAATTTTCAACCACACTTTGTTCTCAGTGCCTGTTCTGATGTTAAAGGTCTGAATTAGTTGGGGATTGGGCTAGGAATTGTTTTGGCAATTTGGTGGTTAATTTAGAAACGTTGCTGCATCAGTCATGATATAAAGATAATTTAACTGCACAAAGAATACTTAAAATGTGATAAAAATACATAATTTGAATGGCAAAGTGCAGCATAATATTTAAAAAAATCTAATTTTAGTTTGCAAATTAATTTTCGAGTGGTAAGAATGCGCGTAATGTGCTAACCTTTCTCTTCCAGCCTTGCACATGCTGAGAAGGAGAATATTTTTTTAACAATATGGGGCATTATTCAGATGTGAGAAAGCAAGTATGAAGCATCGAGTGTTTGCAGTTGGTCGTCAAATTTATAAGATGGATGTCTATTCTATTTTGACAAGGGTCTGGGTCCTAGGAGGTAGGGAAAGACAATGGTTTGTTAGGAGTTCCCACTGTGATTGGACCACATTGCCTAAATGGTAAAGAATTGGCATCCTCTATCACACTTTCCCTGGTCATACTGAGCAATGGTTAGGCTGCCCCTGAGGCCCAGCTGAACAGCAATGCTGATTAACTGGCATTGTGAGTCTACAATTCCAACATGTTTGTGTTTTGCTGTGTAGATTGCTATGGTTTTCTGGTTTTTTTTGTTGTGTATTGGATGACTAAAACTGCTGCTCTTCAAACTGGTGTGGGAATAGCAACTTTTGACAATATTGCATTATTAATTAAACTAGCTGCTCAAATAGCCAATTTCAAGAAATAGTAATAACATAAAATAACATGTTTTTATATTGATCAAGAAGGTTGTGCCAGTGACATTGTGCATAACACTTTAGGAGTATTTGTACTATGATAAGCAAAACATATCCCCCATTGAAAATGTTCTTTATATGATTAGTTGCAGATTATTTATCTTTAACTAAAAGACAGCATTAGGTTAAAAATAACATGAGCAAATGAGATGGTTAGTTTTTCTGCAGTATGGTTAAGATTAGAGTAGACTATTAAAGCACTGTTAATGCCATTGTAATGAATGTCCGATTAGAAATTGAGTTTATGGTTTTAAGGGTACTCATAATATGATTTATGGAGCATATTTATGTTAGAGTCAAAACAGTCTAGGTTTATTATTGCCATGTGCACCGACGTACTGTGAATATATTTTGTTCACATGTTATCCAATCAAATCAGATAATACTATACACGAAAAAAAGACACAAAAGACACGTAACTCAGCTAATAAATTAATTACAATTTATACGAGTCATTGAAGGCATGCCAAATTTCCTCAGTCTCCTGAAGAAGTAAAGATGTTGGTGTGCTTTTTTGGCTGTCGCCTCAATGCGGTTGGTTGAATTCAAGGAATATAGAACGGTACAGCACAGGAACGGGCAAACAATGTTTATGCCGAACATTATGCCAAGTTAAACTGATCTCATTTCCCTGTGCATGATCCATATGTTTCTATTCCTTGCATTTCCATGTGCCTTTCCAAAAGTCTCTTCAACTTCACTATCGTATCCGCCTACACCACCACCCCTGGCAATGCGATCCAGGTCCCTACTATTCTCTGTGTAAAAAAAGCTTGCCCCAAACATCTCCCAACAGGATGACTAGAACTGCACAAAATACTTCAAACGCGGCCTAACCAAGGTCAGAGAGATCTGCATTATGACTTCCTGACTCTTGTATTAAATGCCTCTTGTAATGAAGGCAAGCAAGCCATATGCTGTCTTTACCTCCCTATCTACTTGTGCTACCACCTTCAGTGAGCTATGAATATCAATGCTGTTAAGAGACTTGCCATTAACTATATACTCTCCCTTTACATTTAACCTCCAAAAGTGCCACACAGTGTCTGCAACTCCTCCAATTTTAGTGTCACCAGCAACTTACTCACCAAACTGCAATATGTCTAGGTCAAAATGTCGAGGTAATTTATTTATATACTTCTATAAATTGTTGGAATATATATATATTCATTGTTGAGCTCTGTGGACTGCAATGCCCTAAGTTGGAAGACGAGGTCCTGTTCTTGCATACAGATTCATTGGAACAATGTAGGAGACGAAAGGTAGGTCACTGTGGGATGCTGACCACCAACTGGAGCTGAGGGTCACTCTTGCTGACTGAATGTAGGTGTTCTGCTAAACCAGCACAACTGGACTGGGAATTCAGCAGGGCTGGGACTGATCTACATGACATTGTATGCATGTATGTGTGTTTTTGTTTATCATGATTTACATTTAATAACAATATTCACCTTGTTTCAGGAAGCTGACATTTTTTGACAACTGGAGTTCATTGGCAGTTCACGTGGCAATGGATAATACCGTAATAATCGACAGCATCAGTGAGTATTTCCACAGGTAATGTTACCAAACATTACCTCCAGTTGTCAATTTTCTCATTTCTTAACATTCACATTTATTAAAGGAACACCTTATTAAAATATCATCCTGTGATTCTGCTTTCCGAACAGTGCTGACAGTATAGCCAAATTGTCATAAATCTAAATACTGACCAAAGTGAATACTGTTACGACCTTGAGAATAGTTTTTTTTAAAGTCATGCACTATATGTGAATACCACTGGAAAAGCAAGTATTTAACACTTCCTTAAATGACCGTATAAAATTGGTGAGCTGTCACTTTAAAACACTGCAGCTGGGGATTCCTAAGATTTTTACCCAGTGGTAATAAAATAATGACAATGTAATTTTCTATGGCTACAGGGTGTGAACTGGCTTGTGTGGGTTTCGGGGAGTGCTATTCGAAGAACCTTTGACGTTACTACAGTGACCCGAGGGACACACTACAGGAATAGTGCACTGGTGGGAGAAGGAGGGACTGGCTATGAGGCTGGATGAGATCTCAATCAAGCTGGGTAGCTAATCCAGGATGATACTGAGCTCACTGAACATTGCTGAGTTATGGTCATGAATGCAAGGGGAGAACACTCCATCAGACACTGAACATGCCTTACGACTGGTGGGAAGGCTGTGACCAGGAAGAAATTACTAATTTATATGGAATTGCACAGATACAGAACTTCTCTTTAAACCATGATCAATGGTAGAACAAAAGTTGGCACATCATGATGCAGCTACACAAGTTGTTGGTGAAACCACACTTGGAGTGCTGTATGCAGTTGTGCTTGCCCAGCTGTAGGAAGGATATCATTAAGTTAGAAAGGGTGCAGCAGAGATCATCAGGTGTTACCTGGGCTTGCAGGCTTCAATTATCGGGAGAGGTTGGGTAGGCTGGGACATTTCTCTTTGGAGCATAGGGGACTAAAGGGTGACCTTATTGGGGTGTACAAGATGATGAGGGGTATAGATAAAGTGAACTCACCTTTTTACGCAAGGTTGAGGATTTTAAAACTAGAGGGCGTAGGCTTAGCTGTGATGGGAGAGATTTATTAGGGACATCAGGGGCACATATTTCACTCTGGATCATATCTGGAAAGAGCTGCAACAGGAATCTATAGTATAGGATACAATTATGACTTTTAAAAGACATTTGGAAAAATATATGAATGGAAGGATTTAGTGGGATATGGGCCAAATGTGGGCAAACAGGGCTAGCTTAGTATGCCAAAGATTGGTCAGCATAGACAAGGTAGGCAGAAAGGTGCACGTGTTTCAGTGCTGCTTGACTCTATGACATTAAAAAGGGGTTGAATATATTGTCTTGCACTGCACACGGGCATTGCTAATAAGTCCTCAGAATAGTTAAAGCACAGAAGGAAACAAGTTGGCCCAATGAGAATATACAAGAGTTATACTTAACCCTCCTTCCTGTAATCCTGTGGGTTGTTTGTTTGCAATTTCTTGGCCTGTTTGAAAGCCACACTTCACTCCTTGCTTTGTACTAGAGATGTTGTGCCGGTCTAACAGTGCGTGTGAAGCAGCAGCAGCAGCATTCCCTCAGGCTGATGGCTCAAGACCATTCAACGGGTATCCGACAGGAGCAAGCTCCTCAGAAGATGTACTGTTGTGGAAACCATTAGTATTGCTAATACCTTTGAGGCTGGGACTCAGCGAGATCAATGAGGCATACATCAAAACACTAAAGGTACAGGTTTTATTTTGCTCCAGGGATTCTGCCTTTAGAAATGTATGGCACATATTTGAAAACAAAAGATTGCAGTTGCTCCACGAAGGCCTCTGTTGATTTTGGTAATTTATTGCTCCTAGCTTGCAGGTTAACGCAGCTGAACAAATCCGGGTCCATACCTTTCTATCCAGGAAATCTTCTGCAATGTGTTCTTTTCCTAATTTATACTGTTAACTCTAGAACATATTGATCTAGAGCACCGGAAAGGCCCCACGACTCACGGTGTCTCTCCCGACCAATATTGCCATATTAATCTAACCCCATCTGCCTGCATGTGACACATCTCTCTCCATTCCCTGCCTGTCGAAATGCCTCTTAAACATCACTATTGCATTTGCTTCCACCACTTCCCCTGGCAATGCGTTCCAGGAACCTAAAACTCTGTGTGTTTCAACAAAAAAAAAACTAGCCTCATAAACCTCGTTTGAGCTTTCCCCCTCTCGCCTTAAATCTATGCACTCTCATTTTTGAGAATTCCAACCCTGGAAAATCGGTTCTGACTATACTCTTTGCCTCTCATATATACATATATATATATATATATGTTTTGGTTTCCCCTCATACTCTGACGCTCCAGAAACAAGTTTGCACATCTTCTCTGATTAGTTAATCTTCTCTAATCAGGCAACATTCTGGTGAATGTTTTCTGCACCATCTAAATGTGACCTAACCAAAGTTTTATACGCCTGCAACATGACTTCCTGACTATTATACTCAATGCCCTGACTGAAGGCTGGACGCTTTCTTTACCACCTTATCCACTTGTATTGCCACTCTAAAGGATAATGATGCTATTGTACATTAATGCACCTCAGGTTCCTTCCATTCACTGCAGCTATGGCTCTTGCATTTGACCTCCTAAAGTACAACACCTCAGACCAGAGTTTAGCTTTTCCTTCATCACCGCCTCCTCAGCAAATAACCTCCACACCACATCTTCCTAACAGGAGGATTGGGTTTTGACTTTCTATTTCTAATCCACTGTTGCCTGAAAAGAGTATTGATGACAGCCAGTTCTGTGTCACCAATTTATTCATTGCCTTGTCTGATGAATACAGCGGGATAAGCACAAATGTTGGGAACACTGAAACCACTGGCTTCAGTCCACACCAGAAACTCCATTCTCTAGCCACCGATTCCAACTCTCTCCCTCGACACTGTCTGAATCTCAACCAGATTGTTAGTCCCAACATTGAGCTTCCAACTCCATATTCCCTCCATGGCCAAGACCTCCTAATTCCACTTACATCTCCACCCTCACCCTCTGTTCCTCTGCTGCGTGAGGAAACACCCATCCATGGCTTTGTTTTGATATTTGACTATTTCAATGTAATTCTGTCAGACAGTCATCCTCTATATTTCCCATAACAGAAGGTCATGCTTGCATCTCCTGACTCTCACTGTTAACACATCAAGTCCATTTACTTAGACACAAAATGCTAGAGTAACTCAGCACCTCTGGAGAGAAGGAATTGGTGACGTTTTGGGTTGAGACCCTTCTCAAGACTGTCCCATTTACTTGTAGCCCTGTGCATAATGTGTGCTGGTTTGACAAAGCCTTATTTTTAAAACGGTAATGCGTATTTTTAAAATTACTCATTCACATTTGAAAACGTTCTCCACCCCCACAAGCTTCACAAGTTATTTGCACTCCACCATTTGGACCGCTCGTTGCTTCACTGTGCCTTAAGTTGTCAAACCCCTGACCACTGCAATTCCCTAAACTGCTCCAACCGTTCCTTCTTTGAGAGGTTCCTGCAATAATATCCCATTGTATCGATCATTTGCTTCCGTTATCTCTCTCCCTCCTTGGGACTGCATCCATGTCCGTTTCATTAATTAATCAGAGTTTGTTTTTCAGAAATGCTTTATGTTGCCACAATCTCTAGGAGTCATTGGTGGAAAGCCAAATAGTGCCCATTATTTTATCGGCTTCGTAGGTCAGTAATGTATCTTTATTCCTGTTATACCTAAATGGCTGCTGTAAATTTCAGTAGATTTAAAACACGGTGAATTTTTAGTGGTATTAGGGCGATAGAAAATGTTGTGTCAGCAGCGTCAGATAATGGGCCTTGTGACTTAAGTGGATAATGAGTAAACAAATAAAAATTGCACATGCTGTAATCTGAAACAAAAATGCTGGAATAATTCAGCAACTCTGTTTGCAGCTTCCATCAAAGCCATAGTGAGACCCAACGTAAACCAGAAGTACAATATCTTATCCTTCATCTAGCACTTTGCAACCTCTTAGAATGAACATTGAATTTTCCAGCCTCTGGTAAACTCCACTATGATTCTATCTCTTTCTCACTGTTACTATAAAATACCTCAGCAATGGTCAGTACTCCTGCTCCTTATCACCTGATCTGTCTCAACCTTGGAGATAGACACAAAATGCTGGAGTAAGCAAAATGCTGGAGCAGTGGGTCAGGCAGCATTTCTGAAGAAAAGGAATAGATGATGTTTGGGGAGCCCTTCTTCAAACTGAAAGGTAGAGGTGGGTGGGGGATGGGGGAAACTGGAGGCGAGAAAAGGCCAAAACTAATCAGGGCCGGCTACAGATGACCTCAGGAGTGGAGTCCATAATGGCCCATTGTTGGCTGGGGAAGATGTGCCAATGAAAAAGATCAACAATGCAGGGGGGAGTGGGGGAAAAACTGGAAGAGAAAAGGGGGCTGAATAAATCACGGTGGTTGGTGGATTCCTTGCAGAGCCCAAAAGATATACATAGTAGTTACGAACTGTAAAGCAAGCTGAAGGACGTTTGGTGGAAGGGGTGGGAAAGAAGCCGGTGCAAGTTCGGGTTACCTAAGTTACCTAAAATTGGAGAATTCAATGTTCATATTGTTGGGTTGTAAGCTACCCTAGCTAATTGTAAGCTATGATGTGCTGCTGAAGGAGCAGTCTGAGGAAGATGTGATTAGTGGTGGAATCATGTTGGAGGTGACGGAAATGTTGGAGGATGATATGTTTAATGTGAAACCTCATGGAATTCTGTCCTTGTTGTGTCTGGGGGGGACAGGGAGCGAGCGCAGAACTGTGGGATACTGAAGGGACATGGGTGAGGGATCCATCTATGACAGCCAGAGGAAATCACTTTCAGTAACGAACGGAAATCGCATCTTGGAAGCAAATGCAATGAAGAGGAAAGAATTGAGAGTAGAGGATAGCATCTCTTCAAGAGGCAGGTTGGGAAGATAACTGTGGGAGGTGGTAGGTTTGTGGTATATGCCAGTTGATAGTCTGCCTCCTCTGATTGCGACAGAGAGATCAAGAAAGGGGAGAAATGTGTTGAGATAGTCCACGTGAATTTGAGGGTAGGGTGGAAGTTGGTGATGGAAGTTAATAAATTCATGAGCTCTGCACGGGTGCTGAGGGTAGTCCCAATGTAGTCATCAACTGGGGAAAGATTTGGACGATAGAGCCAATGTATGCCTGGAACAAGGACTGTTTGACGTAATCAACAAAAAGGCAGGCATAGCTGGGGCCCATGCGAGTGCCCATAGCTATATCTTTAACTTGGAGAAAGTGAGGGGAGTCGAAAGAGAAGTTGTAGAGGGTGAGGATAAGTTCCGCTAGGCAGAGGAGTTTAGATTTATTGTTATGTGAAAAGCTTTTTTGTTGTGTGCTCAGCGGAAAGACTATACATGATTACAATCGAGCCATTCACAGTATACAGATACATGATGAAGGGAATAACATTTAGCGCAAGATAGTCAAATAAAGTACGATTAAAGACAGTCCAGGGGTCTCCAATGAGGTAGATAGTAGCTCAGGACTGCTCTCTAGTTGTTAATAGGATGGTTCAGTTGCCTGGTAACAGTTGAGAAGAAACTGTCCCTGATTCTGGAGATATGCATTTTCACACTTCTGTACCTCTTGCCTGATGGGAGAGGGAGAAAATGGAGTGATGGGGTTGAGACTCGTCCTTGATTATGTTGCTGACCTTGCCGAGGCAGCGTGAAGTGTAGATGAGAGTCAATGGAAGGGAGGTTGGTTTGTGTGATGGTGTGGGCTGCTACCACAATTCTCTGAAATTTCTTGCAGCCTTGGATGGAGCTGTTCCCAAACCATGCTTTGTTGCATCCTGATAAAATGCTTTCAGTGGTGCAACTGTAGAAGAGAGTGTTAATAGAGGTAATTGGTTGGGTCTCTGTTCAAGGAAGAAATGGAGGACCTTGAAATCTGCCTGGTGGGGGATGGAGGAGTAGAGGGACTGGGCGTCCATGGTAAAGAAACGGAAAGTTATTAAAGAGTTGAAGAGCGCGTGATGTGTCTCGGTGTAGGTTGGAAGGGATTGGGTAAGCGGGGATTGGATGGAATCGTGTTACGTGGAGATAAGATCAGTGGGGCAGGAGCAGATAGAAACAAAATGTCTGCCAGGGCACTTCTGTTTGGGGATTTCGGAGAGAAGGTAGAAGGGGGGAGTGCGGGGCTGGGGAATGATAGAGTTGGTAGTTATGGAAAGCATTTAAGAAGGAACTGCAGATGCGGGAAAATCGAAGGTAGACAAAAGTGCTGGAGAAACTCAGCGGGTGCAGCAGCATCTATGGAGCGAAGGAAATAGGCAATGTTTCGGGCCAAAACCCTTCTTCAGACTGATGTAGGGTGGGTGATTACCAGAGGTGATGGAATCAGAAACAGTCTGGGAGATGAGGGGCTGATGTTCTTCTGTGGGGTCATGGTTAAAGGGGTGTCTGAGAGGTGGCACCTGTCTTCACCATGGTAGAGGTCAGCCCACCAGACTACAATGGAAACTCCCTTGTCGGCAGGTTTAATGACAATGCCGGGATTGTTGCGAAGTGAACAGATGGGGCTACGAGCCACAGAAAATGCCACACTGGATCTGCAAATACATGGATGTTACTGTGGGTGTAAAAACAAAAAAAAAAACCAGCAAATGCTGGAAATCTGAGAATCAAATACACAGGACTAGATGTTAAAAGTCCCTTGTGCCAATAGGTGGGGAGCATTTCACGACATTCGTTGATTGTTGAGAGTGGTAGACGCTCAACATCGGTGGGGGGCGGGGGGGTGATACATATATCTTGGCCTGTGTAACCTTCAGGATAGTTGGGCACAGGACACATCATCAGTAGTGTACCCTTGCATCACTGGGTGTTTCGGCCTTTTAACACTATACACCCTCCACAAGGGCAGCCCGCTGCAGGATGATCAGCCCTCAGCGCGTGTCCCGTGTCAAACCATCCCAAAGAGCAATGAAGACAGAAAATTAACTTTTGAACTATGTTTAGTAATTATCCCCAATAAAAGAGTGACATTATGATGAAACAATATTTACAAAATACTTCCCCTGAACATAACACCAGGGCTCTTACCGTTGTGACAGTACAGTAAAAAAGCTGATCAGATTATTCCACCAAAATGTGAGTCCGCACACTAATCAGCTCAAAGTCACTTGTACAAATCATAGCTTTTTTACTTTTGACTGGTTTACTTTCAGCTACAGAGCAAACTATACACATGTCCTGCTGTGTAACCAAATACATGCTATTAATGTTTTTGTTGGATGGATCCTTGTGTAGCAGTGAATTCTGTACATTAAAATTCTCATGTTATTTGGTTCTCAGAAGATGAACTGATCTATCTTGACCCACACACAACACAGCCTGCGGTGGAGCCGTTTGAAGACTTCTCTATAGCGGATGAGAGTTTTCATTGCCAGCACCCTCCCTGTAGAATGAACATCTGTGACCTTGACCCATCCATTGCAGTGGTAAGTGCAGTAATTCAGGACCATCTATACACAGACTACCTTTGCTGATATCATTAAACTAGTTTGAGATCTTTTGGGCAATAGAAGCTGCAGCATTAAGCCTGCTCAATATCAGATCCTAACTGATCTTTTACTTCAGTGCCATTTTCTTGCACTAACTCCATATCCATTGACTTTCTTAATCCCTGAAAATCTCTCTGAATTTTCCAGGCAAACAGAAATCAATTTGGAGATTACAAGTGATTCTAAGTTCTGTATGAATAATAAATTCACAATGAGAAATACAGTTGCATTGGGTCTACATCGATCAAACATCTATAACCTCAAACACAAAAAGAGGATAAGCTAGCTTCATTTGGTGACAATTCCTTCATGGACTTCCTACTCCTCCTTCCATCCTCCATCTCCTATTGGGCCCATACATTCAAAAGGATGTAGCTTCACATATCTATTGAAAGTAAACCATACTATATTATTTTTATTCCACGTTTCTTGATAGTTGTTCTTGAAGAGCGGTGAAATTTTCTGCCATATCATCTCCGAAGATGGACACAGTGTATTTGTTTAATTTCTCTGCATTTAACTAATATAATTTATCCTTTCTGTCTCTTGAGACAACCAAAATATTAAAGTGGGAAGAAATGTTGTCCTAACAACTTTGATTCACATGGTGATGGAAAATTTATATTAGAATCATAGTGTGATACAGCATGGAAACAGGCCCTTTGGACTTACTTGCCCATTCCAACCAAGATGCCTCATCTACACTAGTCCCACATGCCCACGTTTGATTCATACCCCCAACAAAATTGTCGAACAGTGCTCAAAAACAGGCAAATGTGCCATTTTGACAGGATCTCCCTGGACTGAGTTAATCGCTGCTGGACAAACTGAAGCAAGTTCATCATCTGGCGAGAGGGCCTGTAACATCAGGCCGCCGTTGCTGCGACTGCGTAGGCCTCAATAGGCCCGACCATGGGTGAACAGGAGGGAGAGGACTGGACTTTGTTGCCTTCCCTCATAGTCGGAACCATTTTTATGTTTTATGTTAAATTTTTTAATGTTGTATTTTATTTTTATTGATGTGCTGCAGATGGCTCTGATAACATGGCTGCTGGAGGCGAGAGTGAACGCTGGCGTGATTGGCTGCCGTTGCTCTCGCTCCAAATTGTGTGTTGTTGCTGTATATGTTGTTTTTGTTTCATGCTTGTTTTAATTGTATGGCGTCATGCTTGTTTTTAATTGTAAGGTATCCTTGAGAGTCCTGAAAGGACCCTATAAATAAAATATTATTATTAAGTTAGTTAGTTAGATTTAGCTCTTAGGGCTAAAGGAATTAAGGGATATTGGGGAAAAAGCAAGAATGGGGTCTAATTTTAGATGATCAGCCACGATCATATTGAATGGTGGTGCTGGCTCGAAGGGCTGAATGGCCTACTCCTGCATCTATTTTTCTGTTTTCTAAGTCTTTATGTACAGTAACTGGTCGCCTGGTAATCCATACCAAGTTGCTTGGAGTGCACCTCCACCACTGCTAAAATTAGTACACATTCCTCCAACCTATCTAACACCATGACCACGCACAGGAACCCTTTACACCCCTATCATCCTTTTTGTGCCCCTCTTGTATACTATGTAGAATGGGATAGATGGAGCAGAAGTTGACTTGCATTGTAAGATACCTAGTGCATGAAATCTGTCAAGTAGAAGCTTAAGGTGTGTCAATCTCTCCATGATTAGTTATTTATACAATGCTGGACATTGATTGCTTTGTTTGTTCTCCTTTAGGGGTTTTTCTGTAGCACCGAGGAGGATTTTACCGACTGGTGTCAAAGAATTAAAATGGTATGGCTGTTTCTCTTGTCATGAATTAAATCCTTGTGGTCAAACATTTAATGAGGTTGCTCTGTCCACCTGGTCACCTTCATATTCCCCTTTCAAAATAATGCATCTGGCATTCAGCCTGTTAGAGTACTGAGCACAGTAATGCCCCTGTCCCACTTAGGAAATCTGAACGGAAACCTCTGGAGACTTTGCACCCCACCCAAGGTTTCCGTGCGGTCCCGTAGGTTGCAGGTGGTTGCCGGAGGTTGCAGGTAGTGGAAGCATGGAGGGAGACTGACAAAAACCTCCGGGAACCGCACGGAAACCTTGGGTGGGGTGCAAAGTCTCCAGAGGTTTCCTAAGTGGGACAGGGGCTTAACCAGAACTGACTTTGCAACTGCTTTTTCATGGTAAAACAACTTGTAGCCTCTCACATTATGTATCAGCAGATTTTAAAAGTGTCTGGCATTGGAGGCAGATACTCAGCTCTGTCAGAGGTATGGGTTGAGTTTGCTTGTGTAAGGTCGGTGACCATAGTTTAAAAATAACTTGAAACATCAGAAGAATACATAGTTATTCGTGGTAGATCCCCATGGTGGTGGTCATTGGAGCAGTACCCCAATATAGTATTGTTTAATCTAATCCGGGAATTGTGTTCTATTTTAACATGAAGTATTGTTATTTGTTAATTAGTGTACTTTATACAAGATTATTGTCATGTTATTTCTATGGCATGTAGAGGTTATTGCGTGCCCCAGTTGTGTTGGACAAAGTAGGGCCGGGCGACCACTGTGCTCTGTGATGAGGGAGGTCCCATTGGGCTTTCAGTGACGGGGCTGCAGGATTCTGACCCCAATGCCCGGGCAGTGATGCCAATGGGGGGGAAATCCTCACTTGGTTATAGCAGGCAATCAGCAATAATGGACACCCCCCCCCCGTGATCTGTTATAACAAGGATCTACTGTACTTTTTAATTGGATTCATTTCGAGATGGATTTCCATGACTTAATCTTGCATTGAAAATCTTAAATGACAGACCTTAATGTTCACTGCATGTCCACATCTGCTGCGCATGAGCACTCATAAAGAGTGCAGAGCACATTCTCCTCACCTGACTAAAACATTGTATCACCCAGTCTCATCAATTGTATATTTGCCTCTTATAGCACCCTTCTTGGTTAATTGTCATAATATCAGCTCTTCCCTTTCTCTCTCTGCAGATTTCACAAGAGAAAGATGCCCTACCAATGTTTGAGCTGATGGATCACCAGAACACTCGCTTCCCTGATGTTCACTGTCTAACGCCTGGTAACAAAATGTTCATTGAATTTGGATCTAGTATTAGTTTATGAATTGCAGCTATGTTGCTGTATCCCTGCCAAAGAACACTTAAACTGATGGTGGCTGTTTCTTTTCCCACCCTAGACTTCACAGATTCTGAAAGACTGGAACGATTCTTTGATTCTGAAGATGAAGACTTTGAGATCCTCTCATTATAATTATAGGAATTCAGCTTTGAAGACAAAGTGTTGGTGATTCTCATGCTGCTAATATTCAGCAGTAAATCGGCACCGGTTTCATGAATTCACATCATTATCATCAGTACACTGGGATCCTCGGATGCTGCGTTTCTGACTGGTCCCCGCTGAGGAGTGATACCCCTCATCTGTGAGCTAGCTCAGTCACCCCACGGACTATTTGATGATTAAATGCAAACCTGCCTCTGCTTTACCAGCACATCATATTTACCATGTACTTAAGCAACAGTTTTTTTTTTTGTTGTACTTTAGCAGCATATTTGGAGGACATAATTTGACAGCTCCTGGGGTTTTATCCAGCAGCTTGTTCTCTTCAGCAGTCCTGCAGCGACGGAATGGCATCCTGTTGGTTTAAGGCAGCAGCATAATATAAAAAGTAGCAAAATTGCAGACAGCTTGGATTCTCTCACATCAAGATGCTGTATTAAACTATCTCACTAAAAACTGAAGCAGATGAGCAGTTTGCTTAAGTTAAATATGTTGCATTGAGAATTGTGGTACAGATATGCAAGTGCTTTTTGTAAAGGAGTGTGTTTAATCACATTCCCTATAATGAAGAGATTTTGTTTTCTCTTAGGATAGGACCAACTATCTTTGTTATCTTCAGCCCTATTAATGGCTTTGAAATGCATTAATTTGGTTATGTTTGATGAGAAGGAAAATTACAATGGCATCATTTTATGTTGTTTTCAGACTATAGGACAGATTTCAGTGGCACAAGGACCATCTTACTGATGACATCACTGATCCTAAAATCAGTTTTAGATCTGAATATGGGGACCATGTGACGTACCAGTCCTTTGAAGGAATTACTGAACTATGGTGTCAGCTATGGCTCTGGATGACACAGCCTGACAGAAAGTTGTAAATTCAAGCACCATTCTAGAGACTCGAGCACAAAAAGGGCAGGCTCGCTTTCCAATAGAGAATAAACAATGTTAGAGGTAACATTTCTGGAATGAGACGTCCAATGAAGGTCCTGTCTGCCATACCACATGAATCTAAATGATCTCATAGCATTAATTCACAAGCACAGGGATATTGTCCCATGTTCCAACCAATAATAAGTGCTAAAACGGGTAATCTGATCATGATCAAACTCCATTTGTTGAATCTTTACTGTTCAAAATTGGCTCCTGTATTTATCGATATTAAAAGAAAGACAACCCTTCATTGGCTGACAAATGCTTTAAGACATCCCAAAATCTGAAATGTGCTACATTCATCAGCAGCTTGAGGTATACATATTGGTCCTCTAATTCTCACCTGGGCTGCCCTAACCTAACTAGGATGACCGCTGCTGCTGGCAGAAAGGCCCAGTTTGACATCTCTCCCCATGTTTCCCACCTCCTGCCAATGTATTTTTATTGGGGGGTAGTGGAGATTTGGGGGAAAAAGTGGAGGAGAATGAAGATCAATAACTCAACATCATTAGACGTGAGGATGCTTGTTGCCGAAGTAAATGGTAGGCACAGTAAAGCATAATACTACTTAATGTCTATAGTAGATCTGCACTAAACCTGAGAAATATCAATTAACCACTTCACATAATTAACATACAATGAGCTTTTTCATTGTATGAAATATTTGCTGTCACTGACATCTTTAATGCTGTTTTAATGAGTAAATGTAGTAAAATGACATGAATATGGAGATACACTGAAGAAAGGGGACATTCACAATGTCGAAGATCTTTGACAACTTGAGGCAATTTATTTAGGCGGTTCTGAGTTACTGACCTTTGAAATTAGGCTGACGCTTGGAAATTGTTATATAAATGGAGCAGAATGGGTTTGTGTTGGGATGGTTTGACCATGTTCTTCAGTGAAAAGGATGGTACATAGAGTGTGAAAGGGCCAGTTCTACCAGCACACTGATAGTTCACTCTTAACCTTGTTTAAAGAGGCTGATAAATGGACTGCTGGACTATAATATCTAAATAAATTGTTTAAAATAATGTAATAATGGCTGATAGGATTTTGTTTTGGTTGATGTGAGGTGATTGCATCCTCACAATGGTTTAACTTTTTCTCTTTGGAGGTATGCACAGAAACATGTCTTTCAGCCCAACTGGACCACTCCATCAAGCATCTTTTTTATTTTACTTATCACATTTATTATTCTCCCCACATTCCCATTGACTTCCCCAGATTCTACCACTCAGCAGCCAATTAACCTACCAACCAGTACATCTTTGGGATGTGGGAGGAAACTGGAACACCCAGAGAAACCCATGTGGTCAAAGAATGAACATACAAACTCCACGAAGACAGCAGCAGAGGTCAGGACTGAACTTGAAATCACTGGAACTGTAAGGCAACTGATTCACTGGCTGCGTCATCGTGCTGCTCCTAACTTCATCTTGACCACGCGATACTGATCAGGATATACAGGTATTAACATATTCAAAACCCAGAGGCAGTAACTACTTTCTCAACAAGCTAAATTTGTAATTTTGCAATTGTCATTGGATTCCCAATGATGTGAGACATTGGGAATGTTGAGTATCAGGCATTCAAAACTCCACAATATGGTAAGCTTGTCCATGATGGATTTTGCACCTGCCATGGCATATATCATGATCTTCTAAAATATTGGTATAATATTTTCTAATCATTTGCACCAAGCCCAGAGCTGCAATCAGGAGAGAAGCCCCTGTTTTGTGGAGCTCCTGCAGTCTTTTCCACCCAGAATTGTTTGCATCTGTGGTGACCCATATTAGCAGTTTGTTAATCGTTATGCTGACCAATCCCTGTGCATTCTGATATTTATACTGTGCTTATCTTGTCTTAGTAGTAGTTTTTCAAATGCATATACCCACTCCCATACCTTCCTCTAATTGATCCCAATTATGTCTGACCAAACTCAGAACCTGGCTGCCTGCCCACACAGCTTCATTTCAGGAGTCTGGATAGGAGCCCAGAAATTAAAGCTGTTTAGTTTAGATACAAGGTGGAAACAGGCCCTTCAGCCTACCGCATCCACGCAGACCATTAACCACCCACACACTAGTACTACGTTCTACTCACTAGGGACAATTTAGAGCAGGGGCGGAAATCGGTGGGTTGGGGGGGGGGGACGGGGGACGGGACATAATTTCTTGGTGTCCCCGTGCGCGGGCGCGCTCACACACACACACACACGTGGAGGCTTTGGCCGTGGGTCCTGTGGACGATAACATCGGGAGCTGACCTGGTTGATGACCGACTCCAAACTCCAGCAACAGCAGCTTCGTCCAGCAGAACCGTGGGGCTTGAATCGGCCCGTTCGCGGGGCCTTTCATCGCCTGGCTCGGCTTAAAACTGGCCGCGGGGGCTTCAACATCGGGAGCCTCAACGTAGCAATTTGACCGGGGGGCGGTGGAAGATCCAGCGGACGATTTAAAGCCCCGCCGGGCAATGAAAGGCCCCGTGAATGGACCGATTCAAGCTCCGTTCTACGATCTTTGCTCCACCAGGACGTCTCCCTCCTCCAATCACCGCGCTCTACCCTCAATCCCACCTCCCTACTTCCGCCTCTGACCGACACCTCCCTCCTGCAATCATCGCGCTGAATCATCATGTCCCGTCTCTTCCCCCACCACCCCCACCATTGCCTGCTGACCGACGTCTCTCTCGGCACCCTCGATCATCAGTCCCATCCTCACTCTGGCGGAAAGCGGAGATTTGTAAGATTTTTTTTTCACCGAAAATCTGAATTACAAAACATGGGTGTGGGGGGGGGGGGACACTGTCCCCCACCTCTCAAAATACGGAGGTTCCCCCTGGATTTCCACCCATGACTTAGAGCAAGCCACAAACTTACAAATCTGCACATCTTTGTAGTGAGGGAGGAATCCAGAGCATTCGGAAAAAAAGGTGCCACGTCGAGGACATAGGTTTAAGGTGAAAAAATTTAATAGGAATCCGAGGGGTAAATTTTTCCACACAAAGGATAGTGGGTACATGGAACAAGCTGCCAGAGAAGGTAGTTGAGGCAGGAATCATCCCAATGTTTAAGAAAGTTAGACATGTACAAGCAGTGGCGTAGCGTGTGGGGTGGGGGGCAGTGGGGCGGTTGCCCCGGGCGCTAAATTTTTAGGGGCACAAAAAAATTGTTGGATAATTTTTTTAAAATAAAATTAAGAGGCACGGGGAGCCGTTGGAGCGAGGAGGGGTTACCTGGAGCTGTAAGTATAAAAACAGCGCGGGCCAGACCGCCGCCCCAGCTCCGAGGCCAGACCGCCGCTGCCGTCCCAGCTCTGATGCTGGGCGGCCGCTGCCGCCGCCCCCGCCCCAGCTCCGTGGCCAGGCCGCCGCCCCAGCTCCGTGGCCAGGTCTCCGCCCCAGCTCCGTGGCCAGGTCGCCGCCCCAGCTCCGTGGCCAGGTCGCCGCCCCAGCTCCGTGGCCAGGTCGCCGCCCCAGCTCCGTGGCCAGGCCGCCGCCGCCGCCTCCGTGGCCCAGGTCACCGCCCCAGCTCCGAGGCCAGGCTGCCGCCGCCCCAACTCCGAGGCCAGGTCGCCGCCCCAGCTCCGAGGTCAGGCCGCCGCTGCTGCTGCTGCCGCCCCAGCTCCGAGGCCAGGCCGCCTCTGTCGCTGCTGCTGCCGCTGTCCCAGCTGCTGCCGCCGTCCCATCTCCGAGGCCAGGCCGCCGCTGTCCCGCTTCAGAGTTCTGGTCGCCGGCTGCCCCGAGAAGGAAGAGACGACAAAAAAAAAGAAGTCTCATCCCCGAGAAGGAAGAGACCAAAAACGTGTTCCTTCCCCTTCCCCCTTCTTCCCCCCCCCGCGCAAAACTTTAAACTGCTCCGGGCACTCAAAATCCACCCTACGCCACTGCTTGTGTTAGCGGCAATTGTTAAGACACGTTAGCGGTGAATCACATTGTGAATAAACCTGATTCAAATCAACCGTCTGTTGTCTTCATCCGCTAAATTGGTGACCCCGATGCGTCTAACTGGAGTTAGTCGGAGAGACCATGCAGGACAATTACCTTCCCGCCGGAGGAAAGAAATACAGTAGGTGGTGTCACACTGAGCAAGTGTTCCAGCAGGATCGAGTGAATTGTTGTCAATTCTTGCTCCCTTTCCACAATACTGGATCACTATCACGGTACGTTCAACTGTGATAAAGAACATGTAACAATATTTGGCAATTCGGCATATGAATATCAGTGATCACATTGGTCTAACACTTCAATCAACAATACTGCTCACCTTACCCCAAGCAATCTCCTGGGGTCTTAAATAGTTTAGCTAGAATACCCAAACAATAGAGATGCAAGAGATTAAAAGATACTGTCATCTGGAACAAAAAATTAACTGAGTGAATCAAGCAGGGTCTTGACAAAAAATGTCCATCATCTTTCTGCCTCGTGGGTGGTGCCTGACCTATTGATATCCTCCAGCAGTAAGTTTTGTAATAAGTTGTGGCATCACTAGTTGTGTAGGCAAACTAAATTTGAATAATCCAATGATGAAATACTTTGATGAGGAAGCATAGATTCGGATGATTAAACAGCTCTCCTGTTCCTGTAATTCTTTGTACACAGTACATCCCATGCAATAAGTAAATAAATTGTGTACGGAGAATAATTAATTGATGGCGAAGAGAGCTGTTTAATCATCCGAATCAATGGTGTCACATTATATGGGTGAAACTGAAGTAGCATAATGAACTTACACTGCAGCTATAAGTAGGAAGAATCGTGTGGAAAAGAAAGTCAAAAAATTGTGACCCGTCAAAAGTTTCTAATAGATTGTATTATGGTGATTTTCATTTTTAAAAAGGTGCATAGGATTGTTGCATTTACTAGTTTTAAGCAAAATAGCCAAGCTTTGGATCAAATCCTTCCACAATAACAAGGCAGAAGAATGCACAGAGAAATGGCTACAAACTAGCATTGAAAACTTTGAAGGTGAAAGGTTGGCAATCTTCTAACAGCAAGCTCTCCATGATGCAAATGGCTCGCAGTCCCTGCAGAAACAACCTCATTTCCAGAGCTCTGCAATTGGCTCCTCTTCTGCTTTCTCGATGATTTTCTCCACGTTGGACATTATCTCCTGATGCAAGACTTCAATACTTTGAGAAGCATCTAACACCTGTTATATGTAAAAAATAATAATGTCACAAATAGTCAAATAGATTAAATGAGAAGCTGTTTCTCACAGCAGGACCGATAAACAGAGGAGACCGTGACCATCAAAGAACCAGACAATTTCTTTAAACAGCGAGCTGTCAAGATCTAGGACGCATTACCTGCAAGGACAGCAGCTGCAGTTCAAACAGACTTCATTGACCAAAACTATATTCAGTAATAAATAAACGCAAATTATATATAACTAAGTGGGAAGACTTGTGCAAAAGAATGTACCAAAATCATAGTGAAAAATGTCAGGAAGCATAAAACCAATCATGCAAAGACCTACTCACTAACATCAAGGGGAATTTGTACTAGTTAGTGCTGGGGGAGTTATCTCACAGATTCGTCAAGAAACTGACTGACACCGTCACACTCCTACATTTCAGCCCAGTCTGCTCCAGTGCCATTCCAGAGTATAGACTGGAGAGCCAGAATTGTGGATGACATCAAGATTGGGGTTGTGAGCTGTGAGGAACCCTGTCAAGGTATACAGCGGGACATAGATCAACTACAGAAATGGGTGGAGAAATGGGAGATAGTTTCATTCGAGCAAGTGTGAGATGTTGCACTTTTGGAGGTCAAATGCAAGGGGAAAATATACAATTAATTGCATAATCCTCAACAAAATGTATGTGCAGAAGGGTCTTGGTGTTTAAGTCCATAACTCTCTGAAAGCAACAAAACAACTATATGGAGTAGTACAGAAGGCAAATGGTATGCCAGGGGATTCAGTATAAGTGTCAGGATGTCATGATGCAGCTTGATAGGACTTGGTTTAGACCGCATTGGGAGTATTGCGTGCAGTGCTAGTCGGCCCATTACAGGAAGCATGTGGAGGATTTGGAAAGAGTGTAGAGGTGGTATACCAGAATGTTGCCTGGATTAGGGGTATTGGTTAAACGGAGAGGTAGGACAGACATGGATGGTTTTCTCTGGAATGCTGGAGGTTGCCGGGAGATAGAAAATAGATGCAGGAGTAGGCCATTCGGTAGTATAGAGATCTGATAGTATATAAAATAATGAGGCATAGACAGTCAGAACCTTTTTCCCCAGTAGAAGGCATAGCTTTAAGACGAAGGGGGCAAAGGAGATGTGCAGCCAACTTTTTAAATATATGCACAGAGGGCGGTGAGTGCCTGCAACGCACTGCTGAGGGTGGTGGTTGAAGCAGGTATGATAGTGGCAGTGCAGGCAGATGAAGTGATGGGCTTGGCATCATATTCAGCACAGGCATTGTGGGCCAAAGGGCCTGTTCTAGTGCTGCATTGTTCGAGTTACAAGGAGAGATTGGATAGGTTGGGACTGTTTTTCCTGGAGCGAAGGAGACTGAGAGTGACCTTATAGAGGTTTATAGATTCATGTGATGTAGATAAGGTGTCCTTTTCAGGGTAGGAGAGTCTAAAACTAGAGGGTTAAGGTGAGATGAGTACAATTTAAAGGGGAATGTGGGATACGTTTTTCCACACAGAGGATATTGACTATGTGGAACAAGCTGCCAAAGAAGGTGGTAGAGGAAAGTGCAATCGCAATGCTTAAAAGACATTTGGACAGGTGCATGGATAGAAAATGTTGAGTGGGATATGTACCAAATACAGATAAATGGGACTTGGTAACAAGGGACAGGCAAATTAATCTTGTCAGCATGGACAATTTGGGCCAAAGAGCCTTTTTTAATGTTGTATGACACTTAGTCACCATTCCTGTAATATTCCTCGGCTGCACATCATTATCATACAGACAGCCGCATTGACGAATATCTGTGAACTAACCGGCATGTAGTGAAACATACATTTAGTACAAGTCTCCTATGAAGGTCCTCAGTGACAACCCTCTAGCCATTCATTAGTGCTCTCAGTCTTCCTTCATAAAGTTCATACCTTCCAGTTTAGACTCTCATCTTTCATCAGTTCTCTAAAACGCTGATACACCTGTTCCTGAAATGAACAGTTTTCATAGCGTTCAATACCAAAACCTCCTCGCTTCATCGCAGCCGAGGGATCAAGGTGCAGGAACAGGATCACATCTGGTTTTGGAATCCCAACATCTGCTTGTTTGCACCAGTCCAAGGTGAAACCCTATTTGAGGGAACAGTTTAAGCAGTAGCAGATAAACATTAAAGTGACAAAAACATCCTTTCTTGACTCTCACACAGAACGTAGAATATATAACAGTACAGCATAGAACCCACCCCCCTTGTGGGTTCAAGGCCCTTCAACCCACAGTGTCTGTGACGAACATGATACCAAGTTAAACAAATCTCCTCTGCCTGCATGTGGTCCACATCCCTCTATTCCCTGCATATCCATGTGCCAATTTAAAAGCCTCAAACACCTTTATCGAATCCGTTTCCATCACTACTTACTGCTCTCTGTAAAAAAAAAAAAATTGCCCTGCTCACCACCTTTTAACTTTCCCTTCTCACACCTTGAAGCTATGCCCTGTAGTTTTTAACATTTTTGTACCCTGGGAAATAGGTCCTGACTATCTACTCTATCTGTGCCTCCCACTTTATAAACTTTATTAGGTCTTTCCTCATCGTCCAACACTCCAGACAAGATAACCCATGTTTGTCTAAACTCTCCTTATAACTAATACCTTCTAACCTGGTCAACATTCTGGTAAACTTCTTCTGAGAGACAAAGTAAACAACACAGGAGACAAGAATTTGAGTTTAGAGTTCTCAGACAGTTGCAAGGCTGGAGGTTAAAGGAAAAAGGCAAGATGTAGCCATCGAAATATCTTGAGAAAAATGATGAGAGTTTTAAATTGCTGGCATTGGCAATTTGGTCAGTACTGAAGGTATCACCCAGTTCTAGCTGCCTTTTACTGGAAATGGTCTTTCTAATTCATCTCATAGACTCCCAGGAAAATAAAGAATAAATGCTAATACTGCCATTATCAATACTAATAGAAAGAGAATCCAAGCCAGACCAGGATTCACATGGAACACTAAATGATCTAAATTAAGGAATTGTTAATTCTCCAATCTCCTGTTCTGAAGGATACACACACGCCACAGATACTATGTACTTCCAATTCAAAAACAATTAGGCCGTCAACTTTAAACATGAATGACCAATCACATTGGCATTGTAGACATCAGTAAAAGGCAGATATTCTATATCTAAAAATGTAGGTATTTAATTAATTCATTATTCACTTGGATTACAGTTCAAAATATTATTTTCCCCAGTTCTATTATACGTACTGATTTTGCACTTGTGAATGCAACTCCAGAAAATGCATATCTATCCACAATGACAGTGATCCCTTTCTGTAACCTCTCTTGGATCACTGGCCTGGAAAATGGAAAGAGAGGAAAAAAATGACAATGTTGCAAGCACATATCTAAGACACAAAGTCTCACATCAAAGACCTGAAGTTTAGCAGCAACATTCTAATGTTTTACCCGCCCCACAATTTGAAGCTCCATCTCCTTTTTAGTTTAAAACAGGAGAACAGCTAGATATTGCCCTCAGAAAGTGCTGGCAAGCCTTCTTGATGAACCGCAACAGACCATGCAGAAAAGGTACTATCATACAGTGGCTTAGGGTGGGTTTTGAGCGCCTGGGGCAGTTTAAAATATTGCGCCTCCTCATTAGCGGCTAGCCATAGCCCATGAGCTGTTATAAATCCAAGTTTTGTATTTATTTTCTCAACCTAACAAAAAGATGGCGGCGCTGCCTTAGCAGCTGCGGCTCGCCTGCAGTCTGTCTGTTTTTTTCTTCTTTTTTTTGTGTTGTTCTTTTGTCCTGTTTGGTTGATTTTTGGTTCATTATGGGGGGGGGGGGTCTCTTTTTTTTTTGGTCTCTTCCTTTGGGGGATGCGACTTCTTTTGTCGTATCCCCCGTCTGCGCCTGCGCCGAGGCCTAATGGCGGAGCTGGCGGCCTCGGAGCTGGGGCAGCGGCGACCAGAACTCGGAGCTGGGCAACGCCAGCGGAGGCTTTGACAGCGGCAGCGGCGACCTGGCCTCGGAGCTGGGACAGCGGCGACCAGAACTCGGAGCTGGGGCACGTTCCGGTGGCAGCGGCCACTCGACCCGACCGCTGGCCCAGCGGGCGACAGCGGCGGCTGGGACAGCGGCGGCGGCCTCGGCGCAGAGATCGCTGGTTGGTTAAAATTGTTGGATACATTTTTAGGGGCGCAAAAAATTTGTTGGATAAAAAAAAATTATAAAATGGCAAAAGAATTTACATTTTATTACAATAATTCAGGGGAAGGCTGCCAAAGAGGTGCAGCGTGCCTTTAGAACAATTTATTTTGCCATTTTATAATTTGTTTTTATCCAACAATATTTTTGCGCCCCTAAAGATTTAGCGCCCGGGGCAACCGCCCCTCTTCCCCCACGCTACTGCTCTCATAACACTGAAGAAAGAAATCTTCAGCATTGTCATATGACTGAATAGTGACAAATTTACTGTTTAGTGTGATACATGCCTCAGAAGCTGATGTTGTGCCCGGGTACCAAATGCAAATGTAGGGAGTGCTTCACGGGTTCAAAATTGGACTCGCTCGAGAGTCCCATGTACACTGCATGAATTAGCATAAATGATTTCATGGCCTATAGCACTACTGCATGGTCATCGTTATAGATACTATTGACTTTATATTCCAGATTTAGTTAATTGACTAAATTTAAGCGATGATTAGTACACTATGCTAACACAAGTTAACACGACTTAAACTTATCCCAATTACATGTTAGGTTCACAAGAAAGTCCAAAAGGAATAGGAGGTATCAAAAACAGATTATAAAATGTTATTTGCCAGTTTCCTCCACACTCCTTCAGAAAGGAATCGTCCACCTCATTTCCACATGTACATTAAATAAAACACCTTACACCTGTTCCCATCTGTTAGCCGCAAAGAGTAAGTGCACAGCGTTATCATTCAGGTTCTGTTTCTTCTCCAGGTACAAGCTAATCAGTTTCCCAATTTCAGTTCCTCTGTCTGAAACCAAATGAGACACAAATCAGGATCTCCCACTGTCATGAATGATCCTGGCAAACAGCTTGCATTTATAGAATTATATAGCAAGAAACCAAGCACTTCACCTCAACTTGTCCAATGGCTGGGCTGGCCCCATTTCCCTACATTTGGCCCATATCCCTCCATAGCTTTCCTATCCATATATTTGCCCGGATGACTCTTGAAAGTTGTAATTGTATTCGCTTCTATAGCTTCCAATGGCAGCTCGTTCCAAATATATACTGAGTGAAAAGGTTTGCCCCGAGCTTCCTCTTGAGCCTCTTCCCTCTCACCTTAAGCTGATGCCCTCTGCTTTTAGAATCCGTTACCCTGAGAAAAAGACTGACCGTTCACTTTATCCATGCTCCTCGTGATTTTCCATACTTAAATAAGGTTACTCCATAAACTCCTATGATAAATAAGAGTCCCAGCCTATCCAACCTCTTCCTATAACTTAAGCCCACAAGTCCACGTAAAAATTCTGGAGAATCTATTCTGGTGAACCTTCCTAGAGAAAAGTGATCAGAATTCCAAGTGTGGTGGCACCAACGACTTGTACAGCGGTGTCAGATGTCCCAACTTTTTTATTCCATACCCTTCACAATGAACGCATGTACAGCATATGCCTTCTTCATTACCTTTTCAACCTGAATCGCCACTTTCAGGGAGCCACGTACATATGCTCTCACATATTTCTGTTCCACAACACTCTCCAGGGCTCTACCATTTACTGTGCAAGTCCTCCCGCGTTTAAGTGTAACACCTTACACTTGTCAATGTTACATTCCATTTGACAATAGACAATAGGTGCAGGAGTAGGCCGTTCGGCCATTCAAGCCAGCGCCACCATTCAATGGCTGATCATCCACAATCAGTACCCCATTCCTGCCTTCTTCCCATATCCCCTGACTCTGCTATCTTCAAGAGTCTTATATAGCTCTCGCTTGAAAGTATCCAGAGAACCGGCCTCCACCGCCCTGAGGCAGAGAATTCCACAGACTCACAAGTGTGTGAAAAGGTGTTTCCTCATCTCTGTTCTAAATAACTTATCCCTTATTCTTAAACTGTGACCCCTGGTTCTGGACTCCCCCAACATCGGGAACATGTTTCCTGCTCTTACATAGTCCAACTTATCAACTGATCTAGATCCAGTTCTAAATGTATATATCCTTTCTCACTGTCCACTATCCCACCAATTTGGGGGTCACCTGCAAATTTACTAACATTGTCATCCAGATTAATCACATAGATAACATACGTCAGTGGACCCAGCATCGATTCCTGCAACACACCACTGGTCACATGCCTCCAATCAGAAAGCAATCCTCCATAACCACCTCTCCACTCCTTCCTCCAAGCCAATTTTGAATCCAATTGGCTTGCTCACCTTAGAGTCCATGTAATCTAACCTTTCAGACTAGCACACCATGTTGGACCTAGTCAACGGCATGCTAAAGTTCATATAGACAATGTCCATTTTCCTTCCTTCATCAATCATCTTGGTGACCTGTAAGATTTAGGAGACAACTTCTCATACACAAAGCCTTGCTGTCCATTCCAAATCAGTCCCTGCCTCACCAAATGTTGGTAGATCATGTCGCTCAGAATCTCATCCAACAACTTTCTCACTTCTGACATCAGGCCCACCATCCTATATTTCTCTGGTTTGTCCTTACTGCCATTCTTAAATAATGACACGCCATTAGCCATCCTCCAGTCTTCCAGAACTTCACCTGTGGCCAAAGATAATGTAAAAATCTCTGCAAGGGAAGCAATTTCTTCCCTTGCTTCCCACAAGGTGCAGGAATGCACGGTCAGACTCTGGGGATTTATTCACCTTGTGCTTTAAAACCAATAACACCTCCTCTTTTGTAATTTGTACATGTTCTAATACATCATCATTTATATATCTCAATTTCTTAATCTTCTCAGTAAAAAATGCTGTGAGGAAACAACTATAGATGCTGGTTTACACCAAAGATAGACACAAAAAGCTGGAGTAACTCAGCAGGTCAAAGAGCATTCCAGAAAAGGAATAGTTGATGTTTCGGGTCGAGACTGTGGACTTTGTTTTGCTTGCACTATGGATTTTGGTTTTGCATTATTAAAGTTTAGTTACCTATTATTGTTATTATATATTATAGACAATAGACGATAGGTGCAGGAGTAGGCCATTCGGCCCTTCGAGCCAGCACCGCCATTCACTGTGATCACCCACATTCAGTATCCCGTTCCTGCCTTCTCACCATATCCTCTGACTCAGCTATCTTTAAGAGCTCTATCTAACTCTCTCTTGAAAGCATCCAGAGAATTGGCCTCCACTGCCTTCTGAGGCAGCGAATTCCACAGATTCACAACTCTCTGGGTTTCAAGGTTTTTCCTCATCTCGGTTCTAAATGACCTACCCTTTATTCTTAAACTGTGGCCCCATGTTCTGGACTCCCCGAACATCGGGTACACGTTCCCTGCCTCCTGCGTGTCCAATCCCTTAATAATCTTATATGCTTCAATAAGATACCCTCTCATCCATCTAAATTGTATTATTGTAGATTAATTGAGTGTTATTAATGGGTCGGTTAAACTGCACATTGTTTCTGCAGATCTGCCTCTATAGAAACATAGAAATTAGGTGCAGGAGTAGGCCATTCGTCCCTTCGAGCCTGCACCGCCATTCAATATGATCATGGCTGATCATCCAACTCAGTATCCCGTACCTGCCTTCTCTCCATACCCCCTGATCCCCTTAGCCACGAGGGCCACATCTAACTCCCTCTTAAATATAGCCAATGAACTGGCCTCAACTACCCTCTGTGGCAGAGAGTTCCAGAGATTCACCACTCTCTGTGTGAAAAAAGTTCTTCTCATCTCGGTTTTAAAGGATTTCCCCCTTATCCTTAAGCTGTGACCCCTTGTCCTGGACTTCCCTAACATCGGGGCAAATGGGAGAGCTCCAGGCATCCTGGGTGAGGCTGGCGAGGGCACAACAGTTAAGATGCGACCACTTACGCGGGAAGCACATCAGCTCAACGGGCCGCCCCTGTTGCCGCAGGGCCTCATGTAACCGCTTGCATTGGGTGCTCTTACCCACCCGGTCCACACCTTCCAGCACGATCAGCGCACCCCGCTTGGATGCCATTAGCAGGAGACAGCTCTCTGCACCGGTTGGCAGGAAAGACGAGTTCAAACGGTGGTGGGCGTGTTAGTGCGTCACTTGTGCTCAAAGGTCCTATGGGGTCCTATGGGATATTTGCTTGTGCTTGCCTGCCGCCGTGCGCAATGGCGTCAAAGCGAGCGCTTGGCCGTTACCAAATATATTAGAGGGGCAGCGCACTGTGTGTGAGTCGATTCGGTTGCTCATGAAAGCAGTGCAATGAAATTAAACCATTGCCATCTCACGATAGAAGTCAATATTAATGTAAGATCAACGAATCACACAAGTCTGAGTAAATCTGTGAGAAATGTAATGACCGTAAGAGTGAAAATTACAGCCCAAAGTGTGACCAGGTAGTGTATCCGGCTGCATGTGGTCCACACCTTTGGTCCACATCCCTCTATTCCCTGCATATCCATGTGCCAATTTAAAAGCCTCAAACACCTTTATCGAATCCGTTTCCATCACTACTTACTGCTCTCTGTAAAAAAAAAAATTGCCCTGCTCACCACCTTTTAACTTTCCCTTCTCACACCTTGAAGCTATGCCCCGTAGTTTTTAACATTTTTGTACCCTGGGAAATAGGTCCTGACTATCTACTCTATCTGTGCCTCCCACTTTATAAACTTTATTAGGTCTTCCCTCATCGTCCAACAATCCAGACAAGATAACCCATGTTTGTCTAAACTCTCCTTATAACTAATACCTTCTAACCTGGTCAACATTCTGGTAAACTTCTTCTGAGAGACAAAGTAAACAACACAGGAGACAAGAATTTGAGTTCAGAGTTCTCAGACAGTTGCAAGGCTGGAGGTTAAAGGAGAAAGGCAAGATGTAGCCATCGAAATATCTTGAGAAAAATGATGAGAGTTTTAAATTGCTGGCATTGGCAATTTGGTCAGTACTGAAGGTATCACCCAGTTCTAGCTGCCTTTTACTGGAAATGGTCTTTCTAATTCATCTCATAGACTCCCAGGAAAATAAAGAATAAATGCTAATACTGCCATTATCAATACTAATAGAAAGAGAATCCAAGCCAGACCAGGATTCACATGGAACACTAAATGATCTAAATTAAGGAATTGTTAATTCTCCAATCTCCTGTTCTGAAGGATACACACACGCCACAGATACTATGTACTTCCAATTCAAAAACAATTAGGCCGTCAACTTTAAACATGAATGACCAATCACATTGGCATTGTAGACATCAGTAAAAGGCAGATATTCTATATCTAAAAATGTAGGTATTTAATTAATTCGTTATTCACTTGGATTACAGTTCAAAATATTATTTTCCCCAGTTCTATTATATGTACTGATTTTGCACTTGTGAATGCAAGTCCAGAAAATGCATATCTATCCACAATGACAGTGATCCCTTTCTGTAACCTCTCTTGGATCACTGGCCTGGAAAATGGAAAGAGAGGAAAAAAATGACAATGTTGCAAGCACATATCTAAGACACAAAGTCTCACATCAAAGACCTGAAGTTTAGCAGCAACATTCTAAGTCAATATCAATGTAAGATCAACAAATCACACAAGTCTGAGTAAATCTGTGAGAAATGTAATGACCGTAAGAGTGAAAATTACAGCCCAAAGTATGACCAGGTAGTGTATCCGGCTGGATTGTATAACTGGCCATCACTGTCAGCGTCATCCTCCGCATTTCAGCCTTGGATTAGCAGAGTCCTTTCCCTTAAACAAAGGAAGGGATATCACCAGGGGCCATTAGGCTTTTCTTTAAAGATTGTGTAAAGATAGATGTGAACACTACGGAGTATAATACTATTGAATGTATCGACACTGAGAATGTGCGTGGAGTTTTTTATTCTGAAGTGTTTATTTTTGTGAAAAAATCTGCTTCAATCCAACAATCGGCCCAAGAGGGAACCCCCTCGCCTGAGGTCATCTACCTGGCCATGATTTGTCTGGTCCCCTCTTTTCTCCCAGTACTTTTATTTGCAATCAGTCTGAAGAAGGATCCCGACCCAAAATGTAATCTAGGCCTTTTCTAGATATGTTGCCTGACCCGCTGACTTACACCAGCATCTATCTTTTTTATTGAGTGTGTAGCCAAGGCCATGCAGAAACAGGAATCTTTGGAACCGCATTGGTCGAAAGATGCAGGAAGGACCTTGGTCATCGGATGTGTGATGCTATTGATGTTGTTCTGTAAGGCACGATCGTGCTCAAAATCTTGCTTCTGCACTGCAGCAGATGCCCGAGCCATTTCCATATCACCTTGAAATCCAAAATGGCTCATGCCTGCAGAAACACAATGCACAAATCTCCAGAGAAAAGGGGGTGAAATGTGTCTAACATGGCCCACACCCCATGACACTTTTGTCTATAGCAGCATCAAGCTCAGCGTTGACACTCCCTCTGTTATCGGTGCTACAAATGGGTTTTGTCTTGTTGCCATGTCCATTCAGCTGGACACTGCTGTATCTCCTGTCACTTGAAGAAATGTTTGTACAAAATACTTTTAACCACAAATCAATCAGATATTGGTCAGAATGCTTTGCCAATGAGGCCTGTAGAAGGCAAAAAGAGGTGGAGATGGGAAGATGTGATTAGTGGTATTCCAAAGACTTCCATGTTTCAAAGACTTGCACGATTGTAGGTGAATTCTGTAAATTGACCACAATGTGTAGGATAGAACTAGTGTGCAGATAATCATTGGTTGGCGCGGACTCGGTTGGCTGAAGGGTCTGTTTGCATGCTGTATCTCTAACCTAACAACCGGAGGCTGGTGGGATGAAAGGTGAGGACCAAGGGAACTCTGTCGTTGTTGCATCAGTGGGACGAGGGAGCAAGGGCAGAACTCCAGCACACCAAAAAGATGCAGGTGAAGGATCCATCTGAGAGCCGGAGGGAAACCACATTAATTAAAGAATGAGGACAAAGAAGCACCGAGAAAGTATCTCATGACCCTCCACCACTCCTCAGACAACAATCTCCTAGCCACAATTAGCACTGCCTGTGCCTCGACACTTGATGTTACAAACAAAAAAGTTTCTTGCTGACATAGATGAAGTGCTAACCTAAACTCCAAAAAAGGAAAAGATTATCCCTCTTACAGATTTGTGCGATGGCTAGCCAGGATATGAACGTGTCAGGTGCACTACTTAGAATAATGAGTTGACGAGGCTAGTAGCTTATACTTTTCATGCGACAATAAAATCAAGTCTGTCATCATGTTGAATTTCAGAATAGGTTCACAGATTCTGGGATTCAAAGCACATTTTTCATATTTCAACTGTATTCTTCTGGATGCAATTTCTAATTAATATAGTTTAGGTGAGACAGTCTATGATGGATCACTTTCGGCAGGCCTCTTCCCATGCTGGGTAACCAGAGGAGGCTTTAAAAAGTACTTCATAGTTATGATCCCACCTTTCATGTCACTCTCCAGTTCCGTTCCAAATGTAGGATGACCATGACTCGAGACTCTCACTTCATGCCCAGAGCCTCCGAAACAGCCACTTCCTGCCAGAGACCATGGCTTCCTAAGTCCACAGGCCGAACTGGGCGGAGATTCATCACTGGCGACCCTGGCAAGGATCCCAGGGCTCCGCGATGTTCTACGGTCAACGCCGCCTGCGGTGGAATCCAGTGCTGTGCAGCCGCTGCTGAAGCTAGCTAACGTGGAGGGAGAGAGGCTCAGCCCACGTAATTGACGCTTGCTCTCCCTCCACTGGGCTCAAGACATGCCCCCATGTGAGGCAGATGTGATCGCTGCCTCCCCTGGTGCCGTTTCATTGCAGTTTTATGACGAGACCAGCGAGCATAAATTTAATATATTTATATGTGAAATAAGTTACCTGGAAGGTGAGGACATGTAATGAAGGGGTTTACAAACATTAAATTGGTGACATACAGATAGTAACAGGCACATGCTTATTGCCCGCGCTCCATCCAGTTTCAGAGGGTTGCGCAATCAGAGGGGAGGCTCAGCTCGTCGCTGCCTCACCTCTCATCTCTCCCTGTGTTTGGTGATTTTGACTAAACAAATTGATTAGATTCATATAGAAATGACATTTATAACAGATCAGTGGAAAAATATTTATATTTATTTAATTTTATTATTATTTTTCTTTACTTTTCTTAACAGCTATTTTCATTGGAAGTATGACAGGTGATGCTCTGCCTCCCCTGACCGCACGTCCCTGGTCGTCGGGTTGCAGGTCGGGCGGGGGTATGCTGCGCGGAGCGGCGGGGCAGAGGTCTGACAACGGGATCATACGACCGCCACACACGTGCACGATAAGGGACGCAGGAAATTAGCCCCTAAGATCGGCTATGCAACGTTAGCGATGCCAAACTTCCACCTGTACGGGTGGGAGTCGAAAGTGAGATCAAGGGTCCGAGTACTGTACGTTCAAATGTCATTCCCGTTCATGGCCGAGAGGACAGGGCCCATCTTACCAGCACAGGTATCGCGGCTGGTCGGGGGAAAGATGCTGTCGATGGAACCGGAGTCCACGAGGAAACAGCGGCCAGTGTGGTGGTCATGGACGTAGAGGCGTTCGTTCAGGCCGATCGCAGTCGCCTCTACAGATGACCGGCCGAGGCATTTCCCCGAAACGTGCAGGGATTTTGGCAGCGTCGAGCCTCCGCATCGAAACGGAGGTGATAGTAGCACCAGTGGTGTCTACTACGGGTCTCAGGACGTTGCGGCGGCTCCTCAGAAGGGCCCTCCTCCTGTAGCAGGCCCTCCTCCTGTGGCCACCGTGGCAGTAGTCGAGCCGGTGCAGCCGGGCGGCTGATGGCGCAGACCTCCTGGTGACTTGTCATCCACAGTTCGTCAGACCTCTCCGCGAGTTGTTGAGGATCGTTGAAGTCGGCGCCAGTGAGCATCAGGCGGATATCATCAGGCACCTGTTCGAGGAAGGCCTGCTCGAAAAGCAGGCAGCGACGGTGCCGATCCATCAAAGCCAGCATCCGACCCTCAGGGCGGAGGGTCTTCGATCGCCCATACCGTCCATGTGAAGGATCATTGCGGCACGGTCATGATGACTGAGCCCAAACGTGTGCAGTAACACGGCCTTGAGGCCATAGAGAACATTTATGTAGTAAAAGCTGTAGTAAAAGACCTGCACACTGCACTGTTGGGAAGGCCTGCCATAGAACGGCTTCAGCTTGTGTGCAGGGTTAATGGCATCACCGTGGAATCAGTGAAACAACAATATCCGAAGCTGTGTAGCGGCTTGGGTCTGTTCGGAGGCCATACTCAATTAAATTGAAGCCAGAGGCTGTGCCCTTCTCTCTCCACACGACACGCAGAGTCCATCTGCCGCTTATGGGAAAAGTGAAGAAGGAGATAGACCGTATGGAGAAGATGGGCGTAATCACCAAGATTGAGGAGCCGACTGATTGGTGTGCCGGGATGGTGGTGGTGCCGAAGAAAACAGGTGATGTTCGCATTTGTGTGGACTTCACAATGATGAATGGATCAGTATGCAGAGAAAAGTTTATCCTGCCTTCTGTCGAGCACACTCTGGGCATGCTAGCTGGCGCAACAGTATTCAGCAAATTAGATGCCAACATGGGCTTTTGGCAAATACCATTGACAAAAGAGTCTGCCAAATACACCACCTTCATCACGCCTTTTGGGCGCTACTATTTTAACCGTCTACCCTTTGGCATAGCATCAGCCCCCGAGCACTTTCAAAGGATGATGATGACAGAAGTGACCGGTAGCCTGGAGGGGGTACTGTGTCACATGGATGACATCCTGGTCTGGGGACAGACGCAGGAGGAGCATGATGTGCGGCTACATGCGGTGCTAGAGAAGGCACATAAGGCCGGCATTACGCTCAACATGGACAAATGTGAGCTCACACGCCACACAGTCAGATTCCTGGGTCATGTGATTTCAGCAGATGGAGTGAAGCCAGATCCAGAGAAGACGAGCGCAGTACAAGAGATGGATGCACCCAAAAATGTCAGCGAACTCAGGAGTTTTCTGGGCATGGTCAATCAGCTTGGCCGCTTCTTGCCTAACCTGGCTGAAAAAGACAAAGTGCTACGAGACCTGCTGTCCAAGAAGAACCACTGGTACTGGGGGACAGAGCAGCAGGCCGCCTTTGATCAGTTAAAAACAGAGCTGTCATCCACACCAGTGCTCACATTATACAACCCAAACAGTGCTCTAAAGATCTCTGCTGATGCCTCTTCCTTTGGCCTGGGGGCAGTCCTGCTGCAGAAAAGCGATGCCATGTGGTCACCTGTGGCATATGCGTCCAGGTCAATGACACCAACAGAGCAGCGTTATGCTCAAGTAGAGAAGGAGGCATTGGCTGCGACGTGGGCATGTGAAAGGTTCAGCTGTTTCATCCTGGGAAGACCATTCGAGCTGGAAACTGACCACAAGCCGTTGGTGAGTCTGCTGGGAGGGAAAGCTTTGGATGACCTCCCACCAACAGTCCAAAGATTTAGGATGAGACTCATGAGGTACAACTATACAGTCAATCATGTCCCTGGCAAAAGCCTGGGGACAGCCAACACCTTATCGCGTGCTCCTCTGAGAGCCGCAAGAACACACACAGACACAAGCCTATTAGAGGACACCAACATCTACGTAGACTCTGTCATCAGCAACATTCCTGTCAGTGGAGATTATCTGAGCAGCCTACGTGAGCACCTGCAGGCAGACAGCTGAATGACATGGTGCTGAAATGTAGAACCTGCATCCAAGAGAGAAGGAATGTCAAAGAGCCGCTGATGCCAACGGAGATGCCAGACAGGCCTTGGCAAACCTTGGGAGCTGACCTATTCACGCTGAAAGACAAGACTTATCTACTAGTAGTAGATTATTTCTCAAGGTATGTGGAAGTTGCGCTGCTGTCACCCACAAGGTCCACAGATGTGGTGGTACACCTGAAATCCATGTTTTCTCGTCATGGAATTGGTGAAGTTCTTAAAAGTGACAATGGGCCCCAGTTCTCAGGTAGCCACTTTAAAGCCTTTGGAGCCACTAGTACCTGGGGAGGATGTGTGGATCACCGATGCACGAGTCCAGGGCAAAGTGCTATCTACACACAATACCCCTCGCTCTTATATCGTCCAGGTGCCTCAGGGCACACTGAGGAGGAACGGCAGCACTTGGTGCCGCTGCAGACCAACAGTGGGGTAGTCGACGCTGATGAGCCACCGGTGGGAGAAGATTCAGCTCCACCAGAGCCAGCTCCACCAGTGACAACATCACCCAGCAGAGAGGGCCCCACCACAGAGACTGTGCGGACCAGGTGTGGGAGAGAGGTTAGAAAGCCGAAGAGACTTGATTTGTGATTTATTGATCTGTTTTCTACAATAAAGAAAAAGAGAGTGAAATGTCATGTGAAATTGTTCTGTAAACCTGGTACATTTACCTGAAACCTGAGAGTTTAAGTTTTGAAGAACACAGCCTGCTAAAGTAATAGTTCACAGTATGGTAACGCGGAAGTTATTTTATTTCTATTTTGCATGCTTGAATCAGGGACAGGTCTTCCAGCAAAAGGGCAGAATAAACCCCTTAAGACCTGCAGAGACAAAGGTAGTCCACCCTTTGTTCTCAAAGAAAGGGAGATGTGGTATTATGGGAATAATAGTGTAAGGAATGCGGTGGCCGGAGGTGATGTGGGAACCCGGGGGGGTGGCAGTTAGGGAGTGGGGGGGGGGGGGGGGGGGGGGGGGGGGGGGGGGGGGGGGGGGGGGGGGGGGGGGGGGGGGGGGGGGGGGGGGGGGGGGGGGGGAAAGGGGAGGGGAAGGAACACGTTTTTGGTCTCTTCCATCGGGGGATGCGACTTCTTTTGTCGTATCCCCCGTCTCCGCCTGCGCCGAGGCCTAATGGCGGAGCTGGCGGCCTCGGAGCTGGCAGACAGCGGCGACCAGAACTCGGAGCAGGGACGGCGGCAGCGGCGGCCTGGCCTCGGAGCTGGGACGGCGGCGACCTGGCCTCGGAGCGGGGACAGCGACAGCGGCGGCCTGGCCACGGAGCTGGGGCGGCGGCAGCGGCCGCCCGGCATCAGAGCTGGGACGGCGGCTGGGATGGCGGCGGCAGCGGCTGGGGTGGCCTGGCCACGAAGCTGGGACGGCGGCAGCCTGGCCTCGGAGCGGGGACAACGACAGCGGCGGCCTGGCCCGCGCTGTTTTTATACTTACAGCTCCAGGTAACCCCTCCTCGCTCCAATGGCTCCCCGGGCCTCTTAATTTTATTAAAAAAAATTATCCAAATTTAAAAAAAATAATTTAACAATTATCCCCTAAAAATTTAACGCCCGGGGCAACCGCCCCACTGGCCCCCCCACGCTACGCCACTGAACACAACGAACCACAACGGTGGTCTCACAACGACTGAAGCAAAGATCCTATAGCAGAGCAAGATAGGCTACTCCTGCTAAATGCAATGGGCTGACGTGTAGCAAAGATCCTATAGCAGAGCAAGATAGGCTACTCCTGCTAAATGCAATGGACTGACGTGTAGTACGCTATGGAGGGGATCAGATTCAGTCTGAAGAAGGGTTTCGGCCGGAAACGTTGCCTATTTCCTTCGCTCCATAGATGCTGCTGCACCCGCTGAGTTTCTCCAGCTTTTTTTTGTGTAACCTTCGATTCTCCAGCTTTTTTTTGTGTAACCCTTCGATTCTCCAGCTTTTTTTTGTGTAACCTTCGATTCTCCAGCATCTGCAGTTCCCTCTTAAACATTTGTTTATGCCTCCCGCTGTGCACCAAAGATCGCTCCTCTATAATCTTTGCTGTGCACTACGCTCTATCGTCTGGTGTCATCGGTGTTGTAGGGAACAGTGTTTGATTTAGCGCATCCATCACATCACATATTTTAGTTAATTTTATTGTCAATGTTTTTCCCCTGTTCCCCCATTTCCCTCCCATCTTTCCTCCCCAGCCGCCACCTTTGCGTAGTTTCCCTTGCATTGTATAGTGCAAGTTTCCCTTCTATTGCTTTAACACACACTGTGCACAAAATTAAATTTAACATATATATATATTTATATGAATGTGTGTGCCTGTGTGTGAGAGGAAAGTTAAGGGTCTGTCCCACCAACATGCGATTGCATGCGTCTAGCTCCTCTATAATCTTTGCTGAAAACCGCGCGAAAACACGACACCTCCCAGAGTCACGTGCGCGCGGATTCCGACCGCAGGGTTCGATACTTGCGAGCACCAGCAGGTGCCGCTACACTGTGCTGAAATCTCTCCAGTATTGTAAAAATGCACTAGAGTATACAAATACAAGCTGTTTAAAATGCTCTGGTTTTTGTGCATATTTTCAGCATCAGCAGTATTTAATGCCTGTGCCAAATCTTTTGCTACTATTGGAGGCAGCGAACGATTTACACGCAAAGGAACTCAGTCTCCCTTATTAAATTTCACACAATAAAGGGCTGCGAGTTCCAGAGGCTGCGAGCTTGGCCAGCCATCTCCACCAAAGATCATATAGCGGAGCGCTCCTCTATAATCTTTGATCTCCACTGAGGTGCAATGAAGGAGGATAATGTTCCACAATCCCAAGGGACTCATAACTCTCAACTCAATTATTTTGAAGGCCGTTCCAACTGCTCTCAAACCAAAACTTAACATTTAATTTGAAATTAAGTTAATTAAACAAGTAAAGGGGGGGGGGGGGGCCGAGGCGAGGATGATTAAGGAGAGTGGTGGCTGGATGGTCATTCTTTCCTCTCCGCCATGCTACGCGACAGTTTAATCGAACTGTTTAAGAAGGAACTGCAGATGCTGGAAAATCGAAGGTAGACAAAAGTGCTGGAGAAACTCAGCGGGTGCGGCAGCATCTATGGAGCGAAGGAAAATAGGCAACGTTTCTGGCCGAAATCCTTCTTCAGTTTAATCGAACTCATCGCTTGGCTCCCGATTCTGAAGAAGAGTCCCGATCCGAAACATTTTTTTAAATTTCAAAATAGACTTTATTCAAATTAAAAAAAAAAAAATACAATACGTGAACCGTGCGAAAAAATTCATCCGACATTTTCGGAGGCCCTACACCTTGTTCAATACAGTCTATACATTTCTCAAGTCTGTCCCCCACCCGTGCCACTCATGTGGCCCCCCCATGGCGTGGGATACCATCACCTACCAGTTCTCCAGGGATGCTGACTGGCCCGCTGAGTTACTACAGCGCTTGGTATTTATTTCCCCCCTCACTTGCTGGGCCCGTCCTGTAATTTTGCGCGGTTGCCATCACAACGCACCGCCTGTTGGCGGCCGACGCGCATGCTCGGTGCTGCGCACGCCGGGAGGGCTGAGAGGATGACAAGATGGCGACAGCGATGTACCTGGAACATTACCTGGACAGTGAGTACCTCGGGCTGCTGACCTGGCGCTGGACCACAGACAGCCGCTGCACCTGTTAAAGCGAACGGTTCGCTTTATTCCCCGGGTAATGGGCCCAGGCGTGCTTCCGTTTGCAGTCGGCGTTACTCGAGCCCGAGGGGGTGGGGGGAGGTGATAACTGGAGGCCCACGTCTGAGTGATCGTGCCGAGCACAATCACGTAGGGCCAAGCTTCTCGATTATCATTGACAACATAAACAATGCTTTTCGTGCCGCACCAGGGAGTTTTCCTTCAGTTTATAGATGGTTTGAGAGTTTCCGGCCATCCGCGGCCAACATTGCGCATGCGTGGAGGCTTCTCCTTCCGCACCCTGGAGGCTAAAAGTATAAACAAACGAGTCTGCAACAGGCAGGCAGCTCAAGGCCCGGGGGGAGGGGTAAGAAGAAATAATGAAGCAGCCAGTGCCTGCATGTAAGAGTCCTGACACTCTTCAAGTTTGGGCTGATAACTCGTGCATGACGTTCAGGATGCACAGGAGGCAATTAAGCCCCAGCAGTTGATTCTTAAACTATACGCGTTGACGTTCCGCAGTTGCTGTTATAGGATCATCAGTGACTAGAAACGTGCCTAGAGTAGCCACGTAGATGGCGTGGTTACAAGAGAAGGCTAAAGGCTGGGTACTCGGCGATTACACCTAAAACCTTTCCAACATCTATAAGGTACAACCTGGAGGTTAACAGAGTGCTTTCAGCCCCGCACGATCCAAGACAAAAACAATCTGCCATTTTCAGACTGGTATCTAATTCACCATCTAAACATTCTGTCCCTACATCAATTACTCATCTTGGCTTGACGATACCCTGTCCTGTAAATCTTTTTTTTTTATTGGTAGCTGTGCAAGCAGGAAAATACTAGGCAATAATCTGCAATAGGCAAGGTGTTACTGGACTTTAATCAGTAACAATCTGGACAGGTTGCTAAAAATTATCAGTGCATGGGTAAGTGATCTGGTTCATTTTGGGCAGGAGTTACTGACTGGTGGTCAACAATGAAAATCAGATGCAAGTGATCTGCTTAACAAACAGACCATTTGCCCCCTCTAGCCTTTCAATTTGATCAATGCTGATCCAACACCACCATTTATCTATGCGTCCCTCAAAGTACCAGAAATCTACCAATCTATTCTCAATGTAATGAGTGATTAAGCCGGGAATGTGTTGGATAGACAACTTCAAAGATTCATCACTTTTTTGAGTTAACACATTTTTCGTTTCCATTATGGCATACAATTCAATATGATTCCATTACTAGTCACATCTTTCAATCCCCACCCTTTCCTACTTCCTGTAGAGACACTCCGCATTTTCTTGCTTCACCTTTCCCTTCCAACCCAAACCTCCCAAGTACTTTCTCTTGCAACTGTAAGAGATGTAACACCTGTCCCTTTACCTGCTCCCTCATATCCATCCAGATACCCCAGTAGCCCTTCCGGATGAGACAGATTCACAGCATTCGGTGCTCCCAATGTGGCCTCCTTTACATCAGCAAGACCAAGGCAACTATTTCACTGAACACGTGCTCATTCCGTCTCGGCTTGCTGGGCCTCACTGTTGCTAACCATTTTAATTCCTCATCTCATTCCCATGCTGATCTTTCTGTCTAGATGGAAAAAGGGGTTGGGGTTGCTACCTGGAATTAGAGAATTCAATGTTCATGCCATTGGGTTGTATGTTAATAATGGAGAACTCAGTGGGACAGGCAGCATCTCTGGAGAGAAGGAATGGACTTCTTCAGACTGATGCCAGGGGAGTGGGCGGTACAGAGAAAAAAATGTAGTCGGAGACACTACGACTGGTGGGAGAACTGGGAAGGAGGAGGCGATGGAGTAGAGGGAAAGCAAGGGCCACTTGAAGTTAGAGAAGTCAATGTTCATACCGCTGGGTTGTAAGCTACCCAAGCGAAATATGAGGTGCTGTTCCTTCAATTTGTGCTGGGCCTCACTCTGTCAATGGAGGAGGCCCAGGATAGAAAGGTCAGATTTGGAATGGGAGGGGCAGTTAAAGTCCTGAGCAACTGGTAGATCAGCTAGGTTTAGGCGGACTGAGCGGAGTGGGTCAGCAAAACAATCGCTGAGCCAGCGCTTGGTCTCGCCGATATACAGGAGTCGATACTTGGAACAGCTGAATGAGTAGATGAGGTTGGAGGAGGTGCATGTATTAACTCTTCAACTGTTGTCTGAGTACAAGCAATTATCTGGAAATCCATGTGGCCCAGGTAGTGTTTTGCTCTGGGAAGCATTAGATAGTGATCGCAAGGCAGGCAAAAGTTAATACGACCGAGTAACAGGTTGTGATCTTCAGAATTGCAGGCAGCGGGACAGACCTAATGAACACGGATTTATAACACTTGAGAGGATATTGTATTGATCTGCACCAGTGCAGGTGGATAGTAATGCACAGCAGTGTGGGAGAAAGAAGCAGTGATCTACAATAAACCATGCAACAAAGATATTGGAAAAAGTTTGCACATTTGTGAGTGGGAGCTCAAGGGCAAAATTATAGGAAAGTTACATTGAGATGTATGCCCATGTCTATAACATAATTCACCTCTTTCTTTACTTGAAATAATCAACTACTGAAACCCTCCTCTATGTCTGTCTTATCTCCAGAATCCATTTCATAAATTCTCCCAGTGAAAATAATTCTGATGATTGGTTGTTGATTGGTGTCAGTTTTCTCTCTCCACAGTAGCTGCCTGAGTATTTCTAGCATTTTTTGTTTTGAACGTAGATTTACAGCATCTGCAGTATTTTGGTCTACCCTTCCAATGTTCTGATTCCGGTTGGCCATCCTCTGTTGGCACCAGCTCATCCAATGCCATATTTACACCATTCCATTCGCCTACCATCTTGTTCATCAAGTTTTTATGAAGTAACTTGGCTTGCTTTTAACAGTGAAAGTGGATGCTTTTTGTTGCGGTAGAGTGATCAAAGGTCCACAGTAATTTAAACAGGCAATTATAATAGAAGGATCTAGTAAAATGCATACTGGATAAACAGGGGAGAGAACAAACCTTTGTCTAGACAGAATCTTTGTGCTTTCCCCACGAGTTAAACAATCCTACAGCAAATTATTTGCAAATCTATGAGATTTCGAACTTTACAGACGGATCTAAAACATAATATATGTAGTAGTGAATGTTGTTATAAGCACATGCAAGGATCTGCAGAAGTTCTGTTAGGATTAATAAAGGGGTCCTCAAGTGCAGACACAAGATATGGGATGAAGACATTACATCTGTGATTATATCAGGTTGATTTGCAACATTAATCATGTTTGGACAACATTTGTGCAGGAAGATTCCATGGTCGTCTGGAGAAAGATAAAGAAGGCATCTGCTTTTGTGTTCACTGAAGATTGCCAGAAAATGTGTGGAGGAGAGAGTTAGCCAGGCAGGCATAAGAAAACCAACCAGTTCAAATGCGTATAAACTCCGTACAGACAGCACCCGCAGTCAGGACCGGACCTGGGTCTCTGACACTGCAACTATACCCGCTGTGCCACCGTGCCGTGTTACTGCATATCCAAATAAATTTTATATTGTAACGAAAAAGCCTCATTGATTTTGACTGACACAAAGATGCTGGAGTAATTCAGTGGGTCTGGGGAACATAAATAGTGACATTGGGATCCTTCTTCAGACTGATTCAATCATCTGAGTTACCCCAGTACTTTGTGTATTTTCACTTTAAAGCTATGCGCCGATGCCGCTGGTCTGCAACAGCAAGCTCTTCACGGGTTAACGGCTCACGTTGTTACGGCTCACGTTGTTAGCCCCTGGTGATAGCACTTTCTTCGGCTTGCCGCCCCTTGGAAGTGACTGCAGGTGAGAGGTGAAGGGGCCCCACGGTGACTGAGCGCATTCTGTCAGTGGGGGCACACTGAGGAAAGCGCAGTCGCCAGGGGCTACAATGTGAGCTGCAAAAACAGCCATGAGAACCAGAGAAGAAGGGTTAGCTTGTAGCCCAGCAGCATCAGCGCCTAGTTTTAAAGTGAAACATCAGAAAATGCTGGTGTAACTTAGCTGACTGAATCAGTCTGAGGAATGGTCCTGATGTCACCAATCTGTGTTCTCCAGAGGTCCTGACCTGTTGAATTACTCCAGCACTTTGCGTCCTTTCAGTGGGTGAAGAAGGACTTGCGGGAGCACCTTGCGAGTCGAGAGTGGGGTTGGGACACGGGGGACTAAACACCTGGGGAGATGGTACGAGCCAGAGATGGGTTGGCGGGTCTGTCCGCTATATCTTATAACATCTGTTATAAGGGGATTGTTAAAATGAGGGTTTACTACATTGGCTTTGCAAAACAGTTAGGAGAGAAGATTGAGAGTATAGTTGAATCTTTCACAATGGAGGGCCACATCCGGAAAGAGACTTCACCACTCGCAATGCCACCTGTGGCCACTCAGGGAATTTCTACTGAGCTCTCCCACTCAGGGAATTTCTACTGAGCTCTCGTAATTTTGTCTGGATTATAGGGGTGGGCAGACAATCCTTTGCAGGAATATCGGTGTTCAACCTGTACAAACAGATGTAGAATGACAAATTCAAGCTATGAAAAACTTGGTACAGTGAACTGATGAGTTTCATTTGATAAAGTTCTTACAGTAAAAATAAAAACTTGCTTCTGTGTTCTGACAGGTATTGAAAATCTTCCTTGTGAACTTCAGCGGATCTTCCATCTGATGCGGGACTTGGATCAGAGAACTGAAGGTGCTTGCAGCATAACTAAGAAATATGTAGAAACACTGGGGCTTAGAGCTTGGGTTTTGTTGTCCTCTATTGTGCAATGCACCAGTTCCCTGTAAGCGTGCAGATTTTAGCATAAAGCTGTAAAACTGTATTTTTAAGCTTCTAATTTTGTCCCTCAAGTTGATTTCCAACTAACGCAACTTAACATTCTAAGGGATACTGGGCAGTTCAGGAAATAATTATCCAATATATTTTTCAATTTATATTGTCCTATGAACTTTTTCAACCTATTAGAATAAATAATGTGATCAATTGGCATTATAGTAGAATCATGCATTTATAATTGAATCTGTGCTGATGTTCTCCTGATATGCCAATGAGTGCAATTCCAATTTTGCTGTTTGCTACCCTTACTTTTTAATATAACCTTTGGTTTTCCAAACAATTACACAAACTGTTTCTATAAAACATTCATAGATTTGCTAATGTGATTTTCACAAATTTACTTGATATCCTCCTTTCAGTATTGGAAACAATATAAAATAAAATCATGAATTTTAATTAAATAGATGACTAACCGGAATAACTACAGCATATACAAGTTCAGCTTATCTCCTTGTTCTTGTACCCTGTGCTTTAAGGTGCTTTAAGGTGCAGCAACAAATGCTTGACTATTTACAGCCATTTGCGATGCGCTTTTTGCAACTGCCTGTGTAGCTGTTACAAATCCTCTGCCCCCTAAATCTTACCGCAAATCTAACCATATATTAGAGTGTGATTTATTCTTCCTTTGATCTCCTGGCTATTTTCATTTTCCTAAAACTGCTGTGGCTCTGCAATTTTAGTACCTTTCCATTTATATACCAGAATAGATGGTTGACTGATATTCTGCCAAAAACATTGTCTTGCATGCTCTGTGCATGCTGGCAAATATTAATAGATATTTCAGATGCAGATGCTTCTTTGCAACTGTAGCCCATGAGCCTCAGACGCATTGGGCTATCAGCTATGTTTAAAAACAAGCATGAAATTGAGACTTTGACATAGATATCGTTTTATTAAAACCATGAATAACATGTATTATGTCAATAATGTTAAATATATCTTACTTCGTAAGCAAAGTACCGTATTTCCCGGCAATGAAGACACACCTGCATCGAAGACACACCCCCAATTTAAGTTGCTAAATTTCGAAAAAGGGATGGCGGACAGGATCAAGGGTTTGTTTTAGTCCCGGGATCGGCAACATCGCTGGCGTGCCCCGGGACTGGCTGCAGTTCCCAGATCCCACGCGTCCCCAGGACTGGCTGCAGTTCCCAGATCCCACGCGTCCCCGGGACTGGCTGCAGTTCCCAGATCCCTCGCGTCCCCGGGACTAGCTGCAGTTCCCAGGCCGCCTGCAAGGCATGGGACTAGCTGCAGTTCTCAAGTCGCCTGCCCCGGGGCTGGCTGTAGCGCCCAGGTCGCCTGCCCCGGGACTAGTAGAGGGAGAGAGAGAGGGAGAGAGAACGAGCCCGAGACAGAGCAGCCGGCCTTCCGCCCATTACCTGCCAACCACCACTCCACCAGTTGCGCCTGTGCCGAAGGACACCATGGCTGACTGGCGGGCGGGCCGGCAGAAGGCGCTGCAGTGGTGGCCGGTTCCGCTGTGCGGTCCCGGCGGCTGCTCGCAGCCTCCCGAGCTATTTCCATCTCCGGCCACAATGCGGTGACTATGCGCCCAGAGCGCAGCAGCGAGTGGGTGAGTTGCTGGCGTGATCTCGACCCCCTCCTTCTCAACGCTCCTGCCCTCTCCGCAACTTTACCCCTGGTGGCCCAGCCAATTTGTGCAGCTCTGGCCGAGCTGACCTGGGCCAGACTCCCCACAGGTTGTGAAAGGAACTCTACCCACCCCCCCCCTTAGCGGCGCTGTCTTTTTATAGCCGCTTCCCATCAGCTGCCAACAATGAGGGATAGACTTGGCTATACCTCAGTACAGCAACATTGTTCTTGATGTTGCTGTACTGAGGGATAGCCAAGTCTATCTTTTTTGGCTAACAACCAAACCTTTGGCCTCCAAGACGCAGGTAAATATTCGTGCCGTATTTTTGGGTAAAAAATATCATCTTCATTGCTGGGAAATACGGTACTTGTATTAGAGCCACTGACAAATCAACACTTCTTTCTACTGATGGTCCTGCAGACTTTATATGTTTGCTTTGTTATTCTAATACAGTGCCCTTCATAATGTTTGGGAAAAGACCCATCATTTATTTATTTGCCTCTGTGCTCCACAATTTGAGATTTCTAATAGAAAAAAATCAATTGTGGTTAAAGTGCACATTGTCAGATTTTAATAAAGGCCATTTTTATATATTTTGGTTTCACCATGTAGAAATTACAGCTGTGTTTATATATAGTCATTCCATTTCAGGGCACCATAATGTTTGGGACACATGGCTTCACGGGTGTTTGCAATTGCTCAGGTGTGTTTAATTGCCTCCTTAATGCAGGTATAAGAGAGCTCTCAGCACCTAGTCTTTTCTGCAATCTTTCCATCACATTTGAAAACTTTTACTGCTGTTTATCAACATGAGGACCAAAGTTGTGCCAATGAAAGTCAAAGAAGCCATTATGACTGAGAATCAAGAATAAAACTGTTAAGCGAGACATCAGCCAAACCTTAGGCTTACCAAAATCAACTGTTTGGAACATCATTAAGAAGAAAGAGAGCACTGGTGAACTTACTAATCACAAAGGGACTGGCAGGCCAAGGAAGACTTCCACAGCTGATGACAGAAAAATTCTCTATAATAAAGAAAAATCCCCAAACACCTGTCCAACAGATCAGAAACACTCTTCAGAAGTCAGGTGTGGATTTGTCAATGACCACTGTCTGCAGAAATTTTAATGAACAGAAATACAGAGGCTACACTGCAAGATGCAAAACACTAGGTCGCCGCCAAAAATAAGATGGTCAGGTTACATTTTGCCAAGAAGTACTTAAAAGAGCAACCACAGTTCTGGAAAAAGGTCTTATGGACAGATGAGACAAAGATAAACTTATATCAGAGTGATGGCAAGAGCAAAGTATGGAGGAGAGAAGAAACTGCCCAAGATCCAAAGCATACCACCTCATTTGTGAAACAAGGTGGTGGGGGTGTTCTGGCCTGGGAATGTATGGCTGCTGAAGGTACTGGCTCACTTATCTTCATTGATGATACAACTGCTGATGATAGTAGCATTATGAGTTCTGAAGTGTATAGACACATTCTATCTGCTCAAGTTCAAACAAATGCCTCAAAACACATTGGCTGATGGTTCATTCTACAGCAAGACAATGATCTCAAACATTCTGCTAAAGCAACAAAGGAGTTTTTTAAAGCTAAAGCATGGATAATTCTTGAGTTGGCCAAGTCAATCACCTGATCTGAACCCAATTGAGCATGACTTTTTTATGCTGAAGAGAAAAATGAAGGAGACTAGCCCCCAAAACAAGCATAAGCTAAAGATGGCTGCAATACAGGCCTGGCTGAGCATCACAAGAGAAGACACCCAGCAACTGTTGATGTCCATGAATTGCAGACTCATAGCAGTCATTGCATGCAAAGGATATGCAACAAAATATTAAATATGCCTACTCTCATTTACATGACATTCCTGTGTCCCAAACATTATGGTGCCCTGAAATGGGGGGGATTATGTATAAACACTGCTGTAATTTCTACATGGTGAAATCAAAATGTATAAAAATAGCCTTTATTAAAATCTGACAAAGTGCACTTTAACGACATGTGATTTTTTTTTCTGTTACAAATCTCAAATTGTGGAGTACAGAAGCAAATAAATAAATGAAGGGTCTTTGTCCCAAACATTAAGGAGGGCATTGTATATCCATGTAGTTTTTTGGAAATGTATTCATCTAATTTCATGAGTTTGACTTGTGCAGCTCAGTAGTTATGCAAAAGTGGGATGTAGTCCTTTTTAACACCAACGTAAATCTGGCAATAATGGATATTAGTTATGTGTTTTATTTACACAGAGAAATATTGTCCCTCTTAAAATGCAATTCATAAATTGGCCTTGGTAATTATTTTTTTTGCCATCAATTCAATTTTTATCTTCCCTCAATCTTGGAAAACATGATCATGCTCCTACATTTGACAGTGGGTTTTTAGAAGTGTTAAATGGCTTTTATTTTTCAAGATTGTAAGGAAGTTTAGGGTTATGACTTATTAGGCCGGTGGTTCTCAGGTTTGTATTATTGCTGATGACCTCAGGTTCAGAAATCTGAAGTTCTGTTCTATTAAAGGACGTTCTACCAAGAGATTCATATGTAACAAATCAAACAGAGATTGAGTCTTGCTCTTTAATTAATTCTTGAAAAATATTTCCATGTTTCTGTGCTTTCTGTGCTAAGCCTTTCTGTGCAACACTTAACACCAAACAGACCCATATTCTACAATTCTACATTAAATGTATCTTCTATTGAGGTTATCCTAAAATCTTATGTCTTTGGCCATCTTGTTTTTTCCACTCCCTCTTAATATTTCTTACAGGCCAGTGATGAGCTAGATTATGCTAGAATGAGAGATAATCATGTATAGTCAGATACAATGATTTTTATATTTGATCCCTTCAATCTATACCAATGAAATTATTATTCAGTGCTTCTGTGACCAAAGCACAAGGGAGAGAATGAGGTGATAGGGCAGTGCTGAAGGTTAATTTGTGGTTTGAGCTGATTAAATAGGAAATTAATCCTTTGATATGTACTTTGGAAACTTGTACATATTGAGAGCAAGACTGATTGAGTGATAATTAAAAGTAATGTTTTACCAGCATGTAGAGAGAATGCTCATCTCAACCATTGTAGTAACAAATTAGGAGTTATCATATTGCAAGTGACAATAATTTTGGAAAAACCTTGGCTGGTCATTGTCTAATTTATCAATGAAAACATTATCTTGACATATATATATATATTGGTAGAAGTATAAAAAGGAAGCATGTGACTAAAAATCATTAAATGGCTTGAGGAAGGTGAGAATATATAGGTTTCCTTAAAAGGGGAAACCTATTGGATGGTTTTCTTTTTCTGTACTTTATTCCCTTTCAGTTACCATTTCTTGTATTTCAAAGTTAAGTAGTCCACCAACACTCCTTTGAGTTAAAACATTCTGTTACATTTTGAACCAGTTTAAAACATGACTGTGGATTTAGCACTCTTAAATTTAGACGGGGTTGGGATTAATTCACAGTTTCTGTTCATGATTTTCATTCTGCAGTGTCCATCGGAAGTTAAGGAGTTGATATTAATTTGAGCTCAGTTGTGAGCTAGGGCTCTTATTGGCAGGGCATCAACTTTTGGTGAAGAGGGAAATTAATGATTATGAAGAATTTTATTACATCATTAAACTGAAGGGCAAATATGTAATGTGCGAGAACTTGCCAATTAGAGGATAGGGAAATGCAGGTGTACAGAGGAGTGGGTAAAAATGGTATACAAGAGGCCAATGTTTACTTTCTTGAATCTGTCTAATTATGATGCTTACTGTTTGCAGATAAAAAGGTAGAGATCGACAAATTGGCAACTGAATATATTTCAAACGTCAAGAGCCTGTCCTCGGATCAACGAGTGGACCATCTGAAGAAGATTCAGCTAGCCTACAATAAATGCAGAGAATATAGTGATGACAAAGTGCAGCTAGCAATGGAGACATATGAAATGGTGGGTGGTCTATTGGACTGCAGGGGAATCTAAGGTGCATTCATTTTTGATTTGGAGTAAAAAGGCAGGACTTTCCCTCAAAAGTACAGTAAAACTCTGGTAATCCGGTGTCCAATTATTCGGAGGTCCTGATTATTCAGCAACTGGCTCACTCATTAGCATCAGGAACTGAATGAGTCTTTTCTAGTCTGTTTCGACATTTTCTGCGCTGCCAAATGCCAAGTGCATTGCTGAGTGTTGTTTAGTTTACGCCGTATCTTTATTTTTTCAAGCCACCCTCAATTCATAATGGATTTTAATATGAGTAATGATGGTAGGGATGGTAAAAGTGTAAAAAGGAAGCATGTGACTCTAACAATACATCAGAAATTGGAGATCATTAAACGGCTTGAGGAAGGTGAGAATCGTCATGTTATCATGGGAGAATACAACATTGGATCATCTACAATATATGACATCAAGAAACGGAAAGGCGAATTGCAGTTATTTCTAGCTGAGTCTGATACCACTAAAGGAATTGATGCACGGCATACCTTGAAAAAGCCAAAGTTGTCTCAGTTAGATTCCGCTTTGTATAAGTGGTTTCTTACTAAGCGTTCTGAAGGGAAGCAAATAACTGGACCTATGCTCATTGAAAAAGCAAAAGACTTTCATCAGGAAATGAAGCTAACTGAGCAATGCGCATTTTCTGAAGGTTGGCTTCGTAACTTTAAAGATCGTCATGGTATTCGTAAGCCGTCTGTTTCAGGAGAGCCCAAGTCAGCTAATCATACATTTGCAGAGGACTTTGGTGAATTTTTTAAGCCGTTAATTCAGAAACATAAATTGTCACCCGACCAAGTTTACAATGCGGATGAAACAGGGCTATTATGGCGCTGTTTGCCAAACAGTATGTTAGATGGTGGAGATGAAAAATGTGCTCAGGGTTTTAAACGAAATAAGGACAGGATCGCAGTCCTTGTTTGTGGTAATGCTTCTGGTAGACATAAACTGAAACTTTTTGTTGTTGGTAAATACAAGAAATCTAGAGCTTTCAATGGTATCACTTATTTACCCGTTGTCTATGATGCTCAAGAAAATGCCCGGATGACTGCGGAGCTCTTCAAAGAGTGGTTTTTTCATCATTTTGTTCCAGAGGTCAAAGAAAATTTTAAAAGGCTGGGCTTGCCTGAAGATAGTACAGCTATTCTTCTAATAGATAATTGTAAGGCACATCATCCTGCTTCAGAACTTGTTTGTGGCAATATTTCTGCTGAGTATCTGCCTGCCAGTGTCACATCACTCATCCAACCAATGGATCAGGGGGTAATTCAGAGATTCAAAACTGCTTACAAGGGATCTTTCATTCGCAAATTGCTGAATTCTAATTGCATTGTACAAGATTTTCAAGCTTCATTTAATCTTAAAGATGCTATTTATGCTGCAGCTTTAGCATGGAAGGATGTCTCAAGTATCATCTTGCAAAGATCGTGGAGGAAAATATGGCCTAGTGTAAAATTTGGGCGATATTATTTAAAGGAAGAAGAGTTTGAGGGAATCAGTGCTAGACAAACTGGACTCGGAGACATTTTGAAAATAATGGAAGAGGCTCCAACTGAGAATCCTGTCAGCAAACTTACAGAAGAAGAAATGGAGGAATGGTTTGATGAAGATGGGGACCCAGAAGTAGTTGAAATTGTAACAGATGCACAGATAATTGACATGGATTTTAATCTTAATAAGGTCAAGGTAATGGAAGAAGAGGAAAATTATGAGGGACAAGAAGGAGGAACTAGATACACCTGGCATCAGGCTACAGAATTTATAACAAAGTTTGTGGAATTTGCAGAGTACAACAGCCAGTACAGTGCTGCAGAAGTAATGAACTTGCATATTATACTGAACAATTTCTATGAGAAAAAAGCAGCATCAAATAAACAGGCAGACCTCAGAGACATGTTCAAGAAAGCAATCAAGAAAGCAGGTCCATGTAGCCCTACTCCTTCGACTTCTTCTACACCAGATCTAATTATTGTTTCTGATATTGAGCCTAAGACTGAATATTGAAGACAACCTTGATGACCAATTGCTTGCGGCTGATATAGTAGTGCAGCTGGTTTGAAGGATTTAAATTTTCTCTATTTTATAAGTACAGTACTGTACATTAAGCAGAACTGAAAATGTGTATTTTTATGTATGATCACAGTACTGTAACTTATTATGAACTGAAAATAGTTTAAGTTGTGATTGATGGATAAGTACAGTATACACTATTGTTTAAATGCTGTTAAATAAGTTTCATACTAATATGCTGCCATGGATAACTTCTGAAGTCATCTCTACAATATTGGTGAGTAGACCGTGGTGCTGTACATTATATGGAATTTATTGCTTTACTATCATTACTTTATTATGGCAAATCAGTACAGTATTACAATATTATGTAGCCCACATTAAATTAGATAAAGTATATGTATTTACTGTATTACAAATATTATGCTACTGTGTAACGTGAAAAAAAAAAGTGAAATAAAAGCGTGTTGGTGTAACATACAATGGTCCGGAAAATCTGCTCGTCCAGCACCACCAAACCCCTGAGGTGCCAGATTATCTGAGTTTTACTGTAAATAGCTACCACGTACAAAATCTTCGAAAGTACAGGATTTGATGGCCAATGATTTAATCATGGAACATGCAATGATAAAAACCTTAAGGAATACTTCCTTAATATAAGAGGTCTGTATCTGGCATTTTCCCAAGTCCTAACAGACATTACATGAAACAGAAAAAAAGCAGATTTCATGAGTGTAATGCCTACACACATTTTCTGAGCATTTACAAGAGCGCTGTAAACAAAATTTGACATGCACAAGGAGATATTAAGCCCGATTAAAATTACAAGTTTTACGAAGCAATTTATACAAGAAAAGAGATGTAGGGAAGACTTTCAAAAGCCTGGGGGATCGACAGCTAAAATCATAGCAGTAATGAGAATGATAAAATTCAGATATGATTCAGGCCAGAATTGAAACGTATTCATATCCTAAGGAGTTGTAGGGTTGGAGGAGAATACAGAGATGGGGAAGGACAAGACCTTGTAAGAATTTGAAAGCATCAGTGATTATGAGAATTTTAGAAGCACAATGTTGCTTAATTGACAACTAATTCAGGTCAGCAAGAATGGAGTTAATGGGTGAACTGAGTTAGGACAAGGGGCAGGGGGGGAAGCAGAAGATTTTTATTTAACTTATCGTAGTTCATGGAAGGTTGAGTGAGGGGGGATGCTAAGAGTGCATTGGTTAGTTAATCGAGAGGAAAAGCCCTGGATGAGTGTTATACCAGTAGTTGAGCTAAAGCAATTGTGCAATTGGATTGTGAATGTATGGCAATGTATAACACCAGGGTAAAAACTGCCTGGTTCAATCAAATGGTTGCCAAGGTGAGGGATAGTGGGTGGCTCCAGAATGGAATTGTAACATGTGCTGTTGTATTTGTTTTGTTTTTCTTCCCTTCTGTGGCTATAAAATTTCTACTCTTGTAGTAGTGGATGTTAAACAAATAGTAATTTGGTAGGACATTTTCGCTTGAATGGCCATGAGGTAGAGCAGAATGTCATCACTGCATTTGTAACCTGATACGGTGTTAATCAGATGATGTTGAGGGGAGAGCTACTGATGAGAAATAGATGGGCGAGGTACAGGATATTTCAGGTTTGGTAGGCAGCAGAGATATGGCAGGCGTGGGAAGAGAAGCCAGAGGTGTGGGAAGGGAAGCCATTGCAGTGATTATCTGGCAGCATAAATAAGAATGGAATCATATGACTGCAATCCCACCCAGATGGATGGCCAATATGCTTTGGAGGAGGAAGTTCCAGTCATTTAAATAAAGATTGAAAGCAGAGAAGAAGAAAGAGGAGGCTTCAGTTACCTGTATCAGGATTACATACAGGCTCAATCGAAATTTTGATAAGGCTTATTTTAGTCTTGCAATTGGGGCTTAAACTTGAATAGAGAGATTCAGCCAATGAGTTCAAAAAAGGCTTGGTGTGAATTAAGAAGATAGTGTACAGGTAATGGAGATTAGATATGGGAATTAAGTGAAATGAGGTAAAGTGTTAATTCGTGATGAGGGATTATATTGTCAGTCTGCAAGAAATAGACAAAATCTGACGAGAGAAAATTAATAATGTTGTCAATTAACAGGGGGGGCCAGGAGGGGAATGTGGGTAGTCAGATATTCAGTGGAAAACTTTTAAATTGACACATTAAAACTGTTTGGAAATAGTAAAAACAACATTATGCTAAGCAGACAGGTCACAAATAATTAGAGATATAGTACGTTTATCTCGGCATCAACATTTCTCCTGCTGAATAGAGTAGCAGCTATTCACTTCATCTTTATTCACTTTCTGTTTTCTGCAACACTGTTTCAAAGCAATTGCCTTTTCAGTTCTCAGGACAGCTCAGAATCAAAGGTGGCGTGACAAAATTGTACTGGTTTGCTTAGATTAGACATAGATTGAAAACTGTCAGTTAAGTCTAGCTGTGTAGGAAGCATCAATGCCTTAAAAAAAAGTATGTTTCTCTGAGTCAGAGATGTAAAATTTTAAACAAACCAGCAAGAATCTTGGGTGCAGTAACATTTGTGCCACATTATTGGGCCAAGAACTGAGTGTCCAAACCGTGTGATATTTCCCACCTACTCCCAGATTATTTTGATTAAAGCTCTTATTGTACGTGCTTTGGCACAGTGATGTATATTTGAATATGTGTACATTTCAGATGTCTTGTAGATATTGCTATTAATTTGTATGTTATTTCAGGTTGATAAACACATCAGGCGGCTGGATGCTGAACTGGCCAGATTTGAAGCTGATCTGAAGGAAAAGTTGGAATCCAGTGACTATGAGAACACGGGAGGCAGAGGTAGTAAGAGTAAGTAATGCTAGTAATCCAGCATATGCAGTTCCTTCCTACACAAGTAATGCTAGTAGTTGGTTTGTTGTATATAATTATTTTGAAATTTAGACTAGTTTTAATTGTGTGTACAGAAATATAAAAATCCTTTCAGTCCCTCTGAGACTATTGTGGCCTATTGTGTTTCATTATTTGATTTTAATGAACTTAACTCCAGTAAAGTGCATTGATTCCATAGCATATGTAAGTCTTGAAAACTGGAAGTCTTTCCCATTCCATTCCCATTTAGGCAGCAATTAACAGTAATAATTCTGAGGTGGTTGTTTACATCACGTTTATGTCAATATTTTATTTCTTGTCCACGCACTATTTTTGTGTTTGTGCCACTATCTTTAACATACTGTGCCTATTTTGTTCTTTTATCTATGATACCCCATTATCTCTTCTCTACCTCTGTTCTTTACTTAACTATCATTTTCAGAATCTTGGCATGGCTGGCTAGGCCAGTGTTTATTGCCCCAGCCCAATTGCTCTGAGGAGGCTGGTGGTGATCTGTCACCTTGAACCGCTAAAGTCATTCTGGAGGTATAGCACAGTGCTATTGGGCAAGAAGTTCAAGATTTAGATCCATCAAAAGTGAAGGGCCAGCAATATATTTCCAAAGTATTTGGTTTGCTTTATCTTCTTGTATGAAAAGGGGAAGTTCATAATGCAGAAACGGAGTGAAATGGAGCTACATATTTGTCTATATTTAGCCTCTTACCTGCAAATATTTTCCATTTAGAAGGCAGAGGGCAAAAAGACAAAAGAGGGTCCAGAGGCCGTGGTAGACGAGCTGAAGAAGATGTTCCAAAGAAGAAGAAGCAGAAATCAGGGTAGGTTACATATGACATGTTGATTTTCATGTTTCATCTCCATAAATCTCTCCAACCTCACCTATTCTATAATTTGAAAAGGGTTCCTGGGATGTTGAACTTCAATGTGAATTATTAGAGATATCTGAATCTTAAATACCTTCTCGTCTCATATACTGTTTTATTAAAGATTAGCATGTATGAGGTGGAAATCATCAGATTATGCTGTTTATATTCCTGAAATGTTACTTCTAATTTACTTCCTAATAAGTCTATGGTATCTCTCTTCAGATCAATTACTTTAAATCACGGTCTATGTGTTTGAAGAACTTTCTGTGCATCAGAATAAACAGTGGTATTATTGTATCAGTATGGTCTTGAATAAGACAGTAGAATGCGGGGTGCAATAACATCTAAAGGGTCTGGGTTCAGAATACTGTTCAGAAATTTTATTAATGTGCTATTGATAGTAATTTATAGAATTCTGTATACTTACAGTACCATATCAGTTTCAGCCAGTTAGTCCTGTTCATACTTTCCGGAGGCGTTATCACAATGATAGTAGTCTGATAATGATAAGGAAGATTTTTATGCAGGATCAGCAGAGTCTGTCACAGTGGGGCAGATTGAGTTTGAGATTGCTTTGGGTTGATCGGATTATTGCACACTTCTGCTTGCGCACACAGGTAGTTCTACTCCAACTCCTGTTTCCATAGCCCAAATTGGACATAATGTAATTGATGAATGAGGCATTATGCAGGCCAAATTAGTTATATCACTATCGGGAACTAGAAAACCACTTAAAAGTTGCTTTGGAAAGTGACGAGCAGAAAAAAAACTGTCTTGGGGGGGGAAAACATTTTTTTTCCGTGTAACCTCCCCGCAGTAATCAGACACCATTGTCTCTTCAGTCTGTCAGCTTCACTGCAGGTGGCCATTTAAATTGTAATGCAATCGCATCTATTGATACGTGCAATTATAAGAAGGAACTGTTTAACAAGGAATTGCAGATGCTGAAAAATCGAAGGTAGACAAAAATGCTGGAGAAACTCAGCGGGTGAGGCAGCATCTATGGAGCGAAGGAAATAGGTGACGTTTCGTGTCTAGACCCTGCTTCAGACTGATGTGGGGGGGGGGGGGGGGGGGCAGGAAGATGAGAGGAAAAGGCGGAGACAAAGGGCTGTGGGAGAGCTGGGAAGGGGACTGGAAAGAAGGAGAAAGCAGGGACTACCTGAAATTGGAGGTCAATGTTCATACCGCTGGGGTGTAAACCACCCAAGCGAAATATGAGGTGCTGCTCCTCCAATTCACGGTGGACCTCACCCTGGCCATGGAGGAGGCCCAGGACAGAAAGGTTGGATTCGGAATGGGAGGGGGAGTTGAAATGCTGAGCCACTGGGAGATCAGGTTGGTTATTGTGAACCGAGCAGGGACCACAGAGTGGCACGGGTGGGGGACTGTTTGGTGAAATTTGACAAATGTAAAAAATTGTACTGGAAAAAACTTGCATAGTCTCCGAAAATGTCGGATGAATTTTGTTTGTTTGAATGGTTCAGGAATTGTATATATTTATCAATTGAATAAAGTCTATTTTGAAATTTAAAAAAAAAAAAAAATTGTGAACCGAGCAGAGGTGTTGGGCGAAGCGATTGCCAAGCTCTCCCACAGCCCACTGTCTCCGCCTCTTCCTTTCTTCTTCCTGCCCCCCATCCCCACATCAGTCTGAAGGTTTCGACCCGAAACGTCGCCTATTTCCTTCGCTCCATAGATGCTGCCTCACCCGCTGAGTTTCTCCATCAGTCACTGAAGTGTTAAACAGAAAATATAATTCAAATCAACTTTTATTTATTCTGTAATTGTATTCTTCCTTTTCTAGGGCAGAATACTCTGACTCCATTTTGAAAATGCACCCATCTGATGTTTTGGACATGCCGGTTGATCCCAATGAACCCACCTACTGTTTGTGTCACCAGGTTTCGTATGGAGAAATGATTGGTTGCGATAACCCAGATGTAAGTGTGTTTGATTTTGATTTTGAAGGATTTTTAATTTTATTGGATATATTGTGAATTAATGATTATACTTGGAGATACGGTGGCAGAGTATCAAACTTATTGAATTAAATTGTTTGGAGCATATAGGGTTATAAGAAAACCGGATTAGCATTTTCTAGTGTCAATTGTGTATGACTTGTTTAAACTGTCTTTGTTTTTATAACCATATTTGCTTATAATGAGATCCCTTGAAGTTATATTGTGTATGCATGCAAAGAATTTCACTGTGCCTAGTCACATGTGACAATAAAGTATTCCTATTCCTACTTTGCAAAAGTAACACCTTAGTTTTAATGTGGCACCATCTGTTGGAGACTATTGAGAGGGAGGAGTGATTGCCACCTGACCAATCTGAATAAATGGTTGGCCCAGCCATTTTCTTTTTCTAGCTGTGCCCTCATTCCCTCTTCTTTGTAGGATTTTTTGATGATTTTCCCTCCTTTCTGATGTATCAATCTGCCACCAAGTATGTGAACAAAGGATTAATTTTCATAGCCTTGTGCAGATGTTGTTCTTAACACTAGATGTTCCACAGCTGTGTGCTATGAGGTTGTATGCAGTTTCTCTCGATCTGGCTATCTCCAATCAACCAACTATATGTGTTTACTGATGGATTTTAAGTACCACAGTAAATGCTATGAGACTGTTCATTAATTCTGAAGGCTTAATACCGAAAAATCAAATTTTAATTTGATAAAATTAGCAATAGACGTTTGCTGTGTGAACTATTTAATACAGACTTGAAATAATTATTTTGGTATGTCTAGGAATGTGGTACATATTCTGACATTTGAGTCATGGATGTTTTTTTTTTGTTTTATTACTGATAGTGCCCAATTGAATGGTTTCATTTTGCTTGCGTGGACCTCGCAACAAAACCAAAGGGGAAATGGTAAGTAAGGTTGGACAGCGTAAATATTGTACAGCTTTCTTAGAAATTGGAAGATCTATGACAAAACATTCACAAACATTGGAAGACAGGTTTTTTTTGGCCACAGTAAGACTGATCCTGTTGGCAAAACATTCTTGGTGCATAGCCACTATTAGAAGCAATGTGAGCTACAGTCTTAAATCATAGAATAGGCTGCACAGTCTTTTGAGCCTACTCTGCCTTTTGCAAAGTTCGGCCAAAATCCCATAGACATATTTTGCAAAATCAGATGATCACTGTCTTGTATGTGCTCAATGACTGTGCTTCTGAGGTAGAGAATTTGAAAGATTCATAATGTGCTGAATGAAGGAATTCCTTAATCTTGTGGGGGGGGGGGGGGGGGGGGGGGGGGGGGGGGGGGGGGGGGGGGGGGGGGGGGGGGGGGGGGGGGGGGGGGGGGGGGGGGTAAGGCAGTTAGGAATGAGATTAAGGAATTTCTTAAATTTGAGGGATGGAAATGCTGAAGAATTCAATACTAGACACATTAAATAAACTGTTTTTATAGCATTGTTGTTTGTGTACAGGTTCTGTCCACGATGTACCCAAGAAAGGAAAAAGAAATGAAGCTAGATCTGCTCACTTGCCTACACGTTCGTGCTTTTTGTTCACACTTTTGCAATTTTATATAATTTCCCTAAATTTGTTGCTGGACCATGAGTGTGTTAGGGGGATGCTTTGATTTATTTCATTCCTACAGCTGGTTTAATGAAAACTGAGGTTTTCAACATTTAATTTCCAGGTAAATTATCCTTATTTGGACATTGAAGGCTTCTGCAACTGACTAAGCTATGATATACAATTTGGACCACAGTAATTTCTATTTCATAAGATTGGCGATCCATTCCAGGGTCAACTTTGTGTGAATGGGAATGACATGAAAATATATAGGGATTCTTGTTGAAATTAGGGAACTGGGAGTTATTGCAAAAATTCTTAACCCTTTTTTTGAAATCACCACATTGAAATAACAGCTATAAGCATTGGCTTTAGGAAATTGTTTAATCTCTACACACTCGGGATACCAGTACATTGAAGCTGGGTGCGCATAGCTCTGTTCTGACAATGGAGCAATGATATTGCAATTGCAAGTCTCTGTACTGAAGGGAACATTAACCAAAGCAACCATTGCTCTCTGTGGACCCAGGAAGGTACCAGCAACGCACCTCATTTGCAGTTATGCAGAATAAACATGCATGCAACTATTATTGTAGATTTGGTGTTAATCTAATGTTAAAAGTTCTTCAGAAAAAAAAATAGGTTCGCAAATCTTGGTATGACAGAGAATTGATCATTACTGGGATGTACTGATTTCTGAAATGATATGATTGTGATAGTGGTAAAAAAACTTTATACTTCAACAAAAGATGTTTTAAGAAAATGGGAATGTCCATTTATTGTGCAATATTATGGTTTTTAGAACCATTTGATACTTTCATAAAGGATTATCCAGTGAAAGGATTATGTGGCAGGGTTTACAGACTCAAAGGTATCTCATTGAAGTTAGAATTTGTAAACCAAAGAGCCCACGTTTCAAGAATGTGATATTTTAAACCACTGTTGTCAGTGTGTACACCTTATATTACTTGTTTTGTGATATATATATATATACATTTGAATATTTTTAAGAATTCTTAAGCCTATTCAGTATTGAAGAAAGATTTTAAAACCAAAATAAAATGTATACCAGTTTTTCCTCTTGAACATAAATATGAACTCAGTCTTACCATCATGAATAAAGAATAACACAAAATGGCTGGCATAACTAATAACTGACCAAAATTCTTGGGTTAAGCGGTAAAGTTTAGAGATTGTGAATGTGCAAAATAAATGTTTATAGGTTTTTCAGACTTGCATGTTATGCCTTTAGTTCTGTAACATCTACAAGCTTCCTGCAGGTGATTGATAGAATCTGTTGGTCAATTGGACATAGCCTTCCACTTCTAGTTGTGCCTTTCACATGGAAACTTGTCAAGTGGAGAAGAATCTAGACATTAAACTCCTGGAAAAACCTACACATGTAAATCCTGTTTGTCTTGCATAATGCAGCAACTTTTATCCAACAGAGGACATTCTACTTAAGTCCGTGGAGCTTTAGTGTGGGTGGAAAATTGAGCCTGTGGGACTATAACTTGTATGCAGGACTATGTCTATAATTTAACCAGCAAAACATATGCAGATCATTGTATATAAACTCTGCACTCCTTTTTGACTGGAAATATTCTACCCATTAACCAATTGGTTTAAGCAAGCTGAGTGGGGTAAATCTCAGTTGCTTCAGATCCCAGCTAGTTCATCACTAATTTTGCATTGTAGTGATATAAATCTTTCCTACATCAGGCATTGGATTATCAAGGCTGCCAGGGAGAATGGATTGCTTTTGATCATCTTCCAGAAGGCAAATAATCTTTCCAGACCTGGCTGGGTCTCTGTGCATTACATAAGTATTCAAAGCAGAAAATGTTTCTCCAAGCCAGAGGAGAAAGAGGAGGAATGCAGCTGCCTGCAATTCCCTTTTAACTGCTCACATACAATATTAAGATTGGAAATGCATAGCCCTAATACAGTTAATGTCGTTCAGATTATTTGTATAAATTGGTTGGAAAATATTTTGTATTGATTGGCCCAAAACTCACAATCACAGAGCTTGCTGATTGAACATACTAATGGCACCATTCCTCTATATATTTTTTATAATTCACCACACTGCTGTGTATTGGTTTGATCAGCTTTCCACAAAAAGACATTTGAAATGCTGCAAAGAAGTGAAAACCAATTTTATTCCAATTAAGAAGGCACCTAACCACATGTGAAAGATTAACAAAAACTAACATTGTATGCCTACAATGATGGTTACTATGGGATTCCATTCAGGGAATCATTTACATACCAAAAGGTACTGATAATGTATGAAAACATGCCAAAGAACAGTAGTGTTAGAACCTGGAAAGAGAAAATGGAAGCAAGCAGAACAGGTATCAAGAATAACTTGTATTTAAATGATATGTAGGTTGGACAATCTACAACTGGAAGTATAGTAATGGAAAGAGAAATAATGGAGTTATTTACAATTTGGGATTTCAGTAATTTGGGGAATGTACGTGGATAAGTCAAATAACAAGTCCCTAATTCCATTTTTACTAGTGATAATGTAATTCTGATTTTTAAATTTTATTATTTGCTATTGTAAACATTCTTCAACTGAGAACATGTTTTAAAGCTTACTACTGATGAATTCTACAAAACATTGTATTCACTGTTATCGCAAAATAGATGGCAAAACATCTAATGGAGCTAAAATACGTTGTTAGAAAGGGAGAAAACCCACAAGGAATCAATCTAATGGTTGACATCAGTGTGGCACGTTCAAAACATCATAAAGATATGTGTACCGTGAATGATAATGACTAACATGAGAAACTGAGTGAACTGCTGATACATAGCTAATATCAACCTATTTTTCCCCCCAAGAATGATCACAATCTAAAAATATTTGGGTGGTAAACTGACTCACAGGTCATTGATTATTTTTAGCCAATGTGTTTTCTTAGTATTTTCGCATCTGGTATTTGTGACTAATAAGACTGCCTTTTCTATTGGACAGACATGTAAATAAGCCTGTAGGTATAATTTAAAGGGCAGTTTAAACAAATATCAGTTCCTCTTTTGATAATTTGTAGCCAGCTGCAGTCTAATGCAATTGACGGCAGAGAATGGGAAACCAGTCGGCATATTTTGGATGACAAAATTGTTTTGAGAGTTCAATCCTGTGTAAGGTTGCAGTCATGTTTTGACGCAACTATTTAAAAAATCGTAATTTTAACCCTTTCCTATTAAAAAAAATAAGATAAATAAATAAACCCCATCTCCTACAAGAGATTGCTGCTTTCACAATTCTTTCTACAGCACAGTTAAATTTCAGAACTTTATGCACAGTAAAGGGCCTGTCCCACTTAGGAGACCTCCACAGCAACCTCTGGAGACCATGCCCGCCACCCATGGTCGCTGCAAGATCGCCACAAGGTCACAGGAGGTTCTGGTCACTCTCCCTAATGGTCGAAAATGGTTTCCGAGTGGTCGAGGCTTCATTGAGGTTGCTGCTTTTTTTCATCATGATGAAAACCGGCCTCAACTAAAAATAGGTCGCCGTTTGGTCGAAGCCAGTGGAGTAGCGTAGCTATTTACTTATAGACAGCCGTAGGCAATCTCCTTCGCTGATTGGCTGATTTTGATTGGCTCATTGGAGTTTCACGACTTGGAAGACCTAGGTAAAATGCCAGCTAAACTTTATTATAGTCCTTAAAACTGTCTCCACTCCTTCTCCCCCCCTTCTCTCTGTGGCAGCCGTTTACCTTCATCTTCATCGCGCAGACAGCGTTCCTCCGCACTCCATGGCCCCCACCTTTGTGATGTGTTTGTGTGTGCGGTATGTAGATGCAGCTCGCGCTTCGGTCGATCCAGCAGGCGGTTTCAACGCGGCCGGTCGATCCAGCTCGAGGCTTTCCAGACGAGTGCCCTTGAGTGACCAAAACCTCCTGTGACCTCGTGGCGACCTTGCAGCAACTATGGGTGGCGGGCAAGGTCACCCGAGGTTGCTGTGGAGGTCTCCTAAGTGGGACAGGCCCTTAACCATACTGGTGGTGTATAATTGAACACTATTGTTCTTACTTTCTGGTTCTTACTTTCTCTACTGCCACCCCGTAGAGTTATAGAATTACTTACAATATACAACACAACCAGTCCATGCTGTTCTCAAGCCACTTCCCATCTTTCCTCATCTTCTGAAACCTCCCTTTTAATGCATTTAGCACCTCCACACCCTGTGATGGTGGTTCCACATTCTCACATTTTTCAGGGGAATTTTTTATTTTACTGAATTCCCTATTCGATTGTTGGTACTTACTTTATATCTATAGCTTTTAATCTTCTAATACCAGTGAAAACTCAATGTCCCATCCAAAAAATGTGTAATGCTTTAATGATCGACCCTTCAACCTTTCCTTTTCAGAAAGCATTCAATAGTGTAATCAGCCAACCATTCACGAAACTGACCGTTATATAAATCCACTGCTGTAGTTTGAACTGCATGTTCACATAAAATAAAAACAATGCAGCAAAAATAATATATATATTTCTCACCCTGTAATAGGTTTTTCATGTAGACCTCAATATTCTAAAGAGAGAGAAGACCTTTTTTATAGAAAATTCTCTTGATTGGAACTTTGTTTTACAGATAAGTCTACAAGCACTTTAATTAGTAAAAATAATTATTCACAAACTTTTATAATCTATCTGATTTGTAGCAAAAGACTATTTGCTAACAAAACAAATTTGCTGAAATAACTGCAAGGTTTTTTTAGTTAATCATTAAGAGTACATACTTTTGATGAAAATGCTTTGCTATGAAGATTGCATTGTAAGACTGTAGTCAGCAATGCAGTGAATGGTCCATGTCCTATGGGCTATGTTGGTGGTCTTTTTTCTGTACAGTTCAATTTGAGAGGGATACATATACAGTAATGAAGAGGTACCTGGATACTTTGGGTCTGGACTGTACTTTGAAAAAATATGACTGAGCTAAGTTATCAGTTTATAAGACACCTCGGCTAATTTAATACCTAACACTGGTCTGCAATCTACTGCACAGTTGCTCAAAATGCCTTTATCTTGTCCTATGTAGATTATAGATAAGAAAAATGAATGTGAACCATTAAAGAAAAGTTATGTATATTTGTATTTTTAGATGTAATGGTATCAAAATAAAGTATTTTTGGAAAATGCATTGTCTTTTAAATATAATTGCAGTAACGTATGACCATACAGCTTCTTGAGGAGATTTGGTCAGTGTTAGATATTCAATTTGCATGGGGCTGGATACTTTATTCGAGTTCTTGTACCAACATATGTTGCAATGGTGCTGTGAAGGTTTTGCAATCGAATCATTCTGCTCCGTTTTGGACTCCGGATAGTAAGTAGCACAGAGATGCCCATTAAAATTCTTCCAGATAGGAGATCCATAAAACATTTTAGAAATTAACAGGTAAGGTTAAGAGAACAATGGCTCTGATTATTTCTGTCCTCATTCTCATTAATGTTCCTAGATTCCACCACTGACCTACATAAGAGGGGCGATTTACAGTTACCAACAAATCTAACATCTATCTGCATGTCCTTGGGATGGAGCGGGAAAACTGCAGTCACAGTGTGAATGTACAAACTCCAGAAAGGCACTACCAGAGGTCAGGATTGAACCCTGGTCACTAGGACTATTGAGACAGGTGCTTATTACGTGTGCCACTGTGTCTCCCTTGTTTCCAAATATTCCAAAATGTAGATGAGAGGATATAACAGGAAACTATTATAAGATTGCTAATACTCTTTCAGGATAAATTTGTTTACTGGGCATATTTCAAATCATTTCCCTGATAGGTCATTAGGTCATACAGTGCACATTTACAAAAGGACAGGAATAGGTCATTTTGTGTATCAAGTTTGATCTCCAATTCAGTCACACATTGTGGGATCGGTACCACAACTTCCATATGACAAAATACGAAGTACCAGAGGAACTCAATGAGTCTGGCAGAATCTGTGCGGCGAATGGAATCAAGAGTAAAGATAGTTTTATTGTCATTTGTCCCAGATAGAACAATGAAATTTTCACTTGCTGCAGTACAACAAAATATGTAAACATAGTACATTGTAAACAATTTGATAAACGAGAGGAAAAAAAAGTTCAGTGTGTATATATACACATACAAGTCTTCTTAGGCCTCCTTCAGTCATGTCTGACCATGGGTGTCTCCAGGGTGCTATTCCCTATATGGATGACGCCTATGCGTGACTTTGTTTAACGTGGGGAGACTGATGCACAGACAGCCACTCCACGGTCCTTAACAGATCTGGGTCAGGATCCAGTGGCATGGAGTCCAAGACTTCACCTGCCTTCCCAGCCGTTGTGGAGCTCCACTTAGGTCAGCCATCGTCCTCCACCTGTTCCACTGTTGAGGTCTTGGTTAGATTGTTCTTTGTCAGAGACCTTCCCCTCGACCTTAGCGCCATGGGTGGCCCTACCAGGAGCATAGCTCCAGACGGCATCGCTCTCAGGTCCACACAAGCTTCTCCAGTGTTTAATAGCCTAATGGCTGTAGGGAAGAAGCTGTACTTTCTTCCCGATGGTTGTGGTGAAAGTGTGTGGCCCGGATGGTGTGGGTGTCTGATAATGCTGGCTGCCTTTTTGAACGGGGTCATATCACATCACTTCTGGAGCTTTACAGTTTTCAAGCTCCTGTAGCTCTTGCTCTGTCTCTGGAGCAGCGATGGTTGTGGGTGAAATGACTGGTGTGTGGGACTTCCACACTCCACCCGTGGAGCTTCCTGTCGGGTCGAAGCCAGAGAGTGGGTGTCACACTGAGCCTAATGCTGCGGCTGCCTCTTGACTGAGGCAAAGTGACTACCGATCTCCGGGGGGGAAATACCCCTCTGATGGTGTGGAGGTCAGACAAAGGAAGTGAGGCACGGTGATCACAACTTTTGTGCAGTCTTTTCTGCTCCTGGGACATTCTGAAGTTGCCTGAACCAGGTCCAGCAGAGACTGCAACCAGGAAGTCAAATCACTCAGATGCTGCTCTTTTACTGTACATACCTGTAGCAGTTCAGAAAGCGCTCCATAATCCTCTCAGTCATACCTTGGAGGACCTACACAGTTCTCAGAATATAATCGTCTCTCCCACCCAGGAAGTTTCAGGCAGATGTGCTTTATTTATAATGTGCATCAGTGTGCTGGGTCCGGGAAAGATCTTTGTCAGATAATTTATATGCACTTTATTATTTTACCCCAGGAATTTAAGGTTTTTGATTCTCTCTACCATAGATATACACATTGATATACACATGTGCTTTATTTATAATTGCATCAGTGTGCTGGGTCCGGGAAAGATCTTCAGAAATATGCACGCCCAGGAATTTAAGGTTTTTGATTCTCTCTACCATAGATATACACATTGATATACACAGGATTATGGGTCCTCATCCTTCCTCTTCCAAAGTCCACAATCAGTTAATTGGTTTTACTGACATTGAGAGCAAGGTTGTTGTGGTGGCACCGTTTGGTCAATCGGTCGATCTCACTTCTGTGCTCTGACTCATCACCATCTGTAATTCGTCCAACAACGGTGGTGTCAGCGAACCTGAAGGTAGAATTCGCATCGGGGGCGGAAATCGCTATAAAAACATGGAGGGACACACACAAGGCTTCGACTGTGGGTCCTGTGGACGGTAACATCGGGAGCTGACCTGGTCGGTGACCGATCCAAACTCCAGCAACAGCAGCTTCGTCCACCCCGAATAGTAGGGCTTGAATCGGCCCGTTAGCGGCACCTTTCATCGCCCGGCGTGGCTTAAAATTGGCCGGCGGGGGCTTCAACAGCGGGAGCCTCAATCGCCTCGATGCAGCAGTTTGATTTTAAGCTGCGCCTGCCGATGAAAGGCCTGCGAACGGGCCGATTCGGCCCTGAGAAAGCGTCTGATACCCGCTTGAATCTTTCAAAAGCTACGATGTGATAAATAACACTTAAACAAATTAAACTGAAGCAAATTTAGGCAAACAGAAGTACCAACCTTGGAGGGGGGAGAGAGAGAGAGAGGGGGAGATGGGAAAAAATACTAAATAATGTGAGTGACCGTGAATGAGTGACTTACCTGCAAGACAGACAGGAAACCTATTTGACCGGAGCCCTTAATGACCTGACCCATTTAAATCTGATACCCGTTTAAATCCTTCCCATCCACCAATACATCCAATTAGTTCAAATGGTAATTGTACCTGCATCAGACGGCTTTTAAGAAATTCTCCGTGAATACCTTCAGTAATACTTGAAGGTCAAAACACAATTGGTGGCACATCGTGTTAATACGATGTTAATAGAGACATTTAACAAACGCTTAACAGTAACGCCCCCTACTGTCTCGCGAGATTTTAATAATTTTTTTTTCACCAAATTTCAAAATCCAGATTTCAACACGTGGGGGGTGGGGATTGTCCCCCACCTCTCAACACATGGGAGGGACGTGACCCCCCCCCCCCCCCAGATTTCCGCCCATGGTTCGCACTATGTCCGGCTACACAGTCATGAGTATAGAGTGAGTAGAGCAGAGGGCTGAGCATGCAGCCTTGTGGTGCTCCTGTACTGATTGTTAATGGAGAAGAAGTATTTCTGCCAATTCGAACAGACAGTGGTCTGTGGATGAGGAAGTCGAGGATCCAATTTCAGAGGGATGTGCAGAGACCCAGTTCCATGAGCTTGGTAATCAGTTTTTGTTTTTTTTGTACCAAAAATTATTTATTTAATTACGATCACGATACAAAACCAAACCGTGGTAACACCCACCACCATAGTACCAAATTATCTGGACACTAAATTTTCAAACAACTATGTTAAAATCCTTACAAATATACTAAATAACTACTATACAACTATGTCTCTCTAACACCACCCCAGAAAAGGGGCAAGCATCTGGCTCGGGCAAAGGACTCTTCTGCCTGGCGCCGTGACTCGTGGATAGCCAACTTGAGGAGCAACCCAACCAGGACATCTTTGGCTTGGTAACCAGTTTTTAATTTTTTTTTTAAATAATTTTACACGACAATAAAACAAACCAGAACCCACCACCATAATACAATACAAACAAATATCCTTAATAAACTACTATACAGCTATCTTACACTCCTTGCAGAGTCCAGCGGTCCCGGAACTCCCCCAGGGTGCCCGTGGACAGGGCGTATACCCTTCCTAACCCCACCTGGGCCCACGGGCGTAACCCCGGAAAAGGGGCAGACAGCCGGCTCGGGTATGGTAACCAGTTTGGAGGGGATGATGGTATTGAACGCCGAGCTGTAGTCTATAAACAACAGCCTGACATAAGTTTTTATTGTCCAAGTGGTCCAGTGCGGAGTGGAGAGCCAATGAGATTGCATCCTCCGTTGACCTGTTGTGACGGTCTTCGGTCTGAAGAAAAGTCTCGACCCGAAACATCACTCATTCCTTCTCTCCAAAGATACTGCCTATCCCGCTGAGTTACTGCAGCATTTTGTGTGTACCTCCCCCAATTTCATCTACTGTATCTGTTCACAGTGTGGAATCTTATATATCGGCGAGACCAAGCACAGACTGGGCGATCATTTCGCTGAACATCTACGCTCAGTCCGCCATGGCCTACGTGATCTCCCAAACTGCCTTTCACAATCAAAATCGCAATAATACTTTATTAGCCAAGTATGTTTTGCAACATACGAGGAATTTCATTTGCCAAGTCAGTCATACGAATAAAAAGCAATGGAACACACAAAATACATTTCAACATAAACAATCCACCACAGTAACTCCTCCACATTCCTCACTGTGATGGAAGGCGAGAAAAAAAGTTCAAATCTCTTCTCTTTGCTCTCCTGTGGTCGGGGGCCTCGAGCCCTCCGTTGACAGGACGATCTTGACTCCCATAGCCGGCAAAGTTTTGGCCCTCCGCATAGGGGTGATCAGCTCCTGCATCGGGAGAATGTCAGCTCCCCCACGCAGGGCGATCAAAACCCACGTCGGGGCTGGTCGAGCCTCTGCGTCCAATTCGGAGCTCCCGACTCGGCCTCACCTGAGACTGCGAGCTCTCGATGTAAAATCCGCAGGCCGCGGTTGGAGCGATCCCAGGCAAGGGATCGACTGTGATGTTAATTCCACGCCCTGCTCAAAGTCAGTCCGAGGAGGCCTCCAGCTCCATCGATGATAGGCCACAGAGCGACCGGAGATGCAACCCGGAAAACAATCGAGTCTCCGGCAAGGTAAGAAACTGAAAAAAAGTTTCCCCCGACCCCCTCCCCTCCACATAAAACAAACCAGAGAACATTTACACAGACTTTTAAAACGCACTAAAAATAAAATAAAGACGAAAAAACAGACAGACTGTTGGCGGGGCAGCCTGTGGTCCAATTTCTGTCCTGGGATTCTCCCTGTCAGAGTGAGGCTACATGCATATTGTAGGCGAGGCACTTCATATTTCGCTTGGGCAGCTTACAACCCAGTGGTATGAAAATTGATTTCTCTAATTTCAAGTAATCCCTCTCTCTCCTCCCCAACCCTAGTTGTCCTTCTAATTCCACTGTTCGCATTCATATATCCCTTCGTTATCACACTTTCTACAGCCAACAAAGGACCATCATGGGCTCCACCTTTACTTGCTCATCAGTGCCGACTGATTTGTTCCAAACCTTTTCATATCTCTAATTTCCCCTGACTCTCAATCTGACGAAAGGTCTTGTCTTGAAACATCACCTAATTCCTTTTCTCCAGCGATGCTGTCTGACCCGGTGAGTTACTCCAGCACTTTGTGTCTATCTACTTAATCAAGTTTCATTTATATTTTACTGAGCAAGGTGGAATGTGACCAATGGCCAATGGAGTTTTATCCTGATTTCCGCACTCATTTAAACTGACGAAATAACAGGTCTTTAATTTTGTCCTAAATGGTTCCAAGACCATTCAATTGTTATTTCCCTATGTGGGTTTCACTTGTCTGCGCCTAATTCCATCTCCCAACTCCCTTTAGACTTTCGAGATACAGCATGGAAACAGGCCCATCGTTCCACTGAGTCCCTGCCAACCAGCGACCACCCTGTGCACTAGCACTAGCACTATCCTGCACACTAGGGACAAATTAGAATTTTACCAAAGCCAATTAACCTACAAACCTCTTGTACAGGAGTGTGGGAGGAAACCGGAGCTCCCAGAGAAAACCGGAGCTCCCAGAGAAAACCGGAGCTCCCAGAGAAAACCCACGCGGTCACAGAGAGAACGTATAATCTTTGGTATATACTCCGTACAGACAGCACCTGTTGTCAGGATTGGACACAGGTGTGGCACTGGAAGGCAGCAACGCCACCTCTGTCCCAATAAATTCTGAATTGCTTTTTAGAATTCTAAAGTACTAGTTTGCCACCAATTGCAAACTCATTAAGTTTATGAATCCAAAATAATCATAAGTATGAAACTACTGGAGGTCCAAATCAATGAGACACTGTGATTAGTTCTCTCTGTGATTGTTGATTCCTCGAGAGCTGCATTGTTGTCTACTTTTTTTCAGTTAGCAACGTAACCTTACACACTTCTAATCAAAGATCCTATAGGATCTTTGCTTCTAATCTCTGTATCCTGTACTTTGCCGAATATCTCCTCATTCTGCCATTGCCCCTTTACCCATGCCCGTCAGTCTTGATGGCAAGTGCCTTCTGGATGTCCACACATACCAAATAGCCCTCATTTTGACCCTTTATTACTATATGTCATTACTGTATCGATAAACTCTGTCAAGTTAGATAGACTTCCCGCCCCATTTGCCTAGATGTTAAATTGCAACGACATTCCCTTCCTCTCCGTCCTCTCTCCTACAGTCCCTCCCTCTCACTCGGGCCCAGGCCGCGGAGTTGAGACCGCGGCAGCGCCACCGACTGGGGGAGTCCGCCCGCCAGCTGCTCACAGGTGCTGCCGCGGTCTCGGCCCAGGTCCGGGCTGCAGTCGGGGGAACTGTCCCGGCCCGATCCGATCTCTGGGTCCCGCTCCATGCAACAGGGGGAGGCCCTGATCCGTGTGTGGGTCCGGTCAGCGGACACCCACCTGGGCCGCTCCCCTGCCCGGCCCCGGGGCTGGTCCTCCCCCGCCCAAGGTCCCAGGCCATGTCCCCGCCCAGGGTCTCGACACGAAACGTCACCCATTCATTCTCTCCAGAGACGCTGCCTGACTCCAGCTTTTTGTGTCTATCTTCGCCATCCGGATGTTCGCGGCTTAAACCCTCGCAGTGCTCCCGGCTGAGGCTCCATCCGACCCGTCATTGCGATCTCAAAGTCTGACCCTCACCCTGTCCCTGGGTTTGATGGATGTCGCCCCCCCCCCCATCTGGCTCCAGGGTCCATGGCGTTTCCTCCCACTTGTCCTTGGGTTTGATGGACCCCCCTCCACACTGTCCCTGGGACCCATGCTCTTCCTCCACCCTGTCCCTGGGACCCATGGCTCTCCCTCTCTGTCCCCCTGTCGTCCTTCCATCTTGCTCCAGGATCCATAGCCCTCCTTCCCTCCTGTCCCTTGGTTTGATGCATCTCTCCCCACACCCTGGGTTTGATGGACCCCCCTCCACACTGTCTCTGGGATCCATGGCTCTCCCCCCCCGTCCCTGGTTTCAGGGTTCTCCCACCCCTCTACGACCCCTGCCCCGTCCCTGGGTTTGATATGTCCACCCACTCCATCTCTGGGTTGGATGGATTTCCCTCTGCCCCTGCACCCCACCTCAACAGGATGCCATCATTATCCTTACATCCCTGTGGCTAACTCACCATCCGATAGGTAGTATGTTGTTGATTATTAATATTTGGCCATTAAGTTCTGAATTGTGTTATTCTATTTTGGCCTTAGGTTCACATGGGCTGCTCAGAAGTCCTGCTGCACTGTACAATGCATTGCCACAGAGCTCTTTTCGAACGAGGGTTGCCCCGCTGCTCATCTATGTACAGACAATTACAACCGTACGTGCAAACCTATCACTCTTTGCCACCCGTACCCTACAAGTGCTACTATCACCAGCTGCAAGTATGGAGGAGGCCATTTCACGTGGCTGCCACTTGCAGAAACCGTGAGGTGGAGTTCACAAGTATGCAGTACGCTGTCCAGCGTTTAGCCTTTGCATCTATCACGAAAGAAGACTTGAAGTTCTTTGAACATCTGCTGCCAGGCCGTGTGGTAACCGATCCTGATGTGTTGGAAGCCAGCAACGTAGACTGGATGCGGACGTTACGAGGTGGGATTGCATTTACTGCAAGGTTTAAATGGGATAATCATTTAAGTTAATTTAAAATAGAAAATGTTGGCAATACCCACCAATTAAAGCTAACTTTTCAGGTTGAAGACCTTTGTTATTTTTATTTTAAATCTTTTAATTTGTCCTATATTTAAATTTGAGGGCATGGATAGGTCATGAAGATTAGGAATTCTCTAATAAAAGAGGAAGACTTGCCTTGAGCTGTTCTCATGCATTGTGAAGAAAGCTGTGCAGAAAGAATAATAAAGGCTTGAAACAAAAAAAGGAATAGGAAAACAGCAAGCACATTGAAACTCCGGGTCTGTTTTTCTCCTGGCATGCAATTTCAACTCAAGTAGATCTCCAATATCAGTGATAATGATATCAAGTGGCTAACAGTAAGCTCCATTAATGACCGATCACAGGCAGCAAACCAGAAAATAAAAGGTACCATTTTTCATTTGCTTTGTAAACATTTTAAAGTTTAAGAAAGCTACACTTTAAATTAAGGGTGTTGCTGAACTGTTATGAACAATAGCTCATAATTTTGGAATAATTGAAGAATTTGATAATCCATTAATGAAACTGGATTAGTTGATCCAGTTTGAGTATGAGTATATAAACATCAGATGTTTAATATGTGCCGGTTACCATTAAAAGTTAATTTACACGGTGCAACAAAGCATATTTTCAGTATATTTTTTGCCATGAATATTTCATAAATAGCTGAAGTCTTCAATCATTCCTTAGGTTTACACCGGGAAAAGTCACAAATGAGCAAAGTGAGCAGGAATGGGTGACAGCAGTACCTAGACTTCCACAATGAAATGTGAATGCACAATGGCCCCAGTGGTCATTGACGATTCACTGTTTTCAGTTTGATTTGTGAGCAGCGATCTAACTGAGGAATTGAAGCAAGGTTCATACAGAGTATCACATACTAGGGAGTGAATTACAGTTGTGAGTGCTCATGGGATTTATATGTAGAATATTTGATATCTGTGAGCAGGTTACAGGCAGAGAGAGATCTTATAAGTAGTTTACATACTAGACAATGAGGAGGGTGTCAGGTTTTGGGAAGAAGGCAGTAGAATGGGGTAAGGAGGGAGAGATAGATCAGCCATGATTGAATGGTGGAGTAGACTTGATGGGCCGAATGGACTAATTCTGCTCCTATCCTATCACATGATCTTATGAATGGAGTTACATTCTGGAATAATTAATTTTAATTATTATTCCTGTGTATTAACCATTGATAATTGGTTATATATGTTGGTGATCTGGTTAGATAAATCCTGTAAGAATGAAATTGTCTGAACATTGTATCGGCGGGGGCTATGTTTCCTAACTAATATTAAACGGGAAATGCTGGAAATACTCGGGTTAGGTTGCATTTGTGGGAAGAGAAATAGACAACATTTCAGATGAAAGATCCTTTGTCCGAATGTCCTACTTGAAACATTGATACCAAAGATCATAGAGCAAAGTATGATCCTTGATTGATACTGGTCCTCTTCCCACAGATGTGGCCTGACCTGCTGAGTATTTCCAGCATTTTCTGTTTTTGTTTTAGATTTCCAGCATCTACAGTTTCATTGACTTCACTTAAACAACCTCATAAGCTCTGAACTCCAATAGACTATTATTATTATTATTATTATTATTTTTAGTATTGCACTGTTATTGTTGTTTTTTTGAGTATATGTGTATATATATATATGTATGTTATATAAAAACATATGTGAATATGAGTATATATACACACTGAATTTTTTTCTCTCTCGTTTATCATATTATTTAAGTACTATTTAAAGTGTACTAAGTGTTCTGTTGTGCTGCAGCAAGTAAGAATTTTGTTATTCTATCTGGGACATATGACAATAAAACTCTCTTGACCCTTGACTCTTAATGTTTTTGTTTTAGAAACATAGAAAATAGGTGCAAGAGTAGGCCATTCGGCCCTTCGAGCCTGCACCGCCATTCAATATGATCATGGCTGATCATCCAACTCAATATCCTGTACCTGCCTTCCCTCCATACCCCCTGATACCTTTAGTCGCAAGGGCCACATCTAACTCCCTCTTAAATACAGCCAATGAACTGGCCTCAACTACCTTCTGTGGCAGAGAATTCCAGAGATTCACCACTCTCTGTGTGAAAAATGTTTTTCTCATCTCGGTCCTATAAGATTTCCCTCTTATCCTTAAACTGTGACCTCTTGTTCTGGACTTCCCCAACATCGGGAACAATCTTCCTGCATCTAGCCTGTCCAACCCCTTAAGACTTTTGTACGTTTCTATAAGTTGGGTTTAGAGATACAACATGAAAACTGACCCTTTGGCCCACTGAGTCCACTCTCACCTGTTCTCATTTGTTATATGTTATCCCACTTTCACATCCACTTCCTACATATTAGGGGCAATTTAAAGAGGGCAAGTAACCTCCAAATGCGCATATGGGATGTGGGAGGAAGCTGGAACACCCTGAAGAAACCTACCCGGTCACAGGGAGAATATGTAAAATCCACACAGTTCACACTCGAGGTCAGGATCAAACCCAGGTCTCTGGCATTGTGAGACAGCAGCTCTACCAGCTACACCGCTGTTCCACCTTGTTAATATTAAATGGTAATAATTTATAATATGGAGATTACAAAAAATGCTGATTACAAATTTTGAATATTGTGATTTGGTTTATTCTACTTATTACCTGTAATTATGATTGTTTATTGGTTTTTTTTACTGCAGGCCGTAGCCAGACATTACTGCGGCCTCAGACAACAGAAGAGATCTCCCAGATCCTCAGGTACTACATCGTTAAGTCTCGTTTTCATGTAATATTTGGTGTGTTTAAATTTTTGTTTAGTTTGAAAGTGTTTTTCGTATCTTGTTAATTTTTAGTTATCAAAGGTTTTCTCAACTTTCAGTTTCTGTAAACACAACTAAATTTAAAGAACAACATGTACCCATTCGAATTAGTATTAAATTAAGTACCAAAATAATAAAATTTTAAAATATATTAAAATATATAGATGATAATTAATTTAAAATATACATAGATATAAGTAAAACATTGTTTAAAGTATGGATGCTCATATTTAAGATTATGAAAAAAAGCATTCTTTAAACATACCCTATATTTTTTTAAATCTGCTCCTAATGATATACATTGCACGTCTCCTCTTAACCTTCTTTACTCATGCGATTAGAGCTGGAAAGGGTGCAGAGAAGATTTCCAAGGATGTTGCCATGACCCGAGGGACTGAGCTACAGGGAAGGGTGATTCTATAGAGGTGTATAAGATCATGGGGGGAATAGACAGGGTGGAAGCAGAGATGCTTTTACCCAGGAAAGGGGTATCAAGAACCAGAGGACAGAGCTTTAAGGTAATAGGGGCAAGAGTTAACAATGTTTTCTGAAGGGCAATGTTTTCACTCAGAAGTTGGTGGATATATGGAGCTGAAAGAGATGGTGGTTGATATAACAACATTTGACTCTAATACTGTTTGTTTCTGGTCATTAATGACCAGAATCTGGGTGAATACATATTTCACCTTTTCACTGGGAAGGGCACCGGCACCAACATTAAAAATGTTTGGTTAATTCTAGCTCTTGAGCGCATTGCCCATTACAGAACTCTGGTGCTATTACCTTTGTATGTTTTAGCAGATAGGGATAGCAGTTTAATCATTAGCATTTGATCTTCAACCTGTGCAAAACAGTTAAAGATTAAACTGTAATCCTCAAGGTTTGAGAAGTTTGCTCCTTAAGTAGAGGATCAATCATTGTGCTTTAACCCAAAACAAATCATTCCATGAAAATTGTTCTGAGCAATTGCAACGCATTGTCTAGGAGCCCCATTGTTCCCAGGTTCTTTGCAAACATTGAATGGAAAATCAACTCAAAGGTGATCTAGGCTACTTAAGTATATTAAATGTTTTGGATCATAGGTTTCAAGTGCACATTCAAGCCTTCTCCAGATTGAAGTTTAGTTTGAATATAAACTGGCAAACTTTGGTTTGCTTCACTTTCCTGGGCTGCAACTGGTTCAGTGAGAGAGTTGGAGCTTAAGCTTGCAAAATAAAAAGCATGCTTTTAATTTGGAACTGATCGAGTAGTTCTGTGGCTCGAGAAGCTTTGCAATCCAGCAGGTGTTTAGGGAACCACCTCCAGTATTCAACCAAATAGTTAACATCCTTGGTAAAAGACATCCTGTGGCAGAAACACTTTCATGCTAAACCCACTTCCTAAAAGGTTGCAGTCACTGGCTGCAATTTCTATGCTTGCTTGAATACAGCACCACTCTGAATGTCAACATTCACTACCTCCTTAAAAGGAGCAGAATTAAGAGCAGTCTTTATCACTAAGAGCCAGGAGTCCCACTCACGCTTTGCTATAAAAAATCTGGGAATGTACATTTGAAATCATAGACCGTGTAGCTTGCCTGTTAATGGTTTGAGCATCTTGAGAACTATTCCCAAGCGATGCAACTGGAGAGAGGAAATTGCGCATTACATAATTTCCATGTTGACCATTACACCATCCCTCCCAGTTTTTGCTCTCATGGTTATTAAGTATGAAAAGATTACTTACAACTGGATCACCATTTACCTAAGCGCTTTTGTCAAGCACAATAGCTTTTTCCTATTTACCATGTTTGTGATCTGACACAAATTATTTAAAAAAAACCTAAGGCAGAGGAAATTCAACAGAATGTTGCATCAGATGGAATGTTTCAGTTTTGAGGAGAGTCTGGATGGACTGTGTTGCTTTCCTTGAACTGGAGGAGGGTGAGGGGGATCTGACAGACTATACAAACTTCTGAGGGGCATAGTTGGTATAGATATCGGTGGTGTTTAAACCTAGAGGCCATAGATTTAATTTGAGGATTTGAGAAAGAATTGTTTTCACCCAGACGGTGATTGAAATACGAGTGGAAGTACTATCTAGATGAGCACTTGAATAAGCGAGTTCGATATTCCCTCCCCTCCCCTCAGACCGCCAGGTTGGCCGCCAGCCCTCAACCTCCTCCCCCCTCCCCTCAGACTGACACTGAGATCCTGCTGAAAATGGGAAGCTGCCGGCCCTGCTTGAAGACGGGGGACTCGGAGCCGCTGCTGCTGGAGTCGTCCTGGTCGGAGAGAGAGTCTGCGGACGGGCCCCTGCCGGCATGGGCAGGCCGGGCGCCCGCTGGAGCTGCTGGTGGTGCTGGCAGCAGCAGTAACCTCTTCCCCCTCCCTTGCCCAGCCGCAAGATCAGAGAAGGGGCAGAAGCTGGTGGTGTGCAAGGTGCGTATCAGGTCCGTCTTGTACTAGGGGTGGCGGCTGAGGAGGCGCAGCTCAGCCAGGCCGTGGGCGAACTGGCACATGTCGCTGTAGCGGCCCATCGGGGAGCGGGTTCTTCTGGAGCCACCATGTGGGCCTGGGGCCACTGGTGTTGTTGGTCCGGGCTGACGGTTGGCCCGGCGTGAGAGGCGGAGGTGAGCTGGGGTTGGTGCTTCCCCGCGCTGGGCCTGGGGGCAGGTGTCCGACGGGGATGGGACACTCGAGTGGAGTGGGGGGGGGGGGGGGGGGGTGGGGTGGGGAGACGACGACTGGGGACGGTCCAGTGGCGGTTCGGCAGCGCCTGCGGAAGTGTGTAGATGGGTTCGATCCTGGCTGTGGATCAGTGTCCGTGCAGCTGCTGAAAGCCGTTCCAGTCTCTCCCCCCCCTCCCGGTCTCCAACTTGTATCTGCCCCCTGACAAATACAAACTTGAAAAAGGCAAAAAATCGGACACAACTATACTCACTGTATCTACAGCGCTTCGTTCGATTTTTATTTATAGCGTTTAACCTTTAAGAAATCCCATGATTCCTTGCGTTTTTCGGAATACCGAACTGGCTTATTGTCAAGCGATAGAAGGCTATAGACCAAGTGCTGGCCAATGGGATTAGTAAATAATAATAATAATAATAATAATACATTTTATTACGGACTCGAGGTCCAGACAAGGGGCAACATTACATTAAAATACATTGCATATTAAAAAATATCATAAAGTACATATAAAATCTTAGTATATCACTTATAAAAGCATCATAAATTATATATATAAAAAAAAACACAATACATGAATTAAAAATCCAGATTAAAAGAATGACCAATGTCCTACAACGAGACAACGATACCAGTGTCTCCACAGCTGGGATTCGTAGCGTGTAGTGCTAACCCTTATGTTTGACAAGGCCACAATAATTTCATTTTTAGAGTCATTTATCCGGCAAATGAATTTATACATATGATGGGTGCTTGAAAGTTAACATGGATATGGTGGGCCAAAAGGCTTGTTGTATGACGATTACTGTAAAACTGTTTATGTGTGTGTAGCAGAATTCTCACTGTAAGGGGTCTTTTGTGAAATGACTTACGGATAGATTAATTTGCTTCTTTCATGGTGGTTCCCAATTGCACCAAAATAAATTTTCATGTGTAATGTGAAATGCAACATAGGAGTGCCTGGAAATCCACCAGACTTTGTTAGCAACCACAGTAATAACATCTAAACAGGTAGTCACATGTACCTTTTGATTTGTTTTCCATTTCCGATTATGTTTTCACTCTTCTGTTATTTTTCATTCCACCATTACGCCATTGATCAAACTTTGCAGCTCAGAAGCGGGCCCACCGACTCTCTTACTCCACACGGATTATCAAGCACCCATTTGCATTAATCCTGCACTTAATCTCATGTCATTCTCCCCACAAACCCATTATTAAAGTATGAAAAGGAATTTGATCCCAATTGCAATTTGTGTTTACGACTCTATTTCAATTTGTGTTATGACTCTATTTATGATTACTTTAGTATAATTCTGATGTGTATTGGTTTTAATGTGTGGTTAGTTTGGCACGATGTTCCCAATGTATTCAGCATTTGTTAGAATTATGGTGGCACTGATAATAGGCTGTTTTCTTTCTTCAGGTATTGTTATAATCGGAACCTAGCTGTGAACCCTCAAGGTGGCAACACGGGATTAGTGGGGGGCAGTGTGCCAGTGTTTGATGAGATCATTGTCTCAACAGCTCAAATGAATAACATCATCAGTTTCAACAAGAACACAGGTGAGAGCAACTTTCTTTACTCACCATTCTAAATAAAAGTATTGACATCTCAACAACAATCAATCTCCCAAGATGTAGACCACGATCAATTGATTGTTATTCTGGAATGCAGGGAGTTCTAGTATAGATGCAATGATTGTAAAGTTATCCAACTTAGAGAGTTGCATGATTTGGAGGGAAAATTGCAAGCGATGGTATTCGGGCATGCCTGCTCCCTTTGTTCTCCTCAGATAGTGTTTGGGGTTGGGAAAATATCAAAGATAATGTGGCAAGTTGCTGCCGTGCATTATAGACAGTTCACACTGCATATCCAGCTCATCGGTGATGGGAGAACAATCATAATTAGGGTACATTTTACTGTTCGTGTAAATCTGTTTTTTTCAGGAGCACTTATATGCCAAGCAGGCTGCATTTTGGAAAATTTGAACAATTACCTTGCTGAACAAGATTTTATTATGCCCCTTGACTTGGGATCTAAAGGTAGCTGTCACATTGGTGGGAATGTGGCTACCAATGCTGGTGGATTAAGACTGTTGAGGTATGGATCTCTGCGAGGAACAGTGCTTGGACTGGAAGTGGTAAGAAACCAGGCTAATTGATGTCTATGAGAAACAAACTGGCCTCTTTAAGAAAGATTATATAGTTCCATAAAAATGAATGATTAATTTTCAGATCCCTTCCCCGCGCTACTTTCCCCTTTGAGGTACATTATCTAGATAGTGAGAGATTGCAGAGCTTCATTGTATAGAGGAATCTAGGCATCTAACTGCATGATTGTCAGATGGCTGTTATGTACGTGCTCAGGAAAGCTAACACAATGTTATTGTTTATTTCTGGAAAATTTGAGTGAGTTTATAATGACCTTATAATTGAGTTCTATTGGGCATCGGTAAGCCCTGTAGCTTAGTAAGTACACATAACGATGTACACTTTTGGTACTCTTATTTAAGGAAGGATGTAACAACATTAGTAGCAGTATGACAATCTATTACTTTTCATCGTTACTCATCAAGAATATTACAGTTCTTTAGCATTTCCTGTGAGAAATCTATTGGTCTTGTAGTTTGTGAACTGTTATACACCATTCCTTCACACTTTGTTTCTGCTCATAGGTACTCGCAGATGGAACTGTCTTGAACTGTCTAACATCACTTCGCAAAGACAACACAGGCTATGATCTCAAACAGCTTTTTATTGGATCTGAAGGCACACTTGGGATAATCACAGCTGTGTCCATTCTGTGTCCAAGGAAGCCAGCCTCTGTCAATGTAGTGTTTTTAGGTAAAGGCAAGAACATAATAATATTTACCAAGAATGTTTGGGAATTTATTATGATTGGTGGCTATGCTGAGATGGTCTCCAACAGCATGATAATTTCCAAGAGTTACAATGTTTTCCGTGTATGGACCTGGCTTGCGAGTGTATAGAACATAAAACAGTACAGCGCAAGAACAGGTTCTCCAGCCCATAATGTCTGTGCCGAATATGATGCTATTAAACTAATCTCCTCTACCTGTACATGATCCATATCCCTCCATTTCCAGCATATTGGTGTGCCTATTTAAAAGCCTCTTAAACGCCACTATCTTATCTGTTTTCACCACCAACCCTGGCAGTGCATTCCAGGCACCCACCAACACAATACAATTTATTTGTTACTCTCTGTGTAACAAACTTGTTCACCCATCTCCTTTCAATTTTCCCCTTCTGACCTTAAAGCTATGCCCTCTCGTCTTTGACATTTCAACCCTGGCAAAAAGGTTCTGACTGTCTACTCTATCCATGTATTCCAGCCCTGTAAAATATATCCACAGAATTATACAAAAAACTAAATGCAATGTTGGTGATTATACTGTAATCCTTTACAGACAGGAATATCTCTAGGATGAAATGACAGTGAGGCAGTTGGAAGCCTGTTGTACTTCACTGCTTGTGTTGCGTGTTTCTAGTAGTAAGGCTGTGGGACATGCCCAATAGGCTGGACCGTATTAGGAAGAAAGAGAAAAAAACAAACAAATATTGACAGGAAGAAATGTTCATTATGAAATCACATTCTGATCTTTGTCTTTATGGCCTTGCACTGAAATGATGGAACTATCTGTATCATCGTTGATGGGTGAAGTCCAGTATAATTTCAAGCTCAGTATTACTCAGAACAAAGCAGTCAGCTTGATTGGCACTCCATCCACACCTTAGGTATTCACTTCATCCATCATTAGTACGCTACGGCTACAACATACAAGATGCGTAGAGGCTTTTTGTGGCATCACCATTCAAACCTGTGCCCCTATCTACGAAGACCAGTACAGTGGTCACATGGAAAAGCAACTGCCTTAAAACGCCATGTAAGTGACATAATTTCCTGGCTCTGCAATATCTTGCACATTCTTCAATGTTTTTGGCTCATGTCCCTGGAACTTCATTTCTAACAGCACAGTGGGAGAATCACCACCACCTGAACTGCAGTGATTGTCGAATGAAGTCTGTCTCCAATATTTTTTTAAGTATTTAGTATAAAGTACTGAAGACCTGTACAATAAGCATGTGATATGTGCATAATAAGCATACTATGATTGTAAAATATATACTACACTTTCATGGAATATATATTCTCTGCTGTATTTCCTCTATATTAAGAATATCATTCATTAATTTATCTACACTATATAAACTATATCAATCTGATCTATGTTTCAAGGTTGTGATGGTTTTGACAAACTCTTGGACATATTCAAGGAATCCAAAGGCATGTTGGGTGAAATTCTCTCTGCGTTTGAGTTCATGGACTATGGGTGCAGAGAGGTTGTCTCTGAACATCTGAAACTAACAAACCCGTTACGAGGTAAGATGGGAAAAGAAAGATTATAGAAGATTAATTACAGGTTTCCGAGTAGGATACCTGGGTTCATGAAATCAACTATTCCTACAGCCATAACTATTATTATGGTAGTTGGCTTTCATCAGAAAAGGAGATACCCTAAATGTGCTTTTCCATTTGATTAGATCACAGCTGATTATACTTCATACTTCCTTCCATTTAAATGGCACCATGACAATAGTGACCTCAACCCAATGTGGATATTTGTTTCCTTTGGACAAATCTTGGAGCAAACATTTGGAGCAAATTCGACATAAAGAAGAAGACATGCACTACATACATAGATAGCACTGAAAGAAAGAAGTGAATTCCTAGAAGCTAAACCAAACCAATTAAAGCAAGGTGAAACTGCAATGCAATTATCAAGGAATATAATAATGACGCATGGAATCGTAAATAAGTGAAGAAAAATGTGGACAGGGCCTCTAAGTGGACAGCACAGTGATGCAACCAGTGGAGTTGGAGTCTTGCAGCTCCAGAGATTTGGGTTCAATCCTGATGTCTGACTCTGTCTGTTTGAAGTTTGCACATTTCCTATGGCCTTGTGGATTGCCAATTCTCTCCCACATCCCAAAGACATGCAGGTTGGTAGGTTAATTGGCCTCTGTAAATTGCACCGAGTGTGTAAATGAGTGGAAGAATCTGGGAATGTGGGGAGAATAGGTTACAGAACATATTATTTGTAGACTGAAATTGTTCTGTGAGCCAGCATAGACTTGTTGGTCTGAAATGGCCTATAGCAAAAGGAAATGTGCAGTGAAATGGCAGCAATACTGTGAATCATTATTTTACCTCAGTATTTTCCAGAAGGACTAAAAGTGGGGACAAAGTTAGAAAAAGGAACTCAAATTGTATAGAAAGGATGGGGACAATTGATAAACTGATCAACGTAGAAAGGATGAAGTGCACGGTGTTAATGGATTTTAGATATGGAAGTGATAACAGAAATACTATTACCAAAAAAAACATTTTAAAAAGATCATTGAAAATGGAATAATGCCAAGGGCAGGGCAGCTAATGCGTTTCATATATTTAAAATGGAAGATGGAACAAGTTCAGATACAATTTTAGCTTAATATTGATGCCAGCAAAGTCAATGCAATAAAGGGACACAAAGCGCTAGAGTAACTCAGCATGTCAGGCAGCACCTCTGGAGAACATGGATAGGCGATGTTTTGTGTCGATACCCTTTTTCAGATAATGCAATCCTTACACAAAAATTTTAATATAATAAAAACAATTAGTGTGTATTCATACTTGACCAACCTCTCTGAAAACAGAAAGCATAAATAAGATTAATGTAGCAGATGTGGAATACTTGTAAAGCCTTCAATCAAATCCTCACAGATGTGTGACTAAGGTTAGAAAATGTGGATTCAAGGGAGTGGTAATAAATCACAAGACAAAGAAAGAGCAGATTGGTAAATATTAGGTGGAGTTCTGCAAGGTTCATTATCTCAAAACAAAATCCATTCTGGAATTAGAAATACAAGTGCAAAATTTGCGATGGCACCAAATTGTGTTGCAGTTAATTGTGAGGAAAATGCCAGAGACCAGAAATCATGAATAAACCTATTTAATGATGTCTGGCTGTCAAATGAATGCCAAGTGAAAAGTGATGGTTTTGGGCAAAAAGAATAAAGGGTCACACACTCAAATAATGTGTTGTGATGGGGCAAAGGATTATAGGATCATCGGGTACAGAATCGCAAATCATTAAAAGCAGCTCAAGTAGACCACCGGTAAAATCAAATGGGTGTTGACATTCATACCTCAAGAGATAAAATTGAAAAGTGGAGCAGTTATTATACAGAACTTATACAGAACCTCAGTCAGATCACACTTAAAATACCATGCACGGTGCTTTCTCCTCGTAATCGTACAAAGGATTGAGGCATTTGGGGAAAATGCAATAAAAATTGACAACGATGATGCCATAATAGTGTGCATAGCGAGAGGTTCTGTCCAACGTCAAATATTGAACAAGAAAAGAAAGAAAGTGGTTGAGGAACACAGCGGTTCAGGCAGCATCTCTGGAGAACATGGATAGGGGATGTTTTGGGTCGGGCTACTTCAGGCTGATTGTGGTTGGGGAGGGGGAAAGCTGGAAGAGAAGTTGGGGCAAGTCAAAGCCATGCAAATTATAGGTAGATACAGGTGGAGGAGGGAGGGTAGTTGATTGGCAGATGCTTGCACAAAGACTTAGACTTCTTCCCACACTGTTGAGTGCATTGGGCGGCAAGCTTTCGCCATTCTGTTCGATTATGTGCGATGTCTTCCACCCTCGCTAGGCTTGCGTCCCAGGCTTCCAAATTCTTCTGGAATGTTCGCCTCCATGTGAGTTTTGGTCGGCCTCTTTTCCTTCTTCCTTCAGGTTGCCATGACATTGCTATCTTAGGTACACGTTCTGGTGACATTCTGAGTACATGTCCTGCAAATTTCATCCTGCGTACCTCTATGTCCTGGCTGAGAGGCTTTGTTGCAGTTTCACGGTAGATCTCCTCGTTTGTGATGTGGTCTCTGTAGCTAGTCTTCAGGATCTTCCTCAAGGTAACCTTGTCTTACCCCGTGACAATGTCACGACGAATGATGTGTTTCCTGAATCAACCTTGATGCAGCAACTGGATCCCTTGTAAAGGTTCTTGACAAAGAGATAAAAAAGACAAAAACTGTGCGAGAAAGATAGAAGACGTACGAATTGCGGAGCCAAACGAAGGACTATAGGTGCATGAGGGGAGAAAGGGTGCAAATCCAGGTGCAGCACTGGAATGAGAGGGGAAATAGGGGGTGGGAGAGGACAGGTGGGATTGTTTTTAGGATAGTTACCTAAAATTGAAGACTTCAATGTTCATACCATTAGCTTGTAAGCTACCTAAACGGAATATGAGGTGATGTTTCCCCAGTTTATGTGTAGCCTCACTCTGGAGATGGATGAGGCCCAGGAGAGGAAGGTCATTATGGGAATGGGAAGGGGAGTTAAAATGGTTAGATCCAGCAGACCTTGCAGACCGCGTGCAAATGTTTGGTGAAACGGTCGCGTAGTCTACGCTTGTGAAGGAGGTCACTGCAGTAGATGAGGTTAAGTGAGGTGCACGTGAACGTCTATCTCACCTGGAAGGATTGCTGGGGTCCCAGAATGGATGTGAGTGAGGAGGTTTTTTAATAAACCAGCATCTGCAGTCCCTTGTGTGTCCATATATTGAACAAGCTTGTTTCTTAGAAAAGGAAAGTTTGAATTGCGACCTGTTGAATGTCTTTAAAATCACCAAAGGATTTGATTGATGGTTCCACTTATAAGAGCAATGAATATAAGATGGTTACAAATAAATCACTTATATATATTTACCTATAGAGTGTATTACTTACTTCCATAAGAGGTTGTTGAGACAACATAGATACGTTTGATGAGAAGCTTTAAAAAGACACAAAGGAAAAGAAGAATCTAAGGTTATACTGAAGAGTTAAGGTGAATAGAAGTGGAGGAGTCCATGCTGAAGCATAAATGCCGGCACAGATGCATTGGACTGAATGGGCTGTTTCTGTACTGTACATTTTATTCTTTGGTATGTTTATATTTGTCTTTTAGCAAGCGTATACATTGTACTCTGGCCCTGAAGCTTTACAGTAACCTGGCAGCAATATAACAATTAGCTTTAAATTTGTGTTTATGGGTGTTTATGTACTGATTATTTGTCTGACTTTCTCACTAATCAGAAATGACTATTTATTTATCTTTATAGAGAGAACCTTTTTCATTTTGGCATCTCTGTTACTTTCTCAAATTATTATTTTTCCCTACGTTCTTTCTTCCCTGGGGTTGGCCCTCATCCTTGGTATTGTCCCTAAATGTGCACATGTGCAGCAGCAATGCAATATATCCTGAGGTATAGGAAAGAGATGCAACATTTTAGGCTTAAAATTCCGACCTTTGCAAATTGCTTACTGATTTCCTGGTATGTATTTGAGCAAACGTCAAAGACGCATGCCGGAGATGGGCCAGTGGTCTACCCATGGTAGACCCTAGGCAGATCCCACTCTCCCGTGGGGAGCAGTCCTAAGCACTCTTCATAAGCCAGGGGCAGACTGTTACTCTCCCAGCTGTTTGTTCTATAAAACATTAGGAAATGGTTTGCTACAGGTTGGATTGATTGGAACAGTATTTACAAAACTGTGATGCAGAAGGTTTATGAATAACTCTTTCAGACCATGTCTGGCATTAGATAGTTTCATGCATTTTCGGTACCTTTACACCTCCATGGCTTTGTACAATATGTAACCACACAAAATGTTCACATATCTTTGCCTTCAGCCACTTTCTTCGTTAAATTTGGTTCTATGGACTTAAATAGAACTGGGTTTTAAAAGGATAGTTGTTGCTCTATTGGTGCACTTTTTGTTAGCTCCCAAGAGTGAGTTTCTACCAATCACGTCCCCTGATTCACCCTCCCTTCATTTCATTTTATATGAACATATTATCTTTATCCCTACTTCTTATTATATGACAAAGTTACTGATGTTCACTGTGTTCTATTCACCCTCTTCCAGAGGCACCGTTCTACGTTTTGATAGAAACATCGGGGTCCAACAGTGACCATGATCAGGAGAAGCTTAGTTGTTTCGTGGAGAAGGTCATGAGCTCTGGTCTGGTGACTGATGGAACAATAGCAACTGAGGAAAATAAGATAAAGGTAGAGTACAGTTCCTCCTGATCTTTCCTCTGAAGAATATTATGTATTGGATCAAAATGGAAAGACTTATTTAGGTGTCCTGCATAACTTGGTTGACTTCATTGATAATTATTAGACTACTCCAGGTTTTGAACTATAATGCTTTATTGTATGTGTTATTTCAAATATCTTTTCAATCAACCCTAATAATGTAATCCATAGGCATGACATCTTGATCTAGCCAGTGCTTAATCTCTGTTTTTGCAGTTTTGAGTAGTGGTGAATGATTTAATGGGCATGGATGTAAAATCTGTGATTCTGTATTGAAAGAGATTTTATATTGTACTAGACCAAGTGCAGACCCGTTGGGTCTGTTCCCCCAACGTGCGGTTGTGGGGGGGGAGGCGGCATGCAGCGTCACACACACTAACTATCCCCCCCCCCCCCCCTGCACTCACGCTAATTACCCCCCTTGATATTATATTAATATTATTAATTTGCTCCTTTTACCCCATAACCACCCTATCTACTGACGCATAGCCCCCAACTTGCAGTTACATTTAGAGGGGGGGGGGGGGGGGGGGGGTAGAGAGTGAGGGCAGAGAGTGCAGGGGCAGAGACAGAGAGAGAGACAGAGACACAGAGAGAGGGGCAAGAGGGAGAGGGGGGGTGGAGAGGAGGAGAAGAGGGAGGGTGGGTGAGGGGGGAAAGGTGGGGGAGCAGGGGAGGAGAGAGAGAGGGTGAGAGTGAGGGGGGAGAGAGAGGGGGTGCTGAGAGGGGGGAGAGAGGGAGGGAGAGAGGGCTAAGGAAGGGGTGGGGGAGAGAGAGTGAAGGATGGAGGGAGTGGGGGAGAGAAGGAGGATAGAGAGAGAGAGAGGAGAAAGAGGGGGTCGCAGGAAGGAGAGAGGGGGAGAGAGAGAGACGTGTGCTGGACGAAGGGAGGGAGAGAGGGGGGGAGAGGGGGTGTGCTGAGAGGGGGGCGAGGTGAGGGGAGGGGGAGAGGTGGGGAGGGGGGAGGGGGAGGGTGGAGGGAAGGGGGGTAGGGGTGTGTCGAGGGCAGGGGGGTTTAGGGGAGGGACGGTGGGGGAGGGGATGGAGGGGAGGGGAGGGGGAGGAAAAAGGGGGGGGAGAGAGGGGAGAGAGGGGAAGAGGGGGGAGAGAGAGGGGGGGGGGGGGGGAGGAGTGGGGGGGAGGAGAGGGGGGGGGGGGGGGGGGAGGGGGGGGGGGGGGGGGGGGGGAGAGGGGGAGAGGAGGAGGGGGGGAGAGAGGGGGGAGAGGAGAGAGGGAGAGGAGGGGAAGGGGGAGGGGGGGGGAAGAGGGGGGGGGGGGAGAGGGGGGGGGGGGGGGGGGGGGGGGGGGGGGGGGAGAGGGGGGGGGGGAGAGGGGGGGGGGGGGGGGGGGGGGGGGAGGGGGGGGGGGAGGGGGGGGGGGGGGGGGGGAAGAGGGGGGGGAGAGGGGGGGAGGGGGGGGGGGGGGGAGAGGGGGGGGAGGGGGGGGGGGGGGGGGAGAGGGGAGGGGGGGAGAGAGGGGGGGGGGAGGGGGGGGGGAGGGGAGAGGGGAGGGGAGAGGGGGGGGGGGGGGAGGGGAGAGAGAGAGGGAGGAGAGAGAGGAGGGAGAGAGAGAGAGAGAGAGTGCCTTTTTACTTCAACCCAAACCCCCCCAAACAACAATTTGCAGGCAGTGCTTTTTTACTTCAAACTAACCATATTTTCATTTTCAAACCACATTAAGGGTACTCACAGCTGTGTAGACATGTGTTCAGTGTTGTTCAGAGAGACCTCCATCAAGAGTGACATTTTGCAGAGACTGATTGAGGCACACCACTTCCTGGTTTTATAGTCCCTCCCCCTCCCTCCAGCCGGGGCAGCAGAGAGAATGGTGAATTTTTTTAACAATTTCTCTCTGATTTTTCATCGATGGGAAAAATACTCTGGTCCAGGAAGGCAGACGTGGGCTCTGATCGAGGTGGCCAAAAATGACGGCCGTAGGTGGCGGCGTTCTCTCGGAAATCGCAGCACAGTGGGCCAAAAGCGGTCAAGATCAGACTTTTAGTAATATAGATCAGCATATGGAATTTGTATTTGAAAATCGAACTTCAAGAGAATATACACAGTTGGAAAAGTTGGCAGGTGTCAAGGAATGAAAAGTAATTCAGTTCGTTGTGAGCAGAATGTAGGGAATGTGTTCATACTGTTTCAAGAATGAAATTAATTAGAATGTAGCGAAGTAGGGGTAGAGGTTCAAAATTAGGATAGATTTTACTGAGAGTCGAAGATAAATCACTCAGATCACTCTGATGAAGGGTCTGATGGAGGGTCTCGACCCGAAACGTCACCTATTCCTTTTCTCCAGAGATGCTGCCTGACCCGCTAAGTTATTCCAGCATTTTGTGTCTATCTTAGATTACAGGAGGTGGGCATTTAAGAAGGAGATACAAGTAGTTCATGGATTAAAATAATTCAAATTAAAAAAGGGTGGGACTCCCAAATCTCAAGCTCCTTGATGATAAGATACTTCGTGTCACCCTATCAGACTTCGGCTTTCAATGCCTGTCCCATTAATGCTCCATTCAACTAGTAAACTGACATCTCTGGAGAACATGGATAGGTGGCGTTTCGGGTTGGAAACCTTCTTCTGACCCAAAACGTCGCCTATTCATGTTCTTCAGAGATGCTGCCTGACTCCCTGAGTTACTCCATTGTGGGTATAAACCAGCATCTGCAGTTCCTTGCAGTTATATATTAGATAACACTGTTTTAGGCTCATAATATATGCTGATCCACTTAGTTTTTTTAAGCACTGGGAAAACTGTCCAGAGCAGAGTGGAGACCTAGTGAGTTTAGTTTAATTTACATTTAGTTTAGTTTAGGTACAGTGAAAAGCCTAACATTGCATGCTATCCAATCAAAGAAAAGACTATACGTGATAAAAAATAATTGATATAGGAACTAAGTCACTAAGTCTGCCAGTAAGATATGTGGGTCAGTAAATGTGGTGCTTGTTCCACGGCTCTATGTAGAATAAGATATATTCAGTCCACTCTATCTGTGCCATTGCAAAGCACATTACATTGATCTTGCAGTTATACTTGACCAAATAAATTACACACAGATCAGTCAGTAATTGTAGTTTTTAAGGAGGTAAGAAGCCTGAGATGCTAAGCAATGTTAATGAGTTTGTTCTTCCCATTAGGCACTCTGGGCTCTGCGAGAATGCGTCGCCGAGGCACTGGTCCACGATGGCTATACATATAAATACGACATCTCGTTACCGCTGGAGAAAATCTATGATATCGTCATTGACATGAGGAGAAGGCTGGGGAAGAGGGCGAAGCGTGTTGTTGGCTATGGGCACCTGGGTGAGACTCACTGACGTGCTGCTTATTTGGAATGGGAATGGGTCAAGGAAAGTCAAGGCTTCAGCATGTTACTTTACTGTAGATTTGTTTCAACTTAATTTTTGCTCCATGCCTCTAATGAAGATAGCAACTCAACGTGTTTTATCTAGGGTGTTGGTAGATGATTCTGTGTATTTAAAGGGAAGGGTTGTGTATGGTCATTTAAAGGCAATGGGTAGTGTCACCAATATTTAAAACTGTCATTGCAATATTTCTTTTTCTTCCTAGGTGATGGAAATTTGCACCTAAATGTTGTATCTCAAGCACAAGATCAGCAGCTGTTGAACAATATTGAGCCCTACTTGTATGAATGGACTGCTAAGTATTGTGGAAGCATCAGTGCTGAGCATGGCCTGGGCTTTAAGAAAAAAGACTTAATTTATTTCAGTAAGCCCAGGGTGGCGGTCCAGATAATGCAGCAGATGAAAGCGATTCTGGATCCAAAGGGAATTTTAAATCCCTATAAAACTCTGCCGTCCTCCACTCAATGAAATTTCACAAGGTATCTTGCCTGTAAATGCTATTGTGTTTATTTTTATTATTTTAAACTCATCGAGATGGTAAAAATCAGTGCCCTTTTCAATATGAGAGTGTGTCTAGCACAGTTAGAGACAGAATAAAGCTCCCTCAGCTCACACAAGCTGCAGCAGTAAGCTCACATAGACATCCTCTGTTTTACTAATGTGGCATTTGCAATTTAAGCAAAAGTAGAACCTGGTTCCCAAATGCCTTTCACAACCGTACAATGTCCCAAGCATTTCACAACCTTGTCTAAAATGCAGGAAATGTGGCTGTCAATTCCCACTTAGCAAGACACTATAAGGACAAATATCAATAATTTGCTTTGTATTTTGGAGACAGATAAATGTTGGCCATGGTAATGGGTAAAAAAAAAATCACTTTTTAAAAACAGTGCATTCTTTTTTTTGGAGAAAGCTCATTAGTTTTGGTTCAATGCAACATACATCAGTGCAACACTCCACACATGGTGCAATGAGGCATTAGTCCAGTTTACAGGCTTGGGGTTAGACTTGGCCTCATGATTTCTCAACTCATTGCTCTCCACTGTGCCCTGCACATTTTTTTTTCAAATCTCATGGCTTCTAAGATGAGACAATCAGGAATTGCTAAACTGTAGTGTGCCAGTGTGGTACTTGGAAACTACTCGGGTTCATTTACAATTCTCACCGAAGGTGAATGATATCCTATCAGTCTAAATAAGATTTGAAATAGAAGACCCAGGTCTTCAGAGAATTGGGGAATAGCATAACAGCAATTTGGGACAGTACATTTAGAGCAAGGCCATTATATTCTGATGGGATTATTAAAGATAAAAATATAATTATCCAATGAGTGAAGAAGAAAGTGAATTAGATTAAAAAAATAATTTCTGTGGCTTCTGTTTGCTGTGGTGGTGTGAATCAGCAGGAAAACAAAAGCTGCATACGTGTGACAGAAGTGCAGCTGAAATATTAATATTTATCACACTCCAGTCTTTTAATGACCTATGAATAACAAATAAAACAGAGGGATGGAGTCTGGAACATGCTGCTTGTTTAGGGTGGGTGATTGTAGCAGAGAACCTCATAATATGCAAGGTATTTAGATGACCAAATGCAGGTATGTGGGTTTAGTGTCGGTGGGAACTAGATGGTTAGCATGCATATGGTGGGCTGAAGGGCCTGTTTCTGTGCTGTGTGACTTCAAATGCCCTCAGGATATAAAAAAGCAATGCAAGTAGTAGGTCTACTTGAGGAGTAAGTCAAATATATATGGTGTCTTTATTTTTATAGTAATACAGAAACAGAAGTTGAACTGATCATGCATAATTTTAATCATATTCCATGAGTTTAATCATATTTATATTATGTGGAATAAAGAATCTTATCAACAAATGTCTTACCAGTTATAATCAGTCCATAGCTTACATTTTTTTATTCTGAGTACCTTGCCTTTTTCTGATCATCACACCTTTTCATTTACGTCTGAAAAACTTCAACATCAAATTTCCACTCTCAACCCCGTGACTTCCAGTGCCATCACAACACCTATTTTATTTGTTGTTTTTACCTTTGCGTCCAATATTACTATCGAGGCGGTGCAGTGGCGCCGCAGTAGAGTTGATGCCGTACAGCGTCAGAGACCTGAGCTAGATCCTGACTACAGGTACTATCTATACGGAGTTTGTACATTCTCCTTGTGACCGTGTGGGTTTTCTCTGGATGCTTCGGTTTCCTCCCTCATTCCAGATGTGCAGGTTTGTAGGCTAATTGGCTTCTGTAAATTGTCCCTAGTGTGTAGAAAAGAACTAGCGTATGGGTGATTGCTGGTTGGCGCAGTCGGTGGCACAAAGGGCCTATTTCCACGATGTATCTCTAAACTAAACTATTGGTGTTTCCCATTTGCTATTCCCTCTATTGCTTCCTTGCTTATTAAAGACTGAGGGGTGTAGACTGTACATGAGTTGAGTTGAATCCTCTTGTACTTGAGGTACTCACTTTGGACCATTGGACCATTTTTAGTGGCTAAAGATAAAGAGTTCTGTGTGGGAGTGGTTGGAGGATAAAAGTAACTGGTAATTAGAAGCTCAGGATCAACCTGTGGACTGCGTTTTATTTCTCCAAAGTAGAAGAGATCACATTGTGAGCACTGAATTGGGAAATATGCAAGTAAATTGATACTTCACCTGGAAGGACTGTTTGGGTCTCTGGAAGGGAAGAGGTAAAATAACAAATTGCCTGGGAAAGTGATATCAGAAGGGAAGTAATTGGATATGGAAGAGCATACAATGGAATCATGAAGAGAACAATTATGTCAGAATGGAGAAAAATGAGAGGAAGATATGCCTGTTTGGTAAATATCCGGCAAAATACCTCAGCGCTATAACTCACCAACAAGCACAAAGACCTTTCTTGGCTGATGGTGAGCGGGGCGGAAGCTGCCTTCAGGACGGCTACTATGGAGAGGAGACATTGCCCACTTCTTAGCAGAGTGTGGTTTTGCAGAGAGTCTAGAGAAGGTTCCAAGGATCCCTGTCACGGTTTATCCTGAACAGCTTCGTAACAGGACTCTGATTTACGGACTGTTCTCAGCGACACATTCAGAGACGGATGTCAAGTGCTGCTGGAAGGACATCAATTCGGTTAAAAAATGCTCTTTGGTCAGCCCAAACCTTTATGACCTCCCAGCAGAGCGAGATGTTGGTCAGGTAATGTTGCTGACTGGCCTGCTCCAGACTGCAGGGGTATGTGCTGAGGGACGCACTGAAGCTAGGTGCAGTGAATGCCAAGACTCAGTGGGGGAGTTGCAGTCTACAGTGCTGGGCATTGAAGGACAGGGTGGGGTGGGGATATGCCTCAAACGAGGGAAGGGATATCAGGCCAGGGGGCCACATGAGTTGCAAGGATGCCGGATATAATGATGCTCTTTGGGAACACTGCCAAATAGAATGCTAGCAAATGAATGTATAACTGCAGAGAATGTCAGGGGGATTTTGCACATCTCTTTTGTACATACCTTTCACCCTGAACAAAATGTATTTTGATTTAAAAAAAAATCTATTTCCAGTTTAATGACATCCTTCCTACAGCAGGATGACCAGAACAAGGGGTCATAGTTTAAGGATAAGGGGGAAATCTTTTAGGACCGAGATGAGGAAAACTTTTTTCACACAGAGTGGTGAATCTCTGGAATTCTCTGCCGCAGAAGGTAGTTGAGGCCAGTTCATTGGCTATATTTAAGAGGGAGTTAGATGTGGCCCTTATGGCTAAAGGGATCAGGGGGTATGGAGAGAAGGCAGGAACAGGATACTGAGTTGGATGATCAGCCATGATCATATTGAATGGCGGTGCAGGCTCGAAGGGCCGAATGCCCTACTCCTGCACCTATTTTCTATGTTTCTATGTCTAACTGCACACATAATGCCAAATGTAGCTTTACCAATATCTTGCACAGCTGTAACATGATGTCCCAACTCTTGTACTCAATACCCCGACCGATAAAGGAAACTGTACCAAACACCTCTTTCAGGGAACTATATCTGCAGAAACAAGGAACTGCAGACACGGGTTTACAACAAAGGCACACAGGACTATAGTAACTCAGCGGGTCAGGCAACATCGCTGGAGAACATTGATGGGTGATGTTTTGGGTCGCGATCCTTGTTCAGATTCTTATGGATCTGCACCCATGGGTATCTCCATGCTACACCGTGCCATCCGCCGGGTGTCGTGACGTCAGACGCCGGGTCACACGTCTAGTGCCCGGGGTCCACCCTCCCCAAGACAGTGCCATTCGCCGGGTGTCGTGACGTCAGACGCCGGGCCACGTGCGTCGTGACGCCGGGCGGCGCCAAGTCAAGATGGCGGCGGGTAAGCTGCCGGCCCGGGTGTTGGAGCTGTTGCTCTCCTACCTGGAACTACCCGACCTGCTGAGCTGCGGCTTGGTGTGCCGCCACTGGCACCGCTGCCTGGAGGCGGACGAGAACAGCGAGGTGTGGCGGAGTGTATGCTGCCGAATGCTGAGCGAGGAGGCGCTCGGCTCCGACATCCTATGCAACGTGAGCAGTTACAAGGCCAAGGCCCGGGCCCTGCGCTATGCCTGGAGCGCCGCCGACTGCTCCCGCAACGTCTACATCAAGCGCAACGGCTTCACGCTGCACCGCAACCCCATCGCACAGAGTACGGACGGCGCCCGGGCCCACATTGGCTTCAGCGAGGGCCGCCACGTCTGGGAGATCTGGTGGGAGGGCCCCCTCGGCACAGTGGCTGTCATCGGCGTGGCAACCAAGCGCGCCCCGCTCCAGTGTCAGGGCTACGTGGCCCTTCTAGGTGGCGACGACCAGAGCTGGGGCTGGAACCTGGTGGATAACAACCTCTTACACGGCGGCGATTCGGCCGGCAGCTTCCCGCAGTGCAACAACGCGCCCAAGTACCAGGTACATTGGGCAGTGAGAAGGACTGGGGTGTAGTACTGGACGTTGGAAGGGGCTAGGGGAGGAAGGCATGTAGTCTCAATAAAAGCAGAATTTATGTTCGAGAGATGGGAAATTGAACCATTCCAGTTGGGTGAAATCAAAATGTATCTGAATCTCTGCAGCTTGTAGGGGTCCTTAACTCGTCAACACGCCAGATTTTGCCCCTCTAGCGACACAAGAAGCAATAGCAAATTGCACAATAGCAAATCGTTTCTTCCTTTTTGTTTTCCTCTAATAATCGAGATCCATATTGTAACTGATCGGTGATGGGTGAAGCGACTTGCTTGATCTCATTAAACAATGTCTTTGATGTTAAACTGGCTTTTAAACGAGTCATGAATAATAAATACGCGTATATTTCTCCCTGTCGGTTGGTACTTTGCTCTTTTCATGTTATGAAAATAATGTTTGTAATATTTAACCATTAATGCTTGATTAACATTTGTCAGTTTTCACTGCTGCTGTTTGTTGGTGTTCTATGTTTTGAATTCTGTAGCCTGGTTACTGGCTACAGAATTCTCTTCTCCCTCTTTCCCAGTCATGATTTTCTGCTTCAGCCATTGGCTGGACGTGCTTATTATCTCTTTCTGCGTTTTTTTTTTCTATTTTTGTCTGCCCGATGCTGATTTAATATGATATAACACAAAGGGTACTATAAAGCCTATCATTCTGGTGCTGACTATTTAAAGAGGATATCCTTTGAGAGACTCGTTGTTTTCCCCAGTCTTACAAATTCTCAGCTAATGTCACATGTCACATGTGGACATATTTATGGAGGGCTACTTGAGTTATTTTCAAATTCAATCTTTTTGTCTTTAAAACCCAAGTCTGATTGAATGGTCCCTTTGGATACTGCCATTGAGCTCATTTTTCCAGTTAAATAAATGCATGTTCCTGTTATTAATGTGTGGAATTGATAGAATTGATATGTTACTGCCGTAGAATAAACCAAAACATCTTCACAAATATGAACCATTTTATCAATGAACAGAAAGCACATGGCCAGTCCTCACAATAGAGATATCGAGCACCAACAGTCATGGAAAATTGATTTGTATTTCTGTACCTATCCCAAGTACAAAGTGTGAAATTATAGTTTATTACCTGCAGTTCAGCATCTCCCGGCTCCAGTTTGATGGTGTTTCTGCGAACCTGTCACTTTTCTAATGAATTGTGGTATTTGTTGTCCCAGCATTTTTTAATATAAACAATGTTGCTTGGAGATCTTTAAATCATTCCGCACTTGTGATGTGACCTTTACATCGGCGAGACTAGGCAACCATTTCACTGAACACATGAGCCTGGTTCATTAGGGCCTTCTGGATCTCCTGATTGTTGACTGTTTTAACTGTCCCCAACCTGACTTTTTGATCCTTGCCTCCTACATTGTCAGAGTAAGGCAACGCGCAAACTAGAGGAACTGCACCTTGTGTTCTCCTTGGGTAGCTTATAAACCAAAGGTATGAACATTCGATTTTCCAATTTCATGTAATATGCCCCAAGACTCCCTTCTCTCCCTGTGTCCCCGTAAATTCGGTGTGCATCAATTTCTTGCACTCGCTCTGTCAAACTGCTCCTTTCCCCTCCTTCATGCACCCATCTCTCTTCCCAGCCTTCCTAATTTCCTTTTTATTCTTCATTCCCCTCCTCCACATCCCCTTCCAATATTTCACTGGTCTTCTCCACTTATCTATCATCCTTTGTCTCCTTTTCACCTCTAATGTTTGTCACTTCTCCACTCGCCTGCCAATCAAAACCTGCCTCGCTTATTACTTTGTCAACTTTACTAACCCCTACCTGTCCCTCATATTTACTTGGACTATTTCTGATAACGCTCTTCCCTTTCTCGATATCCCTGTCTCCATCACATGGGAAAAACTTGGATTGACATCTACTATAAACCAACTTGCTTCCACCATTACCCTGACTACAGATTCTCCCACCCTGCTTCTTGCAAGGATTTACTCTCAATGTCTCCATCTTCTCTGCATCTGCACCCATGATGAGGCTTTCCACTCTAGGATATCTGAGGTCCTCTATCTTTATTAAACGTGTTTTCCCTTTGCTATTGTGGATGAAGGCCATACTCATGTCTCCCCTGTGTTCTGAATATCTGTTCTGGTTCTCCCTCTCTCCAGATGTAGCAAGGATATTTCCCCTAGTCCTCTCCTTTCGCCCCACCATTGTCCACATCCAATATATCATTCTTTGATGTTTCCACCACCTACAACATGATCCAACTACCAATTATGTCCTCCCACCCTTTCCACAGTGACCATTCTTTCTGCAACTCATCCCTTTCCATTCTCAGGTACTTTCCTCTGCAACCATAGGAGATGTAACGGGTGTCCCTACAGGGATCTTCCATCTATCTCATTGGAGACCTTTGAACTATTTGTAATCTTGCACATTATCTTGCACTAAATATTGTACACTATCTTTTGTATACATTATGGATGTGTGCTTGATTGTAATCATGTATACTCTTTGACTGGATAGCACGCAAACAAGAGGTTTTCACTGTACCTCTGTACACATGACAATAATAACTAAACTAGTGCAGCTGTTTTTTATTTTACTGTAAACTTCTCTGCTTTAACAGCTGCTCATTTAAAATAAATGTTGAGCATTTAAATTCCAAGTAAAGTCTACTTTGCAGGGTACAGGATCCAATAATACAGCTGGATGTGAAATAAGATGACGATTTCTATCAATTCATTGACCATGCTGAATTTATCTTTAAGAAGAACAGTGGCGGCTGATTTCAGTAATAATAGAATGATTTAGAAGTGCGGGATTAGCTGCAGAAGGGATTCACCAAGATTATGATAGAATTATGAAATTATAACCAGAAGATAAACCTGATAAAGCTGTTCTTTTCTCCATGATATGCTAATGGATGCACTGAGTGGCTCATATACAAAGAGCAATGTGCTGTGGAGGGATCAGTTCTACAAGGCCACAAATAAATGCAGCTGGGAATGTTGAAGGGATTTCTTTCCTAGAGAGTGGATCTTACTATCAAAGTGAGTTAGATTAGCGCACAAAGGAGTTCAGCCTTACAGGATCACGAATCTGTCAGTGTAATGTATATGCAAATCTCAAATGACTTTTTCATGGCTGTATGTGGACATTCTTGGGCGAGTTCTCTATTTAGAAATGAATTTTAAATATATTGAATCCAAAGTTCTCTGCTGTTAAAACTTTTGCTGTTTTCCTTTTACAGATTGGGGAAAGAATACGTGTCATTCTTGACATGGAAGACAAGACTTTAGCATTTGAACGAGGCTATGAGTTCCTCGGCGTAGCTTTCCGAGGCTTGCCCAAAGGGTGTCTTTATCCAGCAGTGTCTGCGGTTTATGGAAATACTGAAGTGACTATGGTATATCTGGGCAAACCACTTGACGGTTGATGGGAACACACAGGAGTTTGTATTTTGGAAACCAAAGGAAGCTGCATAAATGGCCATGGACAGCCTTTCCCGTTTCTGGCAGTCAAAGGAGCAATGTGCAGCCGTCCAAGGGAATGAAGAGAACTGCTGACCAGGAGACGACATGTGGCTGGTTCATCATTGTATATATGTCTTAATAATCTGTATAGTGAAGTCACTGTCTGTATTTTACCGTTATATGCTGTGTACACTTTACTGTCAGGATGGGTGGGGAAATTAGGAGCATTTGGCCATATTTCCACCATTCTGATAGTTAAATTTTAAACCTGAAACCTGCTGTGTTGAGTTGCCTGTAATGAAATGATGCAAAGCTCAGGATTCAAAGTTATTTACTGCTACAACATGGTCTGATATTGGACTGAGGTGGAATGATATTGGGCATGATTATGTACCGTATTTCCCGGCAATGCAGACGCACCTGCGTCGAAGACGCACCCCCATTTTGAGTTGCTATATTTTGAAAAAAGGCTGATGGGAACAGGATCAAGGGTTTGGCTTAGTCAGTAGAAAGGAAGATGTGAAACTCCTTCAAGGAGGCAATGAGGACCAGGGAGCCTCCATCTTCGCCTATCCCACAATGCGCTGTGCAGTTTAGGTCTGAGGGTCGGGGACCTCCTGGCTCGGGGAGATCACATAACGGGGTGAGAGAGAGAGAGCCCGTGATGGAGCAGCCAGCCTTCCGCCCAGTAGCTTATCCCAAAATATAATTGTAAATTATCCCTAGTGTGTCAGATGGTGCTAGTGTATGGGACTCTACACTAGGTTACAGCCAGGTCGGCTTGCTTGCCCCAGGTATGGCTGCTGTTCCCAGGTTGCCTGCATGCCACGAGACTGGCTGTAGCGCCCCAGGTCTGGCTGTAATGCCCAAGTCAGCTGGCAGGTCTGGCTGAGGCGCCCAGGTTGCCTGCGTGCCCCGGGACTGGCTGCAGTTCCCAGGTCGCAAAAACTAATTGGGGGAAGAAAAAAAAACGCCTGAGGTCCGGATGATTTCGAGTTACGGATTCTGGATTCGGCCCGTGGACCGGAGGTTGCCCACCCCTGTCCTAGATGCTGGGCCTCATTGTGCCCCCCTCCCCATGTTTTAAAAGCGATTTGGCCCAAGTCTATCTTTCTTGGCTAAGAATCTAAACTTCGGCCTCCAAGACGCAGATACATTTTCTGGCCTTATTTTAGGATTAAAAATAGCGTTTTCATTGCTGGGAAATACGGTAGGTAGATTGTGGGGTGAAGTAGTACAGGCAGCATTATCCAGATCACTGTCTTAAGCTGAATAGTGACTGTATTGTTGGAGCAATAGGTGAGATTCAAAAATCAATGTTTACAAAATAAAAATTAGACACTTCAACTGATCATGCTCCCGGTCCCCTTGTCCAAGAGCACTTTTGGTTAACTAGGTTTAAAACTGTTACATAAAGGGAACACCTTACCCATCTCCAATCTAAATTCAATCCACCAATTATTTATTTTCCGTTTCCTGCCATTTCAAGTTAACTTTATAAAGTTAGGCCTGAAGTACATATCCCTCCAGTCTGGAGCAACCGTGGTTCTGCCTTAATTGAAATGGCATGCAAGGGGATTGATTTTAAGTGTCGCAATAATCTTACTAAACGTTCCACCATTTGTTTTTAAGTTGAGATTTATTCCTCAAGGGTATTTGTACACGTTTGGTGATCTGTCAACATTTCACTTTTGTAATAGATTATTTCTCGAGCCTAGTGATGCATGCCACTTCAAATGGGTATTCAAGAGATTCGAGAGACATTTATTGTCACATGCACCAATTGGTACAGTGAAATTTGGGGTCATTGCAACTTCAATGCCCATAACATCTAGCTAGTTCCTGATGTTGTAAGCACAAGCTACATGACTATTCGTGTAACCAAAATCATGTTTGAGCACCACACAGCTCGAACTTGGTCACTAATGAAAAGGGGTGGAATTTAAATACACTGAAGTTTTGTTTTCAATGACCCTGTCATTTGTTTGTCTATTCAGGGAAATGCGCAAGTGAACTTCCCCTGCAAAAGCGCTTCTGCAATTTCCCAGAGGCAGTAAGTAAGAACTGTCCTGGCTTAATGCAAAATGCATGAACACTTGTTATGTTTCCCATTAATTGCTGAACTACAAAGGCACTCTTGAAATGGGGTGTGGGGCATGCAAGCATCTGTGCCAGTGGAGTCCATGGACTCTTTTGCTCAAGTCTTTATTAATGAATTTCTCAGGAGATGAGAACAAACATAGTAAGTTTGGCCTAGGTTTGATTGAATAAGCAGGCCTGCATTTTAATCTGAATTTCCAAGCAACAATGGGTGGGTATTTATTTAAGAAAAACACTTGTTGAATGTGAAAGGATGGGTTTACTGCACATGTCTGTCTGGTACAAGGCAAACCATGATACTGTATTGCTGCTATAGCATTTTGCATTTTACTTCAGTTATTTTGTCAATTGTGTGTGTTTGTATGAATAATTTACACAACAGTTTAACGTGGAGTTAAACTTGATACTTTGCAACCTTTTCGTTGTACATAAATTGTCAATTTAATTTCTGTGAAACGTTTTAAATTACGTGTGGTTATGAATGGAAATTAACTTTTACCATGCGAAGGAATTGAGGAAAAGAAAAGCATGTGACCTACCATTAATGCAGTGTGTGTGAATGCAGAGTGTAGCTGATTTTTATCAAATGGCATCTGCACCAAACCTTCCCCTGTGGGTCTGAAGGCACAAGAAGGAGAATCTGCAGTTTGAACCGTAAGTGTACATTATTTAATTACTTTATTGTCAAACACCACGGAGTCCATACCTGAATCTTCCGTTCCATCCTCCACTACTTAAGTGTTGAAACTGTTAGCACTTTGATTTGTTTACTTAAAGGAATTATATGAAGGGAACTTTGGGTAAATACAAGTAGAAACTCTATTTTGCAATTATGCTGACATCAATGGTAAAACCATTTTTTTTGCTTTGGCTAAATCAGAGCAGTTGCTTTGTACAGTTGTGTTTCTGTATTTAACCAAACTATGCCCTTATAATTCAAAGACTTGTGTGGTCTTCAATTAGGTCTCCCCATTGCATCGGCAAATGAATGGGACGTTATACACTCTTCAAATAATATCATTGGAGATTTGCGTTGAGGTGCTGTTAAGCAGCTAATCTAGAGTTGCCGTGTTTTGTTTCGGGCTGCATTTTAACTGAATGCATTTGTACTTAATTTTATCTGTAAATAAATCTGTACAAGTAGTTTTCAATATGGTAAGTGTCAGTAATTATTTTGTCCCAGTGATGGGATTGCATGCACATTTATCCACATTTACACGAAGGTAGTGGCTCTTCATAAGCAAACTGATCACAAATGGGGCCACAGGAGAATGAGAGAGCTGTACGTTTGAAATGAATGTCTTGCTGGTACAAGAGATTATTAGCAAATACTGCATAAACTGGAGTGAATTTTTGTGGCTTGTGTTGGTATCAGGCTGAAAAGTAGGAGGCAGTAGATCATTTTCTGTGAGGGGGTGTGGCATTTTTTTTTACCAGATTTCTGTACTAGGGTAACCTGGAAGAAGAAAGAGTCATGATCCACAGAGGCACAGATGAAAGTACATCAATATGTAGGGACATGGACCAAATCACATGCAGATTAAATTAGTGGTAAGTATGATGTCGTCTGTAGACAATAGGTGCAGGAGTAGGCCGTTCAGCCCTTCGAGCCAGCACCGCCATTCAATGTGATCATGGCTGATCATCCCCAATCAGTTACCCATTCCTGCCTTCTCCCCATATCCCCTGACTGCTATTTTTAAGAGTCTACTCTGGATTCCTGATACCTGTGGCATTTAATAAATTATATTAACCTCTGCACCCGAGCAATATAGAGAACATTTAGGATCCAAAATGTATATCACCAAAAGCTAATGGTACTGGTTTATTTTTGTCGCGTACAAGATAGTGAAAAACTTTGCTTGCATGCTACAAAGTGAAATACAACACAAGTACAACCAAGCCATACACCGGTACAACAGTAGTGCACAGAGAACAATATAATGATCAGCCATGATCATATTGAATGGCGGTGCAGGCTCAAAGGGCCGAATGACCTACTCCTGCATCTAATTTCTATGTTTCTATAAGAGTTTGGAACATTGTGTTAAAGTGTTATAACATTACAATTGCAGAGAGTGCAGATTTTTAAAAAGTGCAAGGTTTGCTATGAGATATTTTGAAAGGTCGGGCCTATACAATAGCTTATGAGAAGATTGTTCAGTAGACTGATTTGTATTTAATGCTTTAGGATTTTCTTTGATCTTTCTTGCCAAGGGCTTTTCGTGGACCTGCTTGGCCGACCTATTCCTGGCTTGCATTTTTCCTACTTTCTTTATATTAATCAAGGGCCCAGTTAGATTTCATCTTCCTAAACCTTGCATACACAGTTACCTTTGCTTTATGAACAAATTTATAACACCTCTCCCACAAGCTTTCTTTTACTTTGCCATCCTTGTCCCCGCTCCTCATGGGAATGTGCCGGTCCTGAAGTTTGATCCGTTGGACTTTAATCAACTACCATATATTGAAGGTAGACACAAAAGGCTGGAGTAACTCAGTGGAACAAGCAGCATTTTTGGAGAGAAGGAATGGGTGATGTTTTGGGTCGAGACCCTTCAGACTTCCCATGTATTGATGTGGACTTAACTGTTAGTAACTGATCTCAATCTGTTTGCGATAGTACCCAGCCTAATTATGGTGTAATTTGCCCCCCTCCAATTTTGTAAACCTTCTTCTCCCCCCCCGCGCAAAGTCCAGACTCATCCTTGTTCATAACTAACTTAAGACTTGAGGAGTTGTGTGGACCACACTCACACTCCCTACACACTAGGGGCAATTATGAGGCCAATTTAACATACTGTTCAGACAGTCAGGGCAAAGCAGTTGCCATATCAGGCTGAGATGCATTCTGAGAGGATACTTTATATTGTGCACCCGTAGAAGTTCACGAGAATCCTCGTGGGATTGTCAAATCTACTCGGATGCCTAAGAAAGTAAATACTCTGATATACTTTCGCGATCACCATATCAGTGTGAAGGGGCCAGGTCGGGTTGCTGGTGATACGGATGCTGAGGAAATTGAAGCTATCGACCTTCCATTAATAGCTCCATTAATGAGAATAGGGTCGTGTTCACCTCTTCCCCATTTCCTTGGATCAATAACCAACTCCATCTTCCTGACATCAAGGACAAGGTTAATGTTATAACATCACGACAAAAGATTCTCTATTTCTTTCCTATACATTTTCTCATGTTGTTGATCCAGCCGACAAGTGGTAGCATCAGAGACCTCAAAGGTTGAGTTGGCATTGTATTTCTGAGAGTTTACCTTTGAGAAAGCAGATCTGCCTTTTGCCTCAGATTTATGGGACCGAGTCAGTTGGGGGATGGGGAAGAAAGTCAAAATTGAACTGTTTTCTTGTTTAAAATGCATGTTGAAGGCATTGAGCTCATCGAGACGTGTTTGTGCAAGGGATCGCCCTTGCTTTCAGCTGGTCCCCCGTGATAACCCATAACTTTGTCCAGTATGAGTCCTTCGAGTGCAGCTGTCACGCTGTTGCCGGTGCTTCGTCTTATCTATGGTGACACACTTTGAGAGGTTGGTTATTATGGCACATATCAACTCCTACCTCAGCAAGAACCTGCTTATCATCACAATAGATCAATGGGAGATGTGATCTCGCTGGTTCTCTACTCGGCACTGGACCACTTGGACTACAAACGCATACATAAGGCTGTTGTTCAAACACTGCAGCTCGGCGCTCAACACCATCATCCCCTCCAAACTGGTTATATTGATTTCTCTAGCTTCAAGTAACCCTTGCTATCCCTCCCTTTCCGTCTCACCCCCATCCTACGTCTCTGACTAGTTATTACTGTCCTCCTGATTAAATATTACTGATTGGATGACTCGTTGTCACCTTTCACTCAGCTAACAATGGACAATTCCTCATCACCATCTGCTTTGATCTGTTTTCACACCATGCCCTTCCATATCCCTAGACTCCCTCTCCCTTGTCTCAGTCCTCCCTTGACTGAAGGAGAGTCTCAACCTGAAAAGTCACCCATTTCTTCTCACCAGAGATGCCGCAAGTCCTGCTGAGTTACTGCAGCATTTTATCTATCTTCGTTTTAAACCAGCATCTGCAGTTCCTTCCTACTCATCGAGTCAAAGTAACTTTATTGTCAATTCAATTATGCAACAGTAGTTACACATAGGATCGAAATTACGTTTCCCCATACTCCAAATGTGCAAGTAATATTAAAAACGCACACAGACAACATATCAATAAAAATAGACAATAGACATACATTATTTAAAATATTAAAATATTCACAGTATGCCAAAATGTAGCAAAACCTTTGAGGTATTTTAAACAGGGTGCAACAATGAAAGGTGCAATATGGAAAAAGTGCAAATTCCGTACTGGAGACATTGAGCCAAAGTTATTTTCACAGTTTGTTGTCTTTGTTTGGGTACTGTTCATGGAATTTTCTTAAGTGTGTTGAGTAGTCTGATGGCCTGAGGGAAAAGGCTGTTTTTGAATCTGGTGGTTTTGCTCCACATGCTGCCGTAGCGCTTACCGGAAGGTAGGAGGGTGAACAGTTTGTGTGCTGGGTGGGTGGTGTCTTTGATGATATTGCTTGCTCTCTTGCGACAGTGAGATGGGTATAGGTCCTGGATTGCTGGTTGGGGTGATCTGGTGATCGAGCTTGGGGAACTGGATATCCCACTGCAAATGCGTCCTTGACCTCATCAACAGACCACTATCAGCATGAATTGGCAGCAACACTTCCTGCTCGATGACCCATCAGCACAGGGGCACCTCCAAACTGCATGCTCAACCCCCTGCTCTACTCACTCTATACTCATGACTGTGGCCAGACACTTCCAACTATCACTGTCAACACCACTCTTGGATGAATTACGAGTAATGATGTCAGAGTATAGGAGGGAGATCAATTATCTGATTGAATGGTACAATAACATTGCTCTCAACATCAGTAAAAGATAATTGACTTTAAAAGGCTGAGGATCCTCAAACATGTCTCCAACGTGTCGGTGAAGATTCAACAACTTCAAGTTCCTGGACATGCATATCACTAAAGATCTTTCTTGGAACCAGTATATTGATACAATCATCATAAAGAAAGCTCATCAACGCCTCTACTTCTTTAGAAGATGGAGTAGATTTGGTATGTTGATGAATACTCGTGAACCTCTACAGGTGTGTGGTAGACAGCATATTGTGTGGTTGCATCATGGCCTGGTTGAGCAACTTGAACACCCGGGATCAAACGAGATTACAGAAAGTGGTGAACACTGGCCGGTCCATCATTGATACTGACCCCCCCCCCCCCCCTCCCTCCCACTATTGAAGGAATTAAGAGGAGGTGCTGTCTCAACAATGCAGCGAGCATCAAGGAGTTCACACCACCCTGACCACGCTCACGTTTCACTCCTGCCATTGGGAAGAAGTTATCGTAGTTTGAAAACTGAAATGTCCAGATTCAGGAGCAGCTTCTTCCTGAAAAACAATGAATATATTGATCTCCAAGCTGCGATTAGCTAGTTCAAATGCTAAACTTCAGGTGGATTCCCTTAGGGCTATAAGTGTTGTCGATTTACCTCCGTGCACCATGGGGTGGCGCTGTCTCTCCCCGATCGATGTCTTTCAGCTGCCTCTCAGGATTGGTTGCAGCAGATTTCTCTGAGCAAGCAGATCAAAAAGTTGTGAGAGTGGTTCACCGACTCCTTCCCACAAACCAGCCAACCTGAAAACCCACGAGCTGCAGAGCTTCATTGAGCAAGCTAGAGTATTGTGGCCAGGCAGCACAGCCTTGCCGCAGGGAGGTGTATCTCCACCATGTAGAAATGTGCTTGCAGTTACATGTGCCATGTGGGACATGGGAACACTAAAGGGCTCAGTAACGATAGGAACCATGCAACAAAGGAGGGTTCTGGAGGACCAAGTCACAAGGCAGTGAGTGAGGGTGATCAATCCATTCTGAATCGGTGAAGAGAAATATGAGATAAGTGGGCAGATATATTAATTGCTCGGGCTACTCCCAAATATGCACCCTCTACCAACAAGAAGGACAAGAGCGATGTAAGAGACTGCAGATGCTAAAATCTTGAACAAAAAAAGTGTTGGAGGAACTCGGCAGATCTGGCAGGATATGTGGAGGGAATGGACAGATGTTTTGAGCCGCGATCTTTCTTTGCACTGATGTAGTAGAGGGGAGAAAGCTGAGAGGCGAGGGCAAAGGGTGAGGCCTTCCATCTGTCACTTGCCAGTTCCTGCCTTACAATTACAGTTTTCTCATAATGAAAGTCTTGTCACCAAGGCTAATTTAATCTTTTCCTTCAATCACTACAAACAGCCAACTGTTAAAACTGGTGTTATCACAATTCATCTCTGTGTGCACCCATCCTGTTTGACTTGCTTTGACTGATGTGCATGCAGTCCCTGCGGCAGAGCGAGCGTTTCAGTTGGAGGTGAGAGAAACACCCAGCTTTCACACCTACTATCACTCCTTGCATGCAGACTGCTTTTACTCAGCTGCGTTCCTGATCTCATGGTCCTTGTAACCCAATCTACCACTCCTCGCCTATCTCCTGCCCCCACCTTGCCCAATTCCACTCTCGATCTCATTCTTCCCCCCCCCCCCCCACGCAATCCCTCCATTCCACTCGCCCCCCCCATCGCTCTAATCCCCCCATCCCACCCCCCACCCCCCCTCCCCCTCCCCCATCCCAGTGACTGCAGAAGTTCAAGAAGGCAGCTCACCACTACCTTCCCAAGGGTCATTAGGGGAATTGGCAATTAAATGCTGACTCTGCCTGTGAAGACCATGTCCCTTTGAATATATAACCACTTTGTGTCACATGTATTACAGCCTGATCTATTGAAATATAGGAGGACTTGCGGACGTGTAGCAAATAATATAGTACTCTCCCACGGAATGATTCTTCAACAGGGTAATTTTGGTGAATGTGGCAACTTTAAACGTTTTAGTGGTTGATATCTTGTTAGAACCTATTTTGCAGTTAACTTTAACATTACTTTATAGTTCCTTTCACATTATTAGTCAGTGGTGGCCAAGCTGTTGCTGGTGGTTAATTATGTGGGTAGTTGAATCTGATGGCCCAGTAAATTTGTGCCAACGTAGTGTAATTTAGGTCTTCAGATTTTCAGTTGGTATCAAAATCTAAATACGTTGTCAATGTAATTTTTACATAGCATGGAGCATAGCACAGAGGCGACGGATACTAATATCTGGAGAACAAAGCATATATGGGAGGAACTCAATGGGTCAGGCAACATCTGTGCAAGGAAATAAACAGTTGGGTCAAGACTCTTCATCTGGACTGCTCCATTTCCCTTCCAGATTCAGATTCAATTTTAATTGTCATTGTCAGTGTACAGTACAGAGACAACGAAATGCATTCCACCGCCTGATCCATTGAGTTCCCCTGGCTACTTGTTATTTTGCAAAATGGTATTATGTCATGGACATGATTTCATGGTGTCTCCCTGGGCTCAAAGTCAAAGATATCACGGGAGGGCTGCAGAACATTCAGGGGCAGGAAAATAAACAGCTTGCAATCGTGGTCCACATCAGTACCAAGAGCACAAGCAGAAGAAAGGATGTGAACTACAAGCAGGTTCGAAGAAGTCAAGATCAAGATCAAGAGATCAAGAGTTTTATTATCATGTGCTCATAATGATATTCTTGCTTTGCTTTAACACACCAGAACATAGTAGGCACAAATACTGAACAGATCAGTGAGTCCATATACCATTGCATAAATATATACACACATGAATAATTTAACTGATAAAGTGCAAATAAATAGATTATGGGCTATTAATGTTCAGAGTTTTGTCCGAGTCGAGTTTAATAGCCTGATGGCTGTGGGGAAGAAGCGGTTCCTGAACCTGGTCATTGCAGTCTTCAGGCTCCTGTACTTTCTACCTGAAGGTTGCGGGGAGATGAGTGTGTGGCCTGGATTTTGTGTGTCCTTGATGATACTGCCAGCCTTTTTGAGGCAGCGACTGTGATGGATCTCCGCGATGGACGGGTCGGAGCCGATGATGGACTGGGCAGTGTTTACCACTTTTTGTAGTCTTTTCCGCTCCCAGGTGCTCAAGTTTCCGAACCAAGCCACGATGCACCCAGTCATCATGCTTTCCACTGTGCACCTGTAGAAGTTAGAGTCCTCCTTGACATACCGACTCTCTGCAATCTTCTCAGGAAGTAGAGGCGCTGATGTGCTTTCTTTATGATTGCATCAGTGTTCTCGGACTAGGAGAGATCTTCAGAGATGTGTATGCCCAGGAATTTGAAGCTCTTGACCCTTTCCACCATCGACCCGTTGATATAAACGGGACTGTGGGTCTCCATCCACCAATTCCAAAGAACACAATCAGTTCCTTGGTTTTGCTGGTGTTGAAGGCCAGGTTATTGGGCTGGCACCATTTGGTCAGTCGGTCGATCTCACTTCTGTGCTCTGACTCATCCCCATTAGTGATACGTCCCACAACAGTGGTACCGTCAGCGAACTTGATGATGGAGTTCGACCGGAAAGAGGTTGAGATGCAGAATGTCCAAAGGTAATGTCAGGTTCATTTCCAGTGCCCACATGAGTGAGTATAGAAACAGTAGGATGGTGCAGATAACTGGATGAGTAGAGATTGGTGCATGATGGAGGGCTTTACATTCCTGTGACATTGGGGCTAGCTCATGAGATCTTCACAGGACAGACTGCATCCTGACACACCTGGACTTGTGGACTGGTACTGTCGTGGTAGGTGTATCAGTGTGGCAGATTAAATTTAATCCTGGAAAATGTGAATTGTTACATACTGACAATGCTTGAATAAATGCAATCAATGGTTGGATCCTGTGAAGTTTTGAGACCTTGGTGTTTGTGTCCAAGGATTCCTGAAGGTGGCAGCACAGATGGATAAGGTGGTTAGATATGATGGGCCGAAAGGCAGTTTCTGTGCTGTGATCAATTGGCTTGGTGGGAAGATAGGAAACTGATTCTGCACACTGAAGGGAGAGGCACAGAAATGAAAAACAAATTATGAGAGAATTTGTAAGGCAAAGCCAAGAAAGTTCATAAAATAAAAAAAATATCAAAGCAGTTTAGCACTGAATAGTAGAGACTCACATGCCAGGGACTGAGTAAAAGGTTTGATTGGCTGCGGGGATGTGTAGATACATGGATATGTGATATTTAATTTATTAAAACATGGGCCAAAGATGGATAGTTTGGCATTCCTGGTTACAGGGATAGCAAGGGGGGGTTAAAAAAGTGTGTGGAGAGAGGGGTCAATATTAACTATCACAGCAGAGATGATATGATAGAACGATCATTACATGAGGGTTCATGGCAATGTCACCGCTGGGAACGTGTTGTAGACCAGCAATCTGTTCCAGGGAGCAAACTTAAGACAGATGCAAATACACCATGATGGTAGTAGTGTGATAATACATTTGATCTGAGTTGTAACTGAAATATGGTCTCAGTTAACTGAGATGAGGTAAGAGGATGCAGTGGTCTTTATTTTCACACAGGACAACTTTTTTAGCTGGCACTTAGTGTGCCCAAAAGGTGGAGCCAATATGGATTGAGTTTTTGTGAATTAATCGGTCATGTGTAAGGATTATAATTGTTAGAATTAGTGATCATTGTTCACTCTGCCTTACAATCACTCTCACGCGGGAGGCAGATTAAACAAGTAAACGGTTGTAGAACACATGGGAGAGAGGCATATTGGATCTGAAATTCCCTTTCAGTGAGTGGCAGGAAACTGATGCTCATGGGTGATAGATGCTTTTATGATTGAGGGCTCAGAACTGTATCCTCAGCTTTTGGTCAAATTGATTAATGTGAGGCAAAAGTAGAAATGTATCTAAACAGTTTGGAAATGATTCTAAAATTGGCCTTGTAGTTGATAATTTCAGAGTTACGCATCTCAGAAATAGGCTCTTGAGGTATCTCAGTCCACGCCGAGCATCAAAATCATGTACACACTAATAGAAACATAGAAAATAGGTGCAAGAGGAGGCCATTCGGCCCTTCAAGTCAGCACCGCCATTCATTGTGATCATGGCTGATCGTCCCCTATCAATAACCTGTGCCTGCCTTCTCCCCATATCCCTTGACTCCACTATCCCCTAGAGATCTATCTAACTCTCTTAAATCCATCCAGTGACTTGGCCTCCACTGCCCTCTGTGGCAGGGAATTCCATAAATTCACAACTCTGGGTGAAAAAGTTTTTTTCTCACCTCAGTCTTAAATGACCTCCCCTTTATTCTAAGAATAAAGAGTAGGCATGGTCAACTGGTCACCAGTCAACTGAACTGGTCACTGGTATCCAGTGATGGGATATCATAGAGAGTTACAGCATGGAAACAAACACTTCAGCCCAGCAAACCCATGCTGACCATGAAGCACCAATTTAGACCAGGCCTATTGCTAATCCCACTCTATTCTCACCATATTCTCAACTACCCACATATTCTACCATTCACCGACATATCAGGGGATGTGAGAGGAAATTGGAGCATCTGGGCAAAGAGAATATGCAACCTCCACGCAGACAGCAGCTGAGGTTATGATTGAGCCTGGGCCAGTGGTGCTGGGAAGCAGTGATTCCATTCACTGCACCTTTGGACAGCCCCCAGTACAGATCTGTGATATGCAGCCCAGTGATGGTCACTGGAATCCAGTGAATCACAATGGTGAACGAAGATCTGTGAAGAGCACTTGGCCACAGGGATCCGGTAATGGGATCTGATAAACAGAATCCAGTGTGGTTATTGAAATCCAGTGGGATATGGGGAGTGCATTCCAGTGCTAGACACTGGGATCCAGTGATGGGATCTCATAAATGAAACCAGCACTGGATACTGGGATCCAGTGATTTGAACTCCAGTGAATAGAATCTGTGCTGGTCAATGGGAGACAGAAGAAACCACAGATGCTAGAAACTTGATCAAATCACAAAGTGCTGGAGGAACTCAGAGGATCAGTCAGCATCTATGGAAGGAATAGACAGACAATGTTTTGGGCCAGGTCCCTTCTTCAGACTGTGGAGAGGCTGGAAAATGTGGGGGGGGACAATGCTTGGTAAGTGATTTTGGGGTGATATGGGGGGGGGGGGGGGGGGGGGGGTGATTGGAGAAAGTTACCAATGGCTAGCGATGAAAAGGAGACGGATATCCGATAAGGAGAGAAGAGGGGGAGTGGGGTGTAAAGCCATAGCGGTGGAAGGGGACAGAGGAAAATAGAGGGGGGGGGGGGGGGGGTTAAAATGGAATGGGGTTCTCGGGAACGGGAGATAAGTGTAGGGGGGGGGAGGGGAAATGTGGGGGGGGGGGGGGGGGGAGCAGGGTAACTGGGAGGGGGTAGATGGTGGGAGCAATGAGCTCGTCCCGGGGGTGGGTGGCAGGGTGCTGCCGACTGAGATTGCCGGTGCCCCTGGAACCGCAGCTTGCCGACAGCTCTGCATGTGACTCCGTTTCCGTTCGCACCTTCCGGAGCTGCAGCTTCGGGACAGATGGGCTCAGAGGCGACGCTGGCTCTCCCCGGGGGCGCTGCGGCTCGGGCGACCGGAGCGCGAGGGCAGCAGCACAGAGGCGCGGATTCCCGCAGCCGCACCGCACTCTCCGCACACCGCAGCCGCTCGGTGAGTGTCTGCTGCAGCGGCTCCTGCAGCGCTGGTTGACAGGTTACTCCAGGGCCTTAAAGGGACCGCGGCAACAGTGCTGGTGCGCTGAAGTCGTGTGTGTGTGTGTGTGTGTGTGTATACGGGCGGGTTAACGGACTTTAGGACCGCGCCCTTAAAGATAGGGTTTTATTGTAAGTTTACCTTGAGAGGAGCCCTGGGTGACCCTGAAATAACTGCGGGGCGGGCAAGGTGCACAGGCAATGAGCGAAAACAAAAACTGCTGGAGGAACCCGGTGGGTCGGTCAGGCAGGATCTGTGGAGGGAAGGGACAGACGGCGCTTTGGGATTGATTGATGGAGAAGAGGTAAAGAGAGGCAAAGCCTGGCAAGCGGGACAGAGCCTTGCAAGTGAGCAACGAGAGACGCTCACAGAATTTCTTCAGTATACTTCCCAGCTCTCTCCCCACTACTGCAAGTCTGATGAAGAATGTCCACTCCCTCCACCGACGCTGCCTGACCTGCTGACTTACTCCAGCAGTTTATTCCGAATCTTCCAATTCTTGTGTCTGTGCAAGTAACGAGACAGTTGACTTGTGTTTTCGAGATGCCGGCTGGGGGAGGTGGGTTGGGTCAGGGCACCCACCGGGAGAAGACCTCTCCCCTGCTTTGATTTTGACGCCGGGATCTTTCACCTCGGTCTGGAAGCCTTTGTTTAGCGTCTCGGCAGCTGGAGTATAACTCTGGGGGGGGGGAAGAAAGAGGATCCAACAGTGGCCCAGGGGCGAGAGGGACGCCGGCTCCGGCAGACGGAGGCTTCGAGGCACTTGGTGCAAGGAGAGCGGGTTACCACAGCACCCTCTCTAACGAGTTGGGTTACATCTCTGCCGAAGGTGCTGTGTGTGGGCAGTGTAAAAGTTAAGGCTGAGTGGTGTTTAATGATTTGGGATCCGGCAGGAATGTCAGCCAAAGGAACTGGGAGTCAGGGTCACAAAGTCAAAGGGGATTGGGGGCCGCCGCCTCACAGCTCCAGAGACCGGGGTTCAATCTCGACTTTGGGTGCAGTTTTCACATTCTCCATGATGTCGAGTGGATTTCCCCCGATGTCCATTGAACTTTACCCTGGCATGGGTGGGCAGTGGGGGGGGGGGGGGGGATTGACGGAGATACGAGATGAAAGATGGGCTTGGTGCCCATAAATTCATACGTTCAAGGAGCAGAATTAGACCATTCGGCCCATCAAGTTTACTCGGCTATTGAATCATGGCTGATCTATCTTTCCCTCTCAACCCCATTCTCCTGCTTTCTCTCCATATCAGCCGATACCCTTGACACTGACACTTGACACACCGCCACTAACACTCCTATTTTTCATGTTCTTTGTGGATCCTCTGGGATGGGATTCTGAACCGCTTACTTTGTCGTAGAAAGTTGCTAGGAATTAAGATTTTGTGTTAGTCCCTCACACTCAGCCCACCGTTCCCAATCCACCACCCCTCTCCCCTCGGACACCAAGAGTAGGCAGGTTGTCACGTGGGGAGGTCTAGGGCTTTGTCTGATTGATATGAACTCCTGATCTTAACTGCACAGTTTGTTACTATTGTACAAAGCAAGGAAATGTGATGTTGTGGAACAAAAGGATGGAGAAAATGAACTGGTGGATTGTTCTCACTCACCCCATGTTAGAGTTAAATCAACACTGGCAGAAGTGATTGGAAAGAATTCCAATGTCAAACCGCTCCTTGGACAGAGAAGATCCTTCTTGTGTTTGCTGTACAATCCCTTTCTGACACCTAGGCCTAATGTAAATCAAATATGTGCAGATGATGTTTACACTATGAAGCATCAACATAATTCCTGTGCATTGCACACCTGTGGGTCTCCTTCATGGTAGGTTGATGTTGGTGTCATGACAGATCTTTGTATTGTGGTTGTCGTGGTGCAGTGTGTATTATGGTGAGGTCACATTCTATGTGGTATTCAAGTGTTGGTGCCATTTAGTTTACTGTCACAAGCTATTGGGGTGATGATATTGCAGTAATGATGCAGAAACTGTATGCTTGGTAATTTTATGTAGCCAAAACTGTCACCATTGCATTCCAATACATCCAAGTGAAATGAATACATCTTCAATAGTGGAAATTCTGGGAATCTTGGATCTAAAATGACACTAGATTTATGTCATGTTTCAAATTATTCATCTGCTGCATTCCAAAATATTATTACGTAACATAATTATGTCGCATGTGAAGCAATTAATAACTAGTCTTGCCAATTCCCCCAAAACTCACTAAAATATTGCTCCTTTCGAATTATAGTGAGTTTTCCCCATTTGCAACTGTGAAATATCTCTATCCACATTATCATTTAGGATCGTAATTATAGCAGTGATTGTCTTGATATTTTCCAGTGAGAAAATATTCAGTTGATATAATTGATTCTTCCAATTTGATCTCTGTTATCGTATTGCTCTCTTCTACTCAAAGTATTGCTTTATTAGTTTTATACAAAAAGGAATCTGGGCATCATTGGAAGAATTTTTTTTTTCATTCCCAACAGCCCTTGAGAAGATAGTGGTGAGTCATGCAGCACGGAAACAGGCCCTTCATCTCAACTTGTAATAATTCCTAAGCCCACTTGCTCCACTGATCAAGATCCTGCTGTAATTTTTGATAACCATCTTCACTGTCTATTATACAACCTACTTTAGTGACATCTGCAAACTTACTAATCATGCGTTGTACATTATCATCCAAATCATTGATATGACCAATAAACTGCAATTGGCCCAGCATCAATCCCTGACTCACACCATTCACCACAGGCTTCCAGTCCAAAAAGCAACCTTCCACCATCATCCTCTGCTTTCTTCCATGAAGCCAATTTTCTATCCACTCAGCTAGCTCTCCCTGGATCTCATGCGATTTAACCTTCCAGAGTAGCCTACCATGCGGAACCTTATTGAATTCATTCATGAAGTCCATAGACAACGTTGCCCTTGTCACCCTTTTTGGTTACTTCTTCAAAAAACTCAATCAGATTAGTAAAATACAATCTCCCACATACAAAACCATGTTGACTATTCATAATCACCCACAGCCTATCAAATGCAATCTCCACCTTGAATATTGTGTGCTTTGAAAGAACCTTGTCCTACCACTTTGTTGGTTGGAAACTGGTGAACTTTGATCCAGAGATGATGAAAGAATGTTGATATATTTCCAAGTCAGAATGGTGGGTGACATTCAAGGATGTGTGATGGAGGGGTTGTTACCAAGTGTCTGCTGTCTTTTTACATTTAGCCTGGGAGGTCATGGGTTTGGTCAGAGCTTATCACAGAGGCCTTGACATATTGGTTCAGTGATAAATGACACAGTGGCAGAGGAAATTAATCTTTAAAGTGGAGGAGGGGTGTTAGCCATCGTGTTGCTTTAATCTGGAGGCTGTGGAGCTGTTTTAAGCCAAAGGTCAGTTTATTCTCACGTGTACCAAATAAGGTACAGTGAAACTTGAATTACCATACAGCCATACTTAAAAAAAAAAAAAGCAACAAGACACACAACTACATAAAAGTTAACATAAACATCCACCACAGCGGATTCCCCACATTCCTCACTGTGGTGGAAGGCAATAAAGTCTAATCTTCTTCCTCCTTTTCCTAATTGCTGCACTTCAAATAGTGTCATGGAATTATTCATCTCCATCTGAGAAGGCAGGTAGATCCTTGGGTTAACATCTCATCTCATTTGACTCACCTCAGAACTGACAGTGTTCCTCTGACAGAATGGTACTCCCTCAGTGCTCTCCCTCGCACCAGTTTCAGACTCTGATTAAATTATTGCCATATACACCAAGGTGCAATAAATTCAGTGTTCACACGAACCTCAGAGAGTGTACAATATATATATTGGAATGATAAGTGAAACAATAAACGCAATGTCAGGAGAAAAACAGGAGAATGGTGCAAGAATAAGAATACAGAGCAACATTTCTGGGAAGAGTGTGTGAAAGAGATGCTTGGTTCAGGAGTCTGATAGCAATGTGGAAGAAGCTGTTCTTAAGCCTGGTACCAACCTTTCAAGCTACAGTAATCTTTCAGTAAAGTCCATCTGACAATACAGCTGTTCCACCGTGGTGTCCCTGTGAAAGTTCTGTGCTCCCTCTGTATCTTCCCAATAATAATGTAATACTCCCGATAGTCCCTATTGTATTGCAGATCCAATATTGGGTTGCACTGCAATATTGTTTGATTGGAGCTTGGTGCTGATTTGGCAAGCAATTGACTGTGTACAATCTCTTGTCTCTTTCTAGGTGTAATCATGAGAATGGACTCTACAGGCCTGTCCTTATCCCTCATTCTTTCAGCACTTATGCTGCTTGACAGAAGAAGCAACACAGAAGCGGGTTTCGTGAGATCTCTGGAGAGCTGCAAAATGGTAGGTGTAATTCCTGTCATTGAATTCCATCTTTGTCATGGAGGTTTCATATCTGGTATCTTTAGATCAATCCTGAATTGCTGCACCATGGGCATCCCTGAGTTGATTGCCAGGCAGTAAGTTAGATGTATGACTAATATACGGCCCTGTCCCAACATACTTGAGTGAGCTATACGATGGATATTAATACCTTTGGGGCCCAAGAGGAGAGAAAAACAGTAATTGATTAGCTCAAATTGTAGTCTAATGGAGACACAAGGAAGTGCAGATGCTGGAATCGTGGGCAAAACACAATGTGCCAGAGATACTCTGTGGGTCAAGCAGCATCTGTGGAGGGAATGGACAGACGATGCTTCAGGTCGGGAGCCTTCTTCAAACTCAAGAAGACATCTTCAGTCAGAAGAAGAGTCCCGACCCAATATGTTGTCTGTCCATTCCCTCCAGAGATGCTGCCTGACCCTCTAAGTGTTTTTGCTAAGATTACATTGCACTGGCCACTCCTGTAGAGAATGTATCGTGTGAAATTAATTTGGGCTTGTGCTGAGTCAGGTTGCAATGCCTTCTGCAGTTGAACTGCAGACAGGTGTGTGCAACAGTGGCTGTAACAGCAAGAGTTCTCCATTCCCATAGCTTTCTTAACCTAACAAAAGGGATTGTTCAAATACAAGTGCCTGTAAATGTTAATGCATCCATTTCCCCAGTGCTTTTGGAAATTAAAAAAACGTTTGTTAATGCAGAAATGTGCAGTTGGGAAGATTAACTTTCTCCATACCAAGTCAGGTTAGTCGACTATTAGCACTTCAGGGGAGGAATTAATAAATGAAAGCCAAAAAAATCCTGCAGTAATATCTGAAATAAAGCAAAAAATGCTGTAAACACACGTAGCAGGTCAGACAGAGGGAGAAACAATTAGTGTTTCTGGTCCTAATGAAAGATCGTTGACCTGAAACATTAACTTTACCTCTCCCCATGCTTGCTGCCTGTTTAGCTGTTTTTAGTATTTTCTGTTGTTACTTCAGATTTCCAGCATCTGCATTCTCACTTCTTGATAATTTTACCTTTCTCCTACATTTTCTGTTCTTACTGAAGTTAAAAGAGCACCTTGCCGGGGAAGTGACTGAACGTTGAACTATATATATATAAAATGTGTGAAACCGGTGCTCGAGAGAGGTACTTAGAATCTGCCAGCTTTTGTTTAGAGTTGTGAAATGCTCAGAGCAGTGTGCTGTGCCTGCCGTTTGATCGCCTACATTTGCTCTTGATGACTGCTGCATTAAAACCCACAGAACATCCTGTTTTGACACACCCTATCATCCCTGTGGTTTTCTTTAAAATAAACCCAAACTACAGCCCCAGTGCTGTGAACATTAGAGTGAAACAGTGGTCATTGTTTGCTCTTGCTTGCAGAAGTGGGCCTTCTCCTCCTTCCATCCTTGTGGATGCTTCACATCCATTATTGTGCAATTTTTAATTCTGCCTCAGGAAAGCAATTTACAGTAATCAGAACTTCTAGAATGGGATTGTCATTAAAAAAACAAACCTCTTCGGGTTCAGATTTGCATATCTGAAGCCTGAATGCATTTTTGCTTTCCCTGCACCCGGGTAAATATCATAAATGAGCTCCAGGGGAAGCTGTAGAAGTGTATACAATTATGACACTCAAAATATAGTTGGACATATACTGTATATGGATAGGAAGAATTTAGAAGGATATGGGCTACATGCAGGCAAATGGGACTATCCAAAGACGCCAACTTGGTGGGCATGGAGGCAAAGGCTTGCTCCTGGGCAGTATAGTTCGATGACTCTAAATGTACTAAGTCTTTGTTATACAGCATGTGCAAGTACTGTATTAGTACAGACTTCCTGCAGACAACAAAAATATGTGGATGCCATACAGGACCATTCATTTGTACCCAATATAGCTCTCAAATGAAAACAAACATCCCCTATAATGTTTGAAATAAACTGGGATATGCTTGAATAAAATCATTAAAATATTTAAATATTTAAATAACTAATGGCTAGCAAAGTAAATCTTTTGAATGTATTGAACCTTATAATCAGTCATCAGTTTTGAGATCACTTTGTCCGTAATGTTACTCCCTGTTGGGAATGCATACTGTAGGGAGCTACAGACATGTGTGGTCTGGAGGCTGATAATGATTATTGCTTCAACGTGTATGTAGATTCATTTGTTGGAACTGATTCATGATGGGGTCTGGGGTTCATCCTGTGAAGACGGATCTGTAGACAGTGGAGTAGCAGAGAATAAGGACTGAGTGTATAGCACCCCAGGATTATTTATCAAGATGCCTTACTTCGCAAGGTTATCAATATTTGATAATCTGCATGCACGGCGATCGTTTCGCTGAACGCCTCCGCTAAGTTTGCATAAACCAACCTGATCTCCCGATTGCTAAACACTTTACTCCCCCTCCCCTTCCCACACTGACCTTTATGTCCTGGGCCTCCTCCATTGTCGGAGTGAGGCCCGGTGCAAATTAGAGGAATAACACCTCATATTTTGCTTGGGCAGCTTACACCCCAGCGGTATGAATATTGACTTCTCTAATTTTAAGTAACCGTTGCTTTCCCCTCTCTCTCCATCCCTTCCCTTTCCCAGTTCTCCGACCAGTCTGACTGTCTCCATGATTACATTGTATCTCTGTTTGTTTTGTTGCCACCTTCTTGTAACAAACTAAAATGGTCTGTTCTACATTTCCCTTGATCTGCATCTCTTTTGATCTCTTACACTTTCTTATCTCTGGAACTCCGTCTCCCCTGACGCTCAGTCTGAGGAAGGGTCTCGACCCGAAACGTCACACATTCCTTCTATCCAGAGATGCTGCCTGTCCCGCTGAGTTACTCCAGCATTTTGTGTCTATCAATGTTACCCATTCCTTGGATTAATTTCGTGCTAATGGGACACACCCCTCAAATTAACCAGGTCTCACTGTGGGAACGTTGGATCCAGCTGCCTGGGCAATTCTCCCCCATTGCCATCAGAAGCAAAGAGAAAGGGCATTTTTCTTTGCATAGAGTGGAGGAGGCTGAGCAGGGAACTAACTGAGGTATACAAAGTAAAAGCAGCATAGACAAGGTGGATGGTAGGAAATATCTTCCTCTAACAGAGGTTCAAAAGCTGGAGGACAAAAGGTTAGGATGTAAAGCTAGAGGTTTTGAGTGATCTGAGGAAAGAAGTCTTTCTCCCAGAGGGTGATTGAAATCTGGAATCGACTGCCTAAGTTAATGGAAGAGGCAGGTACCTTCACATAAGCACTAGAATTGCAAAGACATAAAATAGATCAAGTGCTGATAAATGAGATTAGCTAGATGGATACAATGACCAGCAGGCATATGTTGGGCTGAAGGGCCTGTGTCAGTGCTGCATAATTCTCTGAGTCTGATAATGATCATACAAGCTGTAGATTGCAAGAACGTTTCAAGGTCAGTTTATTGTCACATGTACCAATTAAGGTACAGTGAAACTTGAGTTACCATGCAGCCATACTAAGTGAAAAGCAACAAGCCACATAACCACATAAAAGTTAACATAAATATTCACCACAGTGGATTCCACATTCCTCACTGTGATGGAAGGCAATAAAGTTCAATCTTCTTCCTTTTTGTTCTCCTGTGGTCGGGGCTGTCAAACCATCTGGTCTGGGTGATCAAAGCCCCCGCAGCCAATGATCAAAGCCCCCGTCGGGGTGATTGAAACTCCTGTGTCGGGTGGTTGAAACTCTCCGCGGCATGGAGCTCCCGAGTCGGCCTCTTCATACCAGAGATCGCGGGCTTCACGAGGTTAAAGTCCACAGGTCCCACGGTTGGGGCTTCATTCCCCGACAAAGGGATCGCAAGCTCCACAATGTTAAAGTCCCACAGACTCCTGCAGCTTGGAACGCCCATTGGTCTCCAGAAAAGGCTGCCAACTCCACGTTGTGGCGACGGAGATACGATACGGAAAATAATCGCATCTCCGTCGAGGCAAGAGATTGAAAAAAAAGTTTCCCCCAACCCCCACATAAAACAAACCAAGGAACACGAAAACATACTTTTTAACACACACAAAAAATAACAAAAAGAAGAAAGGACAGACATACTGTTGGCGAGGCGGCCACTGCTGGTGGCACCACCTGGTGTTACAAATATTACAAGGTCAACATGGGGCTTGGGATCGGGGATGAAGATAAATGCTTTTTGAACCAAATGAGTCATTATGATATAAAAAGTGCTGCTGAAAGTGTAATTTTTATAAATTCGGTGGTAACCTTAAAAGGAGAAGTGGGTAAAGACTGGGGAAGGGAATACGCCATTTCATTTTAATCTTAGCATATCAAGAGGGGGCCTGACTGACAAATTCACAAATCTTTGAAGATAGCACAAGATGGTTAATGGGCAACAATCCTTGGCTTTGTACATGGGTTTTGCATAGAAAAACGTGACAATTATAAATCAACTGCAGCATTATGTACTGTTCCTGATCTGCCTCCAGTGAGGATGTCAGGGTCCAGGAGAGAGTACAAGTTTACCATGGATGAGAGAGTTCAATTGTGTTGCTGAGGTGGAGATGCACGGTCTGCGCTCTTTAAGGCAGGGCAAGTTAAGGTGACATGGCAATGTAGTTATTTGAAAAGATATGGAGGAAATGTTCCCCCTGGTAAGTCATCATTCTCTGACATTTCCACCACCTTCAAATGATCCCACCACCAGCCACATCTCTCCTCCCCAGATACTTCCCTCTGCAACCACAGGGACCCCAAAAGGCCTTCCAGGTGAGACAACGTTCACGTACACCTCCGCTAACCTTATCCACCACAGTTGGTGTTCCTGATGTGGCCTCCTTTCCAATAACATTGACAAGACCAAGCGTAGACTAGGAGACTGATTCACCGAACACTTGTTCCTGATCCACTGAGGCCTGCTGGATCTCCAAACTGCTAATCATTTTAACTTCTCTTCCCGTTCCCATGCTAACATTTCAGTAATCCCATACTGACCTGTTCAGGCCACATGCAAACTGAAGGAACAACACCTAATATTTCACTTGGGTAGCATACAGCCTAATAGTATGAACATTGAATTCTTCAATTGCAGGCCTGGAATATGGGATTAATTGTTTAGAGCCCCTTGGGTATGATGGAGAGAGTGGTTCTCTCTACATTGCATCATGGGAAGTTTCTGTGGTAACTGAATGTTGACGCCATTTGTGTTGTAGATTGGAACAATGGCATTCTGTCAAGGAGAGAAGTTGGATCGTGTGCCAGCAAACCTGCCCGTCAGAACAGAAGAGCTACTTCTTAATGAAAATATCATCAGAGCAATCAACAACGGATCATTTTCTATGTACAAAAGTCTGCACACGCTGAACCTGAGTGGGAATCAGATTGAGGTTATTGAGTCTGGTGCCTTTGGATACAACGGGAATCTGGAAGATTTAAATCTAAAGAACAACCGTATTGATTTAACTTATTCAGAAACTCATTTGGCACTAAGAACTCTCTCAGCTCTAACGAGGTTGGATTTATCTGAGAATAGACTAAATGAAGACATGACAAGTTATATAGTGCAAAACCTGACCACGATGGAATATCTATCCCTGGCCAAAAATTTCATAATGAGATTGGAACCTAGCACTCTTGAAGGTCTTGTCCATCTTCAAGAACTGAACTTGGAGTACAATCACATCTACGAAATTGAAAGTGGGACGTTTGAAGGTTTAGGAAGATTGACCAGGTTGAACCTCGCTCACAACCACATTCCATGTATTGTAGATTTCAGTTTGTACCAGGTAAAAACATTAAACATCAGTCACAATGCTGTTGAGCTGTTTTTAGCCAGAGAAATTGAGATTGAATTTCAGTTGGAAACTCTGGACCTGTCCCATAATAAACTGCTGTTTTTCCCACTCTTACCCAAATGCAACAAACTCAAGTCACTGTTGCTTGCAGACAATGAGATGAGCTTTTACAGTGATCTGATGAATGACTCATCCACTGAAGTCCAATTCATCCAAATCGTTGGGAATGTGACCAACATCACCACTGTGAATCTTTGGGACGAGGTAATTTCTGTAAGCTTGCCAGAGTTGGAAGTTCTGGATATGAGCAGGAATTCATTTCGGTATCTTCCTCAAGGATTCCTACGGGGAATGACAGCATTATCTACTCTGCAGCTCAACCAGAACTGCTTGCAAACATTCTCTCTAATGGAGGACGAGCCTCTTCTCTTCCTTCAGCTGATGGATCTCAGCCAAAACAGATTAGCAAATCTAAATGTCAGTGTTAACAGGATGGAGAAACTGAATCACTTTAACATCAGCTTCAATGAATTACAGTCAGTGCCTTCTGATCTCTTCACTAAGATGCCACAGGTGGCAACAGTGGATCTCAGTCACAACAATGTATCTATTTGTGCCTACCCTTTCAAACACGAGAAAAGGACTTTAAACGGAGGTTGTGTTGGGCTGGCAAACATTAAGTCATTGAAACACCTGTATCTTGCCAGTTGTGGACTGGAGACTGTACCAGCCAATGCATTTGTTGGCACACCATTAACACATTTAGATCTATCATCCAACACTGGCATCAGATTGGAGACAAGTACTTTTCAAGATGTGTCTGAATCACTGCAGTTCCTATTTCTCAGCAACAATGGATTAACATCTAAGCAGTTAGACGTTGGCCTACGAGTGGCTTTCAGACACCTAAGCAGCTTGGACTTATCCGAAAATGTCTTAACAAGTCTTCATCCTGTATTGAAAACCCTTCCCCTGAAATGGTTGGATTTGCGTAAGAACCAATTGTCGACTCTTCGGCAAGATGTACTGCGGAGTCTTCTACACAATCTAGAGGGCATACTCCTGAGCGGTAATGCCTTTGACTGTTGCCAGCTGAGCTGGTGGACCTCTTTGACCAATGCCAAGTCACTAATTATTCTTGATATATCCAAGGTCACTTGCAACAGCTCTGTCAGACTAGTTGACCTACACAGAATTTCCCACTTTACCAAAATTCACTGCAGATTTGATAACACTGTTTTAAAATATTTGTTGCTGTTGCTGCCAACTCTTGTGTTCATTATAACTGTAAGTGTGATGGTTTTCCTCTCTTTAAATTCCAAGTTGTTGCCTAAATATGTGAAAGCCAGATGCAAAATGGGAACTGAGTATTAGCCGGAATCCTCTTGGGTCACGCCAGCACTTGTCCCAGTTCTCGAAACGCACTGGTGACTGGCGCGGCACCTACCTCAAAGGGGCAACGTTTACAGTGCTGAGCTGATGAACAGAATGAGTCTCTCCAAAGGCACTAATAATAAAGACAGCCAGCTGCTCTGTATCAGCAAGGCGGGCAAGTTGTATCAGCATAGCGGGCATGCTGGACAGCTATTGCTGTGATTACTGCATTCACTACTGACCGAAACTGGATGTATCTATGAACATGCACAAAAGCTTTGCATAATATTTATAATAATTATTAAGATATATATTCTACTGTACAGAATACGTAAACATGAAAAGTAGGCATTATGGACAATGAGTATTTTTGTAAATTAAAAGTGAAACATAAAAACAAAAGATGCTTTGAACTTTGAGTGGTATTTTGTCATGAAGGGTCATACAGTGCTCAAACAAGCCGTGTCTATGCTGATCTTTATAACCATCTATACTGATCTCATTTATCCATATTTGTTCCATAGCCTTAAATGCCTTGATGGTTCGAATGCCTATCTAGTTGCTTTATAAATAGCATGAACGTATCTCCCCCAACCACATCTTTGGGAGCGGGTCCAGATTCCAACCACTGTTTTAAAAAGATCGTCGTCAGATCCCCTCAAACTTCCTACGTTTCACTTTAAAGCTATGCCCTCTAATCGTGGACACTCCCATTGCCCAGGCAGTGTTTCCTATAAATACTGGTCAGTGAAACACTTCTTCAGTCTGACCATTATTGGTCTGACTTGTTCTACATTAACTGAAAAGGTTAATAAATTATGATAATGGAACTTGCATCTATATCCACCATTCCTGCCGGACATCTGCTAAAGTTCTATCGTATCATATCGTATTCTCCATTTGTAGCTTTTTTTAATATATTGCACTGTTAGGTGAAGCATCTGAGTGTGAATGAGCCATCAAGATATGTTCTAAGCTCCTGGACTTTCAAGAGAGGTTAAGTAGGTTAGGTTGCGTTCATTGGAAGCCATGATCATATTAAATAATGCGCAGACTAGAAGTGCCTGATGCCTACTCTTGCTCCTATTTTCTTGAGGTCTAGTGTATGTTGAAGAAGCATTTAGACATGCATTTAAGTGGAAGATATGTAGAAATTTCTTCTCATAGAGGTTGGTGAATTTCTGAAATTCCTTACACACACCTGGATGATTCAGGGAAGTGGAGTGAGGTAAATGTTTGTAAGATTGGGGATTAATAACTCTGGGAAACTGGCACAGAGGAGGAGGCAAGCCCTGGGGTAGAACGGTCATGATCATATTGAATGGCAGGGTGGGCTTGAGGGACCAAGCGGCTTACTCCTGCTTCTATTTTTTTTGTGTCCTGTTGCTGTGTTCTGCTTTGGACTGACACATCCTTCCCATTGGGAAAAAGGATCCATCGAAAGAGGACCTATTTCCCCAGTAGTTTGGTGCACACTCAAAATGCTGAGAAAGAAAGGCGGGTATGGAATCCACTCTCACTTTGTCTTCATAGGATGTGAGTTGAGGTTTGGTTTAGTTTAGTTTAGAGATATCGCAAGGAAACAGGCTCTTTGGCCCAACGAGTCCATGCCGACTGGTGATCCCTATACACTAACGCTATTGTACACTCTAGGGACAAATTACAATATTTACCAAATTTTGGAATGTGGGAGAAAACTGGTGCGCCTAGGGAAAAACTACGCAGTCACGGGGAGGTCGTACAAATTCCGTACAGAGCACCCGTAGGCAGGATAGAACCCGTGTCTGGCGCTGTAAGGCTGCAACTCTACCGCTACACCACCATGCAGGTTTATGATGTACTCGGAATTCTCAGAGCTCATTGATGGATTGGTTGTTGCAGAATGTTATGGCACTGCCTTTGGGGGGAAGTAACGAGGGAAATTTGATTGATTGGCCAATTGAATATTTAATTTTGGGTACTGCCTGTCAATAAAGAGATTATAAAGGACTGATTGGCTTGGGCTGGAGCTGCCTGACTTACCACAGTTCTGGGTGCCTGAAATATGTACAGGGGCAAGACTGTGTAGGTTGAGGCCTTGAAGATAAATTCATAAAGCACAGGAACTGTCTGCACAGACTATCAGCTACTCATTTATGCTAATGCTATGTTAATCTCATTTTTCATTCTTTCCACATTCCCATTACATTTCTCCATATTCTACCACTTATCAACTCATCAGGAGCAATTTACCAGTGACCGATTAACCCGTAATCCACAAATCTTTGGAATATGGGAGGCCATGGGAGCACCTGAGAGAAATCCAAGCGATCACAGGGAGAATGTGTAAAGTCTATACAGACAACACTGGAGATCAGAATTGAACCGGGGTCTCTGGCACAGTGAGGCAGCGGCTCCACTAGCTATGCCATTATCCCACCCTGCAAGAGTTGCTTAATGGTGTCACCTGCAGCTTGTAAGTCAAAAGAGGGTGTGGAATCAGAAGGAAATAGGATGGAAGGGTTGGGAATTTGGAAGCCAACATTTTTGATGGATTTAGTACACTTGATGATCACCAATAACATCCCAATAGCAAGCAGCATTATCTGTCATAAGGGATATGTAGGCGTGTGTGCCTTCCACTGCTTTTGCGAGAAAGAGAAGCATGTCAGGTAGTCTGTCTCAGTGCTATGGCTATTGTGGAATGTGTTAAAGCTGTGAGGTTTAGTTGTCAGTCTTCTGCCAATGATTGTGTGAGGGCATGCCATAATCCATAATGTTTGGCAATGAAATTAAAAAATCTGCTGATGCTGGAAAACTGAAATAAAAGTAGAAAATACTGGAAACACTTAGCAGTCCAGGCGGGGAGGGGAGGGAAGAGAAACATAATATTTCAGATCCTGTTTCTCATTCCACGTATGCTGCTTGACCCCTTGTGGATGTTAGGCAATCCCAGCAAAAACGCACTTAATGTCCATTTCCTCTTCAGCTGAGTCAACAAGAATGGGCAAATTGTAGGAGTGGTTTACAACAGAGTGGGTTGCTTCAGAATGCATGAAATTAACTGAAGGAGACTGCTGTTGATTATTGAAGTGTGGCGCATTGAAGAATTTCAGTTTAGTGGTTTGATCGGCCAGATTGAATTTTTATAAATGTATTCAATAACTTTGATCACTTAGGCTCGGTCAATGAAACTTTGCCATAGCTGCATCCAAATCTCCAGGGTTTGCCTCAACTCCACACTGCTGCCACCCTCGGGAAGCCCCCTCGTACTTTCGATCACCTGCTGCCTTGTCCTTCAGGGTCTGGTCCCTCCTGCACCTTCCCATTCTTCATTGTTGCTCAGTCAGAATCCATTCCTGGAACACTCACCATCACCCGCTCGAGCCACAAGGCTCCTCCTCTAACAGGCGCAACTTTGTTTTAAGATGTATATGCCCATTCTAACCGGAGATGAGATAATTCCTCTGCTGATGTGGTCAGCCAGTGATCTGGTGTGGTTAGTACCAGCTGAGTTATGAGGCCATGGGGATGAATGGTCAGCATGAAGTTGGAATGCCACCTACAACCGGGCACAAGCTAAGTGTGCATCAACGTCCTTGCATCCATGTTCAGGGTTTATTAAATGTAACTCTTTGTCAGTAGGCCACATCTTCTTGCATCTGCATCTCCTAACAAAGACAACAAGAGTTGTTGCCAGGGATCTTTAAAATCTCGGTTGTGTTTGTGGAGGTGGCGGGGAGGGAAGCGAATGAACAAAACTGTGGTTTGGGCTCAAGTTTGAGTGAGATTTACAAACAAAATGTCGCAAGAAAAGGCACAGTTGAAAGGATAATTTTTCATAGTGATCTCTGTGAAATAACTCAAACATTAAAACCTTCTCAAATGTGATCTGTGTTTCGAAACCTTTTTTAAAATCTGGTTCCTTGGAGCAATGTGATCATTTAAAGCCACATGATTCAAATCAAAAGAGGAAGTTTCAAAACACTGACATTATCAGGAAAGAACTTATGTCAATTCCGATGGAAAGGTTCTGCCTCTTACTTGCAACAAGACCAATCCAAAGTCCTAGCCCCTCACAAGCTACAGCGGAGATGCCAATTAAAGAATTCTGACAATGACCAGAACTGTTGCAGTGGACAGAGAGAAGGGGGGGGAGAGAGAGAGAGAGAGAGAAAGAAAGAGATACAAGCATCTGTGGTTTCTGCGGTTTGGGATAGTGTAGAGGCTTTAGCCATCTTATGGGATTTACCTCAAACCTGTGTATCAACCAGAAACCCTTTCTGTAGTCAATTCATGTACTTACAGTAGTGTAACTGGTGGACCTGGGTCAGATCTGAGGCAAACTCAACCAAGCATGGAGTAATTGTAATCTATCCCCACACTGCAGGAAACCAGTTGGGATGGATTGACTGTCCATTTTTAAAGCTCACTCTTGATTATACTCCCAATTGTCTTCAATTGGTTTCTTCATTCAATTCATGATGTGTAGCGGCTCTCTATCATAATGACCTGAGTAACACCAACACCTTGACAGAACTTGTTTATATATCTAATTCCTTCTACCAGTGTTGCATTCAAAAGGCTTATTCTATTGTCTCCTTCTCGATCTGATTATTCCTAGGGATCCATCTGGGAATATAAACTAGCCTTTTCACTTTTCCCCAAACCTACTGCCCATGCTATTGATGCTAGAGTTATGCTAGCAGGAGAGAAGGATCTCTGCTATTTGGTGGATTTGTTACAATCCCACTTTGTTTCCCATGGTCCTAATGTGGATGTTGGTTTGGTTTAATTTAATTTAGAGATACAGCATAGAAACACGCCCTTCCGCCCACTGCAACCATCGATCACCTATTCACACTCGTTCCCTTTATCCCGCTTTCTCATTCTTTTCCTACACATTAGAGGCAATTTACAGCGGCCTACAAACCTACAAACCTGCATGTCTTTGGAGCAGGGCCGGATTTAGATGAAGAGAGGCCCTAGGCTATTCCACTTGTGAGGCCCCTCCCAACCCCCCACCCCCACGATGAGAGGTAGATGGAAGAGTCCACCAGATTGACACCGATGTGCAGCTGAGTGTGGCCAATGAGATAAGGGCTGGAAAGCTGCACTTTTTATTTATTGCCAGTGCTAGTGTCGAGTTATCGGCTTAAATTCTATTATTCCGAAATGGAAGGCAAGGAAAATTACTGAAGTGTTGTTTAGAGACTACAGTGCGTTGCGACAGCATTAGTAAGAAAGGCCTATGACAGTCTCAAAAATATTATACACCGGGCCCGTACGAAGCTTTTCAAAAAGGGAGGGTGGCATGGCAGGATTACAAACATTTTATGTGAAATAAGTGCACGCAGCGCATACCACAAGCGCGAAGCTCAAAGACCTTTGCGGCCGCGGTCCAGGGCCCTTAATGTAATTGCTCTAAAACTTTACTTTAATTTTGCAATCTCACTAAAGATAATCCCCCTTTCCCTCTCCCCCCCTTCCTTCTCCCTCCCTCTCCCTCCCCATCTCTCTCCCCCCTCCCCCCCTTCCTTTCTCTCCCCCCTGTCTCTCTCTCCCCCACTCCCCTCCCTCTCTCTTCCCCCTCTGTGTCAACCCCCCCTTCCCCCCCCTCTCACACACCCCCCCTCTCTCCCCCTCTCTCCCTCCCACGCAGCGAGGCTCCGTCTCCGCGCCGCAGACACCGCAGCCCCCCCCGGCCCGGAGAAACGGGCACTCCCGCAACGCAATTTTCCACTACTTACCTGGAGTAGACACCCGGGATCTTTTGTAGACACGAGGCATTGAGGTGAATGTGTGGAGTGCAAATGGAGATCTGAACCCGCCTGGGCCCATTGTGCACGCGTGGAGAGACAGCGTCATTTTGTGTCGCTACTGCGTCACCGGCTTCCCCCCAACTGCGCAGGCGCAGATGGTCGCAATTTTGTTCCCCAAAACTTCCAGCGGGCCGGAACCAGAATTTCGGGTAATTTCCGTCAAAATGTAAAAGCTGATAGCGCTCCAATTTTTTTTTCCTCAGGATTTTCTTTACTCTGGGGAAAAAAACACCTTGGCTGGAGGCCCCCTAGATTTTGATGCCCTAGGCTTCAGCCTATGAAGCCTATAGGTAAATCCGGCCCTGCCGAGGCCTCCCCAGATCTCGAGGCCCTAAGCTTAAGTTTGTGAAGCTTATACGTAAATCTGGCCCTGCTTTGGAGTGTAGGAGGAAACCAGAGCACCCGGAGGAAACCTATGCAGTTTTAGGAAGAATGTGCAAACTCTACACAGACAGCACATGAGGTCAGGATGGAACTTGGGGCTTTGGCGTTGTGAGGCAGCAACTCTACTAGCTGCGCTACTGTGCTGCCCACTGGTTGATATGTGTAAATTCTTCTTCCTCCTATTCTACTGAAGGAGACCTTACACAGGTTTCGTGCCGAGTTATGTAGAGATGTAGAGAACACAAGGTCTTCGGGCATCTTGTGACTATTAGTGCATGTCTGGCTAACAATATGTGCAAAACGTCTGTTATATTGTTTGTGAGTTGCCATGATGACTTGTGTTTTTTTTTCCCCTCAGAGGAAGCCATCGCCAGATTCCTCCTCACCCACCTCTCCCAGTGGTCAAGGGGCTGCTCCCCAAACTGCAGCATAGATTCCATCCATCCAAAACGGACATGGCCTTCACTGTGTGACAATCCCAAGAAAAATGCAAGGAAAATGCACAACTGCATTTGCCCTCACTGAAGCATTTTATTCCATTAATTGTGAGGTGACTGTGAAATACATCGCCACCAGGGCTGCCCACAGAAATCTGGCTGCATTTTGTATTTGCTCCATGATGTCACACACACCATGATACCAATCCACAGGGTTACAACAATCGCAATGAAGACCCGAGTCAAACAAAGCAGATTCATTATTCCAACACCTTTCTCAAACTTTCTTGCAGAGTTGCACCTCACCACCAACATACTTCCTACAGGACTGGAATTAAACCTCAGAGTTAACAAGAAATTGTTAAACCTACTGCGACTACACTTCAGAACAAAAGTAACCAGAATCTCACTTGTACTGTTGCAGGACACAGAGAATGCTTGTGTTTACGCTCGCTCAGAAGCCGAGTTCCAAAACACTGTTGTCTCATTAATGAAGCAAATGAGAGGATGGGTCTTACACACACAACTACTACACCAAGGTCAGTTTAGTTTAGTTTAGTTTAGAGATACAGCGTGGAAACTTGGCTCACCGAGTCCGCACCGACCATCAATCCACGCACATTAACACTATCCTACACACACCTAGGGACAATTTACATTTATACCAAGCTAATTAACCTACAAACCTGTACATATTTGGAGTGTGGGAGGAAACCAAAGATCTCGGAGAAAACCCACGCGGTCATGGGGAGAACGTACAAATTCCGTATAGACAGCATTCAGAGTCTCTGGCGTTGTAAGTGCTGTAAGGCAGCAACTCTACTGCTGGCCACCGTGCCGCCCATGTCTGTCAAACTGCTCCTGCTTCACACACTGCCCACGGACAATAACGCTTCACAGTGAACCGTTGGAAAACATGGACCACTTCCTATGTAAAATAACTAGAGGCAGGGGCCACATTTTTAGAATAAAGGATAAGCCATTTAGAACGGAGATGAGGAAATACTTTTTCACACAGAGAGTTGCGAGTCTGTGGAATTCTCTGCCTCAGAGAGTGGTGGAGGCCGGTTCTCTGGATGCTTTCAAGAGGGAGTTAGATAGAGCTCTTAAAGATAGCGGAGTCAAGGGATATGGGGAGAAGGCAGGAACTGGGTACTGATTGTGGATGATCAGCCATGATCACATTGAATGGCTGAGCTGGCTTGATGGGCCAAATGGCCTACTCCTGCACCTACTGTCTATTGTCCATTGTTTATTGGCAGTGTATGTGGAGGCAAAGGGATAGTTGACATTTCGGGTCAAGACCATGCATCACGACAATGTCAACCTTCCCTTTGCATCCACAGATGCTACCTGATCCTCCAGCAATTTGTTTTTGACTCCTGACCCAGCATCTGCAATCTCATATCCCCTTCGTAAATTTTAGAGAGATCCCTCTTGGTGAAGGCAGACATTGTAGAAGAAATTCACCACTGCCTTCAATGTGCCATCACAGCCTTTGGTCAAATGAGAAAAGTGAGTTTGTAAACCATGAAGGAAAACCATGACCACACACTAAGCACACACACATGATCTACAGGGTTGCAGAGATCCCTACCGTCCTGTATGCTTCTGAGACCTGGACTACCTACACGGGACATCTCAAGGCATTGGAAAAGTACCACCAACAAAGTTCATTGGAAGGATGTGAACCGACATTAGTGCCCTCTTTGAAGCTAACATCCGCGGCACTCAGGCCTAATTATTCTCAGCCAGCTACACTAGGCTAGCCCCATCGTTCACGCGCCTAACTTCAGCATTCCGAAATAATTGTCTGCTCTAAGCTCTGTCATGGGAAGAAATTACCAGGTAGACAGATAAAACGATTTGAGGATGTAGCCAAAGTTTCTTTGAAGATATGCAGCATTCCCATTGACTCCTGGGAATCTAAGATGTGTGAATGTTCAAGGTAAGGAAGAAACCTTCATGTATTATTAAGAATCTTGAAGCCATGCATCAAAAGCACACTGAGGCTCCCTGTGAAAGTCAGAAAGATACATACCTCACAACATATCCACCCTCTCTCCCCGTCAGCCACTTCCAGTTCCATCTCTGTAGGGGTCTGTACCTCCCACATTTGCCTCATTACCCCATGAAACTAGAATGAAAGCTCATCATCATTCTCGATGCCGAGAGAACACCAAAGAAGAAACTATTTACTCACTCTTGTGGTTCTTACTTCCTCTTCAATATTTTATTGTTCACTTTACATTTAAATTTTTTTTTTAAAAATTGCATTTAGATTTAGGGATCCACCCAGGCTAATACTAGTAGTTGACACCTGCATCCATACAGCCCACACCTCCACTATTTAATATGAACATGGCTGATCTCTTAGTACCCTCAGATCTGCATTCCTGTTCACCCATTTCACCCCCCTGCTTTTCAAGCATTTATCCACCTCATGCTCTAAAGATATTAAAAGGCTCTGCTTCCATCATGGTTTGAAGAGGCGATTTCCAAAGGTTCATTACGCTGAGAGAAAACAAAAATCACTTCATCTGTATCTTAACAGGGTGAACGCTTGCTTTAAAGCAGTGACCCTGAATTCTAAGCTCTTTCACAGGAGGGAACAGCTCTATATCTACTACTAGACTAAGTGGGACCCGTTGGGTCCCAGCATCACACGGGAGGGCTGGTCACCAACGCAATATTCCACCTCTCCACCAATTCCAATATTGCTCGCCAGTGGGGGGGGGGGGGGGCTTTCTGTTGCGCTAGTATGGGTGTTGCGAGCCGAAGGTACTGGTTTTCAGAGGGCTAGTATAGACATTGTGGGCCGAATGGATTCTCGGGCTGGCAGCCAACTGTTGCAACGATTTTAAAAGCCAAGCCAAGGCAAATAATTTGGCCTATTACACAGCCAAAATGCTATTGAAAAATTGTTCTCAGGTGTGAGACACCACCAACAGCATATTTAATGTTTTTTTCTACCTCTCCACCATGTCCCCTTCGATGCTCCACTTTCTCTATAACTTAAAACAGGGTTGATTTCTAAATTTCCCCAGTTTTGACAAAAGACCATAAATCTGAAATGTTACCTTTGTTTCTTTCTCTGCAGATGCTGCCAGGCCTTCTGAGTGTTTATAGGCAATTGCATTTTTGCTGTATAAGTATTAGTTCAGGTGTGGACTGTATTAGAATAAAAGCAGAAAATCTTTGAAACGCTCAGCAGACCAGGCAGCATTCGTGGAAAGAGTGACAACAGCAATGTTTCAAGCCCGGGATCCAATGAAAAGTCTTGGATCTGAAATATTAATGTTTCTCTCTCCATGGATGCCTGACCTGCTGAGTGTTTCCAGCTTGTTATGTTTGTATTTCAGAGTTCCAGCATCTGCAGTTTGTAAGCATTTCTATGGGCTGTATAGTTTCAGTTGTGAATCATATTAGCATTGGGCTAAGTATGAATATGTATGTATTCATTTTTGTATATTGTATTGAAATTGGTCCAGGTTATGGTTCTATTTTTATTGTATTATTAATGTTCTTTTATTGGTTCTATTTTACTCGCCCAGGCATTGGTGGTATTTGAGTATTGATGCTGTGTTCAAGATTCAAGAGAGTTTATTGTCTTGTATCCCAGATAAGATTGTTTGAGTTGAGTTTAATAGCCTGATGGCTGTGGGGAAGAAGCTATATCTGAGCCTGGTCGTTGCAGTCTTCAGGCTCCTGTACCTTCTACCTGAAGGTAGTGGGAAGATGAGTGTGTGGCCAGGATGTTGTGGGTCCTTGATGATGCTGCCAGCCTTTTTGAGGCAATGACTGCAATAGATCCCCTCGATGGTAGGGAGGTCAGAGCCAATGATGGGCTGGGCAGTGTTTATTACTTTTTGTAGTCTTTTCCGCTCCTGGGCACTCAAGTTGCCGAACCAAGCCACGATGCAACTGGTCAGCATGCTCTCTACTGTGCACCTGTAGAAGTTAGAGAGAGTCCTCCTTGACATACCGACTCTCCGTAATCTTCTCAGGAAGTAGAGGTGCTGATGTGCTTTCTTTATAATTGCATCAGTGTTCTCGGACCAGGAGAGATCTTCAGAGATGTGCCGCCCAGGAATTTGAAGCTCTTGACCCTTTCCCCCATCGACCCGTTGATATAAACGGGACTGTGGGTCCCCATCCTACTTCTTCCAAAGTCCACAATCAGTTCCTTGGTTTTGCTGGTGTTGAACGCCAGGTTATGGTGCTAGCACCATTTGGTCAGTCGGTCGATCTCTCTTCTATACTCTGACTCGTCCCCATCAGTGATACGTCCCACAACAGTGGTGTCGTCAACGAACTTGATGATGGAGTTCGCAGGGGGCTGAGCACGCAGCCTTGAGGTGCTCCCGTGCTGATTGTTATCGAGGCTGAATCATTTCCACCAATACAAACAGACTGTGGTCTGTGAATGAAGAAGTCGAGGATCCAATTGCAGAGGGATGCGCGGAGACCGAGTTCTGCGAGTTTGGTAACCATCTTGGAGTGGATGATTGTATTAAATGCAGAGCTGTAATCAATGAATAACAGATCAATTAATTTTTTTTTCCTTCGCTCCATAGATGCTGCTGCACCCGCTGAGTTTCTCCAGCAATTTTTGTGTACCATCAATGAATAACAGCCTGACATATGAGTTTTTGTTGTCCAAGTGGTCCAGAGCAGAGCGGAGAGCCAGCGAGATTGCATCCACCGTTGATCTGTTGTGGCAGTAGGCGAACTGCAGTGGGTCCAGGTTTTTGTCGAGGTAGGAGTTGATTTGCACCATGATCAACCTCTCAAAGCACTTCATCACCACCGATGTTAGTGCCACTGGTTGATAGTCATTAACGCACGTCACCTTGTTTCTCGGGCACCGGTATAATTGATGCCCTTTTAAAGCAGTCTCCGTTAGTACAAGTATTAGTCATATTAATATTGATCAAGGTATAAGTTGAACTAGTAGTAGTGTAGGGGTGGGTTGTATTGCCCTAGATATAGACAGTATTAGTGTTGCCCAGGGTTTGGACTTGTGTGGTTGTGAGCTGTATTAGTATTAGAAGTTTGTTGTTCTCTGTGTACCCTCGGCTTATTCTCCCTGGCATTCTGCACTCCAGAGGAATGACCACTTCAATGCCATGTCTGGGTGCAACTGGTTATTGTAAAAGCCTTGGTCGAGTCAGATTCTGACCACTCTGGCAATACCACTCCTTGTTACTCTAGAATTACTTCGAGACATCCAACATTGGCCAAACAGAAGTATAATTTGGTGGCAATCAATTGGAAATGGTGTTTGCTTTCAACAGCACATCTGAGATGGAATGTTCCTGTATTCCTGATCCTTAAAAATATTTTGAATGTATTGTGACATGAAGCTCATGTCTGGGGGCGATGGTGTTGATGTTATAAATAGCCTACACAGCACCATTCCAGTCGACAAAAGCATTGTAAAATCCTTATGCTCTTCCTCAAGGTGGACAGCTCAAAATCACACTAGGATACCACTACAGGGCAGTGAGTCAGGCTAAATGTGGCAAACCTTGCAAAGTTTTAGTTCCCTTATTTAATGAGGGATATGCCAGCATTGAAGGCAGTCCAAAATACATTTGCAAGACTAATTGCTGGATGCAAGTGTTGTCTTCTCATCGCATAGACATTAGATTTTTGAGTGTTTAGGAGAATGGTGAATGAAACATATGTGATAATAAGAGGGCATGGACAGGGCAAATGTGAGGATGTTTCCATTACTTGGAGAACCTTGAACAAGAGGACTTGGTTGGAAGAGTATGGGGTGGACATTTTAAACTGAGGTACATGCGAACTTCTTGCATAGAGTGGTGAATCTCTGGAATTCCCTACCATGGAGGGTTGTGGAAGCCAAATCGTTGGATATATTTAAAGAGGAAGTGTAAAAGATTAAAATTAAAAAATGAGTTCAAAAGGTAACAACACATCTGTTTAGCTGCCGGGGGGGGGGGGGTTGACTTGATCTGTGTCTGTTGCTCGGTGTCTGTCGGAAGTGCATGATTTATAACTGTTGTTAGACCATTCTGAAGAAAGTAGAAATGCTGATGTGTCTGTGTGAAACCTGTTGCAGGTTAATAGTGTGGTAGACAAAAAAAAGAGAGAAAATTGTATAAAAGACTAGACCAAGTGCAGACCGTTGGGGTCTGTTCCCCCAACGTGCGGTCGTGGGGGGGGGGGGGGGGGGGGGGGGGGGGGGGGGGAGGCGGCATGCAGCGTCACACACTAACTAACAGTGCTTTTTTTACCTCTAACCATATTTTCATTTTCAAACCAAATTAAGGGTACTCCCAGTGGTGTAGACATTTGTCAGTGTCATTCAGAGCTCTGATTGAGGCACACCACTTGCAGAGACTGATTGAGGCACACCACTTGCAGAGACTGATTGAGGCACACCACTTGCAGAGACTGATTGAGGCACACCACTTCCTGGTTTTATAGTCCCTCCCCCTCCCTCCAGCAGGGGCAGCAGAGAGAATGGGGAATTTTGTAAAAACATTAATATCTCTGTCAATTTTCATCGACGGGAAAAATCCTCGCCACACATGCGGCGGAGGGGGGCTCTGAGCAAGGTGGCCAAAAATGACGGCCATAGGTGGCGGCGTACTCTCGGAAATCTGAGCACAGAAAGCCAAAACCGGTCAATAACAGACTTTTAGTAATATATATAACGTAAGATCTTTGTTCAGTGAGCAGTCTAGTTTGACTGTTCCCAACTACCGTTGTATTTGACGCACTTATATAAAGATTATATAAAGCCTTACTTGAACCTTGCCTCCTTCAAAGTCTCCACTATTGTTCCTGTACCCAAAAAACCAAGGATTACTGGTTTTAATGACAATAGGCCTGTCACACTGACCTCTGCAATCATGAAGACCCTTGAAAGACTTGTGCTGGCCCACCTGAAAAATATCACAAACCCCCTGCCAGACCCCCTGCAGTTTGCATACCAGGCCAACAGATCAGTGGTAGATGCAGTCAACCTGGGCCTGCACTTCATCCTCCAGCATCTAGACCGCCAGGGGACCTATGCAAGGATTTTGTTTGTTGGTTTTAGGTCTGCATTCAACACCATTGTGCCAGAGCTACTACACTCCAAACTTTCCCAGTTGACTGTGCCTGAGCCCCTCTGTCAGTGGACCGCCAACTTCCTGACAGACAGGAAGCAGCATGTGAGGCTGGGAAAGCACATCTTGGACCCGCAGACCCTCAGCATAGGAGCAACGCAAGGCTGCGCACTCTCCCCTCTCTTCTACTCTCCGTACACCAATGACTGCACCTCCACTGAGTCCTCTGTCAAGCTTCTCACGTTTGAGGACCACACAGCCCTGATTGGACTGATCCAAGATGGGGAGGAATCTGCCTACAGACAGGAAGTGACACAGCTGGCATCCTGGTGCCATCACAACAACCTGGAGCTCAATGCCCTCCCCACTCACCACCAACAACCCCACAGTCACATCCGTGAAGTCATTTAAGTTCCTTGGAACCATCATCTCCAGGAACCTTAAATGGGGGGCCACCATAGACTCCAGTCAAAAAGGACCAACAGAGGATGTACTTCCTGCGGCAGCTCAGGAAATACAAACTGACACAGGCAATGATGGTCCAGTTTTATACTGCCATCATAGTCTGCCCTCACCTTCTCAATCATGGTCTGGTTTGGCTCAGCCACCAAGCACGACATCCGGAGGCTGCAGAGCATCGTTCGATCAGCCGAGAAGGTTGTTGGCTGCAACCTTCCCCCCATTGACGAACTGTACACTGCAAGGGGCCAAGAAGCGAGCGGGTAAGATCATCTCTGACCCCTCTCAGATCAGATGGGTCTCAACCCGAAACCAATTCCTCATCACCAGAGATGATTCCTCATCACCTGTCCCACTGAGTTACTCTAGGTTTTTGTGTCTATCTTTGGTTTAAACCAGCATCTGCAGCTCCTTCCTACATATAAGCATGCATATTCTATGCCTATAGAACACAAATACAACTGGCAATATCCACAAAAAGATCTACACACGTCACATGACAGAACACAAATAAATACTACTAGGAGACTCAACATCACACACACAACATCAAAAGGAACCAGGCAGGTACACCGCAAAGACTTGCAAACCTGCTCAACAAATTAATCAAAAACACACAACACATGCACACCGCACAAACAAACACACCGCATAAATCCAATGAAGGAGAAATGTCTTTATCCATAAAGTGGTTAGAATGTGGAACTTGCTACCACAAGGAGGTGTTGAGGCAAATAGTACAGATGCATTCAAATGGTAGCCTGAGATAATATAAAAAAAGGACACACACACACGCGCGCGCGCACGCACACACACACACACAATAGCCAGTTTACAAAATGAATTGTGTTTTTTAGACTTTCCCCAATTTAATTTTGATTATTTATTCTTAAGTTGTGAATCATACAATTTGCAAAATGTGACCTGCCACTTTCAGTCAAAGGATTCAGGCAACATTTTTAGTGGCCATCTTATGCACAGATTCAGATTCAGATTCAGATTCAATTTTAATTGTCATTGTCAGTGTACAGTACAGAGACAACGAAATGCATTTAGCATCTCCCTTGAAGAGCGACATAGCAAACAATTTGAATTAAATAATAATAAGTGTAGGTGTCCGGGGGGGGGGTGGTGATTGGCAGTCACCGAGGTACGTTGTTGAGTAGAGTGACAGCCGCCGGAAAGAAGCTGTTCATCGACCTGCTGGTTCGGCAACGGAGAGACCTGTAGCGCCTCCCGGATGGTAGGAGGGTAAACAGTCCATGGTTGGGGTGAGAGCAGTCCTTGGCGATGCTGAGCGCCCTCCGCAGACAGCGCTTGCTTTGGACAGAATAACGTTATCCATAGTCCAACACGTGCTGGAACACTGGACGCTCCACCCACCTCAGCTACTATCTGTAAGGTGATGTCTTAAATGGATAGTAGTACTCTATGGTACCGCCTAACAGCTAAGATGCCGTTATAAGCTAACATAGTGACTTAGGGTGAGGTATCACCTTACCTGTCATCATTTCTTTGCCAGGTATGTTTGCTGTTGATCCCCTGAAAGGGCAGGATAGACACAGGATTGACTCAGGTTACAAGGTAACACAATCAGCCGCTGATCACTTCACACACATCTGCTAGGAATATCATTGCAATCCTTCCTCCATTTCATCTCATCCTTGAAAAAGAATGCCAAGATTGTCCCGGAATTTGCACTCATTGAACAAAACAAAATCTGCGATGCGTCTAGTTTTATGAAATAGAATGTGTGAAAGATGATTTACACTGCAGCGCTTTATGTCCCTCTCATCTTATTTGAACATTCCATTGGTTAGGCTATAATGATTTGAAGAAAATATGTCAATGAACATAAAATAAATTATCAATCACAAAATAATATTAAGTAACCACCCTCAATGAAAGCCTGACAACCTTATTGTTAACTCTGCTATTTGTACATTGTGCCCGTACTGTGACTGTGCGGAGTAATATAGTATTGCATCATTTCAACAGGGTTGAAAGCAAATGGCCGTGATGAATGACCACATGTAATCTCAACCTGGAAGGAAGAGTTAGGATGAGGAGCTGCACTCTGGGATAGTAGAAGGGGAAAATAAAAGAGTGTTGCCTTGGACTAGTGATGAGAGCGGTGTTTCTAACATCCTTAGAGAGAACCGCACTTGCTACCTATACAATGTCACTGCACTTCCTTCTGGTCAGGATATTTAAGGGTCTGGGTATCGGGTGTGGCACAGATCGTATAACTAATGTCATTGTTTCCATATCAACATAGACAGTCAACTCCTACAGTCTGCTATCAATGGAAACAGTGCGCAAGTGATTGTCATCTCTCTGCTCACGCAGATCAGCATCTCCTGCGTCATGACGGACAGCAGAGCTCTGTCAGATGTGGCTGAGATTCCACCAGGCCCCAAAGGCTTCAGTTGACCTTTGCCGATTCTTCCATGGCACAAAAACCTGCCTCATCAGCGGCTGCAATGTGGCAATGTCAGGAAAAACAGGCCCTGGGCTGCATCCCACTTTCAGACTATAATGTAACTTGTCCAGGTGCCAAGTAAGGTCTGCTAGAACTTGGAAATAAACCCCTTTGTGCTCCTTGACTTTAGTCAGCAGAAGAATGCACCTCCACATGTGTTCGTAGCAGCCTTGTCACACGCTGAATTCTTTGGAGCGGAATTGGTGTGAGGTCTCTCATTCTGAGAGCTTCAACTCCCCCATCCCTCAGGCCTAACAATGCCAACTTGTACCAGTGGCCTCTCCATTGAAATGTGCACACACAAGAACAACTGGCCCTTCAAGCCTGCTCTGCCACTTAACATGATCAAGGCAGATCATCTCTTCTTTTTTGCCAGTTTCCCATGGCCCTGAATTCCCTGATCTTTCTAACGTTTTCTACCTCCTAATGATCTTCCAATACTTCTAATGGTTCAGCCTCTACAGTCTCCTTGGGTAGAGAATTCCAGAGATTCTTCAGCCATGCAAAGATAAATTTCTCCACATCTCTATTTTAAACGACCTGCCTATAATATTGTAGCTATGCCTCGCTGTTTGAAACTCTTCTGCAAGTGAAAACATCCACTCTGTCATATCGCCTAGGTGTCTGTGTGTGTGTGTGTGTGTGTGTGTGTGTGGGTGTGTGTGTGTGTGTGTGTGTGTGTGTGTGTGTGTGTGTTAAAGAGGGAAGGGAAGAACATGTATGCATATGTGACAGGAAGAGAGTGTATCTACACTAAATGAGGGAGCGTGAGAAAGTGTGGATGTGAGAGAGATGGAGGATGTTAGGCGGCACAGTGAAGCACAGTAGAGTTGCTGCCCTACAGCACCAGGGATCTGGGTTTGATCCTGATTACAGGTGCTATCTTTACGGAGCCTGTACATTATCCCTGTGACTGCGTGGGTTTGTTCCAGATGCTTCGGTTTCCTCCTGCACTCCAAAGACGTGCAGGTTTGTAGGCTCATTGGCTACTATAAATTGTAAATTGTCCCTAGTGTGTAGGATAGTGCTAGTGTATGGGGTGATCGCTGGGCAGTGGGGTGAATGGCCTGTTTCCATGCTGTTTCTGGTCTAGAGTATGTGTGAGAGAGAGAGAGAGAGAGAGAGTATGTGCTCGTGTGTGAGAGAGTATACATATATAAGAGAGAAAAAGTGTGAGGGAAAGTGCACGCGCATGTGAATGCATGTATGTAGTTATGTCTGGTTCACAGTTGTGTTTGTGATCTAAATGTCAGACCATTGACTTTGACAAATTTAGTGAGACCATGGAATTATTTCATATACCGTTCCCAGGAATGTGGCAATTATTTCAAGGGGCCCTTCTTGCCATTTCTTGTTCTGGCCTAGTCTGCAACCCCCCCCCTGGAATCCGTGGACATACAGTATCTCCTCTTTCACCTATATACACAAGGATGAAGATTTGTTTTTGTGAAGAACCATGCTCACTCCTGTTTCTGTACTGCCTACTGCCCCCTGCAGACATTTCAACTCGGTTAACAGCTAAATATATTTTCTGTAGAGCTGTAGATTGGTGGCGGACCCTTTAAGAGCAGCAATACTGATGCAGGAATCCATCAACAGCTGTGTGGCCTCTAATCATTGTAAACCGCAAAAGACGGTTGTGTTCAAAAATGCATTGACGGCTTTAGATTGATCACAGTCAAAAACAACATGCAAACTGACCGATGTGAATAGGTGCAGGTCTGACACTATTTAGAAGTAATCCTGTGTCTATTCTGTGACTTGATATAGCTGTGTAAATGCAATGCGTTGGTGAAATCAGAATGCAGTACTGGTGCCCCAGGGCCTGTATCACAGAGTTCATTGCAGAGAGAAGAAGAGGGATCTTGAAACGGGTTTGTTGTATCGGCATGTTCTGAAAAACATTTTTTTTTTGTACATCTGGACTATGTGAAAGAAGAAATGAATCAGCATCTACAAATTATCAGACGGAACTACCAGCTTCCTCATTGTGTTCTATTTTAAAAATAGCGCAAAATTTACGGAAGAAATGGGGGAGGGGATTCACATATTGACATGTGAGTATGAGTAACTGCCAGTGACTCTTGGTCAACACAGTTCCATTGGGACTATGTGTTAATACTAAACATTATCACCACCTAATCGTGGGTGGTGATCTCTGGATTCCTCCAGCACCACATGCTAGTGAGGGTAGGAATAGGAAGATAGAACTGGTGAATGTATGGCTGAGGGGTTGGTTCAGGGGGCAGGGATTCAGATTTCTGGATCATTGGGATCTCTTTTGGTGCAGAGGAGGCCTGATGGAAGGATTGCACCTGAACTGGAGAGGAACCAATATCTTGGCGGGCAGGTTTGCAAGTACTACTCAGGAGGATTTAAACTAGATTGGCAGGGGGATGAGATCCAATGCACTGCTGAGGTAAGTGGGAAGTTAGCACAGAAGGCAAAAGCAGCAAGATCAGTTGACAGGATAAACATGGCAAGGAGCGAGGAAAAACGATTAGATTAAATTGCATTTATTTTGATTCTCGATGGTGACAGGTAAAGCGGATAGGTATGTGCGACTGGAATATTGTAACCATTATGGAAATTTGGCTGTGTGGGACAGGGTTGGCAACTTAATTTTCTGAGGTACTGAGATGCAACAGGCAAGACAGAGGTGGAGATAAAGGAGGAGGTAAGGGGAGTATCAGGCAGCAGTCTGAGATGACATTACTGTAGGTTCGTCCAATGAGGATATATGGGTGTGCTGAGAAATATAAAGGGAATGATCACCTTGTTAGGATTGTACCAATGGTCCCTGGGATTGGGAAGATCAAAAATACCAGGATTGCAGACAACTGCAAGACTAAAGGGAGATTGTGTCTCCCAAATTTGAGTTACATTTTTTGAAGAAGTAACCAAAACTGTTGACAAGGGAAGGGCCATAGATATTGTCTGCAGGGACTTCAAGGTTTTTGATAAGATTTGGCATGGTAGATTGCTCTGGATGGGATCCTGGAAGAGCTGGCTAACAGGATACAGAACTAGCTTCATGGTAGGAAGCAGAGGGTGGTGGAGGAGGGTCGTTTTTCAGACTGGAGGTCTGAGACGAGCGGTGTGCTCTGGCTACGGGGTGATCATTTAGATCTTCTATAAAATATAGAAGATAGATAGATAGATAGATGTTGTCAGCAAAATCCCGTCAGAAGACTTGCAACCAGTAAATAACACTGCCAAAGGATAAAACTCAGCCGAATCCTTTGTAAAGATGTTACTCCACCTTTTTGTGTCTGTCTTTGGTTTAAACCAGCACCTGCAGTTCCTTCCTCAACATTTTCAGTTGGTTACAGATGTCTCACATACTCACTACAGCTACTCCTACCTCCTCATGAGTCTAGCTATCCTCTTGTTCTCCCTTTGCTCCTTCCTCCAGTATCTCCATGTTTCCTTCTTTTTGGCCAACACATCTCCATATAATTTTACTAAAGAGGCTTCAGTGGATTCTTCCTCTACACTAGTCATTTCTGTTGTTTCCTGTTCTCATTTTGCCCTCAGATCTGCCCACTCATTCCCTATCTTCTCCTTACTTTGCCCTTTCATTTTAACATGGTCTATCTTTACTTGTCCAGTCTTGTTTGCGTTGAACCAGCTGGGAACTGTTGACAAAGTAACAGTGATGTGCAGTGAGGTCAATGGCTGGGGAGGCACTGGCTAGTATCAGTGGCCCGGCCCTCCCTGTATTGATCACCATGTCTCCCCAGGGAGAGAGGGAGGTGGAGCCGAGGCTGTGTGCGTGAAGCATGGTGACTGGAGGGGCGGGAGCATTGCCCCGGGACCATGAGGGAAGGACACACCACCCCCTCTCCATTCCCCCTCACACCCCCCTCCTGTCTACCCCTTGCTTCCCCCTCCACCCCTCTACTCTCTCTCCATCCCTCTCTCCCCCCTCCACCCGGGATAGATCTACCCGAGCCGAGAGTACATTACTCCAGCGCGGGGCCCCCTTAGGTGCGGGGCCCAATTGGGAACTGTCAGCGGCCCAGAGCCTCCGAATCAGCCGCTACAAATCAGCTAATCAACCTACCAGTCAGCTCCGCCCGCGGCTGGAAAGTCAGCGCCACCAGCGGTGGAACCCAGTGCTGCGCCGCCGCTGCTGAAGCTAGCTAACGTGGAGGGAGAGTGAGGTAGTGTTAATTACGTGGGCTGAGCCTATTGACGCCCGCTCGTCCTCCACTAGGCTCAAGGCATGCCCCATCAGTGAGGCAGATGTGATCGCTGCCTCCCCTGGTGCTTTTTCATTGCAATTTTATGACGAGACCAGCGAGCCTAAATTTAATATATTTATACGTGAAATAAGGTACCTGGACTATGGAAGGCGAGGACATGTAATGAAGAGGTTTACAAACATTACATTGGTGACATACAGAGGGATAGTAACAGGCACATGCTTATTGCCCGCGCTCCATCCAGTTATCGAGGGGTTGCCCAATCAGAGGGGAGGCTCAGCTCGTCGCTGCCTCACCTCTCATCTCTCCCGGTATTTGCAGCGGAGCTGTACAAATTTGGCTATTTTGACAATAAAAAATGATTAGGTTCATATAGAAATGACATTTATAACAGATCAGTGGAAAAATCTTTATATTTATTTTATTTTATTATTATTTTTCTTTACTTTTCTTAACAGCTATTTTCATTGGGAGTATGACAGGTGAGGCTCCGCCTCCCCTGCCTCCCCTGCCTCCCCTGACCGCTCGTTCCTGTAAAGTAATCCATGCACACCATCCTGGCTCCAGTCCCTGATGACTGGGGCTGCTGTAGCTATGTTGTCAACTCCATTGCTCGTGACTGTTAGCTGCCCCTGACTTGTCAATGCTATTTATCCCTTTCCCGAGTCTATAAAAGCCCGTGCCTCTCTTGTTATATCTCTTCCCATGATAATACTGTCCTTATTTAGATAGACCCAGATAATATTGTCCTTATTTAGATAGACCCAGAAATGGGGAGGTGCATCCCCCCCATTTCAAGTATCTGTGACTCGCCCCTCCCAGCAGCAGCAGATTAGCAAGAGATACGACTGATTGGCTCTAGCCCAAGTGGGAGGAGAGGGGTGAAAACAGTTAAAGGCCAAGGACGCACAGTCTTTGTTCAGAACTGCTGTAGATTTGGGAGTAACAACAGCAGCAGCAGATTAGCAAGAGATACGACTGATTGGCTCTAGCCCAAGTGGGAGGAGAGAAGTGAGTCAGAGGGGTGAAAACAGTTGAAAACTGAGGAATTTGCTTTGTAAATTGGTAAATCAGGAAATTTATCAGTCAATTTAAGCAGGACAGCTCTTAGCGAGCGGCAGTTCCCTGTGAGTAAAGTGTGAGTCTTTGGCTCGAGAGTCTTCGGAGAGGAGACCACGCAATACGCTTGAGAGGGAGACGAAAGAAGGAGATGTCAGGCAAGCTGATTCAGTGCGATGCTTGCAGTATGTGGGAGGTCAAGGACACCGCTGGTGCCTCTGGCTGCTACAAATGCGAAAAATGCATCCAGGTAGAGCTCCTGAAGGGCCGTGTTGGGGAACTGGAGAAGCAAGTGGACGACCTCCGGTTCGTACGAGAAACGGAGTCGTTCCTCGACAAGTCCTACAGTACGATTGTTACACCTAAGGTACTGGAAGAGAGAAGGTGGGAGACAGTGAGAAAGGGAGGGAAGCATGGAATGCCAACGTCCCCGGGTGGTGTACCTCTTGTAAACAGGTTCATCCGCTTAGAAGCTGTTGGGACAGAAGACGTGAGCGGCGGACTGGCTTGCGATGCGAATAGGGCAGTTGAGCCAAAACCAAAAAGGCCTAAGGCAGGCAAGGCCATTGTAGTGGGAGACTCCATCGTGAGAGGTACGGACAGGGGTTTCTGCGGCAACAGACGGGATGCGAGGATGGTGTGCTGCCTTCCCGGTGCTAGGATCCAGGATGTCACGGACAGAGTGCAAAAAATCCTCAAGGGCAAAGGTGAACATCCGGAAGTGGTAGTGCATGTCGGCACAAACGATGTCGGAAAAAAGGGGATGAATATTCTGCAGCGTGACTTTAGAGAGCTCGGAAAAATGTTGAAAAGCAGGACCTCCAGGGTTGTTATCTCCGGTTTGCTTCCAGTTCCCCGTGCTGGCGAGAGCAGGAACAGGGAGATACGGGACCTGAACATGTGGCTGAGGAACTGGTGCACGGGGCAGGGATTTAGATTCTTAGATCACTGGGATCTGTTTTGGGGTAAGGGGGAACTGTACAAAAGGGACGGATTGCATCTTAACAGGTGTGGGACCAGCATTCTGGCAGGCAGGTTTGCCACTGCTACACGGGTGGCTTTAAACTGAATAAGGGGGGTGGGGTGTTGAATGGGATAGTGGAGGATGGAGTTAAAGGGAAAGGGTTTCTTAAATGTGTGAGCGTAGAGACCGAGGGGTGTAAAATGAGGGTAGAAGAAATAGGTAGCAAGGTGAAAAGTAAAAGTGGCAGGCAGACAAAACCAGGGCAAAAATCAAAAAGGGCCACTTTTCAACATAATTGTATAAGGGGTAAGAGTGTTGTAAAAACAAGCCTGAAGGCTTTGTGTCTCAATGCAAGGAGCATTCGTAATAAGGTGGATGAGTTGAATGTGCAGATAGCTATTAATGACTATGATATAGTTGGGATCACGGAGACATGGCTCCAGGGTGACCAAGGCTGGGAGCTGAACATCCAGGGATATTCAATATTCAGGAGGGATAGACAGAAAGGAAAAGGAGGTGGGGTAGCGTTACTGATTAGAGAGGGGATTAATGCAATGGAAAGGAAGGACATTAGTTTGGAGGATGTGGAATCGGTATGGGTAGAGCTGCGAAACACTAAGGGGCAGAAAACGCTGGTGGGTGTTGTGTACAGGCCACCTAACAGTAGTAGTGAAGTTGGAGATGGTATCAAACAGGAAATTAGAAATGTGTGCGACAAAGGCAAAACAGTTATAATGGGTGACTTCAATCTACATATAGATTGGGTGAATCAAATTGGCAGGGGTGCTGAGGAAGAGGATTTCTTGGAATGTATGCGGGATAGTTATCTAAATCAACATGTAGAGGAACCAACGAGAGAGCAGGCTATTTTAGACTGGGTATTGACTAATGAGGAAGGGTTAGTTAGCAATCTTGTTGTACGTGCCCCCTTGGGCAAGAGTGACCATAATATGGTTGAGTTCTTCATTAGGATGGAGAGTGACATTGTTAATTCAGAAACAATGGTTCTGAACTTAAAGAAAGGTAACTTTGAGGGTATGAGACGTGAATTGGCCAAGATTGACTGGCAATTAATTCTAAAAGGGTTGACGGTGGATATGCAATGGAAGACATTTAAAGGCTGCATGGATGAACTACAAAAATTGTTCATACCAGTTTGGCAAAAGAATAAATCGGGGAAGGTAGTACATCCGTGGATAACAAGGGAAATCAGGGATAGTATCAAAGCGAAGGATGATGCGTACAAATTAGCCAAAAAAAAGCAGCATACCGGAGGACTGGGAGAAATTCAAAGACCAGCAGAGGAGGACAAAGGGCTTAATTAGGAAAGGAAAAATAGATTATGAAAGAAAACTGGCAGGGAACATAAAAACTGACTGCAAAAGTTTTTATAGATATGTGAAAAGAAAGAGATTAGTTAAAACAAATGTAGGTCCCTTGCAGTCGGAAACAGGTGAGTTGATCATGGGGACCAAGGATATGGCGGACCAATTGAATAACTACTTTGGTTCCATCTTCACTAAGGAAGACATAAATAATTTGCCGGAAATAGCAGGGGACCGCGGGTCAAAGGAGTTGGAGGAATTGAGTGAAATCCAGGTTAGCCGGGAAGTGGTGTTGGGTAAACTGAATGGATTAAAGGCCGATAAATCCCCAGGGCCAGATAGGCTGCATCCCAGAGTACTTAAGGAAGTAGCTCCAGAAATAGTGGATGCATTAGTAATAATCTTTCAAAACTCTTTAGATTCTGGAGTAGTTCCTGAAGATTGGCGGGTAGCAAACGTAACCCCACTTTTTAAGAAGGGAGGGAGAGAGAAAATGGGGAATTACAGACCAGTTAGTCTAACGTCGGTAGTGGGGAAGCTGCTAGAGTCAGTTATTAAAGATGGGATAGCAGCACATTTGGAAAGTGGTGAAATCATTGGCCAAAGTCAGCATGGATTTACGAAAGGTAAATCATGTCTGACGAATCTTATAGAATTTTTCGAGGATGTAACTAGTAGCGTGGATAGGGGAGAACCAGTGGATGTGGTGTATCTGGACTTCCAGAAGGCTTTCGACAAGGTCCCACATAAAGAGATTAGTATACAAACTTAAAGCACAAGGCATTGGGGGTTCAGTATTGATGTGGATAGAGAACTGGCTGGCAAACAGGAAACAAAGAGTAGGAGTAAACGGGTCCTTTTCACAATGGCAGGCAGTGACTAGTGGGGTACCGCAAGGCTCAGTGCTGGGACCCCAGCTATTTACAATATATATTAATGATCTGGATGGGGGAATTGAAGGCAATATCTCCAAGTTTGCGGATGACACTAAGCTGGGGGGCATTGTTAGCTGTGAGGAGGATGCTAGGAGACTGCAAGGTGACTTGGATAGGCTGGGTGAGTGGGCAAATGTTTGGCAGATGCAGTATAATGTGGATAAATGTGAGGTTATCCATTTTGGTGGCAAAAACGGGAAAGCAGACTATTATCTAAATGGTGGCCAATTGGGAAAGGGGGAGATGCAGCGAGACCTGGGTGTCATGGTACACCAGCCATTGAAGGTAGGCATGCAGGTGCAGCAGGCAGTAAAGAAAGCGAATGGTATGTTAGCTTTCATTGCAAAAGGATTTGAATATAGGAGCAGGGAGGTTCTACTGCAGTTGTACAGGGTCTTGGTGAGACCACACCTGGAGTATTGCGTACAGTTTTGGTCTCCAAATCTGAGGAAGGACATTATTGCCATAGAGGGAGTGCAGAGACGGTTCACCAGACTGATTCCGGGGATGTCAGGACTGTCTTATGAAGAAAGACTGGATAGACTTGGTTTGTACTCTCTAGAATTTAGGAGATTGAGAGGGGATCGTATAGAAACTTACAAAATTCTTAAGGGGTTGGACAGGCTAGATGCAGGAAGATTGTTCCCGATGTTGGGGAAGTCCAGGACAAGGGGTCACAGCTTAAGGATAAGGGGGGAAATCCTTTAAAACCGAGATGAGAAGAACTTTTTCACACAGAGAGTGGTGAATCTCTGGAACTCTCTGCCACAGAGGGTAGTCGAGGCCAGTTCATTGGCTATATTTAAGAGGGAGTTAGATGTGGCCCTTGTGGCTAAGGGGATCAGAGGGTATGGAGAGAAGGCAGGTACGGGATACCGAGTTGGATGATCAGCCATGATCATATTGAATGGCGGTGCAGGCTCGAAGGGCCGAATGGCCTACTCCTGCACCTAATTTCTATGTTTCTATGTTTACCTTAACTGTTTTCCCTCCTGCATTTGTTACACAAATAGCCTTTGCAGTTGTGGATAAGCGTTGGCAGTTATTGCCGTTGATGTCCTTCTGTCTACTAACATGTCGCATTGCTGCCCCCTAATGAAGTTCTTGTGTACTTCTGTGGTACTAGCAATAGGAACCAAAGATAGGAACTGCTGCCTTCTATTTGCCTGACCTGGATGCTGCCCTGACTAGTTCTATGATCTAGTCGTCAGTCAGAGTAGACAGAGGGCGCTGTTGTTGTTTCTGTCTGTTCTGGCAGGTGACTCTCACATCTTCCTCTCTTATTAGGATACATTCTATTATTATTATAAATTCCAATGACAAAGAACATTTCCAAGGGGAGGAACCATTATTGAAGTTTAATTTCTTTTCTGTGTGGTTTTCTTTTACCTAATCAGAGGGTTCTGAATCTTTAGTAAGCAATTATTTGAAATCTATGACTATTGTTATTGCGGAAATGCATAGATATGTGAAAATTAAAGGAGTGAAAGTTTATCACATGCTATGCAGGGTTGAGGTTAGTGAATGGCAGAATAGGTTTGAGGGACTGAACTGCCCTCTCATAATTTGAGATGGGTTTACTTACTAAGTTGGTGGAGGAGAAGGTGAGTGGCAGATTTTTTATTGGTGTTCAGGTGATGGTGGCAGTGGCAACTTTCAGTATTCTACCTGACAGCCATTTTCTTGAAGCTGGGATAATGGTGGTGTTACCATATACGTTTGCACTTGATAGCATTTTCTACATTTCTTGGTGCATAATTTACATTATCCCATGCTGTGATGTAGACCTTGATATTATAGGTTTCCTAACTTCCTGAATGGTGGGTTTGTCATTGCCATGTAATTCTGAAATAACATGTCACATTACACTGCACATAATGAGCCCTGAATGTAGCAATAGCAGCGCAGTCCACGGGTTGCAACAATAAAATTATGTAAAGAGGCAAAAATGCTACCTGGATGTTGTGGTTAATGGAATGCTTTGATGCATTTCTGACTGTAAGCATGGCTTTTTTTACACAGATTATTCCTCACAATATTATTCAATGCAAGGGGAGGGAATGACATGATATTGATGTGTCAATATTCCTACTTTTTTGATAGATTACTCAACCACTGGAAGATTGAACTTTGAATTTTCATTTGTTATGGCAAAAAATGTAAAGAGCTAATTCTATAATACATAGAATCAGAAATTATTCTAAATTGAGGAATACCTGTGCAGGTGTTTTTGGCCAATTTAGATGGCTGAACTACCCAAACTTTTTAGTACACTATCCATGTTCTGTAATTTTGAGGATGCAACTAACACAACAGATTGCAATGTAGATTTGCAGTCTTTTCATTACATTTTCAAATAAGATGGAATCAGTTAAAATTAAGGCTCATGTGGATGATGGAAACTTAGTGGAGACTGCAGATGCTCAAATGGTGAGCCACAGAACAAAATAAAACTTCAATAGGAACTCAGCAGTAGATTTTCATACCTCTCAAAACTTCTGCCTGAGTCAGCGGTTAAGGGAGGGTGCAGGACTGGCAGCTCAATGTTCCAGAGTACAGGAGATTCAGGACAGACAGGGGTGAGGAAAAAAGAGGAGGGGGATTGCATTGTTGGTTAAGGAGGATGTCACAGCTGTGTTCAGAGGTGATATTATGGACGGTTCGTCTAGTGACGCTATATGGGTGGAGCTGAGGAACAAGAAAGAGATGATCACTTTGTTGGGGATGTGCTACAGACCCCCGAATAGTCAATGGGAAATAGTAGAACAAATGTACCGGGAGATTGCAGACAGCTGCACGTCAAATAAGGTTGTTGTGGTAGGGGATTTTAACTTTCCCAATATAGACTTGGAAAATCATAGCGTGAAGGGTTTAAATGGGATGCAATTCCACAAAAGTGTTCAAGAGAGTTTCCTTAAGCAGTATCTGGAGGCCCCCACATGTGAGAGGGCACCGCTGGATCTAGTATTGGGTAATTAGGAAGGCAAGTTAATGAAGTGTGCGTGGAGGAGCCGTTTGGGACCAATGACCACAGTTCGACTAGGTTTAAGATAGTTACGGCTAGGGACGGAGAGGGTCCACGTGTTAAAATGCTCAACTGGGGTAAGGTCAACTTTGAGGGTATGAGAGAAGCTCGCTCAAGTTGACTGGAGCAGGTTATTAGAGGGGAAAGGACCAACAGGCCAAGTGGGATTTTTTTAAAAGTGTACTGAAGAAAGCTCAGGATATGTACGTTCCCGTTAAGAGTGTAGGTTCCGCGAATTGTCAGAGCCAAGCCATCACAGAGCCGACATGAAGGGTGCAATGTGGGGGGGTTGGGGTTGTTTGGTTGCGGCCAAAATGGGTCGGCGGCGTGGGGCAGCGGCATGTTATAACGTGCAATCGCTCCATTCTCCCCTCTATGTCCTCCTTCTTTGTGTTCCCTCCCCCCGCATGTTTTAAAATTGATTTCTGCACATGAATGTTCATACCAATGGGATGTAAACTGCCCAAGCAAAATATGAGGTGCTGTTCCTCCAATTTGCAGTGGGACTCACTCTGGCCATGGCCATGGAAGAGGCCCAGGACAAAAAGGTCAGATTCGGAATGGGAGGGGGGGGGGCGGTTGAAGTGCTGAGCCACCGGGAGATCTGGTTGGTTATTGCGAACTGAGCGGAGGCGTTGGGCGAAACGATCGCCAAGCGTGCTCTTGGTCTCACCGATGTAGAGCAGTTAACACCTGGAATACTGAGTCCCACCGCAAATTGGAGGAACAGCACCTCATATTTCGCTTGGGTAGTTTACACCCCAGCTGTATGAACATTGACCTCCACTTTCAGGTAGTCCTTGCTTTCTCCCTCCCTCCCATTCTCACATCCTACTGTCTTCGCCATTTCCTTTCTTTTTTCCCCCACATAAGTCTGAAGAGGGATCTAGATCCAAAACGTCACCTATTTCTTCGCTCCATAGATGCTGCCTCACCTGCTGAGTTTCTGAGTTTTTTGTCGACCTTTGCTACATTCCTTCTCTCCCAAATTCGAATTATTGTTCAGCATGATCAACTGAGAGTAATCAGGAGAAATACTCATTGGCGATATTTAATGATGTCTGACTGGGGTCTCCTTTGAGAACTCTCTCAGCCTCTCACTTGTATCCCATCCCCAGTGGGTCCAGTGTGATGGGTGATTCTGACCATCAAAATGCCCCTGTCCCGTCCGCAGGGCCCCTTAGCTTAATCACAACGTCACTTTCACCCAATAAAATTCAGGGAGCCGATTCCACTGGCCAATTAGACACGTCTGCGAAACGTCAGCCAATGGGATGCGGAATGCTGCCGGCAAATAGGGCGCGGCCGCGGTGAGGTTGGGCTCCAATTGGGCGGACGAGACGCAGCGTTTCACCAATCAGCGAGTGGCGCAACTGGCGAGTAAGATGGCGGCCGGGTGCGGGGAGCGGAGCTTCGTCCAGGTGTGAGGTGAGCCTGAGGGAGGCGTCGGCTGGGATCGGAATGAGGCCCTGAGATTAGAGCTGGCTCGTCGTCCAGGTCTGGTGCCCCGGGATCGGGATCGTGTTGCAACGAGAAAGCAGGGATAGTGGGAGACAACGTGAGTGGGTGCAGGGGTAGGGATGGTCTGCCGGGGCCATACCTTTAGCAAAGACGTTTTGCAATCAACTCATCAAATTCCCTTCTATGCAACACGATCGGACATAATGATTTTAACTAAAGGCTTTTCGTTTAATTGTCATTTCTGATTTATAGGCATTAGCCTGAAATGTTAACTCTACAGATGCCACCTCCCATCGATCACCTATGTAAATATTTATTTGCTAATACTCAGTTTGGACCGTTCGCGGCGTTAAAAGTGACGAAAGCGGCATTTATCGTCAACCGTTCATTGATCATTATTCATATGTTGATTTTTTTTAATGTGTCATCGTTATTTGTACAATATGCTATATCAGTGCTGATTGTTGATAAATCTCCACGTTCAACAATTAATATTAGCAGTGTTTGAAAGGATTGCTGGCTGAATTCTTGATTGTTTTAAGTTGTATGTTAATAATTTAACTGCACCGTCTTGTCCAACCAATATGATGTGAAATACTCAGTTTATAGTTGTGTAAGTCTGCATTTTATGTAGTTATAATGAATCAGAGATCAGGAGGTGTTACTATTGTATTCGAGTAAATGTGTTGTAATAGGACTTCTAATTGAAATCCTTTGAATAAGACGTAAATCAAAGCAAAAGGAAGTGTGGGGGTTGAATGGTGTTTACCTTCCTTCAAGTGTGAACTAGCCTATTATGTTCTGTAATGGGAGATGTATGCCTTGGTTGTCATGACAGTTTACTTCTGTTTAAGCGTCAGATCTCAAGTGTCGAGCGTGTTTGTCATATGTACAGTGACTGGAACATTGACATTGTTACTTGGTGCAGTTTTACAGGCAAGAATTTCATTTTTCAACTTAAACTTGGAATGTGTAGAGCAAAGTATTCTTTCCAAAAGATTGTACTTATTGATCTTGAAATGTGAAAGGACAGCTTGAAAGGTAAATTACCATTGATGTTGAGATTGAAGTTCTGTTTTTTGCATACGATATGTTACAAGTCATTTTTATGTACGCAATTAAGAGATAACAAAGGGTGACACAGTTCACAACGAGTATGGATGCATAGTATTGTAAGAAAGAACTGCAGATGGTGGTTAAAATCGAAGGTAGACACAAAATGCTGGAGTAATTCAGCAGGTGAGGCAGCATCTGTGGAGAGAAGGAATGGGTGACGTTTCGGGTCGAGACTGAAGAAGAGTTTTGACCCGAAACATCACCCATTTCTTCTCTCCACAGATGCTGCCTCATTCGCTGAGTTACTCCAACATTTTGTGTCTACCTTAGATGCTTATAATGTCTGGATTTAATCCTGATGTCTGGTGTTTGCATGGAGTTTTCACATCCACTCTGATTGCTCATAAATACTGATTTTCTCACACTTCTGAAAGAAATGTGGAATGGTAGGTTAATTGTACACTGTAAACTGTCTCTAAAGTATAGGTTGTAGTATAATCTGGGGGGTGGAGTGGAGTGATGGGAATGTGGGGAGAATAAAATGGTGTCCGAATTAAATTGCTGCTTGCTGGTCGGTTTCGATTCAGTGGACTGAATGGCCTGTTTCCATGGCTCCCGTGACACTATAGTAGAAGCACTTACATAGTAAATACAAGCAAAAATTTATTTAAGGCCAGGAAAATTAGTATATAAAAAGAGGGAAAATGCTTGAAATCTGCATCAAAGACATTGAATGTACTCAGTAAGTTAGGCAGCATCTGTTGGGGAGAAATATGAAATTAACTGAATGCTTGAGTTAGACACAAAATGTTGTAGTAACTTATGCAGAATATTTGGAGAAAAAGAAAAGGGTCGGAACCCTTCTTCAGATTGTAAGTAGAGGTGGGGAGGAATGGGACTGGAGGTGAAAAACAGCCAAAACAAATCAAGGCTGGTAACAGATGACCTGGGAATCCACAATGGCCCATTGATGACCGGGGAAGGTGTGGTAATGAGAGGGATACAAGGATGCAAATAATGGAACTGGTGGGATGACTAGGATGGAGAGACAAGGGATGGGTCGGAATGCAGGAGTTGCTTGAAATTAGAGAAATCAACGTTCATGCCACTAGATTGTAAGTTGCCCAAACAAAATATAAGGTGCAGTTCCTCCACTTTGCATGTGGCCTCACTCTGACTGAGGTGGAGGCCCAGGTCAGTATAGGAAGAGGAGATAAAATGTTTGGCAACTGGGAAATCTTGAAGGTCAAGGTGGACTGATCATAAGTGTTCAGCGAAACTATCGTCAAGTCTACCCTTGGTCTCGCTGATATGTTGGATCCCGATAGCATTATAGCCCTATAGAATGAACGTGTGTTGGTAGGAATTGCAGATGCTGGTTTACATAGAGGTTGCACTGAGAAAAGGAATAGGTGACTTTTCTGGTCTGAAGAAGGGTTCTGACCTGCAATGTCACTTACTTCTTTTCTCCAGAGATGCTGCCTGACCCGCTGAGTTACTCCAGCTATCTATTGACCTGGCACATAGATGTAATGGGTGAATATCCAACTTTGACCAGCAAACTAGCAGGACCCTACAAGCATTTGTTTTGAGGTTGAAATTGTTCACTGTATGTATAAATAGCGAGGTTGATGGAATAGAAAACTAAGGTAGACAAAAATGCTGGAGAAACCCAGCGGGCGAGGCAGCATCAATAGAGCGAAGGAAATAGGTGACGTTTTGGGTCGAGACCCTTCTTCAGACTGAATAGAAATCTATGTATCCATGTTTACCAATGATATAATGATAGGTGTTTTTATGAGGAAGCTTTAAATGAAAGTTAAATTTAAATTATTTGAGTATGCAAATTAGTGCCAAAATCAACTGTGCACTTTGAATCTTAAGAATAGAATATCTTGCAAAAGGCAAAGCTGGACGTAGAAGTTCATGGAGAATTGTGGATGCATATGCTACTTTGCTCTTATCTTTGTGTAATTCCATTCTGTTAAAATGTCGAGGACAAGTATAGAATATAATCAAAATGGGCAATGGAATGTTGGCCTTTATACCCAGCATAGAAGAACATAGAAGTTATACAAAACCCTGACTAGACTACACATTGAGCACTGTTAGTATTTCTGGCACCATACCACAGGTGGCATATATTGACCTTTTTTGAAAGAACTGTACTGTAGATTTATTAGAATGAAACAGAGATTAGAAAAGTTAAATTGAAATTATGCAAAACAGAGTATATTTACTGCCGGGACAATAAATGGGTGTCCAAATTAGTACAAATTGAAAACCGAAGCATAAAGGATTCACAGATCTGAACATAAGCTCTGGCTAACAAAAGTTGTGCAACAATCATCAATTAAGTGGAAAATGCAGTTGAAGTTTTTTGTATATGTATATAGGAGAATTGATGGAGTAGGTAAAGGGTATTTCTGTTATCTGAGGTATCCGGGAGTAGGACGGATAGATTGAAAATTGGAGCCAGGGCTATTGTGAATGAACATTGCGAAGTGCAGAGGTTTGGAATGATATACTGTGCACAGCATTTGATGTTGAGCTGGTTGTAATTTTTATACCTGTAGGATTTATAATAACAGAATAAGGGATGTGAAGAAATGACCTGAAACAGCGCCCATTCTTTATCTCCAGAGATGCTGCCTGTCCTGCTGAGTTACTCCAGCATTTTGTGTCTGTCCTGAATATAAACCAGCATCTGCAATTGCTTCCTACACATGTGAAGAAATTAGTTGGGTCACGGTCAGCCATGAAGGGTCTAAAAGGCTGTCCCGGTTCCTATGGTTTTCTACCTCAGCCAGTTGATTTGCTGTGCAGCAGAATAGGTGCTAATTTTGTCAACTTTCGAAAATAATTGATTCCGATTTGAATGCAAGTCACAAATATGAAATTGGGCAAAACTATAAAACAAAAAATAAGGTAGCTAAAAAGCAAAATGGTGTAATTTGCGCAATAATCAGCAAAATCTGAAAGCCACCAAGGTATAATCTGAAGGCATAAGGAACCTCCAGATTCAGGACAATATCTTCCCTGCTGTTAGCAGGCAACTGAACCATCCTATCACAATTAAACTAAATGCTGGAATCTTGTGTAGAACACAAAGTGCTGGAGTAACTCAATTGGAAAGGCAGCATTTCTGGAGAGCAGGAATGGCTGGCTTCATCAGTCAGGATATTGAGTATAGAAGTTGGGATGTTAGACTACATTTGTATAAGACATTTGGTGAGGCTGCATTTGGTGTATTGTGTTCAGTTTTGTTCACTCTGCTGTTGTTAAGCTTGAAAGAATGCAGAGAAGTATTTCAAGGATGTTGCCAGTACTTGAGGTTAGTTTAGTTTATTATTGTCACTTATATACAGTGAAAAGCTTTTTTGTTGCATGTTATCCAGTCAGCGGAAAGACGAGAAGATGAAGAAAGATAGAAAGATGAATTGCAAAACTCAATCTGCATTTCCATTAAGTTTGCAAAATGGTATCAATTTTGTTGCTAGACGTTGTGATTTTGTACTTTGGAGCTACTTTGTAAATTGCTTTACAATGGCTTTGCAGTTGTTGCTAACATCAGAAAGGCCATTGTAAGCTGATCGTTATCAAACTGACTTTTCGAGTTTCATTTAAAGTATAAATGGAATAAATAATCACCAGGAAATTGCTAATTATGCTATGTAGTAACTAACATTTTGCCTACATATTTACACATTACTTTTGTATACTTCACATACTGACTGCACTGTAATTTCAGCAAAAAAAAACTTTCAAGTAAAATGTTTTAACAATATCTATTATCTGCAGAGTTAAAATGCAATTATAATATGTTTAAACTTGTTATTTTCTCTTTCCTAGATTATATGTGTTGTCGCCTGGTGAGAGATGGAAGGAACATATCGGGTTTTGCAGACTCCTGGAGCTCGACTTGGAGCACTGACAAATGCAGCAGTTAGTACCCTGGAGCCAGGTCAGAGTCTCTTGATGGCCACCACATCAACCTCTCTCAAACCCCATGGCAGAAGGATGCAACTCACGGTTCAGTTGTTGGATGATATACAGGAGCAGTTTGAAGTGGAGGTGAGGTTATTTTCTTTTCCTCCCACAAAGTTCAGGAATTGAGCTAATTGGTATTTTATTTTGAAATTGAAAATATAGCTTGTAATGGTAGTTGAGGAAAGGAAGTACTGATGGATCAAAGATAGAGTTCCCACCTGTTTGATTTGATACAATAATACTGTTGTTATTGGAAGTGTAGCAAGGAAAATCCGAAACTGTTTCATAACTATGAAAAGGTCCAGAGATTAACAAGGAGGGATCAAATAGGTTATCTATATCTGGAGGTGGCAAATATAAATAAGGTTCTTAATGAACACTATGCCTTTCTTCAGAAAAGAAGAGGCAATACCAACATGGACTCGGAGGAAGTGAAATATTGCATGGAATAAAACAGTTAAAGAGGTTCGGAGGTTGGAGGAAGTGGATAAATTGCCTGGCTGGTTTTGATTTTTGAATGTGTGGAAATTGCTGAGATTTTGATTATCATTAATCAATCCACTCAGTTTTGTGAATGGTGGCCGACGACCGGAAGATGTTAACATTTATTGTTGTTTAAAAACGTATAATGGTGTAATCTGAGTCATTGTAGGCCTGTCAGTTGAATTTTAGAGTAAATTATTTGAATTGAGGCATAATAGGTATAATTTAGAAAGATGATGATTAACTAAGGATAATCATGCATGGCCTTATAAGGGAAAGATCTGTCTAACCCCCTCAAAAAAAAATCAGTCGTTAACAAAGAGGCTGTATTTGATTTGGTCAGCATGAATTTTGGAAGACTTTTTACAAATTCTTGTGTAATAGACCAATATTTACCAAAAACTAGAGCCCATGAATCCAAGGGAGAATAAAAAATAGACTTAGTGGCTGGAAACAAACAGTAATGGTTGATGGGTAATTTTGTGATTGCTAGGCTATTGTCACTGCTGTTTAACATTTATTTTAATGATGTAGGCAGATGTTGGGGGTGTTGTACAGTAGTTTGCAGATGCTGTGAGTGAGGAGGCAGGCTTTAGGCTGTAAGAAGATTACAGGTGACCTTGTGTTATGGCCATTCGGGTTATGGACATTTGCCGTTGCATAGCTCACAACTCACTACCCAAAAGTTTGAGATATGAATAAAATACACACATGAAATTTAAATAAAAACATAGAAACATAGAAAATAGGTGCAGCAGTAGGCCATTCGGCCCTTCGAGCTAGTACCACCATTCAATATGATTATGGTTGGTCATCCAAAATCAGTAGGAAAGAACTGCAGATGCTGCCTGTCCCGCTGAGTTACTCCAGCATTTTGTGTCTGTCCAAAATCAGTACCCCATTCCTGCTTTCTCTCCATATCCCTTGATTTCGTCAGCCTTAAGAGCTATATCTAACTCTCTTTTGAATACATATGCAGGAAAAAAGTAAATAAATCAACACGCACTTTTGTTTCAGTTTACTTTTCTTGATTCATGTGTAGATGACAAAATTTTGCGTTGCAGAAATCAAGCATAGTTTTAATGTGAGGGGGAAAGTCTAAAGGAGATGTGCGGGGCAATTTATTTCACACAGAGACTGGTGAGTTGCCTGGAACACTGCTGGAGATAGTGTTTGAGACAGATACGATAATGGCATTAAAGAGACTTTTGCGTTGCATATTGAGGAAATGGAGGGATGTGGAATATGTGCAGGCAGATAAGAGATCTCGTGGCATCTTGCCAGCATAGGCATTTTGGATCAAAGGGCCTATTCTGGTGTTGTACTATGTTCTATAATATGGCCTGTTTTCTAGGAGCACAAACCTTCCATAATGCAGGTATTTTTGCCTGTGTAATATAGTCTGATCAGTTGGGCAGAACAGTGAGGTTATGCTGGAAATGTATACAATGCTAGTTGGCCACAGTTTGAGTTGCGTGTAAAATAAAGGTTGCCATGTCACGGGCAAGATATTGTTGCACTGAAAAATGTGTAGAATAGATTTGAGGAAAGAATGAGGTTACTTTGCCACAGAGGATGCTGCGTAGAGGTTTAATTGTGAGTTAACTTAGCTGAGAATAAAAAGGAAGGGCATATTTCCTTCAACACAGGATCAAATAAAAACATGCACGGATTAAAAATAATTGGTGGATGGATCAGAGGAGAGATAAAGAAACAGGTTTTCATGCAGACAGTGATCAGGTCTGGAACTTGCTGATGGAAAGGGTGGTAGAGGCAGAAATATTGCTGTCTTAAGTATTATTACGTTGTGCCCATAGAGGTGGGCTGTAGAGGCTTTGCAGGACGCTCACTCTGCAAAGTCCTCAACCAGTTGGGCATTCTGGGGCTGGCAAAGAAGTGGGCCATTCAATCCGCAAGCGAATTCGCAGAGAAAGCCACTAGGTGGCTTTGGATTAAGAGGGCTGATACGTGGGCAGTTGCTGCCGGGACGCAAGTCAGGGCCTGATCAACCCCGGCTGGGTCGCCTGGGCGAGGGTGTCTGATGTTGTGAGACCCGAAACATCCTCACATCACTGAGGATGTGTCCCAGCACATCTAGAAGATGTATATTTCACACTCACACGCTGGGTTTCTTAGTCTTGACCGGCACAGACAAATAGAAGCAAATTGTGTTGTCACTTGTATTAAAAAAACAATGAAATATGGAATCTTGAGGTTCCACTGTAACTAAACGTGCGTGTTGTACTTTAGATAAAGTAGAAGGCTTCCTAGATGTGATCTTATATACCAGTTCTGGTATATAAGATCACATATACAATATACAAAATGCAAAAGATATAAGCTCCCATGTTCCTGGTAATTTATGATTTTAAGAGCTTTGTTTCATATAACTTGAAGGGTCAGTGACACACTAATGACGGGTTTAATGAAAATTGTATTTTGTGCAATAGCGGTGGTGTACTATTATCCATAATGTGCTGATGTAATGTCAGAAAATTGATAGCACTATTTTGTTTATGGGTGTTAAGTATTTGTTAGGTTTGTGGATTGACCTGTGGTCTCCAATCACACAAACTTGTTATCATCTGAGTATTTCACGTACCAAAGGCTGGTCTGAAACCCTGACCTAGTTGTGCTTGCAGACGATGCCCTCCTCCATCAGTTCCTGGGTGTGCCTGTTTTGCTAGAGAGAGGGTGTATAGTCATGCACAGTGGGAGGCAGTACTGACTCAAGGCCCAATGACGTCTCATGGTATCAAGTTAAACGTAGAAAACAAAATTTATGATTGTCCTCCTTCTGCTACTCAGTAAGTGCTCAATATGTTGAGCAATACTTGGAAGAAATGCTAAATGTAGCAAGAGCACCGCATGTGCTCTGCGTTAGTAACATCACCATCCACTGGCAGGTGTGACTTGGTAGCACCATCATTGACCAATCTGGCTGCGTCCTGAAGGTCATAGCTATCACACTAGAGCAGGGGTCAGCAACCTTGTTCTGCATACAGGCCAGGACGCCTGTCTGTCTGTGAGCGGATGGTGGGCCACATCTATCACGTGTGTACATGGATCCCGCCCCATCCTGCACCGGATGGAAGGCATCAAATCACGTGTTCACATAGATCCCGCCCCTTCGAGGACACCACCCGGAGCATTGCACCTAGTTACGGGCGCTCATGAACATGGCGCACCTAGGGACCATTGCCTTGGCTCTGTCCTGAAGGCGGTGGCTCAAATACTCAAACTCACTTGTCCCTGGCCTATTGACAACCTGGATCCCGACAGTGAAGCCCAAACACAGAAGGTGCGCGGCCGTGCTGGCGGCTTTGTGCAGGATGTGGTACAGCCAGAGCGTGGTGTTGGCGCTGCTCGGCGGCTCAGCCATTGCGGCCGCCAGCGCAGGCCTCCTTGCGTCACCGTGCCTGTGCGCTGCGGCCTCAGGGTACCGGAGATGACGGAAGTCTGCGGGCCGGATAACTACGGGAAAAAATCGCCTGCGGGCAGGATGATTTCAGGTTATGGGCCGCATTCGGTCCGGGGGCCGTAGGTTGATGACCCCTGTACTAGAGAGTATTCTGAGGGATAGGATATATATGCACTTAGATGGACAAAGGCTGATTAGGGATAATCAACGTAGTTTTGTATCTGGGAGGTTGTGTCTCACACCTAAAAGGTCAATGAAGGCAGAGCTGTAGACATTGTATACATGGATTTTAGTAAGGCATTTGACAAGGTTCCGCATGGTAGACTTCTCTAGAAGGTTAGATCCCACGGGATCGAGGAGAGAATCCCGAGTAGCTGAGGCCTTAGCCAAAGATCAAAGGGGGAACTGGCACAGGGGGATTTGTAACTTTGTAACCCTTTTTATGGGCGGCTAATTGCATACCGTGGCAAGGTATGCAAGCAAAGTATTTCACTGTGACTTGTCATATGTGACCAAGTATTCAATTCAATCAATTCAAGATAGCTGAATGGATGAAAAATTGGCTTCATTGGTAGGAAAGAGTGGGTGATAGTGGAAGGTACTTTTTGGACAGGAGGCCTGTGACTGGTGGTGTGCCTCAGGGTTTGGTGCTGGGCTCATTGCTGTTTATCATCTATATCAATAATTTGGATGAGAACGTACATGGCATGGTTAGCAAGTTTGTAGATGACATAAAAGTAGGTGGTATAGTAGATAGTGAAGATGGCTGTCAAAATTTGCAGCAGGACCTTGATCTGTTGGGAATGTGGGCTTATGATTGATGGAATTTAATACAGGAAAATTGGAGGCATTGCATTTTGGGAGCACTTACATGGGCAGGATCAGGGCTCTGGGGAGTGTTGTAGAACAGAGGGATTTAGGAGTACACTAGACCAAGGGGGGCCCGTTTTGGTGGGGGTGCGGGGGGGGGGGGGGGGGAGAGAGAGAGAGTGATAGAGAGAGATCAGTCGCAGCGCGAGCAGACGACAGGCAGGCAGATCGGCACGGCCGGGCGATGTGACTCTCAGCGCGTGAGCACAATGTGCAACCATTGTGACGTAAATCAGCCAAAGCCAGCGGTTTCATTTTCTAAGTTATTTTACATTTTTGAACATTTTGATTAATAACTTGAGAAATAATGCACACACGCACGCGCACACACACACATCCAAAATCAGAGTTTTAATGGTTACTAGACCAAGTGGGACCCGTTGTGTCCCGTCCCATCAATGCGGGGGGGCGGGGGTGGGGGGGGGCCTGCGGCGTCACAAACACACCATCCACCCTTGAACCAGAGAGTGCAGAACAGTTGGAAGCTCAGTGCTGCCAATTATTTTGTACATAGAATAGTATGGCACAAGAATAGGCTCTTCAGTCCACAATGTCTGTTCAAAGCATGATGCCAAAACCATCACTAATCTACCTGTACATAACCCATTTCGATCCATTCCCTGCATATCCATATGCCTATCTAAAAGTATTTTAAATGCCACTAATGTATCTGCTTCAACCACTGTTCCTGGCAGCGTGTTCCAGGCACTCATCACTCTCTGTGTAAAACAAAAATTGCCTTGCACATCTCTTTTCAACTTGGCCACTCTCACCTTAAAACAAATTTGTAGATTGTTTCTTAATCGGTTTCTGTTCTTTCCCTTTTTCCACTATCTCACTGGCTTTGGAATCTTGAAAAAGAAATGCCTGAAACTGAAGTATTGCATTGGCAATAGAGAATGCTATCAGTTCATTAAACTGTGATTGGGAGATTGTAATCATTTAAGGTCCGACTGACTGTAATTCAAAAAATGTGGATTAATGTTTCCATTGTATGTCCTTTTTAACAAATCTAAGCCACTGGGGTGTATGAGAAAGAAGTAGGAGGCTGACTGCTTCTTGCAATTGTTCATTCAAGTGCCAGAGCAGAACTGAGAATGCAAATTGAAATTGAAAAATTACATGAGTTTTTCTGAATTTTTCACATAGTTGAGATTAACTCTTGTTTTTGTTTTGGAGCAGAGTAACTGGAATGGTCAATTTTATGCCTTGAATCTATTGTTGTTCAATGCTTGTGTGATCTGCAACCAACTTAAATTCAAAGTTACCAAATGATTAATTTTGAAATATAGTTATAGCATCAGATTTTAGAAAGGCTTAGGTCTAATGCTTAGAAGATAGAACAGTACAACACCGGAGCAGTGCTGAGCATGATGCCAAGTTAGTCTCCTCTGCTTGCATGTGATCCATATCCCTCCATTCCCTACATATCTATCTGCTTATCGCAATATGTCTTAAATACCATCACTCTTGCCCTGCAAATCTTTAAACTTTTCTTCTCTGACCTTCAAGCTATGCCCTCTAATATTTGACATTACCACAGGTAGACAAACTGTTGCAGGGGGGGGGGAGAAGAAGAAAGTAAGCGGAGGAGCCAGAGGGCTGAGGGAGAGCTGAGACAGCAAGGGCTACTGGAAATTGGAGAAGTCAATGTTCAAGCCGCTGGGGTGCAGAATGCCCAAGTGGAATATGAGGTGCTGCTCATCCAATTTCCGGTGGTGCTCAATCTGGCCATGGAGGAGGCCCAGGACAGAAAGGTGGGGTTCGGAATGGGAGGGGGAGTTGAAATGCTGAGCCACAGGGAGATCAAGTTGGTTAATGCGGACCAAGCGGAGGTGTTCAGTGAAACGATCAGCAAGCCTACGCTTGGTCTCACCGATGTAGATCAGCTGACATCTAGAACAGCGGATGCAATAGATGAGTTTGGAGGAGGTGCAGGTGTACCTCTGTCGCACCTGGAACGACTGCTTGGGTCCTTGAATGGAGTCGAGGGGGGAGGTAAAGCGACAAGTGTAGCATTTCCTGCGGTTGCAAGGGAGAGTGCTCGGGGACGGGGTGGGAAGGGAAGAATTGATCAGGAGTTACGGAGAGAGAGAGGTCTTCCCATCTACCCCCCCCCCCGGGAAGATGTGGCGAGTGTTGGGGTCACGTTGGAGGTGGTGAAAATGACGGAGGACTATTTGTTGGATGTGACGGCTAGTGGGGTGGAAGGTGAGGACTAGGGGGACTCTGCCCTTGTTCCGAGTGGGGTGATGGGGAGAGAGCAGTGTTGTGGGGTATTGAAGAGACCCTGGTGAGAGCCTCATCTATAGTAGGGGAGGGGAACCCCTGTTCCCTGAAGAATGAGGACATTTCCGATGCCCTGGGGATTACCACCCTGGGGAAAAAAGCTCTGACCATCTTATGCCTCATATATATATCAAGTTTCCCTTCAACCTCCAATGTTCCAGAGAAAAAAAAATCCAATCCTTATAGCTAATACCTGCTAACCCCGGCAGTACTCTGGTAAACCTCTTCTGAAACCTCCACATCCTTTCTGTAATGGGGCAAACAGAACTACACACAGTACACCAGAAGTAGGATAACCTTACTTTACCTGGAGTACAGTGAGGTGGGAGATTCATGGGGAAAGGAACTAGACCATAGGGGCATGACGTGGAGGAACAAGGTAGAAGGGGAGGGGGGGTGATTACCTGAAATTGGAGAATTTAATATTCATGAGAATTTCTTTACATACTTGGCTAATAAATTAATTATTTACTTACCTATTGGGTTGTAGGCTACCCAAATGGAATACGAGGTGTTGTTCTTCCAGTTTGTATGTGGCTCACTGTGGCAAAGGAAGAGGCAGTGAGCAGACAGGTTCATATGGAGAGGGGAATGGCTAACAACTGGGAGCTCCAGCAGGTCCTGATGGACAGAACGCAAATGTTTAGCAAAACAGTTGGTAGTCTGCACTTTTTCTTATGATGTAGGTCAGATCGAGAGTATTGAATGCAATAGATGGGATTGGAAGAGTTGCAAATAAACTTTTGTCTTGCCTAGATGGGCTATTGGTGTCCCTGAATAGATGTGTGGGAGAAAGTGTAGGGACAGGTGTTGAATCTCCTGTGGTGACTGGGAAAGTGCCTGGAAAGGGGGAGGGATGGATGGTGAGGAATATTGAAACGAGTAGTCATGGAGAAATTGGTCTCCTCAGAAAGCTTAAAGAGGTTGGAAGGGTAAGATGTTACTGGTGGTGGGATTGTTTGGTGGAAACAGAATGATGTGTTGGATGCAGATGTTAGTGGAGTGGGATCTAAGGACTGGTGCAAAACCATCCCTGTACCGTCTGGGGACGGGGACAAAACCAGAACTGTAGGAAACTGAGGAGATGCTGGTGGGAGCTCCAGTCACAACTGTTGGGGATGGTGGGGAGAACCACATTTATTGAAGGACGAGGACATTTCAGATGTCCTCAAATGGACAGTCTCATCTTGAGAGCAGATGCAGTGGCAACTGAGAAACTGCAAGAAAGGGACGACGACCTTGTAAAAGATGGTGGGAGGAAGTGTATTAAAGATAGCTGTTGGAGTCGGTGGGTTATTAGCAGAGATCTGTCCCCTGAAATGGAGTTCTGCCAGATGGAGGAAAGTGTTAGTTGAGGGGAATTGGTTGGGCCCCTATCTAAAGAAGAACACCTCCATTTAAGACCCTAACCGCCCTTCCAGGTTGACAGATTTATTTGCACCTCTTCCAAACTTGTGTACTGCATTTACTGCTCTTAAAGTGACCACCTCTACATTGGTGAGACCAAGCTTGGAGGGTAGTCGTATTTGGAAGGAGCTGCCAGTGGAAACTATGAAAGCAGTTGCAATTACAACATTTATAAGACCGTTGGAAGATATATGGATAGAAAGGGTTAAGAGCTTTTGGGCTAAATGCTGTCATCTAGCCCAATATGCCAACTTAGTCGGCAAGGACAAGGTGGGTCAAAGTGCCTGTTTCTGTACTGTACAACTCTATGACTTAAAGCATAAACCAGGTGACCGCACCGCTATGCTGAACACGTACTCCATGTGTTAAGGCCTGCTGATACTTGGGGTTGGACATTTTAGTTCTTCCCAATGACCTGACTGTTCTTGGTCTCTTCCATCGCCAGAGTGAGACTACATGCAAATTTGTATTCTGCTTGGGTAGCCTACAACCCAATGGCGTGAACATTTTAGGTCCCCCCACCTCAATCCTTGCCCGCTTTCACCTAGTTCCTCTACTCCCATCACCTAGTTCTTTCCTTCTCCTCCATTATTTCCATCCACACCTCTCCCACCCCGTCTAATTTGTGTCGCCCATTTTCCTTTCCTTCCTTCCACTGCTACTAACTTCTTTACATGCTGTCTCTTTTCTAAACCACCAGTCTGAAGAAGGGTCCCATCCAAAACATTGTCTTTTCACTTCCCTCCACAGATGCTGCCACATTTGCTGAGTTCCTCTAGCAGTTTGTTTTTTTAACTCACAATTCCAGCATTTGCAGTCTCTTGTGTCTCCATTGATCTTTGGATGAGGTTAAATTTGTAGAGGGCGAGCGAGTTCTGCCAGGAGAACATCAGAAGAGTTAAGCCAAAATGTGGAAACAATTAACTGCAGATGCTGGTTTATACCAAAGGTAGACACAAAGTGCTGGAGTAGCTCAGCGGTTCAGGCAGCTTCTCTGGAGAAAAAGGATAGGTGACCCATCTGCTGTTTCTGGATGTCCACACTGGCATTCTAGAAACACCCTCCCCACTTTCACTATAGGTTGAATCAATTTCCTATGAGCTGATACTGCATTTATTTGTACCGTTTTTTAAAAAAAAAGGTGCGTTAGTTTCATTCTGGTTGTAAACCTGTTTAATGCTGAAGAGTTAGCATTAAACTCTTGAAGGCTTATGCTGGAGACACAAAATACAGATTCTTGAATCTTGAGCTAAAAGTAAAGTTCTGGAGGAACTCAGCTGGGGAGAACGCATTTGTGGAGGAATAGAGAAGCAACATTTTGGGTCAGGATTCTACTTCAGACTTGAAATATCATCTAGCCATTCCCTCCACAGATGCTGTGTAACCTGCTGAGTTCTTCCAGCACTTTTTTTGCTGAAGGCTATGCTGGAACCTGGTTAAGACTTGCTCGAGTTAATTGCTCACAGTGTGCTTTCCATTTTGTTATTCAATAATATTTGTACAAAACTTGCAAAATGCAGAGGGCAAATTTTTTTTTTTTTTCGATTTCCCTAATGGGCTGCTTCATAGAAAATCCCCCTCCTAGTCACGATGGGAATAAAACTGTTAGTAATGATGAAAAGCAGGCCTGGAGCATATCCTTTCCATCTTAAATAAATTATTTTGGGGCTTTGATTCAATTTTTCTTCTTTTCTTTCTCATTCAGTCAGAGGAGAGAGCCAGTGAACATAACTGTAATAGGCATAGTCTTGAGTACAAATTTGGTTTTAAATGCTTACATTTTAAAAGTTCTGGTGCTTGTGGCATCCAAGCTGTGAATTCCCCCTTCCCCCATTCCAATTCTGGCCTCATTCTATAACTAGAAGCAAAATATAATACTGCACATAAGGTCTAATGTATAGAATGTGCCAAGTGTGAATGCTGCAAGATGATTCCACAATAGTTGCACACGTCCATAATTCATAAAGGTCCCATTCTTTCATTGGCCAACTTATTTTGCATTTTTCAAGTTTATTGCTTTAATCAAAAAAATAAAAGCCTAAAGACAATACAAGCAAACTACTTTTTTTACTAACTGAAGAATGCTGAGAAATATTTAGTCTATTTAGGAATTTTAAGAAGTGAAATGTACAGGAAGAGGCAAAAGAGAATTGATAAGTCCACAGTGATATACAGGACTTTGTATATACAGGACTTTGATATACAGGACATTGCTAAATCACTTGATTTAGCAATGTTTTGTTTAATACATTTTAACCCGTTTAGGTTACAAAGCTATTTGCTTTACAAAATATATTTTTAATGTCGGGGAGCAGCAGGAGTCAAGTTGAATTTATTGTTATATGCACAAGTACCACGAAGTACCGGTACAATTAAAAATCTTGTTTGCAACAGAATCACAGGCGTAGACTTGGACAAACACAAACATAAATTATATGTACATCATATATAAATATGATTTATTTAAGGAGAAATTGATGCTAATTGTTATTATTAATATATTTGAAATCCAAATAATGCAGATCTGCCAATGAAGATGTCTATCACCTTCTCCAAAAATGCTGCTGTTTACAGAGACCATTTTTGATGGTCTATTGGAATGATGGCCTATTGGGAACAGGCCACCATTTATCATGGCAGAATGGTGTTTCTGGAAATGCATCATGCTTTACAAAGGGCCCTTGTATTACAATGGAGACAATGGAAAAATGATCACCCATGTGGCAAAATGATCAGAATCAATAGCAGGTGCCTCTTGATGATCTAGGAGAAAGTAAGGTTGTTAAAGCAATGCGTGAAAGGAACATGCAAAAAATATTTTTAAACATCAGCAGTAAGAACTGGGGGGTCTCGGAAGGTATTTTTCATAAAACTCTTCTCACCTTGTTGATGCACATCTCTGGAAGCAAAGCATTTCTACTTCAGGAATTCTCATGCATAATAGTTAAAATATGAAATTTCTTAGATTAACTGGTTAAAATCCTAGTTTTTTTTCTTGTACCATTCTGCTGCTTTGCACTCGTGTTTATTGTTTCTCATTGACTATATGTAGTTTGTGTATTCTATAAGCTTCATGTGAACAAGGAATTTCTGCGTTCAGTCAGAAGATGAGGTGCTATTTCTCAACCTTGCATTTAAGCTTTGTTTAAATGGCCATCAACCTGAAATGCTAGCCCTATTTTTCACACTACTCGTATGCTGTCATATCTGCTGGAAACACTAAGTTGGTCGGTAAGCACGTGTGGAAGGAGAAGCAGTTAACATGCATGGGACAGTTATCTGAGCCGAGCCATTATGATGAAGGATCTTTGACCTGAAATCTTAACAATTCTGCACCATATTGAGATGCCTTCCAGCAAACAGAAATGGATCTCCCCTAGGATTAGGGGTCTTCTAATGTTCTAAATTAAGATATAGAATTATACTTAATTTCATTATACTCGCCTGCTCTTCCTCACTCTTTTGCAAATTTGGTTTAGTGTCAAGTTTATTTACTAGCTGATGTAGGTAACTGTAGAAATTTGTTGATTTACAATGTTCTTTCCAACAATAATACCTCAAGTTGAGAATGTAAATTGAACTTTTTGTTTTGGATTTAGGGAATTTATGTTCCTTGACCGTCTGCTTCTGCAGCCAATGAAGAAAATTTAATTTTAGTCTGGCTGCTCTCTGCTGTGAAATATTATAGTTCTGCAAATGCGAAACACATTCTTCCAAACAGCTGAGCGTGCATGAAGCAGTTCCTAATATAAATGGACCATAACAGCCATCTGGCAGGGGGTGAGAGCATTCCAATCTGTTACAAATCCTAACAACTTAATGTTTGTGTTGTATGTTGTCCAAATGAGCATATCTAGATTGCCAAACATTTTAAAGGACAGTGACAATAGTGACATAAAACTGGACCTTAATTACAAAGGTGAATGCTGTGGTTTCTGCACTTTGTAACTCCTGATCAATTTGAACTTTGATTTCTTTGCTGTATGAGAGAGAATGCTTCACCCCAGTAATCAGATTGTGGGCTACTATTGATAACCTTTGGTGATACTTGCTTTCTTGAGCCATTTGGAATTAGTTAAATCATCGGTCTCTACAAGGTATAGAAACATAATCTAATCTTAGGTTTTCAATTTTTCCATTGGTGAGGGGTAATAATGCTTAATTGTACAAAGCTGTTGTTTAAGACAGTCTTTCATATGCAGACAAACATCTTGGGATTGCTAATTTTATTTGGGTGTTTAGTGGTTTTATTAGGAGAGAATCACAAAGCTAAATGAGAATTGGAATCAAGTTGCATTTACTGCTGAGCCCTTGTATGTCAGATCAGCTTTGTAAATATTTGATGCCCTTGAGCAGGTTCTGTGACTTAATTTGGAATCGATGTTGCACTTGCCATTTCTCTCCAATCCTTTTGTCCTTTGGGTTAAGGAGTGGTGCTGAATGGCTAAGCAGGTGCTTATCATAGGGCTATCAGATGTGGATGTGCATGCCCAGGCTGAAAGTATTAAAGTATTAGGCTCTTGAAGCAATGAGCATGCAACTGGAAGCTATTCCAGTGATCTGGTCGAGGTATAAGTTGTTGATGTCTTGAGTCTGGGATGTCTGACACCATGCTGTGCACGGGACACTTTGCAATCTCATTGTGGACTGTTAGTGAGTTTGGGTTACTGAACATGATACAAGGCACCATAAGCAGGAGTAGGCTACTTGGCTCCTCATATCTGCTCTGTCGTTAAATAAAATCATGATTGATTGCTTATCTCAGTGCCCACTGACCGCACATCGCTTGATTTGTTTCGAGCCTTTTCTGCATCTAATTTTCTTGTGGAGCTGCCACTTACTCAATAGTAAGTTAAACTCTGGAGCAATGGCGTATATTTCTTGGAGACTCAACAAACTGCAGATGCTAGAATCTTGAACAAAAGCCAAAGTGCATGAGCAACTCAATGGGTCAGGCAGCATCTAGTTTAGTTGAGATATACAGCATGATAGATACTGATTGTAGTAGGGACCGCTCTCCCATGTATTAATGGATTCTTGATTTTGATAACTTTAAGCATAATCCACATCAAAATTGTTGCATTCTGCTCCTTAGGAGAGCAATGTTCACATTTTAACAAACCTGGATTGGGGACTCTTTCATCACTCGTTCATTCATCCTTGCTTGAGGCCTAACTAATAACCAGTGTGTTAGCTGCTCAAGTACCAGGCTATCTGCACCCATTGTTTTAATTTCGTTTAGAGATACGATATTCGGCCTACTGATTCCATACAGACCTGTTCACATTAGTTCTTTGTTAACCCATTTTCTTATCCACTCCCTAAACACCAGGGGCAATTTTAGAGAGGACAATTAACCTACAAACCTAAATGTTTTTGGGATGTAGGAGGAAAATGGAGTACTCAAAGGAAAACCATGTGGTAAAAGGGAGAACATGCAAAGTGCACACAGACAGCGCATGAGGTCGGGATCAAACCTGGATCTTTAGCGCTGTAAGGCAGCAGCTCTACCAGCTGCACCACTGTGCTGTTCCCTATCTTAATCAATTTGTCATTGGTGGAGGAAGGGGAATTAACAGTACAGCCATGACATCAACTGTGAAGAATGATTTCTGCCCCCCTCCCTTCCCCCACCAAAAAAACCCATTGTCTGTCTATTCTCTCCGCAGATGGCAGTTAACCCACTGAGTTCCTCCAACATTTTCTCTTTTGCTTTATGTTTAACATATTATTTGGATCCTGATGCTTCTTTGTCTGATTGCCAGCAGTTACATTCCTGTAAATCAACAAGCCTGGAGTACTGTTACATGAAATCTGCTAGGATTGCTCTTTGTATTTTTAGTATCATCTGAAAATATGTTAACTAAATTTGTGAAGCCTCATTAAATGTGCAGCAGTTGCACAAACAACAATCAAGTTGAGTTGAAATAATCAACTAAAGCAGTTTCCTCAGACAGGATGGCTTTGCCATTTGTAATTTACCTTTAGGCACTATTAATTTCTAACAACTAACCATGAGCATTCTTAAATTTGACTTTGACATTGAGGGTTCCCTTGAAATGTAACCACAGTGCAGGCCATTTGGAGATTGAAGTATCCAAATGGGCTAATTAGCTAATTAAGCCAGCGTGGCTTTGTACGTGACAGGTCTGTCTCACTAACTTCAATGAATTTTTTGAGGTGACAAAGGACATTGACGAAGGTAGGTCGGTGAGTGCTATATACGTTTTTAATAAGGCATTTGATAAAGTCCGAAGATAGACATTAAAAGACATGGAGTAACTCAACGGGACAGGCAGCATCACTGGAGAGAAGGAATGGGTGATATTTTGGGTCAAGTCCCTTTTCTCCCGAGGTACTGCCTGTCCCGCTGAGTTACTCCAGCTTTTTGAGTCTATCTTTGGTTTAAACTAGCATCTGCAGTTTCTTCTTACACATTTGATAAAGTCCCTCATGGTAGGTTCATCCAGAAGATTGGGATGTAGGGGATTCATGGTGACCTGTTTGTCTGTATTCAGAACTGGCATATTCTGAGAAGACAGGGTTGTGGTGGAAGGTAGATATTCTGGCTGGAGGTCTGTGACTAAGGGATCAGTGCTGGGACTTTTGGCTGTTTGTGTAAATAACCTAGATGCAGATAAGTTGGTGAGCAGGTTTGCTGACGATACCAAAATAGGAGGAATTGCAGACATCGAGGAAGGCTGTAAGACGATACACTGGTATATAGATCATCTCTGGAAATGGGCACAGAAATGCCAGATGGCGTTTAACTCGAGCAAGTGTGTTGAACTTTGGGAGGTTGTATGTAAGGAGCGTACACCGTTAATGGCAAGACCTTTAACAGCATTGGAGTCCAAGTTCATAGCTCACTAAAGGTGGCAACACATGTAGATAGGGTAGTAAAGATGACATATGGTATGCTTGCCTTCATTGCTAGGGGCATTGAAATTACGAGTCAGGAAGTCATGATGCAGTGTTATAGGACTTTGGTTAGGCTGCAGAGTTAGGCGTGTTGGTGGAGGTAGATATGACATTCAAGAGGCTTTTAGATAGGCACATGGAAGTGCTGGGAATAGAGGGATGTGGATCATGTACAAGCAGATGGGATCAGTTTAACTAGGCATCATGTTCGGCATTAACGTTGTGGGCCGAAGGGCCAATTCCTATGCTGCATAGTTTGATGTTAATATCTGGTTAATTTCCCACACTGTTATACACTTGTAGGATATTGCACCACTGCAGTCTGGCCACAAACAGTAAAGATAAATAGGAAATAACTGTGTCAACAGATTCTGAGTTTTCTGCTCGGCATCCCTCCTTGGTACATTTTATTAAATACAAGTCATGTTGTTTTGCAATAACGTGTTTCCATAGATGAAGCACATATCTTGCAAGTTATGAATTAGGAAACATTATTTGCATTGTCCAGGCTGAATCGGTTATAATGCAAATTTGATTCTGAACTTGATAACCATTTATAAATTAACTAGACTAAGTGGGACCCGTTGGGTGCCTGTTACACGGGAAGCCTGGTCCCCCAACGCAACCCGTTCCCTAATGCAATATTCCACCACTCACCCGTTCCCCCTTGCGACCCGTCACCCCCAATGCAATATCACACCACTCACACATAGCCCCCAACTGCACAGGCACGGCTCATTTCCCCATATCCCTCAGCACTCCCTCGCCCTCCTCTTCACCCTCTTCTTTCCCCTCTCCTCCTCCCTGCCCCCAATCCCACCCTCACCGCTCCCTCCTTCTCCTTTCCCCTATCCTCAGTCACTCCCTCCCTCCATAACTCCTCCTCTCCCCTCCCTACCCCCTCCGTCCTATCCCCCACTCCACCCCCCCCACCTCACTATCCCACCTGACCTCTCTCACTGCCCTCCTCTCCCTCTATTCCCCACTCCTCCTCCTCTCCCTCTATTCCCCCTCCTCCCCATCTCTCCTCGCCTCCCCCACTTCCCCCCTCTCCCTACCCCTTCCTCTCCCTCAATCCCACCCTCCCTCCACACCTCCCCAGGATCTTTCCCCTCTCCTCCTCCCCTCCCCACAATCCCTTCCTTATCTGGGTCCCTCTCCTTTCCCCTACCCTCCCTCCATCCATAAAAAGCAGCATCTGCAGTCCCTTCCTCCACAGGTCATTCATTGTTATCTGTGGTTTAGATCCCATTGACTTGACGATTGGACCAGTTTGCATCGTGTGTGTGTGGTGAGGGTGGGATTAGGGGCAGGGAGGAGGAGAGGGGAAAAAAGCGGGTGAAGAGGAGGGGGAGGGAGTGCTGGGGGATGAGTGCTCGGCCCACCCCGTCCTGTCTGCCGTTGCCGCTCGGCCTGTCCCTCGCCTGCCTGCTGCCGGGCTGAGGGGAGGGGGGGAATGTAGTCGGTGTTCGTCACGGTGGGCATCACAACTTTCGATGAGCTGGTGGAGAAGATCTCCGAGAAGGCCGTGAGGTTGAGTAACCGCAGCGGCGGCGGCAGAGGAGACGGACCCGGGGGGTGGGGGTGATGGGTAGATGGGACTGCCATTGCAGCAGAAGGCGGGCAGGGGAGAGGGGTGAGTGATGAAGGAGAAAGAGACGCGACCAAGGCCTCCACTGAACCCCCCCCGCGCCCGCTGCCGGTGATGGGGGAGGAGATAGACAAGTTACTGGGAGCACACAGCACAGGAGAACGGTGAGTAACCTGGTGAAAAATCGTAACGCTATCGCGTACCTTTTTTTTCTTTTTTTTGCAAATAGAAAAACCCCGCAATCCGGAAGAACACAAGACCAGAGTTTTAGTTATGTATAGATAGATAGATTTGAAAAAAGCTGTCTTCAATTTCAAACAGTAGAGGGAACAAAAAAATCTGTTTCCGTGTAACCTCCCCAAAGTAATCAAACTGCATTGTCTCTGGAAAACACAGCTACTACTCTAATTGTGAGTGGCTATTGAAATTGACAAACGATCAAATCCATTGACACATGCAATGATACTCTATTAAACAACATAAACCTACAGCCGTTAATATTTTTAGTTTGCAGTAACAAAGATAAACTTACTGCTTTTGAAAAGTCCTTATTTTTAAAATGAAAGAAATATAATTTTGTTATTGCCAATCCGAAACTCAGTAGCCCCTAATCCCATTGACACAATTTATAATGCAATTTTCTATAACACTAGGTTTCTTAGGATGCAATCAACATCTTATAGCAGAATTCCCTGTATCGGTTGAGTAATTTCCACAATGCCCTGGTGTCCTTTTTGCTGCAAAATTCATGATTCCTATACTGTGTGGCAATTTGAAAGTACATCATGAGGACATTCGCGGGGGTTGCGAGTTCAACACCATCAAAGTACAATTTCAGAAATTGTAAAGATTTTAAAAGAAAAATATGGAAAATATGAAAGATCAAAAGTACAAAATGAACATCTTGGTTAAGAGAAGCTGGAATTCAGTTTTGAACCCCATTGTTGAATGCATATGTAACTAGTAACTAGTAACCAGAACCTTCGTTCAGTGTAGAATGGTTAAATATGCAAGCAATATTTTAGCTGATTTAATACTTATGGAGCTGTTTTCTACACTGTAAATGAGATGCTTTAAGACATACATATTGGTTCAGTAGCAAAATGAACAATTCAAGTGAATTTTAGCAAACTATAAAATGGGATCTGTTAGAGCTGCTGCAAGGTCCAATGATTAAATTGTTAATTCATTCCTCTTAAATGATTATGGTGGCACACAGCTGATGAGAAACAGACTTAATCGCCTTAGTGGGATTGAGGACATTTTTCTTCAGCCGTTCGAACTCACTAAAGGATTTGTAGAATTACACAGCATTTTAATTTATTTGATTGCCTCGAGATTGACCCTTTGCAGGGCTCAAAATTAGCGGTTGCCCAGTTGCCAATGGCAACCTACAGTCCCGCCGGGCAACCTAAAAGCCATGCCATTTTGTCTGGCACCCGGGACACCTGTTGTTTAATTCTGAGCGGCCCCCCTCTCTATCTTTCTCTCTCTGTCACTCTCCGTCTCCGCCCGCCACCCGTATCCGTGTCTCGGGTCTCCTCCCGCTCCTCGTCTGCCGGCACAGCAGGCCGCCTTACACATGCGCACAACTACGGCCAGCACCAAAGATCCTATAGCGAGGATCTTTGGCTAACACATCATTGGCCGTGGGTGTGTGCATGTGCTGCCCTGCACATGTGCACTGCCACTGCCACGCTGCAACTGGTCAGCCACTTTCTCCCTCCCTTTGCATTGTGGGGTATCTGGCCGCCATTGCTGCCCGGCCGCCGCCTCACCGCGACCGCTGAAAACCAATGCAGAATCACTCGCTGGAGCTGGAGTAACACCCTGGAGTAACTCGTGCTTCTTGGTTTTCTGATCCTCCAAAAATATTCGAAATGGATGTGTGTGTCTATGGTATATAGACACACCAAACATTTATCTCCTGTTCTGTATTATGTTTACATATTCTGTTGTACTGCAGCAAGCAAGAATTTCATTGCCCTATCTGGGACACGACAATAAAACTCTCTTGACTTGGACTTAAACAAAAAAGGATTCTTGGGGAAACAAAGAGCTACCTTAAATTTAATTGCTTCTTGTTGGGTACCTATAGTAGGGTGAAAATTATTGCATGTTTTAATTTTACGGCTAAACTCCATGGAGCAGCCAGCAACTCGGGATAGAAGAAATTGGGTGACGTTTCGGGTAGAGACCCTTCTTTAGATTTCCTCTGGTTTTAGTGTTTTTAGTTTAATTTAAAGATACAGCGTGGAAACAGGCCCTTCGGCCCACCGAGTCCACGCCGACCACCAATCACCCGTACACTAGTTCTATCCCCCGCATTAGCGACGTAAGTCAAGAGTGTTTTATTCTCTCACGTCCCAGTTAGAACAATGAAATCCTTACTTGCAGCAGCACAACAGAATATGTAAACATAGTACTCTGTAAACAATGTTATAAACGAGAAAACAAAACTGTATATTTATATATGAATATAAAACTATATAAATATATGCACACACACACACACACACACACACACACACACACACACACACACACACACACACACACACACACACACACACACACACACACACACACACACACACACACACACACACACACACACACACACACACAAAATTCCCTCCTGGGATTAATAAAATTATATCGTATAGTATCGTGTGTGTAGGAAAGAATTGCAGATGCTGGTTTAAACTGAAGATAGACACAAAAAGCTGGAGTAACACAACAGGTCAGACAGAATCTCTGGACAAAAGGAAAATATTACGTTTTGGGTTGGGTCTGAAAAAGGTTCCTGCACACCTTTGGAATGTGGAAGGAAACAAGAGCACCCGGAGAAAACCCATGCAATCAAAGGGAAAAGGAGCAAACTCCATACAGACAGCACCCATATTCAGGATCAATTCCGGGTCTCTGGCAATTTTAGGCATCAACTTTATGGCCAATGTACTGCCTCATAGTCTTGAACCAAATTAAAACACACAGTAGCTGTAAAGGGGGACATAGCATCACTTAGAGATTTAAGACTGAAAATGGATAGTTTCTTTTTTTTTTAGTAACCAAAGTTATCAATGTATAATTTTTTTACGTGTTGGAAAATAAAATATAGTGGCACAGCTGGTGGACTTGCTGCCTCGTACGCCAGAGATCTGTGTTCGATCCTGTTCTCGGGCACTGTGTGTTGAATTTGCACATTCTCCCTGCAAGCATTTAGGTTTCCTCCCACATCCCAAAGACGCATTGGCTTTGTAGGTTAACTTGTCTCTGTAAAATTGCCCCTAATGTGTAGGGTGAGGAAAGTGGGATAACGGAACTTGTGAATGGGTAGGCTAAAATGCTGGAGAAACTCAGTGGGTGAGGCAGCATCTATGGAACAAAGGAAATGGGCGACGTTTTGGGTCGAGACACTTCTTCAGACTGGTGTGGAGGGGTGGGAAGAAGAAAGGAAGAGGCGGAGACAGTGGGCTGAGGGAGAGCTGGGAAGCGGAGGAGAAAGCAGGGACTACCTGAAATTGGAGGTCAATTTTCATACCGCTGGGGTGTAAACTGCCCAAGCAAAATATGAGGTGCTGCTCCTCACTCTGGCCATGGAGGAGGCCCAGGACAGAAAGGTCAGATTCGGAATGGGAGGGGGATTTGAAGTGCTGAGCCACCGGGAGATCAGATTGGTTATTGCGAACCGAGAGGCGGTGTTGGTCAAAGCGATCGCCACGCCTAAGCTTCGTCTCACCGATGTAGAGCAGCTGACACCTAGCGCAGCGGATGCAATAGATGATGTTGGAGGAGGTGCAGGTGAACCTCTGCCGCACCTGGAAAAATGGCTTGGGTCCTTGAATAGAGTCAAGGGGGGAGGTAAAGCGACGAGTGTGGCATTTCCTGCGGTTGCAAGGGAAAGTGCCAGGAGAGGGGGTGGTTTGGGTGGGAAGGGACAAAATGACCTCCATGTCTTTGGAGTGTGGGAGGAAGTTGAGGAAGTGGGAGGAAGTTGAATATCTCTGAGAAAACCCACGCAGGTCACGGGGAGAACGTTCAAACTCAGTCTCTGGCACTGTAAGGCTCTACACCCACGCAACCATGGCATCTTAAAAAAACTGGTCTGGTCGGGGCTTTGAGTTTAAAAGTCAGGAGGTGTGTTGCAGCTTTATAGGAAATTTATTAGGCAGCATTTGGAGTTTTGTGTGTAGTTCTGGTTGGCCCAATGCTGGAAGGATGTGGAGGGTTTAAAGTGGGTGCAAAAGATGTTTACCAGGATGCTGTCTGGATTAAAGGGTATTAGCTACAAGAAGATATTGATACAAGAACAAACTTGGATTGTTTGGGGCCTCAGAAGTTGAGGGTAAATATGATAGAAGTATGTAAAATTATTAGAGGCAAAGATAGAGAAGACCGTTGGAATCTTTCCCAAGATGAAAATGTCAAAGACCAGAGGGCACAGCCTAAAGATCGGAGAAGGAAAGTTTAAAGGAGACTAGACCAAGTGCAGACCCATTTGGTGTGCTCCCCCCAACGCAAGATTCCACCACTCACACGTTCCCCCACGGCAATATTGTACCAATCACGCATAGCCCCCAACTGCGCAGATGCGGCTCAGAGCCGCAGAGGGGGAGGGGGGCAGAGAGAGAGGGGGAGGGGGACAGAGAGGGAGAGGGAGGGGGGGTAGAGAAGGAGGGGAGGGAGAGAGGGAGGGTAGGGGAGAGAGGGAGGAGGGTAGGGGGAGAGAGGGAGGAGGGTAGAGCGGGGGAGGGACGGTTGAGGGAGGGGGGGTAGAGAGGGATGGGGTAGAGAGGGTGGGAGTGAGGGTAGATAGGGAGAGGGCATCTCACTCCACCCCTCCCCATCTCCCTCCTCCACATCCCCACCCATTTCGCTCTTCCATACCACCCCATTCTCCACCCAATCTCACTCCTCATTTCGCTCATCCTCCTCCCCTCACTCCCATTCCCTCCCCATGACCTACCTAGGTTGTAGAGCAGGGCCTGGAACTCGTCCTGGTTCTCGTACTCGGCCCTGGCTGTAGACTACAGCCGTCAGCTCAGCCGCCGCCTGGGCTCCAGTGCAAGCCCCGACCTCATCTCCAGGCTCAACGCCACTCCTCGTTCACCGCGAGTGCTGTAGTGCCCCTCCCTCCCGAGTGTCGCGTCCTGCCTTGCGAGTGCATTGTGATGTCACTCGTTTTTTTTCCGGAAATGGGTGCATTTTGGGGCTGTTTTTAAAATTTGAAACGATTACAAATTTTGGAAATATAGGTGGGAATACGACGGGAGGATGTTTATCGCCTCGTCAGGGAAAATGTGTAGGATGTGTAAAAATGGGAAGGTTGTTGCCTAGCATTTGGAAGAAAATTGGAAAATTAACCAGAAGACTTAGTATTATTGAGATGTACAGGGCAATAATTTGTTTAAAGTAGTGTGATGGATCCGTGGAATACGTTGCCAGGTATGGTGGTAGAAGCAGATATGTTAGTGATGTTTAAGAGAAATTTAAATAGGCACACGGATATGTTGTAAGTGGGAGGATATGGATCACATGCAGACAGAGGTGCCTAGTTTAAAATTGGTACATATTGATATCATGTTCGGCAGACATTATGGGCCAAAGGGTCTGTTTCTGTGCTTTACTGTTCTATGTTTGAAGCCCAGTTCTGTGGACTGAGTAATAATGTCAGCAGTGATTACTGCTCTCCTGTTGCCTTGTGAGTCCTGGACTTTCAACAGCACTCGGCTCAGGACACTGGAGCGACTGATTGACTTCCTATCCTGCATTGTGCACAGCACCCAGAAATGTCAGGCCACTTGATTGTTCAATCCTTTGCTATTTGACTTAAATTCTGCCTCCGCAACATCCACAGGTAGCTTCCAACTGAATATTGGGAAACCCCAAGCATTTTCTTTGATTCCCTAACCTTAAATTCTATCATTGTTATAATGTCACCAAGCCTAAGCCTAATTAAGTATGTATAAAGGAACTGCAGATGTTAATTTAAATCGAAGACAGACAAAATGCTGGAGTAACTCAGCAGGGTAGGCAGCATCTCTGGAGAGAAGGAATGGGTGATGATTCAGGTCGAGACCCTTCTTCAGACTGATCAGTCTGAAGGGTCTTGACCCGAAATGTCACCCATTCCTTCACTCCAGAGATGCTGCCTGTCCCGCTGAATTACTGCAGCATTTGTGTTTATCTAAGCCTAATTAATCTGTCTTAAAATTTCATTCGTATATCTCTCTCAAATATCGTATGATTCTTCAGAAGAGCATTTAATGTGTGATGAAATGTTGGAATACATTTATAAATAGGAGTTGTTATTTGTTATTATGATTATAATTATTTTGCTGATTCGCTTTCCATAGCAAAAAGCTCATGGGCAGGCCCTGATGGACGAAGTCTGCCAACGCCTGAACCTCATTGAAAATGATTACTTTGGACTGGAGTTCCGTAACAGTCAAGGGAATGAGGTATGTAGACTGCATGAAACTCTCCTGAAAACAGTCAAAATGTGAGCCCAACAAATGTCTTTTCATTGCATCTGTGCAAGTCGGTGTGCTGTGCTCAAGTGGCGTGTAATTTGCAAGCAGGAAGGTTGAGGGTTGGTGCTTAATCTTGTGTATGTGTTTGTGTGACTTGCTTTTTGAGTTTTAGATGAGGTATAGAGCTCATGTTGTCTTACATGTATATTTTTTATTTCTTCAAGTATCTCTCCATTTGAGTTTAGGAGCAAGCAGGTCCTACTGCAATTGTACAGGGCCCTAATGAGACCACACCTGGAGTATTGTGTGCAGTTTTGGTCTTCTAATTTTAAGAAGGACATTCTTGCTATTAAGAGAGTGCGCCAGGTGCACTAGGTTCACCAGGTTAATTCCAGGGATGGCGGGACGATAGAATGGGTCGACAGGGCTTGTGTTCACTGGAATTTAGAAGGATGAGAGCGGATCTTATAGAAACATATACAATTCTTAATGGATTGGACAGGCTAAATGCAGGAAAAATGTTCCCGATGTTGGGGGAGTCCACAACTTGGGATCACAGTTTAAGAATAAGGGGCAGGCCATTTAGGACTGAGATGAGGAAAAGCTTTTTCACCCAGAGAGTTGTGAATCTGGAATTATCTGCCACAGAAGGCAGTGAAGGCCAATTCACTGGATGTTTTCAAGAGTTAGATTTAGCTCTTAGGGCTAACGGAATCCAGGCATATGGGGGAAAAACAGGAACGGGGTACTGACTTTGGACGATCAGCCATGATCATATTGAATGGCAGTGCTGGTTCGAAGGGCCGAATGGCCCACTCCTGTACCTATTTTTCAATGTTTCTATATTTTTATTTCCCTTTCGTCTGTTATTTGGAAATTAGAGTACACCCCATTACATTTTTGAAAATGGAGATCAACATTTATTTGCGGTTTAAAGAAAAATAAAAGATGCAGACAAAAGTTAGGGCAATGGTTGTAAGTTGCATGCCGGCAAGAAAACAGCAGAAGGGCAATAGGTTGTCATCTGAGTTTGTTTCAAGGAGTCAGTGCAGATTTTAAGTTGAATGCCTCTTTCTGTTATGTAAAATTCTATTTTTAACATGCACGTTTTCTGAGATTTGCTCTAATCTGCCTTCTCATATTACAGAGAAAAGCTCCAACTGTAATAAAATAATGTAGTTAATACTGAAGATTGACATATTAGAAACTTGGAGTGGTTTGGTCACTGCCTGAATTCTGTGCAATATTGCTACACAATGTATGAGGCATTCGGGAAAGTATTTATGAAATCTTGCAATTAGTGTGAAGAAGGGTCCCATCCTAAAAAGTTTTCTAGCCATGTTCTACAGGGATACTGCCTGACCCACTGAGTTAATCCAGCATTTTGTGCCTTTCCTTTGAAATTGTGCTGGACAAAATAGCACTATTCTCAGAATTTGGTCCATAACTCTGTAGATAAAGGGATTTAAGGTCCTCATTCTTGAGACGACGTTACTGAAGAATTGTCCAGTGAGACTATATGGATAGACAGCTGCAAGACTAATAGGGTCGTCACAACAGGGGACAACCCCTGTTTAACCATCCCAATATAGACTGTGACCACCATGGTACTCAGGGCTTAGATGAGGTGCGATTTGTCAAGGGTATTCAGGAAAGTTTCCTCTAGCAATGTTTAGAGTCTGACAAGGGAGAGGGCAAAGCATAATCTACTATTGGGGAATGGGAAGGACAAGTGATGAAAGTGTTAGGAGTGGGTACTTGGGATCAGCGACCACTATTCTGATAGCTTTAAGTAGTTAAGGATATGGGCAAAGCTGGTCCATAAGTTAAAGTTCTAAATTAAGTGAGGTCCACTTCGTTCCTATTATATAGGAACTTGCAAAAGTTGATTGGAGTAGGTTATTTGTGGGCAAAGGGACATCTGAAATGTGGGATGCATTTAAATGTGTGATAATGGAAGTTCGAGCCATGCATATTTTTGTTAGAATGAAATGTAAAGCAGCATGGTACCCTAGATGAAGAGAGAAATTGAGGCCTCGGCCAGGAAAATGAGACACATGAGGTATAGGCAGCTATGATAAGGCATTTACCTGGTGCTGTTTAGGGTCTGGGGAGCATATTAAGAAGGAAATTGAGAGGGCAAAAAGGGAAATTGAGATGGCTTTGGTAGATTAAATTAAGGGGAATACAAAGACATTTTGTAAATATAATAAAGGAAAAAGGGTAATGGGAGAATAACCCCTGTGAGAAATAAGATCCTCAATGGATATTTGTCCTCTAAATTTACTATAAGAAATACATGAAGTCTAGAGAACTTGAGAAAGTTTTTTTAACACCTACTGTCCAATGGCCTTGACATCCACCACCATCATGAAGTGCTTCGAGAGGCATTTGGTCAATCTCACTTCTATATTCTGACTCGTCCCCATCAGTGATATGTCCCATAACAGTGGTGTCGTCGGCGAACTTGATAATAGAGTTCGCACTATGTCTGGTTACGCAGTCATGAATATAGAGTGAGTACAACAGGGGACTGAGCACGCAGCCTTGAGGTGCTCCCATGCTGATTGCTATCGAGGATGACACATTTCCACCAATATGGACAGACTGGTCTGTGAATAAGGAAGTCGAGGATCCAATTGCAGAGGGATGCGCAGAGACCCGGATCTGAGAGCTTGGTAACCAGCTTGAAGGGGATGATGGTATTAAATGCCGAGCTGTAGTCAATGAATAACAGCCTGACATATGAGTTTTTGTTGTCCAAGTGGTCCAGAGCGGAGTGGAGAGCTAGTGAGGTCGCATCCACCGTTGATCTGTTGTGGCGGTAAGCGAACTGCAGTGGGGCCAGGTTTTTATCGAGGTACGAGTTGATTTGCACCATGATTAGCCTCTCAAAGCACTTCATCACCACAGACTTTAGTGCCACTGGTCGATAGTCATTGAGGCATGTCACCTTGCCCTGCTTGGGCATAGGTAGAATTGATGCCCATTTGAAGCAGGTGGGAACCTCAGACCTCAGATGTGAGAGGTTGAAAATGTCCGTAAAAACTCCAGCCAGTTGGTCCGCACAGGTTTTTAAAACACACCCGTGTATACCATCAGGTCCAGGCGCATTCCGAGGGTTCACCCCTCTGAAGGATCTTCTGACGTTGGCCTCAGTGACTGTGACCGAAATGCCATCACGGCGAATGGAGGCTCGGGAAGGGACATCAGTGTTCTCCCTATCAAAGCGTGCGTAAAACGCATTGAGCTCGTCAGGGAGTGATGCTTCGCTGACATTTGAGGTAATCTCCAAGCTCCATCCGAGCTAATATCCAAACTCATGGAACTCACCTCTGTAACTGGATCCTCGATGTCCTAACCAACAGACCACAATCCATGAGGAGAGGTGACAAATCGTCTCTAAGATAATTCCCACCATTGATATCCCACAAGGATGTGTACTCGCCCCCCCTTCCTTACTCCTTTATACACCCACTACTGTGCAGCCAAATACAAATCCATCTCAATTTCCAAATTCGCAAAGGACACTACCGTTGTGGGTCAGATATCAAATAATGACAAGATGGAGTACAGGAAGAAGATTGAGAACCTCGCAACCTGGTGCCATGCCAACAACCTTTCCCTCCATGTCAGCAAGACAAAGGAGATTGTGATCAACTTCAGAAAGCTAAGCGGTACACATACCCCGGTATACATTGACGGTGCCGAAGTAGAGATGGTTGAATGTTTCAAGTTCTTAGGAGTACATACCAACAATATCAGCCATATTGAAGTAATGGCTAAAAAAGCACACCAACGCCTCTACTTCCTTAGAAGGCTTAGGAGGTTAGACATGTCCATCAAGCAATCCAACTTCTCATCCATTGACACCATCTCCTTTTCATGTTGCCATGAGGTTCACCGGTCTACAATTTCCCCAAGAGTAACCGAGGAACAACATTAGCTACTCTCAAGCCCTCAAGGACTTCACCTGTTGCTGTAGAGGATACAAAGATCTTCTTGAAGGCCCAACAATATGTTGCATCTTTCAATAACCTGGCATAGATCCCGTCAGGCCCTGGGGATATATCCACTTTAATGCTCTTCAAGAGATCCAACATCACTACCTCCATCAGAAAATGTCTTGCACATTGGTAAACTGTTAAAATTCTTCCTGTCCTTCTCGATGAACATCAATGTAGAGTGTTAATTTCCTACATCACCTACATTCTCTGACTCCGAGTACAAAATCCTTCCTTTATCCTTGAGTAGTCCTAACCTCTTCTTAATTAATTACCCCCTTGTTTTTATGTGCACGTAAAAAGTTTTGGGATTCTCTTTTAAACTGAGTTCTCAGTAACATTTCATGATACCTTCTGGCTTTCTCAATTCCCTGCTTCAAATGTTTCCTGGTTTCTGTATATTTCTGAAAGACCCTGTCTGATTTAATCTTCCTAATTCTTACATATAATTTTCTATTTCCCAATATTGTTCCTGTCTGCCTGTAAAGTGGTCATATTGATTTTAGCTAACTTGTTTTTTTCTATAGAAATCTTAGTCTGCTTGTTATTGAGTTACTCATACAACCTACTTTTTCATTATCTAAATCTAAATCTAACATTTTTATTCCAATCCTTCAGCGTGCTGCTTTTATTTTGTCAGTATAATAAACCTTTGATTAAATCCTTTGTTTAGATACTATTTTCACCTTGATAACCACTTTATTTTCGAAAAATGTCCGCCCTTCCTTGTGAGAACATAGCTGGTAGAGACTGGTATGTCAGAGACCTGTGATAAATCGGAATTTCAGGTGCTGTGTGTGTAAAGTTTGCACATTCTCTCTGTATTTACGTCGGTTTCTTCCAGATGCTTGGGTTTCCACCCCCATCCCAAAGACTTGTGGGTTTATAGATTTACAAGTCTCTGAAAATTGTCCCAAGTGCACAGGGAATGGATAAGTAAATGGGATAACGTAAAACTAGTGTGAACGAGTAATTGATGGACAGTGGGAGAAGGTACAAACTCACTACAACACCAGACAATGGCAGAGGCCGGGGTTGAATTCAGTTTTGAGACAGCAGCACTAATTGTGCACACACCATCAAACCAAACTGTGATCAAACCATCAAATATAGTCGGCAATTGAACTGTTATTGCTGTGGAAGAAGCTGCAGGTTGACGGAGAATACTTATGAAGATTTGTGTTGAAGTGTACAGTTGGACAAGGTGCGAGTTGCGGCATTGATTGTGGCACGAGTTGTGTGCTCCAAGCAGATTTTTTTTTTTATAATTTAAAAAAAAGATTTGGGGAAAATAGTTCTGATTTATTCTTAAGTATTCAATGTTACATGTTAAATTTTACCAAACTACAATTATGTTAGTGCCAATAGGTCATGGTTTGATATGGTAAGATTTACATGTGACATCTGATGCTTGGGCATTGATTTGCATTTGAATATTTCCATACAAGAATATTTGACTAAAAATATGGATTTAGCTGTTTAAAATCCTTTTGGAGCAGGCAAGCCGCAGTTACCTGTTTAAAAAAAAAACACACACCATTTTTGCTTTTGGTGGTGGGGAGGGCTATGCAAGTGGGCCGAGTCCAATACTCTCTGCAGATTCTTGTGTTCCTGTGCATAGGATTTTTTGTACCGCCTATGATGCAATCAGTCAGGATACTCTCTACAGTACATCTGTAGACGTTTAATGTTTGAGTTGGCATGTTTAATCTCTTTAAATTTATAAGAAAGTAGAGGTGCCCAGGACTAGCCATCCAAGACGTTAACACCTGGGCATTTAATATTGCTAACTCTGACGATCCAGCAAAGAAAACTGGCACCATCGTTTTTATTGATGGGTCTTGTAAAAGCAGATGACTGAAGAACACACCTGGCTTCTTTAGTGCCTTCCCTGTTGTACATACTCCTGTTCTAGATCTCTTTTTTTTTTGTTTGCTAATCAGTTCCTAATTGACCTTAAAGTTGAGTATTGGAATAGAGCAATAAGAATTCTCCTTGGCCAAACAGTTAAGTGATTGAATTTTTTACTGTCTCCAACTAATTCTATTGCACTCTCATGTCTAAATGAAATGTCCAGCTTCCCCTTAAATTTAATAAGGTGGGTTCAATCTTTGTTGAGGTTCTTTGTAGAGGCTGGGATTGGTCATAATGATGTGGTGATGATAATATGTTTTTTTTATTGTCTGTACTGTAGCACCAATATACACTGTCAATGCATTATTGTGGTGGTGCAAATTTATGTTCACTGCCATTATTAAAATTTGTTATTCATTAAGTACTGGCTGCAGATTAGGAAAGATTAGATTTTCAAGTAGTAGAAACAAGGAGCAACAGTTGCTGGTTTACATAAAGAAAGACAGTTGGAGCAAGTCAAGCAGCATCCTTGGAGTACAAGGATAGGTGATGTTTCGGATCGGGAATCTTCAGACTGATTATTGGAGTGGGGGTTAGAAAGAAAGCTCAAGAGGAGTGGAGGACAAAGCCAACAAGAGTGGAGTGACATGGAATTCAGATGGAAATTGTAAAAGTAAAAACAGGTTTTCAGGAACAGACAGCATCCATTTTTTAAATTCCTTTTTTTTTAAAACAATGCTTTTATGGTTATTTTTATAGTAATAGCAGCATGTAAAAAGCAGCTAATGTTCTGACAAGTTTTGTGATTATAACATTTATTTTGGACAGAACTTTGACAGTACAGGTTGTGGAGACACTGGCTATCGTAGATGACAGCTTCTGGATTTCTGTATTTAATTCTGAATACGCAGGCATCAGCCCATTTTTGCTGTGATCGTAAATGATAAGTTGTGCAATCATTTTGACAATCTAAACTAATGCATCAGTAAATTCATTGTGCGTGAGCGTGTATATCTTTAGTAAATGTGTGTTGCTGTTTTCATACACAGATAAAATTATGTTGCATGCAATTACACCTCATTTTTGTACCTTTTCAATATTTCATGGCAGGTGCAATGCCAGTTTAGTACTAATAAATCAGAATTATATCGGATCAATCTGGCCTTTAAATGGACATTGCTGAATTGGCATTTCATTTTCATCTTTCTTTTTAATTTTCAATTTGCCTTTTAGTTCATTCCATGTTTTCTTTTCATTTAGATATGGCTTGAACCTGCAAAACCTATTGTGAAACAAGTGCAAAGTAAGTGCTTTCACTCGTTTTTATTTTTCATTCTCCTTTTCATCTTGTGCATTTTAACCTTCTAACTTTTCATCTTGTGCATTTTGTATTTGATTAGTTAATTTTGTGTCCTAGCTTGGAAATATTGTTGGTCTCGAGATGATCTTGCAGCAAATTGTATCGAAATTGCCAGGGCTTGAATGGGATGTTTTGTAGGTGCACATGTGATCTTCACTGCCTCGCAATTCTGATATCATTCTCAATCCGTCCTTTTTTTAGATCTTTGTTAAATGTGGTTTGTCATTGGTCCAGATTATGCCATTATTGAGCTAGGTTCAGGCTTCTTTGCAAAGGAAAGCACCGAAAGACATATCTTGACATGCAAGTGCAATCGTGTAAGAACTATTGGAACAAGGATAAAATGCAAGATATTTTAAGAGTGTGATGGATAGGTATATGGACGGGAAAGCAATAGAGGGTTATGGTCTCAGTGCAGGTAGATGGGACTAGGTGAGAGTAAGTGTTCGGCACGGAATAAAAGGACCGAGATGGCCTGTTTCCGTGCTGCAATCATTATATGGTTATATGGTGCTTCCATGAAGAAAAATAGTTTGCTGGACCAGTTGGAGTCTTTGGAATCTACTTGTGCTGGGCAATGGTGTTGGAGAATCTAAATGGTCAAGTTAGCAAGTATCTTCTGCTGGTAATTATTCTGTGACATATCTTCTCATAGATGTGCAGCTCTGGGACATCAGAGGCGAAAAATGGTAAAAGTCGCTTTACAATCACAGAAATACTTCACACTTCATTTTTTAGCCTATTTGCAATTAGGATCAACATACCAATTGCTTTACTAATTGCTTCGATATCCTTCCTGTATTTCATGGATGAGCACATCTTGATTCCACCTTGCACCAACAATTAACAGTTTCTTACCATCAGAATATTATTTATTTTCCTATTGTTCTTGTAATTTCCCAAACTACACTCTTATCTACTCGCATCTCTTCCAACATTCAGAAAATTTTGCTTCTCACTGCTCGCTTCTCCGATCTTGTAAATACCAATCCAGCCAAATACCAACCCAACACAATTTATAAGTTCACAAACAACACTAACGTAGTGGGTCGGATATCAAATAACGACGAGATGTAATACAGGAAGGAGACTGAGAACCTCATAACCTGGTGCCAAGACAACGACCTCTCCCCCAACGTCAGCAAGACATTGTGATTGACTTCAGGAAGCGTAGTAGTACACACACACGTTGCCAAAGTAGAGATGGTGAAAAGCTTCACCTTCTTAGGAATAAATATCACCAGCAATTTGTCCTGGACCAGCCACATCAAAGCTATGGCCAAGAAAGCTCACCAATGCCTTCCTCAGAAGGCTTGGGAAGTTCGGCACGTCCCCAACAACCCTCGCCACCTTCTACAGATGCACCGTAGAAAACATTTTATCAGAATGCATCACAACATGGTTTGGGAATAGTTCCATCAAAGGCCGCAAGTGTTGTAGTCGTAGCCGAGACCATCACACGAACCAACCTCACATTTACACCATATACACATCATGCAGCCTTGTTTGGGCCACAAGTATAAACGAGGACCAGTCTCACCCCGGTCACTCGCTCTCCCCCCCCCTCTCTCCCATCAGGCAAGACGTACAGCAGTTTGAAAACACATACTTCCAGATTCAGGGTCAGTTTTCTCCCAGCTGTTATGAGGGTACTGAACCGTCTTCTCATCAGTTAGAGTGCGATCCTGTCGTCCCATCTACCTCATTGGAGACCCTCGGATTATCTTTAATCGGACTTTACCGTACTTTATCTTGCACTAAATGTTATAATCATGGTTGTAATTATCAATAGATTCCAGCAGTTGATTTCTGTTGATTTATACACCTCTATAATGTCACCCCTCAGCCTCCTATACTCCAGGGAAAAAGACACAGCCTTTTCTTGTAACTCAAGCCCTCCAGATCTAGTAACATCCTCCTGTGACAGTCTGCTCCTGCCGCTCACTGAGAGCTCCCAATAAGCGAGTGGTAGATTTTTGCAGTCTGCCAAAAGGTGATGTGCATTGAATGTAGTTCAATGGTCTTTTGTAATTTAGATAAGAGCTCATGTGCGACAGTGATTTATTTCCACACGTAGATTTGTTCCACTGAACCTTGTGTGACTTATGATGGTACGGTTAAGTTGCAATTCATTGTTAATGTTTTTGGTATGAAACTTGCAGTCAAAGTCACATAATTAACCATGTGTAGTTGGTATACCTGGAAAACAGAAGACAAGTGCCTAGGACAAGTAAATACGCCAAAGGAATGCAATTAAAGTTGTCTTGGTAAAGTGTGTTTCTAGTGGACTCGAGCTAAATCATTGAAGTTCCCATTCTGACATGAATTGTCAAAGTTTAATGTGTATGCAGAATAGCGGTGTGTAAAATAAGCAAATCTCTCGCAAACAGCTCAGTGTGCCTTTCTGTTCTGAGGGCTGATACATGTTGAAAAACAGAAGGAGCTATTTTCTATATCCACCACTAAGCCAGAGTGATGGATTGGCAATGGATATCCAAAATAGGAAATTTTATTTCCTGTGACTAAAATCCATTAAAATAAAAAGGGAAGTGTCTCAATGAATTAAGCAAACCATTTGTCTTAAATGCAACAATGCCTGGTTTCCAGTGCATTCATGGCCCAGTGGCATTGCATGACATGGACACCCGATGACGTTGAAGATGGCCTGAAGCATTGATCCGTTATGAATCATCCTTTCGTATTAATAAGTATGACCCTGGCTCAGATTCTGTGCTTGGCCTCGTGACTTAAATTTTTTTCCTGCACAAGAAAGTTTATCCTACGTTTTGCTTGGAATTATTTGAAAAATCCTAATAAATGCTGGCCAAGAGTCCATTAAATTTATCTTTGTTCGTTCCTTGTGAGTCTCACTTGATCGTTTGTTTTTCAAGCTGCTTGCACTAAAATATTTTGAATTTCAAATTTAGATAATTTGCTTTGTAATTTGCTTTATCTTTCGATTCTGTGTCCTTCAAATAAGATCCAGTAAGCAAATAGTGAATGCTGTGTGATAATTCCCTTTAAATCTCAGACTATGCCTGCTGCATAAAATTGTAATGACAACAAAAATGACATGGTCTCTCCGAGGATCCTCCAGTGCTTCTACACAGCGGCGGTGGAAAGCATCTTGTCCGGGAACATTACCATCTGGTTTGGGAATTGCTCTGCCAAGGACAAGAAGGCTGTGCAGAGAGTTGTGCGTTCGGCCGAACGCACTATGGGAACTTCACTCGCCCCCCCTGCAGGAACTATACAACAGGAGGTGCAACTCCAGAGCAAATAAAATCATGGGAGACCCCTTCCACCCCTGCAACGGACTATTCCAGCTGCTACGGTCAGGCAAACGCCTCCGTGGCCATGCGGTGAGAACGGAGAGGTTAAGAAGGAGTTTCTTCCCAGAGGCAATTCGGGCTGTAAACGCCTATCTCACCAGGGACTAACTCTACTGAACGTTTTTCCTTCCATTATTTATTATGTAAAATAATATGTGTGTTATGATTGGGTTTATAATTTGTTTGGTTGTTTTGTTGTTTGTCTTTTGCACAAAAGTCCGCGAGCATTGCCACTTTCATTTCACTGCACGTCTCGTATGTGTATGTGACAAATAAACTTGACTTGACTTGGACCTCATCTACTGCATCTGATGTTCGCGATCTGGACTCCTGTACATCGGCGAGGCTCAGTGTAGACTGGCTGATCGTTTTACTAAACACCTATACGCAATCTGCCAAGGCCTACTGGTTCTTCCAATTGCTAACCATTTTAATTCCCATTCCCACACTAATCTTTCTGTCCTGGTCTCCTCCATTGCCAAAATGAGACCACATGCAAACTGGAGGAATTGCACCTTGTATTTCGCTTGGGTAGCTTACAACCCAATGGTATGAATATTTGAATATTCACCAATTTTAGGTAGCCTCTCACAAACCCTCATCCATCCCCTTCCCTGTGCCCATCCCATTACTTTCTTCCCTCTGGTTCTACAATCCACAATTCTTCAAATTTGTCTCACACCTTCCTTTCTTATCCCTGGCCTTTATTCTAACCATCAGCCTATCAATACCTCCCCTCCTGCCTGTGTCGACCCATCACTTGCCATGCTTTGTCTTGCCTCGCCCCTTTTCCAGATCTCTCCCTCCTAGATTCAGTCTGAAGAAGAGTCTCGACTGAATTGTTGCCTATCTGTTTTTTAGAGATGCTGCTCGACCTGCTGATTTACTCCAGCAATTTGTGTCCTTTTGTATATTAACCAGCATCTGCATTTATTGTTTCTACTCATCGACGCCTTTGTTCAAAGTTCATTGCAATTCCATTCCCATTACTACAAGCAATTTGAATGTTTGTTTATGCAGTTACAAGTATCATGATTTATTTCGGCAAAACTTGATTTTTTCTTTTGGACCATGGATCTTTAGGGAAGTGACTTGGAAATTTAGCTGTTGACTCTGATCTTGTTGTTTGACCAGTTTTGCTCTGGTATCATTCAATGAAATTGTGCCTCTGATGTTGAAGTAACTTCAACATATAATTGAAGCCAAATATCTTTAATATGTGTTACCTTTTTCACAGGACCAAAGAACACAATATTCAGACTTTCAGTTAAGTTCTTCCCCCCTGATCCTGGACAGCTGCAGGAGGAGTACACAAGGTAATGAGGGGCATTTGAATAGATCATAGTTGTTGATTTCTGCTGCTGTCATGATGCATGAGATGTGATTATTTTACAGCAACAAAGGATTGCGATGCAAAATAATTTTCTTGGTCCTTGATATAGATCATATCAGATTATTTTTATTTTTTATTTGTTTTTTGGGATCTGGATGTCATTGGAATGGCCAGACTCTATTGTCCATCCCTAAATGCCTGTGAGATGGAGAGGTGAGCTGCTGCTTCAAATTGCTACAGTCTTGCTGGTGAAGGAAGTCCTGCAATGTCGTTTACTCAAGAGTCAGGGTTGTGTGCGTCTTGGATGCAAACCTGCAGGTGACGGGATTGCCATGCACTTGTCGCCCTTGATGGCAAAGGTCACACCGGACAAGTAACTGCAGGCTATTTTGATTTGGATTGTATCAAGTTTCTTTACTATTGAGGAGCTACACACATTCAGATACATGGATTATAGATTGTTTTCACCCAGATCATTATTATTACCTGGACACATAAGAGGCTGCAGATGTTGGAATATTGAATGTAAAGCAAACTCTCAAAGGAACTTAGCAGGTCAGGCAGCACCTATGGAGGGAAATGGACACAGGAAAATGGAGTCTGAAGAAGTGTTCTGTCTCAAAGCTTTATCTGTTAATTTCCTTGCACTGGTGCTGTCTGCCCCCCAGAGTTATTCTGAGTTTGTTTTATTGCTCTCTGTCTACCTTGCGTATTTGTGAGATTTTCTATTTTTAGAGTCACAAAGCATAAAACCCAAATTATATGGGCCAGGAGGTGTCATACTGTACCCTGTACCAGGAGGTGAGCCTGGCCAGGTGACTGCTGTTTCAATGGAAGAGCATTTTGAAGTCACAACGCTGTATGTTTTAAGACTGTTATGAATGAGAATAAGTGTGGACCTTGGGGGAAGTTACTAATTTGGGGTATGGCAGATTACAGCATTATTAGGAAGGAGGTAGTTGAATAAATTGGGAGCAATTGTTATTGGGTAAATCCACATTTGACACATGGGTGTCGTTTAAAGACTATCCATTTAGGACTACTTGATCCAATAAGATGGAGGGATAAGGATGGTCAGGTAAGGGAACTTTGGATGACCAAAGGGTTTGTCATTTTGATCAAAAAGAAAGGTGAAAGTCAATGTAAGGATGCAGGAAGGTGAAATCGGAAGGGGCCTTTGAGGAATATAAAGCACGCAGGAAGTAACTGAAGTGAGCAATTAGGAGGGCCAAAAGGGGCCGTGAAATGTCATTGACAAGAACCATTAAAGAAAGTCCCAAGGCTTTTTATACGTAGAGAAAAAAACAAGCGGGCAACCAGGGAGAAGGTTGCACCGCTCATGGATAAAGGAGGGAATTTATGTTTGGAGTCAGGAAATGTAGACGAGGTACTAAACCTTTGCATCTGCAACTCAAGTTCTTTGCATCTGTATTCACGAGGGAGAAGGATATGGAATGAGATCGGTTTGGGGAATATTACATCCTTGTGCAAATGAATTAAATCATGGGCTGATCTTGCTATTTTTCATATGGTGAGTTTCTATGTCCACCATTTGTTCTTGTATCTTTCTAAACTCTAAATCTCACAAAGAAAGATCTTCTGGTCATTTTCCATTGTCTGTATTCACTTCCAGTAATTTCTGTGAAATTGGCCTTCAATTGGATTTTTATCATACCAATGTAGTGTTGAAAAAATTAATGTTATTGTACAGCAACATTAAGTAATGTACAGCAACCTATCAGAACACAGGGAATGGACAAATCCAACAGAAATAGACAAACCTAATTCACGAAAAGAACCAATAAGAATTCAGGAACATGAGGAAAAACAAGGGTGGTGGGGGGGGGGGGGGTTGACTAGAATAATAATGAGCAAGAACACAATAATTGGGTGTGAAGATGGAATGCATGAACACATGGATTGGAATGATCTGAAAATTATGCAAATAAAGATTGTGGAATGCATGGGATGAAATGAAAAACAAAGATGGCTAAAACACGTGATTGGAAATACAAACCAAGCATGACCAATAATTAATCGACAGATCTACCTATACTCTACCTACCTATAGTCTACCAATACTCTAGGATTCGATATTTTCAATAACACATCTCCTGCTACTAATCTCTTTAAAAAAAATATTGGCCTATTTTTTTTTTTTTAACCTTTTTTGATGGGACAGCCTCTCGTTCATGGAATTGGCTGATTGGATCTTTTTTGGATTAATCCAAAGCGAGTATATTTTTCTTCATTCCTTCCTTGGTATTGGTATAGATTTATTATTGTCACATGTACCAAGATACAGTGGAAAAACATCATTTTGTATGCTACCCAGTCAAATCATACCAGGCATCAATAAAATCAAGCCAGACACGTACAACAGGTAATGTAAAGTGAAAAATAACCTTTATCTAAAGTGCAGAAGATAGTGCTACAATGTTATAGTGCTTTAGCTCCAGTGAAAGTGCAGATTTAAAAAAAATGCAAGGGCCACAAAGAAGTGGTATGGGAGATCCCTTGGCTTATGAGAGGTTCATTCAATAGTCTGATAACAGTGAAGAAAAAGCAGTTTCTGAATCCGGCGGCATGAACTTTCAAGCTTTTGTGTATTATGTCCGATGGGAGACAGTAGAAGAGGGAATGGCCAGGCGTAAGTGGCATTTGATTACATTGGATGCTTTACCAAGGCATTATGTAGATGGGGGAGGCTGGTTTGTGTAATAGACAGGGTTGAATCCTCAACTTTATACAATTTTTTTGCAGTCGTCTTTGGCACTGCAGTTGCCAAACCAAGTGGTGTATCCCAACAGGACGCTTTCTACTGTGCATCTATAGAAATTTGTAATAGTCATTTTAGACATGCAGAATTTCCTTTAATCGCCTGATGAGTAGAATCGTTGGTGTGCTTTCTTGGCTGCAGTGTCAATGTGATTGGAATAAATTATTTTTAAAATAAGGGACCAATACTGTGCATAAAATTCCAAGTGTGGCATCTCCAAGACTCTATACAATTGAAAAATAGTTTTACTATTTTTAATCTCCAACCTTCAGCAGTAAAGGCCAAGATGTATGTTTACTTGCTGGTTCTGCATTTCATGTAAGAACACCTAGATCCCACTATGCAATTGCAGTCTCTCTCCATTTAGATAATAGTCTGCCTTTGGATTACCTCTACGGGAATTCACGGCGATATGTTGGGCTCTGTTGCCAAGTTTACACCCACACATTATATATCCTGCTCCAAAGTCCAATATTCTCATCACAGTGCACCATCACACCTATTTTTGCTTCAACAAACTGGCACACTTTGCACTCTGTACCCTTCTCCAAGTTATTCATGTAGATTGTAATCAATTGCGGGCCAAGGACTGAAGCCTCGGGCAGTTCACTAGCCTGACAAAGATTAATTTATTCTGACTCCCCCGTACAATAATTGGTCTTTAATCTAAGTTAATACACCTAGTTTTTGATCCAGTGATAATTTATTGTGCCCCTGGAAATCCAAATAATTTATTGCTGCCTCTGCAAATCCCAATAAACTATATTAGCATTCTGTGGATTGATTCTGTTTATTATCTCTTCAAAGAACTCGAGCAAATCCATCAAGTATGATTTCCTTTTTATAAAACCACATTAACTGGTTTATTACATTAAGTTTTAATAAACGACTAGCTGTTTCTTGATAAAAGACGCTTGTATCTTCCTGATAACAACAAACTCGGCCTATAACAGATTTGTCATTAATTCCTCAATCATACTCAATGTTTATTTTAGCTACTCCATTCCTTTTTATCTGTCCATAGAGGCTACTGCTATTCGTCTTGCATTTTACAGTTATTTTTCTCCCTCCCTATCCAGCTTTTTAAACTTCTGCTGAAAACTGTAGTCTAGCTACTAGCTTTTTTGACTGCAATCTAGTTTTCAGTATAATATTTTCCTCAGCCTCTTAGTTATCCATGGATTAACGATTTGGGCTACATTTCTGCTGAATGTTACAAAATAGTTGTTTAAGTATCTGCCGTTGTTCAGCAACTGAACTTTAGTTTAGTTTCCCAGTACACTTCAGCCAACACTTCATTCATACCTTTAATTACCCTATTAATTAAATAGGGCAATTAATTAAATAGGGCAACTGATCCCTGAGATCACTGGTCTTGGCCCCAAGGTTTTTTACTTTCAACTGAATCTATCACATTCAGCTCGCTTGGACATCCTTAACTGCAAAATCTCTTATTAATCGCTCATTACATATGATTGAGGATGAGGAGCTTAAAAGGTTAGCAGAAACTATGCATATAAGACACTAGTACAACTGATATACAGACTGTAATGCCTTCCCATGCTGTAAATTTCTACCTCAATTCATTGGTTCGTATAGATCATAAGCAATAGGAGAATATGAGGAACCTAATTTTCATATGCACTTCATGGCCACTGAAATTCCATTCATCTTAGGTAGCTGGATTTGTTCCTTAGTGGATTTTCTGGCATTTACTAAAACAAGCATTATCTTTCCTGAAGAAAGCGGCATGCCATTTGTTTAAATTTTTTGTATATCTAAGTTACAGGATCATGAAGTTCTCTGATGCCATGCACTTGTGTGTTCACTTCAAATTGGAGAAAATCTTCCATACATTTTATTCATTTTCTATTTCTAGGTACTTGTTTGCACTGCAGATTAAGCGGGACCTGGCAGAAAAGAAAATAATGTGCAGCGAGAACACATCTGCACTCCTCATCTCGCATATTTTGCAGTGTGAGTGTTGAAGCGAAATTATATGCTACCACCAAGAGCTAATGTTCATTGGTGAGACCAAGCCGAGATGAGGCAACCAATTTGCTAACCTGTGCTAACCTTTTAACTCCCCTGCCCATTCCTGGACTGATCTTTATATCCTTGCTGCCTCCTTTCTGGATATTGCAAATGTTGTTACTATTTCTGAGGTATCCGTGTCTTGCTCTCCTTTAGCGTAGTTGATTTGCTCTCCTTTAGTGCGGTTAAATAAGCTTCATCGTGTGTAATCTGCCTTCCTCTTCCAGACTCGAACATTTACCTTCAATTCCGTGAGAGCCTGAAGTTTCAACCTCGTCAGGATTTGCATTATTCCTGGTTATTAGTTCAGAAACAGAATTAGTACAGTGCAAAATGTTTGTCCATAAGTACTTCTGATATTCTTCTGTACTTCTGTTTTATTCTATTTTAAAATAAAATGTAAGTACTTCTGATATGTTCCTCAGTAAATTAAATCGCCTTCCTTTGCTTTCTTTTAGCTGAGATTGGGGATTGTGACGAATCTGTAGATCTGGTTTACCTTAAGAGCAATACACTCCTGCCAAACCAGCAGATGCTGCAGGGAAAGATTATCGCCTTTCATTGGCAAAACATGTGAGTATAATTTGTCTAGACCAGCTGGCAGATCTCAGTACTTTAATTCCCCTTATGAGTAGAAGATACCTTCCATATTGAATTGATGCATCGCCATTCATCGAGTCAAATGAGCAACAGATGATTGTTGTCATCTCAAAGTTGTTGCTTCATTGTTGGCCAACAGTGGAGAACCATGCAACATTTTGACAAGAACCAAGCAACCTTATTCCGAGCTTGTGTCAGTCTCCATGTATGCTTTTAATTTAAAAAAAAAACTGGTGCTTTGCAAAACTACATAAATGCAGTTCTGCCATTTTACAGCTTTTACATACTTTTTTTGTTTTTTCCTTGCCTCTAATTATCCTCTTCAATTTATCAATTAAACAGTTCTGTAAGCAATGATGTTGCCTCACCTTGTCAGAAATATTCCCGTTCTTCCCTCCTACCACCACCCTCAATGCACTTCTAAACGTACCCTTCTTTCACAAAAGGACACAAAGCACTGAAGTAACTCAGCAGGTCAGGCAGCATCTCTGGAGAACATTAACATGTGGCGTTTAGGGTTGTAATCCTTCCTCAGACTGATTGTAGGAGGAGGAGAAGAAAGCTGGAAAAGAGGGGAGGCAGGACAAAGCATGGCACATAATAGATGGATGCTGGCAAAGGGGGTTTTTTGATTGTCGAATGGTTGGAACACAGGCCAAATATAAAAGCAGAAGATGTAAAATAGGATTGCGAATTGTGAAGCCAGAGGGAGGAAAGGGTGGGAATCCAGGTGGGACGCAGGGTAGGAAAGGACGGGGGAGAGGGGAGAAAGGTTATGGGGAGGTTGGGGGGCTTTATGGGGTGGGTTCATTAGAGGTTACCCAAAATTGGAGAATCTAATATTCATACCATTGTTACCCAAGCAGAACATATGCTGCTGTTCCTCCAGTTTGCATGTGGCTTCATTCTGGCAATGGAGGACAGAAATATCAGTATGGGAATGGATTGGGAGTTAAAATAGTTAGCAACTGGGCAATCCAGTAGGCCTTGGTGGACTAAGCGTAGGTGTTCAGCGAAACGGTTGCTGAACAAGTCTACGCTTGGTCTCACCGTTTTACAGGAGGCCACATCTCCGTAGATGAGATTAGAGGAGGTGCACGTGAACCACTGTCTCACCCAGAAGGACTGCTGGGGTCCTGGATGGAGGCAAGGGAGGAGGTGTGTGATTTGATTAAGTTTCTCAAGTGCTGAAAAGCTACGAAGTTGTTTAATAGCAGCAAAATTATAGACTATTGAATGATTTTATAATGGAGATTTAAATATGTTGTTTGTGCTATTACATGTCAGTTGATGCTGGTCTTTCAATGTCATAATGTATTATGGTAGACTACACTGAACTTGAATTTCCCTCTAGTGTGAAAACTTCCATCACTGTAATGATAAAAGGCACAGTATGTCTTTGTGACTGGGTGCAAAGTTGCATTGCAAAGTCTTTTAATTTGGCTGCAAGTGGACCACAGATGGGAAGTCTCGAGAAATATGAAGGGCAAATGATATACATTTTTTGTCACATGTCCATTTACGATGCGAAGGGTGGAAACTAATGACTCGATTCATATTCATCCCTACCTCCAGAGCAGGTTTCATTGTAGCAGGATTCCAGAATCCCATGGCAAGTGAGGAGTAGTGGTTGAGCATTGTAGTGTATTTTCTAAAGGCACTATTAAAATTACTGATAGCAGGGATGTTAGCCTGTTAATTCCAATAGTAATTCAAAACTGCCTAATTGAGTTTTTGAGTCTCAGCAATAATTTAGAATTGGACAATATTTCTCTGGGGGGGGGGGGCGTCTTTCTGCAATATTCTGGGGAGATTTGGAGTTGGGAGGGAAAAGGTTGATGGGGTGTATGGAAGTAGTGAAAGATTAAATCCAGCAATTAAATCTTGGATGGTTAATAAAGAAACTGGAATGAAATCAGATAATGCACAAAGCTTCTCATCTCTAAATCTCTGAGCTAGAGGACACTGGATGTTCTGATCATCTGCATAGTTGATATACTGCCATTTTCCACCTGCAGGGGAAAGGGGCTGAAAGAATTAGGGCACAACTGCAGCAAAGTGTGCATGCTATTGATAGTGACTGTCATCCGGTATTTGTTTCAGAGGCCAGACTCCAGCTGCATCGGACTTCCAAGTTCTGGAGATAGCACGAAAACTTGAGATGTATGGAATTCGGTTTCATCTAGCCACGGATAGAGAAGGGACGAAAATCAATCTGGCTGTCGCCCACATGGGAGTACTGGTGTTTCAGGTAGAGCTGTGCTTGAAACAAAGCAAATCCAATCCAGTGCTATTCCTTTGCTCCAGAGATGCTGCCTGACCCGCTGAGTTACTCCCGCATTTTGTGTCGATCTTTGGCGTAAACTAGCATCTACAGTTCTTTCCCACGCAAATCCAGTGCATTGTTTGGACGTGCTGCACAAATCTGTCAGTTGACTGTCAGATTAGCTCTAATACTCTATGCCCAGATTGGCTATTTTGTCATCATGGATCAGTTGGGCCGAGGATCCTGTTTCTATGCTCTACTGTCCCATGACCTAATGACTCTTGGTTGAATCATCATAAAGTAATAATTTCTGCTTTCTTTAAATGGAACTCTATTTCTTGTTTTATTACTTTTACCAATCTTTCCTGTGACTTCAAATTGTTTTATGCAATGCTGATCCTTAGTATTCCTGTGGTTGTGTTGAAAAATGCTTATAGGGCAGCACAGTGGCACTTTTTATTGTACAAGGGGGTGCTTGATGGTTGACGTAGATTTAAAAGGCTGAAGGGTCTGTGCTGTGTAAATGTCTCTGACATTTTTTTCAGTGGCATAAATTTATCATGCAATTCAATGAATAGATTCAATTATTGGAGATATTAGTGGATCATTTTGACTGGTTCATTTCTATCTCAGAGTTGCGGATTCATCGAGAGTGCAGTGTGCTGTCTTAAAAGGCAGCTTTGACAGATTTTGGTCTTTCTTGCATTGTTCAATACATGTCATTAGTGAACATTTTCTTTGCGCCTGCTTCTGGAATCTATAAGTAAATTCAGACACAAAATGCTGGAGTAACTCTGGGTCAGGCAACATCTCTGGAGAACATGAATAGGTGACCTTTTGGGTCGGGACCCTTCTTCAATCTCAAATTTGTTGTTTCTACAAGAATAAATTCAGTTGGATTTACCGATTTAAATTAGTGACATTGTTAATTACTGTCTTTTCACTCTCTTCTCCAGGGCAATACAAAAATTAACACCTTTAATTGGGCAAAGATCCGAAAGCTCAGTTTCAAGAGGAAACGATTCCTCATCAAGCTACACCCAGAGGTCTATGTATGTTTTGATTTTTTTTAATACGAAGTGAAATTTGTGTCAATAGTATGTATTGGAGAAATTTGAGAGAAGTGAATGAAAGCTTTATCACAAAGATGATTTAAAAAATAAAATAAAAAACAGGTGTCCAGAGAGCAGTAGGGAGACGTTTGAGAACTTGGTGGAGGATGCTGCAAGCCATGAAGAAAAACCAAACTATTTTGTAAATGTTAACTCCTTTAAATCTGCAAACATTCCCAAGTCGAAGTTAAATAACAACACTGAGCATTGGTTCATTCACATGCCACAGCTCAAAGGCAGGGACCTTTTGGAACATTTTTTCTCCTGCAGTTTGTTTCACAGCATGAAACAGTAAAGTTTTCTCTGCATCTTGAAATAATTAAAATGCAATCTTACACTTCACTTTCTTTCAGAACATCCGTCTAACCTCCCCCCTTTTTGGATCTTCCACTAATCTTTCATTCCTCTTGTCATCAGTGGTAGTACTTCTGCCTAAGGCTCACAATGCCATAAATGCTGAGACCCTACCACAGAATTAGACGGCTGATCTAGAACAGTGCTTCACTTTTCAGATGAAATATGCTGCTTTTGCTTTTGCTTTATCTAGTGAATTCAAATGACAGGGACTTATTTTTGATGTTTTAGCAAAGGTATAAATAAGTATTGGCTACGATCAATCCATTGGATTACTTAATCGACCTTATATCTGTTTGTAGGAATTTGGTTGTAATATAACTACAATCTTTGCCTATATTACAACAGTCAGAGTATATACTTAGCTTAGCCTTAGCTCAAATGCTGCTAAAACTTTTGTTGTGTCCAGACTTTTCCATTTCCCTGCTTTACAGGATAATTTTATTTCTATGTTCTTAAATTTACTCAACTAAAATTCAGCTCTCCAAGTTCAGTGCAACCATTGCCAGTCCTGGTATCTGGTTTCTTCCATAGAAAATGTGTTGATTTCTATCTCGATCTCTGAACTTGGCCGCCATTGTCGCCCCCAAATCTTAAAATTACTCTTCTCTGTCTCCAGCTCGCTCTTCTAATATAGGATTGCCTTCACATTTAATCTTTTGGATAATGTCCCGACACTTTGTTAAACTTGTGTTAAGCAGGAACCTGCTCAAGTTGATTTAAGTAGGTGGTTTGTGGACAAAGGAACTTCCAGAAAGTGGGATGCTTTTAAAAGTGTAAAGAGTTCAGGGAAGGCATATTCCTGATAGAGCAAAGGGCAAGGCAGATGGGAGTAAGGGCCTGACTGACATGGATCATTGGAGGAGTTTCAGGAACTGAGAAGGATATCAGGAGGGCAAAAGGGGGGCAGGGGGTAGCTCTGGCAGGTAATATTAGGGAATGTCCAAAGAGATTTTATATTAAGGGAAAGAGGGTAACTAGAGAGGGAATAGGACCCTTCTGAAATCAAAGCGGTCTCCTATGTGTGGAGCCACAGGAGATGGACATGGTCCTTGATGAGTTCTTTTCAGTTTTTACCGGCATGAAGATTGGAGAACTTTGGACAGTTATTGGAGATGTCTTGAGGAAAGTCCACATAATGTCAAGGAGGTGTTGAACATTCTAAGGCTTATGAAGGTGGATCAAATATATCAGAGGGCACTGGGGGGAGGCTCAGGGAAAGAATTGTAGGAGCCCTGGCAGAAATATATGAAAATATATTGGGTACGGGTTAGATGTTGGAGAACAGGAGGATGGCTAATGTTGGCCTCTGTTCAAGAAGGCTGCAAGGGAAAACTGGGAGCAAAAGACTAGTGAATCTAACATTTGTGATGGGCTCGATACAAGAGAGAATACAGAAGGATAGGATATAAAGTGTACACACACACACACACACACACACACACACACACACACACACACACACACACACACACACACACACACACACACACACACACACACACACACACACACACACACGGAAATGTGCTGATTAGGGATAGTCAGCATTGTTTTGTATGTGGGAAATGGTGTCTTACGAATCTGAGTTTTTTGTGTCAGTGTATTGAGTATAAAGGTTGAGATGTTACGTTACAATTGTACAAGGCATTGGTGAGGCCATATTTGGAGTATGTCATAAGCTGGAGAGAGTGCAGAGAAGATTTACAATAATGTTGCCAGGATTTGAGAGCCTAAGCTATAAGGAGAGGTTGGGCATACAAGGCCATTGTTCCTTGCAGCGCAGGAGGCAGAGGCATGATCTTTTAGAGGTGTATAAAATCATGAGGGCGAATAGATAGGATGAATGCGCAGTCTTTTACCCAGAGTAGGGGAATCAAGAGTCAGAGGACATAGATTTAAGGTTCGAAAGGAAAGATTTAATAGGAACCTGAGGGGCAGCTTTTTCCACAATTGGAGGGTGGAGGGTATATGGAAGGAACTGCCAGATGAGCGCATTGAGCTAGGTACTATAACAACCTTTAAAAGATATTTGGCCAGGTACATGGCGAGGAAAAGTCTAGACGGATATGGGCCAAACATGGGCAGGTGCAGACGGGGCATATTGGTCGGCATGGGCAAATTGGGCCTAAGGGTCTATTTCTGTGCTGTATGACTATGATTCTATGACTCTAACTTCGAACCACCTTTTTCCTGCTGATGTTTTATTTTATTCTGAAGAGGACTTTACAAGGATCCTAACTGTACTTTTGCGGAACAATTAAAACCTCTGCTCTGATTACAGGATTCGTACCAGGATACATTGGAGTTTCTTCTGGCTGACCGTGATGTGTGTAAGATTTTCTGGAAGAACTGTGTTGAGTACCACACTTTTTTCAGACTCCTGGACCAACCCAAGGCAAAGGCCAAAACAGTCTTATTCAGCCGGGGATCCTCCTTCAGATACAGGTATGTGGTGACTAGAGTCAAGAGAGTCAAATTGTCATATGTAACAACAATGGAACTGAAATTCTTACTTGCAGTAGCATAACAATCCTGTAAACATAGTACACATCAATAATATATTACAAATAAAAACTCAATAAATTAATAACCCTATATTTTACTATATTTTGAAGTAACATTTGTGTTTCTTTTAGTTAATTATTAGTTTAGCATAAATTACCAAGCCTGATGGAAAGAAGCTGAATTATCTGCAAGTGATTTAAGTGTGCAGATTGTTGAGACCCCCATTGAAGTATATAATATTCCAAGGATTGCCATGGTAAATACAGGAGCCACACTATCTGCAACCTCTTTACATTCTTTATAGACCAAAGCATTTGTTGGATTTCTATTGAATATCAATTAACTTTTGAATGAACTTGTTCCATTATTATGGCACAAATTAGACAATTTAACACTACTTCAACAGCAATATAAAATGTTCTTCCAGAAGTATCTTATCTATACACTGCACATTGACTTGATGTGAGTACTGTAAAAATATAATTTTAATATTTTACATTAAAATTGTATGCTCACATCTTGCAATTTGCCCATATACATTTTTCTTTGCAGGTCAATTACTGTATGTGAGCCAGATTGCTCCCCTGCTAATGAATATCCCTGCAGCTGGAGTTTCATGTGTCTTAATGTGTCCTTTTGTTTTAGAATTATTTGAAATGCACTTGAAAATTGTTACTTCAGAGATCCTACAAATAGATGCAAACATCTTTGAACATATTTTGCTTCACTTGCAATTTGAGTCTGAAAAAGAATTTGCATAATATTATTATCTCAAGACATTCAATAATTTCTGAAGCCAGTTAAGTCGAGTTGAAATGTTGAACCATAATATGCGAATTGCTGTGGTCATTTATCACAGAGTGGTTCCACAGACATCACCAAGATGGATTACCAGGTAATCTAATTGTGATGCAGATTAAAGAAACAAATATTGATTAAGACATCATACTAAAAGGAGAATACAGAACTCCTTGCTAACAGTATTGGGGGGAGAGGGGAGGGGGGAACGGGGTTTGCCTGGAGGTAGAAAAGTTTGGATCTGGTAGGGGATGTTTTGGAGAGCAAGCCCTGGAGTTCAGGAGCGACCGAGAAACAGCTGGATTGGACTGACCCACAGTGGATAGGGTGGAGCCTAGGACAGAGGGAAAACTGTTGGGAGAAGCAATGAATGGAGTGTAGATACCTGAAATCTTGGTTGAGACCGAACATGGAGGTTTGGAAATGCAAATTCGTGCATTCAGAGATCAGATTCAGATTCAGATTCAAATTTAATTGTCATTGTCAGTGTACAGTGCAGAGACAACGAAATGCATTTAGCATCTCCTTTGAAGAGCGACATAGCAAACGATTTTGAATAAAAAAAAAAAAAATAATAAGTGGGGGGGGGGGGGGGGGGGGGGGGGGGGGGGTGATTGGCAGTCACCGAGGTACGTTGTTTAGTAGAGTGACAGCGGCCGGAAATTGCGAGCTGTTTGAGGTTGAGGTCTGGGACATTGTGGTGGTGGGGTGAGGAAACCCTGCCCCGCACTAAGTGAGACTCCCTTGACCAACTGCCTGCTTGGACTTTGGGGTGAAAGACATCGACCTGAAACATTAACTCAGTTTCTCCTTCCAAATACGTTGCCTGATCTGCTCTGTGTACAAAGTTCTTTTTAACAACTAAAAATGTATTTTTATTACTGCAAGTTAAAAATACTTGCTGTCGTTACATTGTTTAATAATCATAGTCATAGAGTGATACATTGTGGAAACAGGTGATAGCTCTACAGCAGGGGTCGGCAACCTACGGCCCACGGGCCAGATCCGGCCCATAACCCGAAATCATCTGGCCCACAGGCGGTTTCTTTTCTGACATCCACACGTGTTTAGACTGTTTAATACAATTGGCCAGCGCCATAAAGACTTGCTTTAATGCTCCTAGCAATCCTGTTTGCTGATACAAAAAAAATTGGAACTGATATGTTCTAGGCAAATGGTTTGTTGGATTGGTGGGTGCGATTCCTCTGATGTAAAAGTGCAGTTGCTGCCAGCGGCTGCGGTGCCTGATGCTCAGCACCTCCCGGAACCATTCATCCCCACGCATCACCCGGGGGAGGGTCAGGGCCTGGGCCAGGGCCGCCAGGGCTGTTGGTTTGTGTGGACGCGGAGGCCAGGAATCCAGCGGTAAATGGATGGGACTAGACCTTGGAGAGGGAGGTGGGGGGGGGAGGAGAGGGAGAGGTGGAGAGAGAATGGGGGAAAGGAAAGGAGAGAGGAGGGGGAAGGTGTAGATCAGTATCACTCATGTTATGTCATGCTTTTGTAGTTACGTCCACTAGCTTTACAGTAACCCTCCCTGCCTGGTTCCCGCATTATTAGTAAAACGTGCTAGCATGAAGTTACCTATGCTATGTCGTTAATAACGTTTTTGGACCTTTATCATGGTGTAAAGCTTCAGTTATTTGGACAACCGCAACACAACATGGTGTCAGAGTATACAAACTCACTCCTTCCTTAATTCTATTGCTTTTATTTTAGTTTATTGTTTTTCAACTGTTTTCCAATGGCTTCTGCTCTCAGAAAATCAGAGGTCTTGGTATTTGATGAGGATCTCGCAGAACGATGGCATGCATTTGAAGAAGATTTCTCAATCTACATTGAGGCGGCTCACCCTACTGCTGACCCTGGTGTTCGAGCCTTCTTAATTTGGCAGGCACAGAAGCTGTTCGTCTTGCCAGAAGATTTCACTATGAACTGGCTAGACTTGACGAGGCTGGTGTCCAGAATGCTCCTCCTGAATCCATTCGAGACCCTGACTGCCTACTGTGCAAATTCCGACAATTATGTGAGTTACGGACAAATTTAAGTATTGAGCAGCATCTGTTTTTTTTCACGGTGCCAAAGACGGGGAGACCTGTGGAGTTATACATTAGTGCACTGAAACACATCGCAAGTCGGTGCAATTTCAGAGATATATGTGACAGCCTTATCCGTGATCGTTTGATCCATGGCATCCGCAATGATAAATTACGCGACGAGCTACTGCGGGATGCTGACCTTACCCTAGAGACTGCTGAAAACCGCTGTCGCATTGCAGAAATGACTGATGCTCACATCAAAGTTCTGGAGCTTGTGAAGTTAATGCTGCCGGTATGTGTTATCAAATCTCTCCTCGTTTTTCTCAAGTGCCTGATACCAAGTTGAGACTAATTGACAATTGCTTTAACTGTGGGGGTTCACATGCCGCTGTTCGTGACCGTTGCCCTGCATATGAAAAATTATGTCGATTCTGCAACAAAGGAAACCATTTTCTTAAGTGCTGTCGTTCACGTAACAACAGAGTTCAAACGAGACAATCTGTTAATTCGCTTGGCCGTGAAACCGCTATCTCAGAATTCTCACAACCAGATCCCATAGATTTACAGGCTGCTGGCGAAGGTGTTGATGTCGATGTATATGCTTTGTCTGATTTAGTGCATAAACAACTGGACCCCAAGGTCATTTGCTCATTAATGGCAAAACTCTTTATCTGGAAGTGGATTTGGGTGCTCGCTGCAATGTAATTTGCCTGGCTGTGTTCCAAAAGCTAAGAAAAACAGAGACTGAGGAGAAATACTCATTTAGGACCTTGCCCATCTCCTGTGGCTCCGTAATGTCACCTCTGAACATAGCCGTGACAGCCTCCTTAACCAACAATGCAACGCCCTTCCTCTTTTTCCATCACCCCTGTCTCTGCTGAAACTCCTGTACCCCGGAACATTGAGTCTTGCCCTCTCTTAACCAAGTTTCAGTCATGGTTGGTCCATGCCCGAAGCTCATCTGCCTTACCCGTCATGCCCCTTGCATTAAAATACGTGCCGTTTAAACCAACCCTCCTTCCTCGCTCTCCACCTTTCACCTGCCTATTCTATCCGCTAACATTTCCCACACCACCCTCCATACCAACTTCTAACCTCTCACGTGCCTCTGTCCTGCACGAGATCCCACCCCTCTGTCAATCTAGTTTAAACCCTCCTGTGTAGCATTAGCAACCCTTCCCGCTAGGATGTTGGTCCCCTCCAGTTTAGATGCAACCCGTCCCTTTTATACAGGACACTCCTGCCCCAGAAGCGATCCTAATGATCCAGAAACCTGAATCCCTGCCCCCTGCACCAACTTCTCAGCCACACATTAATTTCCCCTATCTTCCTGTTCTTACCTTCACTTGCACAACGTACTGGAAGCAATCGTGAGATCATGACCATGCAGGTCCTGCTTTTCGGTCTTCTACCCAATTCCATCAATTCTTGTTGCAGAACCTCCTTCCTCTTTCTACCTATATCATTTGTGCCAACATGCACAACAACCTCCGGCTGCTTCCCCTCACTCTTGAGGATGCTGTGCATCCGCTCCGAGACGTCCTGGACCCTGGTATCAGGGAGGCAACACACCATCGTTGAGTCTCGCCTGCTGCCGCAGAATCTCCTGTCCGCGCATCTGACGATGGAGTCTCCCACAACTATGGCTCTGCCTGGCGTCGCTCATTACACAAGCGTCGATCGAAGCAATTGCTTATGAATTTTAATGATCTTCCGCAGTGTACCTAGCAGCCTGTGTTCTTAAAGAGACAGTGGTGTGTGATTGCTTTGGGAATGCTCTGTCCAATGACTGAAATCCCTTACAAAGAGGTCTGTAATAATGTAACAGGACGGCGCAGTGGTAGAGTTGCTGCTTCACATGCCAGAGACCCGCGCATTCGATCCTGACTACTGGTGTTGACTGTGTGGGGTTTGTACGTTCTCCCTGTGACTGCGTGGGTTTTCTCCCGATGCCCCGGTTTCCTCCTACATTCCAAAGATGTGCAGGTTTGTAAGTTAATTTGCTTCTGTAATTTATCCCTAGTGTGAAAAACATGGAACTAGTGTATGGGTGATCGATGGCTTGTGTGAACTAAGTGGGCCGAATGGTCCTTGCTGTATCTCTAAACTAAACTAACCAAAGGTAAACTGTACTTTTATTAAATGCAGGCAGCTAAACACTGATATGGTTATGTGCACCCACAGTCACATTTCCATTCAGGTAATAGTTCTGAACGTTCACAAAAGAACTATCTCAATCCTACAACATTGCAGCAGAAGTTGCCCAGAGCACTAATTTGGGTGCAATCATCTTAATTTGTTCCGTCAATGATGTTTTCTGTATTTCTATTAAATAGCTACTTGGTAATTATCGCAATATGTTCAGTTTGTTCATTATCTCACAAGTAATTTAGTAGATGATCAAATGTGCGAGGCGCAAAAGCTAACAATGTTTTGGATTGGACATTAGGTGGCAAGTAAGTTCTCCTTTTAATATTCAGTGAGATTACTGGAGGCAAGTCCTGCACCATTCACTTTCTCTGGCAAGTGGCAACCTCGGTAGGCAGGGGTTCTACTGTTGACTACAATCTCAGCTGCGGCTACACCTATGAGGGCAAAGTCAAAGACGACTTCAAACTGAGGCCCCACTTGCTCCTTGCCTAGATAGAAAAATCGGATGGTGCTACTTGAGGACTTCATTTATTTTCACTTGATTGCAAGAGCATTTAAAACTAAATACATCACAATAACACCTGTATATGATGCTATTGTGATTAAGGTAATATGAAAGTGTATTGGCTCTTTTACTTTAATTATTTTTCAAACATGCTTTTTGTTCTTGAACTAGATCTTTTATTTGAACTCTCAAAATGAGTGAACTGCACCCCTTTGTGGCAACTGTTCCCATTTTCTTAATGTGGAGAAATGACTTCCTGCATATCCTTCTGACTGCAATACAGTAGCAATGTTACAAAATGTTGAGATTTTAAAAATCAAGTCTGCAATTTATCCCATCAGATAAGCATAAAAAGAAGTTTAATTTGACACCTAATTCACTTTCATATCTTCAGTATTAAAAAAGTTATGGTTATTTTCATACTCTGAAATTAACACCTTGTTCCCTATTGCTTTTCCATTGACAACTCAAAAGCTGTGATTGAGGACAGTCAAAAGCCCATAACTTTCTTAAAAATTAAGAGAACTGAATGAAATTTTCAGTTATTATAGGTTGGAGCATTCTGAAACAAATATGAAACAATCTTACTTGGATTACCTGAAATTAAAGCATATAATTAGTTACCTAATTGTAGCTAATTACAAAATTTAAATTACTAGATCTAAACATCAATCCATTTCTTACGAAAAGGTTAACATTTTTAAATGGCCTAAGTGTCCAAATAACATTCACACAAGAATTCACAATATAACATCCTGCACCTAATTTCTATAACATGATTTTTAAATCTCATTGTCATGAATATAGGACAAATGGAAGGAATTTAATGTTTAATTCCTGTAAATTGATGGGCATTTTAATCATCTTGCGAGTGGGTTTTTGTGGAACGCGATTGATTGGAACGTTGCAGTTGCAGCGAATTTGAACCCCATATCGGTAGGAAAAACACTGCCGGTTCGTATGGGACCAAAATCTCATTATCGGCAAGGAAATTTTGATTAAAGTCATCCTAAGAAGCAAGTTTATATGTAAGTTATACGACTTGCCTTATGTTTTGTCCCCTACGTGAGATCCGTCCCGTTGTAGGCTTTGAATGCGTTAGAAGTAGCTTTTTATTTTACTCCAGGGATTAAATTGTCCCGCGATTTAAAAAAAAAAAAAGAGTTCAGAGAATGGAAGTCAGATCGGTTATTCTTCAGCAGCTTAACAGCCTGAGGAAGTTCGACTCCAACAGGCAGGAGAAAATGGTGTTTTAATGGACAGGAGCTGAGACTGGGAACTGTACCGCCCTTGCCCCCTCCCTCTGCAACTACAAACAACCCCACTCTCCTGATCACCTGCAAAGGCGGTACAGTTCCCAGTCTCAGCTCCTGTACCGGAGATGTCCGGAGATGTCAGGACCACCAGAAGCCACTCCCCAATGGGCCGCTACGGCGACAAGTGGCAGTTCGCCCACAGCCCGAGCTTCGCCCCCTCATCGGGACACCGACCCCCCCCAGGCCCACTGTAAGCACGGAGATCCCAGATCAGCAACTCCAGCCTAGCCCCGCTCCAACTCCAGAGGAACATGCTCCCCGTAGGGGCAGAAGCTGATGGTGTGCAAGGTACGGCTTGTTCTTGGGGTGGCGGATGAGGGGGCACAGCTTGGGCTGTGGGCGAACTGCCACTTGTCGCCGTAGCGGCACATCGGGGAGCGGGTTCCCCTGGAGGGGGAGGGGGGTATTGTGCTGTTTGATCGCCCCCTGCTATCCCAGGGACAGGGAGACACAGCGGCTTTTGAGAATGGTGGGCAATCACTTCCAAAGTTCTGCCCACACAGTCAGTACACCTCTCCTACACTTGTCTACCGCACTAAGATCACCCCGCAGAGAATGATCCCAGCCTAACCCTCCCTATTCTCTCCTATTCTGCAAGAAAAAACTACATTGAAGTCTCAAACTTGCGATCGAGTAACTGCCGGGATCGAGGCGCAAACTCGCGACCTTGCGGATATGAGCCGAGCACTCTACCACTGAGCCAGCCGTTAAAATCTACGCTAAAAATCTTCCATTCCGAAAGCCGAAAAATTCCGAATTACGAAAAGTGTCTGGTCCCAAGGCTTTCGGATAACTGTAGTACCTTTAGTAACGTATGTGTGAAAATGACTATTGTTGGAGTTCTGTGCAGCTTTGATTTGGCAGTGCTCGTAATGTCAAGAGTTTGTCTTAATGACCTATTCAGTCGCAGTCTTATCCTTATTGACAAATTACTTTAGATTACTGTGTGTTAAACTATGAAAACATGTTGGAGATGGTTTCTAACCATGAATTGAGTGGTTTTAGTACTTAACCCCCTGTGTTTCCTCCGCAGTGGAAGGACACATAAACAGCTGGTGGACTACATGCGTGAGAGTGTGACTAAAACTACCCCTTATCAGAGGTATTTTTGTTTATTCTTTGGACATTACATGTTTCCTGCTTATTCAAGGTTGTTTCTGTTAAATGTCAACATCTGTAAAATGTAATGCTTTGTACTGTGTAGTGAACACATTATCTATACGGTTGTATTGATATCAATACGAATGGAGACTGATATTCCACAGTAGCTTCTCTGCATAATCTAAAGGAAACTTGGCTCTTGTCTGTTAAAATCCGATATCTCTATCAAGCCAATGTTGAATTGGACTGTTATGTGACTTTAATTGGTACATTGCTAAATATTTCCGCAGTGACCTCGTGCTTCACTAGGCTTTTGACATGGAATATTCTGTTGCATTTGGCTTTTCCAGCATTTAACTTATGCCTTAATTGTTGTAGATCTTTAATGGGTGAAACATTTTAAATTTAATTTTCATTTGTATGTACCAGATCAGGTCATTCAAATCTATCATGAAAGTATTCACCATAAAGTAACATTGCCCACACTGCACCCCATAATTGCCACCAACACATTTCATATTATTCTCTGCCTTTTATAATTCAAATTGTTGATCATTTACCAATTTAACATTTGTTTTAGTAACTCCAAGTAAAACTACTGTTGAACACAATACTTTGAGAAGTATGAGCTGCATAATCCTCTCTAAATTGACACATCCTGTGAAGTGGCATTTATTTCCAGAAGGTCATGATCTTAATGTACATTATTGATGTTTTCAGCAAGCTGTCCACCAATATCTCCACCTGATACGCTTGCTGTCTCTTATAGATATAGTTCCTTGCATTCCTATTGCTTAACACCAGTATTATTAAAACACCTTTCTAAGGCCAACTTTTACATGTTTTATTATTTCTGGAATCTCATTATTGAGATATGAGCTCATATGTCACATCCTGTTTTTTGATCCATGTTCAGGGGCAGGCTTGTTCCTTTTCCTTTGACTTGCCCCAACACATTCAAAATGGTGGACAGATCTTTAAATATTGAAACTGTAAAAGGCTTAAGTTAGCTTCAAATGTCCCACTTTTATTTCAAGGAATTATGTTCTCCAGGCCTGATTTTTTTTCCCCCTCTCCCACCCACTCCTCCAGCTGATGAGCACCTTAAGTCTGAAGTGAAGAAACGCACATCAAACCTTTTATATCAAAATTCCATACTCGCCCGATTATCATTTGTCCATCTCCTACTTTGCACGCCACTCTTTTACTCTTAATTCTTATTTTGAAAGCTGTGCCAGCCATTGAAAAGATGCAAGATCAACAGCTGTTGGTCCATGTTAAGCCTTTGGTGAAATGTGTATTCCAGTCTGAAATGTGAATTGAGTGTTTTAAAAAAAAATACTTGTCTTAAATATTGTTCTTCAGTATTATATCTGATTTCATATTTTTTAAAAACATGTATAAGATATACCATGGCTGCCTTTTTCTTAATCTCTGAATTTGTGTGGCATGATCTGTGTTTCATTAAGCAATTCTGATTCTTTAAATTTCTTTACATATTCTATAACTAATATGCCTAATACTTTACACCATCCTGAGTTGTTTGCTGGTGTAACTTAATTGGATATCAGTCTTTCATGCTTGGTAAAAGTTCTAATTGATTTCAAAAGTATTAGAATAGTATTCTAATCATTCTACCTATTTTGGCCCATTTTAAATGTCCACGGTCTGGCCTTTTCCTTGCTACATTCCCTAATATTAGTAGTGGATGATACCATACCCTTCCCAGCACTGATATACATTAGAGACACAAGGATCTGCAGACACTGGGTTACAGAAAAAGACCACCGCTGGGGAGATGGCAGCCCTGCCGGTAGTCTGTTCATTTTTTCATCTTTTTGTTATTTTTAGTGTTAAAAGTTTGTTTTAATGTACTTCGGTTTGTTTTATATGGGGGGAGGGGATCGTGGAAAACTTTTTTCAAGTTCATAACTTCCCGGAGATGTGATCAATTTTGGATCACATTCTCTAGGCTCTGCGGCCTACCATCGCTGGAGCTGGAGGCTTCCTCGGACTGTCGTGAGCCCCACCGCGGGGCACGGACTTAACATCGGAACAGATCCCTTGCCTGGGATCGCTCCCACCACGGCCTGCGGACTTACCATCAAGGGCTCGCAGGCTCGTGAGAGGCCAGTCAGGAGCTCCAACGCCGCAGAAGGTTCGACCAGCCCCGACGCGAGGTTCGATCGCCCGGCGCGGAGGAGCTGACAATTCCCCGATGCAGGAGCTGAACGTCTCGACGCGGAGGGCCCAAACGCCGCCGGCTACGGGAGTAAAGATCGTCCCGTCAACGGAGGGCTCGAGGTCCCCGACCGAGGAAGAACAAAAGGAAGGACTTGAACTTTATTTCGCCTTCCATCACAATGAGGAATGTGTACGAGTCACTGTGGTGGATGTTCATGTTAAAATGCGTTTTTGTGTCTGTTGCTTTTAATTGTATGACTTACCTGGCCAGTGAAATTCCTCGTATGTTGCAAAACATACTTGGCGAATAAAATCTGATTCTGATTTTGATTCTGAGTAAGTCTGCAGGTCAGGCTGCATCTCTAGATATCACAGATAGGTGACTTTTCAAGTTGGGTCCCTTCTTCAGACTGATTGTGGTGGATTAGAGGAAGCTGGAAGAGAGGTGGGGCAGGACAATATCTGGCAAGAGCTAGATGGATTTAGTTGAGGGCGGGGTTGATCGCTAGATGGTTGAACAAAGGCCAGAGATGAAAAGACAAAAAAATGTGAGATAAGGAGACGAGGATAGAAGATACGCAAGTTGTCAAGCCAGAGAAATGAATTTGGGTGGTTGGGGATGGGGAGAGGGGGAAGGAAAGAAGTGGGTCTGAATCCAGGTGTGGTACAAGGAAGAGAAGGGGAGGGGAGTTTGCAACGTGATGAGATCGGTAATGGTCTGCGAGATGATGGTCTGGTGTTCATCTGTGGGGTCATTGTCAAGGTAATGAGAAGGTGTCTGAGAACTGGTGCCTGACCTCAGTACAGTGCAGGTCAGTCTGCTAGACTGCAATGGCACCTGCATTGTTGGGTTTGATAACAACATGGGGATTGCGACTGAGTAAGCAAAGGGCTGTGTGTGAGATTAGAGTGGGTAAGGGAAGTGAAGATGTTAAGATGGTTAACGTCACGCTGGCACCCAATTTAAGATGCAATTTGGTAGTTAATGGATGCTCTCTGCCCAAGGCTGCAGCTCAAACGCTTCTCCATCCTACCCTGGACTTGTTCTACTTTGCGATTTTTTTTCGGCGACTGCGAGTGTCAGTGGCTGACGCCCATAAAACCGTCGGGTTGTACGACATACACGCTGACGTATGCTGTCCTGCGGGTGATGCTCGGTTGGGGTCAGGGTCAGTGTTAGGGTAGGGTTAGGGACCATAGATGGGCTGTAAAATATTTTCCTTCAATGCATGGATTTTAAACATTAATATATTAAAATTAATACAATAAAATCAATTGTGCAAATGATGTCTGAGTCGTTCAGTTTTATTTACAGATGTATTGGTCCGCTTCCAGATCCAATCATCGTCTCTAACTTTTCACTGGGATGAATTCAGTGATTGTAGGCTGAAGGGAGGAAGAGGGGGAATGGAGAAGGAGGGATGGGGGCGGGCAAGAGGGGGGTGGAGGGGAGAGGGGAGTTCAGTCTACACTCACTGAATTCATCCCTGTGAAAAGTTAGAGATGGTGATTGGATCTGCAAGTGGACCAATCCATCTGTAAATAAAACTGAACGATTTTATTGTATTTATTTTAATCTATTAATGTTTAAAATCCATGAATTGAATTAAAAAATCTGCAACTTTCAATTTACAAATAGCCTGCATATGTTATAAAATGATTGTGAATTTAAATGTGCTGAAATACAGAGAAAATCGCGTCTTGGTCTGTGCATACTGAAAAAAAACTGTTTTGAAGCGTTCTATACATCGATGAACCACAAAAAAAAAGTCAAATGCTTTTGAGATCATATTATTTCAGGAATAGATTCAGAATAATGCGTTTGCAGTTTGTACAAGTAAATCAACATGTGTTGTAAAAGATTGACTTATTTATACACTTCACTGATGACCACATAAAATAGTACCTAAATACAACATGTTTTTTTAAAAAAGCAAAAGAGAACTTTTCTTGCAAAAACGAATTCGATCACAATGGTGAAGATATCATGGCTGCATTTTAAGATGTAACGCTTCATGACAGAAAAAAGGGGTTTACACTGAACATTACCTACTTCCTGTATTTAACTTTAATTAAGCATTGGGACGCTAAAGAGTGGTTAAACATCTTAATATAGGTGTTCAAAGTGAATTACTCAGTTTTGTATATGTTATTTTCGTCGCTGGCATTTAACGGATAGGTTCCGCCATTTAAGTTCACATCAACTGTTACAATTCATGTCTACAATTCTATTTTGATTTATAGTAACTTGTTGCTGGCAATTAGTCACACATAATGTGTTCTCATTAATGTGTTCTCATTTAAACGTGTTTAAAACGTGTTTTCGTTTTGAATGTTTATGCGATGTAAACAAACGGAATATCCAAGTGCAGTTAAAAACAACGATCATTGTGAAACAAAATTCATATGGTCATATTTAATTTCAAAATAGTTTTGAAATAATTATACTCGCTGATGAATAATATTTGGCATGTTTGACAATGTAAAGCCCGCTAACTCTTGTCGAGAGGTACTTACACTGAAAGACTCGCTAATATGTATCACAGATAAACGGATGCAGTCACTTTGAGTATAAATATAAGTTGTGTTTACTGGAGTGTGTCCCATGAGCCCAGCCAATAGGCGAGGATTTGCTAATGAAGTCATTTCTGATCTGGTTATAATTTGGTGAGCAATGTTGTTTCTTGCCCTGGGCTCTTCGGCACGGTGTCTGGTAAAAGCAGGTTCACAGTGTTCAGTCTGCAGCCTATAAATAATCGTTATGATGGAAAAGACCGAAATGACAAACAAATAGACGGCAGCTGGAATTGATAAGTGTGATCAAAGTTAGTGGGCAGGTTCTGTTCAAAGTATCAGCATGCCTAAGCCCCCAAATTTTTACCAACCAAGGAATTAAAACAGATTTTACATTAAAACAAAACTTCCCTGCCAAAGCTTATCATCCTTCCCTCTCAACAGAAATGATGTCACAGTATGCGGAAGAATAATCCTATCATTTAATCAGTTGAATGATTTAAACAAAGATTTGCATAGATGCACTAATCATTTCCCATAAATTAGACAGCAGCCAGGGCAAGCGGGGGGGAAAACAGATCACACGGCTTTTATATGTGGGGGGGGGGGAAATCTCTTCGCCTTGAACATAATTAATTTAATTGTCCTCATTATCTGTTCCATTTGTTTAGATTTTTTTTTAAATTTCCTTTCGCTGTTCCTTCTATGACTGTATTGGTTGACTAAAGACCGATATTTCACAGCGGTGTTGTGTGGGGTGAGAAGGCTTTTTTTTTAATCCCCCCCCCGCCCCACACACATGCACAAGCATGTGATCAATTTTCCACTCGTGGCTACTCATAGTTGGTTCAAGAGTACCTCGGGAGAGGAACGTAGGAGACCGTAGAATGAGAAATCAACGGAATACGTAGACATACTCGTAGGAGCTCGTGAACATCCTCGTGGAAGGTCGTAGGAGTTTGTGATTTTTTTAAAACTCGGGAGAGCTCTTGGGTAAACTCACATCGTCGGACAGGGCCCTAACCCTAACCGGATGTCACCCGCAGGACAGCATACGTCAGCGTGTGACAGGGCACACAACATGATGGGACACCCAGATGTCGCTCCTGGATTTTGAACATTCCAAAATCCTGGGGCGGTAGGGAGACACCGCGCGTCACGACCTGACCACGACGCGACAACCTCTTTTCAGGCTGTCGCCTAAAATGGCGCCCAAGTGGGAAAGGTCCTTTAATGGATGCTCCCTGCCCAGGGCTGCAGCTCAAAGTTTCTCCATCCTACCCTCTACTGGTCATTGCAAGAATCTTCAGTCCAATCTTCAGATTTTCTTTCTCACAATGCACGCGTCTGTCATGAAGCTAGAATTTGTGCTGTGTTGAAAATAAAACAAAAACTGTAGCTGCTGGAAATCTGAAATAAAACAAAAATGCTGCGAATGGCCAGGTGATAAGGGGAATACCCAGAGTCGGGGAATCGAGGACCAGAGGACATAGGTTCATGGTGAAGGGGAAAAGATTTAATAGGAATCAGAGGGGCAACTTTTTCACAGAGGGTGGTGGGTGTATGGAACAAACTGCCAGAGGAGGTAGTTGAGGCTTGGACTATCCCACTATTTAAGAAACAGTTGGACAGGAAAAACGGGTAGGACAGGTTTGGAGGGTTATGAACCAAATGCAGGCAAGTGGGACTAGGGTAGCTGGGACATTGTTGGCCGGTGTGGGCGAGTTGGGCCGAAGGGCCTGTTTCCACACTGTATTACTCTATGACTCTAGCTCAATGTTTAGTAATTTAATGGAGTGGCACAGTAGTGGAGCTGGTAGATTCAGAACACAGTTTTTCTCTCAAAATAATTAAACCTTTTAATGTTAAAATTAACTTTTTTTCTACAACCCTTCTTTTGCAGTTGACCTTGATCATTCTTGGGTTACACTTAACATCCCTCCTCGGGAACCAAACATTCTCTTCTTAGTTTAACAGATTATCTTGCAAATTACCAAAAACCGTGCCAAGTGAATTAAAAGAGAAATTTAAAATGTAGTTTAAAACCTGCTGCTGATAGTCATTTGAGCCTGTTTTGTTTAAATTAGGTGCAGCACCCTTCTCACATCTGTTAAAGAATTTATTGCGGTTGCTGCCTGATTAAAATCTAAACTGTCTCTAATTTGCATTTCAAGTCTCTGTTGATTCTGCACAAAGTCAGGAACAGGTCACGACCACGGGGGAAAATGGAGGAGGACTGGCCAAATTTTGTGCCTTCCACCACAGTGATGAATGCTGTGGTGGATGTTTGTGTTAAATTTTGATTGTGTATTGTGTGTTCTTTTTCTTTGTGCCGCTGCTGGCAAATTCATTTCACTTGCACTTTGTGTGCAAGTGACGAATAAAACTGATTATTGATTGTTGTTGATTAGTAGTGCAAGGCAGGTGAGGGATCTTAGAGGTGTGGTAGACCCCATAAAGCCTCCATTTCATTTAAGAACTGTTCCAATCACTCTAATCTTCTAAATAACAGGGGATATGTCTTGGAATGAATATTCCCAGATTATTTAATTCTTGAAAAACTTGCGATTGGATTTTTTAAAAGTGAAAAGTCAACTTTTTAACTTTTAAAAAGAGGGAGGGTGAAGAGGGGGAGGGAGTGCTGGGGGATAAGGAGAAATGAGCTGTTCTTGCGTTGGGGAACGGGTTGCGTTGGGGGAGCCAGGCCTCCCTTGGGGGCTATGGGTGAGTGGTGGAATATTGCGTTTGGGGAACGGGTTGCGTTGGGGGACCAGGCCACATGGTCTAGTTGATCTTATATTTTACAGGTTATTGCCATTTTCAACTTTTAAAATGGCGCAGTCGCGCACCCACTTGCCGGCCGCGCCTGCGCTGTTGGGGAAGGGTTGCCGTGACTCGCGTCATAACGGGGATCTCTGGCGTCACATCGGGAACTCGTCAGCCACACCTGCACAGTTGGGGGCCATGGGTCAGTAGTGGAATATTGCCTTGGGGGACGGGCCCAACGGGTCCGCACCTGGTCTAGTTGAAATATAATTACATGGTTTTCCCCCTCTCTACATAAGCAAATTTGCAGTTTGAAAAACGGTTCATGAATGAATGCAGGAAGATGTCATGAGTACCTACAATGTTCTTAAATAACCTCTCAAAAACCTGAGATGGAAACGACCTGGTCCTTGAATTTGTCTTATTATTAATCATGACAATTTGTTTTAATTCTCATCCCTGATCCCATGTTGGTGTTCCTGGCATATCAGCCACACTATCCTGCATCTGCATTGTAAATACTGCTACACAATTGTCATTTGCAATTTCTGCTTTTCATTTGCATTATTGGTTAGCAGTTTTTAATGATCTCACATGGTCATTGACCACCCAATTTTACTTATTAAAAAAAAAAATTATTGAAAGGAAGTGGGCTGCACAGGCTGAGCAGGCAATTAATACCCATCCCTAATTACCGTTGCCACTTGGAGCCACAGCTGAGGTGCTGTTGGGGCTGGTTCCTGGAAGGCGTATTTGAAATGATTTTGACCGGAAGGTGTATTTGAAATTATTTTAACGTACATTTTTTACAGATCCTGTCTTGATAGATATTATGTAGAAATGGTGACTGGGAAATGAATGAACTGATACATCACTCTGACTTTGGACAATGGTTTGTGCTCAGTTTATACACCTTGGAAGCTGCACTGCCTTAGGCAGATGCCATTTGTTGTTATCAGCTTTTACCCCTCTGCTACTGCAGGCGTTTATTTCCATCATATCAAATAGCTGCAAGCATCCCTGAGGAGGTTTTTGCTGCCTTTAGAATGACAGTCAATCTGATGATATATGTCTGGTCTCTCTTCTGCCTTTGTTATTTTCAACTTCAATTAATTTATTCTTGGATGGTGAGGAATGCTACCAGTGGCTTTTATTCTGCAGCTTTGCAGACTTTGTGAGCTGGCAGTTTGAAGATTTACTTTTAATAGATACAGAATATAGAACAGAACAGTACAGAATATACTGAACACAACAGTGTGGTGTGGTGGCGCCTAACGGCAGCGGCTCGACTGCAGTCTGTCTTTTTTTATTTTTGGTTTGTTAAATGTATGTTTGATTCTAGTTTTATTATTTTTTTTTTAGCTGTGCGTATGCGGGGGAGGGTGGGGGAAACCGTTAATCTCTTTCCTGTTCAGGAGACCCGACTTTTTCCTTGTTGGGTCCCTGATGTCGTTGGGCCTAACATCGTGGAGCCTGTGGCGGCCTCCGGCCGGAACCAACCTGAGGGTTCCAGTCGCAAAGCCTGCGGACCTGTCATCACGGAGCTGGCCGCCTTCGGAGCGGGGAGAGCTGTGGTGGTGCGCGGCTGTGACCCGACTTCGGAGCTTCGGACGCTCTGGCCATAGGCCCTGTGGACAGGAACATCGGGAGATTGCAGGTCCCTGGTGGGAGACGGCTTTTCGGAGCTCCCTCAACGGCAACTTCTCCCGCTGGAATCGCAGGGTTAAATGACTTGGAGCGGGGCCTTACATCGCCCGGCGCGGCCTAACGGCCACGGGACTTACCATCACCTGCCGGGGGCTTTAACATCGGGAGCCCAAAATCGCCTCGAAATTGCATTTGGACTGCTGGACTGCGGGAGAAGAACAAGGGAAGAGATAAGACTTTGCCTTCCATCACAGTGATGGGGTGTTGGAGATTCCCTGTGATGGATGTTTGTGCAAAGTGTGTTAAGTGTGGGTGTTGGTTTTTTTTTGTAATTGTTAAAACTGTATAAAATGCAATTTCGTTCAAACGATTGACGATAAAAGGCATTCTATTCATTCTATTCTATTCTACAGGAACACACCCACAATATCTTCCAAACATAATGCCAAGACCAACACTTATATCTACCTGAAGATAATTTGTATCCATTCCCTCCATATTCATGTGTCTATTTAAATGTCTGTTAAATGCCACCGTCTCCACCGCCACCTCTGGCGGTACGTTCCAGGCACTTGCCAGCCTCTGTGTAAAAGACAAAAACACAAAATCCTTCCAATTTTGGGTCATCCAGAGCTGCATGCAATAGTCTAAATGGCCTAACCAAAGTCCTATAAAGCTCCAACCTGACTTTTGTAGTCAAAGGCCTGACCATTGAAAGCAAGCATGACATACCATAACCTGGGGTTGATTGTGTTAACATTTGAGAAGCATTTGAGAGCTCTGGGCCTGTACTCGCTGGAGTTTAGAAGGATGAGGAGTGATCTCATTGAAAATTACCGAATAATGAAAGGCCTAAATAGAGTAGATGTGGAGAGTATAGAATAGTCTAGAACCTGAGAGAACAGCCTCAGAATTAACAATCTGAAGAAGGATCTCAATCCGAAACGTCACCCATTCCTTCTCTCCAGAAAAGCTGCCTGTCCCGCTGAGTTACTCCAGCTTTTTGTGTCTATCTTCGGCTTAAACCAGCATCTGCAGTTCCTTCCTGCACATACTCAGAATTAAAAGGATATACCTTTAGAATGGAGATAAAGAGGATTTTCTTTAGCCAGAGAGTGGTACGTCTGTGGAATTCAGTGCCTCAGACAGTTGTGGAGGCCAAGTGATTAGGTATTTTAAAAATGGAGATTGATAAGTTCTTGATTACAGTGTCATACGTTACGGGGAGAAGGTAGGATAATGGGGTTGAGAGGTCAATAATAGATGGGCTGAATAGCCTAATTCTGCTCCTGTCATGATCATATGATATGTCTTTTTTTTTACCACTTTATCTACGTGCTGCCACTTTCAGGGTGCTGTGAACATGGATCTCAATGTCCCTCTGTACATCAATGCAAATACGTAACTGTTCGCGCAAGATAATCTGGGTATGAGAAGGTTATAGGGGTAGAGTAGGATGATGTTTGCTAGAAGCGCAGCCAGTATCGGTGAGATTGAATCCTGTTATAACATTGCAAGTAAATTAAAAATAATCTGCAACTATTTTAGCAGAAAGTTAATCTCAGTATTGGTAACTGTAAACATTTCACGAATGTTTCAGTGTGGCCGGCACGTTAGCAGCTTCAGCTTCAGAACCATCAATGTAGTTGACATTAAACTATCCCAGTTCAGGGATAATTGGAGATTAGCATTGTCAGCTTGGCATTGCCACAAACTCTGATTAGAATAATAAAAGTATTGTTTAATGTCCAATCTACTTAAAGAAAACCAAGCAATCTTCTATTCTTGTTCATATGGAGAAATTAATGTTCAAAAGTGAGTTAAAGATTAGACGAACTTTTCTTTTACAAACAAAACTGATTCTGTCTCAGGCATTGAGCACCCATTTGAAAGCAAAATCCAAGTGTATTCATCTTAAGTTGAACACATTAATCTCAACTATAACATGCAATGCTGTTTGGTGGATGAACACGGTATTTTCTTCCCAGCTCTTCCCTTTTGGTGCCTCCTCATGTCTGCTCCATTTACTTTTATTTTTGCCTTCTCTTTGCGTTGCACACGTTGAGTACGTTTATGAGAAATGTGAGCTATTTGGTGCAGCGTTTTCTCCTCCAGCCTCACTAAATATTCTCTTCTTCAGGCGGCACAGCAGAACACGAGTCCCAGCTCAGACTTTGACCACAGATGTGCCAAAACAGGTCAGTCTTATGGAGCTTTAACATTTGTGGAGGGTGGGGGATGGGCGGATGTGTGCTGATTATTTGTGTATTTATAATGGAATACTTATGAAGTGATTGTTCACATGCTCTGGATCAAAGTCATTGTTACATGGTAGAGAAACTAGCCTCTCATCACTTCAACTTCATATTGACCATCAAGTGGTCATTGTACTATCACATTTACCAGCTCTTGGTCTGCAGATGTTGCCCGTTTATCCCTTTCCACCTTCTCATTGAGTTTGCCACCTGGTTAGTAAGCAGTACTGGCAATGAGCTACATAATTGCTGTAACTAGTTAAAGAAATTAAAACGGGAGTGGGCCATCTGGCTGTTCATGTGTGCTCAGTCATTGAGTAAGATTGTGGCTAATCTTTTACCTCTTTCCAATCCTATCATCCCTTGATTCCTGTAATATATAAAAATCTTTCATTCTTTGTTTTGAATATACTTGGTGACTAAACGCCCATAGTCCCCTTGATTAGGGAATTCCAACGATTCACAACCCTATCTTTGTTCTGGCTTTTATGTTTCTGGCTCATGTTTTAACTTGCCCCAGCTAGGAGAAAATATTAACCCTGCATCTGCTCTATCAAACCTTGTAAAAGGTTTAAACATTACAGTGAGATCATTTATGTATATTGTTATATAGGAGGGGGGGGGAAGCAAACCTTTAACTATATTCCAGATAATTTCACAAGACCCAAATATCTTTTCTTGTACTCAAACCTTCTTACAATTTGCCTTCTTATTGGGTGCTGTACTACCACATAAGATTCCAGTATACACTCAAATCCCTGTGAACATCAATATATTTTAGTACGTCACTGCTTAAAAAAAAAAAATATGGTGCTCCCTATTTATTTTCTACCGAACTGGATGACCTCAATTTTCCACAGGATATTTCACCTGTAATTTTCCTGTCCATTTGTTCAACCTGCCAGCACCCTGCAGAAGCTTCACTGCATTCACTTTACAATGCACACTGCCCCCAGCATTGCGTCATTAGCATTGGATTTATTTCATTCAAATCATGATGATGAACTGATAGGGTGCTGACACGAGCTCTGCAAAACAGCCTCCAAATCCAAAAGTGGCCAATTTATTCCTATTTTCTGTTTTCTATCTAACCAATTTTCAATCTATTCCTGGAAATTGCTTCATTTATATATGCTCAAATTTTAATGATTTCTTGGGTGTCACCTTGTCGAAGGACTTTTGAAGGACAAGGTCCAGCACTTCAACAGGTTTAGTTATAACATTAAAGAAGATGAACGTATTTGTTGAATTGTGGTTTCTGTTTCGTAAATCTTTCTTGAATTTTCCCATCCCTATTGTTATTTTAAATGTCGTCCAGTACTGGAGATTTATCACCTTTCAGTCCTATTCATTTCTACAATGTTAATTATTTTGCTGTCAGTTCATTTCTTTCAGCTCTTTCTCGGGATTTGAATTGTCTATTATTTTGCATTTTCCATGAAGAGAGATAAAATGTTCATTTTCTCAGTCTTTAAGGGAGCCACATTACTTTCCTGTTTATCTATTTATAGAAGCTCAATCATTTTTTTTAGTGGCAGTTTTTACTGTCCTTTGTCTGACTTTGTTGAAGTCTGAGATTTTCCTAATCCTCTGACTTCTTTCTGCTTTATTTCTCCCACTTTTCCTATTGTGTTTCTATGCCTCAATATAAATTGTAAATTCTAGTAATACTTCAATGTGCATGTTGTTTCTCAGCCTTTTATTGCCATTTTATAGTCTTTGTTTTTGATCTAACTTAGATTCTTGTTTCTGATTATTCATTTCTAATTTTTAAGATCATAGTCTGTGACTACTCTTCCCTAAAGATCCTCTCAGTTCCAGATCATCAAATAAGTTTTTTGGTGCACAGTATGACCCAAATCAGGCTGATCTTTTGTTCCAGAAAACTACAAGGAATCATCCTCTATTGATTTTTATCAGTGGATTCGCAGTCCACACTATTATTGTTAATTTGTTTTTCTCACTCCATATGTAGATTGAAATTCCCAACATAACTATTTTATCCTAGTTGTATGCACCTCTCATTCCCTTTGTAAAGCAAGTCAATATTATGATGAACAGACATTTCTTCCATAAACATCTCTCATTTACTAGTTGCATTATCTGGTCCAATAAGTATTCCACTTGTGTTTCTGACTTGAAAGTGAGCAGGTCCCGTACAGCTGAGACAGTGGCAGGTAATTCTCTGATTGAATCCTTTGACCCTAGAAGATGTAATCAAATTAGGCAACACAAACTTATGTGATGTTTCAATACATCAGTGATATTTTGAAATGCAGTACCTTGCTTGACTGAAGAAGGGTCTCGACCGAAACGTCACCCATTCCTTCTCTCCAGAGATGCTGCCTGTCCCACTGCATTACTCCAGCATTTTGTGTCTACGTTGTTTGACTGGCACACTGACGGTCAATGGTTAAATGGTGTAGGTACAGAACTTCAAAATGTAACTGATGTATTGAAGCAGCACTGCACAAAATCACTTTCCAAAAGATGTACTGCAGCAGCTTGCTAAGAATTCTTACACTATTCATTTAAAACGTGCAGCCTCAACAACTGAAAAAGACATGGTTGCCAGGGGGGATTGGAATGCTACCACTTTCTAAAGTTGGAAATGTTTCCTTGTTCATTGTGTAATAACAAAGAATTGCAGATGTGGGTTTACACCAAAGATACACACACAATTCCCATTCTGACCTTTGTCCTGGAGGAACAGCACCTCATATTCCACTTGAGTAGCTCCTACAACCACCTCTCTTCCCTCTCCCATTTCTCCTCCCCTCCCTTCCCCTGAACCCTGGCTGACCTCGACACTGCGCTGTTTTTTTGCCCCTCTCCACCAAGCTTTAACAAGCTTCACACTTCACAACTATGTATTTCATTTGGTCTCACACCTGCTTCTATCTGTAGCCTTTATCTATCTGCCTATCTGGGAACTCCCTCGCCTGAGGTCATCTATTGCTGACTGTGAATTAACCATATAACAATAACAATTACAGCACTGAAACAGGCCATCTCGGCCCTACAAGTCCGTGCCAAACAACTTTTTTCCCTTAGTCCCACCTGCCTGCACTCATACCATAACCCTCCATTCCCTTCTGATCCATATGCCTATCCAATTTATTTTTAAATGATACCAACGAACCTGCCTCCGCCACTTCTAAGCTCATTCCACACCGCTACCACTCTCTGAGTAAAGAAGTTCCCCCTCATGTTACCCCTAAACTTCTGTCCCTTAATTCTGAAGTCATGTCCTCTTGTTTGAATCTTCCCTATTCTCAAAGGGAAAAGCTTGTCCACATCAACTCTGTCTATCCCTCTCATCATTTTAAAGTCCTCTATCAAGTCCCCCCCCCTTAACCTTCTGCGCTCCAGAAAATAAAGACCTAACTTATTTAACCTTTCTCTGTAACATAGTTGTTGAAACCCAGGCAACATTCTAGTAAATCTCCTCTGTACTCTCTCTATTTTGTTGACATCCTTCCTATAATTGGGCGACCAAAATTGTACACCATACTCCAGATTTGGTCTCACCAATGCATTGTACAATTTTAACATTACATCCCAGCTTCTATACTCAATGCTCTGATTTATAAAGGCTAGCATACCAAAAACTTTCTTTACCACCCTATCTATATGAGATTCCACCTTCAAGGAACTATGCACGGTTATTCCCAGATCCCTCTGTTCAACTGTATTCTTCAATTCCCTACCATTTACCATGTACGTCCTATTTTGATTTGTCCTGCCAAGGTGTAGCACCTCACATTTATCAGCATTAAACTCCATCTGCCATCTTTCTGCCCATTCTTCCAAATGGCCTAAATCACTCTGTAGACTTTGGAAATCCTCTTCATTATCCACAACACCCCCTATCTTGGTATCATCTGCATACTTACTAATCCAATTTACCACACCTTCATCCAGATCATTGATGTACATGACAAACAACAAAGGACCCAACACAGATCCCTGAGGCACCCCACTAGTCACCTGCCTCCAACCCGACAAACAGCCATCCACCATTACCCTCTGGCTTCTCCCATTCAGCCACTGTTGAATCCATCTTGCTACTCCTGCATTTATGCCCAACAGTTGAACCTTCTTAACCAACCTTCCATGAGGAACCTTGTCAAAGGCCTTACTAAAGTCCATATAGACAACATCCACTGCTTTACCCTCGTCAATTTCCCTAGTAACCTCTTCAAAAAATTCAAGAAGATTAGTCAAACATGACCTTCCAGGCACAAATCCATGTTGACTGTTCCTAATCAGACCCTGTTTATCCAGATGCTTATATATATTATCTCTAAGTATCTTTTCCATTAATTTGCCCACCACTGAAGTCAAACTAACAGGTCTATAATTGCTAGGTTTACTTTTAGAACCCTTTTTAAACAATGGAACAACATGCGCAGTACGCCAATCCTCGGGGACTATTCCCGTTTCTAATGACATTTGAAATATTTCTGTCATAGCCCCTGCTATTTCTACACTAACTTCCCTCAATGTCCTAGGGAATATCCTGTCAGGGCCTGGAGACTTATCCACTTTTATATTTTTCAAAAGTGTCAGTACTTCTTTTACTTTGAAACTCATAGTATCCATAGCTACTCTACTAGTTTCCCTTACCTCACATAATTCAATATCCTTCTCCTTGGTGAATACCGAAGAAAAGAAATTGTTCAATATCTCCCCCATCTCTTTTGGCTCTGCAGATAGCTGTCCACTCTGTCTCTCCAATGGACCAATTTTATCCCTCGTTATCCTTTTTCTATTAATATAGCTGTAGAAACCCTTTGGATTTACTTTCACCTTACTTGCCAAAGCAACCTCATGTCTTCTTTTAGCTTTTCTAATTTCTTTCTTAAGATTCTTTTTACATTCCTTATACTCCTCAAGCACTTCATTTACTTCATGCTGCCTATAATTATTGTAGATCTCCCTCTTTTTCCGAACAAGATGTCCAATTTCCCTTGAAAACCAGGGCTCTTTCCAATTTTTACTGTTTCCTTTCAACCGAACAGGAACATAAAGATTCTGTACTCTTAAAATTTCCCCTTTAAATGTCCTCCATTTCTCTTCTACATCCTTCCCATAAAACAAAATGTCCCAGTTCACTCCTTTTAAATCATTGCGCATCTCATCAAAATTAGCCTTTCTCCAATCAAAAATCTCAACCCTAGGTCCAGTTCTGACCCTCCCCATAATTATATTGAAACTAATGGTATTGTGATCACTGGACCCGAAGTGCTCCCCAACGCATACCTCCGCCACCTGTCCCGTCTCATTTCCTAACAGGAGGTCCAACACTGCCCCTCCTCTAGTAGGTACCTCTATGTATTGCTGCAAAAAAATATCCTGCACACATTTTACAAACTCCAAACCATCCAGCCCATTTACCGAATGTGTTTCCCAGTCTATGTGTGGAAAGTTGAAATCTCCCACAATCACTACTTTGTGCTTACTACTAATATCTGCAATCTCCTTACATATTTGCTCTTCCAATTCTCGATCCCCAATTGGCGGTCTATAATACACCCCTATAAGTATTGCTACCCCTTTCCCACTTCTCAGTTCCACCCAAATAGTCTCCCTAGATGAGCCTTCCAATCTATCCTGCCAAAGCACTGCTGTAATATCTTCCCTGACTAGTAATGCAACACCTCCACCTCTTGCCCCTCCAATTCTATCACACCTGAAGCAACAAAATCCTGGAATATTTAGTTTCCAATCACAGCCCTCCTGCAACCATGTTTCACTGATTGCCACAACATCATACTTCCAGGTGTCTATCCAGACTCTAAGCTCATCCACCTTTCTTACAATGCTCCTAGCATTAAAATATGCACATTTAAGAAACCCCCCACCTCTTATTCTCTGTTTATTTCCTTTTTTTTCTTTCTCCTCTTGTGCCCGAATGCTTCCCTTTTCTGCTTCCTGCCTCCCATTCTGTCTACTAGCTTTCTCTACTAGCTTTCTCCCGACTGAGTCCCTCGCCCCAACCATTCTAGTTTAAAGTCTCCCCAGTAGCTTTTGCAAATTTCCCCGCCAGGATATTGGTCCCCCTCGGGTTCAAGTGCAACCCATCCTTTCTGTACAGGTCCCACCTTCCCCAAAAGAAGTCCCAATGATCCAGAAACTTGAATCCCTGTCCTCTGCACCAGTCTTTCAGCCACGCATTTATCCTCCACCTCGCTCCATTCCTACTCTCACTGTCGCGTGGCACAGGCAGTAATCCTGAGATTGTTCCTTTTCCTTAACTCTCCTCCCAACTCCCTAAATCCTCCCTTCAGGACCTCTTCCCTTTTTTTATCTATGTCATTGGTACCTATATGTACCACGACCTCAGGCTCCTCTCCCTCTGATTTCAGGATATCTTGGACGCGTTGAGACGCGTCTGAGACCTTGGCACCAGGGAGGCAGACCACCATCCTGGTCTCCCGACTGCGTCCACAGAATCGCCTATCCGACCCCCCAACAATAGAGTCCCCAATTACTATTGCCCTCTTCTTTTTGTCCCTACCTTCAGGAGCAACAGGGCCGGTCTCTGTGCTGGAGGCCCGTTCGCTCTCGCTACCCCCGGGCAGGCTGTCACCCCCATCCGTACTCAAACAGGAGTACTTATTTGCGAGGTGTACCGACATTGGAGTACTCACTCGTCCCTGCCTCTGCCCCTTGCCCTTCCTTAGAGTGACCCACATGTCTCTCTCCCGTGGTTTTGGAGTGACCACCTCCCTATAACTCCCCTCTATGACCTCCTCACTCTCCCTGACCAGACAGAGGTCATCAAGCTGCTGCTCCAGGATCCTAATACGGTCCCTTAGGAGCCCCATCTCGCTGCACCTGGTGCAGATGTGGACATCTGGAGGGCCATCCGACACCATGACCTCCCACATCTGACATCCCGAACAGTACACTGCTCTGGCTGTCATTCTCCCGCCTTACCCTGGATCCGATACAAGTATAATACAATAGAAACTGCTGGGAGAAATCAGCAGGTATGACTCACAACAGCTGCTCCCTCTTGACCTTTAAACTGCACCTTTATTATATAAACAAAAAGCACTGTACCCTTAGCTCACTGTATCTTTAACCAGAAAGCAGAAATGCTAACCTGAAGTTGCACTCAATCAGCTGCTTCCTCTAGTCTGCTTCCACCAATCGGTGGCTTCCACCAGAACCCTCCCTATGGAGTGTGGAACGTTACATTTCGGACTCGCTCCAACGGTTCCCGGGCCTCTGTGAAAGCAAGCCCCGCGTTCGCCCTGACCCTCCTCCACTCGCTCCAACGATCCCAGGCCTCTGTGAAAGCAAGCCCTGCGCTTGATTTATATACTCACAGCCCTGACCCTCCTCCACTCGCTCCAACGATCCCGGGCCTCTGTGAAAGCAAGCCCCGCGCTCGATTTATATACTCACCGCCCTGACCCTCCTCCACTTGCTCCAACGATCCCGGGCCTCTGTAAAAGCAGTGTGGAACGTTACAGATTTCGGTAAGCCCTGACCCTCCTCCACTCGCTCCAACGATCCCGGGCCTTTTTGTCCAGCCCCCTCTTCTCTCTTCCAACTTTTTCACTGCTCTTCCCTGAAAATAGTCTGAAGAAGGCTACAGACCAAAATATCACCTATTGATTTTCTCCAGAGATGCTGCCTGACCCGCACGTTAATCCGGCATTTTGTGTCTATCCTTCACTGTTCATTATTGTTTGGTTAAAAATTCCTTTTAAACCTCCATGTAATAGCAATTTGAGAGCACTTTCACCATTGACACTGCAATGCTTCGAGACGGTGAATCTCCACCACCTCAGGGCAATTAGTTACAAACACTAAATGCTGCTGTCTTTACAGTCGGCAGTGTGTGATTTGATTTTGATTGATTTCAGAGATTCCCTTAAAATGATCTCCCAAGATAATATAATGAAAGAATGAAATGGCTGCCTGATCTGGTTTACTTGGTAGCAAACTGAAATGAGAGACAGAAAATGTTCCTATTGTAAATGAATAATTTATTGTGTGATTTGTTTGAGAGTGGGGAATATGCTAATCGTTCAGTTTGTAGTATATAAATGTGGCTGTTGGTTTTTATTTCATTTTCTTCACCCCCCCAGAGTTTATCATTCATTGAAGGCTTGGAGGTTCCAGTCTCTTCCTCCTCAGCCGCTGCTTCCTTTCAGTCCGTTCATTCTGTGTACAAGGGTGCCACAGACAGCCGACCCACCCACCAAGATGATAGCAACATACTCCTGATCAACAAGCATTCCACACAGAAACTTCCATCGGATATGAAAACGTGTCCAGCGATGGAGGAGACGTGGAAGACTTCCAATCAGCCCTCTCCAATCTCCTTGCAAGGTTCTGTTGAAGCTGCAGGCAGCTGCAGCCGCTCCTCTTCTTGTTATGATGAGAGTAATGGTTTAACTAGAGAAGTGTATATTAGTGATGGTAAGCTCACTCAGAGAAATGACAATGATGAGGATGACTGTGCCGCAGGTATATTTATTACTGAGAACAATGTTAACCAACTTCGGGGAAGGGCAATGCCAGTTTTCACATTGACAAACGCTCAGTTGCAGGTCACTGAAGAGTTCATTGATGATGACCCAGCTGAGATATCATTTTTTGCTGGTGGCTCAGAGGCATTTTCACCATGTTATCAGGGGCTAGGGAATGGTACAAAAGGTTCCATTAGTTACCATCAATCAGTGAGTTCACCAGTAATAAACTTCAGCTTGGGAAATCTAAGCTGTGAACGCAGCCCAAATAAATTTGTCAATAATAATATGGAGCTGGGTTCAGAGGATGACCTCGAATTTGAGGGTGAGAGTGATCTCAATGGCAACGGTCGACCAATTGACACAGTCGATCTCTTTGAGGTGAAGGCACAGGCCAATCGGCTTCATGGGCGCTATAGCAAATCAGAGACTAGTTCTCTGCTGAACAATCAGTCGCAGAGCAGCTCATTGACCAACCTTGGTCTCAATGGACTACCTGACACAATGCTGTTCAGGATGGCCAATTCAGACAATCAATCTGAAGCCAGTTCCATGGTGAATTTTCCCACGTATTCAGTGCGCTCTGAGTCCAGTTCTGCTTTTCAATTTGGTGATGTGATTGATCAGCTTGAACAACTAAGTTACCCTCCCACCACAACAGAAGACTCGACCAGTAGTGAGTCTGGGTCATGGGATTCGGACAGCGGAGCCCCCCTTGATGGCAATTTCTTTTACAGTAATCCCTTTGCGCAGGTCGCCACCAATAATTTTGCATTCAGTTTCAAGAATGAAGTTAATGGCTGCGCACATGGAGAGCAGGAGGAAAGAGGCAGCCTGAATTAAATCAGTCCTTTATACTAGTGCACATTAGTGCATTGCGGGTCAGCAAATTTTTTTTTGTATATTAATGATTCGGTACCAGACACTAACTTCACTTTAATGACTGTTGTTTTGATTCATTTGTTTGACTGACCACAATAATGAAAAAAAAATGCATATGAATATCAAAAGGATAGTATTAAATAGAAGAATTCCCGAGTAGTTCACTCAACTCATAATGTACGTTTGAAAGTTTTGAGCACTTGGACCAGTTGTTTGCACAACATTTATAGAAGTGTTCTGTTCATGTAAGGTTTTGGCAACTGGTCCGGTGATCTCTCCAGTGCTGTAGTAACTGGAGCACTGACACTATGTATATACATTTGTACTCTGAACCAAACTAGTTCTTTATATTATTATATAATTTTTAAAGGTGCCAACCAACATTGTTGCATAGCTTTTTGTTAAAGTGCAAAATACATCCACTAAGCTGTGATTATGTCTCTGGGAAGTTCTGTATTGATGGAGCTCAGGGGGCACATAGAACCTCATGGACAGCAGTAGTGGGCTGTTGGATAGAGTTCTGTGGAATTAATTTTCTCAAACTACAATTATAATCTTAAAGAATGTATTTTCCTTACATAATAATGCAACTGGTAGGGAGTTAGCCAGTGTGAATAACGTTGGGACACTCTTATGTCAAATGCCAAGTGGGAGTTAATCACTTAACACCTGTAGGTGCGAATTCTAACATGTAATTTAATGGAAAACTGAACGTCCCAAGGAAGTTAAATATTTTGTATGAGATGCAAGCTCTGTGTTGGTGGCTCTTTACCATGACGCCACTATTAGCCCATCCGTGTAACATCAGGTTATAGATAAAAGTCAAAATGTTCTGCTTCTGTTTACCTGCATCAGTGAAGTAATGTTTACCTCCAATTCAATTCTGCACTCCATTATTTGTGTGGTTTCTTCTTCCTGGCCACTAGCTTAGATTAACATTTTGACATCCTTTTCAAACCAGAAATGAGTTGGAAGCCCCCAATTTTATCCAAATTTAAGACAGTTTACCAGAACACACTCTCACACATTTCCGACTTACCAGAAGTCTTATCCATGTTATTTTTCTCATGCCACTCTCTCCATTTATCCAATTTTACCCCTGACCACGCTGTCTTCCTTCCATCGCTAACCCCAACTTCTCTGAAATTCTCCATTCACAATCTGTAGTTCATCTTTAATACCTCTAAAAAAAAAATGTAGCGTATGAGCCTTCATATTTTAAGCTAGATGTCCTTCCTCACGTCCTCTGGTTTTCTAACTGTTTCACTTTTATACTTTCATCTTTTCTCCATTCCAACGGTGGTAGAGTATATTTGATCACCTATGCTCTATTCTCTCTGTCTCTCCGAGTTGATTTCTATCTACATTTTAAAATCATTTTTCAACTTTTTTGTCATTTTCTCAGTTTGGTACAGACTTTGTTCCTTTTTTCCTCACTTGTACTTATCCTGTCTGCAGATAATCTTGGAGTGCTAGCTACATTAAAGCTACTTGCAATTTCTGCAAAAAATGAAACAATGGGTCACCTTTGTCAGGAGATGCAATGCTTCTAAATGCCAGTTTCATTTAGGTTCTTAACATTACTCGTGAGATGAAAATCTATCTTTTTAGATTATTGCTGTAATATACAATTTACTAGTCTTGGTAACTGCTGTTTAGCATCATTACCCACTTTGGGTTTATGATTGTTATGTGTGCTGAGGTCAGTGAAAAAAAAAAATCCAATCAAATCAGATAATACCACATATAAATACAATAAAGCCAAATTTAAGAATAATAGATAGAGCAAAAGGAAGACACAGAGTGCAGAATATTGCAAAGAATGTAGAATATGTTTTTTAGTGTCAAGATCCAGCTCCTTAAGTGTCAGGAGCGAAAGTTGAAGATTTATGAATTAGCACCAACATTTGAACCTCATCTTAAGGTATTGACAAGGTTTGCAGTCCCAACCAATGGTTATTCAGTGTCACTTTGAAATGTAATGGAGGTAGAGCTGTTGGAATCATGGAACTACCACATTGTCATAAGAACCCTGGTTTACAGAGAAGGAAATCTACTGCACTTGCCCAGACTGGCCTACATACAACTCTGGAGCCAACAATATTATTGACCCAAATTTTGTGGGCAATTTGGGGATAGATAGTAAGTGCTGACTTTGCCAGCAATGTCCATATACCATGAGTGAATGAAAATACTCTTCAGAGTTGGATCATAATCTTTTTGGTAGTTAAAGACTAGGCAAAGAGGTACTTAAACAACTATGGAGATATTAGAAGACCATTCCGATTGATTCATGAACTCATCACTACACTGACATTGTTTTTAGGAAAGCAAGTAGAACTTACCTGACTTGCTGAATTATTCCTATCAGTTTGAATCTGTGGGTAAATTACTTGTCTACTTTCATAATTCTGACACCTGTACTGCTATCTCTTTGGATGTCACCATTCTGTATTACATTTGCTTCCACGAGGTCTATTGTTGGGTACCTCGCTATACCTCAAAACCTTGGATTGTGAAATCCATTTACTCACTTTCATCTTTGTCCTGTTGCCTTTTATTGCACCCTCTAAGCACTTTCAATATGTTAAATGGTGCTGTAAAGGATACCTGGAAACATGTTATCTCAAAGGATTTCTTGGTAAAAGCTCCATTTTAAGGCACTTTAATAACATTTATAAAGAATCTCAAAAGTGCCCATGTGATTGTTAATCGTTTATCAGTGGCATAAACCATAAAGCAATTAACACTAAACCAGGACAATAGACAATAGGTGCAAGAGTAGGCCATTCGGCCCTTCGAGCCAGCACCGCTATTCAATGTGATCATGGCTGATCATCTTCAATCATTACCCCGTTCCTGCCTTCTCCCCAAATCCCCTGACTTCGCTATCTTTAAGAGCCCTATCTAGCACTCTCTTGAAAGTATTCAGAGAACTGGCCTCCACCGCCCTCTGAGGCAGAGAATGCCACAGACTCGCAACTCTCTGTGAGAAAAAGTATTTCCTCGTCTCCGTTCTAAATGGCTTGCCCCTTATTCTTAAACTGTGGCCCTTGGTTCTGGACTGCCCCAACATTGGGAACATGTTTCCTGCCGCTAGCGTATCCAAACCCTTAATAATCTTAGGTTACACAAAAAAGCTGGAGAAACTCAGCGGGTGCAGCAGCATCTATGGAGCGAAGGAAATAGGCAACGTTTCGGGCCAAAACCCTTCTTCAGACTGGTTCTCCAGCATCTGCAGTTCCCTCTTAAACCCTTAATAATCTTATATGTTTCAATAAGATACTTGTGTTGGGTTTTCTTACTAAAGATCACTACAGTGCCCTTGGAAGCACCAACATAATGCTTAGAATGTTAAGGGGAGACCAACATATCTGCAGTTTTTTAGTGGTGAAATCCAGATCTGGCAGACATAATGTGTGTACTGCTGGTCACTGTGTTGATTAAGTAAATGTGTATCTGTAATTTGTGGGGTTCATTAAGCATTCTGATGGCGTGTTGAAGGTTAATGCTTCAATGTGTCGGACATAGTGAGGGGCCAGTGATGAAATTTGGAATTGGTGTAGGTTTTCCATTTGATTTGTCTTTGTTCTTCCAGCTTTGTGCATTTGTTTCAATTTTATCTGGATCGTGAAGTGAAGAGATTCTAATCTTAAGGGGCTGTCCCACTGCGGCGACCTAATTGGCGAGTTTAGAAGAGTTTGCCCTCGACTCATACTCGCAGCATGGTCGACACGAGGTCCTAGGAGGTCTTTGTAACTCTCCTTCATGCCCGAGAGTAGTCCCCGCGTACTCGAGGCCTCAGCTAGGTCGCAACGTATTTTTCAACATGCTGAAAAATGCCCGTGAGTAAAAAAAAGTTTGCCGTGGAAAAAAATCAATTTTTAAAAACAAAACTTGTAGGTTTAGTCGAAGTAGGTTGTAGTAGGTCGGCATGTTATTCGTAGGTAATCGAGGGTAGTCGAAGGTAGTCAAAGGTAGTCGTAGATAGTCTTCAACATAGTCGAAGGGAGGTCGGGAGGTCGAAGGAGGTCGTCTTCACTCTCCACTATTCAGTGTCCAATTTTCCCGAAGCTGGTCGAAGCTAGTCTTCAACGAGGTCGAAGGAGGTATTCTACATAGTCAAAGGAGGTCTTCAACGTGACACTTTTTCAAACTCTCCTAAACTCTTCTAAACTCGCCAATTAGGTCACCACAGTGGGACAGCCTCTTTATATAGTCAGCATCAGCCAGGCTGATGGAAAATGTGGGCGCAAGCAGGGCTACATTAGAAGAGTCTTGTTTAAAATGGACAACCAGATCCAATATTTTTAGCAATGGTGTGAGACTATTGTGCTTGCATCAGTTCTTTTGTTGACATTTCCCACATCATGGTGACAATGACACCATTGACACTGTAATGAGCACTGATGTGAATGTTGCTTGGTGATGGGAATTGATGAATCCAACACACTTTTCTCGTCCTTCTTCCTGCTCCCCATCTGTAATAACCAACTTTGTGATTTTAAAAAGAGACTAAATGTAAATGTGCAAATGCTAACAAGGAAATGCATATCATATACTAATTGGAATATTATGGCAATAATAATTTTCATGATTTTCTTTATAAAGTAGATTAAATCTAAATGGTATCTCATTCTCATTATTGTCATTAGGGTGGTTAAAATGGTAATACTTATAAAAATAAAATAACTATAATCTAATTATGACAAATTTGTTAGAGCTTGATTTTAACCTTACTCCCTTTATCTTGTTAGTATTTGATAGGCACCTGTCATTCAGGAACTAATTTCAATGGTGAACACTGATTTGGTAAATCCAAGTTGGCTAAAACATTACAGAAACCTGAAGTGGTTGATTGCAATTCTAAAAACTTATAGAATGGAAAGAAAGTCACTTTACAGAAGCAGTAACTGAATGGCAGTATCTAGCACAAAATTGAGGAGGATACAAAGTTGTGAAATGTCTTTAGCAGAATTAAAACTTAAAAATGTGTTCAATTCTGATAACAATGTTAAATTCAAGTCCTGCGCTCAACAGGCCCTTGTTCCTTCCATATACAGTGCCCTCCGTAATGTTTGGGACAAAGACCCATCATTTATTTATTTGCCTCTGTACTCCACAATTTGAGATTTGTAATAGAAAAAAAAATCACATATGGTTAAAGTGCACATTGTCAGATTTTAATAAAGACCAGTTTTATACATTTTGGTTTCACCATGTAGAAATTACAGCAGTGTTTATACATAGTCCCCCCAATTCAGGGCATCATAATGTTTGGGGCACAGCAATGTCGTGTAAATGAAAGTAGTCATGAAAGTTGCATATTCTTTGCATGCAATGACTGCTTGAAGTCTGCTATTCATGGACATCACCAGTTGCTGGGCGTCTTCTCTGGTGATGCTCTGCCAGGCCTGTATTGCAGCAATCTTTTGCTTATGCTTGTTTTGGGGGCTAGTCCCCTTCAGTTTTCTCTTTGGCATGTAAAAGGCATGCTCAATTGGGCTCAGATTGGGTAATTGACTTGGCCACTCATGAATTTACAATTTTTTAGCTCTGAAAAACTCCTTTGTTCCTTTAGCAGTATGTTTGGGATCATTGTCTTGCTGTAGAATGAACTGCCGGTCAATGAGTTTTGAGGCATTTGTTTGAACGAGCAGATAGGATACCATCAACAGTTGTATCATCAATGAAGATAAGTACTTTCAGCAGCCCAGGCCATAACACCCCCGCCACCGTGTTTCACAGATGAGGTGGTATGATTTGGATCTTGGGCAGTTCCTTCTCTCCTTAATAATGTTCCAAACAGTTGATTTTGGTAAGGCGGCGTTTTGGCTGATATCTCTAACATTTTTATTCTTGTTTCTCAGTCTCATATTGGCTTCTTTGACTTTCATTGTGCTCGTGTTGATAAACAGCAAAAAAAGTTTTCAAAGGTGATGGAAAGACTGGAGGAAAGACTAGGTGCTGAGAGTTCTCTTATACCTACATTAAGGAGGCATTTAAACACACCTAAGCAATTACAAACACCTGTGAAGCCATGTGTCCCAAACATTATGGTGCCTTGAAATAGGGCGACTATGTAGAAACACAGCTATAATTTCGACAAGGTGGAAGCAAAATGTATAAAAATACCCTTTAATAAAATGAACAGGATTAAACCACATGAAGAAAGGTTTCGGCCGAAATGTTGCCTTTTTCCTTCGCTCCATAGATGCTGCTGCACCCGCTGAGTTTTTCCAGCTTTTTTGTGTACCTTAAACCACATGTGATTTTTTTCTATTATAAATTTCAAATTGTGGAGTACAGAGGCAAATAAATAAATGATGGGTCTTTGTCCCAAACATTATGAAGGGCATTGTACAGTATGCTGTCTGATCTGTAAATCTTGAAGTTTTCTATCGAGTGTTAATTGTGATCAATGGGCTGGAGTTATTAAGTGAATTTGGTCTCAAATTAAGTCTTTACTGAGGATTACATTTTGTATTTTTTTAAATCCTGTTCATTTTAATTAATAACTAACATGAGAATTTTATTAATTTTTGAATAGAGTGGGGAATGCTGAATGTGCTAATTTTTCCTCGTCATTGGGGAAAGATGGAGTATAGTTGGGAAGGAATAGGGATGCAATGTGATTTCCATAATTATTTCAGAAAGAGTGAGGGGGAAGTGCATGCAATAGGGAGAAGAGAAAGCATGAATTAACCTCGCAGCTTGCAGCGTGGAGGGAGCTATTTGGCCCATTGAATTAATGTCTGCTAATCTCGTGCCCTACCTTCTACAGTGCCCTGCTAATTTGTTCTTTCAAGTACTTGTTGAATGCCGTGATAGAATCCTGTTCTCCCCTTACATTGAATTCCATGCTATGCCTCATTTTTAAAAAGTAGATTTCCTTGTGTCACTTCTACCTTTTGCTAAGTATATTCATTCAGTGACTGCTGGTTCTTGACCAAACAATCAGTGGGAACTGTTGCTCTCTAGTTACTCTGTCTAGATCCTTTATGATTTTGAGTATCTTCATTGGATTCTCTCTCAATTCCTCAGTTCCAAGGACCAAACCCGGTCTCCAGTATATCCATACAACTAAAGTCCCTCATCCACTGAATCATTTTGGTAAATCTCTTCTGCACTCTCTCGAAGACCTTTTTAATGTTTCCAGAAATATGGACTAGATTCAATACTACACCTGTGATTATAATGTTTTGCCATGGCTTCCTTGGTCTTCTACTTCTGCATGCCTCTGTTTATAAAGCTTAGGATCCCATCAGCTCTTTAGACCAATCTCTCAATGATTGCTGTTCATTATTGGATATATTTATTAAACTTGACCAGCAGAAGAAACTGAATGGGACGATTGTGTATTCCATGCAGTCAGAGGATTTGGGAGTTTGGTCATTGTGTTAGAGACCTGAATTGGAAGCAACATAGCTATGGAAGCAACAAATGCATTTCGTTGTCTCTGTACTGTACACTGACAATGACAATTAAAATTGAATCTGAATCTGAATCTATGGTAAACAATCACATGCTTTTGGTCCAGTTTGGCGTCATTAAGCAATAAATAGAGATGAAGCGAGAAGATTGCTCTCAATTTGCTCTGGAATTGGTTAATGCCATCAATAATGGGAAATAGTTCACCACCTCCACCTGTGTTTGTCAGTTGCCAATGACTGTTCTGTGCCTAAATGATGAAGACCATTGCTACAGGGGGACTCCAAACTGCATCGGTTTGTTCTGAATCTGACATCTGGTGCTCCTTTCTTAGTTTTCTTGCATTCGATTAAGGGTCACTGATTTTAAATGAATTGCAGCAGGTTTGCAAATTTTTTTTTTGCAAAGATTTTTTATCTATTGAAAAATAATCTGTTTTGTGAGTACATCATGGATGCATTGTTTTTTTTTGGTAATTTGTGTAATTTTATATATATATATCAAAAAAATAAAGAAGATAAATGAGTTTACCGCTCTACTGTTTTTTTTTCTGTACCATTCACATTATACCTTTCTGGTTCATTACCCTAATTTCTGCTTAATTTTTATGGAACTTATTGCACCACAAAGAGAGAATGCTACACTAACAGGAACACAAGTGCCCTATTTTTAAAGTTTCTGTAGAGTTGTTACTATTTTCCGTATAATCACGTTCTTGAGGTACAGGTCCTCCGCTGATTTTCCAGCAACTGGTGGTCCGCCACATCCTTTGAACCGGACAAAATTATGAGAACACACTTGAAATGCCCCCCGAAAATGTGACGCTTAGGCGATCTCTACCTCATCGGGACTTCCGTGCCGATCGGTGGATCAAATTTGCTCTCTCTGGCCAGGTCTCTGGAATGCCGGCCAGGCCGTAGCCAGCAAATCCGTTTGCAGGGCTGGCTTACAAGGCCGACTTTCTGACTTCCAAGGCTGACCGTTCCAGTACCATTGGACTCCTCTCGGAGGCCGTGGCATTTGTTGGTCCAGAAAATGGATAATCTAGAAAGGCTCTGGAACCAAGATTGGTGGTGGACCTGTACTAAATGTTTTAAATAAACAGTAGATATATTCTCAGAGTTGGAGTGATACTAAAGGGGTAGCATCGTTCCAGATGTACATAGTTAATTTATGATCTACTTTGTGCGTGTGTGTGTATATGTGTGCGTCTATTTTCAGAAGCCATTTGGCAGTTTGCTTTGGAATTGTTTTTGATGGGACCCTGAAGCTGCTGCCTTGTTACAAACGCAGTACTGTTATTTTTAATCCAAATCTCTTGTTTTCTGCATTTATCCTGGCCTTGGAGTCCTTAGTAAAGTTATAATCCAGTATTTTTGCACAATGGTTAGTAGCTTTTTGTGTTTAAAAAATCAGTGTGCCTAATGAATTAAACAACCCATTAAACTATATTGTTTCAACTTGATTAGCGATGGAGGACACTCATGAGGATTTGAACTGTCCTGTTCTCAAATTGCTGTCCTGTTCTCTACCATCAGTGGTGTGAAGAAGATACTGGCACAAAATTCTGAGGGACAGGATTGATGATAACTTGGAAAGGCAAAGATTGATAGCTTTGTCAAGAACTATCTTGTCTGAAAAATTTGATTGAATTATTTGAAGTTGTAAGAACATATCTTGAGTGCAGGGTAGTACATGTGATTTACGTGGACTTCAGTAAATCCTTTGGGAAGGTCCCACATGGTAGAGTGGTTCAAAAGGTTAGGGCCGATGGGATCAAGGACAGGTTGGTAAATTGGATCCAAAATTGGGTTGGAGGCAGGAAATAAAGTGATGGCAGAGGATTGATATTGCAATTGAATGCGTTACTAGTAGTGTCATTCAAGGATCGATGCTGAATCCCTTGCTGTTCGTAGTAAATGTGAATGACTTGGATGTGAATGTAAGAGGCAAGATCGTGAATTTCACAGATGACATGAAGATTTGCAGAGTTGTTGACCGTGCAAGGTAGTATCAGGTTACAGGGTGATATTGATGTGTTGGTGAAATGAGCTGAAAAATGGCAAGTTGCAGTTTATTACAGACAAATATAAGATGATGCATTTTGGAAGCAAAAATGAAATTGGGACAGTTGTAAATGATGGGGTCTTGGGAGTATTGAAGAACAGAGAGACAGAGTACGCATCCATAGACCCTTGAAGGTGGCAACTCAGATAGACAATGTGACAATCAAGGTATATAGGTTGAATACAAGCACAGGGAGGTTATGCTCCAAATGTATTAAAACTTGATCAGAACTCAGCTGGAGTGCTACATGCAGTTCTAATCGCCTAGGTACAGGAAAGATGTGATAACACTGGAGAGGGTGCAGAGGAGCTTTTTCCACATTCTTCCAGATGTTGCTCGCAATGGAGCAGTTGAATTATGAGGAAAGACTGGAGAGGCTAGGCTTTTTTCTCCCTAGAGTGGAAGTAATTAAGCCAGGGGCATAAATGAGGTATATAAAATTATGAAGGATAGATAGGATAGACTGCAGGAATGTTTCCATATCGGAGGTAAATCGAAATAAAGGTCATAGTCTAAGGTAAAGGGGAGGAGTTTCAGAGGTGATATGAGAGGGACTTTCTTCACCCAAAGAGTGAAGTACCTGAAATGCACTACCGGATAAAGGAGTCAAAACTGAGTTAATGACAGCAGTTATGAACACTTGAATCACTTGGGCATAGGACCATGGACAAAGTACTAGGCAATACAGAAGGATGACCATTAGTTGGCGTGGGTTGAAGGATCTGTTAACTTGCTGTGTGATTGCATAAAGTGTTTAGGAGCAAATGGTCTAATTTAGGACAGGATTCAACAGTAGCACAAATCCAGTAGCTTAAGTTGTGTGTAGTTATTTTCTAGTGGGCTTTGCTATTACTTCACCCTGTTTTTCCTCTTAAAAGCTGTATGTTTAGAGGGAAAGTAAAAAAATATCCTGGCTGTAAGGAATTGGAAAACTATTTTGCACTTTTTGAAGAGATGCCCATCTATTATTTGGTATCCTTACTGCGATTACTGTGAATCTGAGGTGTCCTTTGAAGAATGGTCTGAAGACGGGTCCTGAACTGAAACGTTTATGCATTTCCCTCCACGGATGCTCCTGATTCGCTGAGTTCCTCCAGCGCTTTTTTTTTTGCTCATGATTCAAGCATCTGCAGTCTCTTGTCTTCTTTGAAGAATGGAGTTCCACTGTTCATTCGTAAACATTCCTTCCTGAAACAGTGTACCATCTTTGTACTCTCTGTCAAAACCTTTTTACGTGCATGTTTGCTGAAATAAACAGAAGAGTAGACCAACGAGAGGTTGAGGGGCATAAAAGGCACTATTTAAGTTCAAATATTTGCGCAATATTGAGCAGGACTCCTGATCCTAGAACTGTAAACAAATCAATTGGATGTGAGCAATGTTTAAGTTATTTGCATCTTAAAGATCTAAGCAGGTGATTGTAGGAAGGGCACAGTACAATCTGTTCCATCAAATCTGAATCGGAGGTCTTCAGTACGATTAATGGTCAGTCTTATTGTGGTATGTTCCATTGGCAGCATTGAGATGGTAATGTCCATGAATTCTTTAGTACTTAAAAACAAGTGTTTATTTGCAGCCTCATCACCAGCAATTTTTTAAAATAAATTATAGCAATATGATCAATAGTCTGGAAGCTGCATATTAATGATGTATGATAGTTGGAGCTGCAGCCTACCAATGAAAGGTAGCCATTTAATTTTGGCCAGGTTTGGATTGGATGCATAATTTTTTATGTTGTGAGAATTATACTGTAAGAACATGTATCGCTTTTTTATAGGTTACTAAGATATAAAGTACCTATATAAAAAGATGTAATACTTGTGTAGTCATTTCACCTCTTGTACCTGCTTAAAATGTTTTGCAGTGGAAATTGTTTGAGAATTAAGCAGATTCGAGATTGTGTTCCAAATGCGGATCTGTACAGCTGGAGGCAAAATGGGGAGCTACAGATGGAACATGTAGTTTGAGCCATTGCTACTGTGTGATGTTTTGAAGTTGGCTTGTGTTTACTGTATTAGGCCAATTTCGATGTCGTCTTCAGCTGTCACAATAAAGTTCAAAGCCTAACTTTTTTTCTCGTGAAGACGGAGAGAACAGGAGATCCACAGAAACTGCTAACTGGATGTACATTCTTGTGATTCTCCTCTGAAAATTTGCATATTTTCTCTTCTGTTCTTGGATTTACAAAATTTATACATGAATCCCAAAATAAAGTTTATATTGTATTGACCTGGTGTACAATTCAGATTTTCTACAATGATCTACAGAATATCCGCAGGATTTTCCTGGGAGTATTAGTGAGACCTCCAAGGGGCTCATCTTGGCTGAAAGAAATAGTTCAACAGATGTTTAGATCTTCTCCACCAACCATCAAACTGCACCAACATTTTTTTGTATGGAAGAATAAGAGTGGCGCAGGAAATGTTCTCCCAAGTTTCTCTTTAGTTCAAGATGACACTTCATTACAATCTAGACAATCGCCATTTACCTTGCCAGCCGTGGCTAGATCTCGTAAATCATAAAGTTTCAACTTCTTTTACTCCTGGTTTTCAGGTTTTATCTTGCCTTATATCCTTTTGACCTTCCACTTTAAGAAAAGTTGTTCCATTTCTTAGTCCCAGCATTTATTTTTTAGTCTGTAACTGTTGTGAATTTTGGCTGCTAAATAAACTACTGATATGGATGTGATCTACTGAAGGTAGCAACTTCCGCTTAAGATATAGGAGCTTTGACATTGAGGCTGTGTGGTGAGGAAGTGCTTATTTATACCACTAACCCGTGCATGTTACCCATCTGCATCTCAATCATATCAGAAACAAAGTGCTTTTTTTGTTGTTGTTTCTTTAACACTGCCACACTAACAGAATTGGAGTCATACTCATACAGTTGTATGACCCAACTGTGCAGGAAAGAACTGCAGATGCTGGTTTAAATTGAAGGTAGACACAAAATGCTGGAGTAACTCAGCGGGGACAGGCAGCATCTCTGGTCTGAAGATGGGTCTCGACACGAAATGTCACACATTCCTTCTTTCCAGAGATGCTGCCTGTCCTGCTGAGTTACTCCAGCATTTTGTGTCTACCTTTGACCCAACTTATCTATTCCAATGAAGATCCCATGTACAAAAGTGACTTTTGCCTGTGCTTGACCCATACACCTCTTGTTTTCCTACCAACTAAAGAACTTTTATTTGCTAGCATTTCAGATTTTCTTCACAAACAGTTTAGTTTGGTTTAGGGATACAGGTTTTTTGGCCCTCTGAGTCCACACGGACCAGCATTCACAATTTAATTTATTTGGAAACTAGCATGTTATTTTCATGTTTTTGTTGCTGGGAAAACATGCTCGAAAGGATTACTTCTGTGATTTGGTTTAAAATTTCAGCTCTTTCTATTTACTTACATTTTGGCACACCATTGTCTGATCATGGCAAAGTTCAGTGAATCCAGGGCCTAGTTTACAATTTTGGTAATGTTGTTTGCCTGACACTTTAACAGAGAACGATGGGATGTTGTACCATCTGAAGTGCTGGTTTACAAAAAGCATGCTTAACTGAAGCAGTGCCTCTCTCGTTGGGTCGATACAGAAGATCATATGAAACCATTGGACGAAAGGGAATTTTCCAGAATTCCAGGCCAATGCTGATAATTAAATTTAAAAAAAAAACTAAGATTGTCGTTTATTTCATGGTGGGATGTTGCTGTGTACAATGCATTTTTCTGCGTTGTAACAGGCCCCCTCCACTTCAAACGTGCCTTGGCTGCGCAACTCTTGAGACATGAAAACAATGTATAAATGAGTTACAACTGTCGCAAGCTGCAGCTGTTCACAAGTTTTGAATGTTCTTGCCCACTTTGCTCTCACTGGGAAATCGGCAGCTGGGCCAAGAGTAGAGAATTTTGTTTTTGAGAACGTGTGGTAATCTTTGGTTATCAAATCCTGGATTGCAGCACAAGATCCAGTTTATTGCTCTTTATTGTATTCCAAAAACCTCTCAAACATTCTGTATCATATTTCACAGCTTGGAGCTGCAAATGAGACCCTGTTCTTTCATTAAAATAATGCTTTTATGCAGTGTTGCTTGTTGTCTTTCTAAACTATTTCACTGGGGCTGATCAATTGTACTTTGTAGCAAAGCAAACGAGGACTAGGACCGTTGCTATGTAACTGCGTTTGCCTTTGTCAATGTGAAAATGGCAATATTATATAGGGAATAGAACCATATGTGTAAAAAGTTTGTTATTGTGCAACAGCAAGGTTTTTGTTTTCCTGAATGAGCCAGGAGGGGAAGGATACTATAAAATGTAACAAAATGCTAATGATCAATTTTTGTTTTGCTGGAAAATTTCTGAGAGAAGAGGTACAGTGGAATGGTATGCTTTAAATAATGACGCATAAGGCTTGTTTAGGCACTTAGTCCACATTTCTTTCCAATGTTATTTATATCCTTTCCAATACATACATCCTTACAGGGAAACTTTTTATTTGGTTTTGTTGCAGTTATTGAGAGATACAGCACAAGAATAAGTTCTGAGAGTCTATGGTGACTATCAGGCACCTAAATTTTAGGCCTAATCCCCGCTCTTTCATCAATTCAACCACTCATCAACATACTGGTAGTTAAACACAATTTGGTAGTTAAAAAAAGTACAGACCAGTATGTTTTTGGGATACGGGAATAAGCCAAACCATTGGAGCAAACCTTCGTGGTCAAGGAAAACATGCAAACTCCACACAGGCAGCAGAGGATGTCAGGATTGAACCTGACTTACTCGAGCAGCAGCTCTATAAGTAATGCACTGCCACCATCAATGTGGATCAATGTGGCGAGAGGACAGAAAACATTACTGCACATTGTTTATCAACAGACTAGGGAAAGAACTTATACATTCCCCCTGAATCCTTGGGAAAATATACTTAGAATTGTGTTTTTGAAATGAGCACACATTTGATCAGTATTTATTTACTAAAGATGCACTTTAAATCAGTAACTTTTCTAAGTTTAGAAAAAAAATGAATAGTAACTGAAAACTTTTTTTTAACTTTTTCAGGATGATTTTTTTTCTCTCAGTACTTCTGTCGAACAGTAGGGCACTAAGCAAAACAAAGCAGACACTGAAACTAAAATCTGAGACACCTGGAAGTATTTGGCAGCTCTCTCAGTCTTTATAAGTACTGTGTGAGTGTGCATTGTTCATGGACCAGAACAAGTGAGGTAGTGATTCGCTTGCACTCCTAACCTGGTGTACTGCATACGGGGCTCAAAATGTGATCATGTCTACACTGGTGAACCAAATGGGGAAACTTTGTAGAAGTCTGGTGTTCGGTCGGCAGAGGCAGCCCTGAGCTCCCTTTTTCATTTCCTTCCGTCCTCCATCTCTGACCGATCTGTCTGCGGCGTCGTGCACTGCCAAATCAAGGCTCAACTTTAGCTTGTGAATCAAAAATGCAGATGCTGTAAATCAGAAATAAACACAAAATGTTGGAAGACTCAGTGGATCAGACAGAGAAGGTCAATGTTTCAGCTCCAAGCCGTTTATCAGGACCTGTTTTGGACAAAGGGTCCCAGACTGGAAACATTAATTGTTGCTCTTCCCACAGATGCTGCCTGACCTACAGTGTTTCAGCATTTTCTGATTGTATTTATAAGTATAAGGGACTGCACCTCATCTTTCATATGGACACTAAATCCTCTTTACTCTATTAAATTCCCATGTGATTCACTTTGGCAGTTTGTTTCAAAACTGACCAAATCTGCTGTAGGTCATCCATCTGTGATAATGGTTTTTTTTTTCTTACTCCATTAGCACTATCTGATTTGTATTTCCTGTGCGCATTGTGGCATTTATATGTGGGAAGGAACTGCAGATGCTGGTTTAAACCGAAGATAGACGCAAAATGCTGCAGTAACTGGGGGACGGGCAGCATCTCTGGAGAGGAGGAATGGGTGATGTTTTGGTGCAAGACCCTGCTTCAGACTACCTTTGCATGGGTTCTCTAACTTGTCATCAACTGTATGTCTCTGTCTACAGCTTAAATCCAGGTGAGGCCAGAGATGCTTCTTTTCTTGAAGACACAAGAAACTGCAGATGTAGTAATATTGTCAAAACACTACAGTATGTACTCGATGATCTCGGTGGGGAGGGGTACCTTTTATGAGGATTTTTCATTGCAGCACTTCGGGAGGCAGTGGCCAGGCGATGTTTTGGGTCAGGCCCCGACTGAAGACTGAAGCTTGCCGGGGCAGCGTTAAATATAAATGGAGTCAATGGAAGAAGGGAGGTTGGGTTGCATGATAGTCTTGGCTATGTCCACAACTCTGCAATTTCTGATGAAGGTTCTCGACCTGAAACATCACCTATTTTCTCCAGAGATGCTGCCGCTGAGTTACTCCAGCATTTTGTGTTTATCTTCGGTGTAAACCAGCATCTGCAGTTCATTCTTCCATGTTCTCAGTACAATTTCTTGTGGTCTTGGATGAAGCTTTTCTAAAACCATGCATCATGATAAAATGCTTTCTGTGGCACATCCGTAGAAGAAGGTGAGGGCTGTTGGAGACATGACAAAACCCTTCTCTGGAATTAAAGGTGTTGGTGGAAACTTAAAGCTCATTAGCTGAGAGTGGTCTCACGTAGATGCTCTTGGGATTCAGTGTTTGTGCAATTGCACGGCTCTGCCATAACTTGACCACCTCCATGCCAAGATGGGGCAAGTGTGAGAGAATGTCAATACATGGCCCAATGTGCTTATTCCATGCTAACAAAAACAGTGAAAGAAATAGATCAAGGAAGGCATTACATTTTGGATGAATATTTACCTTCAACACCTTCTTAAAATTCTCATGGCCTGGGATTTTCAGTAGTGTTAAATAATCTCAGTTTATTTTACATGTACTCTGTGCCCACAGTCCCTAGCATTTAGAATTTAAAAGATTCTTAATCCCTTGAATAAAAAAATAGCCTAAAACCATTCATTCTAAGACTGATTACTTCCTCACCAATCCCCAACCACCACGCACTCTCCAAATGCAGTCTTGATCCCCAACTAGACAAAACATTCACCATTTGTTGTGAACAAATTCTTCTCACGATGCACATTTGGCTCCTAATAATCCACCATAATTTGAGCAGATGAGTACAGCATGAAAATAATATGTGAACCTTACAGAATTGGCAATACAATAAACTCTGCACAATGAAAGAAAGAGTTGTGGACAAAAACCAGTGGAAACCCACAGATGTGTGTTGCGGCGGTCAGGAGATGGTTTGCAGAGAGAATGCTTTCTCCACGTGTATTTCTATAGGAGATAAATCAAGTATCATGATATACAGGAAGCGAGCAGGCAAGATAATCTCTGACCCCTCTCACCCTGGCCACAAACTCTTTGAATCACTTCCCTCTGGAAGGCAACTACGGACTGTGAAAGCTGCCCCAGCCAGACATAAAAACAGATTTTATCCACGAGTAGTTGCTCTACTCAACAGCCAAAAATCTGTAGCCTCGCTTTGATCTGGTATTTTGTTGTTTCACATGCTTGATCAATGGTGTTTTATCATTAATGTTTTATTATTATTAATGTTTAGTGTTTTCTGAGTCATTCGTAATTGTCACTGTATGTCATGTTGTTACTTGTGGGTGGAGCACCAAAGCAAATTCCTTGTCTGTGAATACTTGGCCAATAAACTTACAGTGCCCTCCATAATGCTTGGGGCAAAGACCCATCATTTATTTATTTGCCTCTGTACTCCACAATTGTAATAGAAAAAAAATCACATGAGGTTAAAGTGCACATTGTTAGATTTTATTAAAAGCTATTTTTATACCATTTGGTTTCACCATGTAGGAATTACAGCTGTGTTCATACAAAGTCCCCCCATTTCAGGGCACCATAATGTTTGGGACACATGGCTTCACAGGCGTTTGTAATTGCGCAGGTGTGTTTAATTGCCTCCTTAATGCAGGTATAAGAGAGCTCTCAGTACCTAGTCTTTCCTCCAGTCTTTCCATCACCTTTGCAAACTTTTATAGCTGTTTATCAACATGAGGACCAAAATTGTGCCAATGAAAGTCAAAGAAGCCAATATGAGACTGAGAAACAAGAATAAAAATGTTAGAGATAGCCAAACCTTAAGCTTACCAAAATCAACTGCTTGGAACATTATTGTGAAGAAAGAGAGTGCTGGTGAGTTCATTCTACAGCAAGACAATGATCCCAAACATACTGCTAAAGCAATATATTAGATTTTCAAAGCTAAAAATTGGTAAATTCTTGAGCGGTGAAGTCAATCACCCAATCTGAACCCAATGAGCATGGCTTTTATATGCTGAAGAGAAAACTGAAGGGGACTAGCCCCCAAAACAAGCAGAAGCTAAAAATGGCTGCAATACAGGCCTGGCAGAGCACCACCAGAGAAGACACCCAGCAACTGGTGATGTCCATGAATTGCAGACTTCAAGCAGTCATTGCATGCAAAGGATATACAACAAAATACCAAACATGACTACTTTCATTTACACAACATTGCTGTGTCCCAAACATGGTGCCCTGAAATGGGGGGACTATGTATAAACACTGCTGTAATTTCTACATGGTGAAACCAAAATGTATAAAAATGGCCTTTATTAAAATCTGACAATGTGCACTTTAACCACATGTGATTTTTTTTTCCTATTACAAATCTCAAATTGTGGAATACAGAGGCAAATAAATAAATGATGGGTCTTTGTCTCAAACATTATGGAGGGCACTGTAACATCCCAAAAATGTGTTTCCAAATGTAAAAGTCAGTCCATTGACTTGGAGCTGTGTATACAAGTTTTCTTCTAATCAGCATGCCTCATTTCTTAAATGGCAACAAAGCACAATTCATTAGTATCAGTACTGTGAATATCTATATTGGTTCACAATTGAACTTCAGTAAAAGTAGACAGTGAACACCACCAGTCAAAGAAATGAGATGTGCTACAATGGAATCAGTAACAGAAAGGTTTATGTAATATAAAATTCAAACATAAATGACTCATTTTTGCCCTAATCAATTACTCAGTGTTGCTCTACTCAATTTATTACGGATCCGAACCTCAGTTTGGGAGAAATTGGCAGGAATTTGAAGTAATTAGTCGGCCTGTGGTGGCTTTGTTTTCAATCGATGCATTGGTGCGATGCATCTGCTTGCCCCCAAAGCATTGCCCACAAGCACATCAGAACACAGAACTCTGCAAGATAGTAGAGTGCTCAAGTCAAGACCTTTTCTGGATTTTTTTTTAATTGACCTTGAGGATAAGTGTTTGAGAAACACTAATTTGGTAATTTGGGAGGAAATTAAGGGGAGTTGGTTTTAGGAAGTCTTCGTATGAGATAATGGCAGTACAGGGGAAAGAGTGATGTCTTAAGTGTGACAGTAATTCTACAATGGGTTTGAGGGCTTGGGCAAGTCAGCAGGTATTTTGGAGTATGAGCTGGGTGGTGGTTATTAGCTTGTAAATCGGAGAGTTTAGCATTGAACAATCTGGTCATGCCTGATCAGTGGGAAGGCGGGGTCTATGAGCACAGCAGGAAATCTGGCGACATGAGGGTAGTGATTATTGCAACTGGAGCATGAAGGAACAAGTGAGAGCATGATTAGCTCAGAGATCAAAAGAAGCGTCTCATGCCAAAACGTCACCCAATCCTTCTCTCCAGAGATGCTGCCTGACCTGCTGAGTTACTCCAGCATGTTGTGTCTACTTTCAATAGAAGTGGTACTAATGAGCAGTAGAATTCTAGAACTTGGCAAGCAATTTGGTCGTAAAGCAATGAATCTGATGTGCTACACAGAAGGTGGAATTGGATTGACTGCAAGATGTTTAAGATGTTGAGAAAAGACCCCACACAATTCAAACCCTACACCATATTTGGTAGCACTGGAATCATGTGAGGATATAATATCTATCTATCTATATTACTAAAAGTCTGTTCTTGACCAGTTTTGGCTTTCTGTGCTGCGATTTCCGAAAGTACGCCGCCTTCTACGGCCGTCATTTCTGGCCACCTCGCTCAGAGCCCCCCTCCGCCGCATGTGTGCCGAGGATTTTTCCCGTCGATGAAAATTGACAGAGATATTAATGTTTTTACAAAATTCCCCATTCTCTCTGCTGCCCCTGCTGGAGGGAGGGGGAGGGACTATAAAACCAGGAAGTGGTGTGCCTCAATCAGTCTCTGCAAGTGGTGTGCCTCAATCAGAGCTCTGAATGACACTGACAAATGTCTACAGCACTGTGAGTACCCTTAATTTGGTTTGAAAATGAAAATATGGTTAGAGGTAAAAAAGCACTGCATACAAATGGTTGTTTGGGTTTGGGTTGAAGTAAAAAGGCATTCTCTCCCCCCCCCCCCCCTCCCCTCCTCTCTTCTTCCTCCCTCTCTCCCCTCTCTCTCCTCTCTTTTCCTCTCCCTCTCTCTATCGCCCCCCTTGTCCACCGTCTCTCCTCTATACCCCTGTCTCACACACTATCTCTCCCATCCTCTCTCTCTCCTCTCACCTCCCCTCTCCCTCTTTCCCCTTCTTTCCAGCTCTCTCCCTTTCTTCCCCCACTCCCTCTCACTCCCCCTCTCTCTCTCCCCCTCTCTCTCCTCTTCTCTCCCCCTCTCTCTCCCCCTCCCGCTCTCTCCTCTGTCTCTCCCTCCCTCTATCTCTCTCTCCCCCCCCCTTCTCTCTCTCCCCCCCTCCTCCCCTCCATTAGCGTGAGTGTGGGGGAGGGGGGGGGGTAGTTAGTGTGTGACGCTGCATGCCACCTCCCCCCCCCACAACCGCACGTTGGGAGAACAGACCCAACGGGTCTGCACTTGGTCTAGTAACATTATAAAATTCTTGCTCAGTTCATCCAATAGAAAATTGTTACATTGACATTTACTATCAGACATTCCCATGCCAGAATTATTTTTCTGTTTTTGGCCTGTCATGCCAAAGGATTGCAATATATCAGGAGTTGTAATGTTAACATTGTGATTTGCCTTTCGCAGTCCCTGTTGCATTACTGTGTGGCCTTGCATGTTCTCCCCAGGAATCACTGATTATGCATTCCAAAAATGTATTTGATTCAGATAAACTATTGTATCAAATAAATTCAGAGCTACATATTTCATAATAACAAATTTACCAATTAATTAATTTTGTTGCTTCAACAACATTTTAGTTATCACATTAAGGACTTGGCATTACCTTGAACGTTGAACTTGATTTGTGGAAAGTAGTGATACTTTCAGATGAAGAACTAATCAAGGAAATCAGTGTAACACTCGGCAGTGAAAGCAGAGTTGTGGAAAGAGAAACAGAGTTAATATTTCTGGTCAAAAACCTTTGTCAGAACTGATAAGTGCAAAAAACAAACTGCTGGAGGAACTCAGGATAGTGGGTGGGGGGAGTTTTGGCAGTATCTGTGGAGGGAAATGGACAGACAATATTTTGGATCGGAACCCTTCTCCAAGATAAAGAATATGCGGAAAGGCTCTTTCGTATTTGATTTTGTTACCGGTTTTGCAAGTTTCAAACACTCCATTTAAGTTTGCACCGAGCTATTTAAAAAAATGCTATAGTCATGAAAAGAGATATATTTATAGAATGTTTAAGAAGGAACTGCAGATGCTGGAAAAATCAAAGGTAGATAAAAATGCTGGAGAAGTCTGAAGAAGGGTCTCGATCTGAAACGTCACCTTTTCCTTCGCTCCATAGAAGCTGCCATAGATGCTCCATAGATGCTGCCTCACCAGCTGAGTTTCTCCAGCATTTTTATTTATAGAATGTATATCTTCTAATTTTGTGAATTTTGCAAGATCAAATTTGAAGCAAGCGTAGCCTTTGGTTCTCTGCCCTTAGTTGTCTGAGAGAAAACTGAAGAAGGCCAATACAGATGCATACAAAAGCAAAGGATTATATCAAGAGAGGAAGCAATGTTTTACTCTTGAGATTTTGTATGCATAGCAGGTAGTTCATACGGAATAGTAGAATTAGGTCATTTGGCCCATTGTCTACTCCACCATTCAATCATGGCTAATCTATTCCAAGAATTCCACAGATTCACCTCCCTCTGACTAAATAAATTTCTCCTTATCTCCTTCCTAAATAAACATCCTTTAATTCTGAGGCTATGACCTCTAGTTCTAGATTAGAACTGCAGATGCTGGAAAATCGAAGGTAGACAAAAATGCTGGAGAAACTCAATGGGTGAGGCAGCATCTATGGAGTGAAGGAAATAGACGATGTTTCGGGTCGAAACCCTTCTTCAGACTGAAGAAGGGCCTCAACCCGAAACGTTGCCTATTTCCTTCGCTCCATAGATGCTGCCTCACCCGCTGAGTTTCTCCAGCATTTTTGTCTACCCAGGCAAAGCTTTAAGATGAGAGGGGCCAATTTAAAGGAGATGTACTGGGCAAGTCTTTTCACTGAGGGTGGTAGGTGCCTGGAATATGCCGCCAGGCATTATGGTGAAGCAGATATGATAGTGACATTTAAGAGGCTTTTGGATAGGCACAATGATAAGCAGGAAATGGAGGGATATGCATCACATGCACGCAGAGGATATTAGTTTAACCTGGCATGTTTGGCACAAACATTGGAGGAAAGTGAATACGCATGTAGATCAAGTATTCTGAAAACTGAAGGAAGCACATTAGGGTGAGAGAGATGAGAGACAGGGGCAGCTCAGCGACACAGCTAATAGAACTGCGATCTCACAGTGCCAAAGTCCTGGGTTTCAATCCAATTTCCAATGCTGTCTGTGTGGAGTTTACATATTCTCCATGTGACAGTCAATTTCCTCCCATGTACCAAAAACATGCAGGTCATGCAGAAAATAGAGGAAGAGTTGAATAGAATGTGGAACTAATAACAAAAATGGGAATTAATGTAGGATTCGTGTAAATGGGTGCTTCATGATCAACACAGACTCAGTGGGACGAAGGATCTGTTCTGTACTGTATCTCTACATGATTCATAGACTCCAAACAATAAGCATAACCCCAATTGTCTTTGAGGAAGGAGCTGTGATCTCATCAGTATAGCACCAAAGGTTGATGGCTGCAACTTTCAATGAATGATCGAGGCATCCTTAGATTATCAATTTAGAATATATTAAGAAAGCAAGACCCAGGACTTGAATGGAAATTAATGACAGATACATTTATTAAAAATAGAAAAGATGGTCAGAGTATTTTACCCAAGTTGTGGGTATGTATGTATGTGTGTGTGTGTGTGTGGGGGGGGAACTGGGTAGCCATTGCAGTTCTGATTTCCTCGGCAGTTGGAAACCGTGACATTTCCTAAAATCTGGCGATTATTACTGCAGATCCTAATCATCCTTAATGTGATGTTGAAGTAGGATCTGCAAAGTAAATGTTAACCTGGGTGTGCATCTTCATTCTCTAACATTTGTACAACTGACTCCCTCACCTTTTTGTTCGTATCTCAGTTGTATTTGTGTTTCTAAGATGTCAGTTTTGCTTTTTGCTATGTTTATTTTCAATCTGTTTCAGATGGTTTGATTGACAGTCTTCAGCTTTCCCCTCTTACTACAAGGAGCACCCTCAATGTTATTGTTCCTGGGTCCCAGATGTCCAACCTGAATCTGCCCCCTCAAGCTCCATCTCCGTTACAAAGCCCAATTCTCAGCGATGTCGGGAGCGTGAGGGCAGATGACGAAGAAGAAGACCGTCGAAAGGTGAGTTGGGGAATGTTTTGCATGCCTGTGATGCATGACAGTGTAGCGGCACCAAACGTGATGAATAAACAGTTGCTTTATTCAGGTGTTACATGCAAGCTTGGTCCAATAACATAATTGTTATTGCTGCTGCAGCTGAGCTAGGGTGTTGTCTCGAGGTCATCTACCTGCCGGCTGGGCTGATCTCAAGGTGAGATATGCTTATGTAGCAGGACACTCCCCTTAACCCATGATGACAGCCCTCGTAATCACTGATGAGGGTTCAACCGCAAGTGGTCTGTCTATCAGCTGACTCCACAGGACCCACCCCAGAACCGGAGGGAGGAGTAAAATGCGCTAACCTTCTACAAGAAGGTGTGCAAGCATGGTCAAGGGCAGCTCCTGCTGTGGGTCGGGAAGGTGGGGCCCGCGGGCGCAATCGCCGCTCCGGCTGTGGGCCATCACGGCCGTATGCCGAGGGGTGCGAGGGGACCAATACAAAAGCCACCGGATGGACAAGACACAGTCGCATCTCCTCGACCAGCAGGGGATCGTGTCCAGAGAAATACGGCCCCCAGCAACGGCTGGGAGACGTCGGCAACAATGCAAACAAAGAAGTAAGACTAAATTAATTATTAAACCCGGCATCGTGATACAGTGTAAAATAGTGAAAAGAAACAAAACAAACTACTGTGAGCAAACAAGTGCAAAGTGGTAGGAAAGTTCAAATTGTCCAGTGTCCATGGTGCAGGATGGGAAGCTGTGCTGGTAAACTGGAGGTTGCAGTGACAGCATCTCACCTGAAGTGGCGCTGTTGCCGGCGGTCAGGCTGCAGCATCCGGCCGGAAAGTGGTACTGTGGACCAAAGTGGACGGCGGTCGGACTGCAGTGACGGCATCCGGCCGGAAGGTGGCACTGTTGACGCCGGTCCGAGAAGGTCGAGCGTCGCTTCCGGCCGGTTGCGGCGGCCATTTTTGCAGTCGGGGCAGCGGCCATGTGGCAGTAGGCCGTGGCAGCCATTTTGGCGGTCTGCTGAGGCGGCCTTCAAAGGCGATTCAAGATGCGTGCGGGGTGGCCGGCATCTTAAAATTTCCATCTTAACTTCAAAGGGAAACAGTTCTGGCAATTTGAGTTGTTGTACTTAAATGTTTGTGAGTCTCTGCCTTTTTCAAGTGTTGGTCCATATACCCTAGAAATGTGGTGAGAACACCTGCCTCCATAACCTCCCCAGGCAGTGCATTCTAGATTCCAACCATTCAATATGATAAAGTTCTTCCTCGGATCCTCTTTACACCTCTCATCCCTCATCCAAAGACAATGCCCTTTAGATTTAAATACCTCTTCTATGAAAATAAATATTGTACTGTTTACTCTGTCAATACCTCTCGTAACTTTATAGACCTATATCAAGTTCCATTCAGCCTCCTCTCTTCCGTGGGTCAGGTGGATTTGAGTGCTGGATCTGAGTTCTTCTAACATTCCCAATTGTCACCTTTTACAGCAACAACTTTGGGTGGCTGGGATGCAGTACATTGACTGGATGACTGCAGCTGGATTTCATACCTACCTATCTTACCCTGTCTATTCTCTATCACCCCATGAAGGGCGACTTTCCGCTCCCACTCCTCCTGCATGTTGCTCTATACTCCACCCACAACCTGATTTAACTAATTCCAAAGTTATTTGAGGGAATACGTTGGAACTGCCGTATTAATTTGAGGATTTCCCAGCAATTCATGTGCTGAACATTTACTTCCATCACTCACCCAGGATTCAATTTGTTGAAAAAAACTTCCCCAGATCCACTTTACATGTCCTGCTCTGTAACTTCAACTATGTGTATTGTTTGACATCATCTAGAAAAGTGGGCCAGGGAATGGGAGGTGGAATTTAACTGAGACAAGTGTGAACTGTTTCACTTCAGGAAGTTAAACTTGGGCAAAACTTGCACAGTGAATGGCAGGTGCCTAGATGGTGTTGTAGGCCAGACACCTTGGGGTGCAAGTATACCTGGCCATGAAAGTGGCCACACAGGTAGACAGGGTGGTGTTGAAGGCATTTGGTACACTTGTACTCATCAGTTAAAGCATTGAGTCCAGGATCTGGGACATCATGACCCAGGGAAGAGGAGGTTGAATGGACCACGTTATTGTATTGTATTGTATTGTATTGTATTCTTGTATTCAAATTTTATTGTCGTTGCCTCACTTTGAGACAACGAAATGAATTTCCCGTACAGCAGTATCGTTAAAAAAAATCACAAGAAAAATAATAAAAATAAATAATAAATAAATAATAAAACATATTAAAAAAAAAAATAAAATTGAAATTGAATTAAAAATTTAACAAAAGCACAAACACAAAAAGTCCACAACACAACATAACATAAATGGCACCCAGGTGAGGACGGCACCATAGTCCAGCCAGCCTCCCCTCCGTGTCCATCCGTAGTCGGGGCCTTCCGAGCACCTGCAGTCGCCGCCCCGGGTGGCCCGATGTTCAGGCCCTCACGCCGGGCTGGTGGAACGCTGACGCCGAGCCCCGACGGTGAGCATCCTCCTCCTCAGCGGCCCGGACCTTCTGATCAGCCGCCTCCCGCTGCCGGAGTCTGCCGCTCCTGAGTCCACAGGCCGAGCTGGGCAGAGTCACAGGACCCCGCGCTGTCCATCAGCGCCGCCCGCGTTGGGAGCTCTGCAAACCGCAGCTCCTTGATGTTGGTGCAGCAGGTCCAGCACTCCGGGCTCCAGACGGCGACCCCCGGTAAGGCATCGCCAGCCCCGCGATGTTCCAGCGCTGTCCCGCCGCTGCTGGAGCTCCGGTCGATCCCGGCAGGAAAGGCCGCGCCAATCCAGGTAGGTAGGCCGCTGTGGGGGGGGGGGGGGGGGGGGAGGACGCGACTCGAATAATAGTCGCGTCCTCACCAGGAAGCGGCTGAAGGACGGTATCCCCCGCACCGTGCCCTCTTCCCCCACATAAAAACACAAAAAAACACAAAAAAAAACACTTTTTAACATAACAAAATAAACAAAAAAACAAAAAGATACCGGGCTGTAGGTGGAGGCTGCTGGCACCAGCGCCACCAGAAGTACAAGAACTTATTGGCCTATGAAATGATGCAGGTATCGACAGGGTAAACAGTACAATATTTATTGTCCCAGAATACGGGAGTTAAAAATAGAGCACACGTGTTAAAGGTGAGAGAGGAAAGAATTAAAGGGGTTCTGAGGGGGAGCTTAGTCACACAGAGGGCGATGGGTGTATGGAACGAAACGCCAAAGGTAGAGATGGAGTAAGGTACAATTATAATGTTTAGTAGACACTATGATAATTAGATAATTAATAGACATTATAATAGATATAATGTTAATAACAGATACATGAATATGAAAGATGTTGAGGGGTATGAGCCAAACGCAGGGCAAATGAGACTAGTTTGGTTAGGCAACTTGTTTGGTTTAAACGAATCAGACTGAAGGGCCTGTTTCCGTGCTATATAACGCTATGACTATTATTTTTGTTTACACAGCGTTATCCAGCTGATAAGGCATTCTTTATTGCAAAGGAAATTCTGACCACAGAGAGAACCTATGTGAAGGATTTGGATGTCATCACTGTGGTGAGCAATTCTGTGGTCTCTCATTAATTTTGGAAGTTCTTTAGGATGGTATAGAGACATAGAAACATAGAGACATAGAAAAATAGGTGCAGGAGTAGGCCATTCGGCCATTCAGCCCTTCGAGCCAGCACCGCCATTCAATATGATCATGGGTGATCATCTAAAATCAGTACCCCGTTCCTGCTTTTTCCCCAATCCCTTGATTCCTTTAGCCCTAAGAGCTAAATCTAACTCTCTCTTGAAAACATCCAGTGAATTGGCCTCCACTGCCTTCTGTGACAGAGAATTCCACAGATTCCTAACTCTCTGGGTGAAGAGCTTTTTCCTCATGTCAGTCCTAAATGGCCTACCCTTTATTCTTAAACTGTGACACCCCAACATCGGGAACATGATCTTGCCTGCATCTTGCCTGTCCAACACTTTAAGAATTTTATATGTTTCTATAAGATCCCCTCTCAACCTTCTAAATTCCAGTCAACCCATTCTTTCATCATATGCCAGTCCCGCCATCCCGGGAATTAACCTTGCATTTGCATCTTGCTGCTTTGTTTATGTTTCAGATCGGGAACCCTCTTCAGGGTCTGAAGAAGGGTGGTGACCCGAAACGTAACCTATCCATGTTCTTAGTGAATCCGTCAGAATTACGAGCGCTGGTTGAGAAGATCTTCTTTCGCTCATTCTTGTCCACTAGACAGGATATAGTGCCTCGTTTCAAGGAGTAGAGCACAAACTCCAGGCTTTGCTGCATTGTTAGAGCTGCTGAGACTTTAAAGCAAATATACTGTGACATTATTCCAAAGAAGAGCAGAAATTTCATTAACACATTTTGGAAAATACTTAGCACTCACCCAGCAGAGTTAAAAATAAAACCTTGCAGATGCCAGATATCGGAAATAAAAGCATAGCATGCCAGATGCACTTAGCAGGCCATCTGTGGAGACTTTCACCTGTTGATTATTTTCAGCATTTTTAGCTTTCAGTTCAATGTTAAGTAGCAGATGATCTGGTACTCCTCATACCTCTGTTTAGTTTGGAGTGCTTCTCCGTTATGAATGGCATTCATTGACACTAATCTTTATTATCTTTTGATCGTAGTGGTTTCGTAGTGCAGTTATCAAAGACAATGCAATGCCAGAAGGATTAATGACGCTGCTGTTTTCCAATATTGATCCTATTTATGAATTTCATCGAGGATTTCTGAAGGAGATTGAACAGAGGCTGGCTCTTTGGTGAGTTCTCTTTGTCCTTGTGTGACCAAATTCCTGACTGCTGGAGAATAACCATATCACAGAACTGTTAGGATAGTCCCACAAATACTTGCCTTAGATCTGTCCCAGTACTTCATTTAATGACCTCGGACATTGTGCATGGGCATAGCTTTCACATTAAGATCATGGCTAGAGGATGAAGTGTTTACAAAGGAATCACCAACAGATTTTATGGATGAGAACTACAAACCAGCCTGAAGTAGGTGCTGTTTCACTCGATCAGAGATACTCAACATTGGCATGTCTTTGGTTTCCTGGAAGTCATTTGGGCTTTGGTCCTTTTGATTTTCTCCCTTCACTTTACAATAGATTAAACTAATTTCAAACTATGAGGAATAGAGTAAAGTAGAGTATTTTTAATTTAGGAGTATTTTAGGAATGAAGAACGGCATGCTGTGAATATTCCTAGAGTTGAGATGCTAATCAGATGAAAATGTAATATGCAACAAGATAAATTGCTGAACAACTTAAAAAAAACACCAAAATGGTTTACATCAAAGCTCTGGTGTCCTGTTTGATCCTGAAGTGTAGCGGAAGATTAAAAATAAAGGAATAAAACAGAAAATGCTGAAAATATACAGCAAGTCAGGCAGAGAGGAACAGAATTTGTGTCTCAGGATGATGACCATCAATTGGAGCAAGGAATTGTTAGAACTCTAACATATTTTATGTTGTAGAGACAGGAGAGAGGCTGGTAGAACACAGGAATCGTTTGTGATGGGGTGGAAACTATGAGAGACTGTATGGCATCAGGGATGATGGTGCTGGCTGGGAAAGGTTTATTAATGACGGATGACGCGTTGGAGGAGGAGACAAATGAAGATAGGAGCGAGAGAACAATGCTGGAATTGTGAGACACATGGCAGAGCAGTTGCTAAACTTTCTTGGTGTTTAAGTTGAAGAGAGGAGAGGAGTGTCCATGCCCATACACATTAACACTTGGACAGTCAGGCATGGGTTGATAAATAACAAGTAACACTCGCTGTACAAAAGTGCCAGGCAATGCCCATCTCCAACAACAGTGTGTCTAACCACCTACCTGTGACATTCATGACTGAGTCCTCCACTGTCAACATTCTGGAGAGTGACAATTAATCAGAGGCTCAACTGGACCAGCCACATAAATACTGTGGCTGAGAGGTTAGGAGTATTCTGTGATTAGCGACTTGCCTCCTGACAATCAAACTCCTTTCCACCATCTACCAGGCACATTGGTGTGATGGAGTACTTGCCTCTGGCCTGGATATCAAAGTTCCAACAGCACTCAAGAAGTTTGAAACCATCCAGGACAAAACCCACTCCCCCATCCTCCATATACAAAATTCACATTAATTACTCTTAACCTGCTACCTGCTAAACCTGTGATCACTACCCTGAGTACCAGGGGAACAGGCTCATTGGAGCACCCCTTCCTAATGATCACTCTCTCCAACTTGGATTTCTAGGGAGATTATTTCATGTCCGATTGTGTTAAGAAGTTATTTTGGGGAAGCTGTTCTCAGATTTTTCTTGCCGACATGTTTGGCTCATTCCACATCTGTTTTAGTTTAGCTATTCTGTAGCACTGCTATCCTTGCCTCTCTAGGATAGTCTTTCAGTTGCTGAACAATGCCAACATCTTGCAATTGTCCTTATTGTGCACTCCGCTGACATGGAAATTTATACAGTTTGAAGTAATTTAACATTCCTTTACTGTTTAATTCTGGGAACAAACTCCCCATAAAAAGGTTCCTGCTTGATGAGCTCTGCCTCTGTCTCTGAAGCTCACTGTGTTTGTTTGGATCCCAGGGAAGGACGGTCCAACGCTCATGTTAAGGGAGATTATCAGAGAATTGGTGACATCATGCTTCGAAATATGTGTAGTCTTAAGGTAAGGTTCAATAACACTATGTAATGAAAGTCTCTTGAGATTCCATAGATTAGTTTAATGTTTTTATTAATGTCTGCGTTGGTTGTCTTGTGTTTGCTTATCACATGATAAGTGCATGGTATTTGGACTGAATACATACGTATTGTCATGTCTAATATCATCCTCTGGATGACCAGGCCATAGTGATGAAGTTTGCAACTTGTACAACCTTAATTCCAAGATGATCGCCACCCACTTGTCCATTCACATTGATCTGGAACCTAGCCTAACAAGTCCACGGTTATCTAAAAAATTATTTGTCTTTGCTATCAATCGACTAATAGAATAAGACAAAAATAAAATACTGGAAATATTCAACAGATCGGGTGGTATCTGTGGAGCGAAAGGCAGATTTTACATTTTGTACATATACTTTTTATCAATACATAATAATGAAATATACCTCTTATGTGTCCCAGTAATGTGTGAATCCGTGTGTCCGAGTGTTGGTGATGTGAGAGTCGGTGTATCCCAGTGATGTGTGAGTCTGCGTGTCCCAGTGATGTGTGAGTCCATGTGTCTCGGTGAGGTGTGAGTCCATGTGTCCCAGTGCTGGTGTTTTGTGAGTGTGTGAATCCCAGTGCTGGTCATAGAGTCATACAGCACAGAAACAGGCCCTCTGACCCAACTCATTCATTCTGACCAAGATGCTCCACCTTAGCTTGTCCCATTTGCCTGCATTGGTTGCGATGAATCCTTGTGTCCCTTTGTTTTTGCTGTATTTGTGTGCATCTAGTAACTTGTGAGGGCTTGTGTGAAATTTAAGTTCTACAGTACTGGTGTTAATGGGATTGTTTGATTTACACTTTCCAACATGTGAATCGGGTCATGTTTTTAATTAGGGGAATACTTTGTTTTTCATTGCAACTTTGTTCGAAAATGGTGACAATCATTTCAAATGTAATGCGCTGGAAGGATCCCTTCATGTTTCCTCCTCTCAATGTTCAGCCTTGTTAATATTGATTTCAGTTTCTTGCCAGGATAAGTCTACCCTGCACCCAGCTTTGTTGGTACTATCCTGTACTGTGGGCAGTCGTTGGCAAAGCTGGGCGTAGGCTGGAGTTTCAGTCTTGACTCGCAACACTGCCACTCATTCCTCCTCCTCCTAAAGCCACTATTGCATGATAGATGACCATTTCAGGTGGCCATTTTCATGCAGGTGCCATGGTTCTCTTCTTCTTGCAAATGAAACAAATAAACCAAAGGAATAGTTAGATCTCAAGCTGGGTGTTGAGCAGTCAGGTTGTTATCTCTGTGTCGATGTCTGCCAGGCCCTGAGCTCCATTTGGTGAGTGGTAGAGCGTGCACCCAGAAATGACATGGTTGGCTGTCTGTTGTTTTCATGCAGGTGTCCATGCTTATTGAAGATCTTGGTGTCAGAGGTTATGGGAAGAAGGCAGGAGAATGGGGTTAGGAGAGAGAGATAGATCAGCCATGATTGAATGGCGGAGTAGTCTTGATGGGCCGAATGGCCTAATTCTGCTCCTATCACCTATGATCTTCTGAACTTGCCTGCCATCCAGATGCAAGTTGCCTGCAGTCATCACTCGAATCCCGCCAGGTGCAGTGACACTGGCCAACCTCCCTGTACCAATCCTGTTTCAGGCAGTAATGATTTACAGGAATTGATCAGTCCCCATGGCACTGAAGGATCCAGTGTTCCTTGTTTGTGTTTCAGTGTCTGATTGAACAATGAAATTCACTGAACAGAAAGAAGAGCTGTGGAAATCAATCTTACTGTATTCATCATCATGATTGTCAAAGATTTAAGCTCTTTTTACCATTAGTCTCCAGTGGATGTTTCTGACGGCATTTCACAGCTAATAATAAACACACTTTGTAAACATTCATGTGCTTAACTTCAGGAATTCACCAGCTGCCTGAAGAAACATGATCAGGTTCTCACGGAACTGGAGAAATGCACTAAACGGTCAAAGAAGCTGGAGGGCGTTTACAAAGAGTTTGAGTTACAGAAGGTTTGTTACCTTCCTCTAAACACATTCCTGCTGAAACCAATTCAGAGGCTGATGCACTACAAGCTCATCTTGGAGAGACTCTGCAATCACTATCAGCCCGACCATCGAGACTATGGAGACTGCAGTGGTCAGTATCAGTACATTGTAAGATATTGGTATAATAATGTCACACATATCCAGATACGGTGGGGAAGTTTATTTTGTGAGATATCCAGGCAAATCTATTCTTACCATATATGAATATAACAGGTAGTGCAAAGAGAGAAAGGAAATAGAGTCTGAAGAAGGGTCTCGACCCGAAACGTCACACAATCCTTCGCTCTGGAGATGCTGCCTGTCCCGCTGAGTTACTCCAATATTTTGTGTTTACCTTCGTGCAGAATATAATGTAACAGTTACACAGAAAGTGCAGATTTTACAAAAAGTGCAAGAGCTGAAACAAGGTAGATTGGAAGATTGGGAATATATCCTTAATGTATGAGTCGTTCAAGAGCCTCATAATAGCGGGGAAGAGGTTTTTCTTGAATCTGGTGGTATGCGCATTCAAGAAACAAATGTCTTCTGCCTGACAGGGGAGTAGAGAAGAGAGAATGACAGAGTATACATTTTCCTTAATAATGTTGGCTTTCTTGAGGTAGTATGAACAATCTGTGCAGAGATTGCAAGTGGTTGTTTCTGATGCACCCAACGCAGCTCTTGCCCATTCTCCTGTACAGTGGTTATCTATGCATTAAAAGTCATACATGTTTCTTGCCCAGTCACCCAAGTGTAAAGGAACCTCGATTTGGTACAAAGTTGGCAATTTTTTGTAGCCCAGTGGTTGTTTCTATAGTTTGTTTTGTTGAAGAAGGTTCTGACCAATGTATTTGGGATACAGACACAACCAGATCAGAGGAACTCCTCAGAACAGCTGAACGTTTGTGATCCATCAACGTGATTTTGCTTTCATACAAATAATAAAAACCATTCCAACATTTGTGTATAAACATGTAGTTGCAGTGACTCCATCTAGAGAGGTTCCCGGTCCACTCACTGTCTGCTGCAGTCAGTTGCGGCACATTTGATTACTTGGTTCAGTAAACTGCTTGTGTTGCTGTTTCACGTGCACTACTTCTGATTTTCTCCTGCAGATGCACTAAAGGAGGTACGAGAGATGAGTGCTCAGCTGCACAGCAGTTTAGTCCGACTGGAGAATTTTCAGAAGCTTACAGAACTGCAACGGGACCTTATTGGCATTGACAACCTGATTCTGCCAGGAAGGGTAAGTTCAGGCAAGATAGAATACTTGCCTTCCCTTTTTCAAGTTGAATTAATTTTCATTTGCACTAGTATGATGAAGTGCAGGTACAATGAAAATCTTGCTTGCAGCAGCATCACATGCACATAGATACTGACAACACAAAACCATAAATTAGTTTAGATTAGGTTAGTTTATTATTATTGTCACATGACCAAGGTATAGTAAAAAGCTTTTTTGTTGTGTGCTATCCAGACAGCAAAAAGACTATATATGATTACAATCAAGCCGTCCACAGTGTCCAGATGCAGGATAAAGGGAATAACTTTTAGTGCAAGATAAAGTCCAGTAATGCCTGATTAAATATTATCCAAGGGTCTCCAATGAGGTAGATGGAAGTTCAGGACCGCAATCTAGTTGATGATAGGATAGTTCAGTTGCCTGATAACCGATGGGTAGAAACCGTCCCTTAATCTGGAAGTATGCATTTTCACACTTCTGTACCTCTTGCTGATGGGAGAGGGGAGTAGAGGGAGTGATCGGGGTGAGACTTGTCCTTGATTATGCTGGTGGCCTTGCCGTGGGCAAGTGTAGATGGAGTCAATGGAAGAGAGTTTGGTTTGGATGATGATCTAGGCTGTTCCCAAACCATGTTGTGATGCATCCCAATAAAATACCTCCAATGACGCATTTGTAAACATTGGTGAGAATTGTTGGGGACATGCCGAACTTTCTAAGGAAATAGAGGCATTGGTGTGCTTTCTTGGCCATTATTCAAAGTTGCGGGTCCAGGACAATTTGCGAGTGATATTTTTACTCCTAAGAACTTGATCCTTTCAACCATCTCTACTTTGGCACCGTCAATGTATACCAGGGTATTTATGCTGCTTCACTTCCTGAAGTTGATCACAATCTCCTTTGTCTTGCTGACATTGAGGGAAAGGTTGTCGTCTTGACACCAGGTTACGAGGTTCTCAGTCTCTTTCCTGCACCCTGTCTTGTCATTGTTTGATATCTGGCCCACTCGATGGTGTTGTCTGTGAATTGTAAATTGAGCTCGGTTTATAATTGGCTGCACAAACATTTGAATATAAGGAGTAAAGAAGGGGGCTGCGACCCGAGTAAAGGAAATTATACATAAATTACACAAATTCTGCAAGACAGTTAAGAATAGACTGGAAAAAATGAGACATTAGTGCAAAAATACACAATTAGAAAATAAATTTTTAGTAGCACAAGAGTGTTCCAATACCAGGGTAGATTTTGGTTGTATGGGTACTGATACAAGGCACAAATTGAAACCAAGAAGTTTTCTCTTGGTGCAACTGGCATTGAAGTTCTTTTTGTGTTATTGCTCCACACTTTGGAAGGAAGAGATAAGCAGCAGGACATTTGCTTGCCACAGTCATTGGTGAATGACACACTTTAAAGCCTGAGCTGTACAGCACAGAAACAGGCCCTTCAGCCCTCTTGTTCATGCCAACCAAGGTGGCATGTTAGGATAGTCCCAATTGCCTGCATTTGGCTCATGCCCTTCTAAACCATTCGTATTGATTTCTGACCAAATGTTTTTTTTTAAGTTGTAATTGTATCTGCTTCTATTAGCTTTCTCTGGCAGCTTGTTCTAGATACAGACTACCCTTTGAGTGAAAAAGTTTTCTGAGGTCCTTCTTAAATCTCTCCCCTCTCACCCTTAGCCTTAGCCCTCTAGTTTTGTAATTCTTTACCCTGGGGAAAAGGCTGAATGCTCACCTGATCCATGCCCCTCATAGTCATATAGTCTTACAGAGTGCAAACAGGCCCTTTGGCCCAACTTGCCCACATCGGCCAACTAGTCCCGTCTGCACTGGTCCCACCTTCCTGCATTTGGCCCATACCCCACTAAACCTGCAAACCTATCCTATCCATCCATATCGCTCTAAACCTGTCCTATTCATGATCTTATACACCTCAATAATAGTTACCAATGCTCTAATGAAAAAAGTATCCAAGCTCAATGGCGACCCAGTTAAATGCTTCACCTGATGGATGGCACCTCTAACAGTGCAGCACTCCCTCAATCCTGAAAAATTCTCAAACCTGAAGTTGGAACCTCCGAAAGCCAGGTGACACAAAGGCAATGTGCCTTGTCAAACTGAGATCCTTAGCTCTTCAAAATGTTCTCATGTGAATGATACAGGAGGTGACTCAAGCTCATCTGTGAAGCCTGTCTGCCATTAGCCCAATGAATAATGCACAGTCGGTGATCTAGTTATATATTGATGTTCTTTTGTTCCCTCAGGACTTTATTCGGGAAGGCTGCCTCTATAAACTTACAAGAAAAGGGCTTCAGCAGAGGATGTTTTTCCTGGTAAGTGCTGACATAATTCTGATTCTTACTCTAAAGATGATTCTTGGGTTCCTCATGGGGCAGGGCCGCTCACATTTCTTGTAAATTCTTTCCCATCTGATACCCATCCAGTTCCCTTTGAAGTGGCTGAGGTTTAAGGGTCTGTCTCACTTGGGTATCATTTGCGCTTCATTTATGCGACATCTTAAAAATTAGTTGGAGTGTCGTGATGCGCGCATGGCGCGTGGAGAGGCATGGTGGCATATGCAGTGATGCGCGGTAATGCGCGGCGCCCCAGGATTTTGTAGTGCTCAAAATCCTCGCGCGCCACCTGCATGAGGTACAGTGAAATTTGATTTACCATACAGTCATACCAAAAAAGCAACAAGATACAAAACTACATAAAGATTAAACATAAACAGCCACCACAGCGGCGTGTGAGAATCCCTAGGGTGCACAGCATAAGCGGAGACCCACAGCCATCAGTCCAATGACCGGGCCACACGCACGCTCCTTCATCGTGATGTGACCAGAGTTGTACCGACCGCTGTCACTCTCTCTGCAGTCCCTGTCCGCCCAAACAGTCAGAAAGCCGTCCACACTCTCACCAGACTCCAAGATAACTTTTACCTTCTTCTTCCTTTCCTCCCGTGGTTGGAGTGATCGAAACATCCACAGTCGGGGCGATCGAAGCTCCCGCAGTCGGCGATCAAAGCCCCCGCAAAGGGGCGATCGAGGCTCCTGCGATCGGGGCGGTTGGAGCTCCCGCAGTTGATCCCTAACAAAGTGACCGCCAGCTCCACGATGTTAAAGCTGCAGTGCGGACGGAGATACGATATAGAAAAAGTCGCATTTTTGTTGATGGAAGAGAAAAAAAAAATCCGTCCCCCACCCCTCCTCACCCCACACCCCCCACATAATACAAAAACTAAAGATACACTGAAACATACAAATAAAACGGACTAAAAACACCAAAAGAAGAAAGGGACGAGACAGGCTGTTGGCGAGGCTGCCACTTACGGCGCCAACCGGTGAACAGGCTATAATCCCCTGAGTTCTCTTACCATCTTGCCCATTCAAAATTTCAATTAATTTTATTTGGTGAAGACTGAAATAAAGTATGCATAAAGTATTCATTTTGCCTGAAGAATAATTTTGGATTTTCTTTATTACATTTTTAATCTCTCTTTCCCACCTATATTTTAGAAATGTGTCTGTTATTTAAAGTACCAAAACAGGCAGTGCTCCAAACAGCCATCCTGATGAAAAGATCAATATCATTCCATCCTGATTGAAATAGAATCAGTCATCGCTATTGGTTTTACTTTTGATATTGTATTTTCTCAACTCTGATGAAGGGTCTCTGACCCGAAGTGTGAACAGTTTCTCTATCCATAGATTCGGAGTATTTCCAGCATTTTTCTAATTTTATTTCAGATCTCTAGCATCTATGATGGTTGGATTGTATTTTCCTGTTTTATTGTTTTTTGAATGTTTCATTTGATTATGTCTTTTAATTTGGTGCTTAAACTAGTTTGCTACTTGATACATTGTTGTTTCAGTAAATGAAGAATCACTCACTCAGCTTTACATCTTTTCCAGTTTTCTGACATGCTGTTGTACACAAGCAAAGGAGTAACGAACAGCAACCAGTTTAAAGTACATGGCCAGCTACCATTGTATGGAATGATTGTAAGTACTCAGAGAGGAAGATTTGTAGTGGTTTAGTTGCATGAATGGCTCTGTTAATCTAGTTCAACAATCTGAGGTCTCTAACTCTTGACGGACGGGATTTGTCTATCTTCCTTTCATGTCCATATTGTATTATCCATCTATGTCTATCTAATGACCTTTATTTTATTCATGTGCAATGTTTGACAAAGTTTTGTGTTTCTAGAAACCAGTGAGGTTGTAAAGTGTAGGAAACGGGGGGGCTCAGAATACAAATCTGAGAAGCACTAGGGTCAGAGTGAAGGAAATTCCACTCAACTCTGGTCTGCCAGTCTTGATGTTCAAAAGCCAGTTGCAGATGGAAGCTAAAGTCTAGACGTCTAGAGATGAATTTGTTTGGTGTTATGGAGCTGAAGGCCGAGTGGCAGTCAATGAATAGCAACCTGATGTAGATGTTCTTGATGTCAAGGTGATCCTGAGCTGAATGTCGTGCAAGGGGATTACACCATGTCCAAAGGAGGGGAATAGGTACATTTTTACTGTATACAAATTGAAGGGAGTCTAAATTGTCTTCGAAATTAGAGCTGATGTAGGCCATTACTAGTCTTTCAAAGCATTTCATTGTGGTTGATATTACAACTACTGCGTTGTAGTCATTGAGATGGGTCATTTTACATTTCTTGTGAGCCCATGGTGCAGTTGTGTTTTGTCCTGATGCATTTCTCTGGGTAAATGCAACTGGGTCAGATGCCATGAACATGAATGCTCCATCAAAATGGTGTCAAAGTGCTTCACCCATATCTGCCGTCATAGTTCCCTACCTCCCAGTTCAGACCCAACCCAGACAATAGATACCGACTGGCCATCTGCCGCCATACACGGCAGTTCTCCTTCCGTGCACCAGTCACTCATTGGCCATGTTCTGGGCTGATTGCATATTGCTGGAAAATCTATGGAATGGGGAATGGACAATTTAAATGAGTCAGAATGAAAGCTAGCAGTAAGAGTGATGTAGGCAGGTTGAGCTATGAATGCATGGGGAGATGTGGACCTGGGTTTGTCTGAGATGTTAGCTACACCTCTATTTGCAGGAAGCACTTTTGCAGACTTGCCTCAAAAACACGAGGGGGCAGTAGAGTTCAGGTATTAATTGAAACTTGCGTCCCTTTCTTCCAATGTGAATAGTATAGATGGGCAAAAAGACAGGTTTGTACGTGGTAGGTCAATGGGCTCCATTCTGTGCTGTACATCTCTGTGGCTCCACTATTGCTAGTAGGATCACCAGGTTGAAGATAATTTGGTTCATCTTTAGCGCAAGCGTTCATTTGCAGGGATTAATTGCGCCATAACTTTCTCATGATGATACACATTATATATATATTTTTTTCTCCATTTCCACTTATGCCAGCTGATAGTGCTGGATCCACCGGTGAGTATGTATGTGAACATATTCTCTGTACATTGAAATTCTTTGCTTCCTACAGCAGCAATAAAATTGGAAAATTAACCCTAGCTTAGTGTAATTGCTGCATATAGTTAGAACATTGTGTCAGGTGAACATAGATTTAGAAGCTCCTTGCATATATTGTGAATTAAAGATATGGATATAGTTAATTACTTTTTTGCCCTTGTGTTCTTAATAGTGCTGTGTGCTTTTGTTGTGAAATATTTCCTGATTACCTCATTGCTGCCTTTTGACCCCTATTTGACCGGAAAGCACGCAACAAGAAGTTTTTCCACTGTACTTTGGAACATGTGACCACAGGAAGCTAAACTAAACTAAATTAAATTATTTCTGCTGCAAACCTTCCCACTTAAGCTCTCTTGCACTCAGACCTATTGATTAGTTTCTTGCTCCTGTATAATTTTCTTGCTGAATTGGGTTCAGCTTTCATCTGCTTGTCCTTTATGCTCCTGAAACGATCTTCATCTTCTTCCTAGGCCCAGTGAATGATTCATGACTTAGCTGTCTATCCAGTCCACTATTATAACCCCTAGCTTCCAACTCGTTAAAAAATTAATTACGTTGGTGGCTGAGTATTGCAATTGGAACATAGGAGCCTGGGGAGGTCATTAGGTCTGAGATCTTCTCTTGCCATTGTATCTGTATCGTAACTTTCATCTACTTGCTTAGTTCCTCTTTGCTTAGTTCACTTCTGAAAATTAAAAAAAAAACATCCAATTCTGCAAATCTAAAATAAACCAAAAATTACTAGAAACACTCAGTAGGTGAGGCTGCATCTGGGAAGAAAAAGAGTGTTTCAGATCAAAGATGTTAGATCAGTTTATCTCCAAATGCTTTAAAGTGAGTACAGAAGATGGACACAAAATGCTGGAGTAACTCAGTAGCTCAGGCAGCATCTCTGGAGAAAATGAATGTGACGTTTTGGGTCAGAACCCTTCTTCAGACTTTTCAGAGTTAGTACACTAGCAAGTCAGAAGAGTTTAAATTTGTTAAGTGGGGATTCATACTTGTATGTGAACCTTTTCTATCGTCGCCATATGAAGGGGTTAAAATGGCCACAGAGCTCCAAAAGCAGTCTACCTAGAGATCAGTATAGTATTAAAATGATGTTTTTTTTAAAATTGCTTTATTAATATAATTAATACTCTGTTAGTTTTAGCCGCATTTATTCTATCGTGGTGATGTGCAGCTTGCACCGTAAAGCTCTCTTCCTCCCAATTTCTACCACTTTGACCATGAAATTGATATGGGTATAGAGTTGGCTATGCCAGCATGGTACAAATATGGTGAATCTGTAATGTGCTCTTTCCAAGGGCAATATATCTTTTTGGATATGTAGTCACCAGAAATGAATGCAGTATGCTTGAATCTTTTATGCATTGCAGTACTTTATACAAAATACTTTTATCTGCTAGCTTTCCAAAGAGAAAGACTAACTTTATTTTAGAGTTTTTTTACACCTATTAGTGATTTATTTATATCGATCTTCATTCCTATTTCCATACTCTCGTTCCCCTTAAAATCAGGGATTTTGCCATGTAGAAAATAATTTTATTTTTCATTCTAGAGTTCACAGTGGATGACTAAACTTTCCATTTTGCTCCATATATTTATTTCATTCAACGGTTACTTTCACCTTTCTGCTCCGGCCTGTATTGTTTAACGTGCTACCTGTTGTGCTCATCCTTCAAGTTCAAGGATGACCATGTAGTCAGTCACTGGTTGGTTTGATTTCTGTGATCAAGTTAATTAATGTTTCACACCTGCTTGTGACATACTGAGCAAGAGGTGCCAGTTGAAGTTGCATCATTAAACTATCGACTCAGTACACTGACTCATTTTGCCTCAACAAATGCTGCCTCTCTTCAGCTGTTCGTTTTATAGCTATTAATAGCGAGCTGGTATTGCAACAGTTACCCTACCCTGTGCAGTTTCTTGTTCTAGAATCATTTCTAATGCCTTCTTGAAGTACATATAAACAAAGTATTGTTTTACCCTATGCTGTACCTCTTCAAAGAATTTTCAACCAGATTTGTTGGACGTGAGTCATTCTTGCAAAACTATACTGCCTTTCGCTGATTAGTCCATATTTGTGGACGTGACCTAAATTCCGCAACCATTTTCCCCACAACTGAGTAATAGACGTGTACGTTCCTGGTTTCTCACCCTTGGTAAATAAGAGTGACATGGTAATTTTTATTATCTCCTGAAGTCTGAATGAAGGGAGTTGTGGAAGATCACATTTTTTTGCTGGTTCCTTTACCACCTGTGGTTCCCTAGATAAAAAAAACATTGGGTCTGGCAGATTATCTTCAGTTTCATCTTTTAAATTATCTTATTTTATTGCATATTAGATCCACTAGATTCATCCACTAGCTCCCTCTCTCCCCTTTATCTTTCCCCCTTTCTCTCTCCCCCTTTCTCTCTCCCCCTTTCTCTCTCCCCCCTTTCTCTCTCCCCCCTTTCTCTTTTCTTTCTCTCTCCCCCCTTTCTCTCTCCCCCCTTTCTCTCCCCCCCTTTCTCTCTCCCCTTTCTCTCTCGCCTCTTTCTCTCTCCCCCTTTTCTCTCTCCCCTCCTTTCTCCCCCTCCTTCTCTCTCCCCTTTCTCTCTCCCCCCTTTCTCTCTCCCCCTCCCTCTCTCTACCCTCCCTCTATCATCCCTCTCCCCCACCCTCTCCCCCTCTCCCCCACTCCCTCTACCTTTCCCTCTCCCCATTTCCTCTGCCCCCTCCCTTCCTCTCCCTCTCTTCTCTCCCCCCTCTCTCTATCTCTATCTCTCTCTCTCCCTACTCTTTCTATAAATTGGAGAAACTACACTTTTATCTTGTGTAAGCCTATGTTAATTTTCATCTATTTCTCAACGTTATTGATGACCACATAACTTGAATGTTCTCTGAATCTGTTTCAATACTTCGTACGTATCTTGATTGCGATTGTTGTAGTTTCAGGATATGGTTTAAATGTACTGTTGCTCTTTATCTTGGTAGATTGAGGAAAGTGAGAATGAATGGGCTGTTGCACATTGTTTCACCATATACTCTGCCCAGAAGACTATCGTTGTAGCAGCAAGGTTTGTTTCTCACTTATTTAGCTTGAATGATTTTGGAATGCCTTTACTTGTCTTGTTTTGGATATGCTTTCACAATTGCCTTCCTCAGCTTCTCCTTGTAGGACATGGAAGAGAATGGACCAGTACTGGCGAGGGGGTCAGGGACGAAGGAGAATCCACAGTAATGATCTACAGATGAACCTAAGGAATAGTGACAGGACTCAGGTTAATAATGGGGGAAGACCAACCCCAAGATATTGACTTAATGTTGAAGATTTTCAAAGGTTATAAGAGAAATACCACAGTCTCTCTCTTGGGTTGTGTAAACTTAAGGTTTGAAGGTAGAGCTATTTCAGGGTTTCCCCTCAATGTTTTCCCTCACTTAAGGTGAAATTAATTTTGTATTTTATTTTGATGATGGCACTAATGAGAAATAAATAGATGAGATTACATATTGGCATCTTGACAATCACCATGTGACACTTACTGTATATTTATGTGTTAATGTATAATGTGCGAGTCCTCTTGTTGGACAGTCCCTCAAGATCCAGGACAACTCTGTTCTGTTTTGTGTGCTGAGCTGAGTGATGAGACGGGTTGGGAACCACAGATTCTTCCATGGAAGGTGGCTTACAGTGGCTTACAGGTGGACTGACTGCCAGTTTCTTTCTGATGCTTCTGTGTACTCCCAGTGCCTGGCCTTGTTCCAAATCTTTCCTTTCCTCTTTGGGCCAGATATTCCTGGAAGCTAGTGGGGATGTTGCATTTCTTCAAGGAGACCTTTGAGATACTTTCTTATTCCTCTGCCTGACTGGTAATCTCTTCCAGTGGCAGAGCTCGGATTAGACTCTATATTTGGGGGAGCGTAAGAAAAATGAACAACATGACACACCCAATTAGGGCTCATCGCTTGGGATTTAGGCCTGGGAGAGATCACTGATATTGGTTTGCTCAGTATTCCCATGAATTTACAGGAAGCCGGCATTGGCTATAGCCCGTTCAGTGCCTTGAGATGCCGGCTGCAAGATGTCCAGGTTTCCGAAGCATATGGGAGAGCAGGGAACACGTTTTGTGCCGGGCCTGACATCTTCATTTCCAAAAACCATTTTCCTTAGTTAACCAAAGACTCTGCTGGTGCGTTGAAGATGGATTTCATTGTTGATGCCTGCCTTTACTGAGAGACCGCTCCCAAGATAGGGCTGTGATCCCCATTTACCTGGATTTGTCAATGTTCTTGATTGTCAGAAGGTTGTCTGATGCAGCAGGGTCAGGTTGATAGATGACCTTGGCTTTGTGGTCATTGAATGCAAGGCCCATCCTCTCAGATGCATCAGTGAAATTGTTAACACTGGTTTAGAGCTTGATCTCTAGCGATCGCAAACACATGCATTGTCAACAGCTTAGGGGATGACCAGTGCATTTGTCATCAATCCCGTCATAGCACAGCTGATATGGACATTTTGTCGACCCTTATTTGGATAGGTATTAGTGCTTGGAATTGGGATGGGGACGTGATATTTTATGCTTGTCACTCTGACAATAAATCTTCTGGAAAGGAGGCAAGTGTACTGCAATTCTGCTGCTGCTGTTCAGGTGACCTTTGTTCTGGCATGTAGTCAATATAGGTGGACTGACTTCTGAAAATTCTGAAGATTTGTTTCACTCACACCGAATGTTTATTGGGAATGAGATGCAGCATTGGGGTGAGAAAAATTAAGTTACAAAACAACATTTAGCAAAGGAAAAACACAGCATTATAGGCAAATTATGGCAGAGTCCAACAGAAAACTAAACCGCATATGATGGACGAAGAGGTTCTTGGGTTCTTCGGAGCTGTAAAAGCTACTCTGCAAACACACAAGGTTTTACCCCACTGAGAGCCGAGACGGGGTGAATTAATCAAGGACGGAGGCATTCATGACTGAGTCCATTCTCCAGGACCATCCCTAACCAGAAACCTTGGATGAACCAGGATCAAACTACTGAGGACCACATCTGTGACATTCAAGTCAGACAAAACAGGGTCAAATAAGAAGTCGAGGTATGATCTCCAGAATGCCATCTAGAATGTGACGAGATACTTTAAGTTGAATCTGGAAGCTCAGTCGGAAGCTTGACAACTGTGGCAAGGCTTGTGCACCATCACTTCCTACGAGATGAAACTAAGGAGCTCAAGTGACAGCAAAGCACCAAGTCAAGTTTTATTCGTCACGTGCACATAAAGTGCAAGTGAAATGAATTTGCCAGCAGCGGTACAATAAAAAAAGAACATACAATACACAATAACAATTTACACAAACATCCACCACAGCATTCATCACTATGGTGGAAGGCACAAAAATTGGCCAGTCCTCTTGCGTTTTCCCTCGTGGTCGGGACCTCAACCCTCCTCAGTCGCCGCTGCGGGCGTCCAGATGTTCAGACACGGTCAGTCCAGATAATTCCTGAATCAGTGCTTCCCCACCGGAGACTGCTGCATCAACTTGGTGTTAACCCCTTCATATGGCGACGATGGAAAAGGTTCACATACAAGTATGAATCCCCACTTCCCCACCGGAGACTGCTGCATCAAGACTGCTGCATCAAGTTCCCGCCGCGCCGCAGCCAGAAGCACCGCAGCCCGCGGTAGAAGTTGGCCACAGGCCGCCAGTCGGAGCTTCTCCTCCCGGGTCCCCGACGAGGGATCCTAGGCCCAGGATGCCGTCAGCTGGAGCTCTGCAGACCGCGGACCAAGAAGGCAGCTAATATCAGTATAGACCCATGTTCTCATCTTGCAGCTGCCATCAGGAAGAAGGAACAGGAGCCTGAGAACCGTGGCCTCCAGCTTCAGCAACAGCTTCTTCCCATCAGCTCTCGAACCACCCAATATTACCCTAAGCACAGCCCTACTTCAATACCGACCTACTCTGGACTTTTTACTACTAAGGTTGTGTTACGTTTTTAGGCTTGCACTATTATGGTCTGGTTTACCTGGTGTAACTGGTAATTTATTGTGTATTTGTTGTACTGTTGCTTTTAATATATCTGTAAAGTTGCATCAAATAAGAATCACATTGTTCCAGTTCTGATGTACAAGATAACCCCTCTTGCTATCTTGAGAGACTTGACTATCTCACAGCAGCATATTTGAGCCAGGCCTGCTACCGCTCCTAACCAACAAGATGCTGAGTGAGCCGTATCCCAACCAAAAAAACAGCATGATCTCGGGGGTAGACCTTCGATTTGTCTACCTTTGATTTTTCCAGCATCTGCAGTTCTTTCTTAAGCATGATCTCAGGGGTAGTGATATTCCGCTGAAATTCTAAACCTCATTGCTGGCATTGAGGAAGAGTAATTCTCAGATTCTGTAATCTCAAAGAAAGGAGATATCCGGCTGTGGAAACATGGTTGTCTCTGGATGTTCGGCTACCAATCTCATGGTTTGCCTTCAATCCCTCTATGATTGTTTTTGTGCATTCAGTATTTCAATATATGCTATGAATTTGAACCTTATTTATTTCATGATCACAGAGATCAGAACAGGCAGAATTTTAAGTGACTGTGGAATATTTCTTTGCATATACCTGCAAATGTGCTTGTACATGTATGGATTTAATTGTACAAAGGTATGTACAATAATAAGTTAATTTAATTGCTCAACTCTTGCAGGCATTAAAAGTTCAATAGCCTAAAGTCTACAGACTACAGATAAGGTTGTGATATAGATCAGCTTGAGGCAATTGTGCAAACTTACCCAAGTCCATTGTTCAACTTGAGAGGTAATAGTAATATAGACTCCCAGCACAGTATACTACCAGACAGCTCATATTGGGAATAGAGTTACTCTTACATTTCAGTTCATTAAACCATGGAGTTGGAAAGTTGAGGTACTGTAAGCTCAGACCGTCATTCTCAATGTATCTTGAAAGGGAAATACTGTTCATATCCATATCTGAAATAAAACAGAAAATTCTGATCTACATCAACCTCATCTGTAGTCTTTAGACTTTAGGCTTTAGAGATTCAGCATGTAAACAGGCCCTTCGGCCCACCGAGTCTGCACTGACTAGCGATCACCCGTACACAAGTTCTAATATTACACACTACGGACAATTTACTGAAGCCAATTAATTTACAAACCTGCGCGTCTTTGGAGTATGGAAGGAAACCGGAGCACCTAGAGAACACCCACTTGGTCACAGGGAGAATATACAAACTATGTACAGACATCACCATAGTCAGGATCAAACCTGGGTCTCTGGCTGTAAGGCAGCAAATCTACCTCTGTGCCACTGTGCTGCTCTCATTAGTCTTTTCTTCCATTTCTTTTCTTAGCTCCCGGATAGAGATGGGAAAATGGATTGAGGACCTGAACCAGGCTATTGAGCTGGTGAAGAAATCAAACGAGAAAAGAAACCCAGTTCTGGAGAGCAACAGCTATGATCGATCAAACAGTAAGTAACTGAGTGAAATTACATACCCTTGATCTCAACTCTCTTGTAAATGGAGGTGACGAGGAAGAGGAGAATCACAGGTTTTTCTCACCTATATTTAATTCAATTCACAGGCCATCCTTACTGATACGATTTACAAAAAAAGGGATCTGTTAGAACATGAATTTTGAAGCAATGTGCTTCTTGTTTATTTCATGGATATGTTTTTGAAACTTTGGCTCAGCTGATGGAGAGCATGTTAAGGTCCAATGTGTTGACTTGAATATGTTCAATTGAAAGTTTCTTATTCCAACAACAGGCATATAATTGGAGCGCCTTGGTCAATGTTGGTATTCCTGCATTTCGTGTCATACCAATTTCAATAACCATAGATGAATCTAAAATTTCCCATTGTATTAACCAATGGGTGATTAAAAATCCAACCTTGCATGTACTTGAAAGACCCAACAATTTCAATTGATTTTCCAAAAGGAACAAAATCTCAGTGGATTATCAGTTGGACTCGGCTGTCCACACAGATCATCCCATAGGACCGCTGAACTCCAAGATAGCATTGTTGTAACTAATATTTGATCTTCCCTAACACACTGTTTTTGGAAGTAAGTACAGTCTTTTATATGGCCACAGATTTAGACAATAGACAATAGACAATAGGTGCAGGAGTAGGCCATGCAGCCCTTCGAGCCAGCACCGCCATTCAGTGTGATCATGGCTGATCATCCCCAATCAGTACCCCGTTCCTGCCTTCTCCCCATATCCCCTGACTCCACTATTTTTAAGAGCCCTATCTAGCTCTCTCTTGGAAGCATCCAGAGAATCTGCCTCCACTGCCCTCTGAGGCAGATAATTCCACAGACTCACCACTCTCTGTGAGAAAATGTCTTTCCTCATCTCCGTTCTAAATGGCTTACTCCTTATTCTTAAACTGTGGCCCCTGGTTCTGGACTTCCCCAACATCGGGAACATGTTTCCTGCCTCTAGCGTGTCCAAGGTCTTAACAATCTTATATGTTTCATTGAGATGCCCTCTCATCCTTCTAAACTCCAGAGTGTACAAGCCCAGCTGCTCCATTCTCTCAGCATATGACAGTCCCGCTCTCCCGGGAATTAACCTTGTAAACCTACGCTGCACTTCCTTGATAGCAAGAATATCCTTCCTCAAATTAGCGGACCAAAACTGCACACAATACTCCAGGTGTGGTCTCACTCAGGCTCTGTACAACTGCAGAAGGACCTCTTTGCTCCTATATTTGATTGCTCTTGTTATAAAGGCCAATATGCCATTCGCTTTCTTCACTGTCTGCTGTAATTGCATGCTTACTTTCATAAACGTACCTGCATGCTTACTTTCACAGACTTATTTATTTGAATTATGCTAATGGTTAATATCTCGTCAGTATTTTGTTTGAAAGCACAGGCACTCTGATTGTTATTCCTCTTTATGCATTTATCCAAATGTTCCTAGGATCTTCAGACGAAGTGTCCCTGGAGCAAGAATCTGAAGATGACACTCACTCCTCCCATAGCTCGTTGGACAAGCAGACCCATCACCGTGCCAATACTACAGTGCACGTGTGCTGGCATCGCAACACAAGTGTTTCCATGCTGGACCACAGTGTTGCAGTGGAGGTACCCAGCAGGGCACTCTCACCACTTCCTACACCCCAGGATAACCCAGTGCAGTGCACCAATAAAGGCGGCATCAACCCCCACTAAAGTTATTACATACAGAAGATATCTATTAATTTTAGGAAACTACTAAATTGAGCTGTATAGCTTAAATGAACAAAACAATGATTTGTGTTTTGTTGGAAGACAGGAAAGGCTGTTATAAGCCTTTGAGTCAACATGTTACAAGGCCAAGATGTGATGGGTGTTTGAGGTGCTTTTTTATTTAGATAATAGGACTCCAGAGCCATATTGATGACGCAATCTGCTCTGTAAATTCATTGCATTCCTCTTTTCAGTAAAATTCTGATGATTTTACTATTTAGAAAATCCAACGGTTTGGCATCTAGCTGGCTGGATCCTGTTGCCTATTATTCCTTTTCACGTAATGGGGGCCCAGTGTGTGAAATTGAGTGTGGAGCTTGGACTCCATTGCTTGAAAAATTATGATGGGAATCAGCACATTGTTGTCCCATGTTACCTTCCACACATCCGGACCCATCTGCCCACCATACGTCCTTTATTTGGTTCCATGCTTCACTTCTTTTCCTGAAAGATTCCGGTATTTGTAGCCCTTGGTTGCTCCTGTCATTGACCTTCCAGCCTCTTTCTCTATTTCGACCCCCCCCCCCCTTTCCCCAAGATTTAATCTGCCAATTAATCCCTCCTCACCATGATCCACCTATCAATTGCCAGCCCTTGACCCAACTCTTCCCTCATCACCTATTTATGCTGGTTATCTTTCCTCTACTCTTTCAGTCCAAGTGAAGGATCCTGACCCAAACATCATCTGTTTATTTCCCTCCACAGATGCTTCCTGACCCGTTGAGTTCTTCCAGCAGCTTGTTTTTTTGCTACAGATTCTGGCATTAGCAGTCTCTTGTGTTTTCTGTGAGGCAAGAGCTCTAGCAGTTGCGCCACTGTGCTTCCCCTGTGGCATTAGTGCATTTTCTTTCAAATTACATCACTACAGCAACAGTTTTGTGTAACTGAAGAACTTGAATAATGCAAAACCACATGATTCTGGAATTTACCCGAATCTGGAAATTACAGTGAGCAGATTTATTCTGAACATGGGGACAAGTTGGGCTCGAATAATTCCTTTCATCTTCATTGATTCGGATAACATGAAATTATCTATCACTTGCATTACTGTCAGTTCATTAAGTTGCACGTGGGGTTTATATCAATGGGATATAAACATTTGGATTTACTCTGTAGAACATTTTAATTTCAGACCACCAAACAGAATCAGAAATGTAATTTTAATTTCTTAGACAACTGATCTTGCTAGGCACGTAAGAAAGTGCTTCATTTGGGACCATTTTTAACTTTGTCGAGCCGGGTATCTTGGCTTTTGGAACAATTTGTCACATTTCAAAATTTTCTTCTGCTCCAGATCCAGTTATTGGAATTTGTATATTTAATTATAGTTTTCAACTGATTTCTCTCATCTGAAGCCTGGGTTATCTTGTGGCCTGGAAGTAAATTGCTTTCGATCCGTAGATCGATTTTCATTTATTTTCCTTTTAAACAGGTTTGCAATACATTGTTTGGTTTGTTTCCTTCAGCTAACTCATGTTCTGTGTTCTTTTGACGATGAAAATAATATTGTTTTCTCACACAGCTCTGTTCTGTCTCCTCATCTGTGTGTTATGCCTGGGGTTCCTCGTACTTGTCTTCCTATAGCTGGTCTGTTAAGTATTCATGCACTAATGATGTCAAAATATGTCAGTTGTATACCTCGTGAGATGTTGATGTGAATGTCAATGTCTTACCAAACCTGTGGTAGACATTTCTTCTCCATTCACAGGTCAATTCCAAAGCAAATGCACCTGTTGTTACTGAGAACATGCTCTATGTACCACACCTTATATCTTCCTAAGCCAGTAACATTTCTGGGAACAAAATACCAAATGTACCTTGCTGAAGATTTCATACTGGGCTTTCAAGATGAAGCTTTCATTATCAACAGACTTGGGTACATCAGCAGGTTTACTCAGAAAGTTTTAGAACTGCTAACTGCGCACTTGCGCAAGATACGTTCAGGTGCTCGAAAGTTTCAAGTCAAGTCAAATTCATTGTCGTATGCACAAGCATGGTGAGGTGCAGTTACACTGAAAATCTTGCTTGTAGCAGCATCATAGACACAAAAATATAAATTATACACAAACGACACAAATTCGGATAAAACAGTGAACTGGAAAAAAGTGGAGACATTGGTGCAAAACATAATTAGAAAAGAAGTCCATGGTAGTGTAAGAAGTGGTTTGACAATAGACAATAGGTGCAGGAGTAGGCCATTCGGCCCTTCCAGCCAGCACCGTTGTTGTTTTCCGTTGTGGTGGGGAGGATTAGGGTTGTGCAGACCTGTTCAAAAACTTGATTGTTGTAAGAAAATAGCTGTTCCTGAACCAGGTGGAGTGGGACTTCAGATTTCTGTACCTCCTGCCTGATGTTAGCAGTGAGAAGAGGGCATGGCATAGATCGTGGGGATATTTAATGATAGATGCTGTCTTCTTGAAGCGGCACCTCATGTTTAGGCTTTTGATGGTGGAGAGGCTTGTGCCCCTGATGGTTTGGGATGAGTACATCATTTTGTTCAGAGATACAATGTGGAAACAGGCCCTTCGGCCCACCAAGTCCACACTGACAAGCGATCAACAATGCACTAGTTCTATTCTACACAGTAGGGACAATTTACAGAAGCCAATTAACCTACAAACCAGTACGTCTTTGGATTGTGGGAGGAAACTGGAGCACCCAGAGAAAATCCACGTGGTCACAGGGAGAACATGCAAACTACATACACACAGCACCAGTAGTCAGGATTGAACCCGGGTCTCTAGGGCTCTAAGGCAGCATCTCTACCGCTGCGTCACTGTGCTACCCCTAGCCAATTCGCAACAGCCTGTTCCTGTATGTTAGAATTGTTGAACCAGGCCAAGATGTGACCAGTCAGGATACATTCTGTACCTTCTGGAGAAGTTTGTCTGAGTCATAGAGTCATGCAGCATACAAACAGGCCCTTCAATCCAACTTGCCCATGCTGACCAGCACGCCTCAACTACACTGGACCCACGTGCTTGCATTTGGCCCATATCCTCTAAACCTATCCTATCTATGTACTTGTCCAAATGATTTATAATAATAATAATAACTTTATTTGTTAAGCACCTTAAAAAACAACCAAAGCTGACCAAAGTGCTGTACAGAAAAAATAAATAAATAAATAAATTAAAAAAAAATAAGCAAGACATCATAAAACAGGCAGAACAACAGAACATACAGCTAACACGATGCGCATAAATTACATACGAAAATCCAACAATAAATTAAAAGACATAAAACATGAGTACGAACCACGCAGCAAAACCAAGCAAATAAAGTAAATAAATAAGTCGACACCTTACTGGTCTACAAAGGCCACGGAAAATAGATATGTCTTCAGTAGTGACTTAAAAACAGCTAAAGAAGGGGCCTGTTTAACGTGCAGAGGCAATTCATTCCATAATCTTGGAGCCGACACAGCAAAGGCACGGTCCCCTCTGAGCTTCCGCTTAGATTTTGGCTCATCAGGAGCAGCTGATCATCTGACCTGAGAGAGCGGGAGGGTGTATAAGGGTGAAGAAGCTCAGATAGGTAGGACGGGGCAAGACCATTTAGGGATTTAAAAGCAAATAAAATAATTTAAAAAATGAATCCTATACTGAACAGGCAGCCAGTGGAGAGAGGCCAAAATGTGTGAAACGTGATCATAAACCTTGTGATAGTACCTGCCTCAACTACCTCCTCCATCAGCTTGTTCCATATACCTACCCCACTTTGCGTAAACAGGTTGCTCCTCAGGTTCCTATTAAATCTTTACCCCCTCATCTCAAACCTATGTTCTCTGGATTTTGATTCCCCTATTCTAGATAAAGAAATCCGTCTCGTCATTATTTGATATCCAGCCCACTATGGTGGTCTCATCCACGAATTGTGTTGGATTTGTACTTAGCTGCAAGTCGTGGGTGTACAAGGAATAAAGAAGGGAGCTGAGAACGCATCCTTGTGGAGCACCAATGTTGAGGATTATAATGGAGGATGATTTGTCTCCTATCCTCACTGATTGTGATCTGTTGGTCAGGGAGTCGAGGATCCAGTGCTGACTCGAAGTAAAAACGAGCATGGAGATGTGCTTGGATGGGATAATGGTATTAAAAGCAGAGCTGTAGTTTAGGAATAGAAGTCTGACATAGGTGTCCCTCTCATCTAGGTGTTCCAGGGATGTAGGGTGGGGCCAGGGAGATGGAATCAGCCACGGACCTGTTGCGGCCGTTGACTCAAAGCCGACTGCTTTATCCTTGGCCGCTGACCAGCATTGATGAACTCTCTTTACCAAATCACCTTTCTTCAGTTTTTGTTTGTAGGCATGAAGTAGAAGCACAGCTGAAAACCTGCTCATCAGGTTATGAGTAACATCCTCTGAAATGCTACAATGTGTACACAAAGACTGTCAAGTTTAAAAACACTCAACTGGCTTCTTTGTGGACATTTTTCCAATTCTCTGAGGGACAGCTCAAAACAGCATTTAGAAGGGAAGCAGGGCTACCCATGGGCAATGATCATGAATTTAAGGGAGACTGCTTCTGACTGTTTTGAAGTTTTTAAGAGACTAATAAGGGTCAGGTGAGACGACAAATCCAAAGTAACCTATAGTAAGGTGCTTGTCAAAGTTGCACATGTCAGAGTGATCAGCAAAGTTAGAGCTCATCAGATTGGTGAAATTGGTTGAGTGGGAATTTTAATGACTGGGCTGCTGTGTGCAGTAGAGTTTGTGGAGCTCAATACCAGATCTTTATGCAATATTAAAATGGATTTAGATTATGATTAAAAAGTTGACCACTGATATCAATATTTGTAGACAGGTTGAAATATTCATGTATATATCCTCACAACATAGGAGGAGGCCATTCAACCTACTGAGTCTATGTCAGGTCAATGCAAAAACGTGTGCATATTAAGGTCAAGGTGAGAGATTTAATGGGGACCTCAGGGACAACTTTTTCACTCACGGTAATTCATATCTGGAATGAGCTGCCTGAGGAAGTTTTAGAAGTGGATATATAAAAGATATTTGGACAGATATATGGATAGGAAGGGAGTAGAGAGGAATGGGCCAATTGCAGGACTCCCCCAATATGCCAAATTGCTCAGCATGGACAAGGTGGGCCGCAGACCCTGTTTCTTTGCTGTGCTGTTCTATGACTCTATCAGTGGCCATTTTAAGGAAATTATTATCTTCCCACAAACTCTACCCTCTCTGCTACTGGATCCTTGACTTCCTCATCAACGGAGCTCAATCAGATTAGTAACAACATCAACTTACAATCAATACAGAATTTTCATTCCCTGGAGTCAAACGAATGAACAAATTTACAACCATAAAGGATTTGGATAGAGCTATTTGTTGAATGTTCGGTATCCAACAGATTGAAAGTGATTGATTGTCAAAAGAAACAGAGTAGATATAAGGAGGTACTTATTTTTAATGTGCCAAGTCGTTTGGAGTGCATTGCCTGAAATTGGTAGTGAATACAGGTTCAGCAGTAGTTTTCAGAAGGGAATTGGATAAGAGCTTGTAAGAAAAATATCACATAGCTATAGGAAGAGTATGAACTTGTGGCCTTTCTGAGTTGCTGTTTGGAAAAACAGACTTGGTGGGTCAACTTCTATTCCAAAGGGCATATTATTCTAATATTCCATACTAGGTAGCACCAATGTTGTCATAAATGGTCTTGAATAAGGGAGAGAAAAAGAGATTTAATGGGGACCTCAGGGACAACTTTTTCACTCACGGTAATTCATATCTGGAATGAGCTGCCTGAGGAAGTTTTAGAAGTGGATATATAAAAGATATTTGGACAGATATATGGATAGGAAGGGAGTAGAGAGGAATGGGCCAATTGCAGGACTCCCCCAATATGCCAAATTGCTCAGCATGGACAAGGTGGGCCGCAGACCCTGTTTCTTTGCTGTGCTGTTCTATGACTCTATCAGTGGCCATTTTAAGGAAATTATTATCTTCCCACAAACTCTACCCTCTCTGCTACTGGATCCTTGACTTCCTCATCAACGGAGCTCAATCAGATTAGTAACAACATCAACTTACAATCAATACAGAATTTTCATTCCCTGGAGTCAAACGAATGAACAAATTTACAACCATAAAGGATTTGGATAGAGATAGTTGAATGTTCGGTATCCAACAGATTGAGAGTGATTGATTGTCAAAAGAAACAGAGTAGATATAAGGAGGTACTTATTTTTAATGTGCCAAGTCGTTGGATTTGGAGTGCATTGCCTGAAATTGGTAGTGAATACAGGTTCAGCAGTAGTTTTCAGAAGGGAATTGGATAAGAGCTTGTAAGAAAAATATCACATAGCTATAGGAAGAGTATGAACTTGTGGCCCTTCTGAGTTGTTGTTTGGAAAAACAGACTTGGTGGGTCAACTTCTATTCCAAAGGGCATTTTATTCTAATATTCCATACTAGGTAGCACCAATGTTGTCATAAATGGTCTTGAATAAGGGAGAGAAAAAGCAATCTTTGTGCTTCCTTCCGGTTGTACCTCGTGATTCACACCTTTATGAAGTGGTCGGAGGGTCAACTGAGATGGTCCACAAGGTCAAACACCTTGCTAACGTTCAGCAAACATAGAGCAGAAGACCCCAACAACCTATGGAGTTGTGACACAGCTGATTCAGCAGTTTAGGGAGAAGAATAAAGTAGAGAAATGTTAGCCTTTTTTAGCTGGAAACAATGGAAAGAGCATTCTTTTGTGGCAGGATGAGCAGATGCCTCACGATGATCCTGTGCTAAGAGTCATCCATGTAGTGTTGTCTGTACAACTGACTATTTTGTGATATCCTAGTTGCAACTAATCATACTGTATAACACACAGGCTGCTGCTCTTTAACTGATATTTCATTTATGGTTGTCCTGTTCTTTTGTCTGTCTTGTTCCTTCCTTTTGCTATGTCTGCTAACTCATGGATCGTTCTAGTTCTCTGTTCCTCTGATGCCACACCAGAGCCTCCCCAGCACGGTCATCTGGTCCAGGACCAGCGGCCTAATACCATCACCCATGTGTGCTGGTACCGGAACCAGAGCCTCTCGTTGGTTGATTATCTTCGCATGTGTGAGGTAAATGCGCTAATCAATTGCCCCAGTAAATCTATGCTTGTAAGTGATTGCAGGTGAACTGATACTCTGTTGGCAGTGTGGGGTTAGCTCTGAGGATTGACCAAAGTGGGATAGCTGGATTTCTGGAGTGGTGATGGTACAGGGCTGAATAGAGAGTAAAGAGCGGATGACCAGCTTCGGATGGAAAAGCTGTGTGAAAACCTGTAGCCGGTCCAAGGCTAGATAATGAGCTGTCAGCGCCATGGAAAATGTTCCTGACTCTGGTAGTTTCATTGCTATGGGAGAGGCCCATCTAGGAAGATTTATCAATTGAGTTGTGTGAGAGGTGTTTGAAGATTTGAAGAGGAAACATTGTCGAGTGAAGGATACAGAATCATGGAGCAATAATTTGAATGGGCAGAAGTCATTCAATACCCACTTTAAAGTGGAGTCATCAGTCTCAGGACTGGTAATCAGTCACATTAGTAGCCAGGTTGGCACAGGAGATTGAGTATTCAGTTTTATCGAGTGAATGAGATTGAGCAAGCAGCAGTTGGTTGCAACGAGCTGAGAGAGAATGAGAGAGAGAGCAATTGATTGTGGGAGGGGAGGTAGAATTGCACTTTAGTGAGGAATGGGTGTTGTTTTGTTATGGTGGAGAGAAGGACGGGCCACACATAGGTAGCTGAAGTGATGGTTTGATTTCTCTTCTGGTCCTAAAGAGCTCCAGTAATTCCACATGCTACTTGATGGAGTTAAGAGTTTGAACGACAGTGAAGAAGTTTTAAAGAAGGAATTCGAAGGTTTTAATAATAAAATATGGGGTTTAGTTTTGTTCTCCAACTGATGGATTAGCTGATTAGAATGTGCTTCAACCAGATCAGGCAGAACGACTATTCCATTTATGGAAACGATGTTATATTTTCATAGGACGTAGGAGGAAGCCATTTGTCCATTGAGTTTAGACTGGCTCCTTGAACAAACCAAGTCCCTTGTTTATTCAACCTATTCTCTCTCTCACCACCCTGAATCTCCAGGCATCTATCTACAATAGGAATAACTACAGTGCCCAATTAATTTACCAATTGACCATATCTTGAAGAATTGGGAGGAAACCAGACCATCTGGAGAAATCCAATGTGGTCACAGGGAGAATATGCAAAAGCCACGCAGGCTGCACTGAAAGTCAGGATTAAATCCAGGATGCTGAAGCTGTGAGGAAACACTGTGCCACCAAAGCACCCAGATAAAATCTACATCCTTTAACTTGAATGCATGAAGATAAGAACCAAACAAGCCGCACCCTTTCCCCCCGACCTGCCTCACCAATAACAAATCCAATTGGGGATGATTGTGATGGAAGATACCAAAGAAATAAGAAAATAATAGATAGATCTCATGAAAATAATCTGAAGAAGGGTCTCGACGCAAAACGTCACCCATTCCTCTCCCAAGATGCTGCCTGTCCCGCTGAGTTACTCCAGCATTTTGTGTCTATCTCCTTTTAAACCAGCATTTGCAGTCCCTTCATGCTCAAAGGATTGACAGTTGTTTAAGAACTGTATGGAAGAGTGAGTCACATTGAAGCATTTGAGAGGTTCAAAATAGAGCAGTAAAGAACTTGAGGAGATTTGTTTTTCCCAACAGGAGTAATGAAAGGACAGATTGGACATAGTTAATTCTTGTTGGTGTTAAGGTATGTAGGAAATTGGTTACATAGCCCCATCAGTGGTAGAAATGATAGGAGTAGAGGTAATAACCTTTGAAATATAGAAACTGAGAACTAAGAAATTTGTTATGAACTCTATTCGAAGATGGCAGCTAAATTATGTATGCAATTGGCATTATTCTCATTGCAAAGACATGATGTTCTTGTGTTTGGAAGTGCAGTAGAAACACAATGTAGAATATCTGCCTTTGTAAATTCTATGACAAAGGTACGAATTGCTGCCTGGAGTAGAACTTTTCTCCTAATATCCCTCCAGAATGTGGTCACTAAGCGGAGATAAAACTCCTCAACCTGGCTAGTTCCAAAAGTGTAAAAGCAATTCCACACCCAAGTTGTACCACTCTACAGTTTTCTACTTCTGCCTTGATTCCATCTGCTTATTTTCGCATTCTGTGCAATGTATTTTCTTTGTTGACTATTTTCAAGTGCATGAATTGATTTCTCTTTACTGGAGCTTGAGGTAATTGCAGCAAGAGAATTGGGAATAGAAAGAGCATTGTTTTTAGTAATGTATATATTTATGTTTGTGCACAAATTTGATCTTACTGTTCTTCATTCTAGAATCAGCTCTCTGGATACCTGCTAAGGAAGTTCAAAAACAGTAACGGGTGGCAAAAACTTTGGGTTGTCTTCACCAACTTCTGCCTGTTCTTCTACAAAACCCACCAGGTGGAGTATCTTGATTGATTACCATGGGACATTAAACAACAGCTGAAGATAGGATGTGTGCATTTGGGTGATGCGCAGGGGAATGTGTGGTTTAACCAGGACAATATTTATATACAGAGGAGATTTACTAGAATGTTGCCTGGGTTTCAACAACTAAGTTACAGAGATAGGTTGAATATGTTAGGTCTTTATTCTCTGGAGCGCAGAAGGTTAAGGGGGGGACCTGATAGAGGTCTTTAAAATGATGAGAGGGATAGACAGAGTTGATGTGGACAAGCTTTTCCCTTTGAGAATAGGGAAGATTCAAACAAGAGGACATGACCTCAGAATTAAGGGACAGAAGTTTAGGGGTAATATGAGGGGGAACTTCTTTACGCAGAGAGTGGTGACGGTGTGGAATGAGCTCCCAGTGGAAGTGGTGGAGGCAGGTTCATTGGTATCATTTAAAAATAAATTGGATAGGCATGTGGATGAGAAGGGAATGGAGGGTTATGGTATGAGTGCAGGCAGGTGGGGCTAAGGGGAAAAAAAAAAATTTGTTCGGCATGGACTTGTAGGGCCGAGATGGCCTGTTTCCGTGCTGTAATTGTTATATGGTTATATGGTTAATATCGAAGCTTTATCTTCATTGCATAATCTGGATAATTATTTAACTGGAATTGTTGAACACCATGTGAATAATGCAGCAGAGCAAATGGAAGTGCAAGAGAGCAAAAGGAGAGAAAAAAAGGATTGGGTTGAAAGGTGAAAAAGAAATGAATGTGGCTTCCCTCTTAATGCAGGCAGTATGTCCTAAAAAAAGAGATACAGCATGGAAACGGGTCATGTGGTCCATCGAGTTTGCACTGACTATTGACATTTTCATTATCCCTACATTCATCCCACATTCCCATCAACTCAATTACACATTTGGAATAATTTACAGTGGCCAATAAACTGACCACCTGCATGTCTTTGGGATGTGGGTGGAATCCAGAGCACTCTCCGGAAAGCCATATGGTCAGGCAGAAGGTGAAAACTCCACACCAGCCAAATGGACAACATCAGAGGTCAGGTCTAAGCAATGGGTCTACTAGCTGCATCACTGTATTAAGAACATAGACAGTACGGCTCAAGAACAGGCCCTTCTGTGCCAAACATGTTGCCAAGACTAACTGCAAATAATCCATATCCTTTAATTCCCTGCATATCCATATGTCTATATGAAAGTCTCTTAAATGCTATGATTGTAACACCTTCAACCAACACCCTCCGGCAGAAAGATTCAGGCACTCACCACCCTCAGTGTAGAATTTGTTGCCCCGCATATCTCCCTTAAACTTTGGCCCATTCACCTTCAAGCTGTGCCCTTGAGTAATTGGATGACCTCCCCTATAATTAAATGACCTCCCCTTTATTCTAAGACTGTGGCCCCTGGTTCTGGACTCGCCCAACATTGGGAACATTTTTCCTGCATCTAGCTTGTCCAGTTCTTTTATATCAGTGTGTACTGACCACTGTGCTGAAGGATGGCACATTTTGGTTGAGACCACAATTACATTCCAAAGGACCACATCTTCTGATTTAAATGACAGTAACTTAAGTTAATTGGTTCTAATGCTAACATCATCAACTGGGGAAAGAAACACAAAGTGCTGGAGTAACTCAGCGGGTCATGTGTAGGAAGGCACTGCAGATGCTGGTCTCGACCCGAAACCTCACTCATTCCTTCTCTCCAGAGATGCTGCCTGTCCTGCTAAGGAACTGCAGATGCTGGTTTAAACCGAAGATAGACACAAAATGCTGGAGTAACTCAGCGGGACAGGCAGCATCTCTGGAGAAAAGGAATGGGTGACGTTTTGGGTCGAGACCCTTCTTCAGACCTTTCTTCAGATCTCTAATTTGATATATTTCTTTGCCATGAACCTGTTACTTGAACATTTTTTGATCTCTGGAATACAATAATTTTTTTCTCTGGCCTCTTAAAAAACATTTATTAAATGCCATTTCATGGAAAATGCTAGGGGATTAGTCAATATTAACTGCTCTAATATCAGCAGGTGCACAGACTTGCAGGTTCTGTAATTTAACTTGATCAGAGAGCGTGGTAGTAGTTCTTCCTCAACATGGTCATTGATTTCAGGATGTGGGATAGAGTACACTCCACAGCCTTCATTGTGGAGATGGTTGAGAGGTTTATGTTCGTAGGTATAAATATCACCAACAACTTGACCTAGTCCATCCACATCATAATACATCCACGTCTCCACTTCCTCAGAAGATGAAGGAAATTCAGCATGTCTGCAATTACTCTTACCAATTTCTACAGAAAGCATAGAATACAAGGCAGTTTGGTATGGTAACTGCTCTGCCCAAGACCGCAAGAGTTATGGTGCAGCCCAGTCCAGTATACAAACTAACCTACCCATAATTGATTCCACCTACACTTCATGCTGCCTTGGAAAAGAAGATAGGTCTCATCAAGGACTAATATACCCCGGTCATTCCTTCTTCTCCACTCTCTTGTGGGCAGAAGATGTAAAAGCTTGAAAGAAATAGACCACCAAATTCAAGAACAGCTTCTTCCCCGGTATTTTCAGACTCTTCAGATCTCCCATATGCTGAGAATGATTTCCCGATTTCTTAAACTACTTTGTGCAGCTCTTGTACTTTTATTGATCTGCTTTTCTCTAGCTGTAACACTGTATATGGCAGTGTGTTTATTTTCTTTTTTTACTCCCTGATGTACTCATGTATATGATCTGCCTGGATAGCACTATATTATGATACAAATGATAATAATAAAGCAATACTAATACCATGTTTGTAAGGATTGAGGGTCAAGTGTATGTGAAAGGGGTGCAGTAACGATTTTCATGTAAATGTTTTACTTATATTACTTTTGAAATGTGGAGGGATATTTAAACAATTTACTTTAAGATGGGGAATGGAGCAGACTAATGTCCAACCCCCAATTGATAATGATGCTTTGGAGATTAATAAAACTCTATCCCTACTCCATATTGTGACTGGGTGAACTTTGTGGTTTTGTCCATTTTTCTTGATTGAATGGAAGAGGGATTGCTCAATTGATGGTGCACAAATGTTTTTCTGTTTGGAGAAGAGTATGCAAAAGCTTCCAGGAGGAGCCATTAAAGCCATCACATTTCTTGTTATGTACAAGTGAGATGGACTTGGGTAAAGGGAATACAATTCCATTGATTGTGGAAGATATGTCATTTGACAATGTAGTAAATAGTGAGGAGATAACAGTGGACATTGAGAATCTATTGAAGAAATAGGCAGACACGTGACTGATGCAATCTAATAAACTGTTGCAAGGAGATGGCCATGCTCAAAGGTTGGGAGTAAATTGCAAAAGATCCAGAGATGGAAATGGGGAGGTTTCTTCGCAAAGAAGGTCGTGAAGATCTGGAACGTGCAATATAAAAGAGTTTAGAATTACATTCCAAAGGAGCCTTCAGAAGGTAATTGTACATTAATCTTAGAGAAGGAGTAATTGATATGTTTGATAAATTTGGGATGGAGAACTAATTCTGACATGTCTTCCAAGGAGCAGGCTGAATGTATTCTCCTGCTCTTCTGACAAGGGTCCAGATGAAAGGAGCATGAAGTTAGAGTCGACCTGCTGCCTGATGTAATTGCGAGTGAAACTCCCGAGAAAACTATTGAGGCTCAAACTTTCAAATCCAATATTGATATGCTTTTGTTGGGAAAGAATACTGAAGAATATGTTACCCAGGTGGATATAAGACATTAGGAAATGGATTAGCCGTGGTTTAGTTCAGTGGGGCTCGTTAGAGGAGTTAAATGCCCCACTCCTGTTCCTTTGTTCCACCTGATGCTTTAACAATTGTTCAAGGTTACTTTGTAGTTAGTCATTCTAGCATGTTATTAAGTGTAGCAGCAGATTTTTATATCGCTCAAGAGATTACTCGCTCTAGCCACTTAACCCATTTAATGGCTATAGATCATGGCAGGATTTAGCATGGTAGTTGAGTTGCTTTTGAAAGATTTTTGGCCGTACATCCATGGTTCTTGCTTATTGTTATGCAACTAAAATAATTTGAGAATTATTCTTTGTTATTCTTCGGTATTTCCAGGATGATTACCCTCTGGCCAGCCTCCCATTGTTGGGTTACATGGTGAGCATGCCTTCCGACCATGACCACATCCACAAGGATTACGTCTTCAAGCTGCAGTTCAAATCTCACGTTTATTTCTTCAGAGCTGAAAGCGAGTACACTTTTGAAAGGTAAGATTCAGATTTTGCATGAGTGCTTAAGAGCACATGCAAATTTATGTTTGTCCTTCACAGTCAATGCTACAACTATTCAATAGAGATCATATTTTACCCAGACTCAACTGAAAGTCGGGTCCAGGCCATCTCATCCAAATCTAGGTATGGTGTATCACACACCAATCAATGCCAGGCCAATCTGTGCCAGATGTCAAATTAACCTACAAATATCAGTTCTCTTGTTTTTGTGTGAATTTCATATTTCAACCAAATCAATGATTATTTTTCAGAGAATCATAGTAACAGCATGGTAACAGCTTCTTCAGCCTACCGAGTCCTCATTGACCATTGACCAGCCATTAATACTTAATTTTACATTAATCTTTTGAAAATGTTTTATTCTGCTCTCATTCTTAATAAAACCCCCCAGATTCTACTACTCATCTACAGTTAAGGGTAATTTACAATGGCCAATTAACCTACCAGCCCACACGTCTTTGGGGTGTGGGAGGAAACTGGAGCACTCAGGCGAAACCCAAGCAGTTACAAAGATTTTGGACACACCAGAGATACAGCACCAAGGGCAGGATTGAACCTGGATCTCTGGCACTGTGAGACAGCTTCTCTACTAGATGCTATCTTGTTGTTCTCATATCTATTTTCACTTGATAGCCTGACACATCCTTTTGGCTGAATTAGAAACATATAAACATAGAAAATAGGTGCAGGAATAGGCCATTCAGCCCTTTGACCCAGCACCGCCATTCAATATGATCATGGCTGATCATCCAAAATCAGTTCCCTGTTCCTGCTTTCTCCCCATATGCCTTGATTCTGTTAGCCCTAAGAGCTATATCTAACTCTCTTTGAAAACATCCAGTGAATTGGCCGCCATTGCCGTCTGTGGCAGAGAATTCCACAAGTTATTAAGTCCTCATTGCTTTGCTTCCTATTTCTGCAAAATGGATATTTGTCAAACTAAACCTTTACCAGGAACTTCAACCAGGAACTGTGGCATGACTGACAATTGGATGGGAATTCAGGCGTAGTGTAGAAGCTGATCTTGCATATATTTCAGGAGCTGTAGGTTGAAGGAAGATGCAGAGAAAATGAAAGAAGCATGGAAATAGAATCATTTGATCAGAAGGATGAGAATTTGTAAATACAAGGCATTGAGAAATTGGAAGGCATTGTTGGTCAAAGAAACACAATGATGAAGCGAGAATGGGCCGCGAAAGGTAGATGCTGCTCACCATTTCATGAAAGCCCAACCTGCTAATGGCCACAGAAGTTTCCATACTAGATGCTGAACAAAATACTTTGGGTGTCTTCCCAATAATTGGCTCTTCAAGGGTGGAAGTGACTAGAATTGAGGAATGGTTGTGTACAGATGTATACCACAAGGATTGCTGCAACTACTTTCGTTTTGGCATTATCTATTGAACTTTAAGGCCCGAGAATTTAGGGGACAGGAGTTCAGATGATCTACATATTCCCACAGATGTTCTCTCAGGCCTGACATGGTGTGTTTGCTACCTATTAATTACTGAGTTTTCTGCTTTGAATTACTAGGTGGATGGAAGTTATCAAAAGTGCAACCAGTTCACCGGAACGGATGATGCACCATAGCCAGAAGGACACTTGAATTGGGGTGGAAGATTATGAGTGCTGAATGGAGAAAGTGGGAACTGGATTCAAGTTCCACAGAAAAACAGAAAAGTGCACAGAAAAATTAGAATGCAATGTCAAGTTGAATCGACAAAACTCAGACTCACCATTGTCACGAACATGTCGAGCAACTCTTCAGAAGGCAACACCTTGCCTGACTCAGTGTGTCAATGACAGAATCATTGTAAGATAGGGATGGGTGCAGACCTAGACGTCAGATGAAAACAATGACATTCCTGCTGTTTAAAAGGGAGTCCTGATACATTTATCAAACACCAAAGGAATTGCCTCCCATTCAATAAACAAACCACAAGAGCACAACAGATCTGGTACAGAGTAACTTTGTTGGACAACTAGCTTTTTACACAAGGTCTGCAACATTTGCAATAGGAGTAATTTGTGATAAGCAGCCTACATGATAAGACCCAAGGTTAACAATGAAACTGTGATCTGACTAATATAGTTAAAGGTGTTTATACAAAGTGACTGGTCAGGGTTGTGATGCCTTTAGCGCCAGACTAGTCTACACATAGTGATTCTTTGTCCTTATTGTTCTGGTACATGGTGACACTTGGACTAGACTGGTTTGTGCACAGCAACACTTGGAGCAGACTGATATGCTAAAGAGTAACATTTGGGCCAGACGTCCGGTATACAGTACTTCTTAGATCAGACTATTTTGGTTTTCCAACGACTCTTGGAGCAGACTTGTCTTGTACACCTCGATGCCTGGACCAAACCTTTCTGGTGCACAGTGATACTTTGACCTACTGGTCTATACACAGCGACACCTGAACCAGACCGGATTTGGACATGGTGACACTTGGACCAGATTGGTATGTACATAGTGGCGTTGGGACCGGACTAATTTGATATACAGTGATGCTTGAACCAGAGATAATAGGACTAGGCTGGTCTGTACACAGTGACACTTGAGCTGGATGTGTCAGGTATACAGTGATACATGGAAGAAATTAGTCTGGAACACGGTGAGACTTAAACCAGATTGGTCTGTACAGAGGGACACCCGGACCAGCCTGGATTGATTTGGATAAGACTGATCTGATATGCAGTGACACTTAGACTGGTCCGTGCACAATTTCACTTGGACTGGTCTGGTACACAGTAACACTTGGACCAATAGGTCTTACACAAGGCTATACATGGTCCCGACTGGACAGTACATGGTGACACCTAGACCATACAGGTCTGGTACACAATTATAACTGAACCAATCTGCTCTGTATGCATCTACACTTGGACCAACCTGGTTTGCTTCACAGTGACTTAGTTTAGTTTAGTTTATTTTTATTGGTGCCGAGGTACAGTGAAAAGCTTTTGTTGCATGTTATCCAGTCAGTGGAAAGACAATACATGATCACAATCAAGCCATTTACAGTATATAGATACATGATAAGGAACTAACGTTTAGTGCAAGGTAAAGCCAGCAAAGTCCGATCAAGGATAGTCCGAGGGTCACCAGTGAGGTAGATACTATTTCAGGGCAGCACTCTAGTTGTGGTAGGATGATTCAGTTGCCTCGACCTTGGCCTGGACCTGGATCAGACTGGTCTCTACACTGAGGTACTTGTACCAGACTGATGTGCACAGTGACACTCGGATCATGGACCTGTTTCACAGACACACTTGGACCCGACTGGTCTGGCACACAGTCACACTTGGACCAGACTGGGTATGGTATACTGTGACATTTGGATTAAACTGATCTGGTACACAGTGACATTCAAAGGAGAATATAACATAGTGAAGAAGGGTTCCGACCCAAAACGTCACCTATTCCTTCTATGGTCTCCATCCAACTATCTGCCTATAAATAAAATACCATCACCAGTGTCCGTCTATTACTTGCCAGGTTTTGTCCTGCCTCTCCTCTCTTCCAGCTTTCCCCCCTCCCTCCCAAAATTGGTCTGCAGAATGATTTAGTCCTGCAATGTCACCTATCCTTGTTGTCCATGGATGCTGCCTGACCTGCTGTGTCTTTTTTTGTAAACCAGCATCTACAGTTCTTTATTTCAACTGGTCTCTATATGATGACCCGTGGGTCAGACTGATTGGTACATAGTAATACTCATGGTCAGGTCTGCTGCATAGTGAATCTTGGACCACATTGTTGGCTGCACCAGACAAGACTACACAATTTTGCTTGGACCAGTGTGGTGTGGAACACTGCAGCATTTAAAACAGAGTGGTCTGGAATACAGTGACAGTGACACCAATCTTTGTTCTTGCGTCTGACTCTTTTCCACTCCTCTCTATGGTTCTCAAGATTGCCGGCTCCGCCGTGGGTGAGCCAGGGTGAGTTAGGCCCAGCACCACAGTCGGCTGCCGGCACCATGGTCTGCAATGACAGAATGGTTAAAGGTCGCAAAAGGATCGATGTCTGCACTCTTAGCAGTGTTAGCTGAGGGGAAAAGCTGGTTGACTGTAGCTGATATTGTAAATCTAATGAAGGAATGAAAACAGAAAGAATGAAAAAAGAAAAAAAAATCCAATACTGAAACTGTGAGATGCAAAACACCGGAGCAGCAAAATGCCACAGGTCATGCAAATAGACAATAGGTGCAGGAGTAGGCCATTCGGCCCTTCGAGCCAGTACCGCCATTCAATGTGATCATGGCTAATCATCCACAATCAGTACCCCGTTCCTGCCTTCTCTCCATATCCCTTGACTCCGCTATCTTCAAGAGTCCTATCTAGCTCTCTTGAAAGTATCCAGAGAAACGGCCTTCACCACACTCTGAGGCAGAGAATTCCACAGACTCACAACTCTCAGTGTGAAAAAGTGTTTCCTCATCTCTGTTCTAAATGGCTTACCCCTTATTCTTAAACTGTGGCCCCTGGTTCTGGACTGCCCCAACATCGGGAACATGTTTCCTGCCTCTAGCGTGTCCAAACCCTTAATAATCTTATATGTTTCAATAAGATTCCCTCTCATCCTTCTAAATTCCAGAGTTTACAAGCCCAGCCGCTCCATTCTCTCAGCATATGACAGTCCCGCCAAACTGGGAACTAACCTTGTGAACCTACGCTGCACTCCCTGAAGTAAAACTAGAGAATATGGACTCGGAGACTGCAGATACTCAAATCCTGTGCTTAAAACAAACTGCAGACAGATGTCAGCAGGTCAGGCAGCATCTGTGGAGGGTCCCAACCCAACCCGAAATAATTATCTGTCTATTCCCTCCACAGATACTGCCTAACATCTGAGTTCCTACACCAGTTTGTAAAATGAGCAAATGCGGTAAATGTATAACAGGAGTCATATGTAGAAGGAGAAACAAAGGGGTTTGTATTTCATGCTGATGAATTTAAGGCATATGCGTAAAAGCCTTGTGCCTGCTTCGTTTTCCAGTAAGGTCATGGCTGATCTTAACACTTCAATGCCAATTTCCTGCATTAGCTCCATATCCCTTAATTCTCTTTATTGCTGAATGTCTGTCAGTCTTTTTTTCTTGAAGGCACAATGTCTGTCCCCCACAGGTCCCCAGGGTTAGGAATTTTAAAGGGCCTGGGTGTTATTTGCGCGTCATTTACGCGACATCATGTACGCGTCATGGCGCGTGGTGAGACATGGTGGCGTAGGCAGTGACACGCGGTTGCGCCCCAGGATTTTGGGATTCTCAAAATCCTCGCGCGCCACCTGCGTGACACGCAAATGACACCCAAGTGGGACAAGCCCTTAAAGATTCATCAGCTTCAAGGTTAAGAACTTTCGCCTCCTCTGGTTATGAAGGTCAACATGCCGTTAGCTTTCGTCACTGTCTGTTGTACCTGCATGCTTACTTTTGGTGACTGATGTACAAGGACACCCAGGTCTCATTGAACTTCCCCGTTTCCCAACCTGACACCATTCAGATAATAATCTGCCTACCCATTCTTGCCACCAAAGCGGATAACCTCACATTTATCCACATTATACTGCATCCGCCATGCATCTGCCCATTCACCCAACCTGTCCAAATCACCCTGCATCCTCAATGCATCATCTTCACACTTCCACCCAGCTTTGTGTCATATGCAAATTTGCTAATGTTACTTTTAATTCCTTCATCTAAATCACTAATGTATATTGTAAATGGCTGCGGTCCCAGCACCGAGCCTTGCGGCACCCCCACTAGTCAATGCCAGCCATTCTGAAAGGGACCCGTTAATCCCTACTCTTTGTTTCCTGTCTGCCTACAAATTTTCTATCCATGTCAATACCCTACCCTCAATACCATGTGCTCTCAGTTTGCCCACTAATCTACTGTGTGGGACCTTATCAAAGGCTTTCTGAAAGTCCTGATACACTACATCCACTGGCCCTCCCTTGTCCATTTTACTTGTTACATCCTCAAAAAAATTCAGAAGATTTGTCAAGCATGATTTCCTCTTCGTAAATCCATGCTGACTTAGACCGATCCTGTTACTACTATCCAAATGTGCCGTTATTATATCTTTGATAATCGACTCCAGCATCTTCCCCACCACTGATGTCAGGCTAACTGGTCTATAATTCCCTGCTTTCTCTCTCCTTCCTTTCTTGAAAAGTGGGATAACATTAGCAACCCTCCAATCCACAGGAACTGATCCTGAATCTATAGAACATTGGAAAATGTTCACCAATGCGTCCACAATTTCTAGAGCCACCTCCTTGAGTACCCTGGGATGCAGATCATCAGTCCCTGGAGATTATCAACCTTCAGTCCCATTAGTCTACCCAACACCATTTCCTGACTAATGTGTATTTCCTTCAGTTCCTCCATCACCCTAGGTCCTCTGTCGCCTAGTACATCTGGGAGATTGTTTGTGTCTTCCTTAGTGAAGACAGATCCAAAGTACCTGTTCAACTTGTCTGCCATTTCCTTGTTCCCCATAATAAATTCAGCTGTTTCTGTGTTCATTTGTCTGAACTAATTTTTTTCCTCTTCATATAGCTAAAGGAGCTTTTACTATCCTCCTTTATATTCTTGGCTAGCTTACCTTCGTACTTCATCTCTTCACCCCGTATTGCTTTTTTAGTTCTTCTGTTGTTCTTTAAAAGTTCCCCAATCCTCAGGCTTCCCGCTCATCTTTGCTAAGTCTTACGTCTTCTCTTTTATTTTTATATACGGTCATGAAATGATCCTGCACCTTCTGGATTATTCCCAGAAATACTTGCCATTGCTGTTCCACCATCATCCCTGCTAGGGTCCCTTTCCTGTCAACTTTGGCCAGCTCCTCCCTCATGCCTCCATAGTCGCCTTTGTTCAACTGGAATACTGACACTTCCGATTTTACCTTCTCCCTCTTAAATTGCAGATTAAAACTTATCATATTATGGTCACTACCTCCTAATGGTTCCTTTACTTTGAGTTCCCTTATCAAATCCGGTTTACTACATAACACTAAATCCAGAATTGTCTACGCCCTGGTAGGCTCCAATACATACTGCTCGAAGATTTGTAGGCAGACAGGAGCATCTCGGAGGCAGTCTACAAGCTCCCTTTCTTGGGGTCCAGTACCAACCTGGTTTTCCCAGTCTACCTGCATGTTGAAACCACCGTAGCATTACCTTTGTTACATGCTAATTTTAATTCCTGATGCAACTTGCATCCTATCTCCAGGGTACTGTTTGGGGGCCTGTAGATAACTCCCATTAGGGTCTTTTTACCCTTACAATGTCTCAGTTCCATCCACAATGACTCTACATCTTATGATTCTATGTCACCCCTTGCAAGGGACTGAATTTAATTCCTTACCAACAGAGCCACCCCACCATCTGATCCACCTGTCTGTCTTTTAGATAGGACGTATCACCCTGAATATTCAGTTCCCAGCCCTTGTCCTCTTGCAGCCATGTCTCTGTAATTCCCACAACATCATACTTACCAATTTCTAACTGAGCCTCAAGCACATCCACTATATTTCTTATAATTCGCACATTCATATATAAGACTTTTAATTTGGTATTCACCTCGCCTCTCACACTGGTTCCTATTTCACATGATCTTATTCTCTTATCCCTTCTTGAACATTCCGTCCCATTAATTTGGGTGTCTTTCGTCTCTTTTCCTGTACTCTCTTCCCCTTTAACTCCATCCATAAACCCCTTTCTCACGGGGCGACTTGACGCAAGAGTTAACCAGAGTTGAACATCGTGGGAACCTCTTGCGATAACCGTAAGGCATTCGTGGACCACCGTGGCGCTAACGGCAGGTACTCGTGTAACTTGGTGACTCGGGAGAAAATTCAAACAAGCTTGAATTTCTCCAAGAGTGACTTGTACACTTGTGGTTGAACATTGCAACATTATATGCACGTAGTGGCCAGTGCGATATCCGTACTGACTCTTGTGTGTACCGTGGGAACTCTTGCGAACGGTGAACCCGGAAGCTGGACAGAGGGGACAGAAGGTGAATAAAAATTGTCTTCTATGGGATTGAATTTAAAAAATAAAGATTTGCATCCGCATATGGACATCAACTTATTCATGAGTTATGTTAATGAGATTCAAGAAAATAACTATAATCTTTAAAAGGGACTTTACTGAAAGGTCCCGCATTTTTATGGTCCGTGAGAAATTTTTCACGTACTTCTTTGAGAGATAGATGCTGCTTGGCCCACTGAGTTACTCCAGCATTTTGTGTCTAACTTGCTGATTCAGACAGTTTTTGATTATCAAGGATTCTGCGCGGACCATAAGAGGAGCATAGAGTCCCACTTGTCCAGCAATAATACACGGGAGGTATGGCGGGGCATACAAGACATTACCAACTACAGAGGCTGTGCCACAAAGTCAGAAGACCTGAGTGCGCCGCTGGCAGAAAAGCTAAATTGCTTCTTCTCCCGCTTTGAAACATCACAACAGCAGCACTCACCTGCTACAGCCCTGTTTCCACCCTCACCTAGCTCCTGTACTACTCCACTCACTGTAACGGAGCACGATGTCAGACGGGTGCTCCTGGCAGTGAACCCCAAGAAGGCTACCGGCCCAGATGGAGTACCTGGTAAGGTGCTCAAAGCGTGCGCCCACCAGCTCACTGCCATCTTCACCAGAATTTTCAACCTCTCCCTGGCCCAGGCAGTTATTCCGTCCTGCCTAAAATCAGCCACAATCGTCCCTGTGCCGAAGAAGTCTACCATCACCAGCCTTAATGACTACCGTCCTGTGGCCCTCACTCCGGTAATCACGAAGTGCTTCGAGAGGTTGGTCCTCCAGCACATCAAGGACTATCTACCACCAGACCTCGACCCCCACCAATTCGCCTATCGCAAAAACAGATCCACAGAAGACGCCATCACCGTAGCTCTCCACTCTGTGCTGAGCCATCTGGAGCAGGGGCAGAGCTACGTCCGGATGCTCTTTGTGGATTTTAGTTCAGCCTTTAATACAATCATTCCGGACATTCTCATAGGTAAACTGGTCACTCTCGGCCTCCCCACTGTCACATGTGCCTGGATAAAGGATTTCCTCACCAACCGGCCCCAGACTGTGAGACTCGGCCCCCACCTCTCCTCCACTCGCAGGTTGAGTACCGGTTCCCCACAGGGCTGTGTGCTAAGCTCCCTCTTATACTGTCTCTACACCTACGACTGTAGTCCGGCCCACAACAACCACCGCATCGTCAAATTTGCTGACGACACTACTGTGGTCGGACTTATTTCGAAGGGAGACGAGGCAGCCTACAGAGAGGAAGTCCTGAAGTTGACAACCTGGTGCTCAGAAAACAATCTGGCTCTGAACACCAGGAAAACAAAAGAGCTCATTGTCGACTTCAGGAGGCACAGCACCGACTTAGCCCCCCTACACATCAACGGCGAGTGTGTGGAGAGGGTCAACACCTTCCGGTTTCTCGGTGTCCATATCGCTGCTGACATCTCCTGGACGGACAACACGACAGCGGTCATCAAGAAGGCTCAGCAGCGGCTGCACTTCCTGAGGGTCCTCAGGAAGCACAACCTGGACTCTAACCTGCTGCTGACCTTCTACCGCTCGTCCATCGAGAGCCTGCTGACATACTGCATTACAGCATGGTATGGCAGCTGCACCATGGCAGACAGGGAGAGGCTTCAGAGGGTAACCAGGACAGCGCAGAGGATCATTGGCTGCCCTCTCCCCTCCCTGATGGACATCTACACCTCCCGCTGCCTTAGCAGGGCAAAGAAGATCATCAAAGACAGCTCCCATCCTGCGTTTGGACTGTTCGACCTGCTGCCCTCTGGAAGGCGCTATAGGTGCATCAAATCCAGGACAAACAGACTCAGGAATAGTTGCTTTCCGAGAATTATATCTACTATAAATTCAAATTCACACATGCACTGACTACACTGCCCAACACGGACTTCCATCTGTATATATGTATATATGAATGTAGCGCCGCAGAATTTGTGCACCTATTCCCCCCCCCCCCCATCTCCCTTCCGTTTTTTTTTTTTTTTTCTGTTTCTTGTTTTTTGTGCTAAATTGTATGTATGCACTGAGTACGAGCAGCTTTCAGTTTCACTGTAAATGTATAGTGACAATAAATGGCATATCTATCTGACTCTTTACTCTGAAACACACGTTGGAAATTTAAACTTGGGCGCAACTAACATCGTCTTACTACCGTGGGAACTCTTTAACTCAGCGGGCAGGCAGCAGTTAATTGTTGCTCCCTTCAGTTTCCCAGGGGGTCGGGACGGGACTGGAGTTGGGAGGGAAAGGTGGGGGAGTCGAGGGAGAGGAGGGGGAGACAGATGGGGGTGTCTTCATTTACTGGCGGCGGGTGTCTGTCACTGAAACAGGCAGGTGAGATTTCACATCCACCTTGTGTGTGCCTCTCCCTCCCTCCCTCCCTCTCACACAGGCTGAGAGACTCTGCCTCTGTGAGTGTACGTCTCTTTCTCCCCCTCTCCCACACACAGTAAGACCGAGGTACTGTGCTCAGTCCATCTGTGTCTCCCACATACACAGTAAAACTCTGCTTTGTGTGTGTATATACGTCTCCCCTCATTTCTCTCTCTCCCCCCCATCATTTGTGCCACGTGATGATTTAATTACACTTGACAGTTTACAATGTCTTTCAAGATTTAAAGGGACAGCTCGGGAGACGGACAAGTCACTCGCACAAATAACAGAAATGCCGAGTACTGTGGGAACTCTTTGTCTACCCCCCCGTTATATCATGTGATATCGTGCTAGACCACGACCACTTCACTCTGGTTACATCTTGCGTCAAGTCGCCCCATGAGAAAGGCCTATTATACTCCTAATTTGTCAGCCCCTCCCCCCAGCTATTTAGTTTAAACCCACCCGTGTAGCACTAGCAAACCTGCCTGCCAGAATGTTGGTCCATCTCCAGTTAAGGTGTAACCCGTCCCTTTTGTACAGGTCACCCCTACCCCAGAAGAGATCTCAGTGGTCTATAAATCTAAATCCCTGCCCCCTGCACCAACTCTGTCCTAATGGGCCTGTCACACTTAGGCGATTTTTCATATGACAGCCGGCTGGAACGGCGATTGTCAGAGTGGAACACTCACACACACACATGCATACACACATCGCTTCCTTCACCAGCCTGTTATGCAGGCGGTCTCTCTCTCTCTCTCTCTCTCTCCTCTCTCTCTCTCTCTCTCTCTCTCTCTCTCTCTCTCTCTCTCTCTGTCTCTCTGTCTCCCTCTCTCTCTCTCTCTCTCTCTCTCTCTCTCTTCTCTCTCTCTCTCTCTCTCTCTCTCTCTCTCTCTCTCTCTCTCTCTCTCTCTCTCTCTCTCTCTCTCTCTCTCTCTCTCTCTCTCTCTCTCTCTCTCTCTCTCTCTCTCTCTCTCTCTCTCTCTCCCTCTCCCCCTCTCCCCCTCTCCCCCTCTCCCTCTCTCCCTGTCTCCCTGTCTCTCTGTCTCTCTGTCTCTGTTTCTCTCTGTCTCTCTGTCTCTCTCTCTCTCTCTCTCTCTCTCTCTCTCTCTCTCTCTCTCTGTCTCTCTCTCTCTCTCTCTCTCTCTCTCTCTCTCTCTCTCTCTCTCTCTCTCTGTGTCTCTCTCTCTCTCTCTCTCTCTCTCTCCCTCTCCCCTTGCACTCTTCCTCTCTCTCTCTCTCTCTCTCTCAACCCCCCCCCTCTCTTTTTCTTTCCTTTGCAAGGATGTTATTCAGCAATTGCACATTACAGAGTACCATAAAGTCATAAAAGTTCAATGGTCACAATGCATCCAGCAGTCATTAATAATATAATCTCTCTCTATCTCACTATCTCTTTCCTCCCTCCACCCACCTCCAACGTTCCTGTATGACAGTAAACAACTATTAGATTTTAAAGGCTATCAAGATTGCACAGGCTTTTATTTGTTCTTCAGTTCCTGGAATAGGAAACAGCTGGTTGTTTCCACACCAGTCGTGGACTGCATTGACTTTCCTCCTCAGCTTCTTCTTGGTCTTCAACTTTTCCAGTGATTTCGCACTCAGCCAAGCCCAGCCTGAAGAATCCACCTGGAGGAGCTCTCCATCAGTTGCCTGGCCCTTGCCTGTGTGTATGAAAGTAAATGTCCTATTGCAAGTTGGTAGATACTCCCAGTTCTTCAACATCTTCATTACATAGAACATAGAACGATGCAGCACAGGAGCAGGCTCTTCGGCCCATAATGTTCATGGCAAATATGATGCCAAGTTAAACAAATCTTTGCCTGCACGTGATCGGTATCCCTATATTCCCTACATTATCATAGAACTGTACAGCATAGGAACATGTCCTTTGGCCCATAATGTCTGTGCCAAACACGAGTCTCTGTCTCTGTCTCGCTCTCAATTTCAATTTCAATTTAAAACTTTATTGGCATGATAAAAAACATTGTTATATTGCCAAAGTATAAAACATGACATACATATTTGAAATGCATAAGTATAAATACAAGTATACAGTGCATGGATAGATATGTCCCTGTACATAAACTTGCAATAGGCCTATAGCCCTTTATTGATTGCTACACGTTCTTGTACCTGTAAGCAGTACAACACTATAGCAAGTTTAGCAATTCAATATTAATTTCTTAGTGTTAGTTAATGGCGATTAGTGTGTGCGTACATATGTGCCTGTTGGTCATTCACCGCCTCTCAAGTTATGGCATGCTATTACGTATTGTGCACCAAGATGTGCCATATTTCCTTCGCCAAGGATTATTCTTAGTTTTGATGTATCATCTAGTTCTTTAAAATCATGGGTTGCCACACTGAGTTTGTCAAAGTATTCTTTCCATGTTTTGTCAATTTTTTTGCATTTTAGGAAGTGCACCTCTGTTTCAAGCTCATCTGTCAAACAGTGGCCGCATATTCTGTTTTGGTTGCCAGAATCTCTTCTGTCTTCCTTTTTCAACTGCCAAATAGTGGTCACTTAATCTGTATTTGGTGAGGGTCTGTCTCTGCTTTATGTCTCTAACAGTTGAGAGATAGTCTGCCAATTTATAGTCTCTTTTTAGGGAACGGTAACATTCTAATCTGCTTTGGCTTTTGGTTTCTTTATCCCAATGTTCCAAGTACGTTTCTTTACATTGTTTGATAATTTGGTTCACTCTAACTGGTGATTGGGGGTCAGTATTGATCTGGGGCCGGTCAGGGTTTAACTGGATAGGGTTTAATTGAATAGGGGTAGTTAGTCTCAGTACCAACTGACCCAGAGAACTCTTTTCTGGGTTCTCCTCTTGTGTTTGAAGGGCCGCTGATAAACTGGAGGGTATCTGGGGGGCTAGATTTAAGGTGATTCCCAAAATTTAGTGCTCTTTTCTGGATATTTATTATCAGTGGGTATCTGCCTAGTTCCGCCCTACATGCGTTTGTTGGTGTTTTCCTTTGGGTACGGAGGGTGTTCCAACAAAATTCCGCATGCAGGGCCTCCGTTGTATGTTTTTCCATTTACTATAACTATGGTGACTGAGCGGACCCCATACTTCACTACCACAAAGCGCAATAGGCTGGATTACACTGGGATGCAGCCTATCTGGCCCAGGGGATTTATCGGCCTTTAATCCATTCAATTTACCCAACACCACTTCCCGACTAACCTGGATTTCACTAAATTCATCCAACTCCTTTGACCCGCTGTCCCCTGCTATTACCGGCAGATTATTTATGTCTTCCTTAGTGAAGACGGAACCAAAGTAGTTATTCAATTGGTCCGCCATATCCTTGTTCCCCATGATCAACTCACCTGTTTCTGACTACAAGGTACCTACATTTGTTTTAACTAATCTCTTTCTTTTCACATATCTATAAAAACTTTTGCAGTCAGTTTTTATGTTCCCTGCCAGTTTTCTTTCATAATCTATTTTTTCTTTCCTAATTAAGCCCTTTGTCCTCCTCTGCTGGTCTCTGAATTTCTCCCAGTCCTCCAGTATGCTGCTTTTTCTGGGTAATTTGTACGCATCATCCTTCGCTTTGATACTATCCCTGATTTCCCTTGTTATCCACGGATGCACTACCTTCCCTGATTTATTCTTTTGCCAAACTGGGATGAACAATTTTTGTAGTTCATTCATGCAGTCTTTAAATGTCTTCCATTGCATATCCACCGTCAACCCTTTTAGAATTAATTGCCAGTCAATCTTGGCCAATTCACGTCTCATACCATCAAAGTTACCTTTCTTTAAGTTCAGAACCATTGTTTCTGAATTAACAATGTCACTCTCCATCCTAATGAAGAACTCAACCATATTATGGTCACTCTTGCCCAAGGGGGCACGTACAACAAGACTGCTAACTAACCCTTCCTCATTACTCAATACCCAATCTAAAATAGCCTGCTCTCTCGTTGGTTCCTCTACACATTGATTTAGATAACTATCCCGCATACATTCCAAGAAATCCTCTTTCTCAGCACCCCTGCCAATTTGATTCACCCAATCTATATGTAGATTGAAGTCACCCATTATAACTGTTTTGCCTTTGTCGCACGCATTTCTAATTTCCTGTTTGATACCATCTCCAATTTCACTACTACTGTTAGGTGGCCTGTACACAACACCCACCAGCGTTTTCTGCCCCTTAGTGTTTCGCAGCTCTACCCATACCGATTCCACATCCTCCAAACAAATGTCCTTCCTTTCCATTGCGTTAATCTCCTCTCTAACTAGCAACGCTACCCCACCTCTTTTTCCTTTCTCTCTATCCCTCCTGAATATTGAATATCCCTGGATGTTCAGCTCCCAGCTTTGGTCACCCTGGAGCCATGTCTCCGTGATCCCAACTATATCATAATCATTAATGGCTATCTGCACGTTCAACTCATCCACCTTATTACGAATGCTCCTTGCATTGAGACACAAAGCCTTCAGGTTTGTTTTTACAATGCTCTTCCCCCTTATACAATTATGTTAAAGGCTAACAAGATTGCACAGGCTTTTATTTGTTCTTCTGGGAGCACTTTCTCTACTGCCACTGTGAGGCTTTAATATTTTCCAGAGATCAGTTTCCCCAAGGGACAATGAATAGAGACATTTTACTGCTTGAACGTGAATTGGTCATTACTTTAATTTCTACAGTAATAATCCGAGAATAAAACGAGCCACAACCGGTAAACAATTCACTCACCATGGATTTATCAGTGGAATAGGAAAGCTGGATTCCCTATATTCCTTACATGTCATAGAGCTGTACAGCATAGGAACAAGTCCTTTGGCCCACAATATCTGTGCCAAACATGATGCCGTCCAATTCCTATCTGCCTGCACATATTCTTATCTGCCTGCATATGATCCTTATTTCTCTGTTCCCTGCATATCCATGTTCCTATCCAAAAATATTTTAAAATGCCTCTATTGTATCAGCCCCTATCACAGCCACCAGCAGTGTGTTCCAGTTATGCACCATTCGCCATGAGAAAAACCTTACCATGCACACCTCCTTTAAACTTTGCCCCTCTTACTTTAAAACAATGTCCTCGAGTATTTGATATTTCCAAGTTGGTAAAAAGGTTTTGACTGCCTATGCTTCCAATGGCTTTCATCATTTGATATACTGTACTTCTATCAGGTCTCTCCTCAACGTAGAATAGTATAGCACAAGAACAGCCCCTTCAGCCCACAATGTCTCTGTCGAACATCATGCCATGAACATCACTTATCTACCTGCACATAACTCATAATCACAAGGGTGATAGTTATTGTTACCAGCTGGTACTTCATTTTTCACCACCCTGGTTTTTGTTTTACCAATGCCAGGTGGACCGTCAGTCGGTGGCAGCCGTTGCCACACGGCCCGCAGGTTTTCCATGGCATCGGTTTTGACGCCGTCCGGGGGCAAAGTTCCAACTATCGAACGACCCCCAGGCTGTGTCATCCCCTTTCCTTATCAGCAACATTTCACGGTTAACAGTTAAATCAGGTCCACCACTGATTTTCCAGCATCCTTGGTCCCAGAGCCTTGCCAGATTATCCAATTTGCTGAACCAACAGAGGTCACGTAATAATGATACAACAGTATTCCTCTAACCCACTAATTATACTCGAATAGTGAAAGGCTTGGATAGAGTGGATGTGGAGAGAATGTTTCCACTAGTGAGAGAGTCTAGGACCAGAGGTCATAGCCTCAGAATTCAAGGACGTTACTTTAGGAAGGAGATGAGGAAGAGTTTCTTGAGTCAAAGGGTGGTGAATCTGTGGAAATCATTGCCACTGATGGGTGTGGAGGCTAAGAAATTGATATTTTCAAGGCAGAGTTGGATAGATTCTTGATTAGTATGGGTGTCAGGGGTTATGGGGGCAGGAGAATGGAGTTAGGAGGAAGAGATAGATCAGTCATGATTGAATGGCAGAGTAAACTTGATGGGCCGAAGGGCTTATTCTTCTCCCAACACCTAAGACCTTACCTATTCAATGTTTCAAGTTCAAGTTCAAGTTCGCATTTATTGTCACTTAACCAACTAAGGTGCAGTGAAATTTGAGTTACCATATAGTAGGTATGTTGCAAAACCTACCTTAAGCATCGCTGAAGATCTGTTCCAGCCCGTGTGTGCGATTTTGGCGCCGTTTAGAGGGGGGCGGGTTTAAAACGCGATTTTCCCTAGGCTGATCAATTCCAGCTTGTTCAGCCTACTAAGTTGCTGACGAAAAATCGCTTCAAGTTTCGTTCGCTGGAGCTATTTTTACATTTTACGGGTTTATTTAATTATTATAGCAAGTTAAAAATTAACCTCTAAACCCGCGACCGCCGACAACGGGCTGGATCTCATACAGGGGACAACGGAAGGTAGGTTGTTTATTTTTACATTAAAAAGCGCTTCTTAAGATCCCTTTATACAACGTTTTATGTTGCAAGTAGCTAATTTGGGGTCCCATTAAATCCCACAGTATTTTTCTGGGCATTTGGGGCACAAATCTACCGCAATGTAAACGTTCCAAACCAGCGCGTTCCACAGGATCCCACTCGAAAACTGATTTAAATGGCCATTAATTTACAGCAATTGAACACTAAATTCCTTCCATTTGGCCTATAAATTAACGTAAATGAGATTTAAAAATCATGTTTTATTGTGAATTCTTGTGTTAATGTTATTTGGACATGTAGGCTATTTAAAAATGTTAATCTTTTCTTAAGAAATGGATAGATTTTTAGATCTAGTAATTGAAGTTTGGAATTAGCTACAATTGGGTAACTAACTAATTATATGCTTTAATTTCAGGTCATTCAATTAAGATTGTTTTATATTTGTTTCAGAACGCTTCATAGAAACATAGAAACATACAAAATTAGGTGCAGGAGTAGGCCATTCGGCCCTTCGAGCCTGCACCGCCATTCAATATGATCATGGCTGATCATCCAACTCAGTATCCAGTACCTGCCTTCTCTCCATACCCCCTGATCCCCTTAGCTACAAGGGCCACATCTAACTCCCTCTTAAATATAGCCAATGAACTGTGGCCTCGACTACCCTCTGTGGCAGAGAGTTCCAGAGATTCACCACTCTCTGTGTGAAAAAGGTTCTTCTCATCTCGGTTTTAAAGGATTTCCCCCTTATCCTTAAGCTGTGACCCTTGTCCTGGACTTCCCCAACATCGGGAACAATCTTCCTGCATCTAGCCTGTCCAACCCCTTAAGAATTTTGTAAGTTTCTATAAGATCCCCTCTCAATCTCCTAAATTCTAGAGAGTATAAACCAAGTCTATCCAGTCTTTCTTCATAAGACAGTCCTGCCATCCCAGGAATCAGTCTGGTGAACCGCCTCTGCACTCCCTCTATGGCAATAATGTCCTTCCTCAGATTTGGAGACCAAAACTGTACGCAATACTCCAGGTGTGGTCTCACCAAGACCCTGTACAACTGCAGTAGAACCTCCCTGCTCCTATACTCAAATCCTTTTGCAATGAAAGCTAACATACCATTCGCTTTCTTTACTGCCTGCTGCACCTGCATGCTCACCTTCAATGACTGGTGTACCATGACACCCAGGTCTCGCTGCATCTCCCCCTTTCCCAATCGGCCACCATTTAGATAATAGTCTGCTTTCCCGTTTTTGCCACCAAAATGGATAACCTCACATTTATCCACATTATACTGCATCTGCCAAACATTTGCCCACTCACCCAGCCTATCCAAGTCACCTTGCAGTCTTCTAGCATCCTCCTCACAGCTAACACTGACCCCCAGCTTAGTGTCATCCGCAAACTTGGAGATATTGCCTTCAATTCCCTCATCCAGATCATTAATATATATTTTGTAAATAGCTGGGGTCCCAGTACTGAGCCTTGCGGTACCCCACTAGTCACTGCCTGCCATTGTGAAAAGGACCCGTTTACTCCTACTCTTTGCTTCCTGTTTGCCAGCCAGTTCTCTATCCACATCAATACTGAACCCCCAATGCCTTGTGCTTTAAGTTTGTATACTAATCTCTTATGTGGGACCTTGTCGAAAGCCTTCTGGAAGTCCAGATACACCACATCCACTGGTTCTCCCTTATCCACGCTACTAGTTACATCCTCGAAAAATTCTATAAGATTCGTCAGACATGATTTACCTTTCGTAAATCCATGCTGACTTTGTCCAATGATTTCACCACTTTCCAAATGTGCTGCTATCCCATCTTTAATAACTGACTCTAGCAGTTTCCCCACTACCGATGTTAGACTAACTGGTCTGTAATTCCCCATTTTCTCTCTCCCTCCCTTCTTAAAAAGTGGGGTTACGTTTGCTACCCGCCAATCTTCAGGAACTACTCCAGAATCTAAAGAGTTTTGAAAGATTATTACTAATGCATCCACTATTTCTGGAGCTACTTCCTTAAGTACTCTGGGATGCAGCCTATCTGGCCCTGGGGATTTATCGGCCTTTAATCCATTCAATTTACCCAACAACACTTCCCGGCTAACCTGGATTTCACTCAATTCCTCCAACTCCTTTGACCCGCGGTCACCTGCTATTTCCGGCAAATTATTTATGTCTTCCTTAGTGAAGACGGAACCAAAGTAGTTATTCAATTGGTCCGCCATATCCTTGTTCCCCATGATCAACTCACCTGTTTCTGACTGCAAGGGACCTACATTTGTTTTAACTAATCTCTTTCTTTTCACATATCTATAAAAACTTTTGCAGTCAGTTTTTATGTTCCCTGCCAGTTTTCTTTCATAATCTATTTTCCCTTTCCTAATTAGACCCTTTGTCCTTCTCTGCTTGTCTATGAATTGCTCCAAGTCCTCCGGTATGCTGCTTTTTCTCTTCAATGCTTCAATATATGATAACTGAAAATTTCATTCAGTTCTCTTAATTTTTAAGAAAGTTATGGGCTTTTGATTGTCCACGATCACAGCTTTTTTGTTATGTCCATAGAAAATCAATAGGGAACAAGAAGCTAATTTCAGAGTATGAAAAATTGCCATAACCTTTTTAATACTTGAGATATGAAAGTGAATTAGGTGTCAAATTAAACTTTTTATGCTTTATCTGATGGGATAAATTGCAGACTTGATATTTAAAATCTCAAAATTTTGTAACATTGCTACATATAGCTATACTAAATGAAAAGAAAAATACACACAAAAAACTATATACACAAAAAATAAATTTAACATAAACATCCACCAGTGCAATCAACATTCCTCACTGTGATGGAATACAATAAAGTTCAATCATCTTCCTCTTTGTTCACCCGTGGTCAGGGCCTTGAACCCTCTGCACTTGCCGTTACCGACGGACCAATGTCCAAGCCCTCTCGTCGGGATGATCGAAACTCCGGCATCAGGACGGATTGGAACACTCCGCGGCATGGAACTCCCGAGTCGGCCACTTCTTACCGGAGACCGCGGGCTTCACGGTGTTAAAGTCCACAGGCCCCGCGCTCTTCTTCTGGTGATCCTCAGCAAAAGATCCCCTGCTCCGCGATGATAAGTCCGCGCCGCGCCCGCGGCATGAAGCTCCGGGCCGGTCTCCAGGAAAGGCCACACCACTTCACGTTATTAGGCCACAATGGGGAGGTGGGGCGGAGATGTGACACGGAGAATATCGCATCTCCGTCAAGGTAAGTGACGGCAAAAAAGTTTCCACCTATTTCCCCCCCCCACGTAAACTAACGAAGCAACTGGGATACAAACTTTTAGACCATACTTTAAATAATAAAAATACTGAGTTGGATGATCAGCCATGATCATTTTGAATGGCGGTGTAGGCTCGAAGGGCCGAATGGCCTACTCCTGCACCTATTTTCTATGTATCTATGTATCTATGTTATTTGGTAGATGACCTGGGAGCTGATGTTAGCCCATTTGCAAAGCCACTGTATCATTGCCCCATCCAGATAAATTTTGAATGTCTCCAGTGATCCCTGTGAATGGGACCTGAATAGTATACATCTTTGAAATCGATGCACGCCATATAGATCCTAAGGAAAGCAGTTGTTAGACAGTAACAAAGTTTGATATACTGAAAAGACTATGTTGCACATGCCAGTTAAATCAATTATGAACCGACATCCTCCATCTTTCACAATGAGCAGGCTACGCCCGCCATGATTCGTGCCTGCCTCGTACGGCAACTCTGGCAAGATACCCGAGCCTGTCTCGAAAGGTAATCCTGGCCATAATACTGAGCCTGCCTTGAAAGACAACTCTGGCCCCAATTCCAAGCCATACTTGGTACCCTGTATACTGCAATAATAATCCAATCCCATGAGATAATATTAGTATATAACGGACCTGAATCTCATGTGATAATTGTAATTTGTACAAAACCAAGTGTAAATATTACCAACTTGTAAATGGTCCACTTACCCCATGTTTCAGGAGAACCAGACTCATCTACCTCCATGATTACAGGTGGTCTTAGGGTATGCCCTTGGACCTAGGCCTGAAGACCTCTTCCCAGCTTTCAAGCTGCCACCAGCTACAGTGAACTGCTTGCTGCCGATGAGGCATGGGGTGTGTGTGTGTGTGCACGCGTGTGTGAGGTGCGTGCGAGTGCGTGTGCGCGTGTGTGTGCGTGCGCATGCGAGTGCGCGTGTGTGCGCGCGCGTGTGTGTGTGTGCGCGTGCGTGTGTGCGCGCGCGCGTTTGTGTGTGAGGTGCGTGTGCGTGTGCTTGCGTGTGCGTGCGTGCGTGTGTGTGTGCGTGCGTGTGTGTGTGCGTGCGTGTGAGTGTGTGATTTCCTTGCTGGAGGTGCTTGTGATTAACTCCCTCTCATCTTGCTGCAATGCCTCATATCCGTGCTACAGATGCACTGGTCATTACTTGGCATCACTTTATCTGTGTCATAACCACAGCATTGGTGTGGCTGGGTCCAAGATTCCTTCCTGCTTGGCTGGATCAGGATAGTCTCTCTCGCCCAGATCAGCTGATGTAAATGTTGTCCTCGTTGTTTGTGGGGGCACAGTCACTGGCACAGGCCGCTTCATAGGAGAGAGAGGTTTTATGTTACTCCTTCGAGACTTCTCATTCGTAATCTAACATTTGTAGTTTGCCACTCAATACATTGCTTGAAACGTATTCTTGTTTTACTTAGTTTTCCCCACAATCTACCTTGACCTTCTGTGGTTTCCCTCCTGGTCTTTGCATTTCTTTGTTGAGTTCCGGAGTCAGAAACAGTCCAAGTTTGTGCTAATCATTAACACTAGTTCAACATTTCTTTGACTTTGATTTCTCCACATTCCCATCAACTCCCTCAACCCTCCCCCACATTCTACAACTCGGCTACTCAATAGGGCTAATTGACCTAAAAACCTGCATGTCTTTGGGATGTGGGATGAAAATGGAGCACCCGGAGGAAACCCACACAGTCGCAGGGAGAACATGCAAACTCCACACAGACAATAATGGAGGCCTAAATTGAACTCTGACCTGACTAGCCCATTGTCTCTCAAACTAACCCTTAAACTTGTTCATTCCATTCCCACCTATGTCTAAGACACCTTTAGTAACTTTCGGTTTCCAGGCCCCTGTTCGCTCATCTTTACTATGAACATTCAGTAGGTCTACACCTCCATCCCTCACCCTTAGAGCCCTTCTTCTTTGACCGCAGACCCAGCCAATTTCCCTCAACGAACACTCTCCTCCACCTAGCAGAACTGGTCCGCACCCATAACAACTTCTCCTTCGACTCCCCCCTCTTCTTCTAGGTCAAAGATGTAGCCATGGGCACTGCGATGGGTAACAGCTTTGCCTTCCTTATGGTCGAGTACGTCAAACAGTCCTTTATCTTGGCACATACTGGCCCTATCCACCTGCTTTATATTCTGAAGTTGCAGGGAGACCTGATAGAAGTATGTGAAATTATGAGAGGAGTAGATAGGGTAAACAGTCAGAACCTTTTTCCCAGGGTAGAAAAGTCAAATACTAGGGGGCATAGCTTTAAAGTGAGAGGGGAAAAGTTTAAAGGAGATATGTGGGGGCAAGTATTTTACACAGAGTGTGGTGAGTGCCTGGAAAGTGCTGCTGGGATGGTGATGGGGGCAAATATATGATAGTGGCATTTAATAAACTTTTGGAAAAGCACACAGTTATGCAGATGAATTGAGGGATATGCATTATGTACAGGCTGACGAAGGTTGGTCTTGGCATCATGTTTGGCATTATTTTGTTGACCGACTAACTTGTTCCTGTGCTGTGATGTTCTCTCTTACTCAAACATTGAATGAACCAAATCCATTATTCTTTATAATCGACACAAAACAAAACTTTGCTGCTGCTGCTGCTGCAAACCTGAACTAAAAACAAAAAAATGTTCCAAATGCTAAGCAGATCAGGCAGCATCTGTGGATAGAGATCGAGAACATTTCAGGGGAATAATATTTTTTATCAGAACTGGGGGAAGTTAGAAAACAAAAATTTTAAAGTTGGGGAGGGAAGGGTGGAGTGAGCTGAGGGAGTGTCTGTGATATAGTGAAGACCAGGAGAATCATCTTTTTGCGATATGCTACGAGGCCGTGAGTAATTACTCAGGGTAGGCAGTCAGTCGACTTTAAAAAAATCTTAAACCGCGCATACGCAGATTGTTCTCTCCGTAAGCTGTCAGTCGACTTTAATAAAGACTTCAAAAGCCAAATCTCTTAATAAAGTACCGTCTTTCCCGGCAATAAGAACGCACCCCCATTTTGAGTTGCTAAATTTTGAAAGAAGGCTGGTGGGCCATTTGTCCAAGGCTTCCAAATCTCCTTCATTCTGAATTACTGAATGGGTGGGGGGTGGAGGGTGACGGCAGGTGGATAGATGGTGGGAAAAACAGGAGCACATTGGGACAAGTTGAATCAGTTGTGATCTTATTGAATGACAATACTTGTTCAAGGGACCAATTGCAGGGAGAGTTCCTTTCACAGCGTGTGGGGCGTCTGGCCAGGGGTAAAGTTGCGGGGAGGGCAGGAGCACACACACACGCACACACGCACACACACACGGACACACACACACACACACACACACACACACGCACGCACACACGCACACACGCACACACACACACGCACACACGCACACACACACGGAGGAGGAGGGGGAGGAGACAGGGGAGGGGAGGAGGAGAGGGAGATGGAGACGGGGAAGGAGGCGGGGAGGTGAGAGGGGGGGGAGGAGAGGGGGAGGGGAGGGAGAGGGAGAGGGGGGAGGGGAGGGGAGGGGAGGAGGGGGGAGGAGGGAGATGGGGTAGGGGAGAGAGGGGGAAGAGTGTGGAGGGAGGGGGAAGAGTGGGGAGGGGAAGGGGGGGGGGAGAGGGAAGTGGGATGGGGGATGGGGGGGGGGAGGGGGAGGAGAGGGGTGAGGAGAGGGAGATGGGAGGGGGGGGAGAGAGAGGGGTGGGGAGGGGGAGGGGAGGGGAGGGATGGGGAGGGAGGGAGGGGGGTGTGGGGTGTGGGGGGGGGGGGGGAGAGTATGGAGGTAGGGGAGGGGGGGGGAGAGAGGGGAAAGAGTGGGGAGGGAGAGAGGGGGGAAGGGGGGGGGGGGGCGGAGAGAGAGGGGAGGGCGAGAGAGAGGTTGGGGGAGGGAGAGAGGTGGGGAGGGAGAGGGGGGGGGGGAATTGGGAGAGGTGGAAGAGTGGGGAGGGAGGGGGAGAGGGATAGGGGGAGTGGTGGAAGAAGAGAGACAGGGGTGGGGGGAGTGGGAAAAGAGGGAGGGGGTGTGTGGGGAGAGAGGGATGGGGTGGGAGGAGGAGGGGAAGGAGGAGGGAGAGGGGTGAGGAGAGGGAGATGGAGAGGGGGAAGGAGAGAGGGGAGGGGGGGGGGAGAGAGGGGGTAGGGCAGAGAGGGGGGGAAGAGTGTGGAGGGAGGGGGGAAGAGAGTGGGGTGGGGGAAGGGGGGGGGGGGGGAGAGAGGGAAGGGGGGGGGGGGGAGTGAAGGGGGGGAGGGGGGTGGGATGGGGGAGGGGAGAGGGGAGGGAGAGGGGGGGAGGAGGGAGGGGTGGGAGAGAGAGGATGGGGGAGGGGGTGAGGGAGGGGGGGGGGGGGGGAGGGAGGGGAAGAGTGTGGAGGGAGGGGAGAGGGGTGGGGGGAGGGAGAGAGGGGAAAGAGTGAGAGATGGGGGGGTAGGGGGGGCAGTCCATCCATTCCCCATTCCCTATCACCCTAATCCTCTTTCTCTGTTCCCACACACGTGATCACGCGCTTCGACACAGGCTGCGGGGGGGGGAGGTGGGGGGGGGGGGGGCTGGGGCAGGTGCAAAGGCATATGTAAATGAAATCCATTTCGATTGGACATTTGTGAGCATTGGGCATTGTGACATCACACGATGGAACATTCACCAACATTCTATGGGTGAGAGCTGTTTTTTTTTAACATTTTGAATTTTTTTGGGGGGGGGAAGGATTTTATTAAAAATTTGTACATAAACACGATGAAATTTAATGAGGAGTGGATTAGTGAATGTAAAAGTGAAATCTCTACCGAAAATGCAATCTGACATACACCCCCAAGACATACACACACACACGCACACACACACACACACACACACACACACACACACACACACACACACACACACACACACACACACACACACACACACACACACACACACACACACACACACACACACACACACACACACACACACACAGTTTAATATATAGATAGATAGATAGCACCAAGAAATTTACTTACCACATCATTTAAAACAAACTCCATTCTTCTCTCTTTGTTTCTTAAGATACTCTTAAGATAATGGCAATCATGTTTGAAAAACCCGCCAAGAAACTTGCAGAATTTCAGCTGCCTTCAGTCCCCTGGAAATTGACGGCTTGAAGCAGCGTCGACGGCATGTCAGCTGCTCAGACCTTCGCGTGTTACATGTACTGCGGATAAAAGGCACAGAGAATTATTCCTACCTAAGAGATCGATCTCTTAGGTAGGTATTATTCTCCCATACCTTTACTATTTATATTTAATAATTACCATTTTATTATTTTAGTCAGGGTAGGCAGTGCTTACCTTGCCTATCCTGACGGCACGTGCCTGGTCTCCACATTGTGCAGAGCTGTGCTGCCGTGGACACTGAGCTGTGGAAAGGACTTGTTGACCACAATCTACTGCAATTTTAAATTCTTCCCAAATCATCTTCTTTGAACCATTTTATACCAGCGATATACAACAGAGATAGAAACAAGAAATGCTGGAAAGGATGTTTTTCTTTTATCAGAATTAGGAAAGGTGAGAACGCAAACATATTTTATATAGCAGAGTCAGGGATGGGACCAAGAGAACAAAGAGAGGGAATATGAAAGGTTGAAAACATCGAAGGACTGAATGGTACAAGGGGTAGAGGTGCTGGCTAAGAGTGGGTGGGGAATGTTCTTAGCCCTGGCGGAGAAGTAAAGGGAGGTGAATAAGGACAGGAAAACAGTTCTGGGATTATGAGTTGTAAAACGTGGCTGTGGTTGGTAATTATAATGAGAGCATAAGAAGCAGGAGCAGGCCGAAGCATGGTGACTAAAATAGTTCGGGCCCAGAGCTGGCTTACCCAAAATAAAACATAGGGGTGTGGTGGGAGGGTGTTGTGCAACAGTAGAGTTGCTGCCTTACAGCGCCAAAACCCTGGTTGGATCCTGACTATGGCTGCTATTTGTATGGAGTTTCTACGTTCTCCCAGTGACAGCATGGAAATTCTCCAGGTGGTCTGGTTTCCTCCCACACTCCAAAAGTTTATAGTTTAATTGACTTTTGTAGACAGATAGATGTCTAAATCTGGTGTCCAAATCCTTAAAGTGAACAACTGTCTGATCATGGACCAGGCAAAAGCAGAAGATTTTGCAAGCCAATTTCAACACGTTTTCACCCAGGAAGATACGGAGCCTTCATCATTTCCAGATCTACCTCCCAGCCCGTTGCTGATACGCCTGCTATTAAAATAGAGGTTGAAGGTGTCAAGAAGTTATTGCTCAACATCAATACTACAAAGCTATTGGACCAGATCAGATACGGAATCAAGCCCTCAGGATTGCAGCCGAAGAACTGGCTCCTGTTTTGCAGTTCATTTTCCAACAGTCGCTTGACTCGGGTGATATTCCGCTGGATTGGAGGAAGGCTAACATCACTCCTCTCTTTAAGAAGTGTTCAACCACCAACCCGGCGAATTATCGTCCTGTTTCATTAACAAGCACTTTCTGCAAACTGCTGGAACATTTAATCGATAGTAATCTGACGAGACACCTTAGCAAATGTAACATTCTTGCTGACAACCAACATGCATTTAGGAGGCATAGATCATGCGAGTCTCAGCTTATCCTGACGACAAATGACCTGGCCAATAATCTTGATAGCAATGTCATCACGGATATAGTAGTGCTGGATATTTCTAAAGCATTTGATGTCATCCCACACCAGAGACTACTATGGAAGCTTGACTTCTACGATGTTCGTTCCAACACAAAACCATGGATTTCCAGTTTTCTGACGAAACGTCTTCACCGCATGTGTGTGAATGGAAAGAGCTCTGATTGGTGTTCATTGTTGAATGCTACACCTCAGGGCACAGTACTTGGCCCACATCTGTTTTTGCTTTACATGAATGACATCCAGACCAGACTATTCTATGTTGTTCGTGAGGATGTGCCATCTCTACTGGGTGCCAACGCATGTCAAGACATGGGACTTGTCTCTTTCAGCCCTTCTGTTTGTCATCTGACTACAGCCTGTGACTTTAGCCAACAAATCCCTACACAATACAACATTTTGTTTGACAACAACCTGGGCAGGTTGCCTGTTAGGTACACAATTTCCATTGACCCTGAGGCAATTCCAGTTGTTCGTCCAGCTCATGATTCCCCATGCCTTGCAGGACCATGTTCAAAGTGAACTCAACAGAATGGTGTCTCTAGGTGTGATTGTTCCTGTCGCTTACCTCTCGGACTGGGTTTCCACCATGGTCGTGGCAATGAAGAAGAATAAAGACGAAATACGGATTTGTATCAATCCTAAGGACTTAAACACAGCCATTAAATTACCTCACTATCCCATGCGCATGGTGGATGAGATTGCAGCGCAAATGGCTGAGGCAACTGTATTCACAGTGCTAGATGCCAAGAGTTCATTCTGGCAGATTTAGCCGGAAAACAACTCCAAGTTAACCACTCAGCACACCGTTCATGAATTACTGATTTATTTGCATACTTTTTGGCATAAGCTCTGCTAGTGAAGTATTTCAACAAGCTATGGAGCAGTTGTTTGCAGGTTGCCCATGCTCCATTGCAGTGGATGACATCCTCGTTGCGGGACAAATTATAGAAGAACACGATGCTAATCTGACGAAGGTCCTGGATCGCACCAAGGCTATCAACCTCAAGCTAAACCCTCAAAAATGCAAATTCAGGATTAGTGAGGTGAAATACATTGGCCATGTATTTACTAAAGATGGCCTGAAAACTGATCCGGCGAAAACCAGTGCTCCCAGCACCCACAGACGTGCTCGGTCTGCAGAGCATGTCTTGACATGGTTAACTACTTGATTCCGGACTTCAGTGAAATTTATACTGGACTTCAGTTAAATATCAGCCTTGTTGCACCTGCTTACACACAAAGGAAACTGCTTGGACCTGGCACAAGCAACAGATGTCTTTTGCTCCTACTCTCACTTACTTACAAGATACAAGATACAAGATACAAGATACACTTAATTGTCATTTGGACCCCTTGAGGTCCAAAACGAAATGCCGTTTCTGCAGCCATACATTACTAACACATAGACCCAAGACACAACATAATTTACATAAACATCCATCACATCGCTGTGATGGAAGGCCAAATAAACTTATCTCTCCACTGCACTCTCCCCCCCCGATGTCAGAGTCAAGTCAAAGTCAAAGCCCCCGGCTGGCGATGGCGATTGTCCCGCGGCCATTAAAGCCACGCCGGGTGGTGCGAGGTCGCACACCGGGTCTTGGTGTTAGAGCCCCGGCGTGCGCTCGCAGAGTCCCGCGGCCATTCCAAGCCGCGCGGGGCAGTGATGTAGGCCCCGCTCCAGGAGCTCTTCAACCCCGCAACTCGGGCGGGGGAAGTCGCCGTTGCGAGAGCCCTGAAAAGCGGTCTCCCTCCAGGGAGCCGCGGGCTCCCGGTGCCGCCGTCCACAGACCCGTCGTTGGAGCCTCCGACTCTCCGGTAGCAGCAGCAGCAGCAGCAGCAGCAACAGCAGCGCTCCTCCACCGCACCCCACACACACACACACCCCACACACACCCCAACAAAGAATAACAAAAACTACCTTAAAACACAGACAGAAAATAATAAAACGCGGACAGACTGCAGAGGCCGCTGCTGACCAGAGTCGCGCCCGCCCACCGGATCCAACTTTGATCCCAAACGACTGGTCACACTGACCTGTGACGCTTCACAACATGGACCAGGCGGTAGCGGCAATAAGCCTGTTGCCTATGCCTCGCGCACTATGACTGACGCAAAACAACCATATGCTCAAATTGAGAAAGAGCTGCGGCGATTGTTTTCGCCTGCAAGAAATTTAACGACTTTATCTTCGGACAAGCGGTCCCATTTGAAACTGACCACCAAACTCTGATCAGCATCTTTAACAAACCGATTCATGCCCTCTCCAGGGCGCCTACAGCAGATGCTGTTGCAGCTTCAAAAATAAGACATTGTTCTGATCTACAAACGTGGTAAGGATATGCACCTGGCTGACACTCTCTCACGTGCGCCCTGGAAGACCTATGAGGGTCCGCCCTCACTGGATGATGACGTTGTCGTAATGACTGTGTCTTTTATTCTCTCGTCCTGTATGGAGGATTTGGTTGCCCACACTGCTGCTGACAGTACTCTATGGTCGCTTGCCTCCATCATTAAGTGCGGCTGGCCAGACAAACACTACAATGTTCCGCTGCCAGTTCGACCTTTCTTTGCCGTCCGTGTTGAGCTAGTGCTGCAGGATGGCATTATTGTAAGAGGACACAAGGCTGTGGTCCCTGCTTCGCTGCACAGCAAGCATTTTAACGCTGTCCACGCAGGAGACCCAGGCGCTGAAGCCACTGTCCTACGGGCGAGAAACATGTTTTACTGGCCTGACATGGCCGAATACATCACCAAGAATGTGGCATCCTGTGCAGTGTGCAACAGCTTGGCACCTCATCAACAAAAGCAACCACTTCTTTCACATCCGTTCCTGCCTACATTGCCTCTCGTGGTCTACATTGGCAACTGACATATTTGAGTGGCATGGCAAGCAGTACTTGGTACTTGGCGATTCGTATTCAGGATGGTTTGACATTGATTTTCTTCGTAGTTTCGAAGCTTGCTCGCCATTTTTCAGTACACAGAGCTCCGTGCATACTGTTATCTGCTAACGGCAGTCAATTTACCAGCCAACACTTCAAGGAATTTGCTGCATGCTAGTGTTTTCGCCACATCGCCAGCAGCCCTGAATATCCTCAGTCGAATGGACTAGCTGAGCGGGCTGTCAAGAGTGCCATCAGCTCATGGAACGTTCGTACAGAGCTAATTCCGACATGTTCCTGGATCTACTCAACTTACGCAACATCTCCTGCGACCCCATTTTGGGTTCACCTACTCAACATTTATTGTCGAGGCAGACCCGAGCCACGGTGCCTGTGGCAGATCAGGCATTGATCCTACAGGTGGTTCCACCACCGGAAGTCCAGTCCGGGTTAAAACAAAAGCGTGACATTCAAAAACAGTGGTATGACAAAAATGCTTCTGAGCCACGCTCGTATCTGGTCAATGCCGATGGCGGTACCTACAGGCGTAACAGACAACTGCCTGTGAATGAGCCAGCTCCACCTCCATATTATCCAGACCGCACAAGTGTACTTCCGTCCTAGTCCAGCGGCATTAATCCGCCTACACCAGCACAACAACCCACTTCTGGAACGACTGCGTTGCCAGTAGCGACGCCCCCTCCGCCTATGCCACAGTCCCCTGTTTCATCACCAGGAATGCTGGTTCAGTCTCCGTCACCTGTGAAGCCAACGGCTCTGTCTCCGGTGGGTAAAAACGGAGATGGTCTTTATCGCACACCTGCTGGTCGTGTTTGCAAGCCCACTGTGTACGCCCACTAGTTTAACAGAAAGCCTCCATGCCCTTACTCTCACTTTTAGAGTAATGTGCTGAGATGAAGTTACCTATGCTGTAACGTTAATAAAGTCTTTGGATCTTAATCACGGTGTGTGACTTAAGTTATTCCAACAGCAGAAGCTCAACACCAACTCAGTGAACCTTCTCTACACTGCTTTCCTCAGGTATAGAAACCATAACTACACACAATATTCGGCTGTGTTCTTATCAGTACCTGTAAAGTTAGATCAAAGCTTCCCAAATATTATTTTCTGTGCAATAAAAACATCAATCTTCCTAATTTCTTGCTGATTCATTCTACTGTGTTGTTATTTTCCATGTACTGACAGCCTGATATTAGCTCAAAAATGTATCCAGCCATTCAGTTACCATCTCTCTGGCAATGCTTTTGTGCTATTTATGATGATGAAGCTTGTTGTGAATAGATCGGCAGAACACAACAATGTGCAGTTCCCCTTGCTGACCTCAGCCATCTTTTCACTTGAACTGTGACCTGTGCTTGTTTCTTTTTCTTTCAAGTCAACAACCAGGCAGCCAGATAAAACAGTTGATGACTCTTCATTTAAAGTGGCTCGTCCTGACACAACTAGAAAGGCAGGTTACGTGAATTCAAGAGCAGTACGTACGTACCTTATTGGAAGATGAGATCTGCTTCTCGAGCTTACATTGAGCCTTGTTGGAAAAGAACCACAGTGAGGCCGTTGTGGGTGTGGGATGGGAAATGAAAATAACAGAAAATTTGAAACTCTGGGTTAATTTTGCAGAAGTGAATGGAAATGTTCTGCAAAACTACACGCAATCTAGGTTTGATTCTCCAACACGGGTGAAACTACATTTTGCTGATTAGCAAAGCCTTTATTACGTCTAGTCAGGTGCATGAAGTCAGCATTCTTGTACACCATACCTGTATGTGATCAGTCTGGTACACAGATGTTTATAATGTAACTAGTGTGGCAAACTGCATTTCCATCATGACTAATGTGATACAAGATGTCGTTAGAATGAACCAGAATAGTTTTAGTGTTTAGTTTTAGAGAAACAGCACAGAAACAGACCCTTCGGCCCACCGAGTTCGCGCCGATCAGCGATCCCCGCACACTAACACTAGGGATACACACTACACACACGTAGGGACAAATTACATTTATAACAAGTCAATTATGTTTAAAAGTCTTTGTTCCAAACATATCCTGGCACCATTCCCCAACTCTCTCTCAGCTACATCAACGGCTGCACCGGAGCTGTCTCCTGCACCCCTGCAGAAATTGTTAATTTCATCAACTCAGCTACTATGGAAGTTATAAACAAGTTACTTATTTATACTTTTGCACCTTTGTATTCTTAATAAATACATTTATACCCTTGTATTAAACATAAACTACAATGGTGTGTGTAAACTTGTCTAAAACATAGCTGGGAGATTAAAAGCAGTACTTTGGAATTTGAGGGAAAGATAATGTAGCAGAGATAAGGCTGAAAGACTGTAATAAAGAGCTGCCTGCTTCAGTGGAGCGGAGAGCAATTAGAGAATGAATAATAATAATAATAATACATTTTATTTATGGGCGCCTTTCAAGAGTCTCAAGGACACCTTACACAAATTTAGCAGGTAGAGGAAAAACATGTAAGGGGAATGAACAGGTGGTGTCATCTCTGAATGTTCCAAGCTGATATTTGCAAATAAAGGCTTTTCGTTTTCTTGAAGAATTCTCCGTGTCTGTGTTATCTTATCCAACTTTGAGTCTTAAAACCACGACACTACTAAGTGCCACTCTTTTCTATATTCACTTGGACTTCATCTCTGAATCTTCTCATCCTTTTCTCAATCATCCTATCGCCAATTATGGACGGACATCTTCAACAGATCCACTGAATTCCACAGTTGCCTTTTATATACCACCTCCCACTCTGTCTCTTTTAAGAACACCATTTCTCCACCTCCACCACATCTGCACATAAGATGAGGTTCTCTAAGACATCCAAGATGTTGCCTTTCTTCAGTAAACATGGATTCCCACCTTCCATCGTAGCTGGATCCCTCCCATGTGTCTACTCTGTGTCATGAAGATTTGCTTCCACTCTCCAACCCCTCTAACAAAACAAGGATAGAATTCCCGTGGTCCTCACCTTTTGCCCCACCAGCCTCCGCATCCAACACATCATTCTCTGACATTTCCGCCACCATAAACGTGATCCCAACACCAGTTACATCTTCCTGTCCCCATCCCTTTCCACGTTCTGTGGAGATCACTCCCTCCATGACTCACTTATCCTTTCCCACCCAACCTGCCCCCCCCCCCCCCTAGGTACTTTCCTCTGCAGCTACAGGAGATATAACACTTCTCCCAAAACCTCTTTTATCACTTCTATCAGCTCTAATTTCAGCTCTAATTTCAGGCTGAGCCTCAGCAACCGCTTGCCTCCCACTGGGATACATCTCTTCAGGCCATGTGAACGTCCATCTTTAAGCTTGCTTTAACATCTTTAAGCTTCTCATATCTCCTTTTTAGTGAAAATATGTTCTAGAATTTCACTTGATATGTCCTAGAATTCTTGACCTAATGTCCATCTTCAAGGTGAATGTAGATGACATTTTAGATCTTGCCTCCTCCTCCAGCTTCCTGTTCAAATTGCCCCTTTGGTTTCTATTTTCACTGGTCACCCTCTTTCTGTTAATTCAAATTTCACTTTTAAATGCCTCCCACTGATCACCTATTGCATTTCCTGCATGTTGCTGCTCCTAATCTACTAATGCCACGTCCATTTGCATCACATTGAAATGAGCTTTCCCCCAATCCAGGACTTAACTTCTGGTCTATCCTTGTCCTTCCCTGGCAACTCGAAACATGATAACCTTGTAACTAGACCAGTTAGGACATGATGCTCTTACACTGTGACTAGCTGGGCATATAATGCCTTTGCAACATGACAAGGCATGCGAGCTATAGAGTGCATTCACTGCATTTTGCATCGATTTTGAGCTGCGGGAGATAGAACCAGCAGACTCTTTCTGAAGAAATGGTTTCCTGTGATCTCACTTTGTCTTCACAGCCTCCAATAACCACCAACACATCAACTATCCCTCCCGCCAGATCTTATTTTGTCTTAATCTATTATTAATCATTTATTTTTGAGTGCTTTGTGTGTGCATTCCAATGTTTATGAATTATTAATTATAGATGTTTGCTACACTTTATTATGTTAGCCTGCTGTTCTAATTCAACAAAGGAAGCATACAAACAATATTCCACTATGATGTTGCATCAGGCTGCATACCCTATTCACTCAGCTTTTTGATCCTTGTTTTTTGTTAAACTGAGTTTCATCAACGTTTCCCTGCACCCCTCAGGAGAATTTTGCACCAGTTTGGGGGTACAGGAAAGATAGCGAAAGTAGGGAGCTATTACATGAAATTGGAGAATTTAATGTTCAAACTATTGGGTTGTAACCTTCCCAAGTGGAATACGTGGTGCTGTTCCTCTTGTTTGCATGTGGCCTCACCTTGGCACCTTTAACCTCATCTACTGCATCTTTTGGTGTTCCTGATGTGTACATCGGCGAGTCCAAGCATAGACTCGGTGACAGTTTCGCTGAACTCTTGAGCTCGATCCACCATGGCTTACTGGATCCCCTGGTTGCTAATCATTTCAACTCACTTTACCATTCACACACTGACCTTTCTGTCCCGAGCATTCTCCATTGCCATAGCGAGGCCACACACAAACTGGGGGAACACCACTTCATATTTGGCTTGAGTAGCTTACAACCCAACAGTATAAATGTTGAAGGTACACAAAAAAGCTGGAGAAATTCAGCGGGTGCAGCAGCATCTATGGAGCGAAGGAAATAGACAAAGTTTCGGGTCAAAACCCTTCTTCAGACTGATCGGAGGGTGGGGGGGGGGCGGGGACAAGAAAGGAAAAAGGAGGAGGAGCCTGATGGCTGGGGATGGGAGGAGACAGCAGAGGGACTGAGGAAGGGGAGGAGATAGCAAGGACTAACAAAATTGGGAGAATTCGATGTTCATGCCCCCAGGATGCAGACTCCCCAAGCGGAATATGAGGTGCTGTTCCTCCAATTTCCGGTGCTGCTCGCTGTGGCCATGGAGGAGACCCAGGACAGAGAGGTCGGAGACGGAGTGGGAGGGGGAGTTGAAGTGCTGAGCCACCGGAAGGTCAGCTTGGTTATTGCGGACCGAGCGGAGGTGTTCGGCGAAAAGATCGCCCAACCTCCGCTTGGTCGCACCGATATAGATCTGCTGACATCTAGAGCAGCGGATGCAATAGATGAGGTTGGAGGAGATGCAGGTAAACCTCTGTCGCACCTGGAACGACTGCTTGGGTCCTTGAACGGAGTCGAGGGGGGAGGTAAAGGGACAAGTGTTGCATCTCTTGCGGTTGCAAGGGAAAGTGCCCGGGGAGGGGGTGGTGGGGTGGTACGAGAGGGAAGGGAAGAATTGACAAGGGAGTTATGGAGGGAGCGGTCTTTGCGGAAGGCAGATATAGGGGGAGATGGGAAGTGGCGAGTGGTGGGGTAACGTTGGAGGTGGCGAAACCAGTTTAAATGTTGAATTCTCCAAATTTAGGTAATCTATAACTAACCCCCCCAACCCCCCCCCCCCCCCGCCCCCACCCCTCTTTCTCCCCTACACCCCCATTTTTTCTCACCCCCTTTCCCTCCCCTGCACACCCACTGGGCTCTCATCTATTTCTCCCCTCCAACACCCTGCCCACCCCCGCTAAGTTCCCTCCTCTGGCTTCATATCTGCAACTCTTCAAAACTGTATCACACATTCTGCTTATCTCTGGCCTTTCTTCCAACCATCTATCTATCAAACTCTCCCTCCCTGTGCCGACCTATTACATGCTGCGCTTTGTCCTACCTCTCCCCTTTTCCAGCTTCCCCCTCTCCCTCCCTACAATCATAATTTTTAATAATTCTATCAGGGTTTCCCTCAACCCCCAATGTTCCAGAGAAAACAATCCATTTATCCAACCTAGCGAATAGCAATTATAGCTGATATAGCTCATTGTTGGGACACTTTCATTTAGTTGGTCTGGGACCAGCATAACAGCAATAGTAGGGTCAATGGTAAAAAGTAAAAATTGAAGGTTCTTTATATGAATGCAGGAGACTAGAAGTATGTAACAAAGAAATAGGGATTTTCAGCCAGATGTAATAGTCATTGCAGAGACAAGGTTGCAATGTGGCCAAAGCTGGAAACTTATTATTTTACTTCGTAGTCATGTGAGTGACTACGTGAAGAAGGCCGTCAGCCCACATGCGCGTCATTACGTCTAGCGCATTGTGCAACGGCTGACTGGCAGGCGCGCTGCTCGTGCCAGCGATAAGTTTAAACCTACAGGTAAGTTTTTAAACTTTCCAGGTTATGTTTTCTTTTGCAGGAATCTCAATTTTCAGAGTTCTCCTGCTGAATTTTGAGGCGAAGTCCGGACGGGCCACGGGGAAACCTTTATGGACCGCGGGGAAATCCCGAATCCCCGTCACGACATCGGGGAATCCCAGTCCCGACCTCGGGGAATCCCGACACGGACCGCAGGTAGCAGGTGGCGGTCGAATTCGCCTTTCGTGTCGCTGGCGGTGGAGCCAGCGGCTTCAGACTGGTGCCAGTAGCACCTTGGCAACCCCGCTTGGAGGGTAGCCATGAGTCTGTACTGAAACGAGTCGGGCCAGGAGAATTCCTGATGGAGAGGATCCCCTCCTTCAATGGGTAGCGTCTTCGGACGTCTAACCCACGTGGAGCACCTGATGGAGAGGTGCCCCACAATGATATGCTCCAAAGGAGGGAGTTATATCACCGCGTCTCCTCGTGGGCCCGTGGCAGCGGCACCTGTTACAGGGCTGCACAATGTCTCCCTCGCTGAGGAGGGGGGCATTCGGGGTAAGTTTTATCTGACTCGGAGTTTGGAGGTATAGCTGGGAGCATACCACGAGGCACGAAGGATGTGGTCTGTGGAGGGGCCATATCAGCGCAGGTCTCCTCGGGGCCCAGCGGCAGCACCTGTTTCAGGGCTGCTTACTATCACCCTTGCTATGGAGAGGAGTGCGAGGGGTCAGTGTGTAACTGACTCCAAACTCGGAAGTGTGTCCGTGGAACATACTGGATCACATGTGTGAGGTACAAGAAATGTCTGTCATGGCATCCAGGGTTGCGACATCCTCGCAAACGTAGGAGTTGGAGTTGGTCCCAGCCGTTGGCAGGAAAACCTCACGTCACGTCATAACAGGAACAGGTGACGGCTGTAAGATACCATGCACCTGTAAATTGTTCCTGAAAGTGCCGGCAGTGAACAGCGCTATCAGGGGTGACAGAGGGCAGGAAATGAAACCAGCCGCCGAATCATCTCTTCAGGGAAAACCTAACCAAAGGTAAGACCTGGATGAGGAAGCTAAAGCTGTTGAACTAATCAAGGTACCAACGACGAGTACAGCTTCATCGTTGCGGCGTCAACACACTCCACGCCTCCATCGGCAGCAAGCGGTTCACTGAAGCTGGTGGCAGCCTGTAAACTGGTCAGAGGTCTTTCAGGCCAAGGCCCAAGCCAGTCTCAGGAAAAATATGGAATCCACATACCCTACCAGTCCTACTCTCCAATCAAGGACGGAAATAGAATCCGCATCAGGGGCCTTTGGGCTTACCATAAGACCACCGGTAGCCATGAAGGTAGGTGGGTCTGGTTCTTTCAGAAACATAGGGTATGTGGATCATTTACAAGTTGGTAATTTTTACACTTGTTTTTGAACAAATGACAATGTGAACATGTACAAGATACAAGATACATTTAATTGTCATTTGGACCCCTTGAGGTCCAAACGAAATGCCGTTTCTGCAGCCATACATTACAAACACATAGACCCAAGACACAACATAATTTACATAAACATCCATCACATCGCTGTGATGGAAGGCCAAATAAACTTATCTCTCCACTGCACTCCCCCCCCCCCCCCCCCCCCCGATGTCAGAGTCAAAGTCAAAGCCCCCGGCTGGCGATGGCGATTGTCCCGCGGCCATTAAAGCCACGCCGGGTGGTGTGAGGTCGCACACCGGGTTCTTGATGTTAGAGCCCCCGGCGTGCGCTCGCAGAGTCCCGCGGCCATTCCAAGCCGCGCGGGGCGGTGATGTAGGCCCCGCTCCAGGAGCTCTTCGACCCCGCAACTCGGGCGGGGGAAGTCGCCGTTGCGAGAGCCCTGAAAAGCGGTCTCCCTCCAGGGACCCGCGGGCTCCCGGTGCCGCCGTCCACAGACCTGCCGTTGAAGCCTCCGATTCTCCGGTCGGGCCGCAGCAGCAGCAGCAGCAGCGCTCCTCCACCGCTCCACCCGCTCCGGACTCGGCCAGCCCCGCGACGGCGACGGTGAGTTGTCGGTACCAGAGTCCCCGGTCTCTTCCTGTTCGAGGCCGCTCCTCGTTGCAGCCCCAACGATGACGGAAACCCGACGAGAAAAGGTCGGGTCTCCCGTGCAGGGAGAGATTTAAAAAGTTTCCCCCCTCCCACCCCACCCCCACCCCCACCCCCCACACACACACCCCCCAACAAAAAATAACAAAAACTACATAAAAACACAGACAGAAAATAATAAAACGCAGACAGACTGCAGAGGCCGCTGCTGACGAGAGTCGCGCCGCCCACCGTTTGACAACATAGAAACATAGAAACATAGAAATTAGGTGCAGGAGTAGGGCATTCGGCCCTTCGAGCCTGCACCGCCATTCAATATGATCATGGCTGATCATCCAACTCAGTATCCCCTACCTGCCTTCTCTCCATACCCCCTGATCCCCTTAGCCACAAGGGCCACATCTAACTCCCTCTTAAATATAGCCAATGAACTGGCCTCAACTACCCTCTGTGGCAGAGAGTTCGAGAGATTCACCACTCTCTGCGTGAAAAAAGTTCTTCTCATCTCGGTTTTAAAGGATTTCCCCTTTATCCTTAAGCTGTGACCCCTTGTCCTGGACTTCCCTAACATCGGGAACAATCTTCCTGCATCTAGCCTGTCCAACCCCTTAAGAATTTTGTAAGTTTCTATAAGATCCCCTCTCAATCTCCTAAATTCTAGAGAGTATAAACCAAGTCTATCCAGTCTTTCTTCATAAGACAGTCCTGACATCCCAGGAATCAGTCTGGTGAACCTTCTCTGCACTCCCTCTATGGCAATAATGTCCTTCCTCAGATTTGGAGACCAAAACTGTACGCAATACTCCAGGTGTGGCCAAGCTGTACACCAGTGCATGCTCCCTACTCAATGCAATGGTGTACCATGACACGCTTTCAGGTCTGCCTGCTGCATCTGCCCCCAATTTGTACCCACCCATCGGCATCCCCCATTTAGACCATAGATAATAGTCTGCTTTCCTGTTTTTGCCACCAAAATGGATAACCTCACATTTATCCACATGTGAGTAGTTTATACTGCACAGTATACAAGGGCTTGGAATTGTGGCCAGAGTTGTCTTTCGAAACAGGCTCAGTATTATGGCCAGGATTGCCTTTCGACACAGGCTCGGAAATATGACCAGAGTGTTTTTTCAAGGCAGGCTCGGAACTATGGCAGACGTGGCCTAATCATTGTGTAAAGTGCAGGATGTCGGTTCATCCTTAATTTGCTCGCATGTGCAGTATAGACATTTCAGCATAGCAAACTTTGTTACTGTCTAACAACCGATATCCATAGGATCTTTATAGCATGCATTGATCTCAAAGATACATTCTATTCAGTTCTCATTCACGGGGATCACTGGAGATATTTCAAATTTAGCTGGATGTGGCAATGATAACAGTTAAAGCATTGCAAAATATGCTAACTTCAGTTCCCAGGCTATTTACCAAATTACTAAAACCGGCCCTTGGGCTGCTCAGAGCTCAAAAACACTTGTTATGGCCTATCTGCATGATATTCTAAACGCTGTATTTTGCAAAAATTAACTGTTTCAGCCACACACTATATTTGAGAAATTGGGGTTTCTCATCCATCCAGTTAAAATTTAAGTTGATACGAATTAGAGTTATTGATTATTAGGATTTACCTTTAACACTATTAATTTGTCTGTGACTCCGCCCTGGGGCATGAGATTGGAATTATAAAAACCTATAACAACCTTGTTGTTATAAAGCAGCCTCTATTCATCAAGTATAATTGGCAATATAGTGGCTGTATTTAAGCTGTGCATTTGGTCCTTTGCATTATCAGAACTTACAACGTGCAAAGGAGTAACCTCTTAAGTGCCATGTAGGTAATTATTAACAGACCTATGCTATTACCAGCTGAAGCTATCAATGGTGGACGAACAGTGTTCAACATTGCATCTATAACTTTTGCTCAGTAACTCTTCAGTTATATTACAAACTGATGCGTGCCCAAAGATGAAAACCACAAATACCATCTCTAGTTACGTAGGCGGATGGGTTTTGCATGAGTTACCAATTCTTCAGTTATATGGTATTAACTACCTATAGACACTAGGTGTATTCCATGGGTTAAAAGTTCATTGTGCGAATATGCATAATCTGCAGCTCAACTCCAAGTTGATACACTATGGTGGTGGCATATGTTAATCACATGGGTGCAGTCAAGTCAAATATCCTGTGATAATTTACCTAACCTCACCTGGCGCTGGTGTACCATCATGTAAAATCTATGACAACACAGAATGAATGTTGTATCACAATGTATTTAATGACATTGTGGTTCGATGGAACACCAAATATCAATATGCTTGCATCCAGACTCTATCGCCAGTTGCAAAAATATGTGGCACAGTAGCAATAGATGCATTCTCGCTACACTGAGGATGAATGTTCTTTATGTCTTTCCTCCATTTTGCCTCATCAGTTGGGTCTTGCACTAAATCCAGCAAGATCTCGCTTCAGGCATTTCGTACTGCCTGACTGGCCTATGCAGCCATGGTTCCCGCTTATGTTGGGAATGATAATAGGACTTTATATGGTAATCCCAAACACTAAAATTTGCTGGTTCACCCGTGACTCGGGAAACCATGCTCTGCTTGATAAAATCAATTTATAGAGTTGCAGACTCTGAGAAGACCGTTCCTGAGGCTCGGGTTGCCAGACTAATCTATATACGTGCTCACTGCAGAGGGCAGGGACAGCACCAAAACAGCAGTACATTTTCCTCATCAGGAGATGGGAAGTGCTTTGTTTAAATACCAATGTTATATATAATACGGCATGCATAACTAACGTCGGAGTTCATTTAAAAAAAAATTTTTTTTTTAATTTATTTTTATTAGAAGTAGACATATTATAAAGTATAGTTGCATATTATAGTAAAAAAACTTTTCATATACATCAGTCATACATTATTAAAATTTTCAATTGTCGATTACTTCTACTTCTAGTGTTTTTTTTTATATGGAAAAAAAGAGAGAAAGAGAGAGAAAAGCTACAAATATCAAAAAAAGAACAAAAAAGGTGGAATGGATTACTTATAATATGTCGTTGGAGATAGTTTCGTAGATTATAAAATATGACTTTTCATCTAATCCTGAGTTCAAGTTTCAGTTGGGTTTTTGTGCCGGGCCAATCTATCCCGTCAGATAATTAATGAATGGAGCCCATATTTTATCAAAAAGTTCTTGTTTGTCCATTAAGACAAGTCTAATTCTTTCTAGATATAGGGTCTCCGACATTTCCACAATCCACATTTTAATTATGGGGGGGGAGTTCATTTTCATATGGGTCTTTGACAATTAATTAGTTATAGTACCATTATAACTATTAGTACCAACGTACCTTCTCATCCTATTTGCTGCAGCAATCGGAATCCACTCTGTCGGGTCTCACCCTCTGATATCCAGATTTATTAAGGATATCTTTATCGCAAATCCTCCCAGGCCCAGGTACTCGGAAATATGGGATGGTAGCATTGAGCTCAAACTGCTTCGCCGGTGGGGCCCAGCTACTTCTCTATCCCTGGTCAAACTCACTTACAAAGTGGTTATGCTCATGGCGCTAGTCTCAGCGCAACGGGTCCAGTCACTACTTAAATTGCGACTGGACAGGATGGTTACATCTGCTAATTATATATATTTTTTATGTTTATGATGTAATTAATCAGAGCAGACCAGGGGGGTCAGGTCCCAAACAGGTTTTCATGGCATATCCCATGGACCTTTGGTTGTGTGTAGTCACACATTCACAACAATATGTCAGGTCACCTAGAGACTTCGAGGCTCTGCACTAGCAATGTCCGTTAGTTACTAAAAACGTCATAAAAAAGGTATCAATCCGGACCATCACCAGGTGGTCAAAACGGGTTTTGGCATATGCAGGAGTAGATACTAATATTTTCAAATCTCAGTCCACTAGCGCTGCTACATCATCAGCAGCAAGGGTTATGTACATTCCACTGGACCACATCCTCACAGCTGCAGGATGGTCAAACGAACGAATTTTCCAACATTTAATAAAATCCATCGGGGGTATTGCCAAATTCCATTTATGTTCTGTTTCATAGTTTCCCCCCAGGATGGGAGGGGTCACTATTATTTTCCTTTGATGATTAAAGCATCAGCATTTTTAACAACTATGTCATGTCTGAATGCATTCATCTCTTTCACTCATCCATGGTCAATCGATGCAGTGTGTGACTCCTGGACTCGTATCCGGCATGAAATCACAGAGCTTTGAAGTCTTCACCTAGTCACTCACGTGACTCCAAAGTAAAATAGTAAGATTAAATGAGAACTTACCAGTTTGAAGTTTGATCTTTATTTTATGAGGAGTTACGATAAGCGATTACGTGCCCACCATTCCCACCCTCATATTATAAAGGTCATCTGGTAGGTTGTAGTTCTCTCCAAATCTTACTATGTTTAGGTCAACTACTACCATCGGTGATTTCACACCGCTGCTTTGAAAATTGACGCGCATGCGGGCTGATGGCCTTCTTCACGTAATCGCTCATCGTAACTCGTAAAATAAAGATCAAACTTCAAACTGGTAAGTTCTCGTTTAATCTTACTATTCTATGCCACTTAGCACTTTGGAGGAGAGCGAGGGTTAGTTCTGATAATAAAGGATAACCAAGGGGCAATGGTGTAAAGGTCAGGGATGGAGCAGAAATAAAGGTTCAATGTTATAAGTGGAGATACTTGTGGACAAGTAGGTAATACAAGTCTGAGTATGATCTGGAGTCCACAATGAATGTGTGGGATATCCATATATCCCACATAGGTTTAGGATTAGAAGTTAATGACGTTGTCACAATGGTTGCAATTTACCAATCCCTTCTGAAGGCAGTAGATCTTGGCTTTGCCAACAATGCTCACAGTCCACCTCCTTAAGAAATATCCTCCAAAATATTTGTAATGGGGCTTTCTCACGGGGCGACTTGACGCAAGAGGTAACCAGAGTTGAACATCGTGGGAACCTCGTACGATAACCGTACGGCATTCCTGGACCACCGTGGACCACCGTGGCGCGAACGACAGGTTCTCGTGTAACTTGTTGACTCGGGAGAAAATTCAAGCAAGCTTGAATTTCTCCAAGAGTGACGTACAATTGTGGTTGAACATTGAAACATTATGTGGACGTAGTGGCCAGTGCGATATCCGTAATAACTCTTGCGTTTACCGTGGTAACTCCTGCGAACGCCTGAAGTGTGATAAAACTTTTAACACAGCAGTTTGATTGTCAGTGCTTGTTTACCTCATTGTTAAATAAATATATTTTTTACTATCAGATTGATGTCTGCAATTCTTCATTAACACATCACTACAAGATGAAACATAGAAACATAGAAATTAGGTGCAGGAGTAGGCCATTCGGCCCTTCGAGCCTGCACCGCCATTCAATATGATCATGGCTGATCATCCAACTCAGTATCCCGTACCTGCCTTCTCTCCATACCCCCTGATCCCCTTAGCCACAAGACCACATCTAACTCCCTCTTAAATATAGCCAATGAACTGGCCTCAACTACCCTCTGTGGCAGAGAGTTCCAGAGATTCACCACTCTCTGTGTGAAAAAAGTTCTTCTCATCTCAGTTTTAAAGGATTTCCCCTTTATCCTTAAGCTGTGACCCCTGGTCCTGGACTTCCCCAACATCGGGAACAATCTTCCTGCATCTAGCCTGTCCAACCCCTTAAGAATTTTGTAAGTTTCTATAAGATCCCCTCTCAATCTTCTAAATTCTAGAGAGTATAAACCAAGTCTATCCATTCTTTCTTCATAAACTTGGTTTATACTCTCTAGAATATGAATATGAATGTCTCTAATGTTATAATCCCTCTCATGCTGAAACGCAAAATAGTTGAAGGGGAGGTGATATAATTACATTTTCATTATTTTTCATTTTTGAGTGATCAGGTCCCTCAATTGCTGAGCTATTTAAACGTTCGAAAGTTTCACCTCTCAGTAGATAATAAAATAAGACAATCATCACGGTCAATGTGAGACAAAGTCTTTATTCCTATTTGACAATATAAAAAGACGACTTCTTGCACATATTGAGAGAAGGTGCATCACACCAAACAACATTTGTCTAAAAAAGGGCTTCGCAAACATGAAAATCAACAAATGAGGCACGCTAGATTTTTTTTAAACAGATTCTATTCATTAACCTCCGCAACAAGCCTAAACTCAGACAATAAAAGGGACAATGCAATGTGCTAAATGGCAGGTTTTGCAGACGACCATCTTATAGGAAGCACTTTTCAGAGGACAACACTTTAAAGTGAAACAAAGAGAAGTAAGCAGGATTACAACGGGACATTATTATCAGCTTATTTTCTATGCATGTCTGCTAACATACAGTAGTGTTCCTGTGGTCGGCTACGCATCAATAGAGCTTTCCTGCCATGGCACACTCCCCAATTGTGAATTGTAGTAAGCGCAGAGATGGCCTCTTTGCTCTTTCCTACTGTATGTGCCCGAGTTACCTTTGAAACGCTGCAGTGGGACCATTTCCACCTCGGTTGCACCACTTCTCCATGTACCTAGTATTTATAGTGTATGAAAAAAAAGTTACATCATTTGTGCCACGTGATGATTTAACTACACTTCACAATGTTCATTCAAGATTTAACGGGAAAGCTCGAGAGACGGACAAGTCATTCGCACAAATAACAGAAATGCCGAGTACCCGTGGGAACTCTTTATCTACCCCCCCCCCCCCCCCGTTATATCGTGTGATATCGTGCTAGACCACGACCACTTCACTCTGGTTACATCTTGCGTCAAGTCGCCCCGTGAGAAAGCCCCATAACAGCTGCCTTTGATTCCTCTTCCCCTTTAGATTCTGGTTGTCCAGCATGTATGTGACAAATAAACTTGACTTGACTTGACTTGACTTGACTTGATGTTTGGAAATTTTCTCTTGTGAAGAGAGACATGGAAGTATTTATTTAATTTGTTTAATTCCTCCGTCATTTCCTTTATCACCATTGTAATTTCTACTGACTCTCTCTGCCTCCGTCTTTGACCTTGCATGCCCATAGAAGCTCCACAGTCAGTTTTTATGCTTTTTACAGATTCCACCTTCAATTTTATTTCCAATTTTTTGGTCCTCCTTTGCCGAGTTTAAAATGATGTAATCCTTAGAATAACTTCCACTTCTGGCAACTTTGTAAACCTTTGTAAACTTTGTAACTTTGTAGCACCATCACTTTCTCCTGCCAGCCACTGAATGCACCTCTTTGCCTGATCCTTTTTTGTGCTTGACAGGAAAATATTTTTGCAAATAATTTCTTGTTTGTTTATCAGCTTGCCATTGCTTGACCATCTTCGTACCTTTCAATGCATTTTTCTCCCAATCACTGGAGCCAACTCATTCCTCACATTTTTCTCGTTTTCTTTGCTTAGATTTAAGCTTTACATATCATTTTATTTGAATATCACTTTATAACCCAATGTGAAATTTTAGTGGCTTACGATCACTCTTCTGTAAAGGCTTCTTAAAAACAAGGGCAATAATTAACCTTTTATTGCAGAATACGAGATCTAAAGTAGCCTTTAATTAAAGATGGCTCCTCAAGATAGGAAGCAAGAAAATTAACATTCAACTAATTACTTCTAATTGTTTTGTCCAGTCTATGTGTGGATCAAAGTTCCCCATACTAATATACAGTATAACTGCCTTAGCACACCTCTAATTTCTTGATTTATTCCTTGTCCAATATAACAGAAATGCAGTGTGCCCCTGTGTTACAGCTGTTCAGAATAGGAAAATTCATAGTTACACAATTTACCACCCAAAAAATTTGAGATGTTGAATGAAAATGTGCCCTTGCGGGATTTATGTGAGAACGAAATAACTAAATAAACACCAAAATACAAAAGAAAGAGTAGATTTAGCCAAGTTTTAATCTACTGTATTTGGGGCATATAATAACTCTCACTACTGTTTACTGCTTTTTGTTTGTTAGCTCCACCAAACCTGTTTTGAATTCTACATCATGATCAGCCACACCTAGATCATGTCTCACTACTTCACTGATCTTTATTAATAACACTACCCACCCAGCCTGTTCTAGAAATTCAAATACCTTTGATCATTCAGTTTCCTGTTCTGTAATGGCAAGTAGATAATTTGCTACCCAACATGCTCCTGAAGTCCCGCAAACCCTTCTGGTCTTTCGTTAAATCAATGGAAGATTTTGACTCTAAGACTGAGTGGCTCAGAGCCTGGAAAGATGCCAACACCAGCAACAGAGATGTCATCACTTACCCCACAGTAAAACCACCAGGTTTTGACCTCCATCGCAAGCGATGGCTAACCCTGAACAGATTCCGCACCCTCCATGCAAGAACAGCCCTTCACCTGCATAAGTGGGGGATGACAGACAGCCCTGCTTGCGAATGCGGACATCCAGACCAGACCATCCCACACATCGTGCTGAGGCTTTTCCCTGGGGGCATCAAAGCCATCCACCCAGTAACTGATGCTGTCCTGACCTGGATGCCTACCCTTGATCTACAATCTTAGGCTGTGCAACTCAAGAAGAAGATTCCATGGGCACCACTAATTCATCTAACCTTCTATGAACACACTGTACACTTAGATGCTTAAAATATAAGCACGTCATTCATGATGTTCCCTACTTTGATCACATTTGCTGTTGCTTTTGTCACTTCTGCTTCCTCATTTTGCTTAATTATTTTCTAACTTCCATGTTGTCCTTTGTTTCTCTCTGTCCAGAATTCCCCCTACAGGTTCCCATGCCCATGACAAGCTGGTTTAACATTCAATCTGGAGAAGTATGAGGTTATTCATTTGCAGATGTTCATGAGAGAGAGAGAGAGAGAGACAGAGAGTCAGAGAGACAGAGACACAGAGAGAGAGACAGAGCCAGAGAGAGAGAGACAGAGAGAGAGAGAGACAGAGACAGAGAGAGAGAGAGAGAGAGAGAGAGAGAGAGAGAGAGAGAGAGAGAGAGAGAGAGAGAGAGAGAGAGAGAGAGAGAGAGAGAGAGAGAGAGAGAGAGAGAGAGAGAGAGAGAGAGAGAGAGAGAGAGAGAGAGAGAGAGAGAGAGAGAGAGAGAGAGAGAGAGAGAGAGAGAGAGAGAGAGAGAGAGAGAGCGAGAGAGAGAGAGAGAGAGAGAGAGAGAGAGAGAGAGAGAGAGAGAGAGAGAGAGAGAGAGAGAGAGAAAGAAAAATAAATAAAGTGGGTGGAGGTCACTTAAAAGTGATGGAGAATGAAGGGCTTTCTTGGACTGTATGTGTCCAGATACCTACAGGTGAGAGAGCGGTTAATAGGCGTATGGGTTGCTTTCCTAAATTAGCCGAGGGGCATTTATTTTCAAAAAATACATTTATGCATAAAATATCTGGTAATCCATTCAGGACATGTAATCGTCTTAGTTATTGTCCAATAGCATAAGTGTACATTAGCAGTTTTGATACTACTTTGGCATTAGGCTTGGTTTTCTTGGTAGAGTGTTTATCCTGTTGTTATATCACAAGTACTGTGTTTTATAAGTACTGTGTCAAACAATACAATATATTCACTTACAAAAAGTTGATATTACTTTTGTTTCCTTTTGTGCAAAGTTTGTGAAACTCTGGAGAGGTTGCGACACAGGACCCAGCCCCGCAGTGTCCACTGGTGGCATGACCCTACATCTTGATCCTTCAAGCCTTTGTAGTGGCTTCAATGTGTCACTTGGTATTCTTGCCTCCAGGAATGAGCCAGATGGCAAGCAAGAAGAAGAGTCTCGACCCGAAAGCCACCCATTCCTTCTCTCCAGAGACGCTGCCTGTCCCGCTGAGTCACTCCAGCATTTTGTGTCTATCTTCATTGTAACCCAGCATCTACAGTTCCTTCGTACACATGTGGGCATCTCGGTACACAGAAAGAGCAACAAGTTTTTGGATCATTCAGTATAGATGATAATCTAGCAGCAGTCAATTTTGTTCTGCATGCATCACTGCAAACAGTTTAATGATTAGAGTCCTCCGTTGCTTAACTGCTCAGGGTGAACATTAACTAGGATCACTACATCCTCTTCCAGACCTTGGGAAACACACAGACCACAAAGAGGTGCACAAAGGTCTCGTGCACATCACCGCTACTCAAGTGTCGCTTGTGAGGGAACTGAGACTTTGGACTGTGCAGAAAGGATTTGATGGGGTGTGCCCTCACCATTGGCCAAGCAAGGTCTTGGTGTTCAAGAAGTCAAGTCAAGTCAAGAGCGTTTATTGTCATGTGACCCAGATAGGACAATGACATTCTTGCTTGCTGCAGCACAACAGAATATCGTAGGCATAAATACAGAAAAGATCAGTGTGTCTATATACCATAGACCATATATATATACACATAAATAAACAGATAAAGTGCAATATGCTGTTATAGTTCAGAGTTTGTTTGAAGTTGTGTTTAATAGTCTGATGGCTGTGGGGAAGAAGCTGTTCCTGAACCTGGATGTTGCAGATTTCAGGCTCCTGTACCTTCTACCTAATGGCAGCGGAGAGATGAGTGTGTGCCCAGGATCGTGTGGATCCTTGATGATGTTGGCAGCCTTTTTCAGGGAGCGACTGCGATAGATCCCCTCGATGGTAGGGAGGTCAGAGCCGGCGATGGCCTGGGCCGTGTTTACAACATTTTGCAGCCTTTTCCGCTCCTGGACGCTCAAGTTGCCGAACCAAGTCATGATGCAACTGGTCAGCATGCTCTCCACTGTGCACCTGTAGAGGTTCGAGAGAGTCCTCCTTGACATACCGACTCTCCAAGTGGTCCAGAGCGGAGTGGAGAGCCAATGAGATTGCCTCCACCGTTGATCTGTTGTGGCGGTAAGCGAACTGCAGTGGGTCCAGGTTCTTGTCGAGGTAGGACATGATCAACCTCTCAAAGCACTTCATCACCACAGACGTCAGTGCCATTGGTCGATAGTCATTGAGGCACGTCACCTTGTGATGAAACATGCTGGAAATAACATTGACGGCCTGCATCCCACAGGTTCCACTGTCTCCTTCTCTTGCAAGACCTCCACAACATTCCATGCGAACAGCTGTTTTATTAACACGGTCAAAGATATTTTTTCCATGCACGTTTTTCTGCGATGGACAGGAGGTTCAGCACTATCAAAATCAATGGGGTGTCTTGAGATAATGAAGCCAGGCCCATTATTTGCATCACTGGGGACACGTTGAACCTCATTCATCCACAGTCTCGAGGATATTTTTTTATTTTCCCAAGGTGCCTTTTCCCAGGGTGACTGTTGCAGAAGTTATATCGACCTACTTGAGGATGAACCCACGGAAAGCAACTGGCCCAGACGGAGACCCTGGCCTCATCCTCAGGAACAGTGTTGACCAATTAGCGGGAATGTTCAGGGGTATCTTTAATCTCTTCCACTATCTCTGAGATACCCACCTGCTTCTAGAAGACCATTATCAACCTGGTGCCAAAGAAAAGCAAAATCTCAGCCTTAATGACCACTGTGAGGTGGCCTTGACATCCATCATCATGAGGTGCTTTGAGAGGCTGGTTATGGAACACATTAAATCCAGCCTACCAAACAACTTTGATCCACTGCAGTTCGTTTACCGACACAGCAGGTTCGCGGCTGATGCCATCTCCCTGGCCGTACATTCGTCACTGGAACACCGGGGTAAGAAAGGCACCCTCGTCTATTCATAGACCACAGCACTGTTTTCAATACCATCATCCCATCCAAGCTCATCTCCAAACTCATGGAACTTGGAGTCAGCAGTCACCTCTGCAATTGACAAACAGCGGGGGTTCCAGTAGAAGCATATATTCTGTTCATTTTCCAAGAGTTGGCTCAACTCCCTCTGCCAATTAGTACTGATTTATATTCTCTCCATCAATTAAGAATCCCCTCAGCCTGCTCTACCTAACGCACCTCTACAATGATCAACTGTAGTTGTGATGATAGATAAAAATGCTGGAGAAACTCAACGGGTGCGGCAACATCTATAGAGCGAAGGAATAGGTGACGCTTCGGGTCGAGACCCTTCTTCAGACCCGTGTGATGATGGTCATTTCACTTCCCATTCCAACAGTCAATCTGCCATTTGTACAACAGTTTCCAACAGTTGATTGTTAACTTCGGGATGGGAAAGCCTCCATGAATCTGATTTAATTGATGGGATGGCAGTGGAGACTCCCCGTTGAACTGCAACCTTGTCGTGGTCGGGGAGCTTGTGTGTCTCAGTGACCTCTAGAGCTATGCCAGTGGGAGATTTGTCTCCTGTTAGGGTCTCCAATGCTGGACAGGTCAAAGGGTAGAGGTGAGACAAAGAGCGATCCACTGGTCCTCCAGGTTGGAAGTTGAGCACAGGGCTAACAACCCTGTCTTGTAAAACCAATATGTTACGGAAACAGCAACTGAAGGAATCAACACTACTGGGCGTGATGGACTTCCAGGGCTATCGACAAATGCTAGGATGCATGTCATTGATGAAAGCCGAAAGGAAGCCACTGGCAGGAAGGTGGAAGTTCTAAATGCCAAACATAAGAAGGTGCTGGAACTGGATTGGCCATATACTGCGAAGAGAAGCAGACAGCATCCTGAGAATAACCCTGCACTGGACACTGGAAGGGAAAAGGAAAAGAGGGAGACCCCAAACCACCTGGTGTCGAACTGTAGACCTGACCTGAGGTAGTGTCCAGAAGCTGGCCCAAAACAGACAGGAGTGGAGGACCTTCGTTGCTGCCCTACATGCCAGGAGGCATAATAAGCAGTAAGTAAGTAAATAAGTAAGTGGAGAGAGTCAGCAGTTTGAAGTCCCTGAGCATGCATATCTCTGAAGATCTGTCCTGGGCCCAGCACATATAAAGCAAACTCACCAATGCCTCTACTTTCCTAGAAGATTGAGGAGATTTGATATGTTGTACAGTACTCTATTGAACTTCTCCAGGTGTACAGTAGAGAGCATACTGACTGGTTGCACCTTGGCTTAGTCTGGTATATTGTCTGTTAATGCCAGGAAGGAAGGACATTGCTTTAGTGGACATTGCCTCGTCCATCACAGGTACTGACCCCACCCCCCCACCAATGAACGGATCCACAGGAGGCACTGCCTCAAAAAGGGAGCTCATATCATCAAAGCCCCACACCAATCCTGGCCATGCTCTCATCTCATTGCTACCATCAGGAAGAAGGTATACTTGAAAAAGCTACACCTGAGAACCATGGCCTCTAGGTTCAAGAACAGCTTCTTCCCAACAAACTCTTGAACACTGCACAATGCTAATCACTAGCTTGGCAACTATGATCTATTGCCGATGTTAGTTTGGTTTCATTACATATTTGAATTTTGCATTATGAATTTTGCATTATGAATTTTGCATTATGAATTTTGCATTATGAATTTTGCATTATGAATTATTGTCTGTTTACCTAGTATTACCGATTATTAATTTTTTGTATTACTGATTACTTATTTGTGTTATTGAGGTAATAAGCTTCTAAAGCTGTGTCAAGTAAGAATTTAATTGTTTGTTGCTGATACATGTGACAAATAAACACTCTTTTTGACTCGATTCCTAAATAGGAGTCATCTACTTGCTGCAGCAGAAGGTGGGACATGAACAAACAGAAACAATGGGTCTGCCAGGACAGTTCAGTTTGTGGATTTTGGGGAGAAGATAAAATCGGGCCATGCGGGCCTGAGGAACGATAAGGTTTAGAGGGCAGAACTGGAAGTAATGAAATCAGAAATGGTGTGTGATATTATGCTCTGGAGCTCATCTGTGGGATCATGGTCCAAGGATAAGTAGGAGGAGGTGTCTGAGGGTTGTCACCTGACCCCAGTACGGTAGAGGTCAGCGCACCAGACTACCACGGCATCTCCCTTGTTGGTGGGTTTGATTATCGTCGGGGTTGCTGCAGAGTGAGTGGAGGGGGGGGGGAGGGGGGGGGGGGGTTCAGGAGGGGAGAGGTTAGAGTAAGTAAGTTGAGGCGGTTGATGTTCTGCCAGCAGTTGGAAAAATGAAAGGGTCTAAAGAACATAGAGTTCAAGAGGGGGGGGGGGGGGGGGGGGGGGGGGGGGGGGGGGGGGGGGGGGGGGGGGACGGGGCTGATGGGAGAAGGGGTCATTACTGGGTGGTGAGGACTCCTTTCCATAAAAAAAAGGAAGAAGAGCTCTACGTCGTGGCAGACCCGGAACTCGTTGAGGTAGAGGTGGAGGGGAACAAAGGTGAGGCATCTGTTGATTTACAGTAAGACAAATTTACATCCCTGACCCCTCTCACCCTGGCCACAAACTCTTTGAATCATTTCCCTCTGGAAGGCGACTCCGGACTGTCAAAGCTGCCACAGCCAGACATAAAAACATTTTTTTTTCCACGAGTAGTAGCTCTACTCAATAACCAAAAATCTGTAGCCTCCTTTTGCTCTGGTATTTTATTCAATTCACATGTTTAATTAACAATGTTTTATTATTAATTTTTAATGTTTTATGTATCATTCTTAACTGTCACTGTAATGTCATGTTGTCACTAAATTCATGACTGGTGGGGAACTGGGAAGGGGAAGTCAGTATTCATGCCGTTGGGATGTAAGCTACCCTAGCGAACTATGAAGTGCTGTTCCTCCAATTGTCAGGGTGAGGCCCAGGACAGAAAGGTCAGATTGTGAATGGGATGGGGTGTTAAGGCGCTGAGCCCCTGACATCAGTCTGAAGAAGGGTCTCGACCCGAAATGTCACCCATTCCTTTTCTCCAGAGATGCTGCCTATCCCGCTGAGTTACTCCAGCATTTTGTGTCTACCTTCAATTTAAAACAGCATCTGCAGGTCTTTCCTACACATTAAGTGCTGGTGGAACTCAGAGGGTCAGACAGCATCTATGAAGGGAAACAGACAGATGATGTTTTAGGTCAGAATCCTTATTTAAAATGATCGAGAAAGCTGGTAAAGAGAGATGGGGGTGAGACAAAATCTAGCAAATATGTGGATTCAGGTGATGGGTGTGATTGGCTGATGGGTGAAGACAGCAACAAAGACCAGGCACACGAATTCCTGTTTCCTGTAGCAGCAGGCTTTATAGCAACTGCCTGGGGCTTTGGCGTATTCTACAATTCTGCACAGGTTCGGTCTTGTTACTTAAACCTCCCGCCCCACATGTGTTTGCCACCCCCCCGACATGTGTTTGCCAGCCACAACAGTAGAGCCATGACGGTTGGCCAGGATGGTTCCAGGAGTGGAAAGTCTACTATATGTGAAGAGTTTGCACAGACTGGGGCAGTGTTGTTTGGATGAGAGATCTCATTCTCAAAGGAGTTGCAGGCTGGATGCTTCCTACTATATGTAGAAGATGCATATTTCCCTCGGCTGAGGAGTCTAAGAAGCACAGTTTCAGAGAAAGTACGGGGTAAGCTATTTTAAAGACGATGGGAAGTCTCGTCGTTCGTGGCGGTGAAGCTGTGAAATTCTCCAACTGGGGGACGGTGCAGGCTCGGTCAGGAAGTTCAATCTGAACAGAGACCGGGAGGTTTTTGACATTTAGAGAGTCCACCAGGGTGGTGTCGGTGGAGCTGACGAGCAGAGGAAGATCAGCCATACCGTGCAAGGAGCAGATGTCCACTCGTGTCCACACTGTCACACAGTGAAGACCGGTGACCCGCGGTAACAAGCATTCAGTGCAGGAAGGTAGGGTTGCAGCCAGCACAGGAGGCGATGGGCCAAATAGCGCTACTGTTCCACATTCTCCCCATATCCTTTGATTCTGTTAGCCCCAAGAGCTCTATCTAACTCTTTTAAATTCATCCAATGAATTGGCCTCCACTGCCTTCTGGCAGATAATTCCACAAATTCACAACTCTCTGGGTGAAAAAGTTTTTTCTCATCTCAGTTTTAACGTTTGCTGCAAAGTTTCGGGCACGGCGCTGTTGCACAGTGGTCAGTGATGCACCTTCAGTGCCGGCTTGGTGGCGTTGCTCTCTCTCTCTCTCTCTCTCTGTATAGAGTTGGAGGGTGGGACAATGGTAATAAAACCAGGCGGAAGCCACCCTCTTTCGGGCCAGAAGTTATTTTCTGAGTGCGTTAAATGAGCGTGGAAAGGAAGTGGTGACTATTATGGTGGGTGCTGGCCGCTGCTCTGACTTCACTCGGCGTTGACGTTTGGATAAGAGCGTTGCAGCGAGGCTGAGTGTCCGGCTCGGCCACCCGTGAGTGCCCCGGGGTGGGCAGCCGGAGGGAGGTTGGCCGCGATCCCAGCGATGTGGGAGCTCGCTGGGCGGGATGCGTTCATCTAACGGGAGGTGGAGCGGGGCGCGGCGGGCGAGTGAGCAGCGGGGAGAAGAGGGGTAGCGGGGTAGCGGGGCAGTGCCCTGATCCCCGGACGGTAGCAGAGCGCTATTCCACAGGCGAGTGGGGAGGGTGCACGTACAGCAGGAAACCTCGCATCTCCATAGCCTCCCCGACCCTCTCACTCCTCAAACCTCATCTATTCCCTCCTCTTCTTCACCCTCCCCCGCCCTCCTCTCGCCAACCCTTCACCTGACCTACCCCCCCCTCCAATCCCTCCTGCCCCCTCTCCCCCCCCCCCAAACTCCTCCCCTCCCCTCCCCTCTCCTCTCCAAACCCGCCCTCCCTCTCCAAACCCCCCTCCCCTCTCTCCCCCCCCCCCTCCCCTCTCCCTAACCCCCCTCCCCTCAGTACCCCCCCCCCTCCCTGCCCTCCCCTCCCCTCCCTCTAACCCCCCTCCCCTCTCCAAAACCCCCCCTGCCCTTCCCCTCCCCCCTCCAAACCCGACCTCCCCCCCTCTCCAAAACCCCTTCCCCCTCCACGATCTCTAAAAACCTCCCCCATCCACCACCTGCCCTCCCCTCTCTAACCCCCCCTCCCTCCCCATCCCCCTGCCCTCCCTCTCCAAACCCCCCCTCCCCCCCTCCCTCCCCTCTCCAAACCCCCCGCCCTCCCCTCTCCAAAAACTCCCGTCTCCAACATCCCCTCTCTAAACTCCCTCCCCTCCTCTAACTCCCCCCCTCCCCCCCCCCTCTAACCCCCCCCCCTCTCTAACCCCCCCCCCCTCTCTCTAACCCCCCCCCCCCCCCTCTCTACCCCCCCCCTCTAACCCCCCCCCTCCCCCCCCCCCTCTAACCCCCCCCCAACTCTCTCTAACCCCCTCCCCAACTTCCCCCTCCTTTCTCACCCCCTCCTCCCTGACCCGGTCCCAACCCTGTCACCCCGATCTCCTCCACCCCCTCTAACCCCGACCTCCCCAGGCCACCCCACACCGATATCAAGGTTAGGCATTTGAATATTGTTTGAATGTTAATAGTCACTTATTAGCCATGTCTGAATGTTGTCTTGGCCTTGTGGCAAGAAATTGTGGTCTGAATTAATTTTTGAGGAGTTGTGAGCAACATTGTGCAATTGATAATAAACTTCCTCAATTCTGACCTTGTGACAGAAGGAAGGGTATAGATAAGGGGTTCCCAACCATTTTTTGTCCCGTTTACCCCTGGCAACTTAATAGCACATAACAATGTTATTTCACTTATTTGTGAACAACTAATGATGAACAGATACCAGAACCAAACATAGTCAGTCAATGAGAAAAAATATGTACAAATCCAGAATCAACAAATGTACTCCCTGTGTAGGCAGAATTGACCCCCTGGGAGTAAATTTACCCCAGGTTGGGAACCCTTGGTATAGATGAAATAATTTATAATATTGCAACTTATGACATTACCTTCAGGGACATTGACTACCAACTTCCCTTTTGCAATACATGACCAGTCACGAGAGAACCTGCCAATGCCCATTGACTTCCATTTTCCAGTCTCTCCCCCCCCCCCACTACCCCCTCCCTCCCCTCTCTCCCCCAAACCCCCACTGTTCTCCCCCCCCCACTACTCTCCTCCCCCCCCCACTGCTCTTCCTCCCAGTCTGAAGAAGGGTCCTGACTCAAAATGTTATCTGTCCATTTTCTCCAGAGATGCTGCTTGACCCGATGAAATCCACCAGTAGTTTGTTTTATCTCCTCCTTGCTCTTATACTCTGCCCTGATTATTAAAGGCAAGTGTCCATATTCTACCACAGACCAATTCCTGCCCCACTACTTCTCCTCACCTCTGTTCAGCAGTTTTCTCCACACTCCTCCATCAGTCCGATTGAAGGTAGGCACAAAATGCTGGAGTGACAGGCAGTATATCTGGAGAAAAGGAATGGATAGCGTTTTGGATTGAGACCCTTCTTCAGATTGAAGGTTTTTGACCTGAAAACATTGTTTGTCTCTCTAAACCAGACAACATCTCAGTGAAACGCTTCTGCCCCCTCTTTGTAGCCTCATTTCCTCCCTGTAATCATGTGACCAGCACTACACACTATCTTCTAAATGTGGCCTAACTAGAGTTATATACAGCTTCAACATGACTTGTCAACTTTTCTACTTAATTCCCAATCTAATGAAAGCCAGCATGCTGCGCTGCACACTATCTTTACCACCCTATCCAGTTGTGCAGCCATTTTCAGGGAGCTAAGAACTTGTATCTCCAGACCCTACAATACATCAATGCTGTTAAGGGTCCTGCCATTTTTTGTATCCTGTACCCATCCATTTGATTTCCCAAAGTGCAACACCTGTTGCTTAACTCTGGACAAGTTTTTAAACTGATCTCTAACCTGCCGTATCATTTGACAACCTCCTTCACTTACCACAGCTGCAATGTTTGAATTGTCTGCAAACTTACTAATCAGCATATCTGCAATTTCATTCAAATCATTATGCATACAAACAAAAGTCCCAGCATTGATCCCTGTGGAGCACCATTGGTCACAGACCTCAGGTCAGAAAAACACCCCTTCACCACTACTCTTCTCTGGCCATGCAAATTTTCAAATCCAATCTATCATGGCATCATGGATCCCGTTTCATTCCAATGACCCAGGTTCAACCCTGACCTCCAGTGTTCTCCCTATAACTGCGTGAGTTTCCTCTGGGTACTGTGTTTCCTTTCCAGATTCCCAAAGCATGTGGGTTGGTGGGGTATTTGCTTGCTGTAAATTAATCCATCGGGACAGTTAAAGGGAGCGAGGGACAGCACAGCTGGTAGAGTTGCTGCCTTACAGTGCATGATCTCGGGTGCTGTCTGTGTGGAGTTTGCACATTCTCCCTATGACTACATAGGTTTCCTCCAGGTGCTCTGGTTCCTCGCAAATTCCGAAGATGTGCAGGTTTGTAAGTTAATTGGCTTTTCTAAATTGGGACTGACATGTGACGAAAGAATGGATCGACTGGGCTTATAGAAACATAGAAATTAGGTGCAGGAGTAGGCCATTCGGCCCTTCGAGCCTGCACCGCCATTCAATATGATCATGGCTGATCATCCAACTCAGTATCCCGTACCTGCCTTCTCTCCATACCCCCTGATCCCCTTAGCCAGAAGGGCCACATCTAACTCCCTCTTAAATATAGCCAATGAACTGGCCTCAACTACCCTCTGTGGCAGAGAGTTCCAGAGATTCACCACTCTCTGTGTGAAAAAAGTTCTTCTCATCTCAGTTTTAAAGGATTTCCCCCTTATCCTTAAGCTGTGACCCCTTGTCCTGGACTTCCCCAACATCGGGAACAATCTTCCTGCATCTAGCCTGTCCAACCCCTTAAGAATTTTGTAAGTTTCTATAAGATCCCCTCTCAATCTCCTAAATTCTAGAGAGTATAAACCAAGTCTATCCAGTCTTTCTTCATAAGACAGTCCTGACATTCCAGGAATCAGTCTGGTGAACCTTCTCTGCACTCCCTCTATGGCAATAATGTCCTTCCTCAGATTTGGAGACCCAAACTGTACGCAATACTCCAGGTGTGACCAAAACTGTACGCAATACACCAGGTGTGATATATATATTTATACCCTCCATTCCTATTTTATACCCTCTATTCATAACCCTCCATTCCTTTCCCGTCCATATAACTATCCAATTTATTTTTAAATGATAAAATTGAACCTGCCTCCACCACCTTCACTGGAAGCTCATTCCACACAGCTACCACTCTCTGAGTAAAGAAGTTCCCCCTCATGTTACCCCTAAACTTCTGTCCCTTAATTCTCAAGTCATGTCCTCTTGTTAGTATCTTCCCTACTCTCAGTTTGAAAAGCTTATCCACGTCAACTCTGTCTATCCCTCTCATCATTTTAAAGACCTCTATCAAGTCCCCCCCTTAACCTTCTGCACTCCAAAGAATAAAGACCTAACTTGTTCAACCTTTCTCTGTAACTTAGTTGCTGAAACCCAGGCAACATTCTAGTAAATCTCCTCTGTACTCTCTATTTTGTTGACATCCTCCCTAAAATTAGACGGCCAAATTTGTACACCATACTCCAGAATTGGCCTCACCAATGCCTTGTACAATTTTAACATTACATCCCAACTTCTATACTCAATGCTCTGATTTATAAAGGCCAGCACACCAAAAGCTTTCTTTACCACCCTATCTACATGAGATTCCACCTTCAGGGAACTGTGCACAGTTATTCCTAGATCCCTCTGTTCAACTGCATTCCTCAATTCGCTATCATTTACCATGTACATCCTATTTTGATTTGTCCTGCCAAGATGTAGCACCTCACACTTATCAGCATTAAACTCCATCTGCCATCTTTCAGCCCACTCTTCCAACTGGCATAAATCTCTCTGTAGACTTTGAAAATCTACTTCATTATCCACAACACCACCTATCTTCGTATCATCTGCATACTTACTTATATTCACTGGAATTTAGAAGGATGAGAGGTGCTCTTATAGAAACATTTAACATTCTTAAAGGATTGGACAGGCTAGATGCAGGAAAAATGTTCCCGATGTTGGGGGAGTCCAGAACCAGGCGTCACAGTTTAAGAATAAGGGGTAGGCCATTTACGACTGAGATGAGGAAAAACGTTTCAACCCAGAGAGATGTGAATCTGTGGAATTCTCCGCCACAGAAGGCAGTGGAGGGCAATTCACTGAATGTATTCAAGAGAGAGTTGGATATAGCTCTTAGGGCTAACAGAAACAAGGGATATGGGGAGAAAGCAAGAATGGGGTATTGATTCTGGATGATCAACCATGATCATATTGAATGGCGGTGCTACTCGAAGGGCCGAATGGCCTACTCCTGCAACTATTTTCTTTGTTCCTAGTGTGTAGGGAGTGGATAAGAAATTGTGTAATGTAGAACTAATGTTAACTGGTGATCAATGGTTGGCAGGCACTCGGTGGGCCAAAGGACCTGTTTCCACACTGTCTCTCTAAATAGTTTTCAAGATAGCAAGTAGGGAAATGGGATTGATGAAATTGCACTGAGAGCTGGCCTGGACTTGATGGAGTGAATGGCCTTATCCTATTTCATAAGATAATGTAGTTGATGTTTCGATCATGGCTGTGATGAGGAACCTGAACAATGTACAGTGTTTTCATTTGAATATGTGTTCTTTTGTCGTTGCACAATTAGATTTGAACTTCTGTTTGCAGACTTACATAAAACCCGGACAATTTCCTGTACTATTATTAGCCCGTTGCTGCTATTGCAACTATCCGCAAACAGATGAGAATGTAAGATATCCGAGCTGGCCATTCAGCTCTTCAAGCCCATTGCAACCTTCTTTGAGGACATGGCTGTGATTAACCCCCAAGCTGCTTTCCAGCACTACCTCCATACACATTGATTAGTTGGATGGTTTAAATTAATCAGTAAATAGAACCTTCCAATCCTCTGGGCTAGATAGTTCCAAATATTATCCTCCTATTGTGAATCATCTCTCTGTTTATTTTTCGCCTCTGGAGAATACTGGCCTAGTCCACCCACTCTCATGTTTTTTTCTGCTTTTAGCTCCCCTTTATCTATTAAAAGCTAATGTCATTGGTCTTAATAATCCTTGCCAGTTTCTTTGCATTCCCCTTTTCCATATTTGTTCCAGGATTTCTCTTTTGTATTTGTATTTGTATATTGTATTGGTCTTTATTAACTTTGTGCTGACATCTCTTGCCTCATTTGTGGACCAATTCTTCAACAAGATAAATATTGTCACGTGCAAAACATTTGACCTTTAATTTCTCTAAGAGCAGCTTGACATTTCCTTCTGGATCAACACCAATAGCTCTCCCTGCGTGAATGTTTATTTTGTGCAATTTGTGCAATATTGGGGGCGGGGGTCAGAAAATCATTGACATTTACTGCAGGTGAAGAAGAATGCTCCATTTCCTATGGTCCTGTCCCTGAACTTTGGGCTACATGCGCAGCAGCAGAATGGAGTTTTTGCTTATATTTTGAGCATGACACTAAGCTTGTGACTTTATGGGAGCAGGTAATGCTTTTAACGAACGAAAGGACTGGGATACATACTCCGTGGTCAAATAATCAATTAAAAAAATAAACTGTATATATATATATATATATGTAGATATGTATATACGTGTAGATATGTATATGTATATACGTGTAGATATGTGTAGATATGTGTGTATATATGTATATGTATATATATATATATATGTGTGTGTGTGTGTGTGTGTGTGTGTGTATATATATATATAATGTGTGTGTGTATATATATATATATATGTGTGTATATATATATATGTATGTATGTGGGGGTAAATGGACATGATGTTTAGGGTCAGGATCCTTCTTCAGACCAATGAGATGTAATTGCTATTGTTGCATGGAAAAGGAGGGATGAAGCTCCCACAAGCAGCAATATAACTATGGCAGTGATCCCTTTTGGTGTTATTAATTTAAGGTGAAATATTAGCCAGGATAATAACTTTCCTTGTCTTCACTGAATCAGAGCTGTCGATTTCAATTTCCTCCCAAAGAGTGCTGTGAATAACATGGCTGAACGATACAATACAATACAATACAATACAATACAATACAATACAAATGTATTCGTCACATGCACCAACTAAGGTAGAGTGAAATGAATTTGCCGGTGCAGCGATACAATTGAAAATAGAACACACAATACACAATAGAGTTTAACATGAACATCCACCAGAGCATTCTTCACTATGGTGGAAGGCAACAAAGTTCTCAGTCAGTCCTCCTCATTTGTTCATCCGTGGTCGGGGCCCTGAACCCTCCGTAGTCGCCGCTACGGACAGCCAGGTGTACAGGCCCTCTCGTCGGTATGATCGAAACTCCGACGTCGGGACGGTCGAACACATTCCGCGGGAGCGAACAACTCCTCAGGAAAGGTTACGGGGTAGCATTTGAAGAACTTATAGAAGGTAGGAAATGAAAAAAATCCTCGGAGAATCTGAGGACTTGTATTTTGTGCATTGACTTTAGCTACTTGAAGTGAAAATGTTCTTTGTATTTCACCTCTCCACACTTTCAGATTCTTCCATATTTTATAATTATTGAGGCCATGTAGCAATGTAATCAAGGAGCAATCTGTGATGAAACTCAAACCATTGTTTCTGAGCAATACAATCTGATGTGGGATATTTCTCAGAGGTACAAATTCTTGTTTCTTGCAGGCAAATGAAGGAAATTCAAAACAGAATTAATGCCACCTTAATGTATTTCTTGCTATTTTTGAGTTGCACTCACTTTTGAACAAATTGCAACATTTTCCATCATAAATGGTGTATTTTTCCATATTTTGATGTGGAAACTTTTAACTTTGAAAATGGGACTTTCCCTACTGTGGCTGTGATCAATGTTTTTTTGTAACACATTTCCACTAGATGACAAAAATAAACTTAGTGAACAGAGTGGCTGCTCTCTCTTTTATCCATGTGCCAGTTTGTGTTTATGAGACTATTCAGGATTGTTCCAAAATTATACTATTATAGAACTACATATATTAACTATGCTATTACAGGAAACATGTTCCCGGTGTTGGGGGAGTCCAGAACCAGGGGCCACTGTTTAAGAATAAGGGGTAAGCCATTTAGAACGGAGATGAGGACACACTTGCTCACACAGAGAGTTGTGAGTCTGTGGAATTCTTTGCCTCAGATGGCAGTGGAGGCCAGTTCTCTGGATACTTTCAAGGGAGAGCTAGATAGGGCTCTTGAAGATAGTGGAGTCGGGGGGTATGGGGAGAAGGCAGGAACATGGTACTGATTGGGGATGATCAGCCATGATCACATTGAATGGCGGTGCTGGCTCAAAGGGCTGAATGGCCAACTCCTGCACCTAGTATCTATTCATCTGAATATATTGTTGGGATTACCATATGCAGGAGTCTGGTGAGGTACATGTACAATGAAAACGCAGCAGGATCAGAAGCTGGGATGATCACTCAAAAACAAATTATACATATTACACACACAATTCTAAAAGATGTGCAGCAAAAGACCAGACATAAGTGCAAAAAACATAATTAGATTAAAAAAACTTGTTCAAAGTAGTGCAAGAGGTGGGCCATGTGTTTTGTTGTTGTGGTAGGATGGAGGAGTGTTCAAGGACCTGATACTTGTGGGAAAGTAGTAGCTGTCTTTGTTTCTGCATATGGTCCCTGTGTTCCCTGGGGATGTGGCCCGGTTACATTGGATAGTTAGGTGAGCTATGTTCATGATGGGTCAGGCTGAGTTCCCTACTCTTTGCCGCCTCTTGCATTCCTGAGTATTGAAATCACCATGCCAGGCCATGATGAAACAAGTCCGAATACTTTACACTGCACATCTACGTTGACGTATTGGGGAAATACTTAAAAGCAACAGGGTTGTTGTAGTGGGTGACCTTAATTTCACCAATTTTCACTGGGACTTCCTCGTTGCTAAAGACATAGATGGGGCAGAATATATTAGATGCATCTGGGATTATTTCTCAAAACAATGTGTAGATCATTCATCTATGGATAGGACAATTTTAGCCCTTGCATTGGGGAATGAGTTTGGCCAGATCATTGGGGTTTTGATGGAAGAGAATTTTGGGAACAGTAGAAGTAGTTAAGGGGTATTTGGAACGGAGATGAAGAAATACTTTTTCACACAAAGAGTTTTGAGTCTGTGGAATTATCTGCCTCAGATGGAGGCCAGTCCTCTGGATGCTTTCAAGAGAGAGTTAGATAGAGCTCTGAAAGATAGCGGAGTCAGGGGATATGGGGAGAAGGCTAGAACGGGGTACTGATTAGGGATGATCAGCCATGATCACATTGAATGGTGGTGCTGGCTCGAAGGGCCAAATGGCCTACTCCTGCACCTATTGTCTACAGTTCCCTGGATGATGCTGGGATTAGAGAGCATGGCGGTGAGGAGAGGTTGGGCAAACCTGATTTGTTTTATCTGGTGTTAGAGGCTGAGGCATACTTGATAGAAGTATATTAAAAATATCAGAGGCATAGGTAACGTAGATAGAGTGGAAATGTAAAATATTGAAGTTTTGTCACAGAATGATAGGTGACTAGAACACAAGGCCAGGTTAAGTGTTGGAACCAAATACAATGCAGCATTTACGAGGCATTTGACCAGGCACAGAATGGAGGGATACACCATGTGCAGAGAAATGTAATGAGTTAAATTTGGCACAGACATCAGAAGGGCCTACAATACAGTTCATGTGCTGTACTATGCTATGTTCTTAACCATCCACTCCTATGTTGACATTTTTATCTATACCACCTATCCCCACCATGATTCCATCTCCACAGATGCTCCCTGACCGGCTGAGTGTTTCCAGCATTTTCTGTTGTTATTGGTTTATCTATATTATTTGAATTTAGCAATACATTCTTTACCTTAAAAAGACCATTTGAGATAATGCACTTTTGTGGCCACTTTGCGAGTCTACAAAAATATTGGAGGATGTAGAATTTGTGACCTTGAATGTATCACCATTAGTTGTGGAGAGTTGGGTGAGAGCAGCTTCATATAATGGTTGTAAAGAGAAACTAGAGTTTATCTTTGCAGTGTTCTAAGACAATTGCATCTAACAGAATTCTTGATGTAGCTTTTGCAGGCTGATCGAATGATGAACAACTTCATCAGCTGACCTGCCATTAACTAATCTGTATTCTCTCGTCGAGAGCAGATGCAATTTACCCTGTTGCATGCCCAGGGCAAGAGATAGATACTTTATGAATGAAAGGCATAGGTGTCACTTCACTGCAATGAGAGAGAGGAAGGAAAGGCTTTTTAACAGAAATGGAATTTTGTAATGTTTAAAATGATTAGAATGAGGGTTGTTAGAATCGTAGAGTTAGCCTGATGGAAAAACCGACCAAGTCAATGGCCATCAAACATTAATTTGCATTAAGCTCCCCGCAGGTAGTACCCGAGATTGAGATTGAACCTGGGTTGCGGGAGCTGTGAGGCAGTGGCTCTACTAGCTGCACCACTGTGCCACCTTCTCCCCGAGGAGTGGTGATAGAGAAAGAAATGAATGGATATGTCTTGGGCTGCCCTGAGATGTAATGTGCATCCCGGAACTGGTTATTAGTTGCCATCAGTATGAAGGCACGGGTTAGAGGCTGCAGATAAATGTTCAACTGCTGATTGCTGCAGCATTTCCAGCCACAAATCCATGTTTCATTGCAATGACTGCAGAGTGAGAAATGGCGCAGTTTAAAGTGGCATCATGTTCGGCACAGACACCATGGGCTGAAGGGCCTGTCCATATCCTGTACTGTTCTACATAGCTAGAGGCATGCTGATATTTCATACTGTAAGCATAATGCAGAGTTTTCACAACTTTCAAGAGGATTTGTGGGAGCAGTTTGAGGATAATAGTACTTGTCCACCAGTCCCTCTTGTTCAATAGTCCCCATATCTCTGTTGCGGCTGTGGAAACAGCCAGCAGAGTACAGGTTTGTCACAGAAGCTCTTGACCTTTTGTCAAATTTATTATCTTGGACAGATTTTTGCAGCAGCTGCCTGCGTGAATTCCTGCCCAGATGTTGTAAATTTGGCGCTCTCTCAGCTTCCTGTCTTCGGGGATTTGCTTTGCTCTCTCTCTCTCTCTCTCTCTCTCTCTCTCTCTCTCTCTCTCTCTCTCTCTCTCTCTCTCTCTCTCTCTCTCTCTCTTTTTTTGTGGGACGGGCGAAGATGATCCTCATTGCTTCCTTGAAGGAGTTTGACATCTTTTCTACTGACTAAACTAAACCCTTGATCCTGTCCCGCCAGCCCTTTTTCAAAATGTAGCAACTTAAAATGGGGGTGCGTCTTCATTGCTGGGAAATACGGTAGTTTATTTTGACATCATGTTCGGCATAGACACCAAAGAGAGGCAGTCTGGTGATGAAACCCCAAGATTTATTAAGGCGTCATTGTGCAATGAGTTTGTTTTTCTAATCCACTACGCCCGCCTCAAATTACTACTATAGGGCTGCTGATTATCTTTTCCCAATTGTTATACTTTTCCTCTTCAGAAACAGTGAATCACTTGGGTTTGTTTGTTTTGCACATGCCTTGGAGGAAGTGAAATTTCCTGTTTCCTGTTGCCCTGCTTTACAAGAATCAGCTTGTGCTGAGCACCTCACTGTGTTCTTTGAAATTATAACACGAACTGCATAAAAGAATAGTCAGTGCATCTGACATGCCATGGTTTCACATGATACAACGAAAGGGCTTCATGTCTGCCTTATTTTGTAATTCATTTAATAAATATACAAAACAATTTTTAGCTGCAATTTAGCAATTTTTAGCTGCAGTTTTTTATTAATATGGTTGTTACTGAGGACTCATGCCTCACATTTCCAAATGTAGTTGAAACGTAAGATGCCATTTACAAGTCTCCGATCATGGTACGATTGTATTCCCCAATCATTCTCTTCCCATTCCCATTAACTATCATGAAAACATAGAAACATAGACAATAGGTGCAGTAGGCCATTCGGCCTTTCGAGCCAGCAGCACCATTCAATATGACCATGGCTGATCATCCAAAATCAGTACCGCGTTCCTGCTTTTTCCTGATATCCCTTGATTCCGTTAGCCCTAAGAGCTTTATCTAACTCTCTTGAAAATATCCAGTGAATTGGCCTCCACTGCTTTTGTGGCAGAGAATTCCACAGATTCACAACTCCCTGGGTGAAAAGGTTTTTCCTCATCTCATTTCTAAATGGCCTACTCCTTATTCTTAAACTGTGACCCCTGGTTCTGGACTCCCCCAACATCGGGAAAAATGTTCCTGCATTTTCCTCCATTTACGAAGTTGAAACTGGGGGGGGGGGGGGGGGAAGGGAGGGAAACCCATGCAATGTAAGCACAGGATTAAAGCTGGAGCTGCAAGGCTTGAGACACTGAAAAACTCGCACATTTTTGCATTGTCACTGCAATGGAATCGGCTGCATGGCCTGGCCTGAAGCAATTTAGGAAAGTGTTGACTCGCACAACTCCATGAAAGTGACGAGTCAGGTGGACATTTTGGTGAAGAAATCCTTTAGCACTTCATTGGGAAGGGTATTTGTACAAAAGTTGACACATCATGATGTAGCTTTATGCTTGTTGGTGAAACCACACTTGAAAATGTTTTCTTGGAGATACAGTGCGGGGAAGGGGAATCAGTCTACCCCACAACAGAAGGGGGAGGAGTTGTAAAGTTTGATAGCCACAGGGAAAAGGGACCTCCTGTGGCATTCTGTGCTGCATCTTGGTGGAACCAGTTATATTCCTCAAAGGGTTTAAGAAGGAACTGTAGATGCAGGGAAATCGAAGGTACACAAAAAAGCTGGAGAAACTCAGCGGGTGCAGCAGCATCTATGGAGCGAAGGAAATAGGCAACGTTTCGGGCCGAAACCCTTCTATATTCCTCGAAGGCCCTGTCTGATTTCATATTTTTAAACCTTGCATGTGCTTCCTTTTTCTTTGATCAAATGTAAACATCTCTCATCATCCCAGATTCCTTGTGCTAATTCCAAGCCCCTGCCGCTCTTGGGATGTTGTAATTTTGGAATGTACATCATTCTCCATTCTCTTTTTTCCGTTCACCTTGAAATCAGCGTTGGGGTGTATTTTACATTTTCTGGTGGAAGCATTTATTGTCAGTTAATTTTGCTATCAGGGATTTGCCATTGCAGAGACGGGTGCAAACAAAGTTCTAAGAGCAGTAGGGTGAACAAAAGGAATGAGCTGTTATTTGGAATTGGCTGGCCTTGTCCTTCAATGGGTCAGCATTCTAGGGAAACAGAAGAACACAGAGTTCTTTCTCCAATCTGCAGGAACTCTGCGGGTCAAAGGCAAAGGGATCATTGACCTGACTGCCTCTCCTTTACACCTTCATTTCTGACTCTTGACTTGACCTGAAATGTCGACCATCCCTCTGCCACCATGTATGTGGCCTGACTGCTGAGTTTTTAACAGCAGTGTATTTTTGCTCTGTGCCCCAGCAATCTCTTGCAACACTGAATTTTCACATGTGCAGCATGGGTAGAATGTGTGACAAGTGGTTGTAGATGTGTTTCTCACAATCTGGCTACGTGCTGTGTTTGAGCTTGGTTCCCTCAGTTTGACTGTGTAAGTGAATTTAAACACAGTCCTCCATGAAACATGATTTGTACATTTCACATTTGTAATTATGTAATTTCAGGTAAAAAAAAAAGATAAATCCCATATCATTAGTTGGCGCAGTGGTACAGTTGCTAAAGCTGCTTCCTCCCGGTTCCAGTGACCCAGGCTCTATCCTGATATCCTAATGCTGCCCGTGTGGAGTCTGCACGTTCTCCATGTGACTGTCGTTTTCCCCGGGTGCTCTGATTTATTCCCCCATTCCAAAGATGTGAGGTCCATAGGCTAATTAGCCAATGTAACTTGGAAGTACACATAGTTCCCTGAAAGTACTGTCACAAGTGGGGAAGAAGGGTTTTGACATGTTGGCCTTCGTCAGTCAGGAAATCGAGTATTGAAGTTCAGAAGTTGGGTTACTGTCGTATGAGACGTTGGAATATTGTATTCAATTTTTGTCCCCCTACTATAGGAATAATGCCATTAAGATGGAAAGGATGCAGAGAAGAGTCTGAGAGGTGATCTTATGGGGGTGTATAAAATCATGAGGGGAATAGAGAGAATGTACAGGTTCATTTACCCAGAGTTGGGGAATCAAAGATTAGAGAGCATCGGTTTAAAGTGAGTGAGGAAAGATTTAACAGGAACTTGTGGGGCAATACTTTCACACTGGGTGGTGATTGGCAGCCAGTGGAAGTAGTTGAGGCAGGTACTAGATAATATTTAAAAGACATTTGAACTGGAGTATGAACAAGTTTCCCCACACGGGGAAAGTGGACGAGCTTAGATGGGGCAGCTTGGCTGGTAAGGGCCGATCATGTGTCCAATTTAAACCAGTCCCACAGATTCTGTGCTGGATGAGTCTATGACTAATTATTTACACATTTCAAAGTCCTCGCCAACACAGCAGGTAGTTAGTTACATTTTGTTACCTGCAAGAAGTTGATTGTAGATGTTACCTGATGATACAGTATTGTGCTTCCTATTGGTAAAATATTAATTTAAGCTGACATTAATTGGGGGACATTGCCAATGCTGACATCATCTCATAAATAATCAACGAGATGAACCCTTCAAAAAACATTTTGGCCTGCAAGTTCAAAGATCGAGCTGTTCTTTTGATTGCATTTCTAGGAAAAGTAAACGTTCCAGAGATAACTAATGATTTCCATAACCTTTGGTTGGGTTATGTTTGGTTGTACATCTTTTGAAGTCTTAATTTAGGAAAATAATCAAAGGGCATTTCAGCTGGTTGCTTGGAGAAGCTCCTGAATGAACGTGTTGAGGAACTGGAGCAGCAGCTGGATGACCTCAGGACCATCTGGGAAACCGAGAGTTTCCTGGACAGGACCTACAGTGAGGTTGTCACACCGAGGATCCAGGAAGAGCGAAGGCGGGTGACAACGAGGAAGAGAAGTAAACGTGCCGGAGACCCCGGTGGCTGTACCTATTGAAAGCAGGTACATTGAAAGCTCTTGGGAGTCGTCGGAGTGGACGACACCACAAGTTTGAGTGGCAGCCAGGGCTGTGACTCCAACCCTGGTGTTTGCTGCTCAACGGGGAAGAGTGACCTCAGGCAGAGCCCTAGTGCCGGGAGACTCGATAATCAGAGGTGCGGACAGGATGTTCTGCGGCAGCAGGCGAGACTCCAGGGTAGTGTGTTGCCTCTCTGGTGCCAGGGTCCAGGACGTCTCGGAGCGGCTGCATAGCATCATCAAGAGTGAGGGGGAGCAGCTGGAGGTTGATGTGCATGTTGGCACAAACGATATAGGTCGGAAGAAGAATTGGGTAAATGACTGAAAAGCAGGACCTGCAGGGTAGTAATCTCAGGATTGTTTCCAGTACCTTGTGCTAGTGAAGGTAAGAACAGGAAGATAGGGAAATTATTGTGTGGCTGAGGAGTTGATGCAGGAAGCAGGGATTTAGATTTATGGATCATTGGAATCTCTTCTGGGGCAGGGGTGATCGGTACAAAAGGGACGGGTTGCACCTTAACTGGAAGGCGACTAACATCCTAGCAGGCTGGTTTGCTAATGCTACACAGGAGGGTTTAAACTAGATTGGCAGGAGGGTGGGATCTCGTACAGGACAGAGGCACGTGAGAGACTAGAATTGGCTAGTGGACTGAATAGGCAGGTGAAAGGAGGAGAGCAAGGAAGGAGGTTTGGTTTAAACAGCACGTATTTTAATGCAAGGGGCCTGGAGGGTAGGGCATGGATAGGTATGAGCGACTGGGACGGTGTAGCCATGACTGAAACCTGGTTAAGGAAGGGGCAGGACTGGCAGCTCAATGTTCCGGGATACAGAAGCTTCAGGAGAGACAGGGTGGAGCTGAGGAACAAGAAAGGGATGGTCACCTTGTTGGGGGTATACTACAGACCCCAGAATATTCAACAGTAATTAGAAGAACAAATGTGCCGGGATTGCAGACGGCTGAAGGTCAAATAAGGTTGACACAAAATGCTGGAGGCAGCATCTATGGAGAGAAGGAATGGGTGATGTTTCGGGTCGAGACCCTTCTTCAGTCTGATGTCGGGAGGGGGCGGGACAAAATAGAAAGTAGGTGGAGACAATGGGACCAGTAGGGGAACTAGGAAGGGGGTGGGGAGGGAAAGAGACAGCAAGGACTATCTGGAATTTGAGAAGTCAATGTTCATACCGCTGGGGTGTAAGCTATCCAAGTGAAATATGAGGTGCTGTTCCTCCAATTTGAGCTGGGCCTCACTCTGATAATGGAGGAGGCCCAGGACCGAAAGGTCAGATTGGAAATGGGAGGGGGCGTTGAAGTGCTGAGCAACTGGGAGATCAGGTAGGTTGAGCAGAGGTGTTCAGCAAAACGATCACCGAGCTTGTGCTTGGTCTCACCGCTGTAGAGTTGACACCTGGAATAAGGTTGTTGTAGTAGGGGATTAGTCAAATAAGGTTGTATATAAATAACCTTATATAGAAAATAAAGAAGTAGGGGATTTTAACTTTCCCAATATAGACTGGGAAAATCATAGCGTGAAGGGTTTAAATTGGGTGCAATTCCACAAAAGTGTCTGGGAGAATTTTCTAAAGCAGTACATGGAGGCCCCCACAAGTGAGAGGGCATCGCTGGATCTAGTATTGGGAAATTGGAAGGGCAAGTTAATGAAGTGTGCGTGGAGGAGCATTTTGGGACATGTGACCACAGTTAGATTAGGTTTAAGATCGTTATGGATAAGGATGGAGAGGGTCCACGTGTTAAAATGCTTAACTGGGGTAAGGCCAACTTTGAGGGTATGAGAGAAGGTCTCGCTCAAGTTGACTGGAGCAGGTTATTTGAGGGGAAAGGAACATCGACCAAGTGGAATGTTTTTAAAAGTGTGCTGACAAAAGCTCAGGATGTGTACGTCCCCGTTAGAGTGAATGGCAAAGCAGGCAAACGTAAGGAAGCTTGGCTAACGAGGGAAATTGAGATGTTGGTCAAAAACACAAAGGATGTATGGGACAGGTATAGGCTGCTGGTATCAAGTGCATCCCTGGATGAGTTTCGGGAACTAAGAAGTAACCAAAAAAGGGGACCAGAAGGTCATAAAGCGGCCAGGAGATAGCTCTGGCGAGTAGCATTAAGGACAATCCCAAAAGATTTAATAAATATATAAGGGGCAAAAGGGTAAATAGAGAGAGAGAGAGTGGGACCTCTCAGGAATCAAAGCGGTCACCTCTGTGTGGAGCCAGAGGAGATGGGCAAGGTCATAAATGAGTATTTCTCCTCTATTTACCAAGGAAAAAGACAGTAGGACAGAGGAACTTGGGGCAGTCAATGGAAATGTCTTTAGAGCAGTCAGTGTTAATGTCGAAGAAGTACCGAAGGTACTGTCGTGTATGAAGGTAGACAAATCTCCAGGGCCTGATCAGATATATCCGAAGACATTGTTGGAAACTAGAGAGGAAATTGTGTGAGCCCTGGTTGAAATTTACGAGTCCTCTTTAAATACAGGAGAGGTGCCGGAAGACTGGAGGGTGGCAAATGTTGTGCCTCTTTTCAAGAAGGGCTGTCGGGAAAATGCTGGGAACTATAGGCCGGTGAGCTTAACAGCTGTAAACGGAAAGTTGCTAGAGAGTATTCTGAGGGATAGGTTATTTGGATGAGCAAGGGCTGATTAGGGATAGTCAGCATGGTTTTTGTACATGGGAGGTCGTGTCTCACAAATCTGATTGATTTTTTAGAAGACGTGACCAAAAACATCAATGAGGGCAGAGCTGTAGATGTTGTGTACATGGATTTCAGTAAGGCATTCGACAAGGTTCCCCATGGTAGGCTACTCTGGAAGGTTAGATCGCACGGGATCCAAAGAGTGATAGCTGAATGGATAGCAAATTGGCTCCATGGAAGGAAGCAGATGGTGTTGGTGAAAGGTTACTTCTCGGACTGGAGGCCAGTGACTAGTGGTGTGCCTCAGGGTTCGGTGCTGGGCCCATCACTGTTTGTCATCTACATCAATGATTTGGATGAGAACATACAGAGCAAGATTAGCAAGTTTGTTGATGATACAAAAGTGAGTGGTTATGCAGATAGCGAAGATGGTTGTGAAAGATTGCAGCAGGATCTTGGTCGATTGGCCAGGTGGGCGGAGGAATGGTTGATGGAATTTAATACAGAGAAGTGTGAGGTGTTGCATTTTGGGATGTCTAACAAGGGCAGGACCTACATAGTAAATGCTAGGCCTCTGGCTAGTGTTGTAGAGCAGAGGGATCTAGGAGTACAGGTGCATGGTTCCCGAAGGTCGAGTTGCAGGTAGATAAAGTGGTCAAAAAGGCTTTTTGCACCTTGGCCTTCATCAGTCAGAGTATTGAGTATAGAAGTTGGGAGGTCATGTTGCAGTTGTATAAGATGTTGGTGAGACCACATTTAGAATATTGTGTTCAGTTCTGGGCACCATGTTATAGGAAAGATATTGTTAAGCTTGAAAGGGTTCAGAAAAGATTTACGAGGATATTGCCAGGACTAGAGGGTGTGAGCTATAGGGAGAGGTTAAGGGGGCTGGGTCTCTATTCCATGGAGTGCAGGAGGATGAGGGAGGATCTTATAGGGGTGTACAAAATCATGGGAGGAATAGATGCACAGAGTTTCTTGGCCAGAGTATGGGAATTGAGGACCAGAGGACATAGGTTCAAGGTGAGGGGGAAAAGATGTAATAGGAATCCGAGGGGTAACCTTTTCACACAAAGGGTGGTGGGTGTATGGAACAAGTTGCCAGAGGAGGTAGTTGAGGCTGGGACTATCCCATCGTTTAAGAAAAGTTAAGACAGGTACATGGATAGGACAGGTTTGGAGGGATATGGGCCAAGCACAGGCAAGTGGGACTAATGCAGCTGGGACATTGTTGGCCAGTGTGGGCAAGTTGGGCCGAAAGGCCTGTTTCCACACTGTATCATTCTGTGACTTTGACTCTATAAGTACCTCATTCACTCTGCCTTTTTACTTCGATGATGGGACACCTTTATCCGGAGTTATTAAAATTGAATCTTCTAAAGTTGTTTTTGCAATCTAGATTCATGATGTAGGAGTGAAATGAAAGCAAGGCCAAGGTGGTGCGGGTCATTGATGATACTGGCTACCTTTTTGAGGTGGTGGGGAGGTCAGTACATGATAGACCAGGCAGTGTTCACCACTCTTTGTAATCCCCTTCATTTCTGTGTTGCCGAACCAGACAGTGATGTAACCAGTAAATATGATCTCTTCCATACATCTGTAAAAGTTGACAAGAGGATCTCCTCACTCTTCATAGGGAGTGGAGGCACTGATTGCATTAATGTGCTGTGCCCATACAGATCATCAGAGATATGCACACCCAGGAACTTGCAGTTGTTGACTACGTCTTCCAACAACCCATCAATGAAGACAGGTTCGTGGATTCTTGACTTCCCCTTCTAAAGTCAACTATCAGCCTTTGTCTTGCTGACATTGTGAGCACCGTTCAATCAGGTTTTCAACCTCCCTCCTGCACTCTTGACACCTATTATTCATCCAGCAATGATGGTATTTTAGACAAATTTAAAGAGTTGGAATTGTGCCTTTGATAAGATGCCTCATGTGTGGCACCTTAACAAAGGCTTTCAGAAAATCTAGGTAAACCACATCCATGGACTCTCCTTTGTCTATGCTGCTATTCCTCAAAGAATTCTAACAGATTTGTCAGGCAAGATCTCCACAAAGCCATGCTGCCTTTGGCCTATTTTATCAAGAACTGCGAAGTACTCAGAAACCACATCCTTTATAATGGACTAAAATCTTACTGACCACTGAAGTCAGGCTAATCGACCTATAGTATCCACTCTTCTGCTTCACCCCCTTCTTGAACAGCGGAGTAATATTTGCAATTTATCAATCGTCTGGAACCACTCCTGTCTCTAGTTATTCTTGAAAGATCATTACTAATGCCTCCACAATTTCTAAAGCTACCTCTTTCAGCACCTTGGGGCAGGGGCAGAAAACCCGGGGGTGCCAGAGGGGACACGTCCCCCCCCCCCCATGTTTTGAGAGGTGGGGGACATCCCCCCCCCAAGTTTTTGTCATCCGGATTTTAAAATCTCCGCTTTCCGCGAGACAGTGGAGTTGGACTGCTGATCGAGGGCGCCGATTGGACGAGAGAGACGTTGGTCAGCAGGCAATGAGGGCGGGACATGATGATTCAACGTGATGATTGGAGGAGGGAGGAGTGGGGGGGAGGGTGGGACTGAGGATAGAGCACGGTGATTGGAGGAGAGAGACGTGGCACAGACCTGCGCCTCCTCCTCAGCTAGGATCGATCCTGGCCGGGTCTACGGCACTGTCCCATCCGTACCCGAGTGCCCCCCCCCCCCCCCCACGGGTGGCCAGAGAGGTCGGGAGTCGGACGCGAGCTGTACCCCCAGGCCCACAGCCAGCGCAGAGAAGCAGCGATAAACTCAGGTCAACTCTGCCTGTCCCGCCAGGTTAACCTGCCTGGGCTTGCGGGAAATATGGCCAGTGTGGAGAAGCAGCCTTGGTGTCCTGTAAGTCCAGGCAGGGCTGTAGTTAACCCGGCGAGATAGGCAGAGTTGAGCTGCATTTAGCGCTGGATTGAGCCTCCGAATCCTTGCGCATGTGTGTGTGAGTGTGCGCATGTGCGCGCGGCCGTCAAGAAATTGTGTCCCCCCTGTCCCCCGGTCCCCTCCATGTTTTGATAGCCAGTTCCATGCCTGCCGTGGGGTGCAGTCCAGGTGATTTATCCACCTTCAGACCTTTCAGCTTCCCTGCGGTGACACAGAATATTGCCCTGCCATTCCCCTTCCGCACATTGAAACAGCATTGCTTTCTCGCCTTGATTGCAATGGATACCAGGTTAGAGATTGGGTTAGAATGCAATTCTTCTGTTTCTAATGGCCCCTGATTAATGCAATCAACATGCTACCGTACCATCAACACTACCATGTTCAGTTGTGAAGTAGAGTTAATGATACATACAAGGGCGGGGCATACACACCCAACCCTCCATCCTTCTGTCGATTCCACATGCCCGTATAATGGAAGAGGATCCAAGTAAAAACTTCCATTTGTCTGTCCTTGTAGATCTGTACCGTCTGCCTGACGGCAACAGTTCAAACAGGGAGTATCCGGGGTAAATGCCCGATAATGGAAGAGGATCCAAGAAACTTCCATCTGACTGAAAGAACCATCGTGGTCTCTTCAGGATCCTACCAGTCTTTCAGACAAGTTGATTCACTCCACAGAGTTTTGGACTGAAGAGTTGTGTTCATGCACCAGCCATGTCTATGGTAACATTGTAACAAAAGCAGCAATGTCGGTAACTCTCCAGCTGTGTCATAGAGTATTACAGCATGGTTTTTGCACAACCATCCAGGCTGACCCTGATGCCTAACCAAGCTAGACTTACTTACCTTTTCCTGTATTTTAACCCTCTAAACCTTTCCATTCAACTTGTAGATATTATAATTTTTTGACTGGTTGTTTCTGGTAGATAATGCTTTTTTTTTTTAAGAGCACCATACCTTTGAAAACACTGTTCCTGTACCTGCTTCAATCATTTTCTCTGACCGCTTGTACCACCTTGATAGAAGGTGTGGAAAAAGTTGCCCTTCAGGTGCCCTTTAAAAAGTTTGCACTCTCACCTTACAACTGTGCCCTCTATTTGTTGTTTCTCTAGCCCTAGTGAGCTTGAACAAAGCAGATTAAAACCAGTTACAAAACAGAAAATAAACTGCTGGAAGAACTCAGCGAGACATGTAGCATCTGTGGTGGCGAAGGTTGGGTGATGTTTTGGGTTGAGACCCTATCACAGGACCAGATAATAGGCACAGAGGGAAGACCATTGTGTAGAAGTGAGAGGGAGGCTAGTAGGTGATAGATGGAAACAGATAAAGGAGGGATAATTGTTAGATGAAACCTGGAGGGTGAGGGTGATGTCTATGTAATGAGGGGGGAAAGGATGAAAGAGGGATAGAGAGTTTGGGTGGGGGGGGGGGGGGGGGGGGGGAATAGCAGTAGTATAAGGGAAGAGGTTGAAGGGGGTTACTAGAATCTGGAAAATTTAGCGATCAAATAACATTGGTTTGAAGCTGTCGAAGTGGAATACGAGGTGGTTTTCTTCTAGTCTGCATTTGGCCTCATCCTGGCTGTAGAGACCAAGGGCAGACAATTTGACATTTGAATGGGAGGAGTTGTGATAGCATGTATCGGAAGTTCATGAAGGCTGTTGCTCCTAAAAAATGAGTATCGCCTACCAGTCTTTATCTCGCCCCCCTCCCTCTCAGTATCATATACAAGCTATCACCCCTCTACACCTTCAAGTCAAGTCAAGTCAAGTTTATTCGTCACATACACATACGAGTTGTGCAGTGAAATGAAAAGTGGCAATGCTCGCGGACTTTGTGCAAAAAGACAAACACACAACCAAACAAACTACAAACAGAATGGAACAGAATCACATATTATTTTACACATTAAATATTGTGGGCGGACGGAAAATGGAAAAAAACAGCACTTTATAAAAAAAAGCAGTAGAGTGGTACATTAAAAGTTAGTCCTGGTGAGATAGGAGTTTACAGTCCTAATGGCCTCTGGGAAGAAACTCCTTCTCAACCTCTCTGTTCTCACAGCATGGCAACAGAGGTGTTTGCCTGACCATAGCAGCTGGAACAGTCCGTTGCAGGGGTGGAAGGGGTCTCCTATGATTTTTTTATTGGCTCTGGAGTTGCACCTCCTGATGTATAGTTCCTGCAGGGGAGCGAGTGACGTTCCCATAGTGCGTTCGGCTGAACGCACTACTCTCTGCAGAGCCTTCTTGTCCTGGGCAGAGCAATTCCCAAACCAGATGGTAATATTTCCGGACAAGGTGCTTTCCCCAGCCGCTGAGTAGAAGCACTGAAGGATCCTCGGAGACACTCTGAATCTCCTCAATTGCCTGAGGTGGTAATGGCGCTGCCTTGCCTTACTCACGAGTGCTGCGGCGTGTGATGTCCATGTCATATCCTCAGAGATGTGGACTCCCAGATATTTAAAACAGCTTACCCTATCCACAGGATCCCCATTTATCCTCAATGGAGTGTACGTCCTCGGATGATGTGCCCTCCTAAAGTCCACGATCAGCTCCTTCGTTTTTTTGATGTTCAAGAGGAGGCTGTTGTCCTCCACTCGAACCTTTAGTCCTGAACCATTTAGTCCCAACCAGAAACATCAGCCATCCATTACCTTCACAGATTTTGCTTAACTTGTTTGAATTTTTCCAACATTTTATCTTTTGCTCCAGATTCCAGCAGTTGCTTTAAATAGGTTTTCAGAATTTAATCTTTTGGTTCTGGTATTGTGCTTGTAACCTAGTGTTGTTTTCCCACCAAGGAATAAGGTATTGCCTGTGGCTAGGTTGAGTGTTCTATTCCATTCAGTGTCCAAGAGACCAAGTACCCCACAAAACTCTACTACCACTTTTGTATTCCTTATGAGAAGAACATAAATAGGATCAGCAGTAAACCTTACATTCCCAAGGACCTGCTCCGCTATTCATTTAGCTCAGATACCCGCATGGTCACGGATAGAACATGCAACTCCACACAGACAGCACAAGGTGAAGAGTGAATGCTGATCATTGGAGCTGTAAGGCAGTGGCCATAACTTCTGCAACCATTCTTTTTCATCTATCCATCAAATCCATCCTGAATTCACCTACCACCTACCCATACAGGGAAAATGTTACAGTCTACCATATCATTGGGATGTGGGGGGAAACCTGGGGGAAACCCAAGCGACACAGAGAGAATGAGCAAATGGCAAACAAGTAGCGGCAGAGGTCAGAGTCACACCCGGGTCACTGGAATGGTAGGGTAGCAGTACCTGTACCACCTTCTGCCCCACTCTGATGACATAACATATTCCTAATGACAGATATTAGCCTTTCCTTCTTCCATATTGTCTCTTTTCATGAACAGGGGTGTTCCATTTTGCCAGTTTATTATCTATTTATTTCTACCTATTAAGTTGATTTTATTTTTCTTAAGCTGATTCAAAGTGGACAACATCTTACACAGCTTAATCTCCTTTGTAACATCACACTCCTGCCTAAAACATAACTGTTCCTTGAGTTCAATTTTCAAACTTCGATGGACACCTCTGTATTCCTGCATTCAAGACAGTGGTTTACATGAAGGAAATATGAAACCGACACTTCGCATCTCTGGGAGCACCATTTGTCACGATCAGTCAATCGGGGAACTAACTCTTTAATAACCATTCTCTTCCTCCTCCCTTCCAACCCACGTTACCAAGTTAGTTGCAATATTCTGCACTACTAGGATTGACATATTCCTTAGTGTAGAATCTCATTAGTCATAACCTGGAAATTTACTCATGTTGCAAACCTTTAAAGATAGTATATTTGTGTTGATTGAAGTACCCTATTGCTTAAGAAGATTTATTTTAGTTAAATGTCCAGTATTGTGCTGCCACATCTGTTCTATATTTTCTGTTGAGCACATTTGTGGTGCTACACAACAAGATGGAAGGTGTCTTCATTGTGAAGACTGGATTTGTTCTCCGTAAGGTCCTCTCTTCTGCTGATGCTGTCATCGATGTACTCACCCATCATGTTCACTAGTGGTACTACCAAAGCTATCTTTGTGATTGAGTGGTTCCTCATCCACACTGTGTGTGCCCTTTATATTTTCAGTCATTTTTTTCCCAACTGTTGTTCAAAGTGAGGAATACGGATTCATTAGTCGAGCAAGGACAATGACTAGTAATCGAGAGGAGGGTTCCTTGTCTATGTTTACCAGCCATCATCCAATCTCAGCTAATGAATCTGCGCTCCTAATATTGACCCAAAGTCGTATGTCATAGAGCTATACTGCACCGAAACAGGCCCTTTGGCACAATTCATCCGAGCTTATCAAGTTGCTTAACCAAATTAATTATATTTTTGTACAGGGCCCTAATGAGACCACACCTGGAGTATTGTGTGCAGTTTTGGTCCCCCTAATTTGAGGAAGGGTATTCTTGCTATTGAGGGAGTGCAACGTAGGTTCACAAGGTTCAGTGCCGGGATGTCATATGCTGAGAGAATGGAGCGGCTGGGCTTGTATACTCTGGAGTTTGGAAGGATGAGAGGATATCCTATTGAAACATATAAGATTATTAAGGGTTTGGACACGCTAGAGGCAGGAAACATGTTCCTGATGTTGGGGGAGTCCAGAACCAGGGGGCACAGTTTAAGAATAAGGGGTAAGGCATTTAAAATGGAGATGAGGAAACACTTTTTCACACAGAGAGTTGTGAGTCTGTGGAATTCTCTGCCTCAGAGGGTGGTGGAGGCCGGTTCTCTGGATACTTTCAAGAGAGAGCTTGATAGGGCTTGATAAAGTCAGGGGACATGGGGAGAAGGCAGGAACGGGGTACTGATTGTGGATGAAGAGCCATGATCAAAGGTTATAGAGCAGAGCAAGATAGACCATTCCTCCGAAATCCAATGGACTGACGTGTAGTACGTAACGGAACGTCATGGCCGCCATTTGTTTATGCCAAACGCGACAGCTTTGGTAGCGGGGACGAACTCCACAGTTATACAATCTGCTCTTACATCAGGTCGCAGGGAAAAGCAAAGATACTAGAGCCTCAAGCGTCTGCCCATGGTCAGTGCTCCTGAGGCAACAGGCAATGCTCCTCTCGTATCTTTGGTGTAATCCGTTCCAAAGATTGATCCGCTCTATCATCTTTGGTGTAATCAGTGTTGTAGGGAACAGTGTTTTATAGAGCACTGATCACTTCACATATTTAGTTAATATTATTGTAAATTGCTGCTCAATAAAATGGCGTCATGTCATACCCATGTCATACTACGCTTTTTTCGCAGAGCGGCGCATCGTGTCCTGCTCTATAATCTTTGGCCATGATCATATTGAATGACAGTGCTGGCTCGAAGGGCCGAATGGCCCACTCCTGCACCTATTGTCTATTGTCTATGCCAGTGCTTGACTCTTGACTCTCCAGACCCTTCCTGACCATTTATCTGTCCAATTATCTTCTAAATGTTGCAACTGTATCCTCCCCCTACCAGTTCCTCAGGCAGCAAGTTCCATATACTCACCACCGTCAGTGTTGAAATATTCTCCCTTGGATCATAGGAATCATAAGAATCATAAAGCATGGAACCAGGTCCTTTGCCCCAACTCTTCCATGGATAACTGATGCCCTATCTAAGCTAATCCCATTGGCCCACATCCCTCTGAGCCTTTCCAAATGTCTTTTAAAAGTTGTTACACTAACTGATTCAACTACTTCCTCTGGCAGCTCATTCCATATACCACCACCCTCTGTGTGACAAAGTTACCCTCAGGTTCCTATTAAATATTTCCACGCTCCACTTAAACCTATATCTTCTCATTCTTGATTGGCTTGCCCCATGTAAAATACTCTATGTGCCTTTATCCGATCTATTCTCCTCCTTTTTAAATATTTTGCCTTTTTCCTTAAACTTGTGCCCTCTAGTTTGAGGCTCCCCTACCTTGAGGAAGAGACTGTGGACATTCACCATATCTATGACTTCATGGGGCATGGAATCGGTGTTGAAGGTTTACAGGACAGCTTCCTCTTGCCTGTTCACCCCCATGCTGCCGCGTCTGGTAGGTATGTTCAAGGCATCTCAAGGGATGCAGGGATGTGATAGAGCAGTCTGCCACATAACTGTTTGTTTTGACTTTGCATGTATGACACTGCCAGACTGTTGCTTCATTAGTCAGTGGGATAGCTCTCCCAATTTGGAGACCAGTCCCAGATGTTTGTGAGGAGGATGCAACAAGATCATGTCAGCTGGGAATGACTGAATGCGGTGCCCAAGCAAGCACTGTTCCAGTGTTCGGTCTGGTTATATCCTTTTCCTGCTTTAATAACTCAGTGGTGGGTGAGTCTTTTCTGTGGACAGTTCAGAGCCACCCACATTTTGGTGGAATATGAGTCGTGTTAATGGGATCAGGTGAAGACAGCAGGGTTTTTTCCCTGAGGAACATGAGTGAAGCAAATGAGTTTTTATGTGCTTTTCCAGTCATTACTAAATTTGGTTGTTTTATTTGAAATTGTTGTTTCTATAGGTGTCAGCGTGAGATTTGAGTGTGTAGGCTGCTGATTCAGGACTCGGGGAGACTTACCCAGGCCATTGTTCAAGTACTCCTCATGCCTTGAAGAAAATTTATACTTCAGGAAAAGGTATGTTCTGACCTATCTTTCACTTTTTCCCCTTGTGTTGAATCTTTGACTATTGTTTGGTGCCATTTTTGAAGGTGATTTGCAGTTTTCTCCCCAGTCTTCAGGATGCCAACAGCAACATCCCCACCAATCTGACTGGCCAGCGACCACTGGGAGGAAATACTCTGTTCTCAGCAGGGGAGGGGGGATGAAATCAACGTGCACGCTTTGTGTTGTCCAGTCAGTCAACTCCATGCATGCACTGGCCTGGAGTCCTGATGCATGGAGCAGGGCTCCACTGTCATGAGTCCCAGTTTTCTGTACGTAAATCCTCCAGTTTAGGCCTTCTGGGGATAATGCTGAATGTTAACATCCGTTTGTATGTCTGCCTGTACAAATTTTAAATCGCATTTCTCTTGCTGACCTGCCACGTCACCTGTTCAAAAAGGGGCTGATCTCTTCACTTGGTTCCAGCCTCTAATTCACTTTACCCAGACAAGATATTTTTAACTTACATGGCGCATCTTTACCATTGCCCCTGGAGGTGTTGTTGGTTGTTATCAGAAATCATCACCAACTTGTCGCTGTTATATACCTTGCTCCAGGGTATCGTTTGCCATCTCTCAAGGCAACCGATAATGGTGCATCGCTGGAGAGCTCTGCACTGTTTATAGACGATGACTGCCTTTGGTATTATAATTACAACCAACAGTGGCATGATGGTACAGCAGTATAGTTGCTGCCTTACAGCGCCAGAGACCCGGGTTCAATCCTAGTATGTGTAGGATAGCGTTCACCCCGTGACCGCATGGGTTTTCCCCGTGTCCTCTGATTTTCTCCCACACTCCAAAGACGTACATGTTTGTAGGAGAAATGGCGCAATAACATTGTAGAATGTCCCTAATGTGTGTAGGATAGTGTTGGTGTGCGGGGATTGCTGGTCAGCGTGGACTTGGTGGGCCTAAGAGTATGTTTCCATGCTGTATCTCGAAACTAAATTAAACTAAACAGTGTTGTTGCTTTATACAGCAAGAAAAAAGGCCTTGCGGCCAAACTCATCCATCCTTAACAAGATGCCTATCTAAAAGCTAACAGTCCCATTTGCCTGCATTTGGCCCATATCATTTTCAATCTATACTCAACTGTTGCTTCATTTTTTTCCTCTGCTGTAAGTGGGTAGGTTCATCAGCTGCTGTAAATTGCCTCTACTATGTAGAATCTGGAGTGAACAGAGAGTAATGTGGGGAGTATAAAATGGGGATAATGGTGGATTAGATTAAATGGTGTCTGATGGTGGGCATAGACTCAGTGGGCCAAATGGCTTCTGTGGACTTTTATTATCATGTGTAACAATTAAGGTACAGTGAAACTCCATTTACTGTGACTCTGACTATATGAGTTGTACAGATTTTCTGGACAAAGGAGTTACTGAGGGCCATTAACAAAATAAGACGTTTGTCTCGGGCGAAACCACTTTCTCTTTCTGAACCCGTTCTTTGTTTTCACAGTGACCACTGACCAGAGGCTTCGAGTTATGAGAAAATGGCTGAAAGGACTGGCATTAAAAAACGGTGGTTCCTGTGCATCATCCTCCTTGTCGTTTTAAGTTTAATTTTGTACGTGACAAATCAGTACAAGTTTCCGCAGCGTTTTCCCAACCATAAGGCCCAGAACTTTGAGGTGACAATGTTACAAGGGGCCAACTACCCAAACCTAGAGCCTGGAATTATGTTTGTGGAGACTTCTGATACTTTGATTCCATCAGAGTTGACTATGTGTGCCATTGAATCAGCTGCACTGGTAAACTCCAGAAAGCAAGTTTATTACTTTATAAAAGAATTCACTGGTAATATTTCAGCACTTGAGCAGACTAAATTTAAAGGCCTTCATTTACTTTCTTCGATCCATAATATCACCTTGCTGCCCTTGGATCTGGAGGACTTGTTCTACGGGACTCCTTTATTTGACTGGTATAAGAAGGTAAGAGAATTTAGCTTGATTTGTAACAGCTCGGTTTGTAGTTGTCACAAGCTACAATTGAACATTTACAAACAAAATAGTCAGCTTTACATTGACAACCTATCTACAGTAAAGCTCGATTAATCTGATATGCTCAGCACTTTATGTTTAATTGGTAGATTTTCCACACTATTGGATGTCATTCACTTAATATCTTGTAACCTTTAATTCACTTCTTGTTGTCAGTAGTATGGCAAATGTTTTGGTGAACCCAGTAAGTTCGAAAGCAGCATGGAAACAGGGTTTCAACAGAGTATGGGAACTGTTGTGTGGAGGGGAGAGTGGGGCCCCTGAGTCCCAGTGTATTATGGTGTCTGTAGGAGTCAACACTTGTTAAACCATATGGTACAACAGCGGGATTTCTGAATCGGCAGTGGATTATCAGAGTTTTACTGTACGTTTAATTTTCATAATTTGCATAATATTTGATTAGAATTCTTGGTGTTTTGCTCTTGGATAGTTTTTCTCAAACAAGTTGTCCCATGATGAAGAAATATTGTTAGAATTGCAGAGTTTGCACACTGGGCAAATCTGACCTTTGGATTCCATAGCACATAAACAAATTCTTTGGGCCCACCATGACCACGTTGATCCATTTACCCGTGTTAGATCTATATTCTTAAGTGCCTTTCCACTAGTTTAAATGTCTCTTAAACTGAATAATTATACCTGATCCTACCACCTCCACTGGCAGCACTTCACAGGTATTAAACGCTGTGTAAAATGACATCATAGTCATCTTCCCATGATGGGGTTATCAAAAACAAAAGGGCACAGATTTAAGATAACAGATTCAGATTCAGATTCAGATTCAATTTTAATTGTCATTGTCAGTGTACAGTACAGAGACAACGAAATGCATTTAGCAGGAAGAAGTTTAAAAGGGCATCTTCTCAAACTATGCCTCTCATGCACTTTATACTTCTCTCAGGTCACCTTTTCACCTTCTTTGCTCCAAGGAAAACAAGCCAGTCTCTCCAATCTCTCCCCGTAAACAAAGTTCACCAATACATGAAACATCCTGATGAATTTCCTTTGCACTCTCTCCAGCAAATGCGCATTCTTTAGAAAAAAGCTATTTCTGATTTGTATTTCTGTTTGAAGTTATAGGGATTTATTATATTCTCCTGATTTTAACATATGCCCACTGTTGAATTGGTTTCACTCTATACAGCGAGCTGTGTCTTTACTGAGCAGAACAATGAGGCAGGATTTGAGTCCTTGATCAATCTACTTGCCAGTTCCATTCACTGTTCATGACTACGTGTCATTTTTAAAGTCTTTAATCTCAGGGTTATGGATGCAACTGGGGAAAAAAAAGGTAATTTAACTTTCTGGATAACACTGATATTTTGCAATGTAATGAATGCACAGCCGTCTGTGTTGTCCCTGGGAGTGCAGAGTATGTAGAGGTTTGGATTAAAGTCAGAGAGGAGAAGGAGGCTGTCTACCTACAGTCCTTTGATGAGTCAAAGTTGTGAATGTTAATTGGAAAGAAACATGACATTTTTGTTTGCAGATGAGCTTCCCGTCCCTCCATTCCAATGAGCCACATCTGCTTTCGTTCTTCACTAACTGTTTCCCACCTAAATTAACCAAATTGTTGTGATCTTTGTGTTTCTCTTTAGTATAAAAACATTCCTAAATCCCAATTGAGGCATCGTGCAACATCTCCATTATTTGCAAATCAACGCATTATTAAAATGTGTTGTATTTGCATTCAGATTGCCTCCTCGGATATCTCAGGGTAATGAAATAATTCGATACTTTCTTTTGAGCAGATTTTGCTTCCATGTTCATTTGAATCGGAGTCAAAGAGTTATACACCATGGAAACAGACGCTGAAGCCTAACTTGTCCATGCAAAATGTCAAGCTGAGCTAGTCATATTTGCATGCATTTGGCCAATATCCGTTAAACCATTTGCATCCATCAACTCATTAACTTCATTATCATACACACAAATATGATGAGCTACAAATATAATGAAAATCTTGCAGCAGCATCACAGGCCCACAGACTGACAATGCACAAAAACATAAATTATACGTAAATTACACAAAACAGTGAAAAGAAAAAAACTGCAAAGAACATTAGTGCTAAAATGCAACCGAAAACAAGTGTATGGCAGTCTGTGGTGTTCCATTGCTCAGGTAGGATTAGGGATGTTTAGGTCAGTCCGATAGTTGCAGGAAAGTAGCTGTTCCTGAAACTGGTGGTGTGCAACTTCACGCTTCTGTACAGTGAGAAGAGGGGATGACTTGGATGGTGTGGACTCTTTTTGTTGAATGCCTACATCTTGAGGCCATGCCTCAAGTAGATGCTGTACATGTCTTTTCAACATCTTAATTTTCCCCACTACAGCTTTCACTGGCTACTTGTTCCATATACCCATCACTTCTCAATAGATTAAATTGCTGCTCAGTTCCTTTTTAAGCCATTCCCCTTTCACTTTAAATCTGTGCTTTCTAGTTTCAGATTCCTCTACCCTGTGAAAAGGAACATCCACCTTATCTAGGTCCCTCATGATCATTTTTAGGTTTATTATTGCCACATGTACCGAAGCTTTGTTTTGCATGCTATTGGATCAGATCAGATAAATACAATCAATTCAAACTCAATACAATAGGTAGAGCAAAGGGAAATATTCAAAAAGCACAATATATTTCTCAGCTTTGTTGCAAATCAGTTCCATATACAAAGTCCAATGTCTGCAATGGGGTAGAGATGAATCAGATTGTACTCTAGCTTATGGAAGGACCATTCTGTAGCCGGATAGCAGAGGGGAAGTATCTTTCCTGTATCTAGTGGTGCTTGCTTTCAAGATTCTGAACCTTTAGCTGGACGGGAGCAAGGAGAAGGAGGAATGACTGAGGTAGGAGAAGTCTTATGTTGACTACTTTTACGAGGCAGTGTGCAGTGTAGATAGATTCAAAAGTCAGAAGTCCAGTCTGCACAATGTACTACAACTCTCTGCAATTCCGTGTGGTCTTGGGCAGAGCTGTTGCCAAACCAAGCTGTGATGCACATGACAGTATGCGATCCACGGTGCATCTGTTCTTAGAGTCATTGGAGATATGTCAAATTTCTTTAGTCTCCCAAGGAAATAGAGGCATTGAGTGCCTTCTTTACGGTCACTCCAGTGTGGTTAGTCCATGACAGATCATTGGTAATATTAACGCCAAGGAACCTGAACCTCTCAACCAATTCCACTTTGGCACCATTGATGCTGATTGGGGCATGTACTCCACCACTCTTCCTGAAGTAGATAACTAGCTCCGTTGTCTTCTGACATTCATGAAGAAGCTGTTGTCCTGACACCATGTTACTAAGTTCTTTATCTCCTTCGTGTACATGGTCACAACATTGCTTGTGATGTGGCCCATCCCCGTGCTGTCATCTGCAAACCTGTAGATGAAATTAGAGCTGAATTTGGCCGTACAATCAATAGTGTATATAGGGAGTATAGTAGGGGACTGAACACATCCTTGTACTGGTATTGAGTTATTGTAGGGAAGGTGTTGTCATCTATCCTCACTGCTTGTGGTCTATGTGTCAAAATCTTGAGGACGCTATGGCAGAGGGGAGTGCTGACTCATAGATTTAGGAGTTTTGAGATGAGTTTGGATGGGATAATGGTGGTGAAGGCATATGTGGAACTGGTGGACACTTGATGAATCCTGGCGACCATATCTGCAGCAAATGCTGATTGATTGCGGAACTGACTCAAAGTTGATGACCTGGAGTCTGTGCTTCAAAGGCCGCGGCACATCAGGGATAGAGAGAATCACCTGGGTGCAGTGTTTCGGGAGGCAGTCACACTCATTAGTGTTACTGCTTCCAATGTGGTCCATGGTTAGGAGGAAGATGTGACTGCAAGTGAGGCAGTCAAGAGAATAGCGGCAAGAACAGCGTTAAAGGAGCCTCAGCCCTTGAGCTTGTCACGCAGTTCTGAGATTCTTGTTCCCTGTGCAGACAAGTATATGTGCAGTTTATGTACAATTTGTTTTTATGCTGGGAGGTCAAGCTGGCATCTGGTGGAGGAAGTAGCGAATGCCTTATTGTGGTGATTTTTCTCCGTGAAAAGGCCAAGCAAATTGAAGGCTCAATTTATTGCGTTTGTGTGTACCAGCTCTGAGAAGGCAGGCATGCATCTGATAATTAATCTTTATCTACCGAGTGCTCTGTCAGCTGTGGAGGATGGAGGCTTGGCTCATTTCAAACTCTCAGATTATTCTATTCAATGCAGATCGATCCTGAGAATGAGAAGTATTGGATACACGTGCTGTCTGATGCTTGTAGGATTGCGTTACTCTGGAAGTATGGAGGCATCTATCTGGACACGGACATCATATCATTGAAGCCTTTGAATTTTATAAACTTCATCTGTGAACAGTCATATAATTATGCCAATGGGGCAGCTTTGGGATTTAGCCGCAATCATCCATTTACAAAGGAATCAATGTTTGAATATGTTGAAAAATATATAGGGGGGAAATGGGGGCAGCAAGGTCCTGACCTCATTACCAGAATGCTGATGAAATGGTGTGAAACTGAAGAAATCAATGACTTTCTTAACAAAACATGCAAGGGAGTTACCTTTTATCCCAAGGACTGGTTCTACCCAATTCCTTATTCTAGTTGGAAAAGCTATTTTGAAAATGATAAATGGGAAGAGAATAACTCTGTTGAAGATCAATTCTCAGAGACTCGAGGAGTACACATCTGGAATTTTTTAAGTAATGGAAACACAAGGTACATAAAAGATACCCAATCATATATGGAATATTTCTTCAAGAACTATTGCCCCCGAACATATGAAACTCTCCAGCAATGATTTGACTACTTACTATCTACTACTGAAGAAATAATTCATTGACGGATTACCGTTGGCTTCTGCTTGCTCATGTTTTCTAATGATTCCACAACTTCCTGCTTTTTGTGCAGCTTCAGGGTACTGGTAAGAATAGGAGACTAAAAATGGTGTGCCACTGTATAATTCAACATGTACTGAATTTGATAAGGATGTTCTCATGGATCTTGGGAGTTGATTTGAACGGGTCACTAGTTCCTCCTCAGTTCCATGACTGTGGTGGGCTAAGCTTATTTATCCCATATTTCATGTTTCCTTGTGTTGACTCCCACTATTGCTGATATTTTCTTACCAGGACAGAAATAGACTTTATTTGTAATTGTTGGGAGTTTACTTATGGCAGTAAGTTTAATTAATTAACACCACACATCCATGGAATATTCAGTCAATTTTTGCCACTTAAAAGAAAGAGTCTGCTGCTCTTTTCCAGCAATCAAGCAATGGTTACGATTTGTTTTGGTTGGGTGGTATTCTAGATTCTGATACAAATCTACTGTTGTGCTAGACTGTTGTTGACTTGTGCAGTTATTATTATTGAGTGGATTCCTTCAGGTAAGGTTATTTTGTTTTTAAACATGAATATAAAAGATTTTAATATTAAATCTCTGGGACAATTAAGTTTAATGTTGGCAATGCTAGTTGCCTGAATATTGCTGCTTGCCAATAATGAGATTGCACTTGATTATACAAAGAATACAAATTGTTACTTTAGATAAAAATCGGATTTATGATTTTCTGTACAGAATTTCAGTAGACGATCCTGAATGGTGAAATAAGGGAAGGTGTTGCACTATTACTACCTGTTGACCAGCTGGAGAACTTTTCAATTGTGCCTAATTATGTAAATAAATTTATGCAACTATTGCTTTGACTTTTTAATTGATCCAAATGAGTGGTTTGTTTGTGATCACAACTGGAAGGAAAAGATAAAAAGCACCTCAGCGGAATTTGCTGTAAAAAGACTGAAGTAATGTAACAATGTTACAATATTTTGAGATTTTAAAAATCAAGTTTCTAATTTATCCCATCAGATAAAGCATAAAAAGAAGTTTAATTTGACACCTAATTCACTTTCATATCTTCAGTATTAAAAATGTTATGGCCATTTTCATACTCGGAATTGGCATCTTGTTCCCTATTGCTTTTTCATTGACGTAACATAAAAGCTGTGATCAAGAACATTTTAAAGCCCATAACTTTCTTAAAATGTAAGAGAACTGATATAAATTTTCAGTTATTGTAGATTGAAGCATTCTGAAACAAATATGAAACAATCTTACTTAGATGACTTGAAATTAAAGCATATAGTTAGTTAGTTACTTAATTGTAGCTAATTACAAAATACAATTACTAGATGTAAACATCTATCCATTTCTTAAGAATAGATTAACATTTTTAAATAGCCTAAGTGCCCAAATAACATTCACACAAGAATTCACAATATAACATAATTTTTAAATCTCATTGTCATGGGTTTATAGGCCAAATGGAAGGAATTTAATGTTTAATACCTGTAAATTAATGGCCATTTAAATCGGCTTGCGAGTGGGATTTTCTGGAACAGGACCATTTGGAACGTTGAGGTTGCGGTGAATTTAGTCCCCCATATCTGCAGCAAAAACACTGCCGGTTCTTCGGGGGGAAAAAATCACTGTTTCGCAACTTGAAATGTGAATTAAATACATCTTAAGAAACACTTTTATACATAAAAATAAACTACTTTCTTTCACCTGTCCCCTACATAAAATCCGGCCCCGTTGTCATTCCAGCGATTAACTTGGCGGGCAAATTTAAAAAAAAAACACACAGAACAGCCGTCGGAACGTTTCTTTAGCAATATCTTGCACTCCAACAAAATATAATTCAGGGACAGGTAGGAAAAAAATGCGATTTAACCCCCCCCCCCCCCTCAAACGCGCCAAAATCGCGCACACGGCCAGTGGCAGAATTGCAGCGCCGCTGAAGGTAAGTATTGTAACATACCTAAGTAATGGTTTTGGTTATGCAGCACCTGTGGTCAAAGGTGCTGGAGAGGACCATTGCTCCTGTAGGTTTTAATCCGCATGTTGAGTTTGACCCATTGTTAATGTTAGTGTGGTTTGCTACTTGCACATGAAAACAATGGAAGGGATGTTAGTAGAGCATCCTTTGAGGCAATGATTCTCACCGGTGTACACAAGGCCATACCACAAACAGTCAGTTCTTAATGGTACACTTGTATTCTCCACACCTTTTAGAAAGGAAAAGTGCAACATTAACTCTTATGTATGGCACAAATTAAATATTTACAGGACTTCGTAAATAAAACAAAATTACTACTCTTTATAACATCTGATTTCCTCAATTGTGAAGGCGTGCTTGTCATTGCTGAAGTAAGCACTCCAGAGGTTGTCATTTCTGCTAGGTAGAGATATCTCCTCATCAGCAATGGTTACCTCCACTAATTCTGATCCCTGCATGGCCTGAGCCTCATGCTCCGCTTCACTATCGTCATGATTACCGTGTGCACATACCAATTAATTTAGGTGAACCTTTCAGCTTGCGTCACTCATTTTGAGAGCCATGAGCCAAATGCAGGCATATGGGACTAGCCTAATATGCTAACTTGGTCGGCATGGACATGGTGAGCCGAAAGCCACTTTCCTTGCTGTATACCTCTACGGCATTCACTCCCCAGTCCTCTGGTCTGCTGAGTGAAGCATGCACTGTCTCCCATTTGTATCTGACCTTCTCAATCTTGTGATATATGTCACATTTTCTGGCTCCTTTTGTCCTTCACCTGTTTTATTAAATTAAGCGGCATAATAGTACTGCTGAACCAACGCCGGGGACTGGGGTTCAATCCTGACCTGTGGTTTTGTCTCTGGTGTTCTCCCTGTGACTCCATTAATTTCCCCTCGATGTTTCAGTTTCCTCCCAAGTGTGAGTTAGTGGGTCAATTGACCATTGTAAATTGCCTCTGGTATGTAGGTGAGTGGTCGAATCTGGGGTGGAAAAGATTCCATTAAGGTTAAAGGGGGGAATGAGATTGCTCTGTAATTGGCACAAACACGATGGGGACTCCTGAGCTGCAAGGAAATATGGAACCATGTCCAGTTGTGTCAGCAAACACCAACCCAGGGAATAGGCGAAGGTAGAGGAGGGGGGGCAGAAACCATGCATGATGAAGACTCTTGGATGACGTGGATTTCCAGCCCAGAAATATTGCTTAATATTTCTTCTGCTGTGATTGTTCAGTCTTGACGTTGGTGCACACCTGACTCCACCACTGAGGGCCATGTGTTGATCTGTGGGCCGCTGTGATCCACTCTGCAAATGTACACAAGACCAAGTCGGTGAGACAAGGTAGCTTGAAGAGTGATTTCAAAGTCGGTACAGGCAGACCGTACACAAGGATGTCAACAGCAACCCCCCCCCCCCCCCCCCCCCCCCCCCCCCCCCCACTCTGACTGGCCAGTAATTAACGGGATGAAATACTCTGTTCTCATTGGGGGAGGGGAGAAATCAATGTGCACGCTTTGTCTGTGTCCAGTCAGTCAAGTCCATATATGCACTGGCCTGGAGTCCTAACGCATGGAGCAGGGCTCCACTGTCCTGAGTCCCAGCCCTCTGCACGTAAATCCTCCAGTTCAGGCCTCCTGGGCCTAATGCTGAACGTTGACATCCTTTTGTATGTCTGCCCATGCAAACTTTGAAATCACACTTTGGGCTACATTCTATCTCTGACCTGTCACATTACCTTCTGCAGAAGGGTCCAATCAGTTCACTTGCTTCCAGCTCCGACTCATTTTACCCAGCCAAGATAATTTCATCCTGAATGGAGCATCTTTACCAATGCCCCTGGAGATCTCATTGGTTGTTATCAGTAATTATTTTCCAACGTTGCTGTAAAGGGTGTAGGAAAGAACCGCAGATGCTGGTTGAAATCAAAGGTAGACACAAAATGCTGGAGTAACTCAGCGCGACAGGGAGCATCTCGTTTTGGGTCAAGACCCTTCTTCAGACGTTGCTGTAAAGTAGCAGAGTATTGTTTGCCAACCCTATACATGGCCAATAATGGTGCATCCACTGGAAGACTTTGCCTGGTATGCAGTGGTGAACAGTGGTATCTGGGTCTGACAGTGATGGCTGCCTTTGGTACAATAATTACAAGCAGTGCTGTTGTTAAATTATACAGCATGGAAAAGGGTCCAACTCAACCACGTTGATCAAGGTGCCCATCCAAACGCTAGTCACATTTGCCTACATTTGTCCCATCTATCTATCTATATATCTATAAAACTCTGGGGCCATCCGACCGACTGCCGACCGGCGCCCTTCCTGCCTTTCGATTCGTGCCCGATACTCGCAGATGTCCAATCGGAATGGCCGATGCTCGCAGATGTCCAATCGGAATGGATTCATTTGCATGTACGGCTGCCGGCTGCATTTCTTCCTTTGATTCATTGCCACGCCCAATCCAGACGCTCAATCTCCGAGATATTTTCCATTTCGGTAGAGATTTCGCTTTTCTTTCTAAGTATCCGCTCCTCATTTCATTTCGTCGTGTTGAAGTACACATTTTAATCAAATCCTCCTCCCCCCCCCCCCCCCCCCCCCCCCCAAGTATTTCAAAAATAAACAGGCTTCTCCATTTACATGTCAGCTTCCAACACACTTTGAAAGAAAGTTGCAAGACAGGAACACTCTGAACTTTTCACTGCTGCAGCAGGCAGGGAAGGTGCATTGGATTTTTTTTTAAATCCACTGCTGAGGGAGGCAGGGCAGTGCTGGAATCTTACTTTTGAGAACGGCTTCAGTTCCATTCGAGGAGACGGGTGCATGGTGGAATATTGGGTTGGGAGATCACACCATTGGGGGAGCAGACCCAACGGGTCTGCACTTGGTCTAGTTTCTTCTAAATCTATTCTCGTACCTGTCCTGAAGTATTTTAAATGTTGTAATTGTACACACTTTTACCACTTCCTCCGGAATCTTGTTCCATATACTCACCATGTGTAAAAACCTGGCCCTCAGATCCCCTTTAAATATTTTTCCTCTTACCTCAAAAGTGGGCAAAAGCTAAGTAAGTGTATTTCGATTTATAAACCGACAACAGGGTTGAATAATCTCCTGGTGTGTCATAAATGTTCTATGTTTTTATAATTAGAGTGGAGTCACATGTAGAAGCTCAGGGCAAGGGCAGTGTTTGGTGGGTTAGGCATGCAGTCAACCAAAGGCCAACACCTAGAGGTGACAAGCTTCACAAGAAACCAAGAAAGGCACTATTCAGGCTTACTCTGAATTCAGCAAAATTATGCACGATCAAGATCACGAAATGTTGACTGGAATACAGTAAACTCAGAAATGATGGCCAGAGTCTTGATTTAATTTCAAATGTAGTTTTATTGCTGAAGTTTGAGGTATCTGCCTGCTCCCATCCCGAGGCTGTAGACCAACTGTTGGCATATCACAACAGTAAAAATAGTTCTGAAAGTCAATTTTAACCACAGTTTATTGTCACATGCACATATACTGTGAGGTACAAATAACGGTGTAAAAAAACCTTGCTTGCAGTGAAACATGCAAAAATGATATGTGAATAATATGCAAATCACTGATAACAATTCTAAATAACAGAAGACAGGCCAAAAATAAATCAAGAGATTGGTGCAAATATATAATTAGAAAATACAAGTCCATGGTAGCTCAAAAGGTTGGGGGTAGTATTTGTAGTTGTGGAGGTAAGATTAGGGCTATGCAGGTTGAGTCAAGAACATGACAGCTGTTGGAAAGTGGCTGTTCCTGAACCTGCTGGTGTGCTACTTCAGGCTTCTGTTCCTCCTGCCCAACGTAGCAGTGAGAAAAGGGCAAGGCTTGCATTGTGGGGATCTTTGATGATGGATGCCACCTTCTTGAGGCAGGGGCTTGTGAAGATGCTTTTGATTTGGGAGAGAGCTGTGCCTGTGATGATCAGGCAGACTCTACCTTCACTTACAACCTGAATCTTCCAACGTGTTGAAGTATTCCTGTTCACTCGCTATGGAAGTGAGTTTCATCTCAATTTCATTGACACCTCAGTGTCTCCTGAAGATTCTGACCAATGCTGACTAAAATACCTTAATGCCTGACTTAATCTCATGAGGCATCTGGGTGTAGGTACAAAACACTCTAGGTATTGATTCTGATATATCAGCTTTATAGAATATACAGTGCCCTCCATAATGTTTGTGACAAAGGCCCATCATTTATTGGGAGGGACTATGTAAAAACACAGCTGTAATATCTACATGGTGAAACCAAAATGCATAAATATGGCCTTTATTAAAATCTTACAATGTACACTTTAACCACATGTGATTTTTTCTATTACAAATCTCAAATTGTGGAATACAGAGGCAAATAAATAAATGGTGAGTCTTTGTCCCAAACATTATGAAGGACACAGTGGAACAGTACAGCACAGATATCGGCTCTTGGACCTGCAATGTCTATGCCAAACATGATACCAAATTAAGCTCATCTATTCTGCCTGATTGCATACAAATCCCTAAATGATAATGTGCTTATCTAAAAACCTGTTAAATGCTACTATCATATCTGCTTCCACTATCATCCTTGGCAGCACGTACCTGGCATTTATAACCATATAACAATTACAGCACGGAAACAGGCCATCTCGGCCCTACAGGTCCGTGCTGAACACTTATTTTCCCCTAGTCCCATCTACCTGCGCTCAGACCATAACCTTCCATTCCTTTCCCATCCATATACCTATCCAATTTATTTTTAAATGATAAAATCGAACCTGCCTCCACCACTTCCACTGGAAGCTCATTCCACACAGCTACCACTCTCTGAGTAAAGAAGTTCCCCCTCATGTTACCCCTAAACTTCTGTCCCTTAATTCTGAAGTCATGTCCTCTTGTTTGAATCTTCCCTACTCTCAATGGGAAAAGCTTATCCACGTCAACTCTGTCTATCCCTCTCATCATTTTAAAGACCTCTATCAAGTCCCCCCTTAACCTTCTGCGCTCCAAAGAATAAAGACCTAACTTATTCAACCTTTCTCTGTAACTTAGTTGCTGAAACCCAGGCAACATTCTAGTAAATCTCCTCTGTACTCTCTCTATTTTGTTGACATCCATCCTATAATTAGGCGACCAAAATTGTACACCATACTCCAGAATTGGTCTCACCAATGCCTTGTACAATTTTAACATTACATCCCAACTTCTATGCTCAATGCTCTGATTTATAAAGGCTAGCACACCAAAAGCTTTCTTTACCACCCTATCTACATGAGATTCCACCTTCAGGGAACTATGCAAAGTTATTCCTAGATCCCTCTGTTCAACTGCATTCCTCAATTCGCTACTATTTACCATGTACGTCCTATTTTGATTTGTCCTGCCAAGATGTAGCACCTCACACTTATCAGCATTAAACTCCATCTGCCATGTTTCAGACCATTCTTCCAAATGGCCTAAATCTCTCTGTAGACTTTGGAAATCTACTTCATTATCCACAACACTACCTATCTTACTAACATCTGCATACTTACTAATCCAATTTACCACACCATCATCCAGATTATTGATGTACATGACTAACAACAATGGACCCAACACAGATCCCTAGTCCCACTAGTCACCGGCCTCCAGTCTGACAAACAACCATCCACCATTACTCTGGCATCTCCCATTCAGCCACTGTTGAATCCATCTTGCTACTCCTGCATTAATACCCAACAATTGTACCTTTTTAACCAACCATCCATGAGGAACCTTGTCAAAGGCCTTACTAAAGTCCATATATACAACATCCACTGCTTTACCCTCATCAATTTCCCTAGTAACCTCTTCAAAAAATTCAAGAAGATTAGTCAAACATGACCTTCCAGGCACAAATCCATGTTGACTGTTCCTAATCAGGCCCTGTTTATCCAGATGTTTATATATATTATCTCAAAGTATCCTTTCCATTAATTTGCCCACCACTGAAGTCAAACTAACAGGTCTATAATTGCTAGGTTTACTCTTAGAACCCTTTTTAAACAATGGAACAACATGCGCAGTACGCCAATCCTCCGGCACTATTCCCGTTTCTTAATTTAAATCTTTTTATTTGAATTTTGAATTTGACAGCAATTTGCATACATACAACGATAACAGACAGTGATAGTCAGGACATAATTGTACAACAGTATGTAAATGACCCTCAAAACCCTTACCCCTACCCACCCTCGCCACCCGGGGACGAACAACACTCACATACGTACACATCCACACAGATACGATAAGATAAACAAAATGAAAATGAAAAAAAAAGAAATAAAAAAGGTGTGTGGGGGGGGGGGGGGGGGGGGGGGGGGGGGGGGGGGTGGGGGGGGGGGGGGGGGGGGGGGGGGGGGGGTTGAGGGGATAGCAGCTGCAATAAGACAGAGCAGTGATAGAGGGCACTCAGTCCTCTTCCGAGTCCGGAAACAAGTTAAGAGAGTTAACACATTACAGGAAAGGGTTCCATGTATCTAGGAATGTCTTGGTAGAGCCTTTGAGAGAGAACCTAAGATTTTCAAGCTTTAAGTTGTAGAGCACCTCCTTGATCCAGCGGGCATGTGTCGGGAGACAGGTAAGCCTCCAGTTAAGCAAGATCAGTCTCCGGGCTAACAAGGTTGTAAAAGCCAGGACCCGCTTCAATGCAACAGAGAGGTTGGTGTTAGGAGGAATGCCAAAAATAGCTGACAGTGGGTTTGGAGGAATAGCCTGGCCATAGGCTCTGCATAGGCTCTGCACGTCGAAAGCACTCCTCCAAAAGGTTGCTAGCTTAGGGCAAGACCAAAACATATGACTATGGTTGGCAGGGGATTGATTGCATCTGTTGCAGGTGTCTTTAACAGCGGGGTATATTCTAGATAATCTTGCGTTTGTGTAGTGGACTTTGTGAAGGACTTTGCATTGGATTAGACCATGACGGGCACATATGGAGGAAGAATGGATCAAATCCAAGGCAGAGTCCCATTGCTGGTCTGTTAGTTTCGTATTCAACTCACCCTCCCATACAGCTTTTAATGAGGTATGAGGTTTCAATATAACCGACCCTAACAAGTTGTACAAAATAGAGATGCATTTCTTCCGGTTGGGACCTAGAGCTAGGATGGAATCGGTCAGGGTTTCAGGGGGACGATTTGGGAAATGGGGGAATATCTTCTTCACAAAATCCCTAATCTGGAAAAAACGAAAAAGGTGGGAGTTTGGGAGGCTATAGTTGGACGAAAGCTCCGCAAAAGACGAAAAAATGCCATCCTTGTATAGGTTTTTGATACTACTGATGCCATTACTATGCCAGGTTTTGAATGCGGAGTCTGTACTTGAAGGTTTAAAGATGTGATTTTTAAGCAGTGGGGTCAAGATGGAAGGGCCTTGTAAACCAAATTTTTTCCTAAGTTGACTCCATATCTTGAGCGAGAGGGACGCAATTGGGCCTGCCCCCGCAGATGTTATAGAAAGGGGGAGTTGAGAGCATAGGACAGACCGCAATGGGAGATGTGAACTCGCCTTTTCCATGTGTACCCAGATCGGTAGGTGGTCGCAATCGTCATTCATCCAGTACAGGATTTTTTTCAAGTTAGCAGCCCAGTAGTATCGCCTAAAGTCAGGAAGTGCCAAACCGCCATCACTCTTAGGAGACTGTAGTACCGTCTTTCGAATTCTGGCTGGTTTGCTACCCCATAAAAATTTAGATATTCTCCTTTCTAATTTATCAAAAAAAGATTTAGTGATAAACATAGGAACATGCTGGAAAAGATACAGGAATTTGGGTAGGACGACCATCTTGACCAGATTTATCCGGGCCGCGAGGGATAACGGTAAAACTGACCAGCGGTCAAAGTCTCTTTCAGACTATTCCCGTTTCTAATGACATTTGAAATATTTCTGTCATAGCCCCTGCTATTTCTACACTAACTTCCCTCAATGTCCTAGGGAACATCCTGTCAGGACCTGGAGACTCATCCATTTTTATATTTTTCAAAAGTGTCAGTACTTCTTTTTCTTTGAATCTCATAGTTTCCAAAGCTACTCTACTTGTTTCCCTTACCTCACACAATTCAATATCCTTCTCCTTGGTGAATACCGAAGAAAATAAATTGTTCAATATTTCCCCCATCTCTTTTGGCTCTGCGGATAGCTGTCCACTCTGTCTCTCTAATGGACCAATTTTATCGCTCGTTATCCTTTTGCTATTAATATAGCTGTAGAAACCCTTTGGATTTACTTTCACCTTACTTGCCAAAACAACCTCATATCTTCTTTTAGCTTTTCTAATTTCTTTCTTAAGATTCTTTTTACATTCTTTATACTCCTCAAGCACCTCATTTACTCCATGCTGCCTATAATTATTGTAGATCTCTCTCTTTTTCCAAACCAAGTGTCCAATTTCCCTTGAAAAGCATGGCTCTTTCCAATTTTTACGATTTCCTTTCAACCGAACAGGGACATAAAGATTCTGTACTCTTAAAATGTCACCTTTAAATGTACTCCATTTCTCTTCTACATCCTTCCCATAAAACAAAATGTCCCAATTCACTCCTTTTAAATCCTTTCGCATCTCATCAAAGTTAGCCTTTCTCCAATCAAAAATCTCAACCCTAGGTCCAGTTCCCTCTCCATAATTATATTGAAACTAATGGTATTGTGATCACTGGTCCCGAACTGTTCCCCAACGCATACCTCCGCCACCTGACCTGTCTCATTTCCTAACAGGAGGTCCAGCACTTCCCCTTCTCTAGTAGGTACCTCTATGTATTGCTGCAAAAAACTATCCTGCGCACATTTTACAAACTTCAAACCATCCAGCCCATTTACAGAATGTGTTTCCCAGTCTATGTGTGGAAAATTGAAATCTCCCACAATCACTACCTTGTGCTTACTACTAATATCTGCTATCTCCTTACATATTTGCTCTTCCAATTCTCGCTCCCCATTTATCACTCTGCACATCTTCTTTAACCTCTCCCTCTCTTGCCTTAAAGCAACGCCTTTCAGTATTTGATTTTTCAACCATGGGAAAAACATTCTGTTTGCCTACCATCTCTAGGCTTCCCTCAATTTTATAAACATCCATCAGGTCTGCCATTCTCCAAAGTAAATAATCCATAACTAAATACCCTCTAATCCGGGCAGCATTGTGGTGAACCTGTATTGCTGCCTGTCTAAAGCCTCCACATCCTTCCTGTAATGCGATGACCAGAACTGCATATAATATTCCACACAGACATGATGGGAGATTGAACGTGGGTGGCTGGGCCCGTGAGGCAGCCGCACTAGCTACTGCGTCATCTGTTCAATTCTCCCGGTTTCTCTGGCTTCATCACCTCTGTGCTGGTGACAAAACTTTCCATGTCAGTGTTTCATTTTTTTGTAGTGTGGTGCACTGTGCTTCACCTCCACATTTCTTGATGAAGTCCTCAACTGTTTTTATTCCTTTTGCCACTTTTTTGCTTTCATCCCACTGAGAGCAAAGTACAGGGGATCCCATGTTCTCACCTTCCATCGCAACAACCTCTGCACTCAACCAATCACCCTCCATAATTCCTGCCGCTGTCAACAAGATTCCACCACTGGATACATCTTCTGCTCCCCTTCCCTTTCAGCAATCTGAAGGCACCATTCCCTCTGTGACTCGCTGGTACATTCTCTCATCTACACAAACATCCACCACCCTCTTCCTAGCACTTTCACCATACAACCGGAGGCATAACAACTCTCTTTTCACCTCTTCCATTTTCAACATCCAGGGACTCAAACATTTATTTCATATGAAGCAACATTTTCTGATTAAGTTCCAGGCTTACAATGAGCTCTGAAGAAACCACACACAGATTAAAATAATGCAGATGTTGGAATCATCCCTGGAATATCTGAAATAACAAAAACACACTTCTGGAAGAACTCAGCAGGTCAGGCAGCATCTGTGGAGGATAATGGACAAACAGTGAATCGGATCGGGAGGCTTCTTCAGACTGTTTAGGTGACTGTTTTGCAGAAAACCTCAATTTTGCATGAAAGGCCAAGCGTGGGTTTAGTTACTTGCAGTTTAACTGTGACATCCAACCTGCTCTTTGTTCCAACAGTTCAAAAATCAGCATTTCAGCTTGTAAAAAGACGTTACAGTCCTTAAAACGCTTGGTTTTCCAGTTTATGACTGTAGTGGCCAGTTCAGATGAAAATTTGTCAATCTTTAACGTAAATCCCACCTCTCTCACAGATAATGCCTGACCTGTCGGGTATTTCCACCATTCTCCACTGTGCCTGATTTTGAGCAACTAACCTTGTTATTTAATGCAGAGATAGACAAATTCTTGATTAGAACGAGTGTCAAGAGTTATGGGGAGAAGGCAGGAAAATGGGATTAGGAGGCAGAGATCAGACATTATTGAATGGCGGAGTGGACTTGATGGGCCGAATGGCCTAATTCTACTCCTATAACGTGTGCACTAGTATTTGAAATTTGACAGTTCTGGCGTTGTTAATGTCTTTTTCTCTTTGCAGTCCTCATTCATAGATATAGCCCACTCCATGACAGAGACCAGACCTCCCATCATTGAGTCTATTTGCACTTCACAATGCCTAGGAAAAGCAGCCAACATAATCAAAGACTTGTCCAACCCCAGTTATTCCTCCTCCTCCTCCTCTCTCCTTCCATCCGGCAGAAGTTAAGGACACTTGAAAGTGTGCACCACCAGACTCAGGAACCGCTTCTTCTCCTCTGTCATCAGGCTACTGAACAATTCAATCACAATCTAGGGTACTATCCGATTCTCCTCTACCCCATTGGGAATATTGGACTTTGTCTATGCCACTAACTAACATTTTATACAGCTGCAACATGACTTCCTGACTTTCATAATCAACGTTCTGACTGTTGAAGGAAAGTAAATCTTATTTCTGGTTGACTGAAGGAACTGAGATTGCGGTGTGCTCTGTTTTAAAGTGCCTCAGCACTGCTTCCCCTAACTGTGTCATAGAACCAGAGGTCTTCTCACTTCACTGGATGGACCATAAGGCATCTTCGAGCAAGGTAAGAGGCAGAGGGGTCTGTTTACTAATGAACACTTCATGGTGCTCGGACATGGTGGTCTCGGTACGTTACTGCTCCTCGGACCTGGAATATCTAATGGTGAAATACCATCTTATCTACTCGCCAAAGGAATTCACTTTGGCTATCCTGACAGCAGTCTACGTCCCATCCCATGCTAATTCTAAGCATGCGCTGGATGAACTATGCACTACGATCAATTGCTTTAAAATTTTCTGAAGAAGGGTCTTGACCTGAAACGTCACCCATTCCTTTTCTCCAGCGATGCTGCCTGTCCCACTGAGTTACTGCAGCTTTTTGTGTCTATCATTGCTTTACATTGAAGCTCCCCAAGGCCCTGTTCATAATAGTTGGCGACTTCGATCAGGCCAACCTCATAAGTTAACGTCCAAAACACCATCAGAACATATACTGTCCCACCCTTGACCATGGCTACACAACCATTAAAGATGCCTACCATTCCATCCTACAGCCGTACTTTGGTAAATCTGACCACTTGGCTCTGCTTCTACTCCCTGTTTATATCCAGAAACTGAAGCAGGAGGCTCCAGTACAGGAAGTCGTAAAGAGCTGGTCAATATGATTGTAGTTTGTGTACTATGATTTTACTGGATAGCACACAAAATCTTTCACTGTATCTCAGTACATATACCAATAACAAATCAATACCAATAATAAGCCAATACCAATATACCATGTGCCTACATTACCACCCTAACCATTTGTCTTGCCATTTTCAGAAAACTTTAAAATGAACTACCCCAAGATCCCACTGTGCATCAGTGCTCCTATTGATCCTACCATTTGCCACATATTTTCTTCTTACACTTTACCTCCCAAAATGCAACTCCTCACCCTATTTCTCTACTCATAGTTCCAGCTGGTCTACATCCTTCAGGGTAATCTGACAACTTTCTTCATTATCTGCAAATCTGCCCATCTCAAATGTTATCAAAATCACATACACTATTAGATATTATTATTACGCCATGATTATGGTCGTGGCAATGTGGACAAATAGACATAGGTTTTACACGAGCAATTGCTAATGTGGGTCTCCTCTATTTTACAACAGTACACTGCGCATGCTCACACATATTCAGGAGATTGATAAGATATGTGTACAGTAAACCATCATTTTAACAGACCTCTCTATAATTGATTTCAGTCAAAGTGGCCAGACCTACCAACGCCAGTCACCTGCGCCAACCCCGACTTGTGCCAACCCCTCTTCCACTTAAACGCCACCCGGGTTGGTCCCATTGGCCTCTGGCCCCCAAACCCCAGAGTATTGGTCCGACAGTTTCTGTTTGGCTCCCACTCCCCCCCACCTCCAGCTGCTTGGCTCAGACCCACCTTCTGCTCTCTGCTACAGACTCTTCCTCTGTTAGACTTGGTCCCCACAGTATGGGGGTTTCACAGACATCGTCCCCACCCTGTTTATAACTTACAATAAGCTGAGAAGTCCCAACACTTGACCCTGTCCCTCTCAATGCCCAGCTTGGAACCCCTGCCATTGACTCAATCCATCGTAATCTCCAGTCTGCAACCACCATTCCCTTCCCTACCTGTTGACTGACATCAAACACTCCCCAATATTACCTGGCTGAGATTCTCTGCTGTTGGACTTGGACATTCAGAACCCCACCCCATCTCCTTCTAGTTTTCATGGCTGCTAAGTCATGACCACTGCATTGGATGTAGGAGTGGTGGGTAGAGAATGTAATTGGAGTGAGAAAGAGGAGGAGAAAGGGAGTGGTTGTGGTGGTGTGAGGTGTAGAGGGAGAGAATAAAAGAGAAAGATAGGAGGAGAGGTGGGGCATGTTGGAGGAGGGGAAGAACTTAACAGGAGCAGGAACTGTTTCATACCCTCAAGATTGCTCTGTCCTTGTGATAAAGTTCACTACTTAATACAGCCAACAACACAAAGGGTTAAAGGTCATGACGTGAGTGGCGGGGACTAGTACAGAGAGTATACCAATATGTTCGGTGCTCCCCGAGCAGCCACTCAAAGATACAGTGTTTTACAATTTCTTATATACTCTTAAAGTCATTTTAGAGTAATTCTTCCAAAAACTATTGCCGAGGAGCATTTTCAAGAAGCAACTGCTGACATCTTGTCTTCGGATAAACGGTCAACTGCCATTCTGTAGTTAGGTTATCTCAGGCATATTCTGTTCTGTGGGTTATTCCAAGGATTGCAAATTTCACTCACATCTACATGAATCTTGCTCACATCTACATGACTGCAGTATTTCAGTTATCAGTTACCCCCATACGAGGCACCAGCAGTATTTCCCTTTTTATCCACATGGGTCAGCAGTATTTTTCCTTAGTCAGTAGTTTTAAAGCTACATAAGCATTTAAGCAAGAATACAGAAATGGTCAAGTATTCCATCATGCTTAACTAATAGTGATTAACTCTTTCATTAGGCCTCAGCTCCACTTCCCTGTATCCTTAAGCTCCTTGAAGATAAAACCTGATTCAACCTGGAATGTAATGAGTGACTTTGTCTCTACAGCTCATGAGGTAAAGAGTTCCATGGCTCTGAGGGAAGAAATATTTCTCCATGTCTTTGTCCCAAATGTATGACCCCCTATTCTGCAAGCCAGGGCTGCCAACATTGGGTGAGAGTTGAGAGTGAGAAATTGCGAGGGAGCATAGCGACTGACGGGGGAAGAGGGTGTGGGAAAGGGGTGTCCCCCCTCCTACATTAGGGAGCTTTTGCATTTTCAGCTTGAAATTGTGCAATCTGGTGCATAATGTAGCGAGTCTTTTAACTTACACTTGAATGCAACATTTATGCTTTAAATTGGATTAGGTATGGGGGTGGGAGATTGCAACCTTCATGTGGTCCGCCCCGTTTCAACGAATGCAATCAACCTGGCATGCACAATCAAATAAGATCAGATAGAAAAAGTTGTCTTACAACTTTAGGCTGTGCACGCCATAGGCAAGAAGAAGAAGATTAGGTATGAATAAGGTTAGGCTAAACCGCATTCCTAATAATTACATTCTACATTTGTTACAGAGATAGGTTGAATGTTACAGAGATAGGTTGAATAAGTTAGGTCTTTATTCTCTGGAGCGCAGAAGGTTAAGGGGGGACTTGATAGAGGTCTTTAAAATGATGAGAGGGATAGACAGAGTTGATGTGGACAAACTTTTCCCTTTGAGAATAGGGAAGATTCAAACAAGAGGACATGACTTCAGAATTAAGGGACAGAAGTTTAGGGGTAACATGAGGGGGAACTTTACTCAGAGACTGGTAGCGGTGTGGAATGAGATTCCAGTGGAAGTGGTGTCGGCAGGTTCATTGGTATCATTTAAAAATAAATTGGATAGGCATATGGATGACAAGGGAATGGAGGGTTATGGTATGAGTGCAGGCAGGTGGGACTAAGGGAAAAAAGTTGTTCGGCACAGACTTGTAGGGCCGAGATGGCCTGTTTCCGTGCTGTAATTGTTATATGGTTATATGGTTACAGTAGAACCAGGATCTGATCAACAGGTGCAGCGGATGAATGACCTGGAGAGACTTACAAAGAAAACTGGACTAACTATTCACCACCAAATGCATACAGATCATCTTCTCTCATATAAAAATGCCCTGACTGCTGCTAAATCCTCCTACTGCTCCAACATCATCAACAACATTGAAAATAACACTCGGACTTTATTCTCCACTGTCAACAAACTACTTAAGCCTCCTGAAACCTCGAATCACCTCACCTCCACTGCTCAGTGTAATACGTTTTTGGACTTCTTCAGTACCAAAATCACCAGCATTCATCACCAATTGAACTCTTTCTCAGCTTCTGCTCACAACAGCCCACCCTGGACTTCCACACTGGACTCCCCACTCTTCACCCTATCCACTTTCCAGCTTCCAACAGTCGAAGAAATAACTAAACTCATCACCAAGTCCAAGAACTCCTCCTGCTTGCTTGATCCCATCCCTACTGTCCTGGTTAAATCCTGTCTGCCCTCTATCTATTTTAGACTGGGTATTGAGTGATGAGGAAGGGTTAGTTAGCAATCTTGTTGTACGTGCCCCCTTGGGCAAGAGTGACCATAATATGGTTGAGTTCTTCAATAGGATGGAGAGTGACATTGTTAATTCAGAAACAATGGTTCTGAACTTAAAGAAAGGTAACTTTGAGGGTATGAGACGTGAATTGGCTAAGATTGACTGGCAATTAATTCTAAAAGGGTTGACGGTGGGTATGCAATGGAAGACATTTAAAGACTGCATGGATGAACTACAAAAATTGTTCATTCCAGTTTGGCAAAAGAATAAATCAGGGAAGGTAGTACATCCGTGGATAACAAGGGAAATCAGGGATAGTATCAAAGCGAAGGATGATGCGTACAAATTAGCCAGAAAAAGCAGCATACCGGAGGACTGGGAGAAATTCAAAGACCAGCAGAGGAGGACAAAGGGCTTAATTAGGAAAGGAAAAATAGATTATGAAAGAAAACTGGCAGGGAACATAAAAACTGACTGCAAAAGTTTTTATAGATATGTGAAAAGAAAGAGATTAGTTAAAACAAATGTAGGTCCCTTGCAGTCAGAAACAGGTGAGTTGATCATGGGGAACAAGGATATGGCGGACCAATTGAATAACTACTTTGGTTCCGTCTTCACTAAGGAAGACATAAATAATTTGCCGGAAATAGCAGGGGACCGCGGGTCAAAGGAGTTGGAGGAATTGAGTGAAATCCAGGTTAGCCGGGAAGTGGTGTTGGGTAAATTGAATGGATTAAAGGCCGATAAATCCCCAGGGCCAGATAGGCTGCATCCCAGAGTACTTAAGGAAGTAGCTCCAGAAATAGTGGATGCATCAGTAATAATCTTTCAAAACTCTTTAGATTCTGGAGTAGTTCCTGAAGATTGGCGGGTAGCAAACGTAACCCCACTTTTTAAGAAGGGAGGGAGAGAGAAAATGGGGAATTACAGACCAGTTAGTCTAACATCGGTGGTGGGGAAACTGCTAGAGTCTGTTATTAAAGATGGGATAGCAGCACATTTGGAAAGTGGTGAAATCATTGGACAAAGTCAGCATGGATTTACGAAAGGTAAATCATGTCTGACGAATCTTATAGAATTTTTCGAGGATGTAACTAGTAGCGTGGATAGGGGAGAACCAGTGGATGTGGTGTATCTGGACTTCCCGAAGGCTTTCGACAAGGTCCCACATAAGAGATTAGTATACAAACTTAAAGCACACAGCATTGGGGGTTCAGTATTGATGTGGATAGAGAACTGGCTGGCAAACAGGAAGCAATGAGTAGGAGTAAACGGGTCCTTTTCACAATGGCAGGCAGTGACTAGTGGGGTACCGCAAGGCTCAGTGCTGGGACCCCAGCTATTTACAATATATATTAATGATCTGGATGAGGGAATTGAAGGCAATATCTCCAAGTTTGCGGATGACACTAAGCTGGGGGGCAATGTTAGCTGTGAGGAGGATGCTAGGAGACTGCAAGGTGACTTGGATAGGCTGGGTGAGTGGGCAAATGTTTGGCAGATGCAGTATAATGTGGATAAATGTGAGGTTATCCATTTTGGTGGCAAAAACGGGAAAGAAGACTATTATCTAAATGGTGGCCGATTGGGAAAGGGGGAGATGCAGCGAGACCTGGGTGTCATGGTACACCAGTCATTGAAGGTAGGCATGCAGGTGCAGCAGGCAGTAAAGAAAGCGAATGGTATGTTAGCTTTCATTGCAAAAAGATTTGAGTATAGGAGCAGGGAGGTTCTACTGCAGTTGTACAGGGTCTTGGTGAGACCACACCTGGAGTATTGCGTACAGTTTTGGTCTCCAAATCTGAGGAAGGACATTATTGCCAGAGAGGGAGTGCAGAGACGGTTCACCAGACTGATTCCTGGGATGTCAGGACTGTCTTATGAAGAAAGACTGGATAGACTTGGTTTATACACTCTAGAATTTAGGAGATTGAGAGGGGATCTTATAGAAACTTACAAAATTCTTAAGGGGTTGGACAGGCTAGATGCAGGAAGATTGTTCCTGATGTTAGGGAAGTCCAGGACAAGGGGTCACAGCTTAAGGATAAGGGGGAAATCCTTTAAAACCGAGATGAGAAGAACTTTTTTCACACGGAGAGTGGTGAATCTCTGGAACTCTCTGCCACAGAGGGTAGTTGAGGCCAGTTCATTGGCTATATTTAAGAGGGAGTTAGATGTGGCCCTCGTGGCTAAGGGGATCAGGGGGTATGGAGAGAAGGCAGGTACGGGATACTGAGTTGGATGATCAGCCATGATCATATTGAATGGCGGTGCAGGCTCGAAGGGCCGAATGGCCTACTCCTGCACCTAATTTCTATGTTTCTATCTCACCCATCATAACGTCCATAATTAACCCCTGCCTATCAACTGCTACTGTTCCTACATCTCTCAAAACAGCTTCTGTCACCCCGATTCTAAAAAAAACAGGTTCTGATCCAAACAATCCAAATAACTACCGTCCCATCTCCAACCTCCCATTCATCACTAAACTTCTGGAAAGGACAGTAGCGACATAACTCCAAGTCCACCTTCAAAACAATAACCTCTATGAACCATTTCAGTTCGGTTTTCGCCACAATCACAGCACTGAAACAGCCTTGGTAAAAATTACAAATGATCTCCTTCTCGCAGCTGACACCGGCCACTTATCCATCCTGATCCTCCTCGACCTCACAGCAGCCTTTGACACCATCTCCCACCCAATTCTTCTGACAACGTCGATCTGCCACCGGCATCAACAACAATGCACTACTTTGGTTCAGGTCCTATCTACACGACAGAAAACAGTTCATCCAGGGAAATAAAGTCAGGGATCGGTGCTGGGGCCACTGCTTTTTATCATCTATATTCAACCTCTTGGCAATATTCTCCGTCATTTTGGAATCAATTTTCACTGCTACACAACTTTACCTCTCCACAAAACCAAACACCTCCCTTCCCCAAACTGCCCTCACCACCTGTCTTCAAGCTATCAGCAACTGGATGTCACTCAACCTTCTAAAACTCAATGGAAATAAAACAGAAATCATGCTAATTGGCTCAAAGTCCACACTCTCCAAAACCCACCCGTTCACCATTTCAGTTGATGGCTCACCCATACCCACCTCCTCCCGTCAAAAGTCTCGGCGTCATTCTGGACAGTACACTTTCCTTTGGCCCCCACATCAGCAATATCACACGCTCTGCATACTTTCATCTCCGCAACATCTCCAGACTCCGCCCCTCCCTCTCCAAAGACAATACAAAAGTCCTCATCCACGCTCTGGTCACATCCCGCATCGATTACTGCAACGCCCTCCTCACTTGCACCTCCAATAAACTTCTTCATCGCCTCCAATGCATTCAGAACTCTGCAGCCCGGATCATCACCCGCACCAGATCATCGGACCACATCACACCCATCCTCACTCAGCTCCACTGGCTCCCTGTGCACCACCGGATTAACTACAAGATTTTACTGCTGACCTTCAAAGCCCTACACCACCTTGCTCCCCAATACCTCTCTGACCTGCTGCTACCATACACTCCTTCCCGGTCACTTCGTTCCTCCTCAGCTGCAATTTTAACTGTCCCCACATTTAGACTCAGCACCATGGGTGCCAGAGCCTTCAGCTGCACTGCCCCACGTCTCTGGAACACTCCCACCTCCCATCCGTCACCTGGACACTATCGATCAATTCAAATCACAACTCAAAACACACCTGTTTAGATTAGCATACCCAACATAACTTCCACCATGTTCACCGTGATTTTAATGACTTAAAATGTTTTGTGTATTTTTTTGTTTTTGTTTTTAATCAACTTGATTTTAATATTGATTTGTGATTTTATGTCCTGTAAGGTGTCCTTGGGTGTCCAGAAAGGCGCCAGCAAATAAAATGCATTATTATTATTATTATTAGTATATTCATGGATGGAAATATAATTTAAAATAATTTATAATATAAATAATTCATGCTGTTATGCAATAGAGAAAAAACAACATAGAAACAAGACAAGAGTTATCAAACTTCCATCACTGGAATATATATTAATATATTAAATATATTAATCAACCTTATCCTTTGACTATAGAAACAAGATTAAAATAATGCCACATATTCATCCAATTATATGGTTCAATGAAATTAATATATATATGTAACACATATATATGGAAACAGGCCCTTCGGCCCACCAAGTCCACACTGACTAGCAATCTCGCATACACCAGTTCTATCCTACACGCCAGGAACAATTTACAGAAGCCAATTAACCTAAAAACCTGCACATCTTTTGGATGTGGGAGAACCCAGAATATCCAGAGAATCCCTTGTGGTCACAGGGAGAATGAACAAATTCTGTACAGACAGCACCCGTAGTCAGGATCAAATCTGGGTCTGTGGTGCTGTGAGGCAGCAACTCTGCCACTGTGCCACCCCATTAATTTTATTTTTCTGTAATATACTTATTATGGTGTCATGTCAATAAAGATGAACACATAATTCAGATTTCTGCCCTTAATTGGATAACTCACATCTCCAGTCATTGTAGGTACACAAAAAAGCTGGAGAAACTCAGCGGGTGCAGCAGCATCTATGGAGCGAAGGAAATAGGCAACGTTTCGGGCCGAAACCCTTCTTCAGACCCATTTCCTTCGCTCCATAGATGCTACTGCACCCGCTGAGTTTTTCCAGCTTTTTTGTATACCTTCGACTTTCCAGCATCTGCAGTTCCTTCTTGAACAAGTTTGTAGGTTAATTAGCTTAGGTAAAGATTGTAAATTGTCCCTAGTGTTTACGATAGTGCTAATGTATGGGGTGATTGCTGGTCGGCGCGGACTCGGTGGGCTGAAAGTCCTGCTTCCTCGCTGTATCACTAAACCAAAATAAACATCCTGCAATGTCCGCAATGTGGCTGATCCTGCCTGGGAGACTTGCCTAGCTTCATGCATCTTGGGACATACAGCACCTCCTTGACCGTAATACTGACTGTCCTTAAGACATCTTCATTAAGTTCCCCAGTCTTCATGTCTTTCTCCACCGTAAAAAAAGAGGAAAAATACTCATTGAGGACCTTGCCCATCTCTTCCGGCTCTACAAAGCAATGAGCGGTTTCATTTCTGAGGGACCCTATTCTCGCTCTCTCTCGAGTTACCAGCTTTCCCTTAATGTACTTATAAAATCACTTTGCTTTTGTTCATACATGGACCCATGAGCTGAACCCGAAGTAAGGTGTGAATTAAATCAAGACAAATTATTCTGGCCCGTGTTAGGTGTACTGAAAGATGGTCTGGGTGATTGCCAGGGCAGAGATGTGTGGGATGGATCACACTTGTACCAAGTACTGCAGCCCTGAGAGCTCCTCGCCCCTGATGAATACACCTTTCCCAGTCATCGAGAAGGCGTACTGTTTCCACTGTTTTGCTTGACCTAGGCTATCTGCTCCAGTCAATTCTTGCGCATCTTGGCCCTTTTGAACCAGACCCCACCACCGTCACCCTGGCTCCTGATGCCAGCTCAAACAGGGCCCAGATGCTAATCATTCTGCGGACCGACCATGGATCTGAGCAGAAGACTGTGATATCGTCCATGTACAGGAAGGTCTTGATCTGAGCGCCCATACTGCCTGGCAGCCTCAATACCTCTTATGCTCTCGTCTCTTCTGTTGGATTTAGCAAAGGGTTCGATGCAGCACACAAACATGCAAGGGAAGTGGGCAACTTACCCGACTCCAGGCTTGAGGGGAAAATGATCCATTTCCCATCCATTGATTTTTACTACTCTATGGATGTCTGTGTGTAGAGTCGTCCGACTTCTGAACTCCAAGCCGCGGGAGCTTCGATTGCCCCGACGCGGGGGCTTCGACCGCTGGCTGTGGGAGCTTCGACCGCTCCGATTGCGGGAGAATAAAGAGGAAGAAGATTAGACTTTATTGCCTTCCATCACAGTAAGGAACGTGGGAAATCCGCTGTGGTGGATGTTTATGTTAACTTTTATGTAGTTGTGTCTTATTGCTTTTTTAGTAGTATGGCTGTATGGTAATTCGAATTTCACTGTACCTTAATTGATACGCGAGCCAATAAACTGACGTTGAAACCTTGATCCAATTTCTGATTTCTTTCCCAAAGCCCATCATGTACGTGAACGATAGCCCGTTAAAGGGTTTCTGATGCAAGCTCACCAAGCTGTTGGCCATCTCTCTGTCCTGCACGTAGGCAATAGTATGCTTGAGCAGCACAAGGCTATCAGAGGTTTCTCCTGCTGACTCCAGCCCAGGTTTGGACTAGGCGGATCACCTGTCCCAGAGCAGACCTGAACAATATCCTTGGACAAGATCTTATAATCCACATTTAGCAGTGAGATGGATCTGCAATTCCTGATGGCATCCTTTTCCCCTTTCGACTTGTAGATGTGGGTGATGATGCCATTTCTCATGGAGTCTGACATGCTGACAGCCAGAATCATAGCATTGTACAGGTCCAGGCCCACCCAGTCCCATAATGCCGAGTACAACTCACCTAATAACATGATCAGTGGTTGGTCCAAACTCTTCTGCTTGGTATCATCTAAGATCAATGCGATAAAGGACGGGCAGCTCTGGAAGGCTGTGCTGTCTGTGTCCTTTCCAGCATAGTAGCATCTGCAGGTTTGTCTGAGAGGTTGTTACCGAGACATCCTCTGTTTAAAGTTGTGGATCACAGGAGTTTGAACTTTCGTGAACTTTTGTGAACTTTTCAAAATAGGACATGAGCACATCTAATTTTCATGTACCTAGGGGACGCTGGATTGGAAGATGATCTTGCAGGATTCTGAGACAAAGAGTGTGGCTTGCTGGCTCTTCACCTCTCGGAGTTCCACCCTCTTGACTGCAGGACGAGAAGTTGCTGTAAGTCTGTCTGGAGGTGGCACAATTCTCTCCGATTAAGGTTCTCTCGCATGTGCTTGTCTGTTAGGCATCATTCTCCTTTTTGATCCTTTCATTGCGGCACTTCCTCATCCATTGTCATCGTCTTCCTGAGTTGGCTTCATCCTCTGGTGAAGAAATTGCTGTTGTTCATCAGTGGCATGATCCTTTTCTTGCTAGTTCCCTTGTTCTCAACAACCCGTTGTCTTTTTGTGGTGTCATCATCCTCTTCACCACAGTCTACCAATCCCCTTCTTGTTCCTCCACTACTCCCTCTGCCACCGACTCTGCCTCTTTTAAAAACTTTTTTTTTTAAATCAAAAATATTTATTCAAATATTAAAATAGTATTTACAATACAATAAAACAAAACACCACCATAATACAAGACGAACAAATATGCTAAGGAACTGCTAAACAACTATATTGCAATCCTTGTCCTATAATTTTGGTCGCCAAATTATAGGAAGGATGTCAACAAAATAGAGAGAGTACAGAGGAGATTTACTAGAATGTTGCCTGGGTTTCAGCAACTAAGTTACAGAGAAAGGTTGAACAAGTTAGGGCTTTATTCTTTGGAGCGCAGAAGGTTAAGGGGGGACCTGATAGAGGTCCTTAAAATGATGAGAGGGATAGACAGAGTTGATGTGGACAAGCTTTTCCCTTTGAGAATAGGGAAGATTCAAACAAGAGGACATGACTTCAGAATTAAGGGACAGAAGTTTAGGGGTAATATGAGGGGGAACTTCTTTACGCAGAGAGTGGTGGCGGTGTGGAATGAGCTCCTAGTGGAAGTGGTGGAGGCAGGTTCATTGGTATCATTTAAAAATAAATTGGATAGGCATATGGATGAGAAGGGAATGGAGGGTTATGGTACGAGTGCAGGCAGGTGGGACTAAGGGGGAAAAAATTTGTTCGGCATGGACTTGTAGGGCCGAGATGGCCTGTTTCCGTGCTGTAATTGTTATATGGTTATATGGTTATATGATACCTTCAACCCCCCTCGGTGCCCAGTGGTCGCGGAACTCCCTCAGGGTGCCCGTAGACAGGACGTATTCCCTTTCTATCCCCGGAAAAGGGGCAGGCAGCTAGTTCGGGTACCGACTCTGCCTCTTGGGGAGGGGGCTGAGGGTTTGTGACAGCTTGAGAAGGTTGAGTTTTCCTCAGTCCTCTTGGTCTCAGTCTGAGCAGGGATCTCTGCAGCGGTAGAGGGCATGTCTGCATTCCTATCTTATGTTGTTCTTATCTTCCCTCTATTATTGCCTGTGTGTTTGTGCCAATCCTGCTGGGTGCTTGAAAGTAATATCCAAGTCCCCATTACCTGGGAAGTCCTGGAGGCAGTAGATATCCTTGGCCACAATGTTGCAGCTTTCGAGTCGGATCCTGGTGATCAACACGTCCCGGGGGAAGGGTTTTCTCTCGCTGAGATCCGTCACCATCACCATCACCATGACAGTGTTGTGAATCCCTTGGCCGAGGCACTTGTTGCTGCTGCCATCCTGATGGGCTGGCTGACCTGGAGCTGGTATAGGAGATTTTAAACTGTAGATGGTGTTAGATAGGGTGCCCAATCACAGGGATTAGAAGGTTACACTCTCGTCAGGCAGCCGCTTTCTCACAAAAAGTCTTTATTGTCTGCTTCCTCCTCCTCCTTCTTCTCCTCCTTCATCTGACAGATGCATGGCTGCAATGATCCTATATGTTTCTGTCCACGGTGATACTTATAATGTAACGGTTAAACAAGCTTTTCAGCTAAGAGTTGTCTGCCTACAGCACCATACATCATGTAAGCAGGCTCTCTTAGAAAAACAAACTGGCTCATCTAAAAGAACCAGTAAATCATGGGGCCAGTACAAGGACGCCTAGTAATAGATAAAATAAATATTTCTTTTTCACAGACATTGGAAACTAGCTCGGGACCTGACACAGTCAATAAGCTTTATTTTCAGCACTAAGAGGAACATCCTGTCTTAAATACACAGTTAATTGTTGTTTGTAGATGAGGGTACAACTGCTGGCTTGTTGATTAAATAAATGCATGCTTCAATTGAGCTCACTGACTTGATCTTTGAAAGAGAGAGAGGAGCGAGAAACTTCACCATGGATCAGGATCTGGAATGGCGCCAAGACCCTCGAGCTCTCGAGACCAGCCATCACAAGCCAGAGTTTCCGATGGGCCAAAGGCAGTGAGGTTTGTTGCTGCATCCACCCTCATATCAAGGACGACTTGGTGGGCAAGAGGGGCGTGAGATTTATTGCTTTATTAATTCTTTTACCTGCATAAATGTTTTCTTGCTGGTCCCCTTTTATTGCTGGTTCTATATTATTATGTTTTCCCATAATAAAGATAGTTGTTTGTACCCTGATATGTTCTTTCGATTCATTGATCTGAATCCTCAAAACCTGTTCATATTTCATTACAATACGACAATTGATTTTAGACATAAGGTTGAGAAATTTGATAACATTGGTTCTTGTTTGTTGATCTTTGGCCCAGGCTTACACTCCTCTCCAAAGCCTCTTATACTACGTTCTTCTGTGGTGATGGGGATCTAAGGAACTGTTTGTGAAATGCTCTCGACTCTAACTAACTCTTGAAGCATATGAAATTAAATCGTTTTGTTTTTGCACTCGGCAAACAGGCCAGTAGTGTAATGACCCATAGATCAGCATAAACTCTTAGCTGATTTAAATCACCCAATCATTTGCCTCTCAAATTGGGAGCTTGAAAGTGAACTTGCAGTGGGTTTTGGCAAATTGCTGCATTCATGCATTAAATGGCACGTAAACTCATTGCAGAATGTTCCAGATTGTTGTAACAAAGCCAAATCCCTCCCAATAAAGCAACCATGTTCCTGCAAAACCTTTCATCCTGGGCCGAGTAGGGAACAAGATAAATCATCAACAATTCATAAATTATTTTGGCAAGACTTTAAAAATTAAAGATTAAAACTATCTTTCAATACGTATCAGTGTCTTTATATTCAATCTCTATTTTATTTCTCTTTGGGAGACCCAGTGTGACTAACTTGTTGTTTGCTTTATTTGTTTGGACAGTCCTGAAATCTCACTGATAAAGGGGACGAAGCATTGTTTATTAGCCAGAAAAGACCAGATGTCATAATGCTCTTGCAGTCCCTGGTGTGAAATAACCCACAATGCAAAATAGCTACCAGCTAAAAGGTAAAGGTCAAGATCTAACTCAAAGTCACAGACTATCCATGTCATTAAATCCTGAAAGGGGAGACAGAAACTTGTGTTCCCCAGTTAGTCGTCACAGCTCTGAATACATTTTGGAAAGTGGATAGGTTCCAAAACATAAATAAATAATGCATCCATTGAGTATAAGATCATAGTCTCCCATTGGTTTGATTTGACATATCCCTGTTCAAGCAGTATAAACAAGTCATGTGAGGAAGGTTACATTGAGGCAGTGCATGGTCTAATGGTATGCACAAATCATGACAGCTGATTGTTTATCTCAATGACGCTTTACGTTAAATGCCAGCAATGTAGTCTACAGGGCCTTCAGCAAGGCCTTTGGCAAGGTTCCACATAATAGGCTACTCTGGAAGATTAGATAGCATGGGATTCAGGAAGAGCTAACTAACTGGATACAGAGTTGGCCTCATGGCAAGAAGCTGAGGGTGGTGGTAGTTTACTTTTGGACTGAAGGCCTGTGACTGGTGGTGTGCCTTGGAGATTGATGTGAGGCCCATTGCTGCTTGTCATCTATTTCATGTTGTCATCTACAGCCATGGCCCACGATGGCTTTGCCACCTAATTATTCCTTTATATGCAGTAAGCCCACTTATTTTTTTGAAATGCTGATTTGATGATTCCTTTGTTGCAATTTGTTTTGAAAGCTATCAGTCTTTCATAGTGTTAGTAAGATGTTGCTGGAACAAATTACCGGCTCATGGGACATCTGCAGAGGCGGAGGGATGGTCACAGTTTCAGGTTGATACCCTGTATCAGAACTCAGAGTGTAGAAGGAAGATAACCAATAAATAGGTGAGAACACAGAGTGAGGCAAAGGTTGGTTGGTAATAGGTGGAAACAGGTGAGGGGAGGGGAGGAGGGAGTGTTGATACAGAGGCCGGTGAGTCATAGGTGGATTCGTATGAAATAAATCAGGCATTTGAAGCTGGTGTTGGAGGAGAGGGATGATAGACACAGAGGCTGGTAGGGGATTGATGTATCCAGATGAGGGCAGATGGAACCAGGTGGGGGAGGGCTCAGGAAAGGTGAGCTAAACAAGGAACCCAGGTAGATAGGTAATTGGTAGATGGAACCATGTGGGTGAGTTTAATGAGTCCAGGTAAGGATGGGAGAGGAATGGAAAAGGTGAACCAAGGAAGAGAGATCTTGGATTGAATTAAGTCTGTGAGTCACCCTTGCTATCTGGAAATACATTTTTAATCCCCCCCCTCCCCAAATTACTATTAATGGTATTTAATTTCAATTTAAGCTGTGTGAAAGCAAGACCAATTTCTAGCTGTAGTTCCATTATTTCAAGTGTTTTTAAAGTTTCAGGTTACTGTCTTTCCTCCAAGATACTGCCTTCACATAAAAATGTTAAATGATTCTAACATCCGCAATGAATGCTTTAATTTTTCATCTATTTTTTTCAGTACTGGGCATACAAACTTAAAAAACAAAAACAAATCAGGAAATTAAAAACATCTTCCCACAAGTTAGAAATAGCACTCCATTCAGTGGGTCAAGACCTCAAATGTTTGCCAACTCTGAGATAATATTTCAAGTCTGCGATCAGTGAAATATTCATGTTATTTAAATCGTATTCAGCCAACAAATGACAATGATCATAAGGTAAACATGCACAGAACCTAAAACGTCCAAATATAAACACAGCTGTGCAAAAGCTGAACAGGCTTCAGTTCTCAGTAGAGCAGTGACTGATATTGACCATAAATAGCAGACAGTGCAGAACAACATATTTAAACAATGAATTCCTGGATGAAGGTTTAGCCATACTTTACACAGATTAAGTCTGGATTCCTATCACTGCATCTACTATTTGAGAGCCTGTTGCCAATTTATTTCCTATCTGTGTAACCTCAATAGTCAATAGTCAGATTTATTCGTCACATACACAATGAAATGCAGTGAAATGAACTTGCCAGCAGCGGTACAATGAAAAAAGAACACACAATACACAATAAAACATTAACACAAAACATCCACCACAGCATTCATCACTGTGGTGGAAGGCACAAAATTCAGTCAGTCCTCCCCCATTTTTCCCCGTGGTTGCGACCATAAACCTCCGCAGTCTCCGCTGTGGGCGGCCAGATGTAGAGGCAAGGTAAGTCCCGAATCGGTGCTTCCCTATCGGAGACCGCAGCTTGACGACGACGTAGGCCGCAGGCCGGCGGTCGGAGCTCTTTTCCAGGGATCCCCGGTGAAGGATCCCGCTCCGGATGGTAAGTAAGTAGGTTCCCGCCGCGTCCGCGGCTAGAAGCACCGCAATCCGCTGCTTCTAGATGATGTAGGCCGCAGGACGGCGGTCGGAGCTCTTCTCCAGGGATCCCCGTTGAGGTATCCCGCTCCAGACGGTAAGTCCCCGCCGCGCCTGCGGCAAGAAGCACTGCAGACCGCAGCTTCAAGCTGTTGTAGGCCGCGGGCTGGCTGTCGGCGCTCTTCTTCTCTGGGGTTCCCAATGAGGGATCCCAGGCTCTGGACGCTGCACCAGCTGGAATCTCCGCAGTCCGCGGCTTCAGCTGCCGCGGGCCAGTAATCGGAGCGCTCCCTTCTGGCGACCCCCGGCGAGGGGAAAGAGGGGGAGTGCTGAGAGGGGAGGGGGAGAGGTGGGGAGCAGAGAGGGGGAGGGAGGATGGAGGGAAGAGGTAGGGTGTGTGGAGGGGAGGGGGTTTAGGGGAGGAATGGTGGGGGAGGGGATGGAGGGGGGGAGGAAGAGGGGGGGGAGGAAAAGGAGGGGAGAGGAGAGGGGGAAGGGGGGGGAAGAGGAGAGGAGAAGGGGGACAGGGGGGGGGGAGAGGGGAGGGGGGGGGGGGGGGGGATGTCAGGGGAGGAGGTGGGAGGGGAGGAGAGGAGAGGGGAGGGGGGGAGGAGGGGGGGGGGGAGGAGAGGGGAGGAGAGAAAGGGGGGGAGGAGAGGAGGGGTGAGGTGGGGGGAGGGGGGGAGAGGGGGGAGGGGGGAGAGGAAAGGGGGGGGAGAGGAAAGGGGGGGAGAGGGGGGCGGGGGAGGAGAGGGGGGGAAGAGAGAGGGGGGGGAGGAGGAGAGGGGGGAGACGGGGGGGGGGGAGAGAGAACATGGGGGGGGGGGGGGGAGATGAAAGGGGGGGGGGAGAGGAAAAGGGGAGGGATAGCCTAAAAAACATTCTGCAACCAAAAAAGACACATTCTGCAAGCATTGTAGAACCAAAAAAGACACATTCTGCAAGCATTGTAGAACCGAAAGAGACACTTTTTGCAAACATTTTAGAACCAATAAACGCTTTTTGCAAACATTTTAGAACCAATAGACACATTCTGCAAGCGTTTTAGAACCACCAAGGACTTACATTTGAGTAGATATGTGTTCTGTGTTATTCACAGCTCAGAGAAACGTGACCCTCTGCCTTCCTCCAGCTTGCAGACATTGATTGAGGCACACCACTTCCTGGTTTTATAGTCCCTCCCACCTGCCGCCAGCAGGGGCAGCAGAGATAATGGGGAATTTTGTGAAATCATTAATATCTCTGTCATTTTTCATCGACGGGAAAAATCCTCGGCACACATACAGCGGAGGGGGGCTCTGAGCGAGGTGGCCAAATATGACGGCCGTAGGTGGCGGCGTTCTCTCGGAAATTGCAGCATAGATGGCCAAAAACCGGTCAAGAACAGACTTTTAGCAATATAGATGATGCGTATATATGTGTGATATATATGTATATAAATATATTATATATATATATATATAGTTTCTTTCTTGTGATATCCTCTATTTAATTGTTGAACCTTTTTTTCTTTCTTTCATTCAACCTCTCTAAAATCTTAATATTGTGAATAAAATATCAATGAACACATGCCAAGATATTTTTTCATTCTATATTAGTGTAATGAAATGTAGTGTATACATACCTACATTGATGCAAAAGTGCGAGTTTAGACATGAATATTGTGCATTGCTACCATAGTTTAGTTTTTAATTTAACATATATTTCAGGAAAATCTAACATATATTTGAGGGAAATGAGTCACTGTATTTCTCTGCAATTAAGACGTACCACCATTTGAGTCGCTAAATTTTGAAAAAAGGATGGCGGGACAGGATCGAGGGTTTGGTTTAGTCCAGGGGTCTGCAGCCTTTCTTGCATAGGGGCAAGGACCCTCCAGAATTAGCTGCAGTTCCCAGGTCGCCTGCGAGCCCAGGGTCTAGCGGCCGTTCGCAGCCACCTGTGCTACTGAGTGAGTTTTTAAATGTGAATATCTCATAACTACACATTTGTGGGTTAACAGTATATTACATCAATTCACTCAAATTTAAATAATTCAACATCAAAATTCATAAACAAGGATAACACTTTTTACTTCTGTCATTCATGGTAAGATTTACATAATTTACATTGCTTTATGTGTGAGACATACAGGGTTGCAGTGTTTGGCATATCAGCTAACCAATGAAAGTGATGTAAAATGTAACATATTTCAAACAATGATGTCCCCACCCCTGCTTACACCAAAGGACAAAATGTCCAAAGTATATACAATAATAAATAAATCATCATTTGCATTATTTTGTGAGGCTAACAAATCACAATTTCACACTATGTATATAAACAATTATATTACTTCAAATCAATTATTTAAGAAAATTATGTGCTTTACTTATTTGCCACTTTTTGAACTTTCTTGCACTTCCTTTTAACGGTCATGTCCTGCATTTTTCTATTCTTAAATTTGAGTCCGTAATGTATGTGGACACTCACAAAATTGCTACAATTCTAGCCTTGACTCTATGGCAGCACAACTTCATGTCCTTGTATTCCTGTGTATTGCGTATTGCTGTGTTTATTAGATAGGGAATGGTGTTCCTGGTCATGTTAACATTGTCAAATTCTGTGCAAAACACTTTCTCACACACTTCACAGAACGCTAGAAAGTATTCAGAAGGCACCATCATGGAGCCGAAGTCGGACGTTGATGTGTCATATGCTTTATGATGGATGAATATGAGTGCAGGATCAACTAAAGTGACATCGTCAGAGTTGAACTTCTCTGCATGTGTGGCATTTTGGGAACTGATCATGTAAAGTGATGATTCTGTGACCTGCAATGTAAGCCAGTGTATTTTCTTCAGGGAGATCCTGTCGACATCTGAAATTACAGTCAAATATCATATAGAATTAACTTATAAAACCAAATTTGATTATAACTACATACCTGCAGAATGGATGATATGTCACGTAAATGCAATTCTTTTCAGGGGTGGGGAAAGACATGTATATTGAAGATGCATTTTTCCTCTAATAGGTCAACTTATCTTAGATGTCGAAGAGCTTACACTAGCATGCATGCCTTACAACAAGACCAAAACCGAAAATGTACAGCAGTGTAAAAATTGATACCTTTATCATTGTTTAAGAAGGAACTGCAGATGCTGGAAAATCGAAGGTAGACAAAAATTCTCCAGCATTTTTGTCTACCTTTATCATTGTGGTAAGTCTAGATCTATGAAATAAGACTTTCTAATAATTTGCTCATGTACCAAAAAATGATGTTTTATCTAATATAATACATTGTTGGGATCATAAGAATAGAATTGTATATGTTACAGGTATCATACATTGAGAAGGAGATTAAAACTTTAATGTGTGCTGCTCGTGGCATGTCGTTGTTCCCTATAACACCATTTATCGTGTATTGATCCGTGTACATTGTGTACATTTAACACCATTTATCCTGTATTTTAAACAACATTTCAAAGCGGCTTAAACACAAGCCGATTCGGCACCTCCACGGCTCGGATGTCCAGAATCGGCTGCCTCCTACAGGAGACCGGGGCTTCATGATGTCATAGGCCGCGGGCCGGCGGTCGGAGCTCTTCTCCGGCGAGGAATCCCAGACTCCGCAAGGAAAAGTGCAAGGTGAAGGGGGAACAGATTTAATAGGAATTTGAGGGGTAACTTTTTCACACAAAGGGTGGTGGGTGTATGGAACAAGCTGCCAGAGGAGGTAGTTGAGGCTGGGACTATCCCATCGTTTAAGAAACAGTTAGACAGGTTTATGGATAGGACAGATTTGGAGGGTTATGGACCAAGCGCAGGCAAATGGGATGAGTGCAGCTGGGACATTGTTGGCCGGTGTGGGCGAGTTGGGCTGAAGGGCCTGTTTCCACACTGTATCACTCTATGACTCTGTGACATTGCACCAGTACTCAGGGATCTAATCATTTTTATTTGTAGTCCTTCCCTTCCAGCACAAGTCATGAAATTAGGAGCAAAGTTATTAATATTCTGGGGAATTGAAGTGAACCTTTAGAATTCTCAACTCCAGACGACATGGAACTTCAGATACTGAGTTCACTATAAACAGAGACTGAAGACATTTCTGGATATTAAATAAAGTAAATGGTATACAATACTTGACTGGATAAAACCTAACAGAAAGGGATTATCTATGCTGCAATTTCATTTTCTCTTCACATAATTACAGCTGGTAAGTCTTGCATTAGGAGTAGGCAAGTCAATGGGAAAACTTCTAAGGTGTAGTAGGATAAGCCTCACTTAGAAAAGCAGGGATAGGAGCATTGCATTGAGATATTCTGTCCAGCAGATTGAAGGAGCAAAATCCTATTAGATTTCTGGAAGATGACAGTGTTCACATGAACGATGTGACATGTGTGCAGTAAGCAGTTTCCTGTACTATGGAAAATCTTGCCATTTGTACAAACTTCCTAATTTCCCCTTAGCTTGTCTCAGTGACTTCTCTGACACAGAGCCTTTCCTGATCTGCAACTTGCAGTGAAGCTATAGCTGATTGCAGATTCCTCTCTCTCATTCCCACTTTTCCCCAGAGATCTCATGCATTGCTTGCCATCAAAATATCTCCTGTGATGATTCTGAAGTGGGAGAAATTTTCCCTCAGCACGCTGGATGGATTTGACTTTCCACTCTGATCCCGACTTCCTCTTCTTCCTGTTCTAACTGCTTTGTCCTGTTTCCCTGGCCATTTGCCCGTGGAGGAAATCCCCTGCCTGTAGCCAGCATGTTTCAGCACAAGCCCTTCCCTTAACTGAACAAGCGATAAAAATCCCCAGCAGCTGTCCAACCAAAGTCCTTAGAGCGGAGTGGTTGGGCACAAAGATCAAAGATCCTTGTCTCCAACCAGTTCCTATAGAGGAGTCACAGTTTAAACAGAACCTTCAGGCTATCATAAGCTGAATGATTGCTGCAAACATGCTTTTTAAAAAATCAATAGAAGATAATTAGGCTATCAATCGTTGTGGTGCTCCTTACTGAGTCATCCCTGTTGTGTACCTTCCTTCTTGGTCCTGATTGGCATTACCTTCTTCCTAAGCTGTTGTTCACAGTTCTGTCTAGGCTTTTTAATCAATTATAACCTTAAGTTCATAAGCTGTTCTTTGTCTCTGCACTCAAGTTCACAAATTGTTCTTTTCAACGTGTCAACAATTTCTAACAAACTCACTCCAGCAATTCTCTGCAAACCCCTACAATGCCCCCTTGGATCCTTCGATCAATACCAGAGAGAATTAATCACCCAAGTAAGATTTGTAAGGAAAAGTAGCGCAAGCTCACTTCGTTGGATATCTTTACCGGCCTCCATATGTGAGAGGCAGCCTTCAATACATATAATAAATTTGTGTTTCTCTGGATATTAGAAGTACTTTTGTGGTGTAAGGAGGGAAAGAGAGCATCGGAGGGGTGGCTTAGATGTGGCTTCTACCATTTGATTGGAACAATACTTTATAAACAAAAACACAATACAAAATAAAACTGATAATAATAAACAAGACCAAGCCTTGAACTAAAGAGGTTCCCAAAGTGCCCAGCCATCCCATACCTAGCTCTATAGGGTGGCGGGAGGAGGCTGCTTGAGCTTCTCTACTTACTTGTGGATTCGAGTACTTAGCTTGGAAATATATTTTTGGAGTTACCCAGAATGTAAGTGCAACATTTGCCCTGATCAAAACACAATTACCTTCCTTCTCTGCTAGGTTCAAGTCCAGGCCATGCGATTCTGGAGAGCAACTGTGCGGATTGCAACCAGTTTCTTCACTCCATTTGGTCACTGCATCGGTTGTGTTGCTGGCCATGTTAATCGACACTCTTGCCAGTTTGGCTGTTCCATACTGAGGAACCAGGATGAACAAGAATCTCTCCACATTCGTCAAGGCTCACCTCATCCTCAGGAGGGAAGTGGAGTGAATATGGGGCACTACAGGAGAAGCAAGTGACATTAAAATGTTTCCCTTTAGTGCTATTGTGAAAATGTGTACTACAACTCTTTTCAAGAGAGTTAGAGGTAGACTTAGCTCTTTGGGCTAATGGAATCAAGGGATATGGGAAAAAAGTAGGAAAGGGGTACTGAAGCAAAGAATAGGAGTAAACGGGTCCTTTTCAGAATGGCAGGCAGTGACTAGTGGGGTACTGCAAGGCTCAGTGCTGGGACCCCAGCTATTTACAATATATATTAATGATTTGGTCGAGGGAATTGAATGCAACATCTCCAAGTTTGCGGATGACACAAAGCTGGGGGGCAGTGTTAGCTGTGAGGAGAATGCTATGCAAGGTGACTTGGATAGGTTGGGTGAGTAGGCAAATGCATGGCAGATGCAGTATAATGTGGATAAATGTGAGGCTATCGACTTTGGTGGCAAGAACAGGAAAGTAGACAATTATCTGAATGGTGGCCGATTAGGAAAAGGGGAGATGCAACGAGACCTGGGTGTCATGGTACACCAGTCATTGAAAGTAGGCATGCAGGTGCAGCAGGCAGTGAAGAAAGCGAATGGTATGTTAGCATTCATAGCAAAAGGGTTTGAGTATAGGAGCAGGGAGGATCTACTGCAGTTGTACAGGGTCTTGGTGAGACCACACCTTGAGTATTGCGTACAGTTTTGGTCTCATAATCTGAGGAAATACATTCTTGCCATAGAGGGAATACAGAGAAGGTTTAACAGACTGAATCCTGGGATGGCAGGACTTTCATATGAAGAAAGACTGGATAGACTCGGCTTGTACTCGCTATAATTTAGAAGATTGAGGGGGGATCTTATCGAAACTTACAAAATTCTTAAGGGGTTGGACAGGCTAGATGCAGGAAGATTGTTCCCGATGTTGGAGAAGTCCAGAACAAGGGGTCACAGTTTAAGGATAAGGGGGAAGTCTTTTAGGACTGAGATGAGAATTTTTTTTTTCAGACAGAGAGTGGTGAATCTCTGGAATTCTCTGCCACAGAAAATAGTTGAGGCTAGTTAATTGGCTATATTTAAGAGGGAGTTAGGTGTGGCCCTTGTGGCTAAAGGGATTAGGGGGTATGGAGAGAAGGCAGGTATGGGATACTGAGTGGAATGATCAGCCATGATCATATTGAATGGCGGTGCAGGCTCGAAGGGTCGAATGGCCTACTCCTGCACCTATTTTCTATGTTTCTATGTTTCAACAGTCATTCAATATTCTCTCAATACAGATTTAACAACATAACCAGTATTTGCAATCACTCACCTCATGCATGTTCTCTTCCTATCGTGCAAATTAAAATTCATGCACATGTACCACCACTCCTACGATATTTTAAAACTTACAGATACTTGAAACCAGTCAATGACTTAGTCCCGTAGGGTTAAGCAGTTAACAAGACAAGAACACAATCATTCAGATCTGAAAGAAATATTTTTACTTTAACACTTTGAAGCAAAGAAATGGTGGAAGTTATTGATCAAGTAAATATTCGACCTTCAAAGTACGATTTCATCACATCAATCAATTTTCCCACAGTGTTCAAGCCTTATATTCCGAACTCTGATTCACAATAGGAATCAGATTATAAAACCTGTCCATTCTGACCCACATTACCACAATTAAACAGCGGCTTTGGGTACCGTACTGGAGGGCATGTGCCTCACCACTGTCTGCTGCCCCGGTAAATGTTTTAGTCCCAATTTTCACACAGGTCTTTTGCAGGTCAAATTGTTGTTCAATAAATTCTGTTAATCTGTCAAAAATCTCATTATCAGTTACATTTAGTGCAGCCCTCCTGCCTTTCACAGTCGTGGGCAATTGCTAATTTCCTGTACTTGCCAATGATGTTGCTTTGTTTTATGGGTCTCGAATCGTGGACCTATTAACCAGGTCAGTACACTTTCCTGGGTCACTGCCAGAAGATTTCAGGCATCCATTTGGTGCTTTGATCCAGCTCGTCATTTGGATATATGTTAAGGTCATGTGGAGGCACACAAGAGACAGACAATGACCAAAGAGGTTCAATAAAGAGGAATCCTTACCTCCAGAGGTGCCAATCTAGGGTCTATGTTCGTCCTTTAGCCACCCTGCTCACTGCACTAGGATTGTAGGGTCATTGAATTCTCAATGATTCACCGTCCAGTGGTAACATTTTAAAACTTTGTATTCAGTCACAGTAGTTCCATGGATTCGGCACGAAGCAAGCAACTGAACGTCTCTGCACCATAACTATATGACTGCAGAATACAGCTGAAAACAGGGCTTTTAATCTAGAGATCATTTGGCTATCAATCTTTGTGATACTCCTTACTGGCTCAAAACCAATCACCTATTTTAGGCCCCTTCGTTATTGGCCCTGATCCCAGGCAGCGAGCGGTTGGCATTAACTTCGTCCTGAGATGGGGTTGTTGTTCTCAGTTCTGTCTAGGTTTTTCCATCAATTATAACCTTGAGTTCACAAGCTGTTCTTTACACTCAAGTTCACAGAATGTTCTTTACAAGGAGTCAGCAATTTCTAACAACTCACTCCAGCAAATTCTCTGCAAACCCCATTGGTTCTTTGCAAACCCCGACACACCCTGCAGGTGAAAAATATTATTCCTCAGATATCTTCCAATGCTCTTTGACCTTACTCTAAACCCACTTTTTAGATACCTCTGTGATGGGGGATAATGCTTTCACATTATCTACCCTATCTATGTCCATTATAATTTGTTATACCCAGTCAACCTTCCCCACTACTAGAAAAACAAATGCAGCTTCATCGCCGAAACTCTCCATCCCAGGCAAATCCTGGTGAATCTTCTTTGAACCTTCTCGTGGACACATACAATAGATACGTAGACAATAGATGCAGGAATGGGCCATTCGGCCCTTCGAACCAGCACCGCCATTCAAAGTGATCATGGCTGATCAGCCACAATCAGTACCCCATTCCTGCCTTCTCCCCATACCCCTTGATACCGCTAGCCCTAAGAGCTCTATCTAACTATCTTTTAAATGCATCCAGTGAATCAGCCGCCACTGCCTTTTGAGGCAGAGAATTCCACAAATTCCCAATAAAAAAAAATTCCCATCTCAGTTCTAAATGGTCTATCCCTTATTCTTAAACTGTGGCCCCTGTTTCTGGACTCCACCAACATTGGGAACATGTTTCCTGCATCTAGCGTGTCCAATCCCTTAATGATTTTATATGTTTCTATAAGATCCCCTCTCATCCTAAATTCCAGTGAATACAAGCCCAGTCGCTCCATTCTTTCATCATATGACAGTCCCGCCATCCCGGGAATTAACCTCGTGAACCTACGCTGCACTCTCTCAATAGCAAGAATGTCCACGCGCTTCCTATAGGCAACCAGAACTGCACAGGATCCCAAGTCGCAACATGGTTCTGTTCCTGAGAACTGTTCGCAACCGGCAAGTTGGAAATACGGCTGTCTGACAATATATTTAGATAAAATATAGGCCAACCAAAAGTAACGTGTCATTAAACCAAGCCATTCAACTCAGAATATAGAACAGTAAAGCACAAGAACACGCCCTTCGGCCCACAAAGCCTCTGCCGAACATGATGCCAAGATCACCTATCTACTCGTACATAATCCATATTCCTCCATTCTCTGCATAATTCATAACACCATCTAAAAGTCTCTTAAATGCCACTATCATATCTACCTCAACCACCATCCCCGGCATGGCGTTCCAGTTAGTCGCCATTATCTGTGTACAGAAATTTGCCCTTTAAACTTTGCCCCTCTAACCTTAAAGCTATGCCCTCTAGTATTTGATTTTTCTATCCTGGGAACAAGGTTCTGACTATTTACCTACCGATGTCTCTCAATATTTTACATACTCCAATCAGGTCTCCCATCAACCTCAGGCATTTGAGAGAAACAATCCACGTCTGTCCAGCTGTTCCCTGTTGCTCATACCCCCTAATCCAAGCATCATTTTGGTAAACGCTTTCCAAAGCCTCCACATCCTTCTTGTAACAGGGCAACCAGAACTTCACGGAATACCCCGAATGCAGCCTAACCAAAGCCAGTGAAGTTGCATTATGACTTCATGACCCTATACGCAATAAACTATGAAAGCAGGTATGACATATGCCTTCGTCATTATAATCATCGAGATTTCTCTCCATGATATAATGAAATTGTTGTGAACTGAGTTCCCACATGGCAGTGTATTCCTGCAGTCTCACAGCAGTTGGAAAATCCATCCCACTGGTCTCCCAAAAGGTACAGGGCATCCAGAAGTCAGTCCTGTAACCAACACTTTATAAAGTTGTATTATCACCTGCAGACTCAAGTGGACAAACAACAGTAAGCTCAGGAGTGGAGGCTCAAGAGACTGTGGATGCTGGTATCTTGAGCAAAATCAAACTGCTAGAGGAACTCAGTGGGTCGGGCAGCATCTGCAGAGGCAATGCACAGATATGTTTCTGGTTGTCACACATCAGACGGGGGGAAGGGATCTGGGGATGTGCAAAGCCTAGCACAACTCCCCCTTTCATTCCGAATCTGACCTGTCTGCCCTGGGCCTCCTCCATGGTCACTTTTAAAAACATCCCACTTGGCCGATGTTCATTTCCCCTCAAATAACCTGCTCCAGTGAACTTGAGCGAGACCTTCTCTCGTACCCTCAAAGATGGCCTTACCCCAGTTGAACATTTTAACACATGGACTCTCTCCGTCCCTATCCATAACTATCTTAAACCTAATCGGTCTGTGGTCACTGGTCCCAAAAGGCTCTTCCACACACACACTTCGTTAACTTGCCCTTTCCAATTTCCCAATATTGGAACCAGCATGGCCCTCTCACGTGTGGGGGCCTCCACATACAGCTTAAGACACCTCTCCTGAATACTTTTGTGGAATTGCTCCCCATCTAATCTTGGCACTAGAGAGAAACTAAGCCTTGGCACTAGAAAGGTTAAAGACCATCCTGGAGTCCCATTTGCTACTATGGAATCTCCTGTCTCCCTAGCTATCGAGTCTCCTATCACTATCGCTCTGCATGACTTCACTCAACCCCACTGTTCCTCACAGCCAGGTCCGGTGCGACAAACCTGGTGGCTTAGCTTTGGGCCTGAAGAGGGAGTGCTGGCAGTCTCAGGCTTATCCTGGTGGCTCAATAACAACAGGGTAGTTAGAGAGAGGCAGAGAACAAATCACCGAACCTATAAAAACCTTGAAAATCTATAAACCTGAAGCTAAAAGGTCTATGTTGGAAATGGCCAGATTAGGCAGTGTCTGTGGAAATCTGTGGAGGCTTTTAGAAAGGCACATGGATATGCAGGGAATGGAAGGAAATGAACCACATGCAGACAGAAGAGAGTAATTCATATCGGCATTATATTCAGCACAGGAATTATGGGCCGAAGGGCCTGTTCTTGTTCAGTACTATTCTATTTTCTATGCTCTATGTAATCAAGTCACGCAGTGCATGTGGAGAGAGTTGATGTTTCAGTTTTACCTGCCATTTTGACTCTGTTTCTCTCCCCACAGGTGCTGTCTGACTAGCTGAGCATTTCCAACATTTTTCTGGGTTTTATATAGGGCCAGGCAATGCCAATGGCACCACCAATCTCCACAAAGGTTCATTCACTCCAGCACCTGCACATAACAACTGCAGTGTGCATCTTATCAATGCTTTGCAGTTATTTGCTAAGGACTCGTTAGCATCACAGACCAGTAAATACAAGGGGAGCTGTATTTCTTTACATATTCTCTGTAGCCTGGAAACAACTGTGCCCTGTAAATACATGTAACAATCATTCTCACAGATTATATTGCATTTATTTTGTGGAAACACGTCATCACAGTGAAATGTTCTATTTGTCAACGTTTTGAGAATAAATGTAGAATGCCTGCAAATGAATCCTGCCTTAACTGTATGATCTTGTAGGTTTAATTTTTATTTCCTTTTTATTCCTCAGTGATTTAGAACATTTTGTTTGTTTCACATCACTGTTTAATATTATAGCATTTAGTAGTCAGGTTAGATACAACAACTAACACTTAACTAGCCTGAATTCCATTGACTGGTCCATTGAATTGTTTTTACCTGCTACGGTCTTCCTCCTCACAATCAATCGATCAGCCAATAATTGTATAACCTGTGGACTACTTAATCATTGCTCATATATTTCAGGTTCTGGAACTAACACAGGCCACTAACAGCACAGATATAGTAAAAGTACAGACTGTCATGTGCAACCTGACTGCTAGCAGCCATTGGGTCACTGAAGTACCTATCAACCATAGCCTTTTGATTCTCACCAAGAGGCAAAGGGCAAGAGTTTTATTGTCATATGTACCCAACAGATCAATGAAAATCTTACTTGCAGCAGCACAAAAGAATATGTAAACATATTACTCTATGATCAATATAATAAACAAAAAAAATTATATATATATATACGCACACACACACACACACACACACACACACACACACACACACACACACACACACACACACACACACACACACACACACACACACACACACACACACACACACACATATATATATAAGAAGACACACAGACACACAGACACACACACACACATATATATATATGTATATGTGGATTGTCACCTTGTCGTTGTGGAGAAGCGTGTGTGGTCCTGAGAATCTGAAAGTTATGTCGTCTGGAGATATGCTCCTGGTAGGGCCCCCCATGGCGGTAAGGTTGAGGGGGAGGTCCCTGACAAAGAGCAATCCAACCAAGACCTCAACGATGGAACAGGCGGAGGGTGATGGCTGACTTTAATGGAGTGTCACAACGGCTGGGAAGTCGGATGAAGGCTGCAATCAGTTTAGCCTGTGGGACTTGTCAAATTGTTCTCTCTCATGGCTTGTCTGTGTTGAATTTGGAAATCTCTGATTGTGTGTTTTCAGATCATATGCCTGTATTGTTTGATGTCAATTTCTCCTGTGAAGCAATTTTGCCTGTGGTGTCTGCTCGGCGCTGTCGGTCTTTTAGCCCTTTTACTGCTGGCAAGTTCTCTGCTGCTTTCGATCAGCTCTGCGCCCCCTCTGCGTCCACTCCTCTTGGTACGGAGGAGATTAGTTTGTGGTTTCATTCTTCATGCAGGACTATACTGGACTCTGTGCCTCCGTTAAGATCGTTGAAGCCGAGGGCTAAGCCTGAACCCTGGTTCAGTGCAGTGACTCGTGCAGCACGACGGGAGTGTCGTAGAGCTGAGCGAAAGTGAAGGAAGGACAGGCTACAGGTTTCACTTCAAATTCTCAGGGACTGTTGGCGTCACTACCAAAACAGTGTTAAAAAGGCCAAGAGAGAGTACCTGTCTAAAATTATTGTGTCAAAGTGTAACAACCCTCGTGTGCTATTTGAAATCATTGACTCTGTTCTAAATGCCCCGCAGACTGTCTGTCTGGAAGCTTCACCTGAAATGTGTAATGACTTCCTGCACTTTTTTGTTGATAAGGTTGTTACCTTAAGGGCTAACATTTCAGCACCTGCCTCTGACCCTTCTGTTTCGGTCCCTTGCCTGGTGGTATTCGACAAGTTTGAGCCTGTGACTATATCGTATTTAAAGGATGTGGTTTCCCATATTAAGCCATCGGGTTCTCCTTGTGATGCGGTCCCTCCACATCTTTTTAAGGAGGTTTTCTCTAGTATAGGGCAGTCGGTTCTTACCATTATTAACAGCAGCTTATGTTCTGGGGTTGTCCCCGTGAGTTTTAAACATGCGGTAGTGCAACCACTACTTAAGAAACCTGGCCTGGATCAATCTGTTCTGGCCAATTTTAGACCCATCTCGAAATTGCCTTTTATTTCTAAATTACTGGAGAGAGTTGTTTATGCTCAGCTAAAACTATTCCTGGAGGAGCATGATATTCGGGAGATCTTCCAGTCTGGATTTAAAACCATGCACAGCACGGAGTCAGCATTGCTAAGGGTTTTTAACGATATCCTCCTGGCTAATGATTCTGGGGATTGTGTGGTTCTTGTCCTGCCGCCTTTGATACGGTGGACCATAATATCTTATTATCTCGGCTACAGCAGTTAGTGGGCATCTGCGGCAGTGCCCTGGGATGGTTCAGGTCCTATCTGGCGGGCAGAACCATGTGTGTTAGCCTTGCTGGGTTTGAATCCTCTTCCGCTCCCCTGTCATATGGGGTTCCACAGGGTTCGATTCTGGGGCCCCTGCTTTTCTCGCTGTACATACTTCCTCTGGGTTCCATCCTTAGAAAGCATGGCATCTCCTTCCACTGTTATGCAGATGATACCCAGCTTTATTTGCCGCTGAGGGGGGAAGACGCCTTTTCTGTAAAATCGCTTCTGTCTTGTCTTGATGACATTAAGTCCTGGTTGGCCCTAAACTTTCTTGGATTTAATGAAAAGAAGACAGAGGTGATTTTATTTGATCCCAATGGCTGCCGTGAACCTCCATTTGTTGATTTAGGTCCATTGTCAAGGTACGTGAAGCCAACAGTTGTGAACCTGGGTTTTAGGATGGACAGTGACTTTAAATTAGATCGCCAAATATGCGCGGTGGTTAAGTCCAGCTTCTTTCACCTAAGGAAGCTGGCGAAGGTGAAGCCCATTCTCGAGCGGCAGCATTTTGAGACAGTAATCCATGCCTTTATTACATCTAGGCTGGATTACTGTAACGCGCTCTATTTTGCTGCTGTTCGCCTTTTAACAGGGGCTCGAAAGAGGGAGCACATATCACCAATTCTGGCCTCCCTACACTGGCTCCCGGTGCACTTTCGGGTTCATTTTAAGATTCTGTTATTTGTTTTTAAATCTCTGAATGGGCTCGCCCCGCCTTACCTCTCTGAGCTGCTCCACCCATACGCTCCTGCCCGGTCCCTCAGGTCAGCTGGTCAGCTGCTCCTGGAGGTACCGAGGTCTAGTCGGAGGCTCAGAGGGGGTAGAGCCTTCTCTGTTGCTGCTCCGGCACTCTGGAACACCCTGCCGTTGCACATCAGACAGGCCCCCTCACTGTCCATCTTCAAATCCAGTGTTAAAACGCATTTGTACTCCCTGGCTTTTGACCATGCCTGAGGCTTTGCTTCTGTTTGTGGTGTTTTTGATGTTTCTTTATTTTACATGTCTTTTCCTACTATTTCTTTTGATTGTTATTTTTGGTGTGTATTAACTTTTTTGTCAATGATTAGTGATGTACAGCACTTTGTTGCAGCTATGTTTGTTTTTAAAGTGTTCTATAAATAAAAAATTATTATTATTATAAATAGCTTGCTAACATTTATTTGAACCAGAATAAACCTCAATCAATTTACCCAGGTGTGACTGACCCTGAATTAGTTCATGTGGACCCTTTCCTGATTCATCTATGTCTTCCAAAATGATGATTTATTCCATCCCTCAGAAATTTCTCAGACAAGATTTATTTTGTAATAATTTTGATATTTGGCCTTTCATCCCTTTTTATAGACAGGTGTTGCTTGAACAGTATCCCAGTCCTTGGTTATGTTGTGTGCAAATAATTGGAAATTCTGTGTTTTGAATTGCTTCACTTTACAACCTGCAATACTTTTTTTGTGAATATCAGAAAAAATAGCAGGTTCTGGAAACTTGAAGTAAAAGAGGAAATGCTGGAAACGGCATGTCAGGCAGCATCTGTGGAGAGAAAAACAGTTAGCATTTTAGGTCTGGGACCCTTCTTCAGAACTTGCATTGTGGGAGACTTTTTATCTATTTTTTTCTATCATTTCTAAACTTCATGCTGATCAGCCTTATCTATGTGATGGTATCTGTTGTGAGGCAAATGAAACTTTACACTACTTGTAATTTACTTAACTTTACTTAAGCTTTAAGCAACTAATTTCTATAATACATAAACTCAGAAACGTCTGGCAAACATAGCTGATTCCGCAGGCCTTTCCCACCTGAAATACCCCGCGCATGCGCACACTCTGGAAAGCCCCGCACATGCGCACATGCGCCCACTTCATTCTCCCCTTCTATTTATAAGTTGAGACGGTCAGGAGGTTTAATACATCTTGACAACTGTCACAGCACTGGGGCTTCAGGAGATAATGGTGTTTCAATAGCTGGTGGTACATATATTGCTTGGTCATCAACTTCACTCAAATTGTTATTTAGATTTACAATTTTAGAATTTCTTATAGAAGTTTCCATAGGAAAGGGAGTGTGGATGGGAGTGTTGGAGGAAGTTCTCGATTAATGTTATCAAGAATTCACGGAGCTGATGGAGAAGATGGACATGGTGCAAGGTCACGAAGTGAGACAGTTGACTGACGTCCATCCTGATACTTGATAGTTGCATAAGAAGGGTTGACATCAGTCAGTTCAACTTCATCAACAAAAGGCTCATTCTTATTTGATCGGATATAACGACGAAGCAACACAGGCCCTGGGCTAGTCAACCATGATGGCAGAGAAGTACCACTAGAACGCCGTTTGAAGTTAAAGAACCGCTCATGTGGAGTAGTATTGGTAGCGGTTGACAGTAAACATCTGATGGAGTGTAATGCATCTGGTAGAACTGGTATGTCATTTGACTTTAAAGCCAGTTTCACTGCTTTCCAAATGATTCCGTTATACCTCTTCACCTGACCTTTTCCAATATGGTGTTGTTTTACTTGTTGCAATTCCTCTATTAGAAAGGTAGCCTTTTAAATCTTTTGCCATGTATGAGGTGCCCCTTTCAGAATGTATGTAACTTGGAAATCCACACAATATGATACGATACGATACGATAATACTTTATTGTCAGAGCGAGTCTGAAATTTGTTTTGCATCACAGAAGCTCCATTTACAGCATCACAAGAATGACAAGAGGGGCGAAAGAAGACACGCATCGAGATATCAAGACAGGATCCCAAAATACCCACATTCGCCAAGACATGAATGAAAACAGTTGATCTAAACATTTGATAACCGTAGCAGCTGACATATTTGGACAAGGAAAGGCAAATGGAAACCTCGAATATTCATCAACTAAGGTAAGTATATAAACATTTTGAGAGGAGGATGGTAAAGGCCCTTTGAAGTCAATACTCAAACGTTCCATAGGTTCAGTAGCTTTGATCAATCTTCCATCTTCAGGAGGTAAGAACCTTGGTTTTAATTCAGCACCGGTTCTACATGAAGCACACGTCATTTTCACATCTTCTGTAGAGGAAGGTACGTTTTTGGAACGAACATAGTGTAACAAATGAGTGACTACAGGATGACACAGCCCATTGTGAAGATCAGTGAGTGCTGAAGAATGAACAGAGGCACAAAATGCTCGAGTTCATGTATCCGGAGCAACATTATCCTTACCAGGTCGGTACTCAATTAAATGACTATATGCAGATAATTCAATCCTCCATTCGTGAATGTTACTGTTTTTAATCTTCGTTCGTTTCCGATTATCCAGCATAAAAGCTACTGAACGCTGATCTGTTATCAAAGTGAAGTGCTGGCGAGCAAGGAAATTACTCAATTTTCTCACTGCTCCAATAATTACTGTAGCTTCCTTTTCGACGGGTGGGTAGTGCAATTCACTACCTTGGAGAGTACGAGACATGAAAGCCACTGGTCATCCTCCTTGATTTAATGTTGCTGATACTGCTAAATCAGAGGCATCACATTCAGCAACAAAGGGGAGATCCTCATCGATGGCGTGTAATGTCGCAGATTCCAATTGTTTCTTTAAAGAAGTAAAGGCACCAATTGCTGTAGAGTCAAGGGGGAAAAGATTTTGCTCTAAACGAAGGTTGAATTTTGTCAGAAAAATTTGGTATCCATTTAGCATGATATGCAAACATCCCAAGAACCCTTCGTAGCTGTAGTTAATATAGCTGGAATCTCTTTGAGTGGCCAGAGTCTTTCTGGATTAGGCTTTATTATATTATTTCCAACCCAATAACCAAGAATATTAATGGATGACACTGATGTTATTGACTTAGCCTCATTTAATGTTAGATTTTTAGAACGTACAACATCTAAAAACCGTTGTACTTTTTCATCATGTTCAGCATGGTCTTTTCCTCCAGTAGTTTAAACATTATCAAGATAAGGGAATCAATTTAAGTTTTTTCCTGTTCAACAAGTTTGTCTATCTCTTTGCCACACCATCCATTTTTACACCAAAAGGAACTCATCCCGTTTGCTTCAAACACAGTGTATTTCTTCTCGGATTCTTTCAAAGGAATTTGGTAGTAAGCACTTTTTAAGTCAAAAGTAGAGAATATCTTATACTTAGCTAATTTCAATTCAATTCAATTTATTTGTCATTTGGACCCCTTGAGGTCCAAACGAAATGACATTTCTGCAGCCCCCCCCCCCGATGTCAGAGTCAAAGTCAAAGCCCCCGGCTGGCGATGGCGATTGTCCCGCGGCCATTAAAGCCACACCGGGTGATGCAAGGCCGCACACCGGGTTCTTGATGTTAGAGCCCCCCCCCGGCGTGCGCTCGCAGAGTCCCGCGGCCATTCCAAGCCACGCGGGGCGGTGCTGTAAGGCCCCGCTCCAGGAGCTCTTCACCCCCGCAACTCGGGCGGGAGAAGTCGCCGTTGCGGGAGCCCCTGAAAAGCGGTCTCCCCTCCAGGGACCCCGCGGGCTCTCGGTGCCGTCCGCCAGACCCACGGTTGCAGCCGCCGAAAGGTCGGAGCAGCAGCGCTTTGGACTCGGCCAGCTGGTGAACAGTAGAATCACCGGTTTTTCCCTGTTGGAGGCCGCTCCTCGTTGCAGCCCCAACGACAACGGAGACCCGACCCTCGGCAACATTTTGAAAAGACCCCCCCAACCCCCCACCACCCACATACCCCAACAAAAAATAACAAAAACTACATAGAAACATAGACAAAAAATTTGCATGCAGAGGCCGCTGCTGACGAAAGATACAAGGTAATTGATATGCCAGTTCCGTGAATGGGTTCTTATAGGTTTGAGAGATAATCCTCAGCATAGTCTCTTTCTATGTCTCTCCAGGTCTTTGGTCCCTCCAGGTCTTGTACCTTCTCCGAAAAGAACCGCTCTCTACCCTCATTCTGTACAGCCAGAAGGGGGGGCTACGTGAGGCTTTGCTGTTCATAGACTACAGTTCAGTTCCTTCAACACGATAGTCCCCACCAGACTGGTCCCATCGCCAGGGCACAAGCATACTGGGGAATTGAGGCTCAGTAACAGCCTCAACCTGGATAGTTCCCCCTACAAGTGGCCGGGAAGCTCCGGGAATTGGGGCTCAACACCTCCCTGTGTGCCTGGGTCCTGGACTTTCTCACTGCCAGGCCCCAGGTAGTCGAGATGGGAGGGAATACATCAAAGTCCCTCACCCTGAGCACAGGATCGCCCCAGGGTTGCGTCCTCAGCCCCCTATTGTACTCCCTGTACACACATGACTGTGTGGCTAGGTTCAGCTCCAATTCAATAATTAAGTTTGCTGATGACACTGTGGTGGTGGGCCTGATCTCAGACAATGACGAGAAGGCCTACCGGGAGGAGGTGGCTGATCTAGCACTCTGGTGCCAGGAGAACAGCCTCCTCTTGAACATCAAAAAAACGAAGGAGCTGATCATGGACTTTAGGAGGGCACATCATCCGAGGACGTACACTCCATTGAGTATAAATGGGGATCCTGTGGATAGGGTGATCTGTTTTAAATATCTGGGAGTCCACATCTCTGAGGATATGACATGGTCATCACACGCCTCAGCACTGGTGAGTAAGGCAAGGCAGCGCCTTTCCCACCTCAGGCAATTGAGGAAATTCAGAGTGTCTCCGACTGAGGATCCTCCAGTGCTTCTACGCAGCGGCGGTGGAAAGCATCTTGTCCGGGAACATTTACCATCTGGTTTGGGAATTGCTCTGCCAAGGACAAGAAGGCTCTGCAGAGAGTAGTGCGTTTGGCCGAACGCACTATGGGAACTTCACTCACCCCACTGCAGGAACTATACAACAGGAGGTGCAACTCCAGAGCAAACAAAATCATGAGAGACCTCTTCCACCCCTGCAACGGACTGTTCCAGCCGCTACGGTCAGGCAAACGCCTCCGTTGCCATGCAGTGAGAACGGAGAGGTTGAGAAGAAGTTTCTTCCCAGAGGCAATTCGGACTGTAAACGCCCATCTCACCAGGGACTAACTCTACAGAACGTTTTTTCTTCTATTATTTATTATGTAAAAGAATATGTGTGTTATGATTGTGTTTATAATTTGTTTGGTTGTTTTGTTGTTTGTCTTTTGCACAAAAGTCCGCGAGCATTGCCACTTTCATTTCACTGCACATCTCGTATGTGTATGTGACAAATAAACTTGACTTGACTTGACTTGACTTGACTTGTAGCTGGAATCTCTTTGAGTGGCTAGAGTCTTTCTGGATTAGGCTTTATTATATTATTTCCAACCCAATAACCAAGAATATTAATGGATGACACTGATGTTATTGACTTAGCCTCATTTAATGTTAGATTTTTAGAACGTACAACATCTAAAAACCGTTGTACATTTTCATCACGTTCAGCATGGTCTTTTCCTCAGTAGTTACATTATCAAGATAAGGGAATCAATTTAAGGTTTTCCTGTTCAACAAGTTTGTCTATCTCTCTCTGAAAAACAGCCACACCATTAGTTACACCAAAAGGAACTCTGGTATAATTTCCCGTTTGCTTCAAACACAGTGTATTTCTTCTCGGATTCTTTCAAAGGAATTTGGTAGTAAGCACTTTTTAAGTCAAAAGTAGAGAATATCTTATACTTAGCTAATTTCAATTCAATTCAATTTATTTGTCATTTGGACCCCTTGAGGTCCAAACAAAATGACATTTCTGCAGCCATATATTACAAACAAATAGACCCAAAACACAACAAAATTTACAAAAACATCCACCCCATCGCTGTGATGGAAGGCCAAAAAAACCTATCTCTCCACTGCACCCCCCCCCCCCCCCCCAATGTCAGAGTCAAAGTCAAAGCCCCCGGCTGGCGATGGCGATTGTCCCGCGGCCATTAAAGCCACACCGGGTGATGCAAGGCCGCACACCGGGTTCTTGATGTTAGAGCCCCCGGCGTGCGCTCGCAGAGTCCCGCGGCCATTCCAAGCCACGCGGGGCGGTGCTGTAAGGCCCCGCTCCAGGAGCTCTTCAACCCCGCAACTCGGGCGGGAGAAGTCGCCGTTGCGGGAGCCCTGAAAAGCGGTCTCCCTCCAGGGACCCGCGGGCTCTCGGTGCCGCCGTCCGCCAGACCCACAGTTGCAGCCTCCGAATCTCCGGAGGTCGGAGCAGCAGCGCTCCACCCGCTCTGGACTCGGCCAGCTCCGCGACGGTGAGGTGAGTAGTCGGCACCAGAGCCCCCGGTTTTCCTGTTGGAGGCCGCTCCTCGTTGCAGCCCCAACGACAACGGAGACCCGACAAAGAAAGGTCAGGTCTCCCGTGCAGGGAGAGATTTAAAAGTTACCCCCTCCCTCACACCCCACCCCCACCCCCCCACACACATACCCCAACAAAAAATAACAAAAACTACATAGAAACATAGACAAAAAATAATAAAAACGCAGACGGGCTGCAGAGGCCGCTGCTGACGAAAGTATATAATCTCTTCTATACAAGGTAATTGATATGCATCAAGTTCCGTGAACGGGTTTATAGTTTGAGAGTAATCAATGCAGAGTCTCTTTCTATGTCTCTCCAAGGGGTCCTTAACCACGACAACTTGTGCCCTCCAAGGAGAAGAGCTGGGTTCTATGATACCTTCTCGTAAAAGATTAGTTACTTCTATGTTGATAAAGTTCTTATCATCTTTACTAAAATATCCTCATTTTGTAGCAATTGGCTTGCACTTAGAGGATAAATTAGTGAATAATGAAGGACATTCAACAGATGCAGCAGAAAAACCACACAATACTCGTGGCTTTGACAATACAAGATCAGGCATAGTTCCTTCATACATTATTTGAAGTGATCTGTGCAGTTCCTGAAAATACTGACCTAGAATTATATCGCTACACAAATTTTTCAAAATACCAAGACACACAGATTTATAGCTAGTTTTGTTCAGTATACAAGATCCAATAACCAGTCTACAATACAAGATCCAATAATTTGAGTATTGAGAGTTGTCAGAGTCATCGAGATTTCTCTATTTGAGGGAATTATAGTTAGATTTAGTCGAGACACAATTTGTTCACATAAAACTTTCTGAACTGCCAGAATCAAGTAGTACATTAATTGTATGGCCATTGATGGATACTGTTGTAGATGCATGAGACAAGCTCTGATGAAATGCAGCTGTAATTGTACATAAAGAAGGCGTATACATGGCAGCAGTCCCAATTTTAGTAGTTGCTTTGGACTTGCATACTTTAGAATAATGTCCCTTCTTGCCACAACTATTACAAGTTGCCTCTCAAGCAGAGTATCTCTCTCTCTTATGAATATTACTCCTGCAAAAGTAACACTTCCTTTTTGAATAATTATATGCTGCAGCAAGGGCACCTTTATCAGTAGAAATTTTTTCAGCTTGCTGTGTATTAGTACTTGGGTGAAATTATTTTGTAGTAGTTGCATCAGAATACACATTAGATGAGCCATAAGCATTTGAATTTTTCTGAGCCAAGTTTAATGAGTAAGCTTGATTGTAAGCTGACTGTAAATCCAAGGTTTTGTTTTCTAATAGTCTCTGTCGTATTAAAGACGATGCCAATCCATTGATCAAAGAGTCTCAAATAAGTTCCTGTCGATATTGATCAGCCGTAACTGCTTTGAAGGCAAAGACTTTACTAAGTCTTTGAAGTTCTTGTAAAAATTCATCGTGACTCACCAGGTTTTTGTTTCCGAGTAGCAAGGAAGTGTCGAGCGAATATCACGTTGGGTGGCTTAACAAAGAGTGTGCTTAGTACATTAATAGCAGAATCATAAGTTGTACATTCCTGTATGTAATCATATACATCAGAAGAGAATGAGCTTATTAATGTCTTGAGTCTGACTGGTGTATCATTGCCACACCCATCAAAGAAGTTATTTAGTATATGAAGCCCGTGCTTCCAATCCTTTGCAGCAGCAGGTGAGTTTGGATCCAGATCCAAGCATTATGGTTTCAATAGTTTCTCCATCCCGATGTCGGACTGCTTGACTTCTAAGATTGAGTTGCTTAAATTGTTGTGAGGAAAATGAAACTTTACACTACTTGTAATTTATTTAACTTTATTTAAGCTTTAAGCAACTCATTTCTATGATACATAAACTCAGAAACATCTGGTAAACATGGCTGATTCCGCAGGCCTTTCCCGCCTGCACATGCGCACATGCGCCCACTTCAGTATCATTCCCCACTTTCATTAAAATAGAAGCAAAGAATTTGTTTAGCTAATGATAATGATCTCGAAGGATAGATGGGAAAAATATTTGATGAATACACATAACTGTTCTATTAATGCAAGACATAATTTAATTCAATTCAAATTATTACATAGACTATATTATTCAAAAACGAGGTTGAATAAATTTTATCCAAACGTCTCTCCCAGATGCGATAAATGTTTGTTTCAAAACGCTAATATAACACACTCATTTGTTGGATGTACAAAGTTGAATAAATTTTGGAGTGATATATTTGATATATTTACAAAGATTTTCAAGTCAAGAATAGAACCCAAAACGGAATGGATTATATTTGGAATAATAGGAGAAGATACCAATTTAAATAAAGATCAAAATGTTTTTTTTAAGTATGGGTTAATAATTGGAAAGAAATTGATACTTAAATTTTGGAAAAATACAACCACACCAACTGTTAAAATGTGGATTAGGAATATGATGGACATAGCACGCCTTGAAGAAATGAGACTCCGACTAATAGATAAATATGACCAATTCTTAAAGAGTTGGTCTCCTTTCATCGACTTTTTGGAATCATGTGATGCAGCGGTACCGTAAGGATTGCTGATTTCAGTTCATGACGCGGATAGAGCTACATCTCCCAATACAGATTTGAAAAATTCTCTTTTAAGGGGCCTTCTCTTCTATTTCTACTTTCCTCTTTCTCTCTTCCTTTTTTTATTTTTTATATACACACTTCACGTTTTTCTACTCTCTACCATCTATTTTTCCACTTTTTCCCCTTTCTATTGCTTTCTTTTTCTTGTTCTGCTTACTTCTTTCTTATAACATAAAACTAGAGGTTGTACATAGAATGGATTACGGTATTACATAGTTGGCACCTAAAATTAGGTGCCACTGTACTGTTTTGTGCTGTATTAACTTCTAATAAAATAAACAACAAAAAAAAAAAAAAAAAAAAAAAAAAAAAATTTGTTTAGACCCAACACTATTTATTCCACTGTTGAAAATAAGTTATCTTCCTGGTCTCCAATAAATGTTTTGTCTTGATCTAATTTCTTAGATTTGGAGTCACACAGCAGAGAAGCAAGCCTTTCAGCACACAATGTCCATGGCTACCTATATCAATCCTATACACCAGCACCTGGCCACTTGGCCAAAACACAGATTATTGTGTACAGTTCTGGTCACCACACTGCAAGAAGGATGTGGTAGCAATAGAAAGAGTGCAGAAAGGATTCACCTGGATTTACCTGGAATGGAGGGCTTTCATTATATGTTGGATATGCTGGGTTTATTCGCACTAAATGAGGCAGAGACATTATTTTATAAAAGGTTATAACACAATGAGGACCTTAAATAGGATAGCCAGAACCTTTTTTTTGAGGAGAGAGGAATCTAGTGCTAGAAAGCGCAGGTTTAAGGTGAGCAGATAGAAATTTAAAAAAGATCTGAGGGAGTATGTTTTTCACACAGGTGGCAGATATCTAGAAAGAGCTGCTAGAGAAGGCGGTGGAGGCAGATATAATTACAAAATGTAAATGCATTTGGTGAGGTATTTGGATAGGAAAAAAAAGGGATAAAGGCCTAATGTGCATCAATGGGATTAGTGTAGACAGGTGATATGGACAAGGTGTTCTGAAGGGCGTGTTTCTGTGCAGTCTGTTTGTATGATCTGTAGACTTCTCATTTGCAATTCAAGTGCTTGTCTAGATACTTATTAAATAACTAGAGTACCTGCTGTTGGACTGTGAAAGAGCCACATGGAGAATGGAGCAGTAGATATAAAAGGCCTTTATTCAGCTCGAGCAGCAGGCATTCTGGAGAATATCTCTCTTGGGGACTCTCATTGGAGGCACCTTATCTAAAAAAGGATATTACAGCATTGGAGGCAGCACAAAGGAGGTTCACCAGGCTAATTCTTGTCCTATCAAGATTTCATAACCCCATAAGTTATAGGAGCAGAATTAGGCCATTCGGGCCATCATGTCTAATCCGCCATTCAATCACAGCTGATCTATTTTTCCCTCTCAACCACACTCACCGGCCTTCCCCCCATAACCCATGACACGAAGAGATGGTAGGAATTTTTGGTCTATATTCCTTGGAGTTTAAAAGAATGAGGGGGTGACTTTCTTCAAATATATAAGATCCTAAGGAGGGTTTGACAGGGTAGGTCTTGAGATGTTTCTCGTGGGAGAGTGATAAATGAATGGACAGAGCTACAAAATAAGGAACGTCTAAGATGACCAATCCTGGGCCCAGCACACAGATGCAATCACAAAGAAGGCTCACTAGTGTCTCTACTTTCTGGGAAGTTTAAAGATGGTTTGTCTCTGTATATACTAACATATGGCACTGTAGCAAGTATCCGGACCCGGTTGCATCATTGCCTGTTACGGCAATTCCAATGCACCAAGACGTAAGAAACTGCAGAGAGTGGTGGACTCACGGGTCATCACTGGCACAGTGTGTTACCCCAACCCCCCACCACCCCCTCCCCCTTGGAAAGCTTCTACATGACGCCCTACCTTGAGAAGGCATTGGGCCATGCCCTCCCTGTTCACTGTTACGATCAGGCAGGAGTTGCAGAAGCATGACATGCTACCGTACCAAGTTCAGGATCAGCTATTTTCCTACTGGTTCTTGACCACCTTTTGCACTACTATGGACACATTTTCCAATAGTGTGTAGGAAGGAACTTCAGAATCTAGTTTACACTGAGGATAGATACAAAATGCCGGAGTACCTCAGCGGGTCAGGCAGCATCTCTGAAGAAATGGAATAAGTGACGGTTTCGGGTCGAGACCCTTCTTCAGAAAAAAATTCCTTTTGATGCCGATTAATTCTGGTTGAAGCAAAACGGTTGTTTTCATCCGGGCTGAAGACAAATCATGCTTTAAATTCTGCAATGTTTTCACTGCAGTGTAGATAAACTGCACTTCAATATAGATCTTTATCCAAGAAATACTTTATTCATAATATCTACAATAAATATAGTCGGTAGATATCTTTGTCCACATTTATTGCACCATTAATTTAATATCTTTAGTGATCAATATCACTCATGTTTCTGCCTTAAGGGGCTGTCCCACTGTGGCGACCTAATTGACGAGTTTAGACGAGTTTAGGAGGGTTTGAAAAAGTGTCATGTTGAAGACCTCCTTCGACTATGTAGAAAACCTCCTTCAACCTCCTTCGACTATGTTGAAGACTAGCTTTGACTAGCTTCGGGAAAATTGGACACCGAATAGTGGAGAGTGAAGATGACCTCCTTAGATCTCCTTAGACCTCTCTTCAACTATGTTGAAGACTATCTACAACTACCTACGATGACCTTTGACTACCCTCGATTACCTATGAATAACGTGCCGACCTACTATGACCTACTCGACTAAACCTACGAGTAAATAAAATATCGATTTTTTCTATGGCAACCTTTTTTAAGTTCCGCGTCCACCATGATGTGGAGCTCTTCTTCCGTCGTCTCCGCATCAAAATATTTTTCCATGGGAAGGAATCCTCATCCCCCCAGTGATGACCCCTTCTCCCGAGTCCAATGGACCCCCTCATCTTGGACTCCCCCTCATGGCCACCTACCTGCTTTAGACCTTTTTTATTTTAAACTGCCGAAAGGGGAGGAGATGGGAAGATGTGGCCAGTGGTGGGATCCCGTTGGAGGTGGTGAAAATGTCGGAGTATTATCTGTTGTATGTGATGGCTGGTAGGGTGAAAGGTGGGGACAAGGGGTCTCTGCCCTTGTTACGAGTGGGGGGATGGGCAGTGAGTGCAGAGTTATGGGGTATAGAAGAGACCCTGGTGAGAGCCTCATCTATAGTAGAATAGGGGAACCTCCGTTCCCCAAAGAATTAGGACATCTCCAATGCCCTGATGTGGAACACCTCATCCTGGGTGCAGATGTGGCATAGACCGAGGAATTGGGAGTAGGGGATGGAGTCCTTACAGGAAGCAAGGTGGGAAGAAGTGTAGTCCAGATAGCCGTGGGAGTCAGTGAGTTTATATAGTAGATGTCGGTCAGTAGTCTGTCACCTGTAATGGAGATAGTGAGGTCTAGAAACAATAGGGAGATGTTGGAAATGGTCCAGGTGAATTTGAGTGCCAGATGGAAGTTAGTGGTGAAATGGATGAAGTCAGTGAGTTGTGTGTGGGTGCAGGAGGTGGCACCAATGCAGTCGTCGATGTAGCAGAGGTAGAGTTCGGGGATAGGGCCACGGTACACCTCGAACAAGGATTGGTCGACGTACCCTACAACGAGGCAGGCATAGCTTGGGCCCATGTGAGTGCCCATAGCTCCGCCTTAGTTTTGGAGGAAATGGGAGGAGTCAAACGAAAAGTTGTTAAGTGTCAGGACCAGCTCCGCTAGGCAGAGGAGAGAAGTATGCTTTTATTATTTTATCTGAGGACAAAATGGAGGTACAATATAGTTTCCTGTGTTTGGGTCTAGGTGAAGGTGTGATTCTTCCCCCCCCCCACCCCCACTGTGAGCAAGATTTCTTTGAAACTGTGCACCTATCATACAAGTCCATCAACTTGATCCGCTGAGTTTCGCCAACATTTTTGTCTGGATTTTGGTTGGAAACAGCATGGTGGAATTTTTCCAGTAGTCTTGAAATGCCTACTGCAGAGAGTATCAGTAATTTGTCAGAATAGGAGGGTTGAGAATGCTGCTGCCAGTTAAACCATGAGGTTGATCTTCAGAAACCTTTTCTTCTGTTGGCCAAAGGCTATAGTGGCACACGGTGGTGAATATCTTCATCAATGTCTGCCCTTGTTAAGAGGTGGTTCCCAAGATGTGGGATGCGCTCCATGGTATCTAAAGTCTCACTACGAATCTGAAGTGTTGGAGGCCAGTATGGCACACTGTGGGTAGTTTTGTACAAGAGCTTGGTTTTGTGGAGGTTGAGAGTAAGACCCATCCACTACCACGCTTCAAAGAATGATTAAAACGGTTATGAAGCTTTGCTTCCGAGAATATATACGTTCAATCATCAAGTGCTTGTGGTTTGGATGATCTTGGTTTGGGGGTTCAAGGATTAACAGTTTCCCATTAGTTTTGAAGATTATCTCCATTCATACATTGTTGGCGATGAGCAAGCTCGAAAGATTGAGATAAATATTAGTGCAACATTGCAGCCTCGTTTGACATCAGTCTTCATTGAGAATAGACACATTGGTTAGAACATTGGCTTGATTACTATCATCGAGCAAGCATGAGATGGAGACATGTTTCTATGGGCAGCCGAATTTGAGTATTCCACATTCTATACCAATTGATGGTGTCAAAGGCTTTGATAAGTTTGAAGTAGATGGATCTAGTGGGTGATGCTGCTCTCTGCATTTCTCTTGGTGCTGTACGTGTGGTGAAGATCACGCCGTTTATCACGATGGATGAAGTCCACACTGTGAAGTGGGGATCAGCTTTTTTCCCATTGGGAGGATGCAGTTGAGGAGGATCCAGGTGACAATGTGACAACATGACAATAAATTCAACTTGACTTGGCTTGAAGATACTTTCGAGTATACAGGTACTTGAATGGGAAAAATTCAGCATAATGCTTTCTGTTTTTTTAAGGTTGTGGTTATTTTGTTGTATGCTGCAATGGCAACTCAAATTTCACTATATTAATTGGTGTATGTGACAATAAATGTCCTTTGTCCTTTGTTCTGTTTCTCGGAAGGATTACAGTTGCAGTAAAAAAAATTCCTTTCAATGACGATTAATTCTGGTTTGAGCGGAAAGGTCAGTTTCTCGTGTGAACCTTGAGCTGTGCTGAAGACAAATCATGCTTTAAATTTCTGCAATGTTTTCACACAGTGTAGATTATACTGCAATTCAATATAGATCTTTATCCAAAATATACTTTATTCATAATGTCTACAGTAAACGTAGTTGGTAGATATCTTTGTCTACTTTTTATTGCACCATTAATTTAATATCTTCTTTACAATGATCAATATCACTCGTGTTTCTTCCTTAAAATAGCCGTGAAGTGTTTGAGAGGCTGCTACACAGGCGCTAGCTTGTTTGGCAGGACTCTAGACTGCGGTCCTTCCCCACAGAGCCTTTGTGGTGGCTGCACAGAGCTTCCTCAGCATATACTTCTGCACCCTGCAATGTTACCTATGGACGTCTCCTTACACTAGAAGACCAACAAGTTTCAAGCAGACCAAAGTGGGTCCTTCGCTGAGTTGATAATCAGCCAGCAACAGTTGTTATTTTTCTGTGTGTGTCCCAGGGCAGAACCTATACATTAGAGCAGAGAAACAAGGAACTGGATTGAGGTGTGAGTATCTAGGCTTTGGGGAGATTTGACCATGATGCTGCCTGGATTAGAAGGTATCAATTATAAGAAAAGGTTGGACAAACTTGGATTGATTTTTCGGTACCAACAGATCTGAGGGGAGACAAGAGAAGTATTTAAAATTATAAATAGAGTGGAAACTCAGACTTTTTCTCAGGGTGAAAATGTCAAAAAAAGAGGGCAAAGCTATAAGGTCAGGATGTGTGAGTTTAAAGGAGAGTTGCCTGACAGGTTTTTTACATTTTAAGGGTCTATATGCAGAGGATAGGATGAAGAACAAAGCACCTTGCTAGGCTCAAGTTGATCATAGAGTCACCTCAGGAAGGATTGGTTCAATTAGAAGCACTGCTGCTTTACATGGCGAGGGATAGGAATCGCCCTTCTGTCGAATTACAAATACTACTGAGAGGCCATTGGACCAAAGCTGGCCGACTATGAACCAACTGCTCCATAATAGCAAAGATCTCTAGTGCTGGTCACTCAGGGGGTCAGGCAGCATCTCTGGAGGACAGATAGCCTATGCTTTGGGTTGGGCCCTTCTTCAGGCTTATTGCAGGAGAGCAAATGGAGCTGGAAGAGAAGTGGGGGCAGGATAAAGGTAGGCAAGTGATAGGTGGATACAGGTGAGCAGGATTTATTGGCAGATGGGTGGACACTATAGACAGTTACTCTTGGTTACTAACTATTTTAACACCCCTTGCCATTTCCATACCAATCTTTAGATCCTCAGCCTCCTCCATTGCCAAAATGAGGACATATGCAAATTGGAGAAACAACAACTCATATTCCACTCTGGCTCACAACCCAACAGTATGAAGACTGAATTCTCCACTATCATGTATTACCCTCCCCTCCCCCGCCCACACCATCTCCCTCTCCTTCCCGTTGCTCTTCCACCCCACTGTGCACATATTTCTCCCACCACTCCATCATTTTGCTTCCTTCCCTTTCTTCCCACGTTCAGCTCCCATCCCCGAGTGCCCCATTTTTCTTTTACCCCCTCCCCCCCCTCTCTTTCCCCTCCCTCTGTCCTCTTCCAAACATACTGTATCCCCCCCTCTGGCTTTAGATTTCACTCCTCCTCTCCTCTCCTCTCCTCTTGTCTCCTTTTTACCTCTTGCCTTTGCCATTTACTCCACCCATCTACCAAAAAACTCCCACCCTCCCTCCCCTGCATTACCTATTGCTTACGAGGCTTTGTCCCGACCGCACCTCCTTTTCAGATTTTCTCTCCCCCCCCCACCCACACTGAAGAAAGGTTCTGACTCGAACCCTTGTCTGCCCATTCCCCCCACATATGCTCAGTGACTTGCTGCGTTCCTGCAGCACCTTGTGCTTTAACCTGACAACATGCACGTGTTGCCAATTAAAAGCAGCGCTGAACAAAACACACCAGACAATTACTTTTCTTAATAAATACACTTCTTTATTAATTGCAATTAGTTCAAACATCCCAAAGGTTTGCTACAAAGTTTCCGATAATAACTCGTTAGTTTCTCAACTCTTTTAGTTGCATATCTTCCAAGATTCAGTACATGTATTCAGATATTTCAGATGAACCTGGTCTGGTCCACACTTTATGTGCAAGTGACGAATAAAACTGATATTGATATTGATATTGATTGATATTGGGTTCAACGATGAGTTCTCTGAATCCATGACTCTGGGTCATTTTCCACAGTGGATGGTCTCCAGAATCACTCGTGCCAATCATTCCATGAGGCACCTATCTATACATTTCTTTACATGCATTCTGGACATTGCTTTGATTTGTTTTACTGCCAATTGTGCAGCTATGTCCATTAATTTCCTTACCGTATGTATACTTGATTCTTTGAGTTCCTGCTGGCTCCTATAATCACTCCAAAAACTGTAGCTACCAGTACTGTAATTATCAGGGAGTCTGTTTACACATCTGCAGGATGTTTACACAGGATTTATTCCAAGAACATCTGGTTTGGTTTATTCTGTTGTCCAGGATAGTGGGAAATTTTACAGGGCTGTAAAGCTTTTCTGAGCCACTGTATGTTCTCACTTTGATACTAACCAGATCTCCAAATGCCAGCCTGATTCTGTTCATGTAGTCCCACACCACACTTTGTCATGTTTCCTTGTTGTTTCAATCTCTAAATATATCTGTTTCTCTGCCTCTCTCTTTATTGCTCTTGTTATCTCACTCTCTACCTACCCTGGCTCTCTTTTTCCACGCTCACTTTCTTTATCTCCCTCGCTCTCCTTATCTCCCTTGCTCTTTATATCCCTCCCTCTCTTTATCTTTCTCAACTTTATCTCTTCCTCTCTTTATCTTTCTCCCTATTTTTCTCCACCATTCTTTATTTTTCATACTTTCTCTTTCTGCCTGACACTTCTAGCACAGACAGATAAGGAACCGAAGGTCTTTAGCATGCTTCATATGGCGGGCGAATCAAAAAGATCTTTATTGTTGAAGTAGAGAGAACAACACACACGGGAATGGGGGGAGGCTGAGCCAGGGCTCACTACATAGACTGGGGCACACCCCTACACCCCGTGACAACTCCTTCCCCCTATTACTCAGTCACGTGACCCTATCCCCGACTGCCGAGGGTTTGCATAGTAAGTGGCCTAACCACTGGGCGGTTGTTATTGGGAGTTATGACATCAGAAGGTGTTAGTGAGATATCACTGTGTCCAGTTCTGGTTGCTTAGTGATAAGAAGGATGTTATTAAGCTGGAAAGGGTACAGGAAAGATTCACAAGGATGTTATATAGCTATACTGCAAGGAAACAGGGTCTTTAACCCACTTTGGCCATGTTGACCATGTTGGCAATTTGTGCTAGTCCCACCTACCTGCATTTGGCCTATATTCTTCTTAATTATTTACTTACTGACTTACTTACTGCCTATTATACCGTTAAAGCTGTGCATTAAAGGTAACACATTAAAACTAACACAAGATGGCAGTGTTCACTACTGGAAATCTGTAATAAGCATGGAAAATACTGAAAATACACAGTTTGCAGGTGGTGCACAGGTTAAGTGAATGGAGGAGTAATCCAGAGGCCCTGGCAACAACCCAGAGTTCAAACTCCACCCCGGCAGCTGTGGAATTTAAATACAAACCCAATCAGAACCAGAAGCCCGAGTTTGACTTTGATCATGGGTGCTGCTTATGTGGAAGTTGCACGTTCTCTATGTGGCAATGTGGTTTCCACCGGATTTCCCGCATTCGAAAGCCATACGTGTTTGTCGGTTAACAGGCCTCTATAAATTGTGATACAGTGTGGAAACAGGCCCTTTGGCCTAACTTGCTTACACCGACCACCATTTCCCATCTACACTGGTTCCAATTGCCTGCGTTTGGCCCATCTCCCTCTAAACCTGTCCTATTTATGTACTTGTCTAATTGCTTCTTAAACATTGCGATAGTCCCTGCCTCAACCACCTCCTCCAGCAGCTCATTCCGTACACCCACCACCCTTTGCGTGAAAAAGTTACCCCTCAGATTCCTATAAAATCTTTCCACCTTTACCTTAAACCTATGCCCTCTGATTGGTTGGTTGGCGGCGCGACTCACCAGTTGCAGTTGCAGCGGCCCCTGCAGCCTGTCTCTGTCTTTTTTTATTTTTTGTCTAGTTAAATGTAGTGTTGGTGTTTTTTAATACTAGTTTTAAATGTGTATATGTGGGGGGGGGGGGGGGGGAGGGGGAAACCGTTAAAAATCTCTTCCCTGTTCGGGAGACCCGACCTTTTCCCTGTCGGTCTCCGTTGTCGTTGGGGCCTAGCACCGTGGAGCGGCCTCCAACCTGAACGACCCGGGGGCTCGGGAGACTGCGGAGCTGCGGACTACTCACCATCGTGGGGCTGGCCGGCCTCGGAGCGTGGGGAGCGGTGGTGACTCGCTGCTGCGACTCGACTCCTGGGGCTCGGAGGCTCCAGCAACGCAGCCACAGGTCCGGTGAACTGGGACCGGGACCGGGGGGAGAGAGAGACCGCTTCCCGGCGCTCCCGCAACGCGACTTCTCCAGCCCGTGTCGCGGGGTTGGAACGACCCGGAGCGGGGTCGAACATCGCCCAGCGCGGCTTCATGGCCGTGGGACATTCCAGCGCCTGCCGGGGGCTCCAACTTTGTGACATTTAGACCGGGAGCGGGGCCGTAAATCGCCCGGCACGGCCTAAAATGGCCGTGGGACTTATCATCGCCCACCTGGGGCTTGGATATCGGGAGAGACATGGAGAACAGGGGAGAGAAAAGACTTTGCCTTCCATCATGGATGGATGTTTGTGTGAATTAAATTGTGTGTATGTCTAGGAAATTGTCTTTGTTTGTATGGCTGTGGAAACAGAATTTCGTTTGAGCCTCACTGGGGCTCAAATGACAATAAAATTGTATTGTATTGTATTGTATTGATTCTTGATTTCCACACTCTCATAGGTGTCCACCTATTCCTCTCATGATTTTGTACACTTATATAAGATCACCCCTCATCCTCCTGCGCTCTAGGGAATAGAGTCCCATCTTGCTCAACCTCTCCCTCTAGTTTAGACCCTCGAGTCCTGGCAACATATTGCCCGATTAAACATTCCTGAACACACTTGTCAAATTCCACCCCATTGAAGCCCTTGGTACAATGGCATGCCCAGTCTATATCAGGAATACCGTATCAGTTGACAATATGGGCAGAGAAACAGCAGATAGAGTTTGTAAGGACGAGTGTGCGCTGCTGCACTTTGTGAAGTAAAATGCAAGTAAAAAATGTATCCTTAAATGGAAAAACCCTTAGGAACAATGTTGTCGAGAGGGATCGGTTTCTGAGGCTATTCTTCTCTAAGTATTTTCTCTGTTTGGAGCCCACTACGTCCCTTTGGCCTTTTTCTTTTGATCTCTCATTGTTTGGGACCAAATTTTAATGCTACCTATCCAAGGCTGTCAATATCGCCGTTCTAAAACATGTTGACCATAGTCATAGGTAGACAAAAATGCTGGACAAACTCAGCGGACGAGGCAGCATCTATGGAGCGAAGGAAATAGGCAACGTTTCGGGCCGAAACACATGTAATGGACAATGGGAGTTGCCCTTTCTATCGGTTTCTCAGATTTAAAATAGCATTTCCTTAAACAGTTAATTGATTTTACAATTGGTGGTCCACAATAGTAATAAGTTTGGATACAAATGTTGATGTTACCACTCATTGGGGGAATGAGAGGAAAGTGATATCACATGACATCCTTCTCCAGAGGGTAGAATATTTTCTGGTGATGAAAAGTGCATCTACATTGCAAGAATGGTGATTGAATTCCAGTCTGGGTTTTGAGCTGGACTGTGGAGTGGAATGAATGTTGGCAAGCAGCATGACTCCTTTGAAATCTGACAACTATAATTCTCTTTTATGGTGTATTAAAACTAAAATTAAACTGGAAAATATCAGCAGAGAAAACGTTCACCCTTCAGTATTCCCTGACTCTGGTCTCACTTGGATTTGGTGCATTTCTACTCACTCTCCTCACACACTTTCCCATATCCGTGTCATCTCTGACCCTCAGCATTTCACCGACCTGTACAATCTCACAGCTAAACGTGTTTGCACATGAGCAAAGTATGTTTATATCCAAAACTATGGTGATTCATCTGCCAGGCAACACACTGAAACTATTTAACCATTGAGACTTCACGCTGTCTGGCTGTATGCCTGTGGAAATGTTACATTGCTACATAGTAGGCAATCACACAACAAGCTGCAAACCAAAGATCCTAGAGCTGCAAACCCCTATGCAATCTATGTTTGGATCCAAGCTCTGATGAGATGTGAGATCCTGAAGAAACTCAGATTGGGCATCAGTGAGCAGGTTATTGATTAGTAAGTCTGCCTTGACAGCATTATCAATAAGAGCTTCCATCACTTAGATGATAACCGAGTGAAGACCGATTGGGCTGTAATTAGTTAGGCTGGCTCTGTCCTGCCTCTTGTGAACAGCACCGCAGCTCCAATTCTGCACCTTGTTGGGCAGATGCTAGTGTTCTAACTGTGCTGGAACATCTTGGCTGGAGCTACATCTGGAGTGCAGGGTTTCAGTACCACAACTGGGATGTTGTATGGTCCCGTAACCTTTGTTATGTCGAGTGCCCTCTCAGCCATTTCTTGATATCGCAGAGTGAATCGACACGGCTTCTGCGATGGTGGGGACCGTAGGGGGGAGCCCTCTTTGCACTTTTGACTGAACACGTTTGCACAAATCCTTCAGCATTGGCTCCAGCACTCACATGCTAGGCACCACTATTACTGTGGATGAGAATGTTCTCAGACCCTCTCATTCCTGTGCACAATTTAATTGTCCACAAATATTTGTGATTAGATGTGTTAGGAATGCAGAGTTTCCATCTGATCATTATGGTGGTGAGATTGCTTCACTGTCTATTGCATGCTGTTTTGGCTGTTTAGCACATGTGTATTCCTGGTTGTTTCACTAGGCTGGCACCTCAATATATTTAGGGGTGTCAGGTGCAGTTCCCAACATGTCCTTCTGCACTCCTCATTGAACAAGGGTTCCTGGCTTCATAGTCATGTCTGAGTGGAGATTGCACTGGTTTATGAAGATTAGATTGCGGTGGTGAACATTTTTGCCGCTGCAGATGGTCCACGGCAGCATGTGGATAACACCAGGAGTGGTCACCCGAAATACGTTGTGTCCTGAGGGACTACAGAAGATAATCCGTCTCCTGGCACATAGGTAGGGAAGTCAAGTAAGGGAAGAGGTGAGTCGGTGATGGATCATGTTAATGCAAGAACAGAATGGAAAACGGCAGCAAAGTAATGAAGCTTTCAAGCTTACCATCGATGCAGTAAGCAGCACCAATACAGTCATCAACATTCTAACACTGTATTCAGCGCCAATACTGTCATCAATGAAAGGAGGTCAATCAAAGACAATGACCCTGTGGCAGGGTTCATGGTGCAAATGGAGATCATAAGGTCATAAGTGATAGGAGTAGAATTTGGCCATTTGGCCCATGAAGAATCTATCTATCTCTGCCTTAAATATACCCACTGACTTGGCCTCCACAGCCCTCTGTGGCAAAAAAAATCCACAGATTTACCACCCACTGACTAAAGAAATACCTCCTCAACTCCTTCCTAAAAGACCATCCTTTAAGTCTGAGGCTATGACCTCTAGTCCTAGACTCTTCCACTAGTGGAAACATTCTCTCAACATCCACTCTATCCAAGCCTTTCACTATTCACTCTATGAGAGCTGATGCCCAGTCTCAGCGAGATAGGGGTCTGTCCTCCAATCTACAGTAATACAGTACAGTAGTACCTGCCTTAACTACTGTTAAAAAAACTACTCCTCAGGTTCCTAATATATAATTACTCCCTCACCTTAGACCTATGTCCTCTGGTTCTACAATCCTCTACTCTTAATAGTAATGCTAAGGACTTGAATTTCTCAACCTTTTCTACTTTGGCACCAATGAGGCTGATTTGGGGCATGTACCTCACCATGCTTCCTGAAGTCAATAATCAGCCCCTTCGTCTTGCTGACATTGTGGGAGAGATTGTTGTCCTGACACCATGTTGCTCAGTTCTTTATCTCCTTCCTATACTGTCTCATCATTGTTCGTGATTAAGACCACACAGTGGTGTCATCTGCAAACTTGTAGTGGTGTAGGCTAAGTGAGAGGGCGATGTACCCCTATACACTCACAACTATACGGCCAAATTTGACTCTAACTCCGAGTCAAATTTGGCCGTATAGTTGTGAGTGTATAGGGTATAATGGGGGGTGACAATACATCCTTGCGGGGCACCCGTGTTGAGAATTATTGTGGAGTAGGTGTTGTCACCTATCCTCACAGATAGTGGTCTGTGGGTCAGAAAGTCAGGGATCCAGTGGCAGAGGGAAGTGCTGATTCCAATGTCCACGAGTTTGGAGATGAGTTTGGATGGGATTATGGAGTTGAAGGTGAATCTATAGCCGATAGATAGGAGTCTAATGTCAGAATCCTTGCTGTCTAGGTGTTCCAGGGATGGGTTTAGGGCTGGGGAAGATGGCGTCTGCTGTGCAGCTGTTGCAATGATAAGCAAACTGTAGTGGATCACGGCTGGCTGGGAGGCTGGAGTTAATATGTGCCATCACCATACTCTTGAAGCACTTTATTATGATGGATGTCAGAGCCAATGGGCAGTAGTCATTGATGCACGCTACCTTACTAGACGAAGAAATGGGGTAAGGGGAAAGTGATGTGGAAGAATTCTGGAGTTGATTGTTTGAGTTCCCGCTAACACTCTTCTGATCTATTCATTTCAAACTGCCTACATACTGTTTTAATGTCAGCAACTTTTTTTCTCCTTCTATTTGCATCTCCTCCATGCTCTCCCATCGCCCTCTCACTTAGCCTACACCACTACCAATTGTGTTATTCATCCTCTTCTGGTCTCCACCTTATCACAGACATCTCCTTGGTCTTCTCCAATCCGTCCTAATATTTCTCAGTTCAGATGAAAGATCAAGTTAATACATTAATTCTGTTTCTCCCACCACAGATGCTGCCTGACCTGCTGAGTATTCACAGCACTTTCTGTTTTCGTTTCCGATTGCCAGCATCTGCAGCTGTTAGCATTCCTATTAATGTTTCTCTGTGACCCTTGTCATCTGATTTTCCAGGGCGAGTAGTTGGAACATTTACCCTGTCCTTACAGAGTTGTATAAAATCATGAAATCAGGAGAATCCAGAACTATAAGGCATATGTTTAAGGTGAGGGGAAAGATTTCATAAGAATCTGAGAGCAACAATTACACACAAAGGGTGCTGGGTATATGGAATAAGCTGCCCGAGGAAGTAGTTAAGGCAGATACAATAACTATTTATAGATATTTGAATGGGTACATGTATAGGAAAGATTTGGAAGTATATGGGCCAAATGAGGGGAAATGGCACAAGATTTGATGGGACATTAGGCGGCATGGACAGGTTGAATCAAAGGGCATGTTTAAATTTGAATAACTCTATAACTCTGTGAAGGTCCGTGTTAAACTGTGTTTACTGTTTACTCCAATCAATCAATCGATCAATCAATCAATCAATCAATCAATCAATCAATCAATCTTTATTATCATCTTGCAAAGCAACAGTTGTACAGTGCAAAATGAGAAGACGTTTCCCAGGGAATACCGGAGCATCGCACATAAAATAAAAACAATAAAAACAATCCAGTCCCTGATAAAACAGTACGAATAGTTTAAAAGTGCAGGTAAAAACTGCAACATTAAATACAGTAAAAACTATTTTGAACTGATTAGCGTTAATTATCTAATTTTTCATATGAAAACAGTGGGTGCTGTTGTCGTGGAATTTGCATGTTCTCCCTGTGACCATGTGGGTTTCCTCCTTAGTGCTTCGGTTTCTTCCAACATCCCAAAGATGTGCAGGTTGGTAGGTTAAGTGGCTGCTGTAAAAGGTTTCTAGTGAGTAGGTGGATGATAAAATATTGGAGAATTGGCAAGGATGTGACAAGAATGAAAATAAGAATTAATGTTCAATTGGTGGAAGTGAGTGCTTGCTGGTTGGCATGGACTCTATGGGCCAAAGGGGTTGCTTTGTGCTGCATCACTCTATGATTTTTAAGAATTTAATAACTTTTAAAATTAATATGTTGAGTTGACATGTTCTTTAAAAAATATTGTTCCGGGTAACTGTGCCATAACCTATTTGCTTTGAACATACAATCAGGCTGACTGATTGAGGCTGGTTCCCCAACTGATAGAGATCAGTGAAACTGTTAAATTTATTGGACTGTTTAACAGTTTAATGGTTCTAAATGGCATGGGTCTTGCCACTGAGAAATACTTGAAACTCTTTGGAATGTTTCGCTGCATTAAGGACATCATGTAATGAGGCTTTTCATTTAGTCATTAACTTAATTATTGCACGGGGAGCTCGTGGGTTCAAGTCGCACCCTGGTGATTTGATTTGTGTGCAGACGTGTTACCGACGGACGAGAGGCCGAAGCAAAGAAGTCGAAGCCAAAGAACCGAATGGAAACAAGGCCGAAATGCCAATAAACCGAAAGAGTCCGAAGACGAAATGCCTACTAACCGAAAGGATGGGACACCTAAATGCAAACTAACAGAAAGGATGGGACGCCTAATGCAAACTAACCGAAAAGCTGCGTCGCCTAAAAGCAAACGTACCGAATGGCCACTGTGTCGAAACGCCACCTACCCGAAATGCGGCGTCACCTACAAGCCAAAGGACTGACTGCCCCTCAACAGAAACATCCAATAACGGACATGACGTTGCCGGGGGAGCGGGACTGTCAGGATTGGTCCAGATCCCCGAGTCCATCGCATCACTGTGAAGGCATGAACATTGTCCCAAACCTCCGTTCCACCTGACCCGCAGCCCATGGAGGGTGGCCGTGGGAGAGTGCGGGCTGTTCACTTTCGGCCGCTTTCAACTTGGTGCTTGGGTTCAGATTGCCCAGTCACCTCTGGCTTGTGTGGGAAAATGAACCCCACGCTCCTGTCTCCCCCTTCTCTCTCCCCTCTTCTCTCTCTCCCCCCCTCTCTCTCCCTTCTCTCTCTCCCTTCTCTCTCCTCCCCTCTCTCCCCACTTTTTTCTCCTCCTCTCTCTCTCTCTCGCTCCTCCTCTCTCTCCACTCTTCTCTCTCTCCTCCTCACTCTTCCCCTCCTCTCCCCCCTCTCTCTCTCTCTCTCTCTCTCCCTCCCTTCTCTCTCTCCCCTTCTTTCTCTCCCCCCTTCTCTCCCCCTTCTCTCTCTCCTCCTTCTCTCTCTCCCCCTGCTCGGTTAGTAGGCGTTTCGTCTTTGGAGTTTCGTCTTTCAGTTTATTGGCCTTTCAACCTCATTTCCATTCGGTTCTTTGGCTTCGACTTCTTTGCTTCAGCTTCTTGTCTGTCGGCGGCACGTCCGAGTACCGATTTGATTACATTATATGGACTAGAACTTCACTGTTGTCCAGAGGATATGCTTCAAGTCATTGACTTTTGATTGAGAAGTTGAACTGTCTGGAACCTTAGATGGACAAGGGATAGTTCCTAGCAAGAACAGATGATTTTCCATAAGTGATCCAATCAATATCCATCGACTAACCTAACTAAAACAAATATTCACTCATTATCTTGTTCCTGTTTGTTAGTTTCATTTGGGAGACATGTATTTGCCACGATTCTTGCAATGGCCATTTTTGATGTGGACTATTAACTATGTTGCCTGACTGAAGAAGTCGCTGTCTATAGTCTATCTCAGTTGTACACACGATATTGCAGAGAACTGCAACAAACCCATGTCCAGGTGACCTAGGATGTGCCTCTGATGACACCCAACTGTGTAAGGTACTGAAGGCAAGGAATAGAATGCTGATAAATAGCACCACCCCCTCAGATGGGAAGGGAAGTTCAGAAAGCTACTTCTACTACTTACTCTGTTTTCTTCCTTCACTGAAACTTTCAAGACGATTTATTTCATTTCTGAGATTGGGGATGTGCACGTCCTGTGGAAATGCTTTGAAACAGACATCTGGCTAATAGTTATTTTCTGTTTAAATTTCAGAATTAATGGGCGTTAAAGTGAGGAATAAAATTAATGGAACATTACTAAGTGGCTTTAAATGAAGTACAATGGGAACATGGGTTTCCCATTTGGATTAAAATTTTTTTTTTTTTCAGGTTCTTGGCATCAATGGCAAAGCTCTAATTGCTCTTGAGAAGGTGGGGATGAGGCGCCCTTGAATTACTGCAGTCCTTCTGGTAAAGATGCTCTCAAGGTAATATTTAATTTAGTTTGAAATGCACATGGAAACACTGAGTCCACGTCGACTATCAATCACCCGTTCATATTAAGTCTCTGTTATCCCACTCCAGCATCCACTCCCTGCGCACTAGTGGCAGTTTACAGTGCTCAATTCACCTACCAAGGTAACCCATGCAGTCACAGGGAGATCAAACAAACTCCACACAGACAGTACCTGGGCTCAGGATCGAACCCAGGTTTCTGGTTCTGTGAGCCAGCAGCTCTGCGAGCTACATCACTGTACCGTCCTATTTTGCCTATGTTGGGAAGATAAATCCAGGATTTAGACCAAGTGATAATGAGAAAAACTGGCAAAGTCAGGACACCCGGAAGAGAAGCTGCAGTTAGAGGTGCAGATGTGAAATTACATAAGAGTTTATTTCTGTGTATAAACATCTGACATTGGGGACACAAAATGCTGCAGATTCTGGAATCTGACATTATGTATTTCATTGAGAAAGATGCATGGCCACACGGAAAGAACCAGTGAGTCAGTGAAATAAATGCAGAGGGAGATGGAGAGAGCAAGATGCAGAGAGAGAGAGAGAGAGAGAGAGAGTGCTGTGATGTTGGGAGATAAAGATGGAGAGTAGTTTGGAGAGACAAAAAAGAAATGTCAGAATCCAAACTATAGTCAGAGGAAAACCATCAAATAAGGCCCAGATGTGTATTTGAACGTGCCCAGATGTGTCAACTCTGAACGTGTGGCTAGGATGACTGCCCCCTTTTATGACTTTCTGAAAGACTGATTTGCTAATCCCCCAATCCCTAATCACATCCCATTTTTACTTTGGATATTACTCTTTGTAGGTAATGAGGGAATGAACTGACAAATACATGAAGGGACGGGAAATAAGTCTCATGGTGTATAACTTTGTCTTTGCATGAATTATTCATATATATTCACCTAATGACTCTTTTGTTCTGTTCCTATGAAAAGTTTACTTTGCTTTTCAAATGAAACATTAAATCTAGGTCCGTCAGCCCTCTCAGGCGGATGACAGTGAATGCCAAGCACTTCTTCAAGTTCTAACTCGGGTTTCTGTTGATATGCGTCTCACGACAAACATAATTCAAAGTAAAGTCTTACTTACTGCCATGTACAGTTTGTTGGCTGGCTTCTGACATTCCAACATACTTTTTATGATGTGGAATAAACTGGAAAATCACATAACTGCAATAAATCTGTTTGGGCCAAATGGCTCTGAGAACTCCTGAATCGGTAGTAGCAAATCAGGATCCCAACACAGCCTGGGATCTCATGGCCTGACCTACCATTAGAATCAAACTGGGGACTAAAAGCAAACTGCTACTCCAGTAATAGTTGGTCAGGCCATCTACTTGGGGAGTTCCAGGACTATGACAATACTACATTAGATAACAAAGTTCTTCCCAGTCCTCTGAAGGATTAATGGGATGATTGCGATATTTTGCATCTTTTGTTTATCTGCACTTCTCTTAGCTGTAACACTGGCAAGAATAAACCCATACCAATGCAAAGAGGGTGAAACCAACCCAAGTGTCAGCTCCCAGTGGTCAGGATTCCTTGATCTCAGTCTGAAGAAGGGTGCTGACCCAAAATGTCACCTACCTATTTTCTCCAGAGATGCAACCTGTCCCGTTGAGCTACTCCAGTATTTTATGTCTAGCTTCCTTATTTTTGGTTTCAATAGGTCTTTTTATTCTGAGGAACACTGCCTATGAGCACCAGGGCTGATTCAGAAAGAATGCACAATGCTCATTCAAGTAAAACTCTGATAATATTTTCTCTAACCACAATGTTGCCTTACTTCAATATCCTAGAACCTACACACTCTTCTGACTCACCAAGGCCCCTGTTCCCTTTCTCCCTTTCTCTTACTTATGAGATCCCTGAGAAACACAATTTTCTAAGTTGTTTCCATATCATTTTGTAAATGAGAAATCGACAAAATTAAATGAAAAACAAACAAAAAATAAACTTTTTGGTCAAACTGCTCCATGCAGATGTTTATATATAAGACTGACTTCTTTTTATTCTGCATACTTCCTGCCATTCTGTTCTGTATCCCCTTCATTCCCATTTCTCAGCCTATCCTTAAATCAACAAATCAGCGTTATATCAAAGTGTATCAAAGAAAACTATGGATATTGGAATAGAAGACAAAAGAGACTGTTGGAATCTGGAACAACAAACAGAAATGTCTTCTAAATTATTGATTTCATTTGTTACTAGCTGCTTGCCATTATTCCTCTGTTTTCGAGTAAGGGGAGAGATGTTTTGTTCTCATCCCTTTGTTCTAACTATTAACTCTAAAGCCCTCTGTCACATCCATGGAGCCTTTGTCTAGTCTGATTGTTGCACCAGTCACTTCTGATAACATATTGGTGAACTTTCATTGCATTTTCTTGAGCATTTCCACATCTGTTTGGTGGCGCATTGTAAACTTAACAGTGCTAATCTGATATGCTTCTACCGAAGTGAATAGCAATATTTTGCTTGAATACTTTATAATATTATCAAGCTGTGGAACTTTATTTTAAACCGTTGTACTGTGGGCTGAGGGCATATTTCAAAATGACCTTAATGAATAGGACTTCTGTAATAAAACATTACTGCATCCTGATTTGGATCTGCATTTATACTGCAATTAATACAATTAATTAATGGTGGCTTGGTTAAAGGATTTAAACAGATGAGAACTTTTCCGTGCAAACATTTTTGGCGACAAGCATAAAGGATCAAATTTGGTTGTGAATTATGAATTATTTTACAGAGGTTTTATTGGACACAGTATACAGACACAGTCTTGTATTTCTGACATATTTCTAACAAAAGGTAAGAAGCTTGGAGTGTCAAATTTGAAAAGTTTTCAATGGGTTACGTAATATGATAAAGACCTTTGATATCCCCACTCAAAGGTTGCAGAATCCATCTAACTGTTCAAATTAAACCCCATCCAGGGAGTTTAAAACATTATAGTTACTGATACAATTAAGAAAATGTAAAATGTGGTTCACTGATAAGCTGTTACCTGTACTGTGGGACCTGAATCTATCATCTGATAATTTCATATGTTTCAAATTGTATTTTCAGGATCATCTTGTAATCAATTGGGGAATAAAAAGGCAGAGATGAGATGACGATTACATCAGTATAAAAATAAAAAAGCAGCAGAATAAGAACACAAAATGCTAAAACAAGAACACGCCCAGCTGGTCAGGCAGCGTCTCCTGAGAGAGAAACAGCCAATATTTCAGGTCAAAAACCTTTGATCAGAGAAAAGAAAAAAATAACGAACTAGTTGTCAGTAGCAGAGAACAAACACTTGGTTTACAGTCATGCATAACATTGGAGACCTTAGTATTAGGAGAACAATTACAAAACAAGATATAAGATCAATTGTAAACGTAGGCTGTCCAGTGAAGTCATTCATTAGAATTGTCAGCGACTGGAGTGAATAATTTGGAACTATTAAATGTATCTCATTGTGAAGAGTATTTTAGATGAGAGTAACTGGGTGTATACATTTAATTTTGTATTGTAGATAGTGATATGTTTGTATGTTTTTTTATAAGGGGAATCAGTGTGTTAATCATCAGCTATATAGCCTAGCATTTAACACCATCATCCCTTTCAAATCCATCATCAAACTTGGGCAACTTTGTTCCTTCCTATGATGAACGTTTCCATCGCCAAGGATGGAGATGCTCTTCGAATCTCCTTCTCCAATAGCTGGTTAATTGACAGCCTCCATTCACGATTCCCAGATCTTTGCCCTGATCCTTTGATTATATAATCACTTTGCTCTGTTTTTGCTCTTGCGCACGCCTTGTAAACCTGAGTTACAACCTCACCAAGTTGGTACCTCATCCTTTTTGCCCAGGCCTGTTGCTGCTTCTGCTGCCCTTCTATCCTCCACTTTAATCAAGGATCGACTGTCTGATCTGATAGTAATGGATAGAGAGGGAGACCCAGGGCCATGTTGTTACAGATGAACATGTTGCCAATAGCCCATATTGCCTCATGGAGGCCCAATTACAACTATAGAGCTATACACCATGGATACAGGTCCTTTGGTATGTGTAGCGCAGTGGTACTGTTGCTGCCTGACAGCGCCGGGTTCTATCCTGATTGCAGGTGTTGTCTGCACGGAGTTTGTACGTTTTCCCCGTGAACTGCATGGGTTTTCTCCAAGATCTTTGGCTTCCTCCCCCACTCCAAAGACGTAAAGTTTTGTAAGTTAATTGTCTTGGTATAAATGTAAATTGTCCCGAGTGTGTGTGGGATAGTGTAAAAGCCCCTGTCCCACTTAGGAAACCCGAACGGAAACCTCTGGAGACTTTGCGCCCCACCCAAGGTTTCCATGCGGTTTCCAGAGGTTGCAGGTGGTTGCCGGAGGTTGCAGGTAGTGGAAGCAGGTAGGGAGACTGACAAAAACCTCTGGGAACCTCCGGGAACCGCACGGAAACCTTGGGTGGGGCGCAAAGTCTCCAGAGGTTTCTGTTCAGGTTTCCTAAGTGGGACAGGGGCATTAGTGTGCGGGGATCGCTGGTTGGTGCGGACACAAAGGGCCAAAGGGCCTGTTTCCACGTTGTATCTCTAAACTAAAGTAAACTCAACAAATTGTCCATGCTGACCCCGATGTCTATTCCAGCGCCTGGTCCATATCGCTCTAAACTATTCTTACCCATGTTCATGTGTAAATTAATTTTAATTGTGGCAATTGTACACCTCTCCCACTCCGTCCATCATCATATACCTATGACCCTCTGTGTGAAAAACTTTCCCCTTAGATGGCTTTAAATCTTTCCACATTCATCTAAAGTCTATGCCATCTAGGTTTAGACTCCCCTACCTTAGAATGTAAACTATCCAAGCACCTCATGATTTTATCTACAGTAAATTTCCGTTAATCAGACTCAACCCTTTATGCCTTGAAAGTGCAATCGATTATCGAACATCATGATTTTGGAGGTAATTGAATTAATTGACTTTTGAAAGAAGACATGCAAAGTATATTAATGCACAATTCTTTTTGAATTTTATTAAGTTAACTATTTGAAATGTAGGGCATTTCGCTGCGTTCTTCTGCTCCTCTTGTGATTTTGGGTCAGGACATTGATACACATGTTGATAGACACAAAATGCTGGAGTAACTCAGCATCTCTGGAGAAAAGGAATGGGTGACGTTTCGGGTCGAGACCCTTCTTCAAACTGTCCCGCTGAGTTACTCCAGCCTTTTGTGTCTATCTTCGGTTTAAACCAGCATCTGCAGTTCCTTCCTACACATTAATACACATGTTGGTGCAGGTACTGAGAGACTGCATCATTGCTGACGAGTGACAAGTGATGAGTTGAGGGTCAGGGAAAGAATAATAATAGTAGACATCAGTAACGTGACCCTAATGTTACACCAGATCTAAGTCACCCACAGCTGTATGAATCTACTGGATATCCTGAAGATGAAAGGATGGCTTGCCTTCGGTTTTTCATCTCCAGGTCCATGATATTCTCAGCATTGCTGCTTCCCTGGAGTCCCCTGTGGACTCTACCAGCCGTCAAAATCCGTCTGACCATCAGAACATTGAGCCGCAAACTAAGGAGGAATGAATCTGGTAATTCTTCACCTCTTCACCTCTGCCTATCCTTAGCCCCACGTCCCCCTCCCTTTTCATCTGTGCATTAATTGCTTTATTATTGTGTTTTGTATTGAATTCTGTCTTTACTTTGTGTACTAGTCATGTATCTACTATTTATTTCATTCCCCTTACATGTTTTTCCTCTACCTGCAAAATTTTGCAGTCTCCGGTCTCCGGTAGGCGGCGCGGCTCTGGCCAGCAGCGGCCTCTGCAGCCTGTCCGCGTTTTTGTTATTTTTTGTCTGTGTTTTTGTGTAGTTTTTTGTTATTTTATGTTGGGGTGTGTGTGGGGGGATGGGGGTGGGGTGGGAGGGGGCGGGAAACTTTTGAATCTCTCCCTGCACTGGAGACCCGACCTTTTCTCGTCGGGTCTCAGGTGTCGTTGAGGCCGCAACGAGGAGCGGCCTCCAACAGGAAGAAGCCGGGGACTCAGGTGCCGACTCACCGTTGCCGTCGCGGAGCTGGCCGAGACCGGAGCGGGTGGAGCGGTGGAGGAGCGCTGCTGCTGCCGCTGCTGCTGCTGCTGCTGATGCTGCTGATGCCGATGCCGCTGCTGCTGCTGAGTCGGAGGCTGCTACTGCGGGTCTGCGGACGGCTCGGACGACCCCGCGCGGCTCCCTGGAGGGAGACTGCTTTTCGGGGCTCCTGCAACGGCGAATTCTCCTGCCCGTGTTGCGGGGTCGAAGAGCTCCTGGAGCGGGGCCTAACACCATTGCCCCGCGCGGCTGGAACGGCCGCAGGACTTTACAAGCGCACACCGGGGGCTCCAACACCAAGACCCGGTGTGCGATCTCGCACCACCCGGCGTGGCTTCAATGGCCGCGGGACAATCGCCATCGCCAGCCGGGGGCTTTGACTTTGACTCTGACATCGGGGGGGGGGGGGAGAGTGCAGTGGAGAGATAAGTTTTTTTGGCCTTCCATCACAGTTATGTGATGGATGTTTATGTTAAATGTAATTATGTTGTGTCTGGGGTCTATTTGTGTGTAATGTATGGCTGCAGAAACGGCATTTCGTTTGGACCTCCAGGGGTCCAAATGACAATTAAATTGACTCTTGACTCTTGACTCTCTTGACTCTTTTGTAAGGTGTCCTTGAGACTCTTGAAAGGCGCCCATAAATAAAATTTATTATTATTATTATTAATTAAACTGAACCAATGTACATCATTACGGACTCTGAGATAACAACCACAATATACGAGGTGCAATTTATATTTTATTAAAAGATAAACACAAATCAGACATGCAATTAACGGTTTATGATAAATCTATTCCTGGCCTTAAATATTTGGTTTGTGCACTCACTTTTGGTTGTGAATTAAATATAATGCTAAATTTACGACTGGTTTTGGAAAAACATGTCAGAATATCAATTGTCAGATTAAAGAGCATGTTTATGCTGTTTATGCAATATTAAGATCTGTTATACACAGGCCCCAGGGATTCATCCACCTTAATATGCCTTAAGACCACCGGCATCTCCTCTTTTGAATTGTGGATATGTTCTAAATATATCACTATTCATTCCCCTCCTTCGCCTCCATAACTTTCCCAACAGTAAATAGAGATGAGAAACATGAATTCAACATCTCGCTCACATCCTGTGGTTTCATTCATATATACAACCACATTGATCTTTAGGAACAGGATACTGAGTTGGATGATCAGCCATGATTATATTGAATGGCGGTGCAGGCTCGAAGGGCCGAATGGCCTACTCCTGCACCTATTTTCTATGTTTCTAAAGGGACCTAGTCATTCCCTAGTTACTCTTTTGCTCTCAATATATTTGTAGAAACTCTTAGGATTTTCCTTTACCTTATTTGACAAAGCTATCCAATATCCTATTTTTATCTGTTAAGTGCACTCCTACACCTCATATACTCCTCAAGGGATTCTCATGATCACAGCTCCTGTACCTGACATGAATCCTCGTCCTTTTCCTGACCAGAGCCTCAATTGTTAACCAGAGTTTCCTAATTCTGACAGCCTTCCCCTTAGCTCTAACAGGGACATGTTGTCCCTGAATTTTCTATGTTTCACCGTTAAAGGCTTCCCATGTCCCACTTTATCTGCAGACTGTCTCTCCCAATCAACCTTTGCAAATTCCTGTTTAATGCCTTCAAAATTTGCTTTGAGCATTTTAGGAATTAATTTGTGACCAGTTCTACCTTTATCCATAACTATTTTGAAACTGTATAGGAAGGAACTGCAGATGCTGGTTGGAATTATAGTCACTTGCTCTGCTTCATTCTATTCTGTTCTATTCTACAATTATGAGACTTATAACTGATTGCTCTCCAGAATGCGGTGCTGAACCCAATTCTTGACCTGTTCCAGAGTGAGATAAATGTGGCCCTTGTGCTATTATATATGGATTCCCAGAACCTGACCCAGTGCTGATGAAGGACCAGCGGTGTATTTCTGGGTCAGTATATGTCCCAGCTACATTAGTCCAACCTGCCTGCATTTGGCCCACATCCCTCTAAACCTGTCCTATCCATGTTCCAGTGATGGAGGAAGTGATGTGTCGACAGATGATGAGCGACATCAAGAAGCTGACTATACACTCAACGGTGGCTGGCTTTTAGCACTCTGAAATCATGCTGGCGCCAAGAGCAGACACCCAGAGCCATCCTGTTATTTATGCCATCACTAGTACCTCTTGGTAACGTTACCACAGCAGGGGGGGAGAGAGGGGGAGAGAAGAAGAGAGAAGAGGGGAGAGAAGGGGAGAGAAGGGAGAGAGAAGTGTGGGAGAAGGGGGGGAGAAGGGGAGAGAAAGGGGGGAGAAGGAGTGGGGACACTTTTAAGTTTAATAAAGTTTAGCTGGCATTTTACCTACCGGGAGGTTTTCCTTGGTCCTGAAAACTCCAATGAGCCAATCAAAATGCCCGGTCAGCGAAGGAGATTGCCCACAGCTGCACTCGACTGCCTGTAACTACATAGTGACCCCATTCCACTGCACCACGATTTTAAAAGAACCATGCCGACCAAATTTTACTTGTGGAAAACTTTTCAACATGCTGAAAATTTTTTCGCGACCTAGCTGAAGCCGTGAGTATTCGGAAACTTTCCTCGAGCATGAAGGAGAGTTCCAGTGACTTCATAGGACCACCTAGGACCACGTGTCGACTATGCTGCGAGTTTGAAGGTCGAAGCGTCGCAGATTAGGTCGCCCAAGTGGGACAGTCCCTTAAGTGTCAGTGTTGAACATTTAAAACAGGCTGTAACCTGAAAAGAAAGCTGGGGAATTTGTTTCTCCAAACAAAAGCTTTCCTTCTGGAATGCAAGGAATGGTAAATTGTCAAAGAAATACAAGTCAGTGCATAAGTAACAGCACAGGTAATAGAAAGGGTAAACATTCCAATGGAGACAAGAGACTGCAGATGCTGGAATCCTGAGATAAAAACAAAACACTGGAGGAACTCAGCAGGTCAGACTGTATTTGTGGAGGGAGATAGTCAGACGATGGTTCCGGTTGGGACATTTTGATGATCAACAGGGAGAAACCCTTTCACTAACATGTTAGAATGCTGAGAAACTGAAACATTTCCTCCATAAAAGCTCTGTTGCATTCATGATTGCCCATCACACATTCCTATATCAAGCAATTCATCGTCTTGCAACATGTAACGTGATGGGGGTTGGGCAATCAAAGGGGAAGCTGCATCAATCACATTTTGTGATGTTAGCAATATCAAGTAAGGAAGGTGCAGGACATATTTTTGGCAACTTGCAAGGGACTGTCAATAGAACTGCATTATATTCTGAGTAATTGCTGTGGAGAGTTATCTAGATTTAGAGTGAATAGTAATCCGAATGAAGGACAACTTTCAAGATAACTGCACCAGGAGTTGAGATGGAAATTGTTGGATTAGACCTTCATGTTATGCGTAGGAGGGACCTGACTGTTGTCCACAGTTCAGTAGTTGTGATATCGGTGGACTATAGGTGGACTGGAAGAGGTGGGCTATGGACCTTGACTACTTGTACCTAGTATAGCAGTGCCTGATCCCATGTGTTAGCTTGGGTTGGTTGTGTGTACATTATGACTGCACATTTAGGTTTGAGTTTGGTCGGGTGGGGTTGTGACCATCTGGCCCAGGTCATTATGTTATCTGGGACAGAGTGGTTGCTCAGAATCAATGCAAGTGTCCTTTGCCCTTAATCAATAACAATAGATGTGCAGAATATCAAGTCCATGTATCCATCTTCCAAGCAATATCTGTAGGTTGGGTTATGTACAGAAACTGTGATATGTGCTCAGGTTGAGGTCTCCTCAGGTGGCCTTACGTTGGGTAATATTGCATCTCATCAGATCATTAAACATTAGACCGTCCCGAGCTGAGGTATGGTGTGCATTTCTGTTCACCTACTGATGGGTAGGACATGATTGTGGTTTGAACGGTTGCAGAAGGAATGGATCAGGATGTTCGTGGGGTGGAATGTTTCACCCTTGAGGAGAGGTTGGAGAGATTGTGTTTGTTATGGAGGAGGTTGAGGGATGATGCAGGTATAAGGTATGCAGAATTATGAGGGGCATTGATAAAGTGATAGTGAGGAACATTACACCTTAGCAGAAATATGTAGAAGCAGAGACATAGATGGAAAACAAAAAATAACAGGCTGATAATGGAATTCCAAAATAACGTTTTCAACAGAGGGTGGTTGGAATGTGCCTGAGGGGCAGCTGGAGGCAGAGACTCCTACCACATTTCAGAAGCATTGAGATGAACACTTGAATATGTATGCTGTGGAAGGCCAAAGACCAGGTGCTGGTTGGCATAGCGAACCAAAGGGTCTGTTTTTGTATTAAAACCTTTGTTTTACCAAAGGTTTTGACTTTTAACTTTGGGCAGGGGTTCAGCTGTCTTTCGGAATGAAACACAACTTCCTCAAATAGCCTTCACACATACCATTCTGGGTACTTTCACTATTACAATGCAAGTAGATGTGCCATCCATTTTTTTGCTGCATTGGTTTCAAAAGCATGGTTCTACTGAATGTCCATGACTCCTTGGCCCCTGGCTTTGATCGGCTGTAGGAGATATCCCAGCTTTCAATGAGTGTCCAGGCAATGTCCTTGGGTCCTGGTCTCTCAGTTATGCATGGAGTTGTTTCAAAACTGGTTTCTCTCAGGCAAAGTGGACATCCCTGCTGTATAGTTTCTCTTGGAACAAACCGCTGCTCAAAACAGATCATTAGCTTGGCTTTGATTTAATCACGGGATTACTTGTCTTTTGACTTTGAAGCGGGGTGATAAATCATTTAAAGAAAGAAAAAAGTAAAAAAGAACTTCATCGTTTTATAGCTGATTTTTGCAATCTGTTTGAAAGTGAGTAGCTAGGAAGTACTATCAAGATAAAAGTATGCTCTGCAGGTCTTTGAAGTCTGCTGCCCATTTCAAAATGTTTTTTGTCCTGAGTTGTAATCCTAGGACTGGATTAGTAGTTCAAAGGATGTGAGCTGAAATTCACAAGTAAAGCCTATGCAAGATGGTTGATCATTAACTGCCCTCGCAAGTCAGTCAATTGTAACATAACTGAAATGACTCGCACCTTCCTAAAGGCAATGATGGGTGGACAATAAGTGCTGGCATTGCCAATCATTGTCCACCTCGTGGCAAAGTGTTAAGTGTAATTAATTTAATCACTTGCTTTTACATGGTGTGGCAGCGCCTTTTTCCTTAGATATCGCTCTGATCCCCACTACTAGCTGAACGTGTTGCTGTGCAATCGTGTGGATGTGCTGCACATTTTTTGTACTGGCAGGGCAGTGATGTGGACCACACCCCAACATCATTGATAACAGCTGGGGTCTGATTCACTGATATTGGTTGGCCACTTGCATCTTGTCAGTCTACTCCCTACCCATACACAGAGGCAATGACTGGGCTGTCAGGATAATCCAGCGACTGGCAGTGCAGGCTCTTCAAAGAAGGGAAGAAGATTGAACATTTTTTTGCCTTCCATCACAGTAAGGAATATGAGGAGTTGTTCTGGTGGATGTTCATGTTAAACATTTATTTGGGGGTCTTGTTGCTCTTTATTGATATGACTCCTCATATGTTGCCAAACATGCTTGGATAGTAAATTACTATTATGATTATGATTCAAACCCAAAGCTGAGACCGTCAGTGTCTCCTCTTGAAGCAAGGATGAACTGCAGGGAGAAGCCGGAGATCACGACTCCTCCTCCTTTGAAGACAAAACTGAGCTGCTGGGATAACCCCAAGATTGCTAGCATGTGCCCTGATGGAGAGGAACAGTGCCCCCAGGTGGTCGTGGACTTTCTTGTCACTGTAAGTAAAATAAATGATGTGAGTTCACCCTACTGTGTGTGTCGGTGTGGTCACTGTCAACCCTGGCATCGTCCCTGATACCGCACTGGTGTAGAATGTGAGCAAGACCACACTGGCTACTCGCATGATGGAACTTTGCTGCTGTTTCCTAAGTTTTCTTGATGTTAATTGGGCTACTTTTCTGGATGTGCCACACCATTTATTTCTCCCCATCTTGTAACTGGAGTATCATTCAGAACAACTAATATTGAATACAAAAACTGGACGTTAAATCACCTTGAGACTGAATGATGCCGCAGTTTCTGCTGCTGTGCAAGTGCACTGCCATTGGCTGTGTTCACAGTAGAATTCTGCGTCTTCAGAGGTCTCCAAGTAATTTTTTTATTGCTTTTAGAGATATTTAACTAACTAAGTATACAATCACTTCTGGAAACGTGAATAGAAAAATGGTGAGAAACTGACAAAAGAAGAACTCTCTAATATAGAATGTTTTTTTAATCTCTCATGGGGGATGTGACAGCGCCCCCTATATTTTTCGTAAGTTTAATCACAATCTCTATATACTTTGTCTTCATATTTCCTTCGACATCCTTTGAAGGTATCTAAAACTGTCCTGTCCTCTGGCCTACCAATAATCTTTGCAACAATGTGTTTAATTTCTTTCAATGCAATACCATGCGTAATCTGTTTCGTTAGCCATGGATGGTACATTCTTCTCATAGAATCGTTCTTTCACACAGGAATTTACTTTGAATATTTATGAAAGCTCCTTAAATATCTGGCCACTTCTGATCTTACCCTCGGATCTGCTTTTTCAATCCACTTTAGCCACCTCGATCTCCATACCAATGCAATTAGAATTTAAGTTTAATACACTAGTTTCAGACCCAAATACCTCACCTTCAAGTGAATTTGAATTATTACCATGGTGTGATCACTCTTCCTGTGGAATCCTTTACCGTGGGATTGATAAATAATTCTGCCTAATAACACAAGGCAAGGTCTACAATAGATTGTATCCTGGTTATTTTCTCAGTGTATTGCTCTCATATATCATCCTGAATCTGCTCTATGAACTTATCCTTAAGGCTATCTTTGCCAATTTCATTGGTCCAGCCGAGACAATGATTACCCCCATTATGATCCAACTCGTAGTCCAACGTGCAGTATGGCTACTGCCACAGGCCTCTCACCGATGACTCATTTATTTTACATTTGCTTATCTTCACCCTTCAAATTGATCTCCCCCTTGAGGAACACATCCACTGTCCATTCACCATTGCTATCAGCTCATCCAAAGCCATCTTCACGCCACCACACTCACCCATCATCTTGCTCATCAGGTTTTTATGAAGCTTGCTTTTAATATTGAAAGTTTTATTTCGGGTGAATGATTTTTGTTGCGATATATTGATCATAGGTCCAGAGTCGTTTACACTTATAATGTAAGGATCTATCTAAATACATTAGCTCTTTTCCTTTATCCTTTATGTTAACTATCACAGTGGCGCAGCAGTAGAGTTTTAGCCTTACAGTGTCAGAGACATGGGTCCTGACTATGGGTGCTTGGCTGTTTGGAGTCTGTTTGTTCTCACCATGACCTGCATGGGTTTTCCATGTTGTATCTCTGAACTAAACTATCCCTGATAGTCAGTTCTCAGTTTTGGTCAGCTTACAATCACATCTCTGTAATAACTATCAGATCATTTCAGTCTATTTCCATTGCAGCAGTAATATGACAGGAATACCAATTCTATACTGTAAACTCCAGGAATTGGCTTATGCATCCTAGTTTCCCTTCCCATCATGCTTTAAGGGAAGCAGACTCTCAAAGGCTTTCAATGCAGCATGTGAGCTGTAAGAAACAGAATTGGCCACCCGGGGTATTCAACGATTTAAAGAGCTAATCTTGACAATGGAATGTAAAAAAAAAGACTCTTTGGATGTCTATATTCTGTCCGCAGAAGCTATTAGAATATTGATGTGAATTAGTTTGTTTCAATAAAGCTATTTGAAATCTCAAGGCTGTCTTATCTCTTCAAATACGCTCCCATTGCAATCATATAATTCCATCAAAATCCTGGAGTAAATGAACTCATTATAGCTATTGAAGTTGTATTTGATCAGTGAGCATGCAATTTGAAGCAATGAAGTTGAGATATTAACATTGTAATGGCAGCTGGAGTCAGGAGAGGGGAACCAGCCACATCTGAGTAGACATAATAGAACAGGCCCTTCAACCACAATGTTTGTGTCGAACATGATGCCAAGTTAAACTGATCTAATCTGCGTGTACATGATCCATATTTTTCTATTCCTTGCGCTTCCATGTGCCTATCTAACAGCTTTTTAAATGCCATTATCGCATCTGACCACCACCACCTCTGACAATGCGTTCCAGGCACCCACCACTCCCTGTGTCAAAAAATTTGCCTAGCACATCTCCACTAAACTCCCCGCTCTCAACTTAAAGCTATGGTAAAGACTGCTGGTATGTGGTCAATAAAGGAGAAAGGAGACTTCCAGAGAAACTCAGAGGATCAAGCAGCATCAAGCAGGACTGTCAATGTTTCAGGCCAAGATCTTTATCTGGGTTGAAAGAATAGAGGGGAAGCACCCAGTATCAAGATGTATGTGTACGCGTGCGCGTATGTGCTGGCAGTGCAAGAGCTAGCCAACAATACATGATAAATAATTGATTGCCAAATGAATATGAATAAGTTTATTGGTCAAGTATTCACATACAAGGAATTTGTCTTAGTGCTCCGTCCGCAAGTGACAACTTGGCATCCAGTGAGTTAGGAATGACACATAAAACATTAAACATTAATAATAAAACATTATCGATTAAACATGTAAACATGTAAGCAAAAGGAGGCTACAGATATTTGGTTATTTAGTAGAGCTACTACTCGTGGAAAAAAAGCTGTTTTATGTCTGGCTGTGGCAGGTTTGACAGTCGCCTTCCAGAGGGAAGTGATTCAAAGAGTTTGTGGCCAGGGTGAGAGGGGTCAGAGTTGATCTTACCTGCTCGCTTCCTGGCCCTTGCAGTGTACAGTTCATCAATGGAGGGAAGGTTGCAGCCAATAATCTTCTCAGCTGATCGGACGATTGGCAGCAGCCTCTGGATGTCGTGCTTCGTGGCTGAGCCAAACCAGACCATGATGGAGAAGACTCTACGATGGCCATATAGAAGTGCCTGTGGCAGATTATGCTTCCCCAGCTGCCGCAGGAAGTACATCCTCTGTTGTGCCTTTTTGACTGTGGAGTCGATGGTGGCCCCCCATTTAAGGCCTTGATGGTTCCCAGGAACTTAAAAGAACAAAATGGTGAGTGGGGTTGCAAATTCTGGAATCAATTCCACTGTCTTAGAGTGAGCTCCAGGTTGTGTGCGATGGCACCAAGACACCAAGGAGGGCTGTCTGTTAGATCCTCCCCATCCTGGACAACAGATGGTAAGGGGGAGGGGGCGAGTGTGATACCTGGAAATCTATTGGCCCCAAACTGGAATTGAAGGTAAGAAAACCTTTAAGGAGGGCTGATCTAGATAGACCCACTTAGAGGGGGCGCGACCTTTTTTGAAACCTTTAGGGCCTGTCCCACTTAGGCGATTTTTCAGGCAACGTGTTCAAAAATTCACTGCGACCATATTGAGGCAGCGACTAGTTCCAGATTGCGGGAACCCCTCACGACCATGAAGGCCACTCCCTGGCAACCTCCCGCAAACATGTGGCGACCATGTGGCGACTGCAAAGTCTCCTGCAGTCGCCTAAAAAGTCGCCTGTGGGACAGGCCCATTAGAGCAGCAATAAGTCACAATGCTTGGAATTGGATGCAGGGCCTATGGAGCAGTATATCCTTGGAACTGGGAATCTTTAGAAAGTTATCCACGGGGTAGTCAACCATCCAGCAGTGATATGAAGTTTGTTATAGTATCCCTAATAATTTTCCAACCTACAATTATTTTTGATGATGGGAAATTTGCCCTTTTGGTGTTGGATATCTTTCTTTTCAACAATTTCACTATAAAAGGACCTGTGAATGCAAATACCACACTTCAGATGAATATTACATGATCTCTCTCAGTTTGAGTGTGTATCACTGTTGTGAAATCCACTAACAGGATGTATTGACCACACTTCTTTGCCTATCATTTTTATTGCTTATTTATCAATCATCTCCAATGTGCAATCAATGGTTCGTATTGTTTTTACTCCATAATGCATCAGGTTACTCCATTTATGATGAGTAATTTCTCTGATGCTTTGGGAAAGCCAGCATTAAAAGCACCTGATTAGAGCCATATCATAGTTAGTGCCCAGTCGCACTGTACGTTTGCAAAGTTTCCCTTGTTTTTACTGGTGAATGCCGACACATTCTCAGAGATCTTATTGATGCTGGCACTCTACGGTGCAGCTAGAGACATTTCATCTCCCGGAATCCCTATCAGTGAAACATTAAAGATAAGTTGTCAGGCTGGTTAGAGCTGGGGAAGATTTTTTATATTGGTCAGGAAACTATTAATTGACTGGTGTTAAATTATATAACAGCTGTTTCTTATTTATTATATGAATCTGAGCATCTTCTTTCCAATTGTTTTAATACCTAAATACAGTAAAAATGTATTAATTCAGCACCGATAGATTTTAGTCTGTTGGATATTACACTTATTAATACCCCAACATTACTTGTAATTCACTTTTTGTTCAAGATGTTGCACAGCAGTAAAATATTTTTTCTCCAGATGAGTTTAAAAGGATCAAAACCCAATTGCAAACCAGCCTGTAGAGTCCTTAAATTAAACGTGTTTGTGTGGAAGAGTGAGGTGTCCGTTGCACATATTCTTCCAAATTCTTAAGAAGGAACTGCAGATGCTGGAAAATCGACCGTACACAAAAATGCCGGAGAAACTCATCGGGTGCAGCAGCATCTCTGGAGCGAAGAAGGGTTTCGGCCCGAAATGTTGCCTATCTCCTTCGCTCCATAGATGCTGCTGCACCCGCTGAGTTTCTCCAGCATTTTTGTGTACCTTCCTCCAAATACTGCTCCCTGGTATTCCCTACTGTTGCCAATAATGATGGCTTGAACCATTTTGTTGCTGGTGCCCTGCATGTGATGGACCTAGCAGCGTACAGGATACATTCCTAATCTACTCTACTTTCAAATACCTGTGATACATAACTAATGAAGGATCATCAACGTAAAACCTTAACACTGCTTCTTTCTCCACAAGTGCTGTCTGACTCGTTGAGTTTGTCCAATATTTTCTGTTGTGCCCTCACTGCAACCACTTCACATTAAGAATTCAGACCTATAGCCAAAATGCTGCTGGGTCCCGTAGCCCTTGTTACATCTAACGGCCATTCTTTAGTAGCATGGACTGTGAATCCAATTAACTAAAGGTTGGGATCTGCCATGGTGCATACAGAAAGAGAATGAGATGGATCACCACATTGACATTCTGTTTGCAAACCTTTTTGCAGTCATGTTGCGTACCGCTGTCATTGAGGATTGAGATGCTGATATTATAGGGTCAATGAGTCATACACCATGACAACAGGCCCTTTGGTCCACTGAGTCCACACCAACATTTCAACAGGCCATTTCCACTCCTCCTACACTAACTCATTCTCTCCATATTCCCATCAATGGATAAATCACCAGATTCTATCATTAATTTTTATACGTGCAAATTTACAGTGGCCCTTTAACCTACCCTGCATGTCTTTGCAGTGTGGGAGGATACCAGAGAACCCTGAGGAAATCCACATGGTCACGGGCAGAATGCGTAAACTCCACACAGACCTGGGGTGGGGATTGATCCCAGGTCCCTGGGGCTGTGTGGCAGTAGCTCTACCAGCTGTGCCACTGTAACCCAAACTGGGTTTGTTTTACAAAGTTAGTTGTCAAGTGTCCACTACCGCGGGTGACTGGATATAATAGGAGTGAAGTAGCTTGAAGAAGGGTCCTGATCTGAAACGTCACTCATCCTTTTACTCCAGAGATGGTGCCTGACCCGCTGAGTTACTCCAGCACTTTGTGTCTATCTATAGTAGTGAAGGGCATTGATTTGAACTATTGATTGTGAGATTGCTTATACAGTATCTGTCAATTACATGCTAAACATTGTTTAGCATGCCTTTGGACTCTTGCTGCAGTGCCATTCAATGGATATTGATTACTTCGTTAAGTGCTGGTCAATGGTATCGATTCCTGTGTGCAGCATGGGGATTGTTTTAACTGTGACAACCTGCTCAAGTGTAAACATAGTCAGTGAAGGTGAAACTGGATGCGAGGGATACAAGGCACATGGTGTTGTATTCATTTCCCATTACCATTGGCCCACTCACGTAATTTTGTTAAAAGAAATAAAACAATATTTTTATTGTGAACCACTTTAAAGTGGTGTCTACATGTTCTGAATTCATCCACTGGGAGAAATAGTTTCTTTGCATCTCTCCTACATAATCAGGAGATTGAATACCACTCTACTTTCCAAAACTCATTGAGACAGCAAGATAAATTGGACAATAGCGTGCAGTGGTACTGGTGGGGAAGTTTGTAATTCCAGAGCTCAAATGCCTTTATATGATGCAGAAACCCATCAGTCCTGAAAAGAGAATATACAATTCTCATTATTTTGCTTTATTATATTTATGACTATTGATACAAGATAATAAAATATTTAGGTTATACCTGCCATTAACATCCCTATGTATCAATATCACTGTTATGTTTATCATTACTTTTCGTTTTTTTTGTTTTTGCTTTTGAAAAAACTAATAAAAATATTTTAAAAGAAAGATAATAAAATGGGCCAGTTGTAAATGGAGCTCCTAGGAAATAAATGTTAGCAATGCATTCACAAAGTTGACAATGAATCTCCAAGATTGTACTAAGTTCCCAATACTTTGGGGTATTAATGGATTCCTTGGAGGAGTGACGGTTATTTTCCTGTTAAATTCCTCCCCAATATTGTTGCTGTTTTCAGTCCAAGGATAAGAATAAAACAGGCCAACCATGATTAGGTCTCTGATTTGGAGTTTGTAGTTTTTGTTTGATTTCTTTCAGAAGGCAGCTTAAATGCTGCTGTTGACTCCTGATCGTTTTCTGGTGAGCCTGTTCAATTTCACGAATTAGGAATTTAGTGTCTGTCATGTTTCCTGGAAAAGATTAAGAAAAATCAATTTCCTCAGTTTGATGGGGAGTGAGAATGAGAGGGATTGTCTTGGCCCAAGAAGAGTGAAGGGCAGTGGGAATGGATTTGGATTTTGTAGCAAAGGGCCAATTCAGGCATAATAGACTCTGGCAGTGTGGCAAACTAATGTAATTCTATGCAGGCCATTCGAGCCACCGAGTCGGGGCTGACCAGCGATCACCCCGTAGACTAATCTCCACACACATGTGCCAATTTTACAATTTACCAAAGCCAATTAAGCTACAAACCTGTACGTCTTTGGAGTGTAGGGGGAAATTGGAGCATCTGTAGAAAACCCACACAGTCACAGTGTGAATGTACAAATTCTATTCAGACAGCACCCATAGTCAGGATCGAACCCAGGTCTCTGGCGCTGTAAGGCAGCATCTACTGTTGTGCCACTGTGTTGCCTGCAAACCCTTCAGCAAAAGAAGCAGCCCACACCTGCATACAGCAGGCAAGGGAAGGGTAACATTTGTGAAACCATGAAGTGACCCTCCAATAAGAGAGAGTCTAATTATCTACCCTTGACATTCAATGACATCAACACCAAATTCCCAACCTCCAATGTCTTGGAGGTCGTTATTGACCAGGAAACTTTATTGAAATATAAAGTGTTGGAGTAACTCAGTGGGTCAGGCAGCATATTGGAGGACATAGATAGGCAACGTTTCTGGTCGAGACCCTCCTTTAGACTGACCAACCGAGCTAGTCAGTTACAGTAAATACAAAGCGTAAAGAACAGTGCAAAGAGTGGATGTCCTGCAGCAAGTGTCTCACCTCCTGATGCCTGATCACCTTCTCCAATGCATACGTCAGGAGTGTGATGGAGTACTCCCCACTCTGAAACCAACCATTCTCAAGAAGCTTCACACCATCCATTTGATTGGTACCCCATCAATTGCTTTAAACATTCATTCCCTCCACCACAACATAATGCGGTTACTCACCCAGTCTGCTATCATCGCAGCTTCCACAATCTCACCCAGTAAAAGCGCATCAGAAGCAAGTGGAACACCAGCATCTGCAGGGTTTTTGTAAAACTTGAAAACATATCGGATATGCGTCATCATTGCTGAGCCTAAATTCAAGAACTCCCTTCCTAACAGCTCACTGCCATCTTCTCAAGGGAAGACGGGGAGGAGCAATAAATACCAACCTGACCAGTGATAGACTGAACTTGAAAAATTAATAACTTAAAAATCAAAATCAAATGTCATAGAAATATTTCCCTGTTCCTTGCTGCTCCTTCTAGTGGTGCGGCTGGGGAGAAGGTTCCAGGATATAGATCTGTCACCAGACATAGAAGTCCCTCCCCAACAACACTAAGGGAGCACCTTCACCAGAAGGACGACACTGATTCATGAAGGTGGCTCACCCCCACCTTCTCAAGGGCATTTGGGGATAGGCCTTGCCACTGATGATATTCTCCCATTAGAGAATATATGAAAAATCCTAACACCTTTACATTAAGATAAAGGCACTGAAGGCTAATATATTTATCGAGTGTTGACCGTAGTGAAATACTAAGATAGTGCACCTTGACAATTTAAATGGAAATGACGCACTACCACCTTTACCAAACAATGAAACGAGTGATTCATTGGCATCTTGGTACATTAACCAGGAGACTAGCTGTGCAATTTGATATCAAAGGCTGTAGTCCTTTCTAAATTCATCATCTTTCCTGTACTGAAATCTCAGTAATGAGGCAAGGTGTAAAAGTCTACAAATGTAATTTGCCAAATAACAGAATGAGAACTGAGTAGATAAATCCCTGTTGTACTAGATATCACATAGAAAAGAGCTTATTGATCAACTGGAAGAGAAAAATCCATCCACTTCAATATTATCCTTCAGAACTGGGCCTTGTAAAAGAATAGCTTCTGTTTATTATATAATTGATTTCACTGAAGCATAGTCCTAAAACAATTTTTCCATCATCTTCAGATTCTGCTGCGTCCAATAGCTGATGTGAAGCTTATTCTTCTGAAAATGACCTGATTCTGAATTCAATTATATTTAATCTGTCGTGGTTTTCCTTTTTCACCCAAGAGACATATTTCCAATGCCCTGTCAGACTTTCACTCTGACCTTCATCTTATCTCCGGTCCAAACCTTTATCTGCTGTGTGATATAGTGTCATATATATTATTTCCAACATGATTTGTGTTGCTGTGAGTGTCTGGTTTATTAACTCTTCCATTGCGGTAGTGTTCAACTAATCATAGAAAAGAGGTCACTTTTCACCCTTAAAACTTAAAAACCAGTGTTGTGTTTTCAGAGCGTCATTTAGAGGCCCTGTTTCACATAACATCCTGGTGCTCACTAACTCTGTGTCCAACTGGCAATGTCTTGATTCTAACATTCTCGTTTGTTTTCAAATATCTTGTCCAGGACTCCGCATCTCCCTATAACCTCTTACAGCTCTTTGTAATCTCTACATTGGTACGGTTCTTGCTCAAGGTCACTCATGATTTCTTTGGTCTCAAATAAAAACAGAAAATGATGGAAACAGGTCAGGTCAGGCAGCATCTGAGGAAAGAGAGTTTAAGAAGGAACTGCAGATGCTGGAAAATCGAAGGTACACAAAAATGCTGGAGAAACTCAGCGGGTGCAGCAGCGTCTATGGAGCGAAGGAAATAGGCAACGTTTCGGACCGAAACACTTGAAGACGAGTTTGGGCCCGAAACGTTGTCTATTTCCTTCGCTCCATAGATTCTGCTGCCCCCGCTGAGTTTCTCCAGCATTTTTGTGTACTTTCTGAGGAAAGAGAAACAGTTAATGTTTCAGGCCCAGGTCAATTTACCATGACTTCCATGTTCATTATTTTCTTTCTACCAAAGTTGGTAACAGTTCCGCAAGGCCACCAAAGATCTAAATTCATTAGGATTTCCTGCTCTCTAAAGCTCTCTGCATCTCTCTCACCTCTCTCAATGTGGCTCTTAAAACTTGTTTCCGAGGCAGCATGGTGTGTGATTTGGAAGGGAGCCAGTAGATGGTGCTGTTCACATGTTCTTGTGACCGGTTGAGTTTGTCTTTGGTTGGAGAGATCATGGGTTTACTGTGAATGTTGAGCACCTTGGGAGATGTTGGAGCTGCACTCACACAGGTATGTGGAGACAATTCTACCATACTCTTGATATGCATTGTAATATGGAAAGATTCTTCAGTTTTGGAAAATTGAGTCACTTAGCATGAGATGCCAAATATCTAGCTTTTTGACCATTGTATTCATGTGGCTAATCCAATTGAGGTTCTGTTTAAAATTAGTATATAATTAATTTTTGACATCACTGACAAGGCCACCATTTATTGTCCACTCCCAATTGCCCCTGTGATGGGTGTTAGCTACCTTTTTGAACTTCCGCAGTCCTTCTGCATGTCTTCTGGGCAGTTCCAGGATTTAGACCCAGTGGTGATGAAGAAGTAGCAATATATTTCCAAGTCACAGTGGTGCCCAATTTGGTGGGGAACCTGTAGGAGGTGGTGCTCCCATGCTGTCTTTTATTCTTCATGGTGGTAGATGCTTTGGGAGGTGCAGTCAGAGTGGGTAAAGGGGCTGTCCCACTGCGGCAACCTAATTGGCGAGTTTAGAAGAGTTTAGGAGAGTTTGAAAAAATGTTGAAGACCTCCTTCAACTATGTAGAAGACCTCCTTCAACCTCCTTCGACTAGCTTTGACTACCTTCGATTACCTATGACCACCCTTGATCACCTACGAATAACATGCCGACCTATGACCTACTTCAACTAAACCTACGAGTAAAAAAATATCTATTTTTTCCATGGCGACCTTTTTTTTTTTTTACTCTCGGGCATTTTTCAGCATGTTGAAAAATACTCCGCGACCTAGCTGAGGCCTCGAGTATGCACAGACTACTCTCGAGCATGAAGGAAAGTTACAAAGACCTCCTAGGAACTCGTGTCGACCATGCTGCGAGTATGAGTTGAGGGCAAACTCTTCTAAACTCGCCAATTAGGTCACCACAGTGGGACAGCCCCTTTAGGCAGGTAACTCAGTGCATCTTGTAGGCACAGTACACACTGTCTGCCAGTAGTGGAGGGAAGAATGGTGGAAGATGTGATACAGGGTACCCACCTCTCCTCCACCTTCTTTGCAACTTAATGCTAATAATTTCTCTCTTTCCCAGTTCTGCTGGAGGTTCTTTGAACTGAAACACAAACCGTGTTTCGCTTTCCTCAGATGCTGCCTGACCTACTGAGTGTTTCCAAGATTTTCTGTTTCCAGCATCTGCATTGTTTATTTCCATTCACAGGAAAGGACTAAAAGTAATTAAAGCACGTGTGCAGTGCCTACTTGATGCCAATGCAATTGTAGTTTATACCCAATGCCTGCAAAGATCAAAAATGCACTACGGCAGCTGAGGAAGCACAATCTGCCACATGCGATGGTCCAATTCTATAGGTTCTTGGCTGCAATCTTCCCTCCATTGACGAACTGTACACTGCAAGGGCCAGGAAGCGAGTGGGTAAGATCATCTCTGACCCCTCTCACCATGGCCACAAACTCTTTGAATCACTTCCCTCTGGAAGGCGACTCCGGACTGTCAAAGCTGCCACAACCAGACATAAAAACAGCTTTTTTTTCCACAAGTAGTAGCTCTACTCAATAACTAAAAATCTGTAGCCTCCTTTTGCTCTGGTATTTTAGTTAATTCACATGTTTAATCAACAATGTTTTATTATTACTGTTTAATGTTTTATGTAGCATTCTTAACTGTCACTGTATGTCATGTTGTCACATGCGGGCGGAGCACCAAGGCAAATTCCTTGTATGTGAATACTTGGCAAATAAACGTACTTACTTACTTACTTACTTACTTAAAAGTTAGCATAAACATCCACCACAGCGGATTCCCCACATCCCTCACCGTGATGGAAGGCAATAAAGTCTAATCTCCTTCCTCTTTATTCTCCTGTGGTCGGGCCAGTTGAATCATCCGCAGTCGGGGCGATTGAAGCTCCCGCAGCCGGCGATCAAAGCCCTCGTGTCGGGACGATCGATACTCCGCGTCAGGGCGATCGAAGCTCCTGCGTCGGGGTGATCGAACCTCCTGTGGCCTCGAGCGTCCAAAGTTGGTCTCTAACCAGGGACCTCGAGCTTCCCAGTTAAGTCTTTTAGTGGAGTTTTGAGAGCAATAGGCTGGATTTAATTGGAGCTTTGAAACCTCAGGCTGGCTTTAAGCCATGCAACTGAATTTAACTGGATATTTCAGAGATGCATACTAACTTTAAGCAATACGAGCTAGTTTGCCATTCACTATATTGGCACACTGCTAACACATCCAGTCATTGCACTGACGAATTGTAGGGATTATTGAAATGTGCTGGTGGCAAGTAGCTATATATGAATCCATCCCTCAAATCCTGTTTCTTCACTTAGCAGAATGAACTGTTTCATTATTCAGGAGAGCAGCAGCAGGGTGGCAGTGAGATGTTGCCAAATTAAAAAGTTCAAGAGAAGTAAGAAGCGGGATTTAAGATTGAGCACAAGCCCTTGAGTGAAACTTCAGAGGCAGTCCAAAGAAAATGTTGATGCAAATCAAATAAAAATAACTGCATACCACAAGCTGTCCTCGGTGCAAACTTGTGGCATATTATATACATAGACAGATACATAGACAATAGGTGCAGGAATAGGCCATTCGGCTCTTCGAGCCAGCACTGCCATTTAATGTGATCATGGCTGATCATTCACAATCAGGGGGTGGAAGATTGCAACCTTCACGTGGTCCGCCCTGTTTCGATGAATGCAATCAACCCGGCGTGCACAATCAAATAAGATCAAATAGAACAAGTTGTCCTACAACTTTAGGCTGTGCACGCCACACGCAAGAAGAAGATTCACAATCAGTACCCCGTTCCTTCCTTCTCCCCATATCCCTTGATTCTGCTCGCCCTAAGAGCTCTATCTAACTCTCTTTAGGGCCTGTCCCACTTAGGTGACTTTTTAGGCGAGTGCTGGAGACTCTGCGCGCACCTCATGATCGCCACATTGTCGCCACATATTCGGGTGGTCTCTGGTGAATCACCTTCATGGCTGTGAGGAGTTCCCGCATTCTGGGAACTAGTCGCGTCCTCGGTATGGTCGCGGCAAATTTTTTAACGTGTTGAAATTGCTCGCCTTGGCGAAAATCGATACTTTTGCAGTGGTAGTGGGGTCGCCATCTCAACTGCCGGCCTGCGGCCTACACAATCTTGAAGCCGCGGTCTCCGGTGAGGAAAGATTGCAACCTCACCTGCCCTGGACCCTGGACCCTGGTCGTGTTGTCCATAAGATCAAATAGGGGGGGGGGGGGGGGGGGGGGGGGGTGGGGGGAAATGGAGGAGGACGGCCAAAATTTTTTGTGCCCTTCCACCACAGTGATGAATGCTGTGGTGGATGTGTTTATGTTACATGTTGTGTCCTGTTTATGCATTTTATTATTTTGATAACCCATCTTTATGCTTTGTATGGAACCGATTTTTAAATTATGTAAAGCACTTTGGGGTCAATGAAAATTGACTATAAATGTGCTATATAAATAAACTTATTATTATTATTGTAGGTAGTCGAGGTAGCCGTAGGTAGTTTTAGTTAATCTCCTTTGTTGACCAGGCATTTTCATTGGCTCATTGGGGGGAAAAAAATGGTAAGCACGAGTTTTCAGAACCAAGGAAAACCGACCGGTCATGTTAAATTCCCGCTAAACTTCACAGCTGTGTATTTCTGGCTTGTTTAAAGTTGGATGTCTTCTTAAAAGTGTCTCCACTCCTTCTCTCCCCCCCATCTCCCCCCTTCACTCCCCTTCTCCCCTCCCCGTTCTTTTAAAGGACTTACCGTACACAGTGCTAGCGTTCTTTAACCTTCCTGTTCATCGTGGTGTGTGTCTGTATCACCTTGGCTTTGCACCGTGTGAATTTCAGACAGCACTCCCCCGCTTTCCCAGGCCCCCGCCTTTGCTGTGTGTGTGTGTGTGTGTGTGTGTGCGTGTGTGCGTGTGTGCGTGTGTGGTGCGTGTGTGCGTGTGTGCGTGTTCGTGTGTTCCGCTTTGACGGTCGCCGTTCCAGTTCCTGGTTTTTCAGGCGTGTGCCACGAGCTTGAAGGTCGCAGGCAGTCCGCTGACAAGTCGCTTCAGCGGGACAGGCCCTTCATGAATGCATCCAATGAATCGCCCTCCACTGCTTTCTGAGGCAGAGAATTCCACAAATTGACAAATTGCGTGAAAAAGTTTTTCCTCATCTCATCTCTAAATGGCCTACCCATTATTCTTAAACCGTGGCCCCTGGTTCTAGACTCTCCCAATATCGGGAGCATGTTTCCTGCATCTGGCATGTCCAATCCCTTAATAATTTTATATGTTAATAATGGGCACGTGCTTATGAATGGAGGACAAGTGGGCAGTAAATCTCTTAACTAATTTGTGGTTGGCAATTTTAATAAAACTGATAATTATTGTAAGTATCAGGAAAAAAAATATTTCTAACATTGATACTTTTCCAATTCCCAGCATCATTTGTCAGAGATGTCGTCTTGAGTAGTCAATCAAAAAATAACCAGATTTGAAGCTACTAATACTGAGAAAGCTAACGTCAGTGCTAACTTTCCACTCAGATCTCCATTCTAGTCCTAGAACTTTATTAAATGTAAGTATCAAACAGTATCCTCAAAATAATAAGATACCAGATTTAGCTTTCAATGCCACAAACAGAAATTCTATGATATTCTCCAAGACACTATGAATCGTCAGCTGACAAACAACTCAGCTTACATTTATTTTGCAGCTTTTACACAGTAACAATTTCCAAGGAGTGTTATCAGGTAAAGGTTAACATTAAGATATTTGGATGGTTGGTCATAAATTCGATGAGTGGTATAAAGATGCTGTTTTTAACGATAATGTGTTGAAAGACCAATAGGCTTCATGATTGAGCGAAGTTCAGGAGCAGTTCATTGCATGGAACTCTAAGGTTTTGTCTTTCCGTTCATGAAAGTCACAAATCAGTGGAGTACTGTGGAGAGAAATTGCAGAATCATAAAAGGATGGAGCAATGAAGCAGGACCTGCAGGATTCTGAGAACGCTGGCCATCTACTCATAGAAACTAATCCCACGTTCATCTCAGTTTTTATTCTCACTACATTCCCGTTAACTCACCCGACATACGCCCACTCACCACATATTAGAGGCAATTTGAAGTGGCCCATTAAACCAAGTCAAGTCAAGTTTATTCGTCACATACACATACGAGATGTGCAGTGAAATGAAAAGTGGCAATGCTTGCGGATTGTGCAAATAAAACTACAAAACAGAATGGGACAGAAACACATATTCACATATTACATATTTGTGGGTGGAAAAAAAGAAGGAATTTTAAAAAGACACCACACAACAGTAAAATGGTACAGTAAAGTTGGTCCCTGGTGACATAGGAGTTTATAGTCCTAATGGCCTCTGGGAAGAAACTCCTTCTCATCCTCTCCGTTTTCACAGCATGGCAACGGAGGCGTTGAGCGTTTGCCTGACCGTAGCAGCTGGAACAGTCCGTTGCTGGGGTGGAAGGGGTCTCCCATGATCATGTTGTCTCTGGAGTTGCACCTTCTGATGTATAGTTCCTGCAGGGGGGCGAGTGTAGTTCCCATAGTGCGTTCGGCTGAACGCACTACTCTCTGCAGAGCCTTCTTGTCCTGGGCAGAGCAGTTCCCAAACCAAATCGTGATGTGTCCGGACAAGATGCTTTCCACAGCCGCTGAGTAGAAGCACTGGAGGATGCTCAGAGACATTCTGAATTTCCTCAATTGCCTGAGGTGGTAAAGACGCTGCCTTGCCTTACTCACCAGGGCTGCAGCGTGTGATGTCCATGTCATATCCTCTGAGATGTTGACTCCCAGGTATTTAAAGCAGCTCACCCTATCCACAGTATCCCCATTTATCTTCAATGATCTGTACGTCCTCGGATGATGTGCCCTCCTAAAGTCCACGATCAGCTCCGTGTTTTTTTTGATTATGTTCAAGAGGAGGCTGTTGTCCTGACACCAGAGTGCCAGATCAGCCACCTCCTCCCGGTAGGCCTTCTCATCGTTATCGGAGATCAGGCTCACCACCACAGTGTCATCAGCAAACTTGATTATTGAGTTGGAGCTGAACCTAGCCACACAGTCATGTGTGTACAGGTAGTGCAGTAGGGGGCTGAGGACGCAACCTTGGGGGGATCCTGTGCTCAGGGTGAGGGACTTCGATGTATGGTTGTATGTGTCTGTGCATGTGCATGTGTATACGTGTGCATGCGATGTGTGTGCGCGTGTGCGTATGTGTGTTTGAATGTGGGTGTAGTTATGTGTTTTAGTAAATGAGTAGTGAATAATGTATAAGTACAGGATTCAGTTAATCCTTATTTTGGATTGTTCCAGCTACATCCTCCTTTGTTCCATCCTTCCCAATTTGCATGCACATCACTGAGCCTCCCTCCACAGTAAGAATGATTTCATCTGAAAGTCTCCACTTCACATCATCAGGTCAGAGACCACAGCAGTACAAGAAGAGGTAAGGCAGGGATAGGCATTACATAAAACCTGAAATGGGTGGAAAAGCTCACCAGGCAAGATAGAAGTACATTTATTATTTCTAGCAATGAGTTTCCACCAGAGTATAAACAGGCTACTTACTGGAAGTCTGTTCCTAGCTCCACAATTCCTCCTAATAGTTCTGGAATGTTTTATTTCTGTTTCAGATGTTTAGCATCCACAGCATGTGGGAATAAAGTGAGATTTATCAACAATACTCATGGGGTCAGGTCAGTCTGAGTAAAGGATCTCATAAAATAGTCAACAGCCAGAGTAAATATCACTGACTGTGTGATGCCCTTTGTACACTGAGTGGATGATCCTGTATTTATTTATTACCACAACTCCAAGTGACGATAAACTCCTGAAAAAGAAATAGGATCATTGGTGACCTTTCTTGCAAGCTGTACAATAAGTGGTGCTCCTTTAATTAGTTATTGATCTATTTAAAGTCAACGCTGGTCACATCACAATTCCCTCTGATATTGGGTTGCGCACACTAAACTAGGTTTATTCTGCATATACATAATCAAGTGAAGAAAGTAACATATGGTGAAAGTTGATGGTGTGCTTATATTTAACCCTTCCAGTCCTGGAGAGAAAATGAAGTCTTCTTGGCAGCACCCTGAGACTGAGGATGACTTGCCAATGTGGGAACCACAGCCTCTGCCCCATGTGAGGCAGGAGGTGAATGATTGGAGGGGGAGGGTACATGGCAGATGGTCTGCTCCTTCTGTCACTAATGCTCTAAGATACTGTTGTGCACAAGTCACAGAAAACGCATATGCAGGGCCTCTGTGTGCTCCCAGCATGAACTTGAGGTTCTCAAAACCATCCCGAATCCTCCTTCTCCACTTGAGGTGCGATGAGCCAGAGATTTCCAAGAGTAAAGGAGAATATTGCATTCAAGTTACAACTTGATAAAATTACAGCACAGGTTCATGCACATTAATTTGTGGAAACAGCACATTATTGATGGATTAAGGCAGTGCATGACCCAGAGCTCATCAGTTATGGAGACATAAAAGATATACAGCATGGAAGCAGACCTTCTAGCCCAACTCATGCAATCTGACCAATATGATCATGGCTGATCATCCAACTCAGTATCCTGTACCTGCCTTCTCTCCATACCCCCTGATCCCTTTAGCCACAAGTGCCACATCTAACTCCCTCTTAAATATAGCCAATGAACTGGCCTCAACTATCTTCTGTGGCAGAGAATTTCAGAGATTCACCACTATCTGTGTGAAAAATGCTTTTCTCATCTCTGTCCCAAAGGATTTCCCCTTTATCCTTAAACTGTGAATCCTTGTCCTGGACTTCCCCAACATCGGGAACAATCTTCCTGCATCTAGGCTGTCCGACCCCTTAAGACATAGAAGAGAATGAGAAACTGCCCAACTACTGATCCCTGGGATGTTAGTCTAATAAATGACATCCACCGCTACTCCCTGTTTAAAATAGTTTGTATCCTTGCTTCTGTAGTTTTAATGTGTAAATATATATTATCTGGCATTTTGTCAATTATCTTTTGTACATGAAGCATAAAATGTACAAATCAGATTGGATCATCAAAGAACTCTCTGAACACGATTTATTTTCAATAAATCTTTGCTGACATCAATTTACTCTTTTTCAGAGCTAATTAGTTTGCCTCCAGATCAATGTAGTTCACAGAGTTTCCCAGCACGATGGGGAATTTTCCAGCAACATTTTAAATCTTCCAGTACTCTGGCCCAGTTCCAAACCTGGCAGAAGATGAGAAGTTTTATACTCGGACCTCTGCAATTTCCACCTTCACTTCTAATGGTAATCCAATGTGCAAGCCATCCAGGTTACCTTAAGTATTGTCAATCTTTGAAGTATATCTTAGCTTCATTACTTATTTACTCTTGTACTCTGTGAAAGGCTATAGCTGCATTTTGTTTTTAGCAAAGCCAAGTGGAAATAGACCAGGCTTCAGTTCACAAGAGACCTGTTTTTGTGAGGTTTGAAAGTTTTCTATCCATAGTGATAAACAGCTGAAAAGTAAGACTGTGCTCATAGTTCCTGACCACTGCTTCTTCTGCTCATTATCGACTCAGGCTCCTTTACTTGTTGAATTCATGACTATTCCAATTGCACACTAGATGGGTGTTTGTTTTGGCTCTTTGGAATCGGTTAAACTATGAGAAGTTATTGTCTTAAAAAAATGCCAGTTGTGACTGTGAGAACATCCATTGCATGGTTTTTGCAATATTTTAATGAGCATATCTAGACTCGGAATACATCACTCAAAGGGGATAAAATGCAGAGGGCGAATGCAGCAATCAAAGGCCCGTTTCTCTGCCTTTGGTCTTCCGAGTGAAGAAGGAATTCGGCATTGTAGTTGTTTCCGCAATCTCAGACTTTGGCAAACCTCACAGACCTCAAAGTGTTTTCAGCGTAGATACTGCTGTACTGTAGGTCATGTTGCTGTCAACTTGCACACTACAAGGTTCCAAAAGCAGGACGTTAACAGCTGCCTTAAGGTGTTGTCCCACTGCGGAGACCTAATCTGCGAATTTAGACAAGTTTGCCCTTTACTCAAACTCTCAGCATGATCGACACACGAGGTCCTAGTAGGTCCTATGAGGTCACTGGAACTCTCCTTCATGCTTAAGGGAAGTTCCCGAATACTTGTGGCCTCAGCTAGGTCGCGGAAAATTTTTGAGCATGTTGAAATATTTTCTGCGAGTAAAATTTGGTCGGCATGGTTCTTTTTGACTCATAGTGCAGTGGAATGGGGTCGCTATTTAGTTACAGGCAGTCTAGAGCAGCCGTAGGCAATCTCCTTCGCTGACCGCGCATCTTGATTGGCTCATTGGAGTTTTCAGGAACAGGACAAACCGTTAGTTGGTAGGTTAAATGCCCACCAAACTTTATTGAACGTTGTCTGACTTCTTAAATGTGTCTCCACTCCTCCCACCCTTCTCTCCCCTTCTCTCCCCTTCTCTCCCCTTCTCTCCCCTTCTCTCCCCTTCTCTCCCCTTCTCTCCCCTTCTCTCCCCTTCTCTCCCCTTCTCTCCCTCTTCTCTCCCCCATCTCTCCCCTTCTCTCCCCTTCTCTCCCCTTCTCTCCCCCTTCTCTCCCCCTTCTCTCCCCCTTCTCTCCTCCATCTCTCCCCTTCTCTCCCCCTTCTCTCCCCTTCTCTCCCCCCCTCCACGCTCTCTAAAGGACTTACCGTACACTGTGGCAGCCGTTTACCTTCCTCATCATCGCGGGTGTGAATTTCAGATGGCGCTCCCCCGCTTTCGCTGGCCCCCGTCTGTGCGATGTGTTTAGAAGATTGAGGGGGGGATCTTATAGAAACTTACAAAATTCTTAAGGGGTTGGACAGGCTAGATGCAGGAAGATTGTTCCCCATGTTGGGGAAGTCCAGAACAAGGGGTCACAGTTTAAGGATAAAGGGGAAATCTTTTAGGTCCGAGATGAGAAAAACATTTTTCACACAGAGAGTGGTGAATCTCTGGAACTCTCTGCCACAGAAGGTAGTTGAGGCCAGTTCATTGGCTATATTTAAGGGGGAGTTAGATGTGGCCGTGGTGGCTAAAGGGATCAGAGGGTATGGAGAGAAGGCAGGTACAGGATACTGAGTTGGATGATCAGCCATGATCATATTGAATGGCGGTGCAGGCTCAAAGGGCCGAATGGCCTACTCCTGCACCTATTTTCAATGTTTCTATGTTTCTATGTTTGTGTGTGTGTGTGTGCGGTCGGTCGATCCAGCTCGCGGTTTCATCGCTGACGGTCGATCCAGCTCGAGGTTTTTCATGCGAGTGCCCTCGAGCTTGATGGTCGAAGGCACTTTTCTTAACTCGAGGATTAGGTCGCCCCAGTGGGACAGCCCCGTTAGTATGGTATTGCTTGGTCAAGACATTGGGCAGAACTCCCTATCTGTTGTGATGGTAAGGATTATAAGTAGCAGGTGATTATTGTAACTTTGAATGAGCCCCACGGAGACGGGAGCTGTCGATGTTTAAGGTCCTTATTCATTACAGTAAATGCACAGGAGGGACCAAAGTACATTGACCTTTTTTATAATATATAAAATATAATTTTAGTTACAATTGAATAGTTCACTTAAATAGTTTGGGACAAATAGTTCAATTGAATTAGATACAGCATTTACAAGGATCAGACTGCCGGTGTGGGGCCCTTGCCCTTGCTGATTGGAGAGATCAAATTGTTCTTTGCGTTTGCTGCTAAACCGTGTGGATTGTGATTTCTAAGATTTCTAAGCAAAAGTCTTTCTCAGCTGGTAAACTTTCACAGCTCTCTGTGTGTCCTGATAACTTTGGCATCTAAACCAGGTGAACATCTCACAAAGTATCCATAGCTAAGCGATTGGAATGGCTGCGCCATAGCTCCAGTGACCCTGGTTCAATCCTGACCTCTGGAAATGGCACTTTCTCCCTGTTACCGTGTGGGTTTCCTTCAAGTGTTCCAGTTTCCTTCCACATCCCAAAGACATGGCTTGGTAAGTTAAATTCTTACTGTAACTAAAATATCCTACTTTGTAAGTGAGTGGTAGAATTTGAGGCAAGAGAAATAAATAAGATTAATGTGGATAAATGCTTGGTGGTTGGCACGTATTTGGTGGGCCAAAGGGAGTGCTTCTGTGCTGTTTGACTCTCTGTCTCTACAAAACTGACGGGTGGTTTTGATAAGAGTCTATGTTTTGATGAAAAACCAAGAGAACAATATGGGGGAAACAGTCTTGAGGTTGCAGGTACACAATTAGTTTCTTGAAATTTGTTTTATAAAGAATGGTGAGAAGTATAAATTCTAGTACATCATTAGCAGAGACCATTCAGCCATTTCTTCCTGAAATAACCTTCACATCCAGTTCATCTCCCTTTATCATGCCAGATCATCTCATAACCCTTCCCAATCCTTCCTCACTGCCTCCTCACTACCCACACCTTGATATTACCCACAAATAACACAGACAAAGATACATAATGAGCATCTAATTGCTACTAACTCATCAGGTCTCATCCTACTACAGATATTCCCTTTGTGCTATCCATACCTCACATCTTCTGTGCAACATAATACAGTAAAACTCCGATAATCCGGTACACTTGGAACTCGGGTAATGCTTGACTTGCAAGTTTCCCAGATAATTTGATATTACCCCTATTAATAACCCATCACACTTTTAAATAAATGTAGTGTAAATGGATGGTTGGTGTGGACTCAATGGGCCTGTTTCTGTGCTATATTACTCTGTGACCACTTCCACTGGTTACTCAAACCTTCAGGGTTAAGCCCACAAAAAAGTATAGGTTCCTCTTTTGTTAAACTCTGTTGTCTCAGGCAAATCTTATTGAGAGGATATCAGGAGGAACAGAAATTTGCAACATTGGCTGAAACACCAATAAATCGACATTAATGTTCAGGATCATTGAGCAAATGTTTCTGTGAATGAATAGGACTTCACTAATGGCACAGCACGTTGGCGGCATGGTGGCACAATGTAGATATGATGCCTTACAGCACCAGAGACCCGGGTTCGATCCTGACTATGGGTGCTCTCTGTACAGAGTTGTACGTTCTCCTCATGACCTGTAGCGGGTGTTCTCCAGGAGATCCGCTTCCCTCCCGTACTCCAAAGATGTATAGGTTTGTCGGCTAATTGGCTTGGTAAAATTGTAAATTGTCCCTAGTTCGTTTAGGATAGCGTTACTGTGCAGTGCTCGCTGGACGGCGTGGACCTGTTGGGCTGAAGGGCCTATTTCCGTATTGCTATTGAGCCGAAGGGCATATTTCCGTATCTTCAATTAAACTAAACTGAACTAAACTAAACAATCAAAAGAACTGAGCTTGCCATCTATCCTGCATTGCTGGGTAGAGTGGTGGATGCAGTTCATAGACACCATTTAAGAAGTGTCTGGATGAGCACTTGAATTGGCTTGGCATAGAAGCTAACCAACCAAGTGCTGAAGATGACGTTACTACATATGTGTGCACACTAATAACTGAATGAATTGTTTCCTATGTTCTTTGACCCTGGGATTCTCTGGCTCTATAACCATTATAAAGACCTACTTTTATACTCAAGTATTCTAGTAATTCCTCACTTGCCATGCTGAAGTTCATTCGAGGCAAAGAAACTATTCCATGTTAAATGAAAATATAATTTTACAGAGACTGTCGTATTCATCAGGTTCTTGGGCTATTTCAAAGATGGCAGAATAAAAGTACCTTAGTGCTCCAGCATCTTAGTTCTTAAGGGAGAAGAACTTGCATCAGAGTGCCTCTCTTAACTTCAGACGGAATGCTTAACATCCAGTCAGACAGCAATTTCTCTACTGGAGCTGTCACTGAGACTATTTGAGTTTTCAGGTTCGACCCTGACCTCAGGTGCTGCCTGTATGGAGTTATCACATTCTCTTTGTGACTGCATGGGTTTCCCTCGGGTGCTCTGGTTTCCTCCCATGTCCCAAAGACTTACGGGCTGGTAGGTTAATTGGTCACTTTAAGTTACCCTAGTGTGTAGTTGGGTGGTAAAAATCTTGGGGGAGTTGAAGGGAAGATGGGGAGACCAGGTTTTTAGGAAATTAGTGGCGAATGGGATTGCTTTGTGACGTGGCACAAGACTCTATATCGACTGTAACTTGAAGACAAAGTGTTTTAACGTCTCATGCATTGTGACCATTTAATTCCAAGACATTTGCAACTCACTCTCGGGTAGGAATAAAGGGCCAAATGTTATGCGGTGACTTAATGCATCAATAAACTGCATGACAGCTAAGCTCTGCCAATCCGAGAGTTATACTTATAATTGCAAAACCATTTGTTTAATTTACTGGTGACAATGAACATGGGTCAAACCATTTACTGATAATAAAATCAAATAAAGGCACTGTGTCATTAGTAGTGGAGACACAAGAGACGAAGATGTTGGAATCTTGAGCAAAATTATGAAAAGCTGGTCAACGAGTCTGGCTGCATCTGTGGAGGGAAATGGAGAGTTGACGTTTTGGGTCGGGACTCTTCTCCATTAGTTGTACCAGTTTCCAGCCTGCATTAGGTTTCATAAGACGTACATATATAGACATTCCAATGCAAAACATGTGTTGGGGCAATATAGACCAGGTCTTGTTCTCCCATCAAAAGCATCTGCATGAGGCGATGCCTCAAGAAGGTGGTATCTATCATTAACGATCCCCAACATCCGGGCCATCCCCTCCTCTCACTGTTACCATCAGGTACAAGGTGCATAAACCTGACATCCCACAACACCAAGTTCTGGAACAGCAATTTTCCTCCAACTATCAGGTTCTTGAATCATCCTAGACAACCCAAATCCTACTGGAACTGTGGTACAAAACAGCACTACCTAATGCACTACAGACTCGATAATTTTCTAATAGTTTTTTTTGTTTAATGCCATTTTGCACAGCTTTCTTTTAGAATTTTATATATTATTTATGCATAACTTATGTATAATTTTTTTCAGTGTGTTTGTTTGAGTCTATGTGCCTGTGATGCTGCTGTACTTGTACCTCACCATACTCATGCATATGACAATAAACCTGAACCTGAACTTGGTCTGTTTTGGTTGCTGTGTCGCACAGTTGTATCTGAGCCCTGGGGCTCTGACAAGGGACCAGATGCTCCCCTCTCCTCCTATTTCAGGGCCTGGTTCAGAGGTCTCAGGCTGAAGAACTCTGGAGGTTAGGCTTTGGTTGGAGAAAAGGGAGAGGCTGGGCCATGGATCAAGGCCTTGTCTGCACTCATTGGAGATGCCTTGGTCTCTGCCATTCTTCTTGATGGTGGGAGAAGATGAATACAATACAATACAATACAATACAATACGGTTTTATTCGTCACATTGCACATAAAGTGCAAGTGAAATGAATTTGTCAGCAGCGGTACAATGAGAAAGAACCCACAATAAACAATAAAAATTTAACACAAACATGCTTGGGGGGGGGGGGGGGGATTGTTCTTTCTATGCATTCCACCCTTTCTGCCTCATCAGTCGGGTATTATGCAAAATATAACTAAACATGGTTTAGCATGGTTTATTATGCAAAATACAACTAAACATCGTCAGCAGAATCTTAAGTAACCATTTCCGGACCTGGGACTAACGAACCGAACAATAAACATATACAGCGACTCACAGGCAGTCCACGAAGAAACTATATCGGGTCCACATCAGGAAGTGTGAAATATTGTTCTAGGAACAACATCACTACTGTACGACGAACATAACTCTGTTCTGAAATTCCTGGCTAGCCTCCACTATGATGAGGGGCTCAGTTTAGTGCCACAAACTGCGCCAGAAGTGCCTTTTCAGTATTCTGGGGCAAGGATCAGAGCGTCATTCTGTCAGGTCTCACCCCCTGGTGACTAAACTCATGAGGGAAATTTTAATATTATCCCCAAGGACTAGTATTCCCTTATATGGTATATATAGTATAGTCCAACATTACTGAGGAATTGGTCACCAGCTACAGCTCTGTCCCTGCAGACTTGCACATGACATGGTCATGCTTATAGCATTGGTCTCAGCACACAGAATTCAGTCTTTACATAAATAAAGGCTGGATAGTAACACCTCTTCTACGAGTAAAATAACTTTTTACATCCACAAATGAGTTTAACAGAACAGACCGGGATCATCAGGCCTCATATAGAGTTCAGTGCATACCCAATAGATGATTGCCTATGCATTATGAGACATAGACATAGAGAACTCTAAACAGCACAGAGGCAATGAGATGTGACATTGCAGAATCAAAATTAAATCTGTATCATGATTACCCCATAAGACAGGGGCTATAATTGTTGTTAATAGTTCATCATGGAATTTCAATGTCGGATTCATGTTTGAATACGTTAACACTATTTCCTCCCTTAAGTCAATTAAGGCAGTTGTGAGGCATGGACTCGTTTCCACGGCATGAAATCACAGAGCTTTGAAATCTTCACGTAGTCACTCACGTGACTCCGAAGTAAAATAGTAAGATTAAACAAGAACTTACCACGTTTGAAATTTGATCGTTATTTTATGAGGAGTAACGTTGAGGGATTACGTGCCCTCCGCTCCCACCCTCGATCATAAAGTTCAACTGATATCCTTTTTTCTCTAATCTTACCATGTTCAGGTCATTGCTGTTATCTGTGATTTCACACCGCTGCTTTGAAGAATGACACGCATGCGTCCTGGTGGGTTCTTCACGTAATCACTCAACGTTACTCCTCATAAAATAACGATCAAACTTCAAACTTGGTAAGTTCTCGTTTAATCTTACTATTAGGTTGCAATTTGGAGTATTGCACCCCATTACAGGAAGGATGTACAGATCTGGGCCTCTCCATTACAAGAAGGATATGCAGGTCTTGGCCACTGCATTACAGGAAGAATTTGCAGGTTCTGGTCAATCCATTACAGGAAAGATGTGCAGGCTTTGCAGACAGTGAAGAAAGGGTTTACCATAATGCTGCTTGGATGAGAGGGTATGATGGTGGGGCCATTTAGAGTTGTGGTCAGACTGCATTGAAATAGGTCCTTTGACCCACCTTGTCCACGATGACCAACACACACTCGACTATACTAATCTAGTGCCGATCTATTTCAGAACTGTCAAATCACTAGAATATAAAATTTGTGAGGTTATGTCGTAACTTTATCAAACATTGGCTAGTATGCAAGTCTGGTCATCACATTATAGGAAGGAAAATGTTTTGGGAAGGATTTATTCTCAAAGAAAAGAGTCATAGAATTAACCACATGGAAACCACAACCTTCAGAGCATCCCATCCATGACAACCTTATCACCTAACTAACAATCCCAGCTAATATTAAGCTCTTCAACACTACACAACACGAACCAGTAACTTAAAACTCAATCCTCTCACTTTTAAAATGTGCTCTCGTGTTTCTGATACCCCTTTCACAAGTAACAATTTTGATTATCTGCCCTAACTATGCTTCTCATGATCTGTTAAACTCGTAAAACAGTGATTGCAGTGAGATGTTTCAGCACAACAGGGGGAGCTAAAGCTCTTGGAGTGTCTCTTGTTTCTGCGTGCTTTCACTTTGGGATGGGTTAAGCAAACACCTATACAATCTTCTTCTATGTGATTGGAAATGCGATGTCCCATCATTGAGTCATTTGGCCAAGCGGTCCTGGCTGCTAATGCAAGGAAGACAAAGCTTCCAGACTCACTCCATGTTACAAGTCACTTACTTATGCTTTAACATCTTTAATAGTATCATTTTTGCTGGCGATAACCTGTGTAACAGATGCACATAGTTTGTCTGCTCCTTAATGAAGAAAGCCCATTTGTTTAAATGAATTTCTGTATTGGGACCTGTTGTGAAATTATGCTCAATGTTTATTTTTTACTGCATATCTGAAATAAGAATGGATAATGCTGGGAAAATTGTCCTCAAGTGCTGCTTGTGAAAATAAAACAGGCAACACAAGAGACTGCAGATGCAGGAATCTGGAGCAACAAACAATCTGCTGGAGGCACGCGACGTGTTGAGCAGCATCTCTGGGGGAAAGGAAAGGAGGGCCCTGCTACATATACTAGATATGATCGTCCATGGCAATGCCAGCATTTATTGTCCACTCCTCATTGCAGCTGAACGGAGGAGGCAGGAAGCAAAACCTGATGGAGATAAGGAAGATTACAGAGGGAATAGATAGGGTAAGGGATTAGAGGTTGAGGGGAGGTTATTGTGGATAAGATGTTTCAGCCAGAGGATAGTTGGATGCACAGTTGAGTGAGGGAGTGGACGCAGATATCCTCACAACGTTTAAAAGCATAGACTGTACACCAATGCTGGTGAATAGGATTAGCAGAGATGGGCACTTGATGATCGGCATGGACACGGCATCGGTCGGACCAGTAGGGGACAGCAGATTTCCGCCCATAAGGATTTTGGTGACCCACAATCCTGTGGTTTCACGGTTGCTGATCATGAGGCTGTTTTTTTTGTTAAATCCAGAATTTTATTTAATTCCTTGAATTTATATTCCCTTTCTGTCAAGATGGGATTCGAACTCATGTCTCTGGATCAATGGTCCCAAACTCTGGCCACTTGTCCAGTCACTTAACCATAGTCCTCTCATGCTTGATATTTTAGTTTAGTTTAGTTTAGAGATACTTCGGCCCAATGAGACCACGCCGACCAATGATTCCTGTACTCTAACACTGTCCTACACACACACACAAGTGACAATTTACACTTATACCAAGCCAATTAACCTATAAAACTGTATGTCTTTGGAGTGTGGGCGGAAACCGAAGATCCCGGAAATTCCACGTGGTTACGTGGAGAAGGAACAAACTCCGTACAGACAGCACCCGTAGTCGGGATTGGACCCAGGTCTCTGGCGCTGTGAGGTAGCAACTCTACTGCTGCGCCATCATGTCACCCTGGTTAAATTGCACTTCAAGTTTCCAATAAAATTTGTAGTTGAAAAATCATCATGTATTACAAGTTACTCCATGTTTCTCCAATAAATGTATTCCTTGAAGAATTTCCGCCTGCAGCCTGATGCACTTTTATTAGAAGGTCGGAAAGTGGATTTAACGGCAGCTATTACAATTTTTAATAATGGTGTTCAGACCTCCAACTGGCAATAACCTGATTTAACACCAATGAAAATCACTTGAAACAATTACGCAGAAAGCAAGCATAGTTTAATTTCCTAATTAAATAAATATTTGTTGTGTGGGACATTCTGTGGTGCAGTGACCAGAGCTGCGCATATTACTCAACCAATGTTTTATAAAATTGTAACATAACCTCTGTGTTCTTATATTCTGTGCCTTCGTTAATGAAGTGAGGTATACCTAATGCCTTCTTCACTACCTTTTGTATCAGTGCAGCAACCTGTAGGGATAACCATGTTCTTCAGTGCCTCCGAGGGCTCTGCTATTTGTTGTGCATGTTTCACCCTTATACGTCCTCACAAAGTACATCACCTAGGTGACATATTCATGCAGACATACGCACATACAATATTAAAGCAGGCCCTTCAGCCTAAAATGTTCACATCAATAATCTGCCATCTACTCACAGTAACGTCACATTAATCTACTTTTTTAAATTCCCCCCATATTCTCATCAATTCCTCCCAGATTCTACCTCTCAACCACAATTTACAGTGGTCAATTAACTACCAACCCACACATCTTTGGAATTGTGGGAGGAAACCAGAGCACCTGGAGGAAACCCGCGTGGTCACACAGCGCAAACTTCACACAAACACAAATTCTATACAAGGTTTGATGAACACGTGTGCTCAGTCTGTCAGGAGGCGCTGGAACTCTGGATTGCTAGCCATTTTATTACCCCTTCCCATTCCCATTCCAACCTTTCTTTCAGCTTCTTCCACTGCCAGAGTGAGGTCATACACAAATAAAACTAATTGCTGGGTGAATTCAATGGGTCAGGCAACATCTGTGCAGGGAATTGCTTAGATGACATTTCAGATGAATCCAAAATACCACTGTCCATTCTCCTCCACAGATGCTGAGATCCTTCTGCACTTTGTTGTTTTGCTCAAGATTCTAGCACTTGCAGTCTCTCTACGGACATCACACAGTGTCAGGATTGAACCAGGGTCTCTGGCGTGGTGAGGCAGTACTACTCGCTGTACCTAGGAAGTCATGCACTTTCTAGGGGGGGGGTTGCCTTAATTCCAATGGAAATTCCAATGGTTGTAATAATAGTTTCAATATTGGATGAGAAAGCGGGTTGGGATTTTTACATTGAATTTTATTTTTTAACTGAACCATACCACTGGTTATAACTCTCTGTTGCACACTTCTGGTTCGAGTGACAAAGGATGTCGGCTGGCAGAGAAATCAGACCTAACGATCCATAAACTGTCCTGGTATGTACTTTCATCACTTCTGTTCACACTGTGAAAGGTTTCAGTTGTCACGTAAATATAGAGCCTGCAGAGATTTACTGGAATGACACTAGGAGTGAACGTTTATAACAGTCAGGAGAGATTGAACCGATTGCGCAACTTATCCCAGAAACGGGAAGACCAAAGGTTCACCTGATAAAGGTCTTTACGATTATGGAAGCATGTGACTAAAAGAGCAGAGAAATGTTTTTAGCACCAGGCATGACCACAGCTAGGAACTGTAAATGTAAGGTTCACTGTGATGGGGGCTGGTTACCTCTGATTGATGGCCACTGGCCAAGCATGGCAGAATTGGTTTGAGGTCTTTCAGCAGAGGCAGAGGGCAATGAGGCTCTCCTGCAAGGAAGCAGGAGGTGTGTCAATTTAAAATCTCGGAAAAATCTGCCTCAGATCCTTGGTGCAGTACTTTCTGGGCGGTGGTTTCATTACGTGCTTTCATTGAGATCTTCACAGTTTGCAATGTTTTCAGAGAGTGCTTTTATTTGGAGCAGTGACCAGAAAATCCTGATGCCGACTTCCTGTAATTAATAGTAGATATAGCCAAGGGCAGGCCCAGTGGCGCAGTGGTAAAGTTGTTGCCTTACAGTGGCAGAGACCTGGCATTCGATCCTGACTACTGGTGCTGCCTGTATGGTGTTTGTATGTTCTCCCCGTGACCGCATGGGTTTTTACCCAGGTGCTCTAGCTCTCTCACACTCTTAAAAAGATGTATAGGTTTGTAGGTTAATTGGCTTCAGTAAAAATCGTAAATTTTCCCAAATATGTAGTGTGTGCCAGTGTAATGGGGATCGCTGGTTGGCACAGACTCAGTGGGCTGAGGGGCCTGTTCCTGTGCTGTATCTCTAAACTAAACTAAACTAAATGTTTTTTTTTTTCAGTTTGTTGCGATTGTTAAGAATGGTTTCGATTTTCTTTTAATCGCATGCTCTTCCTGGAATTGGATGCAGGTCCTAATGCATGATATGCACAGTGATGTGAAGCCATGTCCAAATGCATGTTCTGATGTTATTTGTATAAAACTGTTCTGCACATATGAAGCCAAAAGAAGGCATGTGCTTTGTGCAGGTTTTAAATAGAAGGGTGAAGGCTGATTTGCATTGGTACTTACTCCTCAGCAACTGGAGGCAATTACTCTTGTCCATGAATGTCCCACATAAATGGTTTCCCGAATTATCATTCCCACTACTTTCCACTCTGCAGCCACTGCCCTCTCCTCTCCGACTGACGCCTGACTGTGAGACCTTTCCGCTCTCCAACGGCCAACACCTGCTACAGGATTATGAGCAGTGGTGTTAAAGCAGGATCACCACCCTGATCTTGCTGTAACACCACTGCTCATAATAATTTCTTCAACCTTACGCCAACCACCCCCCACTCCCCCGATCCTATCTCAATCCATGTCCACTGTCCCAACCCTCGGTCTGTTACCAGCTGACCCATCTGCAGGTTTCTCAAAGTTGGAATAAGAAACGTTTGTGCTCACAACGTGGGCAAGGCCTGTGCTACAACACATTGTGCCTTTGGCTTAATGAGAAACAGATTGTAATTGTCAAGGCATGTATCACACTCTGCAAGTTCCTTCCACCTAATGCCACTTTAATGTGGTCAACCAGAATCTATACAGCTTCAAGTTCCAAATTTGTAGCTATTTCCATTATATCCTTCATTTTGTGTGCTCAGGATAGATACACACACACGTCTTTAGTTCCATTTAAAAAAATACACTCATAATTTATGTGAACAATAAAAAGACCTGATGACATTGCAGATTCCTTCTTCTCCAAGTATCTCTCTCTGTCCTGTCTAAGCCAGGAACTTCACATTACTTTGGTTTCTCCTACAGTTTTTTGTTATAGTTATACAGCATAGAAACAGGCAGTTTGGTCCAACATGTCCATGCTGACAAAGGTGCCTTAATAAGCTCATCCACTCTGTCCACATTTGGCCATTTCCCTCTAAACCTTCCTTATCCATGTATATACCCAAATATATTTTAACCATTGTAATTGTACCCACCTCCTAGAGTCATTGAGTCATAGAGTGATACTGTGTGGAAACAGGCCCTTCAGCCCAACTTGTCCACACCGGCCAACAAGTCCCAGCTACACTAGTCCCACCTGCCCGTGTTGGTCCATATCCCTCCAAACTTGTCCTAACCATGTACCTGTCTAACTGTTTCTTAAATGTTGGGATAGTCCCTACCTCAACTACCTCTTCTGGCAGCTGGTTCCATACACCCACCAAATATCTTGCCCTCAGATCCCTTTGAAATCTTTCCCCTCTCATCTTAAAACTATGCCCTCTAGTTTTAGACTGTCTACCCTGGGGAATAGTCTGTGGCTATCCACATTATCTATGCTCATAATTTTATATACCTCTATAAGGTCACCCCTCAATCTATTTTTTTTTTCTGGAAAAATACACTGCCAGTCTATCCAATGTCTCATAACTCAAGCTTGCCAGTCCTGGCAACATCCTTGTGTGTATTTTCTGCTCCCTCTCTAGCTTAATGACATCCTTCCTTCAGTATGCCCACCAGAAATATATGTAATACTCCGGGTATGGTCTTACAATGTCTTCTGAAACATGATGTCCCAACTTGTACTCATTGCCCTGACTGATGATGGCACATGTTCCTAATACTGTCTTCTATACCTTGTCTACCTGTGTTGCCTCTTTCAGGAAATTATATATTTGTATTCTAGGGTCTCTCCATTATACAACACTTCCCAGGGCCCTGTCATTTACTCTGCAAGAGCTGCCTTGGTTCAATTTCCCAAAATGATCATCTTTCCCAGTTGACCTAGATCCTGTTTAAACCTTGGACAACCTTATTCACTGCCTACCACACCATCAATTTGGTGTCATCTGTAAACGTACTAAACCTACCACCTATCCAAATTATTAAAATATCCAGGAAACAACGGTGGAGCTAGCATCGAGCCCTATAGCACACCACTGGTCATAGGCCTCCAATCTGTAAAGCAAATCTCTACTATCATCAACTTCCTTGTTCCATCAAACTAATTTTCTATATAATTGAATAGCTCAATCTAGATCCCAAGTGACCTAACCTTCCGGCCCAGCCTGCCACATGGACACTTATTAAAGGCCTTGCTAAAGTCTATGTGAACAACGTCTATCATCCTACCCTCATTAACCTCCCTCAGTCACTTCTACATAAAATGTAATCAAATTCATGAGGTATGATTTCCATGCACAAAGCTATGCTGAGTCTCCATCATGAATCTTTCCAAATGCATATTGATTCTGTCCCTCCAGTAACTCCTACATGGTTTATGAGCTTCAAGGGATTCACTTCTCTGGTTGGCATGGTCATGTTGGGCTGAAGGACCGGTTTCTGTGTTGTAGGACTCTATGACTCTCCTAACAGCTAATGCCCTCTAATCCAGGCAGTATTCTCTTGTGCATCCTTCCCGAAGCCTCCTTATCCTTCCTGTATTGGAGCAAACAGAATTGCAAATAATATAATACTCCAAATGCATCCAAACGAAATGACGTCAAAGATTCAAAGTTTTTATAAAGCTGCATCAAGACTTCCTGACTCTTGTGCACTATACCCCGACTGATGAAAGTAAGCATGCCTTAATCCTCTTTACTACTCTATCTACTTGTGCTGCCACTTTCATGGAGTAATGGAATTGGACCATTACATCTGCAACATATCAATGCTGTTAAGGGTCTTGCCGTTAATTGTATACTTTCCCCCTACATTCAACCATCCCAAGTGCAGCACCTCACACTTGCTTACATTAACCTGCAATTGTTATTTCTCTGCCCATATTTGTAAATAATCTATATCTCTGCATCGCTTTTGACTTCCAGTTCTGCAGACCACTTTGAAGCAGTTACATTGGGCAATGGCATGTTAGATGGATGTGTTTTTGACTATCTACCTTATATTTGCCTTTTATAATCTGATATACTTCTATCAGCTCACCCCTCAACTTCCTTCACACTAAGACAAACAAACCAAGCCTCTATCCGCCTAACCAAAGTCCTCCAATCCAGGTGAATTTCTATGCACCCTCCCCAGGCCAACAATGTCTTTCCTAAAATGTGGAGGCTAGAACTGCACACAATATAACCTTCTATATTCTTTGACTTCTTTCCTCCCATTTATTTGTACAATTTATTGATACATTTAGCAATTTGACAACCCTTTTTTGTGCTGTCTCATTCTTCCTTCCAAGGTGGGCGGCGGCTGGTGTTATTTGGGCACCAGGCATGCAGTCCCACCAGCACATCGCTTGTCTAGTTTGCTGTAAAGCTTTGACTGACTCATTGCTCCTAATGGATTTTTTGCAATTTAAATTCAGAACTACAAGCATATCTCTTTGGCTTAATGAGCCATTTTAGTGGTTCAATGTGAATTTATTGTACACATTTTGCAATCTTCATGTGAGGCTTGTGCTTTGATTATAATTTCTGTTTGTCCTTTGGTTTTCATCAAACCTAGAGGAAATGAGGTGAAGTAATGTTGATTACACATGTGAGGCTGCATGATGGCTGCAAAGTGACACGAGTAATGAGTGTCTTCTGTTCGCCTCACTAATCAAAGTAAACAGCCCATTCCTTGTCCAAGATGCTTTCATACAATTCCTGTTTATAATCCTCACGTGGATTCATTTCTAAGTGTTTTATCTGGTTTCAGTGATTGAATTACATGAAATTCAAGGACCAAGCCTCGAGAGATGGAAGTCGGTGAAATGTTTGAGATGTGTGAGAAGGGAGAGCTATTTTTCCAGGGCTGTGCAGGAACTCCATAAGTAATGTCCATCTACAGCTGCTTCATCAATGACCTTGCCATAGTAGGCCAAAAGGTTGGTTTCTCTACTGTGTCTCTCTCTGATTCTATAACAATGCGAATGAGCTTAGTGGTCTTTCCTATCCCTTGAGTAGAGGGTCCTGAAGTCGGGTAACATTACAGATTTTTCGGAGCGCACCAGATGCAATATATCGAGACCATGTGTTCTAACCTTGTAGCAATCTCCAAGTTAGGCTCCATAGAGTCCTCTTTCCTTAAATCTTTTCCCTCCAGTTCTTGATCTCCCAACTATTAGAAAATGTCTGTGTCCAATTGCTCTAACAAAGCCCCACAATTGCCTCATCTGCCTCTCAATTTTTCAAGATGTTTTTCTGAGAGGGTCATGAGATGCCAAGATGTGGCAGTCCAGTTGCCTGGTATTTTAAATCCCCATCCCCCTTCCGCTCTGACCACTTTGCCATGAGCCTCCTGCATTATTACAACAATGCCCAACACAAGCTTGAGGATCTTCTATCTGATCCTTTACCTCCTCCCTCACATCCTTTCCAAAATGCCATGTCTTTCCAGGTGAGACAGAGGCCCCTCACCTTTATACCTCTATAACCTGCCTTATCCTGCCTCTCCTTTCTTCTAGATTTCTTCCCACCCATCCCATCGCAATCAGTCTAAAGTAGGGCCCCGACCCGAAACGTCACCTATCCATGTTTTCCAGAGATGCTGCCTGACCTGCTGAGTTCCCCAGCACTTTGTGTCCTCTTTTGTAAACCAGCATCTGCAACTTTTTGTTTCTACATTCTGTCCGGGCATGCTGCAGCACTCTATATAGAATTCTCCAACTTTAGGTAACTCTCTCTTTCTTGCAGTCTATATCACAACTGGCCATTTCTGTCAGTCATTATTTTGGCTTAATTTTTCTCTTTCCAACTACCACTTTAAGTCATCTGGTCTCACCCTGTCAGAGGTATTCCCTTGCTATCCAACCCTCTCCCACCTCCTCTGCTGAAAATTAACTTGATTTCATACCTTCCCAGTTCTGGTGAAGGGTCTCAGACCTTAAACATTAATTATTTCTCTTTCCACAGATGCTGCCTGACCTGTCATATGGCATTTTCTGTTCCCTACACACTTAGGACATTGTGGAACAAAACTCCATGAATCAGAAACTTTATGGGTTATTTCTTGTGTTGGAATTGGTTTGTCATTGTCACGTGCTGTGACAATGTTTTTTGTGTGTTATCATGTAGTGCAAAAGAGAAAATAAACAGAGTGCAAATAAAATTCTTCAAGGGCCATACAGAGGTAGATTGGAAAATCAGTACATTCATCCCATGTATATGAAAGGTCCCTTCAAGAGTTTGATAACAGCGGAGAAGAAGCTGTTCTTGAATCTAATTATACTTGCTTGAAAGCTTTTGTATCTTTTACCCGATGGGAGAGGGGAGAAGCGAAAATGATTGGGGTATGAGTTGTCCTTAATTATGTTGGATGTTTTCCTGAAGCAGCACAAAGTATAGATAGTTGATAGGAGGTGGGGGGAGCTGATTTGTGGGATGTGTTCACAACTCTCTATAATTGCTCTGCATAAGACTGCAATAAATTATAGAGGGAAGATGGACACAAAAGGCTGGAGTAACTCAGCAAGACAGGCAGCATCTCTGGAGAGAAAGAATGGGTGACATTTCATCTTCAGACTCATTATAGAGTGTTGCACAGAGCTGTTGCCACACCAAGCCGCGATGCATCCCAATATAATGCTTCCTGTGGTACATCTTTAGAAATTGATAAGTGTGTTGAATCTCCCTACCCTTCTGAGGAAGGAGAAGCATTGGTGTGATTTCTTGGCCGTAGCTTCAATTTTGGACGAAGGATGCCAAAATTGGGCTGACCTTCATTGTTCCCCTGTGACTGCTGGAGAAAGTGGCTGTGAGCTGCCTTTCTGCTGTGGGTGAAGTGAAGATATGCCCAGAGTGCCGGTGGGTGGAGAGTTGGAGGACCGTGATGCAGAAATGATGATGGAGAGAGTCAGTACTGGAGGAAATAAATGTTTGCCAGTTAAATGATGGAGCTGTCAAATTTTTAACGTCAGAAAGTGATATTTAGCAAGCAAGGAGAACGGGTATTATCAATATGAAAGGGAAATCAATGATACAGTCATTTTTGGATTTAGAAGAGCTGTCAGATAAATGGAAAGGTAGAAATGTAACTGCATGGTCTGGGATGTTTATACACAACAGGAGACACAGAGATGTAGCTAGTAGAACCACCCGTTTCTAGCTCTAGAGACAGGTTTAATCCTGACCTTCTGTCCTGTCTGTGTGAAGTTTGCACATTCTACCTGCCACCAAACAGATTTTTCATGGGTTCTCTGGTTTCCTCTCGCATCCCAAAGTCGTGTGGGTTAATAGGTTAATTGATTGCTGCAAGTTGTTCCCAGTGTATAGGTGAGTGGTAGAATCTGGGGGGAGTTGTAAAGTACGTGGGGAGATTAAAAAATGGGATTAATATAGGATTCGTGTAAATGGCTGGATGATGGTTGCGGTGGACTGGATTGACCAAAGAGCCTGTTTCTGTGCTATATCTCTATTATTCTAAGACTCTCAGGCAAGGACGGGTCACTTCGGAAGGACTAATAAGGGTAGGACATACACAATGATTGGTAGGGTTCTAGGAAGCATTGAGGAACAGGGTCCCCTAGATGTACAAGACCAAGGAATCCTGATCTTTGCTGCACTGGTTAAGGTGGTGCAAAAGACAAACAGGATACAGAGTTTCATTGGCCAGAACACAGAACATAAAAACAGGGAGGTCATGGTACAATTATATAAAACATTGCGTGAGTAATGTGTTCAGGTTGCCATACTAAAGGAAGAAAGTAATGACAGTGCAGAGGGTGTGGAGAAGATTCACCAGGATGTTGCCTGGGATGGAAAGTTTCAGTTATGAGGAAGGGTTGTAAAGATTGGTTTGTTTATCTTGGAGGTCTGTTGGGTTGCATAAAAGCTTGGCTTAGGAACAGCTCTGCCCAAGACCAAGGAATTGCAGATAGATGTCCATCAGACGAGTCTCCTACCAATGACTCAATTTATACCTCACATTTTCTTGGAAAAGTAACCAACGTAATCAAAGACTTGTCCCATCCTGGTCATTCTTCCTTCTCCCTGCCCTGCCAGGCAGAAGGTACTGAAGGCTGAAAATATGCACCACCAGACTCAGCTTCTTCCCCTCTGTTATCAGGCTACTGAACAATACTTCCATAAACTATAGTGCTGTCCAATTCACCTCTACCCCAATGCAGACGTTGCACGTTGTATATGGAGCTGGCACACTACAATGCTGAGAACTATATTTTCCTCTCTATATATTCAACTTTGCTCTACCTATTGTACTTGTGTTTGACTTGACCATATTTATGTATAGTGTTATCTGATCGGAATGGATGGCATGCAAGACAAAAATGTTCACTGTACCCTGGGGGAAGTGACAATAATATACTTAAACCTAAACCTAGGTATCTATAACTAGAGGATTTATTGATAGGATGAGGAATGGAAAGTTACAGGGTATCTGAGGAAGAATTATTTCTCCCAGAATACGGTTGGAATTTGGAATGTGCTGCTTGATGGGGTGCTAGAGGAAGAGATTCTCACAACATTCATGGTGGATCTAAATAAACCTTTGAATTGCCAAGGCATAGAAAGCTACGGACCCGGAGCTGGTAAATAGGATTAGTGTGGATGGGGCATTTATGATTGGCAAATACACAGTGGGCTAAAGGTCCTGGTTCAATGTGGTGTGACAATGGCAATGAATCATGAGCATCTGGAGGAAACCCACACAGTGACAGGGAGAATGTGCAAACTCCACACATACAGCACCAGAGGTCAGGATTGAACCCACATCACTGGAACTGTGAGGCACAGCACTGCCTGCTGCAACATCGAATGATTCCATCCCCGAACCTGACCCTACCTCAAAATCATCGTATCAAACCCAGATTTAGCAGTCATGATCCAAAGCTCTTCTCGTGTTGACAACATATATTTAAAAGGAAATTGACTTGTGTACTCAATGAAACCGTTAAATGCTTTCGGTGTAATTGTTTCAAGTGATTTTCATTGATGCAAAATCAGGTTCCAGCAATTGGAGGTCTGAGCAGCCTGAACACAGTCAGGGCTCCAGCTAATCTCCAGCAGTCATCAATAGTCACACGCCGACATGGCCTGCAGGGGGGAATGGTGTCTGCATGACCGTATTGCAATCTACAGCAAAGCTCCAATTAAGTTATTTGATTAATGCTCCAACACACTTTTAATTAATTTTTCTCTCTCGATGATACAGAGTATTACAACATGTTTTCCTGTGAGTCTGGTGAGTTTCAAGGGAGTGAGTGGTCCAGGCCCTAGTGAGTCTCATGGAAGCACAGCAAACATCACCTGGTGAGCCACATTGAAGATTATCAGGGTTTTATTATATCTCTCAGATGTGCCTCTAATCGTTCAACAACTAACAACAACTGTACAAGCTGTGTAATGTATGTGTGTGTATTCATGGAGCCATGCATCAGGGAAACAGGCCCTTTGGTCCAAATTGGAATGGACCAATAGGAATTGCCAGCTAAAAATGTTGATTGTTAGAGGTTGAAATCACAAGTATTGGACATGTATTGAATAGAGCTGTGTGCCAATCCAGATGTGAATTTGCTGGTAGATGTATTTTGTTGTTCTGTTCTATGACCATAACTATATATGAATGGTCATTATAGTTCTTGTGACACTGGAGTATTAGGGACATTGCATGTGACACAGACCTCTCAATGGACTTGAGTATCTCCAATGCAGGACCTCTTCTGTTGATGCCTCCTTTAAGTAGACTTTTGTACAGCATCTCAGTTGTGACCCCACTTGGTTGCTCTCATGCCAAGCTTAATGTGGTTGCACTGAGTGCTCTTAAGGCTTGAGGCAGCCCCCCCCATTTAAAGGGTGTAGGTGGGTTTCCTGAGAGCACAGGTTACACTCAGCTTGTGGACAGGACCTCTGAGATTAATATCCGTTGCTGCGGACTAACCCCAAACATGGACCTTCTTTAAACTGTCAAGTCCTTGCAAAACTCCAATCCATGTGCAAGTTGCATGAAAACACAAGTGTGGGTTCCTGTCCATTGTTGTTTTTAAGTCTATAGTTCAACTTGTTTACATTTCTAGGCCAAGCATGGCATAGCTTCACATGGTTGGAAATCTTAATTGAAACAATATATTGTTCTGTTTAGAGGCTCTTCAGGAATCTAAACACTGGAATTTTCTGCAGTTTCTGGGGCTTTGGTTTGTCGTTGAATATTTTGTTGAACTTCTGGTGGTCATAGACTGATACAGTATGGAAACAGGCCCTTCGGCCCAACTTACCCACCACACCTGCTAACATGTCGCAGGTAGTGTAGCTGGTCCCACCTGCCTGTGTTTAGCCCATATCCCTCCAAACCTGCCCTATCCATGTACCTGTCTAACTGTTTCTTAAATGTTGGGATAGACCCTGCCTCAACTACCTCCTCTGGCAGCTGTTCCATACACCCACCACCCTTTGTGTGAAAAAGGTACCACTCAGATTCCTATTAAATCTTCCCCTTTACCTTAAACCTATATCCTCTGATCCTCGATTCACCTACTCTGGGCAAGAGACGCTGTGCATCTACCTGATCTATTCCTCTCATGATTTTATACACCTCAATAAGATCACCCATCATCCTCCTGTGTTCCGAGGAATACAGATCCAGCCTACTCAACCTCTTCCTATAGCTCTGACCCTCTAGCCCTGCCAACATAATTGAAAATCTTCTTTGTACCCTGTCCAGCTTGACAACATCTTTCCTATAACGCAGTGCCCAGGACTGAAAACAATAGTCTAAATACGGCATCACCAACGTCTTTTATACAACTGCAACATGTCCTCCCAACTTCTATATTCAATACCCTGACTGATGAAAGCCAATGTTCCAAATGCCTTTTTGACCACCCAATCTATCTGCGACCCCACCTTCTTGGAACCATGCACTTGCACTCCTAGATCCCACTGCTCTACCACACTCCCCGGAGCCCTACCATTCAGTGTGTAGGTCCTGCCCATGTTAGACTTCCCAAAATGCAACATCTCATTTGTCTATGGTGGAGAGCTTATTGAATGATTTCAACAAGGCTTGGTTTTGTAATCCTAATGCTGAAGGTTGAGGAAAGCTTCAGGAAATGATGGACATTGCCCTGTCCATCATGAGTATTGACTTTCCCATCATGGAAGGGATGTACAGATGCAGCTAATATCTCCAAGAAGCTAATATTATCGAGAAACCGGCTAGAGAAAGGGTTTGCTAGCCACGCTCTCATCTCACTGCTACCATCAGGAAGAAAGTACAGAAGCCTGAGAAATGTTATCTCCAGGTTCAAGAACAATGTCTTCCCATCTATCATCAGGCTTTTGAACCACCTTGTACAACCCCGCCTCTACATTAAACTACAGTAGACTTTGCATTACTAAGGTTGCACTACATATCTTGGCTTGCATTGTCAGCATCTGGTTTATCTAGAATTACTGATTATTATGTATTTATTTGTTATGTTGTTGCATTCAATGCGCTGCAGCAAGTGAGAATTTCATTATTCTGGCCCAGTGCATAGGATAATTTAACAGTCTCGACTCTATCATGACTAGCTATGCTTACTTATTTTTCATTTATGCTTTTGGTGGGACCCAATTTGCAGTAATTTGCAGTACAATGAATGGAGGTTACAATCAGATCAGACATGATCTTAGAGAAAGCTGGTGCAGGCTCAAGGGTCTGAGTGGCATCCTACCGCATCTAATTTGAATGTTCGTACGATCTCTGGGATTTCGTATAAAGACCAGTTACTGAGGATAATTGGAATCCTCTGTATCCATGTTCAAATGGTGATGTTGGGTTTTGTAAATTGGAAAGGTTAAATAATTGGCTTCTAATTATATTAACAATATCAATTTGTTTTGTATTCTTTGGATACAAAAACGCCCATCCTTCCTTTGCTTAAGCTTTGCTCAGTGTTGGCTAAATATCGCAATTATAATGATAGTGTGTAGACTAATTACTTCCAGTTAATGCCATTTAGAAATGATTTGCTTAATCCTTTGCTCAGAATTCTGTACTGCATAGAGGACAGCAGCTGATGGTGCTGGTTGATAATTTGGCAATTAGTTGTGGTCAATCCAATAAGGGGGATTGAATTAGTTCAACTTCTCATTATATATTCTGTTCTTTATAGATATCAAAATACCAAAAACACTTAAAATCAGTAAATAATCCCCTGCTTATAATTCGGGGCTGGCAAAGCTCCTGAAGCTGTTTTTTTTTTTTTCCATTTCTCTGCCATCTGTTTTCAGTTTTCTAACCTGAGGAAGAAATGGAAAATTGCCTAGAATGAATATCATTGTATTTGTATGGCATTCGGTTTCAGTAGATTTGGCATGCGGCAGGAGGATTTGTCACCTCATGCATTCATATCTTTCACTTCTTGAGCGTTTTAGAGTCGGGGCTGGACAGTTTAATGTACCAGGGTTGGACTGATACAGCTTCACGCATGTGAACACCCAATGTCGTGTATCAGAATAACGTAAGCTCCTGAGATCCATTGCTGATGCGGCTGGCGTTTGGACCATGAAATGCAAGGTTGGTCATGGCTAATAAGGTAACCTGCACATATTCATCAACTCTCGAAGCCTACTAATGGATTCTGTCCACAGGAGCACCAATTTATCCCCCCCTCCCCCCACCTTCCCATCTCCATGTCCAATATGGACATAGGAACAGGAGGAGGCTCTTCACCATTTGACCCTGTTACACCGTGTGGTGAGATTATGGCTGCTATCCATCCTGCCTATCTAACCAGCCTGTGGTCCTTTGTTCTGGATTCTTCCACCAAGTGAGGTTACTAGACTCAATCTCATATCCTTTAGTTATTTTAATAAGCTTAATTAGAATAGTTGTTCATCATCTTTACTTGCGTGTTTGCAAACCAGAGCCTAATGAAGTCACAAGATGCTGGAATCTTGAGCAAAACACAAATTGCTGGAGGAACGGGCAGCATCCGCAGAGGGAAACAGACAGAGGACATTTTGGGTTGGGACTCCTCATCAGACTGGCAGCTTATCCTCTTAGTTTAACCTACTTGGCCCCAGTATTGTTGTTGAGTTGTTTTATACTACATCCTATGTGAGTATGTCCTCTCTGCAATGTTGTACTCAGACAATCTGAGTACCACACATTTGGTTCTAACCAGAGTTCTACAAAGATGTAAAATAACACCCATTCAGATGTGGTTGACCCAATCAATCAAAGCTTTGGAAAATTTGCAGTGCACAGAGATTAGGGACTAGTCTGCTCAAACTGTACCATATCAGTGTTACCCAGACAGCAGGAAGTTGTATACACAAAGTACTAGCAGACACTAATCCTGTTACAGCTTTATATCCCTTTCAACCAGACTCTGTAGATTAACAATGCAACTGTGCAAGGAGCTGTGCTCCTTGAAGTTCACCCTTCTTCAGAGGTCAGCAGAGGTCCTAAGCTTTGGGCACTGTACATTCCATGGCTGTGGTGCTTGGGAATGCACTAATATAACCACTCTGGAAGTGACATAAGGTTGTAAATGCCTGACAAAGAGAACTGACAGAAGCGCTGACTCACAGAGAGAAAATGTTAATTCACAGCAGTAATTAGATTTGTCCTCTGTGTGACATTGTTCCGAACTACAGTTAACACAAGTGGAGAGCGCGGCACGGTGGCGCAGCAGTAGAGTTGCTGCCTTACAGTAGCAGAGACCTGGGTTCGACCCTGACTACAGGTGCTGTCTGTACGGAGTTTGCACATTCTCCCCGTGACCACATGGGTTTACACAGGGTGTTCCGGTTTCTCCCACACTCTAAAGACGCACAGTTTTGTAAGTTAATTTAGCTTTGGTAGAAATTGTTAATTGTCCCTAGTATGTAGGATAATGTATGGGGATCATTGGTCAGTGCAGACGTGGTGGACCGAAGGGCCTGTTTCCGCATGGTATCTCTAAACTAAACTAAGTGCAGGGTACAGCTGTGCGCACCAGATCCACTGTTTTTGATCAGCAGATTGACAGAATAGCTTGGCCGCATTAACTTGGGGAGAAGAGAATTGTGTGAGCTGTATCATGGAGGGAGCATGAACATCAACATAGATCTGCCAGGTGAAGTGGCCTGGCCAGGCATGTAGCATGAAATTCAAAGTTAGCAATCTTCAAGATAACCCTAGAATTAAATGAACTCGATATATGGTGATAGGTTGGTGCGGAAGGATGGTGGTTACATCACACACATTGGGAGGCCTGAACCAATAAGCTGAATAATATCAGATCCCATTAAAATGTGCTGTGGAGCTCAGTTTACCTGAGTTCACCAGTCACCCAAATTAACATGGTAAAAAATACCAGGCATTCATCTCTCCCTCTGATGTGAATTTCCTCAGGAAGCAATTGCTTTGGCCATGTCTAGCCAGATCTGGCAAGCGAATACAAGGTATGAACAAGTCCCGGTCCTCTCTGCTAAATAGGCTTACGATCCCCTGATGTGTGAAGGTATAGGTTTAAGGTGAGATAAAAATGTTTCATAGGGGATCTGAGGAAAATGTTTTTAACATCGGGTGTAGCTAATATCTTCAACTCGTTGCCAGAAGAATCTGATACACTCACAATGTTTAAGAGACATTTAGACAGACACTTAAATACGGACCTAATGCAGGAAAATGAGATCAGCCGGTGGCAAAATAGTTGGCATGGATGTGGTGGGCCAAAGGGCCCATTTCTTGCTGTACAATTCTATGATATTAATGCAATAGTTGACGTTTTTGTGTCGAGGCCCTTCTTCAGACCCAAAGCGTCACCTATTCCTTTTCTCCAGAGATGCTATTTGACCGCTGAGTTACTCCAGCTTTTTGTGTCCATCTTCGGTTTAAACCAGCAGCTGCAGTTCCTCCCTACACATATTAATGCAGAGTCTCCTGCACTCGCCTAAAACGTTGCCTGTGGGACAGGCCCTTTAAAGTAATTCAAAGAAAGTTATTACAAATATCACATTTTATCTGGAATGCATTGCCTGTAAGGATGATGATAGATAAGAGATTAAAAACTAGTTTTCACATTGGATAAATGCATCAGAATGAAACATTTGCAGGGCATTCGGGAATTTTTATTACCTGTTTCGAGATACAGCACAGAAACAAACGCTTCGGCCCACCAAGCCCACACTGATCCATTCATACTAGTTCTTGTATCCCTCTTTCGGGTCCTCTCCCTGCACTTTCTAGGGGCAACTTAGAGAGGGAAATTAACCTACAAAACCTGTATGGCTTTGGGATGAGGGAACATCCAGAAGAAACCCATGCAGTCATAGGAAGAAGATGCAAACTCCACTGAGACAGTACCCGAGCTCAGTATCGCACTCGGGTCTGCGGAGCTGTGGGGCAGCAGCTCTACTAGCTGCGCTACTGCGTTGCCCTGACTATTCATAGTTTGGTCAAGAACTCAGCAGTAGTTAATAATCAGTCACGTTGGCAGGTCTGGAGTCATGCAGAGGCCAAGCTGATTTTCTTCCCTGAAGGACACAAGTTTTACAACAGTTCATTAGTTTTATTTCCACCGAAGTTAGTTTTTGTCCCCGTCCAAGTTCCTGAGTTTTATTTAATTACATGGAGTTGAATTCCTATGGTGAAATTTGATCTTCTGCCTAGGGAGTGTGAATCCAGAACTTTGGCTGGTGGCCCAGTAACATACCAGGAAAGGGAAAGGAGAGCAGACACAGGGGTGATGAGGTGAATGTCCTCTTGTGGTGGTTAATACTTTGAAAGATCGGATGATTGAGGCTCTCAGCAAAGAGTTGAGGACTGAGGCAGATCAGCCATGATCATTTTGACCGGTGAGACAGGCCTGAGGAGCTGTGGCCTACTCCTTACTCATGCTTATGTTTCCTAATGAGATTCCATGATTTTGCACTGAAGAAACTGACTGTTCCCAAATAGCCAGATGAGAAGAATTGTAACTCTCCCCTCCTGTAACTAATGCCCCAGACTCAGTGTTGTGGAATTACACAGCATGGGAGCAGGCCCTCTGGCTCACTGAGTTAGCACACGTCACCAAACACCTACTAATATCACTCCCCCCTCCCCCCCAGAAACTACCACTCACCTACACACTGTGGGCAATTCACCACAGCCAATTCACTAACCAACCTGCATATGTTTTGGATATGTATGGAAACCGAAGCACACAAGGGCAACCCATTTGGTTACAAGAAGATTGTGTAAACTACACACAGACAGCACCCAACGCAGGGATTGAACGCAGGTCTCTGGGATGATGAGGCAGTGGCACTACCTGCTGCATCATTATGTTTTGTTTCTCCTGGCTTGTTTTAGGCACATGGTTCATTCCTTCCTTCCTGCTCCTAGTTGGTGACCGGAGCCACCTTTTGGTCTGCGACCTCCTTCATCATCCTACCCTTGCATCTGCTGGTTGAACAACCAAACATGAGTCTGAAGAAGTGTAGGCATCATTCTATTTGATGCCACAAGTAGAACTAGTTTCCTCTCTCTTCACTTGTAGCATTGTTTATTTTTTGTTATCATTCTCAATGTCATTCATTACAACACTGTAAAGTTACTGTTATCCTGTGATTTTTGTGTATTTCCCAACTTACAGATAAAATAGACTGTAGGACATCTTGAAGTCTACAATCAGTTCATTGGATAGACACAATAAGCTGGAGTAACTCAGCGGGACAGGCAGCATCTCTGGAGAGAAGGAATGGGTGAAGTTTCGGGTCAAGATCCTTCTTCAGACCTTCTTCAGTTCCTTGGCCTCGCTGATGTTAATTGCAAGGTGTTAACAATAGTAATATCGACAATTTTATAGGTGGCTTTGGAGTTGTGTCTGGTTATATAGTCATGGGTATCGAGAGCGAAGAACAGGGGACTGAACACATAGATGATTATGAAAGGAGGAAGTGTTGCTGCCACTTGTCCTGGCTAATCTATCCTCCCTGACTGTGTGCATAGATTTGCTTCAATACATTTTACTGAGCAGCCTTGACAACCTCACTGCTTGTAATTTGGAAATCCTATCAGGTATTGTTTTAGAATTGCGGTATTTAACATTAATAGGCAGTTGGTTGGACAAAGGCAAGAGGTGTAAAGACAGAATGTGTGAGACACATGGATTGGAGAGTTGTGAATTGTGTAGCTAGAGGAAGGAATGTATGTGGAATGGGTGGGGGAGAGAATAAAGAGGTGTGAGTCCCCGTGGGGCACATGGGAATGAGGAGGGGGGGGGGGGGGGGGGGGGGAGAAAGAAGAAGAGGGGAAGAAACTCTGGGATTGTAACAAAGATGGGAATGAAGCAACAGAAGGTTTTGTGGGTTACATATACAGACCTATGAAGACTGCAAGATGAGGTGACCATGAAGATGCATGGGATCCACAGTTACAATTCAATTGAATTAGAGCAGCTTCTGTGTTTTAATTAGCAGAAGCCCACACCCCAAGGTCAGTGTGCCATCGGTATGAGTGAGCATCCGGCACATTGGCCTAGCTGCTGTTCTGTGTGGTGTATTGGAAGCAGGGACCAAGAGGAATAATTTCTCCCCACTGAAATGCCCTGATAATTGCAGACGAACAGAATGCCTGACATCAAATCCATATCAAATCCGACCTATTAAAATTGAAATTCCTTCACCCAGCTCAGTGTGAAATTAAAAATTGTGGCCCTGCTTCTGCTTTTCATCTGGTTGCCGGAACTAAACCCTAGCTTATCTCTGGGCCAGCCTGGAGGGCTTGATTGCTCCTCAACTTTGCGCTGACATTCCTGTTTAGATAAAGCTGAATATAAATAGCTTTGCTCTCGTTCCTCCAGCTCCAGCTGACAAGTAATAAAACTCATTGTTACTGTACATATTAATGTTGGGCCAGATTGTCAGACACCTAATATAAACTCATGGTAACAATTTCAACAAACCCATCACATCAGTGAGACCAAGCGTAGGCTTGGCGATCGCTTCGCCGAACACCTCCGCTCGGTTCGCAATAACCAACCTGATCTTCCGGTGGCTCAGCACTTCAACTCCCCCTCCCATTCTGAATCCGACCTTTCTGTCCTGGGCCTCCTCTACGGTCAGAGTGAGGATCACCGGAAATGGGAGGAGCAGCACCTCATATTTTGCTTGGGCAGTTTGTACCCCAGCGGTATGAACATTGACTTCTCTAATTTCAGGTAGTCCCAACTGTCTCCTCCCCTCTCAGCTCTCCCTCAGCCCTCTGGCTCCTCCTCTTCCTTTCTTCTTCCCCCCCCCACCACCCGCACATCAGTCTGAAGAAGGGTTTCGGCCCGAAATGTTGCCTATTTCCTTCGCTCCATAGATGCTGCTGCACCCGCTAAGTTTCTCTAGCACTTTTGTCTTCCTTTGATGTTCCAGCATCTGCAGTTCCTTCTTAAACAAACAGTTAACAATGGGCTGTTTCCTTTATCATCAATACTTTTTTGCATGTCTTTCATTCATTTGTTCTACATCTCTCTACTTCACCGTCTATATCTCTCGTTTCCCTTTCCCCTGACTCTCAGCCTGAAGAAGAGTCTCGACCTGAAACGTCACCCGTTTCTTCTCTCCAGAGTTGCTGCCTGTCCCACTGAGTTACTCCAGCATTTTATGTCTATCTTCAGTTTAAACCGGCATCTACAGTTCCTTCCTGTGCAGAACTATAAACCCGTTTATCTTCTTCAAGCCATCCTCCTCTCTTCAACAATGGATTCCATGGCGTTGCGAGCCTGCAGCTTTACCGTCTGTGCCCCTAATGCCCATGCAAACTCTCCCATCAGAGCAAATAGTTTCTCTTAATATGAATACTCCCTGAAGCATTCGAAGCACATCAAATATATAATCTGTTAATCTACAGAACCTGATGCGAGTGCAAGTCTAATTTCAGCAACCATATTTTAACTCTTTCAGCCCTGATAGTTAATCTGCCCTGCAGTCACTATAAGGGCAATAAATCACTCCTGAATTGAAAATAATGCTCTAAACTATGTCTAACCAGAGTGTCAGATTAATGTAGCTGTTACTGCAATGCTTTGTCCTTTGCATTTTAGTTCCCTTGAAGTACCGACCAACATTGCATTAGGTTCTGAGTCACAATCTCTTTTGAAGATTTTTTTTTGCTGTGGCGTTCTCCAATTTATTCTCATGGTATTGTGTCATCTGTGGGCAGTGTGCATCAGTTTGTCACAGGGTCAACCTCTTAAAAGCATTAGCAGGAACATAAGGGTTTGATTTTTTTAACAGCTGCAGGGAAATAAATTGCCACAATCGAATTACTAAAGCATATTTTATTCTCTATTCTAGTGCCTTAAGCATTGAACAATTATACCAGTTATCAGAGAAAAATTAACGGATGAGTGTAAGTTTTATGTGAATACAGAAATATTAATTGGGAGCTTTTACAATTTTCTGGCAAGGACAGCAGTGGTAATCATTGACAGAATGCAGGGCCATGATTGAAATTCACAGCAGTGAGCATCCAGTTTAGGAAGATGCTTTAATAAGCTGCTGTAAATTGGATTGGTAAATCCTTTAGCAGAAGATGCAGTGATTTACCAACTTTTTCCCCTTGAGTTTTTTCGCATTGAGATAAATTTCATACCTTCGCTATTGGAAATCATCTGAAATGTATAAATTTGCTACAGAAAAAAATAATCCCTGAGGAATGTAATGAAAAGTTGAGAGAGTGAACAACAGGCAGGTTAAGCAAGCTAGATTTTTGTTTGGTAGTGCTCTGCTGTCTTGGGAGGAAAATAAGAGTGTTTTGGCAGGAAAATAAGAGTGAAAGTCGTGCATATACAGATCATGTTGAAATGTAGCAGGATATTTGATTCAATGATCAATTTATTAGGTAGATAGGTAAATAAATGTATTAAATCTATTAAATAATTTGAGAGTAATCTTCCAGGTAGCAGAGACTTAGGATGGAAGGCAGGAATCCTGTCTGAACGACATTGGACTCGGCATATCTGGAGAAAACAAAATACTGCCAATTCTGGAGATCTGAATTTATTCATTCATTCATCATCGTTGAAAACATTAGCAACGCTGTGGTGCTGGACGCACCACACATCTCTGTCCTCCAGTTCCTTTGGACTTCCGCCACTGGAAGTATAGGATTTTGGTGTGTGTGCTTTATCATCATTCCTTACAATGCTATGTACGACAGTGATCGCAACATTCTTTCTGAAGTGTGAATGGCCGTTGGCTCGCTAGAAGGTCATGTGCCCTTTGACAGGTCTTGTTTTTTGGTCCTGCCGGGGATCCAAAACCCCCTCGTCACCTGGCAACCAGGTGGGGGAGACGGTTTAGTCGCCGACTATCCGACCATGGAGCAGGTAGCATGGGATTTTATGGTACCCGTGGCGGGGGAACTCCCCCACACCTGACCTGGAACAAAAGCCGAAAATGCTGAAAACAAATCTAGTCAGAAAGCATCTGCAGAGGAAGAGACAGAGTTAATATAACCCAGATAATGTATGAATTTTCAGTGAGTGGGTAATATTCCCAAGAGGGAAATAGGTGAATGTAGAGAATATGGTATCAGAATAAAATCTTGGGATCACAGTTGGTTTTTATCATTCATTTATTTTCGGGATCTGGATGTCACTGGCAAGGCCTGAGTTACTTTCAAGAGGCGAATGAACCATTGCAGCCTTCTGCTGATGGTCCTCCCAGGGTTTTACTGGGAGGGAATTCCAGGACTTTGATCTAGGCTGGGATATATTTCCAGGTCAGGATGTATTTTTAGGTACACATACTTCTGGGGCCCTAGTCCTACTTAATGGAAGAGGTCATGGGTGTGGGAGCTGTAATGAGGTAGCCTTGATGAGTAACTGCATTTTGCTGACGTCACACCCTGCAGCCATCATACGCCAGTGGTGGAAGGACTGAAGGCTAAGCATAGTGAATGGGGTGCCATTCTGTTTAGTTTAGTGTAGTTTAGTTTATTGTCATGTGTATCGAGGTACAGTGAAAAGGTTTTTTTGCATGCTATTCAGTCAGTGGAAAGACAATACATGATTACAATCGACCCATTTACAATGTATAGATGCATGATAAGGGAACAACGTTTAGTGCAAGGTTAAGCCAGCAAAGTCCGATCATGGATAGTCCGCGGGTCACCAATGAGGTAGATAGTAGTTCAGGACTGCTCTCTGGTTGTGGTAGGATGATTCAGTTGCATGATATCAGTTCTGGCTGGATGTTGTTGAGCATCTTGTGTTGTTGGAGCTGCACTCGGCCAGGCAAGTGGAAAAATATTCCATCATGCTCCTGCCTTATGCCTTGAAGGTGGTGGAAAGGTTTAGAGCGTTAGGAGGTGAGCCATTCACTGCAGAAAACCCAGGCTTTGTAGCCATGGTTGTTGTACGGTTCAGAAATGAAAAATCGCATCAGCCTGAGAGTGTCAGGGAGTCAGATGAAGGCAGCGAAGTGAAGTTTGTGGGAAGCAACACTGTAAATGGTGCAAAACAATTTTAAAACAATCACCTCTGGTGCATGTGTTCAGATCATCTCTGCGTGAAAGTTTATTTCCTCGTTGATTATAATCCAGAGACAGAAGGATGTTTGACAATATTTGAAATATGAAGGTCTGCAAATGTGTATGTCCTGAGGTAGGTGGTGAGGTGGGCAATCTTACAGCACACTTGAAAAAAATGAACAATAACAATAATGGAGACAATAACAAACTTGGATCAAAACTATCACAAGCAGGAACTGGTTATTCTGAAACAACTTTACAATCCAGCATAACTGACTGTCTTTAAATTCCAACAAAAGTCTTTAAAGTGTTCTACAATAAAAAGTCTGCAAAATCCTGTCAAATATGATAACCATTTTGTTCCTTGGAACAGCAATGCATCAATGGAATGTGACAGATCTATTAGTTACATGCTTGGAAAGTAAGTAATGAGTTTTTCCAAAAAAAAACCCAGCCGTTATCATACTCAAGAGACACAGAGCGGTGCTGAGCTAATGTTGAAAGCATATTTGTTTTGTTCCTGCAGTGAGCTCTCTCTCAGGATAGAATTCCAATTTTACTTTTAAGATGTAATAATACCTTCAGTCAGAATGAAGCAGGCCCACCAAAAGCTGTCAAACAATGGTGACAGTGTTAACGATAATCATTGACCACCTACCTTGAAATCAATAACCAAGGCAGCCAGAAAATGGGCACAGCATTTGTGGTCAGTGACTGATGATGATGGTTTTCAGAAGTCGACCTCCGTGTGTTCACACACATGGAAGGCAGGCTGTATTGATAAGGGTGCTTATACTTGTCCTTCTGATGCACACCACATGTATGTAAAGTAGGCCAGAGTGCAATGCTGCTTGGAGAACATCGCCTGCGCTTGCTTGGAACCTTGTTCTGCTGTATTGACAGTGATATATGTTCATGACTTGGATGAGTATGATCCATCCAAGTTTGCTGATGACGCAAAGCCAAGATCAGCTTTGAGGAGACAGGACAGGGATATAAATGGGTTAAGTTGATGTGGTGCTCACTCAGTGAGGAGCAGTGAATGAGAAATCCATGTCAAAAACAGGGCATCCTTTCAATTCTCTACCTGTCCCAGTTATAGAACAGAGTGATTCCCTAGTTCTGCCTCTGATCTACCCAGGTCCTCTGACACACACCTTGTCTTCCAATTCCTCCCCTCACCCCCGTTATCACCCAGTTCATTTCCTCTCCCCCACATGTCCAGCACCCACATACCCTTCCCACTGTGTCTCCTATCTTCTCCCCACTGTTACCATCTGCCCATTTCTTCTTTACTTGGTTCCACTCAACTATTCCTATCAGTTTCCACCATCTGCTGCTCTTTGTTTTTAGTTTAGTTCAGAGATAAAGTGTCAAAACAGGCCGTTCAGCCCACCTAGTCCACACCGACCATCGATCTCCTGTACACTGGTTCTATCTTACACACTTGGAACAATTTACCCAGAAGCCAACTCAAAAATCCACGCGGTCAAAGGGAGAAAGTACCAACTCCATGCCCAGGATCTAACCCGGCTCTCTGGCACTATAAGAAACCAACTCTACTGCTGTGCTGTGGTGCTGCCCAACCTAAGACAGATTTGATCATCTACACTGTATGGTGAGTTCTACTGTTGTATCCACCTATCACCTCCCAGCCTCTGTCATTGTCTCCAGCCAACCCACCCCTATTTGCCACTCTATTGGCCCATCTAACCTGGACCCACTTATTGCTTGCCAATTCTTGCCCCACCCCCTTGCCCTCCCTTCTTTTAAAGGGCTATTTTCCCTCTACTCCAGGTGAAGGGTCTTGACTTGAAATATTGACTGTCCATTTCTTTACACACATGCTGCATGACCCGTTGAGCTCCTCCAGCAGATTCCTTTTGCCGATGACTGCCATGTTGACTGTGCTGTCTAATGCTCGCACATCTACTTCCTTCAGGCCAGATATGTTTACAGCGTTCCCCAGCTTGCCAACCATGATGGGCTGGTGCTGATTATCCAAAGAGAATGCAATCTCAACATGAGTCTTTTCATTGAGTCCAATCACGGAGCAGCAGGGCAGTGGCAATGGGGAGATTGCAAACTCTTCCAGAAGGAGGGCACAAGGTTGACAGGGATGCAACTCCCTCAGCATCAAACTGGTATGCAAGCAACAGGCAAAGGTAGAGGCAAACCCTCCGTCTCCAGTCACAAACCTTTTTGCAAAGGCTTTCAATTGCATAAGACACTGGGTTTGTTAAACCGATTGGTTGGGCCTAGAAGTTCCTCATCTCTCTATTGCAGAATGCGTTAAGATCTTACACCCTTGCAAGGAAAGATCCTTTTACCTGCAAGGTTTCCACCCACTGGTGACTATCATTTTCCACACTCCAGGAGTAGAAATAGGGTACTCTGCTCCTGGAACTGTTCCTCCATTCAATAATATATTCATTGACCTGATTGTGACCACACCTTCACTTTCTCACTAACCATGTTAATTTTTCATCCTATTGTTTATCAAGAATCTATTAACATCTGCCTTAAATGTATTCAAAGACGGCCAACATTACCCTTTGAGGAGGAAAGTTTCAAATACTCAACTACAAATACTCTGAAAGAAAATATGTCACCTCGCCACCATGTTACATGGATGACCACTTATTTCCAAACAGTGATGAGTTACAAGTGTTGTTGATCTCTGAGCTGGTACCTGGGGCATAGGTAAATGCTAATACAGTGCATTCTTCCCCTTCCTCTTTTCTTTTCATTCGCCTCCCCCTCTTCCTCTGCAGGAAGGCAGTGGAGTGCTGGGGCAAGGTGCATCTTGTAGGTGGGGTGCAGTAAAATGTCATCAGACCTTGCGTTTCCTCTGGTGCTCTGGATTGCTCCCATATCCCAAAATTGGTAAGTTAATTGGTCAACTGTTAATTGCCGCTGGTGCGTAGATGAGTGGTACGATCTGGTGGGAGTGATGAAAATAAGAAGTGCGATAAATGCAGAATTAGTGCAAATTGGTGGTTGATGGTTGGAATAACTTGGTGGGCTGAAGGGCCTGGTGCTTCCATGCTTTATCTCTTTCACACTATGAATGAATAAGATGCTTTGGAGTAAGAACACGACTTAGTGTAAGACATGAGAATGGAATAGACCTGAAGTCTGCTTTGCCATTCAAACACATCTTTATTTTGACTTAATTGCCAACCTTCTGTTCCTTTAGCAGGCGGAAGTTCCATGTCTCTCAGCCTTCAGTTTGGCTCAACACCCACAGCCTCCAAAAAAGCCAAACCCTCTGAGGGAAGATGTTTCTTCCTACTTCAATCCTAATAGCCAGCCAACAACCGGAGTCTGTTAGACTCCCAAGATGGAGAATTAGCTCCTCAGTTCTAACTTAGTGGAAAACCAGCAGCTTATCTCACAACTACATCAAAAGATTCAGCATTGCATCACTCCTTGCAAGCTTTGCTGCAGGGAATTAAAACGCACAAGGAAGTGTGGTTCATCAAAGGTGTGCACAATTTGACTATGACTTCAAGTCTCTATACGTGGACCACCTCACAGTAAAGAGCAGTGTACTATTTAACCTCCTAATCGTTGCTGTACATGCCTGATAATATTTTATGATTCACACAGAGGGACACTAATCCCTGCATTGAGTGAGGGAGCAGACAGAAAAGCTGAGCTAATTTTGTTGTATCATACAATAATGCTCATGCAGACTGTTCGTCTTCCAATGCAGAACTTGGAAGACGGAATGTTACAGAAGTAGCTCAAAATTCAATGAGTAAAGAAAAGGTTTCCCAATTCTAAAAGACTCTAAAAGAGGACAGAATCTTGTGAGGTCTCGACCAATAGTGAATATAATGCAGGACATGCGCCTTTAATATTTTCCAAGAAGATTTATAAGACAATAAAAATGCATTTTTGAAAGTTGCGGGCATTTCATGACTCCCAAACATTACTTAAAAGGTCGAGTAAGTTTAGATGTAGAATGGTCCAAAGAATTTTCCTGCAAATTAAATAAATTGTGGTCACTTGAATAAATCATCAGCTGATTTGAGGTGAAATGTGAGGTGTATGTAGGCGTTCAGGAGAGCCACTTGTTGACATGGAGCAGTGGATTTGAAGTCTGCTAAGCAGCTTTCGGCCTCCATCAATGCTGGATTTAAACACGGAGGATCAGAACAAGACTATCAGTTTACTCTAGTTCCAGGTATCTCACAGAAACTAGGGGTTTGGGAAAGAGTCAGATGATTCACCCGGTGAATGATGCAGAAGTGGAGATCTATGAACTCCGTAATAGGGAATATCAGGTAGATTTCAGACATAATTGTTGCACATTAAAGCTAATACCTACAGGCAATTTTGGGGTATCTGCAGTATTATAGTGGTCAGTTCCAGTCACAATGCTGTTTGTGGAATGCATTTTCCTTGCAGTTCTGTGGTTGTGTTTTATATACATGTCTAAGTTCCATGCACGTTCTATGTGTTGTGATTGTAGCTTTACTGCAATTTTATTCCTTTTATTGGTTAGTTTGCTTTTATATATGATTTGATTCCATTTATATAAAATCCATTAAATAAAACATTATGCTATGAATACGGAGCACTATTAACAGAGCATGATGTTACAATACAGTACACTTGGATGATATGATGTGCTCATTGGAGCCGGAGTGGCAAATTTTCTGGACAATTAGATTTATTTATTTTAATAATTTAAAAAAAGATTATTTTTATTTTATGCCCGCAAATTTTAATTTACTTTTATTAGACATTGCATGGTATTATAATAAATTTTCCAGTGTGGTACATAAAGTTAAAAGAGAATGTAGGAACCAGGTCCCTGATGAGTGGAAAGAGAGCCAGACACCAAATCTTCAGGATTTCAGAATAGTTTAGTTTATTTTTGTCACATGTACAAGGTACAGTGAAAAGCTTTTTGCTGCGTGCAATCCTGTCAAAGAAAAGACTATATATGATTTACAATCAAGCTGTCCACAGTGTGCAGATAAAGGATAAAGTGCAAGGTGAAGTATAATGGTTCAAAGGTCTCAATGAAGTAGATGGGAGATCAGAACCACACTCTAGCTGCTTAGTTAGTTACCTGATAACAGCTCGGAAGAAGCTGTTCCTCAATCTGGAGGTATGCATTTTCAAACATATGTACCTCTTGCCAGATGGGAGAGGGGAGAAAAGGGAGTGACCGAGGTGAGATTGATCCTTGATTATGCTGGTGGCCTTGCCGAGGCAGCGTGAAATGTAGATGGAGTCAATGGAAGGGAGGTTGGTTTGTGGATGGACTGGGGTATTTCCACAACTCTACAATTTCTTGCGGTCTGGGATGGAGCTGTTCCCAAACCATGCTGTAGTGCATCCCAATAAAATGCTTTCTACAGCACCTATTAAAGTTGGTGATAGTTGTTGGGGACATGCGAACTCCTAAGGAAGTGGAGGTATTGGTATGCTTTCTTGGTCATAGCTTTGATGTGGCAGGACCAGGAGAAAATACTGGTGATATTTATTCCTAAGAACTTGAAGATTTCAACCATTTCTACTTTGGTGCCATCAATGTATACCAGGAAGTCGGTATGGATGATGAAAGAAAGCTCAGTGGACAGAATAAGTAGAAGTGAGGAAAACAATTGGTTTGAATTGCACTTATTTTATTGCTAGGGGCCTGATGGGTAAGGCAGATGAACTCAGGGCGTGGAGAGGTACTGGGACATTGTAGCCTGGTGAAGAGAGGGGCAGGACTGGCAGCTCAATGTTACACGGTACAGATGCTACGGGAGAGAATAGAGATGGGGCAAAAAAGGAAGGATGTTGCTTTGTTGATTTTGATGACAGTACATCTTCGTCCAGTGAGGCTGTATGGATGAGGCTAAGAAATTTAAAAAATGATGATCACCTTGATGCGAGTGTACTACAGGCCCCCAAATAGTCAATGGGAATTAGAAGAGTAAATATGCCAGGAGATTGCAGGCAGCTGTAGGACTAATAAAATTATCATAGAAATGGATTTTAACTTTCCCGATATTGACTGGGACTGTCAAAGAGCAAAAGGTTTAGAAAGGATAGAATTTATCAAATGTGTTCAGGAATGTTTCCTCAGGCTTCACGTAGGGAGCTCTACATGGAAGAGGGCAATGCCTGATCCAGTCTTAGGAAATTGGGATGGACAAATGGCTGATGTGTTCATGGATGAAATTCCACCAGGGCTGGGCCTACACGGTGAATGGGAGGTCCCGAGGAATGTTGAGCAGTGACTAGTGGGGTGCCGCAAGGCTCGTTGTTGGGACACCAGCTATTCACAATATACAGTAACGATTCAAACCAGGGAATTAAATGTATCATCTCCAAGTTTGCAGATGACACAAAGCTGGGTGGCGGTGAGCTGTGAGGAGGATGCTATGAGGCTGCAGGGTGACAGATAGGTTGGGTGAGTGGGCAGATGCGTGGCAGATGTGGTATAATGTGGATAAATGTGAGGTTTGGTGGCAAGAACAGAAAGGCAGATTATTATCTGAATTGTGTCAGATTAGGAAGTGGGGAAGTACAACGAGATCTGGGTGTCCTTGTACATCAGTCACTGAAAGTAAGCATGCAGGTACAGCAGACAATGAAGAAAGCTTTTAAGGATTTTTTGAGGATGTAACGAGGAAAATGAACAAGGGAGAGCCAGTGAATGTAGTGTACCTGGACTTTCAGAAAGCCTTTGATAAGGTCCCACACAGGAGATTAGTGAGCAAAATTAGAGCACATGGCATTGGGGGTAGGGTACTGACATGGAAAGAAAATTGGTTGGCAGACAGGAAACAAAGAGTAAGGATTAACGGGTCCCTTTCAGAATGGCAGACAGTGACTAGTGGGGTACCGCAAGGCTCAGTGCTGGGACCGCAGCTATTTACAATATACATCAATGAGATGAAGGGATTCAAGGTAACATCAACAAATTTGCAAATGACACGAAGCTGGGTGGCAGTGTGAACCTGTGAGGAGGATGCTATGAGGATGCAGGATGACTTGGACTGGTTGGGTGAGTGGGCAGATCCATGGCAGATGCAGTTGAATGTGGATAAATGTGAGGCTATCCACCTTGGTGACAAGAACAGGAAGGCAGATTATTATCTGAATTGTGTCAAGTTAGGAAAAGGGGAGGTGCAACAAGATCTGGGTTTCCTTGTACATCAGTCACTGAAAGTAAGCATGTAGGTACAGCAGGCAGTGAAGAAAGTGAATGGCATGTTGGCCTTCATAACAAGAGGAGTTGAGTATAGGAACAAAGAGGTCCTCCTGCAGTTGTACAGGGCCCTAGTGGGACCACACCTGGAGTATCGAGTGCAGTTTTGGTCTCCAAATCTGAGGAAGGACATTCTATCTATTGAGGGAGTGCAGCATAGGTTCACAAGGTTAATTCCCGGGATGGCAGGACTGTCATATGTTGAAAGAATGGAGCGACTGGGCTTGTATACACTGGAATTTAGAAGGACGAGAGGGAAACTTATTGATACATATAAGATTATTAAGTGATTGGACACGCTAGAGGCAAGAAACATGTTCTCGGTGTTGGGGGAGTGCAGAACCAGGGGCCACAGTTTACGAATAAGGGGTAGGCCATTTAGAACGGAGATGAGGAGAAACATTTTCACCCAGAGAATTGTGAATCTGTGGAATTCTCTGCCTCAGAAGGCAGTGGAGGCCAAATCTCTGGATGCTTTGAAGAGAGAGTTAGATAGAGCTCTTAAAGATAGCGGAGTCAAGGGATATGGGGAGAAGGCAGGAACGGGGTACTGATTGTGCATGATCAGCCATGATCACAGTAAATGGCGGTGCTGGCTCGATGGGCTGAATGGCCTACTCCTGCACCTATTGTCTATTGTCTATTGACTGGACTTGTATGCACTGGAATTTAGAAGGATGAGAGGGAATCTTATAGAAACATATAAAATTCTTAAAGGATTGGACAGGCTAGCTGCAGGAAAAATGTTCCCGATGTTGGGGGAGTCCAGAATCAGGGGTCACCGTTTAAGAATAAGGGGTAGGCCATTTAGGACTGAGATGAGGAAATACTTTTTCACCCAGAGAGTTGTGAATCTGTGGAATTCTCTGCCACAGAAGGCAGTGGAGGCTAATTCACTGGATGTTTTCAAGAGAGAGTTTGATTTAGCTCTTAGGACTGAAGGAATCAAGGGATATGGGGAGAAAGCAGGGTACTGATTTTAGGTGGTCAGCTATGATATATTGAATGGCAGTGCTGGCTCGCAGGGTCTACTCCTGCACCTATTTTCCCAGATTTTCTATGTTTCTATGTTGTTAAATAGAGAGAACTAGGGATACAAGTACATAGTTCCCTGAAAACATAGTTCCCTGAAAATGACATGGTTCCCTGAAAATAAATACAGTTGCTAGATGGTTTGCCTTCATCACTTGAGGCATTGAGTATATAGTTGAGACATCATGCTACAGCTGTACAAACCATTGGTTAGGCTGCATTTATTGTGAACAATTTTGGTTGCTGCAGTATATGATAAAAAGGATGTGATGCAAGAGAAGGTTCTGAGAAAATTCATTAGAATGGTGCTAGGAGCAGAGGGCTTGAGTTACAAGGAGAGACGGGTGATGGTCCCTTTTCCCTGGAATGAAGGAGGTGACATGATACAGGTATAAAAAAACCATGAGAGGCATAGATATGTAGATAATCAATGTCAGTCTCCCATGACAGGGGCGTTTAAAATTATTGAACACAGGTTTCAGGTAAAAGGGAAGAGATTTAACGGGGTATACTTTTTTCACACAAACAGTAGTTGGTCTCTGAATGAGCTGCCAGAGGAGGTGATGGAGGCAGGAGCAGTGTCAACAATTAAGAGACATCTGGACAGATACTTGAAAGAGCAGGGCGTAGAGGGATATGGAGCTAATGCAGGTGAGTGGTATTAATATGTATGATGGTCAGCATAGATGTGGCAGGCCAAAGAGCCTGTTTCTATGCTTCACAACAGTGCAAGGGTTAGAAGGTTGGTGTTATGAAAAAGATGGTGCCATTAGTGTACATCAGTCTGGTAAGAAAACAAGCTTATAAATAATAGAGGATAATAAGAAGTTAAAGCAGAACACAAATATATAAATAAAAAATAACATTCATCTGCGTCTTCCCATGGGCAATTAGGAGGAGTATTAAATAATAACCTTGTGATCAATGGCCGTATCATACATATAAATTGTAAAATGTTGTATTTATGGAGCTTTATTCATAGCTCTGTTTGCACTTGTAGCCTTCTATTCCACTTAAGGTACTTGTAATGTTATTAATTTCTGATATCTACAAAATAATGTCCTGATTTATTTATAGTGCCATGTAATATTTATAACCCTGTTTTATATGTTGCCAGCACCACAGTTAAGGTAAATGATGAGATTCCTGCACCTTTTCTATGCTCAATGCTCTCAACCGTTTTATCTTCTATATTTTAATACAACTCTCATCTTGACCACTTCCTGTCTGCATTGTAATTAAATGTGCACAATAACGATCCCCCCCCCCCCCCCCCCCCCTCCCCCCCTCCCCTCCCCCACACACCCTCCCCCACACACCCTCCCCCACACACCCCCCGCCCTCCCCCACACACCGCCACCGCCCCCCACACTCCCCTTCCCCCACACCCCCTCCCCTCACACCCCCTCCCCAGAGTGGTGGAACATTGCTTTGGGGGAACGGGTTGCGTTGCGGGAACAAGTGAGTGGTGGAATATTGCGTTGGGGAATGGGTTGTGTTGGGGGGAGGGGACTAGGCCTCCCGTGTGACTGGGACTCAACGGGTCCCACTTAGTCTAGTAATATTTATAATTCCATTCTTGGGCTTTGTGAATCTCAGATGAAGGCATCATTTATTGCCCTTGAGAAAGTTGGGGTGAGCTTTGTGAACCACAGCAGTTCTTCTGGTGATGGTGCTCCCATGGTGCTGGAGTTCCTGGATTTAGACTGAACGGGTGATGAAAGTGCGGTAATATAGTTTCAAGTCAGGATGGTGTGTGACTTGGAGGAAGCCTGCGGGCATTGCATGCCCCATGTGCCTATTATACTGCTTTGTCTTGGTTGTAGTGGCCATGGGTTTAGGAGATGCTCTCAGAACAGCCTAGCTTAGAAACGGCCGTGCAGTTCACCCGTGATACACACTACGGCCACAATATTGGTGTGATAACGGGAACAAATATTTGTGGTGACAAATGGGGATCCAATCCAGTGGGGTGTTTTGTCCTAGATAGTGCTGAGATACTTGGCAGCTTTTGGAGCTTCAATCATCCTGGAAAGTGGAGAGTAGTCCGTCATACTCCTACTTGTGGCTTGTAGGTGGGGGAAAGACTTGGGATCACGTTGTAGCTTTGATTTCGTCTGTTGGTTGCGAGATCACCGAGCAGTCTGTGGCAGCTTGTATTTGTTGTTTGAATGACAAGATATTGCTGCCTTGCGTCATCTCTGGGCTGGCATCTTATTCTCAGGAATGTCTGGTCCTGTTCCTGCCTGCGAACTCTGATTGAACTGCCATTAGTCTCCTTAAGGCCTGTCCCACATGGCCGTCATTTGCGCCTCATTTACGCGTCATATGTAAAATAGGTCGACGCGTTGTGACGCACGGGTAGCGTGTGGGTAGCGTGGGACGGGCGCATGGAGAGGCGTGGAGGAGTGTGGAGTTGCGCGCGGTATCGCGCGGCGCTCCAGGATTTCGTGCCTAACTGGCGTCACACGCTGCATCCCGACGTCTCACGTGTATTGCGTGGTGATGCATGGTTACGTCACCGTGCATAACCATGTGTCCCCGCATGCCGTAGGGGTATGATGACGCATGATTTGCGCACGACGTCGCGTGTAACAATGCGTCGACCTATTTTACATTTCACACGTAAATAAGGAGCAAATGCTGGCCAAGTGGGACAGGCCCTTTACTTGATGAATCTTGCAGAGTGAGAGGTATGCTGGCCATGAGGTCACAAACGGTAGTGGTGTATATTTCTACCGTTAATGGTCATCAGGGCCCTCCTGCAAGTTACTGGAAGCCCATTGCGAGATGTCAGATCATGTTGGTTCCCTCATTACCTGGGACATAATGTGGCAGCTGTGCCTTTCAGGACTCGGCCAGCTCAGTCCGTGCTACAAAGCCATTCTTCTGATTAACAATAAGGTCCCCCACCCATTGTGCATTGTGCTGTTTTTACTGTGTGTTCCAACCGAGGAGTACAAATTAAACAGCTGAGGCTTCTGTACTTTTTGTTGGTTGGGATCAGGGAGAAGAAGAAATGACCAGGGTAGGACAAGTCTTTGATTATCTTGGTTGCTTTTCTGATACAGCACAGAGGCTGGATAAGTTGGGTCATTTGTCCTTTGGTGCAAGTGAATCAGTTAGGATTCTCCCCCAACAAACCAATTGATTCAGAATTCATTACCACGACTAATTGATTGATTGAAAAATTTAGCGTGGAAATAGGCCCTTTGGCCACTGACTAAATACTGAGTAAAGTAGGATGTGAGTAGTTGTTATGTGTAACATAGGCTTTATTGGCTGCATGATGGTGAGCGTTGTTGGGGTGAAGGACTGTGGCATGGAGATGGTCACTTTCTTTGCACTGGAGACTGTGAATTGGGAAGCTCCTATTCAGATTTAGGTTTAGGTTTATAATTGTCACATGTACCAAAGTACATTGTAAAGCTTTGTTTTGCATGCTATCCAAACAAACTATACGTAGGTACAATTAGTTCAAACTCAAGTACAATAGATAGAGTGATGGGGGAAGATATAGAATGCAGAGTATAGTTCTCAGTATTATAGCACATTGTAGTGCATCAGTTCCATAGACAAAGTCCAAAGCTGTCAGTGGGGTAGGGGTGAATTGAACAGTACCTTAGCTTATTAAAGGACCATTCAGACACCTGGTAACAGGGGGAAATGTTCCTGAATATGGTGGTGCATGCTTTGAAGCTTCTGTACATTTTGTTGGATGGGATCAGGGAGAAGAAGGAATGACCAGGGTAGGACAAGTCTTTGATTATCTTGGTTGCTTTTCTGATGCAGCATAGAGGCTGGATAGGTTGGGTCATTTTTCCTTGGATTGTAAGAAGCTGAGGGGCGAAGTACATAAAAATCTTAAGGGCCAGAGATAAGGTGACTTATCTTACACAGGACCATGGAACCAGCTGCCAGAGGAAGTGGTGGAGACGGGGGCAATTATGACACCTAAAGGTTTAGACAGGTACATGGATGCATGAGCAAATGGAACAAGCTATGATGAGGCATTTTGGTCAGCAGAGATGAGTGGGCCAAAGGGCCTGTTTCTGTGCTGTATGAATGAATACGTTTATTGTGCAACAAAATTCCATTACATCTCCTCCAGTTAAAAAAAAAGAGACCTGAATCGCCTCCCAGAGGGTAGCAGAGTGAAAAGGTGGTTGGCAGGGTGGGATGTGTCCTGCTTGATATTTGTGGCCCAGCGCAAGCATCGGGCCCTATATGTATCATCCAAGGAGGGCAGTTGAGCGTTTGTAATCCTCTGTGCAGTTTTTATAATTCCCTGCAGTGCCGTCCTCTCAGCCACAGAACAGCTAGCAAACCACACCAGGATTCCATAGGAGAGGATACTTTCCACGGCGCATCGGTAGAAGGACAGCAGCAGCGGCTGTGAGACGTTTGCTCTCCGCAGAGACCTCAGGAAATACAGCCGCTGATGTGACTTCTTCACGAGAGTGACGGTGTTTATTTGCCAATTGAGGTCCTGGGAGATTTTTATTCCCAGGAACTTAAAGCCAGTGACTCTCTCCACCATGTCTCCTTTGATGTATAAGGGAGCAGGTTCCTCTCTCCTCTTCCTCCTGAAGTCAACGACCAGTTCTTTTGTCTTTGATGGGTTGAGTACCAGGTTGTTTTTGATACACCAGACAGTCAGTTTTTGGACTTCATCCCTGTAGGCAGACTCGTCGTTGTTGTTTATCAGTCCCACCACAGTCGTGTCATCCGCAAACTTGATGATCCTGTTTGTACTGTGTGTTGGTATACAGTCATAAGTGTATATTGTATACAAGATGGGATTCAGTTATGGAGTTATTCAGTGGCTCAAGCAGCATCCCTGAAGAAATGGAATAGGTGACATTTCGGGTTGGAATCCTTCAGACTAGCACATTGAGAGATTGCAGCATATATTCATATCAAAGCATAACAAACGGGAGGTGTTCAGTATCCTGAGCAGAGAGTGGTCCCAGACAGGAAACATCACTGATAGATAGACACAATATGTTGGAGTAACTCAGCGGGACAGGCAGCATCACTGGAAAGAAAGAATGGGTGACGTTTCGGGTCAAGACTTCTTCAGACTGAAGATCTTTAAACGAGCATCTGCAGTTCCTTCCTACAGATCACTGGTAGTCTCACTGGAAATGGAAGTGAAGATTTCTTTGATGGACGGTCGTGTGGGCAGCTCTCCCTGAATCTTGCTTGCAGCCTGTTCACCAGTGCTGTGCCTTCCACTTACATCAGACCCAGCAGTCCAAGCCCCAGGATGCAGCACACCAGCATAAAGAGTTTTTGAGACAATAGGCATCTGTGAGGAGTTGAGCTGAACAGCGACCCTCTCCTAACAATCTGCTCTTGACAGTGTGGTATTTCTGATAAAATCAGAAGAAAATATAACCAGTGATTATAATTTACCAGTTCATATTTTACCTCGTGCCTGATGATCTCACACCCATGACTTTTGCTGATTTGCTCTATGGTTTATCAACAATGAGTGATAGGACAATAGCCTGTCTGTGTATTACAGGCTGTAATTTTTATCAGGGACAGTGTTGATTAAATAAACTTTAAACTGTGAATTTGAGGATTATGCCAGCACCAGGCCAATGCAGAGCCTTGGATCTGCATTGGCCTTGGCACGGAGCTGAAAGCTCAGCGTATTTGGGTGCTGATCAAAGGAATAAATTTGCATTTGAATGGGCTTCTTATCTGAATATTAATGCAGACATCAAAGACAGGTTAAGCTTTAATTTAATGTGATGCTTTGAACATGCAATGGAATTGATGGATAAAGCTAGTCTGGCAGATGTTAGAGTTTGTTTCAGTAGGCCTTAATACATTTACTCGAAAGATTTAAACGGTTGTTAAAGGGAATGCTGTTTTGGTTAGGGAATGCATCTGCAATTTCAAAAGGAGAGAAAATGAAAAAGTGGAAATTCTTGGCTCTTTCCTCCCTTTCATTTCCTACAATTATATTAGATCCAACAATGAAATGTGTTTGACCTGAAAAGTTAACTGTTTCTCTCTCCACAAATGTTGCCTGTTCTAATGAGTGTTACATCAGTCTCTATTTTTTTTTCAGGTTTTCAGCATCAGCAGTTTTAGTTTTGATTTTCTATTAGACTATGGTTGCCCTCCTAGTTAATATAGCAGCATTGTGAGCATATTGAGGTAACATTTCTTCTAAGTTTTTCAAACTGTAACTTTTTTTGCTAGATCCTTGGATGCAATCTTGATGTCAATGGAAAGTAGGGTCTGGCACTTGTCCAAGTGGTGAGTTACTCCAGCTTTTTGTGTCTATTTACAGTTAAAGGCACCTGGGAGACTCTGGCCCAAGTGGAGGCCAAGATTGGAACAACATGGCCATATTGAAGGTTGTAGACCTTATGGAAATAAGAGGATGGAGGGATAAAGGCAGGGAAGGGATTGAAATAATCAAGGAGAGAACATTTAGAAGTGTTTGGGCAATAAATCACAAAATGGAAATTAACACGAACTGTGGTGTTGGAGGGACCCTGAATATATAGAGAAAGCAAACTGACTGATCTCCGAACTTAATTTCCACCACTTACAAGCTGAGGGTGTAATCTCAAACTCTCAATCTACCTCATTAGACTTTACTTTAGAGATACAGCGCGGAAACAGGCCCTCTGGCCCACTGATTCTGCGCCAACCACCAATCACCACACTAGCACTATGCTACACATTAGGGACAACGCACAATTTTTTTACAGAAGCCAATTAACCTACAAACCTGTATGTCTTTGGAGTGTGGGAGGAAACCAGAGCGCCCAGAGAAAACCCACTCGGTCACAGGGAGAACGTACAAATTCCATCCAGATAACACCTGCAGTAAGAATCGAACCTGCATCTCTGACACTATAAGGCAGTAACTCTACCACTGTGCCACTGCGCTGCCTGAGTACTTTTTTTTTACTCTGTACTTTCTCTGTAACTGTAACGCAATAACACTATATTCTGCACCCTGGCATTTCTCTTTGCACTACCTGTTGTACACATGTTACAAGTATAAATCTATTGACTGCTGCCAGTGAGAATTTCAATGTTTCTGGACATATGGCAATAAAACACTCTTGACCTCTTGAAATCCTGACCTTGCCCTAAATCCGAGGAAGTGATTCTAAATAATCTTGTAAACAACAAGGAAAAAGCTCTTTATCAGGTAGCTTGTATATGATTACAGAAAGCTGGTGTGAGTGAGTGCAGTTTGCTCTCTCATGCTTTTTTATAATATCATGAAGGAGGACATTTGATGCAGCTTCACCAGCTCTCAGGGGAACAATCCCATTACTGCAGTCCTCCAATAATCCAATGTGCCCAGTACTTTGGTAATGCATTTGGGAAGATTTCCTGGAGTATTGGATGCCATTAATATTAATGCACACTTAATTCACTTTGTTTAAAATTATAATAGTATTACAGTATTGGATTATGTTTTCCAATAAACCAGGACAAGCATGGGAAATGGGAAGCCAGTGAGTGGGTACGGAGAGTAGGAGTCAGGGCACTGGTGTGTGGAATTAGAAGGTGTGATTCATGGCCCGGGTGAGTGGGATTTGAAGGCAGGAGTCTGGGCTCTGGTGAGTGGGAAAGGAGAATGACAAACATTGCCTGGTGAGGTTAGATGCTGAACTATCTGAACAGTTGGACAGTGGACGATTGGAGTTTCACCGTAAATCCATTCCCTTTCCTTATTTAGAAATGAGGAACTGCAGATGTTGGTTTACAAAAGAAGACACAGTGCTAGAGTAACTCAATGGGTCAGGTAGCAACTCTGCAGCACATAGATTGGTGATATTTTGGGTGGGGACCCTTCTTCAGACTTAAGAAGGGTACTGAAGAAGTTCCCGACCTAAAACATTAACAGTTCATGTTCTCCAGAGATTCTGTCTGACCTTCTGAGTTAGTCCAGCACTTTGTCCCTTATTTCCCTGCACCATTTCAGCCTATTCTCTCAAGCATGCGATGAAAGCAACTTTGCGTTCATCTTTTCTGGTGCTAACCTACTCCTTCAGAGCAATTTACAGTGGCCAATTATTCCATAAGCATAAGCTCGACTCGAAGCATCACCCATCCCTTCTCAGCAAAGATGCTGCCTGTCCCGCTGAGTTCCCCAGCTTTATGCGTCTATATTCTATAAGCATGTTTTTTGGGTTGTGGTAGTAAACTGGGGCACCTCGAAGAAACCCCTGTGTTCATAGGGTGAACATGAAAACTTCCACAGCCAGCACCCAATTTCTGCATTAAACCCAGGTCGCTGGACCTGTGTGGCAGCTGCATTACCTGCTGTTACCCTGTTCCTGAGAGGGCTATACGTTTCCAAAGGAGAGTAGGACCAAACCAGATTGGCACTGCCGTATTTCCTGAACTATAAGTCCATGCCACTTAATATTCTCGGACAGGATCATCCTGTCACAGGCTTACAAGATTCTAGGCTACAATCCTCAGGAGCTTTTGCAGAATTCCAAAGCAGAATGACACTGACACCTTTCTATGCGGAAACCTTCTTAGTTATTCCCCTCCACCATCTTCTGCCAACTGTTAGAATTGTAGAACGGAAAACCTTTCAAAGTCACAATCTTTTCAAAGGATTTACTGCTTTTGAAAGCTGCCCATGAAACATGCAGCAAAAAGGAAAATTCAGTCAAACTGCAATTAGCTGTCATAAAAAAGGGAATATTCTGCAAATGCTCAGCAGGGAACATCTGTGGCCGAGAAACAGATTTAACGAGAAAATTTTAACTTCTCCACATGCTGTGAGTGAGATTAGGAGAGGCTGCCAAGGGACAGCAGATAAAACATTTATTAGAGAGATACATTATGGAAAGAGGCCTTTTGGCCCACCAAGACTGTACCAACCATCAACAACTCATTACACTAAATCCTGCATTAATCTCAATTTATATCCTACCCAAATTTCCACCTATTTTCCACCGGATTCTACCACTCACTTACATGTAGAGGCAATCTGCAGAGAGCCATTATCTACTAACCTACACATCTTTGGTTTGTGGGAGAAAAACCTATACAGTCACAGCGAGAATGTGCAAACTCCACACAGTGAGCATCGGAGGTCAGGATCGAGCTCGGGACTCTGGAGCTGCGAGACAGTGACTGTCATAGCTGTCCTACTGTGCATCCTCTCTAATGCAGCTGCGTATTCTTGGCAACACGTTCATAGAAATGAAGGTTTTCTTTCCCATGTATTAATGCAGAATTGTGCAAATTGTGGGCCCTAAGGTGGCTTACAAGCCAAGTTATGAGGGGCAAACTTGAAGAATGTAGTTGCTCGTGTGAGTTGGTAAGTTAATCGGCTTCTGTAACTTGTCCCTCATATGAGGTTGGTTCTCCTCACTGAAGAAATCCAAGCAAAGTCACAGCACGATCCTAAGCAGCCCAGTGCTGGGGGAATCCAGCTTGACAAGCTCCCATCCTTGTGTACCAAGTCCTGCGACCCCAGCTCTCCTGCGGATCAGGAAGAGGAGCGGGGGCGGCTGATCCAGGAGGGGGGCCGCTGAGGAGGAGGCTCACCGTTGGGGATCGGCGTCGGCGCAGTATGAACATGCCACCCGGGGCGGCGACTGCGGGTGCTCCGAAGGCCCCGACCACGGATGAAAGATTCAGCCATCCTTCTTGGTTTGTTTTGAGTGGCAATTGCTTTTTTTTTTACATTTTAAAAAATTTCAAAGATATGTTTTATCATTTATTCATTATTTAAATTTCTTTTGAATACTGGGTAAGGGAAACCCCGTTGTCCCACATTGGAAATAGAAATTTGAATACCTCATAATGCAATAATGCAGAAACCAAATTGCCTGATTTTTATTTTAAGACTAGACTAAGTGGGACCTGTTGGGTCCCTGTCACATGGGGGCCTGGTCCCCCAACGCAAGCACTGTTCCCCAACATGATGCAATATTCCACCACAGGGGGAACCATTGACAACCTTGTGTCCAAGTTGACCCCAGCCTCATGGATGGAAGAGGAGGGGGAGGGGGGCAGAATACTCAGTGCAGTATAATGAAAGGAAAAGATTCAGTCTTGTTTGTTTGAGTGGCAATTCAAAAATAAAGAGGATATCAGTCACTAAATTGAATATGGGCAACCCCTATGACATGGAAATAGAAATTTGACCTCATAATGTTTGGAAACCACTGCCTGATTTTTATTTTAAGACTAGACTAAGTGGGACCTGTTGGGTCCCTGTCACATGGGGGCCTGGTCCCCCAACGCAACCTGTTCCCCAACGTAATATTCCACCACTCACCCGTTCACCAACACTATATTCCACCCCTCACGCATAGCCCCCAACTGTGCAGGCGCGGCTCATTTCCCCTAATCCCCCAGCACTCTCCCCTCCCTCTTCTTTCCCCTATCCTCCTCCAATCCATCCCTCACCTCTCCCTCCCTCTCCTTTCCCCTACTCTCAGTCATTCCCTCCCTCCCTACCTCCATAAAAAGCAGTTCCTTCCTCCACAGGTCACTCATTGTTAGTTGTAGATTAGATCCCGTTGACTTGACGATTGGGCCAGTTTACATCGTGTGTGCATGTGTGTGAGTTACTCAAACTCACACACATGCAAGGAGTTTGTGAGTGAGGCGGGAGAGGCCGCGGTGCAGGAAGGGGAATTGCCATGGCATTGAATGACAGGAGTGGAGACCAATCTGCACATGCGCCATTTTAAAGATTTTTATACCTTAATAACTTTGAAAATATACCACCGATTGGAACGAAACTTGTTGCACTTGCAGCATAGTAGAATGGTGAGTAAGGTGGCAAAAATTGTAGCGCTATCACGTACCATTTTTGCGCAAATAGAAAAACCACGCAAACCGGAAGAGCACAAGATCAGACTTTTAGTTATTACTAGACCAAGGGGGACCCTTTGGGTCCCAACAGGTCAACGCACTGTAGCGGGGGGGGGGGGGGGGGGGGGGGGGGGGGGGGGGAACTGCGGAGTCACACACTAACCCACCCCTACATACAGACACTAACCCCCCCATGACATTATATTAATATCATTCATTCACTCATTTTCCGCCCACCCCCTCCCTATCCACTCATGCATAGCCCCCAACTGTGCATGTTTGCGCGAGAGAGAGAGAGGGAGAGGGATGGGGGGGTAGAGAGGGGGGGGCATGGAGAGGGAATGGGGGGTCGATAGGGAGAGGGTGAGGGGGGGGGGGCAAAGAGGGTGAAGGGTCAGAGAGGGAGGGGGGGACAGAGAGAGGGGGGGGCAGAGAGGATGCGGGCAGCAGAGGAGGGGGGAGGGAAGGGAGGGGGGTAGGTAGAGAGAGAGAGGGGGGGGGGGGTAGAGGGGGAGGTGGGTAGAGGGAGGGGGTAGAGAGGGGGGAGGTGGAGGGGGTAGAGAGGGGGGGGAAGGGGAGGGGGGTAGAGAGGAGGGGTAGAGAGGGAGGGGGGTGTTGGCTGCCTTTTTGAGGCAGCCTGGGGGGGAGGTTGGAGGCGGTGTGAATAACCCGGGGGTGGGGGAGCATGATAATCGGCGGGGGGGGGGGGGGGGGGGGGTTAGTGTGAATAACGCAGAGGGGTAATGTGAATAACCCGGGGGGGGGGGAAGGGCTGGGGCGGGGACGTCACTCGAAATGCGGGGAAGATTCTGTGTGTGAGACGGCGCCGAGCAGAGCCATTGTGGCGTCATCAGCGAAATGTGGTTGTTTTAAATTCAGTCTTTGGCGTTTTTAAACTTTAATCAGTAATAAGTCGAGAAATAAAGCATATCATGTTCAGTTAAGGTGATCTTGGCCTAGAGGGGGAAATATGTGAATCAAAATATGTAAAAATGTTATTGTTACTGCATAGTGTTTTTGCAAAGATGTACAGACACCCACATATACACACACATATACAAACGTACAAGATCAGAATTGTAATGTATATTGGCGATAGATAGATAGATAATAGATTTAATCAGTAATACGTGTAGCGTCGAGTACACAAATAAAGCATATCATGTTCAGTTAAGGTGATCTTGGCCTAGAGGGGAAATATGCTCCTTGCATTGAGACACAAAGCCTTCAGGCTTGTTTTTACAACACTCTTACCCCTTATACAATTATGTTGAAAAGTGTCCCTTTTTGATTTTTGTCCTGGATTTGTCTGCCTGCCACTTTTACTTTTCACCTTGCTACCTATTGCTTCTACCCTCATTTTACACCCCTCTGTCTCTCCACTCACACATTTAAGAAGCTCTTTCCCTTTAACTCCATCCTCAACTATCCCATTTGACACCCCACACCCCTTATTCAGTTTAAAACCACCCGTATATGTTTGAATTCTATGGTTTTAATTAATCAATAAAATATTTCTGTAAAATTTTTGATAAGAGTAGTCATTCTTTTGTGCTGTCAAGGTGTGTCTTTTTGTTGGTAAGAATTTTGATATATCCTTGAATTTGTAATGGATAGTGTTGGCAGAATGTCGATGAAGTTTGGTAGCTATGTTAGTTTCTGAAAGCAGCATTGTGAAAATTACAAGTGACAAATTCCTCAAATTCCAGAGTACATTATAATAGAGCCTTAACATTGCCAAGATTTCTTCATGAAAAAAATTGGATTCCTTCTGAACAAAGGAGTTTATTCTGGTTATAAAGCGATTCCTCCTGGGTATTAACTTGCACTATTCCCTTTATCACTATGTTCTTTGGAAAGCACCTCTTTATGAAGGCAATATCATTCGGATGTGCCAGGAAATGGTTTTGTGACTGCACAAGGTCAGATCAACCGATCCAGCCTTTCCACTGATTTAGATTAATTTAAACCTCTGAACTGGGCTTTAATTTTACTTTGTTCATCATAGGCAAGGTCTTACAGCAGTGTATTTAACACAAGTTGAGAAGGAGTTTCTTCCCAGAGGCCATTAGGACTGTAAACTCCTATCTCACCAGGGACTAACTTTTACTGTACCACTCTACTGCTTTTTTAAAAATTGCTTTTTTTCCCCCCTTTTTCCTTCCTTCCGCCCACAATATTTAATATGTAAAAGAATATGTGATTCTGTTCCATTCTGTTTGTAGTTTGTTTGGTTATTTGTTTGTTTGTCTTTTTGCATAAAGTTCGCGAGCATTGCCACTCTTCATTTCACTGCACATCTCGTATGTGACGAATAAACTTGACTTGACTTGAGATGCAATCATGTGATTTGCACCAATTTCACATGTGCTTTCCCAGTTGAAACGGGAAACATACCGTAAACTCTCCCAAACAAAGTCCTTCTCATTTTCAACGAAGCTGTTTACCATTTAATTCTCTCATCTTAACTTTGGAAAAATTGACAAGGTTGCTGAGTTTCAGAAGAAATTACAAGTGTATCTTTTTGTCAGCTTCACGGTGTATCCTGCTGTTAGCTGTCTTAAAACTATTTTGCTGACAAATGCATGCACACATCATCCGGATGCCCAATGGATTGAACCAGCTTGCTTTCCACAATTTTTAATGACAGACTGCTTCAAACTTTTAATTAGTGGGAGATTGGAACACATTGGATTGTGTGTAGACTGTGCTCTTTGATTCCCGGAGGGATGGAAGAATGAGCTCAAGGGGGTGATTGGCATCCAGAGGACAAGCTTTATTAGTGTCAGAGTCATAGAGTTATGCAGCATGGGAACAGGCCCTTCAGCCCAACTTGTCCATGCCGAACAAGATGCCCATCGACACTAATTCCATTTCCAGTCTGAAGATTGTTTAAATGTCATATGTACCGACGGTGGAACAATAACACTTTTACTTGATATACTTAACAGGCAATAACACTGATAATATACAATAATCAAAACTACAATAAATTAATAACTGTAATATAGGTACCTATAATATTGCAAAAGCCGAAGTCATAGTGCAACCAAAAGCACAGTCATAGACGATCATAGTTGCTGAGGGTACTGTTGTGTAGAAGAGTTTGATTAAGCAATTTTTGAACCTCGTGGCCACAGTTTCAAGGTTCCTCTACCTTCTTCCTGATGGTAATAGAGAAATGAGAGCATGGTTAGGGTGGTGTGGGTCCTTGATGATGGCTGTCTTTTTAATGCAGTGCCTAATTTGGATCCATTCAATGGCGGGGAGGTCAGTACCTGTGTTAGACCATGCAGTGTCTCCTCTCTGTGTAGTCTCCTTTGTTCCTGGAAGTTTGAGTTGCTGAACTAGGTCATGATGCAATCAGTCAGTATGCTCCTGACTATACACCTGTAGAAGTTTGACTGAGTATTCGTTGACATACCAAATCTCCTCAATCTTCTAAGGAAGTAGAAGTATTGATGAGCTTTCTTTGTGATTCTATCGATTTGCTGAGCCCAGGGCAGATATTCAGAGAAGCTTGAAGCTGCTGGCTCTCTCCATCACCGTTGGTTCGTGGATCCTTGGTTTTCCCCTCCCAAAGCCAACAGTTGGCCTCACTTAGGGAATAGCAGTTCAAGATCTATTGGGACCAATGATTCAATGCACAGAGGGTGACCTGCACTGGCCTAACATTGTCTAGGCACAATGTGGGAACTGCAAAAGGTTATGATTGTGATTGGAGCAAAGCCTGCCTGTTTACTACCATTAATATCCACCCATTGTGGGCCTGGAATATCTGTGATTGTCTATCATTCATGACTGTATGAAACATAGTCAAACCTATTACAAAGCAATCATACTATTTAAATAAAAATTACTATGATAGATATTAAAAACAGTTAAAACACTGAAAGATGCACACTTATTGGCGGACTGGAGGGCTTGAGTTATAAGGCGAGGCTGGGTTGGTTAGGAGGCCGAGGGGTGACTTTGCAAGCTTTATAAAATCATGAGGGGCACGGATAAGGGGGTCCCAGGGTAGGGGGTGTCTAAAACTAGAAGGGACAGGTTTAAGGTGAGAGTGGTAAGATCCAAATAGGCCAAAAGGGTCTAGTTATTCACACACAGATGGTGGCGTTCATATGGAATCAGCTGCCAGAGGAAGTGGGAAACAATGAGTACAATTACAATGACAAAAAGATATTGTACAAGTACAGGGATTGAAAAGGTTCGGAGAGATATGGGCCAACTGCAGGCAAAATGGATTCACAAGTAGGCCACTTGGTCAGCATGGATGAGTTGGGCCAAAGGTCCCCTTTGCATGCTGTATAACTCTATGGCTAGACACAAGTAAAGTAAATTAACTAGTTAACATAATTTACCTGTAACCTGACAAATTTCCTTCAGAACTGTCCCCCTCCAGTGAAAGAATGGAGACATTGACCCTGTGGAGGGTTAAACTGGTACAGGGATGCAAGGTTTGTAACCTAGCTACTGGGAGACTGTATGAGTTCCAAACTCCATGAAATGCCCAGCGTCAGAGTGATCTTCCAACGAGGACCTTCCAGAACATTCTGTAATTCCGTATTCACACAACTTGGTTGCATCCCACTCTGAGTTATCACGCAGTGGGCCCTTGCTTTGGATTCAAGATGGGGTGAAGGGATGAACTCACTCTCTCCATCAGCTTCAAATGAAGCGAAATGGACCACAGGCTCCAGATAACAGCAACAAAACCGAGAACACAAATCTAACTTGGCAGCGATTGTTTTTATGAAGTTAAATAATTAACTAACAAATGAACTAGTTTACTCTAGCAGTTGTTTTGAGAAAGAGGTCAATGCACCTGACTGAACATGAGTACATCTAAAGGGCCTGTCCCACTTTGACGACTTAATCCACGAGTTTAGAAGACCCTAGACGAGTTGAATAAAATGTCAAGGTCGTGTTGACTCGCCGAAGTAAAAGACCTCCTAGGACCTCCTATGACTATGTCTACAACCTCCCACGACTATGTCGACGACCTCCTACGACCCCCCTCGACCCCCCTCGACCCCAGTCTTCCACACCTAAGACCAACTACGACTAGCTACGAGTGGAAATGATCACATGATAAAAAGATGTAATATTTGCATTTTTTTTACTCGGGCCAGTTGCCGACCTGCGACTACCTATGACTACCATCACGACATACTACGACCACCCTACGACCTACCTACGAGTAAAAAGTATCAATTTTTTCCATGCCGACGTTTTTTTAATCGTGGACATTTTTTATCAGGCTGGAAAAAACCTACTTGAGGCCACGAGTACGCGGAGACTAATCACGAGCATGAGGAAGAGTTACGAAGACCTTCTATGACCACCTACGACCTCGTGGCGACCATGCTGCGAGTATGAGTCAAGGGCAAACTTGGCAGAGGTCGCCAATTAGGTTGTGAAAGTGGGACAGGAGCTTAACTCATTTTATTCAGACCAAACCCTCTTATTCCAAAACATTGGGGGCAAATGAATGGTTCAATAACGGAGTATGATTAATCACCACCTCTTAATTTTACAGCCAACTTCATGCTGACTATTTATCAGAAGGAGCTCTGTCTCAAGGATTCAACCTCCTGAGTAGCTGACAGTGGACTAAATGGGAGCCTGCACTGCTGAGTGTTGAAGAGTGCTTGAAATGCCTGTCGCTGTCTCTCTTGTTCATAGATATTTGAGCAAGTACAGTTAACTCATGGAAATATCAATATTTACTAACAAAAGAGAAATTTGACAGAAGGTTGCCGGAAAAATAAATCTCTATGAAGTGTAGGTTCTCAGGCATAGTGTGGCTGACACATGTACTGGTACTGATGCAGAATGAGCCTTGGTGCAGGAAGGGCAAGGAGAACCTTACAGCACCAGAGACCAGGGTTCGATCCTGACAACGGGTGTTGTCTGTATGGAGTTTGTACATTCTCCCTGTAACTGCATGGGGTTTTTTCTGGGTTCTCCACACATTCCAAAGATATACAGGTTAGTAGGTTAATTGTAAATTGGCCCTAGTGTGTAAGATAGTGCTGGTGTACGGGGAGATCACTGGTCGGCGCGGACTCGTGGGCCGAAGGGCCTGTTTCCGCACTGTATCTCTCAATCTAAATAGTCTAAAGGCTAAAGATATGCCAGTGTGTTGGAGCAAGAGCAGCAACAGCTACTTGGTCCAAATGCAATGGGAGCTGTGGAACTCACTGCAGTAGTCAAGGCTTGAGGGCCTAGAATGCGTTAGGCAGGACTTTCTATGACCTTGCTTGAGAACATTTAATGACTGAGATCTCCAGCATTTGAGCATACCATCATCCTCTGATATACCCAGCATCATGGAGAGATGTAGTCCTTCAGACCAACCATCCATCCATTCACTCCAATCCTACACTAATTTATTTGTTATTCTCTCCACATTCCCATTAATACCCAATATATTCTACCACATCTAGACACTGGGGGTAATTTATAATGGCTAATTTTACTTCGGAGTCACGTGAGTGACTACGTGAAGAGCCCGCTCAGCACGCATGCGCGGCATTGCGTTCAGCAGTGCAACAGTGACCGCATCGGGAGTCAGGCGCTCCTGCTAAAGGGTGAAAGAACGGACCGTCAGGTAAGTACCCTGAGGTCGGGTTTTCTTTCACAGGAGAGCCTTCTGCTTTATTTCAGGCAGAGAACAAAGGCTTCAAACTTCAAACTGGTAAGTTCTCGTTTAATCTTACTATTAATCTTCAAACCTACATTTCTTTGGGATAGGAAGGAAAATAGAGCATTTGGAGGAAACTCACACTGTCTTAGGAAGAACAGGTGATCTCTACACAGACAGGACCCAAGGTCAGGATTGAACCCTGATCTCAGGCACTGCAAGGCAGTGACACTATCTGCTGCTTCATTGTGCCTCTGACTAGGATTACAGACATCACACCTACATCCCACAGCTTTGAAGATAGCACACAAAACGTCGGTCTTCCCCGACGCTGTTATCTATTGAGAGTGTCAAGTATCCACCTCATCCCTATACATGCTTTCTGCTGACCTCATACAATGTGAACACTGCTCTATCTCTCTACCATTTCTACCCATCTTTTATGATTATCTAGTATGCACTCTTGGCTGGCCAGTTGTTTTCTCCAGTTCAACAATGATGGGATGGGCATGGTGGTGCAGCTGTAGAGTTACTGCCTTACAGCGCCAGAGACTCGGGTTCGATCCTGACAATGGGTGCTGTGTGTACGGAGTTTGTACATTCTCCCTGTGACCACGTAGATTTTCCCCCGTCTCCAAAGATGTGCAGATTTGTAGGTTAATTGGCTTTGGTAAAAGATTGTAAATTGTTCCTAGTGTGTAAGATAGTGCTAGTGTACAGGAATCGCTGGTTGGCATGGACTCTGTGGGCTGAAGGGCCTGTTTCCGTGCTGCAGCACTAAACTAAGCTAAACTAAACTAAAAAAAGACAAAGCCAACTGCATATCCGTCACATGGATAGTATCTTTTCAGTTACTTCAACCCTGGACGTTTTCTCCAGGTGAATTAGACTGCTAACAGCATCTATTTTTAGGATGTGCATCTGAGTCCACATCCTCTCTATTATGAAACCCTCCACTTCTGCACGTAATGTTGCTCATGACTGCCTCCCGCCAGCCTCTCCCAGAGGAATCTTCATCCATGTGGCATTGCTGGTACACCGCGAAGGTTAGTAAATTAATTGGCTACGGTAAATTACTATCAATTTGTGGACAAATGGTAGAATTAGGGGAGGAGGGAGAGGTAGCTGAATGTAGGGTTAGTGTGAGATAAGTGTTGATGGTTGGCATGGACTTGGTGGGCTGAAAGGCCTGCTTCCATGCTGTACCTCTCTATGATTCTATTTCCTGATACCATCATTCTAGGGGATACCAGCTTATCCAACGGTTTTACAGAATGCAATATCACTAACTTAAAATATGCACTCTTTTTATATCTGCACTCTTCCACAGCCATACACCAATGACCCTAAATTCCCTGAGTCTGAAGAAGGGTCTCGATCCAAAACGTCACACATTCCTTCTCTCCAGACATGCTGCCTGTCCCGCTGAGTTACTGCTGCTTTTTGTGTCCATCTTCACCCTAAATTCTAAAATCCCCTCATCATCTCTCGTCAATTTCATCATCATTCTCTCCTCTTTTCATGCTTCTTTAAAACATTTAAGAATGACATAGGCAAGAGTTTGAACTATCAAGACATAGAAGGTTACAGACATAGTGCTGGTAAATGGTTTAAGAATAGCTAGGTGCTGGATGGTCATCATGAACATGGTGGGTCGAAGGGTCCGCTTCAATGTTGTGTTTCCATCCATCATCATTATTTTGAACAAACTTTTATTTAGCCTCAGCTGACATTAATCCCCCCCCCCTCCTCCCCCCTAATATCTGGCTGTTTGATTATGCTGCAGACAAGTGAAATGAAACATTTTCCTTTTATTACGAGAATACGGAATATGTGGGAATAGTCTGAATTTGATAGTTAAGAAGTTTGGAAGCTAAATGGAAAGCACCCAGTCCCTTAGCCAAAAACCTTTAAAACTTTATCCAGTAATGATGTCTGGAAATATTTATTCACCCAGAGAGTCTATCTGAAGTTCTCTTCCACTTAAAAACAGAACTGGTGTTCAAATCAAAATTTCAAAGGAGATGAATACATTTCTGTTACCCAAGGGTGTTAAGTGATACAGAACCAAGTTAGATTGATGGGATTGAGTTTAATTGAATGATGTAACATCCTCAAGGGGTTGGATGACCTATTTCCTCTCCTCTGTTCTCTTTTTTGTCTTAAAGTATTTTTGTAATTGAAGTTGATGTGAAATGTGTAATATTGTAAGGTTTTAGCAGCAGGAAATGAAGTTTGATATTAGTTGAAGCTGATATTGATTTGGTGTTGCAATTCTCATTATTGGGTATGAGGATTCCAGAGATATGGATAAGAAGGATTTAGGATATGGGCCAAATGTAGGCAAATGGGACTATCCCAGAACGCTAACATGGTCAGCTTGGACAAATTGGGCTGAAGGGTCTGTTTACCTGCTCCACGCCTCTATGACTATGACTTTATGTTTGGTTTTGTTCTTGTGTATATTTCTTGCTGATGATACAAAGCTGGGTGGCAGTTTGGGAGGTGAGGAGATGCTTCAAGGAGATATCAATGGTTAAGTGATTAGAATAATATGTGTGAAATTGCTCCTCCACAAAAAAATTGGAAAGTAAGAAATTTGATAATAGGTGAGAGATTGGTGTTCAAAGTGAGCTGTGTATATAAATCACTGAGATTCAGCAGACAATTATGGGCCTACGTCAATATAGGTTGTTGCTGGTTTTTTGGCGACCAGCTACGACTATGACAGTCGCCGGCAGTTGCCTAAAATATCGCCAAGTGGGACAGGCCCATTAGGTCCATTAGCCATAATTACAATAGGATCTAGGATCTGAGCCAAATGTTAACATGTTGCAAATACAAAGAACTATGTTCAGGCTGCATATTGTATATAGTCTGGACTACCTACAATTCCCTGGACTCTCATTCAACATAAGCCTGCCACTAGGATAGTGATATACTATAAATGATAAAAAAACGAAACTGCCTCCACCACTGGAAGCTCATTGCAATAGAGGGAGTGGCCCTATGTTCAGGCTGCACCTGTTATTATATATAGTCTGGACTTGTCTACTCATATTTCCATCAAATTCAAGAAGTAATTCACAGTGACCAAATTAACATACACACCTCTTTCAGCACATCCTTCAATCATTTCCTTTGTCCATCTGGTAATCTCTCACTATATGCTTGTTATTGGTGTCTGGTAATAGACTCAGAAAGCCATTTAGCTGGCAAATGGGTAAATTCACCCACCAAACCTTTGCACCCATCCATATGAATCCAGTTTTTTCACACTTGCCCCATGGTCTTCGATACCTATGCCATTCAAGAGTTCATCTCTTAAATGTTAGTGACATGAATCACAGCTTCCACCACTCTCTCTGCCAGTACACTTCAGGCACTCACCCATTCTCCGGGTGAAAAGTCTCTCACTCAGATCCTCTTTAAATTAATTACCACATAAATCAATGTCCTCTACTATTATCTACATTTGATTTGATAAAAAGATTACCGCAGTCTTCTATATACCCCCTTAATTTAATATACCTTAATCAATTTCCCTCTTAACATCCACCACGCTAGGAAAACTGTCCTAGCCTTTCCAGTCTCTCCTGACAATGAAAATGATTCATCCCAGGCAACATCCCCAGTGCTATCAGATCCTTCCTGCAGAGTGGTAAACACAACTGCATGGGAAGCAGGACGCAAATGGCTTTGAAAGTTGTGTAGGCCCCTGGAGGAAGTAGGCATGGTAACTGAGGCACGGGTGAGTGAGTGCAGGAATTGGGGTCCCAGTGAGTTTCAATGGAGCATGGGACAAGGAGACCAGGTAAGGGAAAGAGAGCGTGATGCCAGACCATCAAGATTTCCAAATTATCAGAGTTTCACCGTTCTTTACCAGGCTGCAAAAATTACTTTCTGATCCTGAAACGTCCCTGAGTCTTGTAATCTTGGGCGCTCTGATAATGGCGAGCTCTCAACTCTCGGAGTTTATCGACTTTCGGCAATTCATTGCTCTCTTTAAAAAATGAGGTAATTCTATCTACGAATAAAGCAACTGTCTCCTTGTAATAGAAAATAGTGCATCAGTCTGCTGTTTAGCCTGATGAAAAGCATGGAAGCAGCTAGATCAAAGTTAACTGGGGGATGTGATCATAGACACATAATCTCCAATTGCACACATCAATTATTTCTAGTCCTGCTTCAAGAATTTTGTTTATTGCATTGTTTTCTTCACGTTCTATTGAGATCAGAAATGAGTAATCGGAGACAAACACAGTCCCTCTTCATTTAATACATTTGTGTGCACAAATATGTATCTCCATCTCAAAAGTAAATCAGAATTCCAGGCTTGCTCGTGTTCAGCCAACCATTGCCGCTTCCCGCTGTTCGATGTGACAGTCAGGGTGCTGTTTTTTTTATCAACTAATTGGATATCTGGAGAAAAACTCAGTAGGGGATTTTTTATTATCAGTTTTTACCAGAAGGATAGGTCTGTCTACAAGATATCTATTATAATTTGTACAAAACAAAAACATATGTTTGAGCATGAATGTAAATTGGAAGAATCTTATCGCGTGAGAGTTAATTAACCAGGGAGATAAGTCCTGATACATTTTCAGCAACTTTTAACAACTCTGTGCCTGATTATGGAAAGACTCTGAATGGCAATGAGACAAATACTGTGAAAGAACTTGCATCTCTATTGCACAATTTTCTAATACTGAACAAATTAATATCTTATGAAATATAGTCACAAGGAGCATTGTAGGTCTGATAACAGTGGGTACAATTATCTGCTTTGATATGGCAATCAAGGGAGGAATATTATTCAGGACAACAAACTGGCTGCAGTCAGTCAACTCCCAGAGTTGAGGGAGAATTTGGCATTACCATGGCAGAACAGAGCGTTGGGGAGGTTGCAGGAGCTGGAAGGAGTATGCAGGTTTCTGATGCCGGGGGTCAACTGGAATGTCAACTGACACCTTTTTCCTTTACCGATACTGCCTGACCTGCTGAGTTCTTCCAGTGTTCTATTTTTCATTCAAGATTGCAGCATGCATCTGTAGTCTATTTTGTCTGAGGGAATATCGCAGCCTTGTGTTGTGATTAAAATGTTTCTGCTTCTTTTTTTCCCGGCCCCTCTCCAACATGCTGTTAACACTGCATTTTTCAAGCCAAATTGAACAATATGAAAGGAAATGAATATCTTTTGGCAAGGTTGATTTTGAGGTTGCTCTTGGTGTTGAAGTGAATTATCAGCTTGTTTACGTTTCCAAAGAGAAGCTCTAGCCGTGAAGAAAGCTTGCATTCCTGAGCCATGCGAACATCGTGTTATTTTGAAAGCCAGCACGTTCTGGCTGATCTACTGCTGCTTATTTCGTTTCATTGGGTGGATAGTGTTGAAGAAGTATTGTGATTGCACTGTTCACTGATGGGATGGGTTTGCAGAGCTGTGGGTGAGAATGTTTAATGCTGGCAACTAGTGTTGTGAATTCTTGAGGAGGTATTAATTTGCTTAATTCTTAAGAAAATTGATGAGGGTGACAAGGTCAATGTGGTTTACATGGAGACACAACGGAACTGCAGATGCCGGTTTGCAAAAAAAAAGACACAAAGTTCTGGAGTAACAGCGGGTCAGGTAGCATCCCTGGAGACCATTCTTCAGGCTGATTTACATGGCCCTCAGCAAGGTTTTTGACTAGGTCCCACTGGGTAGGCAAGTTCCCAAGTTAAAGCTCAAGGGATCTGAGGTGTTTGGCAACTGGCCTGCTAATGGGATGAACAGAGAGGTCGGGGATTCTCTGACAAAGTCAGAAAGTGTGTGTCTCGGTGCAAAATCTGCCAAAGAGTGGAGAATGGCCACTATTTAAATGACCAATGGCACACATTAAGTGAGGGAGCAGCCCTGCACAGGTTTGGCAGATCAGCTATGTTGGTCCATTTCCTCTGTGACAAAGATACCAATGCTTCTTTGTAGTGTAAGGGTTAAACAGTCAATTGCATCTAAAATGTAAAATGGAGTTATCAGCTAAATTAGCAGCACAGCATTCCATACCCTTCGAAAACAAGATTCAAACACACTGTTTCCCAGACAAGCGGGAGATGTTTTCTGCACCTGTTCATGCCTGGGAACTTGCAGTGCCTGCGGTTGTAGCTTTTCTCAGGTCATTCTATCGGAAAGCGTATCATCGGTGAGCAAAACACAACAGCAATAGTTGGGTAGACCAACTGCACCCCCTGCCGCGAGTGATGCAGAAACGTTGCAGACAAGGGAGGCTTATGATTGGCTCGGGGAGGGGGCAGTGGCACGGTCTGCCCTGATAAGAAATACCATAAAGGATGTTGTTGGGCGCCTTTTCGAGGAGATAGCCGCAGCCTTGGACCGTGTCGAGAATGGAGCCAGGTGATCAAGAACAGGAACATCCTGCGGCATGTTCTGCTAGGTACTCGGGGTTTGCGAGTGCGTACGGGGATATACGGGGATATGTGAGCCTATGTGCCTTATTTGGTAGTGTGACAAAATACCAAATGAATCAAACTCAGAATCCGATCATTTATCAAACACAACACTCTTAACAATGGTTGACACCTACTCTGGTCTTATGATGATAAAGCCTTCTGTCAAGGCTGACCAGGAAAAGACTAAAACACAAGAACAGGAATAACAGATAAGGCTCGACGATGACCTTAAGCCTTCAAGAAGGAGGTGGAGGTAGAGGAGATTGTGACACAATATCACCTGTTGAGCACGGGTGGCTGGTAATGGTTAATAAAACAATATAGTTCAGAGTAATCAAAAAATTGTAAAAGTGATGCTTGGTCTTTTCAACAGTGAAGTTCAGGGCCTAATATTAGCCATAATGTTGTTGGCCTTCGTGGCGAAAACTGACTGTATTCATTTCATGCTAGTTATTGTGATTCTGGGAGAGCTCCTATGGTAGAAGGGACTGTGACCTACCCATGTACATTGAGACGTGTTGTTTTAATTCACTCAAGCCTGAGTCGCACACATGTTGTAGTTGCAGGACTGATAACTTGGAGTTACGACCGTAACCAAGTAAAATCGAAGAAGAGAAAGCATTTCAGATTCGCACAACTTTTTGAATGAAGAAGTGTCTCTTGCTATGGCTCTGCATTTAAAGCGGCAGCTCTTTGTTCAGCACTCCCCTACACTGAAAAATTAAATTATCTGCCTACTCAAACACAGCCTTCCACCAGTTTAAAATATCTCAATTAGATAACTGGGGGAATCAAGCTCCTGCATCGATAGGGAATGTCAGCTCCCCCACACCGGGCGATCTACCCCGGGTCGGGATTAGTTGTTTGTGAGCTCCTGACGTCGGTCTCAACCCGAGACTCCGAGCTCTCAGTGGTAGAAGCCGCAGGCCGCGGTTGGAGCGTCGATCCCAGGCAAGGGATCGGCTCCGATGGTAAGTCCACGTACCGGCGATGGGGCTCAAAGTCAGTCCAGAGCAAGGCCTCCAGCTCCACGATGTAAGACCACCAGAGGAGCCGGGGAGATGGCTGACCTGCCGGCAGTCCGTTCGTATTTTCTTTCTTTTTGTTATTTTTTAATGCGTTAAAAGTTTGTTTCAAGGTTCTTCGGTTTGTTTTATGTGGGGGGAGGGGAGACAGGATCGGGGAAACTATTTTTCAAGCTCTTACCTTCCCGGAGATGTGATCAATTTTTGGATGACATTTTCCGGGTGTTCTGCGGCCTACCATCGATGGAGCCAGAAGCCTCCTCAGACTGTCGTGAGCCCCACCGCGGGGCGCGGACTTAACATCGGAGCTGATCCCTTGCCTGGGATCGCTCCCACCGCGACCACCGCAGAATCAACATCAAGGGCTCGCAGTCTCGGGTGAGGCTAGTCGGGAGCTCCAACAACGCGGAAGGTTCGACCAGCCCCGAAACGAGGTTCGATCGCCCGGCGCGGGGGAGCTGACGTCCCCCCGACGCGGGAGCTTGATCGCCTCAACGCGGAGGGCCCGAATGCCGCCGGCTGTGGGAGTCAAGATCATCCCGTCAATTGGGGCTTGAGGCCCACGGCCGAGGAAGAACAAAAGGAAGAGACTTGAACTTTATTTCACCTTCCATCACAGTGAGGAATGTGTAGGAGTCACTGTGGTGGATGTTCATGTTAAAATGTGTTTTTGAGTGATCTGTTGCTTTTAATTGTATGACTGACCTGGCCAATGAAATTCCTCGTATGTTGCAAAACATACTTGGCGAATAAAGTGTGAATTTGATTCTGATTCTGATTCTGATTGTGATTAGGCTGCAAAGCGACCGCAGATACGATCCAGAAAAACAAACGCATCTCCAGCAAGGTAAGAGATTGAAAAAAGGTTTCCCCCGACCCCCTCCTCCACCCCCACATAAAGCAAACCAGAGAACATTAACACAAACTAGTAAAACACACTCAAAATTAAAAAATAAAGACAAAAAGGACAGACAGACTGTAGGCGAGTGGTCTTTGTGATGTGCTGATGATCTTCCAGCAACAGTTGATATTTGTCTCAGTTCGACTTTTCTTTTTATCTTCAAGTTTGATCCAGGTAATCTGTCCTCATAATTTAACCATGTAGGAAGGAACTGCAGATGCTGGTTTAAACCAAAGATAGATACAAAAAGCTGGAGTAACTCAGCAGGACAGGCAGCATCTCTGGAGAGAAGGAATGGGTGATGTTTTGGGTCGAGACCGTTCTTCAGACTGGTAAGATGGCTGATGGGGTGAAAGGTAAGGATGAGGAGGACTCTGTCCCTGTTGAGACTAGGGGGGAGGGAGCAAAGGCAGAGCTGCGGGGTGCCAAGGACACACGAGTGAGGGCCTCATCTATGATGGAACCCCCAGTCCCTAAAGAATTAGGACATCTCAGATGTCCTGGTATGGAACACCTCATTTAGGGCGCCGATGCAGCATATACGGATAAATTGGGAGTAGGGGACAGAGTCTTTGCAGGAAACAGGGTGGGAAGACGTGTAGTTGAGATAGTTGTGGGAGTCAGTGGGCCATCAGTCAATAGTTTATCTCCCGTGATGGAGACGGCAAGATCAAGAAAGGGGAAGGAGGTGTCGGAGATGGTCCAAGTGAATTTGAGTGCAGGATGGAAATTGGTGGTGAAGAAGGGTCTCGACCTGAAACGTCACCCATTCCTTCTCTCCAGAGATGCTTCTCTGCAGTCCCCTGGGAGGCGAGTTGTGTCTACCAGGCGCATTCCGGTTGGCGGCACGGTTGTTCGGCGGGTGGATCGGGCCCGTGCGGTTCGCCGGGACACTCCCGCCATGCGCACGGCTCGCCGGGACATTGCCTCACTGAATCAGAGACTGGGATTCAATCCTGACATCAGATGTCGCCTGTGCGGAGTTTGTACATTTTCCCTGTGTGACTGCCTATATTTCCTAATGAATTTTCCTATTTCACTCCACATCCCAAAGATGTGTGCGAACAGCACATATCAAAAAGGGGGGGTGCGAGCGCGAAGCATGAAGTCCCTTGATGCCAGGGTCCAGGGCCCGCTTAAGGGCCCTGGAAGCTCAGGGGTTTTAGATGCTCTCTGATCCATTCTGAGCCTTGTTTTGGAGCATTTCTGCACCAAATTTATGACCAATATTTCAGAAATTAACAGGCATCTCAGGTAGCTTTTTCACACAAAGGGTACTGGGTGTAAGTAACGAGCTGCCAGAGGAGGTAGTTAAGACTGGGACTATCCTACTGTTTAAGATACATTTGGACACGTCCATGGATAGGACAGATTTAGATGAATATGGGCCAAACGCGTGTGAGTGGGACTAGTTTAGATGGGACATGTCGGTCGGTGTGGGCAAGTTGGGCTGAAGGGCCTGTATCCACACTGCATCATTCTATGACTAAAAAGTGAAGAAGTAAAATGCATGTAGATAAGTAGAGCAGATTTGAAAGAGGAGTGAAATGTAAAGGCAGAGAGAGGTTTATGGGTGGAAAGGAACATAGGAAAGGAGGGGGGAGAATAGGCTTGGGCAGATGGGTGAAGGGAAAATAGTCACAGTGCTGGAGTAACTCAGTAGGTCAGGCAGCATCTGCAGAGAATATGAATTGGCGACGTTTCATAGAGTGCTGCAGTAACTCAGCAAGTCAGGCAGCATCTGTGGAGAACATGGATAGGTGACATGTCACAGAGTGCTGGAGTAACTCAGTGGGTCAGGCAGCATCTGTGGAGAACATGGATAGGTGATATGTCATAAAGTGCTGGAGTAACTCAATGGGTCAGGCAGCATCTCTGGAGAAAAGGTATAGATTATAGTTCGGGTCAAGACCGTTCTTCGGTATTATTCATGATGTGCCATGCATAGACATTCCTGAATGTTACCCAAACCATCGTGAGCTACTTTGTTACGGTGCTTGCCCTCTCCTATAACATCTCTGCTGCCTTGGGTGATGCAGGACAGGCCACAAGCTTTGGGACACGGTGTGAAGCTGTTGCCGTCTGCCCCATCCTGGTAAAAACCTGGATGGAGTGGATTTAGAGAGGATGTTTCCACTAGTGGGAGAGTCTAGGACCAGTGGCCACAGCCTCAGAATTAAAAGACAATCCTTTAGGAAGGAGATGAGCAGGAATTTCTCATAAAGGGTGGTGAACTGTGGAATTCATTGCCACAGACAGCTGTGGAGGTCAAGTCAATGGGCATTTTTCAGGAGGAGATTGATAGATTCTTAATTGATACGGGTGTCAGAGGTAATGGGGAGAAGGCAGGAGAATGGGTTTGTGAGGGAAAGATAGAGTCATAGAGTGATACAGTGTGGAAACAGGACCTTCGGTCCAGCATGTCCCATCTGCACTAGTCCCACCTGCCCACGTTTGATCCATATCCCTCCGAACCTGTCCTATCCATGTACCTGTCTAACTGTTTCTTAAATGTTGCGATAGTCCCTGCCTCAACTACCTCCTCTGGCAGCTTGTTCCATACACCTACCACCCTTTGTGTGAAAAACATACCCCACAGATTCCTATTAAATCTTTTGCCCTTCACCTTAAACTTATAGAAACTTATGTCCTCTGCTCCTCGATTCACTTGCTCTGGGCAAAAGATTCAACCATATCTATCCAAATAATGATTTTATACACCTCTATTAGATCATCCCTCATCCTCCTGTGCTCCATGAAATAGAGTCCCAGCCTACTCAACCTCTCCCTATAGCTCTGGCCCTCTAGTCCTGGCAACATCCTCATAAATCTTCACTGTACCCTTTCCAGTTTGATGACATCTTTCCTATAACATAATGCCCAGAACTGAACACAATACTCTGAATGCGGCCTCACCAACTTCTCATGCAACTGCAACATGACCTCCCAACTTCTATACTCAACCTGACCCGCTGAGTTACTCCAGCACTCTGTGAAACGTCACAGAACAGGGCAAGATTAGCAAGTTTGCTGATGATACAGAAGTGAGTGATTTTGCAGATAGTGAAGATGGTTGTGAAAGATTGCAGTAGGATCTGGATCAATTAGCCAGGTGGGCAGAGGAATGGTTGATAGTTGCATGGTTCCTTGAAGGTCGTGTCGCAGGTATATCAAGTGGTCAAAAAAGTATTTTGGCACTTTGGCCCTCATCTGTCAGAGTATTGAGTATAGAAGTTGGGAGGTCATGTTGCAGTTGTACAAGACGTTGGTGAGACCGCATTCAGAATATTGTGTTCAGTTCTGGGCACCATGTTATTAGAAAGATGTCAAATTGAAAAGAGTACATAGATCCCCATCCTGGATCAGTCCAATCAGGGTTGTGTCATCCGCAAACTTGAGAAGCTTGACAGAAGCGTCTGTGGAGGTGCAGTCATTGGGTGTGAAGTGGTGATTGGAGTGGAGTGGGTGTACAAGGGCCCAGTCTTTGCAGACTGAGGTCAGGCTGTGAGTGGGTGTGAAGTGTTGGTTGGGGTGGGAAAGGGTCCACTCTTTTCATACTGGAGTCTTGCCTTAAGTAGGTGTGAAGTGATGAATGGGAATGAGAGGGTGCAGGGTCCATTCTTTGCAAACGGGTCTGGCTGTGTTTGTTGGGGAAGGGGTACCACGGTTACGTTTCTGATTTTCAAGCCTGCAGTAAAACTCATTCAGGTTGTCCGTCAGCTGACGATTGTCCAAAGAGCGAACGGCTTTCCTCTTATAGCTGGTGATTTCTTGCATGCCCTTCCAAACTGAAGAAGAGTCATTAGCTGAGAACTTGCTCCTCAATTTCTCAGAGTACCTTTCCTTATCCTTCCTCAGAGCTGATTCCTCTTCTCAGCTCTTTATCGATTAGGCTATCTTTTAACTCTTTAACTATTAGGCTATCGGTTTGACGCATATTTGTCCCCAGCCCCCCCCCCCTCCCCCCCGATCTCAAAATGGAAATGTTACATCTGTATATAATGGTCCCATTAAAATGTGTACTTATGTCACAAACTATGGAATTCATATTTTTCAGTATTGTTATCAAGGAAAAGAAAGCAGTTCCAATTGTTTAATATTATTTGATATTGTTTAATATTATTCATATGGAGGAAAAAATATAATAGCTTTAAAACCGAACTTAATTTTGCACTCACTCAAGATAATCCCCCTTTCCCTCTCCGCTCCCCCATCTCTCTCTCCCTTCCCCTCTCTCTCTCTCTCTCTCTCCCTCTCACATCCCCCCATCTTTCTTGCGGGGGGGGGGGAGGGGCGAAGATGAAGGTGGCGTGGGCCCAGAGCGCGGGGGGGGATGAAGGTGGCATGGGCCGAGTGGGGGTGGCGGGGGTCCAGCGGATGTAGGGGGGGGGGTGACGTGGTACCAGCGGGGGTGACGGCCCCCAGCGGGGGTCAGCGAGGGTGGCGTGGACCCAGCGAGGGTCAGCAGGGGTGGCGTGGGCCCAACAGGGGAGGTGTGGGGTCAGCAGGGGTGGTGTGGACCCAGCGGGGGTGGTGTGGGCCTAGCAGGGGTCAGCGAGGGTGGTGTGGGCCCAGCAGGGGTGGCGTAGGCCCAGCGGGGGGGGGGGGGGGGGGAGGGGCGAAGATGAAGGTGGCGCGGGCCCAGCGGGCGGGGGGGATGAAGGTGTTGTGGGCCCAGTGGGGGCCCAGCGGGTGTCAGTGGGGAAGGCGTGTGCTTAGCGGGGTTCAGCGAGGATGGCGTTGACCCAGCGGGGGTCAGCGGGGGTGGCGTGGGCCCAGCAGGGGTGGCGTGGGCCAGCAGGGGTCAGCAGGGGTGGCGTGGACCCAGCAGGGGTGGCGTGGGCCCAGCAGGGGTCAGCAGGGGTGGCGTGGGCCCAGTGGGGGTGGGCTGGGCCCAGCGGTGGTGGCATGGGCCCAGCAGGGGTCAGCGAGGGTGGCATGGACCCAGCAGGGGTCAGCAGGGGTGGCGTGGGTCCAGCAGGGGCGTGGGCCCAGCGGGGATGGCGTGGGCCCAGCGGGGGTCAGCGGGGGTGGCGTGGGCCCAGCGGGGGTGGCGTGGGCCCAGCGGGGATGGCGGGAGGGGGGCGGGGGACCGGGGGGGGGCAGGGGGGGTGGCGTGGGCCCAGCGGGGATGGCGTGGGCCCAGCGGGGGTGGCGTGGACCCAGCGGGGGTGGCGTGGGCCCAGCGGGGGTGGGGGGTGGCGTGGGCCCAGCGGGGGTGGTGTGGGCCAGCGGGGGTGTGGTGGGGGGTGCGTGAGCCCAGCGGGGGTGGGTGGGTGGGGGTGGCGTGCCCAGCGGGGGTGGTGTGGGCCCAGCGGGGGTGGTGTGGGCCCAACAAGGGTCAGCAGGGGTGGCGTGGGAGGAGGATGGCTTGGGCCCCGGCGGCGGGGGGAGGCGAGGGGAGCGGGCTTCGCCGCAGCGGTGTCTGGTGTTGGGGTTACAGCCGTTGGGTTCAGATTCAGCCACTCCTGCCCGGGGACAGGAGAACAGAGAACTGGCCATTTCCAAAGTTTTTCTTCCGATTTTTTTTTTTCCCCAATTTTTTTTTTTGTGACTTTTTTCTTAGGGGGAAAAAAAGGGGGTGCGGTCGCACCCAACACACCCCCCCTTCGGACGGCCATGATGTGGGGAGAATAAAACAAAGTGGGATTTGTATGACCAGATGGCTGAATTTGGCTTGGAATGCCAAAGGACTTGTTTCAAAGTTGAATGAGTCAATGAGAACACAGGAAAATGAAAATTTGGCAGAATCCCACAATAGATTTTATAGTAGATAATAATATATGTGATGATCAAAGCTTTACCAGTATATCCCATTCCCTGCTTTGCAATGTTAAACATCAGGAAGGGGTAAGAAAGTTTAATCAATGCTAACCAGTCCAGTTGTCACAATACAGTAAACATTTTGTAAGTAATTAAGTCATTAGAATTGATTATATCATCTCTTCATTGTGTTCCTTGACCAGCTTTGACTATGATTTTAGAAATTACATTCATCAGATGCCAAGAGGAACAATATCCATATGAACTGAAACAATACAAAATACATTCACATGGCTAATTCCAGGGGTAAGAGGCTTGTCCTTTCACCAGTGGCTTTGTTTAGAAAAATGAGAGATGATATTTTTGAAACATAAAAGGTCCTGAGAAGATATACCTTGTCCATGATCAGATGAAAGAAACATAGTTACAAGATTTGGGGTAGTCATTTAATACTGAAGTACATAGTACTCTCATACAGGGTTTTTTTGTTTTTTTTAATCAAAAAATGTATTCAATTATTAAAAAATAATATTTACACTACAATAAAACAATCCAGAACCCACCACCATAATACAATACAAACATATATCCATAATAAACTACTATAAACTATGTTTCAATCCTTATTGAGGATACATTCAACACCCTGCGGAGCCCAGCGGTCCCGGAACTCCCTCAGGGTGCCCGTGGACAGAGCGTATTCCCTTTCTAACCTCACCCGGGCACGGACGTAACCCCGGAAAAGGGGCAGGCAGCCGGCTCAGGTAGAGCCCTCCACGGCCTGGCGCCTTGACTCGCGGATGGGCAGCTTGGCCAGACCCAGGAGCAACTCAACCAGGACATCTTCAGCCCCACCCGCTCCCCTACGCACAGGGTGTCCAAAGATGAAAAATGCAGCCAGAAGGTAAGGGGCAGGGTATTCAAACGGTGGCTGCAGCCTCACGCACTCCATGTACACGTGGTACACAGACTCTTCCAGCCCGCAAAAGTGGCAAGTGGCTGGCGAGTCTGTGAACCGCGACTCTCATACAGGGTGGTGAGTCTCTTGAATTCTTGATCTCGGAGAATTATAGAGGGTAAATCTTTCAGCTAAAGGGAAAGTAGATCCATATTTGAAAGGTCAGTGGAGAAGATGAAACGTTGTGATCAGTCAAGATCACAACGAGGGGCTGAATGGCCTACTACTGTCCTCATTTACTTACTTCTCTACATTTCTATGTTATTTGAATCTACACCACGAGTAAACCACTACCAATTCCTGCAGATGAAGGCTCTTTAAGTGTTCTTCCAAGTACTAATTAAATGTAGTTAGATTTCCCTAGCAGGCAGTTAGTCTCGATTTAATCTCCAAGCAACAACTCATTTCTTGCCTCACTAAATCACTTATTTACCAAATTTCTGACCTTTGCAATTTGTTGAAATTGTTTACCATTGATTGACTTAATAGACAAAATTACACGTTAAAAATACAGCTAACTCCAAGTATCATTTACAGCAATTCCTGATACAAAACCATCAACTAAATGTGGAAAACAGAGCAGTACTGCACAAGTTGCCATGGGTACCGAATTCCAGATGTTGCCCTCTCTAGAAGTTACAGTAATCCATTGAAAAGGAAGTGACTGTGGATAAAGGGATGTTTGACTATATGGGTCTGGCAGGCACAGCAGGGTGGGAGGTGAGGTGCTCATAGTCTGTGTTTCCCCGATCTAGTCACAACTTCATTCACTGCCTCTCACCTTTGGTAATTCCTCAAACTTTGCAGATATTCAGGAGGCCCTGTTAAGCCAGTCACACCTTTGCAAGCCCAGTCACAACTTTGCATGCCCAGTCACACCCTCGCAAGCCCAGTCACACCTTCGCACACCCAGTCACACCCTCGCACACCCAGTCACACCTTCGCACACCCAGTCACACCCTCGCACACCCAGTCACACCTTCGCACACCCTAACACATCCACTCACAGCATAACACATCCACACACATCCTCACACACCGACTCACACCCTCACATACCCAGTTGCATCCTCACACCCAGACACAATCCCACAAACTCACACACCCAGTCACACCCTCTCATACCGACTCACACCCTCCCACACGCTCACACACCCTCACACACGCTCACACACCCAGTCACATCCTCACACACCCAGTCACAATCCCACACACTCACACCCCCAGTCACACCCTCACACACTCAGTCACAACCTCACCCACCTAGTCACATCTTCACACCTGTAGTGTAATGGTTAAACTGACAATTTCAGCTAAAATGTTCGGAGGTTGGGGGCATATTATTATGCAATGGCTGGTGACTGGGCTTGTTTTGGTGGTGGTTGGCATAGTGCCTGAAATGCACTGCCTGGATGGTGGTGAAGGCGGATATGATAGTGGTGTTTAAGAGGCTTTTACACACGCAAATGGATATGCAGGGAAATGAGGGGTTTCGAAGGAGATAGTTTAACTTGGCATCAAAATTGGTATGACAATTGTGGGCCAAAGGGCCTGTTCCTGAGCTGTACTGTTCCATATTTCATGTTTGTAAATGTGATAAATTGCTTTCCAAATGCTAGCAGGAGTAAACCATGTGGCCAGGTAGTTGATGAGCTCATGAGGTACAATGCATATTTTCGGAGTTTATACTTCGATCATTTCTCTCCAGTGGCTGTGTCTTGATGTCATTTGCAGCACTTTGTAATGAGTGATCTGTCAAAGTTAATATCCCTCAAATCATTCAAGAGACCAGGTGTCAATACCTGTTGCCGTGCATGTGCTCGATGGAAACGATCAGACACAGACAGTGCCTTGCTACTTGTTAAGAATTGTCTGGAGCATTCTAATTAGCAGCGACTGCGAAGGTCAGGAGGGACATGCGTGCTGCACAATAAGCAACTGTGAGGAAAGGTTTTGGGGAATGGTTGTTACTGCACAATATGCTAATTACATGATTAATTCACACCTCAGTAAAATCTGTTCATTAGGCAAGCAGTTTATAGTCAGTTGATCTAGTGGATATCTGCACAGACATCATAAACCTTTTATCTGCAGTCTGAAAGTATCATGTAATTTACAATAAATTATTTCTTGTTTAGTCCAATTTATTCCATTACCTTGGCTCCAATAAGCAGGGTCATTGAAATCGCTATTACTTCTCAAAAGGATGAATCTTTCCAGGTATGAGAATTGCAGTAAAATCACTTAAAGTTGTTCAGGGACGTGCTCTTCACTTCTCATTGTGACTTAAACTTGTTCAGATGCTCCAAGTTGTGTAATTGAGAAGGAATTGAGAATTGATGCTGACATCATTCATAGATGTGTTACCTTGCACTTTGAGCAATTTGCAAATTCATGGCTGTTTCACCATTGTCTCTTTTTGGGAAAGGACCACAAGACAGGGTCCTGTCACCACTGGACATGAGTCAGGATCCTGTGTAGCAGCCACGAATGCTCCAATGCATTGCTGAAGGAGGTAACACAAATGGCATTGTAAGAGAATGCCTTGAATTGAATGAAATTAGAGAAAGTCATGTATTGATTTTATATGTTATGAATATAGTATATTTTGGGGAGAAATAGAAAGTCGTTTTACCATTATTATCTTATCAAAAGAGACTGAATAGTTTTTTTGTATTCTTTGTGGTTTAGAAGGATTTAGGGGTGATCTTATTGCTATGTATGATATCCTAAGGGGGTTTGACAAGGTACATGTTGAAATATTCTGTTGAGACATTTTCTCTGACGGGAGAGTCTCAAATGAGGAACATAGTTACACGATAAGGGCTGGTCATTTAAATCTAAGGTGTGTAGAAATTTATTTTTGCAGCAGATGGTGAATCTTTGGAAATCTCTACTTCAGAACATTTGTTGACCAGAACATTAGATGTGTTAAGGTGGAGGTAAATAGATATTTCAAAAAAATGGGAGAATGAGGACCTCCATGTGGCATGGAAGAGAAGCTGAGACCTGGGGCAGATCAGCTATGATTATATTGAATGACAGGGCAGGCCTGAGGAGCCGAGTGGCCCATTCCTGCTCCTGTTTCCTTGTGTTCTTTGGATCCACTTGTTGTTTTCTCTCACCCCCTCCACACCCCCCCCCCCCCCCTCACTTATCTTTGTCCTCTCAATCAACAATCCTTCCACTCCCAAGGATTTGCTGCACTTTCCTGCCATTTGGAATGCAAACATTTTTCCAGCTTCTTTATATTCTGCAGATTTGAGAATCAAATACACAGGACTAGATGTTAAAAGTCCCTTGTGCCAATAGGTGGGGAGCATTTCACGACATCCGTTGATTGTTGAGAGTGGTAGACGCTCAACATCGGTGGGGGGGGGGGGGGTGATACACATATCTTGGCCTGTGTAACCTTCAGGATAGTTGGGCACAGGACACATCATCAGTAGTGTACCCTTGCATCACTGGGTGTTTCGGCCTTTTAACACTATACACCCTCCACAAGGGCGGCCCGCTGCAGGATGATCAGCCCTCAGCGCGTGTCCCGTGTCAAAACATCCCAAAGATTCACCCTGACGTACTTGGGGCCCAGCATGGGTCTTTCCGCTTGAGCCAAATCCACCGGCTGCTTCTTTCAGCCGCCTCTGAGAGTGATCTTATGGTCTTCCGCAGAGCCTGACCGTGGATTCCAAGCTCCTTCAGCAGTCTGATGGTAGATGACGCAACAAATCCTCTGCATCCCACTTCAACTGGATAGACTTTGGTGTTCCAGCCACGCTGCGTTGCCTCTGCTGCAAGCTCTGCGTAGCGCAGCTTCTTACGCTCATAGGCCTCCTCAACACAGTTCTCCCATGGAACTGTGAGCTCTATGATGTAAGCAGTCTTCTGTGAAGGGGACCAGAACACCAAGTCTGGCCTGAGGTTGGTGGAAGCTATTTCAGGTGGAAAAACTAGTTGTCGGCCGATGTCCGCCAGCATCCTCCAGTCACGGGCCCTGCATAGGTTTCCTTCTTCTGATCTGGTGGAAGGATGTTTAGATGTCTTCTGTCCTTCTCGGACAAAGGTTGTTGCCCTTAGGCGGGGGGGGTTGCTTGCTCTCGGAGGCAAGGAGTTGGTCGCACACCGCCTGTTCTCAAGGGCTGATGCCAGGCTTTTTAGTACCTGATTATGCCGCCACGTGTATCTCCCTTGCGTGAGGCTGGTCTTGCAGCCGACCATGATGTGTTTGAGGGTTGCTGGAGTTGGGCAGAGGGCACAGGTTGGATCCTCGCCGTACCACTGCTGGAGGTTCTTTGGTGTTGGAAGCACATCATAAGTCGCTCTGATGATGAAGCTGATCTTGCTTGCTTCCATTTCCCATAGTTCTTTCCAGCTGATCTTCCTCCGCTCCACACCTTCCCACTGCATCCATTGCCCCTGTTTGGCAAGAGAGACCGCCTTTGCACTTCTTGCGGCCTCCTCCTGTCGCCGCACCTCCTCGACCACCAATGTCCTCCGCTCTGATGTTGTGGCCTTTCGCCAAGTTGGTTTACTTGTCGTAAGGCCAAAGCCTCCTCTTCCCTGCTGGACTTGCCCCACGATGTCTTTGTGCCTCAGGGCTGATGAAGCTTGCTGTACTGCATCAGATGGTGTCCACTTCCGGCCAGTTACTAGGGGTGGCGCAACAGCACTGATGGTCTTGTCTCTAGAGCCCCTCAGTGTCATCTGAAGTCTTACTTTAGAACACTTGTATTCCTCTGTTAGACTAGTGAGAGGTAGTTCCAGGACCCCTTTGCCATATAGGCCGATGTTAGTTAGACATCGTGGGACCCCGAGCCATTTCTTCGCGTATGAAGTTATGGTTCGCTCCATCTTCTCCACAGTTGTTATTGGGGCTTCATAAACTGTCAGTGGCCACATCGTCCGAGGAAGGAGTCCAAACTGTAGGCACCAGAGCTTCAGTTTCCCAGGCAGCAGGGTCTGATTGATGTTCTCCAGGCCGTTGACAATCTCTTGCCTTAGTTGTTGCACCTGCTCTTTGTCCTTGAGACTTGCGTTGTACCATCTGCCCAGGCTTTTAACTGGCTGTTCAGACACTGTTGGTATTGGGTCGTCACCGATACAGAACCTTGTGTCTCTAAGCACCCCCTTGACTATGGAAATGCTTCGAGATTTACTTGGTTTAATTTTCATTCGGGCCCACTTGATGAAGTGAAACAAGGTTTCATCGGTTTCTAGCCCCATGCAATGTTCCACACTGGTCTGAGGTGGGAGAAGGTGATTGCACTGGAAGGGGCTGGGTATCTCCCTTGTGGAATTCTGGCTCCACAGGTTTGCTTTCTCTCATTTATACACCATTCAGCTAAACTCATGTCCAATAAAGTTACTCAAAAATGAGAATTTTGTCTTTCACAAGCTTCGGACCCCACTAAACATTGCAATGTAGAGAAAGCATTTATCATTTTTAACAGTACATTCACCCAAACAGCAGTATGATAAGAGATTAGTATATCCTTCATTATAACCTTGGTTGAAGAATAGATATTGACAAGAGGCCTGGGAAAACTTCATGTTGTCTCATCCAGTGCAGCATCTCCTCACAGGACAGCCACTGATGTCAGGATCGATGCTGTGAATCTAAGCTACACTGGCTTCAAAGCAGGATAGATTGATTCCTGGCATCTTTCTATAGGTACTCCAACCAGAATGGCAGTCAATTACGGCAGACTCTAAATCCAGCATGGTCTTGCACAACAATGATGGCTGATATACCATTCACCTTCCCAATTGATTTCAGAGCCTGCCTACTGATTTTTGTATCTTCTAAACAAGAACACAGAAATCACTCAAAACACTAATGATTACCAGGTTTCATCGGTTAAAATATACTTTATTTTCTCATCTTCCTCCCAACACGAATAATCTGGTGGTTTTACGTTCATTGCCAACCCAGTGAATCCCTTTGTTGTGCCTTTGTGTCCTCCTTACAGTTTATTTTAGTGCCTCATTTTGAATCATCAGTTGGTTACATTACAGTTGGTCCCTTCATCCATGTTATGAACATAAATTATCTGCAATAACTGTGTCCCAACGCTGATCCTTCCGGGACCCCATCAGTAACAGTTTGTTAATTTGAAAATGACACATTTACTCTTCATTCTACACCCTGTTCATCAACCAGTCTTCTATCCAAGCTCAAATCATACTCCCAACCCCATGAGGAGGTTATTTTGCGCAACAAAAACTTGTTTGAAATCTCATCACATGTGTCTTTAAAATCTAAATGAACTTCCACTGGTTTTGTATAATGCGCATTTGAGCAGCAGCTTCCAATAATACTGGGTAAACATGATTTACCTTTCTTAAAATCGTGTTGACTCTGCCTAAGCATTTTATGGGGGATTTTTAATGATGGATTCCAATACCTTTTCTAGGTACTATGTCAAGCTCTTTATTTTTATCTGTATGATTTGGTCAATGCCTCACCAAAACCAAGGGGGAAGAGAAAATACTGAGGGCGAACAAGGTAGAACAAGTGGGAACCCCTCAGAGCTCCTCTTCAAGACAGTCATTTCTGGAAGAAGATTAGTAATGCATTCAACAGTACGGGAAAAAGCAAAAAAATAATAAAATGCTGAAAATAAGAAGTACAACCAAACTGTTCAGGTGGCATCAGTGGAGTTAATTAGAGGTTATCTGTAGACCCAAGGTATTTATTTAACCTTAGAAGCATTTCACTTAAGGGGCTGTCCCACTGCAGCGACCTAATCCGCGAGTTCTGGCAAGTTTGCCCTCGACTCATACTCGCAGCATGGTCGACACGAGGTCCTAGGAGGTCTTTGTAACTCTCCTTCATGCTTGAGAGTAGTCCCTGCGTACTCGAGGCCTCAGCTAGGTCGCGGCGTATTTTTCAACATGTTGAAAAATGCACACAAGTAAAAAAAAGGTCGCCATGGAAAAAATCTATACTTTTTTTACTCGTAGGTTTAGTCGAAGTAGATCGTAGTGGGTTGGCATGTTATTCGTAGGTAATCGAGGGTAGTCTAAGGTAGTCGAAGGTAAACGTAGATAGTCTTCAACATAGTCGAAGGGAGGGCGAAGGGAGGTCGAAGGAGGTCGTCTTCACTCTCCACTATTCGGTGTCCAATTTTCGCGAAGCTAGTCGAAAGCTAGTCGAAGGAGGTTTTCTACACAGTCGAAGGAGGTCTTCAACATTACATTTTTTCAAACTCGCCTAAACTCTTCTAAACTCGCCGATTAGGTTGCCACAGTGGGACAGCCCCTTTATTCACACTTATAATTTCTCCTGCATCTTCCTTTTATGCTTCCTCAGTAAAGCAGCTACCATTATCAAGGACCGTTATCTCTTTTCCCCTCTCTCATTGGGATAAAAATACTAAACCTCAAAAGCACTTACTGCAAGATTTAAAAAATATATCTGCCCTGCTGTTATCAGATTCTTGAATGGACCTCTCATAGGCTAGGGATGAATTCCAGATTTTCTAATCTACCTCATTGCAGGCCTTGTCCTTTTTATCTACACTTACCGTGTAATAGTAATGCTATTTTTGCATTCTGTTTCATAAGAACTGATTATAATAACAGAATCATATGGCATGGAAACAGATTTTTCAGCTCATCATTCAGCTCTAAACTGCCCCATCAAAGCTAGTTCCATTTGCCTGCGACTGGCTAAATATCCCTCTCTATATATTCCTATCGGCATACCTGTCCACATGTGTTTAAAATGATGAATATCTTTTAAACTGGTTTAATAAAATAAGGTTTCCCACTCACAATGGCTGGAACTTCACTGAAATTTTTGACCTACACCACAAAACAGTCAAAGTAAATCTGCCCCAAATCTGACTCCCAAAAATAAGGAGGGTGGAGTACCTCAGAGCACGTAAGTGCTGAATTAATATTGGTGTTTCGCCTGAAAGTTGTGGAGATCATCAAAAGTCACAGTCACTGGCAAAATGCATTGAGTCTGTTGGCCTGTCACCAGTGTGATGAAATCTCAGTCTTACTCATCACCAGGAATCATATAGTCATAGAGAATTGTAACACACGAACAGGCCATCCAACACACTGAGACCATGCCAACCATCAGCTACCCATTATTACACCAATCTACCCAAAGCTCATTAATACCCACTCCCCAAATTCTTCTGCTTACCTACACACCAGGGGCAGTAAACCAACTGACCCACATGTCTTTGCTAGAAAACTGGAGTATCTGGAGTAAACTCAGGCAGTCACAGACAGCACTGGAGGACAGGATTGAACCTGGGTCTCTGGAGCTGTGAGGCAGCGACTCTACCCATTGCACCACTGTGCACTCACCTGTGTTCTCTTTATTCTCCTGTCACTGGAAGCAGTTTTTTTTCTTCCTAGCTTTCATGATTTTAAATGAGTATTTCAAATCTACCATTTACCTTCTCTGTTATCAGGAAAACAACTGAATCTTCTCCCTGCCATTCAGCCCTCTCCTCCCTGAAACAATGAATAAATCTGCACTGCACCTTCATCAGGGCAGGAAAGTGTAGTGTGGAATCGCCCACAGTATTGATGCTGAAGCAGCATTTGTATGACATAAACAGATACAGTGATTTAATTGCCTCATTCCAGATCTTTTGGGAAAGGGGTCAAAAATCTATCAGTTGTTTTAATGGGCTCTTTCATTCTTATTGACAAACTCATTACTGGTGAGAGAAATCATAAAGTTTCCTAATAAGACATGCAGGAATGGAGAGCAAGCTCTGAATGGAGAACATGAATGATGAGAAGAGGTTAGACAAGTTTGGTTTAGGAAAGAACTGCATCTGCTGGTTTGAATCGAAGGTAGACACTTAATGCTGGAGTAACACAACGGGAAAAGCAGCATCTCTGGAGAGAAGGAATGGGTGATGTGGATTGTTTTCTTTGGAGCATTGGTGGCTGTGGGGGTGACCTGATTGAAGTGTAGCAAATGATGAGAGGAGTAGGTAGGGTAGACAATCAGGGTTATTTTCGCAGGATAGAAATGTTAAAGTACTACAGGGTATAGGTTTCAGTTGAAAGTGGGAAAGTTTAAAGTGGATGTGCGGGACAAGTTTTTTTACACAGCACATTAGGAGCCTGTAATGTGCTGCCCATGGATTTGGTAGAAGCAGATAGAATAGTACTGTTAAAGAAGCAATTAAACAGACACATAAATAGATGGTATGATTTAAGGTGAGGAGAAAAAATTAATAGGATCCTGAGAGGCAACTCTTTTTCACAGAGGGGTGGTACGCATGTGGAAACATCTGCCAGATGAGGTGGTTGAGGCAAGTACTATAACAACATTTCAAATACATTTAGACAGGTACATGGATGGGAAAGATTGGGAGGAATATGGGCCAAATGCTGGGAATTGTGTAAATGGGCAATTTGGTCAGCATGGATGAGTTGGGCTGAAGAACCAGTTTCTGTGTGGGTGAGATTAGTTTAGATTGGCGTCATAATCAGAGCAGACATTGTGGGCTGAAGGGATTGTTCCTGTAGTGTGCTATGTTCTATCTATGTTCCTGGGAGTAGACAACCACCTGCTTCACTTTCCCCTCATTGACTGGGACTGTACCTACCTGGAGTGGACCTACCTGTGACAGCTTGAATGATGAGTCCGTTTCTGATCTGATAACATTCAGGATTGCCAGCTGTAAGGATGGTCAAATACTTTGTGGTTTTGAATGCTTCTGCCTTCACAGGCATGAAAAAAATATTCATGCATTTAATGATAAAGAAAACCATTTAAAGTACTTAAAATATAAGAAAACAATTGAAGATGTTTAAATTAATTTAACAATTAAGAAAAATGTATATTATCTATAACGTGACCCCCCTTGAAACCCTTCACTCCACTGAAATGAATGGTATAGTTGAATCTGCAGCAGGTCTAACTGGGTTGGTTGAACAGGCAGATTGACTGGGACAACCACAGAAAGTGAACTGAATGGGCTGTAGTGCCTGTTTCCACACCATCTCTTTTTGATTCTTTGACTAGAAATATCTTCCCTTCATCTATCCTATGAAAGCTACTCATCAATTCACTGACCCCCGAACATCTTGGGACAAAGGAGCTTGAGCCGATATAGTCTTATTGAACCTTTGAGCTGTTATCATCCTCTTGGATCGTTTTGCACTTCCATCAGTGCCTCCATATTCTTTTTACAACATAACTAATGAATTATCCACAGGTTCCCAAAGTCAGGATCAACAAAGATTTAATTTGTCCAACATAACTTCCCAGGCTTTTTAATTCTATTCCTCTATAAATGAGGCATAATTTTTGTTTGCATTTTATGGCCTTGTTCTGCTTTATCTCCATCCCTAACTCCCTTTACTGCTCTACTTCAATTAGCCTCTTATTTGCAAAAGCATCTTAACTCTTAATGACAAAAGGAGGCCAGTCATCCTAGCAGGGCGATGCCAGCTCCCGGGGAAGTTATCCCATTAATCACAACCCCCATCTCTTTATTCCCTGTAGCCTTGGAACTTACTCTCTATCACATACCCATCACCACACCAGTAATTCTTGTTTCGTCATTAAGCTGCACTAGGTATAACTTTCAGCAGCTATTTAACCTATCAAACAGCATGCTTTTGGGATGTTGGAGGAAACCGGAGCACGCTGGGACAAAGAGTGAACATGCAGACTCAACACAGACAGCACTTTAGGGTAGGAGTACTGTACCATAGATTTATAGTGGATATTTAGATCCTGAATATTTTGTTTATATTTGTCATCCAGTTTGGAGTTTTTTTTCTTCTATTTTTGTGAGTGTTTGATACAATTATTTAATATCAGTGATTGTAACAAAAAAAGTGTCTCTTTTCAATCTCGTAGGTCAGCTAGATCCAAAGAACAAATTCCATTATTTTCAAAATCACAACATTACCAATGCTTTATAATCTGACTGGTGGTTTGTCAGTGACTGTAGAAGTCACTGCCACATTTACAGACCATACAGACCTCTCTTCATTGTTTCCGCAATAATATCATTTCTTTCATTTTCTCCCATCTCCTGTTCCACCATCACCAACTAGTGCTGCCACAAATACTATTGTACAGTTATCTTTGCATGCACATTTTGAAAGTAATGTGCAATTTTTAGAGAGAATGTTGTAAGTTATATTTTCTTGCCATTCTTGTAGATTTTTTTTTTTTTTTTCATGTTGTTCCTCTGGATTTTTTTTAGCAATTGGTTAACACTAAAAGTTTCAACACAAGAACACAAGAGAATGGGATAGAGTAGCCCACCAGGCCCCGTAAGCCTACACTGCTATTTCATGTGAATTAGACTTTAGACTTTCGAGATACAATGCGAAAACATGCCCTTTGGCCCACACATACCAGCGATCACTGTCACTATCCTACACACTAGGGACAATTTACAGTTTATCAAAGCCAATTAACTTACAAACCAAATGTCTTTGGAGTGTGGGAAGAAACCGAAGCACCCAGAGAAAACCCTCACTGTCACAGGGAGAATGTACAAACTCCATATAGACAACACCTGTAGCCAGGATCGAACCTGAGTCTCTGGTGCTGTAAGGCAGCATCTCTATCACTTTGCCACCATGCCACCCCAGGCATGATCAGGTGATCATGCCTGATCTGTCCATGGCCTCAACATCTCCTTGGTACCAGTCTCTCATGACCCTCAATCCTCCGATTGACAAATCATCATCGGCGGTCACTCAAAACGTATATGACTGTCCTCTCCTCTCCATAGGGTCGTCTATTTGTGGGTTTGCAGATGTCTGTGGAGGCCGATCCACGATCCACACACCTTGGTGCAACGTGGGCAGTGGAGACTGGCGGTGGTTGGTAGTCGTCGAGCCCCCTTCTCTCTCTCCTTATGGTGCAGTAGCTTTGTCTCTGCGACACGGCGTAGTTCCATTTCGTGATGTGCAGTTCCTTCCTTCACGGGTTTCCTCCAGGAGCACCTGTCCAGTTCAATGTGGTCCCTGTTGCTTGATGTGATGTGGAATTTCTTCAGACTGTTCTTGATGATGTCCTTGAAACATTTCTTTGGCCCGCCGGGGGCTCGCCGACCTTCCTTCCATTGAGAGTACAGGATTTATTTAGGGAGAAGTGTGTTGGACATGTGTATGACATGGCCAGTCCATCGAAGTTGGTGCTGCATTATTGTGGTGGTGATGCTGTTCATGTTGGCTTCCTCCAAAATGCTGATGTTTGGTGCATTTGTCCTCCCCGCTGATCCTCAGAATCTATCGTAAGGATCTTTGATGGTATTGTTCCAGGGCTCTCAGGTGCCTGCTGCAGGTGGTCCGTGACTCGGCTCCATACAACAGAGTGGAGATATCTACCTACCTTTATAGTTCTACGTATAAGTAAATATTTCTAAGTTAGAGAAATATTTATTCACCACAATCATTCTGGCAGATAATTCTGGAGATTCATCAGTCCCTGTGAAAATAAATTTCTACAAATCTCCATTTTAAATGACTGCTTTAATTTTGTAACTATGTGCTGTTGCCTTTACCACTATTAGAGACATCTCAGAACCTACCCTGTCAAGCCCCCTTAAGATTTTAGTTGTCTCAAAGTCCACCCTCATTCTTCTAAAAACTCTAATGAATACCGGCCTAAACTGATTGGCTGTTCTATACCCTTTATTGGAGCTACCACTATTAAAGTATTCAATGACAAGCCTTTGTTTTTAGAAACAAAAAGCTGGACTAACTCAGTGGAACAGGTAACAAATATAGTGCAAATAATAATAATATAGTCTTTTGCAGGGAAGGAATGGGTGACATTTCGGGTTGAGACGTCTGAAGAAGGGTCTCGACCTGAAACATCACCCGTTCCTTCTCTCCAGCGATGCTGCCTGTCCCGCTTTTTGTTTCTATCTTCGATTTAAACCAGCATCTGCAGTTCCTTTCCCACAGCATGTGGTTTTATTGACTTAACTGTAATGTGTATTCAGAATTAATAGAATGTGAGTGTGTGCAAGAGAATTCTGCAATGGAGCTCAGGGCTTGTTATAACAGTGTAGCGGTTGAGGAGGACATTTGCTTTTTCTGCAACTATTTGATGAAAGGTTACCTCAGGAGCAGGAACACAGCCTTGTGCGTTAGAGAGTAGCTGCGAAAAGTCACTGATGGGCAAATAAAAAGCAGCTAATTTGAAAGGCTGGGGTTAGGGGGCTCTCCATCACTGCTATTTGCAACCAATTTTAGCTCGCAGTTTTCAGTTCTCTTGATCCTGGTGCTTTCACCAACCATTTATTCACTGTGTGACGTCCATGCACTATCACCACAAACAACTGAAATAGCCCCAATCTAACACAGCTAAACTGAGATTCCTAACAAGTACAAAGCAGGGAGAACATTAATCTTTATTGTAAATGAAAATGCGGCAGTAGAAGCAGTCAATTAACCGTCGACAGGTTGATAGATGGAGCTCGGGAATGAACGCTCATTTGTGTTCTAATGAGTTGGGGGAGGGAAAGGAACAGCTCCCCTGACACTCCAAAGCCTGCCAGTGGATCTCTGAACGGCACTACAGTTGTGGTCATGGCAATCGCCACATTACTGCACAGCGTCTTCTCGTTGCAAGATGATTCAGAATTTACCATTTGCAGTGAAGCTCACAGCTCCAAGGACCCAGGTTCTACTCTGACCTCGGGTACTGCCTGTGGAGTTTGCATGTTCTCCCTGTGACCACATAAGTTTCCATTGGAAACTCTGATTTCCTCCCACACATTAATCTCATCACTGCCATCAGGAAGAAGGTACAGGAGCCTGAAGACTGTAACGTCCAGGTTCAGGAACAGCTACTTCCCCACAGCCATCAGGCTATTAAACACAACGAATAACCTATGAGCTCTGAACTGCAAAAGACTATATTATTATTATTTGCACTATATTTGTTATTTGTTGAACGTTTTCTTTTTTTCCCCCCCATTATATACAATGTTTACATATTCACATATTCTGTTGTGCTGCAGCAAGTAAGAATTTCATTGTCCTGTCTGGGACATTTGACAATAAAACACTCCTGGCTCTCTTGACTCTTGAACATGTAATAGTAGGCTAACTGGATGCTGTAGATTAACCTCAATCATTTGCCTATGGGAAAAAGAATTAAAGAGGAGTTAAGAAACTTGTTTGAGAGAAAATATGTTCAGGGTTGTAGGGAAAAGAAAAATAAGAGGGTCAATGTGACCAATGGGACTGCTTCTCAGGAAGCATAACCATTGTGACCATGGTTATAATGGGCTGGTGTTTTGTCATAAGCAATAGGAGTCTTCAAGTGGACCTCTACTCTTTTCTCCCAAGGTTTTCTGTGTAGAAGTTGACTGGGAACAGGACACACTCACAGAGTTCAGTTCCAATTTCAGCATTTACTTTGTTGCATAACATTTACTGAACAGAAGGCAGATCCTTAGACTTACCGATGGAGGTCGATAGATGGCGAACCGTATCACTGTCTGGATGACAAACTCATCTCTCACTCTTACATCCCAAACTCTGGGCTGCTCCATCATTACAGTATGTCCATATGTCGTAAAAAGATCATCCACACAATCATAGAGTCTTAAGAGTCATGGAACAAAACAGGAACTTCAGCCCACTAAGACCATACCAACCACCAACCACCTATCTACATATATCCCATCTTATTCTCCCCACATTTCCATTAACCCCATGAATTCCATCATATGCCCACACTATGGAATGGATTGCAGATGCCAATTAACCTTCCAACCTGCATGTCTTTGGGATATGGGAGAAAACTGGAGCACTTGGAGAAAACGCACATGGTCAGGGGAACCTGGGTCTCTGGAGCTGTGAGACCATGACTCTATCACCTGTGCCTGCCCAGGTTTGTTATTGCTGGGCAATCACAAATATGCAACTTTTCGTAAAACTATTGCAAGTATCTGAAATAAAAAATCCCAGGAAATGCTGGATTGGGTTGGGTCCGTGGAGGGAAAAACTTTGTTTCAACTTGATATCCCTTCATTGGAACTTTATAGTACATGTGACATCTGGTTCCCTTTCCTTGTTATTGTGCTCTCTCTTCAGCCATAACATGTTCACTCAGTTGACAGGATTATCCATCATGGTTTGTGAAACGTCTTAAAGATGCCTTTCCAAAACCAACACTCACTGCTGGTTTCTGAAACAAATGCACAATTGCTTTATGCAAATCCAACAGCCCAATGTGAGATTGAGAACACACTGAATCCATTATAGCAGGGCCCTGTGCGATTAGATTGGGAGCAGCACACCAAGCCACACTTACAGAAAGTACTGACAAGTCTTTGACATCTGCCTAAATCACAGACTCCAGCATGACCCGCTGAATTACTCCAGCAGATTGTTTGGTTGCCAGCTATTAAAGTTCTGAATTAAAAAAATATTCAGAAGCAGTCAAATCAGTAAAGCTACGGAAATGAGGTGTGCTGTATTAACCCACCTGCTGCTCCAGTAGAGGAAGTGGTGCCGTAAGAAGGAGGGGAGGTTCGACACTGTGAGGTTGCGATTGGTATCTCTTGATGGTACAGAGTAGGCAGCATTGCTTATGGCTGGGGCAGACCTCCAGTGGTGTACCTGGTGTCTGTGGCTCTTCTTTTAACATGCCTTTCTCAGCGGCACACCACACGTTGCAGTTACTATCATGAAAAGCAGCAGATACGTGGGATCACCACGGCCTCGCAGGTTCCACTTCATGTCAACCACCTTCCTGAATTGGAAATACACTGTGTTTAAATCCCCGGCAGCTCAGAGGGAACATGTTCACCAGAAGGTCCACAGCGGTTCAAGTAAATGACTTGCCACCACCTTCCGAAAGGCAATGAGGGATGGGCAATAGACGCTGACCTTGCTGCCAACACCCAGATCCGAGAAAATGAATATATGAATAAATATATTGCCACCACTGCTGTTCATTCTCAACACATTCAATTCAGTAGCTGCAGATTTAGTAGCTGAATTGGACTGAAATCTACTAGGTCCTGTAACGAGTTAATATTTAGCAAGGCTGATATGTTGTGGGTTAAGATGTTAAGATAAACCTATTTTGTTCTGTTGAAGGGTCTTGCCCTGGTTCGAGTATGGTCCTGCCTTGCTCCATCTTTGTTAAGTACCAATCTGGTATCGGGTAGATCAAAGAGCCAATACCTCACGAAAATGTCCTCCCAGTGATATTGACTTCTAACCTTCGTGGGAAGAGGCCGATTGTGAGAGAGGTAATGATTGGGGGATCATCAACACAGTGGTTGATTGGGGAGGGAGTTCTTGAAATGGGTGATTTAAGGGCGATAAATTAATTGGGAGAAATGGGGCTGATCTGGAAATTAGAGGACAACCCAACCAAGGTAGTCCACAATCAGGTCAATTTTGTTTAAACTGACTTTTCATTTTGGTGACAGTTTGGCGGCCTGAAGAACGACAACTGAAGTTTCCAACAGATCTTTATTCAAAAGTTCGGTTTCCAGTATACAGTTTCTCTAGACACGTCTGGCCACAACGGTGGTCAGCGCTGAACTAACGTGCGAAAGCAAAAAACGCACAAAACAAGCAGCTCCTCCCGAGTCACGTGACCGCGGCTTCCGAACGCCGGGTTCGATACCTGCGTGCGCCAGCAGGCACCGCTACATCAGCATTAATCCTTCCCTATCTGACACAGTTTTCTATTTACATGTACAATGAGTCTGTGCCTTTACTATACCTGCAGACGGGGCAGCAGTGAGGGGTGCTAGGTGTCTGCCATCCTAGAGGCACAAGTGGCTAATGTGAGATGCAGGACATGGGTGTAGTGGCCACTCTCAAGCCCAGGCCCATCGCATCATTTGTTCCCCCCACAAGAGCAGGTATCTCACCTTCAGACACCCAATGGTCAGAGGTTGAATAAAATGATACTGGGCAACCAGGCTGCATTAGAAGTAATTAGAATGGGTCTGATAGAGGAGAAGTGCCCTGTCTCTCAGGCCACTACAAGGTTGATAAAGTGCATGTAGAGAGTGAGGGACGAGAATAGGCATCCAGCTGTAATGCGTTTATATCAGGCTGCATTCAGCCATGTCCTGAGATGGATAACATCAGCAAACCTGCCCTTTAGTATTCTCCAACGGGAAAACAAAGGCAAGCAGGCCATGAGAATTACTCTGGGGGAGGCTGCATGACAAAATGGGGAAAGTAAGGGATATAAATGAATTCATCGATCAATCCATTTTATGATTTACTAACATGCTGGTGGCAGGATAGAAGTGATGCCATTAGAATGCTGGCTGTTATTCTTTAACGCAAATGCATTTGTCTTTGTTGAAAGCTTCTTGGTACTTCCCTGAAGCTACAGTGGACCTGAACAGCAGAGTTGGCGATGACAGAGCAAGGGCAATGAAGGGATGGTTCACTGGCTAATGAATTGGGCCCGACCTCACGTAAAGAATGAATTTAGTGAGACTGCGACTGGGCTGTGCACAAAATGGAATGAATTGCAGATAGTTTTAAAAAAAACGAATAATGGTATTTGTAAGCTAGTAACATGTAGAACTGGGTGGTAGTATGGGGAAAAGCAGTGTAAACTACCTAGACTTTCCAACTGCATTTCATCCTTGCTGAGAATGGCACTCCCCAGCTCAGCCATCTGCAAGGACCAAGGAGTGGCCATGGAATGATGGCCCGGAAGTAGGGGGGTGTCATGGCCATAATTCCCCAGCGGGTCTATCTAGGGTGATTGACAGCTGGTGTGGACTCAGTGGGCAAAAGGCTTTCTGTGCAGTATCCCTTTATGATTCTGAAAGTAGAAATGCAAGGATTTTAGAAATAGTGGGAGTTTGGAAAGTAATGATCTTTGAAGGGAGCTGTGGTTCTTGAATACAAATCTTCACGCCAGCGATACAATCTCACAGTACTCACCACTCCTCCTCACATCAGCAGGCATCTCACCTTCAGGCATCCAGTTGTCAAAAGTTGAAGAAAATGCTACTGAACAGCCAGGCTGTCAGAGAGGTTATTAGAGTGGGTCTGACAGAGGAGAGGCTCCCTCTCCTGTAGAACATAAAGTGTTCTAACTCAATAAGTCAATGGAGGAATAGATAGATGGCGTTTTGGATCATGACCCTTCTTCAGACTGATTGTAGTGGAGGAGAGAAAGTTGGAAAAGGAGTGGATGCAGAACAAAGTCTGGTAGGTGATAGTTGAATTGAGGTGTGTGGGAGGGGGGGGGGAGGATAAAGAAGACTAATATTGAGGAAATTAATTCGAGAATTTAATGTACATACCGTTAGGTTAATCTATCAAAACCGAATATGAGGTGCTGTTACTCCATTTTGTGTCACTCTGGCAATGAAGGAGGCCCAGAACAGAAGGTCAGAATGGGGATGAGAGGGAGAGTTAAAATGATTCACAACTGGGAGATCCAGCAGGCCTAGGTAGACCAAGCAGAAGTGTTCAGCAAAATGATAATCTGGTCTATGCTTAGTCCCCTTTCCCCCCCATCCCTGTCCTCTTCCATCTATAATAAAGTCTAGTCTAATCTAATCTAATCTAATCTAATCTAATCTAATCTAATCTAATCTAATCTAATCTATGAAGGGTGGAGAGAAGCAGCAGTCAGAAGCAGTGAGAGCGAGGATTGGCTGGAAGTAGGTGAGTCAGAGGGAAAGAAGATTTAAAAAGAGCGCCAAAGCCAAGGTTCGAGTAATTTATATATTGGCCCCAAAGTATTTGATTAGGTAACAGGTAAAGAAGTGCAGCTGTAGTGGAGCGGCCTTGTTGAGAGCGGCCTTGATGAGGTGAAGTGTCTTTGGCTCAAGTGCCTTTGGTGAGTAAAGTGTGAGTCTTTGGCGAGGAGGCTGAGGCAAGGAGGCTGAGGCAAGGAGGTTACACTTGATTAGAAATTTGTGATTTTTTTGTCCACTGAAGAAATGGCAGGCAGGTTGGTACAGTGTGTTGCCTGCAGGATGTGGGAAGTCTGGGACACTGCTGGTGCTTCTGGAAACTACACCTGCAGAAATTGTGTCCAGGTGCAGCTCCTGAATGAACGTGTTGTGGAACTGGAACAGCAGCTGAATGACCTCAGGGCCATCCGGGAAAACAAAAGTTTCTTGGACAAGACCAACAGTGAGGTTGTCACATCAAGGATGCAGGAGGAGCGAAGGCGGGTGACTGTGAGAAAGAGGAGTAAACGTGGAGTGCAGGAGACCTCGGTGGCTATACCTACTGTAAACAGGTGCACCCTCTTGGGAGCAGACGACACAACAAGATTGAGTGGTAGCCAGGCATGTGATTCCAACCATGGTGCTGAGGCCCAATGGGGAAGAGTGACGTCAGGCAGAGCCATAGTGGTGCGAGACTCCATCTTCAGAGGTGCGGACAGGAGATTCTGCGGCAGCAGGCGAGACTCAACGATGGTGTGTTGTCTCCCTGGTGCCAGGGTCCAGGACATCTCAGAGCGGATGCACGGCATCCTTAAGAGTGAGGGGAAGCAGCCAGAGGTTGTTGTGCATGTAGGCACAAATGATACAGTATAGGTCGGAAGAGGAAGGAGGTTCTGCAGCAAGAATTTACAGAATTGGGTGGAGACTAAAAAGCAGGACCTGCAGGGCAGTGATCTCAGGATTGCTTCCAGTACCTCGTGCTAGTGAAGGTGAGAATAGGAAGATAGGGGAAATGAATGGTGTTGGTGCAGGGAGCAGGGATTCAAATTTCTGGATCATTGGGATCTCTTCCGGGGCAGGGGTGACTTGTAAAAATGGGACGTGTTGCACCTAAACTGGAGGGGGACCAACATCCTAGCGGGAATGTTTGCTAATGCTGTGTGGGAGGGTTTAAAATAGATTGGCAGGGGGGTGGGATCTCGTGTAGGACAGAGGCACATGAGAGGCTGGAAGTTGGTATGGAGGGTGGTGTGGGAGAGGTTAGGGGACAGAATAGGCATGTGAAAGGCGGAGAGCGAGGAAGGAGGGTTGGTTTAAACTGCACGTATTTTTTTGCAAGAGGCCTAATGGGTAAGGCCAGATGAGCTTTGGGCATGGATAGGTACGAGCGACTGGGACGTTGTAGCCATGACTGAAGCCTGGTCAAGGGAGGGGCAGGACAGCAGCTCAATGTTCCGGGGTACAGGAGTTTCAGGAGAGACAGGGGTGAGGGAAAAAAAGGATGGGGTGGGGTTGCATTGTTGGGTAAGGAGGATGTCACGGCTGTGTTCAGAGGTGACATTACGGACGGTTCGTCTAATGAGGCTATATGGGTGGAGCTGAGGACCAAGAAAGGGATGATCGCCTTATTTACTCCTCTTTCTCACAGACCCCCAAATAGTCAACGGGAATTAGAAGAACAAATGGGCCGGGAGATTGCAGACAGCTGCCGGTCAAATAAGGTTGTTGTAGTAGGGTATCTTAACTTTCCCAATATAGACTGAGAAAATCAAAGCGTGAAGAGTTCAGATGGGGTGCAATTCTTCAAAAGTGTTCAGGAGAGTTTTCTTAAGCAGTATGTGGAGGCCACCACATGTGAGAGGGCTATGCTGGATCTAGTATTGGTAAATTGGAAAGGGCAAGTTAATGACGTGTGTGTGGAGGAGCCTTTTGGGACCAGTGACCACAGTTCGATTAGGTTTAAGATAGTTATGGATAGGGACGGAGAGGGTCCACATGTTAAAATTCTCAACTGGGGTAAGACCATCTTTGAGGGTATGAGAGAAGGTCTCGCTCAAGTTAACTGGAGCAGGTTATTAGAGGGGAAAGGACCATCAGCCAAATGGGATGTTTTTAAAAGTGTACTGAAGAAAGCTCAGGATGTGTACGTCCCCGTTCGAGTGAAGGGCAAAGCAGGCAAACGTAAGGAAGCTTGGCTGACGAGGGAAATTGGGACATTAGTCAAAAACAAGAAGGATGCATGGGCCTGGTATGGGCAGCTGGGATCAAGTGCATCCCTGGAGGAATTTTGGGAACTAAGGAGTAAACTAAAAAAGGAAATCAGAAGGGCAAAAGGGGGCAAGGAGATAGCTCTGGCAGGTAGCATTAAGGACAATCCCAAAAGACTTTATAAATACATGGAGAAAAGGGTAACTAGAGAGAGAGTGGGATCTCTCTGAAATCAAAGCTGTCACCTCTGTGTGGAGCCACAGGAGAGGGGGAAAGTCCTAAATCCTCTGTATTTACCGAGGAGAAAGACAGTACGACAGAGGAAATTGGAGCAGTCACTTGTGAGAGCAGTCAGGGTTACTGTTGAAGAAGTACTGAAGGTACTGTCGTGTTTGAAGATTGACAAATCTCCAGAGCCTGATCAGATATATTCAAGGACATTGTGAGAAACTAGAGAGGAAATTGCAGGAGCCCTGGTTGAAATTTACGATTCATCCTTAAATACAGGAGAGGTGCCAGAAGACTGGAGGGTGGCAAATGTTGTACATCTTTTCAAGAAGGGCTGCAGGGAAAATGCTGGGAACTATAGGCCAGTGAGCTTAACATCTGTTACTGGAGAGTATTCTGAGGATATACAGGCATTTGGGTGGGCAAGGGCTGATTAGGGATAGTCAGCATGGTTTTGTATGTGGGAAGTCGTGTCTCATAAATCTGATTGATTTTTTTGAAGACGTGACCAAAAAGGTTGATGATGGCAGAGCTGTAGATGTTGGGTACATGGACTTCAGTAAGGCGTTTGACAGGTTTCCACATGGTAGACTGCTCTGGAAGGTTAGATCGCATGGGATCCAATGAGAGATTGCTAAATGGATAGCAAATTGGCTCCATTGGATGAAGCAGAGGGTGATGGTAGAAGGTTGCTTCTCAGACTGGATGCCTGTGACTAGTGGTGTGCCTCAGGGTCCAGTGCTGGGCCCATCACTGTTTGTCAGCGATGTGGCGGCTCCTAAGGGTTGTGCCACTATACTGCCGAACCCCTCGCACCACATTGGTGACCCCACCATGATGCCCACCGGACGCCACTCCAGAGGCCGTACGAGGGCCCGTTCCGGGTGCTGGAACACGGGCAGTCGACTTTTGTCCTGGACATGGGGGGCCGACCGGAGGCCGTGTCGATTGACCGTTTAAAGCCGGCGCACCTGGACATTGACCAGCCGGTGCTGGTTGCTCAACCTCGGCCCCGAGGGCGCCCCCCCTCATGACTCCCTCCACCTGTCACTCCACCTGTCCCGCCGGTCCCTCGACCTGTCCCTCCACCTATGTCCCCGCAAGCCCCGGGATCTGCTGACTTCCGCACGCGGGCCGGCCGGGTCGTGCGCCCGCCGGTGCGTTTTGTGCCTCTGGTTCTGGGGGGGGGGGTCCTGTGGCAGCTCCTAAGGGTCGTGCCATTATACTGCCGAACCCCTCGGCACAGGAGTGGTGCAGTCCGGAGGCGGCTCTCAGCCGGAGGGTTTAAAAGGCAGGGTTTGGGTGCCATCTTCCTCTGGTTTTCGTCGTCCCTTCAACCGGGAGGAATAAAATAAAGGTGCTTCTCAAAACACTGGACTTCGTGCCTCCTTTTGAGACCCACGCACCACAGCGACATCAATGATTTGGATGCGAACATACAAGGCAAGATTAGCAAGTTAGTGGTTTTGCAGATAGTGAAGATAGTTGTGAATGATTGCAGCAGGATCTGGATTGGTTGGCCAGGTGGGCGGAAGAATGGTAGATGGAATTTAATACAGAGAATTGTGAGGTGTTGCGTTTTGGGACATCAAACAAGGGCAGGACCTACACAGTAAATGGTAGGCCTCTGGGTAGTGTTGTTCAGCAGAGGGATCTAGGCGTACAGGTGCATGGTTCCTTGAAGGTCAAGTCGCAGGTAGATAAGGTGGTCAAAAGGGCTTTTGGCACTTTGGCCTTCTTCAGTCAGAGTATTGAGTATAGAGGTTGGGAGATCATGTTGCAGTTGTATAAGACGTTGGTGAGACCACATTTAGAATATTGTGTTCAGTTCTGGGCACCATGTTATAGGAAAAATATTGTCAAGCTTGAAAGGGTTCAGAAAAGATTTATGAGGATGTTGCCAGGACTAGAGGGTGTGAGCTATAAGCAGAGGTTGAGAAGGCTGGGTCTCTATTCCATGGAGCACAGGATGATGACGGGAGATCTTATAGAGGTATACAAAATCATGAGAGGAATAGATCGGGTAGATACACACTCTTTTGCCCAGAGTAGGGGAATTGAGGACCAGAGGACATAGGTTCAAGGTGATGGGGAAAAGATTTAATAGGAATCTGAGGAGTAACATTTTCACACAAAAGGTGGTGTGTGTATTGAACGAACTACCAGAGGTGGTAGTTGAGGCTGGGGCTATCCCATCGTTCTCGAAAAAGTTAGACAGGTACATGGATAGAACAGGTTTCGAGGGATATGGACCAAGCGCAGGCAAGTAGGACTAGTGTAGCTGGGACATTGTTGGCCAGTGTGGGCGAGTTGGGCCAAAGGGCCTGTTTCCACATTGTATCACTCCATGACTCTATCTCTTGCCATGGTCTCCTTGTGGTGACTCTAATGGGTCTCCTGTCCCTCAGTGTGCATGACCTGGCAGGTATATGGACCTCAGTATAATTTACATGATCTTCAGTTAGGCCTTTGATAAGATTCCACAAGATAAATTGGCCCAAAAGCAGATAAGGCAGCAAATTGTACTATACCTCTTATGTGTGCCCAGCTACCAGATTATTAATCTCTGTTGACACTTTCAGTGATCCTTGAATTTGTGCAATAAAGTTCCTCAATTCCTCAATACTCCAAACTGGATCCAAAACTGACTTGGAGATAGGAGGCAGATTGTGGAGGGTTGTTTTTGTGATTTGAAGCCTGTGATTTTTGGACCTTACTGTTTGTTATATACATTAACAATTTGAACATGGGTGTAGGAGGCATGATCAGTATGGTGGTAGATAGCGAGGAGGAGAGCGGCCAGCTACTGGAAGACATTGATCAGTTGGTAAAATGGACAGAGCAATGGCAGATGAAATTTAATCTTGGAAAGTGCAAAGGTGATGCACGTTGGGATAACTGATAAGGGTAGAGCATACACAGTAAATGATGGAGCCCCAGGGAGTATTGAGGAACTAAGGAACTTTATTGCACAAATTCAAGGATCACTGAAAGTGTCAACAGAGATGAATAAACTGGTAGCTGGGCACACATAAGAGAAATGAGGTATAGTACAATTTGCTGCCTAATCTGCTGTGTGGTTCTAACCTTTTCTGTTTTATTTCAAATTTCCAGCACCTGCTTTTGTGACGATTGTTTAACATTAGAGAAATATCCTTGAAAATATATGGAATATAAATTCTTGTTAAAACAATTGAACATAAACCTTGCTCCCATTGCTGGCACCATTTTCGCTCCACACTTTCTTACGTTGATAAATGTCAAACAACATGGACTTTGGACCTCGAACTGTGTTCTCATTTTGGAGAAACGTTTAGATTGAAAACTGTCCTTTGAAATGTTCAAAGGTCTTTGACTAAAGAAAATGAGGATTTGTTTATTTTTCCTGACAATCTAATGACGGGTTGAGGATGTAGTACACACTTCTGTTAAATCAGTAATTTGAGCCTAAATTTGCCGTCTTTTCATGCAACATGGTTTGTTATTTTAACTTGGAGCATGCCTGCATTAAGGTTAATTAATTGTGGTGGACAGAAATAGAACGTAATTATTGACCGTAACGAGTAATTAGATTATTAACATAGGTGTGTATCTTCCCAATAAGTGAGAAAAAGTTTGAAGATTTATTAGCATTCATCGCAATTCACAGATCAGTTTGCTAATTTTGCTACTGAAGGACGTTGAGACCATTGTCTTGAGGAGGAGATAAACTTGAGCCTTCAGGGAGGCTTTAAGCTTTGGGGCAAAGGGGACGACCATCGCTTGATGTAACAACAGAGAGAGAAGCCATGATACATGGAGCACATAAAGGGGTAAACAGTGCACAGCAGATTATACCACAAATGACCAGGAATTGGATGAAGTAAACTACAAAGCAAAATGTGGGTGAAATATATATGTAAGGTTGTTGGTTTCAGGCACGTGTGATACTGCTATTATGGCCCTTAACTGATATCTATATCACTTGATCACTTTGAAATTAGGAGGATTCTTATGGAGGAAATGCTTACACTCCAGATCAGACAGGTGGTGATTTTCATTTGCATGCAATATCTGGTTATTGATTTGGAGATTTCTGTGTTTGACAGGCACCTAGTTGACTAGATACAAATCTTGCGTCTGTAGAATATATTCCATTGAACATTTACTGGGGAAAACATCTTCCTGATATCAGCTGTTCTCAACTTTGATGCATGGCAGGCAGGATGTGAAGACCTGCTGGCCAGATCAGTCAATTATTGCTTATTCAGGCAGTGTGACTGTCTGAAGATTCATGTTTGTACTGTGTGACAGCAGTTAATTCATAGTTTGGACTTGAGCCCTATAGCTCTAGAGGGAACTGAATCGCATCCTTCAGTTCGGGGCCATAACAAATGATATCAGTGTGATTAAACTCGCTAGCACTGTGAACATGACAAGGATAGAACAGATGGCCTTTTCATTTATGGTCTTTACTTGCTCTTGCGGCTTGATAAGGTTGTAACATTTATAAAATATTTTGGTCCATCTTTCCACAAATAATGAACAATAATAAGAGGCGTAATATTAGAACTGTGTTGGCTTTAATGTAGGATTTTAATTAATTTAAAAATTCTCCATGAGTTAGTGAATTGATACAGCGGCTTGGTATATACATGCTCCTGTAGTCTAGAAATCAGTGATGATGCAGAATCTTCCCTTCCCTTGAGTTACAATGGCTGGCAATGTTGAATATTTGGTGCAAGGTCAAATGTTTACCACTGCTTCTGAAACAAGTGAAGCTTGTGGAGATGTCTAAAGGGTGCTTGTCATCTGGTGCATTGAGGCAGCCATGGCCAGTGGAATGATGCAGAGAACACATACTGAAGCATTATCTCATTGCCAGTCCAATACTACAATGGACTTTCAAATGGTGCTTTGGTCCTTGACTTTCTTCTGTAAGGCTTTGGTTTAATGAACAACCTAATAAATGCTATTTCCATGTTTGCCTATAATCCCAACTCCACCAGGGTTGAGATGAAACAAACACTCTTCTTATTCAGATGATCGAATGCTAACATTGTATCAGTGTTGTCACTCAAAACTCAGTAATGAGGGAATGCTAAACAGTCTGTGTTGCCTATAAACAAGACATAGAAGTAGAGAGAATTCAACAGCATGGAAATCAGACCTTTGCCCAACTGAGTCCACGACCATTGTTAAGCATCCCATTACAATAATCCAACGTATTCTCCTTACATTCCCAACTCTCCCCAGATTTACCACTCATTTGGTAAAAGTGGATATTTATAGTGGACAATTAGCCAACCAACCTGCATATCATGGGCAGAAGAAAGTGGAGCATTCATGAATCCATGGAGAATGCAAAGACTCTATTCGGACAGCACAAGGGCAACACAGTGGCACAGCTGCTGTCTCACAGTGTTAGAGACCCGAGTCAAATCCTGACCTCAGGTGCTGTCTGTGTGGAGTTTGCATGTTCTCCCTGTGACTGCGTGGGTTTCCTCTGGATACTGTGTGGTTTATCTCAACATCCCCAAGGTGTGCAGGTTTATAGGTTAATTAGCTTGTGTAAATTGCCCCTAATATATAGGAGTGGATGAGAAAGTTGGATAACATCGAACTGGTGTGAAAATGTGATTGATGGTCAGTGTGGACTTGGTGGGCTGAAGGGCAACCAATGAAAGCACCACAGATTAGACCGCTGGAACTGGAATTGTACACTGTCTCCACCAACTGTACAATTATGCCACCCATTATTAAACAAAGCTTCAAACTGCTCTCTTAAATGGAATAAAAAGGCTTGGCAAAACCATGTTGTAGAGGGTGCATCCACAAGCAAGGGATTAGTCAGAAGTGAAGTTTCTCTTTCGCCACTGACCCACTTACATTCTCTCCTTAAAACCTGGCCCCTGCTGATGGCCCCCTGTATTTCAAACACTAGCTGCTAATGCCAGAGGTCCTATATGTGTGAAAATCAAGCTGGCAACACGATCACCAACTACAGCTATATGTTCAGCACTATTATCCCCTCCAAACATATCATTACACTCAGAGCACTGGGCCTATACCTATACTTATTTCTATACTTATTTCTAATTCGAGCAATGACTTCCTCATCAGCAGTCCACAATCAGTACAAATTGGCAACAACACTTCCTCCTTGATAAGCATCAACATAGGAGCACCGCAAAGCTGTGTGCTCAGACCCCCCCCCACTGCTCTATTCTCTCTACACACATGGCTGTGTAACTACTCAGCTCTAATGCCATCTTTAAATTTGCCGCAATAAGTTAGACAAATAAGATGGGCTAGAGTAAAGGAGGGAGATTTATAACCTGACTTAACAGTGCCAGAATAACAATCTGGCTCTCAATCTTAGCAAGACCGAAGAGCTGATTATTAACTTCAGGAATGAAAAAAAGGGAATCAATGAATCTGAGAGATTCAATGGCTCCAAGTTCCTGGGGTCCCTTATCTCAAGATCTGTCCTGGGCCCAGCACATTGATGTAATTAACAAGAAAGCTCATCAACCTCCTCTACCTTCTGAGAAGATTGAGCAGATTTGGTATGTCGCCAAATACTCTATTAAACCTCTACACATGCACTATAGAGCGTATTCTGCCTGGTTGTATCAGAGCCTTGTAACGCGAACTCCTAGGAATGAGAGAAGCACCAGAGATTGGTAGACCCTTGCCTGGTCTATCACAGTTACAGGCTTCTCTGCTATCGAAGGGATCTATAGGATTGCTGCCTCACAAAGGCAGCCAATATCAACAAATTCCTCTACCATCTTGGCCAGCTTTCATCCACTATTACCTTCAGGAAGAAAGTACAACTTTCTGAAAACCATGATCATCAGGTTCATGAACAGCTTCTTCCCAGCTACCATCAGGTCTTGAAAACTGCACAACGCTAACCACTACCTCAGTAACTATGATTTTCTATGGGGTTTGTTCGTGGTTGCACTTTGGACTTTAGTTTTGCTATTATAGTATAATTGATTATTGTTATTAATTACTGTATATTTAGTTGTGTGTTATTGTGTTGATGGGCATGTTAAGATGCGACAAGTAATCATCTAGTTTGCTCAAGTGCTGGAGAAACTCAGCGGGTGAGGCAGCATCTATGGAGGGAAGGAATAGGTGACGTTTCGGGTCGAGACCCGAAACGTCACCTATTCCTTCGCTCCATTGATGCTGCCTCACCCGCTGAGTTTCTCCAGCACTTTTGTCTACCTTCGATTTTTCCAGCATCTGCAGTTCTTTCTTAAACATCTAGTTTGCTCATATCACTAACACACAAAGTTTGAAAGTACATTACACATTATTTAGCATTTGTTAGATAGATGAGCTTATTGGCATTCTGAATACATAACTGACAATAAATTTACCTCAAAAAACAGAGCCACCATTTCCTTTCAAAAATCAAAGTATTTTGTTTTTTAAGTTTTCAGTCAGATTTTCCGCAATTAGTTTCTCTTTTTAAGATTTGTTTATTATTTCTATGGTACACCAAGATAAGGGATGTTTCCAAAATAACTGGAAGCACACAAATGCAAATATTTTAAATTCATAGCATACAAGATGGAGCTGTTATCAAGCTTAGGCAGAGTGTTAAATAGAAGATAACATATTAGAAACATAGAAACATAGAAACATAGAAATTAGGTGCAGGAGTAGGCCATTCGGCCCTTCGAGCCTGCACCGCCATTTAATATGATCATGGCTGATCATCCAACTCAGTATCCCGTACCTGCCTTTTCTCCATACCCTCTGATCCCCTTGGCCACAAGGGCCACATCTAACTCCCTCTTAAATATAGCCAATGAACTGGCCTCAACTACCCTCTGTGGCAGAGAGTTCCAGAGATTCACCACTCTCTGTGTGAAAAAGTTCTCCTCATCTCGGTTTTAAAGGATTTCCCCCTTATCCTTAAGCTGTGACCCCTTGTCCTGGACTTCCCCAACATCGGAAACAATCTTCCTGCATCTAGCCTGTCCAACCCCTTAAGAATTTTGTAAGTTTCTATAAGATCCCCTCTCAATCTCCTAAACTCTAGAGAGTATAAACCAAGTCTATCCAGTCTTTCTTCATAAGACAGTCCTGACATCCCAGGAATCAGTCTGGTGAACCTTCTCTGCACTCCCTCTATGGCAATAATGTCCTTCCTCAGATTTGGAGACCAAAACTGCACGCAATACTCCAGGTGTGGTCTCACCAAGACCCTATACAACTGCAGTAGAACCTCCCTGCTCCTATACTCAAATCCTCTTGCTATGAAAGCCAACATGCCATTCGCTTTCTTTACTGCCTGCTGCACCTGCATGCCTACCTTCAATGACTGGTGTACCATGACACCCAGGTCTCGCTGCATCTCCCCCTTTCCCAATCGGCCACCATTTAGATAATAATCTGCTTTCCCGTTTTTGCCACCAAAATGGATAACCTCACATTTATCCACATTAAACTGCATCTGCCAAACATTTGCCCACTCACCCAGCCTATCCAAGTCACCTTGCAGTCTCCTAGCATCCTCCTCACACCTAACACTGCCCCCCAGCTTAGTGTCATCCGCAAACTTGGAGATATTGCCTTCAATTCCCTCATCCAGATCATTAATATATATTGTAAATAGCTGGGGTCCCAGTACTGAGCCTTGCGGTACCCCACTAGTCACTGCCTGCCATTGTGAAAAGGACCCGTTTACTCCTACTCTTTGCTTCCTGTTTGCCAGCCAGTTCTCTATCCACATCAATACTGAACCCCCAATGCCATGTGCTTTAAGTTTGTATACTAATCTCTTATGTGGGACCTTGTCGAAAGCCTTCTGGAAGTCCAGATACACCACATCCACTGGTTCTCCCCTATCCACGCTACTAGTTACATCCTCGAAAAATTCTATAAGATTCGTCAGACATGATTTACCTTTCGTAAATCCATGCTGACTTTGTCCAATGATTTCACCACTTTCTAAATGTGCTGCTATCCCATCTTTAATAACTGACTCTAGCAGTTTCCCCACTACCGATGTTAGGCTAACTGGTCTGTAATTCCCCGTTTTCTCTCTCCCTCCCTTCTTAAAAAGTGGGGTTACGTTTGCTACCCGCCAATCCTCTGGAACTACTCCAGAATCTAAGGAGTTTTGAAAGATTATTACTAATGCATCCACTATTTCTGGAGCTACTTCCTTAAGTACTCTGGGATGCAGCCTATCTGGCCCTGGGGATTTATCGGCCTTTAATCCATTCAATTTACCCAACACCACTTCCCGACTAACCTGGATTTCACTCAATTCCTCCACCTCCTTTGACCCGCGGGCCCCTGCTATTTCCGGCAGATCATTTATGTCTTCCTTAGTGAAGACGGAACCAAAGTAGTTATTCAATTGGTCCGCCATATCCTGGTTCCCCATGATCAACTCACCTGTTTCTGACTGCAAGGGACCTACATTTGTTTTAACTAATCTCTTTCTTTTCACATATCTATAAAAACTTTTGCAGTCAGATTTTATGTTCACTGCCAGTTTTCTTTCATAATCCATTTTTCCTTTTCTAATTAAGCCCTTCGTCCTCCTCTGCTGGTCTCTGAATTTCTCCCAGTCCTCCGGTATGCTGCTTTTTCTGGCTAGTTTGTACGCATCATCCTTTGCTTTGATACTATCCCTGATTTCCCTTGTTATCCATGGATGCACACTACCTTCCCTGATTTATTCTTTTGCCAAACTGGGATGAACAATTTTTGTAGTTCATCCATGCAGTCTTTAAATGCCTTCCATTGCATATCCACCGTCAACCCTTTTAGAATTAATTGCCAGTCAATCTTGGCCAATTCACGTCTCATACCCTCAAAGTTACCTTTCTTTAAGTTCAAAACCATTGTTTCTGAATTAACAATGTCACTCTCCATCCTAATGAAGAACTCAACCATATTATGGTCACTCTTGCCCAAGGGGCCACGCACAACAAGACTACTAACTAACCCTTCCTCATTACTCAATACCCAGTCTAAAATAGCCAGCTCTCTCGTTGGTTCCTCTACATGTTGGTTTAGATAACTATCCCGTATACATTCCAAGAAATCTTCTTCCTCAGCACCCCTGCCAGTTTGATTCACCCAATCTATATGTAGATTGAAGTCACCCATTATAACTGCTTTGCCTTTGTCGCAAGCATTTCTAATTTCCTGTTTGATGCCATCCCCAACTTCACTACTACTGTTAGGTGGCCTGTACACAACACCCACCAGCGTTTTCTGCCCCTATTGCTTTGGATGTGTTAATTACAGTATATAGGACCGGTAAATAAACTATGAAGATTGCAAACTTGGTACTAGCATACAAAAATGAATAGAATTAAAAACATGGAACTAATGTTAAATGCACACACAATTTGGATGGGCCACATATGGAGTAGTATATGCAGTTCTGACCCCCTTTCCAATTTAAGCATTTGGAGGTCTACAAACAATAGGTGGGCCAGCTGATTTTCTTTACTTCGCACATTAGGAGCTAAGACTATAGATGTTCAATAAGGTGAACATGGAGAACAACCATATCCAAATAAAAAAATCATTCAATTCAAATTCAAATTCTAATTCACATTTATTGTCACATGCACCAATTAAGGTACGGTGATATTTGAGTTACCATGCAGCCATGCAATTGAAAGAACACAACACAATTAAAAGAATGATAGAACTTAACATAAACATCCACCACAATGATCACTGTGATGGAAGTTAATAAAGTTCAGTCTTCCTCCTTTTGTTCACCCGTGTTTAGGGCCTTGACTCTCCATAGCCGCCATGACGGACGGCCCGATGTACAGGCCCTCTCGTCGGGATGATCGAAGCTCCGACGTCGGGACGGATGGAGCACACTCCGTCGCTTGGAGTGCCCGAATCGGCCACTTTCATACCGGAGACCGTGGCTTTTCGATGTTATAGGCCACCGGCTGGCAGTCGGAGCTGTTCTCTGGTGATCCCTGGCAAGTGATCCCTGGCTCCTGGAGGGTAAGTCCACGCCATGCCCACGGCTAGAACCTCCGCAGACCACGGCTTCACGATGTTAAAGTCAGCAGGCCGGCTGTCAGAGCCTTTCTTCTGGCTCCGCGACGGAAGTCTGCGCCTGCTGCTGAAGCTCTGGGCCATCTCCGGGAAAGGCCGCACCAATCCAAGTTGTTAGGCCGTGAGGCAGGCGAAAATGCGACTAGGCGATGCAACTAAAATTGCATAGTCATGGAAGCCTGTAGCTTATAAAAGTTGCTTTAGTCAAATGTCTCTGTACCACGTTTTTATGAAAGCTCATTGAAAGCTAGGAAGGATTTCGAAGGATCTGTGCCAAATGGAGGTGAATGGGACTAGGCCAGAATGCCAATGTGGTTGACATGAACAAGTTGGGCCGAAAAAACAGTTTCTAGTCTGTCTACCTGTATAACTCAGTGACACACCAACTATTCTCACTTATTCTGTCCTCATTTCGCTGAAATATTCTTTCAACGGCAAATTTATCCACATCTGCGTTGGAAGTTAATGATGAATTTGCTTCTATCACCATTCCATGTAGTCAAGAAGTCAAGAGTCAAGAGAGGTTTTGTCATGTGTCCCAGATAGGACAATGACATTCTTGCTTGTTGCAGCACAACAGAATATTGTAGGCATAAATACAGAACAGATCAGTGTGTCTATATACCATAGACCATATATAATCACATGAATAAAAGATAAAGTGCAATAGGCTGTTATAGTTCAGAGTTTGTTTGAAGTTGTGTTTAATAGTCTGATGGCTGTGGGGAAGAAGCTGTTCCTGAACCAGGATGTTGCAGATTTCAGGCTCCTGTAGCTTCTACCTGTTGGCAGCAGAGAGAAGAGTGTGTGACCAGATGGTGTGGGTCCTTGATGATGTTCGCAGCCTTTTTGAGGCAGCGACTGCGATATATCCCCTCGAGTTTATTCCAGATCATAAAATATAGGAAGAAAAAAATATCTTTAAACTAGTTCTTTTCTATTTACGTTCAATCTCTGTTGTGATCTAAGTTCATTACTCTTTCATGGTTTTCAACAGCTCTACTAACCTGCTCTCAGCCGCTCACTCGTTATACAGATATCCTCACTACTAGTATCAATCCAGTAAATTTTCTTTGTACCATCTCCAACACCTTTCGAAACTTCTTAAAATATGAGTCCCCAGTGCGGGACATGAATCTCGAGATATAGAGTGGGTTCTTTGCTTTTGTGCTCTTCATAAAGTTAAGGATCACAAATGCTGCCTAATAGTTTTTTCAATTTATTTTGACTTCAAAGACCTATGCACATACGGTCCCAGCCCCTCAATTCAGTTTTAATCTTTCTCACTGTTCTCATAACTATTGGTTTGAAGCTGCTTGTACAATGACGAGGCTGACTTTGCTGCTTTCACTTGCCATTCAAGGAGCCCATCGTGGTTAGTATCGGGTGAAGAAGGTAGGAGCTACATTCCTACAGCTAGTTCTGTACCACATAGGAAGCTGTTGAGAACCAGCAGCAATAATCTTGCATTCACACAACCTCCTGCAGTACACGTAAGGTGGCAAAGTCTGGCACATTCAAGAATGGTATCCAGTTCTGAACAATTCCAGGAGCTGTTGAAAGAGTTTGATTATGGAACAGAGCTAAAAGTAAACCAATAATTTTTCGGTAAGGAAATGGCCATGAAACAATCAGCATAAATGTGTTCAAGTGTTAATTTTAATGATGGTGGCATGGTGGTGCAACACGTAGTGTTGTGGCCTCACAGCTTCAGTGCACGGATTCAATGCTGCCTGCGGGGAGTCTATGACACATGGGTTTCCTCTGGATTACTCCCACATCCAAATTTAGTTAAGTAGCCTCTGTAAATTTCCCATAATGTTCAATATGCTCAAATCTTGGATGTATGGATGGGAATAATAGATTATGCAGAAAATTCACATTGATTAATCAAGGTGGCTGGAATACTACATTTTCACCATTTACATTATTGTTTCTCCCAGTTTATTTTGGGGTTTATTGGTGACCCTCTTGTATTAAACTCGTATTGTGGGCAAACACAAATGAAGACAAGTGGGGCCAAATGGCTTGATTTAATGTTGTAGGTTTTATGTAACTCAATATTAATAATATTACCCATTACCGCAACAAACTAACAGCAGCAATTCTGAACTCGAACTACAATTGAGATTTCACCTTTTGCAGACCAAGGCAAAGATCAGCTCTGATTCAAGTCTGCCCTTACCTGTACATCAATCTTATATTATGTTCAATTTTCATTATACTTAAAGCATTTCACAGAATGCAAGCTTTCAAATTAACTGATCCAGAAATTGTTTTAGCACGCAGTTAGGGTTATATGTGAGCTGGGGTTGGATTAGAGTGTTCTGTAGAGGAAAGGTCACTGCAAACTATGGTAAACCTATACAAGGCAAAAAAGGCTCCAACTACAAGATTAATTAGCTGGGCTCGCTCACATTCTTCAACAAATATATTGACCTTTTCAATTCCATTGTACTAATAGACCTCAAAATACTCTCAGTCTTCTGTTGCATATTATATCTTGGCCTTTCACACATCTCCATTACATTTAAAAACAATCTGAGTTTAAGATTTATCAGGATATTTCTGTTTATGTGAAGCGATCAAAATCAATTTGCTTTACTAGGCAAAATGAGATTAGGACTGAAGGGAGAATTACTCAGAAGAGGTCCCACAGTCTGTGCTCGACTGCACAGAGCTGTCACAACTGCAGTTGCAGGGCAGGGGGAGTATTATAATAAGCAAGGTATTTGAGCTCCAAGTCTCCAGGGCTTTCATAATAAGCTTGTTGACCAGAATTCCCAAAGTGCAGCAGGGAATGATGTATTATGAAGATCTTGTGAAATGGTCTCTCACAGATTACTTAACTCTTGAAAGTAAAGTGATGGAGAAATAGAAGGTTACAGCAAAGAAGCAGGCCTGCAGTCACCCATGCACCAGCCCCATCCTCCATTCTAATGACAATTTAGAATTTTACCAAAAACAATTAACTTACAAACCTGTATGTTTTTGGAGTGTGGGAGAAAACCGAACCACCAGGGGAAAACCCACAAGGTCAGGGGGAGAACGTACAAACTCCATACAGATAGCATCTGTAGTCAGGATCGAACCTGGGTCTCTGCCGCTGCAAGGCAGCAACTGTACTGCTGGGTCACCGTGTCACACGATCCAACTAATCCAACATTTATCCAATTGTTTTATTCTGCCCACATTCACATCAACCTGCCCCCATACCCCCAGAGGCTGGTGAAGAAACACATCTGCGCCTTCCTCCCTCGGAACATGGACCCGTTGCAGTTCGCATACCGTCCGAACAGATCCACAGACGATGCGGTCTCCCAGGTCTTGCACACCGCTCTCTCCCATCTGGACAGCCAGATGGGGGGCTACGTGAGGATGCTGTTCATAGACTACAGTTCAGCCTTCAACACGATAGTCCCCACCAGACTGGCCGGGAAGCTAATGGAATTGGGACTCAACACCTCCCTGTGTGCCTGGGTCCTGGACTTTCTCACTGCCAGGCCCCAGGTAGTCAAGATGGGAGGGAATACATCGAAGTCCCTCACCCTGAGCACAGGATCGCCCCAGGGTTGCGTCCTCAGCCCCCTATTGTACTCCCTGTACACACATGACTGTGTAGCTAGGCTCAGCTCCAACTCAATAATTAAGTTTGCTGATGACACTGTGGTGGTGGGCCTGATCTCAGACAACGACGAGAAGGCCTACCGGGAGGAGGTGGCTGATCTAGCACTCTGGTGCCAGGATAACAGCCTCCTCTTGAACATCAAAAAAACGAAGGAGCTGATCATGGACTTTAGGAGGGCACATCATCCGAGGATGTACACTCCATTGAGGATAAATGGGGATCCTGTGGATAGGGTGAACTGTTTTAAATATCTGGGAGTCCATATCTCCGAGGATATGACATGGGCATCACACGCCTCAGCACTCGTGAGTAAGGCAAGGCAGCACCTTTACCACCTCAGGCAATTGAGGAAATTCAGAGCGTCTCCGAGGATCCTCCAGTGCTTCTACGCAGCGGCGGTGGAAAGCATCTTGTCCGGGAACATTACCATCTGGTTTGGGAATTGCTCTGCCAAGGACAAGAAGGCTCTGCAGAGAGTAGTGCGTTCGGCCGAACGCACTATGGGAACTTCACTTGCCCCCCTGCAGGAACTATACATCAGGAGGTGCAACTCCAGAGCCAACAATATCATGAGAGACCCCTTCCACCCCTGCAACGGACTGTTCCAGCTGCTACGGTCACGCAAACGCCTCCGTTGCCATGCGGTGAGAACAGAGAGGTTGAGAAGGAGTTTCTTCTCTGAGGCCATTCGGACTATAAACGCCTATCTCACCAGGGACTAACTCTACTGAATGTTTTTCCTTCCATTATTTATTATGTAAAGGTATATGTGTGTTATGATTGTGTTTGTAGTATGTTTGGTTGTTTGGTTATTTGTCTTTTTGCACAAAAGTCCGCGAGCATTGCTACTTTCATTTCACTACACATCTCGTATGTGTATGTGACAAATAAACATGACTTGACTTGACTTGAGATTTATCACTCACCCACACACCAGAGGTAATTTACAGTAGTCAAGTAACCCATATGACTGGCCTTAGTGTACAGTTGGACACCAGTGCTCTCACAGGAAACCCACGTGGTCACAGGGGGAACATACATATTTAAACACAGGTAGCATCAGAGGTCAGGATCAAACTTAGGTCACTAGAACTGTGAGGCAGCCGTGTTACAAACTGCACCACAGGGCATCTGGGAGGTTGAATGGTGCCTCAGTGGATTACTGTTAATCCTGAGCTGTCTGCTTCAGTTCATATTAAAAAATCAAAGGAATCACTAAGACTTTCTTCACGCATCAGTCGACCTATAAATGCTGTTTTTTTCCTTGTTTCAGTGGGAAGTTCACATTACCAGCACTGCAGAAGTGTGACCCCTGGCTCACCCCTCCAAAGACAATGCACACACTTTACATTCTGTGGAAATGGAGAGAAATGGATTGTACACACGCCTCAGCACTCGTGTGTAAGGCAAGGCAGCGCCTTTACCACCTCAGGCAATTGAGGAAATTCAGAGTGTCTCCGAGGATTCTCCAGTGCTTCTACGCAGCGGCGGTGGAAAGCATCTTGTCCGGGAACATTACCATCTGGTTCGGGAATTGCTCTGCCAAGGACAAGAAGGCTCTGCAGAGAGTAGTGCGTTCGGCCGAACGCACTATGGGAACTTCACTCACCCCCCTGCAAGAACTATACAACAGGAGGTGCAACTCCAGAGCAAACAAAATCATGGGAGACCCCTTCCACCCCTGCAACGGACTGTTCCAGCTGCTACGGTCAGGCAAACGTTGCCATGCGGTGAGAACGGAGAGGTTGAGAAGGAGTTTCTTCCCAGAGGCAATTCGGACTGTAAACGCCTATCTCACCAGGGACTAACTCTACAGAACGTTTTTCCTTCCATTATTTATTATGTAAAAGAATATGTGTGTTATGATTGTGTTTATAATTTGTTTGGTTGTTTTGTTGTTTGTCTTTTGCACAAAAGTCCGCGAGCATTGCCACTTTCATTTCACTGCACATCTCGTATGTGTATGTGACAAATAAACTTGACTTAACTTGACTTGACTACTGTAGGCTTTAAACTTTTAGATTTTAGAGATAACAGCATGGAAACAGGCCCTTCGGCTCACTGAGTCTGCACTGACCAGTGATCACCTCATGCACTAGCACTATCCTACACACTAGGGACAATAGTAAGATTAAATGATAACTTACCAGTTTGAAGTTTGATCTTTATTTTATGAGGAGTTACGATGAGGGATTACGTGAAGACCCCGCCAGCACACATGCACGACATACTTCAAAGCAGCGGTGTGGAATCACAGAAACAACACAATAATTGAAATAAACATAGTAAAGATAAGGAGAACTAAGATCTCTATAATTGAGGGTGGGAGCGGAGGGCACGTAATCCCTCATTGCAACACCTCATAAAATAAAGATCAAACTTCAAACTGGTAAGTTCTCGTTTAATCTTACTATTTTACTTTGGAGTCACGTGAGTGACTACGTGAAGATTTTAAAGCTCTTTGATTTCAAACCGTGTAACAGTTCATACTTCACTCGCTGCCGAAGTCATCCAAGGGAGGAAGTATGTTATCGTAATCAAACATGAATCTGTTTATAAAACAATAATGGTATTTATTTGAAAACAATAACAAAGAAAATAATGCTCCACCGGGCTTGAATTATATATTTGCAGAGTCTAAAATTATCTCTGCAAATAAAACAGGTTCTGCTAATGGCTTGTTGTAGAACGTTTGAAAAGTTATTTCCATGGCCGACCCTGCTGTTGCCAGGATGTGGCCTAATGGCACGTCCATTCTTTTAGCCGCCGACGTGGTTGCTGCCCTGGTTGTCGGTGAGATGCTGTCACCGTGTTCATGGTCCTGTTTGACAATCCCAGGTCCAGCAAAGGTCTTTTTAGAATCTGCAACCCAGTAGGTTTATTCTGTCATGGCATGGGTGACTTTCGCCTGATACAGGGTGAATCAGTAGATCTGGTCCGCTGGGAATGGTCATTGGTGTTTCAACGACCCTGTTAAGGACCACTGGGAAGCATGGCTGTGTAGGCCAGTCGGGTATTACCAAAATGCCTGAAGCAGAGTCCATCTGTATTTTGCGTAGTACCTGACTAATGAGGCAGAAGGGGGGAAAAACATCGAAAAAATAGTTCCCCCAGTTCAGCGCGAATGCATCCATCGCCGCTGCCTCAGGGTCTGGTTCCCAAGCGACATACATCGGGTGATTCAGTGGGGATGCAAAGAGATCGATATCTGTTAGTTGGACAAAATTAGGACATTTTATTATTTGCCAAAATCAGGATTGTTGACATAATTTCATGCTGCAGGCTTGTCTGTTATTAGATGATAAATAAATAAATAAATAAATAAGTAGTTTATGTGAATGTGCAGGATTTAAACAAGAAACATTGAGAAATATATTTTGGCAAATAATAAAATGTCCTGATTTTGTCCAACTAACAGCTGACAATTATCCCATTCCTTAGCTTGCATCTGAGGAAAATTTATTTCAAATCGCATTGATAGTTTACGATTATTTAAATGGTAAATGTAGCTTCAGAAGCGTTTTCATTTTGCATTTTAAAACCCACCTGAGAACCATGGGCGATTTTGCAATTTTACTGACTGATTTTTCACTTTTAAAACTTTTCATATAACAAATGAATAAAGATAAAAAAGTCAATAATGCCTCACTTTTGATGAAATGCAGCGAGCAAACGCGATAATTCCCGATATTTTGGATCTTTAAATCTCCACGACAAATGTCCACTGATCACTTCCGCTGGTTTTGCACCTTCAGCTCCCTCTTGAATTTACCTTAGTTTCTATCTTTTTTTTGGACTGTAAATTTAGGTAGATGTGCCTCACAGTCACCCCGACTGGCACAGTAAATTGCAGCTCAAAAACTGGCCATTTTCGATGTTTTTAATGGGTGTGAAAGTACGTGTTTTCCCATTCACTAACATGTACCGGAAGTATCGCATGTACTCCACTTTAAATTTGCGGTCACGTGGGTGCGGATCTACGCTCCAGTGACCTTTCGTGAAATCACCCTATAGGTACTGAATAATATGCATCTTTTAAATCGATGCTTGCCATAAAGTATCCTTTGGAAATCAATTGTTTGGCAGTCACAAATGTTTCCATTTTAAAGTGTATATACTTAACAAAAGTATTCAATGTAGTTAAGTCAATGATGATGCGACATCCACCATCTTTTTTGGTTTTAGTAAATATATTTGATACAAATTCCAAAGGTTCATGTTCAGATTTCTCTATGATACCCTTTGTATGTAACCTCACCAGTTCTGCTTGTCCCTCCTGTTTTTCTTTTAGTGAGAGGGTAAAACCCCTTTGGGGTGCATGCTGATCTGGTGGCATGTTTTCTTGAATGAATTCAATTTTATATCCTCGAATACTGTTAAGTATATAACTATCAATTGTGATAGTCCTCCATGCTTTCATAAACAGTCTCCCCCCTGTTAGCACAATACCCCCACCTTTTATGTACTGGTAGGAACCAGACCCACCTACCTCCATTGTTATTGGTGGTGTATTCATTTATTTGGTTTCTGGTTCCTTGTCTGTCGGGGTGGTGCTGTTGGGGGGTGGCGCATTTTCCATGGGTCCCGCCCTGGGCCCTGTCCTAAAAAAGACTTCCAGGGATTCCAAGCTTTCACCAGTACCATGAATGTGTAAATTGGCTCATTCTAAGCTTCCCCTCAGTCTAGTTCAGTCAATAAACCACTGATTCAAGCACTGGAACATCTAATTTTTATTTTTGGATAGCACAACAAATTACCATATACGATACCTAAACCACAGCAGGTTTGTTCCATGTATCTGCGTGGCCAAGCCCTTCAGCCTCATGCATGCAGAGACACTCCAAAAGGCCACGCAGTCCCAAGTGCTCTTCCAGAAGATCAACAAAGGACCTTGTGGGGGCTGCCTTTTATAGATCTCCGAACCTTGAGGGCACAACTACAGAGGGGTGGTATATTTACAATCCAATCAAACATAACAAATTACATTATTGACAGTTACACAGACCAATAACAGAATCTCCTTACATTGTTGCAGGAGAAGCTTGTAGAAGAAGCTAACAGAACTTGAATAATGCAACATTTACCCTGGGATTCAAACAAACCAGACTGGGCTTAACATTTCAACCAATCAACAATGAACAGGGTAATTGTCTCGCAACATTATTTACAATATGTACACTTAGTTTGCATTTATCCAATTAATCTCATGCATTTTACATTTCCTAGGATGTAATCTGCAGAAATCCCATCCATCTGTCAATTGAATATGCAACATTGACCTGGGCCCTAGACTTACTGGCACCATTCAGAAGCTTGTTCTATTTCTGCAGAGCACACCAGACGACCAAAATGGCCTAGCAATACATGAGTCCTTATTAAATTTTGGGTACTATATATGGCTGCTTGGTTTCAGCCATGAGTAACAAAATATCATTCCATGATCTCAGGCATAGTCTCAATCTTCCAATCTACTTCATTGTGGATCTTAGATGTTTTCTCTATGTGTAACACTATAATGCTGTAAAGGGCCTGTTCCACTTTCACGACCTAATTAAGGCCCTTTGCCGAGTTTGTCCTTGACTCATATTCGCAGCATGGCCGTCACAGGGTCGTAGGAGGTCATAGGTAGGTCGTAGGTAGGTTGTGATGCTAGTCGTAAGTACTCGTGGCATCAAGTAGGTCGGGGCATTTTTCGAGCCTGATGAAAAATGTCCATGAGTAAAAAAGGTCGTGAATTAGGGCGTGAAAGCGGGACAGGCCCTTAACACTGTATTTTGCACTCTGGTATTTTTCTCTTTGCATTATATGCTACACGTGTATGGCTTCTTTGTACGCACGTACAGTATGATTTGACTGAATAACACACAAATCAAAAGCTTTTCATTTTATCTCATAACACATGTTAATAATAAACCAATACTAATACCTATCTACAGTACATTCGGTGTATTTGCTTGAGACAGTCTCACAGACAAACTCTCACATATTGCAGTCTATACTACAGCCTACCTTCCTATATCCTTGTCTGTATATCATCATCTACTTTCAATCTATTGTAGCTTAATTTATAAATTCCATTCAGCACTAAAATGGCTTTTAAATAATTATGGGCTGAAGGTGTAAGTATGGGAAGCAAGAATAAATACTTCCATCATCATCTGCACCTAATTCTCAGGCTGACCAAATTCTCAATGTTACACACTTTCCATAATGTCCTCACAGTATGACAGCTGCTGATGAGTTAGAATGGAGAACATGCCACTTCTGCATTGATCCCAGTAGATCAGCGGTGTGTTTTAAGCAGCGCGCTGGTTTGAACCAGTCCTATGTTTCCATGCTCGGGCTCTCTATTCTGTGTAGCTTTCAGGGGAACTAAAGGAACATCGAGCACAAGGGACATTGCTTGAAAGGTTAAAGCAGGTGGAGTCTATTTTCTGCATAGCTTTCAGCCACTTTCTCGCATGCACCTACTGCCCGTATTTGGTGTGAATTGACATCAATTCTGAACAAAAGGAAGGTAAAACCTGCAATCAGGACAAAGCTGTTCTAAACCCGAAACAACATCAATTCCTTCTCTCCAGAGATGCTGCCTGTCCCGCTGAGTTAATCCAGCATTTTGTTTGGTTTAAACCAGAATCTACAGTTCTTTCCCACACAAAGCTGTTTTACTGCAGACTCGCAGATAAAATTAAATGTGAATCACGATGATCAGCATTTAATTCTACCTTGTCATTAGGTGGTCTCTCATTCACTCTCCCCTGCCTACTCTCTTGGCCTGCTTCCCTTCTTTCTTCTCAGCTCATCTTCCTCCTCGGGACAATTTAGTTTCTCTTTTTTTCCTCAGGTTTGACAGTGCCATTGTGAGTCGATCCTAATATATTCAATTTACACACTTTCCAGTGCACTGTATCATATGCGATAGCAGCAACAAACACAATGCATCGCCACCCTGTCAGTGAAGGGGCTTTGTGTTTAGCACATACTTTATATGAAAATAAACTGCTTTGAGCAAGTAATTATACATCCCGAGTTGTCGCCTGGAATTACTCCAGCATTCCACTGTGCAGGTGCTACTGAGATAAGACACTGAGCTCCCTCTCCTTTACCTTCTCTGCAGTGGGCAGTGAAGATAATGAGGGAATGAGCTGGCTCGATGTGATGTGCAGACAGAGATTTGCAAAGCAAGTCGCACACAGATGAGGATACCATATGAATTCAGATAATTCCACCCCTCCTCACCCGTTAAAATACATTTAGCCTCCATTCCAGATTGTTTTGAGATAATACAATATACCTTGGGTGATTTTTATATATTTTATAAATGTCCCTGTTACATTGCTTTTGCAGGCATGATATAATAGATCATTTTTATTAATTTCCTTCTGCTGCATTTTTTAAAATCTCTCCCCAACTGAGATCTATTACACTTCTGAGGACTTGTTTTTTAAGTAAAGATGATTTGCATTACGCCAACATTTTGACTCGAAAATGCGGTAGTGGACCTATTCCTTGTACCAAAGATAGACACAAAAATGCTGGAGTAACTCAGCGGGACAGGCAGCATCTCTGGAGAGAAGGAATGGGTGACGTTTCGGGTCGAGACCCTTCTTCAGACTTTGTACCAATGTATCTATTATGACTGTCCCACAATAAAATTTTAGTGTCTTGGTTCTGTGGCAGTGAATTATCAGGAGGTTCAAGGGTCCATTGATAAAATACATTGGTCTGGAGGGTAGGAGATGGTTGGCGAGTTGCCTATTGATTGCTGTGGGAACCATAATCAAATCAACTGTTTTGTTTTTGAGCTGAGTCCATGGAGTGCACATGTCCAGTTTGGTGGACACATTCTTCATGCACCTGAACTGATCAGGTTTATCAGGTTTATTTGTTTAATTTCTCTCTTGTTTTTAAGCAAGTGATGGGACCAGTTATCATAGGGACAAAGGAGATGTTAGTGCCCAGTGTCCAAAGGGTTACATTTGGCAAGTGGGTGAAGAGTCCTTTAATGCACTAAGAAGCTGATCTGGGCTGTGAGGATGCTCAGAAGCCACAGTATGAGGCAACAAAACTCTACTCTTTCTTTACATTGTGATTTGTGAAGTTCATGCAGGACATGATGACAATGATGGACTTTGAGACACGCACCTATCATTTATCCCGACTCTCGATCGCCGCTTTAAAAAAAATGTTTACAATGAAGCAGTGCAATGACACAGCTAGTAGATCCACTGACTCACAACTCCAATGATCTGTGTTCAACTCTACCTGTTCTGTGTGGAGGTTACACCTACTTCTTTGTCTGTGTAGGTTTCCTCCGAGTTCCCTAGTTTCCAAAGACACGTGGATTGGGAGGTTAATCAGCTGCTATAAATTGCCCTGGTGTTTGCCTGAGAGGAGGTAGAGTTGATGAGAATGTATGGAGAATAAGATGACTTTAGAGGTGTAGTGTTTGTTAGATGGTCATTTGAGGCTGAAGTTTTCCTTGTGTCTGTTCAAAGTACATTGAAAAGTGTAATAAAATTACAACGTGGTTCACTGAGAAGGGCCAACTCTTAAAAATATATTTCGCAATATAATAGATCCACGGGGGAAATTTCACATCTGTAATCTCCTTCCTGGAATACTTCCCAGGTAACAAGAAAAATGCAAGAAAAAGTTGGATATTTCTACCCAAGATCATGAGTTCAATAAGAGGCTTTTGTGGTATATGAGGGGACATGACATTCCAGCCAGTTATGTCCATCAACATTCTTGGCCATGGATTGTGGCCAAGTTACGCACATCTCCTCCGTTTCCCCATTCTCAAGTCCATGGCCATGTGCAAGGGGTGATCTGCGAGAATGGAGAATGAAAGGAAGGTATTTCGGAATTACTCTCCAAACCCCCCCTAATGTAAATGGACATCTTTGTTGCTTCATAAAGGCTCTCAGTATTAGGAAGGTTCAACAATGAGAGAACTGACCTGTGACAGTGGAAGTGTTTGCTCACACTGAAATGGAATGGAGAAGGTGAGACTGTCAGAAGGATCCATATAAACTAAGTCCAAGGCTTTATCCACAGCAGGTAAGGTTTGTACTGATTCAGAATGGTAAATGTTTCATGACAACGTACATTTTAAAATAATTTGGCCTCAGAATTAAATGTGTCAGAGTCAGTCACTAATGCATTTGTAAAAAGAAATGTGCACGAGTTTTGAAAGCTGCCCAAAATAATTATGTTTGATTCAAATCAATATCTCTCACCATCAGTCAAATGTACACAAATTCCTGTCTGTTTGATAGGTTCAATAATAAATAATGGACTATATTTTTGTAATAACATATTTATTACATTTTAAGTTTTAAAATTCATAATAATCAAATGAAAGAATAACTTTAAACATCACAAGCCTGGTACAGGTACAATGCAAAATCCTGTTTGTAGCAGCATCACAGACACATCGACTCAGACAATCACACAACAAATTCTACATAAATTACACTTAAAATTATAAAATAAAGAAGATAATATACAAATCAAGATAGTATTGCAAAAGCATAATTTAAAAAAATAGTAGTGGAGGAGGATGGGCTATAGTATTGCATTATCAATGTAGGGTTAAGGATGCATAGGTTGGTTCAAGAACCAGATAGTTGTAGGAAAGTGGCTGTTCCTGAACCTGGTTGTGTGGAACGTCAGGCTATGTACCTCCTCCAGATGCCACCAGTGAGAAGAGTGCATGGCTCAGATGATGGATTATCCTTCATAATAGATGCTGCTTTCTTGAGGCAGTGCCTCATGTAGGAGTGGGCTGAGACCATCATTCTCTGCAGTCTCGTAGCATTCCTGTGTTTTGGAATTGCCACATCAGGCCATGAAGCAACTAGTTAGGATACGTGTTACAGTACTTCTGTAAATATTTGTCAGAGTAATATGGAGACATATTGAATTTCTTTAAGCTTCTAAGAAAGTAGAGGCACTGGAGCACCTTCTTCGTGATGATATTTATGTGCTGGGTCCCACACAGGTCATCTGAGAGGTTAATGCGCAGGAATTTTAAACTGTCTTTCCACTACCGACACACCGATTATAACTAGTGCATGATCTCCCAACCTCCCCACTCAGTCACCAATCAGTTCCTTATTCTTGTAGATGTTGAGCAAGACGTCATTGGTGCAGCAACTCTCCTATATGCTGACTCATTACCATTTGTACTTTAGCCAAATCACAGTGGCATCATCAGGGAATTTGGAGACAGCATTGGAGCTGTGTTTAGCCACTGAATCATAGATGTAAAGAGAGTAGAGCAGGGGCTAGGCATGTATCCAATGATGAGGGCATGTTGATACTGTTCTGCACCAATTGAGGTCTGCCGAAGAGGAAATCAAGCATCCAGTTGCAGAGGGAAGTACATAGGAGCAGGTCATGGAGTTTAGTGGAGGTGATAATGATCAGTGATAGGTAATCAGCGGTGATCAGTTTCATCACTTATAATGATAACACTGATCAGTTAATAACATCTGAAGCAGAGCTGGAGGTTTTGATCGATATTTATCCACTGTGTTGTCAGAGATGCTGTGAGTTTGACAGTGACCACACCGACGCTGGAAGTAGGGGGAACTTACGTGATATGTTTGATTTACGATGACACGAAGGTCCCGGATCGCGCGGACTGTCCCTTGTCGCCAGGGGTTATGTTTGGAGGCGCTGCCGATCTCGGGCTTGTCCTGGCATCTCAGTCCTAGTCTCGAGGGAGGAGGTGTGGTGATCTCAGATTTCTCCTTGGTGGCTCAGCTTTGTACTTGAAAGGCAATGTTGGCCGTCTCAGGCTCAGTCATTGCCTCTATGTATGGGCACCGTCCCTCATTGTACGCGGACAGGAAGAGCCACTGGTGCCCCGGCTACTCAGTCTTAACCTCAGTAGAGGCACTGGCCGTGTAGGGCTACTTCCCAGCAGTAGCGCTGGTGGTCTCGGGTTTGCCCCAGTGGCATAGTCTACCGTAAACGTGTGACAGGGAAACACAGCTAACAGGGAAGAGCCCCACTTTCTACTCCCCCCCTCTTCCCTCCTCCCCCTCCCCCTCATTCCTCCTTACTCCTCCCTTCTTCTTCCTCCCTCCTTTCCACTCCCCCTCCCCATCTCCACTTCCCCTCTTCACTTCCCCTCCCCTTCCTATCTCCCCCTCCTCCCCATTCTCCCTCCTTCCTCCTCCTCCTCCCCCCCTACGTCGCCTCCCCATTCCTCCCCCTCCCCACTCCCCCCCACCCCCCTCCCTCCCCCTTCCTTCTCTTCCTTCTCCTCCCCCCCCCCTCCCTCGCCCATCTTGCCCTCATCCCTCCCCCCCCCCATCCCTGCCCCCTATGCCCTGTGCCTCTTCTGCCTCCCATTTCTCCTCCCTGCTGGATTACCCCTTGTCCCCCTGCCCCCTCTGGATTTGAACCCTCCATCCTCTATCCCTTCTTCATACCATATACTGCTCTCCCCAATCCCTGATTCCCCTGCAATCTTGCAAACTGGGCTCAGAAGCCATAAGGGTGGCACAGCAGATAGAGCTGCTGCTTTACAGTGACAGAGACCCAGGTTCATTCCTGAACTCAGGTGCTGTCTGTATGGACTTTGCATGTTTTCCCTGTGACTGTGTGGGTTTCCTCCAGGTCAAAGATGTGAGGGTATGTGGGTTAGTTAGCATTTGTAAAATTACCCCTAATGTGTAGGGAGTATATGAGCACTTTGAATATGGTAGAATTAGTGTCCACTGGTGACGAGCACATACTCAGTGGACCAAAGGTCCTGTTTCTATGCTGTAATTCTAAACTAAACTAAACGCTCCCCTGGTCATTTGACCTGTGGTGTGATCATCTTAAGTACACCTAGCCTTGGTGCACTAGATGGTCACAGTAAAATCAGGAAATGTGCATCACTACCCTAAACAAAGCTATGGCCGTCAGATACATCCAATCTTTAATACAGTGATAGTTGACCAACAAACACCACAGCATATCGTTTGAAGGATACTGAAACTCTCCAGCACACCGCAAAGAGACAAGAACCTAAAACCTGACCAGACCTATGGAGATAGATGTTATGGATCAATTGAGAGATTCCGCACAGAACCAAGCCCTTCAGCCCATCCAGCAGGGCATCAAATACTCATTATTTCTCTCAAACTACCCTTTCTATTAACTCCCCGAGATTCGACTACTCACCTACACACTAGAGGACAACTCAGAATGAACAATTAACCTCCCAGCCTGTCTTTAGGAATGTCTCCTCTGTTTGTGGGTTTCAAGGGCCTAGTTATGTTTTGGTCATTCTAACCACATTTTCAGAAGAATACTGCACACAAATATTGAGGTAATATAAATGCACCTGGAAGAAGATTAGAGTCATTTTGGATTCAATTAGCTGCATGTGGGGGGTATATCAAACCGTCACAGTCATTCCCAAAGGGCTGGTTTCTGGAATATGTGTACATTGCGGAAAGTTAACTTTGCACCCCATTCTATCTCTCCCAGTTTCCTCTCTCCTGCACTGTAGGCTGTTGCAGCGTTCCTGCAATTTATTGTTCTTTTGAGACAGGTAGGCTTTGGGAACACAGATTGTGTCAAGACCAATGGAGTGATAAACATCAGCAAAAGCCAAGCCAAATGGATAAGTCATGAGTAACAAGGTTATCAGTGGCATTTGATCAGTCTTTGGAGATGGAGATGTTTATCAGGGTCTTGCTGTCCTGGTGAATTCTGTTTGGCACAATTGAAGAATGTGCTCAACCCAATAAAACAAGGAATTTTGACTGCATCACATGGGATTGGTGATGTCAAGGCCAGGGCAAATGGATTCAATTTTGACTGACAATTTCTGTAAAGTATCAAATAAATATTGCCCAACAGTGAGACTGGAATGTCCCATCAGCTCACTGCAATTTCACTGATTTAAGAGAGGTGTTTAAGATGAAAGATTTTGACAGAGATGTTGCGTCCACCAGCAAAATTATTGGATAAATACAGGACAAAGATTGAAGATAAATGTCAAACGTCCAAAAGTGTGAACATTTTTGCAGCAGGTGTTTGTATGGGGGCATTTCTTGTTAAGAAGAGGATTCATTGATGACATTCAAAAAATAAGTGAGAATGAACAGGATGACGAGGAGGAGGGGTGGGGGAGGGGTGGGGGAGGGGGCCGTAGTGGACAGCTCTATGACAGAGTGGACACCGCTGCTAATGACTAAACTCTGCTGGAAACTACAGCCCAATTTCAGCCCATGATGTAATCAACACTAAGTCCCATTCACTCATCACCCATAGCACACTGGTTCCTGTTTTAAGAGCTTGCTGCGGAGATCATACCTGCTGGTGTAAGTGTTGGCAGCTACAAGAACTTGTAATAGATCAATAGACAACACAGTGCAGAGTCACACAAGGAATCCTGATGGAACTGTTGTGTGAGTCGTACAACTAACGAATCCAATCTTTGTAGGATTTTCATAGGGCCATGGTTACGCACAAAACAGTTTCTCCAACATTAAAGGGTAATAGAATAACTTCTAGTCTCAGCTGCTCTTTCTCTCCCTGGCGCATCACGCAGAGGGCACGCCTCATCCACAAAGACTGTGTCTGTGAAACTGGGGCACTCCTCCACCCACTGATCCATCTCCCAAACACGCTTTTCAAAAGACATAGCACTGCATATATTTCCAGCAAGGTTGTGGCTTAGTGGCAATGATCCTTTCAGATCTGGAGTTTGTATTCGGTTACTAATGGGTCTCGTGGACTGTGTACCTCAAGTAAAAAGGCAGTTTATGCATTCAAAACGGGCATTTCCTGAGGTGAGCACATTGGCTTGTCATTTGGATTTGGTTGTATGGTGGATATCAGTGATGCAGAAGATGGCTTTGAAGATCTGGAGACACATCTCGGATACAAAGCCAGAATTCATTGTAATGGCATTGAAACTGCTGGTTTCTTGGAAAAACCCCATGTAGTTTACTCAGGGGACGTATTCCTTACCTAGATTTGGCCTCAGGTGACTCCAGTTTTTATTGGAGGATGACATTCAGCATGCCAGCTGGCCGAGAAAGACTTAGCCAGCTGTATCTCTGTAGATCATGGACTATGTCTCTGTAGGTCATGGACTGTGTCTCTATAGATCATGGTCTATGTCTCTGTAGGTCATGGACTGTGACTCTGTAGGTCATGGACTGTGTCTCTGTAGGTCATGGACTGTGTCTCTGTAGATCATGGACTGTGACTCTGTAGGTCATGGACTGTGTCTCTGTAGATCATGGACTGTGTCTCTGTAGGTCATGGACTGTGTCTCTGTAGGTCATGATCTGTGCCTCAGTAGATCATGGACTGTGACTCTGTAGGTCATGGACTGTGTCTCTGTAGATCATGGACTGTGACTCTGTAGGTCATGGACTGTGTCTCTGTAGGTCGTGATGTGTGCCTCAGTAGATCATAGCTTTTCAAAAACACACCCATGTTTACATGTGGGAACAGGTTCTGTCTCTCCCAGCCATTCAGGCTCTGATCCATGTCGCCACATACTGGCCCGGTGAAGCCAACATTCAGCACCATGAACAACACCTAGCTGCCAGAAAACACCGGCACCCTGGACAGCACCTGGATTGAGCTGAGCCAACAGCCAGAGGAGCAATAGTTGTGTCCAATGTTATTGGATTGATCCACCTGCACATTGTCATCCTCCTCCTTAAAAACAGAACGATTCCAGCCAGAGGAAAAAGGAAGGGCTAGGAAAGGAGGCAGGTGAGCAAGAGGAAGCATAAGAAAAAAGAAGAAGGAGGAAAAAGAGAGAGAGAGAGAGAGAGAGAGAGAGGGGAAGAAAGAAAGAAAGAAAGAGAGGGAGAAAGAAGAGAGAGCTAGATAAAATGGGGTGGCTCCCTACCAGGTTTACAGGAAGACTGAGCCACCATGACAAACCTGAGATCACCAGTGCCTCCCTGCAAGGCAAAGACTGAGCTGCCCTAGACACACAACAGCTCCTTTGAGGCCAAGACTGAGCTGCTGGGACAAACCCAAGACTGCCTGCGCCTCCTCTCCTATTCACATAAAACAGGGGACTGCGCCCGCACAAGTGGTGTATGTACTGTACAGCGCTATGTCTCTATAACTGGAAGAACACAGATCACCTGGAGAATAGTAGGGATGGAGGATATGATGGGAAAGGGAAAGAAGTCCATGCACAGGGCTGTAAAGATGATTAACTATACATGGTGCCACGATATATGTTGGTCTGTGAACGGAAGAACGATGGGTTATCAGAATCTGTTGCGGTTTGGGATTCTGGTGTGGTTGAGCCAACATTACAATACGGAGAATAATTTGCGGGAGCAGGGAGTGGAAGAAGGAAAAGGTTGAGGAAGAGGAGGCAATCGGAGAAGAGCAAACAGTGGAGGAAATAGGGTGAAGATTATTGTGGAAATGGTCATTGTGGAGGAGCAGAGCCAGGCAAATAAAATGCACGAGTAACAGGACAACAATGGACAATATTGAGGAGGAGTCAGAGGAAGGAGTAAGTGGTTCAATAGAGTTGACACCTCTTGTTTCCAGAGATCCAGATTTGGTCCTGTTATCCAGTGTTTACTGCGCAAAGTTTACATGTTCTCCTTTTGACTACGCGGGTTTCCTCCAGGTGCTTCGGTTTCGTCCCATATTCCCAAAGACGAGCCAGTTTATAGGTAATTGGCCTCTGTAAATTGTCCCAAATCTGTGGGTGGGTTGCAGAATCAGTGGGTGTTGAAGAGAGTGCAGAGAGATTTAAATGGGATGAGTGTTGGATTGATATAAATGGGTGCATGGTGCTTGGTGCGGACTCTTTGGGCTGTTTCAATGATGCAAAAAATCTGTGACTTTCTGATCACAGGTGGGAACAGGAAATGAGAAGGATGAGAGTGGAGGACAAGAATATAGATGCAGTGGCAGGTAAGGGGAATGTGTGGTATCAAGCAGCATCTATTATTATAAAAACAGGTACAAAACAGCAAGAAAGAGAAAATACAAAAATCCTCAACCATGCACAATCACACATGGGAATCAGTTTGATTCCTGTTGAGATAATAACCCTCATACTAAACACCAAACCTCAGAAAGAAAACATCCCCAAATAAGATTGGGGTTTTTTTCCAAAGGGGAAGGAAAGCAAAGGACGCATTTAATTACCAGTGAAATAAACGAGATTTAGAATCTTCCCCAATTCCCCACGATTTATGAGTCAGGCACTTCCCCGTAAAATTATTAAACCTTTGGTGCTTGGATGATGCAAAAAATGTAATGCCGTGATAAATGACAGCTAAATGATAATAGTCACCCGCAAAAGCCATTACCTCCGCCTTATCTTTTATTATGACTAATGCACTGGTATATGGATCGCCTGAACATTCTCACTGTGGAAGGAAATACAGCAGATATTTCTTAAGTGCATCTGTCAGACCAATGAATGTGAAAAGCTGAACATTCCGGAACTCATAATTGATTTTAGCTGGTAAATCACTTCCATTGAAAATGCAAAGGGCCTTATTTCTTGTTCCCTGCTTTCACTGATGCTTGCATGCGCTAAGAACATATCAGTTTTGATATTGCCTGCGCAGTTAATGTCCGTTGCACTTGGAAGGAATTTACGCACATAATACAAGTTAAGTATTGGAGAAAACAAAAAAACAGACTGGGTGATTGCTTTGTGGAGCATCTGCACGCAATCCACAGAGTGACCTTGAGCCTGTTGCTTTAATTCTCCATTACACTGCCAGTTGGACACTTCTGTCTGTGACCTCCTGCACTCATACAACAAAATCTAATGCAAGCTTAGGAACAACACAACCTCTTCTGCCTAGACACTTCAAGTCTGCAGTAGTCAAAATTGACTTTGTCAACTTCGGCCAGCTCACTCTTTCTTTCTGATGGTATCAGAATTGTCCGTTTCTGCCTGTCCAGTATTTTGGCTCCGTTTTTCCTGACCTATTTCTACAGCTAGTCTGCCAGACATCTCCTACAGTCTCACCAGTTTACCCGAGCCTAGAGAGGAAACGTTGGCGGTCTCATGTTTATCTTGGTGGCTGCATTTTTTGGCTGAAGAGGCAGCGCTGGCGGTCTCTGGGTTAGTGGCACAGTCTTTGACTTTGTGTTAGCGGCACTGGCTGTCTAGGGCTTCTTCTCGGCAGTTCGGTCTTGACCAGACAGTGGTGCTGGTGGTCTTGGGTTTATCTCAGTGCATCAGACTTTAATAAATCTCAGTTTATCCCAGTGCATCAGAACATTAATAAATAAACAAACACAAATCCATGGGAACGACATGATGGCAAAGAGAAAGATTGAGAAAAATTTGGAAATGAAACAAAGAACTTTGGAGCAGCATCCAACATATGCACACAAATGGGTGTAGTTTTGATCATAATACTCGAACAAATGTAGCAAGGCTTTATATTGCGTGGGAGGAATAGTGGAAACAATGCATGGAAGGACGTAGATTTAATGTCAAGGGTGTAAAGGTTGAAGGAAGTCACCCTTTCTACTGATGAATCGAGGCCAAGTTATGAGCAACATAGATTCCAATGAATCTAAAGGTTGCAGTTTCAAAAATATGTCAAACAGTGAGTCAAGGGTAACTTAAGCAGAGCAAATGTTATAGTTTTGTGTTAATTATACTCTGACTTCATTGATGAAAAATTATGAGCTCAGTCTGTTAGAAGACAGAAAAATTGATTACATTTCCTCGCTCTCAAGGAACTAATAAGTTGCTGTTCCAAGTAATGTTTTTAACTCCAGATATGTCAGGAATGCTGGTTTGGTTGGATCGTAAGGCAGTCTGTGACTCTGGAGCACAGCTATCTGAGGCAGATGAGCAATGACCTCAAGGCCTTAGATGCATGGAGGATCTACATTTATGATGAGGGACTTCTCAGCACGACAGAAAACACACTCAAGGTCTGCTGACAACCAGCCCATGCTGAAGGTGATAAAAACACCTCAATTGCAATTCCTTCCAAGCACAGGCAGAACTGTCAAAATCCACGGGACATCACCAGGGTTATGAGAGGTAAGAACTATCATACATCTCTGCTATTCCTGGGCTCATTCCCGTTGAAACCACTGGTGACATAGTTCCTGCAGAAACGGTTTGTAAGCAGGCCCACACTTATCCATCTAAATTTAACTAGAGAATCTCCACAAAAGAACTGCTCTTCCAGAAGCATGATGACCTTCTCTGTTCCTTCCCAAGATGTTGTCCTGACTCTCCCTTTATTACAAATGAGCTGCCCCACAGTCACTTCCCTGACCTCAGCCTCCACTCATACACAATTGTATCTATCATCATCTTTCCCTCACTGCCAGTCCTCTGGTTGCTGGATGGGAGGAGTTTTCTTCCACTTAAGTCTTAGGAAGATGAAGCCATTGATCCTGCTCACCATCTCCATTCCCTAGTGATCAGCTCAAACCCTCTCTCTGTCTGAGACTGAACCTAACTATTGGTAACTGCATTTCTCCCCTTGAGGTGCTATTGACAACACAACCATGTTATAATTAAGGTCACTAATTGCTCCCTCCATAATACCCTCCAACGCTGGTCTTACATGAGTTAATTTGCTGTGATGTCATGTGAGCTGTGGGTTGATAAATCCCTGAGTTCCGATATATTTCATCCTGGCATCTTAAAGGAAGTAACAAGTGAGATCATTGCTGCAATGGTTTTAATTTCTTACAGTTCCCTAGGTCTGGGAAAGGTCCCATTAGGTTAGAACATAGCAAATGTAATTCCCTTATTCTAAAAGGCAAGGGGATGGAACACAGGACACAGTTACCTTTAGATCATGACATTATGGACTGATGAGCCTGTTCCTGCACTGTACTGTTCTGTGTATCATGGGGAATAAGGTAGAAGCCATTATTAAAAATGTTGAACATTTTGGCAGGAGAATTGCAAAGAAATTAGATAATCAGGCAGAGTCAAGATGGTTTGCGAAAGGGAAAAATGTTTTGGATCACTAAAAATATTAGTGGGCCTCAACTTTCAAGGGACGAAAGATGTGGTTACTAAATTTGCTTATGGAATACAGACAAGAAAGAAAATAAATAGTGAAGAGGCCACAAGTAAGTAAGTAAGTAAGTAAGTAGGTTTATTGGCCAAGTATTCACATACAAGGAATACAAGAGATTACTAAGGCGTATAGACTGATTAAATGAATGGAAAACAGATCCGACAAATGGAATATAATGTGAGAAAATTTGAAATTGTCCATTATGGATCATTTTTAAAGAAAAAAAGGATATTATCTAAATGGTGGGAGATTGGAAAGGATGTAGATGGATCTGGATAGCCGATGCAGCTACTGCAAATTGTTAGGAAAGTTAATGGAACATTTTGTTTATTGTCAGGAGAATTGAACACAAAGGTAGGGAGGTAATATGGGGGTATTAGTGGAACATATCTGGAATACTGTATTGGTCTTCATTGATCTGCTGGTTCAGAGAATGTTATCGGACTGATGCCTGGATGGGTGAGTTATCTTATGAGAGATGATGGGGCAAGCTAGGCATATCTCCAGGGAATAATTTAAAGATACCAAATCCAGTGGAGTCTTAACTGAGTGGATGTGTAATTCAATTACACAGAACGGAGGCTTCAGAAAGTGTTGTACATTGCCTGGTCCATCATGGGTATTGACCACCCCATCATCAAAAATATCTGTAGGCAAAGCTGCCTCAAACAAAGCATCTAATATCATCAAGGACCCACTTCACCTTGGCCATGCATTCACCTGCCATCAGGAAGAAGATTTAGGAGCCTGAGAACCATGACCTCCAGATTCAAGAGCAGCTTCTTCCCATCAACTATCAAGCTTTTAATCCACTCAGCACAATCCTAACCACAACCATACCTTGTCAATGATATACTCTGAAATTTGTTTTGGTTGCACGACATACTGTGGGTGTCCTAGTTCTTATTTTATTGTATTATTGATAACAAATATTGTATCATTGTTTGCTGTTACTTCATTAATGTGCCTGTAAAGCTGCAGAAGTAAGAATGTCATTGTTTTGTACCTGGTGCATATAACAAATAGATTAAATACTCACTCACGCTCTTGAGGATGCTTCTTCTCACGGGAAATCCTAGAACAAAGAACCTAGAACAAAAAAATAAAGGGCCCAAGTTCAACAGAAATTAGATGATTTCTTTTCTCTCATGGATTGTGAATCTGCAGATCTCTTTTCGATGTGTTCGCAGAATCTTTTAGGTTTCTTAGGTTTTGGCCTCTTTTAGGTTTAGGTTTATTATTGTCAAGTGCACCAAGGTACAGTGAAAAGCTTTTATTTACCTGCTATCTGATCAAATCAGATAATATCATACATGAATACAGTCAAGCCAAACACAAAGCTCGAAGGGCCGAATGGCCTACTCCTGCACTATTTTCTATGTTTCTATGTTTCTAAAAGATAGAATGAAGTGAAAGATACTTGAGTGCAGAATATAGTTCTCAGTATTGTTGTGTAATAGTTCCAGAGAAAAAAGTCCAATATTCGCAATGAGGTAGGTTGGAGAATTGAGATTGTATCCTTCTGCAGTTGTACGTACAGGGCCCTAGTGAGACCACACCTGGGTTATTGTGTGCAGTTTTGGTCTCCAAATTTGAGGAAGGACATTCTTGCTATTGAGGGAGTGCAGCGTAGGTTCACAAGGTTAATTCCCGGGATGACGGGACTGTCATATTTTGATAGAATGGAGAGGCTGGGCTTATATACTCTGGATTTAGAAGGATGAGAGGATATCCTATTGACACATATAAGATTATTAAGGGTTTGGACACGCTAGAGGCATGAAACATGTTCCCGATGTTGGGAGAGTCCAGAACCAGGGGCCACAGTTTAAGAATAAGGGGTAAGCCATATAGAACAGAGATGAGGAAACACTTTTTCACACAGAGAATTGTGAATCTGTGGAATTCTCTGCCTCAGAAGGCAGTGGAGGCCAATTCTCTGGTGGCTTTCAAGAGAGAGTTAGATAGATTTCTTAAAGATAGAGGAGTGAAGGTATATGGAGAGAAGACAGGAACGGGGTACTGATTGTGGATGATCAGCCATGATCACAGTGAATGGTGGTGCCGGCTGAAAGGGCTGAATGGCCTACTCTTACACCTATTGTCTATTGTCTACCCTAGCTTATGGAAGGACCATTCATAAGTCTGATAATAGCTGTGAAGACATTCTGGATGTTGCTTATTATTCTTGTTCATTTCATTATAGGTTGTTGGAAAAGATGTCGCCACGTGTAACAATCATTTCCAGGTTGAAAAGTGTTACAAAAACAGAGGATAACTACAGCCTTGTGAGTAGCTCAGAAATAATCTAATAGCATCACGGCAACGACAGAATGTCATTTTCAGAATGTACAGTCTCTGGGGACAGCATAAAGCAGCATAGTTTCAGACAGTGGTTTGATCATGGTTTATATTGACTTCACAAGAGGTTTTATTTAGAACACCCACTTAGTTTGCAAGGGATACTGCACAAGTTGTCCATGAGAAAGTGTCTGTGTGGTAAGGACTGCAAGTGATAGACTTACTATTAATGTAAGTCTGTTAAACGATGTAAGTTAGCACGCTGATAACAATGTGTTTGAATATTACATGGAAATAAACCAATGAAATAATGCACAACAACTAAGTGACTGGAACCACCAGAATACCATGAAATTGTGGACCATTGGAACATGCGACAGACAAAGCCATCTCTGCAACCAGACTTCAAGGCAAAGCATTAGCTTGATTGCAGATACTGTATATGGAAGGTGTATCAAATCTGCACCAGTTTTATCTGGTAGTAATCCAGCAAGTCCCAATCCATTCTCCAAAACATTGCAAGTTCTTTATTTTTATATATGCACCAGCTTCCTTTTGAAAGTTACAATTGAAACCTACTTCAGTATTACCCCTGGCTATGCAAATCCCTTAAGGGCCTGTCCCACGAGCATGTAACTGCATGCGGCGAGCTCGACCAAACCGGAAGCGGGGGCCGCGCGGAGGTCGAGTGATCCCCGTACAGGGCCTGTCCCACCAGCATGCCACTGCATGTGGCGAGCACGACCAAACCGGAAGCGGGGGCCGCGCGGAGGTCGAGTGATCCCATACGAGTTGACATGAAGTTCGAGCGAAGTCCGCGGGAAGTTCGCGCTAGACGTACACCGTCTAGACGCTGCGTACGGTGTCGAGATGCTGCGCACGCCCTTCGAAGCGGTGCATACGGCCTCAATGCGGCTGCGGGCCGGCAGGCCGTTGCTGCGCGGAATTTTTGGACAGTATCATTTTTTCGGAGCCCAGCAAGATTTCGGGACCAGCTCCGCACAACTCCATACGGCTCCGGCGATCGAAGTGGGACCGGCCCCGCGAGGCCGTATGACTCAAGCGACCACGTTTGGTCGCGCTTGCCACATGCAGTCGCATGCTCGTGGGACAGGCCCTTTAATAGTTGCTGCCAAAAAAAAGTTTTTCTTGTCTTAGTTGATCTTTTGCCAGTCCCCTTCATTCTATGTTGCAACTTGATGCTTTTGCCAAAGGGGAGAGATACTCTAACCTGGATGTTAAAACCTCCAAATATAGGCACAAAAAGCTGGAGTAACTTAGTGAGTCAGGCAGCATCTGAGGAGGATGACATTTTGGGTCAGGACCCTCCTTCAGACCCCCATCAGATCCCCACATCCCTGAACCCTGCAATCATTTGTGTAAACCTATTCTTCACTTTTTCAAAGGACCTTCCATTTTTCCTGAAGGGCCATGCCCAGAACCACACACCTTACCCATGTGCGTTAACAAGGTTCATCATGACTACCATGTTCTTGTCCATGGTTTTATCTATACATTCCGAGATCCTGTGTGCTACTTCAACATCTTTATCAATCTACCCTGCCACTTGCAATGAACTACACATATACACCGCGATGCTATCTTCCCTCGCAAATTCACAGGGAGAACATGCCAACTCCAGATAGAAAGCTCCGGTGGTCAAGATCGAATACGGCTCTCGAGAGCTGTGAGAAAGCTTCACCACTGTGCCATCCATAAACATTCTTGAGGATTTATTTAATAAACAGTCTCTGCCTCCATGAGTAGATGCCTTCATACTGGATGTAGCCCAACACACAAACCACCTCCCTTTCCTACCATTGACTTTATCTAAACCATGCTGCGTCAGGAAAGCAGCCGACATAATCAAGGTAGACATGAAATGCTGAAGTAGCTCAGCGAGACAGGCAGCATCTCTGGAGAGAAGGAATGGGTGACGTTCTGGGTCGAGACCGGGTCCGAAACGTCACCCATTTCTTCTCTCTAGTGATGCTGCTTGGCCCGCTGAGTTACTCCAGTATTTTGTGTCTACCTTCGATTTAAACCAGCAGCATCTGTAGTGCTTTCCCATGACATAATCAAGGACCACTTACACTCTGGTCATTATCTTTTCTTCCCTCTCCTGTTGGGCAGAATCTTGAAAAGCATGTATCACCAGATTCAGAAACAGCTTCTTTCCTGCTGTTGTCAGACTCTTGAATAGGCCTCTCTCAAGCTAAGGGATGTATTCTCAACCTGCAAATCTACCTGGTTTTGGATTTTGAACTTTTTATCTGCATCTTCTCTGTCACTGTAACACTATATCATGCGTTCTGTTTTCTTTCTCTTCACATTACCATTGAACTGATGTATAGACTTGAAAAAGGAAGACATTTCTCGTCTAACAGGTGGTACCTTTGAAGCAATGCTATAGTACTTCAATAATATAACATCGCTGACATTACAAACAGCTGGCTCAGAAAGTAGATTTGAAGCAGCATAATAACACAGAAAATGCTTGAAACAACCAGCTTGTCAGGCAGCATTTATGAAGATAAAAACAGCCAATGTTTGAGTTCAGTTCTGGGATTTTTGTCAGGTTAAAGCAGAGTTCTAATGGGAATCCATGCTCAAATTGAAATAGAGCTGTAGTTTAGTTTACTTTAGTTTAGTTTAGTTTAGAAATACAGTGCGGAAACAGGCCCTTCGGCATAACAAGTCCGCTCCAACCAGTGATGCCCGCACAGTAACATTATCCGACATTAGGGACAATTTTTTACATATATACCAAGCCAAGTAACCTACAAACCTGTACATCTTAGGAGTGTTGGAAACCAGTTCTTGGAGAAAAGCCGCAAGGTTACGGGGAGAATGTATAAACTCCGTACAGACAAACACCTGTAGCCAGGTTCGAACCTGGGTCTTTGGTGTTATAAGCATCATAAAGCCCCAGTCCCCCTTAGGAAACCTGAACGGAAACCTCTGGTGACCTTGCGCCCCACCCAAGGTTTCTATGAGTCGACAGAGGTTTTAGTCACTTGCCTGGAAAGCCTCGACCGAAGTGTGAGCTGCATGTACTGACCAAAGATCCTACAGGATCTTTGCTACCGACCGCACACACACACCCACACACACAAACACATCGCGAAGGTGGGGGCCAGGGACAGTGGAGGAGCGCTGTCTGCATGATGAAGAGGAAGGTAAACGGCTGCCACAGAGCATGGGAAGTCCTTTAGAGAGCGCGGGAGGGAGGGAGAGAAGAAGGGGAAAGAAGGGGAGAGATGGAGAGAGAAGGGGAGAGAGAAGGGAGAGAGAAGGGGGAGAGAGAAGGGGAGGAGAGAGAGAGAAGGGAGAGAGAAGGGGAGAGAGAAGGGGAGAGAGAAGGGGGAGAGAGAAGGGGGAGAGAGAAGGGGGAGAGAAGGGAATGGCGGGGAGAAGGAGTGGAGACAGTTTTAAGAAGTTTAATAAAGTTCGCGGGCATTTTACCTTCCGGCGGATCTTCTAGGTCCTGAAAACCAAAGCTGAAAGACTTTGCTGAAAACTCCAAAATGAGCCAATCAAAATGGCCGGTCAGCGAAGGAGATTGCCTTCAACTGCCTGTAAGAAAATAGCAACCCCACTCCACTGGCTTCGACCAAACGGCAACCTATTTTTAGACAAGGCCGGATTTGGTTTTGTTGAAATAATCGCAGGAACATAGAAGAAGCCTCGACTATGCGGAAACCACTTTCGACCATTAGGGAGAGTGACCAAAACCTCCGGGAACCTCACGGAAACCTTGGGTGGGGCACAAGGTCTCCAGAGGTTTCCGTTCAGGTTTCCTAAGTGCCTTGTTTATGCCCCTGTCCCACTTAGGAAACCTGAACTGAAACCTCTGAAGACTTTTTGTCAGTCTCCCTATCTGCTTCCACTACCTGCAACCTCCGGCAACCACCTGCAACCTCCGGGAACCGCACGGAAACCTTGAGTGGGGCGCAAAGTCTCCAGAGGTTTCCGTTCAGGTTTCCTAAGTGGGACAGGGGCATAAACAAGGCAACAACTCTACCGCGGCGCCACCATTCTGCAGCCCTATAGCTTGAGGGGTTCCACTAACGCATGTGATAGAATGCCCTGAATGTTCAGGTTGAACACCAATCCAAAGGAGTGATTGTGACAAAACACCCCTCTAGACTCCCTCAGAAGACGGCAACTTAAATTACAACAGAAAGTGCCGGAAACACTCAGCAGATTTGTGGAGGGAGAAACATTTCAGATCCATGACTTTTCATTAACAACTGGGAAAGGGGTATTAATCCATGAAATGGGATTAGCGTGTTTAGCATTGATGGTCAGGAGAAACATGGCGGGCTAAAAGGCCTGTTTCTATGCTCTAGACCAGTGCTTCTTAAACTATTTCAGTGTCATTCACCCTTGAGTCTTTATCACAAAATTTCAATCACCCTCGACTAAATGTTCTTATGTTTTTTTGGTAATTGTCATCTTATTCTTCCTTGTGTATAATTTTATATATAATTTATTTTGTCACATGAGCAAAAAACATAAATTAACATTCACCACAAAATAATTTCATTCACCAGTTTAAGAAGCACTGATCACTATATTGGAGAATGGACATAGGGATGCCTTAGCATGTCCTTTGGAGAGCAGATGGACTTAATCTTACCTCAGATAGTGATCTCACCATTCTAGGAATCAGTCCAATGAATCTTTGCAGTAGTCCCTCCAATGCAGATATATTACTTTCTCAGGTAACGAGATCAAAATTGCACACAGATTCGCCAGGGTTGTGTCTGATTATAACTTCACAGTGGTGGCATGACTCCACTAGAAAGTTGCAGGGCAGGTCTTACTTTTCAGAAACACTTGCGTGGGTCTGTTTCCTCTCACTCGCTTAAGGTTGAGTCCTACATTGCAATTGCAGCAACTTTTACGGCAATGGCATTCCAAGCAATTGTGATTTGAACTCTGCAATTTTACCCTGAGAAACAAACAAATGTTGATGAAAATACAGCTCAATTCTCTACCTTAGGAGCTGTATTACCTACAATAGACACAGGCGTGCAATAGTCTGAAGCATTACTCTTATCACAACATGAATTACTTCCATATTCCCTTTAAGCATTGCATGCCATTTGGCCCTTTGAGTCCACTTCGCTCACAGGGCAATGTCATTCTTCATTAATTTTCCTTCTAATTATTCTTCCCACATTCCCATGAACTTCTCCTAGATTGGACTACTTACTTCCACATTAGGGGGCAATATCCTGTGGCTAATTAACCCATCAATCTGTGCATTTTTGGGATGTGGTACAAAACCAGAGCACCAGGGGGAAACTCAGGGAGAATTGCATGTTCCCACAGGGAGAACATGCAAGCTCCATATACACAGCGCCAGAGGTCAATTTGTGCGGACGTCTCGGGATCTCGGAAGCTGTGAGACAGTGACACTGTCTGCTGTCCCACTGCTGTGCTGATTGTCATATGTTGGGCTCTCAACCATTTAAGCTGACATTCAGAATGAAACACAGATCCGGTATCTTTATTTCCTCTCCAGCTGTTAAATCTTTGGCAAAAACTGCTTAAAAATGAAGTTTTATTGAAATTATCCCGCATCCCTCATGAACCAGATTGCAAGTAATGAAAGTGACTTCTCCAGGACGTTCTGTCACCACGATTAGTTCCTTCTCCTCTGGGATTAGTGTCACAACAGAATCTGGCTAATGATCTTAAATCTTTTCTATCCCTTCAAAGCCTTCTGATCCGACAATCGGATCATTCTGTAGAATTATGCCATGGGAACACTAAACAGTTAATTATTAGAAGCTCAAAGCCTGCTGATTTATTCATTTCTTGCGCGGTTGTCCTTGTTGTGGTTTGCAATCTATGGCTTGCCCAGTCATCTTCCGGTAAGCGCACATGCCTTTATAATGCAGCACCCAATGCTTATCCAATGGTCATAATTGGTCTTTGTGTGAAAAGAGCCTTTTCATTGTATAACTGATAATAATGGGCTGTGCTACAGTGTTGCATGTGTGCATAGAGTAATTGCATCTCTAAAAGCTCCATAACATGAATCACTTTAATTGCTTTGCTGGATATTTACATAAAGAGCAGTCAATTTGCACACTGCTGATTCCACAATCAACAAGAAAATAAATAGCCAGTTAATCTTGAGTTTAGAAATGTTATCTCTGGGAAGTAAATTGTCCAATGTGCTTGGAAATTCATTTGTTTCCTTCAGATGAAGCAGGAGAACATGTTGGGCATGGCTGAGCAGGAATGTGAGAAATCTTTAAATGAGATGTCTGTGTGGGCACGAGTTCCACTCTAAATCCTACACTTCAGTAAAATAGAAGGTTATTGGCCTGTCCCACTTAGACGATTTTTTGGGCGACTACAGGCGACTGCTGCAAAATTTTCAACATGTTGAAAATTTTTTGGCAACAGTGGTGACAATTTTTGCTGTCGTAGGTTGTCATAGTTGACGTGGGGACCATTTAAAGAAATACATGCTGCTTCTTCCTGATGTCCTTTGTTGGATTTCCCTGATTGCTCTCTGGGTAATACAATGCTGATTTGTGATAAGGGATAAGAGATTTAGAAGATACACAAAAGTGCTGTAGAAACTCAGCGGGGTGCAGCAGCATCTATGGAGCGAAGGAAGTAGGCAACGTTTCGGGCCAAAACCCTTCTTCAGAACTTGAGCTTGAGATTTAGAAGAGATCTGAGGAGGAATGTTATCACACAGAGGACGGCTGGAAACTGGAGTGCTCTTTCAGTTCTTTCTAAAATTATTCTTTGGAGAAAACTGTATTTATCTTTGGGCTGAATGGGCCAGCAAAGAAAATTATTCAATGATTCAATTATTTAATGATGCATTGAATCAATTATGCTTTATTGCCAATTGAATAATAAACAGTGACATTCTTTCTTGAGCCAGGTCCGATGGAGTGGCGCCCAATCCAGCCGAACCACGGGCTTCTGCAGGGTCTTCAGACATCACCTTCAACTTGCTCATTCAATTGGATCGCCCGGGCCATGGCCCCAGGGGTGCTTCCCACAGCCAACTATGAGGGCGCTGAAGGTACAATCCGGGCTCGCTTTTCTACCGGCCTTGCTCCTCAGGATTGACATTGCCAGCTTCCTCTTCTTCGGTCTTGTGGTGTTCAGGGGACAAGCAGGGGCCGGGCTATGCGACTTCCCCCCTACAGACTGCAGCCTGCAAGATCTCTCTGCATCTGACCGTGCAGCCCACCAGTCTTTCCAGGCAGGTTCCCAACTCCAGAAGGGACGCCCCACACCTGCTGCCGCTTCTGACCGCGGCACGCCGTGATTCTTCAGACGTGCGCAGCCCGCCGGGCTCAGCTCACTGTTTTCAACTAGATTTAGTGCTTGAGTTTGTGGATTTGAGTCTGGAAATTGATTATGTTCGACTGCACCCGAAATCCTCGTTCCGCTTCACGAAATGGAACAGCACAAGAATCAACAACCGTGACGAGTATCCGCACTGACAGTCAGGGCTTGTAAAGTAGTTTCTAAAGTAGTTTGTCTGAACAAGGAAACACTCTGCTTCCTTGTTTCCCCATGATTGAAGTGGAAGCTATTTGACCAGGTCAGGTTAATTGAGCTGAAAATGAAAGGGTACAAATTAAATGTTCAAGATGATAACTAAATTGCACAGAATTCAAATCCGGATAATGTTAGAACAATTACATGACATGAATTTTCAAATCTGAAGATCATTCCCACAGGTGATGGATCATTTTGTGGACAGTGCTCTGCCTGCTTGCAACATCCTCATCAATGTGCTTTTTCGCAGTGGCTGCGGAGCATTTTTGAAAGGCGGGGGGGGGGGGGGGGGGGGGGCGGGGCTGAGCGATCACTGATCACTGGCCTTGGGGGTAACCGGCGAGGGAGTGGAGCGACTGAGTGGGGGGAGGGTGTGGGTAGGGACTTCTAGAAATTTAATGTATAAAAATCATGTTTTAGTGCATTGTAGAAGTATGATTTCAATTTTTTTTGTTTGAAGTATTTTTAAGATAATATAGGGGCTACATGAGAGATAGGAGCAGGTGGTTATTATTTTGTTATTGCTCGAACTCAAAAACTTGAGGATAATAATACAGGCCAACCCCTACCTCAAAAGTGGGAGGAATCTGAGGGGTAACTTTTTCCACACAAAGAGTGGTGGGAGTATGGAACAAGCTGCCAGAGGAGGTAGTTGAGGCAGGGACTATCTCAACATTTAAGAAACAGTTAGACTGATGCATGGATAGGACAGGTTTGGAGGGATATCGACCAAAAGCTGGTAGTGTAGCTGGGACTTGTTTGGCGGGTGTGGGCAAGTTGGGCCGAAGGGCCTGTTTTTACACTTGTATCACTCTATGACTCCATTATACCTCCACCATGCATGAATGCTTCAAAATCAAGTGGTCGAGTTTTATTGCCATATACTCAAGCTTAGAAACATAGAAAATAGGTGCAGGAAGAGGCCATTTGGCCCTTCCAGCCAGCACTGCCATTCAATATGATCATGGCTGATCATCCAAAATCAGTACCCCGTTCCTGCTTTCTCCCCATATCCCTTGATTCTGTTAGCCCAAAGGGCTAAATGTTACTCTCTCTTGAAAACATCCAGTGAATTGGCCTCCACTGCCTTCTGTGGAAGAGAATTCCACAGATTCACAACCCTTTGCGTGAAGAAAGTTTGGCCTCATCTCAATCCTAAATGGCCCACCCCTTATTCTTAAACTGTGACCCTTGGTTCTGGGCTCCCACAACATCGGGGACATTTTTCCTGCAGTTACAGTAAGTGAAAATCTAGCAGGCAAGCAGGATGCTTCCTCCAACCACCCCCATTTGAAGGCCACTATCTTCCACCGCTTCTACCCAGTGCTTGGTATCTACTTCCAGCAGCCACTGGTTGTCCTCCAGGATGCACCGAGCCACAGCCTGGTCCTTGCCAGTCACCAGGGCGAATTTGGCGCAGAGACTCTCACAGCAGTGGCGCAATGCTTCTGACGGCTGGGGACTCTTGTACTGAGGTTGATCCATGGCCGGAGCTGCAGCGAGCAACTCGCCAGCCCGGCAAACACTCGCCAGCCCCGGTTCCCCCGTCCGCATCTGACCCCACCGTTGCATCTGCTTCCATCCCTCCCTCCGTCCCGGCTCTCCAACACCCACGATCAGGTTGCCCAGAGCACAGCAGCGCCTCGTCCAAAGCCGGAAACATTGAAACATGTCTAGCCAAAAAAGTAGGGGACTGCAGCCCCCCTGGTTCCGTGACCCATGTTCCGGAATGTCTGCAGAAAATTATTGTCTTCCAAATTGCAAAATAAAACACATCTAGGATTTATTGGTTTATTTTAATTATTCTACCTCGTTACTTGATATCTCACGCCATCTGTGTCTCAATTAAAAGGTGCAATCAATTAAGTGATAAAGTAAATGGTCACAGTCTTTTCTCCAAGTTATGGGAATCTAAAACTGGAGAGCATAAGTTTACGGTTGAGTGAGGAAAAATGTATAACTGACCCCAGGACAACGTGCTTCAGTCTTGGAATAAGCTGCCAGAGGAGGTGATAGGGGTGGGTGCAATTACAGAGTTTAAAAGATACTTGGACAGGTACATGGATAGGAACGGTTTGGAGGGTTGTGGGCAAGCACAGGCAAGAGGGACTAACTTGGTTGGACAAATCAGTTGGTATGGATGAGTTCAGCAGACATCACAGACATCTTTAACCACTTACAACTTCATACTGAGATCCACACCTGCTTCAAGTTGACCACTATCATCCCACTGCCAAAGAAAAGTAAGCTAGTGTGCATTAATGATAGAGCCAGTGGCTCTGACAACCACCATCAAGGAGTGTTTCAACTGTCTGGTGATGGTGCACATTAACTCCAGCTTCCCAACCAACCTTGATCTACAGTTGTTTGTGTGCCACCACCACAAATCCACCATCGCCATCTCCCAGGCCTTAAACTAATCTCTGGGACATTAAGCCAATGTCCCCAGAACTAGATGCAGGAAGATTGTTCCCGATGTTGGGGAAGTCCAGAACAAGGGGTCACAGTTTAAGGATAAGGGGGAGATCTTTTAGGACCGAGATGAGAAAAACATTTTTCGCACAGAGAACGGTGAATCTCTGGAATTCTCTGCCACAGAAGGTAGTTGAGGCCAGTTCATTGGCTATATTTAAGAGGGAGTTAGATGTGGCCCTTGTGGCTAAAGGGATCAGGGGGTATGGAGAGAAGGCAGGTACAGGATACTGAGTTGGATGATCAGCCATGATCATATTGAATGGCGGTGCAGGCTCGAAGGGCCGAATGGCCTACTCCTGCACCTATTTTCTATGTTTCTATGTTTCTAACCGAGACTCTGACATTAGACCCTTGTTTATCGACTATGGATCCTCCTTCAACAACATAATCCCATCCAAACTCATCTCCAAACTTCTGGACCCAGGAATTAGTATACCCCCCCCCTTTGCCACTGAATCCCCGACTTTCTGACCCATGGACCACAATCAGCGAGTATCAGTAACAACACCTTCTCCCAAATAAAGATCAACACCGCTGCCCTGCCAGGATGCGTTCTCCGTCTCCCACTATGCTCCCTATACACTCCCGAGTGTACGGCCAAATTCAGCTCTAACTCCATCTACAGGTTTGCTGATGATACCCCTACATTGGGCTGGATTACGAACAATAATGAGATGGAGTGTAGATAGGAGACAGAGAATTTAGTATCATGGTGTCAGAACAACAACCTCTCCCCCAATGTCAGCAAGGCGAAGGAGCTAGGTAACGACTTCAGGAAGCACAGTGGAATACATGTCCCAATCAGCACCAACAATGCAGAAGTAAAAATGGTAGAGAGCTTCAAGTATCTTGGCGTGAATATTACCAACGATCTGTCATGGACAACCACATTGTTCCGACAACCAAGAAGGCATGTCAACACATCTACTTCCTTTGGAGTCAGAGGACATTCAGTATGTCTCCAATGACTCTTACAAACTTCTACAGATGCACGTTAGAAAGCACACTGTCAGGTAGCATCACAGCTTGGTTGGGAAACAGCCCTGCCCAAGATGACAAGAAATTGCAGAGAGTTGTAGATGTGGCCCAGTCCATCACACAGACCAGACACAGAGCTTACCCACACATGCTAATGTTCACAGAACTTATACACACACACACACACACCCACACACACACCCATGGACACTGAGCTTATCCAACTCGTACACATCCACACAAGCATATATTCATATGTTCGCACAGATCTCGCATGCATTCACATGCACCTTTGTTCGTGCATGCATATCTGTACACAGCACATGTGCACACAAACTTCATACAAACGCATGTATACACACACTCGTACATGTTGACATATGCCTGTATAAAAATGTTCACATGTGTACACACATGCACACACAATACCAACCTCCCGATTCAAACTCACTTGATGCACCTGCCTCTTTAACTCAGCTGGAATGGAGCAGTTGTGTGATATGTATTGGCTTATTTTAAGTTCTGATTTTTCCGCTCTGCTTTGTTGTTCCAGGTCAGGCACATGATTGCCTGACTGTCCTTCTCCAACTGAACCTAATCTGATGACACCATTTATCATAAGAAGCTGATGCAAGTCTGAGGAGGTGTGAAAAGTCAGAGGGAGATGCTTTTGTAAGTCACCAATGCACAATAAAATACACCTGTATGAAAGGAGTATGTTTTAGTCTGGGTTAAGCTCGTTTCCCACTGATGAGCCAAACTAAACGTGGTGCTTTATATTAATAACATTATTATTAATCTCCTATGAGATTAATGTGGTCCTTAATATTAAATCCCAGCATTAAAATCCAAGGCAAGATGAATCTCTTTACAATGCACTAATATTTTACTTTCAATACATAAAAAGTGAACAGAAGGATTATTTAATGTTCATCATACAATGAAATTAATGGTATTGATCGGAATTTGCAGTTGTGTTTGATGTAATCTATTGCACTCCACACAGGGAAGCCAAACAAACCATTATCACAGAGGCAACAGCCTGAACAAAACCTTGGCTTCAGTACAAATTCATTAATCACTTTGGGCTTTCGATGTCCTGAGGAGATCTACCATTCTGATGAATACCAACCGGCCACCACGAACTGGACTGATAAAACTCTATCCAGCTTGAATTATTCATTGTATGTTACAATACTCAGTTCCACTTTCAACATGAATGACAATTAATATTCATTATGTCTAAACCATAAAATGTATTGATATTAATGCTGTCAGCTCATTCCTTGTGCAACCTAGTCCATCAAATTATAAAAATATTTGTCTCGTGTTCTTTTGGCCCGGGATTTGCTCTGCTTGGCTCGTAAATAAACCAGACAACTACACAGTCATTATTCAAAGTGAACACGAGTCATGGCGTTAAAGAGTCTTACAGCACAGAAACAGGCCCTTCGGGCTAACTGGCTTATGCAGCACAAGATGCCCCATCTGCCAATCCCATTTGCTTACATTTGGCCGATCTCCTTTGAAACTTTTCCTATCCATGTACCTGTCCAAGTGGGGCATCTCTCCAGAAACCTCTTTTGCTGGTTAAAAGCTAATATTTTCATTGACGCTGGGGAGTTTTTGGAGGTATATCCTGCAGCAAACAAGGTATCTGTGCAGAATCCAGAGGAATCTGGGAATCTTGCAGATGGGTTTGGTGTGAGAGGGAACAAACTCAAGGATTTTTAATAAACTGATACATAGTTGTAGTTGTAATGGACAACAATGATCCCACCAGTTTTCAGGCCAAAAGTGAAAAGTCAAGAAAGAGTGTTTCATTGTTTTATGCACTGGGACCAGAACACTGATATTTTTATCGCTGGAGTTTTACAGGCACATTAGACAAAACTCAACAAATGAATATACAATACATTATCAGTTATACTTGGAATTAGAATTAGAAGAAAGGAGAAGAAAACGAAAAGAGAGGCAGCAATAACCAAAGCCCGATCTGCAATCTGGAAATACCTGTCCTGAATGCCGAAGAACTTTCAATGCCAGGATTGGACTCAAAAGCCACCTGAGAGTCCATCATCCTCGACCTCGACGGATAGCCACGACAAGGAGTTTAAGTTGCTGAGGTCGGGATGCGGTTAAGGTAGTGCTTGGTGAGTCAAGAGCCTAATGGTTGTTGGGAAGAAGCTATTCTTGAACCTGGAGGGAATGGTTCACTGGCTCTTATACCTTCTCGGTGGTAGCAGTGAGATTAGAACATGAGGAGATTGTATGGGTGTTTGATGATATTACCTGCCTTCTTGAGGCAGCGCTTCCTCTAGATCGCTTCAATGGTGGGGAGATCTATAACTACGATGGACCAGGCAATGTCCACCACCTTCTGCTGCATCCTTCGTTCTTGGCCGTTCCAATTACCGAAAAAGGCTGCGATTCAAGTAATCAATGCCTTCCACTTCACACCTGTAGAATTTTGGTAGAGTATGCGGCAGACATGTTGATTGTCCTCCAACTTCTGAGAAAGTAAAGGCATTGGTGAACTTTCTTTGCAATTGTATCAATGTGCTGGCTCCTACTGTTCATCAGAAATGCTATCACTGTCACAATCTGCTGTTGGAGGAACTCAGTGCAAAGGTTTCATTCTGTGACGAGTCCACTTCTAAAAACTGGAAGAGCAAGAAGGTGGTATACGCACGCTGAACATTGATGAGAGCAATAGATCGATTAGATGCACAGAGTCTCTTGGCAAGATTAGGGGAATTGAGGATCAGAGGACATAAGTTTAAGGCGAAGGGGAAAAGATTCAATAGGGATCTGAGGAGTAAATGTTTCATACAAAGGTTGGTGTATGGAACAAGCTGCAAGAGGAGGTGGTTGAGGCAGGAACTATCACAACATTTAAGAAACTGTTAGACAGGTACAAGGATAGGACAGGTTTGGAAGGATTTGGGCCAAACGTAAACAGGTGGGACTAGTGTAGCTGGGACATTTTAGCTGGTATGGGCAAGTTGGGCAGAAGGGCCTGTTTCCACGCTGTATGACTCCATGGCCTGATGACTGACATCAACTGAGTTTCACATGCCTAGGAAGAAGTCTAAACGAGCCAAAGCAAAGGAAGTAATGAGATAGACTCTTGCAAATGTTCAAGTTCACATTTATTGTCACATGCACCAATTGGTACAGTGAAATTTGAGTTACCATGCACATAAATGTTTATGTGTAATAGTTTATGCACACCCCAGGCCAAAATTGTCAGCATTGAGTCTGAGGTATTAATCTTCCAGACTTGATTATTCATCCATTGACATTTGTCACATTCCGCTACATCTGGCAGAGGTTTGTAACTGAGCAGATACAACTTTCAACGGCGCAATCAGAAATAGAAAGGTTCCCTCTCTGATTTACACTAACTCATATAATACCAGGGCGGCAGCAATTAAGTCAGCCTATATACTCAACACACATAGTATGCTACCAATCAATTGCAGACAGTCTGGCTTCATACAAAAATGTGCAAAGTTTAAGAGCGGCAGTATAAAGATGAAAGTTTTCCGAAGGAAGACACAAAAAGCTGGAGTAACTCAGCGGGTGAGGCAGCATCTCTGGAGAGAAGGAATGGGCGACGTTTTAGGTCGAGAGCCTTCCTTTCCGATCTCTTCTATATTCCTGTTTTCCGTCCCACTCCCCAACCACCGTTGGTGGGCCGTCTTCAGCTGACAAGATCAAAGCTAAATCTATGTCATGTTTTAATTATTTTGGGCATGGGCAAGGCTAGTATGTATTATTCATTTTTGGATCACCTGCAGTCTGTGTGGTGACAGTGCTCCCACAGTAGTGTTGAGGATAGAGGTTCAGAACGTGGACCCAGTGACGTAACAAACTAATGCTTAGGGAATGGACAGAACAGCAATTAAGTGGCTGCCTTGTGCGGAATAATGCTAAACGTCTTGAGTGTTATTATGGTAGAGAAAACTCCATTGTGTTGCTGACTTGTATCTTATTGATGCTGGAAAGGCTTTGGGGTATTAGAAGGTGGATCATGATACAGTATACCTGGTCTCATGGCCACAATATTTCTGGGTGGTCTGGTTAATATTCAGATGTTTACAGCCACTTCTCTTCCTCTAAGGCACTCAATTCTAAGAGTAGTGATTGCATCCCTCTCAATATTGAACTTCAGGTAACTCACATTTTCTCCCTTTCCACATGTATTAGAACTGTAAATTTCTATAGTGAATCATCCATTTGTGATAGTGACTCAGGTTTTGTCTCAGCTTAATTTTCTGGACATGTCCCACGGCCTGCTACACATAACACATGCAAAGAAAGCCAGATCACAGACCTGGCCTCACACCCCACACTCTCACAGCTATTCCCTTTATCCTATCCACCTCTGTGCCTTAAAAATGGTCTTTGGGTATTTTTAAAATGGAGGTGACAGGTTTGTGATCAGTAACTGTATCAAACGTTACAGGAAGAAGGCTGGAGAATGGGGTTGAGGGAGAGATAGATCAGCCATGATTGAACGTGAAGTAGAATTGATGGGCCGAATGGCCTAATTATACTCCTATAACTTTTGAACTTATGAGCTTCTTTATTTAGATTTTTATAGCCTTGATACACATCTGGGTTTTGCCCAGCATCTCTTTGGATATTCATCCCATTTAAATGGACAGCTCATTGCTATAAATTTTACTCACCTCATTGAACTTTTCCAACAAATGTAAGGTCATAATCTAAGTGTGACCCTGACAGATGATTCTGGTAATTTAAATACAAGGATGTGTCAGTATGCTAATGAAGCATTAGCCCGGTCTGTCATAACTCAGGAGATGCATCTTCACTTAATTCCAAACAAAACTGTATAACGCCAAAGAGAATGTCAAAATATAATTATATTCGAGATGAGCATTTGCATCATTGCTGTTGGGCACTTACAAGATTGTGATAAACAATACAGTATTGATGGAATAATGATTGTAGGCTCTGTAAAGATATTTTTCCATTGTTACAATCGCTTGCAATCTTCTTTCAAATACATGGATTTCTTCTATGCAATGATTTTACTGTGGTCAGAATTTTACAATTGACTGAGGTTAAACTTTGGTATATAATGGTAAATCAAAACGATAAAAAGGGCCTAACAACAGGATAAATTTGGAAGTGATAAGCAGTTTTCTCTTAGAAGCTCCCCAGTTCTGGCTGCATACCGTGTTAAGTATATGGATTTACCTCAGAGAACACTTGGAAAACCAGGGGATTATTTCGGCTTGGGAGATTGTTCTGTCATTCGGCCATTGGGTAAGGAAAAGATCAGGTGTATGGAGTTGACTGTCATGACATAATTCTGATATTATTATTTGCATTTATTAGAATGGTTTCTTGTTGTTCTTGCTACTCATGTTTGATTGCCATGAAGGATATTGGTGCTGCGCTCTGTGTAGTGTTTGCTTTATGCAACTACGCACTTTATTGGGAATATTCAGAAGGAATTCCACCTGTTGGTCTGGATTCACAATGAATTCACAGCACTGCCTTAATTACCATGTGACTGAGGTATTGGAAGGCATCTGTCCTGAATGGTGAGGAAAGGACCAACAGCTAAATTGTGTGTGTTTTTATCTTTCACAGAGGATCTGTGAAAAGAATGGCGCCATGCTTTGGCCACATTTTGCCAACAGCACAACGCCAAAGAATCAAATGTAACAGTTCTGAACTTATTCGGATAAAATAAATAACACAAATCAGTGATGTAGCTGACAAGCTACTAGTCCATTTAAATGGATTAGAGTTATTGCAATCCCCTGACGACAACGGAGCGGCCGATTGTAAGGGAATCCCCCTATCCCCATGTCCAATTCCTGCTCTCTGCACCTGGAACATCTAGTGGTGGTGCCATTCCTTCTACCTCCCGAGGTAATTCACCTCCAACATCATGACTGTGGTTCTACATCCCACCCGAGGCAGACTTCCGTCTAGCACTGGATGGGGCTACATGCCATGGTCAATAAACACCTGACAACTTACCCGTCTTCTTTCCTATTATAGCTGGGGACATCAACAAGGTCAGCTGGAAGAAATCACATCCAAACAACCACCAGCAAATGCCCTGCAGCACCAGAGGATCAAACACCCACACCCACTGATATTCCACCATCATAGATGCTGATCACTCCATCTCACTTTGGTAAATCCGACCACCTGGCTGTGCTCCTTCTTCCTGCAGATAGGCAGCAACTCAAGAGTGTACCACAGTAGAGGAATTAATCCAGGACTGCTTGGATTTGGTAGAACAAGTGATGTTCAAGGACATGGGGGTGGCACGGTGGTGCAGCGGTCGAGTTGTTGCCTTACAGTGTCAGAGACCCGGGTGTGATCCTGAGTACGGGTGCTGTCTGTACAGAGTTTGTACATTCTTCCTGTGACTGCAAGGGTTTTCTCCTGGTGCTGTGGTTTCCCCCCACACTCCAAAGATGTACGGATTTGTAGGTTAATTGGCTTCAGTAAAAATGTAAATGGGCTGAAGGGCTTTTTTTATGCTAAAGTCTAAAGTATAAAGGCTCGGTGATGATTTTGAACAAATATGCCATGGTTATTACTGATTTCATATGGAAATATGTGGAGGAATATGTCCACTCAAAAACCTTCTGACTGTTCCCCAACCAGATGCCTTGGATGAACTTAGAGGTTCGCAATCTTCTGAGTTCCAGATCTTAAGCATTCAAGTCAGATTCATATAAGAAATTCAGATATAAGGCCATCAAATAGGCTAAAAGGGACATTTTCCTCTAAGCTGGAGGACGAGACGGACTGTGCAGGGTTTGCACCATCACTTCTTACAAGACAAAATCAAGTGGCAGCTCAATGAACATCACTCCTGGATGAGTTCAATGCATTCAATGCATGCTTCAAAAGGGAGAACACTGATGTGCCTTCTCGCGTCCCCAAAGGCCCCGAATATCGTGCCATCTCAGTCACAGAGGCCAACTTTAGAAGTTCCGTCAGGAGTATGAACCCTCGGGAAGAGTCTGAATGTGATGATGTCCCTGGTCGCATTCTCAAAACCTGCGCTGAACAACTGGCTGAAAATTTTGCGGACATCTTCAACCTCTGAGGTCTGAGATTCACGCCTACTTTAATAGAGCAACAATAATTCCGGAGCCCAAGAAGAGTAAGGTGACATGCCTCAATGATTGCTGATCAAAGGCACTGACAGCAGTGGCGATGAAGTGCTTTTTGAGATAGGTTATGACGCATATCAACTTCTACCTCAGCAAGAACCTGGACCCACTGCAATATGCCTAGTGCTACAATAGATCACCAGGGGATGCAATCTCGCTGGGTCCCCAGGCTGCACTGGACCTTTTGGACAATGAAAACACATACATCAGGCTGTTGTTCATAGACTACAGCTTGACGTTCAACACCATCATCCCCCTCCAAATCTATTATCAAACTCAGGGAACTAGGTCTCTGTGCATCGCTTTCAAATTGGATCCTCGACTACCTCATCAACAGAACACAATCAGACCGAATTGGCAACGCGTGCTCCTCAATAACCATTGTCAACAGAGGCACCTCAAGACTATGTGCTCAGTCCCCTGTTCTACTCACTCTATACCTATTAGTGTGTAGCCGGACGCAGTTTTAACTCCATCTTTAAATTTGCTGATGACACCACTGTTGTTGGACATATTGCAGATAATGATGAGTCAGAGTATGTGGGAGATTGATAGTCTGATTGAATACTACTAGAACACCAACCTTGCCCTCAACGTCAGTAAAATCAAGGAACTAACTGTTGACTTTAGAAAAGGAAAGTTGAGGATCCACAAACCTGTCTTCGTCAATATGTTGGTGGTGGAAAGAGTCACAACTTCAAATTCCTAGGTATGTATTTTCTTGAAGATCTGTTCTGGATCTAGCACATTGATGCAATCATAAAAGCCCATCACGCCTTTACATCCTTAGAAGATTGAGGAGATTTGGCATGTCACAATCACAATCAATCACAATCACAATAATACTTTATTAGCCAAATATGGTTTGCAACATACGAGGAATTTCATTTGCCAAGTAGGTCATAAATAAAAAGCAATGGAACACACAAAACACATTTTAACATAATAATCCACCACAGAGACTCCTCCACATTCCTCACTGTGATGGAAGGTGAAAAAAAGTTCAAATCTCTTCCCTTTGCTCTCCCGCGGTCGGGAGCCTCGAGACCTCCATTGACAGAGCGATCTTCACTCCCGTAGCCGGTGGTCTGGCCCTCCGCATAGGGGCGATCAGCTCCTGCATTGGGGGGATGTCAGCTTCCCCTCGCAGGCAATCGAATCCCACGTCGGGGCTGGTCGAACCTTCCGCGACGTTGGTGATTTCCCGACTAGCCCCTCCCGAGACTGCGAGCCCTTGATGGTAAGTCCGCAGGCCATGGTTGTCGGGATCCCAGGCAAGGGATCGGCTCCGATGTAAGTCCACACCCCATGGTGGGGATCAAAGTCAGTCCGAGGAGGCCTCCAGCTCCATCGATGGTAGGCCCCAGATCTGGAAAATAATCTCATCTCCGGTAAGGTAAGAAACTGAAACAAAAAGTTTCTCCCGATCCCCACCCCCTCCCCCCTATAAAACAAACCGTGGAACATTTACATGAACTTTTAACACACACTAAAAATAAACAAAAAGACGAAAACACAGAGAGACTGTTGGCGGGGCTGCCAATCGTGCGGCGCCCCCGGTGGTACGTTGACAAATGCTCTCTTGACTATTGCAGGTGTATAGTAGATAGCTTATTAACTGGTTGCATCATGGCTTTGGTTTGGTAACTTGAATGCCCAGGAATGATGATGACAACAACTGGTGAACACTGTGGACACACATTACCCTGGCCACACTCTCATTTCACTTCAGCTTCTTCCCAATGACCATCAGGCTATTATACTCTACGATGTCCAACTAAGCTCTGAACTATGAACTGCCTCGGTTGCACTAGGGACTTCAGGCTTTGTTTGCACTCTATTGGGTCATTATTTATTGAAGTTTTACGCTTGTTTATCAGATTAGCCATTGGACGGCACAGTGGTGCAGCGGTAGAGTTGCTGCCTTACAGCCCCAAAGACGCGGGTTCAATCTTGACTACGGGTACTGTCTATGTGGATTTTGTATGTTCTCCCTGTGACCGCGTGGGTTTTCTCCAGGTGCTCCGGTTTCCTCCTACATTCCAAAGATTTGCAGGTTTGTAAGTTAATTGGCTTCTGTAAATTGTCCCTCGTGTGTAGGATAGAACTAATACAAGGGTGATCACTGCTCGGTGCAGACTCTGTCGGCTGAAGGGCCTGTTTCCGTGCTGTATCTCTAAACTATTGTATTTACAAACCTGTCATGCTGTTGCAAGTAAGAATTACATTGTTCCATTCTGGTACATTGGGCAATAGAATACTCTTGACTTTTGATACTTGACTCTTTGCTTCCCTCTCTTTGAATATTCTCTGCGAAACTCATAACCTTCTGAACCTTCTGAATTTTGTAGTCGGCAGGGCAGTACTCTGCATATCGCCAACTTGGACAATTTTTACATTTTTAAAAAATCAAGCCAATTAACCTACAAATCTGTACGTCTTTGGAGTGTGGGAAGAAACCGAAGGTCTCGGAGAAAACCCACACAGATCACGGGGAGAGCATACAAACTCCATACAGACAGCACCCGTAGTCAGGATCGAACCCGGGTCTCTGGCGCTGCATTTTGCTGTAAGGCAGCAACTCTACCGCTGTGCCACCGTGACCGCCAGATCATAAGGCCATAAGAGATAGGAATAAAATTAGGCCATTCGGCCCATCAAGTCTACATTCAATCATGGCTGATCTATCTCCCCTTCCTAATCCCATTCTCCTGCCTTCTCCCCATAACCTCTGACACCTGGTACTAATCAAGAATCTATCTATCTCTGCCTTAAAAATATCCACTGACTTGGCCAGAGCCTCTGTGGCAAAGAATTCAGCAGATTCACCACCCTCTGACTAAAATATGTAGGTAATCCTGAATCTCATTATCAAAAAGTCTCACCAATTGTTTTATTTTAGGATGTGTTTGTTCATAATAGAGTGGAATAAGCTGCACCACACTTTAGTTTTGCTCATGTTTTTTTTTAACTTTAGTAAAAGGCCATCCCTATGATCAGCTGCTCTGTGCAGGAAGATGAGTTGGAAACTCGGATGGTTATGGCAGGATTGCGTTCTAATGTCAGGCTAGCATTGCAGACATTGTGCATCAGACATGGTTAGCTCAGATAAAGAACTGACTAATCTGCCTAATTGTGAAGGGCTCTTAAAAAAGTCACCAAGGATAAAATCCCAACTAGTTTATTTATGTAACGTGATCTGACTGCTGTTAATTAAGACCATAAGTGCTCTGAATAATTCCAACTGTTGAGTTGTACAAAGCACACTACAAAGAACGTCAACACCCAATTGTGGCAACCAGACATGGGCAATAAAATGTCTTGATAAGATATAGCAATAACAGCAGACTTGCCCATCACAGCCCCATCAGCAGCCTGAAGGAGGCTGCAGAGGGTAGATGAAGGCAAGCTTTGTCTATGGTCAGAAAAGATAAACAAATAGCAACCTCATCTATATATTCATTTTCTCTAGCTGCAACTTGCTCCTTGAGAAGAGCTTGAAGTTCCATTCTGATGCGTTTTAGCGAAGCAAACCAGTTCAAATGTACTTTCATTCTGCTGCAGTGATGCACTTTTTAGAAACCTAGGGATAATTTGTGTTTAATAATGTGACAGTAACATGAAAAAAATCCCCCTAGCCATCAGGTTCTTAGATGTTATTGTAATGATTATGTCATATCACTGCATGTATCAATGGTTAGTTGTTCCTCAATGTAAAATGTGGGCCACAATAGTCCCATTTACTGAAAACAGATTGGATGTTTAACCCAAGCATTCTTTGGCAACCTCATTGAAGTATTTTTCAAGGCTTGCAAAATGTGTTCAAAAAAGAGACAAGGGATAGACTTGCCCACATGCCCAATTAGCCAAACCCGCTAAATTGACAGAAAATAGCACAGTGGTGCAGATAGTTGTGCCACTGGTCCACAGTGCCAGAGCACCAGCTTCAATCTTGACCTTAAGTGCTGTTTGTGTGCAGTTTGTGACCAGGTGGGTTTCCTCTGGGTGCTCCAATTAACTAACTCCCACATTCCAAAGCTTTAAGGTTGGCAGGTTAATTGGCCAATGTAATATGTTTGCGATGCATAGGTGGGAAGTTACACATTGAGGAAGTTGTTGAAAACATGGGGAGCATAAAAAATGGGACTGGTGTAGGATTAGTGTCAATGGGTAGCTGAGGGCCAGCATGGATGGTTTGCCGAAGGGCCTGTTTCCATGCTGCATTTCTCTATGAATTTTTTTGTCTTTAAAAAAGTATTTGAAAAGGCTGATTTTCTACTGTATAACACTCAGGACAAAAGTAAGAATAAAATGTGCATCAGCACAGCACTTGGACCATTCCTTGAAAGATCACAGCTTGGAGTAAGATGCCAGGTTAACACAAGTGGAAGAGGTTGTCCATAACTGAGTGATAATGGTTATTTAATGATGAAATATTCAAATTACCCATTTAGATATACAATTAAATTTGCATTTGCAAAGCTCAGAATGGCAGCATTAATCTGACTTTTATTATTTTTGAATGAAGTTCTAATAGATACTTATCCCTCCCAGGATTACTGGCTTTCAAAGATTTATTTTAATACTTCTGGTAAAATAGCTCATCTAATGGAGTCCAGGAACCGCATACTCCAAAGAAGGCAAAGGATCTAATAGAATGATTGAAATTCTTTATCCATTTTTGTCACTGGACCACACACTGCCTAGTAATATGTAAACAAAAATGCTGGAGAAACTCAGTGGGTGAGGCAGCGTCTATGGAGCAAAGGAAATGGGCGACGTTTCGGGTCGCGACCCTTCTTCAGACTAGTAATAGGGTCAGGCTGTGGGGGGAGTCATGTGCGTAGCCACATAATATATAGTTCTCTGCTTTTGATTGTCATGTGGACAGCATGCATCAGACTGTAGATGCAGCAGGCATTAAGAAAAATATAAGCCTGAAAAAAAAGACTTTCACGTTGAAGATTTTAACATAAGTGATTCCATATATTGTAGTCCGAACTGTGTTATAGATAAAACCAAGCAATATCAATCAGAATATTTTTTTGATGTTATAATTTAATATGCAAGTGTTATAATGTGACTATCATATTGATACTTACCTAATGATCACAAGATTTTTATAATATTTCAATATTAGGGAGGTTTTACAAAATGTAACATAGATTCTCCACATAGCCAGTGTTATTTCAGACAGTGGTCTCTTGAAACAGAGTATCCTTTGCAGAAAGGTGGGGAAAGCAGATTAAATAGCAAGGAATTAGGATAAATGAAAAGCAGAGAAAGATTCATTTTTAAACAACGCCTTTAGGTTGGTATATGTTAAAAGGAGAAATTTGAGGGTCTCTGGAACAGATGCAGGGGGTTGGAACTCTATCAAAGATCCAGCAGAGACGCAGTGTGCCAACTAGTCGCCTGTGGTTATGTGTGATTCTATTATCGCTGGTTATTTAATACACATACTAAGATTATTGCTCATGTTTATCTAAGAATTAGTTCAGAATGATTTCTGGTTCATTTCCCACCTTGAAACCGCGAGCTTTTGTTCAATAGTTTAGAAGTTCAAAATGTCCAAACTTCCAACCATCTCAATAATTTGTGCTTGTGCATCATCTCAAACGTATACCGCTGAGGAAATAGCTCTTTTGTTGATAGGTTCATTGATTTTGGAAAGCTACATGCATTAGACAATCAGGAGCAAGCCATGATGGTCACTTTCTGATCACCATCTAGATTTTAATTGCACTGCTGATATAGCAAGGTGAATCTTAGTATGTCAACGGTCACAGGTCCTGTAACAGGATGGTTATAGGCTCTGCCCACTGGCTGAAAACATATCTTGTCTGAACTCTCTCCAGTTTCAAAGAAGATACATTAATACCAAAGGCAGTGCTATTGCTAATTGAATTCTGTGTTCGTGCAGATATATAAATATCTGGGAGTGCACCTTGATAACAAACTGGACTGGTCTGTCAACACCGATGCCCACTACAAAAAAGGACAGAGCCGACTCCTTATCCTCAGAAGGCTCATATCCTTCAATGTGCACAATGAAATGCTGTACTTGTTTTACGATACTGTGGTTGCAAGTGTCATTTTCTACGCTGTTGTCTGCTGGGGTAACAACATCAGTGCTAAAAACACTAAGAAGTTGGACAAGCTGGTAAATCGAGCTAGCTCAGTGCTGGGGAGGAGAGTGGACTCTGTGGTGGATGTGCTTGAGAGCGGTAAGAAGCGGCCGATTCAGAAACTCCAAGCCGCGAATGTGTTCCGATCCGTTCCGACGCCAGAGTTTCGATCGTCCTGGCGAGAGGGCCTGTACATCGGGCCGACGGTAGCAGCGACTGTGGAGGGTTTAAAGGCCTCGACCACGGGTGAACAAAGAGGAACTTTATTGCCTTCCATTACAGTGGGAAACGTTGATTCCGCTGTGGTCGATGTTTATGTTAAACTCTATTGTGTATTATGTACTTTTCATTTGTATGGCAACTCAAATTTCACTGTACCAATCGTGTGACAATGTGACAATGAATATGAACTTGAACTTGAACTCTCTCCTCAACTGTGGGAGCACCTTCACCAGAAAGACTGCAGCAGTTCAACAACGTGGCTCAATGCCGCCTTCTTAATGGCATTAAGGATGGGCAATAAATGGGCAGTAAATGGTGGCCTTGCCAATAATACCCACAAACCAACTAAATAAATGAAATTAAAGGAAAATAAATCACTAGTTGGAGGCTCCAAAAGTGTACGGCTACTGTGAATGTAATTAAGGAAAGCTCAGTTTGGTGCTTTTCAAGTCGCAAAGCTTCTCCTTTTGCAACAAGCTGATAATTACATAAAAAGCGCTTCATAAGCCTCATCATTTTTAAGTCTCTGAATGGCAAAGTAACAATTCAAGCGTTCAGACAATGAAGAGGAGCAGAACCTTTAATTTACCCCTTGATACATAATAATGAGCAGTCTTACAGCATTTCTATTTCTTTCCTTTGTTGTGCACTGTGTGTGTGTGTGTGTGTGTGTGTGTGTGTGTGTGCATGTGTGCGTGCGTGCATGTGTGTGTGTGTGTGTTCACGCGCGCATTTTTATCACAGGGTTTATGATTCTGCAGGGAATCCAAAAGCATCCATTGTAACCCAGGCAACCATCAAACAAAGACACCAGCAAAACAAATGTCTACAGAATTAACTCAGACTCTAGGGTTTCTGCACAGGACTGCAGGATCTCCACATTGCAAATTCAACGTGGGGCAATAGGGAGACATGGAAAGGAAACAGACCATTTGGCACACTCAGTCAGCCTTGATTCATTGACCGCCTACTTACACTGATTCTACACTTGACTTTTGAACATTTGCCCCTCATCAACACAAATAGCATTGGCCATTTAACCAATTGTCCTTTTGTCTTTGGAACATGTGAAGAAATCAGAGCACCATGAAGGGAAATTCACACTGTCCAGGGAGAAGGTGAAAACTCCACATAGACAGCTCCGGATGTTAGGATTGAACCCAAGTTCTCTACTAGCAAAATAGAAACACAGAAGGTATAAAAATGAAGAATATTCTGATCTTAACTTCCATAGTGGATCACTATCCTCATCCATTCCTTTGCTCCACCCAATCCCATCTTCACCTGAGAAAATAAAATGCTGGATAATTCAGTGGGTCAGACAGCTTTCCTGGAGGAAATGGATAAGTGACGTTTCAGGTCAGGACCGTTCTTCAGGAGTCTAAGGGTCCTGACCTGAAATTTTGCCTATCCATGTCCTCCAGAGATGCTACCGGACTCATTGAGTTGCACCAGCATTTTGTATTCTATGTAAGTAAGATTCCAGCATCTGCAGTTGTTTGTGTCCCCATTTTCACCTTCTCTGCTACTGAAACTAACCTCTTTTCCTCTCTGCCAGTTCTGATGAAGGGTCCTGTAAATAAAACATTAACTCTGTTGTCCACAGATGTTATACGGACTGCAGAGTGTTTCCAGCAGGTTCTACCTTCAGGAGTAAATGTAGTTTTGTATGGCTGAGGGAGGAAGGCTTTAAACACCAGGAATGTTTGGCAGGTAGGTAGTGTTCTCCACTGTAGAAATGCAGACTGAAAGGTGACTGTAGAGGTTTTTAAATGTGATACTTTTGATGAAGAAGATGCAGGGTAACAATATAATATTATTTATATTCATGTTGTGTCTTTAATATTACAAAATAGATCACAGTAATTCCCATTGGATTTTTGAACAATGCATTTGGAGGAACTTCTTCACCCAGAGTGTGGAGAGACTGTGGAAATTGGTGTCACAGAGATAGGTAAGCATGGAGGAAGCTGCATGTTAACATCAGACAGAAGGAAGGGACGGGGGAATATGAAGCATCCATTTTTGACACATAGCCTATCAGATGCTCTACACTATAAGATTCTCGGTAGAGATTTTGTGTTGGATGATGTGGCTGTTGGGAGATCCTTCTCTCCGGGGAAGTTCGACCTCACTGTGTGGTGTTGTTGGAGGGGGCATTGAAATATCAGGCCTTCGTGAATTCTAATTAAATTGAAAAGGCCACGTAATCATTCAAAATCAAAATGCTACTGCCTGCTGAGACTCACTTCAAAGCCACGCAGAAAATACTAGCTGACCCTCTGACTTGCTTTTGTGGGAATGCTGCACAACATGTCAAAGATTTCATGGGTTATTTCGAAGGAGAATATGAGGAGTCCTGGCCAATATTATTTGGTCACTAAATTGCCCCCTGATCACTTGTCGGGCTGTTGCTATGTAGCTTGTTTGAGAGAGTTTAGTGACTGCATATTGGCTGATGGGTTCCCAATAATACAACAGAGAGCACTCTACAAAATTACTTCATTGTCTGTGAAGTGGTATGGGATGTTGGGAGTGCGTGGAAAGTGGTTTATACTCCATATTCATGCATTGCAAATAGGTTGTAATTATATTATGACAAATTTCCATTAGTAGTTTTATCAAAAACATGAGTAAAATGACTTATCTAGGAAATGCACCCAAATAGGTCTTAATATGTAACTTTAAGATGGTTCTATTTAGTATGCATCCCACGATCTGCAGCTCCTTATCGCTTCATGTAAAAGCTGACGGGATGTGCACGGACTTCTCAAATGCTAAGGATGAATTCATGATTTTCCAAATCACCTCATTGTTTTTTATTTACGCCTTCTCTGTGGTTGTAGCGTGATATTCTGCACGCTGTTTATTTTCTCCTCATGAATGGTAGGTATGATTGTACTCATGTATGTTATGTTCTGCCTGGATAGTACGTAAAACAAAGATTTCATTGTTCAAATTCCACCGTTGGTTAAGTGACAATAAACGCGAACTTGAACTTGAAAACAAAGATTATCATTATATCGCGACTAACGTGACAATAATACACCTATACCCATACTGAGTCTGGGATAGAAGAGTGGCAAGATTATTCTGGCACTGTGTAAAATGTGGATTAGATGAAAACTGGAGTGCTGCATACTGTTCAATCCCAGACTGGAATAGTCTGGAATATAGCCAATGAACTGAGGCCAGTTCATTGGCTATATTTAAGAGGGAGTTAGATGTGGCCCTTGTGGCTAAAGGTATCAGGGGGTATGGAGAGAAGGCAGGTACAGGATACTGAGTTGGATGATCAGCCATGGTCATATTGAATGGCAGTGCAGGCTCGAAGGGCAGAATAGCCTACTCCTGCACCTATTTTCTATGTTTCTATGTCTATGTTTCTATGTCTATGTTTCTATGTTCTGATCATCATGTCAGGAAGAGGAGGAGGAAGGAAGACTGGAAGAGTGTGCTACGCCAGAGAGGACACAGAGGAGATTTATGAGGAACATCAACAGTCTCTTAGTGTCTCCAGCTTTCTGAGAACACTGCTGGGGATGGATACATTTTGAAGATAGATTCACGAGGTTCTAGTTGATTTTTCTGGACACATGAAAGATGTAGTCAAGGACTACAAAACTCCAGGAAGCCTGGACAGGATGAATCAAAAAAGCACCATTATCTTAACACAAGAGCCAAGACTAAAGGGCATTGATATAATGCTGGAGAATTAGAGGGAGGTAGGATTTTCACACCAGTGATGATGCGTCTGGAACTCAGAGCTTGTCAGGGTGATGAAGGCAAAGACGTACTGTTTTGAGCCAAAATATAAATCTGTGGATTAGCAATATTAATGTTTCAAGTCCCTCTGTCAGATCTCTGACCTGAAACATTGACATAGCTACCCTTTCCACGGATGCTGCCTGATCTGCTGAGTAGTTCCAGCAATTTCAGCTCTTATATGTTATTTAAATACTTTGATGAACACTTCATGTACAGTAACAAAGCTATTGGACAAGAGCTCGCCCAGTAATGAATCTGGACAGACCTGTTTCACTGACGTGTTGAATCAAATGGCCCTGAACTGCATAGTAAGTTTCTAAGATTTGAGAAATATTAATTGTCAAAGATAGCAATTATGATACATGTATGTTAGCAGGAATGTATATTAGAAATATGTTAGATACTATTGGAAGTGTAGCTTTCTGTCAGTAAGTTAGACATTCAGAACACTAGATCGCTTCCTAAGGGGGAGCCATTTCAAAATTCTCTACCGACTGGCACTTTAAAGGGATCCTAGGAAACACTTCAATTTCACAATTGGAAATTTGAAGCTTTATGCTTGTCACCATCTTGTCTTTGTTCTGCTGTTAACGTTTACTACATTGCCAACAAAATATATTAATTTCCATCTTACAGCTGAATGCCTAAAACAGTTTTACAGACAGGACTACTGTGACAGTGGCTGTGTTTACTGCAACTATTAGGAGTGCTGGTCCATTTAATCAGGTAGCTGATTGTTCATTCCATTTCAATGGCAAGAACATTAAAGCTATGAACTATATCCTAATTATTCATAGCACCTGGAAATAGTGGGGACATCTATGTAATACTGTGAATACTGAAGAATAAGCAGTAAGCCATTTAGAATGGAGATGAGGAAACACTTTTTCTCACAGTGAATGGTGAGTCTGTGGAATTTTCTGCCTCAGAGGGCGGTGGAGGCAGGTTCTCTGGATGCTTTCAAGAGAGCTGGATAGGGCTCTTAAAAATAGTGGAGTCAGGGGATATGGGGAGAAGGCAGGAACGGGCTACTGATTGGGGATGATCAGCCATGATCATATTGAATGGCGGTGCTGGCTCAAAGGGCCGAATGGCCTACTCCTGCACCAATTGTCTATTGTCTATTGTGACTTGTGAAGTGATGTGGCTTGATTGAAGTGCAGAGAAGGTTCACCAGACTGATTCCTGGGATGTCAGGACTGTATTATGAAGAAAGACTGGATAGACATGGTTTATACTCTCTAGAATTTAGGAGATTGAGAGGGGATCTTATAGAAACTTACAAAATTCTTAAGGGGTTGGACAGGCTAGATGCAGGAAGATTGCTCACGGTGTTGGGGAAGTCCAGGACAAGGGGTCACAGCTTAAGGATAAGGGGGAAATCCTTTAAAACCGAGATGAGAAGAACTTTTTTCACACAGAGAGTGGTGAATCTCTGGAACTCTCTGCCGCAGACGGTAGTCGAGGCCAGTTCATTGGCTATATTTAAGAGGGAATTAGATGTGGCCCTTGTGGCTAAGGGGATCAGGGGGTATGGAGAGAAGGCAGGTACGGGATACTGAGTTGGATGATCAGCCACGATCATATTGAATGGCGGTGCAGGCTCGAAGGGCCGAATGGCCTACTCCTGCACCTAATTTCTATGTTTCTATGTTTCTATGATTCAGAAGAACAGATTAATGGGCCTGTCCCACTTAGACGATTTTTTTAGGCAACTCCAGGCGACTAGTTTGTCTCTACATGTTCACTAGTGATCGCCAGGAGTAGTCTCCTCAGTCACGCAAAAAGTCGTAGCGTCTTTTTGGTGGCCGCTAAATTTTGGACATGTTGAAAATTTTTTGGCGACAGTGGGTTTGACGCCAATGAGCGCAGCCAATGGTGACAAGCTTCTCCTGACGTAGGTGCTGTCGTAGGTTGTCGCCAGGATGACGTAGGGCGTCGCCGGTTTTTCGGCGACCTGCTACAACTATGACAGTCGCCGGCAGTTGCCTAAAAAATCGGCAAGTGGGATGGACCACTACTGTGGGGTTATTTATATTTCCTAATGGCGCAGAAGGAGGCCATTCAACCTATTGATACTCCACCAGGTTACAAACCAAACCCACCTCCCTCTCACCCAAGCCCCTTAACATATTCTGAATATTCCAACAGTCATTTCAGACCAGTGGGCAATTAACTCAACACCCACAAATGCTTGGGAAGAAACATGAACCCTTAGGGGACACCCATGCAATCACAGAGAGAAGTCGACATAAACAGCTCCCGAGGTCAGGATTGAACCCAGGTCACTGGTGCTGTGGGGCAGCAGCTCCACCTGTGGCACCACCTGTGTTACAAAAATTATTTGGGATATCCAAAATTCTACATGAAGAAAGCTCTGCACATTGTAATGCATGGTGATAAAGAATAATTGAAGCTGGTTAAGGAACAACACGATTGAAGGGACAATGCCAGTGATGGGTAAATGTCAACATCAGTTTGTCCCAACCGTATCCCTGAGAAATATCTCTAATTCTAGTAACATTCTCACCTATGTCATCAAAGTCAAAAATATAAGCAAACAAGAAATTTGTCAGGGGTATAGTTAATGCAAAACTGTTGCAGTATTTATTGTCTAGTGTCTCCTTTTGCTGTAGATTTTTGTAGCCCTGAGGGAGGAATCTTGCAATTCCTTACTTTGCCACTAGAGGACACACCTCACCAAAGATCAGTTGTTCCCAAGAATGAAGCCTTGAATTCCCGCAATCTTCTAAAGTAGGGCTGTTGATGAGCTTTCTTTGTGATTGGGTCGGCATGCTGAGCCCAGGATAGATCTTCAGAGATATGCAAGCACACGAACCTGAAGCTGTTGACTCTCCACCACTGTCCTGTTAATGATGACAGATTCATGGATCCTCAGCTTTTCCATCCTGAAGTTAACAATCAGCTCCTTGGGCTTGGTAATGTATCGAGCAAGATTACGATAAGAAGACAAGGATAGAAGCGGTGCAAATTGTGAAGCTGGAAGAAGGAATATAGGTGGAAAGGTAGGTGAAATAGATAGGTGAAATAGATATAAAAGGGTGAAATAGATACAAATCCAACTGGGGCGCAGGGAAGAGAGGGGGTAAAAAAGGGTGTGGCAGAAGGGACAAGGTGGGTGGTGGTTGGTTTGTACATTAGTTACCAAAATTGGAGAATTCAATGTTCATACCATTAAGTTGTAAACTACGCAAGCGGAATATGAGGTGCTGTTCCTCCAGTTTGCTTGTGGTTCACTGTGGTAATGGAGGAATACCAGAACATAAAGGTACGTATGTGAATGGGAAGAGGAGTTAAAATGGTTAACAAACAGGAGATCCAACAGTCCTGGTGGACCAAGCACGTTTTTGGTGATCAGTCGCCTAGTCTTCTCCTGGTCTCATCGATGTAAAGGAGGTCTCATTGGGAACACCAAATTCAGTAGAGGAGGTTAGGAAAGGTGCATGTGAACCACTGTCTCTGATGGAGGACATAAGAGATAGATGTTACATCTCCTGCAGTTGCTTGGGTGAGTACCTGGGGAGGGAGTGGTTTGGATGGGTGGAGATGAGTGAACCAAGGAGTGGTGGTGGGAGTGGTCACTGTGGAAGGCAGAAAGGGGTGGGGATAGGAAGATGTGACTGCTGGTGGGATCACATTGAAGGTGGTTCAATGTCAGAGTATGATGTGTTGGATGCAGAGGATGGTGTCATGAAACGTATCCTTGTTTCGTTTGGGGGCAGGGGAGGTGAGAGTAGAACTATGGGACACAGAGGAGACACTAATGAGGGACCATCCATGACAGCACGGGGGAACCCACATTTGCTCAAGAAAGAGGTCATCTCGGATGTCCTAGAATGGAAAGGCTCATTTTGGAAGCAGATGCAGCAGAAATTGAGAGTAGGGAATAGTGTATTTGCAAGAGATAGGGTGAGCAGAGGTGTAATCTTTGCATGGATGGATGGTCTCTACAAGCTTATGGGTGGTCTGGTTCTGAGGACTGAGAACGTGGACACCCAAAATTAGTGTTGTGAGGACTGACTCTCTTGAGTACACAAATATCATAATTATTGATAGACGGACACATGTGTGTATGGCCACGCATGATCTGCTAAGTGACATAATGATTCTGGTCTGGAATCTTCCTTCATCTTTATCTATCACAATGGTCTGAAATAATTTGAAGATTTTGATTTGATGTACACGCAATTAACATATTTGACGGTTTAATCAGACGGCTTGTCTATTTGCAAAGCTGTGCCATGAGCTGTGCCATGAGCTGCCCTGGGCACAGAAGCCCAGAACAGGCAATGCAGAGTTACTGTCTGAAAGTCTCACTCAGTAACTGCCAACGCCTTTGGAAAGATATAGTGTGGGTGACTGCCTGCAGTTCTCAGCCGATGTGAAATAGCAGTGTCACATAAGCAGTCATAAGTGTGTGTAAGGATCTGAACCCGTGTAAAGTTGATGTAGAGACCAGGCCAGAACACATGAGGAATCTCCCCCCCAAGCTGGTTGATTCCCATTGACTTTCATTCATTGTAAATGGGCGTGACAGTGACGAACCATCTTTTTGGAAAGTTCAGGTTGTTGAAGGGGAGCAATGTCTTGCTACTTTTTCTTTGCTCTTGTTGGTCCTAGCTCACAGATGGTTTGACTGCAGTCATAAATGTGCAGAAAGGCTGCTTGAGGTCGACAAGGGGAAGCAGGAGCAGCAAGAGAAAGACATCATAGGGAAAACCAACTGTTTGGTCGCAAGAGACAAGGGCACCAGAGGCAGGAATATCCAGGGAGTCATTCTCCTACAATAACTACAGTGAAGTGCAATGTCTGAAGAATGTTTGTTTCACATGAACAACTTTCCTGAACGATGTTGCTTGGAGACACTGGAAACTGTAGGTACAGGGTTGGCCAGGCTGCATTGGTCGCAAGAGACAAGGGCACCAGAGGCAGGAATATCGAGGGGGGGGGGGGGGTTGTGCAGGGGAGGTTGATAGGGGGGGGGACAAAGGGAGGGGGGGGGGGGGGGGGGGGGGGGTGGTGGGGAGAGAATGCATTGGGGGAAAGAGGTGGGGCAGGAACAAAGCCAAGCAAGAGTGATAGATGGATACGTGATGGCAGGGGGCGGGGGAGCAAGGGGGGGTGGGGGGTTGTGCAAGGACAGGTTGATAGGCAGCTGGTTGGACAAAGGCAAGAGATAAAAGAAAAAAAAGTGTGTGATAAGAATAGAAGATGTGAAAATTGTGATTGTGAAGCCAGAGTCCGAAATATAGGAGTGGGGGGGGGGGAGACATATGTGAAAATACAGATGGGGCATAAGGTAGAAAGAGGAGTGAGGGGAGAGGGGGGAAGAATGTTGCTTGCTACAGTTGCCTCATCCTTGAACCATGGACTGTAATTTTCAAAGTCAGCTTGACCTTTTACTCCACAGGCTTTTTCTAAGTCCAGGGCACGTTTGCTGTTGGAACTCTTCTACACTGTGAGCGATGGACACATTATAATGTGGCGGAATCACTCAAAGGTATTTTAACTGTCACTATTTAAGTTCCTTATTTTACACGGGTCTGAAGAGGGTGATAAAGTGCAGAGCCCCTTTAAATTCCTGGTTATCTGATTTTTCACTGTCACTTTAACTGATTTTTTTTAGATTACTGTAATAAATGTTGTTTTACTTCCAAGCCGTGCCAGACATTCTTAATCTGTGTTGGACCTTGAGGCTGGGAAATTCAACTCAAGATCTCATTGCAATTTTAAGGGCAGGATCCATCATGGAATCTTTACTTTGCTGCTGTTATCTTTTTAGTAATGAAAATAGTTGCCATATTTTGGTGCCATTTACAAAAAGGAAAATTCCAAAATCGGGTCAATGTACTGGAGCTGCTCCCGATCCAGGTAAGTTAGAGACAGTGTAACCCAAGGAGGTTACAAAAGTTGGCAAAGGTCTGTCTAGCAAGTGTGAGACATTTAAAAGTGAGAGAACAAAGTTCGGGAACTGCATGCATTTGTCAGAGTGAAATCCATGGATGACAAGAGTAGGGAATTCAGGATGACAAAAGCTATGGAGACTTTGGTTGGATGCATGAGTCAAGTAAAGACACCTGGGACTAAGTCAATCCCAGGATAAGTATCGGAGAACATATTTGTCAGCTGTTCATCGAGTACAGCTCGGTGTTTGACACCATCATCCCCTCCAAATTTATCAAAACTGTGTTCAGCAAAATGATCGAGAGATTATGGTCTGGTGCTCATCTGTGGGGGTAAGTAGGAGGAGGTGTCCGAGAGCTGGCGATTGGCCTCAGTGCATTAGAGGTCAGCTCGCCAGACTACCACAGCAACTCCCTTGTCAGAGGGTTTGATGATAATGTCAGGGTTGCTGCAGAGTGAGGGGAGGGCTGTACATTCAGATGGGGTGGGGGTTAAGAGTAGGTGGGTGGAAAAGATGAGACAATTAATGTAATGTCCTCGACCGTTTCTTCCTCGACCACAGAACCAGCCAATTTCCATCTACTAACACTCTCCTCCGCCTAGCAGAGCTGGTCCTCACCCTTAACAGCTTTTCCTTTGACTCCTCCCACTTCCTCCAAATCCAAGGCGTAGCCATGGGCACTCGCATGGGCCCCAGCTCTGCCTGCCTTTTTGTGTAGTACGTTGAACAATCCCTGCTCCAGGCGTTCACAGGCCCTATCCCCAAACTCCATCTCCGTTACATTGACGACTTCATTGGTGCTACCTCCTGCACCCATGCAAAACTCATGAACTTTATTAACTTCACCACTAATTTCCATCCTGCACTCAAATTCACTTGGACCACCTCCAACACCTCCTTCCCCTTTCTTGACCTCACCGTCTCCATCACAGGAGTTCATAAGGATTAGTAGAATTAAGTCATTCGGCCTATCAAGTCTACTCTGTCATTCAATCATGGCTGATCCATCTCTCCCTCCTAACCCCATCCTGCCTTCTCCCCATGACCTCTTCACCGGTATTGATTAAGAATCTATCTCATGAAACCCAGGATGATGCCTGAGGATTTTGTGTCCAAATGATCCTGTGTGCAGCCTTTGCTTAATATATGCAATTGTTCAAGGCATCAACCTCAAATAGAGAAATGTGTTCCTCTATGTAAGTTTCAGTGGGGCATTTAGGGATGGGATGTGTTTGGGGTGTGGGGTCTGTTGGGATGGGGAAACTCTCAAGTTTAGAGTTCCCTAGTTATGGGAGGCACATTTGGATTTGTTTTCCTTGAGCATTAGGTGCAGTAAACTCTATTGCAGCCTGACCATGGCAATTAATACATCTGTGCTGGTGATTACTATGTAATTAATCCATTCTCCTCCAGGTGATAATTAATCTTATCTGAGATCAAGGTTTCTAAAAGGGATCTTGGAAGAGGTTCATGCTTTTCAGTACACTGTTAGTGTATGCCTTAAGTTGCATGGCAGAGACCTCACTTGGCCTTCATCTTTGTTTCATACCTCAAACTCATGAAACAATGCTTCATGGGTGCTTTATCGGTCATCTAGGAAGAACTGAGAGGTTGAAATTTTTAAAATATATATTTTAAAAAATGTATGTTCGTTTTTGTTTTTGGTTGTCAAAACCCCATTGATTTGTTGGACAATGTATATGCTGAATGATCAGTGGTGTTCTATATGGACCTCTACCTCTGTCTAATTATTATGTGGGCAGCGCAAAGGATCCCATTGGCTCCACAGTGACTCCAAGGCAGGCATTTTTGCTGTCAATAGTATGCAACAAAAACCACAGACAAGGTGTCACACAATTTTAGAATTTAAATATTGAAGGGACCAGTTTATCTTCTACCTTCAGAGATTTGTGAGAGATGGGAGTTTTTCAGTTTTGGTCTTTGTTTCTCAAAGTCCCTTTGCCATGTTGGCTGGTGAATTGGGTAAACAGTTATTTTGTACAAAGTTCACTAAACTTACTGCCCCACATGGCCACAGCCCAGGAGACCCAAAATGCCAGAGTCTCTGGGAATGGCTGGAGTCTCAATCAGCCTGAGTCAACAAGGCTTTTGGCATTCTGACCTTCATTAGTTAGGGATGCGTATAGAAGTTGGGTTGGTATGTTACAGGTGTACAAGACGTTGGTGAAGCTGCACTTGAAGCATTGTGTTCAGTTTTGGACAAGATGCCATTGAGCTAGAAGGAGTACAAAGAAGATTTACAAGGATGTTGCCGAGACTCAAGGGCCTGAGCTGTTGAGAGAGGGGTAGGCTAGGACATTATTGCTTGTAGCGCAGGTGGTTGAGGGATGACCTTATAAAGATGAATAAAATCAAGAGGGGAATAAATAGAGTGGATTCAGTCTTTTTCCTAGGGCAGGGGAAACAGCAATTAAAGGCATAGGTTTCAGGAGAGAGGGAAAATATTTAACGGGAACTTGAGAGGCAGCTTTTTCACACAGATCGTGGTACATATTTGGAACAAGTTGCCAAAGGAGGAGGAAGAGGCAAGGACAATAACAACATTTAAAAGACATTTGGACAGGTACATGGATTGGATAGGTTTAGAGAAATATGTGCCAAGCACAGGCCAACGAGACCAGCATAGATGGGGCATCTTGGTCGTCATGGACAAGTTTAGTTTAGTTTAGAGAAACAGCATGGAAACAGGCCCTTCGGCCCACTGAGTAAGTGCCGACCTGCCATTCCCGCATATAAACACTATCCTATACAAACTAGGGACAATTTATAATGTTACCAACGCCAATTAACCTCAAAACATGTATTTCTTTAGAGTGTGGGAGGAAACCGGAGCTCCCTAGGAAATCCCACGCAGGTCAGGGGGTAAACTTACAAACTCTGTACAGACAGTACCCGTACAGTCTCTGTTTGGCTGTAGGTCCTGTTTCCATGTTCAGTGACTCAATTATTCTATTTATGACCCTATGACATCTATGAATCAATCTCACAATTAAACCATTCAGTTACAATGGAAAATCTCACTGGAGCTAGGTAAATGGATAGAAGGAGCCACTTGTTTTCCGATGTAGCAGTCAGGAGATTCCACTTCTCAGTGGCGCAGTGAGGGACTTTGTGCCCCACCCAAGGTTTCCGTGCAGTTCCTGGAGGTTGCAGGTGGTTGCTGGAGGTTGCAGGTAGTGGAAGCAGGTAGGGAGACTGACAAAAACCTCCGGGAACCGCACGGAAACCTTGGGTGGGGTGCAAAGTCTCCAGAGGTTTCCGTTCAGGTTTCCTAAGTGGGACAGGGGCATAACTATCATCGGCATATTGGAGAATCTGGCCCAAGGTTTAAAGACCTAAAATACGAGAAATGTTCAGCAGGTTGGGAGCATTGGTGGAAAGAGGAAGAGAGTTAATGATGCAGGCCAAAGACCCTTCACCAGTGGTGATGAAATTGTTGGAGGCTCCCGCTGCTATATTATCTGACTGAACTCACTTTCAATGTGCTAAATAAATAGCGAGAGTGCAGATATATTTCTGATTCTAAAACAGAAAATCAGGCAATTTTCCTGGTTTGTGTATAGTTCAAATTAAAATGCAATTAATGTGGAGGAGTGCAAAAACTATTAGAAAAAAGGTTGCAATTATAACCACACTCAAAAGGGATTAGTATACCCATGCATAATTATGCAAAAAATATTTCTGGGATGCATACATTTATCAGCCATTATGTTCTTTAATGAATCATTTCTTTGTAATTAACAATAATTTATCACATTTGAATGCAGGAGGGAATTACATTTACCAAGGCTTAAATGTGAATGAGATTTTTGAGAAAAATTGCCTGTTATCTAATTGCTGCCGATTAGACAAATCAGCTTATGGCTGCAATACAACACTATTTTGTTTTCGCAACAATGGGGCAGATGTGTAAAACAACTGGATTAGAATATCTGAAAGAGGCCACTGATAACCTTGAGATGCTACAGTCATGGCGTAATCCATGCAAGTCACGATTTACTTTGCCTTACTTCTTTGCTTGACCCTTGTTCCGAATGAGAGGACTGGAACTTCTCCCAATTTAGCTTCAATGGTTGAGAATTCGCAACTCTGTTACTTGAACTGTCTTCCAGAAAACTCTCCAGGGACACATTTTATGTTCACATTTTTTGGTGGGAATAAAGAAGGGCTCAATTTATTGAAATAAAGTATTCTGTCACTGCTCAAGAATCGACTGAAATCAGAGTCTTTGTTGTCTAAGGCAGGCTTAGCAAAGTCCGATACCACAAGAAGGATTATTTACAGATTCTGTATTTGGATCACATGCCAAACATCATGGATCTGACATTTACAACAAAATAAATCCAAAAGGCTGGAAATTTGAATTAAAACCAGAAAGCCCAGCAGATTATACAGTGAGAGACAGAGTTAATGTTTAAGATTGATGATCCTTTGTTAAAACGGAGAAATGTCAGACACATTCTTGTCTTAAAGCCCTGTCCCACGGTACGAGTTCATTCCAAGAGCTCTCCCGAGTTTAAAAAAAAATCAAACTCGTGGTAAACATGGAGAATGAACGTAGCGGGTACGTCGGAGCTCGGGGACGTCTCTTAGCACTAACGGCAGATACTCGGGAAGACTCGCTAATGGCAGGTAAGCATGAGAAGACTCGTGAAGATTTTTCAACATGATGAAAAATGGCCACGAGGGCCCCGAGTACCGACGAGTGGCCATTACCGTAAATCTCCAAGTTTGAATTAGGGCAAACTCGGGACAGCTCTTGGAATGAACTCGTACTGTGTGACAGGGCTTTTACGTTGCAGAGAAGGAAATGTGCAGAGCGCAAATGGGGTGTTGGTGATAGTGGGAGAACACAAGGGACTGAATGACACCATAAGTGGTGTATTGGCCGAGTGAGGGTGGGCAAGACTGGTCACTTATCTGTCTGGGGGAACAGAATAAATTAATTAATTATTGCTGGTTTTATCTGCTTTACTGCCAGTTCCTGTCCTCCTTTCAGATGCACCATCTTTGGCTCTTCCCTTCCCCTTTTCTGCACGGCTGTCTTCATCTTGCAGGACAGGTTCACGACCAGCATCCATTACAGTCTTCAGATTTCTACAGCTATCTCAACAATATCTCTGCCTCTGTTTCCTGAAGGACCATTCCATTTGCCCATTTGTTCTGGCTCAGTTCCAATAATAAGTGCTTCGCAGGATGTTTCCCTTTCCTTAAACATGGGTTCCACCCCACAATAGTTGACAGATCTCCCATGATCTAACTTCCACCCTTGCCCTTTCTCTTCACATCCTGAGCAAGGTTAGGGTCCCCCTTGTCCTCGCGTTCTACCCCACCAACCTCCACATTCAATAGACAATCATCTGTAACTTCGATCAATTTTGCTTGAGGAAGTGTTTCGCTGTAACCTATTCAGGTATCACGGTCTTCCTCATGGAGACAGCTTCATTATTCAAAGAATAAGTTGTCATGTAAAACACCGGAGAATACATTACATTTGGTATTCAGGTTCCGCTAGTAACACAGTGCGATTCTCCTAAGCATCATCCATGAAATCCAAGGATGATTTCTCAGCACATTTGAATACTGTTAGATTGTTAACAAATATATGTTTTCTCTGTCATCACCACAGCTTCTCCATAATGACATACGTCAGTCCCACGGTCCTGCTCCAGCACCAAATTTATGTTACCTTTAATGCAACGACCAGCTGACCAATAAAATCTTTACCTGTGCCCATAGCTTGTTCAAATTAGGAATTTAGTTTTATGTTGCAATGTTCTTGCACCATAAAACCAATTTTCTAATTTGTTCATGCCACAGGCAAAGGCACACTGAGAAATGAGGGAGTGTAGAACTCAAATGCCTCAATTTGATGTCAAATGATGCAATCATGAATGCCCCTTTTGTTCATCACCAGCTCTTTGCTTGAACAATCAAGTGGGCTTGGTTAATTCGTCATTCTCCAGAGGGTCGGGGATTGCTCACTGGATGAATTGTAGAACAGTGTGTGTGTGTGTGTGTGTGTGTATGCATGTGCATTCAAACCTTTTTAAATAAGGAGGCCAAAACTGTACACAGTACTCCAGGCATGGCAGCACTAACCCCTCTATGGTGCTAGTGAGATATCCCTATGTTTGTACTCTGTATGTCCTGAATGGTGAATATTGATCAATGAAAAATCTGGCCATTTAATTGTTCTTTATGTAACGAAAGCCACAGAGAGGGAATAACCTGTAATAGCAATTAAGTTTCATTCCGCAACGAGTTTGAGAATGATTGGGAAGACCAAAAATACATTGCAACCAGTTGTACAAAACAAGATTGAACAAAAATAATAAAGTAAATAACTGATTAAACTGCTTTCATGATGTTGTGTGAGAGATAAATAGTCACCAGGAAACCAAAAATTCTTGTTCGAGAGAGCATGATAGCCTCTGAATTTTCACTTGGAGGGATTCAGCAGGATGTGTACCTGTAATGAATGATCCTCCTGGCATTTTTATTGGCTTCCACTTCCTGTAGAAATTACAGAAAATCAACCACTTTGCGATTTCCACTTACGAGAAATTCAGCCTGGAACATTAACTCTGCTTCTTACTCAACACTTTGTCTTTTTAATTCATTCTTGACTGGATTTTCACAGGCTGCAGAATGTTCTTCTGATGTGTTATTCTGCTATCATGGTTACTGGCAATGTTTGAGATTTTGCTTGTGGTCCCTGTGTTAGAGCCCCACTGGAATGATTTCATGACATGCCCTCAACATTTTCCATTGGGCTGTACTTGAACTTTCTACTTTTAATGGCAAAGCAATGAGGGATACGCGGGGCAATGAGGTTGCTGGTGGTGATTTACTGATTTTCCACAGCACACCATGGTGTCATGGTGGCAGTGGGCAGTGGAGGGCAAGTCACTGGATGGATTTAAAAGAGAGTTAGATAGAGCTCTAGGGGCTTGTGGAGTCGAGGGATATGGGGAGAAGGCAGGCACGGGTTATTGATAGGGGACGATCAGCCATGATCACAATGAATGGCGGTGCTGGCTCGAAGGGCCGAATGGCCTCCTCCTGCACCCATTTTCTATGTTTCTATGTGTCGGAACTTGTGCTGTATGATTGTACCATTCAGCCATGTTGAGTGGGCCACAGCAGAAGATGGGAGATGTGGAGGCATTTCTGCTGAAGGCATTCATGTGTTTTGTAGTCAATGCCTACTATGTTCTGTTGTGCTGAAGCAAAGCAAGAATTTCATTGTCTTATCAGGGACACATGACAATAAACTCACTTGAACTTGAACTTGAATCATGTGTTTTCATAACGCAAACCACAATGGGCGATCATCGGTCGATGTGGACTTGGTGAGCCAAAGGGCCTGGGCTGTATGTCTCAATCAATTAAAACACAAATTGGATATAATGCGATTGATGAATTAGGGATTACTATTTGTATTATGCTAATTGTTTATAACGTGACTTTGATCAGGTACTGGTCTGCAGTAATGAGACACCATTGTCTCTTAAGAACTTAAGTTGCCAGTTTCACCGTGGGTGGCCATTGAAACTGAAAAGCAGTTGCTTCTGTTGGCACGTGTAATGATACTATTAAACAATGTAATAAACAGCCTTCAGTACTGTTAAAAACACTTTTATTTTTTAAAGTCCTGTGGGAAAAATAATTTTGTTATTTTGAGTCTGAAACTTTCTCGCTTGTAACCAACTTTTCCCCATTGGCGATTGTTTTTGTAATGCTAAGTTCTATTATGCAAGATTTCTATGGAACGCAACTGCCACGGAACTGCCTGTATTTACAACTATGACAGCACGAGAGAGTCACCTGGTGATTTCCTGCATCTTTGTATCATTGGGTAGAATCGTGAGGGATGTTGAATGAAATGTGTTGCTTCCAACTGTCTTGACTTTTGACCCTCTGCTCATGAATGGTGTCAGTTCATCCTGGGTTCAATCCTGACATTGCTCGGTTTTTCTGTGAAGTTTGCACATTCTCCATGTACACACAAGGATTTCCTCCGAGTGCTCTGTTTTCATCCCACATTGGTTGGTGGGTTAATTGGCTGCTGTAAATTGTCCCTAGTGCAGGTGAGTGGTAGAAACTTGTTGAAGTTGATGTGCATGCAAGGAAATTAAAAATAGGATTATATAGGATCATTGTGTAAATGGGTGGTAGATGATCGGCACGGATTTGATAGTCCGTGCCTGTTTCCATGCTGCGTCTCTCTATGACATCCATGACATTAAACAGTCTACTTATTATGAGTTACATGTTAACCCATTTCAGAGGACATTATGTAAACAAGGCAGAAAACCCAGGTGTTCGTGATCTGTGGAAACCACCTACCTTTACAAAGAGTTGTAAGAAATCAATTTAGCATTTTCTGCAATCTCCTCACCTTTTGTACAGAAATAATCTTTGTGCTGCAGTGTGAAATCTTGACTGCCTTCCAATTGCATTGGCACAAGACCATGTCACATTGTTAGTTGTTCAAAAAAACCCGTCAACTCATTTGTTCTTAATTATAGAGCAGCTCTGTTAAATTTTGGACCAGCAAAAATGTAGATTTGGGAATTAATGTTTTGGGAGAGGCTGTGAGTCGAGGTGAAGGGCTCTTTTTTGGAGGAAGTGTTGAAGTTTTGGCCCAAGAGGCTAAGTGATGTGTTTAAGGGTAAGTGTGGAAGTGACAACTTGAGGGTCTTTGGTGAGGAGGTTGAAGATAGGTAGAAGGTATGATAAGGTAAGGTCATTCTTCTCACAAGTTACTCTTCAGTTTTAGTGCAGTCAGGATGGCAGTTAAGGCAGTGGTATGACATTGCCATATCACAAGTCCTTTATGTAAAAGTTCTTCCTGACGAAGACTGATCATGTCCATTCATTGGACAATGGACAACAAAGAACCTCCTGCAGGCTTTGCAGGACAAAGAGTGAATTTATCATCTGGCATGGTTCCCTGAACAGACTGCCCGTTTTGATTGGCAAATTGCCTCATCACGAGAATTCACTAACAAGCACCTCGCTTTGTTGGAGGTGAGAAAGACCCTTCCAGTCATATCCTTCCTGTACCATCAAAGTCTGACTACAATACACACTGCCCTCGGGGTGGATGCTATATAGACGAGACAGTTGCCCACCTCTTTGCGCAATGTTGAATGTGAAGAGGGTGTGGAGATTGATGCAAGGTCCATGTTACAATTCATCCTGAACAGCTCCATAACAGAAGACTCTGATTTACGGGTTATTCCCAGGGACACAGTTGGAGATGGGTGTCAAGTGCTACTGGAAGACCATTAACTCGATGAAAGATGCTCTTTGGTCTTCCAGCACAGCAAAATGTTTTTCAGAGAGTATTGCTGACTGATCCATTCCAGATTGAAGGAGTATGTGTTGAAGGATGCATTGAAGCTTGGTGCAGCCAACATGAAAGGAGAGGACCACAATCTCTGGTCCTTCCAATGCTGGACACTGAGGGGCTGAGTCCAGTAGAGGACTCAAACAAGGAAAGTGATAATACCCCAGGGGGCCACATGAGTAGCAAGGGTATTTTGTTTAATGATAAGGCATGAACACTACTGAGTATGACACTATCGAATGCATAGAGAATGTATGAAGACATTTTGCGCAGTTTTTGTTTTCTATATATATATTATCCCAAATAAAGCTTATTTTTGGAACGTTTGGTGGCACAGTTGCACAGTGGTAAAAGGTGGTTCCCATACAGCATCAGAGACCTGGGTTTGATCCTGGCTACGGGTGCTTGTCTGTACGGAGTCTGTACCTTCTCCCCATGACCTGCGTGGGTTTCCCCTGGGGGCTCCGGTTTTCTCCCACATCTCAAAGACGTGCAGGTTTGTAGGTTAATTGGCTTGGTAAAATTGTAAGTTGTCCCTACTGTGTATAGAATAGTGTTAGTGTGCGGGGATCGCTGGTCAGTGTGGACTCAGTGGGCCAAAGGGCCTGTTTCCGTGCTGTATCTCTAAACTAAACTAAGCTGGTTGGGGATGGTCAAAGAGTAATGGATAGAGACCAAAGGAGATATAGCAAAGAAACAGATTCTTCAGACCGGTGAGTCAGTGCTGACCACCAAACATTCTTTTTTTACATGAATCCTACCCTAGCTCATTTTATTCTTTCTGCATTCTCATCGACTCCAGCCTTTGATTCCACCACTCATCTGCATACTGGGGCCAAGTTGGAGTGGCCAGTTAACATTCCAACCCACACATCTCTGAGATGTGGAAGGAAAGCAGAGCGACCAGTGAAAGCCGAGAGGTCACGGGGAGAGCGTGCAACGTCCACACAGACATTGCTGGAAGTCAGAACCGAACCCAGGTCTCTGGAGAAATGAGGCAGCAACTCTATTCGCCATGCCACTTTTCTACCTACTCATCCTTCGCCCTTCTCAGCAGGAGATCCCAGATCGCCCAGCAGAATATATTTTACATCCAATAGCAGCTCCAACTATATTTATACGGAACAGAAAGGTAAATATTTTTTATCCACTTCTGACACACATCCATTTAATCAGTAACAGCATAGCTTCATGTCAAATCTGTAATCGCATCACAGTACATTGCTGCATAAATAGTAGGAGCTATAAAAATAACAATGTTTCAATATTCTGGCAAGAAAAGATTAATTAACTTTTGACACTCATAAAATACCCATTACCAAGTCTCAAAGTGCCGTTAAGCTTGCCAGCTTACCCATTAAGCATCAGCTCAGTCCTCAATGAGCTGATTAATATTAATACAGTATGCAAATGAGAAAAGCAAATCTCACATATTTTGTGTGCACCCTATGAACATCTAATCATGGCCTGATTATTAAATTTACTCCGCCCCCACTTCTTTAGATTGGTGCCATATATTTTAGAGGGTGTTTAAAGAGGAGCTTTTTGCTGCGGGGAGGCATTGGAACTGCTGGAACGTAGCTTTGTGAATTAGACGGATCTGTGTTATTTTTGCAGCGCTGCTGGTTTATAAAAACAGCAAAATGCTTAGGAATAGTTTGGATTTAGGGGACACCACATAATCTGAAACTTCAAAATAAATTAAAAACTGGCACCCCAAGGCCACCTTAACCTATGCTGAGAAAACCGCATGAATGATTATTGCAATGAAATAAGTCAATGCTTTGTGAATTTAATCTATATTACTAAAAGTCTGATCATGACCACTTCCTGTTGTTCTGTATATTGATTTTAGAAAAAAAACGCTGCCACTTATGGCTATGATTTTTGGCCATCTTACTCAGAGGGATAGTAACATTTGGGAGGAAAAGTATTCACTTAAGGAGTAGTACCCCTCAGCAAAGAGTAACGTAGAAAAGGGAAAATCTTTGGTATCAGAGGGAGAGGTTCACTTTGTGATAACAGCGTGACGTCGAGTGTTCGTGAACTGTGCGCTAGTGCTTTAAATCATTTTGTAAATTGTAAACATCTAGCTTTTCGTATTGTCATAGGATTCGGATTTTGTAAATATTCTGTGTATGTAAATAAGCTTAGAGTATTAAGAATCAAAAGTTAAGATTTAGATTGTGTTAAGTCCATGGACCATCATTTGTGTTGCTGCTTGTGCGAGTGTTCACGGATTTAGAAACTTGAAGTAAGAGTGTGTTTGATTTAGATATTTGTATTTGTTTTAAATCGTATTGTGAAGAATCTGAATCTGGGTGGTCGATCGGGGTTGTACTTTTTCGATCGCTGCGTCGGGGGAGGAATCATCCCGCGGACCGATAGCACCACGAGGAGGATTTATTAGAGTGCGTGATTTATAATAAACAAATGTTTGTGGTTTATTTAGGAGTGTGGTTGTGCCTGATCGTAATAGGTAACATGTTATCCTGCTTGTGGACTGTGTTACTTGCGTGTCTGAAGATCATTTTTGTATGTTTTGATTGAGGATTAAATGAGTGTGAGAGTGTGTTTGATTGTTCCCTGGAGTACTCTGATTGCTGAGTGATTGTGGATTGGGAAAGTTGTAAGGTTGAAAGGGGAGATAGAATTTGAATAATTTGGGAGATAGGAGAAGAATTTGAATAAGAGAGTAGGATTGGTGGAGCAAAGGAGTAACGTGTTGCAAGGCTGCGATCGTTTTGGACCATTGGACATTGTCTAGGAGCGAGCTTGGTAAATTTAAATATCAAAAGGAAGGATTTAAGTATTCTGTTTCAGGTTTTTGGAAGCATGGGAATTATGTAGATAGAGATGTAACAGAAGAGGAAAAGAGCCCACTGCAACTAATGTGCAATGAGTTTCCTCACAAGGCAGAGAAATTAAGAAATTTATCAGGAGCGTTAAATAAGAAATTAGGAAATAAGCTATGGCTGCCAGGGGAAATTAGAACAGTAAAGGGGATAAAATACATAGAACGGATCATTTGGCAGCATAGTAATAATGAAGGAGCAACAGAATTAATAGGGTTATGGAGAAAATATTTAGAGGAACGCAAGGCGAATAAGGAGGTTAAGAGAATGGCTAGTTGGGAAAAAGCGATCGCTAAACTTGGATTAGAGCTAAAAGAAAGTAAAGTATGGATCGACCTCCAGGCAGTGGTAAGGACAGGAGTGGAAACACTCAGAACAAGGGAAAGGTGGCTCTCCTGGAAGAAACGTAGTCCCTGTAAAATTAAAGATTAGGAATCCGATGGTTAGTGCTGACTTTGTGGGGGAAGAAGATGAGTATTTAGAAGAGTGGACAAGAGTGGACAGTGGAAGTTCGCAGCTCCCACCATGTTCCTCTTGCGTTTCCCAGGCTTCACTAGCACCGTGTATGACTTGTGTCCGTAATAAATATTTTAGGTTTGCAGAATCTATTACAACTCTTGCATATTCTGCATTACAGGTTCCACCAACAGCTAGATCCTTTGATCCTATCCTCGACATCATTGATAGATCGTCCAGTGGCTTATGGCACCCAGAGTATAACGAACAGGTTAGCTCCGGTGTTTAAAGAAAAGAAAGATATGTAACCGCCTGAGTATTTCTGTGAGCCACAACCTGGACAGATTACTCGAGTTCAGAAACCACCCCGATGTGGTTCGGCCCCTTGAGGTCCCAGGACCTATAAAAGTCCGCTGCCACGAGGATACGAGCAATTTACATGAGGTGTCCGAATATAGATAGGAAGGGACAGGATGCGGGTAGGACCAGATAGAGTCGAGGTATGAAAAGATGAGTTAGGTAGGGCAAGAACAGGCAAAACTATTTTCCTGTACAGATGCTGCCCGACCCACAGAATTCCTCTAGCAGTTTGCTTTTACCCTGTTCCCTTCCCTTCCCTTCCCTATGATATTGGTTTGCTCCAGAGCCTTCTATGAACATGTTTGCATTGTGCTCCAGCAGCCCTCAGTTTTGTTTCATACAATACCTAAAGAATATAGAGGACATAGATTTAGAGTAAGGGATAAGAGATTTAGAGGGGATCTGAGAAGGTCAAGAGAGGTGACTATTCGGAACACACTGCCAGTGACACTGGTAGATGCAGAGTAGCAGACAGCATTGACGTTTCTTGAGGACAACTTGAATCACCTTTGTATATAAGGCCACAGGTCATGTTCTGGTAGATGGGTCGGCATGAATGCAGTGGACCGAATGGCCTGTCTTCATGCTGTATGACTCTATCACTCCCGGGCTTTAGTCATACAGCATGTAAAGAGACACTTCAGCTCCCCAAGTTCATGCCAACCATCAAGCAACTATTTAACACTAATTCCAATTTGTTCTTCCTACATTCCCATCAAACCCTTTTCAATTTTACACATTTACGGCAATGTACCATGAAAAATTAGCCTACCTGTCCACATTTCCTTGGGAGAGCGAGGGTGTGGGAGGATGCCAGAGCACCCTGAGGAAACCCAAGAAGTAACAGGCAGAACGTGCAAACTTCGTCCAGCACAGACGGTCAGCATTGAATGTGGTTCTCTAGCACTGTGAGCCAGCAGCTCTACCAGATGTATCATTGTGCAGCCCTTACTTCCCCAAGTACAGCACTTCACATCAGCAACATTAAATCATTCATTTCAGCAGCCTCTCTAACTCCTCCGCAGATATCTTGCTCATTATACACAACGCTGTGATGTGCAGACTTCACAGTGTTTCTCCCTGTGCTGAAGAGTGATCCTTTACATGTGACAAGGAAAGCAATGGTTCTAATATCAACCCCTGGGGAATCCTACATCACACTGATCTGCAGTAAGAAAAATCAGAGCTGCCGTTCCTCATGTATCGTCATTATTCACTGATAATCTCTGTTCACACGAAGCTCATTAAAACACGCAGTCAGTAAAGTTCAGGAATGTAACAAAAATATAGATAACTGACAGTTTATCTCTAAATCCAGCTGTACCTTTTAATCGATTTTTAGATAACCCGACAACAAATTAATTAACTCGGTAGAGAATGAAACACCATGTGATCCTGGGCTCGTGTGAGGAAAATCAAACAGGAGGGAAAAAATGTCCCATTTTATGCGGGCCAGAAACCATAATGGTAGCAACGATCTTGAGAAGCTATCCTGGTGTACAAACACTCGGAGCACACATAATGCCCCTCTCTACTTACTGATACAAAAACAGTGTCACATATAGGATAACTTCATCTCGGATAAATAATTAAATTAATTGTGGCAGTATGGTGGAGCAGTGGTAGAGTTGCTGCCTTTGAGCCCAAGGTTTGATCCTGACTATGGTACTGTCTGTAGTTTGTACGTTTCCCCAGGCCCTCCAGTTTACTCTCACACTCCAAAGACGTACAGGTTTTCAGGCTAATTGGTTCGGTGAAATTGTAAATAGTCCAGAATGTGTGTAGGATAATGTTAGTGTGAGGGGATCGCTGGTCGGCGTGGACTCGATGGGCCAAATAGCCTTTATCTGTGCTGTATCTTTAAACTAAACGAATCCAATGACGACATTAAGTTGTGTCCTTTCTTTCATGAGATCTGCCAAGCTGCACTTACATCTGGCTGGAGGAATCTGCCAATGAACTTGCAGGGGGTGATTTTCCATTCTGACCAACAAATAGTGCACATGATGCCTTGTCTCCTGATAGCTCAGTCTGCCCCATCAGAAGTGAAAGTGGAGTAAACTTTGGAAGGAATCGCACATGCTCCAAAACCCAAAGGACATTAATGTCAAAGAGAGACACAAAATGCTGGACTGCTAAGGAGGGATCAGGCAGCATCTCTGGAGCAAAGAAATAGATGACAATTCAGGTTGACACCCTTCCTCAGACAGAAGCATCTGAAGAAGGGTTCCTATTCCTTTTCTCTAGAGATGCTGCCTGACCCGCTGAGTGACTCCAACATTTTGTGTTTCTCTTTGGTATGAACCAGCATCTGCAGTTCCTTCTTGAACATTGATGTCAGCTGTTGGACCAGAATCTCCCTCTACCCTTGCTGCAGCTGCACAGGTTGGATCTTATTTTGTTGGATGCTGAGCAACAGATGGATTTTTACCTGATGGGGTGGATATTTGACTATTTGACTATTTCCATTACTTGTTTTTACAATGCTCTTGTTTGGTAATAAATAGGATCAGTGGACACCAATGTGTTCTTATGGAGTTGGAAACACACAAAACAGCAGATGCTAGATTCCTGAGCAAATATTTTTTTTTTGTCAGATGGGAGGGTGGATATCTATATTACTAAAAGTCTGATCTTGACCACTTCCATATAATATAACCATATAACAATTACAGCACGGAAACAGGCCATCTCGGCCCTTCTAGTCCGTGCCGAACACGTATTCTCCCCTAGTCCCATCTACCTGCACTCAGACCATAACCCTCCATTCCTTTCCCGTCCACATAATTATCCAATTTATTTTTAAATGATAAAATCGAACCTGCCTCCACCACCTTCACTGGAAGCTCATTCCACACAGCTACCACTCTCTGAGTAAAGAAGTTCCCCCTCATGTTACCCCTAAACTTCTGTCCCTTAATTCTCAAGTCATGCCCTCTTGTTTGAATCTTCCCTACTCTCGGTGGGAAAAGCTTATCCACGTCAACTCTGTCTATCCCTCTCATCATTTTAAAGACCTCTATCAAGTCCCCCCTTAACCTTCTGCGCACCAAAGAATAAAGACCTAACTTGTTCAACCTTTCTCTGTAACTTAGTTGCTGAAAGCCAGGCAACATTCTAGTAAATCTTCTCTGTACTCTCTCTATTTTGTTGACATCCTTCCTATAATTAGGCGACCAAAATTGTACACCATACTCCAGAATTGGCCTCACCAATGCCTTGTACAATTTTAACATTACATCCCAACTTCTATACTCAATGCTCTGATTTATAAAGGCCAGCACACCAAAAGCTTTCTTTACCACCCTATCTACATGAGATTCCACCTTCAGGGAACTGTGCACAGTTATTCCTAGGTCCCTCTCTTCAACTGGATTCCTCAATTCCTGTTCTGTATATTGATTTTAGAAAAAACGCTGCCACCTACGGCTGTGAATTTTGGCCATCTTACTCAGAGTCTCCCCCTGCTGTGCAGGACAAGAGGATTTTTCCCATTGATGAAGTTATTAGTGTTTAAAAAATGTTGAAATTCTCTCTCCTGAAGGCCACGCACCTTCCGGAGGGACTATAAAACCCGGAAGTGTTGAGTGCCTCAGTCAGGCTCTGCAAGATGGGGGAACGAGAGGGTCATGTCTCTCAGTCTGAGCTGTGAATAACACTAAACACATGTCTACTAAACTGTGAGTGGTTTTACTGACCTGTCAGTGCCCTTAATGTGGTTTGAAAATATAAAATATAGTTTGGAAATGCTAAAGCAGTGTTGCCTTTGGTTTGGAAATGCTAAAGCTGTGTTGCCTTTGGTTTGGAAATGCTAAAGCTATGTTGCCTAATTAAAGTTGCCTTGTCTAATTAAAGTTGCCTTACCCAATTAAAGTTGCCTAGCCAAAATAAAGTTGCTTTGCCTTCCATATAATTAAAAGTCTAATCTTGACCACTTCCTGTTTGCGCTTTATATTGATTTTAGAAAAAACGTTACCACGTACGGCTGTGATTTTTGGCCATCTTACTCAGAGTCCCTCTCCGCTCATCAGGTGCAATGGGTTTTTCCCATCGAAGAAAAATAAAAGAGTTATTAGTATTGTAAAAATATTAAGATTCTCTCTCCTGTCAATCACGCCATGATGGCCACGCCCCTTCTGGTGGGAGGGGGGGAGGGACTATAAAACCCAGAAGTGTGGACGTGGCTCAGTCTCTGCAAGATGGAGGAAGGAGAGGTCATGACTCACTGTCTTTAGTGGCCTTGCACCCTGCTTAAAATGGTATGAAACTGCACTTGAATTTGGTGGCTTTGCACCCTGCTTGAAATGGTAAGAAACTGCACTTGAATTTGGTGGCCTTGCACCCTGCTTGAAATGGAATCTCAAGGAATAGCTGTGTCAACTGCCAGCCCACCTGCCGTGAGTGAGTGAGCTGCCAGCACAACAGGCTTGAGTGACTGAGCCGCCAGCCCAAGATTCCATTTGGCCCCCAATGTCTATACTAGCCCTCTGGAAACCAGTCCCTTCAGCCCACAACACCCATACTAGCACTCCAGAAAGCCCCACTGGCCACCAATATTGAAATTATTGGAGAGGTGGAATATTGCATTGGGGGACCAGCCCTCCCATGATGCTGGGACCCAACTGGTCCTACTTAGTCTATTTAGTAGTAAAGTTAACAATATCAACAAATTTTGCATGGGTGCAGAAGGCAGCCCTGATGCAGTCGTCGATGTAGCAGAGAAAGGGAAAGGTCCAAAGAAGAGTCCCAACCCGAAAGCCTCCTCAGATGCTGCAGGAGCTGCTGAATTCCTCCAAAACGCAGTTTTTTATTCTACTGACCAACCACATCTTCACTTCCCCTCCCCTTTCTGTCTTCCACGGAGATTGTTCGCTCCTTGATTCACATCTCTTCCTACCAAACCATCCCCTCCCCAGGTACTTTCCCCTGCAATCATAGGAGATGTAACACCTGTCCTTATACCTCCTCCCTCGCATCCATCAAGGGAACCCAGGAAGCCTTCCAGGTGAAACAGGTTCATATGTACCTCATCTATCCTCATCTACTACATTCAGTGTACTGATGTGGCCTGTTTTATATCGGTGAGAGCAAGTGTAGACTTGGTGCACATTTCGCCAAACAGGTGTTTGGTCCGCCAAGGCTTGATGGATCTACCATTTGCTAACTCCTCTTCCCATCCCCATACTATCTTTTCCATCTTGGGCCTCCTCCATTGCCAGAGTAATGCAAACTGGAAGAACAGCACCTCATACTGGGTAGCTTATAACCCATTGGTATGATAATTGAATTCCCCAATTTTAGGTAACTAACGTACAAACACTCCTTTTTCTCCTTCTTCCCTATTGTCTCTACTTCCCTGTGCCCTAACTGGACTCACACCCATTACTCCGCTTCCAGCTCCCCTTCAACCTTTATTCCTTCCTCTGGCTTCCTAATTCTCACATCTTCTATCCTTATCTCACATGTTTTGTATCGTCATCTCTTACCTTTGTTCAACCATCTGCCTATCAACCCCTCCCCCTCCCCAACTCCCACCTGTATTCACCTATCACTTGCTTCTTCATTCAAATATAAGATATTTTCGATTAGTTTTGTATTTATCGGTTAAATTATGTGAGCATCAGGAAGTGGAAGAATGCTTTGCAATTATGGAAATCTGTGCTTCATAACACAGTTCAATTGAAAACTGTGCTTCAGTAGTTTTGTATTGAATAGGTCAAATGTCATCCTCAGAAGCAATTTTTCAAGTCATTTTACAAACACCGATGACAGCTATCCGTGTTTTTGGAAAGCTAATAAAGAACCCAGCCACTGATAAAATGATGTTTCTCATCCCTGCCTCCTTTAGAAATATTTAGCTATGCAGTGGTGAGATGGCAGCATCCCTTGGGATCCAGTGATACAGGCCATCAGGTCCAGGGGCCATCAGGCCCAGGCCATAAATCCAGGGGTCTCTTTAGATAGCCTAGTGATTCCTCTCCGGTGCTGTAGGTTACATTTCTCCTGCTCTTTTGTTGCGTGCATGCATACCGCTTTGAGATGTTTTCACATCTTTTACTATCAAGACAGATGCGAAGCCTTTGCCCAATATCTCTGCCACTTCCTTATTTCCCTGTCCGGGCTTTAAGAGGATAAGCTATTTACTATTACTTGTAGCTTTTGATTTACTTTTCAAAGCTTTTCCAATATTCTTTCATATTTTTTTATTAGTTTACAGCCATATTCCAGTTTCCCCCTCTTTTTTCTCCATTCTTTGTGAGGTTGTGACTCTATTCAAGAAGGGCTGCAGAGGAAAGGCTGTGAACCACAGGCCAGTGAGCTTAACATCTGTGGTCGGAAAGTTACTAGTGAGTGTTCTGAGGGATTGGCTATACAATCACCTAGATGGACAATGGGTGTTTGGGGATAGTCAACATGGTTTTGTACGTGGGAGGTCATGTGTTATGAATGTGATTGAGTTTTTGAGGATACTCAGTTCCTTGACTGATGAAGGCCAATATGCCTAAAGCCTTCTTCACTACCCTACCTATCTATGGCGCAGGTAGGAATTATTGAACATCAGAGTATGTATGTAAGCACGATATACCAATACATCAGTTCTATCTAATTTAAGATAATTATATATGATATTCCTTTGGGAATAATCTGCTTTGAGAATTTCTCAAACTCTGGAATATTGGAGCATCAGTGCTGAACTTCTGGTGGCAGAGAGGGTTCAAGTGCCTCTCCTGAGACATAGTTATAATCTCCGCTGCAGCACTATGAGGAAGCTGTTATGAGATGGCCCATTCCTTCAGCAGGGTATTAAACTGAAGCCCACCTTACCAGTATACAAGATCCCCTGGAGCCATGAAAGAAGGGCAGAGGAGGTATCCACAACTACTAGCTACTATTTAATCAAAACATTTGAAGAGGAACATTGTAAATTGTCAATTCATTTCCTAAATTACAAGTGATAACACAAAACGCGTGACAGCTGGGAAGAACTCTGGAAGTTTATGCAGTTGCATAGAACATGAATTACAGAAACATGCTACTTGGACTTTTCAGTTAATACTCCACTCGATCCTCTTTCCATGTTTCCTTGTTTAACTATTTTCTGTATACCCCCCCCGTGGAGAATCGAGCTGCCCTAAGTGGATCTATAGTATACTTAGCTGCTCCATGTTTTTAACTCAACACTCTCACCCTCTCCTGCTGAAGCAGTTATTTGTTTTCTTCGTCATTCTTGTACAAAGGTTGTTAGTGAATATTCAAGGGGTATAGAATTTTGTGGATGGAAGATATTTATTTAAACAGGAACCAAGCTTCAAAATAATAAAACAGCCTATTCACTATTTAACTTACAAGTATACTTGAAGGCTATCAAAACCAATCATTGGACGTGAGACATTCTGATATTGTACCACTGATTACAATAGATTAATGTTCTCATGTCAAATGGCCCTACCTATCTCTTCATGATGAAATCAGGGAAGACATTAGCTAACTATCCCATGTATTACATATTGTTAATGGCATATTGTTATGGGTGGCACAGTAACAATATTTGATTGTATCATCTTTTCTTAGACTATACAGCACACAACAAAAAGCTTTTCACTGTACCTTGGTACACATAACAATAATAAAGTCAACTAAACTAAGGGGTGCAGCTGGTAGAGCTGCTGTCTCACAGCGCAAAGGACCAGGGTTTGATCCTGACTTTGGGTACTGGCTATATGGAGTTTTCACGTTATCCCTGTCACTATAAGTTTTTCCTCCCACATCCCACAGAATTGTAGGTTACTTGCCTCTGTAAATCCCCCCTCATGTGTAAGGAGTGGATGAAAAAGTGGGATAACATAGAATAACATAGAAACATAGAAAATAGGTGCAGGAGTAGGCCATTCGACCCTTCGAGCCTGCACCGCCATTCGATATGATCATGGCTGATCATCCAACTCAGCATCCCATCCCTGTCTTCTCTCCATACCCCATGATCCCCCTAGCCACAAGGGCCACATCTAACTCCCTCTTAACTATAGCCAATAAACTGGCCTCAACTACCTTCTGTGGCAGAGAATTCCACAGATTCACCACTCTCTGTGTAAAAAATGATTTTCTCATCTCGGTCCTAAAAGACTTCCCTCTTATCCTTAAACTGTGACCCCTAGTTCTGGACTTCCCCAACATCAGGAATAATCTTCCTGCATCTAGCCTGTCCAAACCCTTAAGAATTTTGTAAGTTTCTATAAGATCCCCCCTCAATCTTCTAAATTCTAGCATGTACAAGCCGAGTCTATCCAGTCTTTCTTCATATGAAAGTCCTGCCATCCCAGGAATCAGTCTGGTGAACCTTCTCTGTACTCCCTCTAGGGCAAGAATGTCTTTCCTCAGATAAGGAGACCAAAACTGTACGCAATACTCCAAGTGTGGTCTCACCAATACCTTGTACAACTGTAGTAGAACCTCCCTGCTCCTGTACTAAAATCATTTTGCTATAAATGCTAACATAACATAGTGTGAATGGGTAATCAATGGTTGGCGTGGCTCAGTGGGCTCTTTCTTTCTAATTCAATCAATCCATATCCCTGCACTCCATGAACAATCTACCTTGTCACTTAATAGTCCATTGTATGAGTATCCGGGGAACCATCTCCCAAAACTGTAACAGAAGAACTATCTTGTAGGTATCTGGGTTCTGTGCTCAGTAGCTTCTAGACCATCCATATGAAGAGCTTAGTCCGAGCAAAGGTGTTTGAGAAATTTGAATGTGTTTTGGCAGTTACTGTATTGCCATTGTAAATATGTAATTCTGCAAAGTTATCTGTCTGCGCTCACAAGTTTCAAGCTAAGCAGATTATTATAGTGTAGGAAGAAACTGCAGATGTTGGTTTAAACCAAAAATAGGCACAAAAAGCTGGAGTAACTCAGCAGGACAGGCAGCATCTCTGGAGAGAAGGAATGGGTGATGTTTTGGGTTGAGATCCTTCTCATACTGTAGGTAATTGTAATTATAGTCAATGACTGTAATTAATCATTTATTATATAGTAACAATGAACTGCAGATGTTAGTTTACACCAAAAAAAAGACACAAAATTGAATTTTGGAAAGTACATGGATAGGATAGGTTTGGAGGCATATGGACCAAATGCAGGCAGGTGAGACTAGTGCAGCTGGGACATGTTGGCCGGTGTGGGCAAGTTGGGTCAAGGGGCCTGTTTTCACGCTGTATCACTCTATGACTCTACGACTCTCTATGACACCAGATCTAAGGTTCAGTTCAGTTTAGGTCAGGTGCAGTGAAAAGCTTGCCGAGTGTCTTGTCGAGATAACGAACCTCCTCTACCTGTATGTGAACCATTCCCATTGCTTGTATATCCATTTGCCTATCCGAAAGCCTGTATATGCCATTATCATATCTGCTTCCACCATCACCCCTGGCAACACGTTCTAGGCACTCATAAGTCCCATACATCTTCTTTACATTTTCCACTCTGATCTTAAATCAAATGCCTCCAGTCTTTATAGTTTCCATCTTTGAAAAAAGAGTTCTGTCTACTCTATATATGCCTTTAATAATTTTATATACATCTATCAGGTCTACACTCAACCTCTGATGCTCCAGAGAAACCAATCCATGTTTGTCCAACCTCTCCTTATATGAATACCCCCCTACATCCTAGTAAACCTCTTCTGCACCCTTTCCAAAGCTTCCATATCCTTCCTGCAATAGGTGATCAGACTGGATACAATACTCCAGTGCTCTTCTTTAAAAATGATCCTGATAAAATATTTTGTTTTATTTTTGCATCTCTGCGGTGCTGTTGCTCATTCAATAATTATGTTGAGATTTCAAATATTTTAGAATTCCTCCCCTCAATAACTTCAGAAGAAATATTGATTGGAGTCTGTCATATCTATCCCAGGGGTTGAATTGAAACTTTCAACTATGTTTCTGCAACTAAATTAAAATGCTTATCTTTGATCTTCTTTTGGAGTGAGCAGTTTGATTGGGAAAAAGACCTTCTTTCATAGACAGAATGATTCTACTGTTTTTTAAAATAAAATTGCAAATATAATTTGTTAAATTAAATAAGGTCATAAGGTCATGTAACAGGAGCAGAATTAGGACTTTTGGCCAATCAGGTCTACTCCGCCATTCAATCATGACTGATCTATCTCTTCCTCCTAACCCCATTCTCCTGTCTTCTCCCCATAACCCCTGACACCCATACTAATCAAAAACACTGTTGTCCTAGTTCTTATTCGATACGTTCACCATTATAAAGGTCATTTCTTTCTATACTGGTTGTGTGCTGTTGATTGCACTCCCACTGCTGAATCAGAAGGTTATGAGCCATAAAATCTGTGCTCAAAAACAGAACGATACAGCAGAGAAAGGGACACTTTGGCCTGCATTTGTTTACACAAATCTTCCAGCAATCTTTTTTTCTCTCCGCACTTTTCCATCAACATCCTCCAAATTCTACCACTTATTTACACAAGAGCAATGTACAGCATGAACTGACTAACCAGTATGTCAGTGTGATGTGGGAAGATACTGGAGCATCCCAGGGCCGCAGGGAGAGTGTGCATGCTCCACATGGACAGCATGGAACCAATGAAACCATATGAGCGTTTGATGGCACTGGGCCTGTACTCGCTGGAGTTTTGAAAGATGAGGGGATCCTCATTGAAGCATAAAGAATAGTGCAAGGCTTGGATAGAGTGGATGTGGAGAGGATATTTCCATTAGTGGGAGAGTCTAGGACTAGAGATCATAACCTCAGAAATAAAGAACGTTCTTTTAGGAAGAAGGAATTTCTTCAGTCAGAGGGTGGTGAATCTGTGGAAATCTTTGCCACAGGAGGTTGTGGAGGCAAGGGCAGTGGATATATTTAAGGCAGAGATTGATAGATTCTTGATCAGTACAGGTGTCAGAGGTTATGGGGAGAAGGCAGGAGAATGGGGTTAGGAGGGAGTGATAAATCAGCTATGATTAAATCGCAGTAGACTTGATGCGCCAAATGGCCTAATTCTACTCCTATCACATGATCTTATGATCTTATTGGAGCTATGAGGCAGCAGCTCTACCCGTTGTGCCACTGTACTGCCTGAAGTCTGGTCTGTTGCTTTAGCACTCTACTCTGGAGTGAGAGATATCAGGCAACAGACAAGATAGTATCACCTGGTGTCACGGGAAATAATAAGCGAAACAGAGGGAATAAAGGATTCAATTCAACAAATAAAGGATTCAATTCAATTCAATTAAGGTCATCACAAATGCAGCTTTGATCTGGTAAAAATGGGGTGACAGCGACGCAGCAAAGACCCAGATTCGATCCTGACTAACGGGTGCAATCGGTACAGAGTTTGTACATTCTCCCTGTGACCACGTGGGTTTTCACCGGGGTGCTCCAGTTTCCTCCCACACACCAAAGATGTACATGTTTGTATGTTAATTGGCTTTGGTAAGTTGCAAAATTGTCCCTATTGTGTAGGATAGTGTCAGTGTACGGGGTAATCGCTAATCGGCGTGGACTCGGTAGGCTAAAGGGCCTGTTTTGCGCTGTATCTCTAAGGTGTAAAAGTCACAAGTATGCACTGAATTTGAACACAGCAAAATGGCACTTAGTTAAATTGATCTTGTAAGTTTCCTCATAATTATCTACGAAGATGTGTCTAAATCGCAAGAGCTGGTCCAATGATTGGTTAAGGTCCAACCTGATACTGTTATACTCACAAAAGCATGACATAGAAAATGTGCCAAATATTCCTCAATTATCATTTTCTACTTACACCTCTTCTAGACAAATCAGCTAGGATTTCTAAAACTTGATATTGGTTTATTATTATCATATGTGAAGAGAGAGAGTGAAATCCTTTGTTTTGCATATCATGCAGAAAAAAACATGACATTGGACAGTGCAAGAAAGAACAAAGAAACTGAGTGCAGAATATAGTGCATCAGCCACAGAGAGTGCAGACAAGAAAAGTGCAATGGCAGCAATTAGAAGATTGGGAGTTCATCCTTCGCTTATGAGAGGTCTGTTCAAGGTTTTGTTGACAGCAAGGAAAACGTTGTTCTTAAATCTGGTGGTACAACCTTTCATGTTTTTGTATCTTCTGCCCAACAGGCAGGGGAAGAAATGAGAAAAACTGAGGTGTGTGTGGACTTTGATTATGTTGGCTGCTTTCCTGGATAGTGTAGATGGAGTCAATGGGGGGAGGGGTGGTCTGTGTTATGCGCTGTGCTCCATTCACAATTTTCTGCAATTTCTTGAGGTTAGTGGGTTTAATCCAGATAAATCCCCAGGGACCTTTTAAAGTATCTCGACCAGCGCCTGAAGTGGGGTAGAAGCAGCTCTTGAATCTAGTGGTATGTGTTTTCAAACTTTTGTCAGGAGCGGGAGAAGACGTACTGAGTGTAAATGGTTCTTGATGATGTTGTCTACTTTCCCGAGGCAACATGAAGTGTAGACCGAGTCGATGGGGGGTTCAAGGCTGGTTTGTGTGATGGACTGGGCTACATTCATTACTCTCTCCATTTTATTGTGATCGTGGGCAGGAGCATTTGCTGTACCAGACGGAAAGGGTACTTTCTCGAGTGCACCTGCAGAAATTGGAAAGTCATTGCAGATGTGGTTGGATCAGGATAAATTGTTACTGGTAATCACCCCTAGGAACTTGATACTCTCGATCATTTCCACTTTTGATAAAGATTGTATAGATAGGATGGTTATGAATGCATAATATAGATAGGTACTTGATGACCAGTATGGAGCCAATAGAATGAAAGGGTTGTGACCATGCTGTATGAACGTATGATTCTATGTTCCCTACCCATAGCCTCACCTCGAAGTTATGCATCATTCTAACATTGAAATATGCCGCCAGTTCTTAATTGTACCCGACTGCACTGTGGGAGCATCTTTAGCAGAGGGACTGCAGTTGGTGGTTCACCATCAGTTTCTCAAGGATAATTAAGGAGGCAGAATAAAAGGTAGTCTTGCCAGCCGCACCCAGATCCTGAAAAAATACTAAATTAAATTCAACTTTTAAATATTTCAAATTTAGATATATTTTCCACCTTTTTTGAAATGTATGTTCCATGTTTTATAGCTTTTGAATTCTACTGAGTATCAATGAATTTCAGAGGTATTAAGGGAGTGCCAGGTTTGACAGATGGCCATGCTCACATCTTAGATTTGCCATCTGTCAAAGGTTTCCTCAGCAACTATGTGAGCGGGGCTTGTACTGGCTCAAACGCATATCCTGATGGTGTGTCTCGAGACCTTGAAGCTTTCAGGACCATGTCGATCAGGTGCGGGAGGCATTCATCCCGCAAGCTCTCCTTTACGGCTGCATAGAAGATACACTTGGAGGAAGGAACTGCAAATGCTGGTTAATACCGAAGATAGACACAAAAAGCTGAAGAAGGGTCTCGACCCAAAACGTCACCCATTCCTTCTCTCCAGAGGTGCGGCCTGTCCCGCTGAGTTATTCCAGCTTTTCGTGCTGATCATAGAAGATACATGCTTGACTATTGGGTGCTAGTTAATCAATGCAATGGGAAAGTTACACTCAGCAGAATCCGAGGCAAAATGTTGTTTACGTCCCTGGACAAATGGATACCAATAAGTACAATTCACTAATTATTAACACTGTGTCAAACTTTCATAGCATTTTATCGCATGGAAATAATCCCCCTTCCTTCATTCACATAACATTCATTGCATGTTAATCCGCAGGTCTTAAAATTGCTGGAAGACACAATTTGTAAGTACCTGGGTACAAACATATAAGCCACAAGAGTATTTGATGTGGGGATTTGTTCTTGTACACAGCTGCTTATTTCAACAAATTAAAATAAGAAATCTAATTCTCCTTTTGAATCTAAAGCTCTGCTTGCTACGTTCCATAAGACTATGTCTGCCAGTTCCTAGCCACAGATTTGATTTCAGTTAATGTTATAAAGCTTCTACTCGACAGCAATTTCAGTAGCAAGGTCCAATGACCTCCATGTTGAGGAGCAATTGTAATTCTGTTCATTATAGCTGCACAATCTCAGTGCACGGCAGATGCAACTGCAAGCGGGAGGACATTGAAGGGTCTCTCTTGGGCTAATGCACATTGTGTTGCTCAGTGACAGGGAACAATAAACATTTGAAAGCTCTGCCTCGAAATTCCTTGCAGGGCATCTCTTCTGCCGCACTTCATTGCTGACCAGCACAAAATAAATATTTTAGCACGGTGCATTTAAATCATAAATCATACCAACAGTTCACACTGTTTTTGTTTTGCACTCCACAGCAGAGAGCAGCAGTCAACTGTCAGAACCCGTTATCTATAATTGAAGCTTTAATGTGAATTCTGTTTCTAACAGGAAATTCTCACAGATCAGTGTAATTCAACGATGCTTTGAAACCTCACGTAAAAAATATTAAAGTAGAATTATTAGTGAACAGAGGAACATGGTTATTCCGGGGGTGGGAGGGGATGTTAGATAAGGATTAGGAGCAGGAGAGGGCCATCCAGAGACTATTCTGCCACTCATGACGATCAGGACTGATCTTCTGCCTCAGTGACATTTTACAGCTCCATCCCTATACCCCGACTCCCGCGCGGGGCAAGTTTTGCTGTTTTGCATTTTGTGACTTACATTCTCTTATCTGTGTTCCTTTCTTTATGCTCTCTCTCTCTAATTGCTCCCACTCACTCAGTGACCGGAGAACCTGTTGAGAGCTATCTCCATGGTCACCCCAGGTTTATCCCATCAAATATACCCCCTCCCCCCTCCCTGACCTTCCTGGCAGCTTAACAAGCTTCTTTTCTCAATTCTGATGAAGGGACTTCAACTTGAAACGTCAACACTATTTCTCCTCCCACAGATGCAGCCTGACGTGAATATTTCCAGCGGTTTCTGTTCTTATTTCAGATTTCCAGTATCTGCAGTTTTCTTGATTTTCACTTTGATCATTAATTTTCCAGTTTGCAATAAAGGACCATGTGAACTGGGGCCCTGGAACATCTGAGAGGGGATGTGAGCTGGAGCCTGGGTGAGTAGAAATGGCACATGTGAACCGGAGTCCACTTTAGTGAGAAGAGAGCGCGGCAAATTCCACCTAATGAGCCACCCTCGCATCAGTCTGAAGAAAGGTCTTAACCCGAAACGTCGCCTATTTCCTCCGCTCCATAGATGCTGCCTCGCTCGCTGAGTTTCTCCAGCATTTTTGTCTACCAGCCATTTAAGCTGGGTGACTCCAGTCTGACTAATCCCAGCCCCATCAGCTGCCTGACGCAGGGAGCCGGCCTCCAGCAGCAATCAAACTCTGGAAGAGTGTGTAGACGTAGCATTCTGAGCTGGTGCATTACTGATTCCATCTTCTCAGCCTCCACACTGAGTCAGACACTTCATGTTGGAACTACCTACAGTTTCCCAGCTCTTATCCCAGGGAATCCACTTGTGCCTTGACAGTTACGGGGTTGTCCCACTTGGGCCACCTAATTGGCGAGTTTAGAAGGGTTTGAAAAAATAACATGTTGAAAACCTCCTTCGACTATGCAGAAGACCTCCTTCGACTATGTTGAAGACCAGCTTCGACTAGCTATGACTAACTTCGGGAAAATTGGACGCCGAATAGTGGAGCGTGAAGACGACCTCCTTCGACCTCCCTTCGACTATGATGAAGACTATCTACGACTATCTTCGACTACCCTTGATTACCTACGACCAGCATGGCGACCTACTACGACCTACTGCGACCTACGATGACTAAACATACGAATAAAAAGAGTATCATTTTTTTCCATGGCGACCTTTTTTTTACTTGCGGGCATTTTTTAATATATTGAAAAAACGGCGCAACCTAGCTGAGGCCTTGAGTACGCGGAGACCACTCTCGACCATGAAGGACAGTTATGAAGACCTCCTACAACCCCGTGTCGACCATATTGCGTATATGAGTCGTGGGCAAACTCGCCAGAACCCGCGGATTAGGTCGCCCAAGTGGGACAGGCCCTTTATGCTTCAGTAGAAGCAGGGTCTGTCAAGGAGAAACACAGGTCGTTTTAATATTCTGAATAGTTTGTAGTATTGTCCGATGCATTTCTGGTTGGATTTTCTTTGTTTGACTAATTCAAAACTTTAAAATATATTGTACAGAATGAAATATTCACAAATATTTTTGCTGACTGAGTCGACAGTTGGTCCAGCCTGCTGCTTGTGTTCACGGTTGTCAAATCGTCTGTGGGACCTATGGCTTCAGGGTTTTCTACAGTGCAGGGCCTCGCTGCCTGGTCACGGCTGATCTCCTCACAGGACTGCAGCTACTCCTGGGTGACAGCAAGCAGAGAGCTCTGCCTGGAACCTCCTGGGACGCTGCTGCGGAACCTCCTGGGGCTCTGTCAGCACACCCGCCACTAACACCGAGGAGCAAAGGGACTGAGCCACTCCTGGCCCGGGAGGATGATCTCTGGGAAGCTGGAGATGGACTCGCCCTGCTGTTTGACATCCCTCATGCTACAATGCACCGGGCATCTGGCCTCCAAATACAGGAGGCTGCCAGTTATTGGGAAAGAATTGATATAAATAATCATCCTTCGAGAACTGGCACATTTTCCCTCTGGTGTAATTGCACCTCATTCTCTACCATCCTCAACACATAGCTTGTTCATTCCTCTAAGTGCCAGTGTCTATGCTTTATATGGTGGTGCCAGGCACAGTGTTGCAACATCCTTCTCATTCTTCCCATCCTTTTGATCTTATAGAGGTGTATAAAATCTTGAGAGGAATAGATCGGGTGGATGCACAGAATCTTTTGCCCAGAATGGGGGGAATCGAGAACCAGAGGACCTAAGTTTAAGTTGAAGGGGGGAAGATTTTATATGAATTTAAGGGGCACGTTTCTCACGTGAAGGGTGGTGGGAGTATGAAAGGAGCAGTCAGAGGAGGTAGTTGAAGCAGGGACTTTTGCAACGTTTAAGAAGCAATTTGACAGGTACATGGATAGGACAGGTTTGGAGGGATATGGGCCAAGCACAGGCAAGTGAGATTAGTGTAGATGGAACATGTTGGTTGGCGTGGGCAAGTTGGGCCAAAGAGCCTGTTTCCACATTATATGACTCCTACTCACATCCTTCTCTTCTATGCAGCGTTGGTCTTACCAGTGATGTCTTCAATAGGAAATAATTATTTTGCTCTCAATTAATGCAGATAAGAAGAACCCGCGTGTGTGTGTCCTTGTGTAAGCGAGTTTAAGCAAATGATTGACCAGGTAAGTGAATGATCTGATCGACATTCATGTACGTACCTGTAAATGCTTGCGAGACGAAGTGAGTGAGTGCATGAGTCACTGTGTCTGTGAATGAGATTGTTAGTATTTGTGTGAGTGTATACAAGTGAATCAATGTGTATGCACGAATTAATAAGAGTGTGTATGAACAAGCAAAATGTGAATATGATGCATATGAGCATGTGACTGAGTGCAACTGTCCATGTGTCTGAATAAGTGAGAGGGTGTATGTGAGTGAGCAAAGGGGTATATGCATTGGAGTGTGTGCGAGTGAATGAATTGATCTTATAGAGGTGTATAAAATCATGAGAGGAATAGATAAAGGGTAATGGGTGTAAGGAGCAAGCTACCTGAGGAGGTAGTTGAGGCAGGCACTATCACAACATTTAAGAAACATTTAGATAGGTACATGGATAGGACAGGTTTAGAGAGATCTTGGCCAAACACAGACAGATGGGACTAGTGTAGATGGGACATGTTAGCCTATATGGGCAAGTTGGGCCAAGCTGCCTGCTTCCACGCTGTAAGACGCTATGACTATGATTCTATGAGTTAGTGAGTATGTAAATGAGTGTTTGAATGAGAAAGTGCATGTGTGTTTCACAGATTGTGATCTTGAGTTCTGTGTCAAAGTATTAATTTGGACAATTATGACAGGGGTGGGGAAGCTATTGGAGAGAATTCTTCTGGATAGGATTTACTTGCATTTGGAAGAGAATGGGGATAGTTATGGACTGTCAGCATGGTTTTGTCCATGGCAGATCACCTCTTTCAAACCTGAATTAGGTTTTTGAGATGGCGGCGAAGGTGATTATTAAGCTTAGGGCAATGGATATAGTTTATGGATATAGTAGCACATTTTATAAAGCACCTCAAGGTAGGCTGAACCAGAAGATTAAGGTACATAGGATCCTTAGTGACTTGGTCAGTCGGATTCAGAACTGGCTTACTGATTCGAAGACAGAGTGTTGTATGGGAGAGATGTTAATCTGGTTGGAGGACTGTGACCAGTGGAGTTCTGTAAGGATCTGTGCTTGTTAAACCAAGCAAATGTGAGGTGTTACATTTTGGGAGGTTGAATGTAAGGGGAGAGTATACAGTTAATGGCAAGATCCTTACCAGAATTGATTTACAGAGGGATCTTAGGATCGAAGTTTATAGCTCCCTGCAAGTGACAACACAAGAAGATACACTGTTAGAGAAAAAGTATGGTTTGCTTGCATTCACTGGTCAGGGTTTTGAATACCAGAGTCAGGATGTCATGTTGCAGCTTTATACAGGTACATGGCTAGGACTGGTTTAGAGATATGGTCTGAACGCAGGCAGGTGGGACTAGTGTAGGTGGGATATATTGGCTGGTGTGGGCAAGTTGAGTCAAAGGGCCTCCATGTCCTTCTTGTAATGGGGTGACCAGAACTTCATGGAATATTCCAATGTGGCCTAATCAAAGTACTATAAAGCTGCACCAAGATATCCTGACTTTTATACTCTATCATAATCATAATGATAATGATCATCATACTTTGGATGATCAGCCATGATCATATTGAATGGTGGTGGAGGCTCGAAGGGCCGAATGGCCTACTCCTGCACCTATTTTCTATGTTTCTATGTTTATTAGCCAAGTATGTTTTGCAACATTCGAGGAATTTGCCCGGACTGATGAAGGCAAACATGCCATCTGCCTTCTTTACCACTCTATTTGTGTTTCTACTTTCCGGGAGCTATGGTCCTGGATCCCATGATTCCTTTGTACAACAATGTTGTTGAGGGTCATGCCATTTCCCTTTACCCATGTACTTTTTCCCCTTACATTTGAACTCCAGCACCTCACACTTGCTCGTATTAAACTCCATCTGTCATTTATCTGCCCATTTCTGAAGCTGATCGATATCCCTCTGTATACCATGACAGTCTTCCTCACAGTCCTCCATCCCAACATTCTTGGTGTTACCTGTAAACGTACTAACCAACCTGCTTACGATTATCACACTATTACTATTATACTGTATATCACAAACAGCTCAGGTCCCAGCACAGATTCTTACGGAATCCACTGTTCACCAACCTGAATATTGTCCTTCCATCACACCTCCCTGTCTTCTATCATAAGATCATAAATGATAGTAGAATTATGCCATTCGTCAATCAAGTCTAATCAGCAAATCAGTTCAAAATCCATGGGAACAATTCACTGGCAATCCCATGCATCTTAATCTGCTGGATCATCTTATCATGGGGGACTTACTAAATAGCCTTACTAAAATCCATGTAGACAACATCCACTACCCCACCCTCATCTATCACCTACATCACCTTCTCAGAAAACGATCATGTTAGTAAGACATGACTTGCCGTGCAGAATGCTATGCTCTGTCTCAAATTAACCTATTCCCCTCTTCCCTTCCGCTGTTGTGAGGCTCACTAGCCAATAATTCACTGGATTCTCTTTCCTTCCCATCTTAAATAAAGGAACAACATTCTACTCTCTATTCCTCTGCGACCACACCTGTGGTTAGCAGACAAAAGGATCTCCGACAAGGCTCCCACAGTCTCCTCTCTTGCCTCACTCACTAACCTGCATCTCTCTTCCAAAACTACTTGCCTGTGCATCAAAAACCTTAACTCTCCTATGGCAGAGACTGCAGGGTTCATATTGGTCTCATCACTTGCCTCAGAACCCACCAAATCAATTCTGAAATCAGTGCCTCAGGAAGGGAGGAGAATGTACGTTCTGAAAGGTGACCTTAGCATGATGATAAATCCTTCCCCTCTCTATAACTGGCTACTTTGATCCATCCCTCGCAACTCTCATCATTAGAATCCAGACTTGGTATCTTGCTGGGCTGCACTTGTTCATAGATAATTATTGCCACTGGGAATGTCTTATCATATTTTCCATTCATCTCTCTTAATGTACCTGCTTAGATCAAACTTGTTATGGGAAAACTGCCAGAAGTGGTAAATCTCATTGGACTAAATAAATCAGACTTTCCTCAACAGTCTCTTACATTTCATGCCAATTGATAAATGCAAGGCAAAGATTTCAAATAAACAGAGCTGAAATGGTGAAATGTTCTGACAGAGGTGAACTATTGCATAGAATCGTGCGAATTTAACTTCTTCCCGTCCAACTGTTTCTAAATCCAGTCTACAGTGAAGTATCCAACAATAGAATACAGGAGCGATTCAGAGTGGAGCATTCACACTTCAGTGTTGATCTTTTCTAACTCTGGGGAAGCAGTCGACCTGCCAGGAACCCAATTAAGTTTGTTGTTATATGACTTCCACTGTGCAATATGAACCTGTGACTGTCAAGGAATGAAAGACTGTTGGTGTGTCTTTTTTTGGCCTACAGGCTGTGGTTCTCTGCCGAATACGTTGATATAGGCGCAAGTGTGTGTGGCCTGCAGGGAAGGGCCTGGTGCCTGTTACTGACTGGAGCTCACTAAATCCAAAATAAACTTCTCCTCTGTAACAATTCAGATCCTTTTGAAATTATTAAATTTGACAACTGGACCTGCTTCCATGGCCTTTCAGAAAGTGCATTATCAGATTATGAGTGGCATGAGTAAAAAAATATCATCCTTATCTCTCACTTGCTTGATTAGCCAATAATTGCTGCCATTAGCCATTAGCAGATACTGGCGTCTTGCTAGAAACACAACACACTCGAGTAACTCAGCAGGTCAGGCAGCATTTGTGGAAGGAATGGATAGGTGAAGTTTTGGGTCAGATGACCCAATTCCTCAGATGTTGTCTCTTGACCTGCTTTCTTCCTCCAGCACTTGTGTTTTATCTAAAATCCGTGTCCATTGGTGACAAGACAGCTAACCCAAAAGTATGAAGTTGATAAGAAGCTTGGCGATGCTACAATAAAATAAAATAAACCTATGACATTAAATATTTTCAGTCAGCACTTTATCTCCCTGTGCTGTTCATCCGATCCACCATCCAATGCCCTGGCATTGATTAAAAGGACCACTATGATCATTCAGTTTGTCCATCACTTGGATGGGCAACTCACTTCCATTCTGTTTTGTGTCACCTGATGTGCTGACCTGACAAAGATCTATTCTCCTCAGCCCTGTTATCTTATCTGTTGAGGGAGGACATTTCAATTTCAATGACAATTACTTGATGATTTTCCCACTTATCGTATTATGGTTCTTCCTTAAATATTCCCTGTTTCCATCTGTACAGTCCACAAAACTGGCATATATAGCCTGGGTAAAAGCTTCTCAATGCCTTCATCTATAGTCTCAATTAATATAGTGAACTAATGAGACATCTGGACACTTAGTTGAGTACATGCCTTGTCAGTCTCTGCTAATGAAAGAGCAGGCCCCTAATTTTCACTCTACATTCCAGGTTATGACTCCAAGTGAAAAGGCTCATCTTTTATTATGGAACCTCATCATATAGTCATATATAGAGATACAACACAGAAAACAGACCCTTTGTCCATTGAGTCCATACCAACTATTTGGCACCCAATAATCCTACATTATCTGATTAATTCTCCCCCCATTCCCGCTAACACCGACGCGGGGGCTTTGGTCGCCGGTTGCGGGGGCTTCGATCGCTCCGACTGCAGATGGTTCGACTGCAACGACCGCGGGAGAATAAAGAGGGAAGATGATTAGACTTTATTGCCTTCCATCGTATTGAGGAATATGGCAAAGCCGATGTGATGGATATTTACGTTAACCTTTATTTAGTTGTGTTTCTTGTTGCTTTTGTTAGTATGGCCGGATGGTAATTTGACTTTCATTGTACCTTAATTGGTGCATGTGACAATAAACTGACCTTTGAACCTTTGAACATTCGACTCAATTTCTCTCTGTTCCTCTGCTTAAGCAATTAAATGACATCATACACTTCCATTTTAACCACACAATGTTCTAATTAAGAGAGCTGTATATAAAAAAAATGACTGCATGCCTGTATATTATCCTCACCTGGTTGTATTTCCTGGGGAGCCATTAGCTTTTAAAGTTATTTATTTCAGCTTCCACATTACCTCCATTACCATTCGTTACTTATATTATATTGACCAAGATTATTCCCATGATTTATTCTTTACTTCCCTTGCAACATTAGTATTTTATCTTCTTTCTCTTCGAAACAAATTATTGCAGTGCACCCATTTGAGCAATGTGCTATTATCTCCCAGTCTCTTTGATTATCACCTGCATCTTTTCTAATGAAAGCATATGACTTTGGAATGTTTAATGCTGATACTGACGATCCAAATTTATAGCATCTGTGATCTTGCTCAACACACATTCACACATGCACATACATTCTCTTTCACACATAAATTACTAAACACAAATGCTCTCTTATACACACTCTCTTATACACACGATTATATACACAGTTTCTCTCCCATGCACTCCACTACACTCATGCGCATACACACACTCTCACACACTCAGACAGACTCTCACACACACAATCACCGTTACAAACAACATACACACACCTAAGCACACTCATGGGCACATCCATGCACAGACATAAGCACATGTAGACACATATACCTGTTGAAGAAAGGCTATTGTTATAGAATTGAAGAGTTTTTGGTTGCATCATTCCCAATGGTATTATTATTGAAGTTATCTTACACTGCACGCATTATTTCTGTGGACCATTAACTCTGTGGGAGAGTCTATATCAGGTTAAAAAAAAGAAACAAAGCTCTGGAGTACCTCAGCAGTTCTGGCATCCAGCCAAACAGCATTTCTAGCATCCAGTAATTTGCAGACATTCACGGAATATGCTTCATTCAGCTCTTCATTTTCCAGATTGAAACTGGAGCATTGATCTTTCTTTTCAGTGCTGGCTTCATAAAACTCTGCAAGTATTGCACTTAATCCATTTGGCAGAAACTGTTTTGTATAAAACAGCACAAGCCTTGATATCTCTTAATTCCCATTGTAATCCTGTTTAGAAAATTCTCCTTGGGTGGTATCACAGGATTGAGGGTGATTCATCCAATAGGAGCGCTGCAATGAAGCATACGAAGCAATGAAGTATGTTCTTTTCCTATCTTATTTTAATTTTAGTTTGTCTAACAGTTTTGTTTTGGGGATTCTTTAGTTTTTCTATGTGAGGAAGGGGTAAGGGGGAAACCGCTTCCCAGTCGCTTCCTGGCGAGGATGCGACTATTTCTCCGAGTCTCGTCCTCGCCCCTCCCACCTCGCGGCCTACTACTGGATCGGAGTGGCCTTTCTTACCGGAGACCGGGGACCGGACCAGAGCTTCGGCAGCGGTGGCGCGGTGCTGGATTCACCGCGGAGCGGGTGATACCTACATGGATTGCCGTTTAAAGCTCCAGAGCGTTGGGCCCGCTGCTCCAACATCGCGGGGCTGTGGTTCACAGAGCTGCCAGCGCGGGTGGCGGTGACTGACATCGCGGAGTCCTGGGGCCCTTTGCCGAGGACGGCCAGCGTGAATCTCCGCCCGGCGCGGTCTGGGGACGTCGGAAGCTGCGGACTCTGGTGGGAAGCGGCCAATTTGGAGGTCCAAGGCGCTGAGGTTGGCCTCCAGTTCCGACGTTGGAGTGCCAACATCCCGGCAAGCGGGTTGAGCGGCGGGCTACCCGTAGCGGCGACTGCGGAGGGCTCCAGAGGACCCGATCACGGGTGAACATCAGAGGAAGATGACTGATTTTGGTGCCTTTCCTCACAGTGGGAAATTTTTGATTCTGCTGTGGGGGATGTTTTATGTTGAACTCTATCGTGTGTTGTGTTCTTTATTTTATTGTATGGCTATATGGTGATCGCATTTCACTGTGCCAACTGGCACATGTGACAAATAAATGTATCTTGTATCTCTCTTGTATCTTGCTTACACTCCAGTTGTGTGGATTCTGAGATGGCTGATGAGGATAATGTGGAACTTGCAATCTCTAATTAATGCATGGCTTCTGAGTACTTCCAGCAAATTGACTTGTGTTCATAATATCATTCTGAATACTCCTCCATTCTGAGTGATGATGGCTCAGGAATTCCCACATCACTGAAAGTGTTACACTTCTGGAATCAGGCTTTGAGAACATTTCTTTATCTTTATCTCAATGTCATATTCCTACTTTCTCCACCGTCGTTTTTTTCTCTGTCTACAACCTCCAAAAATATTTTCAAAGGCTTTGCATCTTGCCGTGTCTTGCCATGGGAAATTGAAGGTCTTAATGAAAAAGAACAGATTCAGAAGTCACTGGTTAAGATCTTCAACCTGAAATGTTCGCCTTGACACGCTCTCCACAGATGCTGAATGTTTTCTGAGTTTTCTGGTTTTATTTCAGATTTTCCATATTTTTTTTCCTTGTTTCCTTGTTTAATGGATAGCTATATATTAGTTGGCATTGTGAATGGAGACTACTGACATGTTTGTGAATGTGAATTCCTTGCCTGAGCAAATGATGAGCATCACTCCAGCTCAAATTCCTGAATTGCACTAAAGAGCAGATTCATGTGAAGACTAATTTCTAGAACGCTTGATGACAATGTGGAAAATAAATGTCACACACATGCCCACGCACACGCACACACACACGCGCAACTAAGGGATGGGTTCAATCCCAGCCACTGGTGCTATTTCTGTAGAGTTTACATGTTCTCCCTGTGGACATACAAGTTCCTCCAATATCCAGAATTTGTGCAGGTTGGCATGTAAATTGGCCACTGTAAACCGCCACGTGTGTAGGAGAGCAGTGGAATCTGGGGAGGGAGGAGTTGATGGGAAGATGGGGAGAATAAAATGGGTTTCCTGCAGGATTTGTGTAAATGGGTGGTGATTGTAGGCATGGACTAGATGGTCCAAAGAACCCGTTTCAATTTGATTCTATATATTCTATGTATATTCCTCCTAATAACCTAGGAAACACTATACCCACAAGTCCAAGACGATGCCTCTACCATAAGTTAACATTGAAGGTACAGGATGGACAGATGTTTTGGAAGAATTTGGAACAGTAACTCGCCACAAATTTTGAACTTCTGGTTTGATTGTTTTCTTTTAATCATCATGTTTTCTTGTCTTGAGAAACCGGATGTGAATTTAGCTGTGAATTGCTGTGAACATATGGAGTGCTTGACAAAGAAAGACCAAGCCTAACTCGCTCACCCTGGATCACATTTATACAGCAATTAATCTCCGCCAGTCTATGACAAAGTCACATGTGAGGTGAGGAAACTCTCAATGGTGGATCTACAGTGCAAAGGTTACACGATCGTCCCAAGGCACCGACACTTAGCACGTCAGGTCTTGTGGACTTTTTTTATATACTGTTAGAGTCATAGAGAGTCATAGAGTGATACAGTGTGGAAACAGACCCTTCGACCCAACTTGCCCAACAATGTCCCAGCTACACTAGTCCCACTTGCCTGCACTTGGTCCATATCACTCGGAACCCATCCTATCCATGTACCTGTTTAACGGTTTCTTAAATGATGGAATAGTCCCAGCCTCAACTACCTCTTCTGGCAGCTTATTCCATACACCCATCAGCCTTTGTGTGAAAAAGTTACCGCTCGGATTCCTATTAAATGTTTTCCCCTTCACCTCAAACCTTTTTTCCTCTGGTCCTTGATTCCCCTACTCTGGGCAAGAGAATCTGTGCTTCTATCTGATCTATTCCTCTCACGATTTTGTTCACCTCTATAAGATCACTCCTCATCCTATGGCGCCTCATGGAATAGAGACCCAGCCTACTCAACCCCTCCCTATAGCTCACATCCTCCAGTCCTAGCAACATCCTCATAAATCTTTTCTGATCCCTTTCAAGCTTGATAACATCTTTCCTATAACATGGTGCCCAGAACTGAACACATTATTCTAAATGCGGTCACACCAACGTCTTATACAATTGCAACATGACCTCTCAATAAATTTCTGTTGCAGAAATAACTATTTGGTTGTTTGAATTCTTAGAATGAACAGATGTTCCAATAAAATTCAGGAACCAGACATTTTGGCTCAAATGAAAATAAGCAGTAGATAATAAATCTATGTAAAGCAATTTTAAAATGATTCCTAAATCCAACTTTAAACTATTTTTCAAATCATTACACAGAGGTACAGTTTAAGATAAATAGTTTTTATTGCTAGAATTTGCAACATGAATCACGTGAATGTTTCTCTCTATTTCTCCTCTCTTCATCCAGCTCTCTCTTTCACTCACACCATCCCTCCACCCCAACCCCACCCCCCAGTCCCTTTCACTTGCTCCCTTGTTCTGTGACTTACATCTAAAAGTTAAGTGTTCCATAATTTAAAGTTGAAGTTTTACTTGCCATGTACAAACTTGTTTTCAAATTATAGCAAGTTCTTTCGTGAAAGAAAGAACCTCTTGCTATAAGGGCAGAGTTTTATTTTGCCTGAGAATAGAATTGACACTTGCTCGTAAATTCAGAACTCTGCACTTACCCACAGAGGAATTAGAGTTATGGGGCCACTTAGACCAAAATGAAAGACAGGCTGGTACGACATATTGTTTGCAGAGAAGCTGACACAATCAGTGCAATTCTGTTAAGCCACAATTTCAGTGGCAAAACGGTCCTCATAACACATTTGTTAATTTCGTTCTAAATTAGTCGGTCTCTTCACTTTACAGACCAGATTTAAGACATGGGCTAAAGGATCAAAGTGATTGTTAAGTACAAAAGTTAATGTTGTCACAGAATTATGGAGTCATACAGTCAGACAGCAAGGAAACAGATCCTTTAGCCCAACTTAACCATGCCAAGCAAGATGCTTGTCCCATTTGCCCACATTTGACCCATATCCCTGAAGACCATTTCCTATCCAGATTCCTGTCCAAATGTTGTGGATAGCTTGAATATTTTTTAATTCAATATTCCATATTTATTTTCAGGATCTGGTTGTTGCAGGCAGGCTATTCCCGTGCCCTTAGGAATATCCCATTGATACTCACACATTCCATTGGGAAGAGAGTTCCAGGATTTAGATCGAACAATAACAGAGTACTAGCCAAGGTCAGGATGGGAGGAACCTGCAGATAATGGATTTTCCATACCGGGGCGTCACAGGTATGCAGCGGTAGATTTGCCGCTTTATTGAACCAGAGACCTGGGTTCGATTCTGACTACGGGTGTTGTCTGTACGGAGATTGTACGTTCTCTCTGTGTCCACGTAGATTTCCTCCGGGTGCTCCAACTTCCTCCTCCACTCTAAAGACATTCAGGTTTGTAGGTGGGTAAATTGTCCCAGGTGTGTAGGATAGTGCTAGTGTGGGGGATTGCTGGTCACCACAGGTTCTTTGGGCCGAAGAGCCTGTTTCCGTGCTATATCACTAGACAAAACTAAAGACCATGGATTTCGGTGGTGTTATTAGAGTGGTCTGGAGAATTAACTACGGTGCATTTTGTAGAGGGTGCGCAATCAATATGCCAATGGTGCATTGAGTGCTTAGGATTTCCAGCCAAGTCGGTGGATTTGCTTGGATGAAGTTGTGCATCCTGAGAGTTGTTGGCATTGCATTCCTGAGGCAACTGGAGAGTATTCAATCACATTCTTGACCCATGCATTATGGGTGGGGGAAGGATTCTAGAAGGCAGGAGGAGATGGCACAATGTTTGATTTGCTTTTGTAGCTGCAGTATATACAGCATGTAGCTTGACCAGTTGAGTTTATGGACAATGGTCCATAATGGTTTCATTCTGGTGGTAATTTTATAATAGTGTGGCACTCAGATTGGACTTGACCATGTTGATGGTGAAGACCACGGGTTCAGGTTTCAATTTAGTTTATTGTCACATGTACCGAGGTACAGTGAAAAGCTTTTGTTGAGTGCTAACCAGTCAGCAGAAAGCCAAAACATGAGTATGATTGAGCTATTTACAGTGCATAGATACATCATAAAGGAATAATGTTTAGTGCAAAGTAAAGCCAGCCAAGTCTGATCAAAGATATTCATGTGATAGGATCAGAATTATGCCATTCGGACCATCAAGTCTACTCCGGCCGTTCAATTAAGGCTGATCTATTTCTCCCTCCTAACCGCATTCTCCTGTCTTCTCCCCATTACCCCTGACATTCGTACTAATCAAGAATCTATTTATCTCTGCCTTATAAATATCTCTTGATGGCCTCCATAGACTTCTTTGGCAAAGAATTCCACAGATTCACTACTGTCTGACTGAATATTTTTCTCCTCATCTCCTTCCTAAAGGAACATTCTTTAATTCTGAAGCCATGACTCTAGTCCTAGACTCCCCCACCAGTGGAACCATCCGCTCCACATCTACGCTATCCAAGTCTTTCACTATTCGGTAAGTTTCAATGAGGGGTCCCCTCAGCCTTCTAAATTCCAGCGAGTACAGGCCCAGTGCTGTCAAATACTAATCATTTGTTAACCCACTCATTCTTGGAATCATTCTTGTAAACCTCCTCTGGACTCTCTCCAGAGCCAGCACATCCTTTGTCGGAAATGGTGCCCAAAATTGCTCACAATACTCCAAATGTGGCCTGATCAGTGCCTTATAGAGACTCAGCATTACATACCTATTTTTGTATTCTAATTCTCTTGAAATAAATGCTAGCATTGCGTTTGCCATCCTTACTACCGATTGACTTGCAAATTAACTTATTGGGAATCCTGCACCAGCACTCCTAAGTCCCTTTGCACCTCTGATTTCTTGATTCGCTCCCCATTTAGAAAATAGTCTACACCTTTATTCCTACTACCCAAATGCATGACTCCACACTTTGCAACACTGTATTCCATCTGCCACTTCTCTCCCCACTCTCCAAACCTGTCCAAGTCCTTCTGCAGAGTCCCTGCTTTCTCTACACTATCTGCCCACCTCCCCCCCCATCTATTTTTGTTTTATCTGCAAACTTGGCCACAAAGCCTTCAGTCCCCTCGTGCAAATTATTAATATACAGTGAAGGGTAGCGGACCCAACACCGACCCCTGCAGAACTCAGCTAGTCACCTTGAATTGGATAATCAAGCAGTTGCAGTTTAAATTTGCAAACTGCTGACTGGATGCACCAAAACCCAAAATGCTCACAAACCTTTTCAAAAGACAAGTTACCTAATCAGCTTTGAGGTAAATGGTCATTTATTTTTGCTTATCCTACAGACCATTGCATCTATAATGAGATATCTTCAGGGACAAGTGCATACCCTGCCTATATTTTATGCAAACACGAGGGGCAAAGATTTCACAGCACCTGTCTTTGTTTAGTTGCAAGCCGAGGAGAGTTGAAATCAGCAGAAACAGTGGAATTAAGTTGCGTATTTTCTGCTGAATTTAATCTTCCACGATTGCAGTCATACTGTAAATTCAGGCCTGGCAAGGAGATTACTTGAAAAGTACAGGGCACCTGGGAGATTTGATTAATCAGCCGTGGAGCTGCCTCCCTCCTGCAGCTCCCTCTTCAGCCTCAGTGAATTAAGAGACGATTCCTGTCTCGGAAGGAGTGATTTTACCCTCATACCAAGATGCTGACACTTATTCATTCAAACAACATTTTTGCCACTATTCTTATCTGAAGGATGTGCATTGATGCTCTTTGTTTAAATCAATCTCTGATCCAATTGACGATTATGCTTCACTGATACTATCATCAGGGGAAGAGAGTTGCTGCCTGATAAAGAGCTTTTTGCTGTAAATGCTTCTGTGTATGAGCAGAACTGATGTCCCATACTTCAGCCCAGACATGAAGCTGGTGTAATACCAAACCATGTGACTTTCTCTCCAAGGTAGTAAGACATGACTCCAACTTTAATTTCAGTCAAACAGGGACAGGTGCTGTGAAATGTCTGCTCTTTATATTTGCAGATAATATAGGCTGGGTATGTGTTTGTCTCTGAAATGATCTCATTACCCTGAATAGTGAAAGACCTGGATAGAGTGGGGTAGAGAATATGTTTCCACTAGTGGGAGTCCAGGACCAGAGGCAATAGCCTCTGAATAAAATAACATACCTTTAGAAAGAAGAAGGAATTTCTTTAGTCAGAGGGTGGTGAATCTGTAGAATTCATTGTCATAAAAGGCTGTGGTGGACATCAATGCATATTTTTAAGGCGGAGATTGACAGACTCTTAATTAATATGTCAAAGGTTATGGGGAGGAGGCAGAAGAATGGGGTTGAGAGGGAAAGATAGATCAGCCATGATTGAATTGCAGAGTAAACTTGATGGGTCGAATGGCCTAATTCTGTTCCGAGAACCAATGAACTTATGAACCTATTTCTCTCACTTCAGGTAGCCCCGGTATTCCCTCTCTCTCTATCCCTCTCCCACCCAAGTCCCACTAGCTTCTCATTTTCACCCAACAAACAGTTTATAATGGCCTGTTTCCTTTATCATCGTCACTTTTTTGTATATCTTTCATTCATTGTTCTTTATCTTACCACATCACCATCTATATCTCTCATTTCCATTATCCCAAACCAGTATGAAGAAGGGTCTCGACCCAAAATGTCACCCATTCCTTCTCTGCAAAGATGCGGCCTGTCCTGCTGAGTTACTCCAGCTTTTTGTGTCTATTTTCGGTTTAAACCAGCATCTGCAGTTCCTTCTTACACATTATGGGGCTGGATGCTTACACATTCTTTCTTCTTCCTTCTTACACATTATGGCTCGAAGGGCCGAATGGCCTCCTCCTGCACCTATTTTCTATGTTTCTATTATAAATGCAATGGTCTATTGGATAAGCAAAAATAAATGACCATTTAACTCGATACCGATTAGGTAACTTGTATTTGGAAAAGGGTTGTGAGATATTTAGGTGTTGGTGCTTCCACTCAGTGGTTTGTGAGGTTATGCTGCAGCTGCATTAAAATGGGGGCCATACAGAGAATGTTAACAGCATTTGTTATCTATCTCTAAATATTAAGTTTCTCATCGAGGGACAAAGCATAGAAGCAGCCATTTGATCTATCAAGTTCCTACCAACCGTCCATCTTTCATTGGCACTAATTCTGCATGAATCCCAATTTTTATTCTCCTAGATTCCCATTAGCTTCCTTCGATTCTACCACAAATGTACAGAGTCAGGGAAATTTAGAGTCAATTAACCGAGTAACCTACAAATGTTTGGGATGTGTGAGAAAACCAGAGCCCATGAAGGAAGCATGCCTTGTCATAGGGGGAACATGCAAGCACCTGAGGTCAGTACCTTAAGAAGGCAATCAACGAAAGTAAAGAGCACTTTCGGTCTAAACTGGACAGTCAGATGGCTGTTCAGCAGCTGCATCAGAGCTTGCACACCAACACTTCCTATAAGGTGAAAAGAAGTAGCTCAAATGATAGTGATGCATCAAACCCACAAAAAGCTGAATGCTTTTTATACCCGCTTTGAAAAGGAGAACATCGATGTACCTTCTCAGGCCCCCAAAGCCGTCGATGATACTGTGAACTTAGTCATCGAGGCTGGTGTCAGAAGATCCTTCAGGAGGTGAACCCTCAGAAAGCATACAGCCCTGATCCATCCAGTACTTGGCCACATTCTTAAAACCTGCATGGACCATCTGACTGGGACTTTTGCAGACATCTTCTATCTCCTATTACCACAGTCTGTGGTTTTCCACCTGCTACAAAAGAACATTCTTAATATCGGTGCTCACAGTAACATGCCTCATTGACTACCGACCAGTGTCACTAACGTCTGTGGTGAAGAAATGCTTTGAAAGGTTAGTCATGATGCCCATCAACACCTGTCTTAGTAAAAACCTGGACCCACTACAATTCACCTCTTGCCACAACAGATTAACTGGGATATGATTTCATTGGCTCTCCACTGCACTGGATCATTTATACGGCAGGAAAACATAAATTCAGACTTCTGGTCATTGACTACAGCTCCTTGTTTAATACCATCATGGCCTCTAAACCTATTGTCAAACTCAGGGAGCTGGTTCTCCGCTCATCCCTATGCAATTGGATCCTTGACATTCATTAGCAGACCTCAATCAGTATGAATTGTTGACACTTCCTCTTCAATGACCATCAGTACTGAGCATCTCAAGATTACATGCCCAGTACTTTGCTCTTCTCACTCAATACCCATGACTGCGTAGCAAGACTCAGTTCCATCACTAGCTTTAAATTTGTTATCAATGCCATCATCGTTGGATGAATGATGGATAATGATGAGTTAGAGTATGATCAATAATCTTATTGAAAGGTGTCAGAACAACAATCTTACTTTCAACATTAGAAGTATAATATTTCAGTATAGGAGTAAAGAGGTTCTTCTGCAGTTGCATAGGGCTCTTGTAAGACAATGTCTGGAGTATGGTGTACAGTTTTGGTCTCCTAATTTGAGGAAGAACATCCTTGTCATTGAGGCAGTGCAGCGTAGGTTCACGAGATTGATCCCTGAGATGGCGGGATTGTCATATGAGGAAAGATTGAAAAGACTAGGCTTGTATTCACTGGAGTTTAGAAGGATGAGGGGGATCTTATAGAAACATATAAAATTATAAAAAGACTGGACAAGCAAGATGCAGGAAAAAAATTCCCAATGTTGGGTGAGTCCAGAACCAGGGGCCACAGGTATAGAATAAAGGGGAGGTCATTTAAGACTGAGGTGAGAAAAAACTTTTTCACCCAGAGAGTTGTGAATTTGTGGAATTCCCTTCCACAGGGGGCAGTGGATGTTAAATCATTGGATGGATTTAAGAGAGAGTTAGATATAGCTCTAGGGGCTAGTGGAATCAAGGGATATGGGAAGAAGGCAGGCACGGGTTATTGATTGGGGACGATCAGCCATAATCACATTGAATGATGGTGCTGGCTCGAAGGGCCGAATGGCCTCCTCGTGCACCTATTTTCTATAAAAGATCTAGGAACTGATTGTGTAGCCTGGTCTGCCTCGATAGTTTGCAATCCAATCGAATGACCATTAAATTTTCCAATTTCAGATAACTCACAACCTTTGTGCTCTCCCACACATACTCCCCTGGCCATCTAGGTCTCAATAGACAATAGATAATAGGTGCAGGAGTAGGCCATTCGGCCCTTCGAGTCAGCACCACCATGTACTGTGATCATGGCTGCTCATGCACAACCTGTACTCTGTTCCTGCCTTCTGCCCATATCCCTTGACTGCTATATTTAAGAGTTTTTTCTAACTCTCTTTTTTTCTTTCTTCTCCCTTTGTTCAACTTTTCCATCCTCTCTCCCCTCCACAAGGTGGTTTTATCTGCCCATCAATCCCCCCCCTCACACCTTCCCCATCCTCCCACCAGTGTTGATCCTCATCAGCCTCTCTTCACCCCTCTCTTCTTCTGCTATGTACTGATAATCCATCCTCTTCCCTCTAAATCCCGATGTGGTTCTTTGACCTGAAATGTCAACTAACACCTTCCTCCACAGATGCTGCCTGTCTTGCTGAGTAACGGTCATGGAATCACAGTACAGAAACAGGCCCTTCGGTCCAAATCATCCATGCCGACAAAGATACTAGTCCCATTTGCCTGCGTTTTGCCCAAATCCCTCTAAACCTTTCCTATCCATGAACCTATCCAAATGAGATTCCTCTCACATTCTATTATTTTCGTGTGTGAATGTTAGGAAAATCAAAGAGATCGTGTCACAGGCAAATTGAAAGTTGTACATCGCCGTGTAACATGATTTGGAGCTCACATCATGACATTTGCTGTGGCCTCATGACTTCCATCCACACCTGACTCTCAATTTGGGATTTTCTGTAGCTTATCTTTCTGTGCTCAGCCCTTCTGTACTTCTAGGATGAGCACATCTGTCTTTTGATGGTTTCTGAATTGAAGTTCCCACTGCTGGCACTGCCTTGAGATGGTTGGGTGATTAACTGCTTCCTGCAAGTTAGCATGGCCAAGTCTGTAGCATTCCCTACTGTAAGTAGCAAGATATAATTGCTTGCCAGATCTGAAGAAAAAGCTACATGTTGATTTATTAATAAGTACATCTCCGGAAACCAGGTGAGTTTTTGTCACACACTTGAACATTACAATAGTTCTCTCAGCAGTTAAAATAATTTTTTTGGGAACCTACGTACACAATTGCACTCCTTCACAGCATTTGCTGCACCAATGTTCCATGGACTGCATCTCAATCTTCCGACACAGTGAAGGACAAAGGCAGGGGGCACTTAGGAACAATGTTGCTTCCAAGCTCCCTTCCACATGAAGCACCATCCTGATAAATATATTGCTGCAGCTTCAGCATTATTAAGTTAAAATCCTGGAATCACTACAAATATATTGCATCTTCACCACATGGGGCATATTGTTTCAAGAAGGTGGCCCTCATCCATGGTTCTCATTGACAATTTGGAGAGGCCAATACATGCCAGGCTAGCCGACAATAGCATTGACCCAAGAATGACCATGGACATGGTAACTAAAAGATCCCTGATTCCTCTCACTCAATATGATGGAAGGTAGAGAAAAAACTGAAAAAGCTGGATATCTGAAATAAACATGGGAAAATGTTGGAAATGCTCAGCTGCTCAGGCAGCCAAAGAGGCAAAAGTTAATGATTCAAGTAAGGAACTCTTTATCAGAACTAGAAAAAGAGAAAATGTTAGTTTAAGGTAGCTGGAAAAATGGGAGGGGATTAAGTGGAGCAAAGAGAACAGTACCTCGAACATTGCCTATATAATTATATTTTGGAGCTGAGGAAGATGAGCTGTTGTCCCTGCCACAGATGCTTCTATAGCAATGATCAGTAACTTGATAGTCTCACAGCACGGAAACATGCCCCACAGCCCAATCCATCCATGTCGGCAAGATGCCTCATCCAAGTTGGTCCCATTTGCCCATGTTTGGTTGATATCTCTCAAGAACACATGCCCGGCCAAATGTTTTTTTAAATGTTGTTATCGTACATACTTCTGCCACTTCCTCTGGTAGCTTGTTCCATGTACTCACCACCTCCTGTGTGAGGCCTCCCGCCCAAAAAGCACCCTTCGATCACCATCCTCTGCTTTCTTCCATTAAAGCAAATTTTTTATATTTTTAGCTTGTTTGCCCTGGATAGAAACATAGAAACATAGAAATTAGGTGCAGGAGTAGGCCATTCGGCCCTTCGAGCCTGCACCGCCATTCAATATGATCATGGCTGATCATCCAACTCAGTATCCCGTACCTGCCTTCTCTCCATACCCTCTGATCCCCTTAGCCACAAGGGCCACATCTAACTCCCGCTTAAATATAGCCAATGAACTGGCCTCGACTACCCTCTGTGGCAGAGAGTTCCAGAGATTCACCACTCTCTGTGTGAAAAAAGTTCTTCTCATCTCGTTTTTAAAGGATTTCCCCCTTATCCTTAAGCTGTGACCCCTTGTCCTGGACTTCCCCAACATCGGGAGCAATCATCCTGCATCTAGCCTGTCCAACCCCTTAAGAATTTTGTAAGTTTCCATAAGATCCCCTCTCAATCTCCTAAATTCTAGAGAGTATAAACTAAGTCTATCCAGTCTTTCTTCATAAGACAGTCCTGACATCCCAGGAATCAGTCTGATGAACCTTCTCTGCACTCCCTCTATGGCAATAATGTCCTTCCTCAGATTTGGAGACCAAAACTGTACGCAATACTCCAGGTGTGGTCTCACCAAACCCTGTACAACTGCAGTAGAACCTCCCTGCTCCTATACTCAAATCCTTTTGCTATGAAAGCTAATATACCATTCGCTTTCTTCACTGCCTGCTGCACCTGCATGCCTACTTTCAATGACTGGTGTACCATGACACCCAGGTCTCGCTGCATCTCCCCTTTTTTCCCATGTGATCTAACCTACCAATCGGAACCTTATCAAAGGCCTCGCTGAAGTCCATATAAACAAAGTCATCATCTTCTTGATCATCATCTGCTTTGAGTTTCCCACCTTACATATTCTTTGTTCCCTTCCATATCCTGTATCCCTCTCCCCTGACTCTCAGTCTGAAGATGGGTCTCGACCTGAAATGGCACCCATTCATTTTCTCCAGAGATGCTGCCAGGTACTCCAGCATTTGTGTCTATCCTTAATCAGTCCTTGTGTTTCCAAATGTATGTTTATCTAATCCTTTAGAATCCTCTCCAGTAATTTTCCTATCATAGACGTTAGGTTTTCTAGTCTATTGTTCCCATTTTTTTCTTTGCATCCCTTCTTACATAGAGGCATGGTATCAAGAATCAAAGAATCACTAGATAGTGAAAAACAAGCAACTGGTGGTGATTGCTTCAAGCAATGGAACAGTTAGGAACCCTTTGATTGCAGTCAAATATTGTTCTCAGGAACCTTAAAGGGCCTGTCCCACACGTGTCCTTGGCACGCAAACTACGCGACCTCGTGGTCGTGTTGAGGCGTACGGGCATGGTATGGTCGCACGGGGCCGGTCCCACTTAGAAGCGCGGAGGGGTATGTAGTTGTACGCGACATCGCGCGGGGCTCCGATATATTTGTAGTGAACAAAATCTTTGCGCGCCAACGGCCTGTCGCGGAACTGACGGCCAAAGTGGGACAGGCCCAATTTGCTGCAACGTCTCACCTTCAACAGCAGCAGAAGCAGGCAAACGATCGCCGACCTCGGCCTGGGGCTCACGGCCGTTGCGGTCCGGATCAGCCCCCACTCCCTCTCCCAGAGAGGCGCCAAGAAAATTGAAGATGGACACAAAATGCTGTAGTAACTCAGCGGGACCGGCAACATCTCTGGATAGAAGCAATGTGTGACGTTTCGGGTCAAGACCCTTCTTTTCAGACTGAAGAAGAGTCTCGACACGAAACGTCACCCATTGCTTCTCTCCAGAGATGCTGCCGGTCCCGCTGAGTTACTCCGGCTGTGTCCATCTGACGCCGCTCGCTCCAGACGGCTGTGCATACCCATGTAATCGCGCCCGACCTTCGCAGGACCATCGCGGCTCAACGCGAACAGAAGGTCGCGTAATTTGCGTGCCAAGGACACGTAAGTGGGACAGGCCCTTAAAAGCAGAGGCTACGCACTTTGGTCTATGCAATTTTGATGGGATCTCTTCCAAGGACTCGGATAATGCAGGGGTATAACTAGTGAAGTTGCTGCCTCACGACTCCAGCAACCCGGGTCTGTCTGCAGACTGTTCCTTCAACTGCCAATGGTCAGATTTCATTACCACCTAATCCCAAACGTTCCATTGCTATTTCTGTGGAATTTGCATATTCTCCCTGTGACCGCGGGTTGCTCCCAGGTCCTCCGATTTTCTTCTACATCTGAAATACAGGTTTGCAGGTCAAGTTGCCCCTAATATGTAGGTGATTGTAGATTCTGGGGGAAGTTCACAAGATTATGGAAAGAATAAAATTTGATTGGTGTAGGATGTATCTGAATGGGTGGTTGTTGGCTGGTGTGAACTTGCTGGGCTATTTCAATGACTCTCTATCTCTAATTTTCAGACATTGATACATTCATCAATCCCACACTTTATTCATCTAAAGGCTAATAAACCACTGGAATTCTCTACCCACTCAGTTGCTGAATGCATTCAAGAAAGAGATCAATAGCTTTTTATGTATCCAGGGAATCAAGGGATATGAGATCAGTGGGAGGAAGTGGTGCTAAGGTGAAAGATCAGCCATGATCTTATTGAATGGCTGAGCAGTTACAAGTGTCCAACTGACATTCCTGTTTCTGCTATTTATGCTCTTGTGTACAATCCCAGTTCAGTTCCTTTGAGGACCAGTTCCTCAGTGAAGGATAGTGATTTTTGCACTGGCAGTTCAAATATTAAAAAAAACAATTGTCTTGACAGATCAAATTTGTTGGTGACATTAACTTGTGTAAAAACCTTGCATTGGACATGCTCCTTTTCTGACCTTGCAATGTCCCAGGAGTGCTGAATTTCAGGTAAGACTGAATGAGAGCACAATGCGACAAAGAGCAAATAAATAGCAAGGCAATCTGCTGCTGTGATGTTGGCTGAGAAAGAGGTTAACAGGAAACCTTCTCTGCTCTTCCATATCTCAGCTTTGTAAAACAAAGGAGTGTGGAGTGTAGAGTGATATCTGGACACCACTGGTCAGGTACACTTGGGATCTTGTTGGAGTAGATCTGTATCCCCCGGTGAATATGTTGTACTATGCCTGGTGAGGAAGACATTACCTAATTGCTGGTGTCAGCATTGCTTGCATGCAAAACTTTCTGATAAAACTCTGACTCATAGTCAATAATTTTGTTTCCATATTTTCTTTTGGATCAAGGTGCCAGTAACATTTACTGCCCATGAGAAGGGTATACTGGTGCTTCTTGGAGGGAGAGGTTTTGATTTAGGAGGTTCTGTCAGAACAGCGTGGGTGATTATCACGGTGCATTTTGTAGATGAGGCACACTGCAGGCATCTTGCAAGACTGAATGTTTAAGATGGTGGATACTGCTTTGTCTTGGATGGTGTCAAGATTCTTGATTACTGTTGAAATAGCACTCATCTGGTGGTTGGGCTATGTCTTGTTGGAGATGCTAATTGGTTGGCATTTTTGTGGCATTAATGTTACTTTTTATTCACCAGTCCATGATATCCAGATCTCACTGCAATGACCAGTGCTACTATCATGGACAGGTGCATCTGTCACATGTAGATGGGTGAGAATAAGGTCAAGCAAGTTGATCCCTTCTTTGTTCACTTATTACCTGCCACAAACCATGCCATTCAGAACTTGGCCAGCTAATTCAGTGGTGGCGAAACAAAGTCACTCAGAACCATTCTCTTTCATGACTTTATGATGTGACTTTCTTAGGCTGTCACTCGACTAACCTATGGGACAGCTCTCCCAATTTTCACACTCGACCCAAGATGTTTGTAGAGAGGTATCCTTGCAAGGTCAACTGGGCTGTGAACAAACTTACTGCCAAGTGATACCAACAGAGGTCAATGCATTAATTTCTAAAATCACTGACATTATAGGGTGAAATAAACCATCAGTCATCAGTTTTTCCAGAAAGAACTGAATGCATTTTATTGGACTTTCTCTGATTGTAGCCAATGTCCAACTCAATTCAATAGCCTCCCCTTCACTATGTTGCCATAGCAGGGATTTGTAGCACCTCAAAGACTGAACAAATTCAGCTGGCAAGCTGGGGATAGTGAATACTTTCTAGCGCATGTATTTGTGAGGATGTTATTGAATCCAACTGGTGCTCTTGCTGCATCTTGAGGAGAGCATCTTAAAGTCGCAGACTGTGAGACATTGGTAGTCGCTGTCTGAGTAACTAACTTGGATATTGTTGCTTCTGCCAGATGAGTTACATTACAATTGGCACCATTATAAATTAAATATTGAGAAGCAGACATATCAAATAGTGAGTTTCAGGAACTTTATACTTGTCATGAGATTAAACTAATGTCCAGAATATGAGAGACATTAAGGGGCTGTCCCACTGCGGCGACCTAATTGGCGAGTTTAGAAGAGTTTAGAAGAGTTTGAAAAAATGTCATGTTGAAGACCTCCTTTGACTATGTAGAAGACCTCCTTCGACCTCCTTCGACTATGTTGAAGACTAGCTTTGACCAGCTTCGACCAGCTACCTTTGACTACCCTCGATTACCTATGAATAACATGCCGACCTACTATGACCTACTTCGACTAAACCTACAAGTAAAAAAAGTATTGATTTTTTACATGGCGACCTTTTTTTACTCGCGGGCATTTTTCAACATGTTCAAAAATAAGCTGCGACATAGCTGAGGCCTCAAGTACGCGAGGTTTACTCTCGAGCATGAAGGAGAGTTACAAAGACCTCCTAGGACCTCGTGTCGACCATGCTGCGAGTATGAGTCAAGGGCAAACTCACCAAACTCACGGATTAGATCGCAGCAGTGGGACAGCCCCTTAAGAGTTGTAATCACAGTAAAAACATATTGTCGTGTTTTTTCGGAAAGTGATGCCCACACATTTTATAAACTATAAATTTAGTTTAGGACATCCATTCATGCAAGAACTGAGGAATTTTGGATGTTGTATTTATTGGGTCATTGCAAAAAATATGCATTGCACTTTCAATCTACCATCGTTCATGTACACTCCTGCCTGGCCAGTTTACTGATGCACTCTTTCCATTGATTTCCTGAGGAGGAAAGGTCTACCCCAGGGGCTGAATATATACAGCAAATCCGACCTCTTCCTTTAGCCTAGCTGAGTAACTGTGCAAACTCAGCTTTACCAATGGCATTGTTTGCACAGAGGCTCAAAGAACTTTGTGGGAGTTTAAAGGTGTTTTTATTCACTGGAAACTGTTCTCCAAACCTCCAGACATTATGTTGTATCGAGGTCAATGTGATTTCCACCCAAAAATAACCTTGCTCAGTAAAGTGAAGAGAAAGAAATAAAAAGAAGACTTGAGAGCATAGGTTTGCGATAAATATTTAATGTGCAGAAAATAACTTGACTATTACATTCACAACAGACTCAAACGAAACCAAATAATTGCTCTTTAAAACACCCAAAATCCTGATTACTGGAATTATAATGTCAAGTTATTTGCCTTTTTGCCTTCATGTGATAATACACCTGAGGGGCTAAATTGGATTGTGGTAGAAAATATGATAGGAAAAGGTACTGTAATTAACTAGGGCCCTTTTAACCCAGTGCAGGTTGCAGACAAAGCTTCAGTTCTCAGTTCCTTATTATCTCAGCAACAGAGCAGCTATGATTGTGCAGTTAAAGCCAAAGAGTCATAGAGCTATACATCATAGAAACAGGCCCTTCAGCCCAACTTGTTCAGCTGCCTAACCAAGCTTGTCTCATTTGCCTGTGCCTGAATCATCCCCTTCCAAACCTTTCCTATCCATGTACCTATCTAAATGCTTTTTATAAACTGACATAATTGTATCCGCCTCTACCACTTCCACTGGTAGCTCGTTCCAAGAATGCACCATCCTCTGGGTAAAAACCTGTCCCTCGGGTCCCTTTAAACCCATGCTGTCCAGTTTTTGACTACCCTGCCCTGGGGAAAAGACTATGGCTATTATCCCTACCTACGCCTGACTGTATAAACCTCTGTAAAGGCAAGCCCTTAGCCTCTTACGCTTCAGGGATTAAAGTGCTAACCTCTCCAACCTCTCCTTATTATTCAGACACAAAGCTGGGTGGCAGTGTGGACTGTGAGGAGGATGCTATGAGAATGCAGGGTGACTTAGACAGGTTGGCGGAGTGGGCAGATGCAAGGCAAATGAAGTTTAATGTGGATAAATGTGAGGTTATCCACTTTGGTAGCAAAAACAGGAAGGCAGATTACTATCTAAATGGCGTCAAGTTGGGAAAAGGGGAAGTACAACGGGATCTGGGGGTCCTTGTTCATCAGTCTATGAAAGTAAGAATGCAGGTACAGCAAGCAGTGAAGAAAGCGAATGGCATGTTGGTCTTTATAACAAGAGGAGTCGAGCATAGGAGCAAATAGGTCCTTCTACAGTTGTACAGAGCCCTAGTGAGACCACACCTGGAGTATTGTGTGCAGTTTTGGTCCCCTAATTTGAGGAAGGACATTCTTGCTATTGAGGGAGTGCAGCGTAGGTTTGCAAGGTTAATTCCAGGGATGGTGGGACTCATATGCTGAGAGAATGGAGTGGCTGGGCTTGTACTCTCTGTAGTTTAGAAGGTTGCGAGGGGATCTTATTGAAACATATAAGATTGTTAAGGGTTTGGACACACTAGAGGCAGGAAACATGTTACCGATGTTGGGGGAGTCCATAACCAGGGGCCACAGTTTAAGAATAAGGAGTAAGCCATTTAGAACAGAGACGAGGAAACACTTTTTCTCACAGAGAGTGGTGAGTCTGTGGAATTCTCTGCCTCCGAGGGTGGTGGAGGCCGGTCCTGTGGATACTTTCAAGAGAGATCAAGATAGGGCTCAAAGATTACAGAGTCAGGGGATATGGGGAGAAGGTAGGAACGGGGTACTGATTGGGGATGATCAGCCATGATCACATTGAATGGCGGTGCTGGCTCGAAGGGCCGAATGGCCTATTCCTGCACCTATTGTCTATTGTCTATTGTTTATTGTCTATTGTCTATTGTCTATTGCCTTCAGTCCCGGTAACATCTTTGAAGTTTTTTTTGCACTTTTTCCAGTTCAATGATATCCTTCTGACAGAAGGGTAAACAGCTGTAAAATAAAGTCCCAACTCGTGTACTCCATACACTAATCAATGAAGGCAAGCATGCCAAATGGCTTCTTCACCACCCTGCCTATTTGTGCCACCACTTTCATGGCAGCTGCACTGCTCAATTACAAGATGACAAGTTATTGGAGTAGAATTAGGCCATTTGGCCCATCGAGTCCTCTCCATCATTCAATCACGGCTGATCTCTGCCTCCTAATCCCATTTTCCTGCCTTCTCCCCATAACCCTTGACACCCGTTCTAATCAATCCTTTACTCTGCTCCGCCATACTCCCCAGGGCACTACCATTTACTGTGCAGTTGTTGATTTTAGCAGATATCTACAGTAAGATTTTGAGATGGGGTAGCATCATTTAATGCTGACTGAGGACTAGTTTACATCTCTTAAAGCGGAGCAGCTCCTGCTGGTGGGAGTCATTTCCTAGGACAGAACGCACAGAGGGGAGAAATGTCATCTGTATGTAATTGCTCAGGGAGGTACAAGAAAGGCAGAAATGACATCAATGTCAGACGTAAAACCCCATATATATAGGGATGTAGTTCCCTGTGAGGTCAAATTAAGACATCCATGAATTGTATTTCTGAAAAACCTGAAACACCCAGTTTCATGTACTGCTTCGTGCTTACAGCTCCCATCATTCACCAAATAACAGTCTCACTGTGTCATCACATTGTATCATTGCATTACTCCAAGACTCACAACTTACACTCACCTCCAACTGTTTTGTTGGAGATATGTTGTTTACATATCTGTGTGCAGTGCAAGTAAGAATTTCATTGTTCCGTTTCGGGACATATGACAATAAAACTCCCTTGACTCTTGAACTGGCTAACCGTGGAAGGCAGATATTCCAGGCACTTTGAAATCCTTGAGGAAAAGATCCCCCAATTTCCTTTTGTTCATAATTATCTCCAAACAGGCTCATCAAACATGATAGCACAGTCCACTCTCTCGGTGTCTCACAAGCACCATCAGCACCAGACCCTTGGGAGATAAGCTTACATCCAATGGCTTTTGACTGCAGAGGAAAAGGCACTGATTATGACTGTTACTGAAATTATGGCTGGGGGCCATAGAATCAGAGAATTGTACAGCACAGAAATGGCACCTTTTGGCCCATCTCGCCCATGCTGACCGTCATGCCATTCTGCATTAATCCCACTTGCCTGCAATAGCTTTGTGGCCCTCTACTTCTTTCATATCTAAGTACCTGTCCAGATGCCTTTTAAACTGTAATTATATCTGTCTCCACCATCACAACTGGCAGCTCATTCCAGATGACAATCACTCTCTGGGAAAAACATCACCCTTGAAATCACCTTCAACTTGTGCCCTCTAGTTCTAAACTCCCTTGCTCTGAGAAAAACACTTGATCTGTCCTTTCTTTATCCCTCGTAATTATATAAACCACTATGAGGTCACCATTCAGTCTCCTACATTGGAAGAGGCTGGGGAATGTACAGGAATATTTAAGTGGCGCAGTTAGATAGTAAGCACAGGAAGATTAAAAAATAGGTCAGATGTAATCTGGGCAGCCATTTGATGTCAACAATTTCCCATTGAACAAGTAAGTTTACATCACTACCCTTGAAGAATATGCATTGACTAGAAAAGTATAATATGCTGTTGGGCAACCATGAACTGAGAGAAGTAAAAATAAATCTTATAGAAAAGTATCTGTTATCACAGCATTCCCTTACAGCATTTATATTTACACAATGTCAAATATTTATGATTAAAATGATTTTCGAAGAATATGAAGCCAAAGGTCCAATATTGACTGAGGAGATGTGTTGAAATTATCTTTCAGTAGAGATTTCCTACTATTCCCAGCAATCATTTTACTTAAATCAAAGGTGTAGAATTTCATTTCACTCTCATCAACATTTATAAGAAGTGCAGAGTGAGCAAAATTGGAACTAGCACAAATTAGAGATGAAATCACCCACCTCAGCTTATCCTCTGATGATTCAGGATGCTACAGGTTTGCAGATGAGTGTGCAATATAATCCAAATCATTGAAGCCAATACGGTTAGATGACTTCTGTATCTAAACCATCTAATGGTATAAAACTCAGATTGTGAATGTTGAAATAGGCAAGGCATCATTCACTAACTGAGCTTTATGAAGGATCGGATGCAGGATCCTGGACTGATTTCTCTCCACTGATGCCTCTGACCTGCTGAACATTTCCAGCAGTTTCTATTTTTATTACTGTAAGCAAGTGTACAGACACTGTCTGGTGTTTAAGTCAGCTTTAATCATCAGTCATAGTGGCACAGTACAATACATGTTAGTTCCACTCTACCACTAGTGCGACTACTTAATATAGGAAGTGAGTGTTAATATGAAGTGTTCAATAGGGTGGAGTTAGTGGTAGTACATTACTCTGATTGGTTCACATGCAATAACCAATCTACATCCTTCCCCGTAGAGGAAAGAGTTGATAGGCAGTTGTTACAATACGTACGGTTGAACATACTCGCCGTATCTGTCCGGCGGTCTACTAACCCGACCCGAGTCCCCCTCCGTTCCGGAAGAGTTAGTAGGGCTGGGGTGGAGAACCCGAGAATGAGAATGCAGCCGGGGAACCTGGAGAGGAACAGCGGGGCGAGTATGCAGGACCAGGGGCACTGGGGAGTCAGGGAACCGAACATCATGGGGAATGCATGCTGGGGTCAGGGGGTCGAGGACGGACAACATCAGCGGGCGTCTTGAAAATCAACGGCGGGGCATGAGGACCGGGAGGAGCTGGTCGTGGTTCAGTCACGGGCAGAAGGTGTTGACGGCTGTGCCGGTACAGAGCACCATCGACGTTGACAAGGTAGGAACGAGGTTCCTTGGATGGTCCCTCAACAAAACCCAGTCGGGCATGTCTAACAATTGGAATAGGAATCGACTAGAACTAGGTAGTGTCTACCGTGCCATTCGAAAATGCCCTCAGCGAGGGAAGTCCAGGGTAGTGCTGGAGCGGGTTGTTGCAGGAGAGGCTGTTTCTGTTGTTGGGGTGTCAAGCTGTTGTAAGTGGAGCAAGATGCTGTTTTTTTCACGTATGTAGTTGGCCATTCCTGGCCAATAAAACATGCTTTGGACACGGGCGAGCATGGCCTCAGTACCTGGGTGGCCATTGTGGACGTCTTTGTAGTATTCCTCTTGCAAGGATGAGGGAATCACAACTTTGTGGCCCTTGACGATGATCCCGTCTTGTATCACCAGTTCATCGCGAACTAAGAAGAATGGCTGTATCTCTAGTGGTGTGCTGGATCGTTTCGTAGGCCAATCCCTCTTGATGATGGAGGAGAGCAGCTGCAGCGTTCGATCAGCAGCTGTATGCTCCGCAAGGCGAAGCAGGCGTTCCGTTGTGACGAAGTCGACTTTAAGTACGGCAAGCTCGTCACACTCCAAGGAGTGCTGTTCTCAGAACGCCCGTGGCGCTCGAGAGAGAGAGTCGACGATGAGCATATCTTTGCCCTTTTTGTAGACAATCTGGAAATCAAAGCGCTGGAGCTGTATCATAATGCGCTGCAATCGTGCAGACACTGCGTGAATAGGCTTATTCAGGATGGTGACCAGGGGTTGCTGATCAGTTTCAAATGTAAAAGTTGTCCCAAAGATAAAGTCTTTGAACTTGGAACATGCAAAAAGGACAGCTAGCAGCTCCTTTTCGATTTGGGCATATCGCTGCTCGGTCTCTGTCATGTTTCGAGAGGCGTACGATACGGGTAGCACGCTACCATCGGTTGTTGTTTGCAGACAGGCTGCGCCTAAACCTTATTGTGAGGCATCACAGTTGAAAGTGACCAGCCGCATGAGGTCGAAATACGTCAAGGTGGGGGTGCTACCCAGCTGCAGTTTTAAAGATTCAAAGACTTGCTGGTGTTGCTGGTACCAGGCCTAGTCAGTGTCCTTGCGAGTGAGTTGTCTTAGAGGCGAGACTAGTTCGCTGAGGTTGGGCATGAACTCCCCCAGATAGTTAATCATACCCAGAATACGCTGACGGCTGTTCACGTCTGTGGGAGCAGGCAGTTCGTTGATGGCTGCAGTCTTTTTGGGGTCCGGTTTTAATTCTTCGCTGGTAAACACATGTCCGACATAGGTGACCTCTGAGACACGGAACTTGCACTTACTTGGGTTGAACTTTATGTTGATCTCACGTGCTCTGTCTAGAATCATTTTTAAGTTAGGTCGCGACCATACACTAGAATGTCGTCAACAATGATGGCACGAGGGTAACATGTGAACAGCTGTTCCATAAATCTCTGGAAAACCTCACTGGCTGAGTTAATTGCAATTGACATCCTGAGGAACCTGAATCTGCTGAATAGTGTGGCAAATGTGGTCAGTTTTGAGGATGCATTGTCCAGAGAAATCTGCCAAAACAAACTTTTGGCGTCTCGTACAGAGAACACTGTTGCGCGACCGATTTGAGCTGCAACGTCTTCAATTGTCCTCTTTTAATAGTTGTTTCACGTCCCTTGGGTTAATGCACACACGGAGCTCGTCTTTGTCTTTCTTTTTTTGTAACAACCATGGTGGAGACCCAGTCTGTGGGTTCACTTATTTCAGCCAGTACCCCCATGGACACCATGTGTCTCAGTTCGGCTTGAATTCCGTCACGCATAGCATGCGGTACATGGTGAGGGGCACGGATTGCTGGAACAACATCCTGGCCTATAGTGTTCTTGTAAGTTAATAGCAGTTTGCCCAGTTTGTCCACAAACATATCCCGATAGATAGTGGCACAGTACAATACATGTTAGTTCCACTCTACCACTAGTGCGACTATGTAATATAGGAAGTGAGTGTTAATATGAAGTGTTCAATAGGGTGGAGTTAGTGGTAGTACATTACTCTGATTGGTTCACATGCAATAACCAATCTACAATTACCTTTGGTTATTGCACCAGTCATGAATCAGTGGAAAAAGAGCACAGGCCCAAGCTCCATTTCCAATATTTTTTAACAAGATCCAGTCTGATCCCCAACTATTGCATTGAAGGATTGCTGGACTGTTGGAAATTGGTGTAAAATAGACCATGACACAATTGAAAAAACAAGAACTTTCACCTGATATCCTGGCCAATATTTATCTCTAGAGTAACATAATTTAAAGTAATTGCTATCGCTGGGGGATATTGTTAAGAGTGTGTGGCGTCACTGGGTGATGGGCCATGCACTGTACATAACTTTCGGCTTTTGGGGAGTCAAGTGTCCCGGTGACGAGAGATTGGGGTCACAGCTTGGTCACGTGTGCCCCTGGGGGGTATTTAAGTGTTAATCACGTGCACACAGTGTTGGTGAGTGAGGTGAGTTAGTGTAGAATAAAGAACCAGTATTTTGGACAAACTTCCTGTCTGCCTCGTTCTTTAACGGACAACTCTGCGTCTGCTACATTTGGTGACACCTGATGTCCAGAATTGATATTCTGGAAGAAAAATGCTTCCCGCCAAAACCCAACCCTTCACCGCCGCGACGACCAGGCCCAACACAGCGCCGTCGCCCAGAACCTGCCGATCTCCTGGACCACCCAGCCGCAGGTATGGTTCCAGCAGGCTGAATCTGAATTCTTCATCCGCGGGATAACAAACGATGAGACCCGCTACCATTATGTGGTCGGCGCGCTCGACGAAGAAACGGTCGGGCGAATCATCCCTTTCCTGCAGGATCCATCAGTGGCCGATAAATATGGCGGCCTGAAGGCACTGCTGCTCCATACCTTCGGCTTCAGTTGGAAGGAGCGAGCGGCCCGCATTTACAACATGGCTGGGCTCGGCGACCGTAAACCATCGGCCCTAATGAGCGAGATGCTCTCGCTCTCGTTCATGGGCGGCCACCACCACTGCATGCTTTTTGAATATGCCTACCTGCAACAGCTTCCAGATGACATCAGCACACTCCTCGCAGTGGTATGTTTTGACAATCCCCGGGCTCTAACGGAGCGTGCTGATGAGCTGTGGCTGTCCAGACGGCACGAAGTGGGGAAGTCCTTAAAGAGGAGTGGTGCTTTTACCACCAGCGTTGGGGCTTGGCAGCCCGCAAATGCCGCCCATCCTGTGCGTTTCCAGGAAACTCTGGGGCCGGCGGCCGGTAATCACCGCAGTGGTCAGCAAAGTTCATCGCCTTTATGCCTGGGCCGTAGATTTTTGGTTGATATGGGGGCGATGTCAGCATGGTGCCCTTACGGACATATGGGGTCTGCACCATACCTGTGATATCTGGCGCCTGCCATTTTTCTTGGCCATTGTGGCAGACGTGACCCAGCCATTGTTGGATGCAGAGTTTCTCCGGGCGCAGTCTCTGCTGGTGGACATGAGGGGACAGCGCCTTGTCCATGCTTCTACGCTCGAGGCAATCTCCTTGCGCCCTGCTGCGTCTGCTGTGTCAATTCGCAACACGGTGGCGGCGATGGACAATATTGGCAGAGTACCCGGCTATCCTGACCCCTCAGTTCGACTTGATCAAGCCGAAGCATGGGGTCCAACATCACATTCTGACTTCGGGACCACCGCTTCACGCCTGCGCCCGCAGACTGGCCCCAGACAAACTCCGGCTTGTGAAGACGGAGTTCCAAAAGATGGAAGCAATGGGAATTGTCTGGTGATCAAACAGCCCATGGCCCTCCCCTTTGCACATGCTGCTCAAGGTCTCCGGCGGCTGGAGGCCTTGCGGCGACTACCGCCGCCTGAATGACGCTACGTTTGCAGACCGGTACCCCGTCCCACACATTCAGGACTTCTCTGCACATCAAGCTGGAGCTAAATTCTTCTCCAAAATCGACCCAGTCAGGGGGTACAATCAGATCCCTGTGCAACCAGAGGATGTGCCCAAAACGGCTATCACCACGAATTTGTGCGTATGCCCTTCGGCCTTAAGAACGCCACACAGGCATTCCAACGTCTGATGGATACTGTGGGCCGGGGGCTGGATTTTGTCTTCATTTATCTGGATGACATCCTGGTGGCGAGTCATTCACGGCAGGAACATTGCGGCCACCTCCGGTTGTTGTGCCAGCGCCTGAGTGAGTTTGGGTTGGTATTAAACCCGGATAAGTGCCAGTTCGGCATTCGGGCCATCGACTTCTTGGGCCATCATGTGACACAGCACGGTGCGGTGCCTCTACCAGACAGGGTGGATGCCATACGCCAGTTTCCTATGCCTTCCACAGTGTGGGGCCAGCAGGAATTAGTTGGAATGATGTAGTTCTACCACCGATTTGAGCCGCCGGTGGCGAGAATACTGCGACAGCTATTTCAACTGTTGTCAGGCAAGCGGTGGAATATGTAGTGGACCAAAGTTGCTGTGGCAGCCTTCGAAGGGGCGAAAGAGGCATTGGCTCAGGCGACGATGCTGGTACATCCGCAAGTCGACGCCCCTACAGCACTAACTATGGATGCCTCGGACTCTGTGGTTGGTGGTGTATTGGAGCATTTTGTAGACGGTCACCGGCAGCCTCTCACTTTTTTCAGCCACAAACTCAACCCGGTGGAGCATAAATACAGCACGTTCGACCGGGAACTCTTGCTTTATACCTGGCGGTGAGGCGTTTCTGTTATTTCCTGGAGGGATGGAACTTGCGTTTATTGACCATAAGTCCCTTAAGTTTGCCTTTGCCAAGGTGGCCGACCCTTAGTCCGCTCGGCAGCAGCGCCGCCTCACCGCTACATCTGAGTTCATGACGGACATCTGCCACATCGCCGGGAAAAATACCCTGGTCGCAGACGCCTTGCCCCGTCCGGCTGTTATGGACATTCCCGATGCGTCCCCAGGAATCAATTATTCCGCTTTGGCAGCGGCACACCTAGCGTACGAGGAGATGAGGGCGTACCGAACTGCCATCACAGGGCTGGTGCTCGAGGACGTGCGTTTAGGTTCCGCTGGCATCACCGTCCTGTGTGACGTCTCCACGGGGCAGCCGCGGTCTATTGTTCCGGCGGCCTGGCATCGTCGGGTTTTCCACGCCATTCATGGTTTGGCCCACCCATCCATCCGGGTGATGGTGGCATTGGTTGCGGCAAGATTCTTATGGCACGGATTGCAGCAGCAGATCGGTCATTGGGCCCGGACATTCACTGTCAAACATCGAAGATTCAGCGGCACGTCTGGGCGCCAGTTCAAGACTTTGCGGTGCCTCGCCGACGTTTCGACCACGCCCACATGGATATCGTGGGGCCGCTGCCTCCATCCCGCTGAATTTCACACTTTCTTAGGGTGGTGGACCGTTTCACCCGGTGGCCGGAGGCCATCCCGCTTGTCGATACCTTGACCATGTTATGCACACGTGCCCTGGTGGCCTATTGGATACCACTGGACATCTCAACCGACCGGGGTGCCCAATGCATGTTGGAGCTGTGGTCAGCAATGGCTCGCCTGTTGGCGGCTCAGCTCCACCACTTGACGGCCTATCACCCCCAGTCGAATGGGTTGGTGGAACGTTTCCACCGTCGGGTTAAGGACACTTTGCGGCTCGCCTCACTGGTCCCGGTTGGACGGACGAGTTGCCATGGGTCCTGCTGGGGATTCGCACCGCTCCAAAGGAGGACTTGCAGGCTTCTTCAGTTGAGTTGGTTTACGGCGTTCTACTGACTGTGCCCGGGGAGTTTATCCTAACCGCTGGCGGCCCCCAGGAGTCGCCGTCATCCATGTTGGTCCAACTGCAGGACAAGGTCGGCGCTCTGTCTCCTGTCCCAACATCTTGGAAGGTGTCGCTCCATCACACATGCTGCGGACTGTCAGTGTGTCTTCCTCCACCGCGACGCCCACCGGTCGCCCTTGCAGCGCCCTTACGAAGGTCCTTTTCGTGTGCTACGGCACGGGCACCTGAGCGAGCCAGTCCAGGTGGCCCAGCCTCGCCATCGAGGGTGCCTCGCCACCTCGGGTCCCACCTAGTTCGTCCTTACCAGAAAATAAACCTTTGTGTGGAGACGTACGTACGAGGTCCGGGCGCCACGTTCGGCTGCCCGTCCGTTTTTGTCCCTCCAGTTCTGGGGGGGTAATGTGGCGGCACTGGCTGATGGGCCACGCAATGTACATAGCCTTCGGCTCTTGGGGGGGTCACGTGTCCTGGTGACGATAGATGGGGTCACGGTTTGGTCACGGGTGCCCCTGGGGAGTATTTAAGGGTTAATCAAACTCTGCGTCCGCGACAAGAGCATAATAGCTGCTGAAGTTGCAATGACCATATCTGAGAAGTGCTGTATTGTTTGTGAAGCCCATTAGGATAAAGTTGAATCAATGCATTAACCTATTATACTTTTTGAAAGAAGTATGGCCAAAATTCCCTCTGGTTTTGCTGTTGTTTTGGTCTGACTGCAGTGTAAATTTACCGTTTCTGTCTTCAGAAGGGTGAACATCTTTCACCTCTGAGAAATTCTCAAAGTGGAAATGAGGGACTGTGACTGAATGAGCACATTTGCTTCTGCAAAGATTGCTCTCAGCAGTTTTTTTTGTGTTTCACCGAGTCTCCTTGAACTAAACAACATTTGACAGGCTGGACTAAATGATTCTCTTGTCAGTGAATGTTGCTTCATGGCCAGGAGACACAATGTCAATCTTGCACAGTCATCTGCTGCCTGGGCTTTCTTTGAGAGCATACAGCAATACTTACCCTCTCACCCACCTCAAGGGAAAAGTGCTTCATGAAACCGAGAACAGATAGCCAGGCTGTTGATGTTGTGGGAAAAATGGAACTGTAGCTGTGGAGAAATGTACAAGACTCAATGACCAATACAGGACGGCATAGTGGTGCAGCGGAAGAGTTGCTGCCTTACTGCGCGCAGAGACCCTGGTTCGATCCTGGCTACAGGTGCTTGTCTGTACGGAGTTTGTACATTCCCCCCGTGACCTGTGTGCGTTTCTTCTGGGATCTTTGGTTTCCTCCCACACTCCAAAGACGTACAGGTTGGTTGGCTAATTGGTTCATTATAATTGTACATTGTGTGTAGGATAGTGTTAGTATGAGGGGATTGCTGGTCGGCGTGGACTTGCTGGGTTGAAGGGCTTGTTCCCACGCTGTATCTCTGAACTAAATGAAACTAAACTAAACTAAATATTCCATTTTAGTTATTTTTTCCTGGGAGACTTATTCCTCCATTACTCAAGTCAAGTCAAGTCAACTTTATTTGTCACATACACATATAAGATGTGCAGTGAAATGAAAGTGGCAATGTCTGCGGATTGTGCAAAAGCTACAGAACAGAATAGAACAGAAACAGTATTTACATGTTAGAAAATATTTTTTTTACAAAAGACACAACAAAACAGTAAATTAGTACAGTAAATTAGTCCCTGGTGAGATAAGAGTTTACAGTCCTGATGGCCTGTGAGAAGAAACTCTGTCTCATCCTTTCTGTTTTCACAGCATGACAGCGGAGGCGTTTGCCTAACTGTAGCAGCTGGAACAGTCTGTTGCTGGGGTGGTAGGGGTCCCCCATAATGTTGCTGGCTCTGGATCTGCACCTCCTGGTGTATAGATCCTGCAGGAGGGCGAGTGTAGTTCCCATAGTGCCTACGGCCGAACGCACTACTCTCTGCAGAGCCTTCCTGTCCTGGGCAGAGCTGTTCCCAAACCAGTTTCTGATGTTGCCGGACAAGATGCTTTCTACAGCCCCAGAGTAGAAGCACTGAAGGATCCACAGAGAGACTCTGAATTTCCTCAGCTGCCTGAGGTGGTAAAGGCGCTGCCTTGCCTTAATCACCAGTGCGGCAGTGTGTGTTGTCCATGTCAGATCCTCTGTGATGTGGACTCGCAGGTATTTAAAGCAGCTCACCCTGTCCACAGTAGCCCCATTTATCTCCATGTACGTCCACAGATGTTGTGCCCTTCTAAAGTCCACAATCAGCCCCTTAGTTTTTGTGACATTCAAGAGGAGGCTGTTGTCCTGACACCAGAGTGCCAGATCAACCACCTCCACCCAGTAGGCCTTCTCATTGTTGTCGGAGATCAGGCTCACCACCACAGTGTCATCAGCAAACTTGATGATGGAGTTGGAGCTGAATCTGGCCATACAGTCATGTGTGTACAGGGAGTACAGTAGGGGGCTGAGGACGCAACCCTGGGGGGATCCTGTGTTCAGGGTGAGGGGGTTGAATGTATGTCTCCCCATCTTGGCGCTGAGAAAGTCCAGGACCCAGGCACACAGGGGAGTGTTAAGCCCCAGTTTCAGCAGCTTCTCAGCCAGTCTGGTGGGGAGTATCATATTGAAAGCTGAGCTGAAGACGATGAACAGCATCCTCACATAGCCCCCCTTCTGGCTGTCAAGGTGAGAGAGAGCGGTGTACAGAACCTGGGAGACCGCATCATCCCTGGATCTGTTTGGAAGGAATGCGAACTGCAGCGGGTCCATGTTGCGAGGGAGGAAGGCGCAGATGTGGTTCTTGATCAGCCTCTCGAAGTATTTCATGACTACCGAGGTGAGGGCCACCGGTCGGTAGTCATTCAAGCAGGCTGGAGAGGCATTCTTTGGCACTGGAACAATGGTGGATCTTTTGAAGCTGGCAGGGACCACGGACTCGGTCTTACTCAGAGAAAAATACATTACAAGAAGGTCCATATTGATATTGGTGTTTGTTTATTATTGTCACGTGTACTGAAATATAGTAAACGTCTTTGTTTTGCAGGCTATCCTGGCAAATCATATCATGCATGGATATATCAAGGTCATGCAAATCAGAAAAATAAACAGTGCAGAAATAATGCTACAGCTACAGAGAAAGTGTGGGTAAAAGATGTGCAAGGGGCACAATGAGGTAGATTGGGAGATCGGGCTTTTAACCTTATAATTTGAGAGATCCATTTAATGTTGTTCCTTCTGTATGAGGAAAAGGTATGCCCTGATTGTGGTAAGTTGTTGACTGATATAATGAAATTTAAGGGTGCCTTACCCGTTGAAAACAATCAATGTGCCTGTGATGCTGTTGTACCTGTACCTCACTATACATGGTGGTAAAGTTGCAGCCTTACCCGTGTTTGATCCCAACCCGTCTGTACGGAGTTTGTACGTTCTCCCCATGACCGCGTGGGTTTTCTCCGAGATCTTCAGTTTCCTCCCACACTCCAAAGATGTACAGTATTGGCTTGGTAAAAATATAAAATTGTCCTTAGTCTGTAGTCTAGTGCTAGTATATATGGGGATCGCTGGTTGGCGCAGACCCGGAGGGCTAAAGGGCCTGTTTCGGCGCTGTATCTCTAAACTGGAAAAAAGGCAATAAACTTGACTTCACAAATTGCTGGTGATATTTATCCCTAGGAACTTGAACCTTCTCAACTTCGGGTCCATCATGGGTGTGTTTGCTCTCACGCGATGTTAATTACATGACCCTTTCACTGTGCTTCTTTGTTTTTGTGCTCCCAGCTATCTCTAGCTATCAGGCCCTCCCAAAGCCCATTGGGATACTTGACATCTTGTCTCAACCTTAAACCTCAACCACCCTTTTCACACCAATTCCAATGCATTGTCCCCATATTCTCACCATCTTCCCCCAGATTCTAAAATTAATCTACACACGAGGGGCAATTTCCAGTGGCTCATTAACCTACCAACCTGGTCAGGAACACCCGGAGGAAATCTACTCGTTGCAGGGAGAACTTACAACCTGCGCATTAACAGGCAGCAACTCCACTCACGGCAACACAATGCCGCTCTAATTTTTAATCTCTTACAATAAATTACATATTGCCATTTGCCAATAAATTATACTCGTAGTGATCTTATCTGAATCCTGCATGCATGCACGAGTTGTATTCAGACTGATGAAGGTTCCCGAACCGAAATGTCATCTGTCCATTTACCTCTACAAATGCTGTTTGGCCAACTGAGTTCTTGCATCAGTTTGTTTTAGCTGAAAATAAAATATATTGGAATGTGATTCTAAAAGGCTATACAGGTGCACAACCTTTTATCCGAAATTCCAAATAACGAAAAGCTCCGAATAGCGAACATTTTTTTGGTCCTTGAAGAAAGGTCCTTGAAGACGTTCACCGAGGGCGGCCCGCAGAGGTGACAGCGGAACCTCCGGTTGGTCCTTGAAGAAAGGAGAACTAAATCCCCATTCATAAAAGAGAAGGTGAGGGTAGATTGCGCGGGAGGGTTAATAATTGACAATCTGCTGCTGCCTACCCGCTGAGTTAAAAAGTTCCCATGGTAGACTCACGATACACAGTGTATCGTGAGTCTTGCATGGGAACTTTTTAACTCAGCGGGCAGGCAGCAGCAGATTGTCGCTCCCTTCAGTTTCACCCCACCTACACCCCTCTGCTTCCCGGCCATGTGTGTGACCCCTTCTCTCCCCTCTCCAGCTCCCCGCCCATTGCACCGGCGCGGGGGCTTTGCACTGTCTTCACGTCAGCGATGCCAGCAGGTCAGTGCCAGTCACTGGAGACGTCAGGACCAACGGGACACCGACCCCCAGGCCCACTGCAAGCACAGAGATCCCAGAGACCCACAGCCAGCAGCAGCCCAGCCCCGTTCCAACTCCAGAGGAACACGGGTTGCGGATGAGGGGGCGCAGCTCGGGCTGTGGGCGAACTGCCACTTGTCGCTGTAGCGGCCCATCGGGGAGTGGCTTCTTGTGGGCCTGACATCTCCAGCCACTCCCCTGTACAGGAGCTGAGACTGGGTACTGTTATTCTGCAAGAAAAAACTACATTGAAGACTCAAACTCGCGATCGAGTAACTGCCGGGATCGAGGCGCAAACTCGCGACCTTGCGGATATGAGCCGAGCACTCTACCACTGAGCCAGCCGTTAAAATATACGCTAAAAATCTTCCATTCCGAAAGCCGAAAAATTCCGAATTATGAAAAGTGTCTGGTCCCAAGGCTTTCGGATAAAAGGTTGTGCACCTGTAGTGGGTTAGAGGCTGAATGATATATGATAAATTAATTAAAACAACAAGCTGTTGGCAATTTCAATCTAAATCTGGAGTGGAAGATGAGAACAAGGAAAAACCATTAAGAGGAGCAATACTTATTGTGAAGACTCAAATCGACAGATATTTCTACGAGAGTAGTTGAGTGTAGCCAGTAGTAGGGTTACATATTAAATTATTTTTTGCCATGACCGTATCAGGAGGAGCAACAAGGTACACAGATAAAAACAGATTTTAGAATTGCAATTAATGTTTAGATCAATGTTTCTATATATTTTGCTTTGTAATATTACAAATTATGAAACACTAGGCATGCTATGTTAAAAACTCCATTAAATAAACACACCAAATAACAACAATTACATTGACCAAAGTGAGTTGGAACATTTCTTCATGAGAATTAATTGGCTTAAATCAGTAGTGACAGGGATGAGCTGATACATTCTATATCATGATCTCCATCAGGGCATTCCAATTAATTTGTGTCAACTGTACTTAATAAATTGTATTAAATTACCGGATAGTTAATAAATTAATGTATTAATAGTTCATTCCTACTCTGAAATAATGTTTTCCAAATTTGGAAATGACTGCAGTAACTTGCACTGGGGAAAATGTTTTTGATCCATCTTTTATAATGTATCTATTTATTTATTTAAAATGTCTGTGCCAATTGAAACATATCATCTCATAAAAAGATAGACATATTGCATGGAATGTGCATGTCCTTGAATGCTCCTACTCGTCAGTGAAGAGGACTGTCCAGAGCGAAATGCAGGAAACACGGAGAGATCTAAAACTGTGTCTGATTTACTTGAGGTTCTCCTCAGATTGTGCACAACGATAAACACCAGATCAAACATGCCATAGGGTGAAGCCCCTTCTATACTTTCCTCTTTGTCAACAATAATGAACTAATTCACTGGATTTCAAAGTCATTTTGATCTTCACGTGTGCAGAATGTAAAGGCATTGGGCAGTTGTTGGGCAACGATGAAGTCCAACGTAAGCTCAAAGGCAGCAACTTATCATCAGTGCAGGCTGCTGCAACCTTTAGGAACCTACACTCTCCTCTATTTTTTAGATGCACAGTCTCACGAGAACACATGTTCAGGCTTTGATTGTTTTTCAATAATGACACTTTACTGAAGTTCATGATGTCCAATTTCTGCACGTATTCAAGCATCCAACAGCTGTTCCTATTGATATATGGATCATTACCTTTCTAGTTAATTTTCAAATATTTTCTATTATTGCATCTGGTGGCATATTTGCTGACTATCCTTAACACTTTACTCATCTGCAAGCCTTTCTTTGTAGCTTTCTGTTATCAGTCTTTCCCTTAGAATGAGAGCCTCCTGGCTGAAAAGACTTGTCTCATCTTGCACACTGAGGCCAAGTGTCCCTTTGTTTCACAGATGAAGCTTTACACTGCTTTAAGCTGTGATACTTGTGATGACGGATCTACATTAGTAGTTCTTCCCATCAGTCTAACTTTCTCTGTCTAACACACCCGTAAAACGTGCGCTTAGCATTGTGGATAAAAGCAGAAAATACTGGAAACACGAAAATAAAGATAATTAATGTTTTAGGTCAGAGACGCATCATCACAACAGGAAATGTTCAATAAAGGGGTCATTTTAACTTGCAAAGAAGATTTTGTGAAGGATGGATGGGAGGAAAGGATATGTGTGAGGTTAGGTCAAATAGAATTGTTGGAGGCTGATGTTTAATGAGTTGCTAATAGCTGAGCTGGGGCATGCCAGCAAGTCAGACTGCAATGGCAGCAGGACAGTCACGGTGGCACCGCGGGAGAGTTGCTGCCTTACAGTAAAAAGAAGCGCTAGAGACCCGGGTTCGATCTCGACTACGGGTGCTGTCTCTATGCAGTTTGTACGTTCTCCCCGTGGGTTTTCTCTGAGATCTTCGGTTTCCTCCCACACTCCAAAGACGTACAGGTTTGTAGGTCAATTGGCTTGTTTAACTGGCTTGATAAAAATGTAAAATTGTCCAAGTTGGTGATATGCAGAGTACTGCCCTGCCAACTACAAAATTCAGAAGGTTCAGAACATTCAGACTGTACTAATAGAGGGAGAAAAACTTTATTAGTAGAGTGATAGATGGATAAATATTGAATATTGTATATTCAATATTGAATCCTGAACGGCTCAGACAGAAGATGAGGCATTGTTCCTCAAGCTTGCATTGCGCCTTGTTGTAACAATGCAGGAGGCCACAGACAGTGAGTTCAGAGTGGGAATGATATGGGGAATGTTTGGTAACCAGAAACGCAAGGACTCTCCTATAAACCGGACACATTTTATTTTTATTTAGTGCTGGAGCTCTCATTTTACCCATATGCATTGATAACACAGGTATTGGGCAACAACCATTGATCTCCAGAGCTTTTGGAACCCATCGCCAATAAAGTGACTATTTCCATGCACCCAAACATTAATTGTTCTTTAATTCAGATTCATTTGCTCATTTCTTGAACTTGTCTTGCAGTGTTTTCATCAGGAAGCCAGCAAAATGGTATTGCCATTACAGATTCTTCAACATGTCTATGTACTCAGCAGCGCCAAAGAATATGTAACCATAGTACACTGTAAACGGTAGAATAAACGAGAAAAAGGTTCAGTGTGTATATACACACAAACACATATATGTACACATAAAAAACAAACAATAGTAGTGCAAAGGACAAATAAATAATGCTCCCAAGGTTATGTAGTTCAGAGCTTATTGAAGATTGTAGTGTTTAATAGCCTGATGGTTGTAGGGAAGATGCTGTTCCTGAACCTGGACCTTACAGTTTTCAGGTTCCTGTACCTTCATCAGCTTAACTAACTGCCTTGATAACTGCCTACCTCTTTGGGGATTGAAGACCACTCTCATCCTCATGTCTGAGGGGTCTAGAGCTGTGCTGAAAGAACAGTCTTTGTCACTGCGATCATTCATGGTTTTCACCAAGTCATGACTTCCACCTCCAGGAGCAATCACAAAACTTTTCTTCACAATGTGCTGAAAGAGGTTTAGTTAACATTAGACACAATTAACTAGGACTGCCTGGTCACAAAATTGGGATCTCGTGGCTGAGGGTTTGAAGTTGTGTTGATGAAGTCTGAGAGACAATTTTGAGTAAGGCCTGTGGTGATAGTATAGTTAATGATCATCTCAGTCTTATCATAATAAGAACAGAAAATGCTGCAAACATTTGTGGAAGAAAAAAGAGTTAACATTTCATTTTGAAGATTCTGTCAAACTCTGCCCTTTGCAATCCATCACATGTTTACCAGCACTATCTAAAGTAACCCTGTTAAATTATTTGATGTTCTTTGGAAATGAACACACACCACTGCAGGCATTTCTATCAATCCTCCTTTTGAATTTTCCCATTACTACTGCTTAAAATGATGGCCCAAACACTAACATTAATAAAAATCATCCAGACTCAGTAGATTTTTTTTGATAGTTTTGGATTATGGAAGGAGTTAATAATATGGAGTTCAGAACTAAATAATGATTGGGATTTATTACGATTTTTCAATCCTGTTTATTGATAATCAAGTCTCCACAATTTCCAATGATTATTTTTGGCACTCAAAGGATTTCGTCTATCGACCCACCACAACAGGTTGAAGGCTGGTGAGAGTGGATTAGATATATTTGAAATAATTCTCTTTATGATTTGTTGCCCTGGGAATTATCTGAAAGCCACACATCACAGCAGCAATTCCAATTTCTCTCATGCACTCAGGAGAGAAGGTAAATTACTGAAGGAACCTGTCTTCCTTAAGGATACATCCTATAGGTTGATCAGATATCCTTTTAAAATTGAACAGAATTAAAATTACTCTCTAACTGGATTTGAGATGCACATTATTTAGAAGGTTTGATTGATATGTGGAATTTAGATTATTTGCAATCTTTATACAACTTGTTCTGAAACACAAAATTATGTCTAATTTAAAGCAATTTGGCAAATTTGGTTTGATTAATTCTATTTGGTTATCACAAAGAATGGCAGATTATGTTACTGTCATTAATCTCTTGGAATGGTCACCATAATTTATTAATAGCACTGAATCTAAAAAAAGTCCAAACAGAAAACAATTACTTGAAAAATTCCTTGCTCAAAAAATATTGAACAACCTAGACAGACTTAAAATCTCTTGCTTCTTCTTATCTCACATGATGGTTTGGAACTGCTCAGATTCCATTACTCCTGCTGCAGATGTCATTTCAAATGCCTAGAGATTATTTGAAACCAGTTGCCTGTTTATTTTTGGCAGGTTGTATATTCAGCAACATGAAGGGTGTGAGCACTGTGCAGAGATATGTGTCCCACATTGAGTGAAGGGGCAGCATTTTCAGATGTCAAGTAACATTCCAGCATTCAGGCCATGATGTATTCCCCTACTGATTCGGTGCTAGACTTCTGATATTTTCTGCATCAGTTAGTTATCCTCTGGCACTTTAACAATCTTCATCAAATGTGAAACTGGTTTACAACACAGCCCAGAGTCTGAGAATCCATTAAGGTACTTTATTAACTAAATGCTTGTTCCTAGTTTTATGCATCAAGACCAGGGGGTTAGTAATTTGTGATAAAAAATATAGTTCCCCAAGTGTGTCTTGGAAGGTGGATATTTACAAATCATTTGTCCAGTCTCTAAAGACTAAAGGGCCTGTCCCACTTGCATGCGATAGCATGCGTTTGGCGCGACCAAACGTGGTCGCTTGAGGCGTACGGGCACCGTATGGCCGCGCGGGGCCGGTCCCACTTAGAAGCGCGGAGTTGTGCGGGGCTGGTCACGACATCGCGTGGGGCTCCAAAAATCTGACAGTGTCCGAAACCTTTGCGCGCCAATGGCCTGTCGGCACGCAGGCACATTGCGGTCGTATGCAGCGTCTTGACAGCGTACGCAGCATCTTAGAGGACTGGTTTAGAGGGATATTGGCAAGTGGGACTAGTGTAGATGGGACCTGTGCGTTGGTGTGCCGAAGTTGGGCTGAAGGGCCAGTTTCCATGCTGTATAACTTTATGACTTTGATCCTAGGGATATGCGCTGGCAGGTTAACTGCTCACTCTAAATTGTATCTATTGTGTTGGTAAGTGGTAGAATCTGGAAGGGGTTGATGGATGAGTGGAGAGAATAAAATGGGATTGGTGTAAATGTGTGTTGATTGTTGGCAGCACTTGATGCGCTGAAGGATCTATATTGTCTGACTCCATATGATTGAAACCCAAGCTGTCATTCTATAATCTATTAATTTGGCCAGGTTTTTCAGCAGGGCATGAGTAAGATTCCCAGGTGAGCTCCATTTAGTGTAATCAACTGCTGCTCCCTACGACTTTATTCCTGTTTCTATTTTTATCTGTCATTATTTTTGACATTTTTTTTCCTGACTGCTGGACAAGAACCCAACCTCACAATTTGCACCAGATTACAGAAAGAAGATTCATCAGATAGTACCTTCTATTTAACAACTTAGGTTGTTTTAAGATTAGCTATCTAATAATAGCAGAGGCCAATCTGTATCTGTCATTGTGGATCCTATCACTATTAGAAGGGTGGTTTAGCTCCTATTTCAAAATGGTAGACCATTTAGGTATACCTGGTATTTAAGAGACAGGGAAACTACCCAGTCCATTCAATTGCTCACCTCCACAGGCTGGTATGGTAAAAAATGCCAATGGTTTTAGTGCACAAGGATCAAGGAAATATAACCTCACCCACAGGTTTCACTTTTATGCTTCTCATAAGGTGACTCTTCATGCCAGCCTCTGGTCCAAGTCACACAGCAAGCTACTGTGAACAAAATATGGCCATGATCTGTTTTCATGATGTTTGGGGATAAGTATGGGACAATTCACTAGGTGTATATTACTCTTCTTTGTCGGAACTTTGCATTGTAAACATCCAAATAAACAGGAGATATTGGTTTAATGTCGCACCCAAAATGACAGCAACATTAACAGTGTGTCTGTTGCTCATGCAGCTCTCGAGTGTTTACGTTTGGAGCTAAATATATATGTTAATGTGTGTGATTAGTTCTGACAAATGATTCCCAAAGTTAACTCTGTTTCTCTGTCCACAGTTGTGGCCTGACCTGCTGAGTGTTTCCTGCATTGTCTGCTGTTATTATGGTTAATCAGCTGCTGAGGTTCCTACCCATCTACTTTGAGAGTTTATACATTGTTCCTACAGACACATGTAAGTCAGCTTACATGTGTTTTTCTATCTCGCAACATCTTTCTTGCAAACTGATCTTTTTTTTTAAATAGTCTACTAACGTTCAGCAGACATGTTTTACACCACAAGACTCTACTTATTGAATAGAATGCAGTGCCTTTGACAGGGAAAACTGTGCAGGATTTTAAAAGAGCTTCCTTCGCCTTCCGCAATTATCATCACAAAATTCCCCCAGAAATAATTATGATAATTCCTCTCAGCTAGTATTACTGCACTGAACATAGTGTACATGGTTCAAGTATCACTCAGTGGGCCATTAAAGCTGGATCTGAGTCTTAAGATACATTGCAGGACTGCCACTTGCAATGAACAAGCATTTTTTGAGCCACATGTCTCCTCTGGGAAAAATGGAACTGAAATGTAAGGGTCGTCCACTCTGCAAGCTGCATCTCTGCCACGCTGAAGAAGTAATATCCCCAATCAACCCTTTTTTGTGACCGATAGTGCACAAGCGAATTGAAAGATGGAACGTTATCTTCTTTGATCTTATTAAGAAAATTATATGTTACAGGAACTGTATGTTTCAGCAAATAACTCCCAATGCTGCTTGGATAGATTAGCCAATTCAAATCTCTCCTTTCCCCTCTATTTGAGCGCATCCAATGCTGTCAAGTCTTCACTGCCCTGGACAGAGAGTTCTCTATCATTAACAGATGCCAAATGAAACACTTCATTTTGCACTGAGTACATCTCCAATAGCATTATTTTATCATCAATCTTGCAAGATTAAGTCATTAATTTTGCACACAAAGCCTTATGTACCAGATTCTTTTTTTTGGCTAAAAATACCATTTATAATCATTAGAAATGCAAACATTTTCATATTCAGTTAATAATTCAAAGCAATATATTGAACTGCAGTGAAAACACATTCACATACATTACAAGCCTTCAGAGACTCAATTCCACAGACTTGTCAGTCTCCCTACCTGCTTCCACTACCTGCAACCTTCGGCAACCACCTGCAACCTCCGGGAACCGCACGGAAACCTTGAGTGGGGCGCAAAGTCTCCAGAGGTTTCCGTTCAGGTTTCATAAGTGGGACAGGGGCATTACTAAATACTTTCCTTTGAACCTTGATGCAGCTGGCTCCAAAGCAAAGGTATAGCTGGAGATGCTAATTATTTGGCAGCATACCTTACAGGGTAATTTTTAACCATCCTAAATACTCTTAAAGTTAGAAAATCCCGACAGTGCAACCATCTCACAGCTTCTCCCTCTGTTTATTTCTGACCTTTCATCACATTCATGTGAATCGGAATAAAATGTCATGTTTAATTTCATTCAACATAATATATTTCCCTTTGTATCACAGATGTTGGTTTTAGATAAAGATCTGTTGAGTAAGATGGCATTCTATGAAATTATTCTTTAACACAATTAAAATGTTTTTAATTGTGACAAAGAATAATGTCATAGAATGCCATTGTTATAGTTTAATAAACATTATACCAGTGGGCACTGATTCTTTTTATTCATTATGATTTTGAGACTAGATCATTGTCGGCAAGCTTAGTATTTATTTTAAATGAGAAAGCAGAGGAGAGCTACCTTCTTGACCAGCTTCAGTGTAATGGGATTGTGAGGTGTAGAATTGAGATCCATCAGCAATGAAGGACCAACGATACTGTTCCATATCAGAATGGTGGTGCTCCCAAATACCTGCTGTCCTTGTCCTATTTTGTGGCAGTCGGCACCAGTCTTGGAGCTGCTGTCAGCATGGCCTGGGCAAGTAACCATAACATATTCTATAGATAATAAACACTGTGGCCATCGAGTGCAAGTGGTGGAAGGAATTACTGTTTGAGGTGGCGAATGGGGTGCAAATCAAGTGGCATTGGAGAAAAAATAAGTAAATAACATTTCAACAACTGAGGACCAAAAGGACAGTCAGCTTGTCCAAATTTGCCTCCATGGCTGGTTAATTTAACTAATTCTATGTAATGGTTTTTTGACAAAATCAGTCAGATTCGTGAGACTTAATCTCGCACGTACAAAACTTTGCTAACTATCCCTAATCAGCCCACATCCATCTAAATGTATGTATATCTTATCCTTCAGAATACTCTCTGGTAACCTTCCACTGCAGATGTTAGACTCACAGACCTGTGGTTCCCAAGCTTTTCCCTTCAGCTCTTTTCAAATAGAGGCAAAACGTTTGTCACCCTCCAGTCTTCTGGCACCTCACCTGTATTTAATGATGACTCATAAATCTCAGCCAGGGCACCTGCAAATTTTCCTCTCAAGATATCTTTGGATATCCTTGGATTCAGCATTGTCCCAGAGATGAGAAACAAAGGCCTTGAAATCCACTCAACCAGCAGTTTTTCCTTCAGTGTTATACTGAAGAAAACCATCTACTAGTGAAGTGGAATGCTCTCGAAACATTTGAACAGGTTTCTTGTCAGAAACCACATTTGCATTGCTGAAGGAGACTTGGGTAGGCAGGTGTGGCAGAGCTGCAATGAAGGAAGAGAGAATAGGATGAATTGTATCACTTTGCTTCTCCTTCAGGCAAGAGACCGGGACCCGTAATGTAACAATTCCATCATTATCTAATTTTAACGCTTGAATGGCCAACCAGCTCATCAGTCTTCTGCATCCACAGACACCGTGGTGGAAGATTGAAAATGTACGATGAAATTCAGGAGAGGTGCAGGGTTAGCAAAGTGCAGTTAGCTAATGATTGACCGCTTCTTAAAGAAGTAACATGCAGAGTATTTCAGATTTTAATAATCCTATCTGTAAAATAAGAACCCACGGAATAAAAAGACAGAGGAAGCATTGATACATTGAGCATAAAACAAACTGCTGGAGGAACTTAGTGGGTTAGGTAGTATCTGTGGAGGGAAGTGAACAGATAATGTTTGGGTTGGCACCACTATTAAACTTGCTTTAGTAATGGGTCTGGGTGAGGATATGGTCGAAGCAGTTGAACTCACAGAGGGGCAGCAATGGACAATAGACAATAGGTGCAGGAATAGGCCATTCGGCCCTTTGAGCCAGCACCGCCATTCACTGTGATCATGGCTGACCATCCACAATCAGTACCCCGTTCCTGCCTTCTCCCCATATCCCTTGACTCGGCTATCTTTAAGAGCTCTATCTAACTCTCTCTTAAAAGCATCCAGAGAATTGGCCTCCACAGCCTTCTGAGGCAGAGAATTCCACAGATTTACAACTGTCAGAGAAAGGAGAACTTCTTTAAAGAAGGCAAGCTTCGTGGAGGTTTTGCAGTGGAGCAGTGCAATGGAAAAGTAATGCCCCTGAGGAAACCTGAACGGAAACCTCTGGAGACCTTGCGCCCCACCCAAGGTTTTACGTGAGGTTCCCGGAGGTTCCGGTCACTCTTCCTAATGGTGGAAAGTGGTTTCCGCGTAGTCGAGGCTTCTTCTATGTTCCTGCGATTATTTAAAAAAAAAAAAAAAACGGCCTCCACAAAAAATATGTTGCCGTTTGGTCGAAGCCAGTGGAGTGGGGTTGCTATTTACTTACAGGCAGTCGAAGGCAATCTCCTTCGCTGACTGGCCATTTTGATTTGCTCATTGGAGTTTTCAGCAAAGATCCTGTCGGATCTTTGGTTTTCAGGACCTAGAAGATCCGCCTGCTAACTTTATTAAACTTCTTAAAACTGTCTCCACCCTTCCTCCCCCCCCCCCCCCCGTTCTCCCCCCTTCTACCCCTTTTTGTCCCCTTCTCTCCCCTCCTCTCTCCCCTTCTCCCCCCTTCTCTCTCCTCTTCTTTCCCCTTCTCTCCCTCCCTCCCGCTCTCTCTAAAGGACTTACCATGCTCTGTGGCAGCCGTTTACCTTCCTCTTCATTGCGCAGACAGCGCTCCTCCGCTGTCCCTGGCTCCCACCTTCCCGATGTGTTTGTGTGTGTGTGTGTGTGTGCGGTCGGTAGCAAAGATCCTGTAGGATCTTTGATCAGTAGATGCAGCTCACGCTTTGGTCGAGGCTTTCCAGGCAAGTGGCCAAAACCTCTCGTGACTCACGGAGATTGACCGGAACCTCCGGGAACCTCACGGAAACCTTGGGTGGGGCGCAAGGTCTCCAGAGGTTTCCATTCAGGTTTCCTAAGTGGGACTGTTGATGCTAGGATCTTGAGCAAAAAACAAACTGCTGGAGGAACTCAGCGGGTCGGGCATCAACTGTGGAGGGAAATGGGCAAATGACCTAAAAGGCCATTGCTTATTTTCTTCCATGGATTCTATTCTGTCTGATCCTCCGAGTTCCTACAGCAATTTGTTTTTTGCTCAAGTTTACAGCATCTGTGGTCTCTTGTGACTCCAAGCACTGATATGTTGTGGGCTTGAGATGGACAGTTATGGTGATAAGGCACTAGAGGAAAATAGTCCTCACTTCTGTCTTTCACTCTTCCCTGTCACTGTACAACTCAATACACTCAGACTTGGTGTTATAATGAGAAGCAGAGAATCTCCTAACTTTACATTGAAGAATCACTTTTATATGTTATACATATCAGTGAGACATAAACAATTCATGTGATGTAGCTGCTATAAATAATGCTCAGCCAATCCCTCTATTCTCATTGCCTTGAGATATTATTTAAGACCAAGGTTCTGGTGTTGTTTTGTGAAGTTATGCCTGCTTGAGGAAATATGAGACATCATCGCCACCAGGCTAATGACTTCTCACTTCTGGTTTTGGCAGACTTTAAAAATGAATTCATTGTCTTAAAAACAGAAGAATTGTAAGATCCATACACTCCTGGAGTGCATATTTGTAGGTGATAGTTTTTCGGCCTCCTGCTGCTGGGTTTCTTTTATTCTTATTTTTAATGGACAATTGTTTTCCTCTGCTCTTTCTTGTATTTCTTTTATCTGGAGATTATTCCATTAACAATTCATTTCCAAGGCTTTCACCCAATTCAAAGTATTGTTTTACTGTTTGTGAAAATCAAAATAGATAAGCTTTCCTCTTCCCTGCTTTCAGAGAGGCAATGAACCATTTCAGTGCTTGTCCAAATAATCAGGTGTAATGAAGGGAGTCTCAAGTCAATAAAGTCCATGCCAGCTGAGTTGACTGGAACTGGGAACCTAACAAACTCCAGGCATGTATGGCTCAGAATTTGTCACTGATGTATAGCTGCAGATGCCTTAGATGATCACAGGCCTTCAGTGATGCAAGTACATTTAGGTAACAGAATTCTGGACTTCTGATTCATTCAGGTTCAATAGCAACAGAAGCAGCTGCACAATTTACATTCAAGTAATTAAACAAAAACAAACTGCTGGAAGAACACAGCCTGTCAGGCAGCATTTCTCCAAGGAATGCATCGGTGAGACACAAAAAAAAATCACCCAGTTTATATCAATTCCTCTATGGTCACCATTTTTGGTTGAAACCATACATCAGAGCAATTAAACAAAAAATGGACAAAAAAAATTACTTCTAAAAATTGTGACTATGAAACTACTGGTTGGTCACAAGAATCTATTTGGCATTTTAACATTGTTCATGGAAGGAAATCTGTTGTCCTTACTTGAGACAGTCTGCATATGACTCGAGGAGCATTGTTGTGATTGAGAAGCAACACCTTGTCGATGCTGGATCTCTGTCAGAGATACTCAGCAACCCAGCTTGGAGTTATGAAAGGCCATAGTCCTAAAACATTAATGCTGCTTCCCTCTCCACAGTACAGCAAGCCCCACAAATGTGTGTTATTCACAAATGGGGCAGCAAGAGTCAAGAGTGTTAAAAGTGTTTAATTGTCATTGTCATCATCATCATCGTTGAAAACATCAACGGGCACAGTGCCTTACAATGCTATGTACGACAGTGATCACAACTTCTACTGAAGTGTGGATGGCTGTTGGCTTGCTAGGAGCTCATCCACCCTTTGACAGGTCTTGTTTTTGGTCCTGCTGGGGGTCCACAGGCCCCTCCTCACCTGGCAAACCAGGTGGGGAGGACGGTTTAGTCGCCGACTATCCGATCATGGAGCAGGTAGCACGGGATTTCATGGTACCCATGGCGGGGGAGTACCAAAACAGAACAATGACACTGTTACTGGCAGCAGCATAACAGGTTTGTAAACACAGCATCAGTAGATAACATAGTAATTGTGTCAACGTAATTTAGACATGAATCCGACATTAAAATCCATGAAATTTATTAACACAAATTATAACCCCTATTTATGGGGTAAATTAAATTACAGAACTTAAAATTGTTTCTGCAAACGTTCCAGGTTTCATGACTGGTTTATTATAAAATAGTTGGAATGTGAATTTTTTTTCCCCTGACCATCCTGCTTCCTTGAGGATGTGGTCCATTGGTACATCCAACTGCATAGCTACCGATGTAGCTGCAGCCCTGGTGGAATGAGATTTTAAAATATTAGTATCCACCCCAGACTGTGTTAGAACCTGTTTCAGCCATCTTGAGATGGTCTGGAACGTCACTTTTTTGTGTGGTTGCTTATGGCTGACTAAAAGTGCCTTCTCATTGCCCCTGATGATTTTTGTTTTCTCCATGTATAATGACAAATGCCTTACTATACAGAGACGATCATCTGTTGGGTAAGACCTAAATTCTATATTGAGGCCCGCTGATCCCTGTCTGTTCTGCTTCACTAATTCATAAATATGAAACGTAATATTTTCAGATGAAGAAGTCATGTTGTCCAGTCTTAATTTATGTAATGACTGTACCCTTTGTGCCGTGACCAATGCCATTAGCATGACCGTTTTTAATGTCAGTCTATGTAGGGACAGAGCTGTTGCTGGAGACCAATTCCTGAGCATCTTCAGGACAATACTCACATCCCATATTTGGGAGTACCTGGTTCTTGGGGGATTGGTATTAAAAATTCCCCTCATAAGTTTTGTTACCAGTGGGTGAGTTCCAACAGAGTGACGCTCTGTTCCTTGCCATAGATAAGTTGATAAGGCACTTCTGGCGCAGTTGATGGCACTATAACTGAGCCCCTCATCATAATGGAGGCCTGCCAGGTATTCCAGAACAGACGGGATGTTCATATCTCTGTAGGTGATGCTGTTTTTGTTACAATACATCTCCCACTTCCTGATATAGACCAGATACTGTTTTTTGGTGGACTGTCTTTGGGCCGCCGAAATCATGTTCACTGTTCGGTCCGTCAGTCCCAGCTGTAGTAGAGGTATTTTTAAACTCTACAAATTAATAAATTCAAATAGTTATGGCATGGGTGGCTATCCCTTGTTACGGGATGAACCAACAAGTCTGGTCTATTCGGGATGGTGATACATGGTTCTAATACCATGTTCAGTATCACTGGGAACCATGGTTGAGTAGGCCAATCGGGTACTACCAAAATACCAGACGCAGAGTCCTGCTGTATTTTCCTTTATACCCGACTGATGAGGCAGAAAGGAGGGAATGCATAAATAAACAATTTCCCCCAATGCAGCAAAAATGCATCTGTCGCCGCTGCCCCAGGGTCTGGTTCCCATGAAACATAATTTGATAACTGGTGATTAAGCCTGGATGCGAATAGATCGATATCTGGTGTTCCATATTATGCTGTAATATCAGCAAATACTTTTTTTATTCAACATCCATTCGATGTTTTCATTAAATTTGCGTGACCTGGTGTCTGCCACTAAATTTAGTTTACCTGGTAGGTAAGTAGCTGATATCCAAATATCTCTCTGGATACACCACTGCCAAATTGTATTAGCCAGATTGTCACATGATGTCGATTTGTTTCCACCCATGTGGTTGATATATGCTATCACGGTGGTATTGTCAATCTGTAGTCTAACATGCTGGTGATATGACCCAGTACAATATGACTTTAGGCCATAGAATGCACCCAACATTTCCAGGTAGTTTATGCCCCGTGTGAGTAATAATGATGCCTCCTGAGCAGTCCATCTACCTCCACAGCTGGAGATGGAATTGGTGGCACCCCAACCAAGTGCACTGGCATCAGTTTGTAGCACCATTGAAGGGTTGCTGATAATGATTGGATTGAAACAAAGCCAAATGTTATCTATCCACCATTTTAGTTCCATTATAGCTTTGATTGGTAGCTTCATTGGTCTGTCAAAATGACCAGCATTGATTTTGAGTGCTTGTATTTTTGCACTCTGTAAATTTTGGTAATGTAAAGGTCCAAATTGTGTGGCTGGAAAGGAAGCCATCATTTTGCCAATTACTTTTGCTACCAATCTGATGGATGGTTTACTGATGTCAATGAGGTTATTGCAAGCCTCTATTAAGTCTATAGCCTTTCCCTTTGGCAAAGTCACCAACATGTGAACTGAGTCAATGGTGAACCCCAAGTAGTCCATTGTAGTGGAAGGCGTTAATTTAGATTTAACTGGATGGATAATAAACCCGTTTTTCAAATAACTGTTTTGTGGCTGTTACAGTTTGTTTGGCCAATTCCAAAGTTTTGCCCACAATAAGTATGTCATCTAGATATGCCATGATCATGTGTTTTCGTTTCCGTAGAAATGCTAGGGCTGGTTTCAAAATTTTTGTGAACAGTCTGGGGGCTGATGTTAAACCATTTGGCAGCGCTCTATACTGACAGCGCTGTCCCATCCAGTTGAATTTTAAGAAACATCTGTGGTCACCTCGTATAGGCACTGAATAGTAAGCATCTTTTAAATCGATGCTAGCCATGAAGTAACCTTTGGAAATCAATTGTTTAGCAGTAACAAAGGTTTCCATTTTAAAATGAATATATTGTACAAATGTATTCAATTTGGTCAGATCTATGATGATGTGACAACCACCATATTTTTTTGTTTTTGGTAAATATATTGGACACAAATTCTAGCGGTTCATGTTGGGATTTTTCAATTACACCTTTTGCGTAAAGCCTCTCCAGTTCAGCATGCGCTTCTGATTTCTCTTTACCAGAAAGTACGAACATTCGGTTCTGTATATGTTGAACTGGAGGGCTGTACTTGTGTATAAATTCTATTGTATATCCCTGGATACTGCTTAAAATATAAGTATCGGTAGTTAACATGCTCCATGCATCCAGAAAGGAGTGTGATCTCCCCCCAACCTCCATGCTCCCTGTATTTTGTGGGGAACCAGACCCACCTACCTCCATAGTTACCAGTGGCAGGTTTACTTCTTTTTGTAAATCCTTCGTTGATGTTGAGGCGGTGGTGTCTGGGTTTGTGGTTTGGTTGATGTTGGAGGTTTGCGTATCTTCCAAGAAGGCCGGCCTGGGCCATGGCCTAAAAAAGACTCATGTTTGGTGTACCGGACCTTCGAGCTTTCACCAGTCGGTCTTGTTCTACTGCTGGGTGCGTAGGGATGCTGCCTGTGGCTGTAGTGGGTTTTTGATGAAGTCCCTTTTATGAGTCCCAGGGTTTTTGCTTCCTCATCGAGCTCCTTGACTTGCTTCGATAGGTTACCTCCAAATAGTAGTATTGGTGGTTTTATGTTCCCAGGTTTGCACAGACCCGTGAATTTCGGATTTAAAGTGGGTCGGATGGCATTCTTCCTGATGCTATTTATTTCGTATTGAGTGTTGCAAAGCAATGCCAGTGCATTGTGTTGGTCCTGGGATATGTCCTTCTCATCCACTGTGCGGGCGAATGCTGTTATCCCTGCTGTTAGGAGCTTTAATACCTTTTGGAGTTTGACATCCATGCCTCTAACTCCTATTCCAATATGTTTCCATATACAAGTATTGACTACTGGAACATTCAGGGATATACAGTTGCCCGGTGCCAGGTGTCTTGACGTGGTGTCCAATACAGCCTGTTCTTGTAGCTGGGTAAAAGACATATAGTCTATACTGGCAGCAAGCTTTTGCTCCAGGTTTTGGCCAGTCTGATCTGGCTGTATGAAGTTGGACACCATGTCCAGCAGATTTTCTCGTTCCTGCATCCCCTGCACACTTGATTGTTCTTCTGCGAACCCCTCTTCAGGATCAGCCCAGTACTGACCCCCAGTGCTCCCTTCTGATGAGGGAGAAGCACTGTGCAGCCCTACAAGAGGTGCTGCTGTGGGTTTTTCATAGAGCTCACAGTGACTCGACTCCATCTCCCGGAGCCTGTCACATTGGAGCAAATGCTCCACACACCGCTCCATCCGGCTCCAGCGCTCACGGTCGCTGGCCGCCCGTGGCTGCTCAAAGTCGGACTCCTCTGAGTCCACGACTTTGTTAGTTTTTTGTCTTGCGTTACCGCCCAGCCGCGGAGTGGATCTGGCCGGTGCTGAGGCGACATCGGGCACAGCTGATCCCATTATCGGTGATTCAAGTGCCGCTGGCCGCTGCTGGCTGCCCGCTACTCCGCGGTCCTCCCCCACCAGCTTTGTCGCAGCCCTTGTTGCTTTCTTAGACTTGTCCATGCTTCCCACCTGTAAGTTGGTATAGGAAACGCACAAGAAGACCGCGGAGTAACTCTTACCTGCTGGTTCCGCCTTGTTTAAAACTGCCGCTGCGGGGGAATGTCGTTCCACCCCGCCTGACGTTTCGCAATGCGTGTAGCGATATGACATGCGTGCGTCCTGGCGGGGTTCTTCACGTAGTCACTCATGTGACTCCGAAGTAAAATCAGTCCCTCAGCAAACATTCCTTCTTTTATATCTTAAATATATGCTTATTGTTGGAATGTATAATTACATACAGACTTCATTATAAATAAGAATCGCAGTAATTTATTGTGGTTTATTGAAGTAAACATTTCCCAAGCTGTCTCGATATGATTTGTACAATTGTCGTGGGATGCAGAGAGAGTATGGAATGAAATGTGTAAGGCAAAAATAAAAAATGCATTAGCTCCTCTTTCTGACAGACATGCTGAAGGATTTTTGGCTCAGCAATCCATCATCATGCAACTTACATCAACAATTGCAGTACTGTTGGACCTTGAGCTGTAATTGATATTTGACCAGTGACCACACACCACAATGATGGTGGGGGTTTTATGAACCCTGTACCATGCAAACACACACACCTCTGGATTTCAAAGGCAATACATGATTCTGTGGCTGTGCATTCAGTATGTTACAGAACAAAGGTGACGAAATATACCAGAGTCTTGGTAGCTGGAAATTAAGCAGAAATGGGGCTTGAAGGGTTTGGCTGCGTATTCCTCAATCAATCAATCAACCTTTATTGTCATCTTGCAAGCAACAAGTACAGTGCAAAATGAAAAGACGTTTCCCAGTGAATAGCGGAGCCTCGCACATGAAATTTAAAAACACTTCTCACATAGTAACACTAAAAAAAAACAATCCAGTCCCTGATGGAACAGTATAAATAGTTAAAAGCAGGTAAAACACACAATGTTAAAATACAGTAAACCAATCATAAAAAATGTCCGGGGCCGCTGATTTGAGTGGCCAGTGCCAGTTATTAAAGTGTCCGTGCCAGCCGCAGAGTCAAGTCAAGTGACTGTGAGTGCAGAGTGACTGTTTAGCAGCCTCACAGCCTGTGGTAGGAAGCTGTTTAGCAGCCTCGTAGTCCGGGCTTTGATGCTTCGATATCTCTTGCCTGATGGCAAGAGATCCAGGTGTGTGTGGAGGGGGTGCAGTTTGTCCTTGGCAATTCTCTGTGCTTTCTTCAGACAGCGGCTCTGGAACAGATCTTGTACCGAGGGTAGGGAGACGCCAATGATCCTCTCTGCTCCCCTCACTACCCTCTGCAGAGCCTTCCTGTCCGAACAGTTGCAGGTGCAGTACCACGTATTTATGCAGTACGTGAGTACAGACTCCACCGTGCCCCTGTAGAAAGTCCTGAGGATGTTGGTGGGGAGTGAGGCCTGTTTTAGTTTCCTCAGGAAGTGCAGTCGCTGATGGGCCCGTTTGATGGTCCCAGTGGTGTTCCTGGACCAGGTGAGGCTGTCCGTTATCTGCACACCGAGAAACTTTATGCTCTCCACTCTCTCCACTGCAGTGCCACTAATGTTGAGCGGTGTATGCTCTGGCTGCGCCCTCCTGAAGTCGACAACCATCTCCTTAGTTTTGTCGACATTCAATTCCAGGTTATTTTTGCCGCACCAGTCCACCAGTTGTTCTACTTCCTCCCTGTACCTTGTTTCGTCATCTCCACTGATGAGTCCCACCACTGTAGTGTCGTCCGCGAACTTTATGATTTTATTTTCCCTGAATCTGGCCGCACAGTCATGTGTGAGCAATGTGAACAACAGTGGGCTGAGCACACAGCCTTGAGGGGAGCCGGTGCTCAGCGTGATCGAGCCTGAAGTGTTCTTGCCAACACGGACTGACTGCGGTCTCTCTATCAGAAAGTCCAAGATCCAGTGACACAGGGTGGTGTTGAGGCCCAGCAGGGTTAGTTTCTCCACAAGTCTCTGTGGGATGATGGTATTAAACGCTGAGCTGAAGTCAATGTACAGGATTCTGGCGTATGTGTTCTTGTGTTCCAGATGCGTGATTACTGTGTGCAGCGTGGTAGAGATGGCATCCTCTGTAGAATCCTGAAGTTATAATCATAGTTATCCAGCACAAGAAAAGGCCCTTCAGCCCAAAACGATACTAAATGGGAGGCACTCATTTATACTGATCTATTTTGTTCCCCCGTGTACTCAATTCCTCCCAATTTCTACCAGTCACCTGCATACTTGGAGCTATTTAATTAATGTACTTTTTATTGTGGGAGGAAACTGGAGTATCTGAATGAAGCCATGTAGTCAAAGGAAGAATATATAATCTCCACCGTCAACAGCAGTCAGAATGGAAACTCTTGAACTGTTCAAGATGCTTGAACACCATAAATGGCCTGCTTAAGAGAATACATAATTTTCAGTGGTTCAAATCAATCCCTTCATTGCAATATGGGATTACAGGTTACCACAGTTATCACCATCCTTCATTCCATGAGCAGTGCGCAATGTATAAAAATTATATATTCATGTACGTGCATAATTATAAAAGTTATGTATTCGTTTACAATTCCTTGCATCTGCTGATTAGAGAGTAAAAAGATTTCATGCTTGCTTGGACCTTAATTACTAAGGCTCTTGGGCAATGCATGAAATCATTAACAATTCCTTCATCTGTAACATCTTCAACATAGGAAAAAAGACCCAACATTTTTCAAAAAGACATGAGGAAAATACAAAAAGATGAATTTAAAAAGATTGAGAGAAAATGTGGTCCAAGATGGGCACAGCAAGAACACGAGGATGTTGCTAGATTTACGAGGATGTTGCCAGGACTACAGGGCGTGAGCTTTCGGGGAAAGGTTGAGTAGGCTGGGTCTCTATTCCAGCGAGCGCGCAGAAGGATGAGGGGTGATCTTATAGAGGTGTACAAAATCATGAGAGGAATAGAATGGGTAGATGCACATAGTCTCTTGCCCATAGTAGGGGAATCAAAGACAAGAGGACATAGGTTCAAGGTGAAAGGGAAAATATTTAATAGGAATCCGAGGGGTAACTTTCATACATGGGGTGGTGGGTGTATGGAGCAAGCTGCCAGAGGAGGTAGTTGAGGCTGGATAGGACAGGTTTGGAGGGATATGGACCAAATGCAGTCAATTGGGACTGGTATAGCTGAGACATTGTTGGTCGGTGTGGTTCAAATCACAATGGTTGGGCCGCAGGGCCTGTTTCCACACTGTATCACTCTATGACTATTTAAAAGGAGGAGATAAAAGAGTTAAACGTTGTTGGGGACTGAAGTCTAGGCCTATATACTGCAGAAGCCGCACCTTGTGGTTTTGTAGGAAAGGGATTGTTTTGGGGTAGATTGGGAGGATGAATTTGAGAGGCGATATGGAAGATAGGATATGGATCGTGGGTAGATAGTGGACCTAAGATAAGTTTTCATTGTAGCTGTACTTCACTCTATTTGTGTATATGATAATAAACTCAGGTCAGGCAGCATCTCTGGAGAACATGGTGGGTGACACTTCAGGTCAGGACCCTTCTTCAGATTTGACTTGACTTGACTTGGCTTGAGTTATGTCTGTGGAAATGACAGGCTGGCCTGGATAACAGTGAAGCAAGAAGTGAATATGGCTTATGACAGGAAGCCGTGGAAATGCCCACTGCTTAGGTGACAGGCGGAGTATAGAAATGAATGCTCTGGTATTGGTATCACCAGGGGCACCGCACGATTGGCAGCCTCGCCAAGAGTCTGTCTGTTTTTTTTGTCTGTTTTTGTTATTTTTAGTGTGTTTTAAAAGTATGTGTTAATGTTCTCTGGTTTGTTTTACGTGGGGGGGGGGGGGGGGAACTTTTTTTTCAATCTCTTACCCTGCTGGAGATGTGATATCTCCGGTCGCTCTGCGGCCCAACATTGTGGAGCTGGAGGCCTCGCTCGGGACTGAATTGTGTGGACTTCCCATTGGAGCAAATGCCTTGCCTGGGATCTCTCCAACTTGTTGTGGACTGAAGTGTAGGCCTGCGGACCCAACCGCTGACTAAGTGAGTAAGATCGCCGGCTACGGGAGGCTCCCGACCGTGGTAGAACAAAGAAGGGGAGAGATGGAACATTTTTTTCGCCTTCCATCACAGTGAGGATTGTGGAGGAGTCATTGTGGTGGATGTTTATGTTAAAATGTATTTTGTGTGTTCTGTTGCTTTTTATTTGTATGACTTACTTGGCAAATGAAATTCCACGTTTGTTGCAAAACATACTTGGCTTATAATGTATTATTATTTTGTATTGGTTTATTATTGTCATGTGTAGCAACATGCAGTGACATGCTTTGTTTGGATGCCTTCCAGTCAAATCATGAATACTATACATCAATACAATCACCAAACACAAATACAACAAGTAGTGCAAAGAGAAAAATAATCAAAGTGTAGAATATACCGTTTCAGCATTATAGCATTACACTTACAGAGAAAGCACATGTATAAAAAATAGACCATGATCCACAATGAGATAGGTTGGTAGATTGGGACTGCACCTGAGCTGATGGGAGGACTGTTCAGTAGTAGACAATAGACAATAGATGCAAGAGTAGGCCATTCGGCCTTTCTAGCCAGAACCTGCATTCACTGTGATCATGGCTGATCATCCACACTCCATACCCCGTTCCTGCCTTTTCATCATATTCCTTGACTCTGCTATCTTTAAGAGCTCAATCTAACTCTCTCTTGAAAGCATACAGAGAATTAGCCTCAATTGCCTTCCGAGGCAGAGAATTCCACAGATTCACAACACTTTGTGTGAAAATGTTTTTCCTCATCTCCGTTCCAAATGGCTTACCCCTTATTCTTAAACTGTGGCCTCTGGTTCTGGACTCTCCCAACATCGGGAACATGTTTCCTGCATCTAGCATGTGCAAACCTTTAATAATCTTATATGTTTCAATAAGATCCCCCTCATCCTTCTAAATTCCAAAGTATACAAGCCCAGCCGCTCCCTTCTATCAGCATATTACAGTCCCGCCATCTCGGGAATTAACTATGCTGCACTCCCTCAAAAGCAAGAATGTCCTTCCTGAAATTTGGAGACCAAAACTGCACAAAATACTACAGGTGTGGTCACACCAGGGCTCTGTACAACTGCAGAAAGACCTCTTTGCTCCTATACACAACTCCTCTTGTTATGAAGGCCAACATGACATTCGCTTTGTTCACTGCCTGCTGTACCTGCATGCTTACTTTCAGTGACTGATGGACAAGGACCCCCAGATCTTGTTGTACTCCCCTTCCCAACTTGACACCATTCAGATAATAATCTGCCTTCCTGTTTTTGCTACCAAAGTGGATAACCTCACATTTATCCACATTAAACTGCATCTGCCATGCATCTGCCCACTCACCGAACCTGTCCAAGTCACCCTGCATCCTCGTAACATCCTCCTAACAGTTCACACTGCCACCAAGCTTTGTGTCATCTGCAAATTTGCTAATGTTACTTTTAATCCCATCATCTAAATCATTAATGTATATTGTAAATACCTGCGGTCCCAGCACCGAGCCTTGCGATACCCCACTAGTCACTGCCTGCCATTCTGAAAGGGACCTGTTAATCCCTACTTAGTTTCCTGTCTGCCAACCAATTTTCTATCCATGTCAGAACCATACCCCCAATACGACGTGCTCTAATTTTGCCTATTAATCTCTTACGTGGAACCTTATCAAATACTTTCTGAAAGTCCAGGTACATTACATCCACTGGCTCTCGCTTGTCCATTTTCCCAGTTACATCCTCAAAAAATTTGAGAAGATTAGTCAAGCATGATTTCCCCTTCATAAATCAATGCTGACTCGGACCAATCCTGCTACTGCTATCCAAATGTGCTGCTATTTAATCTTTTATAATTGACTCCAGCATCTTCCCCACCACCGCTGTCAGGCTAACTGGTCTATATTTCCCTGTTTTCTCTCTCCCGCCTTTCTTAAAATGTGGGATAACATTAGCTACCCTCCAATCCACAGGAACTGATCCTGAATCTGATCAGATGAACATTTGATACAGAAAGAAAGAAAGATGTTCCTGAATCTGGTGGTATGTGTTTTCAAGCTGTTGTATCTTTTGCCTGACAGGAGAGGGGAGAAGAGAGAATGACTGGGGAATGTGGTCCTTGATAATGTCAGCTGTTTGCCTAAGGCAGCATGAAATGTAGATGGAGTTGATAGAGGGGGAGCTGGTTTCCTGAGGCCATGCCTGCAACTACATGTCCCAGCTCTGTCCATAAACCTATCTAATTCTCCAACCTACTTTCCTCCATTATAATTCCTCTTAATATCGACGTAAAATGTCTTTGATATTTTGGGTATTTGGTACTTACATATTTTTTAATAATAATGTGATTGTAAAACATCTTGGAGCATAAACAGGATTGTATATGGTAGATTGCATAATATCAACATATCACAATATTGAAACTGCCCCCATCACCACACTTGGCAGCTCGTTCCAAGCACCCGCCACCCTCTGTAAAAAATGTGCCCTGCACATATCCTATAAACTTTGTCCCCTCTCGTGTTAAAGCTATGGTCTCTAGTCTTTGACATTTTCACCCTGGGAAAAAGGTTCTGCCCATGCCGTTTGAAGAAAGAGTTCAGAAGGGACTCTGTCATATGAACTGCCAGGTTAAGGTGGGTTTTAGAGTAACTCTTGTTTCACTTTTGGAGATGGGAGAAAAAACTATTAAAATATGTCTACATAGACTCCCTGAACTTATTGGTTGCCCTGAAGGGAATCAGGTTGAAACAGCAATTTTTCTTAAACCGGAATTGCGCTGTTCATGGTCTAATGGCTTCATGGAAAATAAGCTGCCAAATTATTTTTCAAGAGCTTGTAAGAAATGAAAGTCCATATATAACACTGAAATGAATCATGCCACATGTCACCACTAACAAATAATGACTTGTTCTGCTGGTTCTTGTTTGTCCCGTGTTTGGCAAATGCACTCCTTGCTGCCAGTAATATAATAGGAGCCAAGGATATTTTGAACTTTGAACAAATTTATCAAGGAAGAAATCCTTTGGGCAGAATAAAGTCAAGGATAATTATTTCTGAGGTTAATGCTTAATGTAAGTTATTATTTAAGCATTCGCTTTACTTGGGATTTCAACGAAACATGGGAGATTTTGGTGAAGGAGTTGAAGATAGAACCCAGATCTTCTCATGAGACGGCTGAAAGGACAATGTCAAGGGATAAAGATCTGCAATAACACATGACATCGGCTTTCTAAATATAAGTGATGAATATTGACAAATGAATGTGTCACACAATATTACCCATTGTGGAGAGCTCCACCTAAACTCTGTTCCTCCATGTAGAAATATAGGAGGCGGGCATTTCGGCCCATCAATTCCCTGCCAGCTCACTGAGCAACTCCATTCCCTCACCAATTTCCCCTCTAACTTACACTACCCACATGCACATCAACTCTCTCCCTGCACCCTCCTCCCCTCCCACCTCCGTGTTCTGCCTTTCACCCACGCACCAGGTGCAAGTGGCAGTGGTCTACTACCTTGCACATCTTTGGGACGTGAGAGGAAACCAGAGCACTGGGGAAACCCATGAGATCATAGGGGGAATGTGCAAACTCCATACAGACAGCACCGGAGGTCAGGATTGAACCCGTATCTCTGACACTGTGAAACAGCATTTCACCTAGTTGTACCACTCAGTGACATTCCTGTATTGTATGATCACCAACTAGACTATTGTACCCAGCTGGCCAGATGGACACTGGATAGAGCTTATCGTAAAGTTCAAAACTTTGAGAATACTTTGTAACAGTTGAAGTGTGAGACATTTTATGAGCAGCGTAGAGAACCAGCGACATCGTGACAAAGTTCAATTGGTAAAGAACAGTACAGGAGAAAATGATTTGAGAAAATAACATGGATTGCAAAATTATCTGACAAGACTGAAAAGCTAAAGTTAACAATCGCTTTGCCGAGATAACTTTCTTGCAATATTTCTATATATTTACCCTGCCTGCCATTTAAACCTGATGTCAGCTACATAAAGGCTGTATAGTTTATTTTTATGTTCATGTTATTGGAGTTACATTATTGTTGCTTTTAATTGGTAGACTGTATGGCAAATCAAATTACTCGTATGTTGTAAAACATACTTGGCTAATAGTGTATGATTATGATTATGATTATGATTTATCAGTATAAATTGGGTAAGTATAATGGACATTTTGAACCACAATGAAATAATGGGTCTTGATCTTTCCCCTTCGCCTCCAGGACTATTAAATTATATAATGCTCCATATGCACCAATATCACAGCAGAGTTCATTATTGACATGATGTGGAATTGCTTCTACTGCACAAGCATTGGATTATTTATGTTCCAGATCTTAGCTATACAATAATAATACGCATTGTGACAATGCCCCCTTCCTTGGGTGTCACTCTGATCCCTAGCACTGGCTGACAGGCCAGGGGAGGCCAAGAGAGGCCAGGAGAGAGAGAGAAAGAGAGAGGGGGTGAGGGAGAGGGATAGGGAGGGGGAGAGGGAGAACGAGGGAGAGGGAGAGGGAAGAGAGGGGGAGAGGGAGAGCGAGGGAGGGAGGGAAAGGGAGATCCTCCCTGTTAATTTTGTTCCTCTGTCACAGGTTCGAGGAAGACTGAGCCACTGGGGCTAACTTGAGACCACCAGTGTGGTCAAGACTGAACTGCCGGAAGGAAGCCCTAGACAGAGAGTGCTTCTGCTGAGATGAAGACTGAATGGTCGAGGTAAGCCTGAGATGCCACCGCCTCTTCCTGCCTATGGACAACGAGGGACTGCGGCCACACACAAAGGTAATGATTGAGCTGCCAGAATAATCCAGCAACCATCAGCGCTGACTGTTCAAGATTCAAAGCTGAGCCACCAGGGTAAGCCTGGGACCACCAGTGCCCCTTCTCGAAGCACCTCCATGCTTCTTTTTGTTGAATATAGCTTCAACATTGATAGCAGAAACAGATCATCCTGATCTCCACTGTTGCCTGGTTGGAGTTGACATGCACACCATGTGACCCCATGGAACTCCTCTGGGTGCTTCGGTTTCCTTTCATTTCCTGAAGATATGTGGAATGGTTGGTTACTTGGCCACACAATGTTGCCCTGAGATGATTGGTAGGATCTTGGGAGAATTGGTGAGAATTTGGCAAGAATAAAAATGGGATTAGTTTAGTATAGTTTCTTATTGACACTAAACTAAACTAAACTAAACTAAACTAAACTAAATTCATCTAAACTAAATTAATCCCATTTATTATTCTGCCCACATTCCCCATCAATCTTCCAATATCCTGGATGGTTGATGGTCAGTATTAACTCAATGAACATTCACTTCAACTGCAAACAATCATTCCTATAATTACTTGAACAGAACTGTGATCTGACCATTTTTTTGTGCACTGTTATGTAATAGTCTATAACCTTCCTGCACCTATGTTCTATGGCATGTCTAATGAAGGTCAGTAACCATCTTTCTCCCCCATCTCCATCAATCTGAGGAAGGGTCCTAACCTGAGACATTGTTTATTCATTCTCTCCACAGATGCTGCCTGTTAATGTATGTAATAAGCAGTAAGAGTCTTAATCTGGTCCTTGTGGTATACCACTGGTTACTGACTTCCACAAAAAGAACCCTTCTAGTACCAAGTCAATTTTGGATCAATTTTCCAACTAACCCTGGATTTTGAATGCATTGGAGAAGGTGCAGAGGAGATTCACCAGGGTAATTGAGTGTTTCAGTTATGAGGAGAATAGGCATGTTCGGGTTATTTACATCAGAGTGGGGAGGGCAAAGAGGGGATATGATGAATGCAAACAGAACTATGAGTTACATGCAGAGGTAGATACCAGAAGCCATTTCTATGCTGTAGGGATGTCCAAAATGAGCAGACATTAGTTTCCAGAAAAGAGCAGGAGCTTTAAAGGGAATCTGAAGAAAAGATGTTTCAACCAATGGGTGATGGAATCTGGAACACGGTTCCTGACTGACAGGTACTTTCATAACAAGTAGGAAGTATCTAAACGGGCACTTGAATTGCCACTTGAATACTATGGATCAGAAGTGGGAAATTGAATTAGTTATGAAAGGTACTTGATAGTCACAGGGACACAATGGGCTGAAGGGTCTACATCTGTCCTGTAGCACAATATGATTTCACAACCCAGACTCCATGACTCAGTGGTCTCTAACAATTTGAATGGATGAATGAATGAATTAATGAATGTATGAATGAATGGATGATGAATGAATGAATGAATGAATGAATGAATGATGAATGAATGAATAATGCTTTGAATAATACTTTAATTGTCACATGTGACAAGCCACAGTGATATTCTTTGTTTTGCGTACCCAAGGTATGCAAAGAGTCACCACATAAAGGGTGCCATTTTGGACTAGTGTTCCAAGTGGGACTCTGTCAAAAGCCTTGCTGAAGTTGATGTTGACGGCATTGATTACATTGTCCTCATTGATATATTTTGTTACTTCAAACAGGCAGGATCTCCCCCAAACAAAACCATGCTGCCTATCTTTGGTCAATCCCTGTCTTTCTAGGTGTAGTTTAATCTTATCCCTCAGGATTTATTTTCAGCTATTTCCACACCACTGGCATTATACTTGTTGGCTGCAGTCTCTGTCCTCCAGTCATCTGTGCTCAGTGAAGATTTACAAAACTGTCAGGCTCAGCCATTTATTTTCCAGCATCCCAAAGTAGCAGCACCTTATGTAACTCTTCAGGCAATGACAATTCATCCACGTTTAAGCCCTATGTGATGTCTAAAACATACTTATTTTTATTGATTACATGTTTGAAGATTTCACCTAACCCCTTCCCTGAATTATCTTCCTACAGTGTCCTGCAAATTCCTTGTGAATATTGAGAGCTATTCATTTACGACCTTGGTGATGACCATGGACAGATTGCCCTTAATGGACTCTGCTCTTTCCCTGGGTACACTCTTGCTTTACATACTTATACAATGCTTTGGGATTTTTCACAATCTTGCCTGCCATTGATTATTTGTAGCCTAGAGACAGCCTCTATCTCCATCTATTCATCCATGCAGTAAAATTTTCTTCCTACACTGAAAATTAAATAAAAAATGCAATTGCGAGAAATCTGAAATAAAACAAGAAACTGAAGTGAAACATAAAGGAAAGTGCCGCAGTAGTTTTGATTAGCAGCACTTAAGAGCTGAGAGTAATTATATTCCTGATCCAGCTGATGAATTTCAATGACTCAGTTAACCTCCATTGCAATGACAATGTGAAAGGTTTTGCAGCCATTCACAGGTAATAGAGGACGATCATAATCTATTGTTTTGGGCACTTACATGTTTTATGATTGTACTTGTATTCTACCCCCTGAATTTCTCTTTATAATTGTACTTGACAAAGGTATAGTCGTGATCTTCCAACCACCTTGTTGTGGGCCTTGCACTTATTTTTTAATCTGCATGTTTTCTCTAACACTATACCGACCGCTGTGACACAATATTCTTCACGCTGCTATTTTTCTCTTTGCATTACCTGTTGTACTTGTATATGTCTCGATTGTACTCATGTGCAGTATGATTGGACTGGATAGTATGCAAACAAGGTTTTACATTTTCTTTTGTTTAGTCAGACGATATGATATTCTACAGATAGATTGATTTAACCCCCTTGCTTATCAAGCTTTACTTCTGCCTAGAAAATATAGTAAGTAAGGAGAGGGGACAAAACATCCTTCAGGATACTTCTCAATGCCGGTGGCCTGCAAGGTTATGTGTTCTCAATCTCTTACTACACTCCCTATACACTCATGACTCTGTGGCCAGATACTGCTCGCACTCCATTTACAAGTTAGCAAATAACACCAACGTAGATGACCAGACATCAATCCGCAGGAAATGCTACACTTGTCGCTTTACCTCCCCCCTTGACTACATTCAAGGACCCAAGCAGTCTTTCCAGGAGCGGCAGAGGTTCACCTGCACCTCCTCCAACCTCATCTATTGCATCCGCTGCTCTAGATGTCAGCTGTTTTACATCGGTGAGACCAAGCGAGGCTTGGCGATCACTTCGCCCAACATCTCCGCTCGGTTCACAATAACCAACCTGATCTCCTGTTGGCTCCGGACTTCAACTCCCCCTCCCATTCTGAATGCAACCTTTCTGTCCTGTGCCTCCTCCTTGGCCAGAGTGAGGACCACTGTAAAATGGAGGAGCAGCACCTCGCATTTCGCTTGGGCCGTTTGCACCCCCGCGGTATGAAAATTGACTTCTCTAATTTCAGGTAGTCCTTGCTTTCTCCTTCTCCTCCCTTCTGAGCTCTCCCTCCCCCCCCCTGTCTCCGCCTCTTTTTTTCTTCTTCCCCCCCCCCCCCCCCCCCCCCCCCCCCCCCCCCCCGCCTCACCCTCCCCCCACAGTCCAGAGTCCTTCCACTGCTGGACATTGAGGGGCAGAGTCTGGTGAGGAAATTCCTCAAACACAGGAGGCATATCATCACCCGGGACGGAGTGAATGCAAAGGTATTTTGTTTTGTTTAAAGATGGATGCAAACACTACTAAGTATGACATTATTGAATATAACATTACTGAGTACGACACTAATGAATGTATAGATATTTGTTTTGTATATATTTTTTATTCTGACTAAGTTTATGTTTGGAAATAAATTAAAAAATCCCGTTGGTTTTCCCCGGATTACCTCCCACACCCAAAAGAGTTGTGGGTTGATGGGTTGATTTACCACTGTAACTTGCTCTGCTTGTGCAGAACTAATAGAATCTTGGAGGAATTGAATGGGATTGTTCTGTGAACCAGCATAGACTTTGAGCCCAAATGGCCTCTTTCTGTGGAAATGCTCAACCACTTCCAACTGCATTCATGTTTAATGGCATGCAGGATCACCCCCTTCTCTGACTCCCACCATCCTCACCACCACTATTTCCAGACCATGCACTCCTTGGGGGTCGGAAGTGAAATTATTATTTCTGGCTCTCGCTGCAGTTCTATGTGATTTATGTGCTTTTTTCATTCTTGTTAAACAAAGTAGTCTACTGGGGGAGGTCTGGCTTGCGATAAAGTACATTTCTTTGTTCAATTTAACCCGGTTGATTCCAGATCTTGGGAACCTATAGGTTTTCCAGCTGGCACTGAGAATGTAGAGGGACACACTGGTCTAGACAAGAAGGGGGAACCTAACTGTTGGTATAAGGCTCCCAAAATTGGATGTGGGGATCATTGTGCAGTACTAACAAGGAACCCATTGAATATAAATAGTAAAGCAAGCCAACCTTCAGCCATCTGCTGATTAGTTTAGTTCAGTTTAGAGATACAGCGCAGAAACAGGCCCTTCAGCCCACCGAGTCCGTGCCAACCAGCGATCCCCACACATTAACACTTTCCTACACACACTAGGGACAATTTACGCAAACACCAAGCCAATTAACTTACATGCCTGTACGTCTTTAGAGTGTGGGAGTGTGTCAATGGACTGGGGAATAGATGTATAGACATGTGGGATCATTTATTCATGAGGTCCAATGCCAGGTGCTAACCCTGAGCGTGTGCTGTGAGGAAGTTAATAAATTCACTTGAATGGGCAGGAATTCATCCTGGAATACAATCAACTCTACCAACTGCTCATAAAAAATGCAATGGAGCAAAAGTCAGTGAAAGGCAGAGTATTAATTGCAATGAGTAATGTTTACAAAGCTCACTTCAAAGTCCATCGATCTCTTAAATAACTTACATCTGCAAGATATTTTTATGAGTCATAGTTATCAAGAAAGATAAGAAATAGAAACAAACCCATTGACCCATCAAATTTGTACTGGAGATTAAACAGCCGTTAAGGCAAGAGACAAAATCATGGAGTAACTCAGCTGGTGAAGCATCCCTGGAGAACATGGGTGGGTGATTCCTTGGAGAACAGACTGATTGCAGGTAAGGGGGAAAGAAAGCTAGAAGAGTGGAGGGGCAGGACAAAACATGGCAGGTGATTCACATCAGGGCAAGTGTAACCATTTACATTAATCCTACATTATTGCTATTTTTCATTCCCTCCACATTCCCATCAATTCCATCCCACATTTTATCAGTCATCTACACACCAGGGGAAGTTTACAGTTGCCAACAGGGCCGGATTTACATATAGGCTTCATAGGCTTAAGCCTAGGGACTCAAAATCTAGGGGGCCTCCGGCCAAGGTGTTTTTTTCCCCAGAGTAAAAACAATTCAGTGAAAAAAAAAATTGGAGCGCAATTCCATTTTGACGGAAATTATGCGAAATTCTGGTTGTGGCCCGCTGAAAGTTTTGGGGGGAAAATTGTGCAGTTGGGGGAAGCCGGTAACGCAGTAGCGACGCAAATTGATGCTGTCTCTCCACGCGTGCGCAGTGGGCCTGGGCAGGTTCAGATCTCCATTTGCACTCCACGCAATCACCTCGATGCCTCGTGTCTACTCTAGGTAAGTAGTGGAATATTGCGTTGCAGGAGTGCCCGTTTCTCCGGGTCGGGGGGGGCTGCGGTGCGGAGTCGGAGCCTCGCTGCATGGGAGGGAGAGAGAAGGGGGAAGGGAGGGAGAGAGGGAGGGGGATATGAGAGCAGGAGAGGGGGAGTAACAGAGGGGGGAGAGAGAGCGAGGGGAGGGGGAGAGTGAGAGAGTGGGGGAGGGGGAGAGAAAGAGGGGAAGGGTGTGCGGGGAGAGAGTGATGGGGAGGGAGAGGGAAGGAGGAGGGGGGGGGAGAGGGAAAGGGGGATTATCTTTAGTGGGACTGCATAATTTAGGTAGGTTTTAGAGCAACTATATTTTTTCCTCCATATGAATAATATCAAACAATTGGAACTGCTTTCTTTTCCTTGATAACAATACTGAAAAATATGAATTCCATAGTTTGCGACTTTCATTTTGTATCATATTTTTAATGTGCACACACTAACACAGTCGAACAGTAACAGGCAACCAAATCAACACACAAAATATTTTCTAAAAAAAGGTTTATTTACTGCAAAAACTTACAGTATTTTATTTGCAGTGTTTGCATGCTCCTTTATAACATTTTACATAACATTTTACAGTACAACTTAATTATTAAAATGAGGACAGCTTCAATTCTTGATTAAAAAAAATGTATACAACAATGACCCCAATCATCCCATTCTAACCACTAACAACTCAACCAAATTTATTTCTGAAATATTGGTCATAAATTTGGTACAAAAATGCTCCAAAATAAGGCGCAGAATGCACCAGAGAGCATCTAAAACCCCAGAGCTTCCAGGGCCCTGGATCCCAGCTGCAAGGGACTTTGAGCTTAGCGCTTGTGATATGCGCTGCGTGCACTTATTTCACATAGATTTTTTGTAATCCTGCCATGCCACCCCGCTTTTTGAAAAACTTTGTACGGGCCTGGTGTATAATATTTTTGACACTGTCATAGGCCTTTCTTACATATGCTGTCACAACGCACTGTATTCTCTAAACAACACTTCAGTCATTTTCCTTGCCTGCCATTGCAGAATAATAGTGTTTTAAGCTGATAACACTAGCTCTGGCAATAAATAAAAAGGCGCAGCTTTCCAGCCCTTATCTCATTGACCACGCTCAGCTGCACATCGGTGTCAATTTGGTGGACTCTTCCATCTTCCTCTCCCCGTGGGGGTGGGGGATTGGGAGGGGCCTCACGTGGAATAGCCTCGGGCCTCTCTTCATCTAAATGGGGCCAGGGTGGCCAATTAATCTACTTTGGAATGTAGGAGGGACCCGGAGAAACCCACAATGTTACAGGTAGAAAGTGCATGCTCCAAACAGATGGTACCTAAGATAGACACAAAACGCTGGAGTGACCAGCCAGATGGAAGAACGATCTCAAACAGAAAGGTCACCCATTCCTTCTCTCCAGAGATGCTGCCTGTCAGTATCCGTGCTGTATCTCTAAACTAAACTAAATTAGATATGTGTCTGTTCAAGCACCAGCAATATTTTAATTTTTAATATCTCTTACAACACAGTTAGGCTATTCAATTCATCGAGACTATGCCAGCTCTGAGATAAATTGTATCAATGTGTTTTCTCAACTTATTTCCCCGTAACCTATTCTCTTACATATGATCATCAACTGTATCATTATGGTTGCTCTATATGCCTCACACAACTATAGTCCAGTTTAGCTAGAATAACTTTGATCTATTGTATATTAATTGTGACTGTAAAACTGCAGCAAGTAAACATGCCACTGTTCCGGTTCATACAGCAATTAAACACCCTTAACTTGACTTGAAGAACCCTCGCTCAAGGGTTCTGACTCGAAATGTCACCTATTCCTTTTCTCCAGAAATGCTGCCTGACCTGTTGAGTTACTCCAGCATTTTGTGTCTATCTTGACTTGTCTTGAGTCCACACAGATTACCCTGCCATCCACTACTCTGGTAGCAATTTCCAGTGGCCAATCAACCCACCAATCTGCATATCTTTGGTGCGTGGAAATAAGCCTGTGTATCCAGGGGAAACCTTGTGGTCACGGGAAGAACGTGCACGCTCCCCACAGATAGTTCCACAGGTTATGATTGAATATGTGTTGCTAGAGCAGTGAAGCAGCAGCTCCACCTGCAATACAGGCAGTGGGTGGTCCTTTCCAACACCATTCCCTGCCTAGTCCCACAACGTCTGAGAAAGCTCAGTCACAGAATATCGTGGCCCTTTGTCACTTCAGATGGTGAGAATCTGCAAGCATTGTATTATAATAATGGTCCAGCAGTTGCTTCCATTCTAATCTCCCTCCCATCCTTCCCCAATAACTGTTTCTGGAGAATACATCATGTACACAGAAACACTATTATCGGAGAGATCCCGCATTGAGAACAACTACAGGGATTCGCCTCAATGGGGATTCTGTTGCTGCCACAATATTGTGCCATTCATTCATATTTTAATATACCACATCACACAATGTGGTTATGTATTTATTACATCTGCTTCCACACGCACATAGGCCAATGCTGATGATAGCTGTGTGAAAAATGCTCTGTGTAGACCCATGCATATAGGGAGGGGAACAATGAAAGCTTACGGTGCTTGTTAACTGATTACCACTGACCATAAGGCAATTGTTCCTCAAGGCAATTTTCAACATCCATCAACACGTACACTCCACGTTCACTTAAACCCAACTGGAATATTACACTAGTCTCTTTTCCTCACTCTTTACAAACAGAAATCCTACTTAAAACACTTAAAACTATGGCAGATGCTGTCAATTATGAATTGTAAAAGCCTTGAATTAAACATTGTATTTTTATGTGTTTCTACGTGATAAAAGAAAAGCCAGAAACCTGCTGAAATACAATTTTCATCACATCAAAGAGCTGGCACGGGCACACATTTCATTGACAGAATTTTAATTTACTGATATGCTGGCAGCAGTAAGGTGAGGAAAATGTGAATACTCTTGCAGTACCTTTGCCACTGAGTTTTTAATCCTGGATGTCATTGGACAGTTTCCCCATCATTAAGCTAACGACCCACAGGAATCAATTTGAGTATTAAAGCCAATCGGAGAAAGCCTCCTTTATTGCCACTCATTGCCTTCTACCATTCATCTAATCTTCTATCCAAGCTAGTACCTTCCCTCTGATACCATGGGCTCCCATCTTGTTTAGCAGCCTCATGTGAAGACTTTATCAAAGGCCTTCTGAAAGTCCAAGTAAAAACGTCCACTGACTCTTCTTTGTCTGTCCTGCTATTTACTTCCCTAAAGAATCACAAAAGATTTGTCAGCCAAGATTAATTCACAAAACATGTTAACTTTGGCCTATTTTATCAAGTGGTTCTAAGTACTCAGAAACATCATCCTTAATAACGGACTCTAAAATCTTACCGACCACTGAAGTCGGGCAAAGCTGCCTATATGTTTCCCTATTTTCCCTCACTTCCTTCTTGAACAGCAGAGTAACATTTGCAATTTTCCAACCCTCTGGGACCACTTATGACTCTAGTGATTCTTGAAAGATCACTACTAATGCCACCACAATCTCTAAAGCCACCTTTCAGAACCCTGGAGTATTGTCCATCTAGTCCAGGTGACTTATTCACCTTCAGACCTTTCAGCTACTCAAGTACCTTCCCCTTAGTAAGAGCAACTCAACCCTGACTCGCCCTGACTCGTTTGAATTTCTGGCACTTTGCTGGTGTCTTCCGCTGTGAAGACTGATGCAAAAAAAACCGTATTCAATAGTCTGCTATTTCTTTATCCTTTATAACTACTTCTCTATTGTCATTTTCCAGTGGTCCAATGTCCATTCTTGCTTCTCTTTTACACTTTATATATCTGAATAAACTTTTGGTATCTTCTTTTATATTGTTGGCTAGCTTACCTTCATATTTTATATTTTCTCCCCTTATTGCCTTTTTAGTTACTTTCTGTTTGTTTTTAAAAGCTTCCCAATCCTTCAGCTTCTCACTAATCTTTGCAATATTATACACCTTCTCATATTAAATTTCCTGCACATCTCTGTACCTATCCAACAGCCTCATAAATGTTACTATCATATCTGCTGCCTCCACCACCCCTGACAGCACATTCCAAGCATAAATACTCTTTGTGTAAAACAAAAACTTGGTCCACAAAACACCTTAAAATTTCCCCCGCAACATTATCCCAGTGGTTTGATTCCCTTTCACTGTTCCATGGTGAAGTATTTAATCAATTATTTGGAGGGTCTGCCTTGATTATCTGCTCAGATCTCAAAAGCAGGACATGACCTAAAGCCTTTAGACACAGAGGTGAGAGTGCCACCTCCATTTTCAAGGGTGACAAGAAGGAACCCTCAACTGTATGTCTTCACAATGTCCAGGTGTGCGCTAATAGAAATTCCACACTGGATCTATGCTCCAATGAACCGTTCTGCATTGCTGTAATCAGCTATACACATTATACGCTCCCTGCTCCACTCTGCTGCAAGAAATAGAGAGCATGACCTTTGCCATCCGCTCATTTTGAACATGAATGAACTGAGACCACAGCATTGCTCTTGCTGCAGATGCCTGCAAAGGTCGCAAGGTCTGTTTATGATTTGGTTCTAATTCGTTATTGAGCTGGTTGTTCGGGCCTTTGAAAACTCACAATACGCTTTGGTGTGAATTGGACAACACATCGCTGTAACTGATCAAAGGCAGGCTGGTGCAGATAGCACAGCAGCACATGCAACAATGAAGCTTGGCTCTACAGGAAACAGGAATGGAACACAAATTGGACAAAACAGTTAAATAATTGATGGAAAAGCAAAGAGAGTGGGCATGAATGATGATAACTTCAGAAACGTGAGTTCACTGCCTCGGGTAATGTTAAGAAGGAAAGAATTATTGAAGACAGATACTTTCGAATATCATTCCTTCTGAAGTTCATGTTGTAAGGCTAGATCAATGACAGGAAGGCAAGGGCTAGAGGCCAGGAGCCAGGTCCCATTATCTGGATGATTGGAAGTAATGTTTTCCCAAGTAAGACATCACCTGATTCCAAATATTCCACCTTCAGTGGTTATAAACCTGGAAGAAAAGATCAAAGGAGAAGTCTTTTAAATATGATTCTGATTACAATGCCAATCGTGGATCATTATTATCAACCATCTCATTGTGATATGTTCGACACTCCAAATCAGTACCAAGATTAGTTGCCATATTAGTTGTAAATACAACAAACTGCAATCCTGGTTTATAACACCGTGGGTAGACTGGCAGCTCCAAGTTCCTGGGTAACACCAATGATCTGTCGTGGACCAGCTACATCGATGCAACAGCCAAGAAGGCATACAAAAAACCATGACGAGACTGAGATAATTTGGTATGTTTCCAGTGACTCCAACAAACTTCCTCAGATGCACCATAGAAGGCACACTGTCAGTGTGCATCGCAGCTTGGCTTGGCAACAGCTATGGCCACAAATGCAAGAAATTGCAGAGAGTTGTAGATATAGCCCAGCCCATCAACAGACCAGATATCCCACTACTGAATTCATCTCCAAGTTTGCGGTTGACACAAAGCTGGGTGGCAGGGTAAGCTGCGAGGAGGATGCTATGAGGCTGCAGGGTGACTTGGTTAGGTTGGGTGAGTGGGCAGTAGCATGGAAGATGAAGTTTAATGTGGATAAATGTGAGATTATTCACTTTGGTAGCAAGATTAAGAAAGCTGGGGTCCAGAACGAGGTGTCACAGTGTAAGAATAAGGGGTAGGCCATTTCGGATTGAGATGTGGAAAACCATTTTCACCCGGAGAGTTGTGAATTCTCTGCCACAGAATGCAGTGGAGGCCAATTCACTGGATGTTTTCAAGAGAGAGTTGGATATAGCTCTTAGGGCTAACGGAATCAAGGGATATGGGGAGAAAGCAGGAACGGGGTATTGATTTTGGATGATCAGCCACGATCATATTGAATGGCCGTACTGGCTCGAAGGGCTAAATGGCCTCCTCCTGCACCTATTTTCTATGTTTCTATCTACCTTTCAAGCTGTCTGAGGAAAGCATCCAATAGAATTGAAGATCTGTCCCACCTCAATCTTTCCTGTCCTTGCTCCCGTCTGACAGAGGATACAGAAGCTTGAGAGTGTGCACCACCAGACTCAGGAACAGCTTCTTCCCCTCTATCAAGCTTCTCAATGGTATTTTCATCATCTAGGCAGCTCTCTTACCCCATTGAGGACATTGGACCTTGTCGATGGAACTGACGCGCTAAAATGCTGAGAACTATATTCTGCGCTCTGTATCTTCCCCTTTGCTTTATCTATTGTACTTGAGTGTGACTTGACTTTTAGAGGAAAACCACTTTAAACGTCTGCCTTTATTTCGCAGTGGTTTTGGGTTGCTGCCAGTTTTGACGGTTAGAACCTGCACCATACAAGGTTCAATGTTGTTGCAAGTGTGTGTCACAGCTGCTCCTGACTCAGTGAGGCTGAATGGATGAAACCGTAGAGAGTCATCAGCGAAGGATCCTTCAGCTGAGAACTTCAGAGCACCATCAGAATGAGCGGCACCTTGGGGCAACATGTCTCAAGAGTAATGGGCCAGATGGCACACAGAACCGAGGGTCGACTCTTGTGTTAAAGAACAGGTGGATCTTTGACTGCACATAGCTACACTTCAGTGCTGGCACATGAATTGACTGCCGTAAAATCTGTCCTTCGAGATCCAGGATGACTTGCGTCTACTCTGGTTCTGTTGGTCCTGAGATGGATAATGAGGGCAGAACTGCAAATCCTTCCCCACATGGGATTGGGGATGTCTGATAGATGGGGCAGGTGTTGCACGCTTTCCATCATTTACATGGGGCATTTCTGTACTCCCCAACGCTTGGCCTCAAGGTTCTCAATACCGTCTTAGATGGCCATTTTCCACTTTGAGTGCCATGGGCCAGAGATTCTCAGGAGTCAGGGAGCTAATGGATTTCATCAAGGAGGCTTTGTGAACATCCTTTACTCTTTCCTGCTGTCAGTCTGGTCATTTTTTCTTATAAGTAAGTATAGAATATATTGTCTGATTTGGGAGTCCAATTTCAGGCTTGGGGACAACATGGTCTGCCAAGGCCATTTTCTGAGTGTTTTGGACCTCAATACTGGGGATATTGGAGAGGAGGACAAGTGAGGTGGTAAATCATTGCTGACCAACAGGTATTCCTGACCATATTGCCAGGCTGGAGGCCTCCTCTCTGTTGCTGAATGACTCACTCAATCACGCCTCATACTTCACTTTGCTTGGGTTAAAGGCTCATCAAATATGCTTTCTGAATTGGCATTATTTTAGCTGCAGAGTCATAGAGTTTTAGGTAGCTCTAACATGGCAAAAGGTGCTTCAGCTCACTGAGTCGACAGTTAACCATCAAGTACCCGTTTACACTAATCCTAATTTACACTAATGTTAGTCCCATTTTAATGTTCCCATATTCTCATCAACTCCACTCAGATTCTACCTTTCACCTACACACCAGGGACAATTTACTGCAGCCAAGCAACCTACCAAACTACATGTTGTAGAGGTAAAGCAAATTTTCCAGCTGGCTTACCAGAACATACTTGGATGACCGTTTTCAGAGTGCCTGGAAAGCACATTAATGAGGAAATAGGCTCTTCATTTTTAACACACATAAAATTGGTGCAGTCAGAAATATCATCTGGGGGAATTTGTTTCCCAGGGAACCCTTCAATGGTGATTTTATGCAGAGATCAGTGGAGTCAGATAGGCCAGAAAGGTCAATACTTTGAACTGCTGTGTGTGCTGAATTGGCCGATCTGTAAAATAATTCAAAAGACAGCAATGGGAGAGGATTATTCTGTTTTATAGAAGAAAGGGCTCACTGGGGACAATTGTCTCTTTTATCTGTGCATGTCTTTGTAAGGACAGAAAAGAAGAGAACAAAAACAATAATTTTGTCAACTTAAATAAAATGTCATAGTAATTCAAGTACATTGGGTTTTGGAGCCTTCCCTCACTGAGTAAACCTTTTGCATTTCCTGAATTCCGATTGCTTTTTCAGTCAATTTGATCTCAAAAATCTATTATCGACAGACCATTTTGTGCTAACACATAGAGGCAGAGAAGCTCTTGTGTCTACTGATGACATGATCGTGCATTGCACATCACCATGTCAGGAATGCAGTCTCTGCTGTCAAATATATTTTTACCGATGTGTGCATTTTATATGGGGCCAGTGGAAAAGATATACAGCTCAGGAATTAGATTTTACTATTAACAATTCAGACAAGTCATTAGAGTACAAAGAGCAGATGGAGACCTGATCTAACTCCTGTTATGTTCTCGATTACAGCCATCACATTCTCTCATTCTGCTGTACAATGTCTGGCTCGGCAGTCAGAAATCATTGCTCAATGGCGATGTTACTGTCCTGAATGTAAATGGGTCAACTCTGCACAGAGCATCTGTGATAACTGAAGAGAGGACAATGTATTTTAATAGTGCTGCTTTGTGTTTGTATTAAGTCACAGGGAGATACAGCACAGAAATAGGCCCTTCAGCCAACCGAGTCTATGCTGGCCATCAACCACACACTGACACAAAATCTACAATCATTCCATCAATTCCCTCATGATTCTACCACTCACCCACAAGCTAGGGGTAATGTACAGTGGCCAATTAACCTACCGATCCACGCCTCTTTCAGATCTGGGAAGAATCTGGAGCACCCAATCTCAGGGAGAACATGCAAACTTCATACAGATGGTTCAATCCTGGCTACTGCACTGCCCAGTCACAGAGGGGAGGGGTGAGGGACGGAAGCATTGGGTACGTGGATTAGAAGGTGATGTACCCCAAAGGCTGGTGAAGTGGGGTCTTTGATGGATGTTCGAGGTAATGAGTTGGCAAACTTTGTTGCCTGCTGGAGAGGTTAGTGGGGCAAATATTTGGGGACTGGGTGATGAGTTAGGGGAGGTTGGGGAAGAGAAATTGGGGGGGAGATGGTACATCAGGATATGGGGGGGGGGGGGGTGGGGGGGGGGGGGGGGGGGGGGGGGGGTGGTGGTAAGTATTTTTCACCAGTTGGAACATTGTGTGTGGATATGGAGACTCCGGATGGATGATTGGGCTTTGTGTTCAGCTCATTGGATCTGGGAGACCAGGATTAGTAGAAAGTGGATGTCAGTCAGAGTTTTGAGTTTATTACTGATTGGAGGCAGTTGGGAATGTGATTTCACCTTCTTAGAGAAGTGTTCCCTATCTAATAAGAATCAGCAGGTTATTAGGAGTCATAGAGAAATACAGGACAGAAACAGGGCCCTTGGCCCACTGAGTCCTTGCTGACTACTGTCTCAGGCCCTCACTTAGATTAATCTGAATGGAGCTGCAGACAGTGGTTTTAATTGCTGTTCCACCCCTATAACACAGTAGCAGTGGATTTATTGACAGAGATGGTCATTTACTGCTGAGAGCAACCTAGACTCACATGCTTAATGCTAGTAAACTCCTTGTAGCATAAGGACCGAATCTTTAAAACACAGGTATCTCAGACCATATTATCCTATGTTGCTTTAGTTCAGATTTTTGATGACTTCAGTGGAATCATAGGTTATTGGATCAACCGGCAGATCTCTGGTCTGTAGCCATGAAATGTAGCACCGACTCTCATGCCTGGTATCCTGAGGATGCATTGAATGGTTGCAAGCTCAAAATTGGTTGCAGCAGGGGTTGGATCTCTCCTTTAAATAGAGATGAAGATGAATGTCAGTTAGTTGTAATCAACAGGTGCATGGAAATGCCTAAATCACGTGTTAAAAGCAAGCTAATAGAAAAAAAATAACATTACAGTCACAGCCTTCGAAGCATGCAAGTGCTTGCACTGGATATTGTGCACTATTATGGTCCAGTTATCCATGTTAATAATTTATTGTACTATTGATTATTGTTTATTATTTGTTGTGTTATCGTGTTAATATGCACATGAAGCTGCAGCAATTTTATTGTGCGTTCTTGATGCATGTGACAATTAAACATTCTTGACTCATGGTATGTGTGTAGAAGAACACATGAGGAGTATTGCCACAGCCCACATATCTCTCCCTAAAACATATATAGTCAGCTTTCTACAGTCTGATAAACATTTGTCTCTCATCAAATTGACTTTCTAGCCAAGCAAGCCAGGCATTCAGTTTTAGTTGACTGCGTGCAAAGTGCAGATCTCACTCTCACCCAGTTATATAAAAAATACTCTCTGACAGAAAGATATTGTCCCTTTAAGTGGTTTTAATGCCTGACACACCAATTTCAAGTCTTGAAAAAGAAAACCATGCATGGTAATTTTCCATCTTGTTTCATATTGAATAGTAATATTGCTCTAATGCAGTTTTCTCTGGATTCTTTCTGGCCCTGCACGGCACAAACTAGATTGTAAGGTCTGTCAGGAGATTTTGTTAATATTTATGACTGCTTTTCAGTTTATTAGGAGCAGAATCTGTTTTGTGACATGATGTAATTGATAGCTATCCAGGGTCTGCTGATCCTGTTTATTGTATTCATTATTCAGTAAACAATGTCAGAAGCTTGCGTGTTTGAGGCAGAAATGTTTGCGTATTTTCCTTGTGCAGGTAATCAAGCCAAAGCAGGCTTTGAGAGAAATCCCAGGCTCTTCCAATTACAGCAGCTGCCTGCAGTTTCACTCCAAAACTTCAAGTGACATTTGTTTCAGTTGGCAGTTCATATCTTGAGCAACCAAATTTACATCTGCAAAGACAAAAGACCAGGGAAGATTGTTAATATGTATAAATGTATATGTACAAAACTTACCTTCAGCGGCGCTGCAGTTCTGCTACTGGCTGTGTGCGCGACTTTGGAGCCTTTGATGGGGGGGGCCTGGATTAAAATCCAGTTTTCTATCGCCTGTCGGAGGCGGATTTCCTCGGGCTGCTAGCTGATGCAGAAAAATCGTACCGACTTCCATTCCCGATTTTTTTTTTCTTTTTAATCGCGAGACAATTTCATAATTATATTAAAATAAAAAGCGACTTCTAATGCCGTCAACGCTTACAAAGTGACTGATCTCAAGTACGGGACAAAACGCGGTGTAAGTCGTATATTTTACATATAAACTTGGTTCTTGGGATGACTTTAATCAATCCTCTGTAAGCAAAAATGTGATTGGGGCCCCAAACGAACCAGCAGTGTTTTTCCTGCCGACATGGGGTTCAAATTCACCGCAAATGCAACGTTCCAATTGATCGCGTTCCAGAAGCAAGATGATTAAAATGCCCATTTTTTTTGGAGATAAGCCGCTAAATTGTCTATATTTTGCCTTATTCTCTCTCTCCATGATCATTATTTTTAAACTAAATATTCACAACAGTTTGAGTCACATGTATCGTGCAAAAAACATTAATTTGATTATATTTTGGGTGGATGTTTCTAGATTAATTTATGGGAATTAAACATTAAATTCCTTCCATTTGGGATATAAATTCTCGACAGTGAGATTTTAAAATCATGTTATATTGTGAATTCTTGTGTGGATGGGATTAGTTTGTTATTTGGATACTTAGGCTATTCTAAAAAAATATCCTTTTCTTCAGAAATTGAATCTACAGGGCATTGTTAATGGGAAAGTAGTGGGCAGAAAGGCATGTCATGTGTGGTTTGAAGAGCAAAAACTTGTTGTTTACAATGCCAAAATTGAAAAGTTGAGGAAAAACAAGGTGTACAGAGTTGCTTATTGGTTACAATCTGAGGAGTATGATGATGCTACTGATTATGATATGCCATTGTACCTGCTAGCAATTGATCTTCTCCATAAAGACTTGGTCTATTGCTAGAAATTGTAATTTATTTACCTATCTGTTATGGATTTACAGCATATAATACAATAATATTAAAGTTCTGACCGTGAGAATATTACATTTTTGAATTTTCAAGACAGTCTGGGTGTTTATTACTATTTCCGTCATAGCAGTCACTTTTGTAATTAACTACAATTAGGTAATTAACTAATTATATGCTTTAATTTCAGGTCATCCAAGTAAGGTTTTATATTTGTTTCAGAATGCTTCAATCTATAATAACTGAAAATTTCATTCATTTCTCTTGATTTTTAAGAAAGTTATGGGCTTTTGACTGTCCTCGATCACAGCTTTTGTGTTAAGTCAATGGAAAAGCAATAGGGAACAAGATGCTAATTTCCGAGTATGAAAATGGGCATAATCTTTTTAATACTGAAGATATGAAAGTGAATTAGGTGTCAAATTAAACTTATTTTTATGCTTTATCTGATGGGACAAATTGCAGACTTGATTGTTTAAATCTCAAAATGTTGTAACATTGCTATATAAGGACTGCTTTCTCCAGAACTCTCTCTGGGTCAGCCAGTGAGCTGCAGCTGGGATAGAATTTATAACGGAGTTTGTGGTTGCCTCTTTCACAACATGGAAAACAGTATTTTCACTCAGCAAACCTCAACGGAAGCTCAGTGGACAACAAGTAAAACTCCTGGCCAAAACTATGTCCAAGATAGACACAAAATGCTGAAGTAACTCAGCGGGACGGACAGCATCTCTGGAGCGAAGGAATGGGTGATGTTTTGGGTCAAAATCCTTCTTCAGATTGCTGAGATACTCCAAAATTTGTGACTATCTTTGGTGTAAACCAGCATCTATAGTTCCATCCTACACAAAACTATACTGCAATGACCTGATATAAGTTGTGTTCATTTTCCAGAAAAGTACAGTGGGTGGAGGACAGAATGTAGCACAGAATGTTAGTAAAATGCTATCTACTCTTGGAGTTGTGGTCCCCAAGTGTGCTTACCCAGTCACGTGTTATTATATACAGGTGTACCTTTAACTGGACAGGCAGATGTTGAATAACATAGACTTGGTCCATAGCCACCGCTGGAATGAGAAAGTGATCCTGATAGATTACAGGGGACAGTGCACATGCTGGCAAACCACTGATTAAAGCTTCTCTTCCATCTCCTACTGAAAGAGCTAATAGTCAAATCTAAAATTGAGTCGTTCTTCTACAAAACCATGGACTAGTAGAACAAAAGAATGGCTCTGTGCCAAGTCTGAATGACATTCTAAGTTATATGGAACACAATGTGGAGGACAGGTTGTCTTTTCAATAAAGAAATTAAGATGGAATCCTGCAGTAATAATATGTGCTTCTTCAAGGCCATAAAGAAGCCAAGATTTGAAAAAATAGCTGACGCTCCTAAGATAAATAATAACTTGTTATTGTATGAGCTCGATTTGGACCCAGCTTTCCTATATTGTGAAAGGCTACAGAATCTTTCAGTCATGCCATATTCAGATTTGGTAAGAGTTTTACTGATAAGAAAAATGTATAATTGTGCTAACTGTCCTTTGTTCTGTGAGTGGGAGCCCGAGAAGCACTGAGCAATGTTTGTGCTCATTGTAAATCTTTTACCACTCCCGTCTGACGATTTAATTAAAGATTGCCATGGTCCACCTTCAACGTTTGTTGCGACCTGCTTTTTAAGAAACAAACTTTCACACTTCTACACCAGTTTAACAATCACCAACCAGTAAACCAGTTATTTTTTCCCCCAAGGCAATAGCCACCAATGTCTTATACTAGTGTGTATACCACACTGCTGAGAGCTAAATGTGCCTCTGTTACTAAATGCTTAGTTATTGTCTGCATTATTTGCCAAATCTAAACATGCATTGTGTCCATAACACCACTGGGTTAAAATTCAGAGAGAATGATACTTGCACTAACAACTGCAGATTTAATCGAGATGCACAGAAGTCAGGTGCCATCTACATTATTCTGTAACTTTGAGACTTGCTACATTAGTTCGGAATTGGCTGGTAAATGCTGACAGCTTTACAAAAGATGCCACAAAATGCACAGCCTCAGGGCCTATCCATTCCAATGCAGAGGTTCCTGACCAGCATTAACGCCGGGGAATCTGCTTGCTGATTTGATGGTTTATTTACTTTATTTAGTTAGTTTTTACAGTATCTTTTAGATGGAGCAGTCAGTTTTGACATGTGGAAAAACTAGAAGCTGGTTTTGTCATCAGTTTCACGAGGGGGAGTCTGCTTGTGAGTGCATTGCTAATGGTATCCATGGGGCCCTCATAAAATTGGACTTTTTATCGGTTACGTTGAACAGTCCTTGTTGCTAACATACACTGGCACCAACCCCACAACTCTTTCTCCACTACATCAACATCTGCTACATTGGGGCTGCCTCCTCCATCCATGCGGAACTCATTAATTTCATTTCATTTCATTTCATTAACTACACCACTAACTTCCACCCTGCCCCCAAATTAACAGAAACATAGAAGCAGAAAAATAGGTGCAGGAGTAGGCCATTCGACTCTTCGAGCCAACAGCGCCATTCAATATGATTATGGCTGATCATCCAAAATGAGTACCCCGTTACTGCTTCTCCCCATATCTCTTAAGCCCCAAGAGCTATATCTAACTCTCTCATAGTCATAGAGTCGTAGAGTGATACAGTGTGGAAACATGCCCGTCATCTCAGCTACACTAGTCCCACTTGCCTGCGCTTTGTCCATATCCCTCCAACCTGTCCTATCTAAGTACCTGTCTAACCGTCTCTTAAATGATGGGATAGTCCCAACCTCTAATACCTACTCTGGAAGCTTGTTCCATACACCCACCGCCCTTTGTGTGAAAAAGTGACCCCTCGAATTCTTATTAATTTTTTCACCATTCACCTTGAACCTATGTCCTCTGGTCCTCGATTCCCCTAATCTGGGCAAGAGACTGTGCATCTACCCGATCTATTCCTCTCATGATTTTGTACACCTCCATAAGATCCCCCTCATCCTCCTGCGCTCCATGGAATAGAGTCTCAGCCTTCACATCCTCTCCCTGCAGCTCACATCCTCAAGTCCTGGCAACATTCTCGTAAATCTAGAAAGCATCCAGTAAATTAACCTCCACTGCCCTCTGTGGCAGAGAATTCCACAAATTCACAACTTACTGGGTGAAAAAGTTTTTCTTGTTTTTATATGTTTCTATAAGGTCCCCTCTCATCATTCCAATTTCCAGTGAATATAAGCCCAGTCCACCCATTATTTAATCATATGTCAGTCCCGCCATCCCGGAAATTAACCTGGTGAACTTATGTTGCACTCCCTCTATAGCAAGAATCTCCTTCCTCAAATTAGAAGACCACAACTGCGCACAATACTTCAGGTGTGGTCTCACCTGGGCCCTGTACAACTTCAATAGGACCTCCTTGCTCCAATACTCAAATCGTCTTGCTATGAAGGCCAACATACCATTTGCTTTATTCATTGCCAGCTGTACCTGCACACCTGGACTATCTCTGACACCTCTCTCCCCCTTGACCTCTCTGTCTTTCTCACAGGGGACAGACTATCAACTGATTTCTACTCCAAACCTTCGACTCTCACAGTTATCTGGACTACGCTTTCTTCCACCCTGCCTCTTTCAAAGATGTTATCTCCTGCTCTCCATTTCTCCATCTCTGCCATATCTGCTCCCAGAGGTGAGGTTTTTCTTTCTAGGTCATCCAAGATGTTGTTCTTTAGTAAACTCGTCTCCCCCTCCCCGCCCCAGCCCCCGCCCAGCTGTCAGCCCTAACCAGCATCTCCGCTGCATTCTATAATTCTGTTCTCATTCCCCCCCTCCCACCTGACAGAACAAGGAGAGAGCTCCCTTGGTCCTCACCTTCCACCCCATCAGCCTCCATGTCCAACATATCGTTCTCAAACATCTCTGTCAACTCCAATGTGATCTCACCACATCTTCCTGTTCCTGCCCTTTTCAGTCTTTCACAGAGACCACTCCCTCCACAACTACTTGGTTCACTCATCCCTTCCCATGCAAACCACCCCTCTCCTGGTACCACAGGAGATGTACCACCTGTCCCTGTACCTCCTCCTTCAACTTTATCCAGGGATTCCAGCAGTCTTTCCAGTTGTGACAGAGATTCACGTACACCTCCTCTTACTTCTTCTATTTCATCTGGTGTTTCCGATGTGGCCTCCTGCATCTTGGCAAGTCCAAGCGTTGACTCGGCAACTGTTTTGCCGAACACTTGAACTTGGTTCTCCATGGCCTACTGGTTCTCTCGGTTGTTAACCATTTTAACTCCGCTTCCCATTCCACTGACCTTTCTGTCTTGGGCCTTCTCCATTGCCAGAGTGAGACCCCACCAAACTGGAAGAGCAACACCTCCTATTCTGCTTGGACAGCTTACAGTATGAACATTGAATTCTCCAAATTTAGGTAACTATAAAACCCTCCCGCCTCCATTGTTCCCTCACAACTTCCCTTTTATCCCCTCCACCTCCCTTGTGCACCACCTGGACTTGCATCTATTTATCTGCACCCCCTCCCATCCACATTCCTTCCTCTAGCTGCACAATTCATAACTTTTCAATCCTTTTGTCTCACACCTTCTTGTCTAACCATCTGCCAATCAATTCCCCCCCCCTCACCTGTATCAACCTCTTACCTGCCAGACCATTCTTCCCCTCCCAGCTTTCTTCCCTCTTCCCTACAATCAGTCTGAACAAGGGTCCCAATCTGAAATGTCACCCTCCATGTTCTCCAGAGATATTGCCTGACCCGTTGAGTTCTTCAGCACTTTGCGCTCATTTTTTGTAAACTAGTGCTGTGCACTGTCTGCTGTGCCTTCTACGTATAGTCAGAGAACACGGAAACAGACCCTTCAGTCCATGGAATCAATGCTGACCATAATCTGCCCATTTACACCTATCCTATTTTATTCTCCCTGTAAACACCAGATAAATACAAGATAATTACATAACTCAGCAGTAAGTCACACTCAGTAATTCCATGTAATTCTGTGCCCTGTCCAATTGAGGGCTGATTCCATGGATAAACTCAGAAGTGCCTTTTTCCTGGTAAATAATGAGCTTGTTGTTCGAACACGGTGGATTAATTTATGGTGACTAATTAGCATGTGTTACCTGCCACAACTTCGATGGATCCTGTAGTTGGTTAATGGCTAATGCCAATGAACACAGGGTAAAGCCTCCTTTCCTGCATGAGTTGGCAGAGCTATGGCAATCAACCTTCCAAATCATACTGCTGTTCTTTAAGTCCAGTCTAACTGCCGAGTCTACCCCACTGTTCAGGGCTGCTCACAGACAGAAGTGCTGCACTGCAGTGAGATGTACTGATCCACAGTCCTCACCAGGCTCTGACCCCCAGCTAACTGCTTACATCCACTGGTGATGCCACGACCTGTATTTATCTTGTTCAGTGAAACATGCCCCCCACAGCCCGGTCCTCCTCCCCCATACAGTGTCCACATAAAGCCTTGCAGCATCTGCCACTTGTAAACTCCTACTGTTGTCAGAGTGCCTTAGCCCGGAAGTAGTTCCATACACCTCCTGCACACATCAGCACTCAAAACTCAAATAGCACAAGCAACAGATTGTTAGTCCACTTCCAGAATTTAGTAATGTGGCTCAGTTAACAGACATGGTCATTGGCAGGTCTGTTATACTACTTCAGAAAGATAGTTGGCATATGGAATGAACAGTTTCCCCAGAGTTCAGCACTTGTCCTTCAAAGTAAAAGGCAGTTGATGTACGTATCTGGCAGCCTGTGTCTTAGCTTCAGCTCCATCATAACATCTCAACATCTGGAAGGCTGTTATCTTCGTGGGTCAGGATACAAGTGGACGGGCCTGACTCCCTCAAGATGAAAGGTCCTTCAGCAAACTGTTCCCTATCTTCCCCTGCCAATCCTCCCACATCCCAAAGACATGCGTTTTAGTTGGTTAGTTAAATGCTCTTTGTGTAGGTAAGTGGTTGTAACTGGGGGAATTGATGGGAATGTGGGGAGATTAAAATTGAGGTGTGTGTAAATGAAGGAGCATGAACTGTGTGGGCTCCACTAGAGGGAGTGGAATCTCTTCCATTTGCACCTTGTTGCACAATACACTCAAATCACCAAGAGTGCCTCCAGCATCATGACCCACAACCCTGATGAAGCTTTGTTTAAGAAAGAACTGCAGATGCTGGAAAACTCAAAAGTAGACAAAAATGCTGGAGAAACTCAGCGGGTGAGGCAGCATCTATGGAGCGAAGCTGATGAAGCTTTGTGCTTGTGCTTCTTCCTTCTTGCGAGTGGGAATAAGCACAAGCTATGAAAATAGATTAAAGAGACTTTTGAGGGTTATTGGCAAGTTGAGTGAGTGGGTGAGAAGAAACATCTCAATTTGGAAAAATCTGGTGAATTCACTTTGGAGAATAAAAGCAGGTTTTTTTTTGAATGGTGAGTAATTGAGTAGCACTGATATTCAAAGTGCTTTTTACACAATTCACTAAAGACCAATGTGAAAATGAAAAAGGTGATGAGGATCAGTGATGAGACAGATGATACAAAAGAAGGTGATACTGCAGATATCGAAGCTGGATGTCAAAATTTACAGCAGGATTATAATCAGTTGGCCAGGAGGGCTGAGGAATGGTCAATGGAATTTAATACAGAGAAATGTGAGGTGTTGCACTTTGGAAAGTCTAACATGGGTAGGACCTACACCGTGAATGGCAGGGCTCAGGGGAACATTGACGAGCAGAGGGATCTAGGAGTGCAGGTACATAGTTCCTTGAAGGTGGTTTCACAGGAGATAGGGTGGGTAAAAAGGCTTTTGACACATTGGCCTCATCGGTCAGAGTATTGTGTGGAGGTTGGGAGGTTGTGTTGCAGTTATATAAGAGATTATTGAGGCCGCATTTAGAGTATTGTGCTCAGTTTATGGCACCATGTTACAGGAAAGATGTTTTCAAATTGGAAGAGAGTACAGGGAAGCTTCATGAGGATGTTGCCGGGGTCTGAGCTATAGAGAGGGGTTGAGCAGACTGAGAATGTATTCCTTGGAGCACAGGAGGACGAGGGACGATCTTATAGAGGTGTATAAAATCATGAGAGGAATAGATCAGGTAGACGCACAAAGTCTACCTATAAGTCTACCTATTGCAAAAGGATTTGAGTATAGGAGCAGAGAGGTTCTACTGCAGTTGTACAGGGTCTTGGTGAGACCACACCTGGAGTATTGCGTACAGTTTTGGTCTCCAAATCTGAGGAAGGACATTATTGCCATAGAGGGAGTGCAGAGACGGTTCACCAGACTGATTCCTGGGATGTCAGGACTGTCTTATGAAGAAAGACTGTTTAGACTTGGTTTATACTCTCTAGAATTTAGAAGATTGAGAGGGGATCTTATAGAAACTTACAAAATTCTTAAGGGGTTGGACAGGCTAGATGCAGGAAGATTGTTCCCGATGTTAGGGAAGTCCAGGACAAGGGGTCACAGCTTAAGGATAAAGGGGAAATCCTTTAAAACCGAGATGAGAAGAACTTTTTTCACGCAGAGAGTGGTGAATCTCTGGAACTCTCTGCCACAGAGGGTAGTTGAGGCCACTTCATTGGCTATATTTAAGAGGGAGTTAGATGTGGCCCTTGTGGCTAAGGGGATCAGGGGGTATGGAGAGAAGGCAGGTACGGGATACTGAGTTGGATGATCAGCCATGATCATATTGAATGGCGGTGCAGGCTCGAAGGGCCGAATGGCCTACTCCTGCACCTAATTTCTATGTTTCTATGTTTCTATGTCTCTTGTCCAGAGTAGGGGAATCAAGACCCAGAGAACATGAGTTTGATGTGAAGGGTGAAAGATTTAATAGGAATCTGAGGAGTAACTTTTTCACACAAAGGGTGGTGGGTATATGGATCAAGCTGCCAGAGGAGGTAGTTGAGACACGGACTATTGCAACTCTCAAGAAACAATTAGATTGGTACATGGATTGGTGAGGTTTGGAGGAATATGGGCCAAATGCAGGCACATAGGACTAGTGCAGATGGGACATGTTGGTTGGTGTGGGCCAATTGGGCCGAAGGGCCTATTTTCACACTGTGACTCTATGACTAGAAGGGCAAGTGACATTAGATTTTATTGGAATATAGGATTTAGGAAGTCTGCTTGCAATTGTATGGGGGGCTGTGTGAGACACTTGGACTACTATGTACAGCTTTGCTTGCCTTACTAAGGAAAGCATGTACTTGGTGTAGAGGGAAGGTGATTAAGATTCAGTAGACAACTCTCAGAACGGCAACTTTAATGCGCGAGCAAAGACTGCACTGGCAGGGATTGTATTCTCTGGAGTTTAGTAGATGAGAGGAGATCTCATTGAAATGTACAAACCATTGTCATTGCCTGACAGTATATTGCAGGAATGATGCCTCTCCTAACTTGAGTGTCCACAACCGGTCAGAATAAAGGGTTGTCAGTATGACTGAAATGAAGTGAAATTTCGTCAGTCAGAGTGTGGTACACTTATCAAATTCTCTGACTTGGGCGTGTGTGGAGACATAATTATTGATTTAATTTAAAATAGATTGATACTGTGGATCCCTGTACATTAGGTGGATTGGCGGATAAGGGGTTAGCGCAGAAAACGTGCTGAGGTGGAAGATCAGCTGTTATTTTAATGATTGTTGAAGCAAGTTCGAAAGGCCAGATGTCCTGATGCTGCTCCCATTTCAAATGTTCTTATATTTTCTCGTGTTCCATGTAAGTGCCTTAGGATATTCTACCTGGTTAAAAGTACTATGTACAAGCAATTTAATTTTGCTGTAGTGTCAAACTCACTACATTGTCTACATGCAAGTTGGTTACTTAGATGCCGTAATTTGTAATTGTCAGGCTCTACTATGAATGATTACAGTAATATTTTATGCTGACTCAAGCTCTTGAAGCTTGTCATCCATTGGTATTAAAAACAGGGAATTCTGGAAACATTTAGCAGGTCAGGTAACATCTGTGAAATGAAAATCAGTTCTGAAGCAGATTTTCAGACCCAAACATTGACAATTCCTCTTACCACAGATGCCGCCTGACTTCCTGAGTATTTCCAGCATTTTGTTTTTATTTCAGATTTACAACATTAGCCTTTGATGTAATGTCAACTTTGATATCTTACATTGGAACAGAAGTCCCATCTCAGGCAGGCAATGTGCTTCCTGCACCCACTCTTTTGCCAAACTCTGATAACATCGGGAAATGAACACCCATTTCACTGTTAAATGTGGACTATGAGATCATGTCCAAGGCCATCGCCAACTCGGTCAAGTGAGCTCAGGGACAGCTTATCCTCCCAGACCAGACCTGTGCTGTAACTGACTAGAAAGTCTCTAGTAGTCTTGTGCTGTTCAGGGATACCATTGCCTACATGCAGGATAGAGAGGCAGACAACTGCCTGGTCATAGAAACATAGAAACATAGAAAATAGGGGCAGGAGTAGGCCATTCGGCCCTTCGAGCCTGCACCGCCATTCAATATGATCATGGCTGATCATCCAACCCAGTATCCAACTCAGTATTCCACAGGATATTATATATTGGATATGCACTCCAAAATGGGCTTTGGAACTGGATCTGCCTGCAGTATAGAGACATTGGTTGTGCAATAAAAATCACTGGGTGGAAATGGATAGCTTCACCATCAGGTCTGGAGTCAGGCAGGGTTGCTCACTCTCTCCCATCTCGTTTGTGTGTTGCAAAGAAACCTTTGCTGAATCCATCACGAAGGACAAGAGCATAAGAGGCATGACGTTGCCAGGCACCTTGTACATGGACAATGCTGCCTGCCGACTTTTGTTCGGATTCACGGTTGGTTAGCAGATTGTTCAGCATCTGCGCCCAGTTTGAGTTGGCATCAGGAACCAGAGTAAACCGCAAGAAGTAGGTATGTTACAAAACTTACCTTCAGCGGCGCTGCAGTTTTGCCACTGGCCGTGTGCGCGACTTTGGCGCCTTTGAGAGAGGGCGGGATTAATAGGCCGTTTTCTCCTGCCTGTTGGGAGTCGATCTTTCTCAGGCTGTTAAGCTGCAGAAGAATAATCGATCCGACTTGCATTCTCTGAAGTTTTTTATAAACATCGCTGGACAATTTAATAGCAGGAGTAAAATAAAAATCGACTTCTAATGCCGTCAACGCCGACTATGGGACGGATTTCCCGTACAGGACAAATAAAGGTAAGCCGTTTATTTTACATATAAACTTGTTTCTTAGGATTACTTTAATCTAACTTTTCACGTTGCGAAAAGGTGATTTAGGCCCCATACGAACTGGCAGTGTTTTTCCTGCCGATATGGGGTTTAAATTCACCACAAACTGCAACGTTCCAAACGATTCCACAAAATCTCACTCGCAAGATGATTTAAATGGCCATTAATTTACGGGAATTAAACGCTAAATTCCTTCTATTTGGCCTATAAATTCATGACAATGAGATTTTAAAATCATGTTATATTGTGAATTCTTGTGTGAATGTTATTTGGACACTTAGGCTATTTAAAAATGTTAACCTTTTCTTAAGAAATGGATAGATGTTTAGATCGAGTAATTGAATTTTGTAATTAGCTACAATCAGGTAACTAACTAATTTTTTTTTTTTTAAATTTTTTTTTTTTTTTTTTTTTTTTTTATTTTTTTTCCTTTTTTTTTAGAAGTTAATACAGCACAAAACAGTACAGTGGCGCCTAATTTTAGGTGCCAACTATGTAATACCGTAATCCATTCTATGTACAACCTCTAGTTTTATGTTATAAGAAAAAAGTAAGCAGATCAAGAAAAAGAAAGCAATAGAAAGGGGAAAAAGTGGAAAAATAGATGGCAGAGAGTAGAAAAACGTGAAGTGTGTATATAAAAAATAAAAAAAGGAAGAGAGAAAGAGGAGAGTAGAAATAGAAGAGAAGGCCCCTTAAAAGAGAATTTTTCAGAATGCTTCAACCTATAATAACTGAAAATGCCATTAATTTTTAAGAGAGTTATGGGCTTTTGACTGTCCTTGATCACAGCTTTTGAGAAGTCAATGGAAAAGCAATAGGGAACAAGATGCTAATTTCCGAGTATGAAAATGGCCAAACCACTTTTAATACTGAAGATATGAAAGTGAATTAGGTGTCAAATTAAACTTCTTTTTATGCTTTATCTGATGGGATAAATTGCAGACTTGATTTTTTAAATCCCAAAATTTTGTAACGTTGCTACAGGAAGAGGTAGGATATGCTCTTCGCCAACTGGCCCCACCAATCTTCCATCCACTCTACCACCATGTCTGACTACCTGAAGAGGCTTGGGATCTGGTTCGGAGAGGTCAAGGCATTCTGGAGTGGATAGCCAGGGTCATGATTGGGTCTGTGGAAGCAGCGCTCCTTCTCGATAACCTGTAAAAACCTGGTGATCAGTGACGAGGCACTCTCGGGGCTGCTGTTCTTGGAGCTGATGTGGCCCGTCCATGAGCTGTTTACAGTATCACATTCAGAGATGGACATCAAGTGTTGCTAGAAGACCATCAATTGGTCTTTAGAATGCCCAAAACTAGTTGGTCTTGGAGCACCATGAGATATCCATGTTGTTGGTGACTGGTCCATTCCAGACTACAAGAGTACATGCTGATGGATGACTGAAGCATGGTGAAACCAACCCCATTGGCTAGTGTCCTTCTTCTGCTAGACATTGAGGGCTGAGTTCAATGGGAACACCCCCCAAATATTGGAAGTGATATTGCCCCAGGAGGCCACATGAGTGGCAAGGATGTTTTATGTAAAGGGGGGTGCTAACAGTACTAAGTAATGACACTAGCAATATTGAATATATAGATAGACACTATGAATGTATGGTGAGTTTTGCATGGCTTTTGCTTTGTATATATTTTCTATTCTAAATAAAGTTTATTTTGTAATTCAAAAATTCGCAGCAGTGCCGATGATATGGTTTTAGACAATACATGTTGGTTTAGGGCTATGATTTATTTAAGTATTATGTTAGATGACAAACTGTTCTCTGGGCAGCAATAATGCTTGTATTAAATCCCGAGGAGAGAAGAGCTCTTGAATAAAGAGGACACATGGTTGTTGGCCTTTGTGTATAATGGTAAGTTTGAATGCACATTCTATAAATAATGTATGCTTTATTAGATGTTAGGAATTCACAGAAAACACACATGCTATAAATCTCCGATCAGGTCGATTCTCAGCCTCTGATGCTCCAGAGGAAAAAAAAATCAAAGTTTGTCCAACCTCTCCTTATAGCTAATAATATCTAACCCAGACAACATCCTGTTGAAGATCACAAAGTACTGGAGCAACTCAGCAGGTCAGGCAGCATCTCTGGAGGACATCGATATACAATGCTTCCCTGTACTCCAGAGATGCTGCCTGACCCGTTGATTTACTCCAGCACTATGGAGGATTCCACCACATGCAGTTCCTTGTGTCAACATCCTGGTGAACCCCTTCTGCACCCGCTCCAAAGCTTCCACATCCATTGTGTAATGCGATGACCGGAACTGGACACCATATGTGGCCTAATCAATACAGCTTCAACATGGTCAATAAGCAGGAGTAATGAGATTTTGCTGTATATTGCTTGTCTGTTGAACTGGTTATTTAACAATGGGGACTGCACGTCAATAGTACATTGGATGTTTTCAATTTCAAACTAGAAACACACGCCATGAGAAAGAAGATACATGGATATGCATCAAAGTGTGCTTGTAAGTAAAATATATAAACACATAAAAGTAGGAGATGGGTATGACACTTACATTTTTTCTTACCAGGCATTTGAATTAATAAAATAGAAAGTGCCTTGAACACTCATGCATGGGAATGAGCAGCAACTGTAGAAATAAAAAGGGAAAAAAAAGCAGTGGTAGAGTTGTTACCTTACAGTGCCAGAGACCCGGGTTCAATCCTGACTATGGGTGACGTCTGCACAAAATTTGTATGTTCTCCCTGTGATTGAGTGGGTTTTCTCTGGGTGCCTCGGTTTCCTCCCATATTCTAAAGATGTGTAGGTTTGTATGTTAATTGGCTTCTGTAAATTGCCCTTAGAATGTGGGATAACAGAACCAGTGTACGGGTGATCGATGGTTGACGTGGATATGGTGGGCCAAAGGACCTGTTTCCACACTGTATTTCTAAACTAAGCATAAACTAAACTAAGACTCACGGGTTAAGGTTTGAGACCCTTCCTCAGAGCACAGAGCAAGGGACCTCAAAGCAAGATCTGAGATCCTTCATCAGGGGAATTTGTGCAATTGTGCAATTGAGGCACCAAATTGTGCTTGGCTATTAAGGCTTGTGAAATTGCTTGAACCTTTTGTTAGAGTCCCACAGCTCACACTCTGGAAAGCAATTGTTCTCTGCACACAATGACCTGGAGACTGCAATGATTTAGCTTTTCTATCTAATCGTGAAAGTAAAGAAATAGAGCCCTAGAAGCTGCAATAAACTTTCCCTTTGACCTTTGGTGTCTTTATGACAGACGCTTATTGCTGAATAACAATATATCAACCAGGGCTTCTGTCACATTGGGCTAGCCTTTTCAGACCTGCTCCTACTTTAACATTGAAATCTCTTAGACTAGGTCGCAAGACACTCTGAGTGATGTACACCTGACTACACTAGCATTTATTGTTTAGGTCTCCCTCATTAATAAAAGGCCATTCTAAAATATCTTGTCTCTGATGTAGCTCTTAATATGTTTTACATATCATTCCCAAAGGCAACATTAGAGATGAACAATACTGTACTCTAAGCATTATTCAATATGTCATGACAGAAAGCAGATGAGACTGCTCGAGGCACTTTATACATTTCTAAGGGCTTTGTGTCGGGAAAATAAAAGCGTCAGCACAAAAGCACACACAACATTTCTTGTTGAAGCGCCATCTTCCTTATCTTGAAGGAGGATCTTGCTCTGGCACATTGCTGTGAGCGTATGCAGCAACAACTCACCACTAGAAGGTGCCATCTGCCCAATTCTATATCAGATACCTCTCTGATCTACGGGCTGCTTCCGGGGATGCACACTGAGACAGACATCAACCGCTACTGGAAGGTCATCGACTCAGTGATAGAACCACTTTGGTTTGCTCGAAACTTGTTGGTCTTTCAGTGTCAGGAGATGCTGCAAGCGAATGCTGCTGACTGGAGTCTGTGCTGAGAGACGTACTGAAGCTCAGTGCATTCAACAAAGGCTCTGTGTGGAAGGACTACAGTCCTGCTGCCACTGAACACTGAGGGGCTGAAACAACCTCTCAAACACTTCACAAGTGTGCTGTTTAAGAAGGAAACAGGTGTGGCATTGACACCTTGTAAGTTAATTTTACAGCACAATGAACGGAAAGAATATTTTTACGAATAAAGTAATCAAAAAGACAGCTCTCTTCCAGCCCCAGCTTATCAATGCTGGCTCTGGCCACCAGAGCAACTGTGATGGTTAGATCAGAGTAGGCATTCCTCAAGATCTAGGTGGCAGATATATAAGCTTTTAAGCATATCCAATTTCGAAGGTACAGGAAAAGGATAATATTGCAGCCCTTTGCACAAATGAATTGTTTCACCGGTCAGTGTGTGGATGAGCAAGACTGAACAGACTCTCCTCAGCACTGGAAGAGTTTATTAAATCAAAACCTCAGCAGAACTGCCTGTCCTGTGGTGCAATGAAGCAAAGGAACTGGTAATATTGGCTGCATCGTGATCCTAAATGATCCTGAGTTATGAAGCTTAGAACTATTCAAATTAATTGACTGATGGTGATGTACACTGGACACACGAGAAGCTGTATCAGGACTCGTCTTCTCAATATTAGACAGTCTCACCTATCAGACAGCCTCAGCTGTCTCTTTAAATTACCAAGATCTGCACAGTGCGTGAAAACACTTGAATTCTCACAGCACACTTTGCATTGCCTAGATTAGGATCCTACAGCTCGTGGTGTTGTTTGGATGTGTGGCAATTACTGGAATGCGAAGTATAATAGTCATTCAAGCCTTATTTCTCCTATACACCACTGGAGTGGACAGTCCCAGCACCCAGAAGAACAACTGTGACAGCCACAGTTCATCCTCGACACCTGCAACCTTCATAGGTTCTTCAGTTTCAATTTGAGATATTGGCATGATGAATCACACAGTTAGAAAGGTTCAGACTTTTGTTTGGGTTGCTCCATTTTCAAAAGCAGACAGTAAAAGTAAGAGAATGCTGGAAACCTCAGAGGAGGAGAATGTACCATTTGATCAATACCATTTGGTGCTCTTGTGATAGTTACCTGCAGTATAGAGTACCTCATGATGGCAAATTAACCTCTCAGCACATTTTTGGGACCTGGGAGAAAACCAGAATCCGTGAAGCCAGTTGGTTACTGAAAGAACATGCAAACTGCACGCAGACATTACCTGAGGTTAGGAGTGCACCTGGGTCCCTGGAGCTATGCGGCAGTTGCACTAACAGCTGCACTGTTTTGCTACCCCAAAATAATAGGAGAAATAGGAAAGGGAATGGGACATTCAGGTTTCCGATGCCTGTTTAAAACCATTCTTTATTTGTTATTATTTGTTAATTATTTGTTCAGGATCATGTTGGGAAGGTTGTTGGTAGTGAGACACAGAGTAACATGGCCAGGGATAACATGGAGTGGTTTGTGTACCTGGCTCGATGCTTGTTATTTATGACACAGATCATGAGCGCTATAAATGGTGTTGGTCTCTGTTGTTCTTGGTTTCCCTGCCTGCACATGGTCTATTTGCTGGAAAGGTTTCTGGAAATAACTGCTGAAAAACTTTTCACCAATTTGCATCCGATATTTAGCAGGAAAATTGGGGAGTTATCCCTAATATTCTGATAAATATTTATTCCCCATTGACACAATTGCAATAAGTTATTTTATTATGTTGGTTCTTGTACAACACTGAAGTGTATAAAATGACCATTAGTAGCAGGCTTGGCGATTGCTTCACCCAACACCTTCGCTCAGTTCACAAATAACCAACCTGATCTCCCGGTTGCTCAGCACTTCAACTACCCCTCCCATTCCAAATCCAAACTTTCTGTCCTGAGCCTCCTCCATGGCCAGAGTGAGTCCCACCGTAAATTGGAGGAGCAGCACCTCATATTTCGCTTGGGTAGTTTACACCCCAGCGGTATGAACATTGACCTCCAATTTCATGTAGCTCTTGCTTTCTCCCTCTTTCCCTCTTTCCCCTCCCCTTCCCAGCTCTCCCACAGCCCCACCACCTCCACATCAGCCCAAGAAGGGTCTCGACCCAAAGCATCAACTATTCCTTTGCTCCATAGATGCTGCCTCACCCGCTGAGTTTCTCCAGCATTTTTATCTACCTTCTATTTTCCAGCATCTGCAGTTCTTTCTTAAACATTAGGCACTTAAGATTAGTTTAGCGGCATGAGCTGTGCGACTCGAAACCAAGGAAAGGGTTATTGGTGGACACTGCTTTTGTTGCAAGTGTCTGCTGGAGCTCCACAACAGTGGGTGTTTCTCAGCTTCAATAATTATTTTTTACTGAAAGCATGAAGCTAATTTTATTCTGTAAAGTTCAATTAAATGGCAATTGGGCAGAGAAATTTTTTTTTTTTTTAAATAGACTTACTGCCCATTGGCAAACAAGATTTTCAAGCATGCCTTAAAATGTACAGCCAGCCATCTCTCCCAAAGTAGGCACTTATCTTCATGAAACATGTACATCAGAGACCAGCATTATCTGTGTCATAAATAACAATCTCACTTGTGCCGTGCTACCAACCACCCCGTTACCCCTGGCCATGTTACACTGTGTCGAATTGCCAACAACCTTCCCAACATGATCTTGAGCTAAAAGTGTAATTGTCATGGAAACAGGTATTTGCTCGAGCGAGCCTTGCCTGAGTTAATTTGTATAAATGTCATGTTATGAATCGGTTGACCTCTGAACCGAAGGCCTTTGGCTTTTGTTCTGTTCTTACATGGAGGCCGTTTACACTAATCAAATGCATTAGCCAATCTTACTCTTTACTCACCGACACAGGACTGCAGATACTGGACGCCAGGTCTTGCTCCATAATGTCAATAACTCCTTTCCTTCCAGAGATGCTGCTCTACCTGCTGGGTTCCTCCAGCAATTTGCTTTTTGCTACTCTTTACACATATGTCTAATTTTATTTGTTTCCTATTGGCTTGGTAGTAGGAGGCAGAGTGTGGTATGATAAATATGCTAAATGATCCTGAGATATGAGCTTAGAACTATTCAAATTAATTGATTGATGGTGATATACACTGGATACATGAGAGGCTGCATCAGTGATCATCTTCTCAGTATTAGACAACCTCACCTATAATGACTGTCTCTTTAAATTACTTTGATCGCCCAGAGAGAGAATATCCCATGTCGAATAGTGCCACTTGAGATCTGCACAGTGCGTGAAAACAAGGTCTCAAATTCACGTAGTAAACTTTGAATTGCCTAAGGTCTTACAGCTCATGATGTTCTTTGGATGTGTAGCAATTGCTGGAATGTAGAAAATACAGCAGTCATTCAAACCTGATTTCCTTTATCCCATTGGAGAGGACAGTCCCAACACCCAGAAGATCGGACACTGGCAAAACGTTCTAGCAAAATTACAGTCTGAATTATCAGCTGCGTTTTTTCTCTGTGAATGAACAATCTTCCTACACAGGTGATGGGGAGGTGGGGGAAGGGGTTGAAAGCCACAGTTCATCCTGAACAGTGGCTAACTTCATAGGTTCTTTATTCTCAAATTAGTGACCTGGACAGAGTGAATGTGGAGAGGATGTTTCCACGAGTGGGAGAGTCCAGGACCAGAGGTCATAGACTCGGAATAAAAGGACATTCCTTTAGGAAGGAGATGAGGAGGAATTTCTTCAGTCAGAGGATGGTGAATCTGTGGAATTCATTGTTACAGAAGGCTGTGGAGGCCAAGTGAAAGGATATTTTTAAGACAGAGATAGATAGATTCTTGATTAGTATAGGTGTCAGGGGTTATAGGAGAAGACAAGATAATGGGGTTAAGAGGGGAAGATCACCCATGATTGAATGTGGGAATAGACTTGATGACCTAATTCTGCACTTACCACTTATCAACTTGTGAACTTATGAATATTGGCATGGTGGGATGTGCCTTCAGAAAGGTTCAGATTTGCATTTTGCTACTTTTTCCACACATGTCTCATTTTATTTTCCAACTGGCTTGGTGATAGAAGGCAGAGGGTGGTAGATGGTTACTTTAAACAGTGGAGACATGTGACCAGTGATGTGCTGCAGTGATTGGTGCTTAGTCCCCTGTTGAATCTTGTTCCTTTCTACTTGCTAAAAGCTTGGGGACCTCTTCATGGGGGTATAAATAAGCCATGAGAGTCAGTATTCACTGCAGAGCACATTTGTCTGAGCCTTTGCTGATGAAACTGTGTTTACATGGAATATAGAAAATAGCCACAGGAACTGACCATTCGGCCCACAATGCCTGTGCCGAACATGATGCCAAGTTAAACTAATCTCCTCTGCCTGCAAGTGATCCATATCCCTCTGTTCCCTATATATCCATGTGCCTATCTAAAAGCCTCTTAAACGTCATTCTTGTATCTGTTTCCATCACCACCACTGGTAGCATGATCCAAGCACCAACCACTCTGTGTAAGAAACTCCCCCTGCACAATTCCTTTAAACTTTCACCTTTAGATCTGAAAGCCATGCACTCTTTGAAATTTCCACCTGAGGAAAACAAGTTTTGAATGTCTATCCTATCTATCATAATTTGATATACTTATATGAAGCCACTCCTCAACCTTTGACATTCCAGAGAAAACAATCTCTCTTGTCCAACCTCTCTTTATACATAAGTTACACAAAAAAGTTGGAGAAACTCAGCGGGTGCAGCAGCATCTATGGATCGAAGGAAATAGGCAACGTTTCGGGCCGAAACCCGTCTGAAGAAGGTTGCCTATTTCCTTCGCTCCATAGATGCTGCTGCACCCGCTGAGTTTCTCCAGCTTTTTTGTGTAACCTTCGATTCTCCAGCATCTGCAGTTCCTTCTTAAACTCTCTTTATACATAGCTGTGTGTGGGAAAGAACTGCAGATGCCGGTTTAAACCGAAGATAGATACAAAATGTTGGAGTAACTCAGCAAGCCATAAAATGTGTAACTCAATGGAGTTTCTCCAGCATTTTGCATCTATCTATCTTTATAGCTAATAGATTCTCACCCAGCCTGCATTCTGGAAAACATCTTCACCCTCTTTGAAGCTTTCACATCCCCCTTGACATACCAGGATATGGTTCTCTTGGTTCCCAACTAATCCCTTCTAATATACCATCACTTGCTTGAAAATAAAGCATTCTCTATCAGCCAAAGTATTGATTGCCTCTATTTTTGTAAAAGCTTTTTACCATGATCCTGCTTATTCACACACTCTGCTAATGAGGCATTGTTGAACCCAAGGTTCAGCCAGTGAGATTTCCATGAGGGACTGACCTTTTCTCTTGCCATTTTACAGCAGTGATGATCTAAATGGAAATTGTAACTATATTATGCAGAATTTGAGGAATGTAAGATGATTAAATAATACAGCAGGATAAGGCACTTGACCAGCTCCCACCCCTCTATTGCCTGCTCTACTTCATTAAGATCAGACCTTATTTATTACCTCAGCACAACTTTCATGTATTCAACCCACATCCCTTGATTCCTTCAATATTTATGAATCTATTACTCTTTGTTGAGTTTAGTTTCGAGATACAGCATGGAAAAACGTCCTTTTAGTCCAGTGAGTTCACATAACCATTGATACAGCATGGAAACAGGCCCTTCGGTCCACTGAGTCTACACAACCATTGAGCACCATTGATTATCCCATTTTCCCATCGACATCATGCACACTAGGGTCAATTTTGCAGGGGCCAATTAACCTACAAACCCGCATGAATACGGGATATGGGAGGAAACTCACACAGTCACAGGGAGAATGCAAAATCTCCACATAGACAGCAGCGAAGGTCAGGATTGAACCGAGTCTCTAGCACTGTGAGGCAGCAGTTCTACCAGCTGCATCACTGTGGTGCCCTTGAACATACTTGAAATCTCTTAAATATATTGTGTACCTGGGCCTCTTCAGCGCTGCTAATCTACCCTCTGGGTAGATTCAATGATTCGATACACTCTGAATGAAGACATTTCTTTTCATTTCTGTCCCAAATGACTAACCCTAATTCTGAGACTTTAATCCAGGTTAGAAAAACCACAGTTACGATGCCAAGTTAAACTAATCTCCTCTGCCTGCAAGTGCAACCCTGAATGTGACTCATCAAGTCTTGTAATAATTCGGCATGTTGTAGTGAGATTACCTTTTATTCTCCAAATTTCAGAGAAGACCAGCCCATTTGCCTTAAACATTCTTTGAACTACATACCAGCCAACCTGCAAAGGCAATGTAATGCAAGGGAAGTGTGGAGGATGCAGGCATTTGGAGTAAATTAACCATTAAGATCTGAATAATCATAAGGAGATCACATTCACCTTCTCAGAGTTGCAATAGAAACATAGAAACATAGAAAATAGGTGCAGGAGTAGGCCATTCGGCCCTTCGAGCCTGCACCGCCATTCAATATGATCATGGCTGATCATCCAATTCAGTATCCCGTACCTGCCTTCTCTCCATACCCCCTGATCCCCCTGGCCACATCTAACTCCCTCTTAAATATAGCCAATGAACTGGCCTCAACTACCTTCTGTGGCAGAGAATTCCAGAGATTCACCACTCTCTGTGTGAAAAATGTTTTTCTCATCTCGGTCCTAAACGACTTCCCCCTTATCCTTGTTCTGGACTTCCCCAACATCAGGAACAATCTTCCTGCATCTAGCCTGTCCAACCCCTTAAGAATTTTGTAAGTTTCTATAAGTCTCCCTCAATCTTCTAAATTCTAGTGAGTACAAGCCAAGTTTATCCAGGGTACACAAAAAAGCTGGAGAAACTCAGCGGGTGCAGCAGCATCTACGGAGCGAAGGAAATAGGCAACGTTTCGGGCCGAAACCCTTCTTCAGAAATAGGCAACATTTCGGGCCGAAACGTTGCCTATTTCCTTCGCTCCATAGATGCTGCTGCACCCGCTGAGTTTCTCCAGCTTTTTTGTATACCTTCGATTCTCCAGCATCTGCAGTTCCTTCTTAAACACCAAGTTTATCCAGTCTTTCTTCATGTGAAAGCCCTGCCATCCCAGGAATCAGTCTGGTGAACCTTCTCTGTACTCCCTCGACGGCAAGAATGTCTTTCCTCAGATTAGGAGACCAAAACTGTACGCAATACTCCAGGTGTGCAATACCTCTCCTGAAAGACTTACCCTTCCTGAAGAGATTACCATCCTACCCTTCAATCAAAGTGGGCAGCACAGTAGCACAGTTCACAGTAGCACTAATTCAAAGGGGCAGAGACCCCTATTCAATCCTAATCTCAGCTGCTATCTGTGCAGAATTTACATATTGTGACCACATTGATTTCCCTTAGGTGCACTGGTTTCCTCCCACATCACAAAGCTGTGCAGGTTGGTAGGTTAATTGGTTACTATAAAAATGGGATTAGTCTAAATAGGTGGCTGCTGAGTTGGCAAGGATTTGATGGGCTACAGGGCCATTTTTCTGTGCTGTCTTGAACTATGACTAAGACTCCTTTCTTTTGTAGTGATTCATTTTTCTGGATCTAGGCAAGGTTGGCAGAACAGGAATTTATTGATGGATATTTATTATCATATATGCAATTAAACATTACACAGTGAAATTCATTTTGCATATAATAATGCTGGCGCCATTTTATCGAGTCCAAAGTCCGAATTCCCGCGTTTTCGTTCTACCGCAGGGGGTCCCGAACACCTCCGTTGCCTGCGACCGGCTTGGCCCACGAATCATCGTCCCTCTCTTCCCCTCGCTGGCCTACCTGAAGGTGCCGGAGGCATACATTGGTTCACCCTCCTACCGGCCCTTGCTCTCCACGTCCGATATCTCCAGCGACTCCATTCCATTTCTGTTGAGCTTTCGGGGGGAGGGTTCTGCATCCGACGATCCTCCAAGTGTCTTTGGCCACCCAGTGAAGCTTCTCCGCTGGTTTTGGCCTTTTGACGAAGCCCCTGGCCTTCGTCGTTCCGACTGAGCTTCCGGCGGTTCCGCGTCGAACGAGCACTGGGCAGGTTCAACCTGGGTATCGAGACCACCGCGCCACGATGGAGGTCTCTGGCGGTTTCCCGGCCCACAACTGCGACCCGGCGGAAGCCTTATCGCCCATCCCTAATGCTCTTCCCAAGGTGGAGAGTAATCACCTTTTTTAATTGCTACAATCCTTCTGATGAAGGTTCTTGCATGGTATTATTGGAATAGGATTTCACAAATTTATACCCAGTGACGTTGAATTAGGATTTCACGAATTTACACCCAGTACTTCCATTTCAAGATGGGTGTGTGACCTGCAGGGAACCATACACATGGAGGTATTCCCAATGCTCCTTCAGACAAATGTAAAATATCCTATAACAGCTATTTTCAGAGAACAGAAGCATTCTTCTTGGTCTTGTCCATTATTTATTTCTCATCATCATTATGAATGTTCACCATCATTAGTCTTTCTTTGGGGAATTTCACACGGGTGCTTTAATGTGGAGATCCTGATGCTTGTGCCAGCATTCCACATTGCACTCGATGCACCTCCTGCCTGCAATCAAGCTTAAATCATATGCAATGACGATAATTGCTTCAGACAGTTACAAGCTATTCCAGCCCATTAAATATCATATGAATTTTACCCTTACTTACATAAGGTCAGTGGGTTTTTAATCACATACTAAGACAAATGGTGGCGCATTGGTAGAGTTGCTGCCTTACAGTACTCACAGCATCAAAGACCCAAGTTCGATCCCAACTATGGGTGCTGTCTGAATAAAGTATGTATGTTCTCCCCGTAACTACGTGGGTTTTCTCTGAGATCTTCAGTTTCCTCCCGCACTTCAAAGCCATACAGTTTTGTAGGTTAATTGGCTTGGTATAAATGTAAATTGTCCCTTGTGTATGTAGGATAGTGTTAACGTGTGGGGATCGCTGGTTGGTGCGGCCCCGGTGGGCTAAAGGGCCTGTTTCCACACTGTATTTCTAAACTCCAAACTCTTAAAAAAATTATTACTGCTCTGTAGACAATCTTGTCTCAATTGTGCTTGTGCACAATAATTGATTCATAAGAACATTTCATGATTTCCCAAGCTGGTTGCAGCTCATAAAGAGGCCATTGCAACTGTTGCCTCTGCATCACCTTGCCACCAGATCAATGGGTCTGAAATATTTACTGAAATTTTACTTTCTCTTTCAACCAACGAGTGATACAGTCATGCCGAATAGGCTGTGGGCCGAGCATCAAAAATGTGTCTAGAAATGGGATTTCGTGACCCGTCACCAAACTACATGCAATTTTCACATATTGTGTCAAAAAATGTATATAAATCACCCCTGAAACTCGATATGAAGAAGACTTACACATTTTTATTAAATTAGAGAAAAACCTGAAAATCGTCGGGTAATTTTCAGTCCAATCAAAGCATTTTTAACATTGAGTTGTCTGCCAGTTGGCCAATCACGCGCTTTGTTTCAGGCTAGCACACAAAATGGCTGAGGGGGCTTCACAGATGCCTGTTTTACTGGAGATTCCGATTTGTTGTTCTGTGGAATAAATGTCTTGGAAACTTGCAGCAGGTAATTGTATTTAGTGGGAAAAGCATTAAAAAGGCTGAAGAAAGTGCTGCAAAGTGGATTAAAGTGCAAGAAAGCCTTGAAAGCAAAGTCCCTGCTGAGGTCCTGGAACACAAAGATTTAGACAGCCAGATACAACTCTAATTAAAAGGTAAGATCTATAGTCTGACTTGGGTCACAAAACTGCAGAATAAAGCTCCTCGGCCCACAGCCTAGAATAGAAACGGACCCTTCAGCAAAGACCATCAAGCACCCAACTCGATTAAAAAAATATGTTTTTTTTTTCTGTATCGTATCTCCGTCCGCCCTGTGGCCTGACATCGAAGAACTGGTGACCTCTGCTGGAGACCGACTTCGGGAGCTCCAACTGCAGGAGACTGCAGGACTCAACATCACGGAGCTGGCGATCCCTGTCAGGGATCGACCTCGGAGCTCCATCCGTGGGAGCCTGCGGACTTAACAACGTGAAGCTCGTGGTCCCTGGTTAGAGACCGACTTTGGGCGCTCCAGGCCGCAGGAGCTTCGATCGCCCCGATGCAGGAGATTCGATCACCCCGACGCGGAGTTTCGTCGTCCCGACTGCGGATGGTTCGACTGGCCCGACCACAGAAGAATAAAGAGGAAGGAGATTAGACTTTATTGCCTTCCATCACAGTGAGTAAAGTGGGGAATCCGCTGTGATGGATGTTTATGCTAACTTTTAAGTAAGTAAGTAAGTAAATAAGTTTATTGGTCAAATATTCACATACAAGGAATTTGTTTTGGTGCTCTGCCCACAAGTAACAACATGACATACAGTGACAGTTACGAATGACTCAGAAAACACTAAATATTAATAATAATAAAACATTAATGATAAAACACCATTGATCAAGCATGTGAACCAACAAAATACCAGATCAAAGGAAGGCTACAGATTTTTGGCTGTTGAGTAGAGCAACTACTCGTGGATAAAAACTGTTATTATGTCTGGCTGTGGCAGCTTTGACAGTCTGGAGTCGCCTTCTGGAGGGAGGTGAGAGGGGTCAGAGATGATCTTGCCCGCTCGCTTCCTGGCCCTTGCAGTGTACAGTTCATCAATGGAGGGAAGGTTGCAGCCAATAACCTTCTCTGCTAATCGGACGATTCGCTGCAGTCTCCAGGTGTCATGCTTGGTGGCTGAGCCAAACCAGACCATGATGGAGAAGGTGAGAACATACTCTACGATGGCCGTGTAGAATTGGACCATCATTGCCTGTGGCAGATAGTGCTTCCTCAGCTGCCGTTGGAAGTACATCCTCTGTTGTGCCTTTTTGACTGTGGAGTCGATGGTAACCCCCCACTTAAGGTCCTTGGAGATAATGGTTCCCAGGAACTTAAAAGACTCCACAGATGTGACTGTGGAGTTGTTGATGGTGAGTGGGGTGAGGGGAGGGGGAGCTCTCCTAAAGTCTACAATCAATTCCACTGTCTTAAGAGCATTGAGTTCCAGGTTGTTGCGATGGCACCAGGACGCCAGCTGTGACACGTCCTGTCTGGAGGCAGATTCCTCCCCATCCTGGATCAGTCCAATCAGGGTTGTGTCGTCCGCAAACTTGAGAAGCTTGTCAGAGTAGTTTTATGTAGTTGTGTGTCTTGTTGCTTTTTTTAAGTATGGCACTGTACCTTACATTAGGGCATTGTCACTGTGGTGCTGTAGTGATGGAGTGCTGCATTGTCAGAGATGTTATCTTTAGATAGGGCATTGAGTAGGATTTCATATGCTCTCATCAGTGAGCAATCTCCCATTTTCCTGACCTACTTTTCTCATCCATAAAACGTGACCAAATTTTGCATGTATCATGTGATGTTTTTGTACTTAAAGCATGCAAATTTGTTGCGGCTCCGGCACTTTTTAAAATAAATTTTGCATTATAAACAAAGGGAAGTAAGGGGGGGGGGTCACTAGGAACTGGAGTGAGAAGAATGCAGAGCTGAAGTTTTATAAGACGTGAGGGGGTTACTGACAAAGGGAATATTTGAATTTTAAACCAAGGCATTGTGCAACGACAGAAAAGTGCTGATCAACAAGAACACCAAGACTGATGGTTGGGCAGTTGGACATGATAGTCGAATGAAGGAATAGACAGCATTCTTTTAAATGGCTAAAGTATATGGAAGTGTGAAGAATGGTGTTTAGTCAGGAGAATTCAGTGTTTCAGTTATGAGGAGAAACAGGACATGTGGATTTGCTTTCTTGGGAGTGGAGAAGGTTGGGTATGGATAGGGTAGACAGTAGAAGATTTTTGATAATACTATAATTATCTAAAACTAGAGGGCATGAGTGAAGGGCAAGGTGTAACAGATTAAGAGGTGGAGTCTGTGGAAGAGTTCTCTTTCACTCAGAGGATGGTTGGAATCTGAAATGCACTGCCTGAGTGTGTGGCAGAAGCAGAGAGTCTTACACATATAAGAAATATCTAGATGAGCATGAATCGCCAAGGCATAAATGGCAACACGATTGGTTCAGATAGGTACTTGACGGTTGGCATGGATGTTGTGGGCAGAAGGGCCTGTTTCCTTGCTTCATGACTATGAACAAGGGGTAGTGGGCTTTGGAGCTGAGCAGCACTTAAAATGGTTTTAACATGACATGGCTTAGACAAGTGCAGAGGCAAGTAATACTGGAAAGCTGAATGTCTGCTGACCTAGCTGTCTCATTTCCTTCATCGATGCTCTGCAGCCAGGATGATCTCTGAGCCTGAAATAAGAGTATTGATTAGTTTGAAAAGTAAAAGCACTGAAATAGAGGGAGACCAGAAAATGCTAAGTCATTGGAGATAAAACTATATTTTGTGCTATCACTGCTTGTGAAATCAAAGGTCAAAATATAATGGTTCTAAACTGGAAAAAAAGATTTCAGGTTTTTCTGATGTATTCAAGGCTCTTTAACCCTTGTAGCACCGTTTCCATCAGCCAACCAGTTCCATTGTCCAACCTTTGGCTCATGCACTGCCACAAACATCAGCTAATGTTTGATAAAATTACCATAGCAGTATGACTTCACTGGAACAACTTGGATTTTCAAATTAAAATTAAATTTAAACACTTTATTTATACCCTATTTTTTTTAGTGTTGGAGTTCCGACTGGCCATGGACATTGAAATCAGACTCGACCTGAATTTGAGGTTAGCAGTGAAGGAAGGTCTCTCACAAAGATCATTGCCCAATCCTGCCATTTCCAACCCACCCCCCACATAAGACAAGCTAAAGAATACTAAAACATACATTTAACACATACTGAAAAAAAACACCAAAGAAGGAAGGGACGAGACAGACTGTTGGTGAGGCAGCCATTGCTGGTGCCAGCCGGTGGTCCATCTTATAGAAAAGTTACAACCTACTGGCTCAATGGCATTTATAAGATGATAAAGATTTCCCATCTAGATACTCTACAGCGGCTGTGTGGTGATCCACTGTATGGTGATTCACTGTTCTTGTTCAAGTGATCCTAAAGGCCGTAGAGGTCTGATGCAGGGTTGAAAAATAAAAGTGTAACCTGAAATGATAACCATCCCTCTGCATCAACAGATGCTGCCTGACTCCTGAGTTCCTCCAGCAGTGTATTTTCATTTTGAGTTTATTTTTTGCTCCAGATCTCAGCGTCAGCATTGCAGGTATTTCGATGGTAATGATATATTCAGTTGACAGAAACAGTTTAGCTTCTTATATGTCACGCATTTAAATACACTTCTGTAACCCACGACAGCACTGGGCTCACTCAAAACCAGTTCCAGGATTTTTGCCTCTATATCTAGAACTTCAATCACTTCTCCCTTTGTCTGAAAAGGCCACTAGCGATGTCAACATTGCTTTTTGCTCATCAGAACATTTGTCCCTCTCATATTGTTACCTGAACGATCCATACAATGCTCAATTCTCACGTTTTTCTTCATCTCACACTCACCCACTTAAGATTGGTAGGAGCATGATTTATTGATAAAATAAGGGTGAGGGGGTGGAAACGACACAAGTTCACACTGGTGAAAAGGTCTCTGGAAAGAAACAAGATTTCATTATTCTGTAAGGAGACAAATGTTGCCCAGGCACATTTAAAAGGTTTATTGATTTTAATTAATCTGTGGTAAGTAGGAAACTTGTAAATTAAGTAATTACTAAGATGAGGGTGCTATTAACGAGATGGTGCCAGTTAAAGGTCATTGTTCGGTGGACTTTGTATTTTAGTTCTAAGTGGAGAGAATCATTAGCGACATCAAAATCACAATTTTTGAAATATGAAATATAAAACAGTGGGGAAATACATTCCCCAGTGTACAGTTTCCACGAAGTGGGGGTTTTGCTGAGTCAGAAGATAAATTCAATCTAAATATCTAGTTGTTTCATTTACTTGAACTGATATACTCTCTTAACTTTGTGAATTTTTAACTTGTCGTAGACAAGGAATATAAAATAGTAAAATCAACTAACCTATAGCCTGTCAAGTAATTAGATAACTAACTAGAATTGATTACCAAAAGTCTGCAGCTTCAGAAGTTGTGAACCTTGGGGATATAATTATGTGGCTCTTGCTAAGATACAGCATGAAATATGTTGTGAGAGCAGTGTCTCCATAGTTGGGCCTAGTGATTGATTGGCTAAAGGACCTGTCCCACTATAGGCCTGAAATGAAGTGCTTTGAGCGACTAGTTATGCAGCACATCAAAAACAGTCTACCTGCCGACCTAGACCCACTGCAGTTCGCCTACAGAGCCAACCGATCCACAGAGGACGCAGTCTCAACAACACTGAACCTCGTGTTGTCACATCTCGATCGGAAAAACACCTATGCCAGGATCCTCTTCATAGACTTCAGCTCCGCTTTCAACACAATCATCCCGCAGCAGCTGGTGGAGAAGTTGGAGCTGTTGGGGGTTGATGCTGGCACATGTAGCTGGGTCCTGAACTTCCTGTCGCAGCGGCAGCAGACAGTCAGGGTGGGCAGTAGGACATCAAAAACCATAGCCGTGAGCACTGGCTCACCCCAAGGCTGTGTCCTAAGCCCCCTTCTGTTTAGTCTGCTGACACACGACTGTACTGCCAGACTCAATAACAACTTCATCAGCAAGTTCGCTGATGACACAACAGTAGTGGGTCTCATCAGTGACAACGATGAATCGGCGTACAGGATGGAGGTGGAGCTGCTCACAGGTTGGTGCAAATCCCACAACCTCATTCTTAACGTGGGAAAAACTAAGGAGATGGTGGTTGACTTCAGGAGGGCGGGGAAACATCACCATGCATCTCTGCACATCGACGGAGCTGATGTGGAAAGGGTCAGCAGCATGAAGTTCTTGGGACTACACCTGTCTGATGACCTGACGTCCACGGCCAACACCACAGCTCTGGTCAAGAGAGCCCAGCAGCGACTTCACCCCCTCCGAAGACTACGGAAAGCAGGCCTCCCCACCACACATCTACGGACTTTTTACAGGGGGACTGTCGAGAGCACACTGACATACGGCATAACTTCCTGGTTCGGGAGCTGCAAGGCGTACGAACGGCACCAACTGGACAGGATAGTGAGGACCGCAAGCAGGATTATTGGTGCTTCACTACCCTTCCTGCTGGACATATACAAGAAGAGATGCATCAACAGAGCCATCTCCATCATCAAAGACCCTTACCACCCATCACATGACTTTTTCACCATCCTCCCATCTGGGAAGAGGTACAGGAGCATCAGCTGCAAAACCAGCAGGATGCTCCTCAGCTTCTTCCCACAGGCTATAAGACTGTTAAATGAACTTTCCCCCCTGCCAAGTATCGCGCACAAACCCCCCACACTGCAGCAGAGCCACTGTTGTGCCGCTGCCGGTCGGAACGGCTGTTGAATGTTATTGAATGTGATTAGAGGGTTAAATTGTTCATGACTGTATTTTAATTTTAATTGCTATTTATTTTGTAACGAAAACTGAACGGACACTGGTTGAGAAACGTTTTTTTGTTTCCTCTGAGTATGCGAATACTCAGGAAATGACAATAAAGATTTACAATTACAATTACAATTACAATAAGAGTTTACCCAAGAGGTCTCCCGAGTTTAAAAAAAAAATCAAACTCGTGGTAAGTACGTAGAATGTACATAGCGGGTACGTTGGAGCTCGGGACGTCTCTTAGCAACTCGTAACGCTAACGGCAGGTACTCGGGAAATGTGGTAAGCTCGTGAAGTTTTTGCAACGTGTTGACAAATGTGCACGAGAGCCTCGAGTACCTACGAACGGCTATTGCTGTAATTCTCCGAGTTCGAATTAGGGGAAACTCGGGAGAACTCTTGAATTACCTCATAGAGTGGGACATGCCCTTTAGGCTGGAAAGAGATCAATGTAGCCAGGTGATGTGTTGGAGATAATTTATGTGAAAGTTAAAGGAAACCATGGGGATCCAGTGTGACCTCATCTGCTATAACGCTCTGCAGCCCTGGAGAACTCTGGATTCTGAGTTGAGGACACATTGCATCAGGGAGGGGTAAAGTTACTTAAAAAATAGGACACAAAATGCTGGAGTAACTCAGCGGGTCAGGCAGCATCTCTGAAAAACATTGATAGGTTATTTAGGTGCTTTAGGCTTATTGTATGGGAGTGAATAAAGATGAGGGGAGAGGAAGAAGGGCAAACCATGACATGTCAGATTCAGATTCAGATTCAATTTTAATTGTCATTGTCAGTGTACAGTACAGAGACAACGAAATGCATTTAGCATCTCCCTGGAAGAGCGACATAGCACATGATTTGAAGTGTCCGGGGGGGGGTGGTGATTGGCAGTCACCGAGGTACGTTGTTTAGTAGAGTGACAGCCGCCGGGAAGAAGCTGTTCCTCGACCTGCTGGTTTGGCAACGGAGAGACCTGTAGCGCCTCCCAGATGGTAGGAGGGTAAACAGTCCATGGTTGGGGTGAGAGCAGTCCTTGGCGATGCTGAGCGCCCTCCGCAGACAACGCTTGCTTTGGACAGACTCAATGGAGGGGAGCGAGGAACCGGTGATGCGTTGGGCAATTTTCACCACCCTCTGCAATGCCTTCCGGTCGGAGACAGAGCAGTTGCCATACCATATTGTGATGCAGTTGGTAAGGATGCTCTCGATGGTGCAGCGGTAGAAGTTCACCAGGATCTGAGGAGACAGGTGGACCTTCTTCAGTCTCCTCAGGAAGAAGAGACGCTGATGAGCCTTCTTAATCAGAGTAGAGGTATTGTGGGTCCAAGAGAGGTCATCGGAGATGTTGACTCCCAGGAACCTGAAGCTAGAAACATGTTCCACCTCCGTCCCGTTAATGTGGATGGGGGTGTGCGTGCCGCCTCTGGACTTCCTGAAGTCTACAATGGGCTCCTTGGTCTTCTTGGAGTTAAGGGCCAGGTTGTTGTCAGCGCACCATGCTGCTAAGTGCTGGACCTCCTCCCTGTAGTGCAACTCATCGTTGTATCATCTGCATACTTGATGATGGTGTTAGTACCATGTACAGGCGTGCAGTCATAGGTGAAGAGGGAGTAGAGGAGGGGGCTCAGCACACAGCCCTGTGGAACGCCGGTGTTCAGGGTGAGGGTTGAAGAGGTGTGCTTGTCTAACCTCACAGACTGGGGTCTGTTGGTTAGAAAGTCCAGTATCCAGTTGCAGAGGGAGGGGTTGATGCCCAGGTTACCGAGTTTGCTGATCAGTTTTGATGGTACAATGGTGTTGAATGCTGAGCTGTAATCGATGAACAGCATTCTTACGTAAGTGTCTCTGTTGTCGAGGTGGGAGAGGGTGGAGTGAAGTGCCGTTGAGATGGCATCCTCCGTACTCCTGTTCTTGCGGTAGGCAAACTGATAGGGATCCAGTGTGGGGTGTAGGCAGCTTTTGAGGTGTGCCAGGACCAGCCTCTCGAAGCACTTGGTGATGATGGGGGTAAGTGCAACTGGGCAGAAGTCGTTGAGGCTTGCCGCAGTGGAGTGTTTTGGCACTGGCATGATGGAGGTGGTTTTAAGGCAAGTGGGGACAACTGCTTGGGCAAGTGACAGGTTGAAGATGTCAGTCCAGACGTCTGTCAGCTGCGCAGCACAGGCCCTGAGCACGCGCCCGGGGATGCCGTCAGGGCCAGCAGCTTTACGTGCATTAGTCCTACTCAGTGCCACGTATACGTCGTAGGGGGTGAGTGTGAGGGGTTGGTGATCGGCAGGTAGCACAGCCTTGATGGCTGTCTCTAGATTGTCCCTGTCGAAGCGGCCATAGAAGTGATTAAGCTCCTCAAGGAAGGAGGCGTCGCTGGATGTGGGGGTGATGTTGGTGGGTCTATAGTCCGTGATGGCCTGGATGCCTTGCCACATGTGTCGGGGGCCGGAGTTATTGTTCAAGTGCTCCTCAATCCTGAGCTTATGGCAGTGCTTGGCCTTCCTGATGCCCCTCTTCAGGTTGGCCCTGGATGAACTGTAGGCTCGAGCATCGCCTGACCTTAAAGCGGTGTCCCGTGCTTTCAGCAGTAGCCTGACCTCGCTGTTCATCCATGGCTTCTGATTCGGGTATATGGTCACCTGTTTGAGGGAGGTGACACTATTGATGGTGGAGTTTATAAAGTCCAGAACAGAGGATGTGGAGGAATTAATGTCCGTGTGGGAGTCAAGGGTGGCCTGGGCTGCAAACGCGTTCCAGTCAGTGTTTCCACACTGAAGTGTGAAGAACTGTGCTCACCTATTACATGGTAATAGGTGAGCACAGGCAAAGGGGCTTTTGATGGTCAGATGGTTGTCGAAAGGCCAGAGAATAAAACAGAAAGTGTAAATCAATTGAAGTTACCTTACCTTCATCGGTGAGACTAAGCGGGGGTTGGGCGATCGTTTCGCCGAACACCTCCGCTCAGTCCGCAAGAACCTACCTGAACTCCCGGTGGCTCAACACTTCAACTCCCCCTCCCATTACCAATCCGACCTCTCTGTCCTGGGTCTCCTCCATTGCCAGAGTGAGCTACACCGGAAATTGGAGGAACAGCACCTCATATTCTGCCTGGGTAGCCTGCGGCCGGAGGGCATGAACATTGAATTCTCCCAATTTTGCTAGCCCTTGCTGTCTCCTCCCCTTCCTTAACCCTCAAGCTGTCTCCTCCTCGGGCTCCTCCTCCTCCCCTTTTCCTTCCTTCTCCCCCCCCACCCCCTATCAGTCTGAAGAAGGGTTTTGGCCCGAAACGTCACCTATTTCCTTCGCTCCATAGACGCTGCTGCACCCGCTGAGTTTCTCCAGCATTTTTGTGTACCTTTTACCTTTACCTAGATGCTTTGTTCAAGAAGTAGTCGTATTCCCTGGGTTAAGTACTTTAGAAGCACGCAATGCTAATCCTACCTTGGCAATGGACACCTGACCATATCTTGCACTACCATGGACTTGTTTTCTAATTGGATATTTTTGAACTAATGTGTTTTTGCAGTCTTTTTCTTTTCACTGCATGGAGAATTTATGAGTAATTTATATGTAATTTATGTTTTTCTTTGTTGTCTGTGTCTGTGATGCTGCTGCAAGCAAGATTTTCATTGAGCCATAGCCTCACAGTGCTTGTGCATATGACAATGTCCATATTGAAAAGCGGAAATAGAGAGATCGAATTGTAAACCTCTGGTTTATCACCTGACTCACATGCAAAATGAATGCGGGTCAATAAGGTGCTTCAAAGGTTCAAAGGTTCAAAGGTTATTTTATTGGTCACATACACTTAGGTGTAGTGAAATGCTTCTTGCCAATGCAGCACATAAAGAAAGAATAAGGAAATTTAAACATAAAAAACATCCCCCCACAATGGTTCCCATTATGAGGGAAGGCACAATGTCCAGTCCCCATCCCATGTTCACCCATAGTCGGGCCTATTGAGGCCTCCACAGTTGCCTTTACGGAGGCCCGATGTTCCAGGCCGTTCACGCCGGGTGATGGTGCTCCGGCGTCGGGAGAATCCTCTCAGCGGCATGGGAACCCTGGAACAGCTGCTTCCCTTACCGGAGACCACGGCTTCCGAAGCCAACAAGGCCGCGCCAGATGGAGCTCCACCACTTGCGATCTTGGCGAGAGTTCCCAGGCTTCCGATGAAAAGTTCAGCTCTGCCGCCCGCGGTTGGCCGCTCCACGGACCCACAGATCCGCGATGTTTTTATCGCCGGTCTTCAGCTCACCGGAGCTCCAGCGCGGCGACCCGGGCAAGGCATCCCCCGCTCCCCTCCGCGATAGCACTCCTGCGCTGTGCCGCCACCGCCAAAGCCGAGGTACTGGGCGGTCCCCTCAGGAAACGCCGCTCCAGGCCCGCTGGTAGGCCGCGAGACCGGATCGAAAGTGCAGCTCAGAGAAAAACTGCCTCTCCGACCAGGTAGGGACCCTGCTTGCCTAGTAACTTGGTAAAGGAGGAACCTGTTTCAATTTATGGGATAAGGACTCCGTTAGAAATGGTATCACTTGAATCAAGAGTGTCCTGGAAAATAAAAAAAACTAGAGTTGTTGATATGGCTTGAAGTAAATTGTGGGGATGAGGGAAAGATTGAGACTGTCAAAGAGAAAGAATAAGGTAATAGTGTAGAGTAGTGAAATCAGTAACACTAGGCAGAGTCAGTCAAGAAGGGACAGAGTATACAAACAGATGGGCAGTTCTTCAATTTTAATCAGAGCAAAAAATATGATATGAAGACAGGTCAATGAATGAATGGTGCAAATGTGGATCATCAAAATGATGTTTATGTCAAGATTGCATCTGAATCAAGGATCTTAACTAAAAAATACTGGGAAGATGTGAGACATCCTTTCCAGCTTGACAACATCTTTCCTATAACATGGTGCCCAAAACTGAACACAGTACTCTAATGCAGCCTCACCAATGTCTTATACACCAGCAACATTACCTCCTAACTTCTATACACAATGCTCTGACGGATGAAAGCCAATGTGTAAAAAGCTTATTTGACCAACCTATCTACCTGTGATGCCACTTTCAATCAACGATGTACCTGTACTCCTAGATCCATCTGCTCTACAACACTCCCCGGAGCCCTACTGTTCACCGTGTAGGTTCTGCCCATGTTAATGCACCCAAAATGCATCACCTAATTGCAGTATATTCTGTAAATGGTATGCACTGCATCATTATGCACAGCAATAAAGGAAATGAATATTTGGAGTGAAAACCAAGCAGGATGACAATAGACAATAGACAATAGACAATAAGTGCAGGAGTAGGCCATTTGACCCTTCGAGACAGCACCACCATTCAATGTGATCATGGCTGATCATCCCCAATCGGTACCCCGTTCCTGCCTTCTCCCCATATCCCCTGCTGTGGATATATTTGAGAGTTTCTGAAGCTATACTCATCCAAACCAATGGGTCATAGGGTCATACAGCACAGAAACAGGTCCTTCTGCTCAGTGAATCCATGCCAACTATCACACCCATTTACACCAATGGCATTTTATTCTCGCCATATTCCCACTAAATCTACCCCAGAGTCTACTACTCACATAAGGGTAATTGACTGTGGCCAATGCAGGAAAAACACGTAAACTCCACATATCCAGTATGCAACCAAATTTTTTCGTGCTGCAAAGTAGCGACTCTACCGGCTGTGTCGCTCTGCCATCCCTTGTCAAATTCCTTGTGCGTGGTGGAAAGGCTTTGATGAATTACGAAGTAATCAGAAACGGATTCATAAAGCAATACATCACGAATAGGTCCTACTCATCTATGCTGACCGTTACCTAGTTGAGCTGGTCCCACTTGCTTCTGCCTGATCCATAGCTCTCCAAAACATTTTTATTGATGCACTGGTCCAAGTGTATTTTAGAGTCTAATGGCTAGTTTACACGGGGCGACTTGACGCAAGATGTAGCCAGAGTGGAGTGGTCGTGGTCTAGCACGATATCACACGATATAACGGGGGTAGAGTAAAGAGTTCCCACGGTACTCGGCAATTCTGTCATTTGTGCGAGTGACTTGTCCGTCTCCCGATCTTTCCCGAATGAACATCGTGGACTGTAGTGTAGTTAATCACGTGGCACAAATGATGTTACTTTGTTGTCACACACTCTATTCGTTTTTTTCACCCGAGCTCTTTAATGAGCTGAAGAATAATCTGTTTTTTTAGACAAATGTTGTTTGGTGTGATGCACCTTCTCTCAATATGTGCAAGAAGTCGTCTTTTTATTTTGTCAAATATGAATAAAGACTGTATCTCACATTGACCGTGATTATTGTGTTATTTTATGATCTACTGAGAGGTGAAACTTTCAGTCTGAAGAAACTTTCAGCCTGAAACGCCACCCGTTCCTTCTCTCCAGAGATGCTGCCTGTCCCGCTGAGTTGCTCCAAGCAACTGGTGTCTATCTTCAAAGGACTGACCAGGACTGCCTCTCTCTCTCTCTCTCTCTCTCTCTCTCTCTCTCTCACAGGCATGAATGGAGGAACTCCGTGGGCCAGGCAGCATTTACGTTCCTTCTCTCCAGAGATGCTGCCTGTCCCGCTGAGTTGCTCCAAGCAACTGGTGTCTATCTTCAAAGGACTGACCAGGACTGCCTCTCTCTCTCTCTCTCTCTCTCTCTCTCTCTCTCTCTCTCTCTCTCTCTCTCTCTCCCTCTCTCTCTCTCTCTCTCTCTCTCTCTCTCTCCCTCTCTCTCTCAAACACAGGCATGAATGGATGAACTCCGCGGGACAGGCAGCATCTACGGAGAGAAATGAACAGCGACCCATTCTTCAGGCTGCCTTATGTCTCTCCCCCCCCCCCCCCCCCTCACCCCAACTCCCACCCACACACGCGAATGCTGGAGAAACTCAGCGGAACGTTGTCTATTTCCTTCGTTCCATAGATGCTGCTGCACCCGCTGAGTTTCTCCAGCATTCGCGTGTGTGGGGGGGAGTTGGGGTGAGGGGGGGGGGGGGGGGGGCTTCTCTAAAGAGGCTTGGAGCAACTCAGCGGGACAGGCAGCATCTCTGGAGAGAAGGAACGGGTGGCGTTTCGGGTCGAGAGCCTTCTTCACACTCTCCCTCCCTCACTCTCACACAGGCATGAATGGAGGAACTCCGCGGGCCAGGCAGCATTTACGTTCCTTCTCTCCAGAGATGCTGCCTGTCCCGCTGAGTTGCTCCAAGCAACTGGTGTCTATCTTCAAACGCCTGACCAGGACTGCCTCGCTCTCTCTCTCTCTCTCTCTCTCTCCCTCCCTCTCTCTCCGTAAATGCTGTCTGGCCCGCGGAGTTCATCCATTCACGCCTGTGTGAGAGGGAGGGAGAGAGAGAGAGAGACAAGGTGGATGCGAAATCTTACCTGCCTGTTTCAGTGACAGACACCCACCGCCAGTAAATGAAGACACCCCCATCTTTCAGACAAAAAGAGACACACTGACATTAATGAAATGCTTAGCTAGTTTTATTAGATTTGTATGTAAATAGCAAACTGGCTGGATTCACTCTATCCAACTTCCGGGTTCACCGTTGGCAGGAGTTCCCACGGTGACCGCAAGAGTTACTACCGATATCGCACGGGACACTTCGTTCATAAAATGTTGCAATGCTCAACCACAAGTGCACAAGACACTCTTGGACAAATTCAAACATGTTTGAATTTTCTCCCGAGTACCCAAGGTACACGATTACATGCCGTTAGCGCCACGGTGGTCCACGAATGCCGTATTGTTACCGCACGAGGTTCCCACGATGTCAAACTCTGGTTACCTCTTGCGTCAAGTCGCACCGTGAAAAGGGGGTTTGAGAATCATTAATTGCACGATGCTCTGCCCCTTGATCTGCCATAGAAATGCTACACCAGCTGATGTTGAGAATGCGGGTTTAAATGATGATAATCACTGCAGAGGCTCAGTCACTGAGAACATACAAGTTTCAGATGAATAGATTTCTAGATATTCAGATAATTTGATGTTAGAGCAGGGAAATAAGCTGGCATATCAAAAAATCATTGTTATTGAATGAAGCAGAAGTGACTGAATAGCCTACTCTTGCTTTTTATTTTCAATGTTCTTATGACACCAGCAAAATATTATCAAAGTAAATGCCCAAGATTGAGTGCAAAGATCAACATGATTGCAGCCACAAAATAGCTTGGAAGTGAATGCTGTCTTTCTATCAATTGGAGGAAAATGTCCTTATTGTGCTGAAGGTTTAATTCATTTAAGGGTACAGCTTCAAGGAGGACAATAGTTTCCATGGCAATGGCAACACTAACACAATTACCAAGTCCCTACTGAAATCAGTTGTTACTGAAAATTCTATTTTTTTTGCAGTCATCGTTTACCAAGAATCAAAAGACACTCATTTTTAAATTAAAAGAGGAATTCTATAGCTGAAGGAATAGAATGCCCCCGTGAGGGACAACTAGATCTAATTTATATCCGTGGCTAGGAAATCGGAAAGTGAAACAATCACTAAACTGGTTAAATTTATTAATGTTACCAAAGGAGGGAGCCTATAAATGTGAAAAGGCAACACAGGCCACTGTAGCACTCTATGCATTTGTCTAGAAACAATGACAGACAATGTTTAACCAAAATGCTTTCTGCATAAGTTACACTTGGTTTGTGAAAGAACTTGGACGTAGCAAGCTTAATGAATGGCCACTATGTCGGAATAATGTGAAGCATTTTCTCATAGTCAGTACGTTAAATGAGACGTCAAGCATGCTGCATGGAGAAGTTATGAGGAAATGTCATGCGAGGGCAATGAAAGCTAACACTGAAGCCTTTTACAGATATATTAAGAGGACCAGGATACATAAGACAACTCACCCAAGTGATATTGTAACTGAGAATAAGGAAATGGTAGACTTGTTGCCTAATTGCTATATAATGGTTTGAATAGTCAAGGATGAGGAGGAAGTGTCAGAGGTGTGGTAATAAAAATTAATCGAGAGAAACTAGATTTATTATGAAAAAAAAAATGGTAATGGACAAAATAATGAGACTGAAGATTGGCATGTTTCCAGGATATGAAGGCATCCATCCGTAGTATGAATGTGATGCAAAACTATGGATGCTCTAATTATGGTATTCTAAAACACTGCTGATGCAGGAAATAACAAATGGCAACGTTGGTCTTTTAATTAAGATGGTTTTGAAAAAAAATTAAGAGAAATGCAACGCTCTTGATCTCAGACCTGTTGTGAAGATTTTTTAATTCACCCATCCACAGGATACAGACATTGCTGTTATGGCCAGGGTTTATGTTGCTTCTCTAAGGAACATTGAGCAAGTGGTACTCCCCACCTTAATGAACTGCTGTGTCTGTTTGATGAAATTCCTTCCACAGTGTTGTGAAGTAGGGAGTTGCTGGATTTTAATCTTTCTGAATTCTCTAGATTATCTTCCCGAAGGAAAGGCTATATATCTCAAATCAACTGTATCACCATTACTGGAATCCTTTATTAAGGAATAGAAACATATAAACAGAGAAAATGGGTGCAGGAGGAAGCCATTCGGCCCTTCGAGCCGGCACCGCCATTCAATATGATCATGGCTGATCATCCAAAATCAATACCCCGTTCCTGCTTTCTCCCCATATCCCTTGATTCCGTTAGCCCTAAGAGCTATATCTAACTCTCTTTTGAAAACATCCAGTGAATTAGCCTGGACTGTCTTCTGTGGCAGTTAATTCCACAGATTCACAACTCTCTGGGTGATGAAGTTTTTCCTCATCCCAGTCCTAAATGGCCTACCCCTTATTCTTACACTGTGACCCCTAGTTCTGGACTCCCCCAACAACGGGAACATTTTTCCTGTATCTAGCCTGTCCAATCCCTTAAGAATTTTGTATGTTCCTATAAAACATCCCCTCATCCTTCTAAATCCCAGTGAAAAGAAGCCCAATTGATCCATTCTTTTATCATATGTCAGTCCCGCCGTCTTGGGAATTAACCCGAGGTGAACCTACACTGCACACAATACTCCAGGTGTGGTCTCATCAGGGTCATGTAAAACTGCAGTAGGACCTCTTTGCCCCAATGGCACATGAAACATATCAGACAGAATTTTACCAGAGAAACAATATGCACAAGCTTGTCCATTTTCACTGCCCATCTTATTCTTGCAGCTGCTCCTTTGCCAGTCTAAGGGCCTAATCATGCACCCTATATTGCTGCCTTAGCAAGACCGTGGCTAATGAATGTCTTCAGCCGATGTGTCAGAGGATGCCTCATATCCGAAGAACACGTCATTGTTGCTAAAGACCATTGATCTGCTTTTAAATGTCTTTAACAAACAAAGAACTGCTCATAAATGTCTTTGACAAGTTAAAAAGAAGAAATAAATTTTGATGTGAACTTAAGTTGTGACTATCACTATGATAAAATTAATTAAAGTTATAAAGTTATAAAATCAAGCAACACTGAAGTAAACTCTTCAGAACATCACGTCCATGCTGACCTCCAAGTACCCAGCTACACTATCCACTTGGTCCATAGCCTTCTTTTAAAGGAGGGAAAGAAACCATTTACTTTTCCAATTCAAGTTAATGTGACTGGTTTATCTGCATATGTAGGGCTGTGGTGCCAGATTCCAAGGACCTGCCTCAGCAGTGCTGGCTGGTGGTTCTCCACAGAACTGCAAGCTGGCGAGAATGCAATCTGACCCAACTGTCCTGAAAGCTAACAGAACGTCTGAACATAGAGCTAGTAATGTTGGCAAAGGAACAAGTGGACCACAAATATCTGGATTTTCAGAAGACATGAGGAGAGGGAGGTAAGGTAAGGGGAAGGAACTGAGAGGAACAGAGAGTGGGCGACTAAGAGAACCAGGTCAGGAGGAACTGAAGTGAGGGAGAGAATCGCTAGGAGGTTGAGAGAGGGTCTGGGGAACAATGTGTATGTGTGTGTGTGTGTGTTTTTTCATGTGTATGTGTGTGTGTGTGTTTGTGTGTGTGTGTGTGTTTTTGTGTGTGTGTATGTGTGTGTATGTGTGATTTATTTTGTGTGTATGTGTGTGCGTGGTTTAGTGTGTGTTTGTGTGTGTGTGTGTGTGTTTTTTTTGTGTGTGTGTTTGTGTGATTTATTTTGTGTGTATGTGTGTGCGTGGTTTTGTTTTGTGTGTGTGTGTGTGTGTGTGTGTGTGTGTGTGTGTGTGTGTGTGTGTGTGTGTTTTTGCGTGCGTGTGTGTTTTTGCATGTGTGTGTGTGGGTGTGTGTGTGGGAGGGAAGGATGGGTGTGTTGGTGTGTATGTTTATAGATGTACATACTTCAAGAGGTCTGCCTTGGCTCAAATGCAACATTCTACTCATTGGCACTGCACTCAATTCATCTGTAGAACTTGTGACAATGGTCTTACACCCATATGCCCTCCAGTTCCCCTCCCCTCATCTTTCAGAATCCTATCTCTCCTCTATTCTTGCCAATATTCAGCCCCAGGAAAGGTTTCAGAGAGGTAAATACGTTCTGTTCAGGGAAGAGTAAAAGCTGGCTGCTCTGGATGCCTGGTGTGAGCTTAGAATTCATTAACTGCCCTGCACAAGAGGCAGCAATGTGGCGGACTTGCAATTTCCAGCTATTGACTGCAATTAGATTTCCTTTGGGCTGTAATTACACTGCAATCGGAAAACAAACAGCCGCATACCAATGATACTGTGGGAGGCAAATATCATCAGAGAAAGGTCACACACACACATTTTTTGCCTTGCTACACAATGACTACTCGCTCTGAAATTGGTGTAGTTTAAAAAGCAGCAATTCCATTTGGAATGCTTTTACACAGAACTACCAACCCTCTTTATTCACCCTGGAAACTGCAGGATTGAACGCAAATCACAATCAGTGTCATATGCATGGAAACAAAACCTTCGACCCAATGAGTCATGCTGTCCAGCATTAGTTCCATTTATCTTTATTCTGCCCACATTCCCATCAATTCCTCCAGATTCTACCACTTGTCTAAAGGCTAGAGGGCAATTTACCTACCAACCCGCACGTCTTTGGAATGTGAGAGGAAACCGGAGCATTGGCAGGAAACCTGCCTGCTCAATAGAAGAACAGGTAAACTCCATGCAAACAGCACCAGAGTTCACAGGCCATCTCTGAAACGATTCTGTGAATAGTACTTTAGGGACAAATACATTTTAAGGGTCTGTCCCACTTGGGCGACCTAATTGGTGAGTTTAGAAGAGTTTGAAAAAATGACATGTTGAAAACCTTCTTCGACTATGTAGAAGACCGTCTTCGACCTCCTTCGACTATGTTGAAGACTAGCTACGACTAACTACGACTAACTTCGGGAAAATTTGACCCCGAATAGTGGACTCGACTTCCTCATTCACAGACCGTAGTCTGTTCTTATTGGTGGAAATGTGTCAGCCTCGATAACAATCAGCACGGGAGCACCTCAAGGCTGCGTGCTCAGCCCCCTGCTGTACTCACTCTATACTCATGACTGCGTAGCCGGTCACAGTGCAAACTCCATCATCAAGTTCGCTGATGACACCACTGTTGTGGGACGTATCACTGATGGGGATGAGTCAGAGTATAGAAGAGAGATCGAGCAACTGTCCATATGGTGCTAGCACAATAACCTGGCCATCAACACCAGCAAAACCAAGGAACTGATTGTGGACTTTGGAAGGAGTAGGATGGGGACCCACAGTCCTGTTTATATTAACGGGTCGATGGTTGAAAGGTCAAGAGCTTCAAATTCCCGGGCATGCACATCTCTGAAGATCTTTCCTGGTCCGAGAACACGAATGCAATTATCAAGAAAGCACTTCAGCACCTCTACTTCCTGAGAAGATTACGGAGAGGCAGTTTGTCAAGGAAGACTCTCTCTAACTTCTACAGGTGCACAGTAGAGAGCATGCTGACCGGTTGCATCATGGCTTGGTTCGGCAACTTGAGCGTCCTGGAGAGGAAAAGACTACAAAAAATAGTAAACACTGCTCAGTCCATCATCGGCTCTGACCTTCCTTCCATCGAGGGGATTTATTGCAGTCGCTGCCTTAAAAAGGCTGGCAGTATCATCAAAGACCCACACCATCCTGGCCACACACTCATCTCCCTGCTACCTTCAGGTAGAAGGTACAGGAGCCTGAAGACTGCAACAACCAGGTTCAGGAATAGCTACTTCCCCACAGCCATCACGCTATTAAACCTGGCTCGGACAAAATTCTGATCATTAATAACACATTGTTTGTTATTTGCACTTTATCAGTCTATTTATTCATGTGTGTATATATTTATACAATGGCATATGGACACACTGATCTGTTTTGTAGTAAATGCCTACTATGTTCTGTGTGCTGAAGCAAAGCAAGAATTTCATTCTCCTATACAGGGGCACATGACAATAAACTCACTTGAACTTGAACTTGAACTTGAGAGTGAAGACGACCTCCTTCGATCTCCTTCGACATCCCTTCGACCATGAAGAAGACTATCTACGACTACCTTCGACTACCTTCGACTAACCTTGATTACCTACGACTAACATGCCGACCTACTACGACCTACTACGACTTAACCTACAAGTAAAAAAAATATTGATTTTTTTCCATGGCGACCTTTTTTTACTCTAGGGCATTTTTTAACATATTGAAAAAAACGCCGTGACCTAGCTGAGGTCTCGAGTACACGGAGACCACTCTCGAGCATGAACGAAAGTTACGAAGACCTCCTACGACCTCGTGTCGACCTCACTGCAAGTATGAGTCGAGGGAAAACTCGCCAGAACTCGCGGATTAGGTCACTCAAGTGGGACAGGCCCTTAAGAATCTTTAATGTGTTTTATTTCATGTTCTTTTAATGCTGTTATTTATCAATTCCAATAGCATTAGTTAGAAAATAAGAGCAGCCGAGAATTCAGTGAGCTGTAAAAGGACCTTGAAGTGTGAAGATAAATTGATGAGAGAGAAGAGACGTGATGTGTAAAAATCTGTGAGAAACTTCCACCCAGAGTTGCTTGGGAAGGAGATGGATCAAGATTTATAGACCTACTTGATACACTGCCCAGCCTCAACCTGCTGGACAAGAATTATTGAAACTCTAGAAAGCACTGATCCGTCAGGAGAAAATAATAAAGGTTGCAACCAGCCTTTGTGACTTAGGGAAGAGAAAAATCAAATGCCTTCTGTTATCAGTGGGTGAAAGGTTTAGTTGTAGACCTCATATGTCTGACTTGGAAGCCTGGAAATTTATATTCCCTGCACCATTGAGCAGAGACTGTGGCTAGATGATTGAGATCCACAGACCAAGAGTTTAAGAAGGAACTGCAGATGCTGGAAAATCAAAGGTAGACAAAAGTGTTGGATAAACTCAGTGGGTGCAGCAGCATCTATGGAGCGAAGGAAATAGGCAACGCTTCGGGCAAAATCCTTCTTCAGACTGATGCAGGGGGTGGTGGGGGGGGGGGGGGGGGGGGGGGGGTGGTGGGAAGAAAGGAAGAAGAGGAGCCAGAGGGCTGAGGGAGAGCTGAGAAGAGGAGATGGGGAGGAGACAGCAAGGGCTACTGGAAATTGGAGAAGTCAATGTTCAAGCCGCTGGGGTGCAGACTGCCCGAGCGGAATATGAGGTGCTGCTCCTCCAATTTCTGGTGGTGCCTACTCTTGCCATGGGGGAGACCCAATACAAATTTGGTTTCTCCACAAATGCTGCCTGACCTGCCTAGTGCCCCCCAACAACTTTTGTTTTCTTTCCATTTTGTAGTCTTCGTGGTGTTTATCTTTGGAGCAAGTTTCAACAGGTAAAATGAGACAATAGTATTTTTTCATAACCTGGGCAAGTTAGATGTAGATTAACAAATGTTTGGGTGGTTAACAGCATTTGAGGACAGAAGGCTGACTGATAACCATGGCACAAACTAAGGGAGGAGTAAATCTAAAACTAAACATTAAGTAAGGGTGTTGGGAACACTGGGGTAGTTTGAACAAAACACAGCACAGTAGAATTAATTAATTTAGAGAACAGCATTGCACGTCAGGAGAATATAATGGAAACCCAGACACATCACTAACTTATCGTTGTTCACACCAACAAACCTTAGGCCAAATCTCCCTTTCCTGTCTCAATTTCAAGTCCTGGTACTCTGCTGTTTTATTAAAGCAATTCACACATTGCAATACTAGGTCAATAGCTAGTCAAAATATGGCCCATGGGAATTTCACAGTTAACCATTGCATTAAGAATAGCACACAAGAAATGTTGATCATTGTATGCATTCTGTGCTGTGTAGGTGGACAGTGGGCTAAGAGGTCTAGTTTTCTGGGAGTTAGAATCACATATTCCTTCAATCTTTCCCAGACTCTTCCAAAATTATTCTCTTTCACGTACTTATCTAATTCACTTTTGACAGCACAAATTCTATTTCCACCAACCTTACAGCATTGATGTAATGTTCAGAAGTTACACTTTTAATCAAATTTATAGCTTTTCCTCATATTTCCCCTTGCATCTTTTAACCACAATTTTAGATTTATGTCTTCCGATCCTAGGACCATCTGCTAATGGAACAGGTTCCCTCTATCAGCCCTGATATTGTCCACCTCCTTCCAACCTTCACACAAATGGAAAATGCTTCCAGCTTCTCCACTCTAACCTTACAACTGGAATATTTTTTTTCCTGGAGCATTCTAGTAAATCTTTTATCCTTCCTCCCATAAAGAGTCGAGATCAGAATAGCACACATCGCTCCAACTTTGGCTGAAGTTGTACTTTGCACAGGTTTAACCTACTGGTTTTGCTGCTATTTTTTAAATCCCTGTATCATAAATTCTTAATCAGTTTTTCGACATGTCCTGTTACATCTAAAGAAATCTGTATCCATAAACTTAGGTCTCTATAGTCAACATACTTTTTTAAATGGGGTTTTTGTTTATAGAAAATTTGAATATAGAACAGTGTAGCACAGGAACAGACCATTTGTAGCAATGTTACAAAATTTTGAGATTTAAAAAATCAAGTCTGTAATTTATCCCATCAGATAAAGCATAAAAAGAAGTTTAATTTGACACCTAATTCACTTTCATATCTCAAGTATTTAAAAAGATATGGCCATTTTCATACTCGGAAATTAGCATCTTGTTCCCTATTGATTTTCTATGGACATAACAAAAAAGCTGTGATCGTGTGCAGTCAAAAGCCCATAACCTTCTTAAAAATTAAGAGAACTGAATGAAATTTTCAGTTGTCATAGATTGAAGCATTCTGAAACAAATATAAAATAATCTTACTTGGATGACCTGAAATTAAAGCATATAATTAGTTAGTTACCCAATTGTAGCTAATTTCAAACTTCAATTACTAGATCTAAACATCTATCCATTTCTTAATAAATGATTAACATTTTTTAAATAGCCTAAGTGTCCAAATAATATTCATAAATAATTCACAATAAAACATGACTTTTAAATCTCATTTATATTAATTTATAGGCCAAATGGAAGGAATTTAGTGTTCAATTGCTGTAAATTAAAGTCAATTTTAAATCAGCTTTCTAGTGGGATCCTGTGAACGCGCTGGTTTAGAACGTTCACATTGCGGTAGATTTGTGCCCTCAAATGCCCAGAAAAATACTGCGGGATATAATAGGCCCAAAATGAGCTACTCGCAATATGTATAAAGGAATCTTAAGAAGCCCTTTTTAATGTAAAAATAAACAGCTTACCTTCTGTTGTCTGCTCTATGCGACCCTGACGGCTGCCGGTGGTCGCGGGTTTAGAGATTGATTTTTAAACTACTATAACTATTATACAAGAACTTTAAAACTAATAATAGCTTTTGCGACGGGGTCTTCCAACGATTTTTCGTTAATAATTAACTAGGCTGAACATCTTCGATTGGAACAGCCTAGAGAAAATCGCGTTTTAAACCCGCCCCCCTCTAAACGGCGCCAAAATCACGCACATCCGCAGCGACAGATTTTCAGCGACGCTTCAGGTAGGCTTTGCAACATGCCTACCATTTGAGCCATGATGTCTGTTCTGACCATGGTGCTAAATTAAACTAATCCCATCTGCCTGCCTATGGTCTATATCCTACTATTCCCTACCAGTTCATGTGCCAGTCTAAACATGTCCATACCACTCCTAGCTGTGCATTCCAGACATGCACCACTCTCTGTGGAAATTTGCCCCACACATCACCTTTAAACTTTCACATTCTCACCTTAAACCTATGCCCTCCAGATTTGACCTTCCCACCCAGGGAAGAAGATCCTGACTGTCTGCCCTATCTATGCCTCATAATGACATAAACTTACATCAGGTCTTCCCTCACCCACCAATGCTTTGGAGATAAGCATCAGAGGTTGTCCAAATCACCTCATAGTTAATAACATTTAATCCAGGCAACATTCTGCAACCACTTCAAACCTTCTACAACCACCCGCAGTGCTGTGAGCAGAACTGGAAGCAATGGCTCAATATGTGGCTGATCCAGAGATTTATACGGCTGCATATCTTCATATCTATTTGAGAAGGCAAGAATGCTGTATACCTTCTATATCACATGATCTAGCACCCACTATGTTTTGAAGTCATAGACTCATAAAATCTTAGAGTCATGCATCATGGGCTAAATATGTGAATGATGGAGAAGCTAGCTTTTGTTTTGGCTTCAGGTCCATGTTTCTGCAAGTTATGTATTTGAAAGCTTTTAAGGAAGATTACTAAGAATCTGCCAGCTTTTGGCAATTCTAAAATATTCAACATTTTTATATGTTTATTCTTAGATGACACATTAGGCGTTTTTTCCCCGATCGCAATGAAAGTGTTAATGGTCATTGGCATAGATTAGGAAAGGCTGGTAGATTCCCTTCCAAATGCCATTTAAGAATCAATAGACTTTTTTTTTTACAATAGTCATATCTTTTCATATAATCCACAAATCACCAGATTTATTGAATCCAGCTGCATAACTTCCCATGCAGGGATTTAAATTTGCAATCTAATTGCCCATGAGAAGTTGCTGGTGAACTGCTACAGTCCTTGAGCAAAAGGAGTACTGGAACCTAGAATGCCAGGTTTTGGACAAGAAGTCTCTGGATACTGAAATACCCAAATGCAATCACATCTGTACCCCCAGCTCAGCGAGTGCCAATCCACAAGGTCCTTGATGGAACAATGTGATCACAGATGGCAACGTAATCCCCATGAGAATAGAAACAGTTAAAGTCGTACAATATATTGTTGATCATGAATTTAAGTCATGTTCCAGGGAATTTGTTGAATAATTGTGAGAACGGCAGCTGCACTCTCACAGGATTATGTTAAGCACGTTGGTTGAAATTACACGCAGTTGATGGAAGTTAATAATGTAAATCCCTGTTCTAACCTTCACAGTGTCACATTGCAGCAGAATGATGTTTTTAATTGCGTTGGATGCCTTGTCTAGAATTCATTTTGTTTCTCTTCGATCATGGAACTCAGATGGGCATTGTAGTTTCAAACCAAGTGGCTGGAGTGTTGATAAACTGCATCGTGCTAACAAAGTCATCCCTTCAAAAGGGAAAGATGCCCGCGGATGCAATGCCTGCCCAAAATGCCCAGCTGTAAATCTGCTGCTTTGTAGAGGTGACTTTGAAAAGAAGAATAAACTTGGGATTCTATTATTCTTATCCAATTTCATGATGTTAGAAATAGCTTTGGAGACAATGAAATACTTGGAAATATCCGAATTTAGGAAACCCGGCAGCTAAATCTTGCAAGCAATACTCAAAAATACAAATCAGTGTCAGGTTATGATCCAAAACATCACCTATTCCTTTTCTCCAAAGATGCTGCCTGACGCACTGAGTTACACCAGTATTTTGTGTCTATATTTGGTGTAAACCAGCATCTGCAGTTCCTTCCTATGCATTATGTTTTACTGCTGCAGGTTGCAGAATTAATATAGACTTGGATAATAAAGAGATTTGCTTTTATTACTTCTGTCTTCAGTGACAATTAATTTTATAAGATAAATGCATTCAGCAATAAAAGAATAATTCACAGAAGCAAGATTTAGAATTTCACTTGCCCTTACACTTCTCATTTATGAGGGCGGCTGTTAGGATTTTTCTTTTATACAGTCGCATAATTGTTTACAAATATGCTTCAAGTTGTTAAAGATCACCTCCGTCACTTTGATTGTCAGCGTACAACTGGAAGACACAGAAATAACATTGTTTCAAATGAAGCAGATAATAAAAATTATGTTTCTGTAAAGTGGTGGGTATTAAAAGATCATGGAACATAAAAGGAGAACATTTCGCCCATGACAGCATGCTGAAAGAGCTTTTCAATTAGTCTCATTTTCCAGCTCATTCCCAGTAGCCTGCATTTTTTTTTTCATTATAGGTCGAGTTCTACTTTCGATGATGGAACTGAATCAACTTGTATCCCGCTTTTCTAGACAAGTATGTTTCTAATGCCCCTGTCCCACTTAGGAAACCTGAACAGAAACCTCTGGAGACTTTGTGCCCCACCCAAGGTTTCCGTGCGGTTCCCGGAGGTTTTTGTCAGTCTCCCTACCTGCTTCCACTACCTGCAACCTCCGGGAACCGCACGGAAACCTTGGGTGGGGCGCAAAGTCTCCAGAGGTTTCCGTTCAGGTTTCTTAAGTGGGGCAGGGGCATAAAGGTATAGTAATCCCATAGTGTAGGAAGGAACTGCAGAAAGACACAAAATGATGGACTAGCTCAGCGGGGCAGGCAGCATCTCTGGAGAGAAGGAAGGGGTGACATTTCAAGTCGAGACCCTTCTTCAGACTGATATCAGGGGAGAGGGAATAGATAAGGAAGTGTACGTGTGAAAACAAGACAAAGGGAATTGAGATAATGGAAAATGTAGAATAGATCATTGTTAGCTGGGAGAAGGTAACAACAAAGCAAACAGAGATAAAATGTACTTGGAGACAGTCAGACTCATCGGAGAACTGGGATGGTGAAGGATATAGAGAAGGTGAAAGCAAAGGTTAATTGAAGTTTGTTAGCTGCCCAAGCAAAATATGAGGTGCTGTTCCTCCAATTTGCGCTGGGCCTCACTATGACAATGGAGGGGGCCCAAGAATTACAGATGCTGGTATACACCGAAGATAGACATGCTGGAGTAATTCAGCGAGACAAGCAGCATCTCTGGAGAGAAGGGTGATATTTCTGGTTGACAAACTGAAACATCACCCATTCCTTCTCTCCTGTAGTCTCATAGTTCTGGGCCTGGATAAACAATCCGAAGCTCCTGAGTTCATGCCACTTAATTGCCACTATTGGCCTTCATTGGAAGAGGGTCGGGGTTTAGAAATAGAGAAGTATTATTCTATTATTCGGGATGTTTGTTATGCTATACCTGGAGAACTTTGTACTGTTCTGCTCCCTTTATTTCAGAAATAATATATTGGCATGTGCGGAGTGGCATGTACGGATGCATGAATTTTATTTCCTTTTATCTTATTTCTTATGAAAGTTCTGATATAGTTTTGCGATTGTTACAAATTGTTTATGTTGGCATCGTCTTGGTGTATAAACTGGGAGTCTTGTTAAGAGATTTGGGCAGAAAGATGAGAGACTAATTGGGCACCGGCTGCCACTTGTATCAATGGAGTCCACGATGGTCAGAAGACTGTGAGACTTGTGGCTTTATTCATCCTTTACTGATCCTCGTTATTGTTTCACTGGACCAAGTGGAACCCATGGGGGGGTGGGTGCAGCGTCACAAGGGAGGGCTGGTCCTTGTGGCTAAGGGGATGTGGCCCTTGTGGCTAAGGGGATCAGGAGGTATGGAGAGAAGGCAGGTACGGGATACTGAGTTGGATGATCATATTGAATGGTGGTGCAGGCTCGAAGGGCCGAATGGCCTACTCCTGCACCTAATTTCTATGTTTCTATGTTGCTATGTCCCTGAATGCAATATTCCACCACTCAGCCATAGCTCCCAACTGCGCAGGCGCGGCTGACTGGTTCTTGTTGTGACATAGAAGATGGAGGCATTACACGGCAGACGGGCACAGCAAGTGGAAAAGTGGTTTATTTAAGCTTAAAATGTGAAAAAATCTTAAAATATAACGCCAATTTAAACGTTAAGAGTGAGATTTATTCAGTGTGGTTCTTTCTCGTTGTGTCTCTTGCTCCCGAACGGAATAAAAGCAATGCTAGTCTTTTTTAGACTCTTCACTTCCCCAAGCAGAGATAGCGGGCCGGAGGCCAGCGAGCGGGCATAGCCAAGCGAGCGAGTGGGGTTCAGGCGAGGCCAGCGAGCGGGATGGAAGCCACTGAGCAAGGTGGAGGCAAGCGAGCGGGGCCGAGGCCAGCCAGTGGGGCGGAGCTGAGCGAGCGGTGCTGAGAAAGTGAATTAAAAATGGCAAAGAATTATTTAAAGAATTAGTACAAAAATTGCGGTCTTATCTTTAAAGATCAAAGCTCGTGGAATATTCTGTGTGTGAAATGGGCGCCGACCCAAGCCATCGTGCCCACCACATTGTGACATCATCAGTTGAAGCTGGTTGAAAAATCTGTGTGTGAAAGTCAGATTTTGTCTTTTTTTAATACTTTAATCATCAATGTTGTGAAATATAGCATCAAATCTTAAGTGAACCTGATCACTGCGTAGAGGGGAAAAATGTGAGTCCGAATATGTAAATATGTAAGCGTCACCGCGTGGCGCTTTGACGAAAATATAAAAACACATACACACACACATACAAAATAAGACTTTTATAGGTATAGAGATTGTCCTTTAATAAACATTGTTTCTTTGTGGCTTTGAAATGTTCTTTCTTCATCATTGATCCAAATCCTCAAAACTTACACTCAGCATAAAGATGGCTCTTCTAACAGTACAGCTGTACAGGACTTCCTTGGTATTATTGGCTGTATTCTGTAAGGATCTCTGGAGTGAGAATTCACCTACAAAGATCTGACTGAGAGATAAGTCATTGACTGAGAGGGAATAACAGATGTATTGAAAATAGCAGAAGCCAAAACAAAACATTTCATGCCCATTGTTTTCATTGCAAAATGTGCAGTAATCTATTGCTTATCATGATACAAAGTCACTGCTACATTGCAATAACATCAGAGGAATTCACACACAGCAATTCCACCTCTTGCAAAATGTAAAAGCAGTTTACATCCATATTATAATGAGGACACTGCCATTTTAAGTAAAGGAAATGTGTTCAATTCCAGGTTACTGACTATCAAGTCATTCCAGAAAACTATTTATTTCCCAGTTGCCTCTTTCCTTATTATCTTCATAAATCCAGTCTGTTAAAGTGGCTGTGAGGCAATTTATAAGGGAGCATTTCATTGCAACTGACTGTAATTAATTCCTTTCTGATCATCCTCTTTTGCTGTGTTAATCCCACTGAAACAGAATACAGCCACCAAATGCTCAATTGAAAATAGTGTCCAACAGTGCTGAAAATAATTGACATCAGAGCATACGTCTGAAAGCCTAACTGGAGACCGGTTTACAAATTGCAGAAACTATGCTCCTCTTTAGTGTTGTTCAATCTACAGTGTCAGAATCAGAAACAGAATAGCCCCAATACAATTACTCTCTTCAATACCTTTTCTCACAGAACTGTCCGTAGATATTCAAGCTGCTGATCAATATCTCTTCTTCGTGGCTTTATCAGTTGCATGATTGATTTTCTGATCACTCATTAGAACACCGCTTTCAGCTTGCCTTGATAGATGCGTGAGACTGTAGATCGGTCCAAGAGTTTTGTATGGATCTAGTTGTAGTAATTTGTAAAATCATTTAATAATTGTGTCAATTATGCCATTGAAACCAATAGAGTGTCGTTAGATTGCACCGTCTCCAGTGCACACAAGCAATAAAAGGGAACCATTAAATAGCAGATATTATGCTCCAAATGATGGCTGCAGACTAATTTGAGGCAGTCGGGCCCAGGATACACAGCAAGTCTTCACAATAATAGGCAAATTAATGGGAGCTCTAACACTGCTAAGTTCCTCTGGTGGAACAATTCCCTTAATGCTGTTAGACAGGATTTCCAGTGATAATGTAGGAGTGACAATAGATACAAGTCAGGAAGGATGATAAGGGATGATAAGGAACATCAGAAGGGATCCTGCAATTGGTAGGGTTCCTGCTGCCCTGAACAGTTTTGGTGATAGAGGTCATGGGCCTTAGAGCTGTCATCAAAGAAATTGCTGCAGTGCACTTAGTAGATGGTGACACAAGGAACTGCAGATACCAGTTCACAAAAAATAAGACGGTCAGCGGTCAGGAATCATCTCTGGAGCACATGGATAGGTAACACAGGATCAGCGGATGTTGATTGACGTAAGCAATTGCAGGTGCTGGTTGTAGATGGTGCCTACTGTAGCCACTGTGAGTCAGGAGTGTGGAAAGCAAATGTTCATAATGGTGGATGCAATGGGACAAATGGTCTCCTTCACGATGGTTCCATTCTACATGTATTCAACGTGCAAATTTCAACAGTCAGATTGTACACTGCAAACTCACCTTAAGCTCACAGCAAGGAAATATACCATCAGCTTGTCTATCTTAGGATCTGGTTAAGGAATAAATACTGGCCAGGGAACTGCTTTGATGTTCTATCAACAAAGTCTGTTTAAGTTTTCACCTGAAGGACACTTCCAGTCATGCAGTTTGTGGGACTAGTGCTTGAACACATGACCTTCTGGCTTGATAAAAATGTGCTGGTAACCATCTCACGTCTGACAAACTCCATAAAAATCCACTGCTTAAACAGAATCAATCTTTATGGAGAAACTAATCTTTAGTGCACACATTTCTTTAATTAGGCAGCATTGTCAGAGCAAGTTTGCCAACTGAGAATGCTTGGAGCATGAGTGATTTGGGACCTCAGTGATCACGAACCGTTACAAATCAGTCCAGCCAGAAGTAAAGAGGAATGTTGTGGTTGGCTTTATGCAGCCTCTAATTTACTGTGTAATTCAGCCACATTTTTCTTTATCCCCCCTGACAACGTAATGGTTCGTACAGTCCAGCTCTGTAGTCCAATGCTGGTTTAGGTTGCATTAGTGGCTGGTTTGTCTTACTTCTGTTTCAGAAAATTACTTCTCCTGCAGCTTTTACCTTGGCAATTTGGCCTAAATTCATTGCAATGCAGAGATATTGCAGAAAGTTGGAAAATCTACCAAAAGATAGGCGTTTGAAAGAAAATAAAGAACTTACATGGCTTTCCTACTCTACTCATAAGAAATCCTTGTCTATCTTTAATCTTCTGGGAGGAATTTAAAATGGGCAACCAGTCCAATGTGCTCCAGCCCAATTTGCAAATTTGGAGAAAGATTTACTTGCCCATAGTCTGGCCAATGAGCCAATGGGCCAAGGAATAGCTGATTTAGTTTAGTTCAGATAAATGTGATGCGTTTCATTTTTGTACGACAAACCAGGGCAGGTCTTACACAGTAAATAGTAGGAACCTGAACATTGTTGTAGAGCGGAAAAACTTTAAGGCGCAAGTGCAGCATTTTATGAAAGCGGCGACTAGTGTACAGAGTGGTGAAGAAGGCATTTTATACACTTATCTCCATCAGTCAAGGTATTGAGTACGAGAGTTGCGATGTCATGTTACAGACAAACAAGATGATGATAAGGTCACATTTGTAGAGCTGTGCACAGTTCCGGTCAACCTGCTACACAAAAGATATCATTAAATCGGAAAGGGTGCAAAAAAGATTTATGAGGATGTTACTAGGTCTGGAGGATATGAGTTATAATGAGAGGCTCTATAGACTTTTTTTTCCCCCTGGAGCATCGGAGGTGGCCTTATGGAGTTTTATAAAATCATAAGAGCATAGATAAGATGAATTGCAACAGTATTTTCTTCAGGGTAGGTGAGTATAAAAGCAGAGGACATGTTTAAGGTGTGAGGGGAAAGACTGAGGGGCAACATTTTCACACAGAGGGTGTTGCATATATGGAACAAACCAGAGAACATGGGTTTGATGTGAAGGGGGAAAGATTTAATAGGAATCTGAGGGGTAACTTTTTCACACAAAGGGTGGTGGGTGTTTGGAACGAGCTGCCAGAGGAGGTAGCTGAGGAGGGGACTAATGCAATGTTTAAAAACAATTAGACAGATAAGATAGGTTTAGAGGGATACAGGCCAGATGCAGGCAGGTGGGACTAGTGTAGACTGGACATGTTTGACAGTGTGGGCAGAAGGGTGTGTTTCCACTCTGTACGACTCTATGAGTTTATGATAGTATGACTCCTCAATCACTCACTCCTATAATATTAACCCCCCCCCCCCCCCCCCACATTAATCCTTCCTGATGTCTCTTTGTACAAGTAAATGATAGATGCAGCCTTGAACTACTGTATTGCAGTCCCTTGACTGTTAAGCCCAGCCGGTTTCAGAACCTTGTGTGAGCCTCCAGCCAACATTAGATTGTATCACATCTGCTCCAGGTGTAACACAATTTAACTGCCTTCAACCAGAACTGGAACATCAATAGGATATTGAAGCCAGGATTTGTAAAATGCATCCATCACCTCCTTGTACAAGTAGAAAGGCAACAGAAAATCCTGCAACAATCACTGGAGAATACTCTTACCTGGAACAATCTTCTTCTCACAAATAGGTGATTGATGATCGATTGAGGATGTCAAAATATTTTACCCATCTTGGAATTGTCAATGATAGACATGTTGCATTCATTATTGATGCAGTGATTGCCTTCAGATCATTGCAGTATATTCTACCTGCATGGGTTTAATCTCATTGCCTTGTTGCTCAACAGCGAGTTTTGCACATGACCTACCTTGCATTGAACAGTCCTCTTGAAACTTAAGGGGAAGTTTTCTGAAGGGTAGGCAACTGCTCTTGCAGAATGTGGTGAATGTCGCCCAGTCCATCACAGGCTCGTCACTTCTTACCAACCAACCCACCTTCATGGTATGTTGCATCAGGAAGGTTGGAAGTATTATCAAGAATGGCGGCAACCCTGACCACTCCATTTTCACTCTTCTACCTTCTAGAAGATAGAGCAGCTTGTAAACGCAGGCATCCAAACTTAAGAACAGTTTCTTCCTCACTGCTGTCAGATTCCTGAACCAATCACTTCTTTCACATCTCCTCATCTCCTTCCCAGAGATGATGCCACATTATTTTACTCTTAACTCCTACTCACTCGGATATTCAGTCATTGTACTTTTAGTTGTTTTGCACCACTCAAGAATACACCATGTGAGCAACATCTTTATGACAATCAAGGCAGAAAACGCTAAACTCGGGCTACTCCAGAAGTCTCTACATTGTTAGCAGGCTCAGTTTGGTGCTAATTCATTCATAATGGCTTTGTTCATTCAGTTTGCTACAACGGAATTGTTTTTTGGGGAATGGGTGGGGGCTTCATTTCCTTAATTAAGTGGCTTAATCTTCTTTTCAGTGATGCAGCCATCAAACTTTTAGAAAGAGTGGCACAGCCATTTGAGCCGTTGCCTCACATGATCTGGGTACAATCTTGATCTCCGGTTCTGTTCTTGTGTATCTACATATAAGATCATAAGATCATAAGTGATAGGAGCAGAATTATGCCATTCGGCCCATGAAATCTAATCTGCCATTCAATCCTGGCTGATCTATCTCTCCCTCCCAACCCCATTTTCCTGCCTTCTTCCCATAACCTTTGACATACGTGCCAAGCAAGATTCTCTGCCGTAAAAATATCCTCCGACTTGGCCTCCACAGCCTTCGGTGGCAAAGAATTCCACAGTTTCATCACCCTCTGACTAAAGAAATTCCTCCTCATCTCCTTCCTAAAAGAAAGTCCTTTAATTCTGATGCTCTCTAGTCCTAGAATCTCCCACCAGTTGAAACATCCTCTCCATATCCATTCTACCCAAGTCTTTCACTATTCTGTACATTTCAATGAGGTTTCCCCTCATTCTTCTAATCTCCAGCGAGTACAGCCCAGTGTCGTCAAATGTTAATCATATGTTAACACTCATTAAAGGTTAATTTAGGGGGTGTGAAAGTAAAAATGAAATTTGTACAGTGTTTATGGTTGGGGTGTATGCGGTGTGTGGAAAAGTTTGTTTTTATATTACATGATTCCGCAATTCCACTTTAGAGTGGCAGCAATGTGTACCATTGAGGGCAGGCACAGTGGTGCAGTGGTAAAGTTGCTACCTTACAGTGCCAGAGACCTGGGTTCGGTCCTGAATATGGGCGTTGTCCGTACGGAGTTTGTACATTCTCCCTGTGACCACGTAGATTTTCTCTGGCACTCCGTTTTCCTGCCACACTCCAAAGACATACAGGTTTGTTTTGATTATTTTGGCATTGGTGAAATTGTAAATTGTCCCTAGTGTGTAGGGTACTGCTAATGTACAGGGTGATTGCTGATCGGCGCGGACTTGGTGGGCCGAATAACCTGTTTCTGCTCTGTATCTCTCAAATCTAAAGTAAAGTCTAATCTACAAAATGCATTGCAGTTGCTGCCTGGGCCCTTCCAATATCTCCTCCCCAGACCATGTCCTACATCAGCTGGGCCAGAACTTCCCTGCACACACTATCACCTGCAGGTTCCCTTCCAATTGCGCATCACCTTAACTTTGAAATTTAGTTTATTCAATTAAACTTGAATATCAGCGGTGCTTCAACATTGCTGGGTCTAAATCTTGAACTCCTCTGCAACAGCAAAGTGGGAGCATAATCACCAGAAGCAGTGCTGCAGTTTAAGAGGGGGGCTCACCCCCAACTTCTCAAGGGCAATTAGGCATCCTTTGCCAGTGATTCTGAAAATTAATGAAGAAAATCCTTACTGAAACGATATTACAATAATGGAAATAAATTTGATATTTGGGGGGCAAACTGGTAAGAAATTATATAAAAATAGCCTGGGAGAAAGCAGGAATGGGTTACCGTAGCAACATGATATTTGCAACACAACTGCAGCAGTAAGAAATTCCTAGAAGTGATATCCAGGAGTTAGAGGCAATGATGCTGGACATGCAATATATTTCCAGGACGGATGGTGGTGTTGTACTTAAAGAGGAACTGGAAAGTCGTGGTGCTCCCCTGCACCTGCCTCCCTTGTTCTTGGTCAGAGGTCAAGGTGTCAACCAGTCACATCTGTATGTAAGTTTAATACTGATATTTTGAATTAATTTGCACTCAAAATAAACTCGGGTTTGTATTTTAATACGCTTTATTAACATTTTAATAATGCATGGTATTACATACTTCCGACATTGTGTCTGAACTTGTGCCGAGTATATTTGCCATTGCTGTATTCCAAAACCTAGTGTCGCATCTACTCCAAGTAAAAAAGCCAGGAACAGGCGAATGCAATTATCCACAATGAAAGGGATTTAAAATCGACCCAAGCTACTTTTACAGTTTTTACAAAGAAGGGACAAGAAAGAGTGAGGGTCAGAGAGAGAAAGATGGTGACAAAGAGGCACAATTTCAGAGAGAAGGTGATTCAGAAAGTGGCTGTCACAGGGTTCCAGACCCCTGCATGTCCTGGATAGTTTCAGATTCACATCTGTAGTAAACGGGCAAACCTGACTGAATACTATAAGTGCCTAGCTTCCAAACAACATGTTATTTTTCATAAAATGCCATGTATTTGCATGATGTGGTGCAAGAGTGCATGCAGTGTGTTTGCAGTGAAGTGTATCTATGTGTGCAATTCCCAGTCTGAATGAACACACATGTTCATAGTGGATATATTGAATACTCTCCAGGTCATCCACTTACAAAGAAGTGGAAGTATTTATGACAAACAAACAGCCCACTGCATCTATCAGGTTTATGTCTTTGTTTATGCTCCATACTTGCCACTTTGCAGTTAACATTTCATTCTGTTCTTTTCCTGCTATGTTTATTCAGCATCAAGGCTATCCACTGTAATTTCCTCTCATGGGAGTATGTTATCCATTCCCAGGTTAATAAAGTTTCTTCTGAATTCCCATTGGATTTTGTTGGTATATGCATTCTCGACTGCATGTCCTGATCCTTCTCTCAAACAATTTCATGATTTTAAACACTTCAATAACATCACCACTCAATTTATTTTTCTCAGAGAAAACCTTCATTGTCTAATCACTGCAGTAAATCATTTTTGCACCTTCTCCATTGCTTCCTTTTTATAACATGAAATCAGAAGTGCTCACATCATTCCAAATAGGCACTCTCCACGATTCTGTATATTTAACAATGTTTTTTAAATCTTCTTCTTCTTCTTCTTCTTCTATATAGTGTTTTTTGGCGGTTGGCAAACAACTTTTTTGGTGCATTACCGCCACCAACTGGCATGGAGTGTGGATCAAACAACACCATTACATACACTAACATCCTATATATGTTTTTTTTAAATTAACATCAGTGTGGAATTTAACCCCAGTGGTTTATTTATGTTTGACACCATTATTAACCAGTGATACTTTTAATGAACCATGTGCCTTTTGCTCCCAATCACAACCTCATTGAAACTCATGTTCCAAGAAGTTTATGGCCCTCAAGAACTACCTTACATTTATTTTACACTGAAGTTAACTTGACAATTACACGCCCAATCTGCGAGTATGTTATTATCTTCCTGTACATTGCTGTAGTCATCTTTTCTCTTAACCCCACACCTAACCCAGTGGCAAGCACAAGTCTTGTACTTCTGAATATCGCATTCTTGAGATTAGCTGATTGGTCCTCTCGCCTGCCAATCACCATGGTGAAGGAAACACCCCTGGGGGGGGGGGGGGGGGGGGGGGGGGGGGGGGGGGGGGGGGGGGGGGGGAGGGGGGGGGGGGGGGGGGGGGGGGGGGGGGGGGGGGGGGGGGGGGGGGGGGGGGGGAGGACTATAAATCCCCGGATGTCTGGACATCAGTCAGTCACTCTGGAAGATCATGAGGGAGAGGCCACAACTGTGATTCTATGCTGTGAATTAACTGAACTGTGAATCTGCAATGTACTTGCAATCGTGATTTGTTAGCCCTTAATGACAATGCAATGAGTTGTTTGGTCTGCCCTGTGCTTGAAACTGCAATGGAAAATGGAAATGAAATGTAAGTGCAATGAGTTGTTTGGCCTGCCCTGTGCTTGAAAAGGAAAAGGAAATTAAATGAAATTAGTTGTTTGGCCTGCCTGAAACAACTCATTTTGGCCCACAAGACCCCTATTAGCCGAGAAACCTGTCTCTTTTGCCCCAAATGTCCGTATTAGCCCAGGAGGAGCACTTCGGTCCAAAAAGCTCATGCCAGGCCAAGAAAAGTCTAGAAAAATTGCCTTTCACTGAGATTTCACAGTTTTTTTTAAAAGAGTCCCTTCAGCCCATCAGGCCTGTATTAGACCAGTAGGAGTCCCTTCGGCCCATCAGTAAGTATTCCACCTGCAAGTATTAAACCTCACCCCAGTATTTTTCTCCCTCCCTTCATTGACTCCATGTGAGATCCAGGCCAGGATAGACTTTCCTCCTTCATTGCTGTGATCCTCAGAAAAAGATGAAAAATGTCTAAAATTGATTCTCCACCCTCTCCCCCTTCTCTCTCACAGTCTCTCATCTGTTTTGGGCAGAATTTCTGGCAGTTTTTGAGCTGCAAGCCCACCAGGTCTGAGCGACTGAGCTGCCAGCCCACCAGGCCTGAGCGACTGAGCTGCCAGCCCACCAGGCCTGAGGTGACTGAGCTGCCAGCCCACCAGGCCTGAGTGACAGAGCTGCCAGCCCAAGAATCCATTCGGCCCACAATGTTCATACTAGCCCTCTGGAACCAGTTCCTTAAGCCCACATCACCCATACTAGCGCCCTAGAAAGCCCCTCTCCCTCCCCCTCACTGTCCACCAATATTGGAATTGGTGGAGAGGTGGAATATTGCATTGGGGGACCACCCCTCCTGTGTGAACATGGGTCCCAACGGGTCCCACTTAGTCTAGTTTATCTAAAGGTAAGCAACAATGGTACCAATATCGATCTTGGTTAAAGCAAACTACATCCTATCTTTTTGCTAATCTGAGTTTTGTAGCTAACTTTCTCTCCAGTCTGGTACTTGTTCTGCCTCCACATGTTCTGACCTTGGTTCAGAAATGGTTATTAACAGCTTTTTGGAAATCCAAATACATTACATTCATGGTATTACTCTTATCTGTCCTTGATATTATTTCTGTGGAGAAATCAATGAGGTTAGCCAAGCATGACCTTCCCTTTGGATTCCATCAAATATTCTTTATTATATTTTCAATTTCCAGATTTCTTTTTTCCTAACGCATCTTTGAGTAAAGGTTCCATTATCCTTCTCACCGGCAACATTAAGCTAATTGGTCTATAGATCCCATCTTTATGTAATGGAATCACATTAACTGTTCTCTAGTTCTCTGGCACTTCTCCCATTTGTAATGAATGTGTTATCTATATATTTTCCTAGGCTTCATCCTCTATAAGTGTATTAATGATCCATTTTTTTTCTTAAATTGCTTTACATTATTTTTGATCCCTCTTATTCTCAGACCTACTTCTCTGATTAAATGGTTGATAATTATAGGATATTGTTCCCATTTTGTCATCAATAACTGTGAGCTTATGATGTACAATATATCTTTGTGTCTCTATTCCTCATCCAGTTTTTCATTTATATTCAATATTACTATTCAATTTTATATCTTCTCTTTGATTTAAAACAAAATTGCTTTTGACCTTTTTTAAACATTTATTTACTATTATCTATTTTCTTGTCAGATGTACTTTGTTCATGCTATTTTGTTTAGTTTCAATTTTGTAATAATTTTCATATGTGATTTTGTTAGCAAGTTTCTTCTTACCATTCAGTTGTTTGTCAGTAAACTTTCCTGAACTTCTTAGTATTGGCTTCTGAAGAAGGGTCCCAACTTGGAACCTCATTTATCCATTTCCCTCCACAGATGCTGCCTGACCTGCTTAGTTTCTCCAGCAGTTTGTTCAAGATTCCAGCATCTGTAGTCTCTTGTGTTTCCTCTTAACTTCTTAATATTTGCTATTCTCCATATTTATTATGTTGTTTTTTTTTCACTTAACAATGTCATTCCTTACCTTAAACTTCTGATTGGCAACATTGAATAGTTTCCTCTACATATCTGAAGGAGTAACAGTGGTGTAGCAGGTCGAACTGTAACCTAATAGTTACAGTGACCTAGGGTTTGATCTCTGGGGCTGTCTGTGTGGAGTTTGCGTATCCTCCTTGTGACTGCCTGGGTTTCCTCCAGGTGCTCTGGTTTCCTCCCACATCTCAAAGACATGTTGGTTGGCAAGTTCATAAGTTCTAGGAGCAGAAGTAGGCCATTCAGCCCATCAAGTCAACTCCATCATTCAATCATGGCTGATCAATCTTATCTATCTTTTCCTCTCAACCCCTTTCTCCTGTCTTCTCCCCATAACCCCCGACATCCCTACTTAGAATCTGTCAATCTCCACCTTAAAAATATCCATTGACTTGGCCTCCACACCCATCTGTTTTAATGAATTCCACAGATTCACCACCAGAGGCAATGCCCTCTGGTCCTAGACTCCCCCACTAGTGGAAACATCCTCTCTAGATTCACTCTAACCAGGCCTTTCATTATTCAGTAAGTTACCATGATGTGTGTGTGTGTGTCCCCCCCCCCCCCCCCCCCATGTGATTGAGGCAGTGCAGTGTAGGTTCACGAGATTGATCCCTGGGATGACGGGACTGTCATATGAGGAAAGATTGAAAAGACCAGGCTTGTATTCACTGCAGTTTAGAAGGATGAGGGGCGATCTTATAGAATATACAATTATAAAAGGATTGGACAAGCTAGATGCAGGAAAAATGTTCCCAATGTTGGGTGAGTCCAGAACCAGGGCCCACAGTCTTAGAATAAAGGGGAGGTAATTTAAGACTGAGGTGAGAAAAAACGTTTTCACCCAGAGTGTTGTGAATTTATGGAATTCCCTGCCACAGAGGGCAGTGGAGGCCATGTCACTGGATGGATTTAAGAGAGAGTTAGATAGAGCTCTAGGGGCTGGTGCAGTCAAGGAATATGTGGAGAAGGCAGGCACGGGTTATTGATAGGGGCCGATCAGCCATGATCACAATGAATGGCGGTGCTTGCTGGCTCTAAGGGCCGAATGGCCTCCTCCTGCACCTATTTTCTATGTTTCTATGTTGACAAATTCCCACTACCTCAAGACTGATTTTGTATTTATGTTGTTCTAAGTTAGCTACACAAGAAGATTCACACCCTCTGAGAATTGAATCAGTCACAATCCAATTGAAGACCTTTTGAGTTGCCCATCATTAATATCTACTAACACAAATGAGGTTGCAGCAGCACATCGAGTCTGTGGTGACCAGCAAACCCCGCACACTGACACCATCCTACACACCTAGGCTAATCTTTACATTTATATCAAGCTAATTAACCTGCAAACCTGTACATCTCTGGAATATGACAGGAAACCAGAGCTTCCCAGAGATAACCCATGCAGCATGCGGGGAGAACGTACAAATTCTGTACAGAAAGCTGCCAAAGTCAGTGGTAAGGTAGCAACTCTACAATTGTGCCACCCTAAAATAAGGTGTTAATAAAATAATAAGATAATGAACATTTTGTAATATTATCAAAACTAGCAGATGAATAATAACTTTGCACACTGACGTCGACCTTTCTGTCCTGGGCCTCCTCCATGGCCAGAGTGAGCGCCACCGGAAATTGGAGGTGCAGCACCTCATATTCCGCTTGGGCAGTTTGCACCCTAGCGGCATAAACATTAACTTCTCTAATTTCCGGTAATCCTTGCTCTCACTCAGCCCTCTGGCTCCTCTTCCTTTCTCTTTTCTTCCCCCCCCCCCCCCCACCCTATATCAGTCTGAAGAATGGTTTTGGCCCAAAGCGTTGCTTATTTCCTTCGCTCCATAGATGCTGCTGCACCCGCTGAGTTTCTCCAGCACTTTTGTCTACCTTTGATGAATGTACAGTGAGCAGACCTGCTTTCAATAATTTCTATAATAGGGAGCTTGAAACTGCATGTCATATCCTTACCATCTATAGATCCCATCTACAATAACTAGATTGGTTACTCCAGCACTTTCTGTTTTTTTTGTAAACCAACATCTGCAGATCCTTGCTTCTACTTCCTATTCAATTATCATCAATGCAAAAGCAACATAAGGCTGTGTGCTCAGTCCTCTGCTCTACTCTCTCTGTACTTATGACTGTGTAGCCAGAGACAGCTCCAATGCCATCTTTAAATTCACCAACGATACTACCATTGTGAATGAATAATGGGTATTAATGTCAGAGTGCAAGAGAGAGATTGAAAATCTGGTTGAATGGTACCAGTGTAACAATCTTGCTCTCAAGATCTGCAAGATCAAATAGTCCGAAGGCGTGTCCCAATCCAAACCGTTGTCTGTGATATCAATAGAGAAATGGGAGCAATTAAACTCTATTGTGGCCAACCCTGTCCAGGTTTTAGTTTTAGTTTAGTTTTAAAGATACAGCGTGGAAACAGGCCCTTCGGCCCACCAAGTCCATACTGACCAGCGATCCCTGCACATCAACACTATCCTATTAACACACTCGGGACAATTTACACTTATACCAAGCAAATTAACCTACAAATCTGTACGTCTTTGGAGTGTGGGAGGAAACCGAAATTTTCTGAGAAAACCCATGTGGGTCACAGGGAGAACATGACAGACAGCACCCATAGTCGGGATCGAACCCGGGTCTCTGGCGCGGTAAGCGCTGTAAGGCGGCAACTCTACCGCTGCGCCACCATGCCACCCCTATGGTGTGACCTAACACTTTCATTGCATGACCTCTTCTCCTATACCCTTCCCTTTCCCAAATCCAACCATCACCCAATATGTCCATCGTACCAGGAACCGCATCCCCCACCAAATGAGAGTTGTTTGATTGGATAAGACTTAAAAATGAAACCGCCTTTTCTCTATTGATATCTTCATAACATAATGACTAATAAATGTCGGTCTATAGCTCAGTGACATTTCTTGTAGCAGTGTCCTGGGGATTAATCGTCTTAAACTCCTGGAGGGCTGACAACCCAGGCCAACAACACGAATTAGCAGCTGCTCTTGTTAACAGCACCGGCAGCACTGTGCATCAAGAAGAAAAATTCAGTGATTGGCACTTTGATCAGTCTAATAAATTAGAAGAATAATTTACAAGCCAGCAGTGCCTTCCCTACCCTTAGGACATTTTGAAACATCTTGCAGCTGATAAAGCAATTTTGAGTAGTCGTCAGGAAATATGACAAGTAATTTGCTTGCCGTGAACTCCTGCCAATATTACTGTGATAATAATCAGGCAATCCCCATACCCCCTTCCCCAGATCCTCTGAGTTAAGGAGTTGCTTAAGGATAAATATTGAACAGGACACTAAAGTGAACTCCCATGTATATCTATTTAAGCATTGGGATCTTTTGAGTCCACCCGACACAGCAGACAGGACTGCTGTTAACAGCTCATCCAAAGGAGGAATTGAGGGGAAAGGGAAATTGTGATAAATATTATCACAAATGCAAATGTTAATCAAAAATCACAACATGGACTAAGGTTTCTGAAGAGATTGGGCACATGCCAGGAGGGTTGGATGTGCCAGGTTCATCTCTGAAAGACCAATAGTGGGGATGCATCAAAAGAATGTAAACTTCAAGCCTATTTCACCATTCAATTACATAATGCCTGATTTGTGCCTAAACTCCATTTACCTGGCTGTGTTCCGTATTCCCTGACTCCTTAACCTAACAGAAATCCATCAATCTGCCTTGAAGATTTCAATTGAAAATTAAATTGCATTTCAACCACTCAAGGCAAGATTACAGTTTCAATTACTCTCTGCAATCTGAAATGTTAGGGTAAGTATATTGATTTGACTGTGGAATAGACAAATTTAATTTTGCTGATTGCTGAACCATCAAGAGAAATGTTGAACAAGACAATAACATTTCTGCTGGAAAGATATCAGAGCTGTTGTACTTCCAACCAATTTGTTGGTCAAAGGAAGGTTATTATGTGAACAGTCTCCCACACATCACCGCTAAGACATCCCAAAATTAATTTTCCCATAAGTAGGTGCATTAAACCTCAGTGCTTTGTTCGCCTGTTCATGCCAGGACATTATATTTAACCACAATCCTGGTAAATGCAGGTCTTTGAGAATGCAACACCTCACTTGTTATTTTGAAGTTAGTCCTGCCTTATCACCCATTTCTTGACTCATTCGTGGGTTCGGCGACTTTGCATTGAAGCAGAGCACTGTTCAACTAAGGTGGCTGCATCCAGGGAATGAAGGAGAGGGAGCCTCTCCTACTTTGCAAGCACAGACCTCTGTATTGTGAAGATACAACAGTTCGGAGCATAGGAGCAGAGGTTGACTGTTTGGCCCCTTGAAGCTGCTTTGATAGATCTCGTCTGATCTAACCCCATCTGATTCCTCTAACCATCGAATCTGATATACCAAAATCTCCCCATCTCTGCCTTGAACCATTATCATCATCATCATCAGCGGTCACTCGAAAAGCATATGACTGTCCTCTCCTCTCCATAGGGTCGTCTGCTTGAGGGTCTGCAGATGTCTGTAGAGGCCTATCCGTGATCCACACACCTTGGTGCGATGTGGGCAGTGGAGACTGGCGGTGGTTGGTAGTCGTTGAGCCCCCTGCTCTCTCCCCTTACAGTGCTGACACAGCGTAGGCCCATTTTGTGAAGTGCAGCTCCTTCCTGCACGGATTTCCTCCAGGAGCATGCGTCCAGTGCATTGTGCTCCCAGTTGCTTGATGTGATGTGGAATTTCTTCAGACTGTTCTTGATGTGAGGGTGTTGGGCGGATTCCCTATATGGGGGACGCATGTGCGTGACTTTGTTTAATACGGGGAGACTGGTGCACAGACAGCCACCACACGGTTCTGGACAGATCTGGGTCAGGATCCAGTGGCATGGAGTCCAAGATGACCGGAGACCCTTTTCTGCTGCAGCCTTCATCCGCTTTCCCAGCTGTTGTGAGGCTCCACTAATGTTTGCCATCATCCTCCACCATGGGTGGCCCTACCAGGAGCATAGCTCCAGACGGCATCGCTCTCAGGATCTCAGGACCACACAAACTTCTCCAACACGATAAAGTGACAATCCACAGAGAAGAAATTGAATACTGCCTTGAATATTGTCAATGACTCAGTTTCCTCAGCTCTCATGACTACAGACTTACAACAATTTCTGCTGGGAGCCTGGCTCATTGGCAGATCATGGTGCTGCTGTCTAACTGCTTTGATCCTGACCTTTGGTGTTCCCTGTGCAAAGTTTGCACATTTGGCCAGGTGGGATTCCAATCACAACTCAAAACTGTGCGAGTCACCAGGTTAATTGGCCACACGAGATTGGTCCATCGTGTTGGTGAGCAGCAGAATCTAAGCGTACCTGATGGTAATGTTGTGAAAATAAAATGTGTTGGGGTTGGATTGATCTAAGTGAGTGGTTGATGGTTGGCATGGTTCTGGTGGGCTAAAGATTTGCTTCCTTGCTCTATCTCCCAATGCCTGAATGATTCCTTGGCTCCCCAGGCTGTCAATGTCAAGGTGCCATGCTACAGTAATCAATGATGTGACTGAGCACTGTTACCAAGGAAAGATGTATCCCCCCAGAATCGCCCCTCAGGTTGGTCCTGGGGCAGGGAAAGGACATACGTATGTCACAGGCTACCCAAGCATGAAAGGTCCAGGCAGACATCCTGGTCACCTGACATGGACCGTGGCAAATACATTTGTCACAGCCAGTGCTGTCAGTCCAGGATATGAAGCACGCAATCCTCACATATTTCTCTGGCCACTCACTCTGACCTCCCCTGTCCAAGATAAAGGAAACAGTTGGCAGGTTAGTACTACCAGGGCCTCACAAAACCAGCGACTTGGGTTCAATCCTCACCTTGGGTACTGGCTGGGTGGAATTTGCATTCTCTTTCTGAGATGACGTGGGTTCCTTCCATGTGTTCAGATTTCCTCTCCAGCCCGTGCAGGTTGGCAGCTTAATTGATCACTAGTGTGAGGGTGAGGGGTAGAATCTGCATACATGCCCATCTGGAATCTGGACACAAGCCCATCAAACAACTGAGAGAGCACTCTTTATTACACTAAACCTACCCTAACCAATGTTATTCTTCCCACAGACCCATGAACTCCCCCCAGATTCTATCACTGTCCTGCACACTAGGGGTGATGTACAACCACCAATTAACATGTCTTTGAGATGAGGGAGTTAACCAGAGCACCTGGAGGAAACCCACAAGGTCACTACTGGGAGAAATCTGTACAGACAGTGCCAGGAGGTCAGGATTGTACTGGGTCTCTGGAGCTGTGAGATGGCTTTACTGGCTGTGATGTTCATTGTTTCAGAATGTCTAATTGCAAATCCCCCTTCTACTTTAAAGGCTTTAGAACAAAGCAAGTACCTCTGATGTTCTTTCACCTTTGTTGTTGTCTTTTCTTTTGATGTTTCATTGTACTTCACTGGGCTAGTTGACAAAGTGACAGCAAGTAATAACCCAGCAAATATACCGTCAGCGTTTGAGAATAAAATTAAAACTGAAGGGTTCTTCAGAGAAGAAAGCTCCTTTTCCTTGCTGATCTAGTTTCAGTGCAACTCTGATTAGCGACATTTCAGTCTGAAGACTAACCCCACATTGACAGAGTATGGCTGAGAAATGTTCCTGAAGAAAGGGAAAAATGCCAAGCAATGAATAACCGTGGCGACTATATTTCTGAAAGATAATATGTCATGTATAAATAATTGTTCTTCCCTTTCAAGGATTGATGATTCTTTTTAACACTGAACTGCTCTGACTTGTTTTTACTGAATCCACTTATTTGAAAATTGCAGTGATACAAATGAAAACAGGACCTTCAGCCAAATATGTCCATGGTGACCAATAATCCTACTTAAGCAGCCTAATCAGCCTGCGCTTGGCCTGTGTTCCTCTAAACATTTTATATCTTTGTACCTCTCCAAACATCTTTTAAATGTTGTTATTGTACCACTCTCCATATACCCACCACCCTCTGTGTAGAATACTTGTTCCTCAGGTCCCCTTTAAATAATTTCCCTTGTAACTTAAACATATACCCTTTAGTTTTAGACTCCCCTATCCAGGGAAAAAGACTGTGACCTTATCTATCCCTCTCAGGATTTCATATATATTTATAAGGTCACCCCTCAGCCTCCCACACTCCAGCAAAAATAGTCCCAGCCTTCCCAACCTCTCCTGATGACTCATGGCCTTCAGTACTGGTGAAATCATCATGAATCATTTCTGCGTGATCTCCAATACATGAAATCCTTCCTGTAGTTGGGCAATGAGAAATACACTCGATACTCCAACTGTGGTCTCAACAATGGCTTGTCGAGTTGAAACACAAGATTTTTAATAACAATCTAGCATGGCAATTACATTTTTCTTTTAAATATCGCAATAAACTTTACTGACCATATGGAATTTGCACATTCATTGTTTGTGAGGGTTTCTCCATCGAGCTCCGGATTACTCCCACATCATAAGGTGGGTTAATTGGCCACAGTAAATTTCTCAGTGGCTACTATCAAGTATCAAAGGTAAGTCAGACACAGAATGCTGGAGTAACTCAGCGGGTCAGGCAGCATCTCCAGAGAAAAGGAATAGGTGATGTTTCGGTTGGAAACCTTTCTTCAGATGAGTCCAGGTCCACTCCCACTTGGGCTAATTCCACAATGGCTGCTTCACTTGCCTTATTTTTAGTGGAAGCTGTTAATTAGCCATTTAGCCAAGCTGTGAGACTTGCCTCTCTCAATTGCTCCCCATCTCACAGAGAACTCCCGACAGCTGAGACCACCAAGCTGTGGGACTTGGCTTTTTCAAACATGGGAGGCATAACATCTCTCTTGATACCTCCTTCTTCAGCACCATCCAGGGGGGACGGAGGCAATCTTTCAAGGTGAGAAGGTTCATGAGTGCCTCGTGTAGTATATATGATGCTACGATTTGGCCTCCGTGATGTTGACTAGACCAAACATAGACGAAGCAATCATTTTGCAAAGCACTTCATTCTGTGCATCATGGCCATCTGGAGCTCCTGGTTGCAAGCCATTTTACTTCCGTTTTGATCCTCCAGTTGCATGTCACCTCAACTGCTCTCCCCCTTCCCATCCCTCCCTGTCTGGCCTCAGTCATCTCCACTGCCAGGGTGAGACCAAACACAAACTAGATTAACAGCATCTCATATTCCACGTGAGTAGCCAACAACCCAGTGATAGAAATATAGAAATTTCCAATTTCAGATAATCCACTCCCCCTGCGTTCCATTCCCACTCCTACTGGTCCACTTAGGATTTATCCTCCTTAGTTCATCTTACACATTTCCATCTGCCCATCACCCACACACCTGTCCACCTGGTTTTCTTCTCCCCCACCCTATTAGAAACATATAAAATAGGTGCAGGAGGAGGCCATTTGGCCCTTTGAGCCAGCACCACCATTCATTATGATCATTCACAATCAGTAACCCATGTCTGCCTTCTCCCCGTACCCCTTGATTCCGCTAGCTCCAAGAGCTCAATCTAACTCTCTTTTAAACTCATCCTGTGAATTGACCTCGACTGCCTTCCACAAATTCACAACTCTCTGGGTGAAAACGTTTTTTCTCATCTCAGTTTTAAATGGTCTTCCCTTTATTCTTATATGGCCACCCACTTATTCAGTAGCCTCTGGTTCTAGACTCTCCCAACATTGGGAACATTTTTTCTGCATCTAGCTAGTCCAGTCATTTTATAATTTTATTTATTTCTATAAGATCACCTCTCACTTTATTGCTATCCAAATGTGCTGTAATTACTTCTTTAATAATTGACTGCAATATCTTCCCCACCACCGATGTCAGGCTAACTGGTCTATAATTCCCCAGTTTTCTCTCTCGCTCCTTTCTTGAAAAGTGGGATAACATTTGCTACCCTCCAATCCCCAGAACTGATCCTAATCTATAGAACATTGGAAAATGATCACCAATGCATCCACAATTTCTAGAACCACCTCCTTGAGTACCCTGGGATGCAGACCATCTGGTCCTGGGGATTTAGTCCTATCAGTCTACCTAATACTATTTCTCGCCTAATGCAAATTTCTTCCAGTTCCACTGTCTCCCTAGATCCTCTGTCCTCTAGTACATCTGGGAGATTGTTTGTGTCTTCCTTAATGAAGACAGACCAAAGTACCTGTTCAATTCTTCTGCCATTTCCTTGTTCCCCATAATAATTTCACCTGTTTGTGCCTTCAAGGGACCCACATTTGTGTTTACTAATCATTTTCTCTTTACATACCTAAAGAAGCTCTTACTATCCTTCTTTATATTCTTAGGGAGCTTATCCTCATACTTCATCTTTCCACCTCGTATTGGACTTTTTGTTACTTTTCTGATGTCCTTTGAAAGTTTCCTAATCCTCTGGCTTCTCGCTACTCTTTGCTATGTTATACACCTTTTCTTTCAGTTTTATACCGTCCCTAACTTCCCTTGTCAGCCATGGTTGCCTCTTACTCCTTCTTTCTTCCTCTTTGGAATGGAATGATCCTGCATCTTCTGGATTTTGCCCAGAAATTCCTGCCATTGCTGTTCCACCATCATTCCTGCTAGGATCCTTTTCCAGTCAACCTTGGCCATCCCCTCTCTCATGCTTTCATAGTCCCCTTTGTTCAGCTGCAACACTGATACCTCTGATTTAACCCTCTCCCTCTCAAATTGCAGATTAAAACATCATATTATGGTCACTACCTGCTAGCAGTTCCTTTACCTTGAGTTCCCTTATTCAATTCATTAAACACGAAATCCAGAATTGACTTCTCTCTGGTAGACTCCAATACAAGCTGCTCTAAGAATCATCTCGGAGGCACTCTACAAACTCCCTTTCTTGGGGTCCAGAACCAACCTGATTTCCCAGTCTCCCTGCATTATGAAATCTCCCATAACCACAGTGGCATTACATTTGTTAAATGCCAATTTTAACTCCTGCTGAAACTTGCACCCTATATCCAGGCTACTGTTTGGGGGCCTGTGGATAACTCCCATTAGTGTCTTCTTACCTTTACAATTCCTCAATTTTATCCACAGTGACTCTATATCGTCAGTCCATATGCCACCCCTCGCAAGGGATTGAATTTCATCCCACACCAACAGAGGAGCTACCCCACCTCCTCTGCCCACCTGCCTGTCCTTTCTATAGAATGTATAGCCCTGAATATTCAGTTCCCAGTCCTGATCCACCTGCCGCCATGTCTCTGTAAACCCCACAATGTCATATCTATCAATATCTAACTGAGCCTCAAGCTCATCCACTTTCCTTCTTATACTTCGCGCATTCATATATAATACTTTTAATCCATTACTCACCTCACCTTTCACCGATTCCTATTTCACTTGGCCATACTCTCCTATCCCTTCGTGAGTTTTCAGTCCCATTAATTCTGGTGTTTTTCTTAACTTTTCCTATACTCTCTTTCCCTTTAACTCCATCCTTATATTTCCAATTTGTCTCCCCCCCCCCCCACCCACTATTATTTTAACCCCACCTGTGTAGCAGTGGCAGACCTGCCTGCCAGAATGCTGGTCCCCCACCTGTTAAGGTCCAACCAGTCCCTTTTGTACAATTCACCCTTACCCTAAAGCAGATCCCAGTGGTCTAAGAATCTAAATCCACTCTCCTCCCTCCAACTTATTCCATCTGCCCATTGCTATTTTTCCCCCTATACATTTCCACCTATCACTCATCACCCTCTGTCTCGAAACTTTTCCCTTCCTCCCCATCTTTGCTACATCCAGCCATTTTTCACCACGTCACACAATTGTACCTATCACTTACTAGCCCCCACCGCAGCCTCCCTCTCACCACTTTGGAACCAATTTCCCCACTATACTCTCTAGACCAGATGTTGGGTTTCCACCTGAAATGCCGACTATCCCATTGCCTCCACAGATGCTGTTCCAGCTGTTGAGTTCTGCCAGCAGTTTATTTTTCTCCAGATTCCAGCATTAGCAATCTCTTGTGGCTCCATGGCCTGAGCTGAGTCAGCATTCTGTTAAAGCTGTTGTAGACATTCCCAGATAATGTGTACAAAGATGGACACAAAATGCTGGAGTACCTCAGCAGGTCAGGCAGCATCTCTGGAGAACATGGATAGATGATGTATCAGATCGGGATCCTTTTTCAGACTGAAGAAGGGTCTCGATCCAAAATGTCACCTATCTATGTTCTCCAGAGATGCTGCCTGACCCACTGAGGCACTCCAGCATTTTGTGTTCTTTTGTGCATTAACTAGCATCTGCCGTTCTTTATTTCTGCATGTGTTCAAAGATGTTGCTTCAACACGGAATGACCAGTAAATGCATCTCACATGTCCTTAGAACAGCTTGCAGTAAAGAAACAATTAAATATGATGCCAACATCTAATGTTACACTTGGCTTATTTAGTTTGCTTTTGATTAGTTTCCGATTTTCCATATTAGAGCAAACAATACTGGGTTTAGAAGGCATGTGTCTGATGAAATGCCACCACTTTTCCTCGGTTTTATCTTCCACTTTTATGTTTGCGTAACAAGATGACATAATCATATTATATATGGTATATAGACACAAAAAGCTGGAGTAAATCAGTGGGTCAGGCAGCATCTCTGGACAAAAGGAATAGGTGACGTTTTGGGTCGAGACCCTTCTTCAGACAGAGTCAGGGGCAAGGGAAACAAGAGATATAGTCGGTGCATAGAACAAATGAATACTTCTATGTATGGCGTGCACAGCCTAAAGTTGTAAGACAACTTGTTCTGTTTGATCTTCTGTTTGTGCACGTCAGGTTGATTGTATTCGTCTAAACAGGGTAGACCACGTGAATGGTGCAATCTTCCACCCCAACAAATGTATTAAAGATATACGGGATGCTCAGGTGACATTCAGAAAGACTGAAGGGTAGCTAATTTTGTACTGTTAATTCAGTTGGGCAGTAAAGACAAGCCAGGGAACTACAGGCCTGTGAATTGGCATCAGTCGTAGGAACATTTTGTTAAGTTTAGAGGTACAATGTGAAACAGGTCCTTCAGCCCACTTACTCCATGCCATCAATCAATCACCAATTCATACTGGTTCTATTGTATCCCACTTTGTCATCCACTCCTGATGCAATTGTAACAATTTATAGAAACCAATTAACCCATGAACTCGCACGTCTTTAGAATGTGGGAGGAAACCGGATCACCTGGAGGAAACCCACACCGTCACAAGGAGAACGCGAAAACTCCATACATACAGCACCTGAGGTCAGGATCAAACTCAGGTCTCTGGCACTGTGAGGCAGCAGCAGAGGGGAAAGACTGGAGAGAGACCTCAGGGGCAACATTTTACTCAAGAGGGTAGTCCATATCTGGAATGTAATGCCAGAGGAAACTGTAAAAATGGATAAAATTACATCTTTGAAAAGACATCTGGACTGATATATGGATAGAAAAGATTTACAGGGATATGGGCCAAATGCAGGCAAATGGTATTAGCCCATTATGCCATTAGGTCAGCATGAACAATTTGGGCGAAAGGCCTGTTTACATGCTGAACAGCTCTATGACTCTATTTGCGTACCATTGGTTTGATTGTACTTATGTCTGACATGATTTGCTTGGCTAGCATTCAAAACAAAGTTTTTAACTGTATCTCAGTTCACCTGACAATAGTAAACCAATAATAAAGCCAATAATACAATCAATAATGAAAATCTGAGATGTTTCTGGAACAGTGGCTACTAGTTGGTGTTTTGAACTGATTTTGTCCAAAAAGCTTGTTTTCCATTGATGGCTCAGGAAAATGCATTTGCCATTATTCTTAGTAAGAAAAAAAATCTGTAGTTTCTCCCATCCACCTCTCCTCTCTCCATACACACTATTCTGCCCCATGCAGATCCAATGCGTCCTTTCCCTTCTCGAGGTCATAGAATATAGAAAGTACAGCACCTTAGATCCACAATGCCTGTGCTGAACATGACGTGTAGCAAAATAATCTCATCTGCCTGGACATGATTCATATCCCACTATATTCATACCCCTGCATGTCCAATTGCCTATCTAACACCTTCTTAAACACCACCATTGAGTTCTCACATGGTCTGTGGTCTTCTGCTGCTCAGAGATCCAGGTATGCTAAAGATTCTTGAGGGATGTGGATTGTCGAATGAGGAGCGCCTGCTGGTGCAAGTAGAGCAAGACTCTCAATGGTGCAAGACGGAACCAGCATGGGACCAGCATCCTTCCAGATTCACCAGGTTAACTCTGGGCTAGCAAGAGAAATGTGGTGTTGTTTCTGGAGCCTCAAACGCTGAGGCGAGACTTGATAGAACTGTATAAAATGATGAGAAGTACAGATATATGTCGCAATCATTTTAACAGGGTGAAAATGACAAACTTGAGAGGGCATGGCTTTAAAGTTGGAGGCAAAAGGTTTAAAGGAGATGTGCAGGGCAAGTTTTTACACAGGAAGTGTGGGTGCCTGGAACGTACTGCCAGGGGTGGTGGGTGAAATAGGTACAATAGTGGCATTTACAGGGGCACATGGATATGCAGGGAATGGAGGGATAAGATTACATGCAGGCAGAAGAGATTAGTGCAATCGTGGTCAGGATAGACATTGTGGGCACTGTGGCACAGCTAGCAGAGCTGCTGAGTGTTGGATGAATCAGTGTGCAGGAGAGAATCAGAGCTGGTTGAGTAGTTCAGTAGCAACAACCACATACTCAATGTCAACGAAACCAACCAACTAATCATTGACCAGAAAGGGGAAGTCACGAGACCATGGGTCAGCTTTTATCGTTGTGTCGGGAGAGTGACCACGATGGCAGCCTCGCCAACAGTCTGTCTGTCCTTTCGTCTTTTTTTTAAATTTTCAAGTGTTTTAAAAGCTCTGCGGCCTAACATCGTGGAGCTGGAGGCCTTGCTCGGGACTGAATTTGAGCCCCACCGCGGGGCGTAGCCTTACCATCGGAGCCGATTCCTTGCAGATTCCAACCGCGTCCTGCGCACTTTAACATCAAGGGCTCGCAGCCTGAGGAGAGACCGTCGGGAGCTCCAAAACCGCACGACGTTCGACAAGCCCCGACCTGGGGTCCGATCGCCCAGCACGGGGAACTGACATCACCCCAATGTGTATGTTGCAAAACATACTTGGCTAATAAATTAAGTATGAGTATGAGTTACAGCTACAAATTCCTGGGCATTAACATCTCTGATGACCTGTCCTGAGCCCTGCACATAGATGTACTGTAATTATGAAGAAAGTGCACTAGCCCCTTTACTTGCTGAGAAGTTTAAAGAGATTTGACATGTCTTTGGATTCTCTGCCAATCTTCTGCAGATGTGCTGTAGAAAGTATCCAGACTGGTTGCATCGTGGTGTTGCACGGCAATTCCAAAACAGAGGAACACAAGAGGTTGCAGAGAATGTGTAAGAAGGAGCTGCAGATGCTGGTTTAAACCGAAGATAGACACAAAAAACTGAGTTGCTCCACAGCGGGACAGGCAGCATCTATGGAGAGAAGGAATGGGTGGCGTTTCGGGTCGAGACCCTTCTGCAGAGAATGGTGGATTGTCCATTGGCACTTCCCATCATCTACATGAAGTGCCTGCCTCAAATATGCAGTATCTATTATCAAGCATCCCTACCATCTGAGCCAAACCCTCTTTTAGCTCCTACCATCTTGCAGGAGCTTGAAGTCCCACATCACCAGGTCAGAAACAACTACTTACCTACAACTTGAATTGGTTTTTTTTGTTTTTTTAACTTTATTTTTATTAGCAGTACAGTAAATTACATTAACACATCACATATATCGTATTACATTATGTTGTACCACTTCATTTTTTGAGCTTTAAAAAAGATAGAAATAAAATAAGTAAGGAAAGTAAGCAAGAATCGTGAAGGTGCAGGAAACTGTTGGGAGGAGAAAGCCCCTTAGGGAAGGAATTAGAGAAGGAAGTAAAGAAAGGAAATAAGACCCTAGAAAGAAAAGGAAAAAAAGAAGAAAGGAAAATCAATCGCTCTATTGTAACACTAAACTCCACAAAAAAGGATCTACCAAACATGTTTTTATTAAAAAATTATTTTATACCCCCCGTTACCAGATCCTGGTACCCTTTATGTTTTAACTTACTATTGCACCTTATGCTTGTAATAGTTCCATAAATGTCGACCACGTCTTTTGGAAGTGATCTGCTTTGCCTGCTAGGAGGAGTCTCATCTCTTCCATGTGTATGGTTTCGAACATGTTTGAAATCCACATTTTTATTGTTGGTATTGGAGTATTTTTCCAAAATTTGAGTATAAGCTTTTATCCCATTATTAGCCCATAATTAAGTAAGTTCTTTTGAAACATATTTAATTCTGGGTTACCTTCCGATATTCCAAAAATGATCCATTCTGCTTTTGGTAGCAGTTTTGTTTTAAATAATTTTGTGAAGATTTCAAATATTTAGTTCCAGAATTTTTGAATTTTTATACAGAAAACAAAAGAGTGCGCTATGTTAGCTTCTTGTGACTGACATTTATCACAAATGGGTGAGACATTGGGGAAAAGTTTATTTATTTTAGTTTTTGAATAATATAGTCTATGTAATGTTTTGTATTGGATTAGAGTATGTCGTACGTTGATCGAGCATTTATGCACATATAGTAAGTGTTTATCCCAGCTCTCTTTTGAAATTTTTATAGCTAGTTCTTGTTCCCAGTCTCTTCTAATATTATCGGTTGTAGGTATTTCTATATTCAAAATAATATTATATAGGTATGATATTAGATTTGCTGATTCAGCCTTTATCTTCATGGCTTCATCCAGTAAGTCTGGGGGCATGTTATGATAGTCTTTTGTGTATTTTTTCAGATAATCACGGATTTGAAGATATTTAAAATATTGATTATTTTTCAAATTATATTTCAGTTGTAATTGTTGAAATGATAATAATTTTCCTAATTCATTCAAGTCTCCGAGCGTTTTGATTCCCGTTCTTTCCCATTGTGTAAATGATTTATCTATAATTGAGGGTTTAAACGAAGAGTTATTGACTATTGGCATTAGCAGAGATAGATTACTTAATTTTGAGTTCTGTTTTATTTGTTTCCAAGTTCTAATTGTACTATGTATCATTGGATTTTTATTATAATTTTTGTTATTCAAATTCGTTGGTGAGAGGAGAGTCGCTCCTGTATTACACGGAGAACAGTCCTCTCTCTCCATTACAATCCAATCCACCTGCTGGGCAGAGTTGTCCAGCAGGTGAATGATATTTTTAATATTTACTGCCCAATTATAGTACATAAAGTTAGGGAGCGCTAGACCACCCATCTCTTTTGGTTTACTAAGGTGTGCTCTTTGTATTCTGTGGGATTTATAATCCCATATAAAGTTTGTAATGTCTGAGTAATTTTTTGAAAAATTTTTTTTGGAAGATATATTGGAATTGATTGAAATAAATATAGGATTTGTGGTAAAAAGATCATTTTTATAGCATTTATTCGACCTATTAAAGACATCGGAAGCGTTTTCCAGAATTTAATTAGATTATTTAATTTCTTAAGTAAGGGGCTATAATTAGCATTAAACATACCGTGATAATTTCTAGTGATTTCAATGCCTAAATATTTAAATTTTTCTGTGGCTATTTTAAAGGGGAATTTCAAAAGATGTGTTGAGTCTTTCGGTTTTATCGACATAATTTCACTTTTGTTCCAGATTATTCTGTATCCTGAGAAAGATCCGAAGTCCTCAATTAGGTTTAATATGTTTGGTATACTGATTAGGGGTTTTGTGATATATATTAGTACATCGTCTGCGTATAAGGATATTTTGTTATTTGAATATTTTGTATTATAACCGTAAATGTCCGGGTGTGTTCTAATTTTTTCAGCTAAAGGTTCAATTACCAGAGCGAATAACAGCGGTGATAATGAACATCCTTGTGTATTACCCCTTGATAATTGGAATTTCGTAGATAGTATATTATTAGTTAATATTCTAGCCGTGGGTTTGTTATATAATAATTTTATCCATGCGATGAAGCTCTTTCCCATTTGAAATTTTTGCAATACTTTAATCATATAATCCCATTCTACTTGATCAAACACTTTTTCTGCGTCCAATGAAATGATAGATAACTCTTGTTCTTGAGGTTTGTGAGAGTGCATTATGTTAAACAGACGTCTCAGGTTATTAAATGAATGTCTCTTAGGTATAAATCCCGTTTGATCCTTATTTATTAATTTACTGACATATTGACTTAGTCTTCTAGCTAATATTTTCGCTAATATTTTTTGATCCGTATTTAACAAAGCAATAGCTCTATATGATCCTGGTTCTTCTATATCTTTATCTTTTTTAAGTATTAGTGTGATCGTTGATTCTGCTAGTGTTTCAGGTAAGGTTTGTTCTTTAAAAGCATATGTATCCATTTTCTGTAGACGTGGGGTCACTGTGTTGTAAAAACATTTATAAAATTCATTACTGAATCTGTCTGGTCCTGGTGTTTTTCCATTCTTAAGTGTGTTTATTGTGTCTTCTGTTTCCTTAGCTGTAATGTGTGCTCCCAGTTCCTCTTGTTCCTACAATTCTAGTTTTGGGAGGTTACAATCATCCAAAAATTCTGAAAGTTTATTATTGTCTATTAGCGTTTTCGATGTGTATAAATTCTTATAATATTGAGCAAATCTTTTATTGATATCATTAGGTAGTGTTAATAATTCCCCTCTGTCTGATTTAATCTTTAAAATTGCATGATCTTTTTCCTGTTTTTTCAGTTGGCGTGCCAAAAGATTATGGGGTTTATCCCCAAATTCAAAACGTTCTTGTTTTGTAATTTGGAATAATCTTATAATCTTCTCTGATAATAATTTATTTATCTTAAATTTCAGTATTAAAATTTTATTATGTTTATCCAACTTGAATTGTTGATTATTGAATCAACCAGCACATTTCTAATCCAACTTTGGCAACAGAACACTGCAGGCCACCTCTCGCAGTACCATGAACTTGATATTTTAAATTATGTTTTTACAATAATTTCTTCTTGTTTTGCAGTTTTCTTCAGCGAACCATTCAGTATCTCTGGATAGAAGGAATGAAGGATAGAAGTACAAGGTTAATTCCCGGGATGGCGGGACTGTCATATGCTGAGAAAATGGAGCAACTGGGCTTGTACACTCTGGAGTTTAGAGGGATGAGAGGGTAGCTCATTGAAACATATAAGATTGTTAAGGGTTTGGACACGCTAGAGGCAGGAAACATGTTCCTGATGTTGGGGGAGTCCAGAACCAAGGGCCCCGGTTTAAGAATAAAGAGTAAGCCATTTAGAACGGAGACGAGGAAACACTTTTTCTCACAGAGAGTGATGAGTCTGTGGAATTCTCTGCCTCAGTGGTGGAGGCAGGTTCTCTGGATGCTTTCAAGAGAGAGCTAGATAGGGCTCTTAAAAATAGCAGAGTCAGAGGATATGAGGAGAAGGCAGGAACGGGGTACTGATTGGGGATGATCAGCCATGATCACATTAAATGGCAGTGCTGGCTCGAATGGCCAAATGGCCTACTCCTGCACCTATTGTCTATTGTCTATTGAATGGGCGATTGTTTGGGTTGAGACCCTTCTTCAGACTGTGTGGTCTTGACCCGAAATGTCACCCATTCCTTCTATACAGAGATGCTCACTGTACTTGTACAAGATTTTCATTGTATTTGTAGCTCACAAGACTCGGGCATATGACAATAAACTTGATTGAACTTTCTGCCTCACTCTTCTAGCAAGGTGGGTTCAATGCTGACTTCCAGTTCATCTTGAAGGAGTTTGCACGTTCTCCTTTTGACCACATGAGCCTCACATCCATGCTCCAGTTTCCTCACGCATCTCAGAGATCCACAGGTTGGTAAGTTAACTGGCTGCTGTAAATTGCTTCCACAGCACAGGTGAGTGGTAGGATAAGGGGAAAAGGGATTAATATAGCATTGGTGTAAATGGATGTCTAAACAGTAGAATCTGGTCTGGGGGGGAGCTGATGGCAATGTTTGAGGAATAAAATGGAATTAGTGAAGGCTTAGTGTACATCGGTGTTTAATGATCAAGAGGGAGTCGATGGGCTGTGTAATGATGTGACCCGAACACACATTAAGATACAACACATATTTACAGCATAGGATCTGCAGTTCGTTACAGCTCCGAGCTGCTACATCTACTGACTGACGTATGCGAGCTCTTGATAATATAAAGCACATACTAGGAGGAGCTACTACTAACAAACACTATGATTGCATGCTAGCCGTTTCCATGGGGCATAATTTGCCTGTCCATCTATGACTCCATTTTAAGGAGACACAATAGACTGCAATTGCTAGAGTTGTGAGCAGAAAACTACTGGAGGAACTCAGCAGGTCACTTAAATTATTCCATTTTTGTTTTCCTCCCATCTTATTGGATGTAATTCATCAAATCACATCCTGATCCTTTCTCTCCCCATACTTTCAGGCCCCATTGATTTTGGAAAATTATTGGCAAGGCCTACGTTGTTTTAGATAGTTGGGTGGTATTAACATTCTGCTGAGTCTATCACTGGCTGGCTGGATTTCCAACCTGGAAATCCTGGATTTTCCTTTTATAGAGAAATCGCTTCCATATAGACTCTTCATATAAAATTGGCTTCAGCCCCTTGCAATTGGCTATTATTCTCCAGATCACTACTGAGTAGCCATCCAGCAAAGAGAGCACAAATTAAAAATGTTATATTAACACCTGTCCTACATCAAACCTGTTTTTTCTATTCTCCTCACATCCCCCCAGATTCTACAATTCATGTACACAATGGGGGCAATTTACAGTGGCCAATTAACCTACCAACTCACGTGTCACGGGGAGAACATGAAAACTCCACAGAGATAGCACCCTCGGTCAGGATTGAACCTAATCGCTGGTGAGACATCTGTTCCGCTAGTTGTGCCAATGTGCCCTGTGTTTCTCTTTTCACAAATGTTACCTGACCTGCTGAGTATTTATAGCATTTTCTGTTTCATTCCAGAATGAAACAGATTTGATTGCATTTTCTGATCTTAAACCTAAATATTTCTGACGCGGGCTTAATTGATTCCAAATGGTAGAAAGGAATTTTTATGTTACCAAGGGCTGAATGTAGGATTGTAAAAAATAACTGCGCACTGTTTAATTTTGTATTACTCAGTACTAAATGGAGGATTGTAAAAAAAATTAACTGCATTCTATTTAACTTTGTGTGTTGTTTATGAAAGCTATGCAAATTGCTCCAGTAATTGCATCAAAAACCAAGCAATAGTGAGGGGGAAAAAAACAATTGCCCATGTGACTGAATTAATTCTCCTCTCTGCTTTTCCCCCTCTGATCAATCAGCACAGCACAGCTTGCTAATGTCAAGGAGCAGGCTGCACCCCTTGGTCCGTGCAGGAAGCAAGATCATCTCCACAGTGAAAAAAACCTAATGAAATGCAAGAAAGGATGGAGACATTGGATGCAGCTCTGAGCTGGTGACGTGGCTGCATTCATTTGCTGGAAATTGATCAATTAGATGGTAATTCAAGAATTTAATGCAGTAATTGAGATAGATGCAGGGCTCAGTGTTCAGTCAACAGAGCCTGGTTGCTGAATATTCCAGAATCTGGCATCAGTTTGCATAAGTGTTGATGACAGGCCAAGGTAATTATTCAGATATTCAACTCCTTCAGGGGTATAATTGATCTGCAAAAGCGCTTGTTATAAATTTCATCATTTTTATTTTCATTTCCTCGTTCACACAAACAGTTGCAATTATCGTGTAAATATGGTTTAACCTTTCAGCAGAGATTTTCTTTCCATGCATGTTCCAGCAGTGTGGATCTACTGTCTTGGTGATGTTACAGTAAATGTTTCTGTGAACTATACGTAATAATGAGGAATAATAATAATAAAGAATGATTTGCATCTGTTTGGCAACTTGCACAAGCTCAAAAGCCAATAAAGCACTCTCTAAATTATGTTGTAAAATGCAAGAGAGACATCTTGTTCGGAAAAAGAGGGAGATCTACAATAATTATAGGCAACATGAAGTAAATGAGGTGCTTGAGGAGTATAAGGAATATAAAAAGAATCTTAAGAAAGAAATTAGAAAAGCTAAAAGAAGATATGAGGTTGTTTTGGCAAGTAAGGTGAAAGTAAATCCAAAGGGTTTCTACAGCTATATTAATAGCAAAAGGATAACGAGGGTAAAATTGGTCCATTGGAGAGACAGAGTGGACTGCTATCTGCAGAGCCAAAAGAGATGGGGGAGATATTGAACAATTTTATTTCTTCGGTATTCACCAAGGAGAAGGATATTGAATTATGTGAGGTAAGGGAAACTAGTAGAGTAGCTATGGATACTATGAGGTTCAAAGTAAAAGAAGTACTGACACTTTTGAAAAATATAAAAGTGGATAAGTCTCCAGGTCCTGACAGGATATTCATCCACAGGATGAAGTTTAATGCTGATAAATGTGAGGTGCTACACCTTGGCAGGACAAATCAAAATAGGACGTACATGGCCTGGAAGGTCATGTTTGACTAATGGTAGGGAATTGAAGAATACATGTTGTTGGACTTTAGTAAGGCCTTTGACAAGGACATGGAGGGATCTGGGAATGCAGGAACCGTGGATTCAACATGGGAGTTCCTTGAAGGTGGAATCTGGAGGCATATAGATAGGGTGGTGTCAAATCAAAGCTGGATGAAGGTGTTTGGATTATGTATGCAGATGATACCAAGATAGGGGGTGTTTTATCCAAATACAGTGATTTAGGCCATTGAAAAATGGGCTGAAAGATGGCAGGTGGAGTTTAATGCTGATAAATGTGAGGTGCTACATAGAAATCAAAATGGGATGTAATGTTGAAGAATAATTGTACAAGGGATCATTGGTGAGACCAAATCTGGAGTATGGTGTACAAGCTTTTGGTATCGCCCAATTGATAGCTGGGATGTAAGGATTGTCAACATTGGTGAGAAATAGTAGAGTCACCCAATTACAGGAGGAGTCAACAAAATTTACAGAGGAGATTTACTAGAATGTTGCCTGGGTTTCAACAACTAAGTTACAGAGATAGGTTGAATAAGTTAGGTCTTTATTCTCTGGAGCGCAGAAGGTTAAGGGGGGACTTGATAGAGGTCTTTAAAATGATGAGAGGGATAGACAGAGTTGATGTGGACAAGCTTTTACCTTTGAGAATAGGGAAGATTCAAACAAGAGGACATGACTTCAGAATTAAGAGACAGAAGTTTAGGGGTAACATGAGGGGGAACTTCTTTGCTCAGAGAGTGGTAGCGGTGTGGAATGAGCTTCCAGTGGAAGTGGTGGAGGCAGGTTCGTTGGTATCATTTAAAAATAAATTGGATAGGCATATGGATGAGAAAGGAATGGAGGGTTATGGTGTGAGTGCAGGCAGGTGGGACTAAGGGAAAAAAAGTTGTGTCGGCACGGACTTGTAGGGCCGAGATGGCCTGTTTCCGTGCTGTAATTGTTATATGGTTAAGAGAGCTTGAGTAGGCCACTCAGCCCCTCAGGCCTGCCCCACTATTCAATGTGATCATGGCTGATCTACCCCAGGCCATATCTCCTCTTCGGTGCCAGATTACACAACCTTCTAACCTTTCAAAACTGTTTCTACCATCCCTTTAAATATTGCCAAGGATCCAACCTCCACAATTCTCTCGAGCAGAGAGTACCAAAGATTCACCACTTACTGTGAGATGATATTTCTCCATTTAAAACATTGTTGCTACGTCCCCTCGTTCAAGAGTTTACTTCTAGTAGAAGCATCTCAATATCCATTCTGCCATGCCCCCTTGTTATCTTTTGTATTTTAATAAGATCATTCCTCATTCCTCCTCCAAAAAATAGAGACCCAGTTTCCTCAGCAGCTCATGATAAGACTACTGTTCACATCCATGAGTTAGCCCAATAATCTATTTTGAACTGCCTCGAATGCTAGTGCATCATTTCTAATTCAAATTCCTCCTATTAAAGTCATCAGATTATCAAACCATACAGAATGAAATCAGGCCATTTCGCCCATTTTATCTTTGCCTAACGTGGACACCTATCTACATTAATTCCAATTTCCAGTTCTTGGTCTGTAGCATTTAATGCCGAGGCAATTCAAGTGCTCGTCTAAACACCTCTTGATTCTGGTTTTGCAACAGTTCTAGCCAATTTCCACAGATGCCCCAGAGACAGCCTACTGTCAGGTTGCATCATAGCTTTTTTTTTTAATAGCTTTGCCCGAGTTCATAAGAAATTGCTGAGAGTTGTAGATGTAACCCAGTTCATCTCAGAGATCAGACTCCACACCTACTCTGCTTGCTACCTTGAAAAAGCAGCCAACATAATCAACAACTTTTCTCACCACAGTCATTCCTTCTTCTTCTTCCAATTCCGTCTCTCTAAAGATACAAAACTTGAAAGCGCGTACTACCAAACTCAGGATCAGCTTCTTTCCCTCCACTATCAGAATCCTGAATGGTCCTTACATAAGCTTGGGAACAGGACCGTTTTTCCAACTTACCTCAATGCAGACATTGGACCTTTTCCATGGAGCTGTTACATTACAATGCTAAGTATGTTCCGCACTCTGATATTTAGCACTTCATTCTACGTGTTATACTTTTATTTGGCATGATTGTATTCATGTACTATATTATCTGGTTTCATTGGATAGCACCCAACCAAAAGCTTTTCACTTTTCCTCAGTAAACATGACAATAATAAACCTAAATCTATACAGACCCATAAAAGCAATACATATAAATAATATGATTTAAAAATGTAATACATTTTATAACTGTAATATTAGTGCCAAAACCAAAGTCCTCAGTGTAACCAAAGGCAGTCCATATAGGTTTGTAGTTGCTGGGGTTTGTGTTATGTAATGTTCAAAAGCCTGATTGGTGTTGGGAAGAAGCTATTCTTGAACCTGGTGGTCACGGCATTTAGGCTCCTGTACCTACTTCCTGAGGAGCGAAATGAGACCCAGGATAGTATTAGTCTTTGATGATATTAGCTGCTTTTTTGAGCAGTTTCTCCTATAGACCCCTTCAATGCAGGCGAGGTCAGTACCTGTGATGGACCTGTCAGTGTCTACTACTCTCCATAATCTCCTTCGTTCCTGGCCATTCGAGTTGCCGAACATGGCAGAATGCTCTCTACTGTACCATTCGCGGGGTTCAACAGAGTATTCATCGACAGACTGAATCTCTCAGTCTTCAGAAGTAGAGGCATTGATGCAGTGTTTCCACTTTGAAGGAAATTACCCGAAATTCAGGAAATTCTGGTTGTCTTCGGGTAAATTTAGGTAAATTAAATAATTTTGGGAAATTTCCCGGCTCGGTAAGCCTTCCCCAACTATGCATGTGCGACTGCCGCCCCAACTGCGCACGCGCGGATACTGGGCCCACGGCGCACGCACGGGGAGACGCAAAGGTGTCCAATCAGGCCTGTGAGATGATTTACGGAGCAAAAAGTATATACCTGGATATTTACGACTATCTGCGCCTTCGCAGTTGGGGAAAGCTTATTGGGCCGGGAAATACCATACAATTCCAGGTGGTTTGGCTTACTGGGCCGGGAGGTGTGGAAGCACTGCATTGATGAGCTTTCCTTCTGATTCCTGTGTTCCTAGGGTAGACCTTCAGAGATATGCATGCCCAGGAACGTGAAGCTGTTGATTCCCTCGATAACAGTCCCGTTGATGAAGATAAGTTTGTGGATTCTTGGCATTTCTCTCCTTCAGCATCGTACCGTAGGCAAATTTAAAGATGGAGTTAGAACTGTGATTTGCAACACAGTCATGAGTATAGAGTGAATAGAGCAGGGGAATGAGCACATAGTCTTGAGGTGCTCCTGTGATAATGGTTAGAGAAGGAAAAGCTGGTGCCAATTCATACTGATTGAGGTTTGCCATTGAGGAAATCCAAGATCCAATTACATACGATGAGCAGAACCCCAGTTCTCTGAGTTTGTTAGTAAGTTTGAAGAGTGTGATAGTGTTGAACTCTGAGCTATAGCTGATGAACAATAGCCTGACATACATGTCCTTAATGGGCAAGTGATAGCTGGTTGACATGGAAACAAAGACTAGAGGACTGGAAGCCTGTAACCTCTGCTTCTTAGAGTGTGCTGCTGACAATAGTGTGTGTGCATCAGGGCCAGGGTTGCTCTGAGGGTCTCATGGAGAGAGAGAAAATCCAAAGCGCCAGAAGTTCCAATTTCCTTGCTGATCAGGAATATTATTTTTTTTACTTGCCTGCAGAAAGTAAGGCCACACTCTTGATCTGATGGGAATGACGCAGGCAAAGATGAACTCAGTATCAGATAAAAGGGCCATCAAAATCCTTCAATGGATTCCAAATTGCCTTCACGACAAGTTGGCTTTATGCCTTGCTCTCTGTGGTCTGAAACCGCAATGGTGGATGCTGAGTTGAGGGGTCACAATGGAAAGATGTCTCCAACTAACCACCAACTAGAGAACGGTCCTGACCTACCATCTACCTCATTGGAAACCTTTGATCTTTCTTTAATTGGACTTTACTGGACATTATATTGCACTGAATGTTATTTCCTTTAACCTGTACCTGTACACGATGGACGGTTTGTTTGTAATCAGATTTAGTCTTTTTGCTGACTGGATAATATGCAACAAAAAAGCTTTTCACTGTACCTTGGTACACATGAAAATAATGATAATAAACTAAACTAAACTATTCCGATTAACATTCCTATTACTGATTCAACAAAGCTGGGCTGGGAACTAGAAACAGGGAGAACAATTTTTATTTTCTTTGGGCCAAGTCCTTACCTTGACAGAATCAGAATGCTAACAAGATTTACCAAGATCTGTTCCTGTACATTTATTCACTTTCCTGAAAAGTGCTTGTTTTTTAAAACGTTTTCATCAATCTTGTCTCTTGTGAAAGAGAGTCTCAAAAACACAGCAGCCTGCTTCAGGAAAACGGGCCGGGGTTTTTCGATGAATTTGTTTCTTGAGTTTTCTTGTTGCTTATATATAATATTGAAAGATAAATGCTCTAAACCTTTGTGTGTGTGTGTGTTGTGTGTGTGTGTGTGTGTGCATGTGTGTGTGTGTGTGTGTGTGTGTGTGTGTGTACACGTGTGCGTTTTTGTGTGTGTCCATGTGCATGTACGTGTGCACCTCTTCGATCGAACGCTTCAGTTCTTTTACTATATTTTTGTGACAGGGTTTCCCATAAAAATAAAATACAAGCAATGATTTCTCTTCCCAGCCAGAGATGTTGCCTCCATGGATCTTCCCCCAGTCCCTTCCCTCTGTTACAGCCAAACACATTGCACACACAGAGTTACCCCGCTCCCTCAAACTCTGATGTCAAACCACGTATAAGATCTCCTTTAGTTCAGCCAAACCTGGGGAAGAGAATGCCATTTTCAGAAACACTGCATTATCACATCAATTTCAATCCCTGTTCGGTATTTAATTCCTGACTCACTCAAAGGATTCATCATGTATTTCCTTTTTTGAATTAATTAATTTTTCAGGGTCCATTGCCCATCCCTAATTACTCCCGATCATGTCACTTGCTGGATTGTTTCAGTCAACCAGTCAAACAGTCAAACCTCTGCTTTACAAGTCCAGCAATGTAACCACTGCAATATCGGTATCCAATAGCCCTTCATCCTGAATTGTGGTCTGATCCCAATCCTCACTTTTTTCAGTTTGATTGAAATCTTTGGATTACGCCCGAGTAAAGTTCATCAATTCATAAGTCATAGAAGCAGAATTAATCCATTCGGCATACCGAGTCTACACTGCCATTCAATCATGGCTGATCTATCTTTTCCTCTCAACCCCATTTTCCTGCATTTTACCCATAACATTTGACACACTAATCAAGAATCTGTCAATCTCTGCTTTAAAAATACCCAATGACGGCCTCCACAGCTGTCTGTGGCAGTGAATTCCACAAACTCACCACTCGCTGACTAAAGAAATTCCTCCTCATCTTTCTAAAGATATATCCTTTTATTATGAGGCTGTGTCCTCTGGTCCGAAACTCTCCCACGAGTGGAAACATCCTTTCCAAATCCACTCTATCCAGGCCTTTCAGTAAACCGTAAGTTTCAATGAGGTCCCCTGAGGTGCTTTTCTATGTTAAAGGACAAGGGGGTATAATTCCCATCAAGATTTCACCTTAAAGATTTCATTAGCTATTTTGTTCTTTATTCTGACATCATAGTTGGGAGAATATTGATGGAAACTCCATCTGTTATTATTGGCACTGCCTGAGTAATCCTCCCTGCCTTAGAGAACATTTGTTTCCATTTTACCATTTCACTGTAAGCAAAAATATAACCAAAACAACTAATGCTGGAAACACAAACAGTATAAGAAGAGAAGAATTGAATATACAAATAGAAAAACTGGGACTGAGTTGCACTTGTTCAATTACAATACAATACAATACAATACAATACAATACAATAATACAATACAATTTATTTGTCACTTGAACCTCATAGAGGCTCAAATGAAATGTTGTTTCTGCAGTCATACACACAAGAAAAAAAGACCCAAGACACAACACAATTTACACAGACATCCATCACAGCGCATCTCCTCCTCGCTGTGATGGAAGGCAAAAACCTATCTCTCCCCTGCACTCCCCATTCCCCTCCCGATGTCAGAGTCAAAGCCCCCGCCGGGTGATGGCAATTGTCCCGCGGCCATTAACACCGTGTCCCGGGTGATGCAAGGCCACGCTCCGGGTCTTGTTGTTGGAGCCCCCGGCGGGCGCTAGCAAATTCCCGCAGCCGTTGAAGCCGCGCCGGGCGATGTAAGGCCCTGTTCTAGGTACTCCTCGACCCCGCAACTTGGGCGGGAGAAGTCGCCGTTGCGGAAGCCCCGAAAAGCGGTCTCCCAGCACATAATTCTGCACATAACTCCAAACAACCAGGGATAATAATATTAAAGTTAATTGACTTTTTTGTGAGCAAGATTTGAAAAAACATGTAAGTATATTTAGACTTTAAACTTTATAGATACAGCATGGAAACAGGCCCTTTGGCTCAACGGGTACATGCTGACCAGCGATCACCCCGTACACTAGCACTATCTTACACGCTAGATACAATTTTACACCCAGAGAAAACCCACACTGTCACAGGGGGAACGTACAAACTCTGTACAGACAGTACCTGTTGTCAGGGTCGAACCTAGGTCTCTGGCACTGTAAACAGCATATTTAATAAATTGGTTATAATATTCTTGTAAATCTGATATGTCCAATCTCAGGTGTCTCCCCCACTGTGAGTCACACAGATAGGTCGTTAATTAGGTGTCAACAGTTGAATATCTATTTATTCAAAAAAAAGTTGTCACCGTTTAATTGTCAGATTACTCAGATTAGGATAGACATTAGCATTTTTACCACTTAGCATGCAAATTAAATTGCACCACTCATTTAAACTTTGCTATTGAAGTAGCCGTTTATTGCATCTCAACTCCAAATATTCTCACTACATGTGGCTGGTTTATCACCAAAATGATCGGTGAAACATTTAAAAAAAAATCAAAGTATTTTTCAGGAAAGCAAATAAATGTTCAGGAACAGATCTTGGTAAACCTTGTTATCAAATCTGTGATTGACTTGTACAGTCACTCCTGTCTCAATGCCTGGTAATCTGCATGCTGCAATTTCAGGATCCAAAGCTACTTTCAAAGCAAATAATTTGCAGCTTTAATGTATTGCAATTAAATCTGTGTTTGCAGTGAGATCAGGTATTGTTTTCTGGAGAGCAAGAGGTAGACATTCATAGGAACCAAAGGTACACAAAAATGCTGGAGAAACTCAGCGGGTGCGGCAGCATCTATGGAGCAAAGGAAATAGGCAACGTTTCGGGCCAAAACCCTTCTTCAGACTGCGCCTCCATTCATCGGAACCATTTTGGTTTGTAAAAATAAAAATCACCTGTTTGTGAAAATAATAAAAATATGTTTTACATCCCCACTAAACTAAATACAACATTTATTCCATTGTTTTTACAGTTAATATTAAGTTATTATAATCTCCAAATGTCCTCTTTACAATTCTAAAGACAGTCAACTGCAAAGGTTTTTATGTATTTGGGTGCCATTACATGGATTTTAAATTAGTTATTGAATCCCATGATATTTTTAGTTTAGTGTAGAGATACAGCATGGAAACAGGCCCTTTGGCCCACCGAGTCCATGCCGACCATTGATCATCCATTGCACCATGATTTACTGCTTATAATGACAAATAAAGGTATTGTATTGTATTGTATTGTATTGCTGTAGTGTTGGTGAACAGGTGGTTCAGGAGAAACGACTAAATGTAGATGTGAGTGACCGCTCCCAGTGCTTTGTTATGTCAGAAGTTGCATTGATAACAATGACGAAGATGTGAAAATCCAGACCCTCATTTTCCGAAAGAGCCAGATAGAAATGCTCCTCTCCAATTACCAGCAGACAGACTGTAGGCCTGTGGAATTGATTGATGAGCTCCCAGACTGATGTGGGTGTATCTGTGGTTGCTGAAGATTAATTATCTCACTGCACATCAATCATTACTGCTACACCCTCAGGATGACCCTGTGTGTGATGCATCAACATAAGGAATACACAATTGATCATTCGTATGCAAATACAACGGGGAAAATCAGGAGCATCAAAGCAATACTGCGCAGATGCTGGCGATCTGAAATAAAAACAGAGAATGCTGGAAATACACAAACAGCATTAATGTTTTGAATGCACAACCTCTCAGTTTTAATTTTTAGCTTTTTTCCTCTCTCCACTAAAGCAGGATATTTCCAGAATGTTCCATGCTGATTTGTGGATAAAGCCTCTGTACATTGAGGCTGCTCTACACTAAAAACAATATTATCCTTTTTTTACCCCTTTTTCATCAGTCGCTATTTCTCGCATTTCGCTCTAATCATTAGATTTTGCTCTAATCATTAGATTAAATTAACCTACCTACAAGCACCGCCTACACCCGCCCCCTCCTCACAAGTTGCTTTCCCACCGAACATTGTACTAGTAACTTTGGTGACATCTGAATCCCTAATATGGATTATAAATGCAGAATTATTTATTGTGGCATTCCTATAGATTGTCAACCTGAAAATGACCTATTTGTCCTCATACTCTGCTTTCTTTTAATTATCCAATCCTTTCTCCACACAATCAACTGTTATCTTGTGTAGTTATATATTTAGGTTAACCTTTTGGAAATCTAAATATGTTACATCTACTGGTTCCCCTTTGTCCATCCTGCCTCTTAAGGACCTCTAATCTGGTCTCCTAATCTGAGGAAAGACATTCTTGCCATAGAGGGAGTACAGAGTACGTTCACCAGACTGATTCCTGGGATGTCAGGACTTTCATATGAAGAAAGACTGGATAGACTCGGCTTGTACTCACTAGAATTTAGAAGATTGAGGGGGGTTCTTATAGAAACTTACAAAATTCTTAAGGGCTTGCCCTTGCTGTCTCCTCCCCTTCCTTAACCCTCGAGCTGTCTCCTCCCATCCCCCCGCCCTCGGGCTCCACCTTCTCCCTTTTTCCTTCCTTCTCCCCCCCCCCCCACACCCCATCAGTCTGAAGAAGGGGTTCGGCCCGAAACAGCGCCTATTTCCTTCGCTCCATAGATGCTGCTGCACCCGCTGAGTTTCTCCAGCATTTTTGTGTACCTTTGATCTTCCAGCATCTGCAGTTCCTTCTTGAACACAAAATTCTTAAGGGGTTGGACAGGCTAGATGCAGGAAGATTGTTCCCGATGTTGGGGAAGTCCAGAACAAGGGGTCACAGTTTAAGGATAAGGGGGAAATCTTTTAGGACCGAGATGAGGAAAACATTTTTCACACAGAGAGTGGTGAATCTCTGGAATTCTCTGCAACAGAAGGTAGTTGAGGCCAGTTCATTGCCTATATTTAAGAGGGAGTTAGATGTGGCCCTTGTGGCTAAAGGGATCAGGGGGTATGGAGAGAAGGCAGGTACAGGATACTGAGTTGGATGATCAGCCATGATCATATTGAATGGCGGTGCAGGCTCGAAGGGCCGAATGGCCTACTCCTGCACCTATTTTCTATGTTTCTATGTTTCTAACAAATTTGGTGGGTATGATTTCAATTTTCGTGAACCTGAATTCTGCTTAATTATATAAGGATTTTCCAAGTATTTTACCACTATTTGCATCATGAACTGAATAAGGCACCTCACCTTATAAAGGCCATGAAAGAGACAATATTATTGCAATGTCTATTGCTCTTTTTCTTTCTCCAAATGTTTATGCTTTGTATCCATAACAGGATTCAATCTTTCTCATTTCCCATTCTTCTGATGTTGAAGTGAACTATTAGCTGATGGGGTGGCATTTGGTGCAAATCTTGAGCTGGTTGATTTGAACCTCTGAGGGACCATGAACCCAACACTGGTGTTCATGGAGGTCTGGATAAGTTTGAAACCAGGGTTCAGCTGGTACATGGTACACTCTCAAAAATGAGGCAACTACTGCACTCATGCAATAAAATAGATGCTGGAAAAACACAGGTGGCGATGCAGCACCCATGGAAAGATAGCTGTTAATAGACAGACGGTTTAGACAGTTTGATAGACAGTTTTAATAGAATTAAGAAAGAGAGAAACAAGGTAGTCTAAGCAGCAGAATAGGTCGGGAGAGGGCAATGAATGGAGAAAGGGGAACTTCTTAGATTGAAATAACGTGGCAGTTAAAGGGAAGGTTTTGATCCAATTATTGGTATTGGTTAATTATTGTCACATGAAACTAGGGGATCATGAAAAAAGCCTCCACGTGGCGATCTCTGGAAATTACAACACGATGCACTCTGTGACGCGTCAGGCGACAATTCTGTCAACACGTTGGATGACGACAGAAGCCAACAGTGAGCTATACGTCGTTTGACACTTGAGCGAACTGAACATGTAACAAGATGCATGATAAAATTTGTTTTGCGTGCTATCCAGGCAAATCATACTATACATGAGTACATCTTGCACCGCAAAATAAAAAAAGTGCAAATAAAGTGTTACAGATGCAGAGAAAGTGCAGATTTTAAAAAAATGCAATGACTGCAACGAGGTAGAATGGAAGATCAGGAATACGATATGTCTTGATTAACAAGACATATTGATAGAAACAGTGAAGACAGCTTGGTTGATTTTGACAACCAATGGATACAATGGTGCCTTTTGTGCTTGTTGTTTGTAGTCCATGGATGTACAGAAAGGGTGAATGTATGCAATATTTTTCTCAGGGCTCTGAAATCAAGAACTAGAAGGCATAGGTTTAGGGAGAAAGGGGAAAATTTAATAGGAATTTGACAGGCAACTTTTTCAAACTGAGGGTGATACATATTGAGGGTGAAATGGTTGAGGCAAGATATTTGGACTGGTATATGGATAGGAAAAGTTGGGAGGGATGTGGATCAAAGGCAGGCAAATGGGGTTAACCTAGATGGCCATCTTGGTTGGTAAGGGTGAATTGGACCAAAGTACTTGTTTCCATACAATATGACTCCATGATTCTATATTATATTTATGCTTTGCCCAATTTTCTAATCTGTCAACAGTGTTTGCACATTATATACTTTTTCCATATTTGATTTAATTTTTAACTAATTCAGTCAACTAGAAATGATAAAGAAAGAAATAATGAGGGGTTTTTCTTTTCTTTCTGATTGGAACGTATTCCATATATATTATGAATGATATTATGAATGTCTGCTGCTGCTTGTTATTTGACTGATCCTTTCACCCAAGTCACTTCACCTTTCTTCAGCAATCTCTAATTTCACACCCTCATAATTGACTAAAATATTAAATGCTAAAAATATTTGTATTGGACCATTTCTTCTCTCTCCAAAATTAATATAAAATTCAATCATTGATCGCTGCTATGCAAATGATCCTTCATAATAAGGTAATAAATCAATTTATCTCATTGGACTATCTCAGGCCTAGTACAACTGGTCTCAGCCTGGCTTCTGAACAAGGTGTTCCGAGAAATTAACCCAGAAATGCTTTATGAAGTACTGAGAAACCCGCTAATGCCCATTATATGAAGGCTGGGAAGGCACATCTCGGACCCGCAGATCCTCAGCATAGGAGCCCCTCAAGGCTGCGTACTCTACGCCAACAACTGCACCCCCACATACTCCTCTAACAAACTTCTCAAGTTTGTGGACAGCACAACCCTGATTGGATTAAACCAGGATGAGGAGGAATCCGCCTTTAGACAGGAAGTGACACACCTGGCATCCTGGTGCCTTTGTAACAACCTGGAGCTAAATGCTCCTAAGACAGTGGAATTAAAAGTAGACTTTAGGAGCGCCCCCTCCCCTCCCCCCACTCGCCATCAACAACACCACAGTCACATCTGTGGAATCCTTTAAGTTCCTTGGAACCACCATCTCCAAGGACCTTAAATGGGGGGCCACCATCGACTCCAAAGTCAAAATGGCCCAACAGAAGATGTACTTCCTGCGGCAGCTGAGGAAACACAATCTGCCACAGGCAATGATGGTCCAATTCTATACTGTCATCGTCGAGTCTGTCTTCACCTTCTCCATCATGGTCTGGTTTGGCTCAGCCACCAAGCATGACATCCGGAGGCTGCAGCGAATTGTCCGATCAGCTGAGAAAGTTATTGGCTGCAACCTCCCCCCCATTGATGAACTGTACAATGCAAGGGCCAGGAAGCAAGTAGTTAAGATCATCTCTGACCCCTCTCACCCTGGCCACAAACTCTTTGAAGCACTTCATATGGAAGGCGACTCCGGACTGTCAAAGCCGCAACAGCCAGACATAAAAAGTTTTCCATTATCAGTAGTTCCATTAAACAACCAAAAGTCTGTAGCCTCTTCTTGCTCTGGTATTTTATTTCATTCACATGTTTAAACTATAATATTTTATTCTTAATGTTTTATGTGTTATTCGTAATGATTTACTGTATGTTACGTTGTTACCTGCGAGCGGCCCACCTAGGCAAATTCCTTGTATGTGTACATACTTGGCCAATAAACTTATTTATTCATTGATTCATTCAAAAGGACCATGTTTACCTTTGAGATTTTTAGACAATATGTAAATTAAAATCCCTTATCACCATATCTTGCCAAAACAACCTCTTTGCTTCTTTCATTATGCATTGTGCTGCTTGGTATGTGCGTTTAGGAGGGCTGTACCCTACTCTCATATGTCTTATCTTTATTACTTCTTATCTCTGCTCAAATCTGCTCCTACATTTTAGTTTCATACAGCAGAGAACATAGAAAAGTACAGCACAGGAATAGGTCCTAACATGATACTCAATCAAACAAATCCCTTCCGTCTACATCTGATCCATATTTCTCCATTCCCTGTATAATATTGCGCCTATCTAAAAGCTACTTAATGTCACTATCCTATCTGCCTCCACCACCACCCAGGTAGCACATTCCAGGCACTCATCACCCTCTCCATAAAAAACATGCCTTAGAAACATAGAAAAATAGAAACAGAAAATAGGTGCAGGAGTAGGCCATTCGGCCCGTCGAGCCGGCACCACCATTCAATATGATCATAGCTGATCATCTGAAATCAGTACCCCGTTTCTGCTTTCTCTCCATATCCCTTGATTACATTAGCTCTAAGAGCTAAATCTAACTTGCACATGATCTGCCTTGCACACCTTCTTTATTGTCCTTTCACCTTAAATCTAAGCCTTCCAGTATTTGCCATTTCAACCCTTTGAAAAAGGTTCTGTCTACCTTATCTGTGGCTCTCATAATTCTATTGGGTTTCCTCTCACCTTTAGTTTCCTGATCTTACATGATCCCTCTATATGCGTCGGGACTCATTGACTGACAGATCCCCTCCCTATCTTTACCCAGCACCGTGTCTTTTTGAACCCTAAAATATTCAGAACCCAGTCAATAACATCTTGCAGCCTTTTCCATCACATATTTATTTATTTTTATTTAACTGGTTTAACAAAGAGAAAGGAGGCAAAGCTATTAGGATTGAAGTGCATTGTCAACTATTATACAAACTCTAATTTTAATTGTACACCCTGTTTATTACTTGCAGATGGCTAATTATCTTAAGACAATAACTACAAATTTAAGATAAAATGCAAAACCATCAATTGTAAGTGAGAACTTGTAAGTTATATTTACTAAGCCCTGAATGGCGGAGGTGGGGGGGGGGGGGTTTAAATTAAATTTTTCATAGCATTCCATTATTCCTGGAGGGAAGGCAAAATTTTAAAAAAGCAAGTCAAATGTGAGGAGATAGAGTAATTTCAGCCGACTTCAAACCACACATTTATGGGTGTTAAGATTCGGCCCTATGCAGCTTTGACATTAAATCTGTTCATTCCTACCTACAGTAAATCTTAGTTTGACAATATTATTAATGCTTATGTAATCACGCAGTCTAGGATGAGCAAAGATACAATGCGCATTAGTTCCTTTCACTTCCTGAACTGTCTAGAAGGCTGAATCACCAGTTCTTGCCTCTAGATTTCTTCTTCTCATTATATTTTAACAATAATTAGGAAAGCGGGAAGAACGAGGTCTTACTGAAGAATAATCAAAAGAACTAAATTAGGTACCAGGACCACAAAAGTGGCAATATTAAGATAATTTCCTAAACCTATTATGTAGGGTAGGGTAGAGAGAGTCTGAAGAAGGATCGAGACCCGAAATGTCACCTATTCAATTTCTCCAGAGATGCTGCCTGACCCAGTGAGTTACTCCAACTTTTTGTGTCTATCTTCAGTATATACAATAGATGGATTCAATTTGTATGGTTGAAATAATTTATGGGACACTTGACAATGCTACTAGATCCATATCCATCTGTAAAATGGAAGCCAATGGCTGGAAGGATATGATAAGGTGCAGAAAAGATACAGGTAGTTCTGCTATATCATGATACCTGCATTCCTAAGGACTCTCATATTACAGAAAATTGTGCTATAAAAACAACTGTATCAATGAGGAAAAGGTTAGAGACTAGAGATTTCAGGCGTGCAATAACAAAGTAATTTTTGCTGCAGTGCTTTAAAAAATAAAGGTTTTCTTAATAGCTACTAGACTAAGTGGGACCCGTTGGATCCCAGCATCACATGGCTGGTCTCCCAACGTAATATTCCACCTCTCCACCAATTCCAATATTGGTGGCCAGTGGGGCAGGGGGGAGGACGCTTTCTGGAGCGCTAGTATGGGTGTTGTGGGCAGAAGGGACTGGTTTCCAGAGGGATAGTTTGGACATTGTTGGCCAAATGGATTCTTGGGCTGGCGACCCAGTCACTCAAGCCTGCTGTGCTGGCAGCTCACTCACTCATGGCTGGTGGGTTCGCAGTTGACTCACGGCAATTCCTTGAAATTCCATTTCAAGCAGGGTGCAAGGCCACCAAATTCAAGTGCAGTTTCATACCACTTCAAGCAGGGTGCAAGGCCACTAAAGACCACGAGTCGTGACCTCTTCCTACCCCATCTTGCAGAAACTGAGCCACGCCCACACTTCTGGGTTTTATAATCCCTCCCCCCTTTGACAGGAGAGAGAATCTCAACATTTTTTATAACACTAATAACTCTTTTACTTTTCATCAATGGGAAAAATTCTCGGCACCTGATGAGCAGAGGGGGACCCTGAGTAAGATGGTCAAAAATCACAGCCATATGTGGCAGCGTTTTTTCTAAAATCAATATAAAGCGCAAACAGGTAGTGGTCAAGATTAGACTTTTAATTATATAGAAAGCAAGGCAACTAATTAGGCAAGGTGGCTTTAATTAGGCAAGGCAGCTTTAATTATGCAAGGCAGCTTTAATTAAGCAAGGCAGCTTTAATTAGGCAAGGCAGCTTTAATTAGGCAAGGCAGCTTTAGCACTTTCAAACCAATGGCAATGCAGCTTTAGCACTTTCAAATCAAAGGCAACCCAGCTTTAGCACTTTCAAACCAAAGAAAACACAACTTTAGCACTTTCAAACCAAAGGCAACACAGCATTAACACTTTCAAACCAAAGGCAACACAGCTTTAGCACTTTCAAACAAAGGCAACACAGCTTTAGCACTTTCAAACCAAAGGCAACACAGCATTAACACTTTCAAACCAAAGGCAACACAACTTTAGCACTTTCAAACCAAAGGCAACACAGCATTAACACTTTAAAACCAAAGGCAACACAGCTTTATCACCTTCAAACCAAAGGCAACACAGCTTTAGCACTTTCAAACCATAGGCAAAAACAAAAACAGCTTTATCACCTTCAAACCAAAGACAACACAACTTTAGCACTTTCAAACCAAAGGCAACACAGCTTTAGCACTTTCAAACCAAAACACACTTTTGCATTTTCAAACTACATTTTCAAACCACATTAAGGGCACTGACAGGTCAGTAAAACCACTCACAGTTTAGTAGACATGTGTTCACTGTTATTTACAGCTCAGACTGAGAATTGTGACCTCTCGCTCCCCCACCTTGCAGAAAATGGAGGCACCTCCACACTTCCGGGTTTTATAGTCCCTCTGGAAGGGGCGTGGCCTTTAGGAGAGAGAATCTCAACATTTTTTAAACACTAATAACTCTTTTATTTTTCATCAATGGGAAAAATCCTCTTGTCCTGCGCAGCGGAGTGGGACTCTGAGTAAGATGGCCAAAATCACAGCCATAAGTGGCAGCGTTTTTTCTAAAATCAATATACAGTGCAACAGAAAGTGGTCAAGATGAGACTTAGAAATATAGATACTTTTGTTTCTGCAAGCTAATAATACTAAAAGCCATTTGTAACATTGTTTAATAGATATCAATGTACCTATCAATGGAACGAGTGTTCATTTCAATGGCTTCTCGTGGTGAAAGTAGAAGCCTGTGTTCTCAAGAAACACTGGTGTCTGACTAATGCGGGGCAGTCACATTGAAACAATTCTTTACCCCAAAACTGTATTTTTTTAAGACAGTATTTTTTCTGCCTGTTAATTTCCATAGTAACCTTTACGTAGCTCTCCAATTCCTGATTGAAATTGCCAACATAATACAAATAATGTCCTCAATATATCAATTGCATTATATGCAAATAGCATTATGAAAATACGCATTATAGTAGAGCTGCCTGTATTAGTTACAGGAGAGGGTTAGCTTCAACTCCTACTGTCGACAAGACTAAAAGCAAAAAATAAGAGCAATGATAGTAAAGATTGCAGCTCAAGAAAAATGATAAGTAATCCAAGTTCTGGATTTAATAATAAATGGATAACATGGATAATAAACTGATGGAAATATAACAAGGTCATTGAAAGATGAGACAATCGAGGATAGGGCAAAAACTGTAAGAACTGCCTGTGCGTGGGCAGGTTGGACATGCCAGTCAAATCACAATCCCCAGAGTAGAAATACTCAAGAGAATGTGATGTTCAGATTGAATGCAATGAACACTTAGAGCAGCCATTCAGCAGAGCTGGCTATAAACTGAACATAAATATGAATGTAGTGTCACTTCAAAAGGAACAAAGAAGTTATTAAAGGATTATGCTGCAAGATTGAAAGGAAAAATATCAGCCAGTGAATATTTATGGTCAAATGAAAACAGTAAAGAACACAAGGCTTAGGTTTGAGATTTTTAGTTTAGTTTAGATTATAGAGTGCGGAGAACAGCCCCTCCCTGTACACTAGCACTAAGGACAATTTAACACTCAGGACAATTTACAATCTTCATCAAAGCCAATTGACCTACAAACCTGTACGTCTTTGTAGTGTGGGAGGAAACTGGAGAAATCGGAGAAAACCCACGCGATCACTTGAGAACACACAAACTCCGTACAGACAGCACCAGTAGTCAGGATTGAACCTGTGTTCCAGTCAGGCAACATCCTTGTGAATAATTTCTGCACCCTCTCTAGTTCAAACATATCCTCCTGCTTTGTGCACAGACACACATATTATTCCAGGTGTGGCGTCACCTATGTCTTATGCAGCTGTCATCTCAACTACTCTACTCTTTGTCCTGACTGATGAAGGCAAGCTTGCCATTCTTAGTAAATTGGAAACTTAGAAAATCCAAAACAACAGGAGAAAATGGTGGAAACGGCCAGCAGGACAAGCTGCATTGGTGGGGTTCATATTTCAGGGAACTTCATACTGAAACATTAACTTTCCTCACTCCGCAGATGCTACCAGACCTGTTCCCAGCCTTTACCCCTCCCCCGATTTCTCCCCCATGACTATAGTCAGAAGGTCACGACCCAAAACGCCACTATTTCCTTCTCTCTAGAGATGCTGCCTGTCCCACTGAGTTACTCTAGCATTTTGTGTCTATTTTCGGTTTAAACTAGCATCTGCAGTTCCTTCCTGCACATGTTTCCAGCATTTGTTGTTTCTATTCCCCATTACTCAGGCCGGCTCCACCACTACCTGCCTGAGCTAGTCCCAGCGTATAGAATATTGTATTTAAAGCCCCCCCCCAGCGGCCCTCATTTAAGCAGTAGATTGAACCATGGCTCCCCTTCCCCTTCCTATATTCAACATTGGAGATGGTGATGAGCAAACCCTGCTGTAGAACAGTGTTGTGATCAGAATTGCAGCAGAAATTCCATGGGTGCAATAAAGCTTCAAACGACTGAGAGAGGATGAGATTAGAACATTCGGCATTGTATTGCTGTGGGAGAGATTGCTGGAGCAGTCCTTTTTTCTGAGAAAATTATGGTAATTCAAGCAAAGTGATTTTCCAATGAGCAGGATGTGTCTTCTGACACTGCACTACAGCAAAGGAAATCAATACCAATAAAGTGGATGGCTTTCAAGTTGCTAGAGCCATTGGAATTAAATGAATGTTATTGCAGCTGGAAATATCTGTTGAGTAAACACTTTGTTCTTATTCTACATTTTGCTCAGCTTTAAATCTCCACGGGTTTCCATTACTGTGACTTTTTTCCCTCAGTGTAATTAATTTGGAACACCTACAATGGAACTGATCTTCACATCGGCTGCTGGTAATTACCTCCCCTGCCTGCAAGCTTTTCATGCTTGGACAGTCCTTCAGCCCCCTCTCTATCTGAGTGATCCAGCCCTGAAGTGATATTGAACTCTCTGTGAATCCCACTTTATTCTCTGGGGTTTCAATGGGCAGTACCAGAATGAATTGGAATATCTGGGCTGCTGATCTGCAACCTCCATTCATTAGAAATGGATGACCCTCAGTGTCCTGGGTTTTGACTATGTGCCCAGACTATTGTGGGCTCAGTAACAAGTGTTGAAACAAGGAACTGCAGAAGCAGGTTTACAAAAAAAAAGGCACAAAATGCTGGAGTAACTCAGTGGGTCACCGGCATCTCTGGAGAACATGGATAGGTAATGTCTTGAACCAGGACGTATCATCTGACTGATTGGGGGGGAGGGGAAAAAGCTGAAAGACAGAAGGCCAGGACTAAGCCTGGCAAGTAATAGATGGAAAATAGACACAAAATGCTGGAGTAACTCAGCGGGATGGGCAGCATCTCTGGAGAGAAGAAATGGGTGACGTTTCGCGTTGAGACGCTTCTCAGACCTAGGTTGCCGGTGTCATGTTCCAGGTGCAGAAAGCTGGCTGAGTTGACCTACTCTGAGAGGAGATCTGTAATGTGGACAGGGCTCTGAAGTGCAACAGGGCTCATCACTGGCAAAGGCCATTAACATTGTCTCAATGCTTGTGAAGAGCAACTGGCCTCTCACCTCAGCATTTCAGAGCTCTGCCACCGCACACACCACAGATCCTTGTATCAAATCAGAGCTGCAGAAGGCAGAGTAGGTCAACTCAGCCAGCTCTCTGCATCTGGAACATGACTTTGGCAACCGAAGTCTGAAGAAGGGTCCCGCTGAATTGCTTCAGCATTTTGTGTCTATCTTCAGTTTAAACCATCATCTGCACCATCATTCCTTCCCACACAAGTAATAGGTGGATACAGGTGAGGGGGTTTTCACAGGCAGATGGACATTGGAGTGCTCACCCTTTACACTGGGGAGCTGGGGTGGGGAGTGTTGCACAGAGCTGTACCATGCAACTGCTTTTTGAGTCAATACACAACTCCTCGACCACCTACCGCTTCTGCGGGGCAGCATGCTGGCCGAAGGTGACCAAATTTACCAGAGCATGCCAACATGGAGTGCTCTCAGAGTACAAGTATTTCTGCAGACCAGTGATTGACCGCCCCTCCTGAATCGGGTGATGCAGGACCACAGTAGAAACCCAGTGTTTTCTATTTTCCCAGAAGAAGTGCGCCAACTTCCTCTGAATGCTGGCAACAAAGGCAAAGGGCAGGACCAAAATCACCAACCGGTACAACAACATGGGGGCCACCAGTTGGTGCGTGACCAGCACTCTGCCTCTGTTGGGAAGTACTCTGAGCAGGCTGGACCTGCACCCTAGTGGATGATGACTTTTGTTTCCAGTTCGCCGGTCATTAGTGGAGCTTAGGTGGACTTCCAGGTAAAGGAGGTGCCTGGATCTCCACACAAAAGAGCTCATTTCCACCAGCAGGGAATCTATCTGCCAGGGACCCACTAAGAGCATGGAACAAATTTCCCAATTAATTCTGGCAGAGAATGCAGCCGAGAAAACTTGCTTACATTCATGCATCCTCCGCTGGTCAACAGGATCGGTGACCATGGGGAGCATATCATCGGCATAAGCCAAGAGAACCACCTCCATGCCCTTCCCGTGCAGGGCCCAACCCATCAACCTGCTCCAATGATGACATAGGAATGGTTCCATGATGATGGAATACAACAGGCCAGGCCTGGGGTAATCGTGATGCATTCCACTCCCAAGGTAAAGCGTCAGCATTTATACCCATTCACCGTCACCAGGCACTCCACAGCTGTGACCATAGCTCCGACCTTCAGATTTATTTTGTGCAGTAAGTGAGCAGTGAAAGAGCCCCTCTTTGTGTGAGGCCGCATTTGGAGTATTGTGCGCATTTCTGGCCGCCCATTACATGAAGGATGTGAAGGCTTTGAGAAGGATGCAAAAGGGGTTTACCAGGATGCTACCTAGACTTGAGGGCATTAGCTCCAATGAAAGGATTGTTTACTCTGGAAATTTGGAAGCTGAGCGGTGACCTGATGGAAGTTTAGAAAATATGAGAGACATGGATAGGATAGACAGTCAGAAACCCTTTCTCAAGGCGGAAATGTCAAAGATTAGAGGACATAGCTTCAAGATGTGAGGAGGAAACTTTAAATGAGATATGTTGGTCAAGTTTTCGACACTGAGTCTTTGGTGCCTTGAACTAGGTGCCTGGAGGTTTTGTGGAAGCAATTTTAGAATCCTCTGCCTACGGCATAAGTCTGCATTTGTTTGTTCGCCTTCAAACCATAGGCAACACAGCTTTAGCACTTTCAAACCAGCCTTTTCTTTTGTTTTCTCTTTTAATTTCAAGTTTTTGCATACCTTGTGTGATGCAGACCAATTTCCCTCTGGGGATGAATAAAGTTTATTGTATCGTATCGTTAAACACTGAAGGTTACAATTTGCCACCTTCCAAAGTGTTGGAATGGTTGTAGCATCTATGTTCTATCCACTCATTTGTTTCTACTTCTTTGGCCAACTTTGTTTTCTTCACCTCTTTCTATGGGCAGTGAAAGTCAATGTGACTCTCACCCCTTAGTCTGAGATTCCTTCTCAAAGCCTTACGTCTCCCAAACTCTATCCATAAAGTTCATCTCTTTTGGTCACAGTTGCTACTGACTAATGATTTTCTTTTCTCTGAAGTTTTTATATCACAGATGCTGCATAAATCCAGGCTTTTCATTTGAAAAAGAGCTTCTTACACATGATCGAGCTCAAGATGAAAGGATTTTTTTTCAAGCAATCTTTCACCTCTAATGGAACAGTAATGTTGGTGAAATCACCCATATCAAATACAGTAGGCAATCACCATTGTGTTCCATCTCCTCAACATACTGTGATATATTAAATGATTTCAGGCTCAAATTATTTGTGAAGGTTTCTACTGCTGAAGCTTACTTCAAGTATATGAAACACAAAGATATTCTTTCCTCCTGTGTCTTTCTAGAAATAATAGCCTGGGTTCCATGAGCTCCTCTTTATAATGTACCACTTTATTCAATTCATGACTTTCCTTTAAAGTTATTTAGTTTTGGTCATAAATCTTCTCTGCCTCAACAAGGTCTCATGTCTGTAGAAAGCCTGATTATAGTGAGGATTCTGTAAAGTATGGAAAATCAGAAATGTGGGAACTGGATGAGATACCATGCATTTATTTAAGAGAAGGCACAGAGTGTTGGGGTAGCTCAGCAGGTCAAGCAGCATCTCAGGAGAACATGGAGTGATGATGTTTTGGGTTGGGACCCTTCTTCAGACTGATGGCTCAATCCATGCATTTATTCAAAGCCAAGTATGAGTCGCCTGTTAGAAAACACACTAACATTCTCTGAGCCTTTTATGTACCAGTGTTGCAATGCAATTGCCAATCCCACAGTGGGTGAGATTTCTTCCCTAATGCATTACACCTCCACTATTCTTTCTCCTTGTTTGAGACCTTCTATAAAAATCATTTGTATGATCAATTTTAAGTCACAGCTCTTTCTTCACAATGCTAGCTAAAAATTAATGTGTCGCCTCAAAGCCCCATTAGAAAATTTCCACTGTCGTTACCAACGGGGTTTAATATCCACAATCGTTCAGTGGATATATCAGAAGCATTTAGTTTCTGTCAGATTCAATCTTGTAATTACTGCAGTTTGAACAGATTAAATTTGATACAAACCCAAGATAAGTTTGCCTTTAAACACAAAATAAGCTTTTAAGTCTCCCTGTATATGTTGGTGAAGGAGAAATAATTGTCTGTAGTTACCTTTTGTAATTGAATTCTGCTAATCATTAATCACAATGCAAGTTCTCTTGGGCTATTTCATTTGCAGTTTGTTCATACACTCTCCTTTAAGACAAAGGTTCAGCTGAAAATCTAAATTACAGACTCTGAACGTAAAACCTTCATAATAGGACTCAATTAAGCTAGAGTGTGGACAAGGAAACTTATTGTGACAACTTCTAATAACAGTTTTTGCACTAATCATTGCAATAAATAATTCATACCTGCTGCAAATGACGCTCTATTAAAGAATAATAATGAATGTTCAGTCGCCAAGCAAATCCTCATCCATTATCTTTTACAAAACAGCCATTAGCTACCAGTAATTACAAAGCCAGTTACATATTTAAGGATATAATTAAAGAAAATGAATAGTAAACTCTAAGAATGACCAGTTTTGTCCTTTCAGTATGTCTTATTGCTTCCGTTGTGATTCTTAAATTCCAATGCATTATTATTCTGTTTAATGAGCCAAATGGGAAAGCAAGATATTAATGCAATAATTCTTCTTCACTGGAGAAAGGATGATGGAGGGGGGAACTGAAATCCACGCTTTGAAATGCTAGTTGTGCAGTTGGGTTAAATTTCTTTGTTCTTGGTGAAAACCTGTTACTCAGAAGTAATGCTGAGGGGATCTGGTGATGATCCATTATCTTTCCTCAGGATTTCTGCAACTTTGGTGGGGTAGTTCTAAAGAGGATATTGGGAAGATTTACCAGACCGATACTTGCAGGACGAAAGAGAGAAATACAAGAGAATGCAAATGCTGAAATTTTAAGTAGTAAAAAAAAAAACTGTTGCAGGAACTTAGTGGATCAGGTAGCATATGTGGAAGGAAATGTAGAATCAAGGAATGAAGAGATAGAATCAAACAATGATGGGGCTGAGTACAGGAGATCGAGAACGTTGTAACATGGTGTAAGGGCAATAGTCTCCCCTAGTTATCAACTTCAGGAAGCATGATGGTCTACATGCCTCAATTAATGTCATTGGTGCTCATGAAAATGGATGAGAGCTCATGTTTCTTGGCATTAATATTACTATAGATCTGTCATGTACCAATCACATTGGTGCGACAGCCAACAAGGCACACTGACGCCTTTACTTCCTGAGAAGACTGAGGAAATTCGGCATATCTCCAATGACTCTTCCACAGCATAACAAGCATTCAGGTTGCATTGCAGCTTGCTTTGGGAACAGCTCTGCTCAAGACCACAAGAAGTCACAGAGAGTAGTAGATGCAGCCCAGTCTATCACATAGACCAGATTTCCCACCATTGCCTCTGGTTATCCAATGTTAATGCACCATCAGATATCTTGGAAATTAGAATTATCTTATGCATTATTGTATTATTCCCAATTGCCCCTGACCCTCACTATGACTGCCAGCTGGGGATTGATCCCCAGATATTGCACTGAATATCTTTTTTATAAATTATAAACAAATCTCTGGATCATTTTTAACGAAGTGATTCTTTAACAGGCAGATTTGTACGTCATTATCTCTTATGCAGTCCAAAACTGCTTAGATTCCAGTTCTTTCAGAGCATCACAGAATCCAAACGTCCCTCCTTTCATCTGCTTTCTGCCACAAGATCAAAGAGAATTTCAGATGCAGCAAACGGGCCCAGTATCAGAGTGCATTTTATAAGCACCCTCCAGTATTCTGTTAGAGTAGACTTCATACAACTCTGTTACATAAAGAAGAAAGGCATATACAAAGGGTGACTCAGATCTCAATCAACAGCTGGCCCATCGGTAACAATCCCCGCTTCAACCTCAGTGCATGAAGGAAAAGCACAAACAAAACAGTGCGTTCTTTTTATTCATGGTCGCAGCCTAACACTTCCTAAGTGAGACCTGCCGGTGATTTTTAATTCTTGTGCCAGGAATCTGAGCAACAAAATTAAACTGAATCTAATGGGCTGAATAATCAATTAAAACATCATTATGTGCTGCTTGATCGAATGTTTGATGGTATACTGCACTAATGCAGCAATGCTTGTATGCTTCCTGCAGCACGCAAGGTTATATGCAGAATGTTAATCCATGATATGCTCTAGAACAAGCAACATATTGTGCATTGCCTCCACAAGGAAAACACCAATCCTTATCCATTTCCATAAGAGGATTAATGGAGCATCATTCATATCTTCAGCTCTCCGAATAATGATGAATAGGAGATGATGAAGAGGAACTAAATATTTTAATAAATTCGGCATCAAAATGGTTAACAGGTTTGTTTATAACTTGCTACCTTTAACTTCAATGTGTGCTCATCAATCTCCCTCGTGTTGATGTGTGATAGGGCACATATGCATACATACATTGTCCCTTCACTTTTTACTCCATCCCAGAGATCAAATTGACACCTTCTTCACTCCTGTAATCCCATTTGCCTTTTCCCTGGCTATGGAAACAGAGGTCTGTGAGCTACTTAATGCAGAGCTCCAGCTGTGTACGAAATCTGCCCTGATGTGCCATCAGAGGTGGACAATGCACATGGCACTTCTTTAGCCAGTTGCCTGCAGCAAGAATACACAACTCACAGTGATTCATACATTAGAAACAAAGAAAAATAGGTGCAGAAATAGGCCATTTGACCCTTCGAGCCAGCACCACCATTCAATATGCTCATGGCTGATCATCTAAAATCAATACCCCATTCATGCTTTTCCCCCCATATCCCTTGATCCCTTTAGCCCTAGGAGCTAAATCTAACTACCTCTTGAAAACATCCAGTGAATTGGCCTCCACTACCTTCTGTGGCAGAGAACTCCACAGATTCACAACTCTCTGGGTGAAGAAGTTTTTCCTCATCTCAGTTCTAAATGGTCTACCCCTTATTCTTATAATGCCAGAAGGTTGACTGAATTTCCTATCCCAAAGTGCAGCAGAGCTCAGAGTCAGCACTACATTTTTTTAGCCAGACTGTGAGCTGGGGGTGCCAACCATGAAGTTTTTGTTTATTTGATGGGCAAACTTTTCATCTGGTTTGTGCTATGTGACAATGTTATCGATCTAACAAACCATCGTGCCATAAAATGGTTTCCATGTCAGCTAGGTGAAAGGGACTTTCAAACCCAGATTTGTCTCATCAGCCACCTCTGCACAAATTGCAATAATAGGCTAGGTGTCATATCTTACTCAAGAATGAGTGAAGAGCAACGTGGACTCCATAATGCATTGCAAAGTAATGATTGCAAAAATATAGCTCCATCCCCTCATAACCTCAGCTTAAAAAAATGCAATAAACATGATTATTTATGATTATTTATTTTGTTTTTGGCACTTACGACCCTGTTGGTGATGAGAGCTGGCAAAACTTGGGAAGAGTCGTTTCAAGCTGTCAAAGATTTCAGGCTTCTCCAGTGTACTGTATGAGGTCTTGACGTAGAGAGGAGGGGGACGTTGATACGCGGGAACTGCTCCAGTACATCCAGTGCGCGGGCAGACCGACTTTGGACTTTGAATAATGGCGCCAAAAATGCCGGCACCAGCACGTATAATGTATTGAAAAGAATTTCACTGCGCAGTTGCATATGGGACAAATAAAGAACCATTGAACCATTGTATGATGATAATGGAGCACCCAAGGACGATTCACACACAGTGAGAATGAGCAAGCTCTACATGTACTGCACTGCATATCAAAATCAAACACTGCTTGTGGCAGCTGCACAATCTACTGCAACATAGTTGTTTTTATCGCACTCTGCCCACTCACTCTTTTCCCCTCTCCCATCAGGCAAAAGGTATAGAAGTGTGAAAATGCATACCTCCAGTTTCGGGAACAGTTTCTTCCCAACTGTTATTAGGCAATTGAATCATCCTACCACAACCAGAGAGCAGTGCTGAACTGCTATCTACTTTGATGACCCTCGGACTATCCTTGATCAGACTTTGCTGGCTTTACCTTGCACCAAACGTTATTTCCTTATCATGTATCTATACACTGTAACTGGACGACGGTAAAAGCTTTTCACTGTACCTCGGTACATGTGACAATAAACTAAACTGAACTGAACTGTATATGTGCTCTATATGAACTGTATATGAATACACACTGAAGTGCTCAACCATGTCCTGGAGGGGAGATTGCAACCTTCACATGGTCCCCCGTTTCCACGAATGTAATCAACCTGACGTGCACAAACAGATGTTCAAACAGAACAAGTTGTCTTACAATTTGAGTATAGGAGCAGGGAGGTTCTACTGCAGTTGTACAGGGTCTTGGTGAGACCACACCTGGAGTATTGCATACAGCTTTTGTCTCCAAATCTGAGGAAAGACATTATAGAGGGAGTACAGAGAAGGTTCACCAGACTGATTCCTGGGATGTCAGGACTTTCATATGAAGAAAGACAGGATAGACTCGGCTTGTACTCGCTAGAATTTAGAAGATTGAGGGGGGATCTTATATAAACTTACAAAATTCTTAAGGGGTTGGACAGGCTAGATGCAGGAAGATTGTTCCCGATGTTGGGGAAGTCCAGGACAAGGGGTCACAGTTTAAGGATAAAGGGGAAATCTTTTAGGACCGAGATGAGAAAAACATTTTTCACACAGAGAGTGGTGAATCTCTGGAATTCTCTGCCACAGAAGGTAGTTGAGGCCAGTTCATTGGCTATATTTAAGAGGGAGTTAGATGTGGCCCTTGTGGCTAAGGGGATCAGGGGGTATGGAGAGAAGGCAGGTACAGGATACTGAGTTGGATGATCAGCCATGATCATATTGAATGGCGGTGCAGGCTCAAAGGGCCGAATGGCCTATTCCTGCACCTATTTTCTATGTTTCTATTTTTCTTTGTACAACTTTAGGCTGTGCATGCCATATGCAAGAAGAAGGACCATGTCCTTTGTCCTGGACCCACCCCATTGAAGCTACGGCCAAGAAAGCCCACCAATGCCTCTACTTCCTCAGAAGACTAAGAAAATTCAGCAAATCTCCAACGACTGTTACCAACCTCTAAAGATGTGCCATGGAGAGCATCTTATCAGGATGCATCACAACTTGGTTTGGCAACAGCTCAGGCTAACACTGCACAAAATTGCAGAGAATTGTGGATGTAGTCTAATCTACAGTATCACACAAACCACCCTACCCAGCATCGAGTCCACCTACACACCTTACGGTGCCTCAGAAAGCTGCCAATGTCATCAAGGACCATTTACACCCCTTCATTCTCTCTTCTCCCTTCACCCGCCAAGCAGAAGATACAAATGCTTGAAAGCACGTACCACCAGATTCAGGAACAGCTTCTCCACTGATGTTATCAGGCTACTGAACGGTCCCAATTTCCCAATTTACCTCATTACAGCACTGGGGCTTTTTTTTTTAAACTTGCTATGTAACTGAAATGCTACTGGGGAGGGAGGACAGTGGCAAGCTAGAGCTTCTGCCTCACAGCTCCACTGATCTGAGGTCAACCCTGACCTCTGGTGCTGTGTGTGTTGAGTTTACACATTCTCTCTGTGAACTTCCTGTGTGTGGATTTCCTTCAGTTTCCTATCCAGACTTGCAGGTTGGAAGATAATTTGGCCACTGTAAATTGCTCCTGATGTCTAGGTAGGTGGTAGAATCTGGGGAGAGAATAAGATGAGATTAGAAGTAGTGTAAGTATAGGAATAGTGCAAATGTGTGCTTGACAATTGGTCCACTCATGGGGGGCCAAAGGGCCTACTTTCATGCTGTACAATTTTATGGCAATTGCCTGACATGTGATATTAATGCACAGTGAGCATATACAATAGACAGACTACATTTCAATTAATCCACAACATTTAAGCTTGACAAATTATTTCCTGTCTGCTGTTGGATGTCCTCGCTGCCTTACCAAAGCTTCTCTGTAAACATATTTATTGAGGAATGTAGTTTATCATGTGGCACTGCCCAGAGGCATTGGTTCATATTTTCTGCCTGTGTTAAGCTGGACTGCTCATAATATACCAGCTGCAGCGGATAGGATCTGTCATCAGTGCCAAATCCTCCCAGCCAAAGACCGGCTCTTGGTCCCACTACTGTTCCACTTGAGGAAAGGAGAGTAGAAGAACGAAACATCTGGCACAATTCCAAACCAGTGGCTATAGCTACCTATCAAGTTCTTCACTCCACATTCTTTGGCTGCCAAGCAGTCCAGGCTCTGCATTTACTCATTGATATTCCATTCAATTCATCATAGATGTTTACAAATGAGAAATGCTGTCACATGTAATTGTGAATGTGTCTGACTATCTATGCACTAGAGGGCGAAACTGAGCTTCCAGTTGACTCACTTTAATTTTCCATCCCACTTCCCACTCCGACCTATCTCTGCCTGAATTTTATAATGAGGCTTATCTCATCTTCCATCTGAGAACATCACAAGTTTCTAGACTCAGTACACTCTAAGCTACTACATTAATCCCTGGAACACCTGGATAAGAGAGACATCTATATCAGACTTCAAATTCCTAGGGGTCAATATCACCCACAACTTCTCCTGGACCACCTATATTGAAGCAATGACCAATTAAGCACACAAATGCCTCTACTTCCTTAGAAAGCTTTAGAAGTTCATTATTCGCCAACAACTCTCACCAACTTCGACAGATGCACCATAGAAAGCATTTTATCAGGATGCTTCACAGCTTGGTTTGGGAACAGTTCCATCCAAGACCACAAGAGATTGCAGCAAATTGTGGATGCGACCCAGCCATCACCCAAACCAGCCTCACATTGACTCCATTTATGCCTCATGCTGCCTCGGCTCTCCAGGTATAGAAATGTGAAAACACACACATCCAGATTCAGGGACAGTTTCTTCCCAACTGTAATCAGGCAACTGAATCATCCTACCAACAACTAGAGAGCAGTTCTGCACTAGTATCTACCTCATAGGTGAACCTCAGACTACCTTTGATCAGATAGTGGCTTTACCTTGCACTAAACATTATTCCCTTATCATGTATCTATACACTGTAAATGATTCAATTGTAATCATGTATTGTCTTTCTGCTGACTGGTTAGCACGCAACTGAAGCTTTTCACTGTACCTCGGTACAAGTGATAATAAACTAAACTGATCTGAACTGAACAGTATTGAATTTTTCATTTTCAGGCCAGTCACTAATTGCTCCCATGAATCATAACTTATCCCCATGTTAATCCAGCTCTCACCCAATTATAGGTATTCTCATTGTCCTATCCATCTCTCCTCTACCTTCCCTTGCAACTTAACATTCCTTTCCAGTTCTGACGAAGGGTTAACACTGTTTTTTTCCTGCAGATGCTGTCCGACATGTTGAATGTTTCCAGCACCATATTGGTTTTTTTTTCAGATTTCCAGCATCTGCAGTTTCTTGATTTTTATTTACCTGCAGTTAGCCCCTCAAAGCACGGGTGAAATGTCACCACATTTTTTCTGCAAAATCCTCCAAATCTCCTGGCAGGATAAGTGAACCAACACAATTTCCTCTCACTGGCCAATATCCTCAGCATTGAGGCTATATCAGTCATGTGATCAAAACCAACTTCCCAAGACAGATACTCCGCCATAGCAAGGGACCACCAGGTGAACAGATGAAATACTTCAAGAATGGTCTGCAAAATCCCCTTGATGAAGTGTAACTTCTCCAGCAACTCTCGAGTCTGGGGCAACTCAGAATGGCGAAGAGGTGTTCAGGAAGGGATTGAGAGCTTTATTCCATTCATCAAGAGCCCAATGAATCCCTGCAGAGACACCTGAAGTAGCACATGACCTTCCAACCCCCCCCCCCCCGTCCCTACCCCCCACCCTCGCCACACACCTCCACCCCTCCCCAGTCAACAAAATCCTGTTCCACTTATGACAGGATCTGCAGTTGATCTTATCAATCACCTCAGATTGTACAGGACTGGAGTGAAATGTCGTCCTTGATGTGGAGGGACTGCCCAAGATGGGGGGGAAGAGTTCATGAACACATCACCTAGATCCAGTGTTTCAAAGCAGGCAGGAGGATAAGTCATTGGGTGCAGTTTTTACAAGGAACAATCCAATCACTAGATGTAGCTTGTATCCACAAATTTGTCTCCTTCACCTTTATATCCACATAGAATGAATAAGAACTGTAAAATTAGAACTGGGTACGGATGAAAAACATAGACTTACACAGCACCTGTCATGACTTCAAGCTGTCCCAACGTGCTTTCAACTGGTGGAGTATGTTTGAAATTAACATGCAGGAAATTTGGAAAAAAGCTGCAAAATTTTGCAGGGGCAAGGGAGTGCAGATGCTGGAATCTTGAGCAAAAAACCGACTCTAGAGGAACACAGTGGTGCATCGGTAGAGCTGCTGCCTCACAGCGCCAGAGACCTGGGTTCCACCCTGACTCTCTGTGCTGTCTGTGTGGAGTTTGAACGTTCTCCCTGTGACCGCATGGGTTTCTCCAGGTGCTCAGGTTTCCTCTCACATTCCAAAGACGTACAGGTTTGTAGTTAAATTGGCTTCTTTAAAATTGTTCCTATGGCGTGTAGGATAGGTGATCGCTGGTCAGCACGGATTCAGTAGACCGAAGGGCTTGTTTCCACGTTGTATCTCTAAACTAAACTAAAATAATATCTGCAGGTTATAGTAGCTGTAGAAGGAATGGTCACACAAATTTTGGGGTCGGGACCCTTCCTTAAGAAAATTGTACGCAGTAAGGTACTAGAAACAGAAATTGGATATTGATCAAAATTGATCAAATTTAATTTTAGTTTTGATTATCCTTAGGATCCCTTGAAACTTCTTGAGAGAATGTATGGGGTATTATACTAGTGCCTCATCCAAAAGTAGAACAATTCAAATAATGGCTCACATTCCTAGTACCGCACTGGAACATCAGATTAGAATTATATCCATGAGCACTTGGAGTGGGATTTGAACACGCACTACTGGTTGCATCACAGCCCTGGTTTGGCAATTTGAATGCCCGGGAATGAAGGAGATTATAGAGTGATAGACACTCCCCTGTTCATCACAGTCACTGACCTCTCCACCATCAGCAAGGATCTTTAGGTGCCTCTGCTTCAAAAAGCAGCCAATATCATTAAAGATCCATGTCACCTTGCCATTCTCTCATTTCACTCCTACCATCGGGAAGGTATAGGAGTATGAAAGCCATAATAGGAGTTTGAAAGCGATGCCCACGAGGTTCAAGGTTGAACACAACCTAACACTAACTTGAACTATGAACTTCTATGGAGTATCTTTAGTTGCAAAAAAGACTTTGAGTTTTTGAACTAATATTATGGTTATTCATTTACTGAATTGTTTGTATTTATTAAATATTATCAGTTTACAATCTTGTTATGCTGCTGCAAGAATCTCATTTTTCTCATTGTCAGTACAGATTATATACAATTAACTCTTGACTACCTTCAGCTTCATAGGTAACTATGTAGCAGTGAACCTGAGCCAACAGCCACAGCATTACAATTTCATCATCATCAGCCGGGGAAATTTTTTACCTTTTTCAAAACTCTCCTTTTCCAAGTATGATGACATGTATCAGACACCAAGATCCCACTCTATTGTCTCACTTTGGCAACTTTCCCCCTCAAATTTATTCACCCCATCATTGCTAGCCTTGCCTCCAGCTAATGTCCTACCTCTATCACTCACTTTTTAAAGAGTTTCTTAAAAAAACCCATTGTGTAACGGCACCAAACGTAGTGAATAACCAGTTGCTTTATTCAGTGAGATAATAGGTTTGAAATACAGTTTGGTCCTCTAACATAATAATGTTATTGCTGCTGCAGCTGAGTGAGTAGGTATGTTGCAAAACTTACCTTCAGCGGCGCTGCAGTTCTGCTGCTGCCCGTGTGCGCGACTTTGGAGCCTTTGAGAGGGGGCGGGTTTAAAACGCGATTTTCACTAGGCTGTTGAAATCAATGTTGTTCAGCCTACTTAGTTGCTGACGAAAAATAGCTGCGAAATTCGTTCGCTGCAGGTATTTTTAAACTAAATTGGGTTATTTAATTGTTTAGTAAATTAAAAATCATCCTCTAAAGCCGCGAACCCCAACAACGGGACGGATCTCATGTAGGGGACAAGGCAAGGTAAGTTGTTTATTTTTACATTAATTTTATGTTGCGAGTAGCTGACTTGGTGGCCCATTCAATCCCGCAGTATCTTTCATGCCATATGGGCTTCAAATCCACCGCAATGGCAGCATTCCAAACCAGCGCGTTCCACAGAATCCCACTCACAAACTGATTTAAATGGCCATTAATTTACAGCAATTGAATACTAAATCCCTTCCATTTGGCCTATAAATTAATGTCAATGAGATTTAAAAATCATGTTTTATTGTGAATCCTTGTGTGAATGTTCTTTGGACACTTAGGCTATTTAAAAATGTTAATCTTTCCTTAAGAAATGGATAGATGTTTAGATCTAGTAATTGAATTTTGGAATTAGCTACAATTGGGTAACTAACTAATTATATGCTTTACTTTCAGGTCATCCAAGTAAGATTGTTTAATATTTGTTTCAGAATGCTTCAATCTATAATAACTGAAAATGTCTTTCAGTTCTCTTAATTTTTAATAAAGTTATGGGCTTTAGACTATTCTTGATCACAGCTTTTGTGTTAAGTCAATAGAAAATCAATAGGGAACAAGATGCTAATTTCCGAGTATGAAAATGGCCATAACTCTTTTAATACTGAAGATATGAAAGTGAATTAGGTGTCAAATTAAACTTCTTTTTATGCTTTATCTGATAAATTGCAGACTTGATTTTTTAAATCTCAAAAATTTGTAACATTGCTAGAGCGAGGGTGTTGTCTTGAGCTCAGCTACCTGTTGACTGCTTGATCTCAAAGTGAGATATGCTTATGTAGCAGGACACTCCGCTTAACCCCATGACGTCAGGAGACAGCCCACGTAACCACTGACGAGAGCTCGACCGCAAGTGGTCTGACTATCAGCTGATGCCACAACTGCTTTGATTAAGCTTTTCATTAAGCATCCCAAAAATCCCAGCTGTATGTTGTACAAATTGTCCTGATAACACTCCTTTGAAGCCAGTTGAGAGCATTAAATAAATGCAAGTTTCTTCTTTTTATAATTATTCATCCTTCTTGGATGTAGATATTTAATAAATGGATGGAGTAGTTAATAAAGATATCATTAACATCTAACTGGGAATATCTCCCCCATCTCCATTGCCCTGTTGGAGAGATGTTACCTTTGATTTGAATCCTCAATTGGGCTTTGTTCATTTTCTGCCTGCCTGCTTCAGTTCTCTCTCGCAGCTCAGTAACCTGCTTACATCTACATTATCAGTTGTTTGAAAGAACCAATGGATGTATTTTCCCAAAGGCACTCCTCATTCTTGGCTGCAACTTAAACAGAATGTGGCATCCTTGGAGAAAAGGTGTGAATCCCCTGTATGTACTACCACTGCAGTTTCAGCGGGATACTGCAAAGTGATGGATGTGGAAGCAGAACTCCCACAGAAATCCAATATGTTGATTTATTTTAGAACCTGAAGAGATACCTGATTATCTCTGTAAATTGAATCCATTGAAATGACAGTGCTTTATAAATGTTGCCCCTCCTTCAGCAAGATGACAAATAACTCCTCACAATACCAATTCCAGACCCTGTTCCACACGCCCCAGAGAATCTCCCCAGCTCAGAGCCAGATTTACATAGGATTTACAGGGTCTCGAGATTTAGGGGGCCTCGGCATATATTTTTGACATAGTGCCATTGTTACAAAACCTACCATCAGTGGCGCTGTGCTTGCGATTCCAGAAACTTTTTTTTAATTTGTAGTTTGTTAAAAAGTTTTGTTCTGGAGGCCTTGTAGTCTTTTTAGTCTTTTTATGTTGGGGGTGGGGTGGGGAGGGGAAAATCGTTTTTCTCAGCCCCGACCTGATCGAGGATGCGTCCTTCCTCCGTGCCACATCTTCGCCCCCTCCTCGCGGCCTACCATTCGGATTGGCGTGGCCTTTCCTGCCTGGACCAGCCAGAGCTTCGAGCTGCAGCTTCAGCACTGAGGTACCATCACGGAGCGGGTGATGCCTTACCCGGGTCGCTGTGTGGAGCTCCGGAGTGCTGACTTTGACATCGTGGAGCTGTGGTTCCGGACCTTCCAGCCACGGGCGGCGTTGAATTTAAACACCGTGCAGCCTGGGATCTCTCGCCGAGATCGCTAGAGTTGGAGCTCCGTCCAGCATGGCCTGTGGACTTCGGGAGCCGCGGTCTCTGGTAGCAAGTGGCCATTTCAGAACGCCAAGCCGCTGAGAGCGTTCTTCAGACGCCGGAGTTCCATCATCCGGCAAGAGGGCCTGAAACATCGGGCTGCCATGGCGGCGACAGTGGAGGCCTCAATAGGCCCTGACCACGTGTGAACATGGAGGAAGTGGACTGAACTTTGGTGCCTTCCCTCACAGTGGGAACGTTGATCCCGCTATGGGGGGATGTTTTCTATGTTTAATGTTAAATTCTATAATGTTGTTTTTATTTTATTTGTGTGCTGCAATGGCAACTCAAATTTCACTGCACCAATTGGTGTATGTGACAATAAATGTCCTTTGTCCTTTGTTATTTAGGCCCCGATGCGAATCGGCCTTGTCTTGCCTGCCGATAACAATCGATAACAATCCAGAAACATCCATTCTCAAGATAATCAAATTCATTATTTTTTTGCACAATCATGTCATAAGAACATCTAAATCATCTATATTTTGTGTTATTGTCTATCCATGATCAATATTTTCATACTAAATATCCACTACAGTTTTAGTTAGATGTATTGTGCAAAAAATAATGATTTAATTATCTTGAGAGTGGATGGTTCTGGATTAATTTATGGGAATTAAACATTAAATTCCTTCCATTTAGCATATAAATTCATGACAAAGTGAGATTTAAAAATCATGTTATATTGTGAATTCTTGTGTGAATGGGATCCGTTTGTTATTTGTTATTTGGATACTTTGGCTATTTAAAAATGTTAGCCTTTTCTTAAGAAATGGATAGATGTTTAGATCCAGTAATTGAATTTGGATGAATTTAATTGATTAGATGAAAATGATGTATATGAATTTTTTGTTGGGTATTTACTATTTGTTTTAACGTTTTAAAAGCATACTCGTTTTGTAAACTGTTTTTGAAAGCAGATTTTTCAGATTTGATTCAGATTTTGCAATATAATTGTCAATAAGGAACAATTCTTTAAGAAAGATTTCTCAACTATTATACAGATTTTTTCTTTCTTCACTCGACCCCATTTTGTGAGAACGCCCCTTCATGTTTTCTTTTCTAATAACTGTTGAAGATTAATTTTACTTTTTATTTTCAGATTCTAATCTGAGCATGAGGAAAAGATTTGAAAGTGGTGTTAGCAAGCGCAAGAGAAAGACAATTGAAAATGATATGGTAAAGGAGTTAAGACCAATCATTGCTTTCTTGGATCAGCCACTGTCAGAGGCAACAAGTGCCATGGGTGAAGCAGATACATTGATACTAACACAATGAAATCAGTGTGGTGGAGCTATCCAGCCAACTACCAGCATTCAACCAGAAGAAAACCTCCCTGAAACAGAAACAGCGAAGCAGGACGTGGAACAGCAAGCTAAATATGAGAAAGCAGCCATGATGCCGGCTCAAAATGAAAATATAGAACCAATTCAGGAATCACGTAATGGACAGGGAGAGGCTAAAGCGCGACAAGAACATAATGTGGATAGTCAGAATTTTCAGCTGACACTTGGTAAGGTAGGCCAAGTCCAAGGTATTCCAGACTCAGATACAGATGATGCCAAACATGGGTCTACTGTAACAGACATTGGTTTGTGGACAGAATTATCACATGAGGACGTATCCTATTGGGTAGAAAGAGGCCCCTCTCAAGTTCAGCATCGTTGTGGACCATTTTCAAATTCCAAGCGAGTGTGTAAAAAGCAGTCTAGGTTTTTCACCAAAGCTCTTTTTTATTCAACAAAAGTCAATGGAGAAACATATAGTGTTTAGTGGCTTGTGTATTCTCCCACAAAAGGCCGGATATATTGCTTTGTTTGTAAACTCTTTTCAAACATTGCATCTTCTGCTAAATCTTTAGCTTCTGAAGGGTTTGATGATTGGCCAAATCCCTGTCTTATCCAAACTTATGAAAACTCAGAGAAGCACAGGAATGCCATGTTGACCTACTTAACAAGAAAGCAAGGGCAAACGTTACCTTCAAATTGAGGGTGGGGGATTGGGAGGGGCCTCACAAGTGGAATAGCCCAGGGCCTCTCTTCATCTAAATCCGCACTGCCCCAGCTCTAAAGCTACCATAACCCACCCCCTTCCCCACCCCACACATCTCACCCATCACAACCTCTATACAATGAATAATCCAGAGAAAACCAAAACTCCAGAGCTAATAAAAGAATACTCTAAAGAATTCCTCCAAATTCCCTCAGGCAACATAAAAACAGCCTAGGAGATCAAGCAGATTATTTCTGATCTACTAAGACACTTAGTTGTCACCATCACTGTCCCAGTGAAGAACGAGTATGATTCCATATGAAGAAGTAGTTGAGCAGTACACGCCACACCAGGGATTATTGGAGTCTAGTGTCAATACTCTCTGGGGAAACATGATTTGCAACATTTTCTGCTTTTACTTTGTATGACCCAGTTACCAGGAACAGCCAATAACACTCTGGTGCCTTTGCAAAGCCCCCTGCTTTATTTCATGTTACCTCCCACTCCTCGCCTCCACATGAAGACATCTCCACAGATAAAGCTATAGCTCTCATTAGGGCAACTGCTCAACAAAGAAAGCCAAACACACTGTTTTCCAAGTTATTTGATTGTGGATTGGGGATATCATTGGCGATTCTGATCCTCACTGGTCCTGATCTAAGGAAGGCAACATTGGTGCATCTGGAGTCGCATGGAGCCCTGACTGAGTAAGGACAGCAGAAGACATTAGTGAATTACATCAGTTTTTATAACGATCCAGTCTTCATGGGCACTGTTATTTGTCTTTAATTTTTTCTTGAGAATGTTCTTCTTTAAGTTCAGATTTATATTTTAATTCAGTGTAAAATTCCCAGCTGCCAGGTTCGAATTTGAACTCTGATTTTGGATCAGTGACCGAAGGTTTTGTCTGCTACTCCTATAACTTACTTATTAAACTAGTGTATCCCTGCCATGCAATTAGACATCATACACATACTCACACTGCACCAAATATACATACACACACACTTACATACAGATACACTTACATTCACACACACACACAACACACATGTTCACACACACACATGTTCACACACACAGACACATAACATGCTCTTATGTTCACATACATGTTCATACACACAAACACAATAATAGTTTGTCTTGGCATCACGTTGTCTGCTGAAGGGCCTGTTCCTGTGCTGTACTGTTCTATGTTTTATAAAATCAGACTTTAATCAGTTTTTGCTTGCCAGTAAATGGTTGTCACTAGTTGGGCCAATGCTTACAATGTATGTGCACAATCCTACCTTCCTTTGGGCAGATGGCTTCTTGGGTTGTTTCAGAATCAACCATGTAATTGTATGTCCGGAGTCACATTTCAGACATCTCACCAACAGGTTTCGACCCCTGAAGGATATTGCTGAGCTGCAATAAATAATATGCCTTTTTTATGATCTCCAGAACCAGAGCTGGCTTTGCAATTCCAGATTTATTCTTGAACTTACGACAGCACAGAAAGAGGCCGTTTGCCCCATTAAATTCACTATGGCTCTCAGCAGAATAATCCCCTATGTCTTATTTGATGCCTTTGGGTGCCACAGTGGCGCAGCTGGTAGAGCTGCTGCCTCACAGCGCCAGAGACCTGGGTTTGAGTTTGACCTTGGGTGCTGTCGATGTGGAGTTCGTACGTCCTCCCTCTGACTGCATGGTTTTACTTCGGGTGATCCGGTTTCCACCCACATCCCAAGGATGTGCAAGTCTGTAAGTTAATTGGTCTCTGTAAATTGCCCCTAGTGTGCAGGGAAAATGGGATAAAATAGAACTAGTGTGAATGGGTGATCAAAGGTCAACGTGGACTCAGTGGGCCCAAGGACCTGTTTCCAAGCGGTATCTCTAAACTAAACTTATACCAGTGCAGCTATAAAACAACCCTCACATGCTTACCTGCTTCTCCTTTCAAGTTTATTTCCCAGACACCTACACTAAAGGGCAAATTACAGTGGACAATAATCTGCATGTTTTTGGGATATAAGATGAAATTGGAGCAACCATAGGAAGCCCACATGGTCATAGGGAGAATGTGCAAACTCCACACAGACAGCATGAGGTCAGGTTTGAATCTGGAGTCTTGGAGATGTCAAGCAGTCTACACCACCCTGTCACCTTTTCCCTACCTGTTATTTAACTAGAATTTGAATCATTCAGATGTGTAATGGGAATTAAATTCACATCTTCAGATTGAAAATCCATATCTCTGCGTTGTACTACGGTATTCTAAAGTTGAATAAAGCAATTACAGTCCTCAGGAGGTTGTTTCACAATCTGCAGTATACATTTCCAACTGCTCCAGAAATTCAGCAGCTGAGGAGAGGAAGAGTGGAATGTTTAATCTTTGCCTCCAGCCAGCAGTCAGTCTCCCTCCTCGCAATCTGCCCTCTCCTCAGCCATGATAGTCATGATTTGTTCATTTGTGTCATGACCTGCACTCTGACCTTCAATCCATGCTCTCCATCTCTCTGTTCTCCTGCAGCTATCTTGCAGCGCACAGCATCCCACCCACAGCAACTGCTCATCACCTGGCAGGCTGAGAGATGGAGGAGCTTGACCATCAGTAGGTCTTCCTCATTATCCCCTCCTCCGAGGCTGTTCCTTGCTCCCTTCCCAATAAGTAGCAGGATCCAGAAATTCTCCTTTCTATTAATCAATCCAATTATTGGCCCAGGAGCCTGCTGTTTGACAGAGCTGACAATTCATTGCGCCATTTCGAAGCGTGAGGCTTCATTTTCAAGTATGTTCCATTGAACCTTGGTGGCTTCTACTGTCACAATCACTGCTAGTCAAAGATACAAGGAACCTCCCAGATGAGTGTACAAAATAAAATAACAAAGCCGCCTTTCCATCTTGGAAAGAAATAAAACTTTAACTGAGTACACCCCGGTAGGTATAGAAACAATCAAAGTCACTGACAGATCAGATTGGTGTTGGGACAGCATCCTGTTTGGGAGTGAGAACTTGTCACTCAGAGAGGTCTTTACATTATCTTTACAAGGGAACAGGTTCAAGGATCTGACTAGTAAAACAAAAAAAAAAGCACACTTGTCCGTTAAGTTACAAATCAGTTTTATTGGCACGAGAGAGAACAAAATCAATACTTGTCTCGGTATACGCGGGCCCGTCTTACAGGAGCACAGCTCCCTCTCTCTCGGCCTCCACCCGCGGCGCTGATCGCAACCCAGCCGATGGGACCTTGTCTCCTTTTAAAATACCAGAGTTTCTGGAATACATCATTTTTGGGTGGCGAAGCAGAGGACAAGAATGTAAATAAAGATTATTTTGGAATTGGTATTGGTTTATTGTACCGAGAGACTGAAAAACTTTGTTTGCATGCTATCCAGCCATATCATACAATATATGTGTACAACTAAGTCATGCTGAACCATAATGTAAGGAGATAAATATCAGAGTGCAGAGTATAGTGTTGCGGCATTATAACATTACAGTTACAGAGAAAGTGTAGGTAAAAGAAAGTGCAAGAGCCACAATAAAGTAGGTTGGAGAATTGGGACAGCACCACCGCTTATGGGAGGACTGTTCAATAAGCTGATAATTGTGCTGGAGAATCTGTTCCTGAATCTGGTAGTAAATGCTTTCAGGCTTTTGTAACATCTGCCTGAGCAGGAGTGGGGAGAAGAGGGAATGACTGGGATGAAAATTATCCTTGATTATGTTGGATGCCTTCCTGAGGCAGTGTGAAGTGTTAATGAAGTACATGTTGGAGAAGCAGGTGTGTGTAAAGGACTGGATTTCATCCAGATCTCTTTGGAAATTCATGCAGTTTCAGGTGGATCTGTTGACAGACCAAGCTGTTGTATATACCAATAGAATGTTTTCTACGATGCATCTGTAGAAATTGGTAAGTGTCGTTGGCGAAAAACGCTGAACTTCCTTATGGGCCTGTCCCATTTAGGCAATTTTTCAGGTGACTGCCAAGTTGCCGGCAGTCGCCTGAAAAACCGGCAACTGGAACGGTGACTGTCAGAATGGAACACACACACACACATCGCTTTCTTCACCAGCCTGTTATGTAGGCAGGGGACAGGGCAAGCGGGGGGAGCACTGTCTGAGTGAAATTTAAATGGTGCAATGCCAAGGTGATATGATGAACAGGAAGGTTGGCGCTGTAATTAAGAGGGCTAAAGCACAGTGTAGGGTAAGTCCTTTAAAAGGGGGGGGGGAGATGGGTGGGAGTAAGGGGGGGGAGGGAGGGGAGGGGAGGGGGAGCAGAGGGGGAGCAGAGGGAGGAGGGAGAGAGGGGGGAGAAGGAGTGGAGACAACTTTTAAGAAGCCCGAGATACACGGCTGTGAAGCTCGACGGACATTTAACATTACCGGTTATCCTTAGTTCTGAAAATTATTGCTTACGTTTTTTTTCCCAATGAGCCAATGAAATTCGATGGTCAGGACCGGCTACAACCTACGAGAACCTATGAGAACCTTCGACCTCCTGGCAATCCATTAGGACCTCCCGGCGACCCTCCTACGGCACAAGGATTCTCGCTACTCTCCATAGCGGCTTATATCAAAATGTGGGAACCTCACAGACATGAAGGCGGCTCCCCGGCAACCACCCGCAAACATGTGGCGACTGCATAGTCTCCTGCAGTTGCCTAAAAAGTCGCCTCAGTGCGACAGCCCATAAGTCTTCTGAGGAAGTGGAGGTGTTGGTGAGCTTTCTTGCCGTGGCTTCAATGTGGCTGGTTCACTCAGCGCTATTTACACTCAGGAACTTGAAGTGCTTGTCCATCTCCATTTCCGCACCATTTATGCTGAATGGGGCATGTGCTTCCTAAAGTCAATAACTAGCTCCTTCATCTTGCTGACAACTCACCTTGGATCCCTTGTTCCGTTACCTTCTGCAATTGATGGGAATGTGGGGAGGATAAAAATGGAGTTTGGTTAGGATATACGTAAATGGGTGTTTCAATGTCAGTGATGATTCAGTGATGTGCCATCTTGGCTGTCACTTCAATGTAGTTAGTCCATGACAGATTATTGGTGATATTAATCTTACCTCTAGAAGACTGAGACAAGGACACTTCCATTAGACTCCTTTTTATTGACCATAGTCTGCCTTCATCAGAATATTACCATCCAAACTGATCTCCAAACTCCTTCACCTAGTCAGCATCCCTCTTTGCCACTACATCCTTGACTTTCTGACCACCTGACCACAAGAAGTGAGGATAGTTGACACTAATGGAATATCCAAATGAGATGAAGTTAAGAGAAAGAGAAATAATACATGGCAGCTCCTCTGGGAAGGAAGTGTGAAGGAGGTAATTGGTTGAAGAGTCATATAGAAGCATAGACATAGACATCTGTTCTTAGGTGTAGTGAGGGTAGTTAAATTCGGTGTTTTCGAGCCTTCACCGCCAGGTCATATGATCATGGCTGATCATCCAACTCAGTATCAAGTGTACCTGCCTTTCTCTCCAGACCCCCTGATCCCCTTAGCCACAAGGGCCACATCAGTTCCCCTAGATAATATAGCCAATCCTGCATGGGGCCTCAAGAACCCTCTGTGGCAGAGAGTTTCCAGAGATTCACCACTCTAATGGCGGGAAAAAAGTTCTTCTCATCTCTAGTTTTAAAGGATTTCCCCTTTATCCTTAAGCTGTGACCCCTTGTCCTGGACTTCCCCAACATCGGGAACAATCTTCCTGCATCTAGCCTGTCCAACCCCTTAAGAATTTTGTAAGTTTCTATAAGATCCCCTCTCAATCTTCTAAATTCTAGAGAGTATAAACCAAGTCTATCCAGTCTTTGTTCATAAGACAGTCCTGACATCCCAGGAATCAGTCTGGGGAACCGTCTCTGCACTCCCTCTATGGCAATAATGTCCTTCCTCAGATTTGGAGACCAAAACTGTACGCAATACTCCAGGTGTGGTCTCACCAAGACCCTGTACAACTGCAGTAGAACCTCCCTGCTCCTATACTCAAATCCTTTTGCAATGAAAGCTAACATACCATTCGCTTTCTTTACTGCCTGTTGCACCTGCATGCCTACCTTCAATGACTGGTGTACCATGACACCCAGGTCTCGCTGCATCTCCCCCTTTCCCAATCGGCCCCCATTTAGATAAGAGTCTGAATTTACCGTATGGAGCACCAAAATGGGCCCCACTTTTCATACTGACTAAGATGCCCATCTAAGCATGGTCGCATTCACTGCATTCCTATTCAAGTATTCACCCTGCAGACTCCTAAAACTCCTCCTCCACCTAACACTGCCTCCCATAATGTGTCATCCGCAAACACCGTCATTGCCTTCAATTCCCTCATCCAGATCCCTATACTCCAGCTGTGATCTGAAAAATCTGTCATCACATGCAGTGAGCTACAGTTAAAAACTGTGTTTTGCATGTTTTCCAAACAGGTCAGATATACCATACAAAGATCGGTTCAAAATCAAGTGCAAAAGGGAGAATACAGAGTGCAGAATATAGTTCTCAACATTGTAGTGTAACATCTTTAGTGTAACAAAAGATGCATCGGTGGTGAAGCAATATAGGAGGGATAATGATAATACATTTGTAGAATTACACAAAATCGCCATATCTAAGGGGTGGCCTGCAAACCCTTCTGGCCCGTGTGTGGTACGAGTCCGCCCCACCTCCTTTCAATGGAGAAGAAACCGGGGAGTGAAATGGGGAAACAACCGGCGGCCCGACAGGCAGGGAGAGTGATGAGATAGGCGACCTAGGCACCAAGCGAGACCACAATGGGAACGATAGGCGGCATTGGGGACGCGGGACCGTCTGTTGGAGGCGCGAGACATCAGGAAACGCGAGACATCAGGATACGGAGTCGCAGGACGCTGATCCTTCACCGGAAGGATATGTTGACGGTTGCATCTGTAGATGGCTCCGTCCGCTTTGACCAGATAGGAGCGCGGCTCTTTGTCAGGGCCGTAGATGAGTCCCAGACATGCATAGCCCTTGTTTGTCTGGAGACGGACCACTTGTCCACGAGCGAGAGGTTTAAGTGGCTTGCTAGATTTGTCAAAGAAGCATTTCTGTGTGTCACGTTTGGATTGTAGTTGCTTCTGAACCGCAGACGGGGAACAAACTTGTGGCTGCAGAAGCTGGTGGGACACAGGCAGAGGAGCACTGGTTTGGCGAGACATCAGTCGTTGGGCTGGGGATCCCAGTATGGGATCCCATGCAATGTTTCTTAGGTTGAGCAAGTCCAGGTACACGTCTGATTTGGCAAGGAATGACCGCTCCATGGATTGTTTTGCATTCTGGACCGTGTGTTTGGTGAGTCTGTTGGACTGTGGGAATTCGGGGCTGCTGGTAATATGTTGAAAGTCCCAAAGAGGTATACCTACAACTGAGGGGACTAACCACAGGGGAACCCTACACTGTCTGCCAACTCCCTTTACCCTTCCTGGTGATCACCCAACTATCTGTAGCCTTCGTGTTCAAGAAGGAACTGCAGATGCTGGAAGATCGAAGGTACACAAAAATGCTGGAGAAACTCAGCGGGTGCAGCAGCATCTATGGAGCGAAGGAAATAGGCGACGTTTAGGAAATCGGCCCTAAACGTCGCCTATTTACAGGGGGCAGGATGGGAGGACGTGTAGTCCAGATAGCCATGTGAGTCAGTTGGTTTGTAGTGTATGTCGGTCAGAAGTCTGTCCCCTGTGATGGAGGATGTTGGTCAGAAGTCTGTCCCCTGCGATGGAGCCTTCACTTTATTTTGACCACCTCGTTAAAACTCCTATCTGCCGATGCTCTCAGATGATTGTGTTCAACTCCAGGTCCATTTGCTAGATGTGGTTGGTCAAGAGTTGCAGCTGCAGCTGGACACATTTCCCACATGAGAAATCACCATGGAGACCATAACCTTCCTAATCTCCCATATCCTTCAGGAAGAGCCTACCACTATCCTAACTGCAACCCCAACTGCACTGGCTGAAGAATAAAGCTAAAAGAGTTCTCCCCTGTGACCAGCGTTCCCCGCACGCTAACACTATCCTACACAGACGAGGGACAATTTACAATTATACCAAAGCCAATTAACCTACAAACCTGTACATATTTGGAGTGTGGGAGGAAACTGGATGATGGCCAGGCACATTGATAAGAAAGACAGATAGGCAGTAGCTTCAAAGCACTAAAAATCTCAGGGAGAGGTCCTGAATGCTTTAAGCCTCCTGATGAAACATGAAACCAGAGCTCTGTCCACACTGGTCCAGGGTATAGTCAACTAGAAAGCCATTTAACCAGGAGGGAGTCAATGAATCAACATCAGGCAGTTATGGTGTGATGATAGCATCCGTAACTCTGAAATGCTGTGATCATTTCAGCCGGGCAATAAACATCTTTGATAGTGTCAGCATCATCCTCAACCGCAATGATTTATTTTCAATAATTCCTTTGAATGAATCATTCTTCAGCATTATTGAAGACTTGCATTTATGTGCCTTTCACCATCCCAAATAATTTTTCAGCCAATTTCTAATAGTTTCCATAAACAACCATATGATAATGGCCAGATAATCCCACATATTGTTCGTAATGAGTGAGAGATACATTTTGTCCAAGACACTGGCATCATCTGCCCTACACCTAAAGTCATAGCTATACGGAAACAGGCAGGGCAACCCACGAACTCCGCATTGACCATCAAGCATTCAGCTGCACCAATCCTACACTAATCCCATTTCTCCATCATCTCCCCCTAGATTCCATCACTCACCAATACACTGGTGGCAATTTACAGTAGCCTTCCATCCCCCTTCCCCCTCCCTACAGTCAGTCTAAAGAAGGGTCCTGACCCGAAACATCACCTATCCATGTTCTCCAGAGATGCAGCCTGACCCATTGAGCTATGCCAGTACAGCGTCTTCTTTTCTAAACTAGCATCTGCAGTTACTTGTTTCCACATCTTACTTGTATGTACGACCTTGGGATGTGGGAGGAAATCAGAGAACCCAGAGGTAACCTACGTAGGGAAATTTTGCAAACTCCACACAGACAGTGCTGGAGGTCAGGATTAAATGCCTGGTCACTAGAGCTCTGTTCACTACACCACTGTGCCACTCTATGACTGGGCAATGAAAGATAGTTCTTGAATTCTGTTCAATTCTCCTGAGGCAGCAGATTGAGGCTTTTTTTTACATGAGGTTTTATTAAAACATTTTATCTACAATGCAGCCTGTCTGACAGGTCACTGCACTCTTGGTATTGTCTGTCAGAGAAAGATGCACATTCAGGTCTTTGTCAAAACTAAAGTTGACTTGTCCATTTGACTGCTGGGGACAATCAGGAATTAATGTTGCCATGCTCTTCTTCTTCCAATCAACTTTGTGAAGCTTTTGGAGAATTTTCAACAAAAAATCAACAATATTTGGTCCAGCGGGTCTCCCATTTTTCATAGATCTAATTCACTTTATTGTCGGAACAGTAATTGATTTTCAATCTGCTGATTGCTTTCCTAATGCCACTGCGTATAATTTATCAACTTGCTACCTCTCCTCACACAGGCTCTGATAAATCATAGATCTACCTGCACAGATGTTGGAACTCTTTGCTATTTAATCATCCGTCTTGAAGTACCCCTAATATTTGCTGATCCTTATGAAAAAAAAGATGGATTTATCAAAGCAATGACTGTCAATCTTGACATTTCTCAGTGGCTGGACTTTAATTTTCAAACTATCGTGCTAACCTTTCGTCCTGCTTATTTTTGATTTGAAATATTGACCTTGCTCAGATGTTTTTGCTTACTTGTTTCCCTCTCCCCAGTTTTTGCAGACAGGTTGCACTTGGTTAGTTGTGGAAATCACTGGGCTGGATGGTGCTGGCAGTGTCACAGTAAGGCATCTAGTAGCTGCAGTGCCCGTGCCAGCATATTCCCATATACACACTGCAGCACAGGATTACCAAACATGCCAGGTCAGCAATGGCTCCAACTGAGTTTTCTTTTCACCCCTGGACATTGGATTGAGTCCAATGGCACTCGGTAGCAGACTGAAGGACAATAAATATTTTACATCCAACATTTTTGGATGACATTTAAACAGAACAATGACCATCATTAAAAATATTTTTTATTTGTTGCTATAATTTAATGAATATGAATATATAAATTATATTGATACAAATGAAAATATTAATATTAATTTTAATTAAACTAAAGTGAAATGAAACAAGCTGCCAGAGGAGGTAGTTGAGGCTGGGACTATCCCAACGTTCAAGAAGCAGTTAGACAGGTACATGGATAGGATAGGTTTGGAGGGATACGGACCAAACACATGCAGGTGGGACTAGCATAGCTGGGATATGTTGGACGGTGTGGGCAAGTTGGGCCAAAGGGCCTGTTTCCATACTCTATGACTCTAATAGTTGTCTGATTAAAGTATTGTTATACTCAATAAAGTGTGTAGGTAAAATAGAACAATAATATTAATATCACCTGGTTGTGAAAGTGAAGTGATTTTGTTAAAACATGTGGAGGAAGGTCTTCAATCATACCAGCCCTTGTTTAACAGCATTCTGTGTAATACAATGTTCCAGGGCTCAGTTACTGTGCGTGGCAGCATCACCAAGGAGATGTTCTGATGGAATATTAACTTTCTTCCAAACAGATTGGCGAGAAACAATGGCCTGGGAGTTCCTTGGCAGGCCAGGCAACAGCTAGCCTTCCATACATGTCATGGGCACAAGCCATGGACTAGAGCCACTGCTGGAACCCCTCGGTGATCGTCATTCTCCCGACAGACCTATGTTCATCAATATTACCCACTTTATTTCTATTGGGCAACTCAGTGCACTTCTGGGTGGTCTAAACTCACAGTCATGTCTCAGTAGACAAATATTCCACCTTACAGGACACTGGTCATGCAGCTGTCTCTTTCAAACTCTCCTCCTAATTAGCTGCATCGTATGGCATTCTACATGTAGTGCTTCTGAAGCATTCACCTCTGCTGGTGTGCAGAGTAATGAGCTCTGTGTGGACTGGGACCATCTCATTAACACAACCTTAATAAGTCTCAATTCTGACAATTAAACAATCCTCTGCTCCCCGAAACAAAAATCAAATTTCTGGCCACGTTTTGCTCGAAACAGATGCCACACTGTTTCCATTAATACGTTTTGGGGTTTTATTGGTCGTGGAAGCCAAACTTCCTAACTTGAAGCTTTCTTTTCTTTGTTGGGTGGGTGGTGGGTGGGGTGGTATTAATGGGCTGTGTTTCAAAAGAATACTCGCTCACATATTCAGCAAATGAGATGTGCATCATGCTGTTTTGTTCCAGTAATGATCCCTAATTATGTCTGCAAAGCTGGTCCTCTAATCAGATCTAATTAATTCTGTTTAAGTATGTGACAGACTAAGTATAGATTTCACACCAGGGCAGTCAGACATGATACTCTAGCTATGCTTATCATTTTAACTCTAAGCACACCACTAATGCAACACGTGGCAATATCAAGCCTTTTCTTTAACCAAACTATGGTATAAAATGGTCCTTAAATCTCACATGTTTCCTTTCAGGTTAGCTGGGTCAGTTCCCTAAACGTTTTTGATAAGCTCTCACTTGCGATATCTCTTCAGGCATTCAGTGTTACGGAGACAGTTATTTTGTGATCTTCTGGCAACTTCAGTCATACCAATCCAAGAATCTTCATCGATAATGGATATTTAGTTTAATTATGAGAAACATAAATGGACAAAAATCAAGGTCTCTCTACCCTGCAAATGTTTATTGGATGTATTCACATTGGCTCGTTTCAATCTTATGCGGTAATATGTGGCAACTTTTCCCTTAACCTTTATGAACATGTTGTGCCTTTGGCGACTTTTCCTATCCTTATTCGAGGAGATGCTAGTGGGTGTTGATGGTTGGCATGGCCTTGGTGGGTTAAAGGGCCTGTTTCCGGGCAGTACGATGTTATGACTCTACGAGTGACAACTGAGGGCGGTTGTGTGGGTTGGGGCAGTGGATGGTGCATAGATTTATGCTGAATGATTTAATTACTTTAAGCTAGTCCAATCCAAGATTATTGTCATATGCACAAGTACCGTGAGGTGAAGGTACAATGCAAGTCCTGTTTGCAGTATCACAGGTACATAGATAACACACAATAACATCAATTATTCATATACATTTTGTATAAAGTAAAAATAAAATCTACAAGGAAGTGAAAAAAAAGGACAATACAAAAAAAGAACAAGACATTTGCACAAAAACACACGATTAGAAATAAAGTCCTTAGTAGTGCAGTAGAAGGACCACAGTGTTCCATTCCAGAAGTAGGATTAGGGTTGTGCAGGTCAGTTCAAAAATCCGGTAGTTGTAGGAAAGTAGCTGTTTCTGAACCTGGTGGTGGGGGCTTTCAAGTTTATGTATCTCTTGCCCAGGCACGGAAATCACTATCAAAATATGGAGGGGACCGGGGGACAGGGGAGACACAATTTCTTGGCGGCCGCACGCGCATGCGCACACTCACGCACACACACGCACGAGGCTTCGGAGGCTCAATCCAGCACTAAATACAACTCAACTCTGCTTGTTTCGGCGGGTTAACCTACAGCCGTGCCTGGACTGATGGGTTTCGGGCCGAAACCCTTCTTTTCTTGAACACAGGAAATAATGTACTTTATTGTTAGGCTTTCTAAATAACATGGAACAGAAGGTTTGATGGAAAAACAAAGATGAAAGGCTACAGAGACATTGATTAATGATGAATTCAAAAATTTTAAATGCACATAGTTCAAGTTCAAGTTCAAGTGAGTTTATTGTTATGTGTCCCTGCATAGGACAATACAATTCTTGCTTTGCTTAAGCACACAGAAAATAGTAGGCATTAACTACAAAACAGATAAATGTGTCCAAATACCATGATATAAATATATACACACAGGAATAAATAAACTGGTAAAGTGCAAATAACAGAAAATGGTTATTAATAATCAGAGTTTTGTCCGAGCCAGGTTTAATAGCCTGATGGCTGTGGGGAAGTAGCTATTCCTGAACCTGGTTGTTGCAGTCTTCAGGCTCCTGTACCTTCTACCTGAAGGTAGCAGGGAGATGAGTGTGTGGCCAGGATGGTGTGGGTATTTGATGATACTGCCAGCCTTTTTGAGGCAGCGACTGCAATAAATCCCCTCGATGGAAGGAAGGTGAGAGCCGATGATAGACTGGGCACTGTTTACTACTTTTTGTAGTCTTTTCCTCTCCAGGGCGCTCAAATTGCCGAACCAAGCCACGATGCAACCGGTCAGTATGCTCTCTACTGTGCACCTGTAGAAGTTAGAGAGAGTCTTCCTTGACAATCCGACTCTCCGTAATCTTCTCAGGAAGTAGAGGCGCTGATGAGCTTTTTTGATAATTGCATTAGTGTTCTCGGACCAGGAAAGATCTTCAGAGATGTGCACGCCCAGGAATTTGAAGTTCATGACACTTTCAACCATCGACCGTTGATATAAATGGGGCTGTGGGTCCCCCTCCTACTCCTTCCAAAGTCCACAATCAGTTCCTTGGTTTTGCTGGTGTTGAGGGCCAGGTTATTGCGCTGGCACCATATGGACAGTTGCTCGATCTCTCTTCTATATTCTGACTCATCCCCATCAGTGATACGCCCCACAATAGTGGTGTCGTCAGCGAACTTGATGATGGAGTTCGCACTGTGGTTCGCTACGCAGTCATGGGTATAGAGTGAGTACAGCAGGGGGCTGAGCACGCAGCCTTGAGGTGCTCCCGTGCTGATTGTTATCGAGGCTGACACATTTCCACCAATACGAACAGACTGTGGTCTGTGGATGAGGAAGTCGAGGATCCAGTTGCAGAGGGATGCGCAGAGACCCAGTTCTGCGAGTTTGGTAACCAGTTTGGAGGGGATGATTGTGTTAAATGCCGAGCTGTAATCAATGAATAACAGCCTGACATATGAGTTTTTGTTGTCCAAGTGGTCCAGTGCGGAGTGGAGGGCCAGCGAGATCGCATCCACCGTTGATCTGTTGTGGCGGTACGCGAACTGCAGTGGGTCCAGGTTTTTGTCGAGGTAGGAGTTGATTTGCTCCATGATCAACCTCTCAAAGCACTTCATCACCACCGGCGTTAGTGCCACTGGTCGATAGTCATTGAGGCACGTCACCTTACTCTTCTTGGGCACCGGTATAATTGATGCCCTTTTAAAGCAGGTGGGGCCCTCAGACCTCAGAAGTGAAAGGTTGAAAATGTCCGTAAAAACTTCCGCCAGTTGGTCCGCACAGGATTTCCTGACATCGGCTTCTGTGACTGAGATTGAAATGCCATCACAGCGAATGGGGGATCGGGAAGGCACATCAGTATTCTCCCTGTCAAAGTGTGCGTAAAACACATTCTCGTCAGGGAGTGATGTTACACCAACATTCGAGCTGCCTCCTGGTTTCGCCTTGTAGGAGGTGATTGCATTCAGGCCCTGCCACAGCTGCCGAACATCTGTCTCGTCCTCCAGTTTGGAGCAGAAATCCCTTTCGGCCTTTTTGTTGGCCTTACCAAGGTCGTATCTGATCTTCATGTAGGCCACTGTATCATTGGAGGTGAATGCCCTGGGTCTGGACTTCAGGAGAGTGTGGATCTCAAAGTTCATCCAAGGTTTCTGATTGGGAAACTCTCGGAAGGTTTTTGTAGGGATGCAGTCCTCCACACATTTCTTTATGAAGTCTGTAACGACTGTGGCGTATTCGTTCAAGTCTGTTGCCGAGTATTTTCCTGCAATAGGGAAGGAAGGGTGCAGTGTTGGAGGTGTACTCTACAGACTCCATGGTTCTTCACAGTCCTGGAGTTGGAGAGCTGCCCTCCATGTCCCCCCCCCCCCCCCCCCCCCCCCCCCCCCGACCAGCTCTGTACTGTCCTCACTTCTGGGGGTGCGCTCTTTAATTACTGCCTGTAGGCAGGAAGAAGCAGCACCACGGTATGGTCGGACTTACCGAAGTGAGGGCGAGGGATGGAACGATAGGCATTCTTGATGGTGGTGTAGCAGTGGTGTTGTGAGGATATAATAATGCTGTGGGTGCTGCAAATCTTTGAAATACGTTGGGTTCTCTCAGAGTGTTACCCAGTGTGTTAAGGCCTTGAATAAACCAACTTGTTTGAGAAACTCACACTACTCTCCAAGAAACTCACCCAAACTACTCCCTCTTTCCCCTCCCCTTCCCAGCTCTCCCACAGCCCACTGTCTCCGCCTCTTCCTTTCTTCTTCCCCCCCCCCACCCCACATCAGTCTGAAGAAAGGTTTCGACCCGAAATTACACCTAGTCCTTCGCTCCATAGATGCTGCCTCACCCGCAGATTTTCTCCAGCATTTTTGTCTACCTTCGATTTTTTTCCAGCATCTGCAGTTCCTTCTTAAACATTTATTCTACTCTACGAGATGTACTTTGTGTATGTTCCTTCTGAGGTAATTAAGAGAGCAACTGGGCTCACATTTAAGCCAGATTCAGGGTACAGGTTAAATATAAAATTCCCTAAAACAACAGGATCTTGATTATCTTGGTCCACTGCTTAACCTCATCGGTCATGGAATTGAGAACAGATCTTGAAACATTATGTTACAGCTGAAGAAGACATTGGCAGGCAACATTTTTTGGACTGCATAAAAGATTTACAAGGATGTTACCAGATATGGTGGGTTTGAGTCAGATTGAGAGGCAGTCTAGGCTGTACTTGTTTTTTTTCCTGGAGAGGGGAGGCTGAGGAGTGACTTTACAGAGGTTAATAAAATCTGGAGGGCCATAGTTAAGATGAATAGCCACAAAATAATTTCCAATGACAGGGAAGTCTAAAACTAGAGAACATGGGTTTAAGGTGAGGGAGGGTATATTTGAAAAGGCCTTAAAGGGCCACATTTTCACACAGATGTGGTGTGTTTATGGAACGTGCTGCCAGAGAAAGTGGTAAAGGTAGGTAAATTACAATATTTAAAAGGCATTTAGACCAGTATGCAGACAAGAAAAGTTTGGAGAGACATGAGCCAACACAGGACCAGTGGTGTGGCTCAGGATTTGGTGCTGGGCCCATTACTGTTTGTCATCTATATCAATGATTTGGATGAGAGTGTACATTAGCAAGTAAGATTAGCAAGTTTGGTGATGATTCAAAAGTGGGTGGTATTGCATATAGTGAAGATGGTTGTCAAAAATTGCGGCAGGATCTGTTACTATCACCCTTTGGAGTTCATCCCATATTCATCAGTTATTAGAGGCACGAGACTGCAGATGCTGAAATCTGGAGAAAAAAAAAATCAGCTGGAAGAAATTAGCAGATCAGGTAGCATCTGTGGAGGCAAGGAGATAGTCAACATTTCGGGTCTGATGCTGGGTCTTAGCCTGAAATGGTGACTGTCAGTTTTCCTCCACAGATGCTGCTTGGTCCACTGTGTTTTTCTAGTGGTTTCTTCTCTTAGACATTGTCTGGAGCAATAAGATAACGTTCTAACCATGCTCGGTGTAGAGTAATATCTCCTTAATTCCCAACAAGATTTATAAGTAATTGTAGTAGAGTGGGAGATGATGTGTGAAACTCTGTTGTAGAGCTGGTGACTACTGCTTTAAATAATCTCCAGGATACACCTGGACACCTTCAGAACATGTTTGCACTTCATGCAATACGAGCAACAGCTGCCACATACATTTACACCGATACATCACAAGGTGACACACACTTATGTTGATATAATTACATACAAATATACCCTACTGCTTTCCCTCTTGGAGACATTGTTTCACACATGTTCAGCAGTTACAGTGGCAGCTTCCTAACTGGCTGCTTGGACCTTCTTAACTGTATGTAGGATTCCAGTCTTACCCTTGTTCACCCGGCTCGACTAACTATTGTAGAAACAAGGAACCGCAGATGTTGAGTTGCAAAAAAATGCACAATGCGTTGGAGTAACTGAGCGGGTTCGGCAACATGCCCTAAGAAGAGCCCCGACTCGAAATATCACCTATCCATGTTCTCCAGAGATGCGATCTGACCCACACTAATCCTTTGTGTCTTTTTGATCTAAGTCTTCAGCAATTGATTCCCACGTCTATTTAAGTAATGTCCATCATAATATATTACCAGACTATATTCAGGAGCTACAGGCATTTGCTTAATGTTGTCACTTCTGAGATTTCCTGCAATTCACAAAGAATACTGAGTAATCCTGTCTCACCAAGATACCACTGCTGCATGCCATATTATACAGCAATCAGACTACTCTCATTTGCTTGCATTATCTGAACATCATCTTGCCTACTGAGTAATTTGGATCATAAGATCATAATACATAGGAGAAGAATTAGGCCATTCAGCCCATCGACTCTACTATTCGATTGTGGTTGATCGATTTTTCCCTCTCAACCCCATTCTCCTGTCATCTCCCCATAACCTTTGATGTCCTTACAAATCAAGAATCTAGCAAAAATACCCACTGATAGCCTCCACAGCTGTCTGTGGCAATGAACTCCATAGATTCACCACTCTGGCTAAAGAAATTCCTCCTCATCTCCATCCAAAAGGTACTTCCTTTTCTTTTGAGGCTGTGCCGTCTGGTCCGAGACGATCCCACTGCTGGAAACATTCTCTCCACATCTACTCTATCTACGCCTTTCATTATTTGGGAGGATTCAATGAGATCCTCCCTCATCCTTCTAAACTCCAGCGAGTACAGGTGCAGAGCTCGTCATATGTTAACCCAATCACACCTGGGATCATTCTTGTAAACCTCCTCGACCCTCTCCAACGCCAACTGAACATGCAAAGTTACCTTTTGGAAATCCTGCACCAGCACTCCCAAGTCCCTGATGGGAGAGGGAGGAAGATGGGACTGGAAAGACAATGGCCCTTGAGTATGCTGGCGACCTTGTGGAGGCAGCGCAAAGTGTAAGTGGAATGAATGGAAGAGAGGTTGGTTAACATGGTGATCTGGGCTACATCCACAACTCTGCATTTTAATTTAAAACTTAAAATTTAAAACGTGCTCATGTCCTTACTTCACCTGGTACCTAGAAGTGGTCCCTGAGGCATTATGCCATTGCTAATACTGCCCGATCTGTTGAGTATCCCAAGCATTATCAATCCTTTGCTCAGATCTCTCATGTGATCATTCTTCAGGTTTTGGCTAGCTGACCACCTTTTCTTGTCAACTTACGCTGCCTGAACACTGGCTCCAAACATCTGGAAGCCATCAATGATCCGACCATATTCTCATCTCTTACTGTGCAGCACTGAGGCCCCATATTCAGTATAAACAATTAACAATGCCCCCTTGGTGGTTGGAAATGAGACCTCTTTTCACGGACCAATACAGTTCAGTAATTTTAACGATCCTTAGTAACCGTTAGTGTATATTTGTAGGGGGTCACTGTGTCACTGATGACCACTACAGAAATGACTTCCAGCCTGTTTGACACTGCACTGTTAAAATTATATGAAAGCTTTTAATTCCAGGGAACTACTGAACCTTGTGGGCTGTAGAATCATAAGAGGCATCTTCAATGTCTGGTCCAAGATCACGGCTGAAGAGCAGCTTCTCTGTTTTTATGGTTTGCATATGTCCCATTTAGAAACACTTAGAATACAGTACATCATCTCCATTTTGCCTGAAATTCATTATATTGCAGCTAGACTTAATCACTCAATCAGACAAGGAGGCCACAGATCACATTGTGTTGTTTTACTCTCCTTTTCTAACTCATTTTCTTACACATAAACCAATCATTAATCTTTATCAGGGGCACCAATGTGACAGTTAATCTCCGGATCTAAGATACTGACAAGTGCTGACACTTCAGCCCTCATTTCATCCGGTCTGCTAACTGCTGAGATGGGTCAGGGCACACACAAACAGAGGTACATGATCCGCTGACCTCTCTGAGAGGAACAAGCAGCCACCAAGGCAGCCTAGCCACAGCTACAGAGCACATATGAAATCAAACAGGGGTATTGAAGCTCAGAAAATAGCCACGCTGACCTTTGCCGACTTAAAGGTCTAATTTCCCAGGCCTCTGTCCTTGTGCTAAACTTGACCCTTCAGAGTTATTTCTGCCAGTAGCTAAGAATTTGCGCAGGGGCAAAGTATCATTGCTGATACAATCAGGATCACAGCACATTCTGCGCCGTATAACTCTGTTCAGATCCAAGCAATGAACATGCTTATTTATGCATTCAGAGCGACTCTCCCATGGATGGTGAACCTCAAATAGCACCAGCAGCAAGTTCACTGAAATGACTCGCTGAACAGACTCAGTCAAATTCCATTCTGAACCTGTTTCCCAGCTTCACGAATTGCTGGCAGATAGGTTGCAGTTTTTCAGTGCAGTTCACTCACCATCAACCAAAAATCTGACAACTTCAAGCCCAAGTTACAGCTTTTATGGACAGGCTTTGAGAAACATAGCTGCCATAACAAAAATTAACTATACTAATTGTGTTTAAGGATTTTCTGAAATAATACACCATAAAATTGATTACAAACCCTCTCTACAAATTATTTTAATTTATTATCTAACTGATAATTTTGCATGAGTGTAATTGCAAAATGATTCAATATGTTTTTTTTCACATTGATCTTCATTTATTTAAAAATCAGCGCATTTGAAGATTGATTCTGACTAAAATAAGCTCTTTAATATCATGAATAGAATTTTAACTGTTTTAATAAAACCACAGCAGGTTGCAATTTTAATAAGTATCAGGAAATATTCTTTAATCTGATGATGGCATATCTCGCAGAGTTGCTTCCTTATAGCAACCCAACCTAAATCCTGTTCTCAGGCCCTGACCTCTGGGTGGAGTTTGCCTGCTCTCCCTGTAAACTGGTGGACTATAGGGAGAACATCTCCTCCTCACTGACAATCAACACATCTGCACCTCAAGTCTTGTGTTTAGAACCTGCTCTGCTCTCCTTATGCCCAAGACCATGTGGTTAAACAGATCCCCAGAGCAATCTACAAATTCACTGATAACATAATTTTCATTGGCCAAGTCACAAGGGGCAATGAATCAGTGTACAGGAGAGAGGTAGAAAACCAGATTCATGAGATCATTAGTGATAGGAGTAGAATTAGGCCATTCGGCCCATCAAGTCTACTCCACCATTCAGTCATGGCTGATCTATCTCTCCCTCCTAACCCCATTCTCCTGCCTTCTCCCCATAACTTCTGACACCCGCACTAATCAGCTGTATTGCAACAAAAAAAGTCTCACTCAACATCAACAAAACCAAAGACCCAACTGCTGACTTCAGAAAGGGAAGGTCAGATGACCATGTACCATTTTCATAGGTCAGTTGGTGGTGAAGAGACTCAGCAGCTTCAAATTCCTGGGCTCTAATATCTCGGATGACCCGTCCTTGGCCCAGCAAAGAGATGTAATCAGGAAAAAATACATGTCAGTACTTTAGTACTTTTACATTCTTGGAAGTTTAAAGAGCATGTCACCAAATTCAAAAAAACTTTGACAGATGAATCTTAGAGAATATTTTAACTGGTTGCCTCATGGCCTGGTACAGCAATTCCAATGTACAGGAGTGCACGAGGCTACAGTGAGTGGTAGACTTAGCCAAGTCCATCTTGGGCACAAACCTCCTCACCATTGAAAGCATCTTCATGAACCACTGTCTCAAGGAGACAACATCTGTCATCAAGAATCCCCTCCATCCAGACCATGCCCTCTTCTTGTTGCTACTATTGGGCAGGAGGCAGTAGCGGACTGGGTCTAAAAATATTGGTTGCCAGGAGACAAAGGGGGCCCACTCATCAGAGGCCCACGATAAAGGGGGCCCACTTCATCAGGGGCCCACTTGCCATCTGGCAAGTTGACACCCTGGCCAGTCCGCCACTGGCAGGAGGTACAGAAGCTTGGAGTTACATCTACTTTCCTGTACCATCAGGTGCTTGGAAGTTGACCAGAGCATGTCACCAAATTCAAAAAACTTGGACAGATGTTTTTCTAATTTTTGTACTAGAGAACAGTCATTAATGTCTAACTGTTGTTGTGTGTGATCAGTGTCTATATGCCTGTCATGCTGCTGTCATTTTCATCGGCACCTCACTATACTTGTGTATATGACAATAAACTCAGCTTGATTTGACTTGACCTGGTTTCATAGAACCATATAATTCCATAGGTGCAGGAGTGCACGATAGGCTACAGTGGAGTTATGGTAGACAGGTTAGCCAAGTCCACCTGGGCACCTGTTTCCGTCACCATGGTTATAGGAAGACCATCTTCATCAATAACCACTGTCTCAAGGAGACAACATCTGTCACTCCCCCAAGATAGCCTCCTTCTCCATCAAAAGACCATGTTAATTCCTAAATTCTTGTGAGCTACTAGGTGATTGGGCAGGAATGTTAATGTGACTGTATTTAACAGTTGGCTTGGACTTGGTGGACCAAAGGACATGTTTCCAAGCTGTATGCCTCTTGGACACTATTTAAAAAAAGTTCTAAACATCTACCCAATTTCACTGGTTCTTATTGGACTTCACAATCAGCAGTGTGCAAACTGGTTTAAGTGGAACCTTGAATAAACAAATGTTAAAACTAGTCAATGCAAAATGTCCTTATGTCAATGATTGCACTCTCATACTGTCAACCAGAAGTTTCAATCAAAATGAAAAACATTGTTCATAAACTAAATAATTCATTTTCTTCAAATACTTAAAACTAACTGATTTCTGGGAAAGAAGGTTTGTCTATGAGCAGTCTTGACATTCTGCAGCAGAGGATCAAGTTTTTAGTGAGAATATTGGAAATACACCAAGTTAGATAGCCTGAAGTGAGAAACAATTCATATTTCAGGCGAATGACCCTTCAGTGGATAGAGTCAGATAGTCATAGAGCCATACAGCATAGAAACAGGCCCTTTGTTCCAACACATTCATGCCGGCCGAGTTGCCCATCAAGCTAGTCCCATTTGCCTGTGTTTGACCCATATTCCTCTAGGCCTTCCCTATCTACAGGTATGTACCTGTCCAAATGTCTTTTAAATTGTGTTTTTGTACTTGCCTCCACCACTTTGGTAGGAAACTCATACCATTTGACCACCACTTTGTGAGTGAAAAAGTTGCCCATCAGGTTTCTTCTAAATCTTTCCCTTTTCACCTTATACCTATTCCCTTCAGTTCTTGAGTCTCAACCCTGGGGAGCAGACTATGTGCATTCACACGATGCCATTCATGATTCCATACTCCGATATAAAATTACTCCATGGCCCTCTGTGCTCCAAGGAATAAAGCACTAGTCTGCTCATCTCTTTCTGTAGCTCAGGCCCTTGAGTCTTGGCAACATCATTGAAAATATTTTCTGAAAACTTTTCAACTTAATAGCATCTTTCCTAGGGTCACCAAAACTGAATACAATTCTCCATGCTTTCTTACTGATGAAGGCAAGCATCCTGCCCACCTGTCATGCCATCTTTCATGGAACTAACTCCTGGGTCCCTCAGTTCTAGAATACTCCCCACATCTGAATTGTTATTCACACTACATGTTTATCATTGTGAGGGACCATGTGGCCATGAACACGAACATTCATAGACCCGTGAGGAAATTAGCTTTTATACATCCTATCTTTCGGGCACCATTCAGACTCCCAAATATCAAAATTTGAGAGTCACATGCACAGACACACATTAAACTAACAACTAACTGATAATGATGATAATCTGATAATCATAGGTGAAGATGAGTCAGAGTTTAGAAGGTGAGATCGATCAACTGATCAAATGGTGTCAGAACAACAACTTTCCACTCAACAGGATGGCACAACGGCGCAGCAGTAGAGTTGCTGCTTTACAGAGCCAGAGACCCAGGTTTGATCCTGACTATGGGTGCTGTCTGTATGAAGTTTGTACGTTTCTCTGTGGCCGCGTGGGTTTGCTCCAGGTGCTCTGGTTTCCTCCCACATTCCAAAGATGGTTTGTAGGTGAATTATCCTGATTCTCAACCCTGGGAAACAGAGTAAAAACTGTCCATAGTGTGTGTAGGATAGTATTAGTATTAGTCTGAAGAAGGGTCTCGACCCGAAACGTCACCTATTCCTTTGCTCCATAGATGCTGCCTCATCTGCTGAGTTTCTGCAGCATTTTTGTCTACCTTTGATTTTTCCACAATCTGCAGTTCTTTCTTAAACATAGTATTAGTGTTGATGATCACTGGTTGACTCGGTGAGCCTTAGTCCCTGTTTCTGCACAGTATCTTTAAAGTCTAAAGTAAAGACCAAGGAACTGATTGTGGACTTTGGAAGAGGAAGAATGAGGACCCATAAACCTGTCTTCAATGATGGGTGGAGAAAGTCAAAAGCTTCCAATTCCTTGGCGTGCCTATACCTGAGGATCTCTCCTGGACCCAGCACATTGGTACAATCATAAAGAAAGTCCATCAACACCTCTACTTCCTTTGAAGATTGAGGAGATTTGGCACGTCAATGGATAGATACTCTCTTGAACTTCTACAGGTGTACAGTAAAGAGCATATTGACTGGTTGCATCACGGTATGGCAACTCAAACACCCAGGAACAAAGGCGATTGCAAAAAGTGGTGAACGCTGCCCAGCCCATCACGGGCACTGACCTCCCACCATCAAAGGTATCTACAAGAGTCACTGCCTTAAAAAAGACAGCCAGCATCATTAGAGATCCACATTAACTTGGCCTTGCTCTCACCTCAATCCTGCCCCTGAGAAGAAGGTATACAAGCCTGAAAACTGTAATATCCAGATTCAGGAGCAGCTTCTTCCCTACAACCAATAGGCTATTAAACACTACAAATAGGCTCCAAACGATACAGATTGAGGGACGTTATTTTTGACTTTGCACTATTATTGTCTATTTATTTGATTTTTTTAATATATACTGATTTTTTTCTTGTTTATTACGGGTTTCACAGAGTACTATGTTTACATATCTGTTGTGCAGTGCGAGTAAGGATTTCATTGTTCAATTTCTGAACGTATGACAATAAAATACCTTGACTCTTTGACTAATAAACTTTCTCATGCCTTGCAAATCACAGCCAAAGAATGCAGAACTGGCAGCTTATGACATCAGCTAGCTCAATGTTTTTTTTGATGCCAGCGCTGCCATTTTCAAACACTGTGGTCCAAATATTGCCCTCAATTAACCTCATGCCAGCACAACACCGGTTTATGGCATTCTCCCTAGAAGGACCATTTAAGTAGACCATAAAATACCTGCAGGACAGCTGTCAGATTTTATTCTCCAGTTGCTGTGGAATCCTGCAGACGTTTAAGGATCCATATACTATCTTAAAAATCCAACAGTCCATGGTCAGGGTTTTTAAATTTTATTCCATCTACCATTTCATTTTTTCCAGTTGTCATTTTCCAATCCAGCATTCATGTTATAACCAAATTCCTGAAATTGAAATTAGTATTCTATTTTGTTTTTAAATATTATTAAATCTGACCCAGTTCTTCCTGCTTGTCACCTGCATAATGGTGCATCGCTTCACCTTTTCAAAGACCGATCTATAGCATTTGAAACAAGCAAGTTCTTCTGACAAACCTTCTTTTCTGCTCAACTGCAAGCTGCATGCTGAACTCATATTTAAATAACTATAGCTGTGTCCAATCACATTGGAAGCATATCAGCCATAATCATGTTGATCACAAATTCATTTGATACTCGGCAAATTTTACAATTTGAACAAATCAGCGTGAAACATAACAAAGAGCATCAAAATTAAGACTTAAAGTATGACAATAATCATGGTAAATATTATATCAATGCACTGTTTTGATCAGCATAAGCATTAGCTTTCTGGTAGCTGCATAACATAAATTATTCATAATTTATACGTAGAATATAGAGAACATAGAGCATAGAGCAGTACAGCATGAGAACAGGCCCTTTGGCCCACAAAGTCTCTGCTGAATATGATGCCAAGGCCAAATCGTATTTTTCTGTACATTATCCATATCCCACCATTCCCTGCATATCCATGTGCTTATCCAAAATATCTTAAATGCCACTATCATAATCTGCCTCAACTATTACCCACGCAGTGTGTTCCACGCACTCACACCATGCCACAATCCTTCAGCAATCCAAGTCTGTCCAACCTCTCCTGCAGCTAATCCAGGTAGGAATCAGATCATTCTAGTAAATCTCCTTTGCATCTTTGCACCCCTGCACCTTTTGGAATGATAGAGGAGACTTGATGGGCTGAATAGTTCTACTCCGAGACTTATGAACTTATGATCATCCTTCCGGTAATGGCACAATCAGAACTGCACATAATACTCGAAATACTGGAATAAATTCACAAGACAGTGAAAAGTGTAAGGCATGAAATGATACATTGTGCAAAAAACAAAACATTGTGCAAAAACATAATCAGAAAACAAATCCATTTTATTGCGAGAATTAGTCTAGTATTCTGTTGCTGATACAGGGTTAGGTTTGTGCCAATCAGCAAGTTCTGGATTGTTGTCGGAAAATGGTTGTTCCTGAACCTGGTGGTGTGGGACTTCAGGTTTCTCTACCCCCTGCCCAATGGTAGCAATAGGAAGCGGGCATGGTTCAGATGTTGGGGTTCCTTTATGTAGTTGATACTTCACGTGGATGCTAATGATGGTGGGGAGGGCTGTGCTGGGATAAACTGGACTTTGTCTACCACTCTTTGTAACCTCTTGTGTTCCTGTATGTTGGAATTGCCGCATCAGGCCATGATGCATCCTGTCAAGATACTTACTACTTTGCATCTGCAGACGTTTGTTAGGGCATTTGTTAATATGCTGAAGATAGACACAAAAGCTGGACAGGCAACATCTCTGGAGAGAAGGAATGGGTGATGTTTCGGGTCGAGACCCTTCTTCAGACTGGTTAGGGACAAGGGAAATTAGAGATATAGACGATGATGTTGAGAGATAAAGAAAAATGAATGAAAGATGTGCAAAAATGTAATGATGATAAAGGAAACAGGCGATTGTTAGCTGATTGTAGGGTGAAAACGAGAAGCTAGTGCAGCTTGGGTGGGGGAGGGATAGAGAGAGAGGGAATGCCGGGGCTACCTGAAGTGAGAGAAATCAATATTCATACCACTGGGTTGCAAACTGCCCAAGCGAAATATGAGATAGTGTTTCTCCAATTTTTATTTATCCTCACCCTAACAATGGAGGTGACCGAGGACATGAAAGGTCTGTGTAGGAATGGGAAGGAGGATTACAGTTTCCAGCAACCTGGAGATCAGGTAGGTTCTGGCGGGCTGAGTGAAGGTGTTTCGTGAAACGATCGCCCAGTCTGTGTTTGGTCTCGCCGATGTATAAGAGTCCACATCTTGAACAATGGGTACAGTAGATGAGGTTGGAGGAGGTGCAAGTGAACCTCTGCCTAACCTGAAGGGACTGTCGGGGTCCCTGGACAGAGTCGAGGGTGGAGGTATAGTGACAGGTGTTGTATCTTCGACGGTTGCAGGGGAAGGTACCTGGGGAGGGGGTGGTTTCGGTGGAAAGGGATGAGTTAACCAGGGAGCTGCAGAGCGAACAGTCTCTGCGGAAGGCGGAAAGGAGTGGAGATGGGAAAATGTGGCTAGTGGTGGGATCCCATTGGAGGTGGCGGAAATTTCATAGGGTTATGTGTTGTATGCAACGGCTGATGGGGTGGAACGTAAATTATCATATTGAATGGCGGTGCTGGCTCGAAGGGCCGAATGGCCTACTCCTGCACCTATTTTCTATGTAAGGACCAGGGGCACTCTGTCTCTGTTGCGATTAGGGGAAGGGGGAGCAAGGGCGGAGCTGCGGGGTACCGAGGCGACATGAGTGAGGGCCTCATCTATGATGGGAGAGGGGAACCCCCATTCCCTGAAGAATGAGGACATCTTGGATGTCCTAATTTGGAACACCTCATCTTGGGCACAGATGCAGCTTAGATGGAGGTATTGGGAGTAGGGGATAGTCTTTGCAGGAAGCAGGGTTGGAAAAAGTGTAGTCGATATAGTTGTGGCAGTCAGTGGGTTTGTAATAGACGTTAGTCAATAGTCTATTTCCTGTGATGGAGACTGTGAGATCAAGAAAGGAGAGGGAGCTGTTGGAGATGGTCCAAATACATTTGAGTGCAGGTGAAAATTGATGGTAAAGTTGATGAAGTCCATGCGTATGCTGAATCTATTTTAAGAATCACATTTGTGTATATATGGAGTATATATTTGTATATTTGATAAATGGGAGCATTGTAATGGATTAGAGTCATACAGCATTGAAGCAAGCCATTTAGTCCAAGAGTCTATGCAGAAATCACCTGTTTACAACTAAGTCTGGACGCATCCCATTTTGGTCTCTGGATATTCTCATCAATTCCCCCAGATTCTACCAGTCATCCACACACCAAGAGTAAGTGACATTGCTAACTTATCTACCAACGTACATGTGTATGAAGGAACTGTAGATGCTGGTTTAAATCGAAGATAGCTGGAGTAACTCAGCAAGATGCTGGAGTAACTCAGCAGGACAGGCAGCATCCCTGGAGAGAAGGAATGGGTGACGTTTCGGGGTGAGATCCTTCTTTAGTCTGAAGAAGTTGTCCTTCTTAAGGCAAGGAGGTCAAAACAGAAAACAGATGTCCAGGTTAATCTGACTATAATCTTGAGTAATTTCAGCAAGGGATCTCTACACTTTATTCTTCACTCCACTTCCATGAAAACCCTAATTACCTCTGGGATGGCATATCAATTTTCTGTAGTCCATTTACATTGGAACAAAACTTCCTCTGAATACAAATGTTGAATAACTTCTTGCCATTTGAAAGTATTTAATGCTAGAAGTTCTTAATCATACACATATTAAAGTGCTATTGTAAAACGGACCCATATGTGCGAGTCTTGTCTTGTTGGAGCTGTATTTTCTTCTGTGCTTCTGTGTGAAGTAATGTTTGAAACATATTGAGCCTTAACTTCGCTATTTCAGCATATCAAGGGCTTGTTAACAGAGAAATACTGAATGTCTGTCAAACTGAGTTCATGCTAATTGGATTTGATTCTCCAATTCTTACAATGAAACTGACTGCTTGTTCATAGCTAGAACAAATCTACTCTACATGACAATCGGCAGAGAGCAGGCCCCCCCCATTTACTGGCAAGGCCCTGAGTATCATCATTGATGAGGCAAAGGTAGGAGGGGTGCTTTTCAACAAGGATGATAAGGAGTACATTCCATCTTGATAAAGGATTTGGGAGAAGATGATAAAAGAGACAACTGCTAAGTGTGATTCACCACAAATGAGCAAAAATGCCACAAAAACTTAAATGTTCTCCATTATCTGGTCAAGGTTGCTGATGCAATCCACACAATTCCATAGAAACAAAAGCAGCACTCAACACCCACCTCTACTGCAACACTTAAACACACATACACACTCATAAGCACACACGCTCATCTTATAACACCTACACATGAGCATGTACATAAGTTTGCAGATGATACAAAAGTGGGTGGCATTGCATATAGTGAATGTCAGAAATTGTAGCAGGATTCTGATCGGTTGGCCAGGTGGGCTGAGGAATGATTACTGTAACTTAATATAGAGAAATTTGAGGTAAGTCTAACATGGAAAGTCAACATGGTGAATGGTAGGGCTCTGGGAAGTGTTATAGAGAAAAGGGATCTAGAAGTGCAGGTACATAGTTCCTTGAAGATGGCATCACAGGTTTGTGGCTCATTGTCCTTCATCAGTCAGACCATTGAGTATAGAAGTTGGAAGGCTATGTTGCAGTTATACATGACATTGATGAGGCCGCATTTAGAATATTGTGTTCGGTTCTGGGCACCATCTTTTCTGGGTACAGAAAATACTTACGAGGATTTTGTCAGGACTCAAGGTTCAGTGCAATAGTGAGAGGTTGAGCAGGTTGGACCTCTATTCCTTGGAGCACAGGAGGATGAAGGGTGATCTTATGGATGTGTATTAAATCATGAGAAAATTAGATCGGGTAGACGCACAGAATCTCATGCCCAGAATAAGGGAATTGAGAACCGTGGGAAAAAGGTTTAAGGTGAAGTAGGAAAGATTTAATAGTAATCTGAGATTTAAAGTAATTCATACCAAGGGTGGTGGGTGTATGGAACGAGCTGCCAGAGGAGGTAGTTGAGGCAGGGACTACGACAATGTTTAAGAGACAAATAGACAGGTATATGGAGCGGATATGTTTGGAGGGATATGCTCCAAATGCCGGCAGGTGGGACTAGTGTAGATGGAACATGTTGGGCCAAAGGGCCTGTTTCCACGCTGTATGACTCCAAGACACTATGACAAAAACAAGTGCACATGTAAACACATAAACAAATACCTACAGTAGACATGCATGCAAACACACTAGCCTATGCACGCACGCCCAGCAATGCACACACACATCTTTCAACACACACATCATTCAAATCAGACAAACACACTCAATGACACATACAGATATGTACACATACCCAAAAAGACCATAAAGCACACCATGTATGCAAGCTTGTATATACACATACCGATTGCCTCTAAAAAGGGTGGGCTACAATCACGGTATCATTAGGGTAACATAATGCATAGAGAAAATGCATGCACAAGGGAGGAAAAATGAAGTATCTATGGATACACAATAAAGAACCAATCACACAGATAGGCTTTGTTCACATGCCATCTTTTCATGATAATCACAGGGAATCTCAAACATTATATTCATTGGACATGTTCTGTAGGTTATGGAAAAATGGCCTTGACTTAAAAATGAAATTAGTGATAACATTAGATCCGAAAGGGAATCATATAAAGTTGACGGTAAAGCAGCAGACATGAGGATCAGTCTCAGTTTAGAATTCAGAAGAGGACAAAAAAGATTAAGAGGAGAAAAAACTGCACGAGAGCGAGCTTTCAGGAAACATGAAAAAAGCCTATAACAGCTTCTGTAAACATGTAAAGAAAATAAAGAGAAAAGTAGTCCCCCCTACAGTCAAAACAGGTGTGTTTAATTGACACCAAATAAATGGCCGTACAAATTACTATGGTTCTCTTTTAACTGAGGATTTGAATTACACATACAATACAATACAATACAATACAATACAATATCTTTGTACAATATCCAGCAATCTTTGGTAATCAATAAACTAGTCAAGGGGAAGAAGTGAAGAAATTCAGTATTTGTAAAGAAATAGTACTTAATTTCTGATTGAGTGCATTCTGGGACATAGTGAGAAGCTGGGGGAGAAATTATGGCCACTGGCAGAAATATATGTATCATTAATAACCGTGGGTGAGGTGCAGGAAGACGGGATAGCTAATGTTGTGCCTCTATTCAAGAAAGGCTGCAAAAAAAAGCCTGGTAACATCAGGTTGGTGAGCCTAACATCACTGGAGTTATTATAGGGGATTCTGAGAGGATCTATAGTATGTGCATTTGGAAAGGCAAGGACCGATTAGGGAGACTCAGCATGTAATTTGTTGTGTGGGAAATCATGCTTCGTGAGTTGGATTGAGCTATTTGAAGAGGTGTTGAAGAAGATTGATGTGGGCAATGCAGTAGACGTTGAGTACATGGACTTTAGCAAGGCCTGGCCATAGACAAGGTAATGCATGGCATGGTACGCTAGTCAGGAAGTTGGATCACATGGGAACCAGGGCAAGCTAACCAATTGAATACAAAAATGTCTTGCAGATCAAGGTGGTGATAGAGGCTTGTTTTTCAGACTGGAGGACTGCAATGAATGATATACCGCAGGGATCAGTGCTGGCCATTATTTATATATCTGGACAACTATTGAATTCCTTCCACAGAAACGTTCCCTCCGCAATTTCTTAGTTCACTCATCCATTGCCACCCATTGCTACCCAGACCACACTCTCCCCAGGTACTTTCCCCTGCAACTGTATGAGATGCAATAACTGTTCTTATACCTCCTCCCTTGCCTCCAACCAGGGATCCTGGTGATCCTTCCAGGTGAGACAGAGATGTACATGTGCGTCCTCTAACCTCATTTACTGCATCCAATGTTCCTAATATGGGCTCCTGTACATTGGTAATACCAAGCGTAGACTTGGCGATGGCTTTGTCGAACACCTGCGCTCGTTCCACCACTGCCTACTGGATCTCTCGGTTGCGAACTATTTTAACTCACTTTCCCATTCCCAAACTGACCTTTCTGTCTTAGACCTCCTCCTCTGCCAGAGTTAGGCCACACACAAACTGGAGGAACAGCATCTCATATTCCACTTGGATAGCGTCCAACACATGATATGAACATTGAATTCTCCAAATTTAGGTAACTTCTACAAACACCTCCCTTCCCCCTACCGTTTCTGCCCTACAAAACTCTCCTCCCTTTTCTCCCCCCCCCCCCCCCCCCCACCAAAAGTCCTTTAACCAAATTCACAGTTTGCAGCTATGTATCCCTTTGTATGCCTTCCCGTCGGGCCGCGCGGCCAAAAGGCTTCCGGGCATCGGATTTGGACAGGGAATGCGGCCGGTCTTTATCGAGGCACCGCAGTCTCGATGCCTCCTAGATTGCCGCATAGAAGCCCTGGTCGGTCGAAGCGATCGACGGAGCGTACGTGGGCGTGAAACGGGGCGTCGACGGCCGTGAGGCCTTGGCAATGGCAGCGGTGAAGCCTCGCGACGATGGGGCCTCGGCGGTGGTGAAACCTCGTGGCAGCAGCGATGCCTCGCGAGTCAATCCACGGAAAACGGTTGATGAGAGCATGGAGGACCACCGTGAGCGGGGAGGGGAACAATGGAGGACCCGGCGTGGGGGGACCGCCGTGAAGTGGGGGGGAGATCAATGGACAATAGGGGGGAAGGGGCAAAGGACAATGGGGACCTGGCGTGGGGGAACCGCTGTGGGGGGGTGGAGGGAAGCCGGCGTGCTTTGTAACGTTGTCAGCACCGTACGTAGGTGGCCGCTAGTTGTATACATTGTGTATGCAAACAAAGAATCTCACTGTGCCTAGTCACATGTGACAATTATATATTCCTCCTGTATCTATCTTTTATCCAACAATCTGCCTTTCAGGGAATGCCCTCACCTGAGTTCATTTATTGCTGTCCGTAATTTATCCGCTCCTTTCTCTCCCCCCCTGCAATCGGTCTGAAGAAGGGTCCCGATCCGAAACGTCACCTATCCATTTTCTCCAGAGATGCTACCTAACCCGCTGAGTTATTCCAGCATTTTGTGTTGAGCTTTGGTATAAACCAGCATCTGCATTTCCTTGTTGTTACAATGTAAGCATGACCTCTTTTTTTTCACCTAGTTATAGAGAATAGCAGAAGAGAACATTTATCATGGAGTCTGAAGAAGGGTCCCAACCTGAAACATTAACTCTCCATGTCTTCCACACATGTTGCCTGATTCATTCATTCATTTGATCTGCAGATCCTGGTGACCCAACTAACATAAGACCTTCATTTAGAAAGGGTGAACTTGTCCAGGCTATTATATACCAGTCAGCTTAATGCTGATGGTAGGAAAGCTAATGGCATCCTACAAAAGGATAAAATAAAATATCAGGAATGTAAAGTTAATAATTAAGTCAGCATGGATTTCACATTTTGTTTGAGAATTTTTTTACAAGTGATTACAGAGAGCATAGTGATTACAGAGAGACAACAATAATTTAACTGAAGATAGACACAAAAAGCTGGAGTAACTCAATGGGTCAGACTGCATCGAGAGACTTCTTCAGACAGAGAGTCAAGGGAGATGGAAATAAGACAAATGGAAAGGTTCAAAGAACAAATGAATGAAAGGTATGTGAAGGCACAAATCAATTTATCTGAATTGGTGGTGGGAGGTTAATTATGAGGAAGACAGCAAAACATTACAGGAGAGACATTAATACGCTCACAGAATGGGTAAATAGATGACAAATGAAGTTCAACACAGAAATGTGAGATGGTACACGTTGCTGGGAAAAATTAGGAGTCACAAAACTTCTCCCGGTGATCCCCCCTTCCCTCCCCCCCTCCTCCCCTCCCCCCCCCCCCCCCCCCCCAATACTGGGTCCCTCTTCCTTCTCTCCGGCATGCTCGTGGCCGCATCATCGCCTGTCCTCCACCCCGCCTCCGTCAGCCCGCCAGACCTCTGGCACCCACTGCCGGCCCACTCAACCTCTGGCACCCACCTAGGCCCGTCCTCGACCGCCCACCGCCAGGTACTCTCTTGGAATGCTATTTGACGGCCCTCCTCACTTTCCAACAACCTTGTTCAACGGCCTACCTTGCTCCTTGAATACCATCCTCACTCCTTGATGACCTTCCTCGCTCGACAGCCCACCTCACTCTCCGATGGCTCACCTCGCTCTTTGCGGTTATTCGCGGGTCACTCCACGCTCTCACAGCGGTGGTCCTGTCGACGTCCGCAGTGGGAGAGCCGGGTTTACCAAGCGGGTCTGAAGTCTGCGCGGGCAAGCTGGGACTATCGGGTGAGTCCAACGTCCTCGGTGAGTGAGCCGGGCCTACTGGAGGGCTTGACCCCACTCACTTGGAACATTCTCTGCCACACTGCTTGCTAGGAACACCTCATACACTGATCACTCCATACACTAGCACTATCCTACACACTAGGGACAATTTTACTGAAACCCAATTAACCTACAAACCTGCATGTCTTTGGAGGGTGGGAGGAAACTGGATCACCCAGAGAAAACCCAGGTGGTCACAGGGAGATGTGTAAACTCTGTACAGATGGCACCCTTAGTTAGGATCAAACCCAGGTCTCTGGTAAGGCAGCAACTCTACCACTGCGACACTGCCACCCTTTGTTAGACCACATTTAGAGTACTGTTCACAATTCTGTTTGCCATATTATATTCATTGCTCTGGAGAGATTGCAGACAGGATTTACCTTGATGATGCACAAAATGCAATTAGGAGAGGATTAACAGACTGGCTCTATTAGGCCGAGGGGCAACTAATGGAGGGCTTTAAAATGAAAAAAGGTTTTGTTAGTTTTGATCGGAGAAAAAAATTCCACTTGTTGGGGAGGATTATAACAAGAGGCCATCAATATAAAAGTCATCAGGAATCTCAGTTAAGAATTCAGAAGAAACTCCTTTACCCTCCAAAAATGATGGGAATGTGGAATGTGCTCCAACTATGAATTGCTTGGATCAAAAAGTCTGCTTTTGTTGCCATACATTCCATTTAATACTGCAGGCAATCCTTTGTCAACAACACTGTGCAGACACAGACATATATACATGCATGTGTGTGTACATGCATGTGTGTGGACTAGGATGTGATATTATTGATGAAGATAACCCCTGTGGCCAGGGTGTGAGTGATTTTTGAAAATGGTCTGAATCACTATTTTCCACAACATGAAGCATAAATGAAGAAATGCAAGCAGAAAAAGAGAATTAGATGTTTACTTATTTTCTTCATTTCACCTAAATTCCACGAGTGTGAACTTTATTCCCTGCCTCAGACTTTTGGGTGGTGAGTTACGAGTTCAGTACAAGTGGGTTTCTGTGATCCGAATGGTGGGGTCACTTGCACGGTAATGTTCTGCCAGGATGTTTCTGTTGTTAATCAAATCGGAGCATGGCTGTGGGAGCACATTCACCAGAAGAACTGCAGTGGCTGAAGCAGGCCATTCTACAACAACCACCTCAAGGGCAATTAAGGATGGGCAGTGAGACCAAGATCCTAAACGATGAAGAAAAACATACTTTGGCGTTTTTTTTAAATTTCTCACATTCTTATGTTGTTAGATATTCCACTTGACAGACTCAAACGATTGGCAGGTTGAACTGTCCTGAATATCAACTGCCTGTTCCTGCTGTTTGTGGGAAATGCCAGGGCAATCCAGTTGCACACCTCTTGCATGGTAAGTGACAGCTCCTGAGTTGTGACTGTACAACCCTCTAGTGTCAGGCTCCAGAAATGCATCACCAGGGACTTAAAAGGAGACCGATTTCACACTAGGTAAATCCTGCATTAACTTTTAAAATATTCAGACCTAGTGAAATATCTGCTCAACTAAAGGCTGCATGCAAAATAATATTGTCAGATTTGATTTGCTATCAGCATACTTTATTCTACATGCCTGTCAACTGATCTCCCGTTCTTCAGTGTTTAATTATTTATTTACTTGCCCAGAGGGCAGAGACAGATGGCACAAGAGGTTGAAAATCAAAAATGCAGCAATAATAAGATAAACACATTCATATTAGCTGCAGGAATATTACAAATAAAATGCATTGGAACATTCCGTCAAGGAACAAAAATGCTTCATTTGCAGCTAACGACTATCCTTTAAATTACAAACATTGCTAGTTATTTAACATTTTAGACAATAGGTGCAGGAGTAGGCCATTCAGCCCTTTGAGCTAGCACCGCCATTCACTGTGATCATGGCTGATCATTCACATTCAGTACCCCATTCCTGCCTTCTCACCATATACCCTGACTCTGCTATCTTTAAGAGCTCTAGCTAACTCTCTCTTTAAAGCATCCAGAGAACTGGCCTCCACTGCCTTCTGAGACAGAGAATTCCACAGATTCCAACTCTGGATAAAAACGTTTTTCCTCATCTCCGTTCTGGACTCCCCCAACATTGGGAATATATTTTCTGCATCTAGCGTGTGCCAATCCCTTAATAATCTTATTTGGTCAATAAGATTCCCTTTCATCCTTCTAAATTCCAGATTATAGAAGTCCAGCCGCTTTATTCTATCAACATATGACAGTCCCACCATCCCGGGAATTAACCTCATGAGCCTATGCTGCACTTCCTCAATAGCAAGAATGTCCTTCCTCAAATTTGGAGACCAAAACTGCACACAATACTCCAGGTGTCTGTGCAGTATACTCACTAGGGCCCTGAACAACTGCAGAAGGACCTCTTTGCTCTTATATTCAACTCCTCTTGTTATGAAGGCCAACATGTCATTAGCTTTCATCACTGCCTGGTGTGGGGATCATGACAGAAGCCTCCTCGTGGCGATCCCCGGAAACGGCGCCTTGATGCACGTGTCGGGCGACCAATTCTGTCAACATGTTGGACAACGACGGAAGCCAACAGCTTCCGACACACGAGCGAACAAACTTCCTGCTGTACCTGCATGCTTACTTTCAGTGACTGATGAACAAGGACCCCAGATCTCTTTGTACTTCCCCTTTTCACAACTTGACATCATTCAGATAATAATTTGCTTTCCTGTTTTTGCCACCAAAGTGGATAACCTCACATTTATTCACATTAAACTGCAAATGTGGCATTTCTTAAAGCTCACAATGCAAACAAATTATTTCTCACAAGGCTACACCTCTAGTTGAGTATAGTCTTATAGAATATTTACAGAAAGGTTATCCATTTGGATTTCACGTTTTTGGTTAGAAAGATATTTTTCAAGAGCCCATTTAATCAAACATGCTGGAGAAACTCAGCGGGTGAGGCAGCATCTATGGAGCGAAGGAATAGGCGACATTTTGGGTCGAGAGCCTTCTTCAGACTGATGTCGGGGGGGCGGGAAAAAGGAAGGAAGAAGAGGCGGAGAGCTGGGAAGGGGAGGGGAAGGAGGGAGAAAGCAAGGACTACCGAAATTGGGGAAGTCAATGTTCATACCGCTAGGGTGTAAATTACCCTAGTGAAATATGAGGTGCTGCTCCTCCAATTTGCAGTGGGACTCACTCTGGCCATGGAGGACTCTAATTTGCGGTGGGACTCACTCTGGCCATGGAGGATTCCATTTAATCAAGACATATCTGTGGATCTGAAGGCATAGAGTCATTTAGCATGGAAACAGGTCCTTCTCAATGTGCCCATGGCTACCAAGATGCCCCATCTACACCTGCCTCCATTTGGCTCATATCCCTCTAAATCTTTACTATCCTTGTACCTGTCCAAATATCTTTTAAATGTTGTGATAGTACCTGCCTCAACTATTTCCTCCGACAGCTCGTTCCATATACCCATCTATCCTATCTATTCCCCGCATGATCTTATATGAGGTTTAGATCATCATTCATCCTCCTGTGCTCCAAGGAATAGACTCCTAACCTCCCCAACGTCTCCCTGGACCTTGGGAAGTCCATGCAATATCCTCATAAATCTTCTCTGCACCCTTTCCAGCTTAACATTATCCTTCCTATAGCAGGTTGACCTTCCCATAAGGTAATAACTCACACTTATCTATGTCAAATGCTTTAGCCCATTTGCCCAACTGATTAAAGACTTGCTGTAATTTCTGATAACCTTCACTGTCTACTATACCACCCACTTTAGTGTCACCTGCAAACTTACTAATCATGCCTTGTACATTCTCATGGGCCCAGGAACGATCCTTGAGGCTCACCACTAGTCACAGACTTCTAGTCCAAAAAACGACTTTCCACTATCACACTTTGCTTCCTTCCATGAAGCCAGTTTTCTATCCAGTTAGCTAGCTCTCCCTGGATCCCATGCGATCTAACCTTCCAGAACAACCTATCATGCGGAACCCCATCTAGGGTTTTTAATTAATTGTCACAGGGTTTGGCCACGTGGTGCAATGCTTCAAATTCTCCTCAAGCATGGACTTTTGCAAGGTAGTGAGCACAATAGTGGAGGAAGAATGACAGGCAATTAGCTCGGTGCGATATCACTTGAGGGAAGATTGCAACATGGCCGTCGCAGCTAATCATCTTAATTCTGGTAGATCATTGAGGGAGATCAAGGCCCAACCATCTCTAGCTGCTTCATCATTCATAATAGAGCCACTGACTTGTATTGCCAGAGACCTACTGTAGGTTCGAATGACCTTGTGCACTCATTCTGGGTTTGCACCTTCACCCTGTGGTGATTTCCAATGCTTCAATTTCGGGGTTGGCGGATTAATTGCCCACCTCTAAAGTCATTTGGGGACGAGTTGATTTGTAAACAAGGTAAGTGATTCAGTAATGAGTGGTTGATAGTTTGTGCAGACTCACTGGGCCAAAGGGCCTATTTACATACCGTATCTCTCTATGACTCGTTGTCTCTATATTACCTTGTGTGAAGTGTCCGTGTTAACCAAGTGGTTTTAGCAGCTGAATATCCTCCAGTAACACATGCAGACTTGGGACAGCCTCAGGAACGTTCTCCCTGAGTCGTGACCAATATTTAGAGTCACAGGGTTATACAACACCTATTCCACCATCTCCATGCCAACCATCCTAATCTTAAATCACACCAACTCTATACCAGACTAGTGCTCATCTCAATATTTCCCAAACATTGTGAGAGTATCTGCAGCACCCATTTGTAATCATCTTAATCCTGGTAGATCTTATTTGAGGGAGATCAAGACCCAGAGTTTTTTTCTACATCTCTAGCTGCTTCATCATTCACAATTGAGTCCCTGACTTGTTTATTGCCAGAACACCTACTGTAGGTTCGATCCTGACCTTGGATGCACTCATCTCCAACTGATGTCACTCTAGGACAGACTGTACTAATCACTGCGTTCATTAACTATAGATGATTAGACTTTAAACTTTAGAGATACAGCGGGAAAACAGGCACTTCAGCCCATTGAGTCTGCGCCGACCAGTGATCACCCCGTACACTAGCATTATCCTGCGCACTAGGGATAGGTTTCAATTTTTACCAAAGTCAATTAACCTACAAACCTGTACAATTTTGGCATGTGGGAGGTAACTGGAGAACCCAGAGAAAACCCACATGGTCACAGAGAGAACATACAAACTCCATACAGATTGCACCCGGGTTCAAGCCCGGGTCTCTGGTGCTGTAAGGCAGCAACTCGACCGCTGCACCACTGTACTGCCCCTAAATATTGTAAGCACTGAGTTTGTTGAAAAAATGACAAAAATACAAAGGAATACTTGTTTTCAAAGGTGCTGCACCAATATAAGTTGATGTTACAAAAGCACTGCAACATTGCAAACTAATTTGAAATTCCAAATTAGTATTTCTCTCCTGATTGAAATAAGGATTGAAATAATGCCTGCACATCTACCCGAGGAATCAGTTGAGTGACGGGCACTCTCTGGACAACAGCTCCCATAGTATGTGAAGACTCCAGGGAAAGCAAATGGAGACTTCTCTCTGCATTACATTTTCAAATCAGGACAAAGAATGTCAAATTTGAAACTTTATCGTTGAATCTTTCACAGTTAATTAGGTTGTTTTGTCAGAATCAATTTCCATTGGCAACTTGTAGCAGAAAAAAGAATGTATTTCCCTGTTGTGAAGAACATTTGCATCAAAGAGAAGCGCCAATGTGTAATAGGCCAGCTGTTGCAATAAAAATGAGTTTTGTTGTTTTTCTTTCCTGAAGCAATTTTGAAAAGTTGGATGTCAGTGGGGAGGGTGGGGAAGTTCTCTTTCTTGTTCTTTCCTTGTCCATCGTTTGAATCAATCTTCCTTTCTCCTCCTCTCCTGAAGGTGAAGATATGCAACTTCAAAAGGCTGTCCAAATCTAATGTATGCACACAAGCAAATTGATATTTACAAATTCACATACAAATATGAAATACAATGAAAGTTAACATACACATTTGCATACAAAGTACACACACATACACACACACATATATATTTATAGGGAGACATTCTCACATACATTTAGTTTAGTTTAGTTTAGTTTAGTTTAGAGATGCATCTGCTGTAAGGTCTCGACCTACATGCTGACCATGCTTCTGCCTTCACACATGCTCTCTGACTCACTGAGCTCCTCCAGCAGTTTGCTTTCTGCTTCAATTTCCAGCATCTACAGCTGTTTGTGTCTCCCCCTCACACACTGAAGTGGACACAAATATAAATGTACACACACAGAAACAGCCGCACATGCATAGACACAAAGTTCCCACATATGCGATTGTTTCTTCCTTCTCACCTCTGTTTCCTGGCTGTTACCTGGTGCCCGAGGCTACCATTCCACAGCCTTTCTATCTGGATAGAGCCAAGAATGAGAGACCAAAAAAAAAAATCAGATCCTGCTGTTAGATGTGGCAGCACCAGAACACATTGCCTAGAAATAGTCATAGAACATGAGTGAAATGGACACCCACAATGATGTTTCAATATCTGTTCTACTGAAACTGGGAATGATATGGGAATCAATACCCTTTGCCAGTAAAAAAAGGTTAACTCTCCAAAGACCATTAGGATTCAAGCTGGACATTGAAACTACTGTTTTTTTCTGTTCTTGCCCAACATGACTAATGTAACTGTGAGGAGCATAAAATAATAATTATTTAGTTCAATATTATTTTCAATGCTTGATTAAAATCCTGTTCAGTGTATACCTTGCTTGAATTTTTTTGTCAAGGATACGGTGAGTAGAATTGATTTACAATTTAGATATGGTGCTTGGAAAAATTTGATCTACATTATTACAGATAATGTTGCTCCAAATAATGATTTTATGTTGCATTTTGGATAAGAAAATGTGTATTCTATTTTATCCAAGTGCCCTTTAATACTGTGATATAAAGCAGGAGTAAAAGTTTGTCCATTAAGATGTAGATATAACTTCATATATTTTTTACAGGGGATAGGATACTGTTTGTTTTGGCATGAAATCTAATGAATGGATAAAGTTTTGCCTTCACACAGAATAACCACAACGGTTTGAGAATTGCAGTGATTGATATTAGATTTACTTGGAATGTCAGACTTGAAATTCCATACAAAGCTACACTGTTCTCATTTTCCCATTGGCTTCACCTGCCAGCACATGAGACGTTTCCTCAGAACTAGGGCCACCACAATGCAGAACACTGCAGGCATCAGGCATCTGGAATAAAAGTTTTAAAAAATGTAGGAAACACTCACCAGATCAGGCAGCATCCGTAAAGGGAGAAAAACAGAGTGCACACATCGACCCTGTCAACCTTTGAAAATTTAAGCTTGATCGCCTCTATTTGCCCCAGCAAACGCTCAGCCCGAATAATAGTTTGTATTTCTGACTAGTGGGATCTTGCTATACACACGCAATGGCATCTTGATTTCTGGCTTTATAACAATGGCAACACTTTATATATTGCTTTCGGACTTACTTTTAAAAAGCATGCCTTTGCTCACTTGGATTGTTTTAGATATTAGGTTGGGGGCATGCTGGTGATGGCAGAGTAATGGGCAGAGTTTGCACACCTACCTGCGGCTCATGGAATCAGAGAGGATGGAAACAAAATGCCTCACAGACACTCTTCTGCAAATTGCATGGTAACTTCATTCCTGCATTAAAGGATTGAAAATCGACACAGTGGCAGGACCCTGAATAGCACTGATGCACAGAGGGTTCTTGGGGATAAATCCGTAGCTCTCTGAAAGTAGCAACATAAGTAGCATCCGTAGCTCTCTTAAAGTAGTGGTAAAGAAGGTGTGTGGCATGCATGTCTTCATCAGCCTTCATCAGTCAAGGCATTGAGCATAAGCATCAGTGAGCCATGATGCAGTTTTATAAACTTTGGTTCCACCACATTTGGAGAATTGATAGTAATGTACAGAAAATTTAAAAAAAGATTAGGGTGGCTTTAGTGTAGGAATGGGTGGTTGATGGTTAGTTCTGCATAGTTCCCATCCTAATGAGCAGAGAGGACACCAGTCCTCCAGCCAAGGAATGCCATGGCTCTGTGGCTCTAAGCCAAGCTGCAGCCTTGTGACAGGTCCCAACCACTCGTTGTTGTCAAATAATCTTATTATCAGGGACAGTTGAAAACAATTTTAATATTTAAAAGTATTAAAAGAGAAAATTAAAGCTTAATTCTACCTAAACATATTGAACCGTTAAGTAGATAAAAACATAAATGTGCATTCAAGAAAACAAAAATAAATAAAATGATGTACGTAGGTCAGCTAAGCTACAAAAAGTACATGTTCCCTCAGCTCAGGATGGAGTCAGATGTACGCACCGCAGATAGTCAGCAGGTCACTATGGAGATGATGACAGCACAATCCCACTCAATGAGCTGTTGAACAATTTGCGTTATTACAAAATACTTAGTTATTATCATTTTTGATTTTTTGCAAATACACATCAAAAATGTCAATCACTGAAGAAAAATGCTGATTTTGTTTTGCAAATTTCTTCAAGTGATTTCTGGTATGACAGAAAATAGTTCCAGTTTTCCATTGCATATCATTAAGATTCCAATCAGATAATCACTTTGAGAGGTTAGAAGTACCTATTGCAGTTAAGCATGGATAGTGGAAAAATGCCTTTTCCCATAAGACACATCAGCATTATTGTTTATAATTGAATGTGTCACACAAACTCACTTACTCACACACATACACATCACTTTATGTATTTACAATGTGAATGCTTGCACATACAAATATATATTGATTACCTAAATCAATTTATATCATCTTCCTCACAAACAGATTTTTGCAAAGCCGTTAACCTCCTTTATGCTCCATTTTCTCTATCCATCTAATTTGCTGGCTGCTCAAGTACCCTCTCATCTAGCCTCTATTTTGAATTACTATTGACTGCATTGAGCTTTACTCTTCAGGTACTAATTGCCAGCCAGTCATGAATTTCACCAGAATGTTACTGTGCACAGGCATTATAGAACACCTCAGATCTTATTGCTATGTGATCATGGGAGCACTATATTAACGTAGCCCTCACTCATTGGGCTTGGACCCAAAGCAGCTGGTGGAGGGCAAGCTTCATCTCACATGGCCAGACTTACAGCTTGGTGCTCAGAAATGACTGCATTATTTCTTCCTTTGTTTTTACTTCTAAAATGAAATGGTCTCAGTCATCAATTCCTCAAAGGTATCTTCCAATTCATTGTAAATATGACTTTAATAATTCCCAATAAACTAATCATGAACAATTTACAAGTATTTGAACTGATGGACCAAACAATATTCCAAACCGAATCAGTGATATAGAGTCACTGAGTGATACCGCATGGAAACAGATCCTTTGGCCTACAGAGTCCACATGGGCCATCAATCACTGATTTAAACTAAACATGCAATGTTTTATTCTTCCCACCTTCTCATCAGCTCCTTCCAGATTCCACCACTCATCCACACACTAGGAGCAATTCATAGCAATCAATTAAGGAAGAAGCTGTTTTCATGAATCTGGCAGCACAGTGTTTTTGACAGCATCTTCTTGATCCAAAATTGTGCATCTCCTGAAGTTTCTCTGCCATCTTAAGTAACAAAAGAAATAAGAGGGCCATTTGCTTTAATTATTAGGACAGTATGTTGTGAGTCTAAAATTAATCTCCCCTTGGCAGAATACCTTGAGAGTTTAAGGGCAGCACAGTGTGCAGTGGTGGAGTTGCTGCCTTACAGTGCCCGAGATTCGGGTTCAATCCTGACAACACGTGCTGTCTTTACCGAATTTGTATGTTCTCCCGCATTAGTTTGTCTGGGTGCTCCAGTTCCCTTCCACACTCCAAAGATGTACAGATAAGTGCAAGGTGTTGCACTTTGAGATGCCGAACCAGGGCAGGATCTTCACAGGGCAGGGCCCAGGTGAGTGTTGTAGAGCAGAGGGATCTAGGAATGCAGGCACACATTTCCCTAAAGGTTGTGTCATAGGTAGATAAAGTATCAAGAAGGCATTTGGTAAATTGACCTTCAGCAATCAGGTATTGAGTAGAGTAGTTGGGATGTTATGTTACATTTGTATAATACATAGGTGAGGCCGCCTTTGAAGTTTTATGTTCAGTTTTGGTCACCCTCCGATAGGGGGCTAACATTGAACTGAGAAGTGTGCAGAGAAGAATTACAAGATTGTTGCCAGGACTCGAAGATCTGAATTATATGGGGTGGTTGGGCAGGCTAGGACTTATTCCTTGGCGCGCAGGAGGCTGAGGAGTGATCTTGTAGAGGTATATAAAATCATGAAGGGAATAGATAGAATGATACCTGTGTCTTTTATCCAGAATCGGGGAATCAAGAACCAGGGGCCATTGATTTAAGGTGAGGGGGAAATAATAAACTGGAACCAGAGGGGCAATGTTTTCACAGAGAGGGTGGTGGAGATATGGAATGAGCTACCAGTTGAGGTAGCACAGTTAGGTGCCATATTGACTGTAAGATATTTGGCCAGGTACATGGATAAGTGAGGTCCAGAGGAATATGGGCCAAATATGTGCAGATGAGACTAGCATAGATGGGGCATGTTGGTTGGCTTGGACAAGTTGGGCTAAAGGGTTTGTATCAGTGCTGTATGACTCTCTGACTGTTTTTGTGTGTGTGCCTGTGATGCTGCTGCAAATAGATTTTTATTGTATCTGTACCTCCCATGTTCCTGTGCATATGACAGTAAACCCCAAATTGATTTGTCTCATCTGAAGTTTACAGTGGGTAATTAACTTGCCGACCTGCTAATATTTGTGAGATGTGGGAGGAAACTGGAGTACCAATGGGAAATCCCCACTGCCACAGGGAGAACATGCAAACTCCACATAGACCGGAATGGGACTAAATCTGGGTCGCTCTCATTGTGAGGCAGTGGCTCCATTAGCTGTGTAATTCCTGACCCTCCAATCTATCTTGTTGCAAACTTTGCACATTTTTTATCCGCACCTCGCTGTACCTGTCACACTATGTTCCGCACATTGTTTCCTTTCTTTTTTTGCTCCACCTGTTGCACTCGTGTTTAGTTTGACTATGCTTACGTACGTATGATTTGCCAGGATAGCACACAAAACAAAATGTTTCACTTTATCTTGGTACACATGATTATAATAGCAAACCAAAACAAAATCTCTTAACAACCCGGGCCGTGGTGTCCATGCTCTTCAAGTACACCCAGGGCTCCAGTTGTTATGCTCTTTCAACTTAGCAGGGCCCCAATTCCATGGTCTCTCTAACACATCCCAAGCCCCAGTTCCTATGCTTCTTCAACACATCAGGGTTCAGCCCCCACCCCTCTGACACACCCAGGCCCCAGTTCCCACACTACATCAAACACTCCAGGGCCCCAGTTCCCACACTCCTCTCACTCGCCAGGGCCCTGAGTCTTGCATTCCCCAGACTAACTGAAATTAATAAGTGGAAGGAACCTGCCTTAGGTTAAAGGGAAAAGTCCAATTCAGTCATCTGGTCGGGACCTTTCCTTTATGTCTTAAAGCAAAACATATTTTGAAACGTTGTTAGCATGGTTACTCTTGTACAAACAGTTAAGTAATTTGGCCTCACAGAAGCTTTGGGACTTAGATTGGCTTCAAGGCATAGCTTATGCTGAGGTCGGTGGTATGTCTCAGTATAATACTAGTATTAAGTGATATTAACTTGTGAGTTGACATTTTTCCTTCTCCTGGGGTTTCGTTATTTCAGTTGCAATTGAGTGTAAATTCAGGTTGAATCTGTACCTGGGCTGAGTTGCCCAGCCTTACAACATGGTTTAGTCATGCATAGTCAGAGACCAGATGGTGGTATTAAGCACGTTTGAGCATGAGTGAAAAACAGATGGGTTAAATGGGACACAGACATAGAAAATCAGATGAGCAGATATCCCTTTAACACATTTAGTGGTTTGTTTGCCTCTCAGCTCTTTATCTAGGGATTAATCCATCATTTTCCAATCCCTAACCTCTGCCAACAAAGACTCTTTCACTTTCAAGGCAACTCCCATTTCTGCTTGTGCTTTTCCTGCCTACTGCACTCTTAAGTAATCTCTGCTTTACCCTTAATACTTCAGAAGAAGCGGATAAATACATCAAACGAGCGCTTCCCCCACCCACATTTCCTCTTTCCCAGTCAAACTAGTGTTTCAGAATCCGTCTGAAGAGAAATATAAAGAATGAACATAAAGTGACAGAAGTGATGCTCAGAATTCAGGCTGAATTCTCGAAACAAAAGTGTCTCTTTTATATTTCAGTTTAGGATGAAGCTTCAGACTGGCTACATTAAACGTGAGAGCAGACCGAACGGAAGCAGGAGAAATTCCATCTTTCATGATGGATATAATTGCCACTAAACATTATACTTGCACAGGATTAATGGCTACCTATTTTATTTTTGCTTCACCCTTTCCACACCTTGGTCATTGCAATTTAGTTCAAGTTTTCCGAGGATGTACTGTAAGGCTGGGAGATATAGCGTACATGCACAGAATATAGATCATGGTGTGCCACTAGATTCAGAGTAAGCACCTCTGATGAATTTCAAACATATTTTCAGTAGCGGCAGAACCTCGCTCTATCGATCAAAGGTAGAATTGCCTGGGGTTCAGTTTAAATGTAAACAAATTAATTTTAAAATAACTGATTTTTTTAAATAATTGATTTTTGACACTCTGGGTAGTTGGTTTATCAGATGTTTTATTTTTGACTGAAACAAAATCAACTGAAAATGGTGCATGTTTATTACTATGCATTTTTAAATCCAATTTGCTCTGCATTTTTCTTGAAGGTCCCCACCAGGGTTTTTTTTTCAGGTTTACACCAGCTGAAGCTTAAATAATTAAATAATAAATAACTGTGGCAAGTTGTTCATCTGTGGTAGGCATCACTAGTGGGTTAAATCCACACATTTTCTATGGAATCCATTTAGGAATAAAAATCTGATTTTCCTTCCCTGTCACCCCAGGCAAACGTGACCTCTCTAAGCACTGAGATGAGTTGCTCAAAACAAATTGGGGTAGTCCAAGCTATGAACAATCAAACATGGATATAAAACAGAACTTTCTGGAGCTGCTCAAAAGGTCAGGCAGCATCTGCGGAATTCTTTGCCACATAAGGCTCTGGAGGCCGTCAGTTTTTAAAGCGGAGACAGATAGATTCTTGATTAACACGGGTGTCAGGGGTTATGGGGAGGTGGGAGGAGAATGGGATTATGAGGGAGAGATAGATCAGCCATGATTGTATGGTGGAGTAGACTTGATGGGCTGAATGGCCTAAATCTGCCCCTATCACTTCTGAACTTATGACCTGATGAGAGAAACTGATTTAACTATTCACCTTGATGACATTTTGTCAGAACTAGGAAAAGTTAGAAATGAAATATATTTCAAATTTGAAGTGGTGGAAGGGGTGATGAGAACAAAGAACATAATGGGTGTTGGAATAGGCTGCTTGGCCTTGTAAACTGGCCCCACCATTAAATATAGTCATTGCTGATTTTCCCCAGTTTTCATCTCCTCTGCTGTGCTAGTTCCCCATGGACCTCAAGTCCCTGATCTTTCAAAAATTCATATACTCCCTCTTTGAATACAGTCAGTGAGAGTGAGACATCGTTGAAGCAGGCCTTTTAGCCCACCAGATCCGCAGTGACGGTCAGGAACAAATCCTATATTAATCCTATGTTTTTATTTTTCCAACATTTTCATCAGCTTTCCCCCAATCCTACCACTCACCCGCAGACTGGCCAATTCATCAACCAACCCACATGCCTTTGGAAGGTGGGACGAAACCTGAGCACCTGTGCAGTCCCATGCAAACTCCACACAGACACCACCAGAGGAAAAGGCCTTTGCTGTCGTTAAGCACTTGTTAGTCCCAGATGATCTGTCTGAGGAGGTGAATGAAGAGGGAGGAGTGGGAGAGAAAAAAAATAGTGTTGCAACCTGTGTTACAAACACTGCAGATGTGGTAAAACCAAAATAAAATGCTGGAAATGGTCAGCAGATCAGGCAACAGTTATTGAGAGAAATGCACAGTTAACTTTGGAGGTCACAGATATAAATATGATATTTAAGAAGTTGTTAGATAAACACATGAATATGCAAAGAATGGCGAGACATGGGTCATGTGCAAGCAGAAAGGATCAGTTTAATGTGGCATCATGTTCAACATAGACATAATGATTCAAAGGGTCGTTTTCCTTGCTTTACCGTTCTGTTTCATCATAAATGGCCAGTTCTGATTTCGACAGGAAATGCTGGTAATCCAGAATGATTGACTTCAGTATTGAGTCCTAAAGTTTGGAACCTATCTAATCAGCAACAAAGTTATGCTATTTGAGCTTAGGTTGAGCTCAAGTGTGAGAGGCCAAACTGAAAGTGGAAGTAGGGTAGGCAATCAAACTGACAGGCAACTTGGAGCTCAGGGTCACCTTGCAGACTGAATGGTTCTGCAAATCCATCACTTGCAGTGTGTTTGATTTCTCCAATGTGGGCCACACCACCCCATGAGCATCATATACAGCATTCTAAACCGGAAAACGTTAGTGTGAACAACTGCTCACTCAAGGCATATTTGTGTCCCTGGATCTTGCGAAAAGAAGTGAAAGGCCAGGTGTAATGTTGGATGGGAAATGTTCTGATGATGCTGGTGGAGATGGAAGATTCTGAACACCTCTATCAGATCATCTTTACACTTGTAACCACATTAACAGAAGCCCCTCATCCTGAAACCATTTGATTATATATACTTTACAAACTATCTGAAGAATTGACATCCTTCTTAAAGTGTGCTCACTGGTAATGAACACAGAATAATCCAACAGAATCCTACTTTGTGCTTAGGAAGCTTTCTAATGTTTTTAACCTTTTTATTCTGAACCGATTCATAAATCTATGACAGCATATGTTCACTGACCTTATCACTTCACATATCTGTGTGTGTGAACTCCAATGTCTCTCCTTCCTGCACACTTTAAAACAACCTCATTAATTTTATATCATCTCTTCTGATTCACCTCATCAATGGTATGGCTTCCCACTCCCCTGCATTTAATTATCTCCAGTTCCATTTGCAGGTTTCTCAAGACACCAGCCTGCTTAGTGTTACTACATTTCTGACTTTTACCTCATCACGAGACCCTCAAATTCCACCTTGAATACAAATCCAGGGCATTAATGTTCAAATGTAGGAACATTTGAATCAGGAGCAGGAGTAGGCAACTTCACCATTGATTATGATTCTATGATTAATCTAACTAACCTCAACTCCACTCCCAACTACTTGGAGTGCTTCTCACTCTCTTGCTTATCAAGAGCTATCTTGTCTCTGCTCTAAAAATATTCTGCTGTCCCCATCCATTAAAGCAGACACTCCAAAAACACACAAGCATTGAAGCAAAAAAGAAAACCAAATCTCTCTCATAATGTAATAACTATATTTTGTTAAACAGTCGTCATTTATTCCAAATTACCCCGGGAGAGGAGGCATCCTCCCCATATCCATCCTGTCAGGATCCCTCAGAATCGTAAATGTATCCCTTCTCACTCTTTATAATTCCAGCAGATAAAAGCCTTCCCACTGCAAATGTCCTCATAAGACAACCTGTAAACCTTCTCTGAACTGCTTTCAAAGCCTTGACATACTCGCTTAATCAAGTGGACCAGTACTGTATAAAATGATCCAATGTGGCGTCACCAATGCTCCATGTAACTGAAGTATATCCTCCCTCATTTTGTATTAATTTCCTCTAGCAATAAACATTCTGTAGATTTTCCTATTTGCTGTATCCACATATAAGCATTTTGCAAGTCATGTATAAGGGCATCCATCATCTCAGACCTCTACAATTTGTTATCATTTAGACATGCTTTTTTTCCCGGGCAGAATGGACAATTTCACATTTTACACTCCATTGACAAGATCTAAGCCCACTCTTAGATATAGAAACATAGAAACATAGAAATTAGGTGCAGGAGTAGGCCATTCGGCCCTTCGAGCCTGCACCGCCATTCAATATGATCATGGCTGATCATCCAACTCAGTATCCCGTACCTGCCTTTTCTCCATACCCCCTGATCCCCTTAGCCACAAGGGCCACATCTAACTCCCTCTTAAATATAGCCAATGAAGTGGCCTCAACTACCCTCTGTGGCAGAGAGTTCCAGAGATTCACCACTCTCTGCGTGAATATAACCTCTTTATATCCCTTTATCCATGGCCTTTTCACAAATTACCTTCCATTCTATCTTTGTGTCATAATCACATTTGGAAACCATATCTTCAATGCATTAGAGCAATTCATTAATGTGAATTGTAAAACATTAAGGTTCCAGCAGTTCCAGTTAGTACACCACTCATTACATCTTGCTAACCAGTTCCCTATGTTCTTGTCTGTATTCTGTTCCAGCCAATTATCAAGCTATCCCATTATATTAATTCATACAGTGTCATCTTTTATTTTTGGCAATAGCGTTTGATGAAATTCCTTATCAAATGCTTAGAGGTCTAACCAGCTCCCATTTCTCCATAATATATATAGAACTGGTCGAACACGATTACAATGTTGACTTTCCTTGATTATTTTGCATATTTCTTTATACCCTGCTATAAAGTCATTGGTAACAGTTTCTAAAATGTTCTCTCTGAAGAAGTCAATAGATCTTCTGTTTCCCACTTTGTCTCCCTCCATTTTTGAGCAGTGTTACAATCAATTACCCTAATACTTCACTGATTACATTTTATTCTCATATTCTGATCAACTTCCACCTCCTCCCCAAATTCTATCACTCACCTACATACTGGAGGGCAATTTACAGTGACCAATTAATCCACTAACCTGCATGTCTTTCAAAGGAAATTAGAGTATTTGGAGGAAACCCACATGGTCACATGGAAAACATACAAACGGAATCTACCTCTATCACATCATCTGGCAGCTTGTTCCACATATGCACCACCCTCTGCGTGAAAAAGTTGCCCCTCAAATTATCTTCAAATCTTCCCATCTCACTTTAGTTCTACGTCCTCTAGTTTTATACTACTCTATCCTGGAGAAAATAACTGTGATCCTCCACTTTTTCTATGCCCCTCGTAACGTCACCCCTCAGCTTTCCATGCTCAAGGGGAAAAAAAGCTCCAACCTATCCAGTCTCTCCTTTTACTATAAGCCCTCTAATCCTGGTAACATCTTTCCTGCACCCTTTCCAGCTTAATGAACACCCTTCCGGCATTAAGTGTCAGGAACTGCACCTAAAGATTGAACCTAGGTCACTGGAGTTACGAGGAAGTACCCTTACTAGCACTAATACAAGCACTTGATAATACATATCATGAAGAACTATGATCATAACACCATCATTTGGAGAACAATGTAGTATATAAACTCCAGGCTAAAAGCAACCATTCAGATTTATTTTCCATTTTCTATCCTTTGCCAAAGATCATATCTTGTGGTTCTATTTAATAAGATGCCACACAGAAAGTTACAGCTTAAGATAAGAGTTCCTGAAACTGGAGCGAATACACTAGTATATAGATAGATCATTTCCAGGTTAGCAACCTAGAATTCGTAGAGCACCATAGCTTTCAGTGCTGGGGCGTCAACTATTTAATGTTATTCATTAGTATTAATGATTGCAAAGAAGGGATCAAATGCACTGTAGCCAAATACAAAGATGTCCACGTCGACTTTAATGAAGCATTCAACCTCTGCTAGGCTGATCCAGAAGATTGAGGTCCGTGGGGTCCATGGAGATTTTGTAGATTGGATTCAAAAGAAGAGGCAGAGTAGTGGTGGAGGAATGTTTAATTCAAAGGTAGTTTGGCCACAGAAGGCACCTGGTGATGCTGGAGATATGTTGTCCTGACAGGAGGTTTGTGACCATCGATGTTCCTCAAGGATCAACGTGGACATCAGTTGTTTATGAGATTTATAAATGATTTGGACAAAAATATAGGTGAACTAATGAATAAGATTCCGTAAAAATTGGCCAGGTTGTGGATAGTGAGAAAGGCTGTCAAAAAATTCAGCAGGATATAGACCTGTTGGGAATGCAATTAGAGAAATGACAGATGAAGTTTCATCCAGACTCTCATCAACAATCTTTTTCACCTTCTCAAACAACAGAATCAAAACTATAATATATTGACCTCTCCCATACAAAGCTGTGAGGTGTTGCGCTTTTGGAAGTCAAATGTAAGGGTAAAGTATATAGTAAATAACAGGATCGTTGAGGTCATTGAAGTACAGAGGGATCCTGGGGTACAAGTCCATAGCTGCTTGAAAATGGCTACACTAGTAGAAAGGGTGGTAAAGAAAGTATGTGGCATACTTGCCTTCATTATTTGGGTATTGAGTATAATGATCTTGATCTCCAAATGAACCTCTACATGGAACTTGACCAGACACTTCCTATGCCAGTTATCCTTGTGACACTGATACAAGTTCCTCGTCAATGCTTACTGCAGGATAAATGTTCTGAATCATTATCACTGCCACATAAATAAAACAAACAATTGTACATTTCTTTAAAAAAGCCAGGCTCTGTGTTTTGATGGATTGACCAATCCCTTCTTCACACTAAAAAAAGTTAATTTAGTTAGGTGGTTGAGCAGATTTAAAGAACAGATGTAACAGAAGCTGCAGCAACCTCTCCTAATAAAGCAAGGACATTTCCTGTGGAAATTACAGCGAGTGGCGGAATCGTCACAGAGGTCAGTGTACACCTAAAAACAATCGCAACCACTGATGGCTGCACAGATACCAGGTCTGAGTGACAGGTGAGTTACCCAATTGTCACTGTTTACAGCCTTTAAATGGATTACAAAACCAGACCTAATCGTGAGACTCTCTTTATCTGAAGCTCTTGAAATGGGAATGCAATTCTGTATTTGACTCCCACATAAAATCATTGCACAAATAATTGTTTTAATGGATTCCGAGGGTGACAGGTCAGTGGTGCCATGCGGTGACGACTGTCGAGTGCGATCTCGCAGCCTTCAATCAAAACCTCTCACCTTTTGGCTGTCATTATCCCATGTTTATTTCTTTGAAGCTAATTTATATACATGCATTAAAAGAAAAGGTATGTAAGTGATAGATACAATGCTATAATTAATGTCCAGATTTATGTGCCACTTACAAAGCAATCAAGTCTTATTCTTGAGATGTATGATGTGATTGAATCCTTGCGGGAAGTGACATCTCACACCTCCCCACCCCCAACCATTTGTGATTCTTATTTTGTTTGGCTAATGAAAGGGGATGGAAACGACATCACACAAAGGCAGCATTGCGACTTTGATGCTTTTATATTATATATTTTTTTAATCAATATTAACATCAGATATCGTTCAGCTGATCAGTGATAGTGTGAATATGCAAACCCAGATCTAACTCTCAAATATTCACTATGTTAAGCATTTTCAGTGACAGCCAAAGCTTCCAGCAAAATTCACAATTGTTAGTAACTGGGGCCATTCCACTAAATGTAAAACAACATGGTACAGGTTTAAATGTCAGAAAGTATGTGATAACAGTTTATGTGGCAAAATGGCTGTATAACACATTTTTTTCTTTCTGAAAACCTTTCAAAATATATGGCCATGGTAGCAGGGGTGCTGGCAATATTCAGCTTTCAATGGATTATCCCATGATGGAAAGTTGCAAAGTACTTACCTGACCAGCTGGTTGACATCACATGGAAAATGATGGAAACTGACTGCCTGCAATGCAGTCTGTAAGATGATAAATGGCTTCATTTCATTCCTTAAAGGCCTGTGTCAGTGCACAGGCTGATTGAGGTCATTTGCATCACTGTCTCGGTAGTGCACGCTGTTTGCTTCTTTCTCTTTCAATGTTCATCAGGGTGACAGGTGCTTGCTTTGGGGAGCGAAACATTTCAACATATTCCAGTTTCAGCATCAAGCCCACCCAAATGGTGCTCAACATGAGCCGAGTGAAACCCAGAACTTGATGGCATTACCTCAAGCATGCAGCCCAGGCCAACCAGAGGGATGCTGCAAGTAACAATACCAACCTTTGCTGTGCCATTTCAGAGTAAGGCTGACAACTGGCTGCTGGAATTAGTGCCTACAATTTGAAAAGAGTTTTAGTTCAGAAACAAGTCATTTTTGGATTGAATTGCATTTATTTTAATGCGAGAGGCATAATGGATAAAGTGGATGAACACGGAGTGGATAACTATGTGCGACTGAGACATTATAGCTGTTATTGGAAACATAGCTAACACAGGGACAGGACTAGTAGTTTGATGTTCCAGGGTACATCGTATATTCCAGGGCTCCAGGTGCTATCGGAAAGATAGAGGTGGGGGGAAATGAGGAGGGGTTACTTTATTGATTAAGGAGAATATTGCAGCAGTAGACCAAGATGACAAGTTCATCCAGTGAGGCTATATGGGGTGGAGCTGAGAAATAAAAAAGTGATGATCACCTTGCTGGGAGAGTATTATAAACTCTAAATAATGAATAGGAATTAGAAGAACAAATATGTCCAGTTACTGAAGGCAGCTACAAGATTAATCATGTTGTTATAGTAGGAAATTTTAACTTTCCAATATAGACTGGTTATGTCATAGTGCCAAAGGCTTAGACTGGGTCGAATTTGGCAAATGTGATCAGGAAAGTTTCCTAAGTTAATATTTAGAAGGCCCTACAGGGAGAGGACAAAGCATGGCCTGCATTTAGCAAATTGGGAAGGGCAAGTGACCAAAGTGTCTGTGGGTGAGCCTTTTGGAACAAGCGACCACTGTTCTATTAGGTTTAAAATAATTATGGATTGAGGCAAGGTCAACTTTGATGGTATTAGACAGGAACATGATAAAGTTGATTAGAGTAGATTATTTTAAGACAAATTATGTCAAAAAGGTTGGATGCTTTTAAAAGTGTTAAGATAAAAGTTCAGGGCATGGATGTCCTTGTTAGAGTGAAGGGCAAGGATGGTGGAAGTAATGAAGTTTGGCCGATGAGATAAATTGAGGCTTTGGTCAGGAAGAAGAAGGAGACATGGGACAAGTATAGGCAGCTGAGATCAAGCATATCCCTGGAGGAATTGCAGGAACTGAAGAGCATACTTGAGGAGGTAATCATGAGGGTAAAAAGGGAGCAGGTAATAGCTCTGGCAGATAATGTTAAGAAAAATCCAAAGAGATTTCATAAGTACATGAAGGGAAAGAGGATAACTAGAGAGACAATAGGGCCCCTTAATCAATTAATCTACCAATCTGAGCATATTTGAGACGTGGGAGCAAACCTGAGCACCTGGACGAAATCCATATGGTCATAGCAGACCTTGCAAACTCCACACATATAGCACTGGAGGGCCGGACTAAATCTGTCACTGGTGCTGTGAGACAGCAGCTCCACTCGCTACGATATTACATCTACAGGCCTCTAAAGTAGCATTTGTACTGATCAACAATTAGACAATCCAGCAAATGTAACTGAGCAGTTCTCCTTAACATTGAACAGCACTGCGATTACTGAGCATCCCTCAACATCACCCAGGTAAAATATTTGTTAGGAACTCTACTGAAACAAAATTTTATGGCAAATCAGCTACTGAGTATTCTATGGTAAACATTTCAGCTCCCAACTCTCCAAAATATCTCAGCTGGTACTCTCCACATGCTTTCACCATTTACAAGGCACAAGTTAGGAAGACAATGTAATACTCTCTACATGTCTTTAAGGGCGACTCCAACAATCTATCAAGAAGTTCAACATCAGTCAGGAAAAAACAGGCACTTGATTAGTACCTCATGCATCTCTCTAAACATTTATTCACTCAGCCACAGTGGCTGTGGTGTGTACCATCTACAGAAAGTATTGCAGTTACTTACCAATGTTACTCTGACACCACTCTCCAAACCAGAGATCCACACCACTAAGAAGAAGCAGGGTGGCAGCATAGAAAGATAGAAAATAGGTGCAGGAGTAGGCCATTAAGCCCTTCGAGCCTGCACCGTCATTCAATATGATCATGGCTGATCATCCAACTCAATATCCTGTATCTGCCTTCTCTCCATACCCCCTGATCCCTTTAGCCACAAGGGCCACATCTAACTCCCTCTTAAATATAGCCAATGAACTGGCCTCAACTACCTTCTGTGGCAGAGAATTACAGAGATTCACCACTCTCTGTGTGAAAAATGTTTTTCTCATCTCGGTCCTAAAATACTTCACCCTTATCCTTAAACTGTGACCCCTTATTCTGACTTCCCCAACATCGGGAACAATCTTCCTGCATCTAGCCTGTCCAACCCCTTAAGAATTGTGTAAGTTTCTATAAGATCCCCCTTCAATCTTCTAAATTCTAGCGAGTACAAGCCGAGTCTATCCAGTCTTTCTTCATATGAAAGTCCTGACCTCCCAAGAATCTGGTGAACCTTCTCTATACTCCCTCTATTGGTCCCCTAATCTGAGGAATGCCTTTCCTCAGATTAGGGGACCAAAACTGTACGCAATACTCCAGGTGTGGTCTCACCAAGACCCTGTACAACTCCAGTAGAACCTCCCTGCTCCTATACTCAAATCCTTTTGCTATGAATGCTAACATACCATTCGCTTTCTTCACTGCCTGCTGCACCTGCATGCCTACTTGCAATGACTGGTGTACCATGACACCCAGGTCTCATTGCATCTCCCCTTTTCCTAATCGGCCATCATTCAGATAATAGTCTACTTTCCTGTTTTTTGCCACCAAAGTGGATAACCTCACATTTATCCACATTATACTGCATCTGCCATGCATTTGCCCACTCACCCAACCTATCCAAGTCACCTTGCAGCCTCCTAGCATCCTCCTCACAGCTAACACTGCCCCCAGTTTCGTGTCATCTGCAAACTTGGAGATGTTGCATTCAATTCCCTCGTCCAAATCAATATTATATATTGTAAATAGTTGGGGTCCCAGCACCGAGCCTTACGGTACCCCACTAGTCACTGCCTGCCATTCTGAAAAGGACCCGTTTACTCCTACTCTTTGCTTCCTGTCTGCCAGCCAGTTCTCTATCCACATCAATACTGAACCCCCAATACAGTGTGCTTTAAGTTTGCATACTAATCTCTTATATGAGAACATTATCGCTGGGTCACCATTCTGGAATTGCTTCACTCAGCTGCACTGTGCAAACACGCTAATCGGTAGAATTGCAGTGGTTCAACAAGCTGATTTGCCACTACCTTTTCAAGGATAATCCATGAAGTGCATATCCTCCAAAGAAAACAATCCAACTTTGTCCAAACTCTGCTTATGGCTAACATGCTCAAACCCATGGTGAATCTCATTTGTACCATTAATTAATGTTGCCCTGGATTTCATTGTCCTTAGCCCAAGAATAAATGTGTAAAAATATTAAAGTGAAGGAATAAATTGAAAAGTCATTTTTAAATTTGTTTGGCCAGAGAGTGAAGTGTCTGGTTGATATGGTAAGTATGTTATGAGGAATGCTGAGGCATGTAGGGTCCGATAGGATGTCCAGTTCTTTATTGAAATACCCAATTCACTTGAATGATCTTAGAAAGAGCCAAAGAAAGCAAAATTATGCTGCACAATTCATCTTGCAAATATGTTAAATTCATAATTGCTGCAAGTGAATGATTTTCAAAAAAATGCTTAAAGACTAATTGCACAAGTTAAAATTTATGCATACAAATAGAAAACTCTGATTTAGTAAATCGGGTGAATTTTCCCTTCATCAAGGTTTTCTGACACTTTAATTTGGCTTTTGGATTTCACATGGATTCAGCGCAAGCCAAGAAAATGTTGAAGTTTCAGTCGTGGGAAACCTTCCCCTGCTGTGCTTCCATTGGCAGAGATGAGAGGATGTCTGACCATCCCACAGTTAAAGACTATGTCACAGGACAGAGACAGACAAAAGCTCTTATTGTAGAACAGCTGGAGAGCATTGATTTGTCTCGATGATTACACTGGCCAGACTTCTAGCTCACTGCTTAAAATTGGTTACATTAACCCAGGTCCCATCATGAGAGAAAATAGGGGCATCATGAGACAGGCTCTTTACACCAGGTACACGACTGCCATAGATGCAGGTGCATCACCCATCCAGCCCACCCACCCCTCCACAAAAATCGACATCTGTTTGGCTCCCTTAACGACCGTCCCAACCTCCCCTCTTTTTCTCAGTGAACTGCTGAACCCAGATGGGTTTGCTCAAACCATTCAGTCTGCCACACATTGTTCAAAAAGCCCAGCAAATGACAATCCATAGCCATTCACTGATGACGTACCCTCCCCTCGTATTCACATGTCTGCTGATTCCAACAGCAATCACTATTTTATCACCCAGGGCAAACAAAAAAAGGACTGGATCCAAAAAGTTAGAAGCTGCATATTCTTCTGTACATATAAAAAATGCAGGCACAAAGGGATAAGAATCTAAAAGAGAGAGTTGCACACATATCTTTTGTCTTAATTGGGAGCTAATGCATGTAATCGCTCAATCTCTGGCAAATCTTACGTGTTTTAACAGAGTTCTCTCACAAATGGATCTTCGGTACAGTCTCGATGGTTTTCCTTGGTTATTATTGTGAGCCTTTTATTCACGCATAATTGGACATCACAGGGCATTTTGCATTTGAGACGAGACCTATTCAGAGCTGGTCCTTTTCCATCTGAGCAAACAAGGAGAAACAAAGATTCCGAGAGGTGAATACTAATTATGGTAGGCTCATCCTTCCTACTCTTTCTTTCTTTTATCACCAATTTCTTCTCGAGTGCACAGACTCCATAGATTTGTGAAAGGCATCATTTTTCTGAAAGGTTTGCAAACAAGTTGAAAAGTGCCTTCAATTCTATTGCCTTCCAGATTTAAGATTTATCAACTTTCAGTGCATTCTCCACTGCTTCTGAGAATATTAGATGCACCTTTTTTAAAACATTCACCAAGATGTTACAAATGCAATTTCCTCCATGCTTTGCACTTGTCTGAGATACAAGCATTCAGCTTAGTGATGGAATCTAACTCTGAATGCACAGATTGATCAAACACTGCAAGTATTCAGCTATCTCTCCCTTATTCCAAGCATACAGTTACCGGACAAGATAATGTAAAAGTAACACAGCCAGACTTACATCTGCTTATATTAACGGAAAAGATGGGTTAACAATGTTGGTTATGCCATATAATGTAAATCTCGAGAATTTATGGACACACACATACATACATATAGAAACTTACTGCCAGCCTCTCTGCTATTTTAAGGAATTGCGGTATTTGCACATTAGTTATGCCTGGTCATTAACAGCATCTCTTCAATGATTAGTAATTCATACCCAATCAACATCAGGAAATCAATTAGTTTTGATCAATGGAATCGTATTTCTTCAAAGTGGTAATCATTTTAAAAATGTAGTATTTTAAATTGGCACTTTTGTTAACATTTGCATTGTGTCTTTTTCGGATTAATTGATCTAATCCCCTTCTGTTCTCTTTATAATGTTGTCTGAACCCAATTTCACTCCAATTAACCTTTCTTCTGAATTTTTTAATGTAGTTATTTAGGAAAAACAAAATTTTGTTCATTGAGGACCCAAGGTGTTTGCTTCAACTTTATCAACTTGCAGAGCAATCAATTTACTGTGCAAAGATACTTTGAGCAGAACAGTGCAGAAATAAGTTCCATCGAACATAAAATAGAGAACAAAGCAACAGAGGAATAAGCCCCTTAGCTCACAAGGTCTATGATGAATATGATGCCATGTTAATCTCCGCTGTCTCCATGTAATCTATATCCCACCAACCCCAGCCTATCCATGTGCCTATCCAAAAGTCTCTTAAATGCTGCAATCATATCTGCTTCTATCACTCCCCTAGCAGCGCATTCCAGGCGCTCACCACCCCCTCTGTAAAAAACATGCGCTGCATATCTCCTTTATACTTTCTCCCGAGGATCGTAAAGCTATGCCCTCTAGTCTTTGACATTTACACTGTGAAAAAGACTGACTATCTATTCTATCTATGCCTCTCATCATTTTATATTCTTCTCTTGGGATGCTCAACTTCCAACATATCAGAGAAAATCAACTCTCCGGAGAGGTTTGACCAAGCTCTCTATTTTGCCAATACCCTCTAATGCTGGTAGCACTCTAGTAAACCTGGTGACCAAAACCGCATACTATACTCCAAACGTGGCCTAACAATATAGAGCTGCATCATGACTTGCTTATTCGTATACTCAATACTCAACTGATGATGTCAAGCAAACTATATTCCTTTTTGGCTGCTTTATGTACTTGTGTTGCCAGTTTCAGAGAGCTATGGACTTGGATTCCCGTACATTAATGTTGTTAAAGGTCTTATCATAACTGTACACTTTCCCCTTACATTCGACCTCTCAAAGTGCAGCAGCTCATACTTGTTTGGATTAAACTCCATCAGCCATTTTCTTCACCCATATCTGTCACTGATCTAAATCTTGTCATAGCCTTTAACAACCTTCCTCATTGTCTGTAATTCGGGTGTCATCTGCAAACAGGCTGCAATATAGATCTGAATGTTCAGGCCTGGTTCTATTATTGCCTTCCACACAGTTCCAACAAAGCTCAAGGTAATCTCATCTTCCATCTGGCATATTGCAGCACTTTGAGGCCCGAAGGCTGCAATATGCCCGATGAGATTACATTGAGCTTCATATCAAATCCAACAATTTCAGCTAACCAGCTTTTCCTGTTTGTGTTGGAGCTGACAGTTCATTTGCAGAAGGTACAAGCTCCACACATCCAACCCCTGAGATCAGGATTGAACCACAGTTGCTGGAGCTGTGTGACTGAAGCTCTGTGTCACTGTGTATCTCTCATTGCCCTCATTCATTTTTTAACTAGGCAATGCAAAAGCACTCGGTCACCTTGAATGCTTGGTCTCTATCCCAACACAGACATTTAATTTGTTCTATCCATCCCCTGTTTTCCTGTCACACAAGTAAAATCACACCTCTAACTTTTCAAGTTCTGGTGAAGGATCACTGACCTGAAATGTTAACTTTACTTAATTTAGTTTATTTTAGAGATACAGGCACTTTGGCCCACCGAGTCCATGCCGACCAGTAATCCCCGCACACAAGCACTGCCCTACACACATGAATGACAATTTACAATTTTAACAAGCTAATTAACCTAAAGAACATGTACGTCTTTAGAGTGTGGGAGGAGACCAGAGCTCCCGGAGAATACCCATGTAGGTCACAGGGAGAACGTGGAAACTCTGTACAGAGCACCCGAGATCAGGATCAAATCCGGGTCTCTGGCGATGTAAGGCAGCAACTCTACTGCTGTACCACCGTGCCACCCTAAGACTCTATTTCTCTCTATAGAGATTCTATATGATCTTTTACATCCAGAATGTTCTGATTTTTTTTCAGATTTCCAGTATCTGCAACTTTTTTAAAAAAAAATCAGGTTAAATTGTTGCAGTATTATGGATGACTTATTTGAAATGCTGATTTTGTCCCCCACTGTTGAAGCTCATTCTGTCATGGTGCATCAGATGTCACTGAACTTCCCAGCAACCTTCCCAAGTGACCATGCATAAATGGATACAGTTCATGATGTCACCAGAATAATGTGACTGAATGACCATCTCCCAGTACAATAGTAAGATTAAATGAGAACTTACCAGTTTGAAGTTTGATCTTTATTTTATGAGGAGTAACGTTGAGGGATTACGTGAAGACCCCGTCCAGTACGCATGCGTGTCAATCTTCAAAGCAGCGGTGTGAAATCACAGAAAACAGTTGTTGAACTGAACATAGTAAGATAAGAGAACCATAATACCTGTTGAACTTTATGATAGAGGGCTGGGAGCCGAGGGCACGTAATCCCTCAACGTTACTCCTCATAAAATAAAGATCAAACTTCAAACTGGTAAGTTCTCATTTAATCTTACTATTTTACTTCGGAGTCACGTGAGTGACTACGTGAAGATTTTAAAGCTCTGTGATTTCATGCCGTGGAACCGAGTCCAGGCATCATACACTGCATCAGAAGGCCAATGATGAGTGAACATTAAGAATGCATTCAGACATGACATAGATATAGACATGTTGATGCTATTAATGAATAATGGTGGCAATAGTAACCTCCCTCAACCTGGAGGAAGTATGAACCATACCTAACATATAGTTGGCAAATACCCCCGATCTGGCAATAGGTTTATTCTGAATATTTGGACAGATCAATAGTTTGACCGTCCTGCAAACGCTAGGATGTGGTCCATCCCTGCTGCTGAGGTGTAGCGGTCCTGGTGGAGTGAGAGTCAATGTCAATGTACACTCCTGTATAATAATAACTAATAATAATAACTTTATTTATAAAGCACTTTAAACAACTGCAGTTGCCACAAAGTGCTGTACGTGAGAACTCATGGACAAGAAGTTATTACAAACCATTAAAAACCGTAAAACAAAGGACTATAAAACAGTAAAAATTAAAAGACATTAAAAGCGCTAAAAACAGGAGCAATGTCTCAGCCAGTGTTGAAAGCCAGAGAATAAAAATGAGTTTTTAGGGTGGATTTGAAGATGGACAGTGAGGGGGCCTGTCTGATGTGCAACGGCAAGGTGTTCCAGAGTGCCGGAGCAGCAACAGAAAAGGCTCTATCCCCTCTGAGCTTCCACTTATACCTTGGTACCTCACCTTGGTATATGCCAGACCCATATAACCATCTGGAGAAGGTTCGTAGTAATTCCTTCTAACAAGATTTTATGTAACTATTGCTGTCAGTCTATAAAGCTCTTAGGAACCTTGACAAACTGGTGTAACTGCGTGATCACACGCAACCCAAGGTCCATGTGATATGCAATTCTAGTTTGGTCTTGTGTCCCTGTCTAATCTGCTTGATTAATCATAAACAAAACATATTATTATAGCCTGCAGATATGATCATCCTATCCAGTGTTGCAATGACTGGACCCATAGCGCTGAACTCAGTGCCATGGCGTAATCACTAGTACGTTGAGTATGACCATGGGCTGGGATGTTGCTGGTGCCCATCGGTGAAGTGACGTAGTACAATGTTAACAACCCATGTCTCTGCGTCCCTAAACCTGGGAGGTTTAAGCTGACGATACCTTCATTCTCTGGCTATCAGAGGGTGAGACCGGACAGAGTGGTTTATGTACTCATCTACCAAATGATTAGGAGGTATTTAAGGCACAGTAATGGAATAGTAACTTAATGTTATAATCCCATAAAACTGAATTTTAATGTGTCAGTCATCCGTGCCAAGTTAAACGTAAGGAAGCATAAACAATGATTCCCATCTCCTATGCAGATAGCTGCTATTTGGTGCTATCCCTGCAATCTGTAGTGAGCACTCTTAACGCTTATGGTTTGACAACCCAAGTCGCAGAAACAATCTCTCAGAGTCTGTAAGTCTATGATTGATTATATCATGTAGATGATGGTTTCAACATCACAACTGAACCAGCATCTTTTTATCCAGGATTAACCATGTAAGGTTTTATGTTCATTCTTTGCCTCAGCAGGAGCCATAGGTGTATCATCCAGGCAGGCACTATGAAAACCCGGAAGCGGGAATCTTGCTGAATTTTGCAAAACCCGTCTATTGAGGCCAAATGGAGGAAGACATAAAAGAACATTCCTTCCTAGTGTGTAGCGAGAATGCACCATTTGCCACTGTATGCCTCGTTCACTGTTGATTGAAACTGGATGCAAGCAACTCAATAGTTAGTGTTTTATCAATCCACATTGTCATTAAATACTTTGTGATCACACATTCATTCTGTGTTGTCATTGATTTTGCATAATAATACACCAGTGCTAAATGTGGTTTGGTAAAACTATCACCGGATACTTTGATTTGATTGTACCTTTGTGATTAACATATACCACCACCAAAGTGTATCACCTTGGACTTGTGCATGCCGTATATGCATATCCACACACTCTTTAATGCCCAGAATGCACCTGGTGTCCATTGGCAGTTGATACCATGACTGAACACTTGATAACTCATGCTAATCCCATCTGCCTCCGTAACTAGAGATGGTATTAGTAAATTACCCATCTTTGGGCAATGGCATCAGTTGGAAATGACTGAAGATTTATGGATAAGAGGTTTTAGTGGAGCAAAGCTGTCCATCATTGTGGCTTTGATTGTTTCAGCTAAAAATAGCAGAGGTCTATTTTTTTGTCTCAGAGCTGATCCCAGACCAATAAATGGATGATTGTATCCCAACAATCAATAGTTTCAGTTGGTATCAACTTAATTTAAATTTAACTGGACGGGTGAGAACCAATTCCTCAAATATAGCTATGTGGCTGATTAGGCTAATTTAGTAAAATACAGTATGTTCAATATCATCCAGATTGACCATGCCACTTATTTGTTAGCTCTGTGCAACTGAAGCACTGATAGTAGTGATTTGGTAAATAATCTGGAAACTGGAGTTAGCCCATTGTAACGCCTCTGAGTGAATCGTTGCCTCGTCCAGTTGAATTTCAAATATCTTCATTGTCCACATGTCTGACAGCAATATCTTGAGACACACACTCTCTTCCAAGCTCTCTCACACAATGAGGTTACTAGATGGATGAAGAGATTCAAGAATGTTCTCAAAACCTTTTCAAAACTGTAACACCTTCCACACCTCCTGCAAAACCGAGTGGATTTTAGACTATGATATCTGAGTTTATCCTTCAGTGCTACTTAAACAAAGGAGTAACGTTTGCGGTCTTCCAATACTTCACACCTATACCTGGATTTGAAAAGATTGGAATGAACCATGTCACTGCTCTTTTCTTTCTTTGCCTGTATCCCACACACAAAGTGATGCTTTTTCATGGAATACCTGTATTTGTTACATACAACTACAAATATGTCCACTCACTGAAACCAACAAAACATCCAACCTTCTACACCCAGTACCCTGAATTATGACCAATGTACTGAAAGCTTTCTTGACCACCCTATCTACCTGTGACACCACTTTCAAGGAACTGTACTCCTGCACTCCTAGATTCCTCTGCTCTGCGACATTCCCCAGAGCCCAGCTATTCACTGTGATGGTCCTGCTCTGGTTTGACTTCCCAAAATCCAACACCAAGCACACGAGTATCTTTATTAAAAGACCCTTGTCCTTGTCCTCTGTCCTTCAAAGGATGGATTAAGTTTAGTAACTAAAGAGAAAGAAAAGAAATGCATTTTTTTAACTCCATAGCATTTAATATTTGTTTAATACCGTATGAACCAAGGGAAATGAGTTTTGTGCAGGATGCTTACGCTGAGGCCAAAGAACAGGCATGATCGCATAGCTATGAGGTGAGAGGGGGGAACGTTTAAAAGAGATGTGCAGGGCAAGCCTTTTACACAGAGGGTGGTGGGGACCTGAAACACAATGCCATGGGTGGTGATGGAGGCAGATACAACCGTGGCATTTAAGAGGTTTTTGGATAGGAACGTAGAAATACAGGGTTTAGAGGTAGGTCAATTATGTGTAGACAGAAGAGATTAGTTCAGCTGGACATCATGTTCGGCACAAACATTGTGGGCCGAAGGGCCCATTCCTGTGCTATATTGTTCTATATTCCATGCATAGTAAAGCAAGCATGAGGGGCTGAATGTCCTCCTCCTGCTTCTGTTTCTTATCTTGTTATGTTCTTGAAAGTCAGAGTGCTTCATAGCTAGTGAAGTAGATTTTGAAGTGTACTTACTGCTGTTGGAAAAAGATAGAATTACTTCACCATTGAAACAATGGAATCTCTTCTAATATTACTTCTCCATTCAGTAATAAGGAACCATTTAGAAATCTGCTTCATGAATAAAGCATCCTGCAGGTTAACATGCTTACTTTATTAAAATAAATTACCACAGAACTGCTCATGTGTTATCATAACACTAATGCCATTAATTAATTAATATTATTACTGATGGTCTATATAAAGTAGAATCATGAAATTAAAATTAGAATTGGCATTGGATATGAAATTACAAATTATAATTTCTTCTGTAAAAAACATCCTGAAGTCAATGGTATAGAATGCCTTTGTATCAAACAATGGAGAAGGTAAGTTTAAGCTGTTGAGGTTTAAAAATAGAAAGGGATTGATTCTAATTAGTATTGCAATTCTAGTCAGAATTTCCATCCAAAGTTTTCGGTGTGTGGAAGTGTGTTCTCAGAACTAAGGTTCCATAAATTCAGAGGAAGATCTGTTAAAAATGATTGAGAAGCTGAGCTGAAGATACTGTGTGTGGTTCAGGATCCCATCAAGCATTACAAAATCAGTTTTACAAAATCAGAGATGACAACAGATCATCTGGAATATTATAAATATGGTATTGGTGTTCAACTCAACAGTATTTGTTCAATGCTCCTAAAAGACAGCATCTATTAATATATTAGATACTTCATTAACGGTTGCACATGTTCACCTTTATTTCAGATTACAAACATAATACTTGTGTGTTTATTCATGTGTTGATACCTTCTGAAACATTTCTGTGCTTTCCAAAGCGCCTGCATGCTAGTGTGGCTTTTGGGTGATGTTGGCTCTAAGTAATTTACTGTCAGTGTGTACCTTGTGTGTCAAATGAAAGCTGATTGAAATCATGGGCATCTAGGAATTGAAAAAAAAGGTCTAAAGTTAAGAATGTGATTCGCAAGGAGACATCCAGTGGTATCACATTTTGGCCGTTAAAAGGTTCCTTCCTAGGGTGTGGGCCTCATGAGTCATAAAGGCATAGAGTGATACAGTGTGGAAGGCCTTTGGCCCAACACCAACCAACATGTCCCAGCTACACTAGTCCCACCTGCCCGGGTTTGGATTGTATCCCTCCAAACCTGTCCTATTCATGTCCCTGTCTAACTGTTATTTAAACATTGGAATAGTCCCTGCCTCTACTACTTCCTCTGGCAGCTTGTTCCATACACATACCACCCTTAGAGTGAAAAGGTTACCTCTCAGCTTCCTACTAAATCTTTTCCCCCTTCACCATAAACCTATGTGCTCTGGTCCTCGATTCACCTACTCTGGGCAAGAAACTCGATGCATCTACCCGATCTATTCCTCTTATGATTTTATACACCTGGCGAGGGTTGTATTTCCTTCATATTCCAATTGCAAATTGGTGTGCAAGAAAAAAAGGTTGATGTAGGATCCCATTTGCCTTGTATTCAGCTTTGGATCACCTTGACGATAAGAACAGCTATGTCAGAATTCCATTTGAAAGATTATGGAAGATGTATGGGACAGAGCCAATGGGGGAATAGAGGAAGAGGCCACAACACTTTATTTTGCTCAGCAGATTAGCAACTTCCTTTATATACACCTGTTTACATTAATAGGGTGGAGCCACATAGTTGTTCCCTCATTCTTGAAATACCAATGTGCTGTAGAGTGTGCGTGGCCTTTATGATGTGTATCTTTGACGATATTAGGTGTCTTCTTATAGATCACTATAGTGCTTCCTCTAGATCCCTTTGATGTTGGGCAGGTCAGCGCCCATGATGGGCCAGGCAGCTTTCTTTATTCTTCAGTCCTTATGGTGGTCATCATCAGCATGTAGAAAGTGGTCTTGCCAATTCATACTGATTAGGGTTTGCCGATTAGGAAGTCGAGGATCCAGTTGCAAAGCCTCAGTTCCCTGGCTGGGTTTGATGATATTTTTGAGGGTATACAGGTGTTGAACACTGAGCTGTGATGATCTCACATTTGCTGTCTATCTATCATTGCGGAAATGAATTAGATTGGATGCCGGTCGTTACTGAAGTTAGTTCATAACCAACCTCTCAAACTACTTCATCACAATGGTATTATGCAAGCTGTTTTAGGTGGGAATCTTGGAGACTAGTACTAAGAGGTTGAAATGACCATGAAAACTGACAGGTTTTGAAAATGCAGCCAGACACTTTCCAAGGGTTCACCCAAATGAAAGATCTTCTCGTGTAAACCTCAGAGACTGAGAACACAGTGTCCGTGGGATCATGGACTGTGGGAACCCATGAATGTACAGTGGTGCAGTAGGTAGAGCTGCTGGCTCACAGCACCAGCAACCTGGGTTCGGTCCTGACATCAGATTCTGCTCGTGAGGAGTTTGCAAGTTCTCCATTGGAATATTGGTTGGTAGGTTAATTGGTCTTTGTAAAATGCCGCAAATTTGTAGGGAGTGGATACGAAAGTGGGATAACATAGAATTAGTGTAAACAGGTGATTTATGGTCGGTGTGTACTTGGTGGGCTGAAGTACCCGTTTCCATGCTGTATCTCTGTATTTTTAAAACTAAACATCATTCTTGTGTGTCTAGACAGGAAGTGTAGCTTCACCTTCTCAAAGATAGAGCCAAAGTGCTGGAGTAAGCACCTGTCCCACGATGCAAGTTTACCCAAGAGCTCTCCCAAGTTATTTTCATCACAAGTATTTTTTTACTCTTGGACATTTTTCACAATTGAAAAAACTTCACAAGTTACCGCGTTTCCTGAGTACCTGCCATTAGCATTACGAGCCGCTACGCGAGCTCCGACGTACCCGCTACGTACATTCTACGTACTTACCACGAGTTTGATTTTTTTTTAACTCGGGAGAGCTCTTGGGTAAACTCGCATCGTGAGACAGGGGCTTTATAGGAAGTATCTCTGGTGAAAAAGGATTGTGATGCTTCGGGCCGGCACCCTACTTTGGACTTCTCTCAATGGTCTTCTCAAAGTTGTACCTGCATTTCTTATACGACTGCATCAACTGACTTGAATGCCTGAGATAGACTATTTGGCAAATTGTGAGATTCTTTCCAATGTTTCAAGAGACCAATGTTTCACTTCTTTTTCCAATCTGATATATTGTCTGTGACTTCCTGTACTGTTACAAAATGATCCAACACTCAAAGAAGAACATCTCAATTTCTATCAGGGCACAATGAAGCCTGCAGGACTCATATTGAATTCTCCTATTTCTGGTAACATGCTCAAAAAACAAATTGCAGTTGATCAGGCAGCATCTGTGGAGGGGAATAGATTGTCCATTTTCATCTGCCAACATTTTTTCTCCTAACTTGTCTGAACTGGTCTGCTGCTCATATCTCAATAAACTAGACTATACAATATCGCACAGACTGTACAACATTAGCAGCACATTGCACAGGCAAAAAAAAAAACCTCACCCTGATCTTAACCACCCCATTACTGCCATATTACTGCTCGCGGGTCGGGTGGGAGACCGCTTTTCGGAGCTCCCGCAACGCAACTTCTCCAGCCCGTGTCACGGGGTTGAAACGACCCGGAGAGGGGCCGTACATCGCCCGGCGCGGCTTTAATGGCCGCGGGATATTCCAGCGCCCGCCGGGGGCTCCAACTTTGTGACTTTTAGACCTGGAGCGGGGCCATACATCGCCCTGCGCGGCCTAAAATGGCCATGGAACTTACCAGGGCTTCAACATCAGGAGAGAAATGGAGAGATTGGGAGAGAAAAGACTTTGCCTTCCATCACAGTGAGGAGGAGGTTCACTGTGATGGATGTTTGTGTGAATTGGTTGTGTGTCTAGTAGGAATCTTTTTTGTTTGTATGGCTGTAGAAACAGTGTTTCGTTTGAGCCTCACTGAGGTTCAAATGACAATAAATATTGTATTGTATATTAGGTCATCTGCTTTATCTTATAAGAGGAATTCTCTGTTCCCCCCATTCTCTCTTCACCACCTTATCTTCTATCAAGAATAACTTTCTCACTTGGATCCACCTATCAATTGCCAGTACTTGCCCCACCACTTCCTCTCACCTCGCTTTACCAGCTATCTCTCCTCCACTCCATCAGTCTGAAGACGGGTCCTGAACCAAAATGTTGTTTGTCCATTCCCCTCCTCTGATGTTCCTTCAGTCTGATTTTTGCTTCTTTTATTTTCAATTCAAACAAAGGATCCCAGACCTAAAAATGTTCAGTTTTTCTTTCCACAAATGCCACCTGACCTCCTGGGTATTACCAAATTTCTCTATTTGTATTCAATATATTGTTGACTTTGTTAATGGTGACTGCAATGAAGAACATTAAACTGTCCAAACTCCCTTCCTAGCTTAATAACATAAACTGTTACTTCTCATTAGGTACTGTTCCCTTAACCCTTTAAACTGGTCACAATCGCAACTCATCCAAACACTAACCTTTCCATTTTAGCTCCACATTTCCTTTTCTATCCCAAGTTTCTGACTGAGTTGCTTTCTCACATGTCCATGGCCATCTTTCCAATAGTTTTCAATCTTTCTAGCCATTCTTCCGTTCTTCCCTTAAACCTGTGTTTCCTCTTTTCCAAACAACAATCGATCCACATCCTGTTCTGCTGATCTACAACTAAATTATCCTGTTGACCCATGAGCAACCAAAATTATTGGGCACCTTCTTTCTATTAACACTGCTTCAAGCCACCCAGCTTTCTTACAATTGAACTTGCAAAATAATCCATTTTAAATGATGCATGTGGCCGAAGTGTAGTTGTGAAGGAGCAACAGTAACAGATTGAGCCCTTCATGCATGCTCTGACATTGAGTAAGGTCATTGAAAGATCTATCTCAATTACACTTCACAACACTAATCACTCATTGCTTGATTCCTTTATAATGTAAATATTTGTTCACCTCTACTTGAATATACACAGCTACTGAGCCTCTGCAGCCTGCACTAATCCCTTCCAAAATTTCACTACCCTCTGTTGAAGAAATTGTTTTTCTCATCTCAGTCTGGAATGGCTGATTCCTTATCAACCCACGGAATGTAGACATGCCAGTCAGAGGAACTTTATCACCGCACTGTGTCAAGCCCAGCAAGTAATTTTCTTCATTTCAATGAGATTGTCTCTCATATTTCAAAACTCAAGAGAATAGAGGTCCAGCCTGCTTAATCTCTCCTCATATGACAGCCATCTCACCACCCATCTCAGGATTCAATCTGGCAACTTTAATTACACTGCCTCTTTTGCAACTTCTTCCACAAAGAGAGGGCTACAATATATCACTGCTCAATTGTCCCCAGATTAGATGCAGCCAGTAGAATTGAACAAAAAAGTGGTGAAATTCTTCAGCGATTGTATGAACGGATGAAATAAATCAGTCATTTTTTCCCATGTCATCATGGAATTATAGAGTTGCAGAGAATCAATTAAGATTAAGCACGATAGAGGCCCTCAGCCCAACTTGCCCATGCCAACCAAGATGCCCCAATCTATATTAGTCCCACCTACCTACGTTTGGCACATATCCCTCTAATCGTTTGCTATCCATGTACCCGTCCAAATGTCTTTTAATGTTGTTATAATACCTACTTCAGCTACCTGCTTAGGCAGCTCGTTCATTATATACCCACTTCCATTTGTGTTAAATCGTTGCCCCTCAAGTTCCCATTAAATCTTTCTCCTCTCAATTTAAACGAATGTCCAGTTCTTGATTCCCCAACTCTGGGTAAAAGACTGCATTCACTGTAGCTATTCTCCTGATAATCCTATACATCTCTGGAAGATCACTCCTCAGTCTTCTGCAACACAAGGAATAAACTCCTAACCCACCCATCTTAGCAACATCCTTCCTATAGCAGGGTGACCAAAACCGAACACAATACTCCCAATGTGGCCTCACCAATGAATTTACCAACAGTAACATAACATCCAAACTTCTATATTCAGTACCCTGACTGATGAAGGCCTATGTACAGAAATCCTTCTTGACCACCCTATCTATCTGTGATGCCACTTTCAAGGAATTATGTAAGTGCACTCCGAGATCCCCTTCTCTACAACACCCACTAGGGCCCTGCTAATCACAGTTAAGATCCTATCCCGTGTTCCCAAAATGAAACACCTTGCATTTATCTGCATCCATGATCCATTCCTCAACCCACTTGCCAACAGATCTAGATGCTGCTGTAATTTCTATTAACCATCTTGGGTATATACGATACCACCCACTTTAGTGTCATCAGACAACGTACTAATCATGCCTTCTACATTCTCATCCAAATTGTTGATATAAATCACAAATGGCAATGGACCCTGCATCGACCCCTGATACACACAAATAGTTACAGGCCTCAAGTCTGAAATACAACATTCCACCATCATCCAGTGCTTCATTTTATGAAGCCAATTCTTTATCCAGTCAGCTAGCTTTCCCTGGACCCCATGCGATCTAACCTTCCATTTGTAAATAGAATTCTATTCATTGACTACAGCTCAGCCTTCAATGGCTTAATAATAATAATAATAATAATCTTATTTAGATAGCACATTTTTAGTCAACTTGCATTGACCCCAAAGTGCTTCACATAATTACATTACATTTACACACAGGCAAAGGTGGGTGAAGTGTCTTGCCTCAAGGACACAACGACAGTATGCACTCCAAGCGATACTTGGAGTGGATACTTGGATTCGAACCGGCTACCTTCCGGTCGCCAGCCAAACACTTAGCCCATTGCGCCATCTGCCGTCCCACCAATTAACACCAATTAAGGTCATCTCTAAACTTGACATTTAAGAGACAGGTAGGCAGGTGGCTATGCAGGGAATGGAGAGATATGGATCATGTGCAGGCAGATGGAATTAGTTTATCTTGACATCATTGGCCGAAGCCAATTCAGCTGTTCCTGTACTGTACTATTCTTTGCTCTCAAATCTTCAGATTTTTGCTCTGATAACAAAATTTGTGCATTCATAAGTAAATTGTAGAACCTTCCAGATGTTCTAAAGATGTTTAAACTCAACAAAGTCTTCAATAAAAACAATTTTCCAATTTGCATTAACTTAACTCCTACAAACTGATAAAATTGGTAGGTAAGCTGATGGCCTGATAACTCATATTTGATGATGTTGGTAAAGGGTACCATTAAGCCTGCAAATTAAGAAAATTATGAAAACATTTTTTCTGATCTTGAAAACAGTGGTATAATGTCTACCTGAGAAGGTAGACTGGGTCTCCCTCACTTTAATGCCTTACCATTAAAGGAGTGTCTCTGACAATGAGGGTTGTCCTTTGGCGATGCACTTGTTAGTCAGGTTTTGGCCCGTGAAATGTCTTAAAGGTAACTTGAACTTGCTTTCAGAGAGCCAGACGTCTAACAGGTAAGCCAAGGAATATTCTGAGCTGCTAGAACTGTCAACAGAGTGCGTGAACATGAAAAGATCTTGCTTTACTTCAAACAAGCCTTCTTTCATTAAACAGACAATGTACTAGACCCTGCAACAGTGTTTTATTTTGGGTAACTTTCAATCAGTCTTTTCAAACTCACTTGTAGTTCCATTGATCTTATTAGAGAGCATGTATTACAACTTAATTAACTATTGTTAGGCATTAAACATCATAGCTTTATAGTTCTTGTGCTTTCACTTCAGCTTGTATTAAGAACTAGGTGACCAAGAGGAATAAATGTGGGAGCTTTACATTAATTGAAGACTGAGATAGAAATTGAATTTTCCACTCATGTAACATATTGATTTCGATAGCTTTAATTATATTGAAAGTGACCAAGCTTATCTTTGGAAATGAACTTTCACAATCAAATGCAGAGACTTTTGTAAGTTAATGCACTTCACAAAGTCAGAAACCTCAATATACTTCTCCCGAAATTGGATTGTGTGGGAATTATCTTCAGCATTGAGATACAACCTTATGAATTAAAAACTGGAATTATGCTTCCTCAAGCTTGACTGCTCCGATTGTAATCATTATTCTATATTCCTATCTACATAAGGTAACCCTCCATCCACCCTGTTGCATAGCATCCACCTATCAAAACTCAGAGACTTCACCACACTTCGAAGAAGAGTTCCAAAAAGTCCAAGCACAAGTAATAGAAGTTAGCCTCATTTCTGTCTCGTGGAAGAGCCTTTATTGCACCAGTACCTGCACCAGGACCTGCACCTATTTCTCCTCTCTCTCTCTCCCCTTCCACCTACATTCCTTCCTCTAGCTTCAAAATGCTCAATCAAAATCCTTTTGTCTCACACATTTTGTCTTTTCATCTCTAGTCTTTGTCGAACCATGTACCTATCAGAAAAAATGCTCACCTGTATCTACCTATTACTTACCAGGCTGTGTCATGGCTTTCCTCCATTTTTTCTACAACCCCCATCACCTCCCTCACAATCAGTCTGAAGAAGGATTCCAACCTGAAACATCATCAATCGATGTTCTTCAGAGATGCTGCCTCATGTTGAGTTACTCCAGCTATTTGTGTCTTGTTTATGTAAACCAGCACCTGCAGTTCCTTGCTTCTAAATTATGATTTGAATCAGAATGAGTCTGAAGAAGGTCTGGAGAAAATGCTAAATCTCTGTTTTAAATAGGTGAGCCCTATTTTTGTAAATTAGTTTTAGTTTCACATCCACAACAACCTTGTCAACATCACTTAGGATATAACATTTTCAATCAAGTCCCCTCTCACTCTTCCAATCTCCACTCTATAGAAACCTAGCTTGTCCAACTATTTTTCAAAATACAACAATTCATTGGAGCATATTGATCTGGAAACCTCTCTCTGCATTCTAAAACAGAGGTGCCAGGATTGTGAACCTATGCCACAAGACCACAAATAGTTGACTTTTAAGTGTCCTCTTATATGTAGTCCAGTTCAAGGGCTTATGACAACCCCAGAAACATCCTGATGCTTAGTGATGGAAGAGCCCAGGATATGAGTTGCCAAAGATATATCTGAAAAATGTTGTGTTCAGCCTGAAGAGCCACATTGATAATTCATTGATAATTCATCCTGCCCTCAATCAGTTGCCCTCACCATCACAAAACGAATCACAATTTGATTCAGCCCACGTATCACTAAATGGTTGAGATCACCACATGCATCTACTGTAAGTCTATGTAATATTCCAGCTTTAGTACTGCAGATCTGCAATCCAGAGCCAGCTGTACTCCAGCCAAACTCTTCATCTATTCGACAATAAGCAGTGTCGACCAAAGTGTTCTATTCACAAGGTACACTGATTATTGTTGCAATAGTTGAGTTATTTTTACTAAGTGTTGGAAGAAACTATCAACAATACAATTGCATCGCTCTTGCTCCACAATCGGCATTCTTACCTAGTTTGATTTTGGTCGAAGCACGATGGAAATATCAGCTCTTAATCGCAAGGCAGTATTTGACTAAGTATGCTATCAGGGAAACTTAGTTAAATCAAAATCAATGGATATCATAGGGAATCTCCAATAGTTCACCATACCTTGTCTAAAGAAAGATGGCTGTGATAATTTGAGGTCATCATTCCACACCCAGGACATCACTGCAAGAGATCCTCAAGGTAGTGTCCAATGTCCACATTTCTTCAGCTGCTTCATTTAGTGGAGATTACCCAAGTTTCAATTCCACTCACAACACACTGGAAAATGAAACTGGCCACACTTGCAAGCAGTAAGACTTCAAATGCTTCATTTGGGCACTGTTTTAAAAGAGTTAAATGGCACCTGTACCAAACAATGACCTTCTCCAGAGTTGAACCATGAACTCTTAACATTCTGGAGTTTTTCCGTCTTTGAGTCCCCTACCTTTAGCATCCTGTGGGTAACACTGATGAGAAATCCAACTGGGTGAGCCACATAATACTGAGCCAGGATATCCAAAGGCCAATGATTCACCTCTCAAGATCCTAAAGCCTTTCCACTATCTGTAGGATGTAGGCCTGAATATGATGGAATAGTCTCCGCCCATCTGGAAGAGTATGGCTCCAACATCACTTAATATGTGCAACATCATCTTGGGACAAAGCTGCCTGATTGAATCACACTTCATTCCCCATTTCCCCTACGCTGAACACATTCCTTTCATGAGTGGCACAAAGTATGCAATGTTCAATGGATCAATGATGCTTTATTTGTCCCATGTGCAACTCTCCACTCTGCCCAGTGAAATTCTTGTTGCATTTTTACACATGCAGGCGCCGTCGTGTTTTTGTGCCATTTCCAAAGTTCAAAGTCCGGTCCACCTGCGCACTCGGTCTACTGGAGCGGCTCCCGATCCAGGTAAGCCACCGGCTCCTCCATCCCTCGCCTTCGACCAAATCAGCCTGCGAACCGATGTCCCTCTCCTTGCCTGGCTAACTTTGTGTGCCGGGGGTGCCCCATGCAGCCGACCTTGAAGGCGCTGAAGGCATTACTCCGGTTCACCCTCCCACCGGATCTTGCTCCACATGTCCGAGATCTCCAGCCTGGTACTACGATCTGCCGGCCCTTCGGGAGGGTTCCCGGTACCGCAGTCCACCGAGCCTTCTGATGGGTTCCCGGCGTGTTATGAAGTCAGGGTAATGTTGTATAGTCTGTCTGATGTATTGCACTATGACTATTGAGAAAACATACTGGAAATGCTTGTTGAGGTTATTTTGTCAGCACCATTTAAACCTATGAAAGTATCTGATGAAGGGTCTCGACCAGAAACGTCACCCATTCCTTCTATCCAGAGATGCTGCCTGTCCCACTGAGTTACTCCAGCATTTTCTGTCTATCTTCAGTGTAAACCAGCATCTGCAGTTCCTTCCAACACATTTAAACATGCGACCTCTATCACCAAGAAAGAACAAGGCAATAGGATATGAAAACACTATAATCGACAAACTATCCTCCAAGTTGTATCATTCAATCAAACAGCAAGAGAGACAATGTTCCACACCTGGTTGAAAGATCTCCATTGTGTTTACCAGGAGGCAGCCAGGGCCTGTCTGAAACTAAAAGATTTAATGCTGAATTTGATCACTCATTTTTGCTAGTGGTTCTGATCAATGGTTCCCGCAGATGTGTGTTATTACTCATTCCAACGATGCTTGATCATTGATTCCTACAGATGTGTTTGATCATTGATTCTTATAGCATGTCTGATCACTGCTTCCTACAGAGCTGTCAGATCATTGATTCTCACAGTTGTGCTTGGACACAGAGTCTTTCAACATTGCCTGATTACTGATTCACACAGATGTGCCAAGTCACTAAGTCATGTAAGCTGCCTCTGATCCTTACTTCCAAAAACAGTTTGATCACTGATTCTTACAGATGTGTGCAAACACTGTTTCCTATAACTGTGGCTGCACATTTCCTTCAAGTGTGTCAGACTGCTGACTGGTTGCACCATCTGCAACTGGTAAAGTCCTTCAGGTATGTTTGAACAATGTGATTTGCTGATTCCGATACTGTATCTGATCATTGGTTCCTAGATGAGTGCCAGATCTTTCAATATATATTTCCATGATCTTTGCAAAGCCATCAGAAATGCTAAGAGACAATGCCGGGACAAACTTGAACCTCAGCATAACTGCTCAAGAGTCAAGAGTGTTTAATTGTCATATGTCCCGAAACGGAACAATGAGGTAGCGACTCCTGTACATCCCTTCGATGGTGGGGAGGTCAGTACCCGTGATGGACTGGGCTTTGTTCATCACTTTTAGCAATCTTCTTTGTTCCTCGGCATTTGAGTTATCAAACCAGGCCGTGATGCAACCAGTCAATATGCTCTCTACTGTACACCTGTAGCGGTTCACGAGAGTATTCGTTGATATACTGTATCTCCTCAATCTTTGAAAGGACGTAGCTGCATCCATGTGCTGGGTCCAGGACAGATCTTCAGAGATATGCACGTCCAATTATTTCAAGTTTTTGACTCTCTCCATTACAGTCCTGTTGATGATGACAGCTTTGTGGATCCCCGACTTCCTATTCCGAAATCAACAATCAGTTCCTTGGTTTTGCTGACGTTGAGAGTGAGGTTGTTGTTCTGGTCCCATTTGGTCCGTCGATCAACCTCCGTTCTGTACTCTGATTCATCATCATCTGCAATTTGTCCAATGATGGTGACGTTATCGGCGAGTTTAATGATGGAGTTGGAACTGTGTCTGGCTACACGTTCATGGGTAGAGGAGGGGGCTGAGCACGCTGCCTTGATGTGGTCCTGTGCTGTTGGTTATCGAGGGGGAAGTGTTGCTGCCAATTCATATGGATTGTGCTCTTTTGATGAGGAAGTCAAGGATCCAGTAGTGCAGAGACCCAGTTATGTGAGATTGGTAACCAGATTGAGGAGATGATGATGTTGAATGCTGAGCAGTCGCCTATAAACAACAGCCTGGCAAATGTGTTTTTATTGTCCAAGTGGCCCAGTGCAGAATGGGGAGCCAGTGAGATTGCATCCTTCTTTGACCTGTTGTGGCAGCACCATTATCCCAACAAATTCATTTCCAAATGCCGACACCTGTCGACTGTGCCCTGGCCTGAATACTATAACTGGCTATAAAGCAAAGTCAGGCAGCATCACTGGAGAAAGTGTGGCCCTCCCAGACAAAAATAATGCATTGAGCAGAAGGCCAACAGGGTGAAGGCATCAGTACCAACAGACTTGAATATGCCTGTTCCTGTTGCAAAAGTAATATTGGACTTCCTGAGCGTGAACCCACGGAAAGAAAACGGCCTGGGTGGAGTTTCTGGCCACTTCCTTAAGAATTGCGTTGACCAACTAGTGGGAGTATTCATGAACATCTTTAATCTCTCCCTACTCATCTCTGAGGTACCCACCCTACTTCAAGAGAGCCACTATCATCCCAATGCCAAACAAAGGCAAGATTTCATGCCTTAATGACTACGATCCAGTGACATTAACATCCATCATGAAGAAGGACACAGACGTTAGACACCTACTTATCGACTATAACTGGTCGAGACCCTTCTTCAGAGTCGTGACCCGAGACGTCACCCATTCTTTCTCTCCAGAGATGTTGCCTGTCCCACTGAGTTACTCCAGTATTTTGTGTCTAAACTACAACCGTGCTGATTAATTGCTGCTGCAACTGTGCCTGGTAACAAATTCCTACTGATGTCAAATGACTGATTCCTGTAGCTGTGCTTGACTTCTCATGTTATACCAAAAAGTATATTTCCAACTTCTTACAGGTGTATTTGACCATTGATGCTGTTGGCTATGTTTGATCACAGGCCGTTACTGCTGTATCTATTATTGATTCAAATCAAGAAAGTTCCCAATCCAAAATATCATCTGTCCATTCTTTCCTCAGATCCATTGAGTTCCATCAGCATCTTGCTCTTTGATCGTCAAGTCAAGTTTATTGTGATCATTTTGTTGTCGAATGCATTTCGTTGTCTCTGTACTGTACACTGACAATGACAATTAAAATTGAATCTGAATCTGAATATGCACAAGTGTAGTGAGATATATAGGTTTAAGTTGAAAGGGGTAAGATTTAATAAGAACCAGAGGGGCAACTTTTTCACACTTAAGAGTGATGAGTAGATGGAACGATCTGCCAGAGGAGGTAGTATCAAAATAATTAAAATACATTTGGACAGGTACATGGATTTTCAGAAGATATGGGCCAAATGCAGGCAGGTACGACTAATGTAGATGGGCATCTTGGTTGGCATGTGCAAGTTGGGCCTCTTTCCATGCCCTATAACAAGGTACTGGTCCAATGAAAATCCTATTTGCAGCAACATCACAGGCACATAGCTTCAGACAATGGACAAGAATATAAATTATACCTAAATTATCCATAAATTCTACAAGATGGTGAAATGAAAAAAAATGCGAAAACAAGACATTAGTGGAAAACACAAGGTTCTTCAATGACGTGCAAGGGATGGTTCATACTATTCCATTTCCAAAGTAGGATCAGGGTTGAACAGGTCAGTTCAAGAACCTGATGGTTGTATGAAAATAATTGTTCTGGTTGGTGGGGATCCTTGATGCTATATGACATCTTCTTGAGGCAACATTTGTGTCAGATATATAATTCCTAGAGATTCCTACAGCCATGCCAGATCACTAATTCCTAGTGATACAGTGCAGAAACAGGCCCTTTAACCCACCAGGTCTGCGCCAACCAGCAATCCCTGCACACTAACACTATCCTACATACACTAGGAATGATTTACAATTTTACCAAAGCCAATTAACCTACAAACCTGTACATATTTGGAGTGTGCGATGAAATCGGAGCACCTGGAGAAAACCCACGCAGGTCACAGGCAGAATGTACAAAGTCTGTACAGGCAACACCCATAGTCAGGATCAAACCTGTGCCTCTGGTACTTTAAGGCAGCAACTCTACCGCTGCACCACCGTGCCGCCTAATGGTATGACCACACCTATGCCTGATTACCAATCCCTTCTGTTGTATCTGCATAGTGAATCTAACAAGCTTTACTGTTCACTGGTTACTACAGATGATTCCTACACATGTCTGATTTTTAATTCATATAGATGCTTGCGATTAACTAATTCCTACAGCTGTGCCTGATTACTTAGTAATGGAGATGTGTCTGATCTTACTGGTGTGCCCCCTCATGGTTAATTGCACACTTGATGATCCCCACACACAGCAGTGTCTGATCACTGATTCCTGTAGATAAGTTTGAATGTGATTCATACAGGTGTTTATAATCACCAGTCCCTACATTTGATCCCGATCACTGATTCCAACAATTGTCGCCTCACTAATTCCAGCAGATGTGCATGTTTACTGATTTATACTGATGCGTCTGAACATAGATCTCTACATTGTGTCTGATCTTGCATCTGGCAGCTGACTCTGATTACTGATACCTACAACCGTGCCTGATCCCTGATCACTTTGAATGATGGTGCAGACTTGAGAGGCCAGATGGCCTATTCCTGATCTTACCTTGGTGTGCTTTTTTTCTGTCAGTTTAATTTGAGCATTATTTTTCCAATAGATTAAAGGTAATGTAAAAAAGGTGCTACTTCCCTGATAATATTAACAAACGGAGAAACTGTGGAAGGGAAGAATTAACATTTTATTTTAGACACCTGAAGATCTAATAAACCAGTTAAGTCGTTACTGACCTTCTAAATGAGCAGCTTTTATGTTCCATGCTCTAGGTCTCCATTGAAATATAATTCCATGTCTACACGGAACCTTCTCCCATCTGCCTCATTGACAATGACATGAGAAGACAGAACAAAGATGTTGAACTTATACAGGAATTTACATGAAGTCATTTCACAGTACTCATTATTGATAAATAGGGAAAGTAACATCATGTTATTACTGGACATGCTGAGGAAAGATTTGAGGGTAGAGAATGTCAGTCACATAAGTAAGAATGCATTACCTTCAAAATTACAAAATCGTTAAAGATGTGATAAAGATAGAATTGGCTGAGCGCTAAAGTTCTCCAATCAGGTGCAAAGGACAAAGGACATTTATTGTCACATTACCAATTGGTGCAGTGACTTGTGAGTTGCCATTGCAGCCACAAATAAGATAAACACAACATTATAGAATTTACCATTAAACATAAAAAACATCGTCCCACAGCGGGCTCAACGTTTCCCACTGTGAGGGAAGGCAGCAAAGTTCAGTCCACTCCTCTGTGTTCACCCGTGGTCGGGGCCTATTTGAGGCCTCCGCAGTCGCTGCTATGGGGCCCGATGTTTCTGGCTCTCTCGCTGGAATGGTGATACTCCGGTGTCGGAAGAACGCTCTCAGCAGCTTGGAATGTCTGAAACGGCAGCTTCCTACTGGAGACCGCGGCTGCCGAAGTCCACAGGCCGTGCTGGGCGGAGCTCCAACACTGGCGACCTTGGCGAAAGATCCCAGGCTCCGCAATGATAAAATCAGCGCCGCCGTGGCTGGAAGCTCCGCAGACCACAGCTCCACGGTTGAAGTCGGCAGTCCCAGCACTCCGGAGCTCCACACGGCGACCCGGGTAAGGCATCGCCCACTGTGCGATGTTACTTCAGTGCTGTGCCACCGCTGAAGCTGCAGCTTGAAGCTCTGGCCGGTCTCCGACAGGAAAGGACGCGCCAATCCAGATGCTAGGCCGCGAGGAGGGGGACAAGATGCGGCTCGGAAGAAGGATGCATCCTCGACCAGCCAGGGACTGAAAAAAAAACTGTTTCCCCCTTTCCCCCCCCATCCCCCACATAAAAAGACTAAAAGGCCTCCAAAACAAAACTTTTTGACAAACTAAAAATGTTTTAAAAGGGTGAAGGACGAACAGCTGCAGGCGAGGCTGCCACATTCGATAGCGAATGTATTTGTCCAAATGTTTTCTAAATGTAATCATTATACTGTTTCTATTTTTTTTTTAATCCTGTGAGGCTATGAAGCTTCTTTTGGTGTTTAGTTTAGTTTAGTTTAGAGATACAGAGCGGATACAGGTCCTTCGGCACACCGGCTCCGCACCGACCAGTGATCCCCGCACATTAACAGTATCCTACACACTTGGGACATTTTACATTATACCATCCAATTAACCTACAAACCTGTACGTCTTTGCAGTGTGGGAGGAAACTGGAGCACCCAGAGAAAACCCCCACAGATCACGGGGAGAATGTACAAACTCCATACAGACAGCATCTGTAGTCAGGATCGAACCCGGGACTCTGGCGCTATAAGGCAGCAACTCTACCGCTACGCCAGCGTGCCGCCGCTCCATTGTTCCATTGTGTGGGAATTCTCACTCCTACAGGAGTCTGTTCTTACGCTCGTAACCTACTGTCCATCGCCAGCTGGCACGCAGAATGTATCTGCTGGTATCACAATGATCACCACTTGCAGGCTTATTTAAGTGGATCTTCTGATTACCTTATCTCACACCTTGTGTCTTTTCATCTTTGGCCTTCGTTCAATCCCCTCCCCCACCCCCATCTGTACCTATCTATCAGTCGCCAGGTCTTGTCCTGCCCCTCTTTTGCCTTTCTCTCTCCCCCCCCCCCCACCCCCCCCCCCCCCCCCCCCCCACCCCCACCTCACCACAATATCTGAAGAAAGATCCTGACCCGAAAAATCATCTATCCATTTCTCCAGAGTTGCTGCCTGAGCTACTGAGTTAAGAGCCTGTCCCACTTGGCACAAATTATGCAACCTCGTGGTTGCGTTGAGGCGCACGGGCATCGTATGGCAGCGCGGGGCCGGTCCCACTTAGAAGCGGGGAGGGGTATGTAGTTGTGCGCGACATCGCGCGGGGCTCAAAAATTTTTGTAGTGAACGAAATCTTTGCGCGCCAGCGGCCTGTCGCGGAACTGACGGCCAAAGTTGGACAGGCCCAAGACCCTGGCGCAACGCAGCAACTCACTTTCAACAGTAGCAGAAGCAGGCAAATGATCACCAAACTCTAGCAATGTTACAAAATTTTGAGATTTAAAAAATCAAGTCTGCAATTTATCCCATCAGATAAAGCATAACAATAAGTTTAATTTGACACCTAATTCACTTTCATATCTCAAGTAATAAAAAAGTTATGGCCATTTTCATACTCGGAAATTAGCATCTTGTTCACTATTGATTTTCTATGGACATAACAAAAAAGCTGTGATCGTGGACAGTCAAAAGCCCATAACCTTCTTAAAAATTAAGAGAACTAAATGAAATTTTCAGTTATCATAGATTGAACCATTCTGAAACAAATATAAAATAATCTTACTTGGAGGACCTGAAATTAAAGCATATAACCATATAACAATCACAGCACGGAAACAGGCCATCTCGGCCCTACAAGTCCATGCCGAACAAATTTTTTTCCCCTTAGTCCCACCTGCCTGCACTCGTACCATAACCCTCCATTCCCTTCTCATCCATATGCCTATCCAATTTATTTTTAAATGATACCAATGAACCTGCCTCCACCACTTCCACTGGGAGCTCATTCCACACCGCCACCACTCTCTGCGTAAAGAAGTTCCCCCTCATATTACCCCTAAACTTCTGTCCCTTAATTCTGAAGTCATGTCCTCTTGTTTGAATCTTCCCTATTCTCAAAGGGAAAAGCTTGTCCACATCAACTCTGTCTATCCCTCTCATCATTTTAAAGACCTCTATCAGGTCCCCCCTTAACCTTCTGCGCTCCAGAGAATAAAGACCTAACTTATTCAACCTATCTCTGTAACTTAGTTGTTGAAACCCAGGCAACATTCTAGTAAATCTCCTCTGTACTCTCTCTATTTTGTTGACATCCTTCCTATAATTGGGCGACCAAAATTGTACACCATACTCCAGATTTGGTCTCACCAATGCCTTGTACAATTTTAACATTACATCCCAGCTTCTATACTCAATGCTCTGATTTATAAAGGCTAGCATACCAAAAGCTTTCTTTACCACCCTATCTATATGAGATTCCACCTTCAAGGAACTATGCACGGTTATACCCAGATCCCTCTGTTCAACTGTATTCTTCAATTCCCTACCATTTACCATGTACGTCCTATTTTGATTTGTCCTGCCAAGGTGTAGTTAGTTACCCAATTGTAGCTAATTTCAAACTTCAATTACTAGATCTAAACATCTATCCATTTCTTAATAAATGATTAACATTTTTAAATAGCCTAAGTGTCCAAATAATATTCACAAATAATTCACAATAAAACATGATTTTTAAATCTCATTTACATCAATTTATAGGCCAAATGGAAGGAATTTAGTGTTCAATTGCTGTAAATTAAAGTCAATTTAAATCGGCTTTCTAGTGGGTTCCTGTGAACGCGCTGGTTTAGAACGTTCACATTGCAGTGGATTTGTGCCCTCAAATGCCCAGAAAAATACTGCGCGATATAAAGATCCCAAAATGAGCTACTCGCTATAGTAAATTTTATATACAGGGTTCTTAAGAAGCCCCTTTTAATGTAAAAATAAGGTACATACCTTTAATTGTTTGCTTTATAAAACCCTGGGGCTGCGAGAGGTTGCGGGTTTAGAGAGTGATTTTTAAACTACTATAACTATTATACAAGGCCATAAAAACTAATAATACCTTTTGCGACGGGGTCTTTCAGCGATTCTCCGTTAATGATTTACTAGGCTGACCATTTTCGATTGCAACAGCCTAGTAAAAATCGCGTTTTAAACCCGCCCCTCTAAACAGCTCCAAAATCACACACACGGGGCCGGGACAGATTCTCAAGGACGATTCAGGTAGGTTTTGTAACATACCTACAAACTCAGCCTGGGACTCACGGCCGTTGTGGTCCGAATCTGCCCACACTTCTACTCCCAGAGCGGGGCCAAGATAGAAATTAAAGATAGACACAAAATGCAGGAGTAACTCAGCGGGACCGGCAGCATCTCAGACTGAAGAATCTGAAGACCCATGTAATCGCGTTACTCCAGCTTTGTGTTCACCTTCGTGGGACCATCGCAGCTTAACGCGACCAGGATGTCACGTAATTTGCATGCCAAGGACACGTAAGTGGGACTGGCCCTTTACTCCTGTTTTTTGTTAGTCTTTTTTATGTAACCAATATCTGTAGTTCAATATTTCTCTGTTTTTTTCATTACCCAATTCCAAAATCATTCCCTCCAATGTCCAGAAAGTGCTGACTACCACTTTGCGCCATCTCCTTCCACGCGCTATGTAGAAAGGCTTTCATCTGTGTTGGAATTATCCCATGGTTGCATAAAGAAACATACAGTATACGCTTCAAAACAAAGGATGCTTCTCAGCAATCCCAAAATCAGCAAAGCAAAAATAGCTTCTCCCCTCCCACCTGGGTAGATTGGCATTAACAATTAATTTGGATAATGCCAAATCCATCTGCATTTGAATTTAAGTCCTCTCTTAGTCCAAGCAAGTATGGTTAGCCCTGAGACTTTAGTCAGTCTATAGATTTTGTGGGGAGGCTAACATCAGATTAGGCACAAATAATAAATAATTCATGACTGATTAGATTTTTCATTGTTTGCGTCGTGGCGGATGATAGTGTTTATTTAATTTATTATTTCTTTGACAAAATCATTAAACACTGACACTCTTCTCATCTTCAGCTGGTACTGTGGGGACTAATTCTTCCACATCAATGTGGCTGGTTCTCTGACTTATCTGGGAAATCCAAGCTAAGATCTTAATGACAATACATCTTTAGTTAATTTGACTGATTTATTTTAAGCTAAGTGTGCCGGTATTGCCTCCTCTATTTAGTTTTCATTTTTAAACAAGCCACACAGGCAAACGGATTTATTAAATGCCTGGTTAAAGGCTGCAGGCAAATATAAGCTGCTTATTAATAACAGCAAGACCCTCTTTGCTATCACAGATATATCTAATTCTATAATACCAATTGCATCTCTGTATGTGGTTTAAAGCATTTCCATGCAGATGTGATTATTTTTCAAATATGATGCTTGTATTGTGATGTTCATAGAAAATAGAGCATAGAGTACTAAAGCACAGAAACAGTTCTTTCAACACTCAATCTCTGTGATGAACATAATGCCAAGATAAACAATTGTCTATCTGCACATGGTCCATAAGCCCCCATTTCCCACACATCGGAGTGCCTATCCAAAAGTCCCTTAAATGCCACTATATAATGCTTCCACCACACGTGGCAGCGCGTTCCAGGAACACTCACTGTGTAAAAACATGCCCCTTACTTCCTTATATATAACTATAAAACTCTGATCTTGGATGTATGTATGTGTGTGTGTGTATTTATTTATTTGTTTGTGTGTTTTCACATCTTCTCGAAAAAACGACTAGCGAACGGCAACATTTTTACATATTCTCGTAGAGATTTACCCCCCGGAGTCCGAAATCAGCTTACCTGAAAATGTTGTGCTTTATTTCTTGAGTTATTAATAAAAATGTTCACAAATCCGATCAAACTTTGAAATCAAAATGCCCGTTTTTCGCTGATTACATGACAATGGATCTGCCTGCCTACCATCTGCTCGCGCTGCGACTGACGTCACCTCCCACCCCTCCTTCCTCCCCCCATTATACAAAAAGTCGCCCTGCCGACTGAAGACCAAAGATCATAGCTGAAGACTGCGGCACGCGCAGCAAGTGAAGAACGAGCAAGTCGGGCCCAGTACTAGAGCTCTCGGGTGCGGTCTGTTGCTGCCGCAAAACCTTTGAAAAAATCCCCACTGTCATCTTGCTCGCACTGCGAGTGACATCACCCCCCTCTCTGTGTACCTCTCTGTGCCCCTCTTTATGCCTCTGTGTCCCTCTCTGTGTCCCTCTATGTGCCCCTCTATGTGTCCCTCTATGTGTCCCTCTATGTGTCCCTCTATGTGTCCTTCTCTGTGTCCATCTCTGTGTTCCTCTCTGTGTGTCACTGGTTAGTGTGTATGTGACCTGCGCTGCCCCCCTGCCCCCGCAAATGCCGTTGAGGGGACAGGACCCTGGGTCCCACTTGGTCTAATCTCCTTTAAATTTTGCCCCATCCACATTAAAGCTATGCCCTCTAGTATTTGATATTTCATTCCTGGATAAAAGGTTCTGACTCTACCTTATCTATGTCTCTCATCATTTTATATCCTTCTGATATGATATGCCATTTATTGTCACTATACATGTACTGAAACTGAAAGTTGGTACTCAGGGCATACATATTTGAGTGGATAAAACAAAACAGAAGGGGATGGGGCGGGTAAAAGGTGCACAAATTCTACGGCGCTACATACATATATACATATATACAGATGGAAGTCCGTGTTGGGCGGTGTAGTCAGTGCATGTGTGGATTTGAATTTATGGTAGATATAATTCTCGGGGCAGTCCTGAGTCTGTTGTCCTGGATTTGATGTAGCGCCTTGCAGGTGTGGTGGGAGCTGTCTTTGGTGATCTTCTTTGCCCTGCTAGGTGTGATGTCCATCAGGGAGGGGGAGAGGGCAACCAATGATCCTCTGCGCTGGCTGGTTACCCTCTGAAGCCTCTCCCCTGCCATGGTGCAGCTGCCATACCATGCTGTAATGCAGTATGTCAGCAGGCTCTCGATGGACGAGCGGTAGAGGTCAGCAGCAGGTTAGAGTCCAGGTTGTGCTTTGAGGACCCTCAGGAAGTGCAATCTCCTTCTTGATGACCGCCGTTTTGTCCGTCCAGGAGATGTCAGCAGCGATATGGACGCCGAGAAACCGGAAGGTGTTATCCACACCCTCGCCGTTAATTTAGGGGGATAAGTTTCATTCCTGAATCGAAAAGGTTTTCTGGTGAGCCAGATTGTTTTCTGAGCACCAGGTTGTCAACTTCAGGACTTCCTCTCTGTAGGCTGCCTCGTCTCCCTTTGAAATAAGTCAGACTCCAGTAGTGTCGTCAGCAAATTTGACGATGCGGTTGTTGTTGTGGGCCGGATACAGTCGTAGGTGTAGAGACAGTTAAGAGGGGGCTACACAGCCCTGTGGGGAACCTCCTCGAGTCAACCGAGTCCACAGTCTGTTCCAGAGAAAATCCAGGCACATGTGACAGTGGGGAGGCGAGAGTGACCAGTTTACCAATGAGGATGTCCGGGGATGATTGTATTAGCTTAAAATATCCGGACGTAGCTCTGCCCCTGCTCCAGATGGCTCCAGAGTGGAGAGCTACATGGATCTGTTTTGGCGATAAGCGAATTGGTGGGGGTCGAAGTCTGGTGGTAGATAGTCCTTGATGTGCTGGAGGACCAATCTCTCGAAGCACTTCGTGATTACCGGAGTGAGGGCAACAGGACGGTAGTCATTAAGGCTGGTGATGGGGGACTTCTTCGGCACAGGGACGATTGTGGTCCTACCAGGTCTCCTCTCAACCTCCAATGTTCCAGAGAAAGCAATCCAAATTTGTGCAACCTTTCCTTGTAGTTAATACCCATTAATCCAGGTAACATGATGGTAAACCTCTGTGCCATTTCCATGGTCTCCTCATCCTTCCTGTATTGCGGTGACCAGAATTGAATGTAATATTCCAAATGCAACCTAACCAAAGTCCTGTAAAACTGCATTGTGACTGCCTGACATTGGCATGCGCAACCTCCCAGTTGCCAAACATTTTAACTTTCCTTCCCATTCCCATACTGACCTTTCTGTTTTGGGCCTCCTTCACTGTCAGAGTGAGGCACCATGTAAAATGGAGGAACAGCACCTCATATTTCACGTGGGCAGCCTACAACCCAGCAGTATAATATTGATTTCTCTAATTTCAAATAACTCTTGCATTCCCTCTCTCTCCATCCCTATTCATCCTGCTAGTTTCACTGTTCGTATCCCCTCGTTATCATCTCCTCCACAACCAACAATGGACCATTGTGGGCTCCTTGGCCATCGGTGCCGGCTCTGATTTCTTCTGTACCTTTTCATACCTTTAGTTTCCCTCTCCCCTGACTCTCGGTCTGAAGAAGGGTCTCGACCTGAAACATCACCTATTCCTTTTCTCCAGAGATGCTGCCTGACCCGCTGAGTTACGCCAGCATTTTGTTTCAATTTATGGTGTAAACCAGCATCTGCAATTCCTTCCTATACACCTTGTATGCTGATGTTTCCTTTAGAAAGGTTCCCCAACTTTTGCTGCCGAGTAAAGCTGCAGCAGTAAATACCAGAAACATTCAACAGGTAAGACAGCTTCTGTGAAGAGAAGAACATAATTTAAAGTTCCAAAGGTCAGTTTGGTATCATTGCCTATGTAAGTATATTGTTTATTCAATTGTTTAGTCAAAAACACAGTGAGGTGGAAACACAGGATGATATGGTTTTAAGAAAAAAAAAAGGAACTACAGATGATAGATACAAAATACTGGAGTAACTCAGAAGGTCAGGCAACAGAGTTGGTTAATCAATTCCACAATTTGTAATGTATCCCTCTTGGGATGGCACCGTCTCTAGCCAACAATGAGCCTATCAGGAGCCACCCTGCCTGAGGTCACCTGTTGCCAGCCATGATTTGTCCTGACCTTTTAATGCTTGCTGTTTCCAGTTCCCCCCAACCCCAACCCCATTCCCATTCCCATTCCCATTCCCCCGCCACCCCCCACCCAACCTCTAATCAGTCTGAAGAAGGGTCCCGACTCAAAATGTCACCTATCCATTTTCTCCAGAGATGCTGCCCGAACCAACATTTTGTGTCTATCTACAATATGGTTTATTCATTTATTAACCCCATGGAAATGAAAGCTGGTCCTCAAACCTTCTTTTCAAGAGCTGTTCTGTGGGCTAATCAATTACCCAAATGAATTGCAGGAGGTCAGGGCTCCTAGTTAAAAACCTAATGATCTTGTTAAGTGAGTTTAATGACAAAGTAACAAGTCCTTAGCCAAGATCCATTTGGATTTACTGACACATGGCTGAAACTGGGATATTCCAGAGGGGAAATAGTAATGCAGACTTCTTCAGTTGTGTGTTGGCATGCACAGCCTTGTGCTGGGAAGAAATCTCTCCTCCACTGGGATAACTCCATTCTGGGTGGTGCCGAGTGCACAAAACCAGTGATCTCAGGACCGAGGAAGATTCAGGACATTATTTCTCTTCAGCTCAATGATCAAGATAACAATGTAACCTGTGGAATCGCTCGCTTCAGCAGCAAGTTGTCAATTTTGCAATCCCTTTTTTTGCTCTTTCTCAACCTAGTCTTTCTCTCTTTACAATTTCTTTCTCAGTAACTGACCTGGTTGTAATGTTACTTCGATCTGATCTTAATTGCTACCTCCCTGCTTAACTGCTACAAGAAGTCATTTAGCCTCATACTATCAGATATTTTCTTTGTTCTAACAATTCGCCTCCTCTGTAACCTAAAACTAACTTTGTAGGAAAGAACTGCAGCTGCTGGTTTAAACTGAAGGTAGACACAAAGTGCGAGAGTAACGCAGCATCTCTGGAGGGAAGGAATGGGTGACGTTTCAGGGTCGAGACCCTTCTTAGATAGATAGATAGATAGATCCTTTATTGTCATTCAGACCTTACGGTCTGAACGAAACTATGTTGCCTGCAGTCATACACAGAATCAATAATAACAAAACATACAATAAACACCAATTAAACATCCACCACAGTGAGTTCACCAAGCACATCCTCACTGTGATGGAGGCTTCAGATCTGAATAATGCTGCCTGTCCCGCTGAGTTACTCCAGCATTTTGTGTCTATCTAAAACTAACAAGTTGTATTTTTCAGTTCGATTAAGAGTATTGGATTCGAAATGTTTGTTATTCTCCTTTCCCTAGATGCTAACTGAGCTACTGAATGATTCCAGCATTATCTTTTTTTTTTACTTTTAAATTTCCAGCGTCTGCTATTTTTTTTAATGTTTATTTCCAACAGTTCCTTTATCATCAGCCTGTTTTTTCTGATAACTTCGTTTAGAGAAATACAAAAGTATGGCTTTGTTGTCCAAGCATCCTTTCATACAGTTATTTAAATCAGCTTCCTTGCTGTCTCCTCAGATGGTTCTGCCCTATATTTGCTTCTTCCTCCTTCTCTTTCATGCCACAATTGTTGCCCTGCTCCTCTCCTGGCCCAATCTCCAGTGTTATCTGCACCCCTCTGCTCCCAAAATGGTCTCCTTTTCCTAACCTCTTACCATTGTAAAACATCTGGAGTTTTGTCACTCTTTAAATGACAAACCTGTGATGAAATCTACGCCTTCCTTACATTCTGAAATGTCCTTTGTTGCCCTCCTCTAACTACCAGGATACATCTCCGAGCCTTCCTGCTACCATTTTTTAATGTCTGACAATGGGTCTGATGTTTTCCAGTACCTCACCTACATTTCAGGTTCCATGACCCCACATGAGAGCTGCTCGCACTTTGGTTCTCATTCCTGCTCAGATGGCTCTCCTGTGTACATTAATAGAGGAAGAAGGTTTCATAACTGGAGACATGAGAGACTGTAGATGCTGGGAATCTGGAGCAACAGACAACTCGCTGGAGGAATTCAGCAGGTCATGCAGCATTTGTAGCAGGAAATAAACAGTTGATATTTTGGGATCCTGACCAATGGGGACAATGTGGAAACTACAAGCAGGTAGCACCAGAGGCCAGGATTGACTCTGTTTCAATGACTCTTTTAATAAACGTACATGGTCTCAGATTTTGTATTAAAACAAGATTCAAGATTCAATTTAATTGTCACATGTACCAATTAAGGTACAGTGAAATTTGAGTTACCATACAGCCATACTAAGTAAAAAGCAAAAATACACAGCACATAAAATAAAGTTTAACTCAAACATCCACCACAGTGGAGCCAACATTCCTCACTGTGATGGAAGGCGACAAAGTTCAGTCATCTTCCTCCTTTGTTCACCAGTGGTCGGGGCCTTTGAACGGGGCAATTGCCGACGGTCCGCTGTTCAAGCCATCTCCTCGGGATGATTGAAACTCCGGCGTCGGGATGGATCGGAACACTCCACGGCATGGAGCTCCCGGGTCGGCCGCTTGTTACCAGAGACCGCTGCTTCACGGTGTTAAAGTCCGCAGGCCCCGTGGACAGAGCTCCAACACTGGCGAACCTCGGCAACAGATCCCAGGCTCCAAGATGGTAAGTCCGCTCGCACCCGCAACTTGAAGCTGCGGGTCTGTCTCCAGGAAAGGCCGCACCACTCCACGTTGTAGGCCGCAGGCGAGGGACGGAGATATGACATGGAAAAAAAACTGACTGGAAAAAGTCAGTTACCTTGCCGAAGACCCTGTTCCTGTGCTGTATTATGTTCTATGATAATCCACCATGTGGTACTTCCCACCCAACACTTGGAGCAACATACAATGGCCAATTAACTTCAAGGCTAGTCCTTCTTTGGGTTGTGGCAGGAAACCAGAGCACCCAGAGGAAACCTATGTGGTCATGGGGACAATGTGCAATCTCCACCCTGACAGCACCAGAGGTTAGGATTGCATCTGGGTCACTGGAGCTGTTAGGTAGCTGCTTCACTTGGTGTGCGACTGTGCCACCCAATACTGCTCCCACTGCTGCTCAGTGAATATAAACTCAAATATTAACACAAGGGGAGAACGTGACTGCTCTTTAACAAAGTAATATGGGATCCTTTACATACATTCAGAACACCAGCCTGGCTTGGTTTAATGTTTCATCCTTCAAGTGACGCTTGCAACAGTGTGGAACTCTCTCACTCCTGCACTGAATTCTGTGTCTGAAGTGTTGGATAAATCTTGAGCATTCTGAACTGCATATGAGAGTAGGAAGGAATTTAGTCTCAAGTGTATCTGTCCATAATTGTCCAAAACAGCAACCTTCATAAAACAGAAAACATGACAAATAAGCTGATGTCAGAGTTTGGGATATTTCACAATTCACCAAGCTTACACTATACAGACCAAAGCGTTAGTGTGATCAAAGAGTCAATTGTCTTGTCACTGATGCCGTGCACAGAATTATCATTTGTGTTATTAATATTGTAATGATATGCACATTTTTCAAAAATGAACCCACCCTTCCTGTCATTTCTTCCCCACTTCCAGCAGTTTATGATAATATATGCAAGGCGCACTTCTTCAAATTAAGGATTTAAAGGACTCAACAACAGTTTCCCTCAGCCAGCCTTGGTTGGATTGGATTCAATTTATTGTCATTGCACTTTTCAGTGCAACAAAATGGTTTAGCCTGCAGTCATAACATACAATAAATAACAAACACTCAACACAGTTTAAAGTCCCAAAGTCATTGTCTCTTCCCTCCTTGCTCTCCCTCTGCGCTGAGGCAATCCAAGCCTCCGATGTTGTGACCCTGCTGGGTGATGGTAGGTAAGTCCCGCGGCTGAATCCGTGCTCCACCAACGGGCCGGTTCAAACTCCGCGGCCCTGGGAGATCGAAGCTGCCGAAGCTGCCGCCCTCCAGTCCAGCGGACGCAGCTGTAGTTGCGGGAACTCCGGTAAACAGGTGACCTGCGAGCTCCCAATGATGTCGTCCACTGGCCCGCGGCCGAGCCTCCGAGGCTCCAAAGTTGGGTCGGAAGTTGGGTCTCACCGCAACCACAGCCCCGAAGTCGGCCAGCCTCGCGTTGGTAAGTCCTGGTTCTGCCTCTACAGCCTCGAGGTCGATCGCAGTTGGAGGCCGCCAGCTCCGCGATAGGCCTCTGCGCAGACAGACACGGAGACGGGGATACGGCAGGAAAGGTCGCATCCACCCCCGAAGGAAGAGTCAAAAAACATACCACACCCACCCCCCCCCCACACATACACAACAAAATAAACCGAAATAAACTGTAAAAACGGGACAAAAGAAAACAAAAATGAAAAGACACATGGACTGCAGGCGAGAGCGAGCCACAGCTGCAAGGCAGCGCCGCCACTTCCGCCAGATCTGGAGCATTGCAAAGGATACAGGTTTTGAGGTGTGGGCTGAGTGCAATTGATACATTCATTGTTGGCAACTGTGCCACAACACAGCAGACAACTGTGCTATGACTCTATGAAGCCTTTTCCAATGACTGCATGCTTCATTGGAGGGTCTCAACCAGATTCCTTTTGAATTTAATTGAATTTGCCAAGAATGCAAGGAATTTGCCTTGGTGCTTTGCTCGCAAGTAACAACACGATATACAGATGCCCCTTAAAAATAAAACATTATAATTAAATATGTGAAGAATGAAATAAAATAGCAGAGCAATAGATGGCTATAGACTTTTGGCTGTTGAGTAGAGCTACTGCTTGTGGAAAAAAGTTGTTTTTATGTCTGGCTGTGGTGGCTTTGACAGTCCGGAGTCGCCTTCCAGAGGGAAGTGATTCGAAGAGAGTGTGGCCAGGGTGAGAGGGGTCAGAGATGATCTTGCCTGCTCGCTTCCAGGCCCTTGCAGTGTACAGTTCATTGATGGGAGGAAGGTTGCAGCCAAAAACCTTCTCGGTTGATCGAACGATGTGTTGCAGCTTCCGGATGTCATGCTTGGTTGTTGAGCCAAACCAGACCATGATGGTGAAGGTGAGGACAGACTCTACGATAGCAGTATAAAACTGGACCATCATTGCATGTGTCAGATGGTGTTTCCTCAGCTGCCGCAGGAAGTATATCCTCTGTTGGGCCTTTTTGCCTATGTAGTCGATGGTGGCCTCCCATTGAAGGTCCCTGGAGATGATGGTTCCAAGGAACTTAAATTACTCCACAGATGTGACTGTGGTGTTGTTGATGGTGAGTGGGGGGAGGGGAGAGGGAGCTTTCCTTAAGGTTACAATCAATTCCACTGTCTTAAGAGCATTGAGTCCAAGGTTGTTACGATGGCACCAGGATGCAAGCTGTGACACTTCCTATCTGTAGGCAGATTCCTCCCCATCCTGGATCAGTCCAATCAGGGTTGCGTCGTCTGCAAACTTGAGAAGCTTGACAGAGGAGTCTGTGGAGGTGCAGTCACTGGTGTAAGAGTAAAGGAGAGGGGAGAGTGTGCAGCCTTGCGATGCTTCTATACTGAGGGTCAGCCGTTCTGAGATGTGCTTTCCCATCGACACATGCTGTTTCCTGTCTGTCAGGAAGTTGGTGATCCACTGACAGAGGGGTTCAGGCACAGTCAACTGGGAGAGTTTGGAGTGTAGTAGCTCTGGTACAATGGCATTGAATGCAGAGCTAAAATCCACAAACAAAATCCTTGCATTGGATTTTTGGTCCCTTTTTGGGCCCCTTTTTAAAAATGACCTCCAGGATAATGGAAGTGAGTAACTGATGCTTTAAGACCGACCGGATGGGAGATATACATTATAAGTCAGACATGTTGTTATCCTTTGGCAAGCTACCAAGTTTTTAAAATAAAATAAGCATGCAAAATTGTGCAAAAAGGCAACATCCACTTGAACATGATTAATAATGTGGCATTTGAACAGTTATTATCAATCTAAGTCCATTTATTAACCACTCTTTCATCACCTTCATTGCACTTTCCAGTGACTAGGTTTCAAACAGATGAAATATAAGTCACTTTGGGATGAATTCAGATTTGATTTATTGGTGTTTAAGTTATCAATCATACTTGTAACTTTTTTTAATGTAGTTTGCCAAATACAACAAAAGGCTGTCTTTAGTTTTTAGTTTTTAGGAGGAATATTTTGTACAAAATGGAGGTCACAGGATAGCGAGCCCAAAAGCAAGGAAAGAAAGCAAGACTGACAAAGGCACAGGACCTGACATATATAGAATGTGGTCTCCAGGGTGGCATTGGCATATCCAATTTGAATACAGTATGATAACTAACTGCAGGCAGGAATTCTTGCCTCAACAGAATCACTGGCTGAGAATAGCCTGGTTGATCAGACTGGGTGGATTGGCTGTGTGAAATGTGTGGTCCGTGTGAGGATGCAGCTGAGATGGCAGAAGTAGAATTGGCTCAGAGTAGGGATGACTAGTGACATAGTGGTGGATATCGCCCCAGAGGGCCACGCGGCAGAAGGTTGCCCTGGCATGCCGCGGCCATACCTGACATCAGGCCATTGTTGAGGTAGGACTAGAGTTGTGCGGGTTGGTTCAAGAAGCAGATAGTTGCAGTAAAATAGCTGTCCTTAACCTGATAATGTGGAACTTCAGGCCTTTGTCTAGCCTGCGCATAGATAGCAATGACAAGATCCCCGTTGGTGGGGATGCCAGGGAATGTGAATACCCTGGAGGATCCTAGGGTTGGAGGTCGGAGAAACAGGGAGGGGCAAAACAAGAAAGGAAATATTGAATCTCAAGTTAAGAGGTAGTGCAGTGAGTTGGCAGCAGAGGTTCTGATGAGCTGATCAAAGGAGCAGTAGCCATTTGTAAGCATGTGGGAATTGTTGGTTGGAGGTAGCAATAGCGGGTCGGGGGGGGGGGGGGTGGTGGGGGGGGGAGGGTTTGGGCTGTCGAATTAATTGAGGCAGGGACAGATTCAGTCTTGAAGGTAAAAGAAATACATGATAATAGGGATGCTGCAGAGATGTCCCGAAACACAAAACCATAACTTTCATCATCCCAATGGTTTACTCACAGAGGCATACACCATGGAGACATCCACTCAACCCAATAGGTCCACGCTGACATTAACCACCCAGTTACACTAATCCCATATTATCCCATTTTATTCTCCGCACATTCTCATCAAAAGCCCCCCCCCCCCCTCCCCCCCCCCCCCCCCCCCCCCCCCCCCCCCCGATTCCTCTGCTCACTTACACACTTAGAGGAATTATATAGTGGCTAATTAACCGAACAGTTGGAGAAAATATTTGTTCTTCCTGTATTGAGCAATGGGCAATTTGACGGTTTGGAGCCAGTGGAAAGATCACGAGATAGTCTGGAGATGTAAAAGTAGATGTTATCTGAGTGCACATGCAAGCTGGCACCTTGACTTCAGACAAGTTTGCCAAAGAGTTACTTACAGGTAGGAAGTATGTGGGGTGGGAGATTGCAATCTTCACATGCTCCGCCCTTTTTCGACAAATACAATCAACCTGGCGTGCACAATCAAATAAGATCAAATAGAACAAGTTGTTCTACAACTTTAGGCTGTGCACGCCATACGCAAGAAGAAGAAGGAAGTATGTGTGGCCAAGTATAAATCCTTGGAGACAACAGATACCGTGATACAGGCAGAGAAACTATTGCTGGCAATTCTGTATTTGTCACTGAATGGTTATGAATTGAACTAATCAAGCACAATTCTACTATTTGGTCAATGGAAGAAAGGTATAGGGGCCACACATGTCAAATGGTTGAGAAGTGCAAGGAAGTGTAAAATGCCTTTGGCACAATCCTATTGGTCTTTTATAAAAGTTACTGCTGACATTTTATAGTGCGGGTGGTTTACAATCATGCAAAAGATACTTTGTACAGAGGCTACATACACTCAAGAATACCCGAGTCATAATGTTGTGCAACATAGAAACAGGCCCTTCAGCCCAACTCATCCATGCTGACTGGAGTGCCTATCTATGCTAACCTCATTTGCCTGCATTGGGCCATATCTTTATTACTTTGCTATTGTATACTTATCCAAATTCCTTTTGAACACTATGTCCATAAATGCCTCTATTAAGTATAGCAGCTCATTCTACATATCTGTGAAAACAATGGCCTTCAGATCTTCTTTAAAACTTCCCCCTCTCACCTTAAACTATGCCCTCTGGTATTAAACTTGAAAAAGGACTGTGACCACCATCCTACTATTATCTGTCATTGTTTTATAATCCTCAATAAGGTTACCCTTCCGTCTCTCCAGTGAGAATAGTTCCAGTCTATCCAATTTCTCCTTGCAGCTAAATCCCACCATTTAAGGCAAAAACCTGGTGAATTGCTTCTTTCTGGAATTACTACATCCTTTCTATACTGGGGTGTCTAGAACTGCATGGAATATTCTGAGTGTAACCTAACTAATGAATTATACAGCAGCAACACAACGTCCCAATTCTTATACTCAATACCTCTGCTAACAAAGGCAAGCAAGCCAAACACTTTCTTTACCAAAGATAGACACAAAAAGCTGGAGTAACTCAGTGGGTCAGATAGCATCTCTGGAGAAAAGGAATAGGTGACGTTGAAGATTGGATAACATAGAGCTGGTGTGAACAGGTGATTAATGGTCGGCATGGACTCATGGGCTGAAGGGCTTGTTTCCTTGCTGTACCTCAAAATTAAACCATACTACATCACTGGTTACAGACCTCCAGTTAGAAAGGCACACCTTCACCTCTACCCTCTGCTTCTTATCACCAAGTCAATGTTGGATCCAGTTTGCCAATGTATTTTGGATCTCATGTGCTCTAACTTAGTGGCCAAGTCTACCATGTGGGACCTTGTCAAAATCTTTGTTAAAATTGATACCACCTTGCCTGCATCAATTTTCACAGTGATCTCTACAAACAAATCAAATTTGATTGACGAGGCAGCATTTCCCATGCACAAACCATGCTGATCTCCCTAATCAGTCCCTGCCTGTCCAGATGATCATAAATCCTAAATTTAAGATTTTTTTTCCTAGTAGATTTCCTACTACTGACGTAATGCTCACCAACCTGTAGTTTTCTGGCTTATCCCTACTGCGCTGCTTCAATATGGGAGAAAACATTCAGCTACCCTCCAGTCTTCGGGTACTATGGACAAACTATAGAAGATCCAAAAATCTCCATCAGAGCCTCAACAATCTCCTATCTTGCTCCTCATAATACCTTAATGTCTATCAATATCACTGCCACTTTCTCTTTCCAGATAATCACATTCTCCCACCTATCAGCATATCCTCCATTAACCCCATCCTTCTGCCTGTGAATCCTGATAATAGTTTGCAAAGATGAATAGGTGAGGTTTTAAAAAAATATTGAAATGATCAAAAGCGAAAGAGAAGATAGGAGAGATTGGTAATGTCTTTCAACACAAGGTGTGAGAAGAGACTAAGGAAGGAGATTTAAAAACTGAATGAACATCTGAGTAGAGGCGGTGTGCGGTGTGCATTAGCTTCAGGTAGCAGACTAGGAGAAATAGAGAAGAAGCAATTTGACTGTGAGGAGTGACTGGATAGTCTGGATTTGTTTTATATAGGGTGAAGAGGTTGAGGGAAGTGTACAAAATTTTGATAGGGTAGTTAGGAAAGATATGGGAGACAGTGAGAAGTTTTACTCCTTAGCAGAGGTAAATATACACATGGTTTAAGGAAAGGGGTAGGAAATGTAAAGGGGATTTGAGAAAGAATATTACCCTCAGTGTGTAGATTGAACATACCTTCTTGAGCGGGGTGATGAGGTTAGGTGTTGCATGTTATTAAAAGTGTTTAGCATGGCTCTTGTCAGGCCACGGCAAATGCTATAGGCTGTGTGCTGGAAAATGAGATAGACATGTCAGTCTTCTTTCTGTGCCATCTGACTCCGACTGTAGGTTGCATGGAATTTACGATGGCTTGGTCATAGGAATTCAGAACTGCTTACTCATAGAAGACAAAGGGTTCTGGTGGATCTGATTATTCTGTGGGGTTTCACAGGGATCTGTTGTCTGTAATGTATATAAATGAGTGGACATAAATGTAGATGGGATGGTTAGTAAATTTGCAAATGACACCAAGATTGATGTAGTTACGGACAGTGAGGAAAGCAGTCAAAATATACAGCAGGATATAGATCAACAACAGAAATAGGTAGAGAAATAGCAGATGGAGTTTAATCTGAACAAATGTAAGGTGTTGGGAAGTTGAATGTAGGGGAAGCTTTACAGTTAATGGCAAGACACTTAAAGGCATTGATAAGTAGAGAGATCTCAAGTTGATGATAGACACAAAATGATGGAGATGGTGATGCTGGTTTACACCAAAAAGAGACAAGAAAATGCTGGAGTAACTCAGCGGGACAGGCAGCATCTCTGGATAAAAGGAATGGGTGATGTTTCAGGTTGAGATCTGAAGAAAGGCCCAATCCAGCTGTCCCGCTGCAGCATTTGTTGTCTATTTTTGGTGTAAACCAGCATCTGCAGTTCCTTCCTACACATTTGGAGTTCATAGCTCCTTGAAAGTGGCCACACAAGTAGATATGGTGATAGAGAAGGTATATGGTATGTTTCCCTCATTGGTCAGGCCATTGAGTATAAGAGATGGGAAGTCATGATGCAGTTTGAAATGATGCTTTGGCCTCTTTTTGAATATTGTGTGCAGTTCTGGTCACCTCGTTACAGGAAGAATGTGGAGGCTTTGAAGAGGGTGCGGAAAAGGTTTACTGGAATGTTGCATGGATAAGGGCATATCAGCTCCATGGAGAGATTGGACAAACTTTTAGGATTAGTTTCTCTGGAAGACCAAAAGTTGAAGGGAAACCTGAGAGAAGGATGTAAAATGATAAGAGGCATAGATAGGGTAGACAGTCAGAATCTTTATCCTAGGGTAGAAATGTTGAAGACTAGAGATGTGGCTTTATGGTGAGAGTGGTAATCTTTTAAGGAAATGTGTGGGGAAAGTTTTTTACACTTGAGGGTGGTGAGTGCCTAGAAAGTGTAGCCAGACATGGTGATGGAGGCAGATTGGATCATGGCAATAAATAGGTTTTTAAAAAGGTACATGCATATGCAAGGAATTGAGGGATATTGAGGGAGATGAGATGATTTTATCTTGCGTCATTTTGCACTGTCTCAGGACCAAAGGGCCTATTCCTGTACAGTACAGCTCTATATCTATTGTAGGTAACACATACAAGGCAGAAGGCACTACCTGCCTGGAGGATGTTAACAAACATGTAACAAAGACATGGATGACGATGAGTTGAGTTTAGTGACTTTACAGACTTGGTGATAGATGCTAAATTGCTAAATTCCACAGAGAGTCTGCTCTGACACTGGGTTTTATTTAATGCAGTCTTTGAGTGTCTGTGTGCTTTCACGCTCTGAAAGATGCTGTCATTTTAATAATCTATTTCTCTTTGATGAAAATGTTGCCGCATGGTACCAAACTATCCAATTCATATTTAAATCTGTGCTGATTCACATTCTAACAATTTTCATAAAGCTGTAAGTTGCCTCTTAACAGTTAAATCAGACTCATAATAAAACCGCTTCATACAATGAAACAAAATGGCAACAGCTGGCGACAACACAAACAGGCAAATAATTTCATCTGATACAATCAAAGACATATTTCCAGCTTTGCCACAAATAATAGTGGCAGGTTATTGAAAAAAATGATTAGAAATACTTTGAGGGAAGAACAAAATCACTTAAAAAAGTTGGTTATCTTTTGCCTGTTGCCTTTTTTAAAGGAGCAGTACAGTTTTATTATTTCAAAATTCCTATAACAAAATATATTTACTTATATATTATGCATGTGTGTGTGTTTGTGTGTGTTTGTGTGCGCGTGAGAGACTGTGTTTGGCTATCTGCCTCCATTTCTGTATATTGCTGTGTGCATGTGCACATGTGTGTAAACATATGCACCAGTATATGTATGCATATGTATCTATGCATGCATGTCCATGTGTGCTTTTGTGCACACCTGTACATGTCCACTTGTATCCATGTGTATGCATATGTATTATGTATATATGTGTGTGTTTGCAACCATAAGTCTATGTGCCTGTTTGTGTGTGCAGGTGTGAGTGATTGTGTTCATGTGTGTATCTGTGTGTACATCCATTTGTGTGTGTGTGTATGTGTGTGTATGTGTGTGTGTGTGTTTCTGCCTGTCCGTGTGTCTGACTTCACAAGATCTCAGCGCCAGCCTTTCTCTTCATAAACACAAACCCAACCAACATTCTGCTGCCCATTCATAACTTGCATCAAGTATTTTTGAACCATCAATTCTGGTGTTTGCTAATAGATCAGGGTACTTACATAATGTATCCTCAGTTTTGACCCATTCACGTACGTGCCTGTTCTTCTTTGAATTCCCTCCAACCTAAACTTTATCGAGATGTCTGCGGTCCTTCAGTCTGGCCCCTTTCATGTCTTGATTTCTATCTCTGGCCTTCAATTGAATCTCAAGCTTTAGAATTCACATTCCAAACATTCCTGACTGTCTGTTCAGAAGCATTTTGCTCTCTCAAGTCAAGCTTTAAACATCAGAACCGATATCACCTGTTTAGTTCATTCCTTTTTGTCGAAAAATAGTCTGTTACAGCATGTTGGGATGTTATAATGAATGAAAATTGAGGTGCAACCACGAATTTCTATGCCTGTATTTTAAAAATATATTATTATTTGACTGTTCAAGGCAGGATTGATGCTGATTCTTAATTGCTCCTCATCTGAGGGCCAGCCAACTCTTCTCCTCAATGGTGTGAATCTCTGGAATTATCTACCCTGGAGGCTTTTGGAGGTTGAATCATTGGTGGTACTTAAATAGGAATTCAATCATTTTTGAACAATAAATTGTTGTGGCTGACGGGGAAACAACACAGAGGAGATGAGGCCTGTGTAGGTTAGCCACGATCACATTGAATGACGGGCAGGCTGGAGGGGCTGCGTGGCCAATTCCTGCTCCTGTTTTCTTATATGCTTATATTAACAAAACTGGTTGGTTTGCAATTTAGTTTAGTTTTGAGATACTGACCAGAAAACAGATCCTTCGGTCCATCGAGTCCGTGCCGACCAGCGATCCCTACACGATCCGACATACGTTAGGGCACAATTTACATTTATATCAAGCTGATTAACTTACAAACCTGTACATCTTTGGAGTGTGGGAGGAAACCGAAGATCTTAGAGAAAACCCACGCGGTCACGGAGAGAATATACAAACTCTGTACTGACAGCACCCATAGTTGGATCGAACCCAGGTCTCTGGCGTTGTAGGCACTGTAAGGCAGCAACTCTACCGTTGCACCATCACGCCTTCGCACAGGCCTGAACAGCAGGTATCTTTCCCTGAAGGATATTGTCAAGCAGGAGCTTCATAACCATTGCTCACTTTTTATTCAAGGTTTATTTAATAACCTGAATATAAAATTCTCTGCAGCAGCTGAGTGAATCTAACGCATATCCCCTGATCCAGTGGTCTGGGTATAAAATTAACCCTCCAATGTATTGATATCACCCTCTATAATTCTGGTGTTACTAACAAAGTGCTTTATTGAATGATGCACCGCAGGCGTGCAGACAGAAGACGAGAGAGAGAGAGAGAGCCCGTCTGTGTATTTGTTTGAATTATTCATAATATTTGGAGGATCTGGGCATTGCTGGCATGGCCAGCATATCTTGCCCATCGCTAATTAAAGGTAATGATGAGCTGGTTTCTTGAAGCACTGCAACCTTTCCAGTGAAGGTGTTCCCTCAGCGCAGCTCTCCCCGCCACATCAACCCTCTTCACCTGGTACCCATCTACAGTATTGCATGCAAGTTTTTGCCACACCTGCTGCTCTTTATATTGCCTGTCTCCCCTCCATACTTTCAGTCCAGACCTGAAGTGACTGCTCAGTTCCCTCCACAGATGCTGCCTGACCAACTCAGTTCTTCCAGCATTTGGTTCTTTGCTTAACTCGGGTACCATTTGCCTTTTCAAGGTTATGTAGGGAACAAAATGGGGAGTGATAGTCATACACCACAGAAACAGTCCCTTTGGCCCAATTCATCCATGCCAACCAAGATGCCCCCTTCTAAGCGCTTAACTAAGTGTCTTTTAAATGCTTTTATTATACCTGGCTCAACTGCCACCTCTGGCAGCCCGCTCCATATACCCACCATCCTCTGAGTGAAAATGTTGCCCCTCAGATTCCTATTAAATCTTGCCTTTTTCACCCTAAACCATTGTCCTCGCTTTTCAGTTTCCCTACTCTGGTAAAATACTGTGCATTCATCCTGTCAATTCCCCTCATGATTTTTATACACTTCAAAAAGATCACCCCTCAGCCTCTTGCATTCCAATGAATAAAGTCCTAGCCGGCACGACCCTTCCCTATTGCTCCGAACCTCGAGTCCTAGCAACATCCTCATAAATCTTCTCTGCACTCGTTTTAGCTTAATGACACCCTTCCTATAGCAGGGTGATCACAATTGAACACAGTATTTCAAATGTAGTCTCACCAACATCATGTACAATTGTAACATAATGTCCCAACTTCTATACAATATCCTAACTGATTTAGACCAACGTACCAAAACCCTTCTTTACCACCCTATCTACTTGTGACACCACTTTCAAAGAACTATGTGCCTGTACTCCTAGATTATTTTGGTCTATAGCACTCCAGAGAGCAATTAATTCCTTGGAATCCTTCCTTGGATTCCTCACATTTATCTGCATTGAACTCCATGGACCATTGAATCAAGGCAAAAATGGATGTTTGATGGTTGGTCTGGTCTCATTGTGCTGAGGTTGTTTTTTTTGTGCTGTGTTTCTCAACTGTTTATTTGAAGGAAATCTAAAGATTGCTTCTCAGTCAAATATTACCGAAAGAGATTATCCAATCATATATCCCATTCCTGCTCATAAGATTTTAAATTCTTTTACACTTTTCCCTCATCTATTGAATACAATTTCTCTGAATGTTTTGTTGCATTTTGTGATACAGCACATATTTCTATTGAGATTCAGCCAATTGAGACCAGGTTTTGGTGAGGTCAGGCCACTATGGCACTAAAGAAGCAGATTGCCTTAAAAATGAATTTCACATTCATGTAATGAATCCCAGAGATATTACACAGCTGTGACATTTCTGATGGTTTGAGAAATTCACAAGGAGAAATTTATTTCTGCCAGCAATAGTTGGGGTCTGGGATATGCTGCCAGGGGACACATGGAAGCACATTCAGAGAGAGGGAGAGAGAGGGGGAGAGGGGAATAGGCGGTGAGGGGGAGAGGGAGACAGAGAGAGAGAGAGAGAGAGAGAGAGAGAGAGAGAGAGAGAAGGCTAGAGTCGGCTGCCTTTCCTTCTTTCGGGCCTACGTCCGTGCACGTGTGTCCCTGGAGAGGGAACACACGGTGTCCACGGGGACACTGGAGGGCTTCCGAGGGCGCTGGTCACCGTGTGGGAGTATTGTAAACAATGAATGTACTGTTGTACTATAATGATTATTTGTTGTGGTAATATTTGTATAGTATAGTATTTCTGATTATGTTTTGATGTGTTGTATCATATGACTGTGTTGAATAAAGTTTTTGAAAAGGGAAAAAAAGAGAGAGAGAGAGACTGTTGGCCTTTATAAGAAGAGGAATCGAATATAGGAGCAAAGAGGTCCTTCTGCAGTTGTACAGTGGCCTAGTGAGACCACACCTGGAGTATTGTGTGCAGTTTTGGTCCCCTAATTCGTGGAAGGACATTTTTGCTATTGAGGGAGTGCAGCGTAGGTTTACAAGGTTAATTCCCGGGATGGCGGGACTGTCATATGCTGAGATAATGGAGCAGCTGGGCTTGCACACTCTGGAGTTTAGAAGGATGAAAGGAGATCTCATTGAAACATATAAGATTGTTAAGGGCTTGGACACGCTAGAGGCAGAAAACATGTTCCCAATGTTGGGGGTGTCCAGAACCAGGGGCCACAGTTTAAGAATAAGGAGTAAGCCATTTAGAATGGAGACGAGGAAACACTTTTTCTCACAGAGAGTGGTGAGTCTGTGGAATTCTCTGTCGCAAAGGGCGGTGGAGGCAGGTTCTCTGGATGCTTTCAAGAGAGAGCTAGATAGGGCTCTTAAAAATAGCGGAGTCAGGGGATATGGGAAGAAGGCAGGAGTACTGATTGGCGATGATCAGACATGATCACATTGAATGGCGGTGCTGGCTCGAAGGGCCGAATGGCCTACTCCTGCACCTATTGTCTATTTGTCTATTGTCCATTGACTGTGATCCTCACCTGTACTGTCATCATTACATGATTATGTGAAATTTGATCACATGCTGGAAAAAAATATCCTTTAAACCACTGCTAAATTTCTAAACGTATCAGCAAAATGCAGACTCTGAGTTATATGTGAGTTTTGGTTTATTTTAGTGCTGCCTGGCCTTTAAGTATTTCCAGCACAGTCTTTATTACAGATTAACTTAGATGTTTCATAGGAAGGTGGCTGAAACTGGAGGATGTTCCATAGCCCTGAGATCACATGAGTGATTAGGCCACAGGCACGAACTTATTAACATTGGCTAAGACCACAGCAGCAAGACTTGGACAATATTCCTTGGACCATGGCGGTCTGATCTTAGAATGGTATGAAATCTAGAGGGGAACAGATGGGATGAAGGGAGTCTATTTTCCCAGGGTAAGGGAACTGGGAACTAGAAGGCATGGATTTGAGGTGAGAGGGGAAAGATTTAACAGGAAGCTGAGGGGCAACATTTTCACTTAAAGCGTGGCGGGTAAGTTGCCAGATAAAGTAGTTGAGGCAGATACAATGATGATATTTAAAAGACATATGGACAGAATCATGGAAAAGATAGGTTTGGAAAGATGTGGGCCAAATGCAGATAGATGGGACTAGGTTAGATGGGGTATCTTGTTGTGCCAAATGGCCGTTTCCATGATTTATGACTCTTGGACTCAAAGACGGAACACAGTCACGGCAGAGTTGAAAGCCTAGAAGATTACCCTGTAATGCAAGATTAGAGGAGCTGAACTGGAAAAGGGAGAGGGTTAGTCAGAGGAGCTGTGAAGAGTGGGAGATGTCGTGGAGGTGGAACACTAAGATGGATAATGTTTGCAAACAACCTGAACAGAGATTGACGTAACTGAGCTTACGGTACCCAGTAAAGTATCAAATAAAACTGTAGCTCCTGTCATTGTTGATAATAGATAAGCATCTGTGTGAAGAGTTGGGAGGGCAGTTTCATTCATGCAAATTGCTAGCTGCAGCTCAAAAAATATTCAGTGGCCAGCATACAGTTAGGCAACATCCTTATTCCAATATATTGAAATGTCTGCAGACAATAAGATGATTTGTGTATGAGGCTTTTTATGGAGAAGTTAACCTGGATCACTTCAGTGATGTCAAATGAGGCTTGCAGTGAAGAACTCAGTGAACAAGCATCCTAGAGATCGAATGAATTTATTTTTAGTATAACTTACCTTTGTATATAACTGTAAATAAACTGATTATATGATATCATGTGTGCAAGCAGCTTAATTGATTGCACCCATTAATTTATTTTCTCAAAGTGGAAGCAATCTCATTATTTTTCCACCAGTGGAGACGAGGAGAATATTTTTACAAAGTGAACTGTGATAGAACATAGAACATGCAATAGTACAGCAAAGGAACCGGCCCTTCAACTCTCAATGTTTATGCTGAATGTGATGTCATGTTAACCTGTTCTCATCTGCCTATACATAAACCATATCCCTCGATTCCCTGCGCCTCCATGTCCTAATCTAAAAATATCCCAAACACACCTACCCGAGCTACCTCCACCACCACCCCTGGGAATGTATTACACACCACCCGCAATGGAGAGCCGTACACCAGCTCAGCGGACGATGTGTCCAGGTCTGCATTAGGGGCCGTACAGATGACTAACAACACCCAAGGCAACTGGTCGACCCAGTCCAGACCAATGAGCCTTGCCTTCAGCGCTGGTGAAAACGTTCCACTAACCCGTTGGCCTGAGGGTGATACACAGTGGTGTGGTGCAGCTGCACCAGCGTGGCCCACAAAGCGGAAGTAAACTGAGCCCCCCGGTCGGTGGAAATGTCCGCAGGCACCCCAAAACGGGTAATCCAATGGGCCACGAGAGCCCGAGAACAAGACGTGTGCGAAGGAGTCCGACAGCAGTATAGCCTCAGGCCACCGCGTAAAACGATCCACGACAGTGAGTAGATGCGTGGCACCACGAGACGGCGTCAGTGGACCCACCAAATCCATATGAATGTGCTGGAAACGGCCCAACGGAACCACAATATTCTGTAGTGGTGCCCGCACATGATGCTGGACCTTCGATGTCTGGCAGGGGATGCAGGCTCTGGCCCAAGCCACGACCTGTTTACGGAGGCCCTGCCACCAGCGCAGAAGTTGCCCAGATTGAAGGGTGGGCCAGGCCATGGATGGCGTCGAAGACCCTGCGCTGCCAACCCACCCGGCCAATAGGGCGTGGTCTCCCCGTGGACACATGACAGAGGACCAACACTCCCATTGAGCCGAAAGGGATGTTGGCCAACCGCAACCCGGAAGTGACCGTCCTGTAACTGTCCAGCTCATCACCCGTGCGCTGTGCCTCGGCTAGCCCCGCATAATCCACGCCGGGGTCCACGGCCGCCACAGCCGGGAGTGCAAGGCAGGGCAGTCCAGTGGGGAATCTCTGGAATTCTCTGCCACAGAAGGTAGTTGAGGCCAGTTCATTGGCTATATTTAAGAGGGAGTTAGATGTGGCCCTTGTGGCTAAAGGGATCAGGGGGTATGGAGAGAAGGCAGGTACAGGATACTGAGTTGGATGATCAGCCATGATCATATTGAATGGCGGTGCAGGCTCGAAGGACCGAATGGCCTACTGCTGCACCTATTTTCTATGTTTCTAGGACAGGGCATCGGCAACGATGTTGAGCTTATCGGCCACATGCTGGACGTCCGTGCTGAATTCGGACACGAAAGCCAGGTGCCGCTGCTGTCGAGCAGACCAGGGGTCCGACACCTTAGCCAAGGTGAACGTCAAGGGCTTGTGGACAGTGATAGCCGTGAATGGCCTGCTCTCCAGAAAATATTGAACATGTCGGGCAGCCAGATACAAGGCGAGGAGCTCCCGGTCGAATGCGCTGTAGCTGCGTTCCGGGGGCCGCAGATGATGGCTAAAAAAGGCCAGTGGCTGCCAACAGCTGTCGATGAGCTGCTTGAGCACCCCTCCAACAGCCGTATCAGAGGCGTCCACCGTGAGGGGCCGTAGGTGCAACAACACCTTTGAACGCAGCCACAGCCTCGGCGGTCCACACGAGGTCCCGTGGTTTACAGGTGAGGCACTGAATCAGAGGGCGCATGATCCTGGCAGCTGCCGGCACGAAACGATGATAAAAGTTAACCATGCCAACAAACCTCTGCAGCAACTTGACGGAGAGCGGCCGAGGGAACTGCCGGATGGCCTCCACCTTGGTGGGTAACAGGGTCGCGCCCTGCGAGGTGACATGATGCCCCAGGAAGGAAATGGCGCAGAAGCCGAACTGGCATTTAGTGGGGTCGATTACCAGTCCATGGTCTTGGAGCCGCAGGAACAGTGCCCGTAGGTGCGTGTAGTATTCCTGTTGGGAGCGGCTGACATCCAGGATGTTTTCTAAGTAGATGAATATGAACTCTAACCGACCCTCTATGTCCATGATCCATTGGAACGCCTGCATGGCGTTCGTTAAACCAAATGGCATGTGCAGCCACTTGAAAAGGCCAAACGGGGTGATGGTGGCGGTCTTAGGTAGGTCGTCAGGGTGAACGGCAATCTTGTGGTACCAACGGGCCAGGTCCACCTTGGAAAAAAAGGTGGCGCCCTCCAGTTGGGCCATGAAATCTTGGATATGTGGGTAGCTCGGCGAGCAGAGAGGCATACACCACTAGGTGCTGCTACAATACAGTGTAGAAGCAGGCCTTTCGGCCCACTGAGTCCATGTTGACCAGCGATTCCCGCACACTACCACTATCCTACACATACTAGGGACAATTTACAATTTTACCAAGCCAATTAGCCTCCAAACCTATACGTCTTTCGAGTGTGGGAGGAATATTCCGGAGCACCCAGAAAAAACCCAAGCAAGTCACAGGGAGAGCGTACAAACACTGTACAGACAGCACCCATAGTCAGGACCAAACCCGGGTCTCTTGAACTGTAAGGCAGCAACTCTACCGCTGCGCCATCATGCTGTCCAATTTCAATTCTTTGAAATCAGGGTGGGATCATTTTAATAAGCAAAATCTTCGTTTGATTGTCGATTATTTTTCGGAAAATCTGGTTGGCCCAGACTGCCAGGTCCTGCTTGCAAAAACGTCTTTGTTTATATACTGAATGTTCAGGTTTGACATCAGCTACTGTCTGTAAGGGGAGAGAATTATTGCTTCCATTTGGTGCTTTAGACATTTCAAACATCAAAATTACTCAACATGAAACCTTCACTGTCCAGACTCTGCTTGATGTGCATCTCTGGAAGCAGCTTTGTCCGATGCATTGTAGTCAAGAGAACAGCCAATGACACTCCTTACAGGTTGTGCAGATCCAAGACCAGCTCAGGAATAATTCACCAACACCAAGTGGAACCGAAGATGAGAGAGTGAAACATCAAGAAAAATGGAAGCAACTGTGAAGATGAGCTTTAAAATTTTCATTTGTGAAAATTGATTTGACCTTTTTTTGGTGCCATTATTAGATATTTTTGTCCTAGTTTTCTGTCAGTAAGATTTATTATCACTTCAGTTAAACTTTTGGTTATGGGAATTCCTGCTTTTGTGTTAATTGGAGCTGGAGATAAATAATAAAAGCGGGGATGTAACTCAAAGTCAATTGCACTGATAACGCCAACATTTATTGCCTGCCCTGATTAGGCTGTGAAAACTTCTCCTCAGACTACTGTACTTTATTTTATCGTGGTTTTGGCACAATGTGGGAACTTGTTAGGTCATGTCGGAGGCTTTTGAGACTTTGGTGTTGGACTGGAGGCATATTCTAGCCAAGACCACCAAGGACCTTCCTGAAGGATCTGGTACAATAGACAATAGACAATAGGTGCAGGAGTAGGCCATTTGGCCCTTCGAGCCAGCACCGCCATTCAATGTGATCATGGCTGATCATCCACAATCAGTACCCCGTTCTTGCCTTCTCCCCATATCCCCTGACTCCGCAATTTTTAAGAGCCCTATCTAGCTCTCTCTTGAAAGCATCCAGAGAACCTCTTTGCTCCTATATTCGATTCCTCTTGTTATATAGGCCAACATGCCATTCGCTTTCTTCACTGCCTGCTGTACCTGCATGCTTAGTTTCATAGGGTGATGTACAAGGACCCCCAGATCCCGCTGTACTTCCCCTTTTCCCAACGACGCCATTTAGATAGTAATCTAGTTTTTGCTACCAAAGTGGATAACCTCACATTTATCCGCATGAAACTTCATCTGCCATGCATCTGCCCACTCCCCCAACCTGTCCAAGCCAACCTGCATTCTCATAGCATCCTCCTCACAGCTCACACTGCCACCCAGCTTTGCGTCATCTGAAAAATTGCTAATGATACTTTGAATCCCTTTATCCAAATCATTGATGTATATTGTAAATCGCTGTCCCACCACCGAGCCTTGCGGTACCTCACATTCTGAAAGGGACCCATTAATCCCTACTCTTTGTTTCCTGTCTGCCAACCACTTCTCTATCCATGACAGCACTCTACCCCCAATACCATGTGCCCTCATTTTGCCCACTAATCTCCTATGTGGGACCTTGTCAAATGCTGGAATAGGTGCAGGAGTAGGCAATTCGGCCCTTCGAGCCAGCATCTCCATTCAATATGATCATGGCTGATCATCCACATTCAGTATCCCGTTCCTGCCACCTTGCCATACCCCCTGACTCCACTATCTTTAAGAGCTCTATCTAACTCTCTCTTGAAACTATCCAGAGAATAGGCCTCCACTGCCTTCTGAGGAAGGTAAATCACTTGAGTGTCGACAACATACTGATAGCTAAATGGTAACTGTTACTAATACCCGTTTTCCGAATTATTCTTAAAAGTGAAGGTGGTCTATCTTTATTAATTTTAGAATTGTACAGCATTGAAACAGGCCTTTCAGCCCACCAGCTTGATCCTAAAGTATCCTTTTACATCAATCTGACACTATTTAATTCTCTCCATTTGTTCATAAACCTCCCCTAGATTATACCACTCACCTGCCCACTTGGGTCAATTTTTCCAGATGCCAATAACCCAACCACCCAGTAGCAAGAAGGGGCAGTGGTAGAGTTTCTACCTTCAGCGCCAGAGACCCAGGTTTGATCCTGACCTCTGGTGCTGTCTGTACGGAGTTTATACGTTAACTCCTTCGGGGATTTTCTTCGGGTGCTCTGGTTTCCTTCCCACACTCCTAAGACATACAGGTTTGTGGATTAATTGGCTTTGGCAAATTTCAAAAATTGTCCCTAATGTGTCGGTTCGTGCTAGTGAACGGGGGTCGCTGGTCGACGCGGACTTGATGGGCGGAAGAGTCTGTTTCTGCATTGTATCTCTAAATTAAACTACACAAACCTCCCAGTGAGAGGACACTGGAGCACTTGGGAGAAATCCATGGGGTCACAGAGATAACACCCGAGGTCAGGATCAAGCCTAGGTCACTGAAGCTGTGATGCAGTAACTGTACTAGCTGAGCCATTTTGCCATTCAGCTGCAGCAGCAATAAAAGCCCCCCTTTTGGTATTGCCACAGACTTCAGAATGAAGTTATATAAATATATATATATGTACGCATTTAAATTGTCCGGTACAGTATCAGAATATCCCAGTGCATCATACAACCAACAGAGTACTTTTTAAGCATTGTTATAATAATGTGCAAACCCTAAACTGTATTTAGCAAGATTCCACAATCAACAAGCCAAAGGCCAGAAATAACAGGACAGACACACCTTTTGTCTTTTCATTCTGCCCTTTGTCCAACCATCTGCCTCTTCTCCTCCATCCATTGGAGCAGCTTTTCTTGAGTGCTGGAGAAACTGTGGATGTTGTTGCTGCCTGTTAGACACTCTGGCATGGAGCAGTGATTCTGAATTGACAGGCTGCTAAAAAGAAGATGACACTGCTACCAGCGCTTGCGAATAGCCCATTTCTAAGATTATGTAACTGCAGTCTTCTCAATTCCTGACTGTAACATGACTAACCATATATTTGCAGGTGAATTTTCTGTATGTATTGGCAAAATGATGTACAATGATGTCTCAGGAAGAGTGTACAAATGATTTTTTGATCACTCAGCATTTTTTTCTCCATGGGTTAATGAATGGTTGTAAATATGTAGATGTAGAATGTAAATATTTGATAAATATGTGCACGTGGATTGCATTTACCAGGATTCTGAGTGTGTATATAAAGTCTTGTGTCTATGCCGAATCACCAGTTTTTGCTGGACATCCGTGGTTTAACCTGCCTGAGTGAGACTGCCAGTTTAATATTAATTTGTTCCAGATGAGCTGGAGGAACTGTCCAGATTCAATCCACTGAGGGCCCCTGCAGCCGAGGGAAAGAGGGACTACTTGTGCAGAATTCAATCCCACACTCTTGACGTTTAAATCTCTCACACCATCTGCTTTCTGGCAATGTAACATCTCATTGCTTGAATTGATGGCCTGTTTATAAATGTAGTGAAGTCCCCATGTGGAAATGTAACAGGGCCTTTCTGGCAATTTTCTTTGGGATCCCTTCTTCCAGAGGACCATTGTAAACGATGCTGAAACACAGTGGATGCAATCCTTTTTCCATTATTTATCACTTCACCCCTTGGCATAGTTCTGAAAATGGTCAGCTGAGCAATTTGATGGTGGTACTGTTGACAAAAATTCACTTGATATAATGACATTAAACATTGGTTTCATTAAATTTCATATCAAATACATTTCACCTGGTACACCCAGGAGTAGAAGGCATTTGCATTAATAAATATTTATAGGGCTCAATCTGGATTCAGGGACCCTTTGGCCCATTCATTTCTCAATGGATTTTTTTAATTGCGTACGTTAGCTTTTGCAGAAGTGAAGCAATGACAAGCAATAGCTGGAAAAGGCTGAGAGAGACAGAGACCAAACGCAGGTGAAAATGAACCAGCGCAGGAAAACACATGGATGAGTTGGACCGAAGGGCCTGTTCCATAAACAATGACATAAAGTACTGGAGTACCTCGACGTGTCAGCAGCATCCCTGGAGAACATGGATAGGTGACATGTCGGGTTGGGACTTATCTTCAGACTGATTCTATTGGGGGTGGGGGGGGGGGGTGAAAGCTGAAAGAAAGGAGGAGCAGGACAAGGCCTGGCATGTCCTAGGTGGACATAGATGAGGGTTTAATTTTGATGGGTAGATGGTTGGAACCAAAGATCTTAGAGCAGAGCAAGACAGGCCACTCCTGCGAAATACAATGGGCTGACGTGTAGTACGCTACGGAGGGGATCCTGGGCATTTTTCCCCGCCCATTTTAGTAACCGGAGCATACCTGACTCGACCCGATTCGCAGTGTAACCAATGTTGCGGGGCAACAGTTTGTGTGTGTGATATAGGGTTAGATTCATAATTCTGTCAGTTCGTACTTCTTGTTAAGAATAAAATTTGACTCTGGTAATTGTCTTTTTTAATGTTTTTTAAATCATTTCTTTTTAAATGGCTCACAAGCAGTGTGTTATAAAGTTGATTTTGTAGTAACCCAGATGAGGACTGGAGGAATCCGATCCCTGAGGGACCTGCAGCAGGGTAAAGAGGACTACTTGTGGCAGAATTCAATCCCACACTCTTGACGTTTAAATCTCTCACACCATCTGCTTTGGGCTTGAATTGATGGCCTGTTTTATAAATGTATGAAGCCCCATTGTGGAATGTAACAGGCGTGATAATTTGGGAGATTCACCATTGTAAACGATCTGTGGATATCCTTTTTCATTTCTTATCATTCACCCCTGTTAATTCTGAAAATTAGCTGAATTTGATGATAAAAATTGATAAACACACATTGGTTTCATTAAATTTCATATACAAATTACAACCTGTGTAGAATAAATGCATTATAAATATCATATCAATCTGGACACCCTTTGGCACAATTCTCAATGGATTTTTTTTCTTAGCTTTGAGACCAATGACAAGCATAGCTGGAAAAGGCTGAGACAGACAGAGACCAAACGCAGGGGAAATGAACCAGGAAACGCCTATGAAACCATGGATGAGTTTGACCCGAACCCTGTTCCATAAACAATGACATAAAGTACTGGAGTACCTCGCCTGCAGCATCCCTGGAGAACTTCACTGTCGGTTGGGACTTATCATTAGACCCCCTATTGGGGGTGGGGGGGGTGGGGGTCCCCCCCCCTGGCATGTCCTAGGTGGACATAGATGACCTCCCCCCCCCCTGCCCCCGCCATTTTTCCCCGCCCATTTTCCCCGGAGCATACCTGACTCGACCCGATTCGCAGTGTAACCATGTTGCGGGGCAACAGTTTTGTGTGGTGATATAGGGTTAGATTCATAATTCTGCTTGTTAAGAACAAATTTTGACTCTGGTAATTGTCTTTTTTAATGTTTTTTAAATCATTTCTTTTTAAATGGCTCCGCTTTGAGCGGAAACCGGCCCGACCCGACTCGCAGGTAATTGACATTGCGGGGGAAGGTTTTTTGTGCGTGATATAGGGTTAGCCGGAATTCTTGTTAAAGAATAAAGATGGCACACAACAAGAATGATATAAATGTATATAATCATATAACACACACAATATATTTCTTCTGATCCAATGATGAACTTTATTTCAGACTAGACAAGGGACATTAAATGAAACATTGGGTGTCCCGCAACTTCACACACATTAGGCCCTATCCACCCCTCAAACTCTTTGCGTACCACCCCCCCCCCCCCCCCCCCCCCCCCGGCACTCCCTCGCCTGCCCCCACACTACAATGTCTCTGCCCCCAGATCCTATGGTTGGAAACAACAAAGAAATCTTTGGCCGGAAGCAAGATGGCGGAACAAGATGGCGGGGACTGGTCGCTAAAATGGGTCCTATAATCACCCATGAATCCGCCCATGAGCGTACTACATGTTTGCGTGAGAGTAACCCATCTTGATCTGCTCTAAGATCTTTGGTTGGAACAAAGGCCAGATATAAATGAGGGAGGTGTGAGACAGGGTTGAAGAGTTGCAAATTTGTGAAGCAAGAAAGAATGTAGGAGGAGGGGAGAAATAGGAGGGAGTCCAGGTTGGGCACTAGGGAGATGGGGGTGGAGAAAGAAGATGGAGTTTATATGGGGGAACAATGGAGAGGCAGAGGTTATGTAGTTACCTAAAATTGGAGGATTCAATGTTCATACCTTTGGGCTGTAAGCTACCCAAGCGGAATATGAGCTATTGTTCCTTCAGTTTGAGTGTGGCCTCACTGTGGCAATAGAGGAGGCCCAGAACAGAAAGGTCAATATGGAAACGGGAAGCGGATTAAAATGGTTCGCAACAGGAGATCCAGCAGGTCTTGGCGGACTGAACGTTAGTGTATGGCGAAGTGGCTGCAATTCTCAATGACTCTCTGAAACTATGTCATTACTGAGCCTTATGCATAGTGGGATTTTTTTCCTGCATGCACAGAATTGTTGTGAAGGTAACCAGGCTGAAGCTACAATGCAACAAACAGACCCGTTGCATTCTTAGCCATGTACTTCTCAACTTTCAATATTTCTTCTTTCGAGCTTTTACTTGTCTTAGGTGGGCATGTAGAACCTCATAGCAAAAAACAAATTCTTGAAGGAAGAATTTCTTCCTTTCAGCTTTTGAGGCTAATAAATAAACTTACAGTTTAAAGTGTTATCTGGGGCATAAACAGCACAACACTGGTCCATATTTGCGTTAGGTGTCAGTTAAATGAAAATTCCTTCAGAATGTTAGGCTGGAAGATATCGATATTATTAAAATGGTGCAAAAGAGGGTGTTCTAAGGTTGGAACTGAAGGTTATTCACAAGACTAAGTGCAAAAAGGCTATCAATGCACTGAACAATCAAGGGATCCCTCAAGGACAACAAATCTGTCGACAGAGAGAGTCACAAGACTAATTCCACAGAATTCAATAACAACAAATCCAGTAAAGAAAAGTGTAATATTCAGTCCAAAGCCTTTTGCTAACTCTTGTAATCTTACGACAGAGCTGGTGCTGATTACACCAGAATGACACATCAAATACACCAGTGTATCCTGGATGCAGCCCATTGCTGAAACTTAGGACCAGCAGTGCTTGTCCTCCATTGCACCCCCCCCCCCCCCCCCAACTTACTAATAACAAGGTGTGAACATGGAGGACCGCATCGATTCCACTGCTCAAACCTGTGGCAGCATTGGTTGCCATATTAATCTGGTCTGGGCAGGGACATACTGCAAGCAGGGTAAACTCCAGTGCATCAGTAATACGCTGTTGTATGCTTGGCGGTGCAGTTTTCCACTTTCAATTTCAGGTGAAGAAGCAGAAACCAACAGCAAAAACAAATACATTCTTGAAATTCTTGAAGAAAAGCAGCAATTTCTCTCGTAATTTCGGGATTTTGGGGGTAATAAACAAAAAGTAATGTATTTAACGTGTTATCGGGGCTATTCAGCCGACAGGCCGACAGATAGGCCGACAGATAGCACAATGGGCTAAGAGTTCGGCTGGCAACCGGAAGGTAGCCGGTTCAAATCCCGCTTGGAGTGCATACTGTCGTTGTGTCCTTGGGCAAGACACTTCACCCACCTTTGCCTGTAATGGAATGTAATTACGGCGGCAGGCGCGGGCACACCGCGACGCCCTGTGTCTCCCTTTCAAGGGAGATGCTAAAAATGCATTTCGTTGTCTCTGTACTGTACACTGACAATGACAATAAATTGAATCATTTCATTTCATTTCATTTCATTCAATTCAATTCAATTCAATTCAACTTTAATGTCATCGCACAAATACAAGTATCAGTACAACGAAATGCAGTTTTGCGACAGTCCGTAGTAGTTGTACATAAAGAGAAAAAACAAGAAAAAAATAGAAAGAGAGAAGATACAGAATAATCAGGAAATACAGAATGATTAAACAAAGGGGGACGGAGGGACCAGAGAAATCTATCGTCGGGACTCCGAGTTCAGCAGTGTGATTGTGTTGTTATAGAAGCTTTTCCTCATCCTGCTGGTACGTGACCTTAGGCTCCTGTACCGCCTCCCTGATGGGAGGAGGGCAAACAGTCCATGGTTGGGGTGTGAGGGGTCATTGATGATCTTCCCAGCCCGTCTCAGACACCGTTTTCGGTGGAGGGCATCCATGGCAGGGAGCGGGGCACCGATGATGTGCTGCGCGGTTTTCACCACCCGTTGTAGTGCTTTCCTGTCCGCAGCAGTGCAGCTGCTGTACCATACCGTGAAGCAGGTGGTCAGGATACTCTCTATGGTACAGCGGTAAAAGTTGGTCAGGATCTGGGGGGACAGGTGGGCTTTCTTGAGCCTCCTAAGGAAGTAAAGGCGCTGCTGTGCCTTTTTGATCAGCTTGGAGGTGTTGAGGTGCTAAAACAGTGCAACACAAATTTGTGTTAAGTGCAGTACCAAAGACCGGTAGAGCTGCTGCCTTACTGTGCTAGGGTTCAACCCTGACGATGGGTGCTGTCTGTACTGAGTTTGCACATTCTCCCCGTGACTGCGTGGGTAATCCCCAGATGCTCAGGTTTCCTCCCACTCTCCAAACACGTCCAGGTTGGTAGGTTAATTGCTTTTGTAAAGATTGTAAATTGTCCCTAGTGTGTAGGATTGTGCTAGTGTACAGGGTGATCGCTGGCCAAAATGGACGGATGGTCGAAGAGCCTATTTTCATGCTGTATCTCGAAACAAAACTAAACTAAACTTGTGTTACTAGGCTCAAGCATGACAGGCTAAGGGGTATAGAACTACAAACATGTTGTAAATCAGTGTTTTTCTCAGGTTCGAACTAGATGAGCTGATGTTCCTCGCAGAAGTGATGTTGGGTCGAATGTGTTGTTAGCAGCAGCCCTACCCCCAGAATTCACCAACATCCATCTGCACTATCATACCCTCTTCAATAAGATTACCTCTCATTCTTTCAAATTCCAAAAAATACAGATCCAACCTGTTTAGAATGGGCTCACCAAACTGGAGTAAATTATTAAGTAAACCAGTTACCTATACTTAATAGAGTCATTGAGTCACAGTGCAACAGTGCCTTTGGCACAACTCGCAAGAGACTGAGGGATGAACTTATAGAGGTGTATAAAACCATGTGGGGAATAAATAGGATGAGGACACACTCTCTTCTTCCCCCCCAAGATAATGGAATCAGGAAGTCGAGGGCTTAGGTTTAAACGGGGAGGAGAAAGATTTCATGGAAACCCGAGGGGCAACTTTTTCAGACAGAGGGTAGCAGGTATACGGAACAAGACACCAGAGGAAGTAGTTGAGGAAGATACAATAACAAAATGTAAATAAATTTGGATAGGTACATGGATGGGAAAGGTTTAGAGGGATATGGGGCAAAAACTAGTGTAGATGGCCATTGGCATACACATTTCATAGTGAAAAATACAGTCTGCACCAGCTATCAACTGCACATTTACAATAAAACTGCATGAATGACATTTTTTGTTTTCCCCACATTCCCATCAGGTCTAGCCAGTTTTACCCCCCCCCCCCCCCCCCCCCCCCCCCTCTCCACACTAAGAGCAATTTGCAATCTACATTTCACCTACCATCACACACATTTTTGAGATATGGGAGAGAAAAAAACAGAGCACCCGGGGTAAATCCGCGCTGTCACAGAGAGAACATGCAAAGTCCACATGGATCAAACCCAAGTAATTGGAGTAAATCTATTCCATGTGCCACTATTTTATTCCATGTTAGTGATTCCATTCATTTAAAGGAGGAAAGAAAAAAAAGTATGACATTAAAAGATATTCACAAAATAATAATGTACTGAAATCTTTGAGGAGAAAGGACATGATATTTTTTAGATGAGAAAATACCAGGGCATGGTGCGATGATAATGCAGTTGGTGGTTAATCGGGGTAATCAGTCTCAATCACTTAGACCACAGCGAGACCAGGCACAACACAATATACCCTTTATTAATGGAAAGAATTGACTATGTACTCCTCTCAAGCATACTGCAGTGAGGAAAGGTGACCTAGAAACAAAAATATCACTAAGCAAGGCTAACACTGACATTTATGCCTGATGACACTTCTAAGCCACTGCAAATAATGGAACAGGAAGAATCAGGCAAATAATATATCACTATATATTAGAATACTTATATATATATATAAAATCTGGATTCCTCATAAATTTGCAGTGAAACTAATTTGTTCTTTTCTCTGTGGAATACTAATCATCATCCTGCTTGGTTATCTCTGGTCATGTAATTAGCTTCAACTTCTTATAATGGTCATAGAGTCTGCAGCACAGAAATAGACCCTTCTGCCTTCCAAGTCCAGACTGATCATCATGACCATCTGCACTAATTCTATTTTATTTTTCTCACATTCCAATCAACTCCAATGTCAATGTGTGCACTCCAGCTGGCTTTCACATCTCCAGGTTGGGAGTGGACATGGTGGAGATTGGTACAGGTAAGACAGGCTGAACACCTCCCTTGTTAGATCCTGCCACTCTGTATATACCATGAGCAGTGAAGTCCACTGTAGTTTTGACCAACGGCAGCAAAGGCCCACACAATAAAAATAACATTCCTGAACATGATCACCAAATCAGGTTCCAAACTGTGACCAATCTGGGTAAAAGTGTAACTAGAGAAAAAATGTTACAAGTTCTGGAAGTATGAAGAAAACTTAAAAATCCTAGAAAAATTAGGAATTCTAACGGTCATCCTGTTTCCACATCTGTTGTACAACCAGATGTGTCATTTCAACATTTTAATTTTTAATGTCTGTGAAAATGTAATGGTGGTACAGCAGTAGAGTTGCTGCCTTACAGCTCCAAAGACCCAGGTTCGAATCCGACTGTGGTTGCTGTCTGTACGGAGTTTGTACTTTCTCCCCGTGACCATGTGGGTTTCCTCCGGGTGCACCGGTTTCCTCCCACACTCTAAAGATGTACATGTTTGTAAGCTAATTGGCTTGGTAAAATTGCAAATGATCCCCATTGTGTGTAAGATAATGATAGTGTGCAGGGATCATTGGCCGTCATGGACTAAACTAAACTTGAAAACTCAGGAGATTAAGAAAGCAAGTGCAAGACTTGGAGTTATTGCTTAAGCCCCTGTCCCACTGTCTGAAGTAATTCAAGAGTTCTCCCGAGTTTTCCCCTCATTCGAACTCGGAGAATGTCCGTAGCGGATCCATAGGAGTTAGTGGATGTCTCGTAGCGGCTCGTAATGCTAACGGTAGGTACTAGGGACATCCGGTAAACTCGTGACATTTTTCATCCATGTAAAAAATGTCCACGAGTAAAAAAATACTCTTGATGAAAAAAATTGTTACTTTTTACTCGTACGAGCCGCTACGAGACATCCACGAACTCCTACGGACCCGCTACGGACATTCTCCGAGTTCAATTCAGGGGAAAACGCGGGAGAACTCTTGAATTACCTCGTACAGTGGGACACGGGCTTTAACCCCAAGGAAGATCAATATTATTTTTCATATGCGTCATCAAAACGCTGCAGTCACCCTGTCTAGATAAATAGCAGAATTGATTTACTATCACTACAACTCAAAAGGTGTCAGTAAAATCTGCAATAAGGTCAATATTTGCATCCTTTATTGACTGAATTCCAAGGGATTAAGGAAATTAAGGATTAAGGACCTGCTTCCACGGCAGTTTTGGAGGTTTGTGAGTGGCTGTTAAGACCAATGTGGAATGGTCTCTTCCAGAGAGTTTACCAGACAGAGAAAACAGATAGGCAGTACTTGAGGAGTGCAATCCTTCTGCCACTTAGCCAGGACTCCTGTTACATTTTTTTTCAGTTTTTAAAGATACAGCGTGAAAACAGGCCCATTGGCCCACTGGGTCCACGCCGACCAGCACATTAACACTATCCTACACATAATAGGAACATACGCCATGCCAATTAACCTACATACCTGTATGTCTTTGGAGCGTGGGAGGAAACTGAAGATCTCGGAGAAAACCCACGCGATTACGGAGAGAAGGTACAAACTCTGTACAGACAGCACCCGTAGTCGGGGTCGAACCCGGGTCTCTGGCGCTGCAAGCGCTGTAAGGCAGCAAGACTGCCGCTGTGCCACAGTGCCGCCCCTTTACGTCTGATACAGAAACTCTAAACATCACCACAAATGATCCTTTATTGCATCTCATCCATTAAACTGACCAATCAAAACTAAACCACATCTAAATCAAAATAAAATACTCAGCTCTGGCAGCTGTGCCTTCAATCATTTATACTTAAGCCCTGCCATTTCCTCCCCAACATGTTACCACCTCTATTGCACTCCTTTTTTTTTATTAACTTCTACATTACACATCCCTATCCCAGCAGAGGAACATTTATATCGAGCCTATTAACTCCATCCATCATTTTTGAAACTTCATTAAATGAAAACCTCAATGTGTTTTATACTCAATTAGGTGCATATGAGGCAAGTCTTCCTTCCAATCTTGTGATACAGAAGCTAATCTGCACCCAGCAAGATCCCACCGCGAATTTGCACCACAGTGTTGTTAATTAGTTGTTAGTTGGAGAAAAGATTTTAAGTAAGATGTGAGGGTTAACATTCCTGCTCTTTCTGAAAATACTGTTTGGGGACTTTCTCTGGAAAAGGGGACAGAGCCTCCTTTAATTTTCTGTTTTGATTGGATATGGAAGTTGTTACAAATGGCATAATTTGTTGACCATTCCTAATGACCGTGAACTAAGGGAACCACGTTGTCTTTTATATGGAGTCACATATAAGCAAAACTTGGTAAGGATGGCAACTTTCCTTCCATTGAGGCTTATGAGTGAACCAGATGGGTTTTTACAATCATTTGCAGTTTCATGGTTATTGTTGCTGAGACCAACTTAAAAAAAATCCAGAGATTGATCTAATTGGATTTATTCCCTAGTTGCCATGGTGGGATTTAAATTTATGTCTCCAGATCAAAAGTCCAGAACGCTGGCTACTAGTCTAACAACACATTTCCTCTGCGACCAAATCCACTTATGTAAAAATAAACATCTCTAACACCCTCCCAGTAATGACCTGGAGTATCAGCTTAGATTGTTTCTGAAACAGACATCAAACCATCAACATGTAAATTAGCAATGAGTTCTGTGATCCACCACACACTAAATCACTATCCTGCTTGTTAAAGACCACATGGCCAACTGTTAACCCATATCTCCCAAAGACATGTTGGTAAGTTACTTGCTTGCATAGGTAAGTGAAAAAACAAAACAAAGAGGAGTTGATGGGCCTATAAAGGAGAATAAAGTGCAAGCATACATGGAATAAGGAGAGTGAATGAGACTGATGGGATTGTTCTGTTGGGATGGCCTCAATGGGCCAAAAGCCAAAAGACCTCATCAAAATAAGTAGTAAATGTATCCATCTTTGCCCCTGAGCTTTGGAATTTTTTTGATTTAATTTGCCAATAATTGCTAAAGAATACAATAACTTAATTTCTAGGAAACAACCCTCCACTTTTTCTATTAATTTCTGGGGGTTTGAATGACAAGAAACAATATATATTGCCAGACATGTCCTCAATCCCTGTGCTAAAGTTTAATTCCTCTGGCTTCTGTTAACCTTGTGGGAAATATAGACAGGAATTGTTAAAAAAAATCCAAACTCTGTTAAACAAGGGGCAACACCTCACTTAAAAATGTCAATTACACATCTTTTCTGCAGGTGGGTGAGTAGCTCATTCCTGCCCCACCTCATATGTGGCAGGCTCCACGTACACTGGAGGACAGGCTTGAAACTTCCACCAGTTTGCATTCTCCTTGACCCAAACCAACCCCCATTTGGGCTTTAAAACTTTAAACATCTACCCCATCAAGAACGAAAACCAGGATGTCATGTTAATCATGTATAACTCAATGGTTATGCTTCAATAGGGATTTAAGAGAAATTAGTGAATAGATGAGAGGGAAAGCAGCTATAGATTTCCAAGCCTTTTCCTATTAGCTAAAAACATTTGCAGTTGATTTTCACGGCAGTTCATATTCTTCAATGCAAGTTCTGCCATTAGAGTAGATGTATCAGTGCAATATTATGCTCCGTTTCTGAGTCTCTCGTATAAAAATTCCAATTAGAAAACTGTGTAAGAACAAATTAATTGCACTCCCAAACCATACCATTATGTACAGTGTTTTGATCAGTTATTAGCATACCAAATGCATTATTTAAAACCTATGGGAAATCTTCACAGAGAAGTGCACTATAAGTGTGTAGTGGCTTGAATGGACTATCTAACCTATAGTGGCACAATCCTCATTGACCATGGTCTCTCTTTCTCTCTCCTGGCTCTCTTTAACTCGTCTCTCTCTCTCTCTCTCTCTCTCTCTCTCTCTCTCTCTCTCTCTCTCTCTCTCTCTCTCTCTCTCTCTCTCTCTCTCTCTCTCTCTCGTCTCGCTCTCTTCATCTCACTCTCCTCCCCTCCCTCTCTCTCTCTCTCTCTCTCTCTCTCTCTCTCTCTCTCTCTCTCTCTCTAACTTCCCCCCCTCCACTCCCCCTTCAAGCTACAATCTTTAAATCCTTGTGTTAGTGAATATTAATAGCACCACAATTCACCTTTCAAAAATGTAATCTAAAATTGTGACTGTGCTTAATGCAGTCAGTCATAATTATTATTCATAGTTTCAGCTTCTAATGCAACTCTGAAAGTGGATGCTTAAATCATTCTAATAACTTATATTGGAAGGTGCAATTCATTGGGCTGTTCATTGATCTAGCTTCCATCAAGTTTCCATTATTTTCAAAACATCAGACCCATTCATCTAATTAACACAACCTCAATTATTGATGATGTCTGAAATGTAGAATTATTTTGATCTCCCTCGCAGTGACTAACATTTGAGAACTTCCTGAGAAGATTCAGTATGTCAAAGAAAATTCTCCTGAACTTCTGCAGGTGTACATTAGAGAGCATATTAACTGGTTGGTTCGGCAACTTGAACATCCAGGAGCGGAAAAGACTGTAAAAAGTTGTGAACACTGCCCAGTCCATCACTGGCTCTGACCTCCCCACCATCGAGGGGATTTATCGGAGTCACTGCCTCAAAAAGGCAGCCAACATCATCAGAGACCCACACCATCCGGGCCACACACTCATTTCACCACTGCCAACAGGAAGAAGGTACAGGAGCCTGAAAACTGTAACGTCCAGTTTAAGGAACCGTTTCTTCCCTTCAGCCATCAGGCTATTAAACACGACAACAAATAAGCTCTGAACTACACCAGACTACTATTATTATTGCACTATAATGTTTGTTTTTTGAGTATGCGTGTATGTGTATATATACATACTGAACTTTTTTTCTCTCATTTCTGTACTATGTTTACATGTTCTGTTGTGCTGCAGCAAGTAAAGGCCCTGTCCCACTTGGGCGACCTAATCCGCGAGTTCTGGCGAGTTTGCCCTTGACTCATACTCGCAGCGTGGTCGACACAAGGTCATAGGATGTCTTAGTAATTCTCCTTCATGCTCGAGAGTGGTCTCCGCGTACTCAAGGCCTCAGTTAGGTCACGGCGTTTTTTTTCAATATGTTAAAAAATGCCCGCGAGTAAAAAAAGGTCGCCATGGAAAAAATCTATACCTTTTTTACTCGTAGGTTTTGTCGTAGTAGGTCGTAGTAGGTCGTAGTAGGTCAGCATGTTAGCCGTAGGTAATCGATGGTAGTAGAAGGTGGTCGAAGGTAGTCGTAGATAGTCTTCATCATAGTCGAAGGGAGGTCGAAGGAGGTCGTCTTCACTCTCCACTATTCAGTGTCCAATTTTCCTGAAGTTAGTCATAGCCAGTCATAGCTAGTTGAAGCTGGTCTTCAACATAGTCGTAGAAGGTGGAAGGAGGCCTTCTACAATGTCGAAGGAGGTCTTCAACATGTCATTTTTTCAAACTCTTCTTAACTCGCCAATTAGGTCGCCCAAGTGGGACAGCCCCTTAAGAATTTCATTGTTCTATCTGGGACATCTGACAATAAAACACTCTTGACTTGATGACTCGCGCAAAGAGGAAGTATCTGGTGGGGCACAGGGAAATCAAGCAACAAGAATACATTGGAAGGAGATGCGTGAAGGAAAACAACTCTTAGATTTGTAAATATAACATTGTTTTTTAGTTTAGTTTACTTTAGAGATACAGCGCGTAAACAGGCCCTACGGCCCACTGAGTCCATACATTAACGCTACCTACACACTCAAGGGACAATTTTACATTTATACCAAGCCTATTAAATTACAAACCTGTATGTCTTTGGAGTGTGAGAGGAAACTAAGGATCTCAGAAAAAACCCACGCAGGTCACGGGGTGAATGGAAAACACCGTACAGACAAACACCCGTAATTAGGATCAAACCCGGGTCTCCTGCGCTGTGAGTTTTACCGCTACACCACCACGCCGCCTATCATTGCTATATTAAAGGTATTTGCTTCTTCTTTCATCAGATGAAGCAGCAAACTCTTATTTTTATATGACTCCAGACAGATAGGCTAAAAGCAATTTGAAAATTATTTCAGCTTCACATATAGATTGTCAGTGCATTGGGTTGTATTCAGAAACCAAGTCAATGACTTTCATTGGCATCTAGACAATAATTCTGTGAAATGCTGACATATTTAAAATTCACAAAGCAGGAAAATGACTGAGATTTATCATTCTCTAATGGTCACCCCAATAAGGGTGTGTAGTCGAGGGCGAGGCAGTTAAAATTAGCATGCCGACTGAAGCATCTTGCTTTATTTATGCAAATTATCTTCAGAATATGAACAGCAGCAAATAGAAACTGTGAAATGAAATGAATGGAATTGAATGTCATACTTTGTAAAAGCAAATTAATTTTATTCAGTTCCTGGTGAAAATTCTACACTTTTATTCCCACGGCAGCCGCTCATTCAAACACTTGGTGAAGCAGCCCCGTTTGTCCATTCAACACAATACTGACTTTCAAATCTTTGATTCATATCTCCGCTGAGATTGTAACATTGTCTATCTTCAATCCTGCCGAATCCTCCACAGGACTTTCAATAATCTCTAATCTCAACCTCACTACTTTTCCAAATTGCTTTCCCCCTATCTCACATGACTGTGCCATTCAAACTAAGGGCTTCTCACTACACTGGATCAACCGGTGTAAGGTTAAAGGTAGAGAGGTCTGTTTATTATTTACTCTGCATGGTGCTCAGATGTCCTGGCGAGCTCCTGCTCCTCAGAATTGGAATATTTTACAGTGAAGTGTCGTCCCTACTACCTGCCTTGGGAATTCACTTTGGTTCTTCTGACAACGGTTCACATCTTTCCCCAGGCCAATGCTTAGTTTGCACTGAGGGAACTATGCACTAGTAACAGTACCAACAATCTTGAAACAAAATACCCTGAGGCCTTGTTCACAACAGCCAGGGTCTTCATCAAGCCAACTTTAGGAGTGTGATGCCAAAATACTATCAACATGTCTCCTGGCCAAGCAGAAGCCCAAACACCCAAGACCACTGCTACACAATCATCAAGCCTACATACTGCTCCATTCCCAGACTGCACTTGATCACAAACAATGACGAGACAGAGAGCAAGAAGGATATTGAAAACATAATAACATGGTGTCTGGAAATGATCTCTCTATTTCAGCAAGATGAAGGAGCTAGTTATTGACTTTAGAAACCATGTTGGAGTACATGCCCCTAACACATACCACCAGACAAGAACAGCTTCTTCCCCTCTGTTATCAGGCTCTTGAACCACCCTTCAATAGCTCAGAGTACTGTCTGATTCACCTTTATCATGTTGTGGACATTGGACCTTGTCTGTGGAACTGATGAACTACAATGCTGAGAAATATATTCTGCACTCTGTCTCTTCACTCTATCTATTGTTGTTGAGTTTGACTTGATTTCATTTATATATGGTATATCTGATCTGTTTGGATAGCAAGCAAAACTAAGCTTTTCACTGTTCTTTGGTGCACGTGACAATAATAAACCTAAATCTAAAGCTAAAACTAATTTTGAGAACTTCTACTTGTCAAATCCAGCTCTTTGCTGCCCATCTTCCTTCACACCAAAAGTTTCAATCCTTGACACTTTGCCCATTCCTTTCCAACTATGCTTAATTCAGAATCTGAAAATCATTATCCAACCTTACCCTCCCTTCCCTCTTTCCTTGTGACTCCTGCACACCACTTCCCCCTATGGCTTACTGTCCATGGGAGAAAGTTGCTCTCAACAAATTCCTAGTCCTCGGCAAGAAGGCAGATCTCCCGGTGAAGGGAGGAGGCATACTCTCTAGGTAAACTAAGCCAATGTTGAAGCAACCCAAATCATTTGATGGAATTGGGAATGTGTTGGTGCCTTTCACCCCAGCAACTTAAATGAAAAGTGAAAGCCAAACTGCTGGAGTAACTCAGTGGGCCAGGCAGCACCTGTGAATGAAAACTAGGTGTATCCGAGGATGCATTATCTGATTCAAGTGGGATCTCTGTGTCCGTGCCCAGCCAGTGTAGCCATTCTTGACACAGTCACAGACCAGCTCCTCGTCCACCATCATTGATCCTCTTTTACCTGGCACTATGAAAACATGTACTGTCAGCTTCATTAAAGGAAAGATGTGAGCACTTTGAAAGGGTAATCATACAGCAAACGACAGTGATAGGAATAGACTGCAGAGAAGAGAAATTAACTTTCAAGCATGACTGAAATGAGCTTGTATAACATCCTCATTATTTTATATCATTGGTCAGATTTTATTGCTGAAATTAAATGAAATTAGTGTGTATTGTTCTGTATCTTCATTTAATTGTGAAATATTGCAGCTCAGCACGTTATTTTCAGTCTTATAATTTAAGAGATTTGCACATTCTGGTTACTCTGGCTGCAGGTAGCAATTCTATTATACTGCTCAGTCAGATTACCATACAAGTAGATACAGGACTTTGTTTTAACTTATTTAACAATAAGATACTTAAATTACTTAAGGGAACAGCCAAACAGATAGAGTACAAGCAGATGTCTATTACTGATCTTAATTCATAACAGGAATAGAATCAAAGATTGCATTTCAAGGTAAACAAAAGTGATAGAAATAATTAATACTTCAACAAAAAGATGACGGAGAGAACTGAAAATCATGGAAGTTGCAAATGGAATTGGAATTGCAGATGAACCTTTAGTATTTAATTTTCTGAATGATTAATTCCTTCGAGCATTCACAAGAGAAGACTTGAGCAACACACATTCCCCATGGTTAACCAAAAGAAAATCAATTACTTTGACTTAAATGAAGTGGAAATCATAGACAAGGCCAAATAGGCTCAAAATAAATAACTATCCTGGAATAGATGATGTTTATCCCAAAGTGTCAGGAGAATGGGGTGGAGGGGAGATTTTGGGCACGCTAATACGCTTTGTTGGAAAGTGCCTGCATATCAGTCTAAAGTTCCTGCATTTCAAAATGTGGAATACTCAGATAGAGAAATAGACAGCCTTTTTCATCTCCTCTGCAGTCTGTGTGGAATACTGGAATTACTTAACTAAAGTAAACCTTGGAATAATGACCTTGTCTATATTGGGTGGGGGGGACATTCAGATCAGATTGAAGGGTCTCAACCCGAAACGTCACCCATTCCTTCTCTCCAGAGATGCTGTTTATCCCGCTGAGTTACTCCAGCTTTTTGTGTCTATCGTTGGTTTAAACCAGCATCTCCAGTTCCTTCCTACATAGATCAGATTGGAGCAAGCTATTTGATTTTCAAGATGTAATTTGCCAATTAGACTGTGAGAAGTACTTCAACTATCTGAACTATTTGCAAATTCCACCAGCTGTGAAGGTTCAGGCTGAATCTTCGGAATGGGGATGAAACTGTCAAAAGGACGGAAAACAATGGTAGGAATTGTACTCAAGTATACTCCGCTCCACTCGCCCAACCATCATATTTTTGAAGCTTGAACGTTGCTGACAATCACGAAGGCTCAAATCCATGGCCACCAACGACATGGAATGGTCCATGAGCGAGGGTCAGGCTGCAGGTGGCTACTCAAGGACCACCCTGATGGCTTTCTGACAAATCATACAGGCAAAGCCTTTACATTTGTCTCTAATTCATAGGCTTATAGAAACTGTTGAACAACATTTCTTGAAATACATTTTAAATAAATAGCTTTCTTCTTCCCATTTGCCGCACTCATTTAAATGAATGAGATGGTCATACACAGCCATGGCTGGCATTAGGCTGAAGAGCCAGGCATAAAACATACACTGTCCTTTAGTTCAGTGTGATCTGGAAAATTGCTGGATCAATAGTAAAATGGGAAGTCACAAGCAAGAACAATTTGTGCTCAAGTGTTAGAAGAAGCATTTTAGGGTTATGGCTAAAACACAGTAAATAGGTGCAGAAATTGGCTATTTGGCCCATCAATTCATCTCTGCAAATCAAGAACTAGAGGGAGGTGAGAATGAAAAGATTTAATGGGAACCTAATGTGCAGCTATTTTTACACGGAGAGTGGTGTGTATATGGAACGACCTGCCAAGTGAAGTGGTTGTGACAGATTGAATGACAACATTTCAAAGATATATGGACAGTTACATGGATTGGCAAAATGTAGAGGGATATGGGCCAGGCATGGGGAAACTTGCTTGGATGAGGCATCTTGCTCGATATGGACGAGTTGGGCTGAAGAGCCTGCTTCCATGCTATGGGCCTCTACGACTCTTCAATGATTCCAGGGATGATGGACTTTTAGTGCAGTAGAGAGATTGAAGAAGCTGGGGTTGTTTTTGGATGAGAAATTTGTGATGTGTCTGATAAAGGAAGTTAAAAGCTTTAAAAGTTTAAATAGTAAAGACAGGGCAGATAGAGAGGAACCAGTGCTAATGTTGGGACCAATTTTAACTAGAAACCGAAGAATCCAGGGAATAATTGATTGGCAAATAAACATGACTGACAGTTCTTGCACATGAAGATAAATAGGGCTGGTTAAGTGTGAAAGGAAAGAATCAACAAAGGGGAGGAGGGGGGGAGGGGGGAGGGGGGGGGGGGGGGGGGAGGGGGGAGGGGGAGGACGAAAAATGAGAGCAATTGGACTGCTCTTACATAGACCATAGAATCATGGGGCGATATGACTTCCTTCAGTGCTGTTCACCATTCTGTGAATCTGCAAACTGCTACAAATGAGCAGGAAAACCAGAAAGCACCATCAGAATTCAGTGCTAATTCCTCGGGCTTCAACACCAGCAGAGGAAGGTCAGTGGCCAGGGCACTATCAACACTGAAAATGTCAGGAATCTCCAAATTATTAATTAGTGCCTGATACTTTCTAACTGACATTGACATTGTGTGGCTTACTCATAGTCAAACATCCAAATAAGCCTTTGATAAAATGCCACACATGTTGTTAAACAAGATGGCCACCCGATATTGGAGGGACGGTGCCAGCATAGGGAGAAGATTGGCTGAATGGCAAAGAGTGAGAAAAAAAGGGCTTTTTCTAGTTAGCCACTGGTGACTAATGGTGTTCTGCAGGGGTCAGTTTTGGTCCGCTACGGGGAGAAGGCAGGAGAGTGGGATGACATGGATTAGCCACAATTGAATGGCAGAGTAGACTTGATGAGCTGAATGGCCTAATTCCCACATCATGCCCACTATTAACATCGAACGTAGAACAGTACAGCTCCAGAAGGGTCCTTTGGCCCACAATGTTTGTGCTAAACATGAAGGCATGTTAAAGTGATCTCATCCGCCTGTACATGATCCATACCCTCTATTCTCTACACTTCTATGTGGCTGTCTAAAAGTCCTTTTAATGCCACCATTGTATCTGCCTTCACCACCACCCTTGGCAACGTGTTACAGTCCCCCACTACCCTCTCTGTAAAGAACTTGCCCTGCATGTTTCCTTTAAAGTTTGCCCTTCTCACCTTAAACATAGAAATTAGGTGCAGGAGTAGGCCATTCGGCCCTTCGAGCCTGCACCGCCATTCAATATATACTCTCTAGTCTTTAAAGTTATACTCTCTAGTCTTTAACATCTTTCCTGGAATGGAGTGACCAGAACTTCACACAATACTACAAATGCAGCCTAATCAAAGTTGCATCATGACTTCCTATTGGATGTGTTCCCCTTGAGAACTTAATGACATTTGAACTCCACCTCCATGATGCTCACCAAATATCAAAATGCATTGCTGGAGGAGTCTGCGATTTGTTAATTTTGTTAATTTTATTGACAAAAGAAAATGAACCTCGGCCAAGGTTTCCATCACACAAAAGCTTTAATTGGAATAATTAGTGAAAATGGATCTCTGGATGATGTCTGGGAGAAAAGGGGCAATTTGAAGGAGACCAAATAATATTTAATGTCGGATATTTAATATTTAATGTAATGGGCAGTTTCCGTCTTCCCATGTGCAACGTGCCTTTAGGACTAGGGCCGTATCAGATTTCTAAATATCACAGGAAAAGATTAATGTGAAATTATGTAAAAGCATGATGGTAACTGGAGCGCGGGGGAATTTTCAACTTCTTATCCAGTTTTCGTCCATTATCCTCCTGTTATTGAACATCGTTGACATTAACAAGGGAACAGCCGAGGTGCAGAGAGTCTGATGGCAGGCAGCAAGGATGGAGAGGCAAAGGCCTGAATGACCTTAGCTGCAGGTATCCATTGCTATAAATGTGGCAGGTTCATTCCCAGCACGGGGCCATGCCAGCTGCCAGACACAGGCATCAAGAGGTTACAGTCCATGCACTGAAGGGTAAAAAAGGCTGTGAGCATGATTGTGATTGAAAGTATTAGAGTGAGCATTGTTGGCTGAGACTGGGGCTGAAGAGGCCAGCTGTTTCCTGTGAGATCCAGGGAGAATGTTCCAATATCACCTTGGCCTTTGACGAGCTTATCAACAGACAAAGATGTAAAAGCTACCTAATTTTATTTGATCTTCTGCCTGCTGAGTTTTGAATTGAGATAGGTGAACATCAGACTCAGTAAGACTTGGTCTTGCGTTAACAAATCGACCCTATTAAAAATCTATCTCTAAATCCCTACCTTCTCTAACGTGCCCCACATACATTCATTGTCTCTCTCAAGTGAGTCCTATCATCAGCACATGGGGAGGAAAAAGGAAACAACAAGAGCAGTCTGCTGAATGACTTAAATAAATTCCTCAATGGTCTGATATTCCCACTTTAACATTAACATCTAACATTACAAATCGACGGAACTGTAATTTTGACATTTTAAGATTCCTGACAGATTTTGTTCATTTAATCACTTTAGAAAACATTTGGTCTAAATGATTTTTAGACTGGTTTCTATTACATGAGGAGGTCAGGTTGGAATCTTACCAGATTTTTTTTTTCCTTATTGGCCCTGTTTATATTCTGTTTATTCTGTAGGTGGAACAGAGGATGGAATCATAGGCATATAGCACCAAAATAGTCCCCTCTGCCCATCATATCCATGTCAACCAAACCTATCTAAGATAGTCATTTCCCTGCATTTGAACCATAACCCTCTGAACCTTTCTTTTCCATGTAAATATCCTTTAAATGTTATTATTTCAGCCTCAACTATTTTCTCTAGCAGTTCATTTCATATACCCACCATCTTCTATATGAAAACGTTGCCTCTCAGGTTCATCTTTCCATTCGGAAATGCAGCCAATATAAGGTTTGCCCCACCCAAGTTTTTCCTTCTGCTTCCTGTTCCAATCTGGCAGAGGATACAGAGGCTCGAAAGCATCCACCACCAGACTCGTCCCCTCCATTATCAGGCTTCTGTACTGTCCTTCCATAAGCTAAAGTACCGGTAGATCCACCCTAACTCCATGGAAGACATTGGACTTTGTCTATGGAACCAATGTGCTGCAATGCTGAGAACTATATTTGCACTCTGTATCTTCCCCTTTGCTTTATCTATTGTACTTGAGTTTGAACTGATTGCATCAATGTATTTGATCTGTTTGAATAGCATGCAAAACAAACCTTTTCACTGTACCTTGATAAATGTGACAATAATAACCTAATCCTAAATCGAATCTAAATGTATGTATATCTTATCCCTCAGAATCCTCTTCAGTAACTTTTGTGCAACAGATGCTAGGATTATGGCCTTGTCTCACGGTGCGGGTCCACCCACGAGTGATCCCGAGTGAAAGAAAAAATCAAACTCGTGGTTGGCTACGAGATTCCAAGTTTATGTTCACGAGTTCAAACGCGTTCCCACGTGTATGTCTAAGTTTGCCGTTTACTTCTCATTTCTGCGATGTACCAAGTTCCTCTCCCGAGTTACCAAGTTCCTCTCTCGAGTTACTCTTGAGCCAACAACGACTACCGACGTGTGGAAAAATCATCAAATGGATAAAAATGATGTCATGTGTTTTTTTTAACTATAAAAATCCTGCCATGACCATGGACAGAATTGCCCCGATGATCAACGTCTCCGTGTCTCTTATGTAGCTCCGTGCTTCTCTTGTCATGTAATTAACCACTGTGTGTTTACAAACAAAAAAAACAGGTTAAACCTTTTATCAAATCGTTGCCCATCATTGCGATAATGCAATAAATGGCATTTAAAGTACTTGGCTGTCAAAAAAGCACAAAACGTAAAGGTGTTTAAGAAACGGACTGCACGGAGAAGTTCAAAGCTTTTGTAAATCGATTAAATTCAGGTAGAAGTTGAAGTCAAGATTTAAATCCTCTGAAAGTTAGGTTTCTTAATTTCTTAAGCCTTAATTTCTCTCATCATCACGGGTTCCTTACTCTTACATGCCTTGCCCTTCACTAAGTGTTGGGTCTGTAGAGAGAGAAGTATCATCTAATCATCATAAGGTGCAGTGCCGGCTTAGTGGGCCAGCTGTTTTTTCCTGTCCAAATGCCCATGTGGCTGGGAGCATCATAAGCATGCCTGCCATTTCTTGGCTGTTCCTTTTTCTCTCTTCTGCCTTCTGGAAAAAGATGCTGGTACTTGATAGTTCAAATGTCCGAATTTAAGAACCATTTCTTCCCTACTGTATTTAGTGTGGTATTTATCTTTACCATTGTATTTATCATTTATCGTTATAACTAAAATATACTAATTGCTCTGTGAGCTTCACGTGAACAAGAAATTTCATTGAATCCTGGCGTATGTGATAATAATCTAATCTAATCTAATCTAAACAAATCAAATTTATTCTCATATTATCTAGTGGATCTTTGGGTTTGATTGTTACCAGGTATTCTGATCCCAGGTTATTTTTGTCAATATTGGCTAAATTAAAGACACCATAAAATGGAAGAACCCTGCACTTGTCAGAATTGCTTAACCCTTGTCAGCTGAACTTTATAGGCTTTGATTAGTGCCAGTCAGTCTAGGCTCAGACTGGTATGCAGAATGGTGAGAATTCCAGGTGTTCCCCCTGTTTCACTTAAATTGATAACATGTATAGCAGTTTTGCAAATGAACCTTAAAAGCATCATTTCAATTGGACCGCTGCAAAAGCATTGTAAATAGTATAAAAAATGTTGCAAGATGGTCATTCTGTTAATCGATGATTGGTCAAACTGTTGAGCCTTGGAGAAATTGTTTGAATCTCAAGGCACATGTTTCAATGTTTGTTCCTGTTTGCTTCCTTCTAGAGCTTTCTTTCTTATACAATGTATTAGCTGCTGTATTATTGGGTTAGGGAAATGTCTGTCATGTATGGGGTTAATCGATATCTGTAACTGGATTGCAAAGAGACCACCCCCCTGTGATTCGGCCCCTCAAGGTCCTGGGACCTATAAAAGTCCACTGCCACGAGGTCCTGCATCGATCTCCTGGGAGAGCGCTTGGGACTGCGTGACCTTCTGGAATGTCTCTGTTTGAGCGAGGTCTAGAGTGCTTGATCAAGCAGATACGAGGATTGAACCTGCGGTGGGATAGGTACAGTAGTTGAACTGTAATTGTGTTTTGGCAAAATAAAGATTAGTTGATCAAGTGCATGATTCAGTGGTTTTTGGTACACAAAAATGCTGGAGAAACTCAGCGGGTGCAGCAGCATCTATGGAGCGAAGGAAATAGGCAACGTTTCGGGCCAAAACCCTTCTTCAATTTTCTGTATTTTCTGTATTTATTGCAATTAATCCCAATGCCTGTCTCTTTCTCCATGGCCATGCAGTATTTTACTTTATACATCTAATTCTTTCATGAAAGCTATAATTGAAATCTGCTTCTACCACCATATGAGGCAATGTATTCCAGATCATAACTATTCGCTGTGTGAAGTAGTATTTCCTTATGTCACCTTTGGTTCCTTTGACAGTGAACCTTTACTAAAATGAACCTTCTGCGGAATCACTGCAGGAGCAAGGAAGAGAATAGTAATCTGCTTTGTGTTTAATAATCCATCCATGGCATCCCTGGTGATTGAGTGGAAAGGATAAAACTCAAGAGCAGAGAATGAATTCTAATTGGCGCCATCTGTTGCTCACTATCTTTCAAGAATAACATTCTCCATATGAATGTTATGGAATATTTTGCCTGCCTCTGAAAGTGGGACTCAAAACTGCTGACATTCTAAATTATCTTTCATGGCTTTGACCGCTAAACTGGGGTGTTGCATCATTTATACAAACACCTGAAGTTTGGGAACTAAAAACTGAACTGCAGATTTGGAAACTAAAGAAAATTGGATTTGTTAATAGCAGTCACAACACAGTTCAACAGACTATCCTGCTTGACATTCCATCACCTTAAATAGTTGTTTTTTTGGCTGGTATTGAATGTGAATGAGAATTCACGCTTGACCTACCACATCCCAGGAGGTATGCCACTGGTATAACTCAGTATTTATCCACACCATTAACAGATGTTTTACAGTCTGAAAATTAGGATAGTGTAAAGGAAGGAAATACATTTCTGCCGCACCCAGTGTTAGATTTTTAGTCATAAATTTGCAGTTGATTTTGCCGAGAAAAATGACCCTTCAGATAAAACGCTGGAACAAATGAGGAATTGGATTCTCCAGCTCTGTAATCCTCTTTGGCCTCCCGTTATACCAAGAGTTTTTCATCTATTTCTGAACTCTCTTGTAAAGCCTCGGTTTTAAATCTCCGCCATAACTTTGATGAACATGATGTGCACTGGCTTAGGAAACTTCTCCTATATTTCCATCTCCTCTTCCTTCTCCACTTCTCCACTTATATTTTGGTGGTGTTAGCTCAGGGCTAGCTGAAAGTTGGTGGCCAATGGCGATATTCACTTTTTGTTAAATGCTTAATTTAGTCAGCTCTTCAATATGGCTTTGAAATGTCCAGTATCAACATTGATAACCTTGTGTGATAATCTTACTGTGAATGGCCTTAGATTGATAAAAATGCTTCACAATGTAATTTGCTGATTATTTGGATCAAACAAGAGTGAAAAAGCTTTCATGGAATAATGCTGTATGGAATCAGGCTCTTTGGCCCATCAAAGGGCAGCAGGGTGGCACAGCGGTAGAGTTCCTGCCTTCCAGCGCTTACAGTGCCGGAGACCAGTGCCGGATTTACCTATAGGCTTCACAGGCTGAAGCTTAGGGCCTCAAAATCTAGGGGGCCTCCGGTCAAGGTGTATAATATTTATGACACTGTAATATGCCTTTCTTACATATGCTGTCACAAAGCACTGTAGTCTCTAAACAACCCTTCAGTAATTTCCCTTGCCCTCCATTTCAGAATAATACTGTTTTAAGCTGATAACTCAACACTAGCACTGGCAATAAATACATTTTTAAAAGCGCAGCTTTCCAGCCCCTTATCTCATTGGCCACGCTCGGCTGCACATCGGTGTCAATCTGGTGGCACCGGGGTCCAGCAAACTTTCACACGTGCTCCAGTAAGCAGCGATGGCAGGTGCAGGGCACATCTTTGGATACTTGCAGGCTTCACAAGTCAAATAATTTGGAAAGTGCAATGATATTTGAACTAGGAAGTTGGCAAGGAGCAATGCTAGTGGTAGAGCTGATAATCATTGCTAGAAACCTATTGTGTAGTGCTGTGGCTGCCACTGTCAGGTTAGTAACAAAACTAAGCTTCTTTGTAGCATCTTTGTTAATGATAGGAAAAAGCATACTCATTTTGTAAACGGTTTTTGGAAGCAGATTAGATTTTTTTTTTAAATATAACAGTAAACTTATAATTTTAAATCGAAGCCACGTGAGTGACTATGTGAAGAGCCCGCCAGCCCGCATGGCGCGAGAATCAGAGCAGTTCGAAACTGCTCTGGCAGGTAAGGGGAATTTTTCTTTCAGGAACGGGCCGCGGCTCCGAAAATAGGGGCAGCTGACACAGCTTGTGCAACTGCTGCCGTGGAGGCTCCGTATGGAGCTGGCGGTTTAAATTTTCGGCTGCCGGCGTGGCCGGGACAGCGCACCTTGGAGGTTCCGTAAAGGAGCTGGCGGCTATAAATAGCAGCTGCTGTTGACTAACATTATGCAAGGTATCTTTTATATGAACACTCTAAAGCCTAGACTCGTAGTGGTGTGGAATGTGTATCAGTAAATTATTATGCAAATATTAATCTGTATTCCTAATGGGAGCAGTATCTTTTAAGTTGATTATGCTTTTAGCAACTGATTTCAGCACAAAGAACGCAGTCTTTACTCAATCTCCAGCTCGGTCTCTGGGTCATAACTGACATGGGGGTAGCTTGTTATTGGAATGATCTAATAAAGCAAAATTGGCACGGTTGGGTACAATTTGTAGTTGACAGCATACCCATCGGATCAGAGATTGGGGGTGTTATTATGTTTACAGGTACACTGAACTTGCTAGTACCTATGAGATGAAGGATAGTTTCTTCATTGTTATTTAATAGTTTTCTCAAGAGATTGCTGGTGCTGACCATTTCAACATGAATAGAGTGTAGCAGCCAATAGAACTGATATTCCCATTTGATCATCTGCTTGCAACAGCAGGAGGCTTACATAGTGCATTTTCAGAAGTTATAAAATTTGGTTGAATATGCCTGGATGATTGCAAGATAGAATTGTGAACAGTGTTGCATGAGTTATTATCTAACTCAAAGCCAATTGGGACTGTGGTCCGATTAAGGGCAATGGCCATGTATGCAAGTTAGGGGGGATGTGGTAGACTCCACCTTGTCTACCTCCCTCAACACTCTGGTTCCCCTCAAAACAAGAACTGTAACTTTCAACACATCTTCACCCTGGTACACACCTGCACTTCGTAAACTGAAACAGACTGGTCGCCGACTTGAACGACTCACAAAGAAATCATCTCTCACAGTCCACCTTGAAGCTTACAAACTCCACCTCACTGACTACAAAGATGCCCTCATTGCTGCAAAATCTGCCTACCTCTCCTCCATATAGGGTGATTTCACCAAAGGTCAAATGAGCGTAGATCCCCCCTCACGTGACCGAAAATTTTAACTGGAGGACATATCTCAGTTTGGTACATGTTAGTGAATGGGGAAACACGCACTTTCCCACCCGTTAAAAACATGGAAAACGGGTGGGAAGTGAACAGCCGACATTTGCCCTGGAGATTTAAAGATCCAAAATATCGGGAATTATTGCGTTTGCTCGCTGAATTTCATCAAAAGTAAGTTAATAATTCCTTACTTTTGATGAAATTCAGCGAGCAAATGCGATAATTCCCGATATTTTGGACCTGTAAATCACCACGGCAAATGTTTGCTGTTCACTTCCGCTGTTTTCTACCTTCAGTTCCCTCTTGTAATTACCTTACTTTCTATCTTTTTTTTTGCCTGAAAATTTAGGTCGCTGTGCTTCACGGTCACCCCGACTAGCACAGAAATGTTCAGCTCAAAAATCGTCCGTTTTCGATGTTTTTAACAGGTGGGAAAGTGCGTGTTTCCCCATTCACTAACATGTACCAAACTGAGATATGTCCTCCAGTTAAAATTTTCGGTCACGTGAGGGGGGGGATCTACGCTCATTTGACATTTGGTGAAATCACCCTATTCACCGATCCCTGCTTAAACCACAGAACCCTCTTCTCCACAGTGGGCAACCTCCTCAAGCCTCGAGCCAACACTCTCCCTACCTCTACTCCGGATCTCTGCAACTCATTCCTCCACTTTTTCGCTGATAAAATCAGCACCATCTATCAATCTTTATCCCCTGTACCCGACTCCCCAGCATCTACTCCACCACCTACCAAGGCCCCTCCTTTCAACATCTCCACTGACCTCCTTACCCCTCCTCCACACTGCTTCCTCTCCCAGTTTGACCTGGTCACCCCTGTTGAAATCTTCAAACTCATCTGCTCTTCCAAACCCACTACCTGCTCCCTCGACCCTCTCCCCACTCCCCTGTTGAAGTCCTGCCTCCCCGTTCTCTGCCCCTACCTCACTAATCTCTTCAACTCCTCATTGTCCCAAGGAATTGTCCCCTCCGCTTTCAAAACTGCTGCTGTTACACCAATCTTAAAGAAACCTGGTCTTGATCCCTCCTCTCTCATTAACTACCGCCCAGTCTCAAACCTCCCCTTTCTTTCAAAAACCCTGGAGCGTATCGTTGCGTCGCAACTTCATTCCCACCTCCTTGCGTATAACCTTCTTGAACCCCTCCAATCTGGCTTTCGCCCCCTCCATAGCACAGAAACTGCTCTCCTCAAAGTCCTCAACGACCTCCTTACCTCTGCTGACACTGGTTCCCTCAACATCCTCATTCTCCTCGACCTGAGCGCAGCCTTCGATACAGTGAACCATAACATCCTGCTCACCAGACTCAAAGACCTCGGCATTGAAGGCTCTGCACTCAGCTGGCTCCGTTCCTACCTTTCCAACAGATCTCACTTCATCTCTCTCCACAACCACACCTCTGCTACAGCCACAGTCACTCAAGGCGTTCCCCAAGGCTCCGTACTCGGCCCCCTCCTCTTCATCATCTACATCCTCCCCCTTGGTCAGATACTCCGCCACTTCAACCTGGACTTCCACTGTTATGCCGATGACACCCAGATCTACCTTGGCACCAAATCCCCTCACACCCCCCCCCCCCCCTCCCATATCAACTCCTGTTTGTCAGCTGGATGCAACATAATTTCCTCAAACTCAACAGCGATAAGACAGAATTTCTCCTCATAGGCTCCAAAGCCACACTCAGCAAAATCAATAACCCCACTCTCACCATCGACGGCACCACTGTCTCCCCATCTCCCCAGGCCCGCAACCTTGGCGTGATCTTTGATTCCACCCTCTCCCTTGAGCCTCACATCCGCCATGTCATTAAAACCTCCTTCTTTCATCTCCGCAACATCGCCAAACTCAGACCCTCTCTCACACCGCCCGCTGCTGAAAGACTCATCCATGCCTTCATCTCCTCCCGACTGGACTATTACAACTCACTTCTCCTTGGCATCAGCTCCAACTACATCAACCGACTCCAACTGGTCCAGAACGCAGCCGCCCGACTCATCACCCACACCAAATCCTGGCATCACATCACTCCAGTCCTCAAACAACTTCACTGGCTTCCCATCTCCCACCGGATCACCTATCTCACTGACCTCCTCTCCCCCTACCAACCCTCACGGTCCCTCAGATCCACATCTGCCGGTCTCCTCTCCATCCACAAGTCCAACCTCCGCAGTTTAGGGGACAGAGCCTTCTCCAGGGCAGCTCCCAGGCTCTGGAACTCCCTCCCCCAACTGATCCGCAATTCCGTGTCCCTCACCATCTTCCAGACCCGCCTCAAGACCCATCTCTTCACCTCTGCCTATCCTTAGCCCCACGTCCCCCTCCCTTTTCATCTGTGCATTAATTGCCTTATTATTGTGTTTTGTATTGAATTCTGTCTTTACTTTGTGTAATAGTCATGTCTCTACTATTTATTTCATTCCCCTTACATGTTTTTCCTCTACCTGCTAAATTTTTGTACGGTGTCCTTGAGACTCTTGAAAGGCGCCCATAAATAAAATGTATTATTATTATTATTAAGAATAAGGGGTAAGGCATTTAGAATGGAGATGAGGAAACACCTTTTCACACAGAGAGTTGTGAGTCGGTGGAATTCTCTGCCTCAGAGGGCGGTGAAGGCTGGTTCTCTGGATACTTTCAAGAGAGAGCTTGATAGGGCTCTTAAAGATAGCAGAGTCAGGGAATATGGGGAGAAGGCAGGAATAGGGTACTGATTGTGGATGATCAGCCATGATCACATTGAATGGCAGTGCAGGCTCGAAGGGCTGAATGGCCTACTCCTGCACCTATTGCCTATTGCCTATTGTCTATTGAGAGCTGGCAACTCTACTAACTATACAATGCACCACTACCAACCTATTGTTAAATATCATTTTATTGGAGTACTGGCAAAAGGAATAGGCAAGTAAGATGACTTGCTGGGTTTAAAATCTGTCTGACTTTATTTTCACTATTTCAAATGGAAGGAAGCTCAAGATTGATTCTGTTGTGGCTTTCTCTTCCTAATGCTGAAATACAACTTACACATGGGAAGTAAATACAGATATCTTATTAAGTGATATTAGGAGACATAAGGTGAACAGAAACTATGGGAATCAAATGTATACACATCACAGAAAAAACACTGCACCATCTTCACCAAATCAGCATGAAATGGAGCTAATGTTTTTTCACAAAACATACTGGTGATGACATATCTGCAAGAGTTAGTAGCAGACTGAAACTCTTGCCTATTTCCCACACAGAAGAGGAAAGCACCTGTTTTTCATGTTCTGTGAATTACTGACAAGTGTTGACTGAGATTCAAACTTGCGGAATTCACATCTTCCATTGACATAAACAGTGGCTAACATAAAACCTCAAGGATAAAAACCTTCTCTGCTCCCGCCCCTCACCCTCCCCTCCCAGCCAAGGTAATTTGAAGTGGTGTAAGTGCTATTTCTGTTATTTTAGTGATGTTGGAGAAGTCGATTGGTTGCTGTCACATTAAAGACTGAAGTAGATAGAGAGAAGAGGTTGCTTATGTTCCACAAAGGAGCGGTTAATGTTGAAAGCAATGTTTAACTTCAGCCAGAGGTAATTTGGGATTGCAGAAACCTCTGATGAAAGATCACACATGCTGCCTGACCTGCTGAGCATCTCCTGTTGTTATTTCAGATTCCAACAACTGCAGAATTTGAACATTCAACAAAATTGCTCTCAGCAGGACTCCTACAAGGATTCTTACAAGTTACCAATGAACCCATAGACCAGCTAGACCAGTCAGCTCTTTGTTGTTACACCTAAATACAGTAGCTGCAAGAGAAAATCAGATTCTGGATATTCTGCAGCCCTTCAAAGCCTTTCCACCATCAATAAGGTGCATCAGGATAAGAGAATATCTTTGCTTGGCTGGGTGAATGCAGTTCCAACCATACGAAAGAAACGTAACTGAGACCAAGCAGTACCCTAAACCTTTGATCCCTCCATCACCGGTGCCAGGTGACCGCAGTGTGTACCATCTACATCAAAGTTACTTCAACACTAACACCTAAGTACACTCTCTCTACAGCCGAGAAGGACTAAGGTAGCAGGTGCATGGGAACACCATCGCCCACAGGTTTCCTTCCAGGTAACACAGCCTCTTGACGTGGAAATATATAATCAGTCCATTATCACTGGATCTAAACACTTGAACTTCTTTCCAGTAGCACTGTCAGAGAACTTTCATGAAAAGGACTTCAGCAGTTCAAGAAAACAGCTTAACACAATCGCCTCAAGGGTAATCATGGATGAGCAATAAATGCTGCCTTTGGCATTCTCAGTCTAGATCCTGGAATTTAATAAATACAAAGTAAAAAATCAGATGTAAACAGTACATTTAATCCCTCATGTCATGGGTCATTTGAGTTAATTATGCATAGACATAGACATAGACATAGACATAGAAAATAGGTGCAGGAGTCGTCCATTCAGCCCTTCGAGCCTGCACCGCCATTCAATATGATCATGGTTGATCATCCAACTCAGTATCCTGTACCTGCCTTCTCTTCATACCCCCTGATTCCTTTAGCCACAAGGGCCACATCTAACTCCCTCTTAAATATAGCCAATGAACTGGCCTCAACTATCTTCTGTGGCAGAGAATTCCAGAGATTCACCACTCTCTGTGTGAAAAATGTTTTTCTCATCCCGGTCCCCTTATCCTTAAACTGTGGAAACTTGTTCTGGACTTCCCCAACATCGGGAACAATTTTCCTGCATCTAGCCTGTCCAACCCCTTAAGAATTTTGTAAGTTTCTATAAGATCCCCCCTCAATCTTCTAAATTCTACCGAGCATAGCTATGGTGAGAAGATGTAGGCATTATATTATTAACAGATTGTGGTTTCATAGCTTTTTTTTAAATCCTGTGTTTGGCAATGGCTCTTCCCAAAACTGCAGGGAATTGCAGAGTTGTGAAAGCAGACCAGTCCAACACACAAATCAACCACCTTCAACCCCATTCCCTAATTGAAGAAATGAAAGCATAAAAGCACATACCACCATATTCAAAAACATTTTTTGCCTGCTGCTCTCAAACTATTGAACAGACTTCTGATATGTTGGGCATGAATTTATAATCTTCCAATCTGTCTTGTTGTTCCCCTGCACCTTTTTTTAACTGCACTTTTTCTGTAGCTGTAACACTATACTCTGCACTCTGTTTATTTTCTCTCATGGAAGTCTGATACCTTAATGTACCAACACAATTCAGCAGTGAATGGGAGGAAATAGATCAGTTCTTACAATTGGATTTGTTTTGTTTTGGGATATATGTGTAAGAGTTCCCTTGAGATCTCCTCACAACAAAAGTGATGGAACCAATTTTAAAAGCTTGCGATGAGGCATTTTAATCAAGATAAAATCAGGCTGTGCCAAATAATATAACAACCAATAAAGAACTGAAGAGTCACGAGTCAAACAATTCTTGTTTACTGGTAGACACAAAATGCTGGATTAACTCAGCGAGTGAGGCAGCATCTATGGAGAGAAAGAATTTGCAACATTTCGAGTCGAGACCCTTCTGCAGTCTGAAGAAGGGTCTCGACCCGAAACATCGCCAATTCCTTCTCTCCATAGATGCTGCCTCACCCACTGAATTACTCCAGCATTTTGTGTCTACCTTCAATTTAACCAGCAACTGCAGTTCTTTCTTAAACAATCCTTGTTTACTTACTGTTCATCTCCTACAAGAAATTTAAGAGTCAGGTTGGCCACATGAAAGGTCAATCAGAATGTGTTTCGATAATGTGGTTACTGTATCTATTCCATGCCTTGAACAGTTGTTCAAACAGTTCACCTCCTTACTTTGGGATACAGCATCATCAACCATCTAGAAATTCAATTGATTTTAAATAGGAATGCAGTTAACTCTTGCCCAAACATCTGGGACACTGTATTTCATTGTGATCCTGCTGAATATTTGCACTTTTGTTTTTGAGCAGGTAATGATATTCTTCTCCTGATATTTTGAGAAATATCAAGATGAATACATGAATTTCCAGGGCACAGAATGCAATGGACAATGCGCTAGTAAATGGAATAAGTATAGATGGGCAGTTGATAGTCAGCGTAGACATGGTGGGCTGAAGGGTTTGGTTCTGTGCTGCATCACTCTGTTGCACTCCTGATAAATCACACAACTGACGCTCGTAAGGTTTTAATTGATGTCATGATTCCAACCCTCAAAGAACACCTGTCCATCAAGCAGAGGGTGGAAGTAGACTCCAGTATGAAATAGGCTTGAGAGAGGATGAGCAGATAAGGGATCATGGCTCTGCATCACCATCTAACCATTGCTAATAAGGTCAGGAAGAGGAGCTCTGTGTCTGCTGGAGATGCAAGAGATTGCGGATGCTGGAATCTGGAGCATCAAACCATCTACTGGACAATCTACTTCCTCTATCACCCTGCTCACTGTGCTCTGGCATTTAAATGAGGACCATAAAGGTAAGCCCAAGAAATAGTTTCCAACCACTCTGGTCAGCATTGAAATCACTTGGCAAGCAGAACCAGCTATGCCCACCGTCCCCTTGAATTTTGTTTGGTTGCTGCTATGTGAAGCTGCTGTTTCAGATGCTGCTTATTAAGGTGCTAAGTAAACGTAAACTGTGCTGTTGTTATTGTTGTGATCCTCTCTATATAATCTGCCAGTCATCTGGTTAATTCCGAAAAGCTATTTTATCAATCAGAATTTTATTGCCACTCTGTTGCCATAGGAATTGTATGGTTTGTCCAGATCAGTGATTAAAATGTTGGCGTTGATAGTTACAAGCTTTTCCTCTGTTCTGCCTTTACTCTCCTGCCTAAAACATCACTTAAATTAGCTATAAAGTTTTCGAATTAAAATTTACACTTGGTGAACACCCAGGTCTCTTGATGGCAGATTATAACTGACCTTCTTCGCCCTTTCTAAAGGACTGTTGCAAAAGTATTAATTCTGAATTTTCCTTCTTGATGAATATGTCAATTAAAAACATTATTACAAATTTGCAATATTCTATACACTGATGAATTGTTTGATTTTATTTTGGTTTATATTGCGAGAATTTCAGCAGGAGATTTTGCTCTCACCGGGCCTGTTTCAAAATGTTCCCCTGGTGTATGCACAATAACCATGAATTCAATTGATAGGTAAAAACCCGTCTTATTCTTTCTTGAAACCCATTAGCATTTTATCTCACCATTAATATTTCTGGTTGCTACCAGTGCCAGCGAACTGCTCCACGCATCTCGTATAAATGTCTCCCCCTACATTTGCTATTCTGTTCTGCAGTTCTGCTATCAAATGGTCCAGCAGTCATATGCAGTAGGTAAACCCTCGCTAGAGAACCAGAACTCCCTGCTATAAGTTCTGTTGTTTCATGGATTCCGGCTATTAAAAAGAAAAACTCACTAGTGTTTTTTTTATCAAGGATGGCTCGCAATCTCAATAGATTTCAAGTTCAAGTTTGCATTTATTGTCACTTGCACCAATTAATATACAGTGATATTTGATTTACCATGCAGCCACACAAGTAAAAAGAACACAATACACAATAGAATTTAACATAAACATTCACCACAGTGGAATCAGCGTTCTTCACTGTGATGGAAGGCAATAATGTTCAGTAATCTTCCTCCTTTGTTCTCCCGTGGTCAGGGCCTTGAACCCTCCGCAGTCGCTTTGACAGATGTTCAGTCACTCTCATTGGGATGATCGAAACTCCGACATCGGGACGGATCGGAACACACTTGGAGTTCCCGAATCAGCCGCTTCTTACTGGTGACTGCGGCTAAACAATGTGAAAGTCCACAGGCCCCACGGTCGGAGGTCTAACACTGGCGATCCTGGGCAAAGGATGCCATCGTCCGCTCCGTGATGGTAAGTCAGTCGCAACTGCTGCTTGAAGGTCTGGGCCGGTTTCCGGTCTGGAGAGGCTGCACCAATCCAGTTGTTAGGCCGTTTTAGGTGACAGGAAACGGTTTCCCCCTATCCCCCCCCCCCCCCCCCCCCCCCCCCCCCCCCCACCCCCCCCCACCCCCCACCCCACCCACCCACCCACCACAAAAACACACCAAGAAACATTAAAACATACATTTAGACACACTAAAAATAACAAAAAGGGAGCAAAAACACACAATAATGCTCCACAATAATGATTGCGAGGAGGTCTGAACAACCGATGTTCAGGATTTACAATGCACTGGTATTGAGATTCATTTGATATTATCACGTATACTAAAAAACAGCAAAAAAGTTTCTGCGCTATTCTGGTAAATTATTCTCACATGATTACAAACAAACCGTACATGAGTATGAGTAATTGTATATAGTGTTGCCTTATCTTGGTACAGTAGTCTGATAACAGTGGAGGGAATAAGCTGTTCATGAATCTGGTGGTACGTGCTTTCAAGATTTTGTATCTTCTGTCTGATGGGAGAAAAGAAAGGAGGGAATGACTGGAGTGTGAGTGGCCCTAGATAATTTTGCTGCTTTCCAAAACCAGCATGAAGTCTAATTAGAGTCAGTGGGGGATATTGGGGAGGGGGGGGAGGGGGGGTCGGAGAAAAGGCCATCTGCATATCTGCATGGTCGGTTGGGCTGCAGAAAAATTCTCTGCAATTTCTTGCAGTCCTGGGCAAAGCAATTGCCAAACCATGCCGTGATGCATTTCTATAGTGTATCTGTAGAAATTGACGAGTCATTTTAGACGTGTTGAATTTCCTTGGAGAGGAGGCGTTGGGGATACAAGTGGTTTAAAAAAATATGGAGGTGATGAAAACGTTATGCAATTAAATAGAGGACAACATCCAGTATCCTTCTGAGTGATGATCTTCCTATTACTTGCTTCCTTGGTGATCTGTTCACAACACAGTCAAGGTCACTCTCCCAGCTGCCTGCAACCCTGTGTCTCTCAGGAACGCTCTCACGGTGGGATTCTACATCACGTGGTTCTATGCTTTCGTGCACACGATTCTGACCTGCCTGACGCACTTGGTTCCTCCAACACTTTGTGTCATGCTCAAGATTCCAGCACCTGCAGTTTCTTGTAACTAGGCTTTGCTGTTTTCCTTGTGGATCATTCCGGGAAAGGCCCACCCATTCACGAGTTTGTCCAGTGACTTGCAATACCTGCCCAGTGATGCCACTCATGCAGAAACAGGGCCTTCACCATTTGGGGTCCATCACCTGCCTCTGATATGTACTCAGGGTCATGTCTGCCATGGGTTGATAACCCTGTCTGGGTCTCAACACCTAACCAGCCACACTCAAGCTCACAACCCTCAAATGTCCTTCAGTCTGCAAAATGACCCCTCCCCTCAACCATTAATTAGTCTGCCACCTGAAGCCTTGCTGAATCTTTCTATTTGTATCCTGCCCAGACCACACACCCCCCTCCACCCCCTTTAAACTCTTGCCCTGAACGTTATCCTCTGCTGAGTCCCTTCCCCCAAAGCACTCAAACTACTTACAATCCATGGAGTCAATTGCCGTTCACCCATTCAACTTTTCCGGTCCCGATTCCCCCATCCTTCAGCTCCTGTGAGATTATGGTGCATCTGGTTGGTATTGAGTTTTGTGGTAATGCTCCATAACATTCATTTGTAAGTTCAGACCTGCAGATGTTGAGCCTGCTCCATAGGATAGATTTTAAAAGGGATATCACTTCCCCAATAACTTCAAGCCTAATCCAGACTCATCAAATCCATTTTGCCCATTGACCTTGACTTAAATATTCTGCCGACCGATGATTGAACTACAGGCGTCTTTGGTGTTGCTGCCTTTCTGCAGACCAGTCGGTCAACGCAAGCTGCTTTCCATGACTAATTATCAAATCAGATTAGACTCATGTAGATTTAGCCAGGTTCCAGCTTTCAGTAATCATGTCTCAAAAATGAAATTGATTTCATAGCCCAGGAACATGATGGAGAAAACATAGAAACAGAAGAAACATGGTCAAGGAATGCTTCATTGCAGGCAGTAACTGGCAGTAGCAGAGTGTTGCACAGCCAAAGGAAGTGAAGGGATGTCACCTTGTGCTTGAATGCAAGCAAGCTGCTCTGCACCACCCACCAACACATTCCTCGCCCATCTTTCTCCTGCTCATTCCACTTCCATTAAACAGGTTGCACCTTCTGTTTCAGTATTGAGGTATGGAGTTATACACCACAGAAAAAGTCCCTTTGACCCACCAAGTCTGCACCGATTATCAAGCACCCATATTTACACTAATCCTATTCTAACCCCATTTTACTCTACCTACATCCCCATCAACTCATCCCCATATTCTATCATTCAACTAGACACTGGGGGCAATTTACTGTGACTTATTAAATTACCAACCTATACATTTTTGGGAAGTGGGAGGAAACTGGAGCACCCATTGGATACCGCAGTCACGGGGAGAATGTACAAACTCCACACAGACACCACCGGAGAAACACAGAAACAAAGACTCCAATCCACCACATCTGTACAGATCATCAACCCATTTACACTAATCTTGCAATAATACCATATTTTTTCTTCCTGTATTCCCATCTTCTCAGATTCTACAACTGGCCCACACACGAGGAGTAATTTACAGTGGCCAATTAACCTACTGACCCATTTAGAAATTTATAAAAGGACTGGACAGGCTAGATGCAGGAAAAATGGTCCCATTGTTGGGCGAGTCCAGAACCAGGGGGCACAGTCTTAGAATAAAGGGGAGGCCATTTAAGACTGAGGTGAGAAAAAACGTTTTCACCCAGAGAGTTGTGAATTTGCGGAATTCCCTGCCACAGAGGGCAGAGGAGGCCAAATCACTGGATGGATTTAAGAGAGAGTTAGATAGAGCTCTAGGGGCTGATGGAATCAAGGGATATGGGGAGAAGGCAGGCACGGGTTATTGATTGGGGACGATCAGCCATGATCACAATGAACGGCGGTGCTGGCTCAAAGGGCCAAATGGCCTTCTCCTGCATCTATTTTCCATGTTTGTATGTGGGTGAAAGCCAGAGCACTGAGAGAAAACCCACACGGATAACACGCAAACTCCACACAGACAGCACTCAAGATCAGGATCAAATTCAGTTACCGGGGATCTGAGCAGTAACCTAACCAGAGGCATCAAAGTGCCTCCTCTCCTGTCCCCAGGACTCTAGATTGTTATTGAGTGTGTGAAGGGAGAAGAATATCAGTATGAAGAGAGTCGGAAATAAACTAGATGACAACAATGTGCACTCTGCAATGGTTAAATGCAAGTGATGCATCTTCTAATTATTGTTGCTATCAGCTTAGGTGCATTGTCAAACCCACTAAAACAACATTCTCAAAGATTAATGGAACTTCTAAATTGTTGAGACCTATAATTTCAGAGATTAATTGTCAATAATCATAGCTAAACATTGCCTTCATGGCAAACAGCAGCTGGTATTTCTCAATGTAGAGTGCAGGAGATGTCAATGTGCTTGAGGCATGGGTTCCATGAAGAAATGTTACCAGTGGGGCACCCCACACAACTGAACTCACCCACAGTTCTCCTCCACATTCTCCAGTCTTGCTGAACTTCACCACTGGGCTACATTTGACGCACATTGTGTCTGTATCACCTGAGAGTCAGAGAGAGATTCTGGACCAAAGCTGGTCGTTCAGCCAACCAAGTTCGCACTGCCTATTAGCAGCACTTTCATTTTTTGTTATCTTTTTGGGTTTTTAGTCTTGTTGGCAATGTTTAATGCATGTAAATGGTGCTTTTATCTGATCATTACACTGTAATGTGTGCGATTGTTATACTGATTGATTGATCTTATGAATTACAGTGGTGATTTTCCTGGAACTAAATGTCCTGAAGATCTGTGAGTTTATAGAAGTACAAGATATTATTGATTCAGCAATGTAGTCATTTGAAAGCTGACCAGAGGCTCTATGAGACAGAGTATAGAACAGTACAGTGCATGTGATCCATATCCCTTCATTTGCTGCACATTCATTCAGGGGCGGAAATCCTGGGGGGTACAGGGGGACATGATGGTGCCAGCATCCCCCCCATGCTTTGAGAGATGGGGGACAATCCCCCCCCCCCCCCCCCCCCCCCCCCCCATGTTTTGTCATCCGGACTTTATCAGCCGCTTTCTAAGGGCTGAATCGGCTCATTTGCGGGGCCTTTAAGCGCCCGTTGTGGCTTAAAATCAAACTGCTGCATCGAGACGATCAAGGCTCCCGATGCTGAAGCCTCCGCCGGCCGATGAAAGACCCCGTGAACTGGCCGATTCAAGCCCACGGCCAAAGCCTCGCACTATTGCATCTCGCTCTCTCCTCCAGCCCAGCGCGCTGCTTGATTCGGTGCCCGATGAGCAGAGGGAACCGGGACCGGTTCACTGCCAGGGATGTGCTTCTCTATCTGGAAGCCGGAGGGTCTGGTGCGGCTGCTGGCAGGTACACAGAGAGAGAGAGAGAGGCCACTCGGCCCGTGCGTTGCTGCTGCCTCACAGCGCCAGGGACACGAGTTTAGATCCTGACTCCAGGAGCTGTCGTAACGGAATCTTTTTCTCCTCACCAGCGCCTTGTCTGATGTTGATCTCACCCTTGCTGCTGAACAGTCCGAGCACCAGCACCGAGTGCTCGCTCCGCCACCTCTCTCGCTTAAGTTTATTTTGACAGTGGGTCTCCACGGGAACCACTGCTGAAGCCTCCGAAGCCTCGCATGTGTGTATAAGTGTACGCATGGGCGCGCGGCAGCCAAGAAATTGTGTCCCCCTCATGTTTGATAGCGATTTCCGTGCCTGTATTCATGGGCCCCTTTAAAGGCATCTTAAGCACTAACATTGTATCTGCTTCCACCGCCATTGTTGAGAGAATGTTCCAGGCATCTACCATTCTCAGTGTAAAAAAAACTTGTCCCGGATATACTCTTTAAACTTTACCACTCTCACCTTAAAGCTATGCCCTTGTAGCGGCACCTGCTGGTGCTCGCAGGTAGTCGAAACCTGCGGTTGGGTTCCTCGGGCATGTGACTCTGGGAGGAGTCGCTTTTTTGCGCACTTTCTGGGCTGTGCCCAGGCAGTCGATCGAGACCCACCGTTGTGGCTGGATCTGTGTTATTGGTGTTTGTGAGACACCAGTCTGTGTTTCCATCATTTTAGAATAAAACTTGATTTAGAACATTGACTCCTGTCTTCATCTGCCAAATTGGTGACCCCGACGCGTCCATCCAAAGTTGGACAAAGAAATGCAGGATAATTATCTTCCCGCCGGTGCTTCCAGCGCCCATCAGAGTGTTGTCAGCTTGAAACTGCCCGTGTTGTGTCCCAATCAACCTCGGGTGTGGTTCGCCCATTTTGAGGCACAGTTTCATCTGCACCACATTGTGGCAGGTGAGACAAGGTACTTCCATGTGGTGGGTGCCCTGCCGCAGGAGTCCACCTCCCGTCTACTACCTTACCTTCGGGATTCACCGGCAGCTGCCAAGTATGAGGGCCGCAAGGCTTTCATGTTGCACACCTTCGGGCTCAGCCGACGGGACTATGCCGCCCGCATCCTGCACATGGAAAGCTTGGGTGATCAACAGCCGTCCGCCCTGATGGCCAGGATGCTCACGTTCGTGGACGGCCACCGTGTCTTTTGTTCGAGCAGGCGTTTCTAGAACAAATGCCCGATGATGTTGGCGCAAACTTCAACGATCCCCAGCAGCTCACGGAGCGGGCTGATGAGCTCTGGATGACAGACATCAGCATCTCTGCGCCATCGACCGCGTGCCCACACCAACGCGCCCTTCACCTCGGCGGCTCAGCAAGGAAGACACGCCTTCAGCTTCCACTGAAGAACAGCAGTAGAGTCCTGAGATTCATGGTAGGCAGCGTTGGTGCTACGAGCATCTCCGCTTTGGCACGGAGGCTCAACGCTGTCACCCTCCCTGCACGTTTCAGGGAAATGCCTCGACCGATCGTCCCTAGTGGCGATCGTGATCGGCCAAAATGACCGACTCTACGTCCGCGACTGCCATTCCGGCCGCCTTTTCCTGATGGACTCCGGCGCGATCACCAGCGTACTGCCCCTGACCAGCCGCGACACTCATGCTGGTAAGAAGGGTCCTGTCGTCTCGACTGTTAATGGGAGCGACATTCGAACGTACAGTATACGGACCCTTACCATCACATTCGACTCCCGCCCGTACAAATGAAAGTTTATCGTCGTGAACGTGGCCCAGCCGCTCTTGGGAGCCGATTTCCTACGCGCTTTCTCCCTCCTCGTCGAATTACGGGGCGGCCGCTTGATTCCGTGGTCGGACATCATCCCCACTGCGCCGCGCAGCCCGCCCTCGCCTGTCCCGCAGGTTGACGCCGTCGCCGGGGTCGAGGGCCCGCACGCCGCCCATAAAAACAAACTTTAAACAAACGCTAAAAATAACAAAAAGGATGAAAAAATGAACAGACTTCCGGCAAGGCTGCCATCTCCCTCCTCCAGATGTTGTGACTCTTTAAGTCCAGCCTGTCGGCAGGTCCCATCACCCTACGGTGTGATGTTGCCTGTCAGGTTGTCCACCCTCCACCATGGCTGCTGCTGCTGAACTTCTAGTACAGATCAGGTTGTGGAGGACACATGCTGCGTAGACAATGGTCTCCACATTCTTGGGCTCCTACTCCATCGTAGTCAGAAAGCATCTGAATCTGCTGGCGAGGATGCCAAAGGCATTTTCCACGACCCTCCTAGCCCTGGACAACCTGTAGTTGCAGATCCTCTGCTCCCTTGACATCTGCCTATGAGGGTATGGCTTTATCATCCATGACCTGAGTGGGAAGTCATCATCAGCAACCAGTGTGTAGTGGATGCCAGGGTTGTCTTCTCCTGGCAGAGGTTCTGGATCAGGAAAGCCTGCTCTTCCTTCTTCCAGTGCTTGACCAAGGGAGGTCTCTCTCCAAATCCTACCATCTGCAGCACTGCCAGGTGTGCCTACATCCACACCTGTAGTCCACAACAGCTAATAGCACGATGGAATGGCACTTCTTGTAATTAAAGTACATAGAACTTGACTTGGGTGGACAACTGATGGCCACATGCTTGCCGTCCACTGCCCCACATGTGTGCAAGAAGTTCCATCTGGTTTCATAGCCCTGCGCCACTCTCTTCCACTCATCTGGTGTACTAGGGCAGTCCATAACTTCATCTTCATAAACATTGATGATGGCCTCACAGGTCTCTCAGACAACCTTGCTAATGGTGTTGTGGGTCACAAGAAAGCTGTAGGAGAGGCTCTTGTAGGAGTCTCTTGATGCCAGGTAGTGGAGGGTGATGGCTAGGCGCAGACCTGGTTCCAGTTGCTTCCTCATGAAGGTCTCCTTTTTCTCCAGGAGAGGACCCACTCGTGTCTTCAGCTCCTGAAACAGCTCAGGGGGGAGCCTAGTGAAGTTTCTGAAGGCAGCCTCATCTTCTTGCTGGAGCTCAGTTATCATGTTCTGATACTAGCCCAACGTGGGTCTCCTCAGGACAAGGACCTCGACCACACAGCCCTCTCCTTGGGCTTCTTCTTCCCCTTTCTTGTTGTACTTCTGTCTGGCTGATCTGCAAGCAGCAGGGCTTGTTGTTGTAATAAGAGCAATGCCCTCTGATGTTGCTCCATGGGAGTTATGATGCAGAATGATTGGAAACCCATTGTTTCGGAGGCCAAAATGGTGTGAATGGTCTTCAATTATCGCCGACAGGGTCGTTGCAGGTTGACATTGGTTGTTGTCCATGTGGTCATATGTTGTCATATGTTTCGTCGTAGGCTGCCGTAGGTGTGGTCGTAGGTGGACGTCCTAAGTCACAAAGAATGATGTCGCTGGTTGACTTAGCTTGATGTCAACTAGGTGGTAGGTTGTCGTATACATTGTCGTAGGGGGGAGTCCAGTCGCCGTTTTTTTGGCGACCTGCTATGAATGTGACTGTCGGCGACAGATGTCGAAAATATTACCCAAGTGGGACAGGCTCTTTAGAAGCCTCTAAAAGAAAGAAGCTTAAACTGGTTCCAGTGCAAAGAAAGCAATCAATATTAAATGGTTACTCTTGAAAAACGATGGAAAAAGATTGTTCAATAGATGCTGCTAAGTCAGTTGTTACAAATCACCAATAACAGCTATATTTTCAGATGCTGCCTTGTTACCTGTAAACAAGAGAGAAAAACACTTCACACAATGCCGAACTGAAGTGCCTCATCTATATCATTCAGCACTCTTTTTCAGAGAAATTACAAAACTCATCGCATGCAATGGGCAAGTTCGAGAGGACTTGATGTCTCTTGAGGTTTGTCACATACAGAATCCATTAGAACCCCAGCCTGAAAACAATGGTTAAGAGTCACGACTGTGAATTTTACACGCATTACTAGCACACTCAAGTATGCACATCCTTCATGCAACATTTAACAATCGCACGAACATTACTATTCACTGGAGGTGAAGAAAATGAACTTGATTTCCCTTATCAAATCCCCAGCTGACATTTCCCTGCATCCTGCCATCTTTTCAATTAAAACGTGTTCCTTGTAGTGGATGATTCATGTGCAACAGTGCAGATTAAAGTGCGCTATCACCGCTGAATGCAAATTACTCACTGTACTGCTTGAACCCAAAGGGAGATTTAATCTTTATGTTATGCCTACCTACCGCCACAGTTTAAACCAGTATTGGCTGATTAGAAAAATAGTGGAAGGGTTTTGATTTAATGTTCTTGGCTTGAGCATTTTGAAGCCAATATGTTTTGTAAGCATCTTGTAATTGTTGCTGATTGTTAATAATTTATTTTCTCCAGCTTCTGATACAATTGGAAAATTATGTTTATCAAATTGGTTTGGTTTTGTATATCCTACAGTCCAGCCTGTCGGGCAGGTCCCATCACCCTACCATCAACCACATACCAAGAATGGGCTGGTAAGACATTTTGACTTGCTATCACAGACACCCTTTGTTCTACATTTCCACACTCTCCTATTGAAAACTGACTTGCATCTCACTCTTTTCCAGTTTTGACAAAGGGGAATAGACTCAAAACTATGACTGTGTCTCTTTTCACACATGCTGCCTGGCCTGATGAGCATTTCCATCATATACTTTTATTCCTGGCATACCTGGAATGGAGCTAACCCAAATTCTCTCTCAGTTTAACTGCAGATTGACTAGCCCTCAGATTCCATGCGTGATCTTAAACCTCATTTCAATATACAGTTACGGTTACAGTTATTGTCATGTGTACCTAGGTACGGTACAAAGCTTTTGTTGCTTGCTATCCAGTCAGCGAAAAGACAATACGTGAATACAATCAATCCATTTACAGTGTATACATAGATACATGATAAGGGAATAACTTTCAGCCAAAGGTAAAGCCAGTAAAATCCGATCAAGAGTAGTCCAAGGGTCACCAATGAGGTAGATACTAGTTCAGGACTGCTCTCTGGTTGTGGTAGGATAATTCAGTTGCCTGCTAACAGTTGGGAAGAAACAACTGTTCTGTCTCCGACCGGAAAGCAGTGCAGAGGGTGGTGAAAGTTGCCCAACGCATCACCGGTTCCTCACTCCCCTCCATTGATTCTGTTCAAAGCAAGCAATGTCTGCGAAGGGCACACAGCATCGTCAAGGACTGCTATCATCCCAACCATCGACTGTTTACCCTCCTACCATACGGGAGGCACTACAGGTCTGTTGCCGGACCAGCCGGCCCAGGAACAGCTTCTTCCCTGCGGCTGTTACATTACCCAACACTGTACCTCGGTGACTGCCAATCACCCCCCCCCCTCCGAAAACACAACCTCCACCAGGAAAATAATAATTGCACTACTATGACTGTATGCACATAAATATATTTATTTATTGCTCATATTCTATGTCGCTCTTCTAGGGAGATGCTAACTGCATTTCATTGTCTCTGTACTGTACACTGCACAATGACAATAAAATTTGAATCTGAATCAAGGTCGAACCACCCTATATCCCACGAGGTGGCAGGACCTGAGCTGGAGGACGGGGGTGATGGTGAAGACAATGATATGCAGAATGGGTTTTCCTGTAAGCCAGAGCAAGAATACAGCCTACAATAGGGAAGTCACTGCAAACTGACTGTTCAGTTTTACAAGATAGCCTTGTTGTTAATTTGTAACCCAACATTAGAGAGCTGGAATGGATATGTTGGGCCACATGGCCTCCTAATGTGCTGTAAATTTCAGTGATGCTGTGAGATTTTATAGAGATCTTTTTTTAAACACACAATTGACAAGTATGAAAAGAGTCAGAAATGTTTTATTTCTCTAAATAAGTATTTCCAAAATACAATGTCCAGGTTTTGCTAGTACCTGGATACATTCTATCCTGTCCTACCAGGATACATCACATCTTGGTTTGGCAACAACTTTGTCCCAGACTGCAAGAAATTACAGGGAATTAACATTGTAGCGCAGACCATCACGCAACCAGCCTCACTGCCATCAACTCCTTCTACACCACGTTGACTTAGGAGGGCAGCCATCATGAACAGGGACCATTTACTCTCTGGTGATTTATTGTATCCCCTCTCCAATCGGGCAGCAAATACAAAAGCTAGAAAGCATGTACTGCCAGATTCAGGAACAGCTTTTTCCATGCTTTTATTAGACTACTGAGTTTGACTCTCATAAGCCAATCTTGCTTGGGTATCTTCCAGCCTAATAGTATGAACATTAAATTCTCCAATTTTAGGTAAGCTCCACAAAACAGCCCCCCACCTTCCCCTTTCTCCCCTATAATAATCTCTGGCCTTTGTCCAACTACCCACCTATCAAAATCCCCCCTGGCCTGTGTTTGGCTGTGACCTGCCATGCTTTGTCCAGCCCCTCCACTCTACTAGCTTTCTTTTCTCCCACCTTTGCAATCAGTCTGAAGAGTGGTCCCACCCATCACCTATCCATGTACTCGAGGGATGCTGCCTGACCTGCTGGGTTACTCCATTTGTGTCTCTCTTTCGTAAACCAGTATCTGCATTTCCTTGTTTCAACACCCTTACCTACCTCGTTGAAGCCCTTGGCACTTATTTTAATCTGCACTTTCTCAGTAACTGAGAACATTGATAACGCTGAAACGCTGTATCCTATACTCTAGTATTTTCCTCTTTGCACTTCCTGTTGAACTTTATATGGTTTGATTGTACTCGTGGTTGGTATGATTTGACTGGAGAGCACATAAGCAGTTATTTCACTGTATCGAAGTACATGTGACAATAATAAACCAATATCAATACCAATGCAAACATTCTGATGAGTGACTGCATAATCCACCTGCTCTGCTGCATATATTCTGTTACACAAAGATAAAGATGGCAAACAAGGACATGAATTGTCGAATGGTTGCACAGAAAAGCTGGAGTAACATAGATGCTGGGTGCAGCCACTCTATGGAGCAAAGGAAACAAAGGCAACGTTTCGGGCCGAACCCTCTCCCCCTACTGATCGGGGGTCGGACCTCCCTGGGGAAAGAAAGGGAAAAAGGGTAATCAGAAGGCTGGAGGGTGGGAGGAGACAACAGGGGCCCTGAGGAAGGTTCGTTCGCTTGTGTCAGATGATGTACCTCACTGTTTTTTGTTTTTTTTTTAATCAAAAAAATTATTTAATTATTAAAAAATAATATTTACCCCAATAAAAACAAGCCAGAAACCTCCAATTTAAATACAATGCTCGCTGTGGCCATGGAGGAGACCCAGGAGACGCATACATGAATTATCGAGATGGATTGCACACTCTAACCTCCCTGAGCCCATAGGTGTCTGCTAACCCCTCAATATACAGACAGGGAGGGAAACAAAATCCCATTAGGTTGGCACGGAACTTAAACCCGGAAAAGGGCAGGCCTGTCCCGGGTAGAGCCCTCCGACCTTCCTGCGCCGTGACGAAGGTAATCAAGATAAGCTTGGCCAGGCCCACAGCAACAACATGCCCCCATTCGTTCGTTCGCTTGTGTGTCAGCCCATGTAGCTCACTGTTGGCTTCTGTCGTTGTCCAACACGTTAACAGAACTGTCGCCCGACGCATCACAGAGTGCATCGCGTCGTCGCTTCCAGGCATCGCCACGAGGAGGCTTCTGTCATGATCCCCATGCCCCATGGGTGGGGTGGGGGATGGGAAGCGGGAAGGGGGATGGGTTCAGTTCAACTCAGCAGCTTCCGGCTGGTTGTGCTGGTTGCCGCAGAAGCAGTCAGCAGGGCTGCGCACACCCCGTGGGCTGCGCACTCTGCTCTACACGGGCTGCTCTGCGCGGGCTGCTCAACACACTCCACCCAAGAGCTTTTTATTCTCCTCGCCGTGTTATTGACAGTGGGTTCTGGAAGGGGCGGTTTTTACGATTTTTACACCTCAACAACTTTTGTACTATGTCACCGATCGGAACAAAATTGACTTGCAGCAGAGGAGAATGGTGAGTAAGGTGGCGAAGAATCGTAGCGCTATGGGGGATCGTTTTTGCACAAATTTAATTACAACGCAGACCAAAAGTGGTCAAGATGAGAGATTTAGCAATAGTATAGAAGATAGGTAGATAGATTGTTCTATGGTAGCTACGAGGGTGTCAAAAATATTCTACTGTTAAAATGATTAGGGTGGGCTGCAAAGGAAAACAAAGGGGACAGGTGGAGCAGGTTGGGAGAGGAGATGGTGAACCTGAAGACAAACGTTTGCAGACATGGCGCCGAAGGACGAGGTCGAAGCAAAGAAGTGTAAACCAAATAACCAAATGGGTGACGTTTCGTGTCGAGACCATTCTTCAGACCTGAAGACTGAGTCTGAAGAGTCTCGAACCTGAAAGGCCACTCATTCCTTCTCTCCAGAGATGCTGCCTGTTCCACTGAGTTACTCCCACTTTTTGTGCGTGGGGGCTCATGCGTGTTTCGGGGGGGGGGGGGGGGGGGGGGGGGGGGGGGGAGGAGGACATAAGATTGTTCATTGTCATGCACACTTGTCATCGGCCCGCCAGGGAATGTGTGTGGATCCCCCATGTTTTAAAAGCTATGCCCTGAGCTATCTGTCCCTGCGGCCGGGGTCGGGGTGAATCACCCGGTGTGGGTGTCAGGGTCCAGGGGTTGTGGGGGGGGGAAACACCCTGGTGTGGAGGTTGAGTTCCAATGGCGGTGCATCACGGTCAGTGACTCTGGGTGGGCGGAGGGACCAGCCTGTCCTACACCTCCACTCCCCCGACCCACAGCCCATCACAGTGCGGCCACGCGGGGTAGATGAGGTGGAGGGTGGCTGTGGGAGAATGGGGCTGTCCCGAGGGATGCGCTCCTACGGCCGCTTACAACTTGGTGCTTGGGTTCAGATTGCCCAGTCACTTGTGGCTTGTGTGGGAAAATGACCCCCACCCTCCCGTCTCCACCCAAGCACCAAGTTGTAAGTGGCCGAAGGTGCATATCCCTCGCGACAGCCCCCACTCTCCCACGGCCACCCTCCGCCTTGTCTCCTCCGTGTGACCGCACTGTGACGGGCTGTGGGTCGGGTGGAGTGGAGGTGTGGGACAATGTTCATCCCTCAACAGTGATGTGATGGCCGCGGGGGTCTGGACCAATCACTGACAAGTCCCGCCCCCCGGCATCGTCATGTCCGTTATTTGACTTTTCTGTTGAGTGGCTTTTGGTTCATTGACTTGTAGGCGACTTAGCCTTTCGGGTAGGTGGCATTTCATCAGAGCTGCCATTCGGTAAGTTTGCTTTTAGGCGACGCAGCCCTTCAGTTAGTTGGCTTTTAGGCATCCCACCCTTTCGGTTAGTTGGCGTTTCGGCTTCGTACGCTTTCAGTTATTTGGCATTTCGGCCTTGTTTCCATTCGGTTATTTGGCTTCCACTTCTTTGCTTCAGCTTCTCCTCCGTCGGCGACACATCCGGGTACCAAAGACAAAGGCTGCAGAGTGAACTATGGATCAGACGCTGTTACCACTTTCCACTGTTCCGCTGTTACCACTGCCTGGTTCCATCTTCTCTTTTTTAACCTTGTTTGTTCACCCATCATCCACCTGCCTCCGTCTCCCAACTCCACCCTACCCCCCCCCTGTCCCATCTAGCTCCATCAGCCCATCATCCCACACACTTCCAGCTATTGTCCCCTGTGTCACCTCTCCAGCTCTCCTCCTCTATCTGCTATCTCCTCTCTCCACTCTCAGTCCTCATGCAGGGTCTCGACCTGAAATGATCAAAGATGCTTTTTCCCCCCACAGATGCCGCAAGTCTTGTTGTATTTATCTCTAGATTCCAATATTTGCAATATCTTATGTCGCATTAATAGGACCTGTTATTGGGAATTCAAACTGGTTCAAACTACAATTAAGGCTAATATACATTCCCATCGCCTCTAGCCATAGTGGTATACAATGGCGCAGGAATATACTCAGGCAGAGGTTTACTACCCTCCTCCATTTTGCCTCTCATTGTGGACTACGTTTTTGAAGTTATCTTTAGGCTGGTAGATTAAAAATGTTGTGATATGGTTTCTTGCTACATGCAGAGTGCAGAAACAAAAATAACTGCATACCAAACCTACCATCATTATGTCTGTAGCCTGAGATAGCACGTCCAGGATTAGTGACTACGCTTAACATCGCAACAATAATCAGGAAAGGTCACAGGAGCTGCCTTCATATTCTGTTATTCTCTCTGAAAGGCAGTAATTAATAACAATACGTTAGGATAACAATCAAGTTTACTTTTTAAATGAAATTATGCACACACATCTGCTCATCCAGAGTCTAACACCATTAATTATCTGCCAGAATTTAGGTCAAAAATTCATGGCGATACTGTAACGAAATATCCCATTTACATATTTGTACTGGGAAAGCGGGCACCTGGAAAGTTCCATAGAAATTTAATTCCAAACAGTGCAGTATTTAAATCAATAAAGGCAGAGTTAGTTTACCAGGGTTTATATAGCATAATTCAGTTTGACCATTCACTAGAGAATCATATTCTGACAATGGACAGTAGTCCAAATATAGCGAAGCAATTGAGATCCCGTCACATAGTTCATGTTGTTTAAGTGATAATGAAAAATTATTCATGAAACACAAATATAAAATTGTACACATTGGGAACTTTGCTTGACATTTCTTTGCATGTGCTGTTAACCCCGGAGCAATGTTCAACTGGAAGCTCCACCATGAAATTAGATTGCGGATGTGTAATTAAGACACAGCGTGGGTCACAAAGAGGAAAGCAAGCCACAACAGCAGGGGCCTTCACTGGCATCCACGCCACATAAAGGGACCATTAACCTCCCACAGTCTTGTTGGAGACTGAGTTGCAAATCGCTTTATTTCAACTGAGGGTTTGGAGTACTGTTGTTGGGACCTGTCAACACAGATAGCATTGCCTCTGGGCTCTTGCTAGCTGAGCTGCACATCCAGAGCCAGGAGGACAAGGGTCTGAAGCAAGTCTGTATCAACAGAGAATCCTGAAGGGGGAGAGGAAGGGGCTTCTGCCTAGGAGACACCTTCATCTCCGACACTCCGAAGGGCAACATATCTGGTGGTGCAGCGGTAGAATCGCTGCCTTACAGTGCTTGCAACACCAGAGACCCGGGTTCAATCCCGACTACAGTTTGTATGTTCTCCCCGTAACTACATGGGTTTCTCCAAGATCTTCGGTTTCTAAAGACGTACAGGTTTGTAGGTTAATTGGCTTGGGTTTGGATACTCGGTATAAGTGTAAATTACCCCTATTTTGAACTAATTTCTCCATGGATTCCATGCGTCTTAATCTTCTGGGTCAGTACACCATGAGGACCTTGTCAAAAGTTTCACTGAAGTCCATGTATAAAAAACATCCACCTATCATCTTTTTCTTAAAATTAGTCAATCAAGTGTGTAAGGCAAGACCACCCTTGCACAAAACAATGCTGAATATCCCTAATAAGTCTATGCTTTTCCGCATGCAATTCTGCCATAACTCCATGCAATGCCTGAGATATTCTGAAAGTATGAACCAGAGTCGATGGGCTATGGCAGTTCAAACTAACTGATCAGTTCCCATGACATCAAACATGCTTGAACACATTAATGAGAAAGTTATGATAATACAATTCATATACAGGTATATGCACACTGAGGCAGCTTATGCCTACATTCAGCAAGATCAAGTTAACATTTAGGCTGATGAGTAACACGAGTGATTAGGCAGCATTTGGAGTATTGCATGCAGCGCTGGTTGTCTCATTACAGGAATGATGTGGAGCATTTGAAAAGGCTGCAGAGGAAGGTTACCAGAATGTTGCCTGGATTACAGGGTATTAGCTGCAGGGAGAGATTGGAACATCATGTTACAGCTGTATATGACATCGGGAAGACCATATTGGGAGCAATTTGCATAGTTCTGGTCACTCTACTAAATGTTGGATGTCATTAAACTAGAGTGTTTGTGTTGTAAGGAGAGACTTGACAAACTGGGCATTTTCCCCCGGAGCTTAGGAGGCAGTGAAGTGACCCTTTAGAGGTACATTAAATCATGTGGCCCCAAATAAGGTAAATTGCCTCACTCCTTTCCCCAGGTGGTGGAGTTAAAAATGAGAGGACATAGGTTTAGGGTGAAAGGGGAAAGATTTGAAAGGTAACTTTTTCACACAGACTACATGGAACGAACTGCCAGAGGACGTAGTGGAGGTGAGTACAATTGTAACATTTAAAGGATAGTTGGACAGGTATATGGGACATGCTCATACACAGAGGAGTAGATTGCTTAACCAAATTGGTTGTCATGGATGCGTTGGGCTGAAGAGCCTGATTCCATGCTGAATACCTATACCTCAATCACAAAAGTACCAGGCATTGCAGCATGAGACAGTCCTGCATCATGTTTAGTTTAGTTTAGTCCACAGATTAAAGGATAAAGAGTACAACATCTAGTTCCAGATATAACATTGGCATTTACTGGCATTACCATGCCCGCCACCGTTAACATTCTGGAGATCACCAATGACCAGAAATGTAGCTGGACAACGCACACATATTCCGTAATTAGAAGAAAAGTCACAGCCTGGGTATCCACAGTAAGTGACCCGCTTCCTAACGCTCTAAAGCCTTCCTACCATCCACAGGTCACGTCAGAAGTGAGATTCAATACTCTCTGTTACCCTGGGAGAGTGCAGCTCCAATAATTCTCAAGAAGCTTGACACCATTTAGGACAAGCACCCACTCACTCGCTACCTTCCATTGCTCTAAACACTCAATCCTCCACTGTTGCTGCCTAGTGGCTGCATGTGTACCATCTACAAAATGCACTGATGTTACTTATCGAGGTTACTTTGACCTCACCCACCAAGAATAAGGACAGCAGGTGCTTGAGAACACCACCGCCTACAGATTCTCCTCCAAGTCATTATTATCCCATTCTGGAAGTATATTGCTAATCCCTCATTGCCATTGTGTCTGAATCCTGGAACTCATCCCTGAACACCAGTGTGGGAGTATGAGACAGACTGCATTGTTTCAAGAAGGACCTGTTGGATGTTAATAAATGCTGGTTTTGCCAGTGATGTCAAGACCCTGATAATGAATAACTAAATAATACTGCTGGCAGGACAGCCATGTATGACAGCAGTTGGTACCCACAAGCACAGATGCCTGGTTCAGTGACATTATAGCACATATTTTATAGGTTATATAATTCCCTGCCGGGTGTTTCATTCACTAGAGCTGTCTGGTACACTGGAGATTTACTGGAGAATTATCTAAACAACACAGCAATTACACTCAAGCCTGAACCAACTCACGGGAATAGTGAGGAAAAGTTTTCCCAGTTTAATAACATTGAGAACCACAGAGATGCAGGAAGGCATAGCAGCAAAGCACCAAATAGGTTTTCCAGTGTATAACGTTGGTCCCCTGTGAAATAAGCCCTGATCTCTGGAAGATGTGAACAGGTGACTTTTTCATGATGTAACATCTGAGATATCCTCTTTCTTTTGTAAACATAGTAGTTATCCCACTGCTGTTATAGATGGAGTCCTCACCCATGTGTCCTTTCAGTCTCATAGTTATGTTGCTCCCCCCCCCCCACCACCTTAACCCACCCCCCAAGAACAGAGTCAAGAATATTAGTCAGGAAGGATTATCCTCTGACTCGGATAGTACTCACACAAGGGAGACATTTTAATTTTGTTTACAATACTGCTCCGCTAGGAATCTTAAAATCCAATTATCCACATGAGAACTGCCCTGAAATGCATATTACCTTGATCTGCAAATCTTAAATGTATTGACATTTCAAAAAGATAATTATAGCTAAGAAATCATTGGCAGCATTAACTATTAAATACCGCCCACAACACCAGGAACGGTGGTATAGAGAATTAATCTGGTCAGGTCTGCTTACAGACCAAACCCTAATCAAATCCAAGGAATGGGTTTTTGATCTTGAATGTTTACCCTGGAAATGTAAAATCACACAGATGAATTTCCTCCATCAGATCATATTCCCTTTTTCCCCCCATAAACGTTAATCAGTCAGTTGGAATGACATGATGCATGAGATATCGGAATAGTTCAATGTCTACTTGTCGAGCTGCAGTGTCTTCCACTTATACTTGTATCTAGCAAGTAATTAAATTATCATTAGCTGTGCTAAAGTCTTGATGAGGCATTTTTAATAAATGAAATGGAATGGAATTAAATATTGTCACCTGTGACAAGGCACAGTGAAATTCTTTGCTTGCATACCCAATGTATACAAATACACTGCTGAATAACAAACTCCATGATTCTTTATAACATCGACAGCTGAGGAGGAAGGGAAGGATAACCCGGTGTGTGCTCACGACTGTCTCACAGGTCAGTGTGCTGACAATCTAGTGACATCTGGCTTTTAGTGACTGACTGGGTCACCCTTTCCCCACTTGACTACTCCTTATGGCGAGGAAGTCTTAATTTTAATGTTAAATCCTCACTGGCCATAAAAAATTATAATTGCAGAATCACCTTTGATCTACTGTGGTACTTTGTACCCACATGGCTGAACAGATATTGTGACTACTATTCAATATCTGCATCAGATGTAGGATGCAGTTTTCAACCTGTTAAATGGTCTTAAGTTCCAAGTTACGTTCTAAATGATCAGACACAGCTTTCGCAGTTACAAGAGAAACAATGGGATTTCAAGTAGGAAAACAGTTTCAGTCAAATTACATATTCATAATGGGGTTAGATTTTAGGTGTAAAATGCAAAATTCAATCCTTACAGCTGTTGCTTTTGTTGTTGAAACCAGCTGCTACATGAAACACTGTGAGTAAGGAAATGAATCCTTCAGGCATACACCTGTCATACTTTTCTCCTGCTTTATAACTCAATCGTTTCCAAGTATGTAGCTTATCTTTTTATTCACCATAGTATCTATATTACTAAAACTCTGATCTTGACCGCCTACGGTGGTCATTTTTGGCCAACTCGCTCAGAGCCCCCCTCCGCCTTACGGGTGTGGAGGATTTTTCACATCGATGACAAATCAGAGATATATTAATGATTTTTTTTTAAATCACCATTCTCTCTGCTGCCCCTGCTGGAGGGAGGGGGAAGGACTATAAAACCAGGAAGTGGTGTGCCTCATTCAGTCTCTGCAAGATGGATGAAGCCAAGGGTCACGTCTCTCTGAGCTCTGAATAACACTGAACAAATGTTTACACAACTGTGAGTCCCCTTAATGTGGTTTGAAAACGAAAATATGGTTTGTTTGAAGTAAAAAGGCACTGCCTGCAAATGGTTGTCTGGGTGCTTTGGCTTGAAGTTGAAAGGCACTACTTACTGCAAACAGTGGCTTGGGTGCTTTGGCTTGAAGTTGAAAGGCACTACTTACTGCAAATGGTTTCTTGGGAGCTTTGGTTTGAAGTTGAAAGGCACTACTTACTGCAAATGGTGGCTTGGGAGCTTTGGCTTGAAGTTGAAAGGCACTACTTACTGCAAATGGTGGCTTGGGAGCTTTGGCTTGAAAGGCACTACCTTTTGCAAATGATGGCTTGGGTGATTTGGCTTGAAATTGAAAGGCACTTCTTACTGCAAATAACCATATAACCATATAACAATTACAGCATGGAAACAGGCCATCTCGACCCGTCTAGTCCATGCCGAACATGTATTCTCCCCTAGTCCCATATACCTGCGCTCAGACCATAACCTTCCATTCCTTTCCCTGTCCATATAACTATCCAATTTATTTTTAAATGAAAAAAACGAACCTGCCTCCACCACCTTCACTGGAAGCTCATTCCACACAGCTACCACTCTCTGAGTAAAGAAGTTCCCCCTCATGTTACCCCTAAGCTTCTGTCCCTTAATTCTCAAGTCATGTCCCCTTGTTTGAATCTTCCCTTCTCTCAGTGGGAAAAGCTTATCCACGTCAACTCTGTCTATCCCTCTCATCATTTTAAAGACCGCTATCAAGTCCCCCCCTTAACCTTCTGCGCTCTAAAGAATAAAGCCCTAACTTGTTCAACCGTTCTCTGTAACTTAGTTGCTGAAACCCTAGCAACATTCTAGTAAATCTCCTCTGTACTCTCTCTATTTTGAAAATACCGAAGAAAAAGAAATCATGTTCAATATTCCCCATATCTTTTGAATTTTGAAATTGAAAGGCACTACTTCCTGCTGGAGGGAGGGGGAGGGACTATAAAACCAGGAAGTGGTGTGCCTCACTCACTCTGCAAGATGGATGAAGTTAAAAGGGCACGTCTCTCTGAGCTCTGAATAACACTGAACACATGTCTACTCAACTGTGAGTCCCCTTAATGTAGTTTGAAAATGAAAATATGGTTTGTTTAAAGTAAAAAGGCACTGCCAGCAAATGGTTGTTTGGGGGCTTCGGCGAAGTTAAAAGGTACTACTTACTGCAAATGGTGGCTTGGGTGCTTTGGCTTGAAGTTAAAATGTGCTACTTACTGCAAATGGTGGCTTAGGTGCTTTGGCTTGAAGTTGCAAGGCACTACTTACTGCAAATGGAGGCTTGGGTGCTTTGGCTTGAAGTTGAAATGCACTCCTTACTGCAAATGGTGGTGCTGGCTTGGGACTTTGGCTTGAAGTTGAAAGGCACTACTTACTGCAAATGTTGGCTTGGGTGCTTTGGCTTGAAGTTGAAAGACACTACTTGCTACAAATGGAGGGTTGGGTTCTTTGACTTGAAGTTAAAAGGCATTACTGCAAATGCACTTACTTCCTGTTTGCACTGTATATTGATTTTAGATAAAAAGCTACCACTTACGGCTGTGATTTTTGGCCTTCTTACTCAGTCCCCCTCTGCTCAGCAGGCACAGAGAATTCTTCCCATCAATGAAAAATAAAAGTGTTATTAGTGTTTAAAATATGTTGAGAATCTCTCTCCTGTCAATCACGCCATGAAGGCCACACCTTTTCCGGTGCGAGGGGGAGGAGTTATAAAACCCGGAAGTGTAGGTGTGGCTCAGTCCCTGCATGATGGGGGAGGGAGAGGTCACGACTCTGTCTGAGCTGTGAATCAGCTGAACACACTGAATGGCTGCTGAACTGTGAGTTTGGTGCTTTGTGTGGTTTTCTGGTGGTTTCACCCTGCTTGAAGTGCTAGGAAACTGCACTAGAATTTGGTGGCCTTGCACCCTGCATGGTGGTTGGAAACTGCACTTGAATTCGGTTGCCTTGCACCCTGCTCAAAGTGGTAAGAAACTGCGCTTGAATTTGGTAGCCTTGCACCCTACTTGAAATGGAATTTCAAGGAATAGCCATGAGTCAACTGCCAGCCCACCAGCCGTGAGTGAGCTGCCAGCAGACCAGGCTTGAGGGATTGAGCTGCCACCCCAAGAAACCATACCAGCGCTCCAGAAATTGGAATTGGTGGAGAGGTGGAATATTGCGTCAGGGGACCAGCCCTCCCGTGTGAACATGCGACCCAACAGGTCCTACTTAATCTAGTAAATATTAAAGCTCTGTGGACAGGCAACAACCATAGGGATTCAGGCACATATCTCCCCCTCTCTCTGTTCTCATAGCTTACACATTCATCATGTCCTGGAAGGGGGAGAGAGGGGGGAGACAACTTTTAAGAAGCCAGACATGCACGGCTGTGAAGCTCAGCGGATATTAACATCACCGGTCAGTTATCCTTGGTTCTGAAAACTACTGCTTCATTTTTTTTCCCCCAATGAGCCAATGAAATTCACCGATCAGCACTGGCTACAACCTACGAGAACCTAAGAGAAGCTTCAACCTGCTGGCGACCCACCTACGGCACGAGAATTCTCGCTGCTCTCCATGGCGGCTTCATTCTGGTCGCCGCTAATTTTTCGACATGTTGAAAAATATGCGGTGACCATAATGAGGCTGCGACTAGTTCCCAGAATGAGGGAACTCCTCACGACCATGAAGGCGACTCCCCGGCAACCTCCCGCAAACATGTGGCGACTGTGTAGTCTCCTGCAGTCGCCTAAAAAATCGCCCAAGTGGGACAGGCCCATAAGAGTGATAGGGATTCAAGGAGAATGGGAGAATGTGAGAGGGTTTGAGAGAGAGAGACACAGAGAACTGCAAAGTACAGTGGTCATAAAAATATTTGTCGTATTTTATATCAGGACCGCAATTTAAAGTCATAGAGGTATGCGGCACAGAAACAGATCCTTTGACCCATCTTGTCCATGCTATCCAAGTTGTCATTCTGGGCTGGTCCTGTTTGGCTGCAATTGATCCACATTTATCTAAACCCTTCCTTTTGTTTGTCCAAATGCATGGAGCTCCAGGCAACAATTTATATCGTTTGGAGTTTTTATTCACATATTAATTTATTCATGGCATTTAATCAGGTGTAAAACTTTTTAAGAATTTGATTGTAATCTAGTTTCCCACCCAGATGGGTACAAACCATACTCATGAACATAGAACATAGAACAGTACAGCACAGGAACGGGCCCTTCAGCCTAATGTTTCTACTAAACATGATGCCTAGTTAAATTAATCTCAGCTGCCTGTACATGAGCCACATCCCTCTATTTGCTGCACTTTGATGTGCCTATCTAAAAGCTTCTAAAATGTTACTATCATATTTGCCTTCCCCGCCTCCTCTGACAATGCAATTCAGGCCCCCACTACTCTGTGTAAAAACTTGCCCCTCACACCTCCATTAAATTTTCCCCCTCTCACCTTATAATTATGCCCTCTCGTATTTGACATTTCCATCCTGGTAAAAGACTGTCTACTCTCTCTAGGCCTTTCATAACAATCATCTATGCCACAGATCAACATCTATGGCACTAATATTCATAGACTTAATAAAAGCATTTGATACCATAAATCACGACATTTTACTCATGAAACTGGATCGGTATGGCATCAGAGGGGTTGGATTGGATTGGGTGAGAAGCTATTTAAGAAACAGGCAACAATTTGTAGAAATAGGTGAACATAAATCAACTTACATGAACATAACTTGTGGAGTAGCTCAAGGATCTGTGTTAGGTCCAAAGCTTTTCATAATATACATTAACAACATATGCAGAGTATCAAATATACTGAAATTAATTATTTTTGCTGATGATACGAATATTTTTTGTTCCGGTGACAATTTGAAGCAGCTTTTGGAGGTCATCACATCAGAAATGAATAAATTAAAACAGTGGTTTGATGTCAACAAATTGTCTCTAAATTTAAGCAAAACAACGATTATGCTATTTGCAAAACATAAAACAAACTCTCAAGCACAATTGAAAATAGATAACATAAGTATAGAAAGAGTATATGAAAATAAATTTCTTGCTGTGATCTTAGACCACAAAATCTGCTGGAAACCACATATAAACCACGTCAAAGCAAAACTGGCAAAGTTTATAGCAATATTGGGAAAATCAAGGCACATACTGGACCACAAATCATTACATACTCTGTATAATACACTCATATTGCCATATCTGAGTTACTGTGTGGAGATATGGAGTAACACCTACAAAACCAACCTATAGCCATTATGCACATTACAAAAAAGAGCAATAAGAATTATCAATAACGTTGGATATCTTGAACATACCAATTTATTATTCTTAAAGTCACATACACTGAAGTTCACCGATCTGGTTAAATTTAAGACTGCACAAATCATGTACAAAGCAAGAAATAATTAACTTCCGGGAAATATACAAAAACTGTTTATGGAAAGAGGGTGGGTATAATGAGAGGGGAACTTAATTTTAAAAACCTCGATGTCAGAACAACTCTTAAAAGTATGTGCATAGCAATCTGTGGTGTGAATTTGTGGAATAGTTTGGAACAGGAGATAAAACTTAGCACAAACATAATTCAGTTTAAAAAGATGTACAAAAACACTTTTTTTTAAAGGATATTGGGATGAGGATAGGTGATTTTGAGTGGGATATTTGTTATACTGATTGTATTGGGAAGGGTGATTATAGGGTGATGTGTTGTACATATGACTAAGAGATACTGTATAGTATATGAGGGGTTTTTTTCTCTCTCTTTTTTTGTATGGCTTTGTAAATATTTGATTAGTGTATAAATGTAAATAATTTGGTGTATATATATGGAAATAGGTGTTTACAGCTGCTAAATTTGTATAAGATAATTATAAGCAGTTGAGTAAGGGGTGGGAATTTATAAGCGTTGGCTTCTTCCTGCTCCCTTTTGGACATATTATTTCATTTATTTATAAATATTGTTTATGACACTTTATAAATATTCTTGTTTTGTTTTGTTTTTGTTTTTTGTAGGCTGTTTCACACTTGCTTTTTATTCTTTTATTCTGTTCGAAATAAATAATTAAATAAAAACAAATAAATAAATAATTGTATATTTTTCTATCAAGTCTCCTCTGAACCTATGACATTCCAGAGAAAACAAACCAACCCCTATCCAACCTCTCCCAGTAGCTGAAACAGTCTCATTCAAGCAGCATTCTTGTAAACGTCCTCTGCACTCTCTCCAAATCCTTCACATATGTCCTGTAATTGGGCAAACAGAAGTACACACAGTACTACAAATGTGGCTAGCCAAAATCCTAAGATTTCCCCAATTTTTACCCAATCTCCCTCTGAATTGGGCTCAGTTGAGCTTTCACTTCAGGACACCCCATATCATGACATACTACTGAGTACAAATTTTAAAAAAACACGTGTTTTGTCTTCCAGGACCTGCTGGAGTTCTCCATTGCCATTTGAATTCCCATTCCAATTCCCATATCAGCTAGTCTGTCTTTAGCTTCCTCCACTGCCAAAGTAAAGCCACACACAAGCTTAAAGGACAGCTCCTCATGTTCTGCTGGGGTAGCCTTCATCTTATCTGCATAAATGTTGAAATCAGCAATTTCAGGAAATCTTCAACCAAATCCCCTTCTCATCTCCACTGTATCCCTCACCTTCTCCCGATACTACAGTAACCAAATTCCCTTCCCCTCCTCCTTCTGCTTATCTCTCACCCACCCCTCCCAACTAATCTGAATCCACATTTTCTAATTACCCTGGTTCCCTTCTATCCACAATCCATCCCTCAAGTTTAACATTGCGCTCCTCCTCTTCCTTACCTATCTGGATTCATATTGGCATCCTTTGATGTCCTTTTCACCTCGAGCCTTCATCACTACATCCATTTATCTGCCTCCTCATCTGAATTCAATTACTCACTTGCCAGTTTTTTTTACCCCACCCGTTCCTGTCACTTCTCTTTACTAGGTTTCTCCTCTCTACTCCATCAGTGTGAAAAAGGGTCCTAACCCAAAACGCCATCCATCCATTTCCCTCCACAAATGCTGTTCCTCCAGCCTTGATTTTTGCCAAAGATTCTAACATCTGCAGTCTCTTGTGTCTCCATAAATAAAAATATCTTTACCTCCCATCTTATGTTTTGCCAATTACCTGAGACTTATTAACTTAACATTACTACATAGGAAAGTATTCAATGGATAGCTCAAGGCAATAAACAATTTATTTTCAAAGCAAATCTTATGATTCACAAATTCAAGAAATCCAAGAAATTCAACAGAGTTTATTGTTATGTGTCCCAGATAGGACAATGAAATTCTTGCTTTGCTTCAGCACAACAGAATATAGAAGGCATGAATACAGAACAGATCAGAGTGCCCTTATACCATTATTTAAATATATACACGCATGAATAAATAAAACAGATAAAGTGCAAATAAACAGATAATGGGCTATTAATATTCAGAGTTTAGTTTGAGTTGAGTTTAATAGCCTGATGGCTGTGGGGAAGAAGCTGTTTCTGAACCTGGACGTTGCAGTCTTCAGCCTCCTGTCTTAATCTTAATGATCTTATTTGAGAAGATGACTACTCAGCAGGTATCATTAAGAATTGTTAGCAAGTGTTGATAAAATTCAGCATTTCAAATTCTTAAAGGAGATTAAAGGGACTGCCCCACTGCGGCGACCTAATCTACGAGTTTAGAAGAGTTTTGCCCTCGCAGCATGGTCGGCACGTGATCCTAGGAGGTCCTAGAAGGTCACTGGAACTCTCCTTCAAGTTCCCGCATACTCGCGGCCTCAGTTTGGTCGAGGAAAATTTTTCATTATGTTGAAACATTTTCCGCGAGTAAAAATTGGTCAGCATGGTTCTTTTGAACTCGTAGTGCAATGGACTGGGGTCACTATGTAGTTATAGGCAGTCGGCAGCCGTAGGCAATCTCCTTCACTGACCGGGCATTTTCATTGGAGCTTTCAAGATCAAGGAAAAATGACCCGTAATTTAAATGCCCGCTAAACTTTATTATAAGTTGTCTGGCTTCTTAAAAGTGTCTCCACTCCTTCTCCCCCCTTCTCTCCCCTTCTCCTCTCTTCTCTGCACCCCCCCCCCTCCGCACTCTCTAAAGGACTTGCCGATACTGTGCAGCCGTCTTTTACCTTCCTGTTCATCGCGGGTGTGAATTTCAGACAGTGCTCCCCTGCTTTCCCTGGCCCCCGACTTTGCGATGTGTTTGTGTGTGTGTGCTGTCGGTCGATCCAGCTCGAGGTTTGCCCTCTAGCTTGAACATCGAAGATAGCTGCTGTAAAGTCGCGTCAGTGGGACAGGCCCTTTAGGCTTGAGTAATTGATTGAAATTTATCTCAAGCTGGGCAGTAGACTGTGGAGGGCAGGCTGGTGCTGTAGAGTTTCTAGTAAGACCATTGCCCCACACCATCACGGTCATAAACTCAACCCAGAACCTGGCTGCTCTCTGTATGGAGTTTTCACATTCTCCCTGTTACCTTGAAGAATTCTTCTGGATGCTTAATTTCTTCCCACATTCCAATAATCTGTCAGTTGATAGCTATGGGTTTTCAATAGGGCAAGGTGCTACAATGAAAGAAAAATCAGGAGAGAGAGGAGAAATCAAAATTGTTTGTGTACAAATGGACATATTCTCGTGTAGATCTACCTCCTGTACTTTCTCAAAGGAGATATAACGTGATAGAATTTGATAGATCAGAGATGTGCAATAAAGGCAAAAAAGCAAAATTAAGACTGACACAAGTTAAAACATAAAGAGTGTAGGTGAGTGGTAGAATCTGAAGGAGTATTTATGGGAGTGGGGAAACTGAATAAATGGGATTAGCATAGGATTCTTGCAAATGGATGAGTGTAGACCAGCATGGATAGGGTGGGCTGAATGGCCTGTTTCAATGTACAGATTTATGTGACTGTGAGAAATAAACAAGGCATTTGATAGCAGTGTGTTCGTCTCGGTGTACTTCAAAATCCAGATTCCAGCATCTGCAGTCTCCTGAGTCACCATTGCCCAAACTTAATTTCCCAACCTCAGGTCAGGACCTGTTAAAGAACAAGCTTTGGGCTAAAGCGGATGCAGGAGTCTCTGCTGAGCTTAACCATTTCTTTCTCTCACTGAACCCCTGGGGTTTGGCTGTTCACAAGACAGAATTTCACAGAAATGTGTGCTGGCTGAATATGTCTATCAAAACACCTTTGTGTGATGTTAGTAGCGTTTCTGTTTGTGATGGTACGTGCGAGTACCACATACTGGCACCTCTAAAAAGGTGAAAACTGGATTGATGTACAGCAGCCAATAGCTTTGCATGAACTGTTATATGCGTACTGGCACCTTTTTATCTATAAAAGAGCACAGAATAATTGTTTATCCAGCTGCAACAAGTCATTTCCGCAGTGACAATGGACTGATTATCATGGATTTTCAATAGGGCAAGGTGCTACAATGAAAGAAAAATCAGGAGAGAGAGGAGAAAGCACAACTGTTTGTGTACAAATGGACATATTCTCGTGTAGAAGGCACCTCCTGTTCTTTCTCAAAGGAGATATAACGTGATAGAATTTGATAGATCAGAGATGTGCAATAAACGCAAAAAAGCAAAATTAAGACCGACACAAGTTAAAACATAAAGAAAGATGAGATACATCCATATGTCATGCAGGATGAGCAAGTTGTGGCCACGGTAAGGAGAGGGTGGGGTAATGCCCATCCTAGGGAAGTAAAGGGGAAGGTGGGGTACAGCTTGTAACAGATGGCAGAGTTTCAGTCATAAGGACACCAAGGAAAGGATGATTAGCTCAGTCATCAGAAAGGGCAAATTGGACCTTTGGCTATAGTTAAGCTCCTTACTTCAAGACAGATGGAATATTTGGAGATTGCTGTGCTATTCATTCCATCGTTGGCAATTGGCTCTTGAGAGAAGGTAAATATAAAATTAGATCACATCATCATAAAACCAAGAAACCTGAGGATTGGGAAAATATTAGAATGATCCAGGCATTGATAGAGAAGGCAGAATACAAGAGCAAGCCATGGAACTATAGGCCAGTGAGTTTGGTGGGAAAGCTGTTGGAGGGAATTTTATGGGGCAGGATCTACCAGCATTTGGATTAGAGGGAGTCAGCATGGTTTTAGTGTGGGAAATTATGTCTTATGTCCCCCCCCCCCCCCAACTGCAGCTTCTTAAAACCAAAGGTCACATCTTAAAATAAAGGATCCAGCATTCAGGACAGAGATGCAAAGAAATATATCTTCCAGAGCACTGTGAATCTTTGGAATCCTCCAGTCAGAAGGGCTGTAGAGTGTAGAGGCTCAGTCACTGAGTCGAATCAAGACAATAATGATTTATTGAATCTCAGTGGAATCAAGGGATATGGGTTAGTGCATTAGATGAGGTAGACATTCACCCAGAATTTGACTGATTGTCAAGCAGTTTGCTGGGCCAAATGGTCTCTGCTTCTATTTCTTGTATTGTAATTATTTAAGAAAGGCGGGAGAGAGAAAACAGGGAAATATAGACCAGTTAGCCTGACATCGGTGGTGGGGAAGATGCTGGTCAATTGTAGAAGATGAGATAGCCGAACATTTGGACAGCTTGGTATGAGTCAGCATGGATTTACGAAGGGGAAATCATGCTTAACTAATCTTCTGGAATTTTTTGAAGATGTAACTAGGAAAATGGACAAGGGAAAGCCAGTGGATGTAGTGTACCTGGACTTTCAGAAAGCATTTGATAAGGTCCCACATAGGAGATTAGTGGGCAAAATTAGGGCACATGGTATTGGGGGTAGAGTGCTGACATGGATAGAGAAATGGTTGGCAGACAGGAATCAAAGAGTAGGGATTAACGGGTCCCTTTCTGAATGGCAGGCAGTGACTAGTGGGGTACAGCAAAGCTCGGTGCTGGGACCACAGCTATTTACAATATACATCAATGATTTGGATGAAGGGATTCAAAATACCATTAGCAAATTTGCAGATGACACAAAGCTGGATGGCAGTGTGAACTGTGAGGAGGATGCTATGTGAATGCTGGGTGACTTGACAGGTTGGGGGAGTGAGTGGGCAGATGCATGGCAGATGCAGTTTAATGCGAATAAATGTGAGGTTATCCACTTTGGTAGCAAAAACATGAAGGCAGATTACTATCTAAATGGCGTCAAGTTGGGAAAAGGGGAAGTACAATGGGATCTGGGGGTCCTTGTACATCAGTCTATGAAAGTAAGCATGCAGGTACAGCAGGCAGTGAAGAAAGCGAATGGCATGTTGGCCTTAATAACAAGCGGAATCGAATATAGGAGCAAAGAGGTCCTTCTGCAGTTGTACAGAGCCTTAGTGAGACCACACCTGGAGTATTGTGTGCAGTTTTGGTCCCCTAATTTGAGGAAGGACATTCTTGCTATTGAGGGAGTGCAGCCTAGGTTTACAAGGTTAATTCCAGGGATGGCGGGACTGTCATATGCTGAGAGAATGGAGCAGCTGGGCTTGTACACTCTGGAGTTTAGAAGGATGAGAGGATACCTCATTGAAACATATAAGATTGTTAAGGGTTTGGACATGCTAGAGGCAGGAAAAATGTTCCCGATGTTGGGGAAGTCCAGAACCAGGGGCCACAGTTTAAGAATAAGGAGTAAGCCATTTAGAACGGAGATGAGGAAACACTTTTTCTCACAGAGAGTGGTGAGTGTGGAATTCGCAGCTGCAGAGGGCGGTGGAGGCGGGTTCTCTGGATGCTTTCAAGAGAGAGCTAGATAGGGCTCTTAAAAATAGTGGTATGGGGATATGAGGAGAAGGCAGGAACGGGGTATTGATTGGGGATGATCACCCAGGATCACAGTGAATGGCGGTACTGGCTCGAAGGGCCGAATGGCCTACTCTTGCACCTTTTGTCTATTGTCTATTGTCTATTGACCCATAGGCCACATTCCTGCAGTACAGGAAACATTTTATTCTTCCTTTTGGTCTATGTTGAAATCTCCATGCTTATATTAAGCAAAAGTTTCCTCTGGCTCTTACTAAAATGGATTCATTATTTTGGCATTATATGAGTTTCCTGAAACCCCATTCTGCATCCATGGCATTCTGTGGAGAGACATGTATTATTTTGATCTCTGCATTGCTTCAGGCTTATTAATTCTTCATGTTTTTCCATACTTAAAAATTAAGGACAGTTATCTACATCCTGGATCTTTTCCCTTTTAATGTTTCATGGTTTCAAACAAACCTTTCTCAGTTAATAATGAATTCAATTTATCAAGTGTCTGATCATAATTTAGCACTTTAAATCAATGAGTGATTCTTGCAACCTTTTTCTGAACAAACCTGTACTGATTCAATATTCTGAATTTTAGTGTTGCTGCTCCTGCGGTAAATATTCAAGAGGAATTGTTACACATGGCTAAGTAATTTATAAATGAAAGGCCTGCAAGTGTGGCCAAATACTTCATTAACCTTGTTGTTAAAAAATCTCTGAAAGATAGGGCACTTTTTTTGAACAGTCAATATTGATGTCAATAAATCCTTTTGCTTTTCCAAATTCATCATTGGACATGAAGTTAAAGTTTGCACAACTCTGCAATATCCTTCGGTGACCCCCAGGGGTGCTGCACGATTGGCAGCCCCGTCAGCAGTCTGTTAGTTTTTTAGTTGAATATTTTATTTTTAGCGTGTGTTAAAAGTTTGTGTAAATATTCTACGGTTTGTTTTATGTGGGGGGAGGGGTCGTGGGAAACTTATTTTTCAGTTTCTTACCTTGCCAGAGATGGGGCTAATTTTCGGATCGCATTCTACGATCGCTCTGTGGCCTACCATCGATGGAGCTGGAGGCCTCCTCGGACTGACCTTGGGCCACACCACGGGGCGTGGACTTACAGCGGAGTTGACCCCTTGCCTGGGATCGCTCCAACCACAGCCTGCAGACTTTACATCGGAAGCTCACAGTCTCGGGAGAGGCCGTGGATGTCGGGAGCTCCAACATCGCGGAAGGTTCGACCAGCCCTGGCACGGGGTTCGATCACCCAGCACGAGGAGCTGGCATCCCCCCGATGCAGGAGCTGATTGCCTCAATGCGGAGGGCCCGCCGCCGGCTACGGGAGTCAAGATCATCCCATCAACGGAGGGCTCGAGGCCCCCGACTGCGGCAGAGCCAAGGGAAGAGATTGAACTTTTTTTTTCGCCTTCCATCACAGTGAGGAATGTGGAGGAGTCACTGTGATGGATGTTTATGTTAAAATGTGTTTTGTGTGTTCCGTTGCTTTTTATTTGTATGACTGACTTGGCAAATGAAATTCCTCATATGTTGCAAAACACAATTGGCTAATAAAGTATTATCGTGATAGTGATAATAAAGATTATTGTGATTGTGATCCAACAATATTTATCTGTATTTCCTCAGGATAGGCTGTTAATTCATCAGAGTCGTATCAGTTTCATCAAAATCTTTTACAGTCATTTCCTTTAGACGATTTTATTATATTCTGGAATCCTTCCTCCATATGATCTGAAATGTCTCGGCTTTCTGAAGAAATTCAACTAGATCAAATCAGGGCATAAAACAGCAGAGGAGGCTCCTCAGTCCATATGGCCTGTGTTGACCCTTTCAAAGAACTGAGTTAGAATCCTTCTCATGTCCTTTACCAGTTCCCTTTTTAAAGGTGTAAATATTTTTGTCTCCACTACTCCTTCAGACATTGCCTTCTCTGCATCGTGTTCTCTGATTCCTTTAATAATTGAGCATGTGCCTCTTTGTTGCTGACTGTCCTGTCAGGGAAAGATGTTTCTCACGTATTACACAATCTAAACCTAATAGCATTTTGAACAGTGCCTCACACTTTTGTTTGTAGAAAAATATTATTATAATCAAACAAAAACGATCAGGTGGTGGAATAACGGTCTAAAAAGATGATCTACACTTGAAGGCAAAGTGGGCGGTAGGGATATTAACTGGGTACATTTAATCAGTTTACACCAAAAGAGCAGATGTTGGAAAAGGCAAAATAAAGAGAGATAATTGAAATACTAAACAAATTAAAATTTTATTATGGAAATGACTAGAAATGTTGACAATGTTTAAGTAGATTGGTCACTAGCTGCTGGTGGGCTGTATTTTAGGTGTGTGACGTCATGGCCAAGAATTTGGGAAGTTTGGCCATAAATTGCCTGTAAACACTCAGATTGTGCCATTGGACTGAGGGAATAGAAATGTTGTGCACTTGTTCCAAATGGGACATGAAGATAATAAAGACAAATTAGTTAGCCTTGGAAGATGGGAAATTGTTGGTCGCAATATTAAGTGGTCAACGGACAAGAAAGGATTAATAATTGAAAATCATAACAGTTTTCATAGCAGACAAGGCCCTCCCATTACTCAAGCCACTGGCTCAAGAAGGCTGCATTGATCAAGGATCCTTATCACCTGGATCATTCCCTCTTCTTGAACTACCTTAGGGCAGGAGGAAAAGAAACCTGACATCCTATATCACCATGCCCATGAACAGCTACTTTCCTACAGCAACCAGATTCTTGAAGCACCATGCACAACTCTAATCCTACCTTGACAAAGGAACACCTGAGACCACCTCTTATATTACCATGGACTTATTTCCTAATTTTGTTTTGCACCAACATCGTGTTTTTAGCATTCTTTTTCTTGTCACTGTCTTGTATTTAAGGGTAATTTGTGTGTAATTATTTGTATAATGTATATTATTGTGTATTGTCTGAATCCATCTGCTTGTGAAGCTGCTGCAAGAAAGGTTTTCATTGTACCAGTGTCTCATCGTACTTGTGCCAATGACAATAAAAGCGATTTGATGTGACCTGCTGACTTGATCTACAAATCTACCTTTCCCTGTTAATGTAGGTATAGTTAATTTTTTTTTTTTAATTGGGTTTGGGGTTTAGTCCCAGTGAACCAGTCCCGTAAGCATGATTAGTCTGAGCTAGAGGTGATTTCTATAAGATAGTGTCATAGACCTAAATACCCACCAGATGATTAGAAGATATTGGTGATGTTATCTAGTCCAGTAGATCCAGTGGACAATAATGTACAAGGATATGCTGGCTCTGGAGAGAGTCCAGAGGAGGGTTACATGAATGATCCCAGGAATGAATGGGTTAACATATGATGATCGTTTGACAGCACTGGGCCTCTACTCACTGGAGGTTAGAAGGATGAGGGGCCACCCCATTGAAACTTACCGAATAGTGAAGGCCTGGATCGAATGGATGTGGAGAGGATGTTTCCACTCATGGGAGAGTGTAGGACCAGAGGTCATAGCCACAGAATTAAAAGATGTTCCTTTAGTAAGGAGATGAGAAGGAATTCCTTTAGTTAGAGTGTGAAGAATCTGTGGAATTCATTGCCTCAGAGGACTGTAGAGGCCAAACCAATGGATATTTTTTAGGCAGAAATAGAAAGACTATTGATTAGTATGGGTGTCAGGGGTTATAAGATGACAGGAGAATGGGGTTAGATCAGCCATGATTGAATAGCTGAGTAGACTTGATGATCAAATGGCTGAATTCTACTCCTATCACTTAAGAACATAAATAATCTCAACCTATACATCCAAAGACTCTGATTATGATCTCTCCTTCACAGGTAAGTGCATGAACCCAAAGACATCTCCAATGGATTCAAATACCTCTTATACCGTCAATTTCTGGGACCTAATCCAACAGATATGCTGTTACTGCAGGGCACAGGAACCCATGCAATCATAGTCATAGAATGATACAGTGTGGAAACAGGCCCTTCGGCCCAACTCGCCAAACATCTGCCAACAATGTCCCAGCTACACTGGTCCCACTTACCTGCACTGGTCAATATCCCTCCAAACCTGTCCTATCCATGTACCTGCCTAACTGTTTCTTAAACGATACGATAGTTCCAGCCTCAACTACCTCCTCTGGCAGCTTGTTCACACACCCACCACCCTTTGTGTGAAAAAGTTAACCCTCGGATTCCTATTAAATTATTTCCACTTCACCTTGAACCTATAACCTCTGGTTCTCGATTCCCTTACTCTGGGCAAAAGACTCTGTGCATCTACCCAATCTATTCCTCTCATAGTCTTATACACCTCCATAAGATCTCCCCTCATCCTCCTGCGTTCCATGGTATAGAGACCCAGCATACTCAACCTCTCCTTATAGCTCACACCCTGTCGTCCTGGCAACATCCTCGTAAATATTATGACGATTTCAGGATTCTGTACTGTGGTTCCATAGAAAGACTAAGATTACAGTGCAGCAAAAATTAATTCTACATTGGAAGCAAGTAGCATAAAGCAAACAATCTTACGGTATTTGTTGTTGAGGGGAAAGAAAGAATGAGATGGTTCAACATATCCAATAAAATTCTAATTAGTTTCAATCTCATGCTTATTTCCAACAGCAATCCTTTTTCAATGAACTGCAATGCCAATTTCAAGCTTTGTAAAAATTCTGATCCTGACAACTAATCACATTTAGCTGCAATTTAAGTAGGTCAGTAAATAAATTGCAATGAAATACAAATCCATTTTAGCAGATCCTTAGACGAGTGTTTTATTGGAGCACAGTTGCACTTCACTGCGTTTGTTTAGACAAGTTGCTGGTTCTGAATGTTTTGGCAATATGAGGAGAAAATAAGGTGGATCAGAGTCAGTTGGGATTGGATTATTTATGGAGAAGAGGAACACAAAGAAATGGTAGATACAAGGAACTGCAGATGCTGAAATGTTGAGCTGCACAAAGTGCTGGAGTAACTCAACGGGTCAGACAGCATCTGTGGAGGGAATGGGTAGGCAACATTCCCGGGCAACTGAAAGAATGCAGCAGGTCAGGAAGCACCTGTGGAGGGAAATAGGCAAAGCCTGACACAAAGTGCTGGAGTAACTCAGTGGGTCAGGCAGCATCTTTGTAGAACATGGATAGGTGACATTTCGGGTTGGGGCAATTCTTCAGACTTATTGTGTGGGGAAGAAAGCTGGAAGCGGGGAGGAGCATAATCCAGGCACGGACAAACATCTAGCACTTCTAGCAGTTCTTGTCCTACCTGCAGCTGAGACTTTAAGTCCCACATTGTCTTCATTGACCACCTCAGAATCCACACATCCACAGTGCATACGACAATTCTCCTTAAAACTAATAATTTATAACAAATATAAACATTAGTTGTAGGTGCTGGCTAACTGGTAGAAACTGTAGTTCTTCCTTGAATATAAGGAGTCTTACCAAAAATGTCAACCTACCAAAGGCAGTGCAGAATTTTAACGCACTTTAAAAGCTGTACTGATTACTAGACCAATAGCATTAAGACAAAGGTGACGTAGGAAGTCTGCATAATTTCACTGTTGACGTTGCCTGGGTAACTAGATTGCAAAGCTTATTCATTTCTGATAAACACATTAATTCTATTATGGGTCCTATCAGTTTGTTGGGCGAACGGCACATCAAAATCTATCCTCCACACTCCTGAAGCCTTTACAGAGGAAACTGCTGGGAGCTATGTGCACACCAGATGTTTTATTTTATGATCTTTGGGACTTGGCCAATTTCATAAAAACACATGACTTCTAAGATCCTAATAAACTGGTGTCCTGGAAACTTTCTTTTAATCTCCAGCAGATTTGGTGAAACGTGGGGATTTTATCTTGTTTACAATTTTCTTGGGATCTGAAGAAAGAAAACTAATGTAGATTAGGATCAGGAAGAAAGGGAATTCATTTCTTCACATGCAAGTATTCTGAGGTACTATTGTCAGATGGACCTATAAGAGAGTTCACGTGCAAAGATACCGAAGCACAGACAGAATCCATTATGAAAATTAATGAGATAATCCACTATTAATTGATTGAAGCCTCTGTCATCTGTGTAAGCCTCGCTGGAAAAAACAGGAGGATCTTGTCAGCAAGGCAGGACAAGGTATTGCTGCAACAACATTGTTTTATCACTGCACCAGCAAAGCACCCTTTGAAGTTCGAGAGAAAAGTTGAATTACTGCTGTTATAAACTAGATGGACTTGACCTGACCGTGACTTGACTTGACTTGTCTAAGCTTTTAGTCTTTTATGTGGGGGATGGGGGGAAGGAAGGGGGAAACTGTTTTTCTCAGTCACTACATGGTCGAGGATGCATTTTTCCTCCAAGCTGCATCTTCACCCCCTCCTCGCGGCCTACCATCTGGATTGGCGAGGCCTTTCCTGTCAGAGACCGGCCAGGGCTTCAGCTTCAGCAGCGGCACAGCACCGAAGTACCATCACAGAGCGGGCGATGCTTTACTGGGGTCGCCGTGTGGAGTGCTGGGACTGCCGACTTTAACACCGTGGAGCTGTGGTCTGCGGAGCTTCCAGCCGTGGGCGGCGCTGACTTTAACATCGCAGAGTCCTGGAATCCCTTTGCTGAGGGCCACCAGTGTTGAATATCCGCCCAGCTCGGCCTGTAGACTTTGGGAGCCACGGTCTCTGGTAGGAAGTGTCCGATTCGGAAACTCCAAGCCGCTGAGAATATTCTTCCGTTCCGTCATCGGAGTTTCGATCACACATCCCGGCGAGAGGGCCTGAACATCGAGCCGCCGTTGCGGCGACTGCGGAGGGCTCGAGGCCCCGACCACGGATGAACAAAGAGGAGGGAAGATGACTGAACTTTATTGCCTTCCCTCACAGTGGGAAACGCTGTTTTCGTTGTGTGGGATGTTCATGTTAAATTCTATCGTGTGTTGTGTTCTTTTAGTCGTATGGCTATATGGTAACTCAAATCTCACTGTACCAATTGGTGCATGTGACAATAAATGTACTTGAACTTGAACTTGAAGCAATACTCAGTGCACAAAGACCTTTCAAAGAAAAGGCAACTGAGTAATTGAGGTTGAAAACGGTTGATGACACGGTGCCAAATGAAGCACAATCTCCAAAAATATTTGCTTCCTCTGGGCTCTCTTTCATAGCCGAAATGTTCCAGATACATCATGCATGGAGTTTGAATTTGAACAAATGCTTGTGTATGCTTTGTGCACAGGCTACCTATGTGGTATTCCTAAAATGTTTGTGTTAGTTGCTATCTTGTCTTATACTTGCAACACACAGGCAGTGTGTGCCTTGCAACACACAGGCATTTGGTCAATCAGGTCCATGTAATCTCCTAAGGGAACAATCCCACCAGTCTCATTCTTCTTTCCTTATTTCAAATATTCTCAACAAATTTTCTCTAACATATATCCATCTATTTCCCCTTTACGTCTTACTTTAGTTTAGTTTAGAGATACAGTGCGGAAACAGGCCCTTCGGCCCACTGCCCGTGCCGACCAGTGATCCCCGCACATTAATGCTGCCCGACACTCACTAGGCACAATTTGACATTTACGTCAAGCTAATTTACGTCTTTGTACCTGTACGTCTTTGGAGTGTGGGAGGAAACCGAGAATGTCGGAGAAAACCTACACAGGTCACAGGGAGAATGTACAAACTCCGTGCAGCCAGCACCCATAATCAGGATCGAACCCGGGTCTCTGGAGCAATAAGGCAGTAGCTTTACTGCTATGCCACCATGCCGCCTGATAAACTTTGGCTAATTTATAATCGCATGCCTTCGGGATACAGGAGGAAACTAGAGTATCTGGGAAAAACCCATATAGTCACAGGGGACAAGTGCAAATTTCACAGTAGGAATCAATGGGAATGTGGAAGAACTAAACGAGATTGGTGTAAATGGGTGCTTGATGGCCAGCATGGATTCAGTGAGATGAAGAGTCAGTTTCTGTGTTGTGACTCGATGAAGACAGGCAACATATGTAGAGAGAGAGAAAAATGTAATTTAAGTTACAGACTGATGCCTTTCATTAGAACTGCCAGTGGCATAAACAGGAAAGACTGGCTCCCTCAAATTGTTTTCATTGTTGAATCCTGAGAACTATAATGTGCCCGATTGAAAAACGAGGTGCTGTTCCTTGAATTCATTTGGGTGTTCATTGGACCACTTTGAAGAGTCCAAAGATAGCCACAAAATTCTGAAGTAACTCTGGGGGTCAGGCAGCATCTCTAAAGAAAAGGAATAGGTGACATTTGGGTAAGAACCCTTCTTCAGACTGGGGGGTAGGGGAGCAAGAGCGAACCACAGGATATGGAGGAGACACGCGTGAGGGCCTCATCTATGATGAAATGGGGGGAATCCCCATTCCCTAAAGAATGGGAACATCTCGGATGTCCTGGTTTGGAACACCTCATCTTGGGTGCAGATGCAGTGAAGAAGGTGGAATTGGGAATAGGTGATACAGTCTTTGCAAGACCTAGGGTGGGAAGAAGTATAGTCCAGATAACTGTGGGAGTCAGTAGGATTGTAATAGTCGTCAGTCAATAGTCTATCGACTAGAGACCAAAGTCAGAGTGATCACAGTACTCAAGAGCCAAGAGTGTTTAATTATCACATGCATTTGGAAGTGAAATTCGCACTTGCTGCAGCTTTACAAGCAGATTAACAAAAAAGCACAACAAATACATATATAACAAACATTATTACAATACTATCAGTTATTTGCAGTAAGCAGACCACAATAGAGCAAGCCGGAGTATGTGGTGTGTTCTTATACAAAGGTCCATAGTGGTTTGGTGGTGAGATAGGGATCAGAGCTGTGCAGGATGGTTCAAGAGCCTGATGGTTAATGAGAGGAAGCCAGTCTTGAACCTGGTAATGATCCTGACTATGGGTCCTGTCTGTGCAGAGTTTGTACCTTCACTCTGTGACCTCGTGGGTTTTCTCCGGGTGCTCCGGTTTCCTTCCACTTTCCAAAGATGTGCAAGTTTGTTGGTTAATTGGCTTCTGTAAATTGCCCCTAATATGTAGGGTACGGAAATGGGATAACATAGAACTATTGCATGGGTGAGCGATGATCACTGTGGACTTTGTGGCCAAAGGGCCTGTTCGACGCTGTATCTTTAGACTAAACTAAAGCAGTCATCCCAATCTGTATTTTGTTTCTCCAATGTGAAGACTATATTGTGAACACCAAATGCGAGGTTACTAAACTGGAATAGAAGTACTGTAGATTACTGCATCGTGGAAAGTCTATAGAATCGCTAGATTCATGGAAAGGTAAATATATTGGTATTACATCTTCTGCAGTTGCATGGGAAGTTGTTGAGGGAATGAGAGTGGGCCTTGGTGAAGATGGAAAGATCAACCAGGGTGCAGTACAGGGAACAGTCACAATCATTTTTTTTTACAAGGCACAACAATTGCAGGTACATCCATCACGAATGCTCGGCCAGTAACTAAGCAAACAGAAACTGAGCATATTACCTAGACAAAGTATTTTAGATGTGGAGCAGTAGGTTAACAACCATTTGCTAAACCAATTCTGTATGGATTAAGTGTAAACTGAGACTATGTAAGAGCATAGAGGAAAGCAATTACGACTGATAAATTGTAGAAGATGTGAAACATTAAGTGGCATTAGGATCCAGCTAAAGCCTGCTGTGAATTTCTAGATGGAAGGCTGCCTTTATGAGAAACTGGTTATTTTTACTTTGTTTATTTGCCTTTCAATTTCATGCCACACAATGTAATCCAGAGAAATCTATCTCAGTTGTTTGGCTGGCAGGATAATGTAGGAAGATACCAAACCACAATGGATGGTAGGTGCCATTCCTTTAAAGACACCACTGGCATAAAATTAAAAGGACTGTGATTGAAGACAAGCTTTTAGGAATAGATCTTGTGAGAACATTACCAGCAGGATGTGAAACTCAACAGTATGAAGGTTAGACTGCTGGGTGTGAGGGTCAATGCTCATTAAAATTAATAACCAGCAATTTGGGGAGAAGTTGAGAATTCAAATAAAGGGGCAACTCAAATGCACATTTTGATGTACAAGAACTTGGAGGAACTGGCAGGAACAGAACTCTGAATGGACTTATTGAACAAACTAGCCAGCTGTGAAAATAAAAAAACTGCCAATACTGGAAATCTAAAATAAAAACGGAAAATGCTGGAAATATTCAGCAGTCACGCTACCTCTGTGGGAAGAGAAAATTAGTCATTGTTTCAATTTGAAGGCCATTTGCCAGTTGTGGAGTCTGTGGACAAAGAGGTGGGGGATTATGCAAAGCAATGTTTCTTCAGCAGGATGCAAGATCTTTCTGGATGCTTCACGGCTTGGTATGAGAAGTGCTCTGCCTGAGACCACACCAAAGTACAGAGAGTAGTAAACATAGCACTGTCCATCACACAAACCATCAAATCCATCTACACTCCACTGCCTTGGGAAAGTTGTACAGGGTCTTGGTGAGACCATACCTGGAGTATTGCGTACAGTTTTGGTCTCCTAATCTGAAGAAAGACATTCTTGCCATAGAGGGAGTACAGATAAGGTTCACCAGACTGATTCATGGGATGTCAGGACTTTCATATGAAGAAAGACTGGATAGACTCGGCTTGTACTCGCTAAAATTTAGAAGATTGAGGGGGGATCTTATAGAAACTTACAAAATTCTTAAGGGGTTGGACAGGCTAGATGCAGGAAGATTGTTCCCAATGTTGGGGGAGTCCAGAACAAGGGGTCACAGTTTAAGGATAAGGGGGAAATATTTTAGGACCGAGATGAGAAAAACATTTTTCACACAGAGAGTGGTGAATCTCTGGAATTCTCTGCCACAGAAGGTAGTTGAGTTCATTAGCTATATTTAAGAGGGAGTTAAATGTGGCCCTTGTGGCTAAGGGGATCAGGGGGTATGGAGAGAAAGCAGCAGGTACAGGATACTCAGTTGGATGATCAGCCATGATCATATTGAATGGCGGTGCAGGCTCGAAGGGCCGAATGGCCTACTCCTGCACCTATTTTCTATGTTTCTATGAAAGCAGCCATAATAATCAGGGACCATTCACACCCCAGTCATTCTTTCGCTTCTCTCCTCTCCCCTCGGGCAGAAGATACAAAAGGTTGAAAGCAGTAACCACCAGATTCAAGAAAACCTTCTACCTTCTGTTATCACACTCTTAAATGGAACTCTAATATCCTATTGATAAATTCCCGATTTTCTCATCTGCATCGCTGCAGCTTTTGCACTTTTTAATCTGACATTGTGTAGCTGTAATATTTAAGAAAGATCTCCCGGTGGCTCAGCACTTCAACTCCCCCTCCCATTCCGAATCCAACCTTTCTGTCCTGGGCTTCCTCCATGGGCAGAGTGAGTCCCACAGCAAATTGGAGGAGCAGCACCTCATATTTTGCTTGGGCGGTTTACACCCCAGCTGGAGATCCTGTGGCGCTGTTACTAGCTGCCTCCGCCCACAGGCTGGTTATCTTTTTTTATTTTGTTACTTTTTTAGTGTGTTTTTTTCAGTATTGTATGTGGGGGAAGCGGGTAGGGTAAGGGGGGGAACCGTCCTTCAGTCACTTCCTGGCGAGGATGGGGCTAATATCCAAGTTGCGTCCTTGCCCCCCCCCCCCCCCCCCCGCGGCCTACCAACTGGATTGGCGCGGCCTTTCCTGCTGGGTCTGGACCAGAGCTTCAGTAGCTGTGGCGTAACGCTCGATACATCGCGGGGCAGGGGAGGTCTTACCTGGGATCGCCGTTTGCAGCTGACTTTAACATCGCGGAGTCCTGGGACCCTTTCCAATGGTTGCCCTTTGCTGGGGTCCAGGTCTCTGAGGATGTTCTCCCGTTCGACATCGGTGTTCCATCGTTCCCAGCGAGGGCTGAACATCGGGCCGCCCGTGGTGGCGACTACGGTTACAACATTTTGAGATTTTAAAAATTAATTCTGCAATTTATCCCATCAGATAAAGCATAATATGAAGTTTAATTTGACACCTAATTCACTTTCATATCTTCAGTATTAAAAAAGTTATGGCCATTTACATACTCGGAAATTAGCATCTTGTTCCCTATTGCTTTTCCATTGACTTAACACAAAGGCTGTGATCGAGGACAGTCAAAAGCCCATAACTTTCTTAAAAATTAAGAGAACTGAAAGACATTTTCAGTTATTATAGATTGAAGTATTCTGAAACAAATATGAAAAAATCTTACTTGGATGACCTGAAATTAAAACATACAATTAGTTAATTACCCATTTGTAGCTAATTCAATTACTAGATCTAAACATCTATCCATTCCTTAAGAAAATATTTACATTTTTAATAGCCTAGGTGTCCAAATAACATTCACACAAGAATTCACAATATAACATGATTTTTAAATCTCATTGTCATGAATTTATAGGTCATATGGAAGGAATTTAGTGTTTAATTCCTGTAAATTAATGGCCATTTAAATCATCTTGCGAGTGGGATTTTGTGTAACGCGATTGATTGGAATGTTGCGGTTGCAGTGAATTTAAACCACATATCGGCAGGAAAAATACTGACGATTCGTATGGGGCCAAAATCACTGTTTTGCAACGTAAAATGTGGATTAAGGTCCTCCTAAGAAGCACGTTTATATGTAAAATAAATGGCTTTCCTTTCGCTGTCCCGTACCTGAAATCCATCCCCGTTGTCGGCGTTCATGGCATTAGAAGCGGCTTTTTAAGTTTACACCAGCGCTGAAATGGTCCAACGATTTAAAAAAAAATTCACAGAACGGCAGTCGGAACAAATCTTCAGCGTTAACTAGCTCCCCGAGAAAATATAATCCAGGACAGGTGGTAGAAAACCGCATTTTAACCCCCCCCAAAGGCGCCAAAGTCGCGCACATGGCCAGTGATAGAACTGCAGCGCCGCTGAAGGTAAGTTTTGTAACATACCTACGTTAACCTATGTCAAAATCGGACTACGTGTAATTCACCCAATTTATATATTGCATACGGTCTGCATTGCTTAGATATAATTCAACTAGAGTATAAATTGAACTCCTGAATTTGATGGCGTCTCTGCAAAACCAACATCAGATTCTCCATTCATTGGATTTGGGCTGTAATATTAATTCTGAATCCTCATGTTTAATAAAGTAATTGTCAAGGACACCTGCAGAGTTGCTGACACAATGAGAACACAGGGATCATTTATTTATTCCTGGAAGTATTTGATGAATTGACTTGCATCACAGAAAATCGAAACAAGCACTTGATATTTCGACCTCACGCCTACAATGTTCAGTCAATGAGCTGGTGAGATTGTGTGTTATTAAGCAGTAATTTATGGTGTGATCATGGATGCCTCAGGATGTTTGTTTCTCAGTTGATTGTGTGCTGTGGATGGTTGCTAGTGAACATAAAGCACGCTTGGAATTTGCTAGGTCGCTGCCTATCTCAGCACCATTGTCCCTGGTTCTCCTCTTCCCTCTGCAGGTTAGCACATGTCACACTGTCTGATCCATACCCTTTGCCTCATTAAAGCCCTCTTGAGCGTTGATGTTATTTCTGGAAGGAAACAATGTTCATGCAAAGTAATCTTAGAATACATGCAAATGAGCAGCAGGGGTGCCACAAACAAATCAATCGAGGCTGAATTGTACTGGTACATGCTGCCCACTCTCAACACCCGAGTCAAGCCACGTCAAGTTCATGGTCAGGTAAGTAGGGAGAGGCACAGGTACAATGAACATCTTACTTGCAGCAGCAGACTCAATATGACACGCAAAAATATTAATTATGCATAAATTACACGTCAGTTCTACAATAGAGTGACAAGAATTATGTTATATTGTGAATTCTTGTGTGAATGTTATTTGGACACTTAGGCTATTTAAAAATGTAGTCACTCACGTGACTCCGAAGTAAAATCCTTTTCTTTTGAGCTGCTGGCAAAATGTCACCACAGGCAGGCGCCATCTTCGGAGAAGGAGCTTTCAGATCAGTCTTGAATAGTTTCTGTCTCTGGTTTTTTTTTTAAATCACCACCCGTTACTCGCTAGAGTGATTAAAATGCAGTTTCTGAAAGTCTCAACCCGCCAACACGGGGGGTCGGAGTTGTACAGTAGGGGACGGTAAAGGTTTCTTAAAATCACTCTGTCCAGCTGGCAATCTTATCACATGGAATAAGATTATCGAGTTTCTTTTGAGAGCCTAGTGTTGGGAATTCATCAGAGTTGACCAAGTGTACTTTGAATCTCAGTGGATGGGTTGTTGACCTAAGAAAAGGCACTGACATTGATTAGTTTATCCGGGCAATGGATTGGAAGGATTGGAAGGATTTTGCAGAGGCAGTGTTGGGGAAAGCTTTCCACTGTTCTAAGATAGATTGTGTAGGTAAGTAGCCCGTGTTTCTGAAGCACATGGGAAGGGAGAAGGTCAGAGCTGCAATGTTGATGATGAGATTTTATGACCGGTATGAGTCCTTGATCTTCTAACATACATTTCCTTGGAGAGACAAAGGATGTGTTGGTGCACTGAATACGAAGGTGCGTTTCATCATTGTTGTCCTCTTTCATCGAGATGTGGTTCCCACAATTTACCTTTCCCAGTGTTTCGCTGCGAACCTTTATTAAAGGTGAGCAGAGTTGCGGAGGACCTCTGCTTTGTGAACATTTTTATAATGTTCCATCCTCTAAACTGCGTTGGTGAATGAGACTACAATGGCTTGGATTTGACATCCAGAACCAACAGCGTACAGAACCCTGGGTTTGAAGAGAGATGGGATGATGGGATTGCATTTGTTGCAGAGCCAAACCCTGCAACATGTTTGCTGTAAACCGCATTTCAAAGAGCTCTTTAGATTGTTGTCGATAATATCATATTTCTGGATGTTTATCATTTTATTTCGTGGAGAGGATTATAAAGCTTTGGACAATTTCATCTTTAACCGTAGTTGCTTTATTTCCTGGGTTTGTTTGATTCAGTACTTATATATAATTTATACTTTTAATTGATCCACTGTATCATGGTGTTAGAATTCTATATTCCCAGTGGGAATGGTTTTGGATTGGAAACTCATACTGACGCAGATCTCCAACTCTGAGATGAACAGATGTGTTGCTTTTGGAATTGGATCCCTCTGCTCTGTGCAGGCAAATTTTAATATCATGGCACCCAGCAGAAGTAAGACACAGTGTCAAATTATACTAAAGATTAATCCCACTACAATCATACATTATGGTACCATTGGAACGGTTACGGTATAAGCCAACATGCTTAACTCTATTCAAGCAATTACAGTTCTTTAAACAATTAACCTTTCAAGATTGTTTGCATTTCTTGCAATAATCTAATTGTAGAGTAAAATGTTTGTCTGGGGTTTATTAGAGTGAATGTAGGAAGGAAGATTTCCTACCTCCCAATGTTTGTCCTTGTGTACTGGGCCACAGAGAACACTCCCAATTATAGTCCCAAATGGTGACAGGTCACATTCTCATGTGCAGCCCAGTCACTTATAATAAACAGCATTCCAAAGGTGCAGTCCAAGATAGATGGAAAATAAAGCTCCCTCTATAGTCTAGTCAAACATTGCCATAAAAGGTGCAGTAGAAGTTGGATATAGAGTAAAAATATCTTTACACTGTACTGTCAAACAGTCCAACGTTACTGTTATTAAGCTGTGTCTCGGTTATTAGCCCTCTTACCTCACACAAAAGGTTGTATGTTCATGTCTCACGTGAAGAGAAAAATGTCAGCTGGCATTTATGTGCTGTGCTGTGCTGTGGGTAATCAAGATGACGAATGGTGGATGGATTAGGAACAGGTGAGAGCTGTATTGAGGCTGTATTGCTCTTTGCATGGTCAGTAATTGTTGAGTCTGGCGCTGACGCCTACATCTTAAGAGTTTTTTCAAAGTCCATTGGACTATGATCATATCTATTCTCTTTGTCTAGGCATGAATGATGCCACAGCACCATTTCAGAACAGAGAAGGACAGTCATCACTACAGGCTCGCCGGTTATGGTTCCTCAACCAATAGATTATCAGGTCATTATTGTAATAGTGTTTGATTGAGTATTCGGCATGTCACAAGATAAACTATCAAAAACATTACAGGTTTACGGCAGAGAGCATACTGACTGATTGCATCACCTCCTGGTTTGGTAACTTGAACGCCCGGAGAACAAAGAACCGCAGGAAGAGATGGACATTGTCTGATCTATCACGGGTATTGACCTCCCCACTGTCTACAGGAAGTCAAGAAGGCAGCTAATATCATGAAAGAGTCACCCACAGCTTGAGAACCATTACCTTCAGATTCAAGAACAGCTTCTTCCCATCAACCATCAAGCTCCTGAACCATCGTGTACAACCCTACCCACAAACCCACCTCAGCACTGAACTGCTATAGCCTATTTATAAGATGCACTCCTTTTGGCTTGCATTGCTATGGTATGGTTACCTAGTATATCTGATAATTTATTGTGCAGTAAACCCTCATTTTAACAGACCCCTTAATAACAGTCTGAAGAAGGGATTCAGCCCAAAACGTTGCCTATTTCCTTCGCTCCATAGATGCTGCTGCACTCACTGAGTTTCTCCAGCACTTTTGTCTACCCTTTATAACAGACTTTGGTTATAGCGGACGGTCCTGCCGACCCACCCCCAGCTCGCAAAGCCTGCCCTGCCCTGGCTTCCAACACCACCCTCACCTTGGAAGGAGCACCAGCGAGCCTTTCTTTGTGGTCTGAACGATGTGGTTGTTGTTGTTGTTGAGGCTCACGTTGTAGCCCCTTCGGACAGCGCTTTCTTCAGGCCACTGCCACCTACAGCATGCGGTCAGTCACTGTGGGGCTCCACCCCCTCTCTCCAGCTGCAGTTTCACTCTGCTTGTCCTTACTTTGTCCACTCAGCCTCTCCATCCATCCCCACCTCTACCTCCTCCTTTTCCCATCGCTTTGTCCACTCTGCCTCGCCAACCCCTCCCTTCCTCCGCCGTCTCCTTGTGCGGGCAGGTGCATAACCAGAATATGTACAGTGAAGGAGTTGAGATGGATCTTTGCTGTGCAGTATACCATCAGAATCAGTGGACCATAGTTCATATTATTATATCTAGCACCATCAAACTTTTTTTGATTGTTCATCTCATGGAGCAGCCACTGGGACAGCTGGGATATCTATAAAATGCTAACAGAGAGAACAAGTGGTCCCAGCTTCATGACAAATCACCAATCGGCTAACTTAAAATAATACAGCATGGAAACAGGCCCTTTGGCCCATTTTATATGTCTACTTTAATTTCCCTGCAGTTCCACTCTGTGGTACTTATCTTACCTTGATAGTGCATCCATCCATTGCAGTTGTAACACTGGTACAGCCTATCTCGAGAGCAGCAGTGACCGAAGCAAAGCATGATGCTCCAAGGTAATCTTCACAGTGAGAGTCCGCATTACCAGACCAATAAACAAGAATGGGACTGAGCAATGAGGTGAAGTAGTTCAAATCTGGGTTATGGTGAATAAAATGCACATGATGTTCGCAACATAGCTGTGAAGTCCTTACTGTTAGTATTAAAATAAACATACTTGTTCAAAGCCCCTGTGGTCGGCATTTAATAGATCTGTTCAGAATCACAGCAGCTTCCACAGTCTGTCCTTGGCTGTAAAATGCTTTGAAATAGCCTGAAAGGAATGTGACAGCTACAAAATGCAAATCCCTCTTCCAATTTATTTTTTTCTTTTTCAAAGGGTGTAAGAATGCATTGGTTATTTGTGGCTCCTTTTCTTTTAGTTCTACTTTTGGTACAATAAATATGTATTTTCTCTGAGCGGTAGAATCAATATAATGTGGCGCTCATAACTTAAATTGCTCCTCAATGTCAGTACCCAGTAACATTCATTTAAAAAAAACATGCTTATTGTTGCATTTTGAATTTTAGTTTTGTAATAAATCCAATAATTCCATGTCCTTGAAATTTCATTAAAAGAGCAATTTGATGTGTGCATTGCCAAAACTAAAAGAAGATTATAGATTTATTGTGTAGATTATTAAGACAATTCTTTTACTCCTGGTCCGTCTATGTGTCTGGTATGCTTATAAATAGAGAATAAGGACACGTACAGTGACTTCCGGCAGAACACACTCCATGCTGGAAGTAATTCCAATGATCTTATGTCCAGTTGACTGGGGTCATTCCTGCACAAGCAAACATCTTCACAGCTTAATAAGTGGATTTGACCAGAACTGCAAATAATTTCATAGAGCCATAGAACAGTACAGCACAAGAACAGGCCCTTTGGCCCACATTGCCTGTGCCGCACATAAAGCAAGTTAAACTATTCTCTTCTACTTGCACGTAATCCATATCACTTTCATTCCGTGCTATGTTAAGGTGAGATGGGAAAGATTTAAAAGGGACCTGAGGGGTATGTGGATTGAGCTGCTGGAGGAAGCTGTAGGAGCGGGTGCATTTACAACATTTCAAAGACAATTTTATAGATGCATTGATAGGAAAGGTTTGATCCTGACTCCAGGTGTTGTCTGTACAGAGTTTGTACATTCTGTCTGTGACAGTGTGAGCTTTCTCCGAGTGCTCTGGTTTCCTCCCACATTCCAAAGACGAGCGGGTTAGCAGGTTAACTGGCTTCTGTGGATTGTCCTGGGTGTCTAGGGTAGTACTAGTGCTGGTCGGCATGGACTCGGTGGGCCAAAAGCCCGTTTCAAAGGATACAAAGGATACAAAGGACATTTATTATCACATACACCAAGGTGTAGTGAAGTTGACTTGCCAATGCAGCATACGAATAAAGATAAGACACAACATTAAATAATTTAAACATAACAATAAACTTAAAAACATCCCCCCTCAATGGTTCCCACTGTTGGGGAAGGGCAGCAATGTCCAGTCCCATCCCCTGTTCACCCATAGTCGGGCCTATTGTGGCCTCTGCAGCCAGTCCAATGTTTTCAGGCCCTCTTGCTGGAAAGCTGGAACTCCGGCGTCAGGTAAACACTCCTCAGCGGCTTGGAAATGTCTGGAGTGGCCGCTTCCTCCCCGGAGACCGCGGCACCCGTAGTCCTCAGGCCGCGCTGGCTGGAGCTCCGACTCCGACGATCTCAAATCCCAGGCTTCGCGTTGTTTCAAATCCAGCGCCGCCCGCGGCTGGACGCCCGCGGCCACAGCTCCTCGGATATTGAAGTCGGCAGTCACAGCACTCCGGGGCTTATTGCACGGCAACCCAGTAAGGCATCGCCCGCTCCGTGATGGTGTCCCTGCGCTGTGCCACCGCCAAAGCTGTAGTCCCGGCCGGTCCCAACGGGAAAGGCCGCTCCAGTCCGATGGTAGGCCGCAAGGAGAGGGAAGAAGAAGCAGCTCGGAGGGAAGCTGCCTCTCCGACCAGGTAGGGACTAGGAAATAAAGTTTCCCCCTTCGCCTCCCCCCACCCATCACATAAAAGACTAGAACGCCTCCAATACAAACACTTTAACTCACTAAACATAAAAAAGGTTGAAAGGACTAACAGCTGCTGTATCTCTAAACTAAAATTTGAAGTTCTCCCATTTCTGACGTAAGGGATCTACATTAGTCTTCTCTAATGTTTTCCTTTCTACCTAATTGTAGAAACATTTATAGTCTACTTTTATCTTCCTTATTAGTTTACTGTCATGCCCCATTCTTTGCTCTCAATCCCCTGGTTCTTTATTGCTGTATTCTAATTTGCTCCAATCATCGTGACTGCTAATTTTTTTTCTGGAAACTTTCAACAATTTGTCTTTGGATTTCAACACTCCTTGCCTGGATCCACTTCTTTTCCCAGATTTTGCACCAGCCCTTCCTCTCACTTCTTTATACCAATATCTCCCCTTGACCACCAGTCTGAAGAAGCGTTCTGATCCAAAACATCATCTGCCCCTTTCCCTCCACAGATGTTGCTTGACCCGCCAGAGATTTGCTTTCTTGAAAAGGTTATGTGCCATTCAGATTAACTGATTATGCAAATGTTTCACTGTTGGGGAGTTTAGCCACACCAGCCCCCCTTTTCACTTATAGCTGTATAAAATATTTCAAAATCCTGGAACATTCATGAACAGGTTGACAGATTGGTGAATAACACATAATTATGACATTCAACTGCAATTCCAAGTGCCTATAATGTTTGATGTGCACATTCAAGTATTTTTCAAACCACTTCTCATTAGTCTGCAAAAACAAATAATATTTTTTTCTTGCTCTTAGGCCCTTTAAAAAATGTGTACCGAAGCAGATTCGAATGCTTTGGTTAATTTACAGGCCATTGTCTCAATTCAGATGAAATGGGTGGTAAAATGAACCTATAATTGATTAACATAAAACATAGAACAGTACAGAACAGGGACAGGCTTTTGGCCCATAATGTTTGTACTGAACATTATGCCAAGCTGAATTCACCTCCTCTGCTTGTCACTTGAACCAATTATGTAATATTGATATTTTATCCTTTAATTATTCAATAAATAAAGGAGTGCAAAATGTTTTTTTAAAAACAGGCAATATAATGTTTTACATAAGAGAAAAGGAATTTGCCCTTGATTACAGGAGTTTGCCATTGTGTTTTTATTGAAACTCTTATGGAAATTCACAATTTGTAACTAACAGAGGAGAAGCCTATTACATTTTGTGTGTGTGTGTGTGTGTGTGTGTGTGTGTGTGTGTGTGTGTGTGTGTGTGTGTGTGTGTGTGTGTGTGTGTGTGTGTGTGTGTGTGTGTGTGTGTGTGTGTGTGTGTGTGGGGGGGGGGGGGGTAGGGGATGCTAAAGAAAACACTTTGTAAACAATTTCATAATTTGAATATTTGATGGAAGAGCCAGTATAGTAACCAAGGACCAAATGTAGGGTGACTTGGACAGGTTGGGGGAGTGGGCAGATGCATGGCAGATGAAGTTTAATGCGGATAGATGTGAGGTTATCCACTTTAGTAGCAAAAACAGGAAGGCAGATTACTATCTAAATGACGTCAAGTTGGGAAAAGGGGAAGTACAACGGGATCGGGGGGTCCTTGTACATCAGTCTCTGAAAGTAAACATGCAGGTACAGCAGGCAGTGAAGAAAGCGAATGGCATGTTGGCCTTTATAACAAGAGGAATCGAATATAGGAGCAAAGAGCTCCTTCTGCAGTTAAACAAAGCCCTAGTGAGACCACACCTGTAGTATTGTGTGCAGTTTTGGTCCCCTAATTTGAGGAAGGACATTCTTGCTATTGAGGCAGTGCAGCGCAGGTTTACAAGGTTAATTCCAGGGATGGCGGGACTGTCATATGCTGAGAGAATGGAGCAGCTGAGCTCTGGAGTTTAGAAGGATCAGAGGGTATCTCGTTGAAACTTATATAAGATTGTTATGGGTTTGGACACGCTAGAGGCAGGAAACATGGTCCCGATGTTGGGGGAGTCCAGAACCAGGGGCCACAGTTTAAGAATAAGGAATAAGCCATTTAGAACGGAGACGAGGAAATACTTTTTCTCACAGAGAGTGGTGAGTCCGTGGAATTCTCTGCCTCAGAGGGCAGTGGAGCGTGATTCTCTGGATGCTTTCAAGAGAGAGCTAGATAGGGCTCTTAAAAATAGCGGAGTCAGGGGATATGGGAGAAGGAAGGAGCGGGGTACTGATTGGGGATGATCAGCCATGATTACATTGAATGGTGGTGCTGGCTCGAATGGCCTACTCCTGCACCTATTGTCTATTGTATTGTCTATTGTCAAATGGCACTTTTTTCCCCTCTAATCTTCTAGGTTGGAATTGCGGGTGTTTTTCATTGTTTTCAGATTTTCAATGTTTAACTGGTGATATTTTGTGGAACTGTACATCAATCAGGCAACGCATTGGCATTAGAAGAGCTGTTACCTCCAAACTCGAACAACCCAGGTTGCATTTTGATCACGGTTGCTGTCTGTGTGGAGTTTGCGTATTCTCCCCGTGTGGATTTCATCTGGGTGCTTTGGTTTCCACCCACTTCAAAAAGTGGGCAAATGGGTATGTTAGTTCATCAGTATAAACTGCCCCCAGTGAATGGGTGGGTGGATTCCACCCCTGAATAATGTGTTGTGAATAAAATGGGATTAGTGTAAATAGGTGGTTGACAGTCAGCATGGACTGAGTGGGCTGAAAGGATATTTCTATGCTGTATAACTCTATGACACTGTGACTTGAAATGGGAATCAAAGAGGGAAAGCATTAAAAAAGCATCAAGAACTCTAAAAAAAATGTAAAAGGAATATCCCAACCGACAGTATATTTTATAAATATATTGTTCTCGAGTAATAAAGAGTGCTTTAAAGCCAAATGCAGCAATATTATTCTAGTGAGGAAGGTAATAACACATTTGCAAAATAAATACTTTCATTCACATCCCTGATGAAGAAGCTGAAAGCTGAAACATCAGGAACACAAAAAATAGAAACTATAAGGGGAGGAACAGTGGGATGGTAAATGAAAGAAAAGTAATGGAGCAATTAATGAGATTAAAATAGACAAATCTCTAGGACCTGGTGTTTTCCACTCAGATTGTGAAAACACGAGACAGAGAAATTGCATTTGTGTAAGTCATAATTTCCCAAAGGTCTTGAAATCTGAGAATTGTGTTCCCATATTAGAAAATTGCATTATATTATTGAATGAGGACAGAAAACAGGAGAAACCACAGATCCACCAGTTCTACATTAATTGAAGGGAGTTTATCGACAGAGACAGATGATTGGAGACTGGGCTGGATGCTGCTGTGCTGTTCTCTGCTGCATGATTCAATTTCAATGGAATATCTTTTGAGAGGTAGAGCGATGAACTTACCATAAGTTCCAGAAAGTCTACATTCTTTTTTTTCCAAATCTTCTATGTGTCTGATGTGAGAAAGCACCAGAGAGTCCAGCACATTTGATGATGTGAAAGACACTTCTGGGAATTTACAATTGCATTTCACCCCTGCAGATGTAGACCACCAGGGTGTTTGAGAGAAATGCTTCAGTACTAGGAGTAAACTGGCTGAACAGATCCAATGTTGCGAGGAGTATGAACATTGAATTCTCTAATTTCAAGAAACTTCCATTTACTCCCCTCCCATCCCACTCCCCCCATTGTCCCATTCATCCACCCTAGTCATTTTACCAGTTCCACAGTTATAAGGCATTGATAAAGTAGACCAGTGATTCCCAACCTGGGACCATATGGCAAATCTCAGGGGGGCCACAGAAACATTTGGGGATTTAGGGGACCACAGGTTCAATGAAGGGGGCCACAGAGCTACCACCCTGTTGCCTCCTAAATTTCAGTTCTAATAAATTTAAATCTATGTAGTTGAAATATTTTTGATGTTTGTGGAATAGAATAAAAGAGAATATATGTGCAATTAATAGACACTGATATTTTTATGGAAGGTATTATAATATTGAAGTACTTTTTTTCCGCTAATAATGTCGGGGGGGGCGCAGAAAAATTAAAAGATCCCAAGGGGGCCATGAGCTAAAAAAAGATTGGGAACCACTGAAGTAGACAATCAAACCCTTTTTTCAAACTTTCTCAAAGAAATCACCTCATCTCTGCCTTCAGTGGCTGATCCCTTACCTTTAGTGACCAGCACATGACCTTTGACAAAGCCAGAATGAAGAAGGTTTACTTTGGAAAGCAGTAGAGTTTTCTCCACAAGTTTGTCTTTGATCGTGGGGCCCAACATACCTGGTGATAGAAGTTAACATGGCCCTTTTACATGAGTGTGTGGACATTGCCTTGGGTATATGCTGTTATTGGATTGTAGGGGGCTGTGTCTGATGGCAGATGTGTGCAGCTATAAGGCTCATGTCAAATCAATAAGGAATCCCTATCAAGACACTAAACAGAAGAGTGATTTTTAAAAAGGAATGTGTAATGTAAAACCAAATTTTAAAAACATCATAAATTCTTACATTTCCCTCTTAATTTGCAGAGAGGCATTCTATAGTTCCTACATAACGTTAACAGTCTTATTTGGGACTTACTTATATAAGCAGCTGAAACTATTTTTATTGCAAGAGAGAAGTGGATATTTATAATTTCATAAGGTAAATTATTGCAAGTTGTATTTTCCTACTCATTTTTTATCATCATACCTAATGGAAACAAACAAACAAAATAAAAGATATTTACTAATCTCATGGTGTCAGGAGCACATAAACAACAATACATTGTTTATTGATGTGCATACCCATATTTTAAATTGGAGTGTCCCTGCAAAGTTATATCAGTTCAGCAATGTCTAAAACCTTTTGCCATTTGTGCACAAACCATTAAAGCATTATTCTCAGATGAAAACTGAAACGCTTTCTGGTTTCTGCTCTGCCCTATTGCTAGTCTTCATCTGTATTCTGCTGCATTGCCATTCTACTTATTTATCCAACGAAATTCAATTTTATCAGTACTTGTCTACAGTGAATGTGTGGGCTGGAATACTTGCTGTTACATTCAGATGCATACTGCTAAAGTGATTTCTGGGGCTGTTCAGTAGGAACCATAATCTTAAAAACAGGTTGAACGTTTAAATATGCAGTTTAGAAAGGAGACCATCAAAGCCACAGAGAGCCGGATATCAGTAGAAACAAAGAGACGAAACCTTTGAACCAATGCACAGCAATAGTATGCATTTAAGGGCATTTTCAAGGCGTTTTGTGGAAGTGAAGCAGACAAACCCTCACACAGAGGCAAACTTCAGGGGAGAAACTATGGGGAGAAAGTAGGAGAATGGGTTTAGGAGGGAGAGATAGATCAGCCATGATTGAATGATGGAGGAGACTTGACGGGCTGAATGGCCTAATTCTGCCTAATCCTAATCTCTTATGACCTTATGTAAAGATATGACACTAATTATTATCTCCTCACTAGAGGGAAAAGTGGGCGAAGATATGTGAAGGTGAGAGAAGGGATTTGTGAGCCGAGGGTCTGAGCAGGTGAAGACATAGCAGTTATACATGGAACAAATTAAGAGGAGAATATGCCTGAATCGGCAGTAAGCAGCTATCTCTGACACCCAAACACCAGAGAAATTTCCAAAACAGAGAGAGGTGACGTAATGAAGGGACAGGAGCTTTAGTCTGAATGGACATTTGGCAAAATCAATCGTAGCCATCAAACATTCTGGAAAATCTTTGTTTTGCCAATATCGTTTTGCATTCACATGTTAAACCATATTGTCTATATAGTCTGGTGATGGAAAGATTATGCTTGTGTCTGGACAGTAGATCTATCTCCTGAGGCTTGATGACAGAAAATGGGAATGAAAGTTAATAGATTAATTAAAACAAATTTCTGAAATTACCTTGGGTAACATTTCTAGGATTAAAATTTTTATGACTACCTAGAATGTATATGAAAGGAAAACATTAAGATTTCAAAACTCGTTAATTTGAAGTGAGTGCTATTAAAAAGCCCACCTCTGAGATAAAAGCAGACTACCAGAGTTCTAACTGGGGATTCATTCACACGAACAATGCTAATAATATTTCAAGGTTGAGAGTTGTGATTTGACTGCGGACTGAGATGTCCCAGTAATGCTGGGCAGTGGAAGAGGTGCTGATTGCCTCTCATGGACAGAGATGGGGAAGGCCCAGCATCGTCAGGCACAAGGCTACAACAAATACACTGTTGCCATGAGGTATTATCCCAACCAAAAACTTTTCTTTCTCCGCCAGCTCAAGAAGTTCAGAGTGAGGAAACATCTCCTAATCCGTTTTTACACAGCCATCATCCAAAGCATGCTCACTTCATCTATAACAGTCTGGTACAGCAGTTTAGACTAACTCCCGAAATAAACTACAGCGCATTGTTAACAAAGCATCCAAAATCATCAGCACACCCCTCCCATCAATAGAATCACTCAATATCAAACGGTCCGTGTCAAGGGTGAAGAAAATCATTTCTGATCCCTCGCACCCAGCTCACCACATCTTCCACCTGCTGCCATCAGGAAGGCGCTACAGCTCACTGCCCGCCAAAACATCACGATTTAAAAACAGTTTCTATCCACATGCAATTCGAATTCTGAACACCCTATGACAACATTATATAGCCACCCCGTGCATGTACTGTATACGGTTTGTTGTTGTGTTTTTATGTTTTCATGTTATGTTTGACGGGAATCAGCCTACTGTATAACATCCTGTACTGAACCTGAATTCCACCAGCTTGACTGTGTGGTCATTAAATAATCTAATCTAATCTAATCTAATCTAAAACCATTACACATCCGCTGCAAAGACCCCAAACCATGGCTGCCCCTGCAGAGAGGCACTGTTGGAAGGCTGGAGGAGTAAGATGGATGCCAGGGAGGTAGAGTTTGGGGGTAGAGGATAAAGTAAGGTAGGGGAAGTGAGGGAAGGGTGAGGGAAAGAGTAGGTGAGAAAGGATAAAATGAGCCCTATCGTGCGGTGCGGACTTAACATTGGAGTTGATCCCTTGCCTGGGATCGCTCCCACCGCGGACTTACCATCAAGCTCGTATTCGGGAAGCTCCAATGTCATGGAAGGTTCGATCGCCCGGCGCGGGGAAGCTGACATCCCCCCGATGCGGGAGCTGATCGCCTCGACGCAGAGGGCCTGAATGCCGCCGGGAGTCAAGATCATCCCGTCAACAGGGGCTCATGGCCCATGACCGAGGAAGAACTAAGGGAAGGACTTGAACTATATTTCGCCTTCCATCACAGTGAGGAATGTGTAGGAGTCACTGTGGTGGATGTTCTTGTTAAAATGTGTTTTTGAGTGATCTGTTGCTTTTAATTGTATGACTGACCTGGCCAATGAAATTCCTCGTATGTTGCAAAACGTACTTGGCGAATAAAGTGTGATTCTAATTCTGATAACCATAATCATAATCATACTTTATTAGCCAAGTATGTTTTGCAACATATACGAGGAATTTGATTGGCCACACAGTTATACCAATAAAAAGCAACAAGACACACAAAATACATTTTAACATTAACATCCACCACAGTGACTCCGCCATATTCCTCACTTCTATGGAAGGCGAAAAAAAGTTCAATCTCTTCCCTTCTTTGTCCTCCCGCGGTCGAGGTGCTCGAGCCTTTCGTTGACACGATGGCCTTGGCTCCTGTAGCCGGTGGAAGGCACTCCACGTCGGGGCGATCAAGCTCCCGCATTGGGAGGATCTCAGCTCCCCTGTGCGATCGGACCCCCGGTCGGGACTGGTTGAAACTCTTGCGACTTTGGAGCTTCCCGACATCAGTCTCTACCCGAGACTGTGAGCTCCTCGATAAAGGCCGCAGCTGGAGCGTCGATCCCAGGCAAGGGATCGCAGGCTCTGATGGTAAGTCCATGGCCCTGCGGTGGGGCTCAAAGTCAATCTCGAGCAAGGCCTCCAGTTCCACGATGTTCGACCGCAGAGCGACCGGAGATACGATCCGGAAAACAATCGCATCTCCGGCAAGGTAAGAGATTTTTTAAAAAGCTTGAACTCGATCGAAAATCTCTGGAGGGCCCTGAAAATAGCTGTGCATCGACGTTCCCCATCCAACCTGACAGAGCTTAAGAGGACCTACAGAGAAAAATGGGAGAAATTACCCAAATACACGTGTGCCAAGCTTGTAGCATCATACCCAAGAAGACTTGAGGCTGTAATTGCTGTCAAAGGTGCCTCAACGAAGTACTAAGTAAAGGGTCTGAATACTTATGTAAATGTGATATTTCAATTATTTATTTTTAATTACTTTGCAAAAATTTCTAAACACCTGTTTTCGGTTTTTTTATTATAGGGTACTGTGCGTAGATTGATGATTTAAATTTTTTTTTTTAATCCATTTTAGCATAAGGATGTAACATAACAAAATGTGGAAAAAGTGAAGGGGCCTGAATACTTTCTGAATGCACTGTAGGATCAGCCACAATAATGCTGAGTTACGTTGCTGGTTCACAGAACCAACTAACCTGTTTCTGCTCTGATTGTTCTCTGCATCGTCAGAAGAAACTCCCCCTAATATAGGGAGAGAAAAGAACAATATTATCACTTCTGTCATTTAATCTGCTCCTGAATCATTTCACAGATAGTTAATTTTCGTTTCATTTTTTTCTTCAAGCATCCTTTACCTTCTCTTGTTTCTTCCAATAAGCTATTGATTTGTAACATCTGCAGTCCTACACCAGTCCTTGACCTGCTTCATTGTGAATGTGGAGAATAGCACAGTGTGAAATAGCTATTAAACAAACTGCAGGAGGAGCTCAGCAGGTCACACATCATACGTATGCGGTTGGAAATGGACAGCCTGCATTTTAGGTTGGGACCCTGCTTCAAATTGATGGTATTTTATGCGTAGTTTTTGTATAATTCATCTTTGCCTGTGATGCTGCTGCATGCAATATTTTCATTGAACCTCCACCTCACTGTGCTATGCATATGACAGTAAACTCGACTTGACCTGACCTGCTCTGTATCTGCAGTCTCATGTGTCTGCATAAAATAATCATTTCTATCTGGCCCAGCATTCGCAGGGAGTTGCATCCTACCGAATACTTTGCTAGAAAGAGATTTACTGTTGAACAAATGTCTCGAATTTTCCCCAGAGGGGCAAAAACAATGTAAGAAATCAATAGCACATGGAAAAATACACCAGCACTTTCATCTATTGGAAAAAAAAGAAGCATTGTTCTCTGAGGAGAGGTTGACACAAGCTCTGGTGGAGGCTGCACCAGCTGAAGAGCCATCCAGATGAGGATAGATGTGGCTTCTATACCTAATCAATGTGGGCAGCTATTGTGAACGGTTGATATGTGCAATTGGAAAACAAGGTAGCATATCCCAACTGGGTTGTTTCCACAGTAACAAGCAGTGAAAGGAGGTATGGACAAGTGGAGTGAATGGTACATTACTGTATTGCCCTTCTCTATGAACAGCCTTTCTCACAGCAGTGGGAATGCTGAGAGTGTTCTGTTAAATAGTCATATTGTGTTTATTGAGCCGACCCTGTAGCTAGTTTAGTTTAGTTTAGTTTATTTAGAGAGACCAAGGTGGAGGGAATATTCTATTATTGGCACTCCATTTCCTGCTTGGGTTGGACCAGGCCACATTGTTCATGCGTCCTCTTAGTGTTCCACTCAATCACTTTATTCACTCATCCACATCCCTCTCGAGAGTCCCAGGCATTATTTCACTGAGGGGAAGTTGAAAGAAATGGACACCTGTTACCGGTTGAGTGTAGGTTGTGCCTGGGTAATCAACAGATTCTGTGATAACAGACGTCCCGTAATTAATTACATCCATAAATCAGAAAATACACACAACAAAAATCACGATTGGAGGATTGAGGGGGGATCTTATAGAGACTTGTAGAATTCTTAGGGGGTTGGACGGGCTAGATGCAGGAGGATTGTTCCCGATGTTGGGGAGGTCCAGAACTAGGGGTCACAGTTTGGGGATAAGGGGGAAGTCTTTTACACATCATTTTTTTACACAGAGAGTGGTGAATCTGTGGAATTCTCTGCCACAGAAGGTAGTTGGGGCCAGTTCATTGGCTATATTTAAGAGGGAGTTAGATGTGGTCCTTGTGGCTGGAGGGGTCGGGGGGGGTATGGAGAGAGGGTGGGGATGGGGTGCTGAGTTGGATGATCAGCCATGATCATGTCAAATGGCGGTGCAGGCCCGAAGGGCCGAATGGCCTACTCCTGCACCTATTTTCTATGTTTCTATATGTACTGCTGTTAACAAGTCAGACATTCATATCCCAGGGGTGGCCTGTAAATAGGCCTACATTTTTCAGCAGTACCACGTGTCTGAGGAAACATGCCTGCACGTAAATACATTTAAAGTAGGGTGACCTTTACACTCCAGCTCATACACAGTCTAGACCAAGCAAAGACTCTTTGGTCCTGGGCTTTCAAGATGTGGAACCAGGCCATGATGCAACCAAACCATATGCTCTCTACTGTACATCTGTAGAAACTCAAGAGAATCCTCACTGGCATACTGAATCTCTGCAATCTTCTCAGGAAATAGAGGCATTGATGTGCTTTCATTATAATTGCATCAGTGTGCAGGGTCCAGGAAAGATCTTCAGAAATATGCACGCCCAGGAATTTGAAGCTTTTGACTCTCTCCACCTTCGTCCCGTCAATACAGACTGTTTTGTGGTTCCTCACCCTTCCTCTTCCATAAGTCCAAAATCAGATCCTTGGACTTATTGACATTGAGAGCCAGGTTGTTGTGCTGGCACCATTTGGTCAGACAATCGATCTCACTTTTACACTCTGAATCATCATCATCTGTAATTATGTGTAAGAACAAACTGCAGATGCTGGTTTAAATCGAAGGTAGACACAAAATGCTGGAGCAACTCAGCAGGTGAGGCAGCATCTCTGGAGAAAAGGAATGGGCGACGTTTCAGGTCAAGACCCTTCTTCAGACTGATGTCAGGGGAGGGGACAGGCATGGTTTAAAACTGGCTGATGACTGGTTGCTGCTCAAGGCCCATTTTAGACTGGGTATCAATCACAGGCCAACTCTCCCTTCATCAAATCCTCTGAATAAGACATCATGGAACCTATTTCAAAAGGACTCTTATACCATGCAAATGTTTATTAAGATCGATCGAGCTGTATCAGCAGCAAAACATATTTTGAGATAGAATATTTGCAGGCTGGAGCCCATTTTATTTTGTACAAGCTGGTGTCACATGGCAGGGACAGGGATTGGAGGTGTTAAACCATCTACATCCAAGTCGGAATAGTCCAGGCAAGCAAGCTGCTGGGGCCATTGAGCAAAATTTATTACAGGGAGGGAGATGGAGAGCCAGATCTTGGATATAACTTAGAACAATTAGATCCAGCAGTCATGGATAGATATGGGCAGGATTGTGCATACAAGTTGCAATGATTGCCATCTATCACACTTCTCATTCCAGAGCATAGTTTTATATTGCTTCAGAAGATTTAGTTGTAGTTTTAGTTTGTGAGATACAGCATGGAAATAGGCCCTTCAGCCCACCGAGTCCACACCGACCAGCAATCCCCACATATTATCCTACACACATGACAGATAATTTTTTACATTTATGCCAAGCCAATTAACCTACAAACATGTACATCTTCGGAGCGTGGAAGGAAACTGAAGATCTCTGAGAAAACACACGCAGTCATGGGGAGAACATACAAACTCCATACAGACAGCACACGTAGTCAGGATTGAACCTGTCTACAACGCCTGTCTCTGGCGTTGTAAGCGCTGCAAGGCAGCAACTCTACCACTACACCACCAGGCCCATAGCGATATCTAGCAAGCTGGATGATGCCATGTGCACATTCAGGACACGCATGTACATAGGTATAGGTGCTATACAGCATGGGGAGAAAGAGCATCTGTTAGCTCCTTTCCCAGTTCAGTTGTTAGGATTCCTTTATCCAGAAACATTCAAGCTCAGCCTGTCCATCAGGTTGGCAGGTTAAAAGGTCAGTTAGATCCTGAAAAATAGATGCCTTTACAGACCTTTGTTTCTCTAAATAGCTATGTCTATCTTTGTCCAGAAATATCGCCATCAAATCATGAATCAACACTTCCAAACATGGCGGCCACATGTCAGTGGTTTGCAATACTGTTCTGTCAACATAATATTAGTTATAGAGATAGAGGGAGAGAGACATCAAAAGCACATTATCACATACTGGCTTTATTCACTTCCAGCTTTTGTTTCAGTGATTTTCTTTGCAAGAAATGTAATTATAAACTGATATTCCAGTTATAAATTCCTGCCTTCCACAAATTCTCCTTTTGAAAGAGCAGATGAATATTGTTCAGCGCTGTGTACAATATTTTAGCAACACAGCTACAACACTCTCCATCCCCCATTATAATCTACAGTGCAGTGGGAATGTATATTACAGCTCTGGTTCTCTGCTACTGTGCGCCTACTCTCAGCATCAGGCATGTGATTAAACTGAAGTGATAAGGAAACAATAAGAGGGTGTGGGAGCGAACATAATGTAGCAACAACATAACTGCAGCTCTCAGCACAAAAGAGCAACCGTTATCAAATGGAAAATAATGGACCTTCATGGTAAGCAATATGAAGGTGAGCAAAAGATTTGGTTTAAATAGAGTTCCACTGCACTGAAAGATTTTAAAATTCATTGCCAAACATTTCATCGTTTGGCGACATGATCCCTGAATCTCTCAGCACCGGAGGAGACCACACAGCCCACTATGCATGCACCAGTACGGAACAAGTTATCATTCACTTTTCCATAGTTACAGTTTTTTTTCCATTACTCAAATCAAATTTGTTTAAAGCAACAATAATCCCCATCTTCCCCTTCCTCTTGCTCCTTTGCAAGTCATCTTAAATTAGTTTCCCATTCTCCTGTCATTGGGAAAAGTTTATGTTTTAATATAGGACATAAAGTATATACTCATCTTCTCAGGTTTACTTATGGAAAAACCACAGCACATCACTTCCACACAGATTCTATGTGACCTTGACATTCATTTTAAGGCATACTTCACACAACATCCTTTATTTAACAGGCTTATTGACTGACTCCCTGCTGCTATTAACCTGCTGCTCAAATGGTAATGAAAATCAAGCAATTTCTGTGAATGGTGCCCAACTACCTGACTAACTTTGTACCTGATCTATCAAAATTTATTACAAAATCCATTTTTTGAGCATTCTGCACTGAGGGGCTATAATGTCTTACACAGGAAGCCAATGAGAATAAACTACAAGTTGGATTGTAGTGTCAAATGTTTCCACTGAAATAAAAGCAGAGTATAAAATCGGCTCCAGTGAATCAATAAACGGAGAATCAATCATTGAATTGAATTGAATTGAATCCTTTATTTGTCATTCAGACCTTCCGGTCTGAACGAAATGTTGTTGCCTGCAGCCATACATGTAATAATAACTACACACAATAAACACAAATTAACATCCACCACAGTGAGTTCACCAAGCACCTCCTCACTGTGATGGAGGCAAAAGTCTTAGAGTTACTGTCTCTTCCCTCCTCTTCTCCCTCTGTGCTGAGGCAATACCCCACCAGGCGATGGTAAGTCAGCCTCGCGGTTCAAGCTCCACGGCCCGGGGGTGGTCGAAGCTGCCGCCCTCCAGTCCAGCGGACGCAGCTGTAGCCATGGGAGCTCTGGAAAACAGGCATCAGCCTGTGACCTGCGAGCTCCCGACGATGGCGTCCACTGGCCCGCGGCCGGCCCGGGATTCAGGTCGCCGCCGCCAGAACGTCGCCCCAGCCACCGGAGCACCGTCTCCGCCCCGCACCGGGCCGCCCACACGAGAGCGTCTCAGCCCCGCACCTGGCCGCCCATACGAGAGCGTCTCAGCCCCGTACCGGGCTGCCCACATGGGAGGGCATTCCAGCCGAGAGCCAGGCCGCCCACACGGGAGCACCTTCCAGCCGGGACCCAGGCCGCCCACACGGGAGCGCCTTCCAGCCGGCAGCCGGGCCGCCCACACAAGAGTGTCTCAGACCCGCGCCGTCCGCCCTCACCAGAGCGCCGAGTCGTGCCGCTGCCCGAACGTCGCCGCAGCTTGAAGACGGCCAGCCTCGCATTGGTCAGTCCTGGCTGGCTCTACCTCCGGAGTCTCGAGGTCGGTCGCAGGTTGGAGGCCGCCAGCTCCGCCATTAGGCCTCAGCTCAGGCGGGGGAAGAGAAGGGGGATACGACAAAAAAGTCGCATTCCACCGAAGGGAGAGACAGAAAGCCCTGTTTTCACCCCCCACCCCCCCCCCCCCCCCCGGGCCCCTGAACTAGACAAACAAAACAACACAAAAAAAGTAAAAACAGACAGACTGCAGGCGAGCCGCAGCCGTTTCACAGCGCCACCACTTACGGAATGCAATGGAAAATCAAGCACAATAAACATTGTCAGGACAGTAACTCTCAATTTACTGAACCTCTGATGAAACAATTATGAGAATAAAATAATAAAGAAGTGGACAGTGGACATAATGGACAGTAAAGAACCTTATCCAGGATTATAACAGGATCTTGATCAAATGGAAGGTGGGTCAAAGAATTGCAAATGGAGTTTAATTCAGATAAATGTGAGGTGCTGCATTTTATTAAGACAAATCAGGTCAGGACATACACGGTGTAGGGCCCTGAGAAATTACATAGATAGACATTCTAATTTCTATGTTTCTATTACATAGAACAGTGCTGTAAACAGAGACACCCAGGGGGTATAGATACATTGGAAATATACAGAACTGCAGACATTAATTTACAAAAAAAATAGCACTGGAGTAAATCAGCAGTCAGACAGCTTATCTGGAGATCATGGATAGGTGACATCCAGGTCCGTTCTTCACAATACAGTAGATACATAGTTTCTTGAAAATGGCGACACAAGTAGACAGGGTGGTGAAGAGGTTTCATTCATTGATTCATCAATCATCGATCAGGGTATTGAGTACGGGAATGGGGATACCAGGTTATAGTGTTACAAGGTGAAATGCCAGTTTTTTCCCCAGGGCAAGATAATCTAAAATTAGAGGGCATGGCTTTAAGATGAGCTGAGAAAGATTTAAAAGGGATCAGAGGAGCAGCTTTTCCCACAGAGTATATGTAACAAGCTGTCAGATGAAGTGAAAGAGATGGGCACAATAACAATGTTTAAAAGACACGGGTAGGTCCTGGAGTAGGAAAGGTTTGGAGGGGTATGGGCTAGGTCTGGGCAAGTGGAACTAGGTTGGTTAGGCACTATGAGGCACATTACTCTGTGGTCATTGTGAGTTGGACATTGTATTGTTGGTGGAACGGTGAGTGAAAGAATCGGAACTGCCCATGTTGCAGGACTGAACTGGCCTTTTATGCTCCCGGTAAGTACCTTTATGTGCTCTGTTAATGGGGAAGGCACTAGAACACCAGATGAATTAAACTCTGGGATGGGTCCAGGATTTCACTGGGGAGTGCAGCCTCTATCTGGGATGGGACAGGTTGGAGATTGGGGCTGAGTAATGTGTAGAGGGAACTGGGAGTAAGGTTAGGAATATCAAGTCGTAGAAAATAGAAGCAACCCCTTCATAACAATGAGACCACGTTGACCACATAGTACCAGATACACTAATCCCACTTGATTCACCCCACATTCGCATCAACACACCACAGTGCAAATGTTTAAGAAGGGAGCAAAGTGAAAGAGGGGAAACTATAAGCCGGTCAGCCTGATGTCAGCGCTTGGTAAGATTCTAGAGTCCATTATAAAGGATGAGAAACTCTGATCTCTTCTAACTTCTCCAGAATATGGACTTCAAATGGTTGAATTTATTACACATGTATTGAAATTGTGTTGGCTGTCAAGCATATCATTTTATATTAAAGCGTGTGTGAAACATTTTATTTGAAGATAATGGGCACTTGCACAACTCCTAAACAAAAGTGGGCTTATGGTGAAGAACGTCAGGTTAACCAGGAGCACCACTTGTACGAGGTACAGTACATCCCATTAGGAGCTGGCTCTAGAGCTCACTTCTGCTGTGCTAAATAGTCACAACAACAAGAAATTGCAACCCATCAGTTTGAAAGACTGGTATGAAACCAACAATGTCAGTTTCACCAAGATGTGAAAACTGACTTTACCCGTAAATCTGGCACACTGAAGCTCACCTTCCTTTTGCAACTTTCACAAACAATATAGTGATCTTGATGGTGCTTTGATGCCGAATAAAATGCAGAGCAATTTCAAGATCAATATTTTCTAAATTTTGTGTATTGACCTTTTGCGCAACGACGGTGTAACTTTTCCACCACTCAGCCATCTCTGCCTCCACCGCTGATTCTTCCTCATGTTTGACACAGCAGATTGCTCCCCTGAGTTTCACACAGTTGCAGCAACATATGGCACTGGCAGAGCCTCAGTTAAGCATACTTGGCTCTGGTGTGATCGCTGGTGTTCTGTATGTAGTTGTATTTTATATTGATAGTTTTGCTACACCAGATGAGGAATATCATTTCTGGTGAAATAGACACGTTTTGCCATTTTGGACACTCAAGGGAACGAAAATCAATTCCGGCCATGGCACAAAGTGGTCAGTAGCATATGGTCCACCCATTACACATCCTGCTTGATTGTTGTTGAGTTAAATTGAAAAGCAATTGAGCAGTGTATGGAAGAATTCCCAATCCACGACCATATATCTTTCAACTACCACCTGGTTATGCTACAAAGCTCTCAATCTCATCTTACAGTCTCCCAAATCATGAATGGCCATGTTTGGCAGAAAGTTCCCTCTACTAAGTTCAAGTCATGGTATAAATGTCTTGTTTTTTGTATCCTCAAAAAAAGAATTATCCAGCTGGATCTACCAAGCACACTAGGCACGTATTCTTTAACAAGTGTCAGTCTGCTTTAAGATAATGATGCATAACATAAGACCAGCCAGTTGTCTAGCTAATTCCTTCTGGCCTGGCATAGTGCTTTCATCATAGCCACAAGGGCCAATTTGGTTGTACTGCAGAAACTAGCTAAGCAATCTGTGTTTCCTGGTTTAAATAGCAAGACAAGATTAATTTAATTAACGGGATTTCCTATCTTTTCTTGCAACTTCCATTCACTCTTCAGCATTTACAACACAATCCATGCTCAATCTTTGCTTCCAAAGCCACTATTCATCAGATGAAGCAGCCAGTCTGGAGACCATCACACTGCCAACCTTTGAAACATTTCTCTGGTGCCGAACACATGCTTTTCACTTCTCGTTTTATCATAAGGGTTGTTTGACAGAACCAGAGACTTGGAGTAGATTGATACCGCCCACTGTTCAAATAAGTATTCACAGAAGATGAAGTGATAGCATTGGGTTCCAAAGGTTTCGTTGGTCTTAAACGCTAAACTGAGCGTGGGATGATAGTCCTTACCTGCAGTGAAAGGGAGGGTATGAATTTCGACTGGCCTAAGGAGCCTAGGAAGAGAGCAGCACAATTAAGTCTTATTTAATTTATGTTTTTACAGCAAAAGTTGATTTTTTTTCTTACTGTAATAGGACTTTAATTGGAAAAGCAGTGAATATTTTGAAATAAATTACAAAATGCTGGTTGAATCAAAATCCCAGACTGTTACCAAGTCCCTGGGTCTGATAAGAGCTGTGAAATAATTTCAGACAAATTATTCTGTCAAACGTACAAAAACACCAGTCACAATTCTCTGCATTTTGAATAAATAAATCATTAGTGGTTTGTTGCTGGTTGGCAGCTTGAGCAGAAACAAGACTATTAATAAACCCTAGCACTTGTAAATATGTGACTAAAAACATTATCTGGTTATGTATGTAATAATGAAACATGTTTCACGTGACTGATGCTCAGAAATGATTCAAACTATTAAATATTCTGATGCTCAGAAATAATTCAAACTATTTCCGCAGAGACCGCTCCCTCCGTAACTTCCTGGTCAATTCATCCCTTCCCACCCCCCTCTCCTGGCACTTTCCCTTGCTACCGCAGGAAATGCTACGCTTGCCGCTTTACCTCCCCCCTTGACTCCATCCAAGGACCCAAGCCGTCTTTCCAGGTGCGGCAGAGGTTCACCTGCACCTCCTCCAACCTCATCTATTGCATCCTCTGCTCTAGGTGTCAGCTGCTCTACATTGGTGAGACCAAAGCGTAGGCTTGACAATCGCTTCGCCCAACACCTCCGCTTGGTTCGCAATAACCAACCTGACCTCCCGGTGGCTCAGCACTTCAACTCCCCCTCCCATTCTGAATCAGACCTTTCTGTCCTGGGCCTCCTCCATGGCCAGAGTGAGGCCCACTGTAAATTGGAGGAGCAGCACCTCATATTTTGCTTGGGTAGTTTACACCCCAGCGGTATGAACATTGACCTCCAATTTCAGGTAGTCCCTGCTTTCCCCTCCCTTCCCAGTTCTCCCAAAGCCCACTCTCTCCGCCTCTTCCTTTCTTCTTCCTGCCCCCCCCCTCCCCCACATCAGTCTGAAGAAGGGTCTTGACCCGAAACGCCGCCTATTTCCTTTGCTCCATAGATGCTGCCTCATCCGCTGAGGTTTTCCAGCATTTTTGTCTACCTTCGATTTTCCAGCATCTGTAGTTCCTTCTTAAACAAACTATTAACTTGGTCTTTCTCACAATGAAATTGCACACTCCTATTGAGAAATAAACTATTCATCAATAAATCCAATAAATTATTTATTTGCGTACAAATTAAAGCCTTAATCAATATGACCAGCAGGGACAATTGGCCAATTATCCACATGGATCACAAGTTTGTGTTCAGCTGACCTTGATTGGCCCATGGCATGTGTCAAGTTTCTTGTCATATGTACAATTTCAGTGAGGTACAGGTACAATGAAAATCTTGCTTGCAGCAGCATCACTGGCACATGATGCTTGATGGACAGTGAGGAGGTAAATTCAACAAAAAGTCTATAGTAGGTCACAGTTACTGACATAGTGGTTAGTGTGTAATGTTCAAGAGCCTGATGGTTGCTGGGAAGAAGATGTACTTGAACATGTAGATCACGGTTTTCAGGCTCCTGCACCCACTTCCTGATGGTAGTAGAAAGATGAGTGAGTGGCTAGGGTGCGGTAGGTCTTTTTATGATACTAGCTGCCTTTTTGAGGTAGCGCCCTCTGTAGATCCCTTTGATGGTAGATAGGTCAGTACCCATAATGACTGGGCAATGTATATCACTTTCTGCAGCCTCCTTTGTTCCGAGTTGCCAAGCCAGGCCATGATGCCACCAGTCAATATGCTCTCTACCACACACCTCTGGAAGTTTGCGAGCGTATTCAGCGACATACCAACTCCCTCAATCTTCCAAAAGTAGAGCTTTCTTTGTGATTGCATCATTTTGTTGGGCCCAGGACAGATCTTCAGAGATATGCACATTGGGAATTTGAAGATGTTGACTCTCACTACCCACCATCCTGTCAATGAAGACAGGTTCATAGATCCCTGACTTTTCTCTCCTGAAGTCAACAATCATCTCTTTGGTCTAGCTCATGTTGTGAGCAACATTGATGTTCTGTCACCATTCAATCAGAATATCAATCTCCTTCTTGTACTTGGCACATCCTTACCCATAGTTCATCCAACAACGGTGGTATAATCGATGGTTTTAAAGATGGCGTTAGAGCTGCGTCTGGCAGCACAATCATGGGTATAGAGAAAGTGCACAGATTTGAGGTGCTCCTGTTGATGGTTATCAAGGAGGAAGTGTTGTTTCCAATTCATACTGATTGTGGTCTGTTGATGAGGAAGCCAAAGGCCATATTGCATATGGGGAATGGAGTTCCACTTCTCTGAATTTGATGATAAGTTTAGAGGGGATGATGGTGTCAAACGTCGAACTGTAGTCAATGAACAACATCTTCACGCACGTGTACTTATTGTCCAAGTGCTCCAGCGTAGAATGGAGAGTCAGTGATATTGTATTTGTACTGCTATCTCCCTCTGCTTTACAACACTACCAAAGGCCCCTTGGGAAAGGTTGGATAGAGTAGATGTGGAGAGGACATTTCTACTAGTGGGAGAGTCTAGGACAAGAGGTCATAGCCACAGAATTAAAGTACGTTCCTTTAGGAAGGCGATGAGGAGGAATTTATTTAGTCAAACGGTGGTGAATCTGTGGAATTCTTTGCCACAGAAGGCTGTGGAGGCCAAGTCAATTGATAATTTTAAGGCAAAGATCGATAGATTCTTGATTAGTACAGATGTCAGGGGTTATGGGGAGAAGGCAGGTGAATGGGGTTAGAGGGAAAGATAGATCAGCCATGATTGAATTGCGGAGCAGACTTGATGGGTCAAATGGCCTTATTCTGCTCATATCACTTATGACCTGATGACCATTTGTAGTGAAGGACCTGCCTTAGTTTGATTTCGGAAAAGGGTACACCTCCTACCTATCTGAATTAAACTCCATTTGCCATTCCTCAGCACACTTGCCTAGCTGATTAGCCCTGTCATTGTTGTTAAAAACTAAGTTCACTGTCTACAATATTATCTATTTTAGTTGCATCTGCAAACTCCTTAATCATGCTTTGTACATCCTCATCCAAATCATTGATATAGATGACAAACAGCAATAGGCCAACCGCCAATCCCTACTTGAACATTGGTAAAATTATTAAAGTATTTGAATTTAAACAATCATTCAATGATCACCAGAACTAAAAGTGTTCCCTGGTTCCCACAGTTTAAACATCTCTTCAAAATATAGATATTTACATTTGTTTTAGTTATAAAACTGGTGATATTCCAACATTAATGAAAAATGAATCCAGAACTCAAACTACTTCTCACCATGTTCACAAGTTATTCTCATAGACATTTCAAATGCAGTAGGCGTTAAGTGACTTAGCCAAATACTGCAACAATATGATGAATTGAAACATGAACTGAATAATCCTGAGCAAAACACAAAGTGCTGGAGTAACTTAGTGGCCAGGCAGCACCTGGGGAGGAGGCAGGATGAAGGCAACAAACAGATGGCGTTTCAGGTCGGGATCTTTCTTCAAACTGATTGGAGTAAGGGGGAGAAAGCTGAAAAAAAAGTGGGGATGGAACAAAGTCTTGCAAGTGATAGGTGGATACAGGTGAGGCGAGAGTGCGGAGGGGGGGGGTAATTGGCAGATGGGTGGAGTAAGTGACAAAGCGAAATAAAAGAAGTGAAAAGGAAATAAAAACGGAGATATAAGGGAGTGAAATGTAAAGCTAAATGGAAGGATGTGGATGGAACAGGCGAGGGAGAGGGTTAAAAGGAATTGGGGGACTTGTAGATGGAAGACAAGCGTACAGTGGAGGAAGAACAAGCAGAGTGATGGGGGTGGAAAGTTTGGATCATTTAATATTAATTCCATTGGGTTGTACGCTACCCAAGTGGAACATGAGGTACTGTTTCTCCATTTTGGGCATGACCTCACTCTGGCAATAGAGGAGGCATGGATGGAAAGGCTGGTTTGGGAATGGACTTAAAATGGTTTGCAAACATGAGATCCAGCAGGTCTTGGCAGATAGAGTGCAAATGTTTCATGAAACAGTCACCTAGTCAATGCTTGGTCTTGCCAATGCAATGGACATCACATCTGGAGCAGCAAATGCAGTACACAAGATTTGAAAAGGTGCACATCTCACCTAGAAAGGCTGCTGGGTTCCCTGGATGGAAGTAAGAGAGGAGGTGTAAGGACAGGTGTTACATCTACTGCATTTGCAGGGGGAAGTACCTGGGGAGGGGCAGGATGCGTGAGATGAATTGAATGTAACCAAGAAGTTGTAGAGGTAGTGGTGTCTATGTAAAATGAAAAGGGGGAGCAGGAAAATGTGAACGGTGTTGGGATCATGTTGAAGGTGGCAGAAATGTTGGGAAATGATGTGTTGGATGCTGAGGCTGTTGGGTTGAAAGATGAGGATCAGGGAAATTCTACACTTGTTCTATCTGGGGAATGGAGAATGAGAGCAGAGCTGCAGATAAGGAGGATACAAGGGTGATGGAGCCATTCCCAACAGCAGGGGAAAACCATGTCTACTGAAAAAACCAGCACATTTCATGGAAAGCCTCATCTTTGGAGCAGATGCAGCAGAGAGAGAAATTAAGAGAAAGCGATGGTGTACTTGCACAAAGCAGTGGGAGGAGGTGTAGTAATAGTACTTGTGGGAGGCGGTGGGTTTGTAGTAGTCACCAGTACAAAGTCTGTTCTCTGTGATGAAGACAGAGGATTTGAGAAAGGGGTGTGATGTGTCATGAATTTAAGGGCAGGATGGGAGATAGTTGTAAAGTTGATGGTCATCAAATTCTGCATGGGTGCAGGAGGTAATCCTGATGCAATCATCGATGTCGCAGAGAGTTGGGGAATAATGCAGTAATATGTTTGGAACAAGGAGTATTCAATGTATCCAACAAAAAGATGGGCACGATGTTTCGTGCCCATCTTTTAATCGAGCTGGTTCTGGTCTCTTTTCATATGCTTCATTAGACATTTCGTACTTAATAACTTTAGAAACATTGTCATAAACATAAAAAGCTGGTGAGCATACGTGTGCCTACATCTTTGATTTGAAGAAAGTGAGAGGAGACAAGAGAAAGGTTGTTAATGGTGAGGACAAATTCTAACAGATGGAGGAGAGAGTTTGTAGAGGGGAACTAATTGGGTCTCCGTTTGTGGAAGAACCATGGGCTCTGAGAACTTCCAGGTGTAAAGGAAATGGAGGTCCATAGTAAAGATGAGGCAATGGGGGCCTAGTAGAGAGCTATTGAAGTTTTGGAGAGTGAGTGAGATGTCCCAGAAGTAGGTTGCAAGGGACTGGACAAGGGGGAACAAGGTAGAATCAAAGTATTTGGAGAGGGCTTTGATGGTGCAGGACCAGACAAAATCAATGGGTCTGTCAGGGAAGTCCTGCATTTTGGATGTTGGAATAATGCTGCAGCGGTAGTGTTGCTGCCTTACAGCGCCAGAGACCCAGGTTTGATCCTGACTACAGGTGCTGCCTGTATGGATACATGTTCTCCCCCGTGATCCTGTGGGTTTTCTCTGAGGTCTTCAGTTTCCTCCCACATTCCAAAGACATACAGGTTTGTTGGTTAATTCGGTAAAATTTTAAAGTTGACCCTTTGTCGGATAATGCTTTGTTTCATTTAGAGATCAGGCCCTTCGGCCTACCGGGTCCACGCCAACCAGTGATCCCCGCATATTAACCCTATCCTACACACACTAGGGACTATTTATACATTTACCAAGCCAATTAACCTACATACCTGTACGTCTTTGTAGTGTGGGAGGAAACCGAAGATATCGGAGAAAACCCACGTAGGGAAAAATGTACAAACTCCGTACAGACACCACCCGTATTCGGGATTGAACCCGGGTCTCCGGCGCTGCATTCGTTATTAGAGATACAGTGCAGAAGCAGGCCCTTCTGCTCACCGACTCTGTTCCAACCAGCGATCCCCACACACTAACACTATCCTAACACACACTAGGACCAATTTTACATTTTTTTTATACAAAGCCAATTATCCTACAAACCTGTACATCTTTGGAGTGTGGGAGGAAACTGAAGATTTCGGAATAAACCCGCACAGGTCACGGAGAGTACGTACAAACTCTGTACAGACATGCACCCGTGGCCAGGATCAAAACGGGGTCTTTGGCACTGTAAGGCACCAATTCTACAGATACGCCACCATGCCATCAATATTAGTGTATGGGATGATCGCTGGTCGGTGCAGACCTGGTGGGCCGAAGGACCTGTTTTCGCGTTGTACTCCAAAATAAAGAGATAGAAATGGGCATTGTTGGGTTGGGAAACTATAAACTTGGAGGCTTTAGATTGGAAATCACTGGAGGCAATGAGATTGTTATGGTCAGTGTGTAGATACTGTATATCCGAGAGCATTTGCCTCTGCACTCAGAGGTCAGCCTGCCAGACTACAATGGCACCTGACTTGCCAGTGGGTGTGATAACAATATTGGATTTTTACTGTAGAAATAAGGAACTGCAGATGCTGGTTTACAAAAAAAGATGCAAAATACTGGAGTAAATCAATAGGTCAGGCAGCATCTCTGGAGAACATTGATAGGTGACGTTTCAGGTTGGGACCCTTCCTCAGTGCCTATCTGTGTTTTTCAGAGATGCTTCCTGACCCGCTGAGGTACTCCAACATTTTGGGTCTTTTTTCAGATTGTTAACATGGGGCTTCCTGTTCAGAGGAAATTTGTGAATTGGGTAAGGGGAGTGGAGAATTCAAGACAGTTGATGTCGCACCAGCAGTTGGAAATAAAATGGTCTAGTGGGGTGGAAGGCTGGCGGAGGGAGTCCAGGAGGAATGTTGCAGTTGGGAGAAGGGTTCGTCACTGGGAAGCCAGAACCCCTTGCCTGCGAAAGAGGCCTGGAGGCAGAGGTGATGGAAAAGGTGTTCGCATCATGGTAGGCTTGTAACTCTTTGAATTGTGGGAACAGGGGTAGAAAGGTATGTCCCCTGTTATAGACTGTTCAGCATTGCAGACGTGGGGGGTCAGGAGGGATAATAATAATAATAATAATAATAATCTTTATTTATATAGCACTTTTCAACAAAACCAGTATTTGAACCAAAGTGCTTTACAGAGATTGATTAAATTAATAGAACAGATCAAATGTCAATAAATCCATAAAAACAAAAAAAAGAGAAAAAAGAAAAAAGACACAGAACAGTACACTATATGAATGGATGGTGAAAACCTGACAGGAGTTGTGGCTGAGGTCAGACCTAGGCTCTGAGGATGACAGAGGGGTTAGAAGGGGACCTGGAGAGGTACCGTGGAATGGGGAGAGGGGCTCATTGGAGTTTGGGCTGTGCGGGGTGATGTAAGAATGGGGATTAGGGGAAGTGTCATGGTTAGTATAGGAGGATGAGCAGCAGTAGTTGGTGGTGTCAGAGTTAGAAGGCAATCAGAGGAGAAGTAGGACAAAGGAGAGTCAACCAAGGGGAAGCAGCGTAGGTGTGAAGAAGGATCTCGACCCGAAATGTCACCCATTCCTTCTCTCCAGAGATGCTGCCTGTCCCACTAAGTTACTCCAGCTTTTCTGATTATCTTCAGAAGCTGCTAGAAGTGGCCCGGGGGAGCCATCAGATCTAGTGAAGCCAGTGACCCCAGCCTGGGGAGGTGCATAGCAGAGATGAGAGCCGACTTAACAGTCCTCATGCCTTTTCAAATCACATTGTTTTCTTATAAATATCTCAATTCAAAAGATGTCAATACTGAGATGAAATTGCTGCAGAAAGAATAGACCAACCTTAATCAATGTCTGAGCAGCTGAATCAAAGGGCTTAGAAAACTTCCAGGCTCACTCCTTATTGATTGGGTTAACCCAAATGTTCCTTTCCATTTGTCCGTATAATCATTCAGCATACAAAGAAGCCAATGGGCCCACTATATCTGTGATGTCTCTTTAAAGAGGTTTCCATAAGTCTCACGCTTCCCCCTGCTGTTAACAAGAAAGATGGTGGCTTAAAACAGGCACCTTTGTCACTTTTCATTAAAGTCAATGCAAACTCACAAATTTTCCACCAGGTGGGTTACCTTATCTCTAATAACTTTTAACAATGGTGAAGAGGGAAAGATTTAATAGTAATCTGAGGGGTAATTCTTTCACACAAAGGGTGGTGGGTGTATGGAACAAGCTGCCAGGGGTGGTAAAATGAGGTTGGGACTATCCCAATGTTTAAGAAACAGTCAGACAGGTTTGGAGGGATATAGACCAAACACAGGCAGGTGGGACTAGTGTAACATTTGGTACATTTTGGCCGGTGTGGGCAAGTTGGCCAGAGGGGCCTGTTCCACACTGTATCACTCTATGACTCTATGTCCAGATCTAAGCTGCTGGGACAAGCCTGATAATGCCTGCATTATCACACTAACACTCTAATGACAAGAGGCAGTGCCCCCACGTGGTCCTACACTTTCTTTCCACTGTAAATAGATTAAATCATGCGAGTTTACCCTACTGCGAGTGTCGGTGTGGTCACCTCCGAACCCGGCATCATTCCCAACACCACCATATTTTTATACATTCTTGTATTCTCTTGAGCATTTTCCCCAATTGAAAGTTCCAAAAGGATATAACTGAGACCGTGGAATTGTTCTAAATAGTTAATAAGTACCTCAGCTACACTTGAATGAACAAAACCCATTAACCCACAGTTGTCATTTGAGAACGACTCTGCTTATTGAAATTGCTACTTTGTGATGCATGGTTTTATTCCCAGGAAATGTTCCTGCTACATTTCATGCACCAGGTACAAAATTCATTACAACCTGTCAACGGCCTGTTAATATAACTCATTATATTTCCTCTCTTAAACATTCATAATTCCATGAACAATCATTAATCTCCACTTAATAAGTAGAAATTACAGGGAAGCTATTTCAACTCTTTGCGTTGATTGCGCTAGAAAGAACTGGGTGTAAACTACATAGGAAAAGTGAATGTAGCTCTTGCCTTAAGACACAGGAGACATCAGATAGTAGAATCTGGAGCACACAACAAAGTGCTGGAGAACCCCTGTGGAATCAAATCTGAGGAATCAAAGGGGTGATCGCTATTTCATGTTGTGACCTGCCTCAGGATTCCTGATGTAGAACGTGTCCAACTAATCAGGAACACCATTTATCTGCAGTATAGCAGGACTATCTTTTAAACAATGCCACTTACAGTTCAAATCCAGGTCTTTTGACAAGATATGCTTCAGCACCAGAAAGATCAATTGAGGTGTTACTGCCCACAGGAATAATATTGGTTTTGTGCACTTTTATCATGCTCAAATATCAAGGAGTCACCCATGATAGAATAGACCTCACCAGTAAATTCATGCTGAGGTGAGTTCATGCAGATAGATCTGCTACCTCACAGCTCCAAAGGATCAGACCCAGTCCTGAACACCACTGCTGTCTGTATGAAGTTGCATGTTCTTCCTAGAATAGAATAGTTTAGAATAGAATAGTTTCTTTATTGTCATTGTAACATGAACCATGTACAACGAAATTTAAAATGTCAGCCAGTCAGTGCAGCATTCAAACATTTCTAAAAGCTAACGATACATACAAGGTAAAATATTAAAGATAAACAACTAAATAAATATCACGGACAAAGCACGCATACACACCCAACCCTCCATCCTTCTGTCGATTCCACAGTTACCACAGTCCCTTAGTCTGTATCGCCCCTGCGTTCCTTGGCGGCTACATTTAGTGCTTTTATAGCAGTGGGGTAATAACTGTTTTTTAGTCTATTTGTCCTTGTCCTTGTAGATCTGTACCGTCTGCCTGACGGCAACAGTTCAAACAGGGAGTGTCCGGGGTGGGAAATGTCCTTTATGATATTCTGGGATTTTTTGGTGCAGCGGGAACTGTGTAAGTCCTCCAAGGTAAGGAGAGGGCAGCCGACAATCCTCTGGGCGTTGTCAATGGCCCTCTGGAGCGCTTTCCTCTGAGCCGCTGTGCAGCTGGTGTACCACACGCATATGTTAGTATGCTCTCAATGGAGCACCGATAAAAGGACAGCAGCAGTCTCTGAGTGATGTTATTCTTCCTGAGCACCCTCAGGAAGTGCAGTCTCTGCTGGACCTTTTTCAGCAGCGCAGTGGTGTTCACGCTCCACGTCAGGTCCTCCTCAATATGGATTCCCAGGAAGCGGAAATCCGCCACCCGTGAGGTTCTTCTGAGTTAGTAAGTTTGGGGGGGACTTGATGGGAATGTGGTGAGAATAAAATGGGAGGGTAGGATGGCATAAGTAGGTGACTAATGATCAGCATAGACTCGGTGGGCTGAAGGGTCTGTTTCCTGCATTGCAAAAAGTGGCAACTGTGCTCCAAAACATTCCCAACGTATTGCTCTATGCGAATTGCCTTGTGAATTGTTTAAAAATCCTCCTCATTGGATAGGAAGCCAGTCAGTATTATTAACATATCTCAGTGACTAGACGGGTGTGAATGAAGCAGAAGGAAAATGCCAGTGAATACACTGGAGGCTCTTCAGACCACCTCAAGCTTTGTATTGATTATCAATGCCTGTCTGGGCATTGGTAACGGCCCCTGGAGGAATGTCCACTGCACTTTGAAACAGTCTCCCCAAGTCCTATTGCTTCGCAGCTCAGATTTTCCCAGGAATCTTTGGTATTGGTTTATTATTGTCATGTGCACTGAAATACAATGATAAAACTGATTTGCTTACCATCCAGGCAAATCAAACAATACATGAGAAGAATAGGTAGAGCAAAAAGAGAATGGAATTAGAGTGCAGAGTATACGGTTACAGATATAGAGAAAACGCAGATTATAATTTGCTAGGGCTGCAACAAGATAGATTAGGAGATCAGGAATACATCTTAATTTTTATCCTTTGTTTGCATCCTCGATAGTCAACAGCCCCCTCGTTGTCATTGTAGCATTGCAAAGGTAATTCTAACAATATTGCGGGATCCAGCAACAATTACAGAGGGACAGCAGGGGATATTTGGCAGGGATTTATGCTGTGATCTCTGAATTACATGACACCTCAGGCTGGTGAAGACTAATCAGTAAATGCACAGGTTGCCTGCCCTTGACACGTGTCCATTATCCTAAAACGGCACACATTAAATAGGATTAAACAGCACATATTAAATTTTCTGCCAAATATTTAAAGAGCATAATTAATATAATTCTCAGGTTTTTCAATTCAGGATGGTTCAGAAAACAAAAGCCGATATTTTTTCAGTGGGCCTGTTCTTTGATTATTAATGAATGGGGAGCGATCTTGCACGTTATACTTAATGTACATATCTGGCAGATAATCATGGTTTATCCGGTGAAGTTTAAATATTGAATGTGTTGTTTGGTCACACGCCCTGAGGAAGCATATGATGGACCACAGTAGACTCAATACATTAATGAGTCAAAAGTAAAATTCTGCAGATGCTAGAACTTTAGTTTAGTTTAGAGATGCAGCACAGAACCAGGCCCTTCGGCCCATCGAGTCCAGTCCAACCAGCGATCCCCGTGCACTAATACTATCCTATACTTTAGGAACAATTTACAATTTTACCAAAGCCAATTAACCTACAAAACCTGTACGACTTGGAGTGTGGAAGGAAACCGGAGCACCCAGAGAAAACCCACAGATCACGGAGAACATAGAAACTCCGTACAGACAGCACCCGTAGTCAGGATTTAATCCGGTTCCCTGGAGCTGTAAAGCAGTAATTCTACCGCCGTGCCGCACCTAAATCTGAGGTTAAAAATAGAAAATGCTGAAAATCCTCAGCAGGTCAGGCAGCGTATGTGGAGGTAAAATGGAATGCCTCAACGTTCTATTTTTATTTTATTTCATTGTCCTTGTGAAAAAAATAATGTAATATTTCAATGGGAGTGAAAAATGGAATCTGACAGGTTCTGTTTGTGGAAAGCTGTAGGTAAGTGTTAGGGACATTAAATTATCTGCAGCATATTTATAATTTGTTTTTAATCAGCCAGAGTGCAAGTGTATAGTTTTCAGATTTAATTTTATTTCCTTACAACATAGGCTAGGGTCACTTAGCTGAGTGAGTGATAGAAAACCAAGCATTGATCTCACATTCCAATCTTCTCCCTACTTACCAACACACAGTGGGCAGTGTACGGTGACAAATGAACTCACATTTCATTGAGATATGGGGAGGAAACGGTGTACCTGGGTAAAGACTCCAAGCTCACAGGGGAGCGTGCAAATTCCACAAAAACAGCTCCAGAGATCAGGGTTGCTGGAGCAGTGAAGCAGCAGCAATAATTGTTGCGTTAGACCAAGTAGCCATGATAACGGTGCAAATGGTTCAATTTCAAGTCCATGATTGAAAGTGGCAAACTGTAGAGGGCATCCTATCGGAATGCATGGCACCTTGAGTTTGGCAATGCCTCTGCCCAAGGCTGCAAAAATTGCAGAGATTTCTGGATGTAGCCCAGTCCATTATGCAAAGCAGCTTCCCTCTCATTGTCTCAATCTACACTTCATGCTGCCTCAAGAGAGCAGCCAACATATCTCACTCATTCCCTCTCCTCCCCATTCATGAAAAGTGAACACAGTCAAATTTATTACAGGCTGGGTCAATTATTTCAATCCAGTCCATCTTCACGGTGCATTGTACCAGCAAGCATAGATGTATCTTTGTGGATTCCTTCCACCCTGGCTTTCTGAGAGAAGATACAGAAGGTGAAAAGACCAGATGTCCAGACTTAAGAATAGCTTCTTCCCCACTACTATCCAACTCCTGAACTGATCACCTCTTTCACACCCCCTCATTTGTTTATTTCATTAACAACATTCTGCAACGGAACAGTGTTTTGACCAATGATGTCTGTGTTAAATTAAACTAATCACTCTGCCTGCATGTGATTCCCAATGTTGGGTGAGTCCAGAACCAGGGGTTACAGTTTAAGAATAAGTGGTAGGCCATTTAGGACTGAGATGAGGAAAAAGAATTTCATCCAGAGAGTTGTGAATCTGTGAAATTCTCTGCCACAGAAGGCAGTGGAGGACAATTCACTGGATGTTTTCAAGAGAGATTAGATTTAACTCTTAGGGCTAAGGGAATCAAGTGATATGGGGAAAAAGCGAGAACAGGGTACTGATTTTGGATGATCAGCAATGATGCTTGATGCTGGCTCAAAGGGCTGAATGGCCTACTCCTGCACCTATTTTCTATGTTTCCATGTTTCAATGATTCACATTCCTCCATTCCCTGAATATCCACGAGTCTATCTAAAAGTCTCTTTAATGTCATTATTTTATCTGCTTCCAGTACAAACCCTGGCAGTGGCATGACAGGGACTCGCCATTCTCTGCCCCACAGATCTCCTTTAAAGCTTTCCTCTCTAACCTATGCCCTCAAATGTTTGATATTTCCACCCTGGGAAAAAGATTCTGTCTGCCCAATATGCTGCTCATAATTTCTAGGCAGCATCCTGGTGAATGAGACTGACAAGATTGCTCTACAGAGAGCCGGAAAAGTGACACCCTGGGGAGAATGGCCTCATCCTGTACCTTTGATTCGCAGCCATATATTAGCACCTCAAAAGGCTGGTAGTGCCAGGCATTGGTGTAATAGAGTCATAGTGTCTTACAGCGTGGAAAAATGCCCTTCAGCCTAATTTGCTCACAAAAGCCAGCATATCCAATCTGCACTCGTCCCCCGACTGTGTTCACTTTTCATGAATGGGGAGGAGAGGGAATGACTGAGGTATGTTGGTTGCTCTCTTGAGGCAGCATGTGCTTTGACCCATATCCCTCTAAACCTGTCCTGTCCATGTATTTGTCTAAATGTTTCTTAAACGTTGCGATAATACCTGCATCAATTACCTCCTCCGACAGCTCGTTCCATTCACCCACCACCCTTTGTGTGAAAAAGTTACCCCTCAGGTTCGTATAAAATCTTTTCCCCTTCATCTTAAAGCTATGCCCTCTGGTTCTTGATTCCCCTACTCTGGGCAAGAGACTCTGTGCATCTACCCAATCTATTCCTCTCATGATTTTGTACAGCTCTATAAGATCACCCCTCATCCTCCTGTGCTTTAGGGAATAGAATCCTAGTCTGGTCAGCTTCTCCTTATAGCTCAGGCCTTTGAGTTTTCCAGCCTGAAAATATCTTTCTGATAACATGAAGCCCAAAACTGAACACAATACGGTAAATGCAGCCTCACCGATGTCTTATACAACTGCACCATAACGTCCCTCCTTCTATACTCAATGCTCTGACTGATGAAAGCCATTGTGTCAAAAGTCATTTTGACCACCCTACCTTCCTGTGAAGCCACTTTCAATGAACTATGTACCTGTACTCTTAGATCCCCTTGCCACTACAACACTCCCCAGAGCCCTACTGTTCACTGTGTATGTTCTGCCCATGTTAGTGCTCCCTAAATGCTACACCTCACATTTCTCTGTACTAAATGCCAGTAGCCATTCCTCAGCCCACCTGCCCAACCAATCAAGATGTTTGACAGCCATCTTCACTATCTACAATGCCACCGACTTTTGTCCATATGTCCTTAAAATTGGTGATATCTAACTTGCCCCAGAAATATAGCAGCAGTATTGTTAGGTGACACAGGCCAATTTTGCTCTGAGCTGACGTTTCCACATGAAGCAAGCACAAGTCATTGTGATGGTGGCTTGCAACATTGTTATAAAGGGAAGAGAGACAGAGAGAGAGAGAGAGAGACAGAGAGAGACAGAGAGAGAGACAGAGAGAGAGACAGAGAGAGACAGAGAGAGACAGAGAGAGAGACAGAGAGAGACAGAGAGAGAGAGAGAGAGAGAGAGAGAGAGACAGAGACAGAGAGAGAGAGAGACAGACAGAGAGAGAGACAGACAGAGAGAGAGAGAGAGAGAGAGACAGACAGACAGAGAGAGAGACAGACAGAGACAGACAGACAGACACCTGGAGCACATTATTACACACTGGCTTTATTCCATTCCTGCTTTTGTTTCGATTGCTTTCTTTACAAATATTTAATTATAAAACAATTTTCCAGTCATTAATTCATATTTTCCAAGCAGCTCTACCAATTTTTCATTTGAAAGTGCAGATGAAAATTGCTCATTGTTTTCTACAATATTTGATAGCACAGTTACAACACTCCCCATCCCCCACATAATCTATAGTGCAGTGGGAATGTATTTTGCAGCTCTGGTTCTCTGCTACTGTGCATCTGCTCCCAGCATCAGACATGTGATTAAACTGAAGTGATAAGGAAACAATAAGAGGATGTGGGAGCGAACATAATGTAGCAGCAACACAACTGCAGCCTTCAGCAAAAAAGAGCAACCATTGTCAAATGGAAAATAAATAGACATCAATGAAAGCAATATGAAGGTATGGAAAAGATCCAGCCTAAATAGATTTCCACTGCACTAAAAGATTTTTGTCTTTATTTTGATACTTGGTCCATTATTCAGCTAGGACATGCTCGAATCACAGGACAAAAGGAGGCCATTTAGTCAAGGCTGTTGCTGCTAACTCACTGATTGACTACCACTCTGTTCCACGTTCATGAGTTACTTAGTTCCACTCTCAGAATTTTTCTGCATAGCCAATGCAAGATAATAGTCGAATAAATATCGGAGGTCTCACTTTCTGTAGTTGGAACATCAGAGGTGCAAACGAGCCAATTAAGAGGGGTAAAATTCTGGCACAATTAAAATCATTAAATATGCTTTCCTACAAGAGACACATTTGAAACAACAAACTCAGATCAGATTAAGGGCAAACTGGATAGGTCAAACCTATTACTCCTCATTCACCTCTAAAGCAAGAGGCACGGCCATTCTAATTCGGAAGGGTATACCTTTTAAATTAAAGAAATCCATATCTGATAAAGAGGGAAGATACGTTATAGTCACGGGAGAAATTTACAATGCACCATTAACTATGATAAATATTTACGCGCCTAATTTTGATAACCCACAATTTGTAAAGAAAATATCAGATTTACTCGCAGAGCATAATTATCAAAATATAATAATGGGGGGAGATTTTAAACTGTGTTATAGACCCATACTTAGATAAATCAATAAAGGTAGGGAAGCGTCTTGTTAAAACTAAAACCTGTGAATTTTTAAATACTTATATAAAAAATAACAACATAGGTGATGTTTGAAGAATAGCAAATCCAAGTGGTAGGGAATATTCATTTTACTCATCAGTTCATAAAACGTATTCACGAATTGACTATTTCTTATTGGACACAAAATTAATCGCGTATACGAATAAACCATCATATCATAATAGTATTATTTCTGATCATTCACCATTGCCTTTTATACTTAAAATTGAGGGAATGCCGGGTATAAAACTTTTTTTGAGATTCAACGCACACATATTAAATAACCCGCAGGGCTATGAGTATATAAAAGAACAAACAACATTTTTTTTCGAAATAAACGACACGCCAGGTATTTCTGCACCGCTATTATGGGAAACCTTCAATGCATATATTCGCGGTGTCATAATCTCTTACCAAAGTTTTCAAAATAAGGAAAATAAAAGAGAACTTCAGCGGATAGAACAGGAAATAAAATTACTAGAACTGGACAATGCAACTGACCCAACCATAGATAAACATAATAAGATAACTTTATTGAAATATAAAATCAATAGAATACTATCGGCAAGAGTAATAAGATTATTCCAAATTACAAAACAAGCACACTTCGAATTTGGGGATAAGCCACATAAATTACTTGCGAGGCAACTGAAGCAACAAGAAAAGGAAAAAAAATTCCAAAAATACTGAGAGAATTAAAAAACTACTTTAACTATCACTAAAATTAAATCGGATAAGGGTGAGTTTCTAACACTGCCAAAGGATATTAATAAGAGGTTTGCCCAATTTTATCATAATGTATATACATCTAAAATAAATACAGATGTTAGTAAAATTACAAATTTTTTAGATAATTGCAAACTCCCAGAATTGGATAGTTTAGAACAAGAGTAATTAGGAGCACGGATTACTAGTGAAGAAATAAAACAAATAATAAACTCACTGAAAAATGGGAAGACCCCAGAACCAGATGGTTTTAGTAATGAATTTTATAAAAGATTTCAAGAGTCAATTGTACCAAGATTATTCAATTTATACATGCAGGCTTATACCGAAAATAAACTACCAGAAACCCTAGCAGAAGCACCAATAACGTTTATACCAAAAAAAGATAAATATTTAGATGAACCGGGTTCTTATAGAACTATTTCACTTCTAAATACGGATCAGAAAATTTTAGCAAAGATTCTAGCTAGAAGACTTTTTTCTATTCTCTACCATCTATTTTTCCTCTTTTTCCCCTTTCTATTGTTTTCTTTTTCTTGCCTTGCTTACTTCCTTCTCAAAACATAAAACTAGAGGTTGTACATAGAATGGGTTACGGTATGACATAGTTGGCACCTAAAATTAGGTTCCACTGTACTGTTTTGTACTGTATTAACTTCTAATAAAATAAACAAAAACAAAAAAAATAATAAAATAAAGTTTAAATAAACATCCAACAGAGGCAAAACCTTTAGGAATCCTGGTAACTGGAGACACAATATGCTGGAAGAGAAGCAAAGGATAATAAACAGAGACAATGACAGAGCTACAAGAAGAATATATTGAAAGGAATTTCAAGGGATATTCAAACTAATTCAAATTGGGAGCTATTCCTTTGCAACGGAAAACTTGAATGTAAAAGAAACAGGATTATTAAACTGCCTTCCATTGTAAGGAAACCATTGCTCCTTTTCCAGTCATGACTGAATATACAGAAAACTTGCAGTTGATCAAATGAAGCCAGTGTGGATTTATAAATGGCAAGGCATGTCTCGTGAACACAGAGGAGATGCTGATAAAGTAGTGCAGAGAGATTTATCTATGGAGACACAATATACTGCAGATGCTGTAATCCTCAGCCAAAAAACCATAAGGCTGAAGGAACTCAATGGTCGGGCAGCATCTGTGGAAGAAATGGACGGTACTCTTCTTTAGACTGATCAATGATGTTTTAGGCGAGTACCCTTCCTTAGGTATGAATCTATAGATGCTGCCTATATGGACTTGCAGAAAGTATTCTCAGGTCTCCAGGAAGAGACCTTTGACGCATTCTGTGCAGTAAAGTAGCTGTGGCTGAGGATATTATAGTGATAATGATGATATTAAAGAGATAATGATGAAAGAAGTGGCAACATTGTCCCTCCCACATTCATTTTGATCTGTAAATGATCAGAATATTTACAGATGCCTTAGCTAATAGATGTAAAGCCAAATATGCCATCAAAGGCATGGAATGTAATATAGGCAAATGTGAAATCATCTGCGTTTGGAATAATAATAATAGCAATATAGAACAAAGTACTTTCTAAATAGCATTTGGAAATATAAGCAGAGCAGTTCAAGTGGTTTAGGGATTTGTGGATAGATATAATTAAGATATTGGGACTGAGAATAATCAAACAGCTAAATGAAATGCCAGCCGAGAGACCAGAAGAGCAAGAGCATGGAGCTAGTCAGCAGCTGTATAAACCTTTGGTCAGACCATACATGAAGTGCGGTGAGCTGTTCCAGGCCCCGCACCTTATGAAGGATTTATCAGTTTTAAAGAGACTGTGCTGCAGATTAATCAGAATGATACACAGGTCCAAAGCAATTATATGGAGACATTACACAATTTAGGATTGTATTCCCTAAAATGGTTAAAAGATTTATGTTTTCAAGATATTGGAGGGAAATACGAGGGCTTCATATTATTTCATACCCTTTATGGCATTGAAGAAGGACATTTGGCCCATTTAATTTATACCGGCTCTCAAAGCAATTCCATCAACAATCTTGTAACCTAATCTCTCTCACATGGCTCTCAACTCTTGCAGCCCACTTACAGCCAGAAATAATTATCCAATTAACCTACCCAGCACATCAATGGGATGTGGGAGGAAAATAGAGCACTGGGAGAAATTCCAGACAGTTACAGGTAGAACCTGCACTTGACACAAACAGTATCGGACGTCAGGATCACCCTTGAACTGTAAATGACTGCTTAGTGTAAATAAGCAGCAAACGATTCAATGTAACATTGATGGGTATGAGTAAAGAAGTTGTAGAGATACAGGGAAATAAGGAGAGGGTTAATGGGACTGAAGGGATTGCTCCCCTGGGAGCTAGCATGGACTGAATTAATAAGTACATAATAAGTAATTGGTAGAAATGATCAAGCCCCATTAACTCACAATTGCCACTTCTTAACAAACTCGCATATTGAAATATGCAAAAGTTATTACAAGCTGCCAATGGCTTGTTAATGTAATCTAAGATTTCACTTGCAACAAAAAACAAACTGCTGGATGAAGTAAGCGGATCGAGCAGCATCTGTGGGGAGAAAGGGATTGTCGACATTTCAGGTCAAGACCCTACATCAGGACTGAGAATGGAGAGGGAAGATAACAGGTATAAAGAGAAGAGGAGGAGGAGTGAGACAAGGGACATGTGTTGAAAGGTGGATCGAGGATGGGTAAAGGATGATGGGCGTTAGGAGCCAGGTGGGTGAAGGAGAAGCTTGGAGTAGGCAGACAGAAGAAGGTGCATGATAAATACAAGTGAAGCAATTAGTTTCTTACCCGAATTATCCAATAAGTATTTAATTTCTTACCTGAATTATTTTTCTTTAGCTGTACTTTATTCATTTTCACCTGATATGTAGAAATTGTAGAGTAAATATTTCAATCTGTTGCACCTACTGTGTTGTAAAAGTTGGATGCAAAGCATTCAGAAAGTTTTTGACTGATTTACTGGGCACACAATTTCCCTTTAAAATTATAAAATAGGTTTGAATTCATACAGCTCCTTCGCTGCCTCAGGCGATTCAATGGTCCTTTATCTTTGTAATATAGGAAACGGAAAAACAAATTTGTAAGCCACACAGTTCCACAAACAGATGAAATACATCACCAGATGATCTGTTATAGCGATGTTGGCCAAGGGATATATTTGATTCATGGGTGTCTTGAAATTCTTCACAAAACTCCAAAACAAAAGCAGTGCTGTTTTGCAGAGAATCAACTTCACCAGAGTGTGGAGTTCTAAAGTTTTAGGGACTAGGTTGTTGGCACACATCACGAAAATTGGCCTGGCCAAGTAAAATTGAATCATTTGAATATTTTAAAACTATGGTTGGTAGATTTCAGTTGGACAAAACATTTAGTTAGGGATAGAGGCATTGGTTAAGACACAATCAGCTACTCATTTATACTAATTTCGTCACTTTTCTCCAAAGATGTTGTCTGACCCGCTGAGTTACTTGCGAAGGAATACATTGGAACAATCAGCAATACTTGATCTCTTAACCCATGGACGCTGCTGTTTAACAACCTTTGGTCCACTCCACCGGGCAAACAAATTTTGAGGTCATTATTTCTGTACCTTTATTTTGCAAGAGCTGCTCTGAACGTTCGTCGGAGACCTACAAATTTCTCCCTGACAATAAGAACAAGTTCCATCTATTCTGCTTTATTTTTATAGGCAAAGCTTGTGTCCTTCCAAGACAAAAGGTTTCACCAGAACCTTTCTAATTGTGCTAAGTAGATATTAAAGAAGTCAGTTTTCCCATTGATCTGTGCTTCTGCACAAAGATCTTGGGGTAGTTATGAACCAACAGAGACAACAGCGGCTACATTTTCCAGGAACAGGTACATTCCACCAAATGTCAAGTTCTTGAATCAGCCCGCACAACTCTGATCCTACTTCGACAAATGAACATTATTGACCACCTCGTTAAGTACCATGGACTTGATTTTTGTTAGTTGTGTTTTGCACTGATGTCTTATTTTTTGCAGTTTTGCAAATTTACGTGTTATTTATATGTAATTCATGTTACAATTTATATTTGTGTATATTGTGTCTAAGGGCCTTAGGCCACTTAGGCGACTTTATTTGCGAGTTCAGGGGACTCTGCGCTCGCCACATGTCGCCACATGTCCGTAGGTGGTCTCTGGTCAGTCTCCTTCATGGCCGCGAGGAGTTCCCGCATGGTGGTAACTATTCGTGGCCTCAGTATGGTCACACAACATTTTTCAACATGTTGGTCGCCTTGGAGAAAATCGATACTTTTCAAGTCGTAGTGCAGTGGTAGTGGGGTCGCCATGTCATTGTAGGTAGTCGAGGTAGCCATAGGAAATCTCCTTTGCTGACCGGGCATTTTAATTGGCTCATTGGGGGAAAAAAAATGTAAGCACGAGTTTTCAGAACGAAGGAAAACTGACTGCCAATGTTAAATGCCCGCTAAACTTCACAGCTGTGTATCTCTGGCTTATTAAAAGTTGCCTGGCTTCTTAAAAGTGTCTCCACTCCTTCTTCCCCCCCCCCCCTTGAACTTTCAATTCAAGGTTATATCAATGTATTGATAATACATTTAAATAACGTATAGTATATAGATAATATATAGACCTAAAATGAGTATCACCTGCTCACCCATGGTACTGGTCCTTATATAGACTAGACACTTCTCCATCAGCCAGATGACTGGACATAAGTTCATGTTTGAATCCTACAGGTCAGAACATAATTGTCTACCAGATGTGAGCAACACACTTAGCATATGTAATCAATGAGAGTGGGAGTGAGAATTGGTCCATTGAGCAATTAATAGCTTTTTTTTGAATAAACATAAATTGAATCAAAAAGAGTGAGTACCTCAAAGCATGACATTAATTTTTCTCTTTAAATATTTGACAGCATGAATATTCCCACTTTATAATGTTAATGTGTGTTGTTTTAGGATAATGGACGAGAGTGTCAAGTGCAGGCAACCAGTGCTTTTGCTGATGAGTCTTCATCAGCCTGAGGTGTCATGTTATTCAGAGATCCCACTGTGAATCCCTGTCGGATCTGGTGTCTCTCTGTAATCACAGCTGGATCTCAGCAATATTGTTGGAATTCCCTTTGTCATGATAGTACTTCAGGGGCTGTTTACCCCAGAGGAATGTAAATTCAGAAAACTTGCAAACAAAGGTTCCTGCTGTGAAAAACCCGAGGTGTTAAACAACAGAACTCATGGTCTGAAGAAGAGTCTCAACCTGAAATGTCACCTGTTCCTATTCTCCAGAGATACTGTCTGACTCGCTGAGTTACTCCAGCTATTTGTGTCTATCTTCTAGACAATATGGTAAGACAGTTTCAAAGCCCATTGGATATTACTTCAGGGGCTGTTAACAATGCCAGACAGGCAGCAATAAGCAAAGCAAACCTTGAAGTGATCTGAGACCTCTAGTAAATCTATTAACTTCTGCTGCATTGGTATGCATCAAACCACAGACACGTGTTAATAATGCTGACCTGCTTTCTATGCAGATATGCTAAAAATGTAGAGACATCCATGCAAGTGGATTAACAAATCTGTCCATGGTAGGTGAACAATATTTTCCATAAAGACGCCACCGCCGGAAAATTCAGTTGAGCATTGTTTGCTACCGTTGACTTTGGGGCACTGGAGAGTCAAATGAATGACCTCAGGATCATCTGGGAAAATGAGAGTTTCCTGGACAGGACCATTACACCAGAGATACCAGAAGAGTGCAGGTGGGTGACAATGAGGAAGGGAAGGAAGTTTGGAGTACAAGAGACCCCGGGGGATGTACCTCTTGAAAACAGGTTCACCCTCTTGGAAGCTGTCGGGGCAGAAGACACTGCCATTCTGAGTGGGGGACAGGTCTGCGAGTCAAAACGTGGCGCTGAAGCAAAGTCAAAGAGACAGTCGTCAGGCAGAGCCATGGTAGTCGGGGACTCTAGTGAGAGGTACAGACGGGTTACTGTGGCAACAGGTGAGATTCATGGATGGTGTATTGCCTCCCTGGTGCCAGGATCCAGGACGTCACGGACCGATTACAGGGCATCCTCAAGGGTGAAGGTGAGCAGCCGGAAGTGGTCGTGCATGTCGGCACAAATGACGTTGGGAAGAAGAGGAAAGAGATTCTGCCGCGTGACTTCAGAGAGCTCGGAAGAAGGCTGAAAAGCAGGACCTCCAGGGTGGTTATCTCCGGTTTGCTTCCAGTTCCTCGTGCTGGTGAGTGCAGGAACAGGGAGATAGGGGATCTGAATGTGTGGCGGAGGAGCAGGTGCAGGAAGCAGGGATTTAGATTCTTGTACCACTGGGATCTGTTTTGGGGTAAGGATGAATTGTACAAAAGGGACGGGTTGCACCTTAACAGGTGGGGGAATCAGCATTCTGGCAGGCAAGTTTGCCACTTCTACATGGGTGGGTTTAAACTAAATAGTGGGTGGGGGGGGGGGGGGGCGACAAATTGGAAATACAAAGATGGAGTTAAAGGGAAAGAGAGTATCGGAAAAGTTAAGAAAGACACCAGAATTAATGGGGCAGAAAGCTCATGAAGGGATAAGAGAGTATGGCCAAGTGAAAGGAGAGGTGAGTAATGGATTAAAAGTATTATATATGAATGCACATAGTATAATGGGCCTGTTTAAGCGAATTTTTAGGCAACTGCAGGAGACTACGCAGGTGGGTTCGCGAGTGGTTGCCGGGTAGTCGCCTTCATGGTCGTGAGGAGTTCCCGCATTCTGGGAATTAGTCGCGGCCTCATTATGGACGCCGCATGTTGAAAAATTAGCGGCGACCAGAATGAAGCTGCCATGGAGTGTAGCGAGAATTCTCATGTCGTAGGTGGGTCGCCAGGAGGTCCTAGTGGGTCGCCAGGAGGTCGAAGGCTCTCGTAGGTTGTAGTCGGTGCTGACTTGTGAATTTCATTGGCTCATTGGGGAAAAAAAACATAAGCAGTAGTTTTCAGAACCAAGAATAACCGACCGGTAATGTTAAATGTCCGCCGAGCTTCACAGCCGTGTATCTCTGGCTTCTTAAAAGTTGTCTACACTCCTTCTTCCTCCTTCTCCCCCTCTCCCCTCCCCACCCTTTTTTAAAGGACTTACCGTACACTATGCTTTAGCCGTCTTAATTACAGCGCCAACCTTTGTTCCTCATGGTGTGCCTATATCACCTTGGCTTTGCACTGTGTGAATTTCATTCAGACAGCGCTTCCCCCGCTTGCCATGTCCCCCGCCTGCATAACTGGCTGGTGAAGGAAGCAATGTGCCAGCAGTCACCTGAATAATCGCCTAAGTGGGACAGGACCATTAGAAATAAAGTGGATGAGTTTGAGGCTCATCCTTAGAGAGATTACAGAGACATGGCTGCAAGAGGACCAGGGCTGGGAACTGAATTTTTTGGGGTATACGTCCTATCAAAAAGACAGACAGGTGGACACAGGAGGTGGAGTAGTTCAGTTGGGAAGGAATGAAATTTAGTTCATTGCCAGGGATGACATGGAATCAGGAGATGTGGTGTCAGTATGGATAGAACTGAGCAATTGTAAGGGCAAAAACTCCCTAATGGGAGTTATCTACAGGCCCCCAAAGAGTAGCCTGAACATAGGGTGCAAGTTGAATCAAGAGTTAAACTTGGCATGTCATGAAGGTAATACTATGGCGGTTAAGGGAGATTTCAACATGCAGGTAGACTGGGAAGGGAGTTTGTGTACTGCCTCTGAGATTAATTCTTAGAGTAGCTTGTACTGGAGCCTACCAGGGAGAAGACAATTCTGGATTTAGTGTTGTGTAACTGACCGGATTTGATAAGGGAACTCGTGGTAAAGGAGCTATTAGGCGGTAGTGACCATAATATGATGTTTTAATCTACAATTTGAGAGGGAGAATGGGAAATCGGAAGTTTCAATATTACAGTTGAGCAAAGGGGACCATGGAGCATGAGGGAGGAGTTGGCCAAAGTTGACTGGAAAGAGATCCTAGCAGGGATGACAGTGGAACAACAATGGCAGGTATTTCTGGGAATAATACAGAAGGTGCAGGATCGGTTCATTCCAAAGAGGAAGAAAGATTCCAAGGGGAGTAAGTGGTGACCGTGACAAACAAGGATAGTCAAGGACAGTATAAAAATAAAAAAGAATAAGTATAACATAGCAAAGATGAGCAAGAAGCCAGAGGATTGGGAAACTTTTAAAGAACAACAGAAGATAACAAAAAAGGCAATATGGGGAGAAAAGATGAGGTATGAAGGTAAGCTAGCCAAGAATATAAAAGAGGATAGTAAAAGCTTCTTTAGGTATGTGAAGAGGAAAAATTTAGTTAAGACCAAAGTTGGACCCTTGAAGACAGAAACAGGTGAATTTATTATGGGAAAAACGAAATGGCAGATGAGTTAAAGAGGTACTTTGGATCTGTCTTCACTAAGGAAGACACAAACAATCTCCCAGATGTACTAGTGGCCAGAGGACCTAGGGTGACGGAGGAACTGAAGGAAATTCACATTAGGCAGGATATGGTGTTGGGTAGACTGATGGGACTGAAGGCTGATAAATCCCCAGGGCCTGATGGTCTGCATCTCAAGGTACTTAAGGAAGTGGCTCTAGAAATTGTGGACGCATTGGTGATCATTTTCCAATGTTCTATAGATTCAGAATCAGATCCTGTGGATTGGAAGGTAGCTAATGTTATCCAACTTTTTAAGAAAGGCGGGAGAGAGAAAACAGGGAATTATAGACCAGTTAGCCTGACATCCGTGATGGGGAATATGCTGGAGTCAATTATAAAAGATGAAATAGCGGCACATTTGGATAGCAGTAACAGGATTGGTCTGAAACAGTATGGATTTACGAAGGGGAAATCGTGCTTGACTAATCTTCTGCAATTTCCCATGCAGGTACAGCATAGCCCACCTTCCCATTAACATAGCTTATATGACCTCTCCTTGACTACCATTATCCTCCTTCAGTTTCATTTCCTCTCCTTCCGTCTCAAGTGAAGAAAGCTAATGACATGTTGGCCTTCATAACAAGAGGAGTTGAGTATAGGAGCAAAGAGGTCCTTCTGCAGTTGTACAGGGCCCTTGTGAGACCACACCTGGAGTATTGTGTGCAGTTTTGGGCTCCAAATTTGAGGAAGGACATTCTTGCTATTGAGGGAGTGCAGCGTAGGTTCACATGGTTAATTACCGGGATGGCGGGACTGTCATATGTTGAAAGAATGGAGCGACTGGGCTTGTAATCATGGGAATTTAGAAGGATGAGAGGAAATCTTATTGAAACATATGAGATTACTAAGGGATTGGACACGCAAGAGGCAGGAAACATGGTCCCGATGTTGGGGGACCCCAGAACCAGGGGTCACAGTTTCAGAATCAGGGGTAGGCCATTTAGAATGGAGATGAGGAAAAACTTTTTCATCCAGAGAGTTGTGAATCTGTGAAATTCTCTGCCTCCGAAGGCAGTGGAGGCCAATTCTCTGGATGCTTTCAAGAGAGAGTTAAATGGAGCTCTTAAAGATAGCAGAATCAAGGGGTGTGGGGAGAAGGCAGGAACGGGATACTGATTGTGGATGATCAGCCATGATCACAGTAAGAAAGGTCAGGGCATGGTCTCATCCATACCCCGCAACACTGCTCTCTCTCCCCATCCCCGCACTCGCAACAAGGGCAGAGTCCCTCTAGTCCTCACCTTTCACCCCACCAGCCGGCAAATACAACAAATAATCCTCCGCCATTTCCACCACCTCCAACGTGACCCCACCACTCGCCACATCTTCCCATCTCCCCCTATGTCTGCCTTCCACAAAGACCGCTCCCTCCGCAACTCCCTTGTCAATTCTTCCCTTCCCTCCCGTACCACCCCCTCCCCAGGCACTTTCCGTTGCAACCACAAGAAATGCAACACCTGGCCCTTCACCTCCCCCCTCGACTCCATTCAAGGACCCAAGCAGTCATTCCAGGTGCGACAAAGGTTCACCTGTATCTCCTCCAACCTCATCTACTGCATCCGCTGCTCTAGATGTCAGCTGATTTACATCGGGGAGACTAAGCGGAGGTTGGGCGATCGTTTCGCCAAACACCTCCGCTTAGTCCGCAATAACCTACCTGAACTCCCGGTGGCTCAGCACTTCAACTCCCCCTTCCATTCCCAATCCGACCTCCTGGGTCTCCTCCATCGACAGAGTGAGCAACACCGGAAATTGGAGGAACAGCACCTCATATTCTGCCTGGGTTGTTTGCGTCCGGATGGCATGAACGTTGAATTCTCCCAGTTTTGCTAGCCCTTGCTGTCTCCTCCCCTTCCTTAACCTTCAAGCTGTCTCCTCCCATCCCCCCGCCCTCGGGCTCCCCCTCCTCCCTTTTTCCTTCCTTTCTCCCCCCCACCCCCCATCAGTCTGAAGAAGGGTTTCGGCCCGAAACGTCGCCTATTTCCTTCGCTCCATAGATGCTGCTGCACCCGCTGAGTTTCTCCAGCATTTTTGTGTACCTAAGGTCAGGGCATAGGTTGGTTACAAGGAGAGAGATCAAGAAACACTTGTGGAGGGAATTGGTCTCCAGACAGGTACTTAATACCCGAGACAGAAGGAGAGGAGATGAAACTGAAGGAGGGTAATGGTAGTCAAGGAGAGGTCATGTAAGCTATGTTAATGTGAATGTGGGCAATGCGGTGCATGGGAGAGTGGGGTAGATGAGAGAGGTATGACAGGATAGCCTGGAGCGGGGTAGTCAGCAGTTTGATTACTTTGATGAATTGGCAGTTGAGTTTGGGAGGAGAAAATTGAGAAACGAGTGATCCAGTGTAGACAGTATGGAGGAGGTGTAAACCAATGATTAAGAAAGGTGCCCGTAGTTGTGAAATTGGGTGAATATTTGAGTGCTGACTATGGGTAATTTACAGAGGTCGATGAACCCACAAACCCACATAATCTTTTTGGGATGTAGGAGGAAACCAAAGCACCTGTTTCGTCCCACAGGGAAAATGTGAAAACTCCACACAGGTCAGATTCAAACCCGTGTCTCTGGCACTGTGAGGCAACAGCTCTACCAGCCATGCCACTGTGCTGTCCCAGGCAATCTGGAGCTGGATATTTCACAAACAGGAAACAAGAAGAAAATTCAATTAAAATTTTATAAAATACATATGCGGCAAATTGCCACACAGGTGAATCCTCAAATTCACTTTCTTTGAGATCGAGGTGGTGGATTCTTTGAACTTACCGCATTTTTTCTGAAATACCGCAGGCAATCCTTCTGAAATATCTTTCAAAACACTGGCTATTCCCTCTGTCTTTGGTTGATTTCATCACCAGGACTGAAATACACCCTGAGCAAAGCAATTGCTCCAAGCTCTTCTTACATCTGACACAGAATTCAGCCTATCGAGTCTATGCTGGCTCTCGGGCCAATTCAATTCCCTCAGTTAGCATGTGGCAGGAAAGCAGAGCAGCTGGGGAAGATTTTGCTGGTTCCTGAGAGATGAACCTTTTGATTCCTCACGAGTCCGGGACACGTCGAGAGGGTTTGAAAATCCCCTCCGATATCTGCTGCCCCAGTGTTTATTGAGACTGCTCAGGAGAGTAGAAATATATTATTGTCAGGACCTTCAAAATAGGAGTTCAAAGTCAAAGGTCATTCACATGTTAAAAAATTACTGTCAAATAAAGATCAGAACTGAAGATTTCCAAAAGATCACAGGCACCCGGGAGAGTTAAGATGATGAAGAAGATTTCAGACAGATGGACATCCATTTTTCTTCTTCTTCTGGCAATATTTGCAATCCTTTACAATCCTTTACAGTCGCCTCTGCCTTTCCATTTCAATTGTCCTCGCTTGCCTGTGATATCGTTAGTATTTGATCTTTTATTTATTTAATTTTATTGACTGCCACATGAAAGATGACGAAAGGGGAAGGTCTTGGAATTCAGTGACCTTTTCTCCAGCCAGCCTTGCATCCCTGGGGGAATGTAATCAAAAAGGGAATTGAAATGTGCAAAGAAAATAACCTTCAAAAAGCAATACTTCTTCAATTGTCAGCATGTCCAGACTAAAGGCTGTCCATCCTAACCCTTGACAGAAAGGAACAAAGGCTTAAGGTTTCATAGCATGAAAGTGCAACGGTAGGATCACTTTAAACACAATGAATCACTTCTGAGATGCAGTTGCCGAGGGAATGCACCAAATGAAACAGTCAATCTGCACAAGACAGATTTCCACACACAGCCGGGGAATAATGGTTTGGGTGGCATGCAACTGGTCCCTTGCCTTGCTTTCAGCTCTGAGTTAGCCACTTCACCATTGTAACCTGACAGGTGCCTCTCACCTTCTACTGAATTCATGGCTCTGGCTTTTCCATGAATATGGTGGGTGAGCAGCAGAAAGTAAGGCCACACCCAAAGACCACCCTGATCACTTTCTGATTGTTCATGTCATGGGGAAACCACTTCACTAGTTCGATACATCCTTGACAATCAAAGTTCAAATAAATTAAGATAATTAATATAATTTTGCAAAATCATTTAAAAATAAATGCATTTAAAATATGCTCACCTGCACATATTAAAATAAAACAAGTGCAGAGTGAAGTTAAAAAACAAGAAAATCTTGGTTGGAAAGGCTTTGGATAACTACATACAAATGAGTGGGGGAGGGATCGTTTCAATCAGATCTCGCAGTTGGACCTAACCTAAGTCAACCAATAGAGCATCATAAGCTCATGTGATAGGAGTAGAATTAGGCCATTCGGCCCATCAAGTCTTCTCCGCCATTTAATCGTGGCTGGTCTATCTCTCCCTCCTAACCCCATCCTCCTGCCTTCTTCCCATAACCTCTGACACCTGTGCTAATCAAGAATCTACCTATCTCTATCTTAAAAATATCCACTGACAACCTCAAACATATATTCATACCAACGGACTTTGAAGGAGAGCAACTTATCAGTGAGGGTTACACGTAAATGTTTCCTGGATAGCAAGCAAGCAAGATTAGAATAATGTGGCACATACTCCCAACCACCTTTCCCTCCCCAAGGTTTTGCGTCATGGCTCCTGAGAACTGGGTTCAGTCCTGATTCCAATCCATTAATTGTCCACCATAAATACTCCAGTTTGTAGGTGAGTCACAGAATCTAGAGGTAATTAATGGGTTTGGTGGAGGTATAAAATGGGTTAAACTAGGATTAGGGTAAATGGGTGCTCAAGGGCCAGCATGGGAGCAGTGGACTTAAGGGCCAGTTTCTGTGCTGTATCTCTATGACTGTGACATTGAATGTTTTGACATTGTTTATCTCAGAAGCTTAATATGCTCCTCTCCCATGCTGCCACATATAGGTGAGTCAATCACACCAAACTGGTATTGGTATTGGCTTATTATTGTCTTGTGTACCAAGATACAGTGAAAAACTTAGTTTCTATGCTATTTAGTCAAAACATACTGTTCATGAGAACAGCCAAGCCATACACAAGCACAATAGGAAGTACAAAGAGAGAAAGAAATACCAGAGTGCAGAATAATGTTATAGCATTATACCATTACAGTTACAGTACTAAAGTGCAAATAAAAAGTTCAGAGTCCCCCATGTCCTCACCTTGCACCCTACCAGCCATCACATACAGCAGATAATCCTCCGACATTTTCGTCACCTCCAACGGGATCCCACCACTAGCCACATCTTCCCACTCCTCCCCTTTCGGCTTTCCGCAGAGACCGTTCCCTCAATAATTCCCTGGTCAATTCGTCCCTTTCCACCCAAACCCTGGTACTTTCCCTTGCAACCGCAGGAAATGCTACACTTGTCTCTTTACCTCCCCCATCGACTCCATCCAAGGACCCAAGCAGTCTTTCCAGGTGAGGCAGAGTTTCACCTGCACCTCCGCCAACCTCATCTATTGCTGCTCTAGGTGTCAACTGCTCTACATTGAAGAGACCAAGCGCAGGCTTGGCGACCACTTCGCCCTACACCTCTGCACAGTTCTCATTAACCAATCCGATCTCACGGTGGCTCAGCACTTCAACACCCCCTCCCATTCTGTATCCGACCTTTCTATCCTGGGCTTCCTCCATGGCCAGAGTGAGTCCCACCGCAAATTGGAGGAGCAGCTCCTCATATTTCGCTTGGGAAGTTTACACCCCAGCGGTAGGAACATTGACCTCCAATTTCAGGTAGTCCTTGCTTTCTCCCTCCTTCCCCTCCCCTTCCTAGCTCTCCCACAGCCCACTGTCTCCACCTCTTCCTTCCCACCTCCCCCCACCCCCACATCAATCTGAAGAAGGGTCTTGACCCAAAACGTCACTTATTCCTTCGCACCATAGATGCTGCCTCACCCCCTCAGTTTCTCCAGCAGGTTTGTCTACCTAAGGGCTACATTGTGGTAGGTTGAAAGATCCGGACTACATCAGGAATAAGCTGTTCCTGAACTTGAAGGCACATGTTGAACAAGTTAGGGCTTTATTCTTTGGAGCGCAGAAGGTTAAGGGGGGACTTGATAGAGGTTTTTTAAATGATGAGAGGGATAGACAGAGTTGACGTGGAAAAGTTTTTCCCACTGAGAGTAGGGAAGATTCAAACAAGGGGACATGACATGAGAATTAAGGGACTGAAGTTTAGGGGTAACATGAGGGGGAACCTTTACTCAGAGAGTGGTAGCTGTGTGGAATGAGCTTCCAGTGAAGGTGGTGGAGGCAGGGTTGTTTTTATCATTTAAAAATAAATTGGATAGTTATATGGATGGGAAGGGAATGGAGGGGTTATGGTCTGAGCGCAGGTATTGGGACTGATTAACGGACTAGAAGGGTCGAGATGGCCTGTTTCCGTGCTGTAATTGTTATATGGTTATATGGTTATGTTTTCAAGCTTTTGAAGCTTCTGCCCAACAGGAGAGAGAAATAGGAGGATTGATTGGGGGTGAAACTTGTCCTTGATTATGTTGGCTGCTTTCCCAAACCATTGGAAGTGTTACTGTTAGAACAGGACAGTTTTACTATAGATAATGTTATTCCAGTTTTTTGTCTCTTCCCTTTTGCTGCATAATGCCTCAGGCTCGTCCCACAGCCTAGACCTGCATTTCACACTATTACATACTCAGTTTTCTGTTTCCTCTCTAACCATCCTCATTAACCCATCAACCAGAGGGCCCGAGCAATAGCTTTTCAACTTGGCACCCCTGGCCTATTTTGATTAAAGATATTTCCTTTGTTCTATCCATCCCTCACCTTCTCTGCAACTTAAAGCTACCTTGTATTCTTACTTTACCAATTCAGTGAAAGGTCTTCACATTAAAGCATTAATTTGGTTTAACTTTTCACATCTGCTAAGTGTTTCTACTATTTCTGTTTTTAAAACAAGCTGTCAACTTTGTGCAGAATTAAGAAATGAAAACCCAACTCCAATTTTGGTGTCAATTTATGTTTCTGTATTTTTATCCCCTAGAAGTTGAACTCAATGGAATGCATCAACATTATTTTGATCAATTTATTTGGTTACATATTTCCAAAAGCAGCCGCTAGAATGAAATATGCTCTCTCAGATAACAAGAAACACATTCACAACTATCACACAGTTGGAGCAGAAACACATCAACTGTTCAATTGATCGGGAGGGTCAGTCTGAAATTCACCTTCAATCAAACCAGCACATTATTTGCTATTGTGCTTCCTTCCGCTGAAATTGAAAGAGGGAAAATGGGAAAAAAAAAGTGAACAATTTTGTAGACCCAAGAGACTGTAGATGCTGTAATCTTGAGCCTTGTTCAGGAAACATGGTTTCCCACTGCAGCTGTGTGTGACTGGAGCCCTCATCAATTTGCACTGTTTCCTGCAGTTCTGCTCTTGCAGCCACCCCCACATCTGCCCCCACCTTCCCCTCAGATAGAATAGAATTTTTCTGGTCCTTAGGATGGCATGGTGGCATAGCGGTAGAACTGCTGCCTTACAGTGCCAGAGACCCGGGTACTGTCTGTATGGAGTTTATACGTTCACCCTGTGACTTGCGTGGGTTCTCTCCCGGATCGGTTTCCTCCCACACTCAAAAGATATACAGGTTTGTAGGTTAATTGGCCTGGTAAGATCGTAAATTGTCCCTAGTGTGTGCAGGATAGTGTTAGTGTGCGGGGATCGGTGGGCCGAAGGGCCTTTTTCCGCGCTGCATCTCTAAACTAAACTTAACTAATCTTACAATTTCACCTCACCAGCCTGCGCACCAAACATACCATTCTCAAACATTTCCATCAGCCTTCCCACGCCAGGTAATTCCCTCTGCAACTGCAGGAGATGCAATACCTGTCCCTATGTATTCTACCCCTTCTCTATTCAGGGACCTAAACAGACCTTCCAGCTAAGTCAGGTTTACAAGTACATCCTCCAACCTTGTTTATTGCATTCACTGCTCTCAAAGTGGCCTTCCCTACATTGTTGAGACCAAGTATAAACTAGGTAACCGTTTTACTTAACTGCACACTGTCTAGATGCCAATTTAATTTCCCTTCCAAATCCCTCTGCTTCTCATCTACCCAACCTCCCTCCAGCACTGCATACAAACTCCCCCCCCTCCCCCCCCCATCCACCTCTATCACCCAGTTCATTTCCTCTCCTTAACTGCCTCCATCTGCTTATTATCTACTCTTCCCGACACTGGGACCTCAATGTTTCTTCCCCCCACTCCCATCATCCCTTTCCTTTTTACACACATCCCTTCCTATGATTCTACATTTCGTTCCTACCTTCCATTTTTATCAGTTTCCACCATTTGCACCCTTTGGCCTTCTCCAGCCTTAGTTGTTATCTTCACCCTTCTCTCCCAAACGTAACTTATCTTTCAATCAATCTCTCACCTGTATCCACCAATCACTTGCCACCTCTTCCCCCACTCCTTCCCCTCACCTCTTTTTACTAGGTATCTCCACTCTTCGCTATCAGTTTGAAACAAGTCATAGACTCTTGGACTTTACTTTTAGCTCCCTAATCCAATTTTGTTCATTACACAACACCAAATCTAGAATTCCCCTTTCCTTAATAGGGTCAACCACAAACTCCTCTAAGAAGCCATCTCATAGATACTTCATAAAGATACTTTCCTTCTCTTGGGATCCAATACCAACCTTCTTCTTCATGCGTAAGGTTACAGCCTAAAGTTATAGGACAACTTGTTCAATTTGATCTATTTGATTGTGCACGCCAGGTTAATTGCATTCTTCGAAACAGGGCGGACCACGTGAAGGTTCCAATTTTCCACCCCAGTACCAACCTAATATTCCCAGTCTACTTGCATATCAAAATCCCCCATGACCACTGTAACATTGCCTTTCTTACATGCTGATTGTATCTCCTGATGTAATTTGTATCCTACCTCCTGAACAGTAGCCAGGGAAGGTGCTGAACCTGTGGAACCACTGCCACAAATAGCTGTGGTGGCCAAGTCATTGGGTATTTTTAAAGTGGAGGTTGACAGGTTCATAATTAGTAAGGTGTCAAAGGTGAAGGGAAGAAAGCAGAAGAATGGAGGGAAAGATAGATCTGCCATCATTGAATGGCAGAGTAGACTCAAATGGCCAAATTCTGCTCCTATGACATGTCCCCCCACAGATGCTGCCTGACACATTGAGTCTCTCCAGCGGTTCCTTTTTTGCTGTGAACAATTCAATTTGTTGGAGACACAAGGAGTTCCTGCACACGTCCTTAGTAGCTTCTTAAACTCTCCCTACTCCGGCCTGAGGTGCCCAGCCGGTTCCAGAAGACCACAATCATTCCATCGCCAAAAAAAAGCAAGACCTCATGCCGAAACAACTACCGTCAGCGGCCTTGACATCCACCATCATGAAATGTGTGAAAACGCACACCTCCAGACTCAGAAACTGTTTCTTCCCGGCTGCTATCAGGTAACTGAATCATCTTACCACAACCAGTTAGAAACACATTTCAGAAGGAGACCAATGATACAGATATAGGTTACAATGAGAACAACTGGACAGCACAGTGCTGTAACTAATAAGGTCACTGCCATACGGAGCCAAACCGTGGTTTCAATCCTGACCTTGGGCACTGCCTGTGTGGGGTTTGCATGTTTTCCCTGCAATTACAACACTGCAACTACAATACACAGCCATGACCACAATTCATTCTGCAAGTAGAGTCAGTTCTGTGACAACAATAGGAATCAATCAGAGCAAAGTCAGGTCTGGGAATGGATCGGTGTGGATCCACAACCATGAATGGATCAGTGTGGAACCGTGGCGATGAATAGATCAGTGTGGAACCATGACGATGAATAGATCAGTGTGGAACCACATCTGTGAATGCATCGGTGTGGATCCATGATTGTGAATGGATCAGTGTGGATCCATGATTGTGAATGGATCAGTGTGGAAACACTGTCTCAATGAGATCAATGCCTGTCATAACTAAATTGCGCATTTCACAAAGGTACAAAAGTCAAATTTCTCCATGCGTCCCGTCTTTTGTGTTTGTGCTGGCTATGTGTATGAGATGTGCAATTATTTCTGCTCCACTGCTCTTATCCTGTAGCTCTGGAAATGTTTCCTTTCACATATTGAACAATGTTTCTTTTGTATGTTTCGGTTCCCCAGGCATTCGAGAAGCACATTCCAAAGCAAAATGACTCACCACAATAAAAAAAATACATACAAGTCTTCAGGATCCAGAAACTTGTGGAAGTCTTTGCAAGTGCATTGAGAATGTCACATGAATAATGACAAAAGGCATCCGTTGAGTGAACCTACTGGGGTCAACACCCATTGACTTAATGCGCTATTAACGGGGCAGTTACAGTCACAGAAAAGGTTCTTAACCATGTTCCTCTGTTAAAAGAAACACTTGAATTTCTGCTATTTCTTCAGGGCATCTGTAAACACTAATTAAGTACTTTTCAGGTGTAGACTGTGTGGTAAACTGGGAAACACAGCAGCAAACCTACAATGACACAGAAGGCGGTCTTTTGGCCCTTCAGATAAATGCCAACTCACATGGGAGCAATCTCATTTGGTATGTATTCTCTCCATTATTTTCTTGAATCCCTGCAAATTACTTTCTCTCTCACCTGCACTTTGAATCTCCTTTGATTCTTTTCAGCATTATCCAAAACTAAGGGGTAATTTACTGGCCAATTAACCTGCCAATCACCACTTCTTTGGGATGTGGGTGGAGACCAGAGCGCCGTGGGAAATACATGGAAAAATGGGGAAATGTGCAAACTCCACACAGACAGTATCGGAGGTCAAGATTCTTCATCCAGCTCCCACTCTGAACATTTTGTCTTTTGCCTCTTATACTGTTTCACAAAGCTCAGGATTAGGACCTCATCTTCTGAGGGTGGTAAATATATTAGAGGATGTGGTTTAAAGTAGGTACAATAACAACATTTAAAATATATCTGGAATAGGAACGGTTTAGAGCGATATGAGTCTTTGCATGCAAATTAGTTACTCTTTTATAAAATCATGTTGACTGCTCAGTCTCTTTCATTTTCAAAGTGTTCTGGAACTACTTTCATAACACAGTTTACAGTTTAGTGTATTGTCACGTGCACCGAAGTACAGTGAAAAGCCTGTGTTGTGTGCTAACCAGTCAGCAGAAAGGCAATGCATGATTACAATCGAGCCATTTACAGTGTATAGATAATTGGTAAGGGAATAACGTTCAGTGCTAGGTAAAGCCAACAAAGTCCGATCAAGGAAAGTCCGAAGGTAACCAGAGGTAGATAGTAGTTCAGCACTGCTCTCTGGTTGTGGTAGGTTGATTTAATTGCCTGATAACAGCTGGGAAGAAACTGTCCCTGAATCTGGAGATGTGCATATTCATACTTCTATACCTTTTCCCTGATGGGAGAGGGGAGAAGAGGGAGTGGCCAGGGTGCAACTCATCCTTGATTATGCTGCTGGCCTTGCTGAGGCAGTGTGGGGTATAAATGAAATCAATAGAAGGGAGGTTGGCTTGTGTGATGGTCTGGCTGCGTCCACAATTCAATGCAATTTCTTGCGGTCTTGGATGGAGCTGTTCCCAAACCAAGCTGTGATGCATCCTGATAAAATGCTTTCTATGGTGTATCTATAGAAGTTGGTGAGAGTTGTAGGGGACATGCCGGACCTCCTAAGCCTTCGATGGAGGTAGAGATGTTGGTGTGCTTTCTTGGTCATTGGTTCAATATGGATGGTCCAGGAGAAGTTGTTGATGATATTGACTCCTAGGAACCATCTCTAATTCGGCACCATCAATGCAAACTGGTGTACGTGTACCGCTTTGCTTCCTGAAGTCGATCGCTATCTCCTTTGTCTTGCTGACATTGAGAGAAAGGTTGTTGTCTCTACACCAGGACACGAGGTTCTCGATCCCCTTCCTACACTCCATTTCATTATTATTTGATATCCAGCCCACAATGGTGGTGTCGTCTGCAAATTTGAAATTTGAATTAGATTTGTACATGGCTGCACAGTTGTGGCTGTACAAGGAGCAAAGGAGGGGGATGAGAATGCATCCTTGTGGATCCCCCGTGTTGAGGCACTGAAATATCCTGAAGTCTCTACTTTCCCTTTCTCTCCTTTTTTGAACAGTGTCTTACATGAGCAACGTTTTTTTGTTTCCTCTGGGTATGCGAGTACTCAGGAAATGACAATAAAGATATACTGATACTGATCTGTAGTTTCCTAATACATTTGGCACTTCCCAGAATCTAGAATTTTTTTTAAGACAGTAAGCCATTTGCATTCCCTATCTCAAGCAACAGTAATGGGAAATTTAAGAAATGTGCACAGATGAGCAATAAAGATTTGTGTGATTGCGCGACTGTTATGCACTTTGGGATTTTTAAGGTACTTTGTGAAAGCTGTTGAAGTTGTCCCTGCAATTAGATGCCTGCAACACATTGAATACGCATTCCACCCGTGAGGAACTGAGCCGCCTATCAGTAATGAGAACTAATTTGCTCGGTAACTGAATGGTTGTCGTCACAATACATATATATGCACAACAGATTGAATTACGAGGTATCTTACAACACATTGGGAAGAGTGAGGTGAGCTTTGTTTCATGCCTTGCTGCAGGCAATCAGCAACCTTCCCCACCTACAGCTTCTTCTGCCTGTCTTTTGTTGGCTGCTGTAATCACATTCAAGTACCTTCATTACCTCCTCTAGTTACTGCACTTGCATTAAGTAACTGGATAGATTAGCCTTAATCATTCTCTTCAGTGAAGCTACTCAGATAACCATAGCTGGCAGCTGAGAACTCTTGGGAAAGTGAGCCGGACCATTCTAAATGTCCAGCATGTGATAAGGTAACTAAGTTCTCATGTACATTGCTATCCTTGGCAAATTGTGTTCATATTGAGGCATAAATACAGCTTTCACAGTCATGTCTTCTTTAACCTGTTCCTCTCTTCCATTCTATCTGAGACATGTGGCAGTAAACAGTGTTTCAACTTCAATCTATCTATCTCTATCTCTGACTGTCTCTGTCCCTGTTTCTGTCTCGATCCAAAACATCACCTGTCCTCCATGTTCTCCAGGGACCCGTTGAGTCACTCCATCACAATGTGTCCTTTTGTGTATTAACCAGCATCTGCAATTCTTTGTTTCTGCAAGGTGAAACATGTAATTGATTGCCTCTTGCATGTTTTGCCTGCAAAAATGGGTTTGGACAGGTGTGATGATTGAGAAGCTCATTCACAAACCAGAATCAGTTGGCACGGACTATTCTCACGATGGTCTTTGACTCATTCTAACCATATAATGCTGCATCTTCGACTTATCAAAATATATATTTTCAACTTAACATTGTTAGGTACAGAGTAAGGCAAAAAAAGTTGCTCTGCATCTCATGACTGATCTGTTCTTCGGCGCCACCTATCTTCCTCTGAACAAACAAGCTCCAATAAACTCAGAGCATGCACTGCCTTTGAGCAAATAATTTCAGATTTTCAATTCCTTTATCTATAGTCTGATTGCCCATCTAAATGACCTGACCCCTAGGAGAATTGCCCAGCATGTCGAATGCATAGCACTTGGTTACAAGTGTTATCCATTCTGCAGGACATGGATTGTGAAGGAAAATCGCAAACATGGGTCATAAACCCCACATACTTTCACTCAGGGTTGCTCTGTGATTGTGCCTTGTGATGCACAAAATACCCAATTAGTACACCGTTGCATCCAGCAATGTGCAATGCCTATCTCACTGTGACTCGGGAATTTCAATTTTAGATCACTCATGGAGAAACCAAGACTTTCAATTGTCCATCACAGGTCCCACTGGCCACCAGCATTTGATCTTCCCCTCCCATGCACTAGGCACTTCTCCCACACAAACTCTACCCTTTACCAGACTTAAAGTCATATGGACAATTCAGATTTCTTCACTTGTTCCACACTGCCACAGCATGCAAATTAAAAAATATGTTTAAGGAGATACAAGGCACTGCAGATGCTGGTATACAAAAGAAAAGACACATAATGCTGCAGTAACTGGTCAAGCATCACTGGAAATATGAATAGGTGATGTTTCGGGTCAGAATCCTTCTTCAAACTGCTTGTGGTGGGTGAGGTAGAATGCTGGAGGAAATGTGGGGGCAGCACAAAGCCTGGCAAATGATAGGTGGATACAGGAGACAATAGGTTAATTAGCAGAACATTGGAAAAAAGGCCAGTGATGTTAAAAACCCAAAGTATGACATCAGGTTGGAAGAGGTAGCAAATTGTGAGACGGATGAAGTGATGTAAATGGAAGGGGATTGGAGCAGAAATAAGGGGAGAAATGGGTGTGAATTCAGGTGGTGAACAAGGAAGAAAGGGGAGTAAAAAGTGGAGGGGAGAAGAAGATGGGGGAGGGTGTTATTTATTGTTAGTTACCTAAAATTTGAGATTTTCACTGTTCATACCGTTAAGTCGTAAGGTACCTAGTCCAGTTCAGAAACACCGTGCAATTTGGATTTTGTGTGCTATAGGATTTCCAAATAGCGGACCTACAAACAGAGCCGTTGTTGAGGTACTGCACAGTGACTGGTTAGTGCACTTGTCGAGGACTATTTAGACCTGTATATAAACTCCACTACTGAATTCTCATAATTGGTAAGATTCAAGATTCAAGAGAGTTTATTGTCATGTGTCCCAGATGGGACAATGAAATTCTTGCTTTGCTTCAGCACAACAGAATATAGTAGGCATAAATAAATATAGAACAGAATTGATCGGTGTGACCAATACCAAATATATATATATGCACACATAGATAAACAGTTAAAGTGCAATGGGCTATTAATGATCAGAGTTTTGTTTGAGTTGAGTTTAATAGCCTGATGGCTGTGGGGAAGTAGCTATTCCTGAACCTGGATGCTGCAGATTTCAGGCTCCTGTACTTTCTACCTGAAGGTTGCGGGGAGATGAGTGAGTGGCCAGGATGGTGTGGGTCCTTGATGATGCTGGCAGCCTTTTTGAGGCAGCGACTGCAATAGATCCCCTCGATGGTAGGGAGGTCAGAGCCGATGATGGACTGGGCAGTGCTTTTTGCAGTCTTTTCCGCTCCTGGGCACTCAAGTTGCCGATGCAACCGGTCAGCATGCTCTCTACTGTACACCTGTAGAAGTTTGAGAGAGTCCTCCTTGACATATCGACTCTCCGTAATCTTTCCAGGAAGTAGAGGCGCTGATGTGCTTTCTTTATAATTGCATCAGTGTTCTCGGACCAGGAGAGATCTTCAGAGATGTGCAAGCCCATGAATTTGAAGCTCTTGACCCTCTCCACCATCGACCCATTGATATAAACGGGACTATGGGTCGCCATCCTACCCCTTCCAAAGTCCACAATCAGTTCCTTGGTTTTGCTGGTGTTGAGGGCCAGATTATGGTGCTAGTACCATTTGGTCAAACGGGCGATCTCACTTCTATACTCTGACTCATCTCCATCAGTGATACGTCCTACAACAGTGGTGTTGTCAGCGAACTTGATGATGGACTTTGCCCTATGTCCAGCTTCGCAGCCATGAGTATAGAGTGAGTACAGCAGGGGCTGAGCACGCAGCCTTGAGGTGCTTCCGTGCTGATTGTTATTGAGGCTGACACATTTCCACCAATACGGACTGACTGTGGTCTGTGAATGAGGAATTCGAGGATCCAATTGCAGAGGGATGCGCTGAGACCCAGTTCTGAGAGTTTGGTAACCAGCTTGGAGGGGATGATTATGTTAAATGCCGAGCTGTAGTCAATGAATAACAGCCTGACATATGAGTTTTTTTGTCCAAGTAGTCTAGAGCAGAGTGGAGAGCCAGTGAGATTGTATCCACCGTTGATTTGTTGTGGTGGTAAGCAAACCGCAGTGGGTCCAGGTTATTGTCGAGGCAGGAGTTGATTTGCGCCATGATCAACCTCTCATAGCACTTCATCACCACTGACGTTAGTGCCTCTGGTCGATAGTCATTGAGGCACGTCACCTTGCTCTTCTTGGGCACCGGTATAATTGATGCCCTTTTAAAGGAAGAGGGAACCTCAGATCTCAGAAGTGAGAGGTTGAAAATGTCCGTAAAAACTCCAGCCAGTTGGTCGGCACAGGTTTTTAGAACACCCTTAACACCTTTAAGGGTCACACCCATAACCTAACAAATCATCACACAATACTTCACTGGAGTGTTATTAAATTTTGACAGCAAGTCACACGTGGCAAAAAAGTGGCACTTGAGGGTTAGGTTTTGGTTTATTATCGTCATGTGTACCAAGGTACAGTGAAAAGCTTTGTTTTGCATGTTATCCGAGCTGATCAGATAACACTGCACATAAATATAACCTTCAAATTTAAATGTAATAGATGAAGCAAAGGGAAAGATGCAGAGTGCAGAATATCATTCTCAGTATTGTAGTGCATCAGTTTCACAGACAAAGTCCAATGTCTGCAATGGGTTAGAGGTGGATTGGACTGTACCTTAGCTTATGAACAGACCATTCAGAAATCTGATAACAGAGGTGAAGAAGCTGTTGCTGAGTCTAGTGGTGAATGCATTCAAAGTTCTGTGCCTTCTGCCTGAGGGGAGCAAGGAGAATAAAGGAATGACTGGATTTTCCAAAATAGCATGAATTGTAAATGGAGTCAGCGGTGCAGAGTCCAGTCTGTATGATGGGCTAGGGGACATCTACAACTCTCTGCAATTTCTTGTGGTCTTGGCAGAATTGTTGCTAAACCAAGATGCAACCCAACAGTACACTATCGATGGTGCATCTTCAGAAGTTTGTAAGAGTCCTTTGAGACATGCTGAATTTCCTCAGTCTGCTAAGGAATTAGAGGTGTTGATGTGTCTACCTGGCTGTCGCTTTAATGTGGTTGGTCGATGGCAGATCATTGGTAATATTAATGCCAAGGAACTTGAACCTTTCAATCATCTCCACCTTGGCTGTTTGGTGCATGTACTCCACTATGCTTCCTGAAGTCAATAACTAGCTCCATCTTCTTGGTGACATTGAAGGAGAGGTTATTGCCCAGACACCCATGTTACTATCTCTATACTAGTTACTAGTATATACTAGTATATGTCCAGGAGTTTTGGAGCCATAGGTGATTTTTTAAAAAAAGAGTCAAATATAGGTGTCTAGGTGTCCCAGAGATGTGTTGAGGGCTATGGAGATAGTGTCTGCTGTGAAACTGTTGCACTGGTAAGCAAGCTGCATTAGATCAAGGTTGGCTGGAGTTAATGATGCCATCACCAGACTCTAAAAGTTCTTGATGGTGGATGTCAGTCACTGGACGGTAGTTATTAAGGCATGCTACCTTGCTTTTCTTTGGCACAGAGATGATAATGGTCTTCAGAGAGTGGTGAATCTCTGGAACTCTCTGCCACAGAGGGTAGTTGAGGCCAGTTCATTGGCTATATTTAAGAGGGAGTTAGATGTGGCCCTTGTGGCTAAGGGGATCAGGGGGTATGGAGAGAAGGCAGGTACGGGATACTGAGTTGGATGATCAGCCATGATTATATTGAATGGCGGTGCAGGCTCGAAGGGCCGAATGGCCTACTCCTGCACCTAATTTCTATGTTTCTATGTGTCTTGAACAAAGTGGAGACCCAAGAATGGAGTAGTGAGAAGTTAAAGATGTCCATGAATATCTCAGCCAGCTGATCTGCACAGGTCTCGAGGATAATTTAAGGTTCTCCAGCAGGGCCAGTTGCTTTGTGCCGTAAATTATGTCATAGAAACATAGAAACAGGAGTAGGCCATTCGGCCCTTCGAGCCACCATGGCTGATCATCTAAAATCAGTACTCAGTTCCTGCTTTTTCCCCAATATCCTGTAGCCCTAAGAGCCAAATCTAACTCCCTCTTGACAAATCATGTCAAGTTATACTGATCTCATCTGCCTTTTTAGTTTAGTTTAGTTTAGAGATACAGCGCAGAAACAGGCCCTTCCGTCCGTGCCGACCAGCAATCCCCGCACATTAACACTATCCTACACCCACTAGGGACAATTTTTACATCTGGTAAACTTTTACATTTAATAAGCCAATTAAACTACATACCTGTATGTATTTGGAATGTGGGAGGAAACCAAAGGTTTCAGAGAAACCCCACGCAGGTCACGGGAACTCCTTACGGACAGCACCCGTGGTCAGGATCGATCTCCATCGCTGCATTCGCTGTAAGGCAGCAACTCCACCACTGCATCACTGTGCCTTTACATGATCCTTATCCCTCTATTCCCTGCACTTTCATGTACCTGTCTAAAAAACACTTAAATGTCTCACGGGCCAAACTAATTCCTTTGACAAATCATTCCTTTGTATGTCCATGGAATTTTGGGTGAAATATATATTTTTTAAATCAGAAAATAAGAACATAAAATATTCGAAACACTCAGCATGTAAGGAAGCATCTGCTGAAAAAGGAACAGAGTTAACGTTCCAGATCAAGGACTCTATATCTGGGCTCTATGTAAAGAAAGAGAGTGGCTTAGTCACTGTCAAGGAAAGTGCTTATAACAGTCTTTCCACCATTCTGCCATTTGTGAATTAAAGTCAGCATTTGCACGTCAGCGATATCCATGATTCTATCTGCGAACAGAGGGTGGGAGATCAGTGGGACTCTCCTTCAGAGAAGGTAATTGATGCCAGGACAACTGTTAATTGAAAATCTGACACTAAGAATTTTGTTGCAGATTGGCCATGTTCTATCTGAATGACAGAACAGATTCAAGACCCAGGAGGGTTTCCTTATGTTCTTATGTTTCTTCGTGCTTTTACTGTGCGTATGTCTATCAGTATCTTGTCTAAACTCAGTATTAATTACTGGAATGCGTTATTAAATCTTGCTTTCAGCTTCACCAAATACCTAAATACCACTTCCACATCGCCCATTTCGGTGGAATTGAGGCCATGTCGCACTGGTGCATAGCTTAGAGATATGATAATGTGCTTTAAAACATGTCCTCAGCAAAGGTAAAACTGGAGGACCTGGCGACCCCCAGTGTCTGCCCACAGTCCCAGCTCTGAATCAAATTTTGTCCAATGTGTCAACTCGAGTGAAGTAAGGGGTCTGTCTCACGTAGGCGATTTTTTTAGGCAACTGTGGCGACAGTCACTGTCATGGCATGACGCCAGAATTGCACCCACCCTACGACAATGTCCACGACCACCACCTAGTTGACATCAAGCTACGACAAGCTACATCAACCAGCGACATAATTCCTCACGACTTGGGGCGTCCACCTACGACCACACCTACGACCACATCTACGACAACCTTCGACCACACAGGCGACAACCTACGACACCCGAAGTCAACCTACCCCCACCAGTGACAAGCTACGACCCTGTCTGCGACAAATGAAGACAACTGAATACTTCTCCTGATGCCCAAACTGTTGCCGGTTGACGTAGGATGACGTAGGTTGTCGCCAATGGAATTCACCGAGGTCATGACCCGGCGACAATCAACATCACCTGGCATCATCCTGGCGCCAACCTACGGCACGAGAAGAAAATCGCCTAAGTGGGACAGGCCCTTGAAGTATGTTCCCAAGCCATTGGCAAGTCAATAAATCATCTTTGGCAATTCTGCAGTATAATTTGTGCAACATATTTGTGACTCACTATTAAACATACTGAGACACATTAAAATGAAGTTCAAAAACTATCTTATCGCCCACGAGATTTATCATAATGAAAAATTGCAACTTATGGCATTCATCGCCAAATTGCAAATTTAATTGGTTTAGTCACTGACTACTGATCAATTGCAGCTGCAGTTAGATCTCAGGACCTACAGCAAGCCTGTTAGACTCAAGAGAAAGAATTCTCCAGAAACAAAATCTCTTAATCTAACTTTGAATTTTCCTAAAATATTTGTTGTTTTCTGTTCGTTGGGAGTCATTTTTAAATATCAGGTACAAAATTATATTTCAGAATTGATCACTGGGTTGATTGCTGGAATGTTGGTTAATATTTGAAGAAAGATTAAATAAGATGTGATAACACTGGAGTGAACATAGAAACATAGAAAATAAGTGCAGAAGGAGGCCATTTGACCCTTTAAGCCTGCACTGCTGTTCATTGTGATCATGGCTGACCGCCCCCTATCATTAACCCATGCCTGCCTTCTCCCCATATCCCTTGATTCCACTAGCCCCTAGAGCTCTATCTAACTCTCTCATAAATCCATCCAGTGATTTGGCCTCCGCTGCTCTCTGTGGCAGGGAATTCCACAAATCACAACTCTCTGGGTGAAAAAGTTTCTCACCTTAGTCTTAAATAGCCTCCCCTTTATTCTAAGATTTTGGCCCCTGGTTCTGGACTCGCCCAATATTGGGAACATTATTCCTGCATCTAGCGTATCCAGTCCTTTTATAATTTTATATGTTTCTATAAGATACCCCCTCATCCTTCTAAACTCTAGTGAATACAAGCCTAGTCTTTTCAATCTTTCTTCATATGACAGTCCCGCCATCCCAGGGATTAATCTCATGAACCTACACTGCACTGCCTCAATCACAAGGATGTCCTTCCTCAAATTAGGAAACCAAAACTGTACACAATACTCCAGATGTGGTCTTACCAGAGCCCTATACAACTGCAGAAGTACCTATTTACACCTATACTGAAATCCTCTTGTTATGAAGACCAACATTCCATTAGCTTTTTTACCTACACACCTACTTTCAGTGACTGGTGTACAAGGTCTCACTGCACCTCCCCCTTACCTAACCTAACCCCATTGAGATAATAATCTGCCCCCTTGTTTTTTCCGCCAAAGTGCATAACCTCACATTTATCTATATTATACTGCATCTGCCACGCATCTGCCCACTCACTCAACCTGTCCAGGTCACCCTGCAACCTCCTAACATCCTCTTCACAGTTCCCACTGCCACCCAGCTTTCTGTCATCCACAAACTTGCTAGTGTTGCTCCTAATTCCCTCTTCCAAATCATTAATATATATGGTATATATAATATATATATACATATACCGAGCCTTGTGACACTCCACTCGCCACTGCCTGCCATTCTGAAAATAACCCGTTCACTCCTACTCTTTGCTTCCTCTTTGCAACCATGTCAACACCCTACCATCAGGCCCAGGGGATTTATCATCCTTCAGTCCCATTAGCCTATCCAATACTATTTCTCGCCTAATGCAAATTTCTTTCAGTTCCTCTACCCCCTTAGATCCTCTGTCCTCCAGTACATCTGGGAGATTGTTTGTGTCTTCCTTAGTGAAGACAGATCCAAAGTATCTGTTCAACTCTTCTGCCATTTCCTTGTTCCCCATAATAATTTCACCCGTGTCTGCCTTCAAGGGACCCACATTTGACTTTGCTACTCTTTTTCCTTTAACATATCTAAAGAAGCTTTTACTGTCCTTCTTTATATTCCTGGTCCTTTATATTCCTGGCCAGCTTCCCCTCGTATTTCATCTTTTCAGCCCGTATTGCCCGTTTTATTTCCTTCTGTTGTCCTATGAAAATTTCCCAATCCTCTGGCTTCCGGCTACTCTTTGCTGTGTTATACATCTTTTCTTTTAGTTTTATTCTATCCCTAACTTCTCTTGTCAGCCACAGTACGTGATAGAGATATATTGCATGGAAACAGGGCTTTCAGCCACCTTGTCCATGACAACCAAGTTGGCATATTAGGCTCGTCCCATTTGCCTGCATTTGGCCCACAGTCCTCTAAACCCTTCCTATCCATATATCTGTCCAAACTTCTTAGAACATAGAACACATACATTTACAGCACAGGAACAAGCCCTTTGGCAGATGAAGTCTGTGCCAAAATGATGCCAAGCTAAACTAATCTCATCTGCCTGCACATGGGATGGCACGGTGACACAGTGGTAGAGTTACTGGCTTACAGCGCTCGCAGCACCGGAGACCCGGGTTCAATCCTGACTATGGGTGCTGACTGACTGCCTCTCACTGACCTCCTCTCCCCCTTCCAACCCTCACGGTCCCTCAGATCCACATCAGCCGGTCTCCTCTCCATCCACAAATCCAACCTCCGCAGTTTTGGGGACAGAGCCTTCTCCAGGGCAGCTCCCAGGCTCTGGAACTCCCTCCCCCAACTGATCCGCAATTCCGTGTCCCTCACCATCTTCCAGTCCCGCCTCAAGACCCATCTCTTCACCTCTGCCTATCCTTAACCCCACGTCCCCCTCCCTTTTCATCTGTGCTTGAATTGCCTCATATTGTGTTTTGAATTGAATTCTGTCTTTAATTTGTGTACTAGTCATGTCTCTACTATTTAGTTCATTCCACTTACATGTTTTTCCTCTACTTGCTAAATTTTTGTAAGGTGTCCTTGAGACTCTTGAAAGGCGCCCATAAATAAAATTTATTATTATTATTGACTGTACAGAGTTTGTATGTTCTCCCCGTGACCTGCGTGGGTCTTCTCCGATATCTTCGGTTTCCTCCCACACTCCAAAGACGTACAGGTATGTAGGTTAATTGGCTTGGTGTATGTGTAAATTGGTGTATGTGTGTATAGGATAATGTTAATGTGCGGGTGATTGCTGTTCGGTGTGGACTCGGTGGGCCGAAGGGCCTATTTCCGCGCTTAACTAAACATGGTCCTTACCCTTCCGTTCTCTGTATATCCATGTGCCTATCTAAAATTCCCTTAAACCCACTCCACACTTGCCAGTGCTTTCCAGGCACCCACCACCCTCTTGAGGCCAGTTCATTGGCTATATTTAAGAGGGAGTTAGATGTGAGGGAGTTAGATGTGACCCTTGTGGCTAAAGGGATCAGGGGGTATGGAGAGAAGGCAGGGATGGGATACTGAGTTAGATGATCAGCCATGATCATATCGAATGGCGGTGCAGGCTCGAAGGGCCGAATGGCCTACTCCTGCACCTATTTTCTATGTTTCTATGTTTCTATGACCAATATTGACTGCGTATTATTAGCCTTCTTTACCTCTCAATGTATTTGTGTTGCCACTTTCAGGAAGGTACAGACTTACAGTATACGCTAAGATCCCTCTGGTAGATTAATACTTACAAGGGACTTGCCATTAACTGTATACTTTCTCCTTACATTCGACCTCCCAGAGTGTAACACTTCACACTTGCTCTGATGAAACATCCTGATATTTCACTGTCCATTTCTCATAGTTGATCTATATGCCATATTATTTATTTGATAGCCTTCTTCACAGTCATAACTCCAGCAATCTTGGTGTATTCTGCAAACTTACTAACCAATCCATCTCCATTTATGTCTGTCATTTATATGTATCACAAACAACAGAAGTCCCTGCAGAGTCCCCTATGGAACTCCACTGGTCACAGATATCCAACCTGAATAGCGTCCTTCCACCACAAATTTCTGTGTACTATCAGTAAGCCAGTTCCAAATCCATACATCCATGTCACCTTGGATCTCATGCATCTTAATCTTCTGGATCAGCCCAAGGTGAGGGACTTAATCAAATAGCTTACTTAAATCCATGGAGACAACATCAACCGCCAAACCCTCATCGATCACATTCATTACCTCAAAAACTCGATCAAGTTAGTAAGACATCACCTGCATGTACAAAGCCAAACTGACTGTCCCTAATTAGCCTATTCTAAATGGGAGTACATCCTATCCCAAAGTATCCTCGCCAATAGCTTCCGTACCACTGACTTGAAGCACACCAGCCTATAATTCCCTGGATTCTCACTATTTACCTTTTTAACCAAAGTGCTTTGAAAGTCATAATTTTATCCACTTCTAGAGCCTCCATTGGCAATTTCCTTTGGTTATTCCAATGTCCCTTTAAATCTCACGCCACTCATCTTAAGCCTCGACACTCTAGTTTTAAAGTCATCTATCCTGGAAAATTGATGGTGGGTTTTCATTTTATACATCGCAGCAAGGTTACGCTTCAACCTCTAACTCTCCAAAGAATAAAGTCAAACCCTATCCAGTCTCTCCCTATAAATCAAGCCCACATGTCCAGGTAACATCCTGGTGAATCTCTTCTGCATTGTTTCAATGTAATAACATCTCTCCTAAAACTGGGCCAGAAGAACTGCACACAGCACTCCAAGTGTGGTCTCACTTGGACAGCTACAATATGATAAAACTGGAAGCAGTACAAAAGATATTCACTGTGATGTTATTTGGGTTGAAGGGTATTGATATGAAAAGAGACTGAGAAGGCTAAATCTGTTTTTTTTTCCCCAGAGTGGAGGAGGTTAAGAGGGAATATAATTGAGGTATATATAAAATTGTGTTATTATTAGAGTATCCCTCTAATGGGGGTGTTCAAAACATAAGGTATTATGTCAAAATAAGGGCACACCCATTTAAGACAGGGAAAGGAGGAAGCTCTTCCATCTAATGGTCTGACTCTTTGGAATTCTCCAGACACCTGTGCAGACAGAGTCACTGAATATATTCAAAGAGTGGGTTGAGGGGTATTTAAACTACATGGAAACCGAGGAATTGAAGAGAGAGTGGGAAAGTGATGTTGAAGCCAAGATTGGATTGGCCATGGCATTGAATGATGGAGCAGGCTCAAGGGATTGTGGAGTCTATTTCCTGCCCCCTTTTTGTGTGTTGTTATGTAATTGCAGTAAGTTTTGAAAATGCCAGTGTGGTTGAGTGTAGAAAAGTCTTAAATAAGATTTTCACATGCATTTTTGGAGTTTGATTTCCACGGCTCTGCTCAGATAGGACAGCTAACAGCTCTCAAAGTGCAGTTGGGTCTTTATCTCAACAAACAAAGCTCTGGGGGAACTCAGCAGGTGAGGTAGCAACCATGGACAGATGACATTTCAGATCCGAAACCTTCTTCAAAGTCTGAAGAAGTGCCGCAATCTAAAACGTCATCTGTCCATTCACTCACCAGATACTGCCTGACTCACTGAGTTCCTCCAGCCATTTGTTTTTTGCTCAAGAAGGCAGCACCTCTTGTGTCACTATGGCATTGGAACATGACCTTGAATCTATTGGTTAATTTCGGATCCCTTAGGTTCCTCAAACGGACCGTTTCTCAATCTAGGTATATTCTGGCAATAGCCTTGTGTGTGTATTCCACAGCAAATTATCCATTATCTATTGTACTTTATTTCTGTAGTGAAAAAATCATTGACTTCACAGCTAGCCAATGTTAGCTGATGAGAATTAATGTCAGAAGCAGGCTAACCACTGGTGCTCTGAGAAAATCATATGGAGGAAACCTGTCATACATTTTCATGGCTCATCTCCTGCCGCTGTTGACAAATATGCTAAACACAAGACGGAGCGATATACTGTAATAAATATTCATGCTCTCACAGCACATTATTTTCTGTGTACCCTGTACAATATTATATTTCAACAGCATTACATGTCTTCAGGCCATCTTACATACAGAGACTTCTCAGTGACTGACAGATTTGCTTGGAGTCATTTATCTTCCTGGCTTAATCCACTCTCTGTAAATACACACTGCATGAGAAACTTGACTACAAACAGAGGAATACAGAAAGTCAAAGCAAAGGAACAAATCAAAATGCAAACTGTGTAAAGGGTGCATAATAACCCAGAAAACATGAGCTTAAATTTCACCATCTTTGTGGACTATAATTCTATTTTAAAAATATCAGAAATCAAGACATCAAAGGGTCTGCGAAACTGTTGTAAAAACTCATTGGCTCACTGAAGTCCAATAACAAGGAGCAACTTGCTCTCCCTTCCCAAAATGTTCTCATTGTGACTCCAGCCCCAACATGAATACTGTTAAAGTGCCCTCTGATATTCGATCCAAATGCCAGCAGCTTAAGAAAGGCCAACGTGTTCGGCTCCTAAACAGCTAGATCTAAGCAACTTGTGCCATCAATTCTTCATCTTGTCAATATATATTTTTAAAATATTCAATCACATTCATAGCATAAAACATTTTGTCTCTTGCTTTTAACAAAGTTCAACAACGGAAACTTATTCCATTTTATGGTTGTACAGGGTCCGAATTAGGCAAAAACTGATACTGACTTAAAGTATCTAAGAGGAGAAGTGAAATGTAAAGCTAGAGGTAGGATTATGTGTGGAAGGAGAAAGGAGGGAGGGGAAAGAAGGGAGATTAAAAGGAAATATGGGAGATCAGTGAATGGAGGATGGGAAAGGAGCTGGTGACTAAAATGGTGGGAGATGGCTGGAGAAATACACCCTCCCTGAGGTGGGGATGGGGTCAGGAGAAGGAGAGGTGGGGGTATTACTTAAAATTGAGAATTCAATGTACATACAGTTGGGTTGTCAGCTACCCAAGCTGAATACGAGGTACTGCTCCTCCAGTCAGGGTGTGACCTCACTCCGGCAATGGAGGAACATAGGACAGAAAGGTTGGCATGGGAATGGGAAGGGGATGTAAAATGGTTAGCAACCAGGAGATCTAGCAGGCCTTGGCGGACAGAGCGTATGTGTTACCTCATTCACATTTGGTCTCCCCGATATAATGGAAGCAATATAAGGAGCACCAACTGCAGCAGATGAGGGTGGAAGAGGCACATGCAAACCTCTGTCACACCTGAAAGAGCTTCTGGGATCCCTCAATGGAAGTGAGAGAGGAGGTGCTTACTCATCCTGCAGTTGCAGGGGAAATTACCAGGGGAGGAAGTAGTTTGTGGGGAACGGGATGTGCAATCCAAGGAGTTACAGGTAAAGTGGTCTTCTCAGAAAATGGAAAGGAATGGGGACAGAAAGTTGTGCTTAAGGAGGGATCATGTTGGAGATGACAGAACCCAGGGATAAGCTTTGTGCATGAGTGGACCGATCTCAGAGCCTTGTAGAGGGAGCAATGAGATTACAGAGCCAGGAGGGATTTGAATACAGAATTATCATTGAATCTTTAAATCATTGAAAGATACGGCATGGAAAGAAGACCTTCAGCCCACTGAGTCCATGTCGATCATTTATCACCCGTTCCCACTAATTCTATGTTATCCCACTCACTACACACTAGTGCTAATTTACTGAGCCCAATTAATCTGAAGAAGGATTTCGGACCGAAAAGTTGCCTATTTCCTTTGCTCCATAGATGCTGCTGCACCCGCTGAGTTTCTCCAGCATTTTTATGTACCTTCGATTTTCCAGCATCTGCAGTTCTTTCTTAAACACCAATTAATCTACAAGCTGGCAGGTCTTTATGAAACCTGAGAATTAGGAGGAAATTCACACAGTCACAGGAAATGGTGGTTGGTGAGCACCATGGATAAACTATTCTGACGTGCCCATTAGGGCATCCCCAGGCTCACTAACACAATATTCACAGGCACCAAGCTACAATACTTCATTGTCAGATTTTTAGCATTCATGTTAACCCACTGTAACATTCCCAAAGCGACTAGGGAAATACAATGGCATAAAACAAACAGCTGGAGGAAAGCAGTGGGTCGAACAACAGTTGTGGTGGCAAAATAATGGCCGTCATTTTGGGTATTGACCCTGCATCAATCCTGACTGCATCCACAGTCTCTTTTGTTTCCAATGAGTAATTGAACATCGATTACCATTTCAAACCTACTCACAACCTGCACAGAATGGTTTATGGTTTCATTTCAGTTGCAAGCCAAGCAGAAGGCAGTTCATTTGACTTAAAATGGAAAGCTGAGATCCACCAGATTTACCTTTCAATATTTTATGGCTTATCTCGTGTCTGGTTCATCCCTCACACTTCCATCCAGCCAGCTAAAAGGTCCTAGCATTGGCTGTGAACGGGGTTAGGAGAGACCAGTCGAACAGCTCACCCTCTCACTCGCACAACCCATTTCTGGCCCCGTAATTTACCTGAGCTGATCAGGTGTTGCAATGGCACAGCCAAGATAGAGACATCCTTATCAAAATTAGCAAGGGTTGAGTATTGAGTCTGCCCAGTCTTTTCACATCATTAATTTAGAGCAACCACATAAACATCACATATAACATTAATAATGCATTTTACCAGTGATAAAAGATTTTCCTACATTGAATGCGAAAAGCTCAATGATTGAAGTAAAAGGGAAATTAATTGCTTGTGTGTTGCATCGAACATTATCACTGCCATATACCAGTTGGAACATAGAATATAGAAGAGTACAAAATAAGAACAGGCCCTCAATGTCTGTTATGAACATAATTCCAATAACATCATTTATTTGCCTGTACATAACCCATATCCCTCCATTTCCTGTATATTCATGTTATCCAAGTGGCTTTTATATCCCACCAGTGTATCTGCTTCAACAGTTTGTTCCAGGCACTCAGCACTCTCCGTGTAAAAAACTCAGTCCGCACATCTCTTTTAAACTTTGCCCCTCTCGCCTTAAAGCTAATCCAAAGACATGTAGGTTTGAAGTTAATTGGCTTCTGTAAATTATCCCTAAAGTGTAGGATAGCACTAGTGTGTACTTGATTGCTGGTCGGTGCAGACCCGATGGGCCAAAGGGCATATTTCCATGCTGTATCTCTAAACTAAACAAAACTAAACCGTGCCCTCTAGCAGTTGAGAGAAATATTTATTTGCCGTGCAGTTTATTACATTCTGGGAATCTGATCAGTGAGTTAGTGAAATTGCACACAAGTAAAATAGACAATAGGTGCAGGAGTAGGCCATTTGGCCCTTCGAGCCAGCACTACCATTCAATGTGATCATGGCTGATCATTTATTCAAATAATTATATTATGATGGGAACAAACTGAAATGGATTGAAATTTCAGGTTGTCATTTGTCTGGTAGAATCAATTGATTTGGGGTTGTATGACATTATTGATGTGGACAATACCAAAATGTCCTTTTTTGGTGAACGTGCACATCCATCAACACCAGCTTCCATCTTCTTTCCTTCTTCAGTGTTAGCCCCATGATTTCCACTGTGAAACCCACACAAAACCTCTGCTATTTGGGAACATCTTCAGGTTTGTCCCGGACTCCCAAAATGTAACAAATCTTTTTTCTGCTGTCACTGCATTTGCTGTTTACCATGGCATAAAATGCCTTGTCCGTCACGTAAGCAAACTTCAGCTGGACATCTGCTCTTCATATCTATAACCTGTAAAAACTGTGTAAGCAAAAAGCTTTTTCTGGGGTGTTGGAAAGAATATGGACATTGTGGGCTGAATGAATTCTTGGGCTGGCAGCTCAGTCACTCAGGCCTGGTGGGCTGGCAGCTCAGTCACTCAGGGCTGGTGAGCTGGCAGCTGAGTCACTTAGGGCTGGTGAGCTGGCAGTTCACTCATGGCTATTCCTTCAAATTCCATTTCAAGCAGAGTGCAGGTCACCAAATTCAATTTCATAGCATTTCAAGCAGAGTGCAATCCACCAAATTCAATTTCATAGCATTTCACGCAGAGTGCAGGCCATCAAATTCAATTTCATAGCATTTCAAGCAAAGTGCAGGTCACCAAATTCAGTGCAGGAATGCAGGCCACCAAATTCAGTTTCATAGCAATTCAAGCAGAGTGCAGGCCACCAAATTCAGTTTCATAGCATTTCAAGCAGAGTGCAGGCCACCAAATACAGTTTCATAGCATTTCAAGCAGAGTGCAGGCCACCAAATTGCCAAACAATTGCATTGTCATTAAGGGCTAACAACTCATTTATTGCAAGTACATAGCAGACTCACAGTTCAGTTGATTCACAGCTTCGAATCACAGTTGTGGACTCTCCCTCGCGATCTTCCAGAGTGACTGACTCACGTCCAGGCATCCGGGGTTTTATAGTCCTGCCTCCATCCCCCCCAGAAGGGGCGTAACCATCATCATGGTGATTAACAGGCGAGAGGACCAATCAGCTGATCTTAAGATCTTTTAAACACTCATAACTTTTTTATGTTTCATCGATCGGAAAATCCTCAGGCTGCCTCAGCAGAGGGGGACTGTGAGTAAGATGGCCAAAAATCATAGCGATATATGGTAGCGTTTTTTCTAAAATCAATATGCAGCGCAGACAGGAAGTGGTCAAGATAAGACTTTTAGTTATATAGATGTTTGTTCTTTCTTCGCAATGCAATAGGCAGACTATCATTTTTAAACATCATTAAGGTGCTGCAAATTAATCAACAGACATTTTTGTAAACATGCCACAACATTGCCACAGGATTTTAACATCTTTCAATTTAGTGTATGGCAATCAGTCATCATAATGTAGCCTTCTCCATGAATGGAGAAACTGACCGCATCTTTGATGCCTTTGTCTTTGGGCCTCTACACAGTTCCAACAAAATTGAACTTAAATTCTGAGGACCAGCATCTCATTTTTTGACAGCACATTACAACCCTTTGAACGGAATATTGGGGGGTCAAGAATCCTCCCCATCCTTTTGTAACAATACCTTTATTTTCCTTTACAATTATATCTATATCAAATTGTTTTCGATCCAATTGTAACCTTGACAACTTTAGTCTCCTCCCTATTACAGATATTCCCATCTATCTCCCACTCTGCAACAAAACATATTATTAGTCTTCTCACCTATCCAGCTCCCGTGAAGGCTCCTCGACCCAAATCCAACTGTATTTCTCTCTTCACTAATGTTGATAACTGTTTCCAGAATTTGTGTTTGTTTTGGATTCCCAGCCTATGCAGAAATAAATTACTGAGTTGTTAAATAATTTGCTTTGATGTATTCATTTCTGAGGATGTGAACATTGTTGGTAAAGCCAGTATTTATTGCATTTGTTGTCCATCTCTACTAGTCCTTAAGAAGGAGAGATGCCGTCTTGAATTGGTGTGTTTTCTGGTGAGGGTGCTCCCGTCAGTGCTGCTGGAGATGAAATTCCAGGATTTACACCCAACTGTGACAAAAGACAGGTAATACATTTTCAAAGCAGGATGATGTGTAACATCATGGGAGAGCTCCTATGCTACCGAACTGATCATCTTGGAAGCAGAGATCAAGGGTTTGGGAGGTGATGTTGGAGTAGATAAGAAATGATTGCAGTGCAGAAGGAAGTCATTCAGCCCATCTTGGCTGCACTGACTCCCTATCAACGCAACTATCTTGTTCCACAACCTTTACTCCTTACAATTCATTTTATTTTGTAGATATAAAATCAAAACATTGCAATGAAATCTGAAATGTTTTAGGTTAATGTTTTAATGTTTCAGGTCAAATACTCTTTGTCTGAACTGGGCAAATAGAAACTGAAGATTGAAGTTGCAGAGAAGGTAGGGGAAGAATAGATAACCCAAAGGGAATTTGTCAGGGGTTTCTCAAATAATTCCAAAGATTTACAAAGACGTCTGATTATGAGATTAATGAAGGCAGTTGGAGAGCGAGCAAACAAAGAGACACTGAAAAGCTGTGAAATATGGGTCAGCACCATGACTGAATCTGAAACCAAAGGAAGAATGATGGAAATGCACATAAAATCTGTGGGGCAAGCAAACTGAGTTAGATAACCTTACAAGTTTTGATTCAAAGAAACCGAGTTAGACGAACTTCTTGAATTTCATGCCGAGTTTCAAAGGCTGCAAAGTGACCAGGTGCTATTTCTCAAACTTCCATTGGGCTCTTTTAGATACAGTAGGCCACAGGCCAATATGTCAATGTGGGAGGGAGATGGAGAATTAAAGAGACAGATAACGGAAAGCTCAGAGTCACTCTTGTGGAGTGAATGGAGATGCGCCACAATGATGCCATTTAATCTGCGTGATTTCTCTGCGATGAGGGCTTTCGTTGCTTCACTTGGAGAATTTTTTGGGGTCCCTGGATGCTTAGAAGGGAAAAAAAAAAGAAAAATGAACATGTTTTGCATCGTACTTTTGTAGTCGGGTGTGCTATGATCGGTTGGAGAAAGTGAGGAGGAGACCACAGAATCATGGAAGGAAGTATCCTTTTGGCTCACCAGTTTGCAGCTGACACCACTGTGATGGGCTGGATCGTGAACAATGATGAAACAGAATGCAAAAAGGAGATAAAAAAGTTAGTAAGATGGTGTCAAGACAATAACATTCTTCCTCAATATCAGCAAGATGAAGGAGCTCGTTATGGACCTTTGGAAGCATGGTGGAGTTTGTGCTTCAATCACTATCAATGGTGCCATTGTGGAAACGGTTGAGAGCTTCATGTCTTTGCTGTTAATGTGGACCAACCGTATTAATGCAACAGCCAAGAAGGCACACCGATGCCTCTTCTTCCTGAGGAGACTGAGGAAATTCAGCACGTTTCCAATGGCTCTACAAATGCACCATAGAAAACATCCTGTTGGGTTGCGTCACAGCTTGGTTTGGGAACAGCTCTGTCCAAGACCACAAGATGTTATAGAGAGCTATAAATGTAGCCGAGTTCATCACACAGACCAGACTTCCCACCATTGACTCCATCTACTCTTCAGGCTGAAAAAGAAACCAATATTATCAAAGTCTCACTTTGACCATTTCCTCTTCTCCCTACTCCAGTCTGGCAGAAGATACAGAAGCTTAAAAGTGCACACCACCAGAACAGCTTCTTCTCCTCTGATCAATCTTCCATAAACTAGGGTGCCTCTACCCTAGTTTACCTCTACCAAATTGTGTAAATATTGAATTTTGTGTATGGAACTGATGCACTACAATGCTCTGCAATGCTGAGAACTGCATTCTACAATTCCTATTTCCTTCACTCCATAGATGCTGCTGCACCCGCTGAGTTTCTCCAGCACTTTTGTCTAACTGCATTCTACATGTTGTACCATCCCCTTTGCTCTATCTATCACACATGGGTTTGACTTGATTGTATTCATGTATTCTATATCTTTATGTATAGAATGTCTGATCTGTTTGGATACCCTGCAAACAAAGCTTTTAACTGTACCTCAGGCCACATGACAATAATAATCCTGAACCAGAACCTGAGGAACGCCTGCAGTGATATCCTGGGGCTGGGATGATTAACCTCAACCACAACCATCTTCATTTGTGAGGGTTAGGACATGTGCATTGGACTATTTTGAGTTCAGTTTCACCAGGGCTCTTTGACATCATAGTTAATCAAAATGCTGAGTTGATATCAAAGGTGGCCATTCTCACCTCCACAATTCACTTCTTTCATACGTGGTGTAGACCAAAGATCCTATAGCGGAACAAGATAGACCACTCCTTCTAAATGCAATGGGCTGACGTGTAGTATGCAACGGAGAGGAACGTGGGCCTTTTTTTCAACCATTTCAGTAACCCGACCCGACTCGCAGTGTAATCAATGTTGCGGGGGAACAGTGTGTGTTAATAAATTATAATTCTGAAAATGAGGAGAAGATTTTTACCAAAGAACTTTTATTTTTACGAGGATGTTTCCGTAACTGGCTTCCGTCTCCAGACTAGTATCTTTGCTCCACTACGGGAGTTTTGGTGCGGAGACGGAAGCTAGTTACGGAAATGGGGCCCATGACCGTACTACATCTTTTTCGTCGAGCGATCTATCTTGCTTGCTATAGGATCTTTGGTGTAGACTGCAACCAAGTAGTCCTGGCAAAGTCTAAACAAGGCTATTGAATTGTAAGTGTTGTTGGCTAGCATTGTTAATACCACCTTTTGTTAGTTTGGTGTTGATTCCGCAGGAACTAATTAGGTGATAATTAGCCAGATTATTTTTGTCTTTTTTTCCCCCGAACAGGACACAAGAATAATTGTCTCCATTGTAAAATGTCTCCATACTTGTCCATTCATTAAGTCAATCTGCAACACATAAAATGGTCTTCTTCATGTTAAGAGTAACAGCACTTGCATTGACATTATGAACATCCAAGATAGCTTTACAGAAGCAAACTTTGACACAGATGGAATATTATGTTGGAAGAGAGGGAGAGAAGCAGAGATGTTGATGGAGGGAGCATTGTACCAGGCATGAGGTGGAGAAAATAGGGTACGATGACTACCCAGATGTGGAGGAGGCCTATAACCCTGTAAGCCATAGAATGTTGAGGATAGGCAAAGATGAGGTTATAAAAAGGCTGGAAAACAAGGATGAGAAATTTACAATCAAATGATTAGTCCCCGATTCATCCATGCTTTGCTTTTTAATGCACCAATCTGAAAATGCAGGACACAAAGAGAAGCAAAGCATAGATGAATGGAAGGAAGAGCAAAAAGAACTAGAGATCAATTTACATACAATGATGCTCCCTCCAAATTTAACACTCCAGCAGCCAGTCTTGTGTTGCCACAGGACAGACAAAACAGGTCAAATCCAGCAATCATCCCACTTCCACGAAAGGGTCTCTATCCCCTCCAGCTCTCACCTGTCCAGATTGAAGACCCAGATCCAAAGGCCTCAGTATTACAGGACACCTGGGTTCAGTAAGGCCAGGGCCCCAAGGTTCCTGGGTTGTTGTAGAATATATAATGTGAATGAAGGGTGCAGCCCAGTGGCACAGAGTGAGAGTGGCTGCCTTACAGAGGCAGAGACCCGGGTTCAATCCTGACTACAAGTGCTATCTGTATGGAGTTTGTACTGCATGGGTTTTCTCTGGGTGCTCTGGTTTCTTCCCACATTCCAAAGACTTGCAAGTTTGTAGATCAATTGGCTTCTTTAAAATAATGGCCCTAATGTGCAGGATAAAACTAGTGTACGGGGTGATCGCTGGTCGGCGTGGACTCGGTGGGTCGAAAGGCCTGTTTTCAAACTATATCTCTAAACTAACCTAAATAATTAGTCTTTATGCTACTGGGATCTAGTGCACGGAAGGATTTCATCAGGTTTTAATTCTATTTGATTCCAGTGCAATCAGTGACATTCCCAATCTTCTCTCTGCAGCCACAGGCCATCTAGTGTTTCAGCACAGTTGGAACAATGCATACTCATATAGAAAGCACTATATTTATAGCTATTACTGTCACATGTACCGACATCCAGAGAAAAACTCTTTTTGCGTGCTATCCAGGCAAATCATATCATATACAGAATTATAAAGAGATAGTCAAACAGCACAGGCACACACCCTGAGGCTAACTCATCCATGCTGATCAAGTTGCCCCATCTAAGCTAGTTCAATTTCTCTGAATTTGGCCCTAACCCTCTAAACATTTACTATCCATGTACTTATCTAAATGCTTTTATCGTACCAATCTCAACTACCTCCTCTAGCAGCTCATTCCATATACCCACCACCCTCTGACTGAAAAAGGTTCCCCCCTCAGGTTCCTATTAAATTCTGCCCCTCTCATCTTAAACCCATGTCCTCTTGTTTTTGATTCACCTACCCTGGCAAAAATGACTGTGCATTCACTCTACCTAGTCCCCTCAAGATTTTATATACCAATGATGTCACTTTCAGGGAATCATGTACCTGTTTACAAGGATGTTGCCAGGACTAGAGGGTCTGAGCTATAGGGAGAGGTTGAGCAGGCTGGGACAATATTCCTTAGAGCGCAGGAGGATGAGGGGTGATCTTATAGAGGTGTATAAAATCATGCGAGGAATATATTAGGTATATGCACAGAGTCGCTTGCCCAGAGTAGGTGAATATAGGGCCAGAGGACATGGGTTTAAGGTGAAGGGGAAAAGATTGAATAGGAATCTGAGGGGTAACGTTTTCACACAAAGGGTGGTGGGTGTATGGAGCAAGCTACCAGAGGAGGTGGTTGAGGCTGGGACTATCCCAACATTTAAGAAGCAGTTAGACAGGTAGATGGATCGGACAGGGATATGTTTGCAGGGATATGGACCAAATACAGGCAGGTGGGACTAGTGTAGCTGGAACATGTGGGAAGTCGGGCTGAAAGGCCTGTGTCCACACTGTATCTATGACTCTATGACCTGAACTCATAGATACCTCTGCTCGGCAGGAGTCCACAAGGCCTTACCATTCACTGCGAAGGTCCTGCCTTGATTTGACTTTCCAAATTTCAACACCACACACTTATCTGCATTAAATTCCATTAGCCATTCCTCAGCCACCCTGCCCAGCTGATCAAGATCCTATCATAATTTTTGGTAACCATCTTCAGTTCCTACAACACAACTTACTTTAGTGCCATCTACAAAATTACTAATCGTGCTTTGGACATTCTCATCCAAATCATTGATATAAACCATAAACAAGAATGGGGCTAGCATCGATCTCTGAGACACACAACTAGTTAAAGTTTAATTTAGTTTGCTTTATTATTGTCACGTGTACCAAAGTACAGGGAAATACCTTTTTGATGTGTGCTATCCAGTCAGCGAAAAGACTACACATGATTACAATCAAGCCATCCACAGCGTAGAGAGACAGGATAAAGGTATAACGTTTAGTGCAAGATAAAGTCCAGTGAAGTCCGATTAAAGATAGTCCGAGCGCCTCCAATGAGGTAGATGGTAGGTCAGGACTGCTCTCTAGTTGGTGATAAGACAGTTTAGATGCCTGATAATCCCAGTCTATCCAAATATATCTTATCCATCAGAATCCTCTAAAATGGTTTGCTTGCCACAGATATTAGACTCACTGTTCTATAGTTCACAGGCTTTTCCTTCCAGCCCTTCTTAAATTATCGTGCAACATTAGCCATCCTTTAGTCACCTGCCATGTCACCAGTATCTAACGATGATTTATATATCTCAGCCAAGGCTGCCATAATTTCTTCTCTAGCTTCCCTCAGTGTCCTTGGATATATATGATCAGTCCCAGGAGATTCATCTAACTTCACGGGCCTGAGGACATCTAGCACCTCCTCGATCATAATACGGAATGTGCTCAAGACATCTCCATTAACTGTCGCAGGTTCCCCAGCCTTCATGTTTTCCTCCATAGTATAAACAGAGAAGAAATACTCATTGAGGGCCTTGCCCATCTCCTGCGCCTCTACGTAGCAGACCACTTTGATTACTGAGGGGCCATATTCTCATTGTAGTTACCCTCTTGGCATAAAATCTCTTTAATACTCTCTGCCAGAGATCTCCTCAACCCCTTCTGCCCTCCTGATTCTCTTCAGTATGCTCCTCAGTCCCATAAACTCCTAAAGACAGACTTGATCCTAGCTGTCTATACCCAGCCCAAGTCTCCTTCTGTGGAATCTGTGGAATTCTTTGCCACAGAAGGCTGTGGGAGCCAAGTCAGTGGATATTTTTAAGCCAGCGATAGATTCTTGATTAGTACAGGTGTCAGTGGTTATGGGGAGAAGACAGGAGAATGGGGTTAGGAGGGAGTGATAGATAAGCCATGATTGAATGGCAGATAGACTTGATGGGCCGAATGACCTAATCCTACTCCTATCCCTTATGACCTTTTTCCTGAACGGAGCTTCAGTTTCTTTCGCCATCCATAGTTTAAACTACCAGTTGCCTTGCCATTTAATCAAACAGGAACATGTATGCCTTGAACTACCATCACTCTTTTAATAGCATGCCTATTTCCGCACATCTGTTTGCCTATAAAAGTCGTACTCCATTCAACTTTAGCAAGTTCCTATCTAAGACTATCAAAGTTGCCCGTGCCCCAATTCAGAATTTGAACTCATGGTCCTGTCTCTATCCATAATTATTTTAAAGCACATAAAACTGTGGTTGCTGGGCCCAAGAGGCCCACCCACCAACGCTACTATCACTTCACAGAGCACGTCACCTGCCTTCCTTTTTATACATCCAATTCGAGCAGTCACTCCAGTATGCTAACAACTTTCATCTGCAAAACTGCAAAACTACCCTTGGTGCTGGCTTTTAAAAGTCCCGCTATTCTGATCCTGTTTTCAGTTGCTCACTGAATATAAACGTTGTGCCTGCTGACCTTTTAATATTCTGACCTTCTCCTTTCAGTTGCAAAACTGAAACTGCCCTCAGTGGGTGCGGACTTTTAAAAGTTGCACTCTTCCACAAGACCACATCAGGTAGTGAAAAGAAGAAAATAAACAAGGGTGCAGAATGTAGTATTACAGCTAAAGTGAAAGTGCAGATAAAATAAGTCTGAAGAACCAGAGCAAGGTAGATTGGCAGAAGAAAGACACAAAATGCTGGAGTAACTCAGCGGGCACATGCAGCAACTCTGGAGAGAAGGAATGGGTGACGTTTTGTGTCGAGACCCTTCTACTCCAGCATTTTGTCTTTATCTTTGGTTTTAACCAGCATCTGCAGTTCCTTCATACACAAGATAGATGTACAGATCTTCAACACCCAAAACCTCCATCTCCTCACTCTGCAGTTCCTGGTTGCTCAGAGTGTAGCTTGGTTGTGGTTTCAGAACACAGTGAGAGCTAGAATGATACTGTTAAACATCTTCAATTCAAAGTCCCAACACTATATTGAACACCAGGGATTAACATCAAGCTAGCTTTTGAGTTTTAATGTCCATGATGTCCTTACAATGGAGTGTCAATAAACAATAGACATTAGGTGCAGGAGTACGTCATTCGGCCCTTCGAGCTAGCACCGCCATTCACTGTGATCATGGCTTATCATCCACATTCAATACCCCGTTCCTGCCTTCTCACCATATCCCCTGACTCCGCTATCTTTAAGAGCTCTATCGGGGGTGCTAGATTGCAACCTTCACGTGGTCCGCCCTGTTTCGACTAATGCAATCAACTCCACGTGCACAAACGGAGAATCAAATAGAACAAGTTGTCCAACAACTTTAGGCTGTGCACGCCACACAAAAGAAGAAGAAGAAGAAGAAGAAGAGCTCTATCTCTTGAAAGTATCCATAGATTTGGCCTCCACTGCCTTCTGAGGCAGAGAATTCCAGAGATTCACAACTCTCTGGGTAAAAATGTTTTTCCTCATCTCTGTTTAGGACTCCCCCAACATTGGAAATATGTTCCCTGCCTCTAGCGTGTCCAATCCCTTAATAATTTTATATGTTTCAATAAGATTCCCTCTCATCCTCCTAATACAAGCCCAGCCGTTCCATCAACATATGACAGTCCCGCCATCCCAGGAATTAAAGGGGCTGTCCCACTGTGGCGACATAATCCGTAAGTTCAGACGAGTTTGCCTCGACTCATACTCGCAACATGGTCAAAACAAGGTCCTAGGAGGTCTTTGTAACTCCCCTTCATGTTTGAGATTAGTCCCCACGTACTCAGGCCTCAGCTAGGTCGCGGTGTATTTTTCAACATGTTAAAAAATGCTAGCGAGTAAAAAAAGGTTGCCATTGAAAATATATATATTTTTTTTACTTATAGGTTTTGTCGAAGTAGGTAGTAGTAGGTCGGCATGTTAGATAGTCCTAGGTAATCGAGGGTAGTGAAGTTAATCGAAGGTAGTCGTAGATAGTCTTCAACATAGATGAAGGGAGGTCGAAGAGAGATCGAAGGAGATCGAAGGAGGTCGTCTTCACTCTCCACTATTCGGTGTTCAATTTTCCCGAAGCTAGTCAAAGCTAGTCTTCAACATAGTCGAAGGAGGTCTTCAACATGCCATTTTTTCAAACTCTCCTAAACTCTTCTAAACTCGCCAAATCAGTCGACAGCCCCTTAACCTCGTGAACCTACGCTGCACTGCCTCAATAGCAAGAATGTCCTTCCTCAAAGGTGTGGTCTCACTAGGGCCATGTTCAACTGCAGAAGGACCTCTTTGATACTACACTTAATTCTTCATGTTATGAAGGCTAACTTGCCACTAGCCATCTTCACTGCCTGCCGTACCTGCTTGCTTACTTTCAGTGAGTGATGAACAAGGACCCCCAGATCTTTTTGTACTTAGATTAGTCAAGCATGATTTCCCCTTTGTAAATCCATGCTGACTCGGATCGATCCTGTTACTGCTTTCTAAATGTGCCGTTATTTCATCTTTTATAATTGACTCCAGCAACTGATCTTGAATCTACAGAACATTGGAAAATGATCACCAATGCGTCCATGATTTCTAGAGCCACTCCCTTAAGTACCCTTGGATGCAGACCATCAGACCCTGAGGATTTATCAACCTTCAGTCCCATCAGTCTACCCAACACCATTTCCTGCCTAATGTGAATTTCCTTCAGTTCCTCCATCACCCGAGATCCTCTGGCCACTAGTACATCAGGGAAATTGTTTGTGTCTTCCATAGTGAAGACGGATCCAAAGTACCTGTTCAACTCATCTGCCATTCCCTTGTTCCCCATAATAAATTCACCTGTTTCAGTCTTCAAGGGTCCAACTTTGGTCTTAACTAATTATTTTCCTCTTCACATACTTAAAGAAGCTTGTACTATCCTCCTTTATTTTCTTGGCTAGCTTACCTTCGTACCTCATCTTTTCTCCCCGTATTGTCTTTTTATATATTTTCTGTTGCTTTTCAAAAGCTACCCAATCCTCTGGCCTCCCGCTCATCTTTGCTATGTTATACTTCTTATCTTTTATTTTTATACTGTCCTTGACTTCCTTTGTCAGCCACGGTCATCTCTTACTCCCCTTGGAATCTTTCTTCCTCTTTGGAATGAACTGATCCTGCACCTTCAGTATTTTTCCCAAAAATACCTGCCATTGTTATTCCACAGTCATCCCTGCTAGGGTATCTTTCCAGTCAACTTTGGCCAGCTACTCCCTCATGGCTTCACTGTCCCCTTGTTCAACTGTAATACTGACACTTCCAATTTTCCCTTCTCCTTCTCAAATTGTAGATTAAAACTTATCATAGTATGGTCAAAACCTCCAAATGGCTCCTTTACCTCGACTTTCCTTATCAAATCCGGTTCATTACAAAACACTAAATCCAGAATTGCCTTCTCCCTGGTTGGCTCCAGTACAAGCTGCTCTAAGAATCCATCACGGAGGCACTCTCCAAACTCCCTTTCTTGGGGGATCGGTGGAATGAAATCCAGTGGCAAGAGTGCAGGTTGAGCCGAGTGCTGGGATGGTGAAAATAAAATTCCAGTCATAGAATTGAAGAATCACACAGCATGAAACTATACTCTTCAGTCTACAAAGTCCACACTTCTTCTTCTGGCATATGGCGTGCACAGCCTAAAGTTGTAGGACAACTTGTTCTATTTGACCTTATTTGATTGTGCACGCCAGGTTGATTGCATTCGTCGAAACTGGGCAGACCATGTGAAGGTTGCAATCTTCCACTCCAAATCCACACTGACCATCAACCATCCACTTATTCTAATGATGAAGATGTGAGGCGGCAGCTCCACTAGTTGGATCAACGCTCTGCATATCCAACACCAGGGCTGGATAACACTTAGTGTGATTCACAAGTCTTCAATATGGAAATAACCGGTGATGATGTCCAAGAGGATAACAGAGGGACTGATAACAACATTGCTATTCCCTAGTCTCAGCGTCTGAAGAACAGGCAGCATCTGTAAAGCCAGACAGCCAAACATCTGCTGAACAGTCAGCTGAACATGGAACTGTTATTTGCAAATCACAGGGAATATAACATACAGATTTTGCGATAGAACTGGCAAGGAGAGTGTGTTTGGCAAGAACAAAACCAGAAGCTCTCAATATAAAAGAGTCATTGCAATAGCAGACAGGGATTTCAGAGGTTTTTCCACCAGAGTGTGATGTGAATCTGAACACACTACCGCATGAGTGTTGAGATGAATAGCACTGCTACATTTAAAGGGAGACTGGCTAGTAGTGTATGGTGGATTAGGACAGGGACCAGATGATAGTGATGAGAGTTCGATGAGAAAGGATAAAAGGAGATTTGAATTGACCATAGATTGCAGCATGACTAATGGTCAAACTGTCTGTACTTACATTCTATATTCCATGGGTTCTGAGGTTTACCTTTTCTTGCCTCTATAATGTTCTCACTATCCACAGAGAGGATTCACACATGCTCAACATCATGTTGCTCGCTCTTCTCTCACACAAGCAAAACAATCTATGAGCATTCCTTATGTTAAATTTCCCACTGATTAATTCGCACAAGATTTATTTTTCACAGCCCTTTAGACCTGCCATGTTTTACTTAGTTATCTTCTAATGTTTATCGTTGCCACCTAAGAGAGAAATTCTCAACTCATAAAGCTTGCCAACTAATACCTTGCTTGTGGGCTAATGTGATTTGCACAATATAGATTAGACCATTCATCCTGCACTGTTAAGCTCAGAACAACATCCCAATTTTGTAAGAGCCTTCAAGAAGAAATCTCTTAATTGGCTAAAACGTGAAACATTGCCTGCAAAAATAGCATTTTGCATCAATTTTTAAAAGCTGCTCTGCAGTAGATATTCTTTTACAGGCACCTTTGGCTGGAAACAGTAATTGGTAATAGGAAAAGAGATGAAAATAACCTGTCAAACGTTTTGAGAAAGATTTTGCTAATTGCCAGAGGTTGCTGTGATAAATTTAAGAAATTCAGATGTATTATTTACTTTTTGAAGGCATTTAGACTAACTGGAAAAGCAGACAAAAAAAAAGAAAAAAGAGGATACTTAATACAGTAGGATCAGAAAAGGACATTCTGGACCACACACACTTGCATCGTTTTAAGAGGCAAATGGCCAGTTTTATTGCTGAATTCTCTGTAAATCTGTGAATGCTCCTACATTTCTTCCTTAGCTGCAAAACCTGTGCTTGTATATTCTTCATTATTTTTATTACGGCAGGATCATGTGCTACCGAAATAACTCTCTATATAAAATATCTTAGGTCCTCACAGGCAGCTGGAAGAAAGGTTTGCACAATGTCTCTTGCTCAGGGCCATGAGCCAACTAGCTGGACTCGCAACCAACTAGCAACCATTAATGCACCAAGTGGTCGACGGATTTACCTCTTTCAGTGATTGTGGATGGTATGTTGCCCATTCAACCTCACTCCAACAGCTGAACCAAGACATGCAGTTGGCCATTTCCTTCCTATGAGTTACCTCTATTGATCTATGCAAGTGATCAGCCCTGGGGAATGTGTATGTCTCACAATGCAAAATGGTTTAATCATAGGAAAGCAAAGATTTATTTTTTTCTAATGAAAGCCAAAGACCGGAAACAATATTACATTTTGTCCGCACTGTTGCATAGCCCACTGAGAGTTTTCTGCATTTTCTGTTTTAAATCCAATGTTTCCCCGATAACTCAGCAGGTCCGTGAAGAAGCAAAAGGCTCTTTTAAAGTCACTCTTTAGTGAAAGGTTGGCAGCTGCTCTGCTGGTTGGCTATTAAAATAAATAACATCTACTTTGCCTTAACATAATTGATATTTCTGTCTGGGCCTCTACAATTCACCAGATCTCAATAAGTACTCATTGCATCAACTTAAACCTCTTAGATAGGCATAAAATGCTGGTGTAACTCAGCAGGTCAGGCAGCATCTCTGCAGAAAAGCAATACGTGATGTTTTGGGTCGTGCCTCTTCTTCATACTGAGAATCATGAGAGAGGGGAAGTAGAGGTATGAAATGGTATAGAACAAATCAAAGCCAGCCAAGGAGCCCACAATGGTCCATTGTTGACAGTGGAAGAGGTAATAACAGTGGAACTAGCAGTACGACTAGGGTGAGGGAGGGATGGAGAGAGAAGGAATGCAAGGGTTACGTGAAATTAGATAAATTAGATAAATCAATATTCAACCGCTAGGTTGTAAGCTGCCCAAGCAAAATATGAGGTGCTGCTCCTCCAATTTTCATGTGGCCTTATTCTGACAGTGGAGGAGGCCAAGGACAGAGAGGTCAGTTTGGGAAAGGGAAGGAGAGTTAAAATGTTTGGCAACCAGGAGATCGCGTAGGCCAAGGCGGACTGACCGATGTTGTTTAATGAAACGATCACCCAGTCTACACTTGGTTTCGCTAATATATGCGGAGTCCATACAAAGGATACAGTAGATTAGGTTGGAGGAAGTGCAAGTGAACATCTGCCTCACCTGAAAGGAGAGCTGGAGTCCCTGGTTAGAGTCGAGGGAGGAGGTATAGGGACAGACAGTTGCAGGAGAAAGTATCTGGGGAGGGGGTAGTTTGGGTGGGAAGGGATAAGTGAACCAGAATATAGAACACCTTATCTTGGGTGCAGATGCGGCAGAGATGGAAGAATTGAGAGTAGGGGATAGAGTCTTTGCAGGAGGCAGAGTAGTCTTGATAGCAGCGGGAGTCAGTGGGTTTGCAGTAGACATCCGTCGACAGTCTATCTCCCGTGATGGAGATGGTGAAATCAAGATAGGGGAGGGAGGTGTCGGAGAGGGTCCAAGTGAATTTGGGTGCAGGATGGAAATGGTTGCATTTGTGTGGGATCGGAGACTGTGCAACATTAATAAAAACCATTGGCATTCTTGAGACAGAGTGAAGGCAGAGGAAGAAGGATGAAATATAATGCTTCAAAAACACCATTAACTTGACATTAGTGATATTAATTTTATGAGTGATTCTTTTGCATTTGTGTCCTGCTGGCTGATTCATGACAATTAATCACAAAAATAAATCACATTAGATATATGGCCGATAAAAGAAAAAACAGCTCAGTGTCACTTGAAGACAATTATCAAAATCAAAATTTGATAGCACCGATGACTGTCCACCACGAGCACCTTTAATTGAATAGACCATTCAGTGCAGTGGCTATGTTCACTATCCAAAATCATGGAACTCATTATAATGCCACTGATTCACAATAAGCAATATCGCACATTGCATTACAATGCCAATTTATATCATTAGTTTAAAAATTGCAGCGCAAAAACAGCCCTTCGGCACTACATGTCCGCACCGACCAGTGTTCCCCCGTACATTAACACTATCCTACACACTAGAGACAATTTACAATTTTTACCAAAACCAATTAACCTACAAACCTGTATGTGTTTGGAAAGTGGGAAGAAAACAAAGCACCCGGAGTAAACTTACACGGCCACGGGGAGAACAAACAAGTTCCACGCAGACAGCACACGTAGTCAGGATCGAACATGAATCTCTGATACTGTAAATCAGCAACTTTACCGCTGCACCACCGTACCACTAAATGAATATTAACATTGGGCTTATCTGTATTGCCATTACACCTCATTGATAACATTGCAGAGACTTTAGTTTCTTGTCACTCATTAAACATCATTGTGAATCAAAATCCATGGTGTTACTGATATACCTCTTTGATCAGGTTCCTCTTTCTAACATTGCATGCTGATGACCAATATTACACATGACCCTGAGATTAAATCCCCTACTGTGACAACTTTATTCGACTTGCAGGCTAAAAGGAATGGAATTTGTCAAATGTGTTCAGGAAAGTTTCCTCAGCTAATATGAAGAGGGTCGTGCACAGGAGAGGGCGAAACTTGATCTATTCTTTGGAAACCTGGAAGGACAAGTTTGCAGGAGGAGGGGTTCGTGAGAGGTTACCTAAAATTATAGAATTCAATGTTCATACCGCTGGGTTGTCAGCTACCAAAGTGGAACATGCGATGCTGCTCCTCGAGTTTATATGTGGCCTCACCTCTGGCAATGGAGGAGGCCCAGGACGGAAAGGTCAGTGTGAGAATGGGGAGTTAGAATGGGGAGTTAGATTGGGTAGCAACCAGGAGATCCAGTAAACCTTGGCAGATTATGTGTTCAGCCAATTTCATTACGGAATTCATCGCCGCAGACGGTTTACTCCTACTCTTTGCTTCCTGCCAGCAAGTTCTCTATCCACATCATTACTGAACCCCCAATACCATGTGCTTTAAGTTTGTATACTAATCTCTTATGTGGGACCTTGTTGAATGCCTTCTGAAAGTCCAGATATAACACATCCACTGGTTCTCCCTTATCTACTCTATTAGTTACATCTTCGAAAAATTCTATAAGATTCGTCAGACATGATTTACCTTTCATAAATCCATGCTGACTTTGTCCAATGAATTCACCACTTTCCAAATGTGCTGCTATCCCATCTTTAATAACCGACTCCAGAATTTTCCCCACCACCGATGTTAGACTAACTGGTCTGTAATTCCCTGTTTTCTCTCTCCCTCCCTTTTTAAAAAGTGGGGTTACATTAGCTACCCTCCAGTCCTCAGGAACTACTCCAGAATCTAAAGAGTTTCGAAAATTTATCACTAATGCATCAGGATGTTTGGTAGAAGCAGATGCAGTAGTAATGTTTAGGAGACATTAGTTAGACACATGAACAGGCAAGGAATTGAGGGAGACAGATCACATGCAGCCAGATGGGATTAGTGAGATTTCCAACTTGGTCAATGCAGACATGATTGGCTTGTTCATATGCTGCACTATGCTCCGCTCTATGTTCTACTGTTCTTGTTCATTGCAATGGGAATTGCGTGCAAGAAGTAGCGAGGTTATGTTTCAGATATGTAAGACATTGACAAGACCACATCTGGAGAAGTCTGTATACTGTAGCTCTCCTTAATAAAGCACACACGCAAGCTTGTTATAAGGACAGGCTGGGACTTCTTTCCCGGGATTGGTAGGAATCTAAGGGGTAACCTTATTTAGGTTTATAAAACCATGAGAGGCATAGATAACGTGAATGCAAATGTTGTTCATGCAGAGGGGGTGTACATATGGAACAAGCTGCCTGAGGAAGCTATAGAGGCAGGTACAATGGTGACATTTAAAAGTCATTTAGATAGGTATGTGGATAGGAAAGGTTTAAAGGGATATGGCCTTAACACAGGCAAATGCAGATATTTGAGATTTTATTTCCCTTGTGTTTCCTGTTCATCACCACGGCATCGAAGGAAAACGTGAAACTTTGCCGCAGGCTCCATTTTTACTACATTTTGTTGGGATTTTCAAGCCTAGTTGACCAAACCCAGCAAACAAGCAAGAAAAACCTCTGTGGACATTTTGTGTCCTTCATGTTTTATTTTTTCACACAACGTGCCTCATTCTTTCTCCACTTCCGCAAAGGGTCAGAGATGTTTTAAGCCTTCTAGAACTAAATCCTTGCTGCTGCTGAATGATAAACGTGAGAATAGAAATAGAACGTCTGCACTCTGGAGATGAGGTCACGTGTTGATGTAGCCAATGCAAATCAAAGATAAAACATAAAACAATTGCTGTGTTCTTCAGATGGAAATAAAACAGGAACACATTACTGTTCAAAGAGATGAGGCAGTAAATGGATCACTGATGAAAAGAGACTCACAGCATCAATTTAACCTTTGGAATAAAATCAAGAGAAGACTGGATTCTGAACTCAAACGATTCAGTTCCATGCTCAGAGGTCACTGGTAAAAAGCATTGGCACAAAATTTACTGGATAAGTGGTTAGAATTTAATGCTCTCTCTGCTGTCAGAGTATCAGAGTGTAAATTGCCCAGCAATCTATGACAAGCAGCATGTATGTACCTACAGTGGCTTGCAAAAGTATTCATACCCCTTGTACTTTTCCACATTTTGTCACGTTACAACCACAAATGTAAATGTATTTTATTGGGATTTTATGCGATAGACCAACACAAAGTGGCGCATAATTGTGAAGTGGAAGGAAAATGATACATGGTTTTCAAATTTATTTACAAATAAAAAACTGAAAAGTGTGGCATGCAAAAGTATTCAGCCCCCTTTACTCTGATACCCCTAAATAAAATCCAGTGCAACCAATTGCCTTCAGAAGTCACCTAATTAGTAAATAGAGTCCACGTGTGTAATTTAATCTCAGTATAAATACAGCTGTTCTGTGAAGGCCTCAGAGGTTTGTTAGAGAACATTAGTGAATAAACAGCATCATGAAGCCCAAGTAGATTTGCTGTCTCAAAGAGCCAGACATTCAGGTTTGATCCTGACTATGGGTGCTATCTGTATGGTTTGTATTTATTCCTGTGCCTGCGTGGGTTTTCTCCAGGTGCTCTGGTTTCCTCCCACATTCTAAAGACGTGCAGGTTAATTGGCTTCAATATAATTATGCATTGTTCCAAGCATGTAGGATAGTGTACGGTTCGCTGATCGCTGCAGACTTGGTGGGCCAAAGGGATTGGTCCGGCTTTAAGAATGCTTAGACATCTAATACCTCCTTCAATTTCACTAACTCTCTTAGTTTTTGTGATATATATCAACACTTCAGATGTAAATACAGTTGTTGATCTGATTGGTAATAATAAGTTTGTTGAGGAAGTGATAAATAGTGGTGTTGTAGATAGTGTGGAAGGTTGTCCAAGTCCACAGCAGGATATGCATCAGACGAATGAATGAATGAGTGTTTATGAATAAATGAATACGTTTATTGGCCAAGTATTCACATACAAGGAATTTGCCTTGGTGCTCCACCCACATGTGACAACATGACAGTTAGGAATGATACATAAATACATTAAACATTAATAATAAAACATTATTGATTAAACATGTGAATTAAATTAAATACCAGAGCAAAAGGAAGCAACAGATTTTTGGTTATTGAGTAGAGTTACTACTCGTGGAAAAAAAGCTGTTTTTGTTTTTATGTCTGGCTGTGGCAGCTTTGACAGTTCGGAGTCGCCTTCCAGAGGGAAGTGATTCAAAGAGTTTGTGGCCAGGGTGAGAGGGGTCTGAGATGATCTTACCCGCTCGCTTTCTGGCCCTTGCAGTGTACAGTTCGTCAATGGAGGGAAGGTTGCAGCCAATAACCTTCTCAGCTGATCGGACGATTTGCGAGTTGAAGAGTTGGGTGAAACATTAGCAGATGGAGTTAAATCCTGACAGGTATGAGATGATGAATTTTGTGGTCAAATAGGAATAGTACACCTTCAAAGTGATCCCACCACCAGTCTCATCTTCCCAACCCAACCCCTTTTTGCCTTTGCAGACACCACTCCCTCCACAACTCCTTTATTCACTCATCCCTTCCACCCACCTCCATGGTACCTTCTCCTCCAAGCACAAGAGATGCAATACCTGTCCTGAAACCTCGTCCCTCACCTTGAATCAGGGAGACCAGCAGTCCTACCAGATGAAACAGAAGTTTACATGCACCTTCTCTAAAGATATTTATTGCATCTGGTGTTCCTCATGTGACCTCTTTTACATTGGCAAAATCAATATTGGACTCTGCATATTCTGCTTACAACCCAACGCAATGAATATTGACTTTAGAAATACAGCGCGGAAACAGGTCCTTCAGTCCACTGAACTTGCACCTACCAGCAATCACTACCACTATCCTACACTAATTAACCTACAAACCTGTATGTCTTTGGAGAGTGGGAGGAAACCAGAGCAACTGGAGAAAATCCACGTAGTTGCATAAAAAATACAATATTTTTGTTGACTGGATAGCACACAACAAAAAAGCTTTCCACTGTACACGTGACAATAAAACACTAAACTAACTACCTATTGCACTGCCCTCATCAATCTTCATGGTCACGCAGATGCACATCACTCCAAAAAAACACAGGCTTTAAATGTATATAGGCAAGTTAAGTGAATGGATAAGGAACTTCGCAATTTTTTAATATAAACCAGACTAAGTGGGGCCCGTTGGGTCCCTTGTTCACAAGAGAGGGCTAGTCCCCCAATGCAATATTCCACCTCTCCACCAAGGGCTAGTATGGACATTGTGGGCCGAATGGACTTTTGGGCTGGCAGCTCAGTCACTCACGGCTGGTGGGCTGGCAGTTGACTCACAGATATTCCTTGAAATTCCATTTCAAGCAGAGTGCAGGCCACCAAATTAGAATGAAGTTTCCTACCATTTCAAGCAGAGTGCAAGGCCATCAAATTCAAATGCAGTTTCTTACCATTTCAGCAGGGAGCAAGGCCACCAAATTAAAATCCAGTTTCCTACCTTCAGCAAGGTGCAAGACCACCAAATTCAAAAGCAGTTTCCTACCATTTCAAGCAGGGTGCAAGGCCACCAGGTGAGCTCTCCCTCCCCCTTCTTGCAGAGACTGAGCCACGCCCACACTTCCAGGTTTTATAGTCCCTCCCCTCTCTCACTGGAAGGGGCGGTGATTGACAGGAGAGAGAATCTCAACATTTTTTAAACACTAACAACTCTTTTATTTTTAATCGATGGGAAAAATCCTTTTGTTCTACGCAGCGGAGTGGGGCTGAGTAAGATGGCCAAATATCACAGCCATAAGTGGTAGCGTTTTTTCTAAAATCAATATGCAGTGCAAACAGGAAGTGGTCAAGGTGAGACTTTTAATTATATAGATAACCCAAGTGGGACCCATTGGGTCCCATCCCCTCAATGTGCGGCTCACACACACTAACCACCCCCCCCCCCACAAAAAAACAAACTGCTGGACAAACTCCGCAGGTCAGCCAGTATCTGTGGAGGCAAAGGGACGGTCAATGTTTCTGGTCAAGACCCAGCCCTGACCAGTGCTCCTGCTGCTCATTTGTTTGCTCCATATTCCAGCATCTGCAGTCTCTTGTGTCTCCTCAATTGCAATGTATTGGCACCAGAGCAGCTTCTCTTGTTAGAAATGTTTCTTGGTGAAAACATGCCTGGGATTGTGATCCAAATGATGATCCTGACGCACTGACATGAGGCGTCGCGGGAGAACTGTGCACTCTGAATTAGCTCACTTATTACTGAGCAGATGGATTTTCAGGCAGTTGAGTCCAGCCGCAGATTGTTTGTGCAGCCGCCTTTTTGATAATTAGAAACAGAAGTTACATTCAGCTCTTGAGTGAAAAACAACAAATTATAAAGAGGCAGGAAGGTGCACAGAGAGAGTGCGTGAGAGAGAGAGGATACTGTAAGATTGATGGACTGGCTTGAAGCCAACTCATTCAGCACAGGTCTTTGGTTTGATCCACAGGTAATGAAGGGACTGTGACCAGCAGATGAAGGCCAGTGGGGGCATGATATTCTAACCATTCTGTAGCTGATCCCTGCAGCCACTATTTCATTTCAGGCAGAATTCTGCTTAGAACCTATCCTGGATATTGTTTTATCTTATAACTCTGAAGGAAAGCCAGATTATGGCAAACAAATCTCTTTTACTCTCCTTAGATCAACATTACTCTGTGGTTTAGTGACAGAACCAGATCAAGAATCCAACACACCCGAAAATTGCCTCAAATTATCTTCCTGCGTTGACTGAAATTGGCGAAAAGGTTTAAATTGCCACAGTCTCAGCCTCTCCAGAACTCTGGTTCCCGTGCATTGCAGTTCAAAGGCAGCACACAGAACTTTTACATAGCTCCCAAGCATGCATGTGCTAGCCCATCTGTAATCGATGGCAACATTTTAGATTCAAACCCCTGAGGAAAAGAGGGAGGATTTTAAAACTGGCTGCACTACACATGGAGTCTCAAACTTCTCCTTTGTACATTTTTCCAAATGCAATTTAAGGCAGTCTGAGGATATTTATGCTCAATTTGAATTAATCGCATCCACTTTTAGCTGGCACCGTCCAAACCAGCAGCAGCTACATGAGCCTGCATGGACCATTCGTCTAGACAGGCATTGACAACCTTTACCCATACCCTCATTTTAACTCTGGGTGGGGCTTTGTGAGTGGGTATTGATGTAAGTTACACACCTACTCATCTAGAAGTTATACTTTTGCAATTTTAGCTCATGGAGCTTTTTTCAAATCACGTTTGACTGAATTTCAAATAACCTAGAGGATGGATGGCACAGTGTCACAACTGGAAGAACCAACCACTTTCTCACAGCTTTTGAGATCTGGGTTCAATCCTGATCTTGGGTGCTGTCTGTGTGAAGTTTGCACCACCTCCTTATAACCATGTTGGTTTCCCCAGTTGCTCCAGTTTCCCCCCACATCCCAAAGGCACGCTGGTTGGTAGGTTAGTTGTCCACTGTAAATTGTCCATATTGTGCAGGTGTAGAATCTGGAGGCAGTTGACGAGAAGGTGGGGAGAATGTTAGCATTTATATCGAGAGGACTAGAATACAAATACAAGGATGTAATACTGAAGCTTTTATAAGGCACTGGTCAGACTACATATGGAGTATTATGAACAATTTTAGGCCCTATATCTAAGGAGGGATGTGCTAGCATTGGAGACGGTCAAGAGGAGATTTATGAGAATGTTCCCAGGAATGAGTGGGCTAACATAAGATGAACGTTTGATGGCACTGGGCCTCTACTCGCTGGAGTTTAAAAGGATGAGGGGGTACCTCATTTATACTGAATAGTGAAAGGCTTGGATAGAGTCCATGTGGAGAGGATGTTTACACTAGTGGAATTCATTACCACAGAAGGCCGTGGAGTTCGTCTCAATGGATATTTTTAAGGCAGAGTTAGATAGTTTCTTGATTAGTATGAGTGCCAGGGGTTATGGGAAGAAGGCTTGAGAATGGGGTTGAGAGGGAGAGATCAGCAATGATTGAATGGCAGAGTAGACTTGATGGGCCAAATGGCCTAATTCTGCTCCTATCACTTATGATCATGAATAAATAATGGATTGGCATAGGCATTAGTGTAAATAGATAGTTCACAGTCAGCATGGATGGTTGGGCTAAAGGGCTTGTTTCAGAACCTCATATATCTATGACTATGACAATCAAGGTATATTAACCCTCCGCCAACGTCTCATCATTTAGGATGTATTTTCTTGTTCTAATGAAAGGCTGGCAGGGAAGCAGGAAAATTCATCTCCTTTCAGGAAATCACTACATTAGACATCAAACAATCTGCTAGAGGAACCCAACAGAATGGGCAGCATCTGTGGAAAGAAATGGATAATTTTGGGTCAGAACCCCATCTCAACAGAGAGAGGGGAGATAGTCAGTTTAAAGAGGTGAGAGGGAAAGGTGGAGGAGGAACTGGCAAGCAATAGGTGGATCCGGGGAGGAGGATTGGCAGATGGAGTCAGGTGGGGAGGTAGAGTGGAAATAGCGACAGAGGCTGGGAGGTGATATGTGGAAACAATAAAGGACTGCAGATGTAGAACCTGAGAGGATAGAAAGGTGTGGCAGAGAACCAGATACGGTTGGTAGGGTGGGCAGATGGGAACAGTGGGAGATGCGAGTGGATGATGCACATAATGAGTGGGTGGGAGAAGGGAAACAAAACTGGTGAGGGGGGACGGGGCTAGTTGAAAGAAGGGTGGGTGTGAGAGTACCGGGGCTGATTGAACAGATATGTGTAGCAATGTTACAAAATTTTGAGATTTAAAAAATCAAGTCTGTAATTTATCCCATCAGATAAAGCATAAAAAGAAGTTTAATTTGACACTTAATTCACTTTCATATCTCAAGTATTAAAAATGTTATGGCCATTTTCATACTCGGAAATTAGCATCTTGTTCCCTATTGATTTTCTATGGGCATAACAAAAAAGCTGTGATCGAGGACAGTCAAAAGCCCATAACCTTCTTAAAAATTAAGAAAACTGAATGAAATTTTCAGCTATCGTAGATTGAACCATTCTGAAACAAATATAAAATAATCTTACTTGGAGGACCTGAAATTAAAGCATATAATTGGTTAGTTACCCAAGTGTAGCTAATTTCAAACTTCAATTACTAGATCTAAACATCTATCCATTTTTTCATAAATGATTAACATTTTTAAATAGCCTAAGTGTCCAAATAATATTCACAAATAATTCACAATAAAACATGATTTTTAAATCTCATTTACATTAATTTATAGACCAAATGGAAAGAATTTAGTGTTCAATTGCTGTAAATTAAAGTCAATTTAAATCAGCTTTCTAGTGGGATTCATGTGAACGTGCTGGTTTAGAATGTTCACATTGCGGTAGATTTGTGCCTCAAATGCCCAGAAAAATACTGCGGGATATAATGGGCCCAAAATGAGGTACTCGCAACTTTCAACTTTGTATAAAGGGATCTTAAGAAGCCCTTTTTAATGTAAAAATAAACAGCCTACCTTCTGTTGTCTGCTCTATGCGACCCTGACGGCTGCCGGTGGTCGCGGGTTTAGAGATTGATTTTTAAACTACTATAACTATTATACAAGGCCTTTAAAACTAATAATAGCTTTTGCGACGGGGTCTTCCAGCGATTTTTCGTTAATAATGAACTAGGCTGAACATCTTCGATTGGAACAGCCTAGAGAAAATCGCGTTTTAAACCCGCCCCCCTCTAAACGGCACCAAAATCGCGCACACGGGCTGGGACAGATTGTCAGCGACGCTTCAGGTAAGCTTTGCAACATACCTAATATGTGTGGTCGTTTCAATTGCTCATACGTGGTCCTTCTCTCTCCTGAGGCCCAGCAGGTGCATAAACAGTATGCGGGGGTTGGTCCTCTTTTATTTGTTCACTTTTCAAGAATTGAACATGACGAGCTACATCAGCATTCATCGCCAGCTCCTCATTTCTTTTGATAAATTGCAACTCATTTGTTTGCTCCATATTCCAGCATCTGTAGTTTCTTGTGTCTCCTCAATTGCAATGGACTGCCACCAGAGCAGCTTCACTAGTCAGAGATGTTTCTTGGTGAAAACATGCCCGCTCTGTTACATTGGGATTGTGTACCGTTTTAAACCTCTGCAGTCCTTTTAGTGAAGGACCTGCTACAGTGGTGTGGGTGAGGGCATTCCAGGACTTAGATCCAACAAGTAACAACGTTACAAAATTTTGAGATTTTTTAAATCGTCTGCAATTTATCCCATCAGATAAAGCATAAAAAGAAGTTTAATTTGACACCTAATTCACTTTCATATCTTCAGTATTTAAAATGTTATGGACATTTCCATACTCGGAAATTAGCATCTTGTTTCCCCATTGCTTTTCCATTGACTTAACACAAAAGCTGTGAACGAGCACAGTCAAAAGCCCATAACTTTCTTAAAAATTAAGAGAAATGAATGAAAAATGTCAGTTATTATAGATTGAAGCACTGAAACAAATATAACACATCTTACTTGGATGATCTGAAATTAAAGCATATAATTAGTTAATTACCTAATTGTAGTTAATTACAAAATTGACGTGACTGAAATAGTGATAAACACCCAGACTGCCTTGAAAATTGAAAAATGTGATATTCTCAAGATCAGAACTTTAATATAATTGTATTTTATGCTGTAAGTCTGTAATAGATAGGTAAATACATTACAATTTCTAGCAATAGACCAAGTCTTTATGGAGAAGATCAGTTGCTAGCTGGTACATTGGCATATCATAATCAGCAGCATCATCATACTCCTCAGATTGTAACCAATAAGCAACTCCGTACACCTTGTTTTTCCTCAACTTTTCAATTTTGCCATTGTAAACAACAAGTTTTTGCTCTTCAAACCACTCATGACATGCCTTTCTGCCCACTACTTTCCCATTAGAAAGTCCTGTAGATTCAATTTCTTAAGGAAAGGTTTTTTTTTTAAAATAGCTTAAGAATCCAAATAACAAACTAATCCCATTCACACAAGAATTCACGATAAAACATGATTTTTAAATCTCACTGTCATTAACTTGTATGCCAGATGGAAGGAATTTAATGTTTAATTCTCATAAATTAATCTAGAAACATCCACTTTCAATATAATCAAAATTATTATTATTTTTGCACAATATCCCTGTTGTGGATATTTAGTATAAAAATATTGACTATGGATAGATAATTACACAAAATATGGACAATTTAGATGATCTTATGACATGATTGTCCAAAAAAAAAGCATTTAAATCATCTTGCGAGTGGGTGTTTCTGGAATGCGATCGATTGGAACGTTGCGGTTGCGGTGAATTTGAACCCCATAATGGCAGGAAAGACACTGCCAAATCGTATGGGGCCCAAATAACATTTTCGCAACATAAAATTAGATTAAAGCTACCCCAAGAAGCAAGATTATATGTAAAATAGATGGCTTACCCTTTGTTTTGTCCTGTTATTACGATCCGTCACGTTGTTGGTGTTGAAGGCGTTCAAAGTCGCTTTTTACTTTAATCCAACTGTTTAAAAAAAACGGGAATGGAAGTCCGATCAATTTTTCTTCATCGACTAGCAGCCCAAGGAAATCCCTCTCCGACAAGCAATACAAACCTGCATTTTTTATCCCTCCCCGCCCTCAAAGGTGCCAAAGTCGCGCACACAGCCGTGGCAGATCTTCGCTACAAGAAGTAGACTGGCTGGCAATGAGCCAAATTGGATTAATCCACTTTTTCTCTTGAAGGTCCTGTTCCTCCTCCCTCTGGTTCCAGATATTCAACATAGTTGCATTGTGTAAATTGCAAACTTACCACAAGTCTGCTGGATGTGGGAAATGAGGCCATTCAATTTACAACGCTTAACTGATTTCACTTGCTACAAGTACAAGCCTAAATGCAAAGCTCATGCCTAGTGCAGGTCTCAAGCACAGGGCTGAGGCTCGTTCAACATTAATCAAAGTCCCTTCCTGGATCATTGACTAGTTGGACCCTTAGATCTTGCCGGTGATAGGCTCCTTCATTAACCTTTCAACTGCAGTTCATGCCTTCAGCTGTGTCCTCTACCTTTGACCCTTGATCTGACACCCAACCTAACCCCCAGCGCTCTCCTGGGATCCTCTTACCTGCCATTCGATCTTTCACACCATCATATCCCTGCCACCACCAATCTCCTACACATATCCTTGTGACCCTCAAACAAATACATTTGAAACATCTTCCTCCCATGTGTGCATGCAACACCTGGCCCTTGCCTGCAAGAGGCCATTGAATGCTCTTTGCCCTCAGTCAATAATAGCAAGAGTATGATTCCCCCCCCCCTCACCCCTCTCTTGCCGCATCATTATTTTATGTATGAAATCATTTTGAGCCCTCTTTGTTGACAGTAGCTAATAGGGTTTATATCTGCAAACGATTTGGTTTCTTTAAACAGCTGAGCAGCACAGAAAGAAGACACAAGAGACTGCAGATGCTGGAATCTGGAGCTGCAAACAATCTTCTGGAGTAAGTCAGCGGGTTGAGTAAACCTGATGCAGGGTTTCAACCCAAAGCGTTGAACATTCCTTTCCATCCACAGATTGCTGCTCAATTTGCCGAGTTCCTTCAGCAGATTCCTTTTAGCACAGAATGAAGACTGACAAGAAGACAAAAAAAATCCCCAATATCCTCCTCCCAGAGGTTATCATTCATGATCCAGCATATAAACCAATACATTCAACAAATCATTAAAACAAAGTGATCAAACATCAGCATCCTCTCCCAGGGCAATACCCAGCACTGAGGCCCTAATTACACTCGGTTTGCTCTGACTGGGAGGTCACAGTATTCACAGGCCTGACATCAAATTCCCAAAGCAAACACTTAATTCTGAGCTCTGTCATGGCAAAACAGCTTAAGAATATTCTCAAAACCTCCTTAACATCCACACCAACTACTGGGAATCCCTGGTCCACACCTGCACAAAACGGAGAATAGCATTGAGGAGCATGCAGCAGCTCTATGAAAACAATGGAAAGGGAACACCATTTCATAACCTATTCCTGCACTCACCCTCCCAAACACACCCTGCATCGCCTGTGGCAGAGTCTGCAAATCCCACGATCAGCTGACATCTTGGCTGCTCTATTCCACACAACAGTGACCATCCAGCTTATAAATCGTCCAGTGATATCCCTTAATGAAACTATACGACAAAAGCATTTTGGTGAGGAAGAGCCGATCCTGGACTGACTCTGGACTCTGGTCCTGTCCACGGGCGGGAAATGGAGAAGGACTGGCCAAATTTTGTGCCTTCCACCACAGTGATGAATTCTGTGGTGGATGTTTGCGTTACATTTTTATTGTGGTTGTGTGTTCTTTATTATTGTACCGCTGCAGACAACCCAAATTCCACCGACCCTGGTTGTGTGGCAAATAAATTCTATCAATTCTATCAATCAATTGTTTTCAAGACGTAGTCAAACCCTCTCATGTCCTCTCATTCAACGAAGGCAATAATATTATGCATCAGTATTATGTCTGGCCACGCTCGTTAAACCTCTGAACAGGCCAAAGGTGAACTGGAAACACAGTGAATAAAAATTACACTCCCGTTCCCACATGAGCTGCATAATGAAGAACATTTCTCTTTTCCGTGACTACAGAGTGGAATAAATTGATTTAATCTATGAAACAGTACACATTTTCCTTTATTTCATGATTTTTAAAAATTGAAGAGTCGTTCCTTACAGTGTGACAGTATTTACATCAGTTCAATTTATTAATTTCATCTATCATTTTAAATTGATATTAGATTATTGCAAAAGCATTTTTTCATCTATTGTTATTCTAATGTGTATTGCTCTCCTGATACCACAACAGATCTTTCCTTTGTCTCTTCTTTCCAATTTCATTAATTGAATATTAATTATTTCCCAAGTAAAGTAATGATTAAAATTCACACACCGTCCCCCCCCCCCCAAACCCCCCCAACAGCGATTCCCGTTGCAGCAGCACAATTAACATACTGTCATGCTGCATTTTGCCAACATTTCTTCCTCATCTCCTGAAAACAGGTTACCCATGCCACCTACAATAGATAGTAAAATCAACAACCTCCTCATTATCACCCTCCTATCAAGCCTGGACACGTGACTATGGTGAGGACATTTCTCCTGGCTGGGGCTGTTAACAATAAGGATAATCATTTAAGATAGAAATGTCAGAGGGATATGGTTCTTTGGATTTCTCCACACCTGAGGGCTGTGGAGACAAAGTAATTGACCACAACCAAGAAGAGATGAACAGATATTTGAACAGCAAAGGGGCTAAGGTGTTTGGGGAGAAAACTTGGAAGTAGTATGGAATATAGAACATAGTACAGTACAGCACAGAAACAGGCTCATCAACCCACCGTGACTGTGCTGGCCATGATGCCAATTTAAACTATTTCCATTTGCCTGTACGTGGTCTATATACCTGCATTCCCTTCCAGTTCATGTGCTTGTCTAAATGCCTCTAAAACATTACAATCTGCTTCCACCACCTCCCCTGGCAGCAACATTCAGGCACCTCACTTTCTACATTAAAAAACATGCTTTGTAAGTCTCTTGGAAACTTCCATCTCCTCACCATAACCCTATGCCCTCCAATATTTGACATTTCAACCACGGGAAAGAAACTCTGACCATCAACCCCCATCTATGCCTCTCCTTCTTCATTTATATTTCTCAAGAGGCCATGATTGGATCAGTACTATCTTACTGAAAATCGGGCAAGCCTAAGGAGCCAATGACCGACTTCACTTGCTGTTTCTTAAGAATGAAGCTGAGTGACAATCCTTGAGTTCTCACAATTACAAAAACGTTCCTTAACGTTCCAGAGTCTGATAATAGCAGGGAAGGAACAGTTTTTTAAATCTGGTGGTACATGCTTTCAAGCATGTTTATCTTCTGTCCGAGGGGAGGAGGGGGAAGAGGGAATGACCAGAGTCCTTGATTACATTACTAAATTTCCTGAAGCAGCGTGAAGTGTCGATGGAGTTACAGGGAGGAGGCTGGTTTGTATGATGGACAGGGATGCGTCCACAACTCTGCAATGTTTTGTGATTTCGGGAAGAGCAGTTATCATGCAAGGTTGTATCCTTTTGGGATACGATGCATTTGTAGAATTTGTTAAGACTGCTTAAAACATCAGATTGGAAATAAAATCAGTTATGATATTTTACATAATCCATGAGAGAATCTTGACAAAATGGATGGTAGACAAAAATGCTGGGAAAACTCAGCGGGTGAGGCAGCATTTATGGAGCGAAGGAAATAGGCGACGTTTCGGGTCAAGGGTCTTGTCCCGAAACGTCGCCTATTTCCTTTGCTCCATAGATGCTGCTTCACCCGCTGAGTTTCTCCAGCATTTTTGTCTACCTTCGATTTTCCAGCATCTGCAGTTCCTTCATAAACTTTTGACGAAATGGATGTTCGCTTGTTTGGTGGCTGGCATGCTTACTTTTATCTTTAACAGTGGATATGTAGCTTTCAGACTGAGGATATTTTATTTGCTGAATCTCTGTTTATAACTAAATGAGCTGATCTTCAAAAGCACAGTCTGCCACAAATATCAACCAAACATTTCACCCTCTGGAGATTACAGGGCAATCTGTGGTTCTGTACTCTGCTATAACGCTGGTTTCTATATGGAGCTGTTGAAGCCACTGATTGTCAGAATCGTATCTCCATCCCCACAGCCAATTTTGCTCTTCACTTCTTTTATCATCTACCATTCCTCACATCATAAATCACTGTCTTTTTCTGCACCCACACACTGAAACTGATGAGATGGATTTCAGATGTCAAGGCATCTGATCTACTGCAAAGACCTGAGTCAAGGGGTCCTCAGCAGAGGGATCGGCTGCATATTGTAAGCAGGCAGTCAGCATGACCATACAATATTGGCAAAATCCAAACTCAAGGCCAGTCACTAGTGGGGAGAGTTTGCAATCTTCTGATAGGTAATGACCTTCCTTTTACCTATTGTATCCTATGGTACTATAAGGTCTGTGCCCTTTGTATGCTCTAACAATTAGTCATGCTCTAAAAATGCATTTTGTGGTAATTGCATTTTTTGGTTGTAATTATACAGAACATGCTGGAAATATTCAGTAGATCATCACCCTGAAAATCTCAACTCTGTATCTCTCTCCACACATCATGTCTAACCTGTTGCGTATTTCCAATATCATCTGTTATTATTTCAGATTTGTAGTTTTTGCAGTTATGAAAATTTTAAAAATAGCTAATCTGTGTTTTTTAAACTGTTAATTGACAAGACCTGGATATTTGAGGCTCACTCCCTACTGTCCACTGAGGCCACAGAATATGCCCTAATATTGCAACATTGGGAAAAGTTGCTGCCTTGAACCATGGGAATGTCTAATGGTTGGAGATGATCATTGTTTGTAAGGTTGAAAATTCATTCCTTTCATCTAAGATATCAGTAAGTTGTGCAAAAATACCAAAATATCTGAAACAAGTCATAGGGGCGATAGAGCTGCTGCCTTACAGCGCTTACAGCACCAGAGACCCAGGTTCGATCCTGACTACGGGTGCTTGGCTGGACAGCGTTTGTACAGGTTAATTGTCTTAGTATGAATGTAAAATTGTCCCTGGTGTGTATGGGATAGTGTTAATGTGCAGGGATCGCTGGTCAGTGTGGACTTGGTGGTCCGAAGGGCCTGTTTCCGCACTGTATCTCTCAATTAAACTACACTAAACTGATTTATACAACATGAAAAAAGACCTTGCACATGCTAACTACGATATATTCCTGCATTTGGCCCATATCCCTCTAAACCCTTCCTATCCATTTGTTTTTTGAAATCTGTAAAAGTATCTGCTTCTATAGCTTCCTGTGACAGTTAATTCCAGATATGAACTACCCTCTGAGTGTAAAAGTTGGCTCTGAGGTCCCTCATAAATCTCACCTATACCCACTAGTTTGAGAATACTCTATCCTGGGAAAAAGACTGTGAGCATTCATTTTGTCCATGACTTATAACACACCACTTATAGATCAACTCAGATTTCAATGTTTCCAGATGTAAGACTATGTTTGATACATGATCTCCACACGTGCAGTTAATCACAAGCTGATTTTCTGCCGAGAGGGTGCCCTAAGAGGATAGTGCCTGCTTACGTCAAGCAGAACGACCATGTGCAAGAAAAGCCTCAGCTTTCATCCTTGCAATGCGCCACGATTCCTGCTCCAAACTACGAGCCAATGACTCCTGCATGAAAAGTTTTATCTCTTTGAGTTTCCCAGTTAGTTTCCAAATATATATATATATGACCAGCTATTGTATTCTGGCCTGAACAGCAAAAAAATACATTGACATGAATGAGAATTATATTCCAGTGGGGCCAATGGCTGAGGAACATAGGAGGGGGAAATAGCTGACTGAGTTTGAAAAGGGGTAAGAACAATCTGATTCTTTCAGCATCGTTGGCCAGGGAGTTCGGCACAACTTCAATAATTACCTGTCTTGAGGAAGAGAGAACGATGACAAATGCAGTCTTTCAGGAATGACCAAAATAAATGAAGCAGTAAGAACCTAATAAACCATTATTAACCATTCTACTTATCATCTAGCTTCATTCTAAATCAATTGAAGACCAATCAGATGACCTTCACTGATTAGACGAAGGCATCTAAATCCTCAGGCTTCCTTAAACTATTATTTTCATATAACTTCATTACAAAGAGCCCCTTTGTGTTGAATTTGAAAAGGTCCTGATAATGATAACCTTAAAAACCTGCCTCATAAGAAGCACACTGATCTCCAGTAATTCAAGGTATAACATTTAAGTCTTGCATCCTCTGCCTCGACTTTGAATAAATTAAAGAAGAACCTCTGAAGGATCATTCATTGTGCGGATATGAATGAAATTGTAACATTGTTAGACAGGTCAAGAAAGTTACCTTCCTAGACAATCATCTTCTGTTCTATAGCAATCAAGCATATAATAACGTTTCCACTCTCTGTACCAGTTCTTTTGAAGGAATAACATCCTTTGTTGGCATGAGCATGATTCGCTTCTATCAGTTTCCTCTTAATATTCAAAGAACTAAGTTCTGGAAAGCAAGGGACTTTTCTGTCCATGATTTTACATGGAATCAACAACAATATTCCAAACCAACATCCTCAGGGGCAAGAAAATTGATTCATAAAATGATGTGAGATGTGATGATCCAACCAAGGTGTTTTTATCCTGCAGAAAAGCTGCCAACAATATGTTTTTTCAACTTTTGTAATCTCATTCTCTTGGGTGTTTGATTACTTTAAGTAATGTGAGTTCAATGATCTCTGAGAAGATTAGAATGATGCTTACTGAATTATTTTTGATCAGGGTTTCTTGATATCACATTTAGTTGAATGCTGTCGTGATGTCAAGGACAGTCACTCTCACTTTACACCTGTAGTTCTGCTATTTTAGTCCATGATTGTAATGGGATCTGAAGACAAGTGTCCCAGCAAAATCCAAACAGGACACCGTAGATTACTGGTGAGGAATTGAAAACTGACTGCACTATTGCCAACACCTTCCATCGCTTTGCGAGTTAAACTGATTGGGCGGCAATTAAGCAGGAATGAATTTATCCTGATATTTTGTGACAAGACACGACTGGGTAATTTTCCACATTGCTGGATTGATGCCAGTGTTGTCACTGTGCTGGAGCATCTTGGCACGACACAGAGCCCCTTCTGGAGTTCAGATATTTTATGTTTCCTGGCCGTACAGCCTTTATTGTCACCAATTTACTCACTACCTACAGCAGTATCTGGCAGGACCATCCTCCTTCATTCCAGGAACTTAGTGAGCCACACACTAATGCTGCACATCTCGGTCATTTGGGGTGATACCAAGCCACTCATAGTGACTTGGTAGTTCCACACCCAGAGTACATGCTATACCCTTCCTACATGGCGCGCCTTCTAAATGTTCAACAGGTAGGCGACACGGTGGCCTAGAGGTAGAGTTGCTGCCTTACAACGCCAGAGACCCCAGTTCATTCCTGACTGTGGGTACTTGGCTCTACAGAGTTTGTACATTCTCCCCATGACCTGCCTGGGTTTTCTCTGGGATCTCCAGTTTCCTCCCACACTCCAAAGAGTACAGGTTTGTAGGTTAATTGGCTTGGTATAATTGTCGATTGTCCCTGGTATGTGTTGGTGTGTGGGGATCATTGGTCGGTGCAAACTCGGTGGGCCACTGTTTCCATGCTAATCTAAAACTAAAAAGTACTGTTTCATCAGCTACGGGATTATCAGGAGACTTCCTGCCCCTAAATCAATCGGTGTAGCCTTCCTTTTCTCGTCTCCCTCAACTGCTTGGCCAGTCTCCAATTAAGTGCGCATACAATAAATATCAATTGCACTCTGTGGGAACTCGTTCTGCATTCACACTGTTCTTCAGGAAGTTTTCTGAATTTCCTGTTGGATTATTTGATAACTCCTCCTGCCCTTCGTCACAAAGTGGAAACATTCTTTCTGTAGACTCTCCAACAAAGCCTTCCATTATTTTAAACGCTTTCATTATTTCCTTCATTCGATTGGGTGACTGGACCTTGTTCAAGACTGCTTCACCCAGCCTAAATGTACAGATCATTTGTCACCAGTCTCATGAAGAAATTATTGCATTCGGATGAAGAGATCTTGAACAGGGAGACTCACTCTCTGCTAAAGTCCTGATCCAGGACATTCAAGAAGGATGTCCCTCATTATACAAAAGGCTAAATATGTTCCACACAAGGCTATCAGGGACACAGAGAGACTTCCAAAAATGAATTAGATGCTCAATTTAATCAAATGAATGTCAGTGGACTGTGGGACGGCCTGAATACGATCAAAGACTACAAGCCAAAACTTGGGGCAATCTCTGGCAATGATACATCTCTACCAGATACACTCAATGCATTTTATCCCCATTTTGAACAGACAAATAAAGCTTCTGTTTGGCATATCCTCTAACCCATACAACGCGGTGGCAAAGGTTTGAGCTGCTTTTGTGATGGCAAACTCTCGGGAAACTCGTCGGCCCAGATGGAGTCCCTGGATGGGTTCTGAAATCGTGAAGCAATCAACTGGTTACAGTCTTCACCGACATCTTCAACCTCTTATTTCAACAGTCTCCTGTCTCCATCTGCTTCCAGGAAACCTCCATCATTCCAGTCTCCGTGAAAAATAAAGTGACCTGTCTAATGACTACCACCGAGTATCTCTAATATAAATCATAATGAAGTGCTTTGAAAGATTGGAAATAGCCCACATCTATGTCAGCCTTCAGGGCAATCTAGATCCTGTGCAAATCATGTACAGGAAAAATGAGTCTAATTTCTATCCTGGATAAAATACTGTAAGCATTCACTTTATCCGTGCCCCAAATGCCCCTTTATTCATTCTCCAACTCAAAGACAACAACACTGCTTTAGCCTTTTTTCATTTCTGACAGAGGCCACTGAATGGAACTCAGGACCAGGAATCCTGCTTATCCTTGGGATACTGATGTTGACTGTGATGCTGTTGGAATCAGTTAAATCAATGCAGACTATATTTTGAATCGGTAATCTACCAAACTGTGAATCTCACAGCTCAGTTGTTCACTGCATCAACCCATTGTTTCCCTTACATTTCCCTTCTGATTCTTTTCAGGAGAGTTAGTTCCTACCCCTCCTCCTCCCTCTCCCACTCAGTAACTTATTGTCCACCACTGATCCTCCATGAGTCAGTTACAAAATTCAGAAAACTCCATTACTCTTACACTTTCAGGACAAATGCTGCCCGACTAGCAGATTTTCTGGAACATTGGTTGATGTCCTATTAATATTCCAACAGTTGCTTGAAAGTTCATCACTTTCTTTAGCTGTTACACAGCAGAATAATAACAATTTCCAGTGAATCCCAGAAGGTTAAAAAGCACATTAAAACAAGCCCACACAAATTTAAATGGAGTGTGGGAAACAGAGCAGTTTCAAGGAAGCACAACCAACATAGTTAACTGCTTAAAGGGAGAGCAATACAGGGGCTGCAACATGAGGATTGCAAGTACAGAAACTGTGGTCCCAGTGAGTGGTCAGGCAGCATGACAAACATCGCCTGTTGAATCAACTTTCCAAATAGTCAGATTGCAGATTTTCAGAATTTTACAGCAACCTCATGACTTTCATCAGTTGCAGGAAGTTTTCTTTCCCCTTTTCGCCATAAAGTACATTAGTGTTTCATTAATTAGAAAATAATCATTGTAGCCATTTAATCTTTCCAATCCTCCGCCTTCATTTTGCTCTTGCAGCCATAAATCTCAGCAATTAATTACAAAACTCATTAGAATTCTCTCAAGCCAAGTGTAATTTCTAGTCATTTAGGAATTTATTGACGCTGCAGACAGCTTTCTAACCGTTAGAGTAAATCTAAACTGAAATATTAGAATCTGATACATAGAATGTACAACAGTCAAAAAGGCCATTTTGACCAACTAGTCCACTTTGGTGTGTGTACTCTTTGATTGCGAATATCTACGCCACTTCATTTAATCCTAATGATAACATTTTCTGAAAATTTCATTCTCCTGTGTTTAAGTTGCTACTTACAAAATGCAGCAGGAGTTTCATTCTCAGCTACTCCAGAAAGCTGTGCAGTTTCCCCAAGGCTAGCAGATATATGCCGTTCAGTGAATAATTCCAACATGGAATAGTCACTGCAGCAAAAGATTTCACATGATCTTTGTCTTGCTGGTTACTCTATTGGTGAAATGTCTGTGGAAAGAGTCCGCCACTAAAATGTATTGGCATTCATGAAGTATCAGCTGTACGCTACAAATCACAAAGGCCACTTGGGATGTAATTAGTTTAGTTTGGTTTAGGATACAGTGTGGAAACAGGCCCTTCAGCCCAGTGAGTCCGCACCAACCAGCCATTACCCCGTACACTATCCTGCACAGGATAATTTTGTTTTTATAGTTTTTACTGAAGCCTACCAATTTGTACATCTTTGGAGTGTGGAAGGAAACTGGAGCACCCAGATAAAGCCCATGCGGTCACAGAAAGAACGTACAAACTCTGTCCAGGCAGCACCCGCAGTCAGGATGGAACCCGCATCAGTAAGGCATCAGTTCTACCACTACACCACTGTGCCACCCTCACTTAATTTTTTTATTGATATGCATGCCTGCACATTTTTTCTTCAAAATAAAAGCACTGATGTGATGCCACAGAAACTTATGAATTATTTCTGCTCTATTTTAACAATCTAAAATCTCTTCAACTATAAATGTATACAATTTACACACGGGTGGTATCCATGTGTTGATATTGTTTCCTCACAGCTCCAGTAGCCTGCATTTGATCTGACATTAGATGTTGTCTGGGTAGAGTTAGCACTTTCTCCCATAGGTTTCAGTCCGGAACTTTGGTTTTCTCCCACTTCCTGAAGACTTGCTTAGTGGAAGTCGGTGGTCATGGAATAAAATAACTGAATGAAGCAGAGGTGGAGGCAGAGGTGACCTGTACAAAGGGGATGGGTTGCACCTGAACTGGAGATGGACCAAGATCCTGACAGGCAGGTTTACAAGTGCTACTTGGAGGATTTAAACTAGATTGACAGGAGGATAGGATCCAATGCAGTTATGAGGCAGGTGAGAGGCTGGTAGCTGCAGGTCAATAGCAGCAAATTCAGTGGAGGGAACAGGCTGGAGCATGGTAAGGAACAAGTGTAGATGGTTGGATTAGGCCTGACATGGAAGATGGATGATCTCAGGGCATAGACAGGTACATACAGCAGGAATATTACAGCCATTACAGGAACCTAGCTAAGAGAGGGACAGGACTGGCATCTTAATGTTCCAGGGTACAGGTGCTATAGGTGAGATGGAGGAGGGGAAGTTGCTTTATTAATTAAGGCGAACCTCACAACATTATCCGAGATTACATAACTGATGTTTCATCCAGTGAGGATATATGGGTGGAGTTGAGTAATGAAAAGGGGACGATCACCTTGTTTGGATACTATAGGCCCCAAAATACTCACCTATTTAAAGGAACATAGATGCTGGGAGATTGCAGACAACTACTTGGGGTGGTTGGAATTATTTGGGATGTCACAGTAGGGGATTTTGACTTTCACAATATAGACTGGGACGGTTATAGTGTCAAGGGCTTTAGATGGGGTGGAATTTGTCAAGTTTGTTCAAAAAAGTTTCCTCAGGCAATATGTCGAGGTCCCTGCAAGGAAGACATCAAAACTTGATCTCTTCTTAGTCATGAGTCAAGAGTGTTTAATTGTCAAATGTAATGAAACGGGGCAGTTACTTGTACTTGCAACAGCAGAGCAGGTAGAACAAGTGACTGAAGTGTTGTGGGTAAGCATTTTGGGGATCAGTGACCACAGCTCCATTAGCTTTACAATAGTTATCGATAAGTACAGGCAAAAGTTGATTGGAGTAGTTTGTTTGTGGCCAAAGAGACATCCAAAAGGTGAGATGCTTTTCAAAGTGTGATCGTGAAAATTCAAGGTATACATGTTCCTGTTAGAGTGAAGGGCGAGGCAGACAGGACTAAAATGAAATAAAATTTGGAACTAACATTTTAAACTAAGATTTGGTTGACAAGAGAAAATAAAGATTTTGTCCAGAAAAAGGAGGAATGGGTCTGCTATAGTCAGGTGGGATCAAGTCTATCCCTGGAAAAGTATAAAGGATTGAGGAGCATACTTAAGAAGGAAATCAGGAGGGCAAAAGGGGGCATGAGATAGCTCTCGCAGATAAGATTAAGGATAATTCAAATACATTTTATAAATATTGTAAGGGGAAAAGGGTAACCAGATAGAGAATAAGGCCCCTCAGAAACCAAAGTGGTCTTCTATTCGTGGAGCTGCAGGCGATGTGCAAGGTCCGCAAATAATATTTCTCCTATGTTTTTACCACAGAGAAAGACATGAAGACCAGGGATCTTTCAAAAGTTAATGGTAATGTCATGAGGACAGTCCAAATTATGGTTTGGAGGTACTAGATACCCTAAGATATATCAAGATAGATATAATCCCAGGCCTCAAGGATCAGTTCTGAGTCTATGCTGTTTGATATCTATATCACTGATTTGGATGTGTATGTCAAATGAATAGTAAGTTTGCAGATGACACTAAAATAGGTGGTATCGTAGACAGTGAAGATGGTTATCAAGATTCACAGCAGGATCTTGATCGCCTGGGCAAGTGGGCCAAGGAGTGGCAAACAGAGATCCATTGAGATATGCACGAGGTGTTGCAATTTGGGAAGTGAAACCAATGCAGGACCTTCACAGTGAATGGTAGGGTCCTGGAGAGTGTGGTAATGCAGAGAGGTCTAGTCATACTAATCCATACTCCCCTGAAGTTGCGTCATAGGTAGATAGGATAGTGAAGAAGGCTAGACATAAGGAACTGCAGATACTGGTTTACTAAACAAGACACAAAGTGCTGGAGTAACTTGGCAGATCAGGCAGCACCTCTGGAGAGCAGTCCTGAACTACTATCTATCTCATTGGTAACCCTCTGACTATCTTTGATCGGACCCTACAGGCTTTACCTTGCACTAAACGTTATACCGTTATAATGTATCTATGCACAGCAAGTGGCTCAATATTGATAATTAGGGATCTCCTGAAACAGTTCCCAGAAGAACTATTGGGCCATTTGAGAATCTAATGCTTACCAAAGCTAAATAAAAAGAGAAAATGCTGGAGATACTCAATGGGTTGTGAAAAGAGAGAGTTATCTTTTCATGTTGATGATTTTTAACCAAATAAAGGATGATGCCCACCTGATCATTTTTGTTTGCAATGAACCAGGCTGCATGGGTATCATAGAACTCAAATTATCATTTTTTTTACTTGCAGTAAAACTGCATCTGCTGACCATCCAACTGCCCTTAAATATTTTAAAGAAGCCAACCACAATGCATTGGGTCTTAAGTCAAATACCTGTTTGCACAAGGACAAAGATGCACCATGTATGTATTTACGCCTTACATTTAATTCAATTTAAACATCACGGATACAATGGTGATATTCAAACGGATCTGCAGATTATTATTCAATCTACTTTACTGGTCCAGTAATGCAACCAAAATTGTATTGTACTTCCATAACATCCTGCTTCCTAGAATGGTGTCCTAATGAAGTCTCCATCTCTCCCATGGAATGAGAAAGTTATCATCAAATCAAGATTAATTTTGAGATTCACCATTCACATGACAACAGGCCTAATCCCAGAAGAAACAGCTCAAATGCTCAAGATATCTATTACTTGTAGACAGAACTGGGAGATGACTAGACCAATGGGACAGAAACAATTGCATGCTTCAGTCTACCTTAGGATTTGGAAATGTTTTCAACAAATTACTTCAGATTCTCACTGTATAATTTGGAGGCAGTAAACTATTTATAGCCGGTGTTCCTCCACTCTCTCTTGATGAAAAAGCAAGCAGCGTATCCAGGCGCAGACAGTCAATATTGCAACTGTTAACCTTTCAGGTAGTTCTCTGCTCTGTTGAATCAATATGTGTTGAAAGTGGCTCCTTGGTTTATCGACAGAATTTCATTAGCAAACAAAGTATTGATTTCAAGGGAATTTTCACAAGTAAACATGAAATAAAATTAAGGAATTTTCTTGCACATTCATCACAGAAGGGGAGAAGGTGAGAAAATGAGTCTCTGGATATTGGCTTGGAACTTCAACTTTCTTCATATCGAACTTAATGTGCAGTTGGTGAAAAAAAATAGAAATTTTAATTAAAAAATATAAAATATGAATAGACATTTCATCTCTTAGTGCAAGGCATAAGGTTTGAATTTTGTCATGTTGATGGGGGATAGTTAGAACTTGGACCCTTCAACTGTCCGCCATTGTGACCCTGATGTCAAGCAAACTGAACCAAATGTCCAGGAACCTCATTATTTGTTGTGACAGATTTACTCTGCGTCCACTGTGTTCTGCTTTCTCAGTCTCTTCACTGTCCTGTTTCACATTCTCTCAATTTTTGGCAATCTCTATCCTTGTAACATTGTGTCCTTTTTTTAGTTTAGTTTAGAGAAACAGTGCGTAAACAGGCCCTTCGGCCCATGCTAACTCGCGATCCCTGTACACTACTCCCATCCTACACACTGAGGACGATTTACTTTTTTTTTACCCAGCGAGTTGTGAATCTGTGGAATTCTTTGCCTCAGAAGGCAGTGGAGGCCAATTCTCTGAATGCTTTCATGAGAGAGTTAGATAGAGCTCTTAAAGATAGCGGAGTCAGGGGATATGGTGATAAGGCAGGAACGGGGTACTGAATGTGGATGATCAGCCATGATCACAGTGAATGGCGGTGCTGGCTCGAAGGGCCAAATGGCCTACTTCTACACCTGTTGTCTATTGTCTATTGAAGCCAATTAACATACAAACTTGAACGTGCGTCTTTGGAGTGTGGGAGGAAACCAGAGCACCCAGGGAAAACTCACGCAGTCACGGAGGGAAAGTACAATCTCCGTACAGACAGCTCCCGTAATCAGGATCAAACCCGGGTCTCTGTTGCTGTAAGGCAGCAACTCTACAGCTGTAACACCTTGCCACAGCTTAACTTTTTCTGTTCAACCTCCGGAACCTTTAAATTTTTTTTAAGGCCTAGAAATGAAAAGATTACACAACTGAACTGAGGTGTAAAGTCAGTTGCAAAACCTGATCAGAACTTCCTTTTACACATAGCTTATTATGAGACTTTCAATTTCAAACCTGTGCAAATAATAGGCCTATGCACAGAGAACATGGAACCTCAAGGATGGTGGCAACTCATTTGTTGTCGTGCATGTGCTACTAACACCCGCATAATGATACCTCAGTGGCATATCATGACTACAGAAATAAAAACAACATCATTCAATGGAAATAGTGTTATTCCAATATTTAGAAGTTGCAAAATTCCTCTATTTTGACCTGGTTTTCAACAAGTCTGTCTGTCCTTTTCGTTGTTTTATTTTTATTTTTAGTGTGTTTAAAAAGTTAATGTTCTCTGGTTTGTTTAATGTGGGGGGTGGGTGGCAGGGTCGGGGGAAACTTTCTTTCAATCTCTTAACTTGCCAGAGATGCGATTGTTTACCGCGTCGTATCTCCAGTCGCTTTGCGGCCTAACATCGTGGAGCTAGAGGCCTTGCTCAGGACTGACTTTGAGCCCCACTGCAGGGGTGTGGACTTACCAACGGAGCCGATTCCTTGCCTGGGATCAACGCTCCAACCACGGCCTGTGGACTATAACATCAAGGGCTCGCAGTCTTGTGTCGAGACTGTTGTCGGGAAGCTCCAAAAGCCACACGACGTTCGACTAGCCCCGACCCAGGGTAGATCACCCGGCGCAGGGGTGCTGAGATTCTCCCCCGATGCAGGAGCTTGATCGCCTCGATGAGGAGGGCCTGCCACCGGCTGCGGGAGTAAGATCGTCCCATCAACGGAAGGTAAGAGGCCCCCAACCGCTGGAGGACAAAGAAGGGGGAGATTTAACTTATTTTTGCCTTCCATCACAGTGAGGAATGTGGAGGAGTCACTGTGGTGGATGTTTATGTTAAAATGTATTTTGCGTGGTCTGTTGCTTTTTATTGGTATGACAGTATGGCAAATCAAATTCCTTATATGTTGCAAAACATACCTGGCTAATAAAGTATGATTATGATGATTATGATTATGAAATTCATTGACATTTCAGAATGGCAGGAGATGTAGCTGTGAATATATTGACTTCTTGTATTAAAGGGTATGTGTCGCAAAAAGACAAAGAATGGATTGAAGGAGACAACAGGCACTCCACAAGAGTCGTTGACACTGCTTACAGTCAGCCATGCAGAAAATTATCACAAGTAAAGCAGGACGATTCCTGATGGTGCTGCTTGATATTGCACACAAAAGCTCCACAAATGACACAAAAATGAAATGCTTCTTTCTTTTCTGACCGATATCGAATAGATGTTGAAACAAGTTAATGATTAGGGTCTGCAACTGAAAATAAGTTGTATTTTCTGAGCTGTCTTTTCATCAGTTCCTTCCGTTGTCCATGGAAATGGCTTGTTCTTTCAAGCAGAATAATTTTCTACTTTACATTACTTCCACAGGACATTGGAATGTGGACACCATAATTGATTTCAGTGCTCCTGGACTGGGGGGGATAGCTTAAAAGGGTCTATGCTATCTTTTATTGTGAAGAAAGTGAACATAAATGTAGAGAGGTTGAGCTGCAATTATTGAGGGCACTGGTGTGAGCGCATCTTTTGTCCAGGAGTCCTCACCCCAGACTGCAGGCCTTTTCTCGCGTCTCCAGAATTCCAAATCGGCCTGGACCCCTCCCTTTGATCTCTTACCTTCACTCAATCCATTCATTGCTGACTGTCAATGGAACAATGACGGCCTTGATTGTTCCACTTCCCACACTCACTCTCATCTACTGCTCTGAACTTACAAAACTCTACTCATTAAGAATCAATCTTTTAACATTTTAAGGAGGTATGTAAACGTGTCAGAAGCAGATCGGTGAAGGTTGACTAATACCTGGAAAAGTCACGTTGTCATACGAGTTAATATTGGACAGCCCAGGGTTGAATTTAGAAGAGTGAGAGGGAACTTGATTAAAACAAGTAAAATCAGGCCTGTCCCACTTGGCGATTTTTTTTCAGTGACTGCCGCCGTTATATCAGTGTCGCCAAAAGATTTTGAACATTTCAAAATCCAGCGGAGACAAAAAAAATGTTGCGACACTTGAAAAAACATCGCTCGTCATCACACCGCGTCACCGCTGCATCACGCCGCGTCACGCCCCATCCTTCCGCAAATTTTTCGGTGACCTGATACATAAGTCAATTATGCCAACAGTCGCCGAAGAAATCACCAAGTGGGACAGGCCCTTAAGCAGTCTTGACCGGATGGATAAGAGAGGATGTATCCTTTTGTAAGAAGATATCTACACAGAGGTCATAGTTTAAAAATAGGTAGTCATCTATTTAAAACAGATATGATTCTTTCTTCCTCCCTAAAGTTTGTGAATAATTGTTTCAAAGGGTAGTGGAGGAATCAATTTAAAGGCACTGATAGCTATAATGTGTATAAGCAAAAGCATGAAAGGTCATTGTAGGAAGGTAGGAACACATGGTTAAAGTTCCAAACAATATTATTGAATTGCCAGCAGACTTGAGGGAACAGTTGACCCACAGTTACTCCTAATTTATATGTCCTCAGTACATATTTATCAGGGCTGCCAACATTGGGTGAAAGTTGGGAATGAGAAATTGCGAGAGATCAAGCCGGAGGGAGCGTAGTGACTGAGGGTGGGGGGGGGGGGGGGGGGCGGGGGTGGGGGGGGGGGGGGGGGTGGGAGGGGTGGGAGGGGGGGGGGGGGGACTTCTCAGCTTGAATTTGAATTTTTCAGCTTGAAATTGCGCATTCTGGTGTATACTGTACTTGAACTTTTAACTTACACTTGAATGCAATATTTATGCTTTAAATTGGATTAGCCATAAATAAGGTTAGGCTAAATTACATTCCTAATTACATTCCACAGTAGAGCCAGGCTCTGATCAACAGGTGCAGCACATGAATGATCTTAGTGTATTCATGTATGGAAATCAGATTATAATCAAGCATTTGACACATGTTGACCAACCTGCGTCTCACTGCACACCTGGTACTACTCCTGACCATGACTCCAGTTGCAAACCTTCTCTCATTCCTGACCCTGAATCCAGCCTTACACCTGGCCCCCTATTCCACCGTGATCATAGCTGCTTACCTGCTTAGGTTTCCAGGCTGAACACTCTCATTGTCCCAGCTTTGCACACTTGTCCTTGCTCCTAGCCCCTCTGCACTGACAATATATCTGGCCCACACATAAAGCCCCATATCTGACCTCCTGGACTTAACCTACTACGTTCAATTCAACAGGTGCTTATCTAATGTGGCAATCTTTTATGGGGCACTTCACATACCAAATTTTGTACAACAAAATTTGCTACATCCATTGGCTTCCTTGTTATCTAACATGCTAGTTGCTTTGTCAAAGAAGCCATCAATTGGTTAAACACAATTTCTCATCCATAAAATTATACTTACTCAGCCGTATAAGTATGTTTTACTATTCCCTTCATTTTCCTAACAAACTGTCCTGAAGTCATTTTCACCCTCAGTATTTTTGCTGTCTTCCTCTCAGCTGGAACTTTTCCAAAATGCAAAGTCCAATAACAATATATATTTAAGCAATAATATTCTATTTAATTTGATCTTGAGAGTACATAATATTTTCTGTGGTATTCATAACACAACAATGATAAAAGATCTTTGTTTTGATTGCACCTCCCAACATGCATACATTATTATATTACAGTTAATATGTACCGAGGGCAAATTTTTGTTCCAATGCTCCCCATTCCCAATTACTTTTACATTGAAGTGATTGAAATCCAAGTGAAGTTTAAATAGCATCAGAAAAATAAAACCTCTAGAATGGATAATTTTCATTACATGGTTGGTTGGAGTCGGTATCAACACAATTACTATATTAAACTTTGAATCTTCAGATGTCCTGGTTCAAGCTAAAACTAAAGCAAATAGTTTTCACACATTCCTCACACATTCCCCTGCAAGTATTTCTGGCACTCCTTTAAAATATGCCCCTTCTTTGAACAAGCTCTTAAACATCGCATCTAAATCAGTTTCCATCGGATTACATTCCTTGAGGATGTTCATCTACGTATTTCATAAAACAACAAGATTGGGGACATTTCTATTCAACCTGTCAAAGGAATTTTTTTTTGGGGGGGGGTGTTAGAAATAGTCAGTGAGGTAAACAAACATAATAGTTGAGTGGCAAATGACAATAATGCTACCTTCCCAATATTTAACTGAAATAAATAATGGGTATCGGAGCTGTATGTTGTGACAGACAGCCTGACACCTTGCGTGTCATTTTAATAATACTTATCCCATCCCCCTGGATGTTCCGGATTAATAAATTAAGGTTTTGTCAACTAATTACATATCAGGTTAAATACAAATCAATAATATCAGCTGAAACACGATGCGCTGAGCATTGGGATCCAGACATCACAGACAACTGGCCTCAGTTCCCCGCTCATATCTGGCAGTGCTCTCCAACTGAGGCATGGGCCGCGGAGTGTTTTTGAAAGTGGGGGGGGCTGAGCGATCACTGATCACTGGCCTTGTGGGTACCCGGTGAGGGAGTGGAGCGACAGAGAGGTGACCCCCCCCCCCCCCTTCCCAGGGTAGGGACTTTGAAATTTGATGTATTAAAATCATGTTTTAGTGCATTGTAGAAGTATGATTTCAATGTTTTTTGTTTGAAATATTTTTAAGAGGTAACTTTTTAAGGGGTAACTTTTTCCACACAAAGTTTGGTTGGTGTATGGAACAAGCTGCCAGAGGAGGGACTATCCCAACATTTAAGAAACAGTTAGACTGATACATGGATAGGACAGGTTTGGAGGGATATGGACAAAAAGCAGGTAGTTTAGCTGGGACATGTTGGCGGGTGTGGGCAAGTTGGGCTGAAGGGCCTGTTTTCACACTGTATCACTCTATGACTACATTATACCTCCACCATGCATGAATGCTTCAAAATCAATAGTTTTATTGCCATATACTCAAGCATGGAAACATAGAAAATAGGTGCAGGAATAGGCCATTCGGCCCTTCGAGCCAGCACTGCCATTCAATATGATCATGGCTGTTCATCTAAAATCAGTACCCCTTTCCTGCTTATTCCCCATATCCCTTGATTTCACTGGCCCCAAGAGCTAAATGTAACTTTCTCTTGAAACGTGAATTGGCCTCCACTGTCTTCTGTGGCAGAGAATTCCACAAATTCACGACTCTCTGGGTGAAGAAAGTTTGTCCTCATCTCAGTCCTAAATGGCCTACCCCTTATTCTTAAACTGTGACCCCTGGTGCTGAGCTCTCCCCAACATCGGGAACATTTTTCCAGCAGTTACAATAAGTGAAAATCTAGCAGGCAAGCAGGATGCTTTCTCCAACCACCCCCATTTGAAGGCTACTATCTTCCACCGCTTCTACCCAGTGCTTGGTACTTACTTCCAGCAGCCACTGGTTGTCCTCCAGGATGCACCAAGCCGCAGCCTGGTCCATGCCGGTCACCAGGGCGAATTCGGTGCAGAGACTCTCACAGCAGCGGTGCTACACTTCCGACACCTCCGACACCTCCGACGGCCCGGGACTTTTGCAATGAGGCTGTTCCATGGCCAGAGCTGCAGCGGGCAACTTGCCAGCCCGGCAAACACTCGCCAGCCCCGGCTTCCCGTCCGCATCTGCCCCCGCCGCTGCTTCTACTTCCATCCCTCCCTCCGCCCCGGCTCTCCAACACCCACGACCAGATTGCTCAGAGCACAGCAGCGCCTCGTCCAAAACCAGAGATATTGAAACATGTCTTGCCAAAAAGGTGGGGTGGCTGCCGCTCACCGACATCGCTCATGTCAGCTGCTTCCCACAAATCCTTAAATTCCGACTGCCACCGGGAGCAGGACATGGCCTTACTTGCTGAGCTAGGTGACACTCATACACTGCCCGATCCGTGTCTTTCAATGTCAATTTGCATGGAGACATGCTTTGGAGGTGTGTGATGGTTCGGTCAAGTGAGAATAACAGAGAATAAGAATGCAGTTGTCTTGTCAACAGACGCGCACATAAGCAGTTGATAGTTTTGAAATTATCGTTGATCACAGAGCGTGAGAAATTCTGTGATCAGCGTGAGAGCGTGAGATTAGGGCAAAATGCGTAAGTCTCACACTCAATGCGTGAATGTTCGCAGCTCTACATATATATATATATATATATCAGAGCTGCCAACATTCACGCATATATATATTCTAACAAGTGCAGGGATCCTCCATTTTATGGTGTCTTTAATTTGGTCAGTATTAATACCTGCTTATATATATATATGCAGGTGTCAATACTGACCAAATTAAAGACAATACTGACCAAATTAAAGACAAATCAAAATAAAATGGAGGATCCCTGCACTTGTTAGAATTGCTTCACCCTTGTCAGCTGAAAATGTTCAGGCTTTGGATGGCATCAGCCAGTCTAGGCTCAGACTGATATGCAGGATGGTGATGGATCCAGGTGTTCTCCTTGTTTCTCCGGATGCGAGTTTTGCGATTGGATTGCTGCAAGGGCATTATAAATAGTATAAATAATGTTGTGAGACGTTTATCCTGTTAATTGATGATTGGTTGAAATGTTGAGCCTTGGAGGAACTGTTTGAATTCCAGGGCACATGTTGCACTATTCATTTGTATTTGCTTCCTTCTAGAAGCTTCTTTCAAATACAAGGTATTCAAGATTGTATTATTGGGTTAGGGAACTGTCAATTATGTACTGTTATTATCAATATGTTTAATTGGTTTATAAAGAGACCCCCCCATGTGGTTCGGCCCCTCAAGGTTTAGGGACCTATAAAACGCAGCCCCCACGAGGTCCTTGGTCAAAATACTGGAAGAACGCTTGGGACAGTGTTACCTTTTGGAGTATCTCTGCTTATACGAGGCTAGAAGGGCTTGGCCAAGCAGATACAAGGATCAAACCCGCGGTGGTTAGGTATTGCATAGGGGAATTATTGTTGTGTTATCCAAAATAAAGTTTAGTTGCTCAAGTGCTTGATTCAGTATTTTATCGACTGAAACTAGACTGGAGTTTAGAACGAGTTTAGAGTTTGTGTGGATTCTGGCTGAGGAGGAAGTGTTGGACACAGTTCAATTCAGCATTGTCTACCCTCAGAATGTGATCTGATTTCTAAGACTCATGCTGGAGTTTGCACTGATTAGCAGATCAGAATCAGGTCAAGAATTCTGTTAGCCTTCAGTCAAAAAACTATTGCTGGTGTAAGTCAGTGGGAAATGGACAATGTTTCAGGTCGGGACCCTTTTCCAAACCCAAAAAGATATCCATCCATTTCCTTCCACAGATGCTGCCTCTGACCCGAGTCACTAAGATGCACCAGCCGTTGTTTATTACTCAAGATTGCAGCACCTAAAACAGTTAAAGGACAGGAATGTTTTACAGTTTTAAGTGGAAGTTCATAGCTGTGATGGGAAGCGCACAGTTGGATATTTTTATTTATTTCTTTGTTTGTTTGGATTGATGCATTATTGGCATGAAGTATTTATTACACATCCCTAGAATACCTGTAAATCACTTGCTACATTAATTTTAGAGGACAGTTAAGAATCAACCTCATTGTTGGGTCTGGTGCTGTACAATGACTGATTTCCTACATTGAAGGACATGAATGAACAATGAAGGCTTATGCAAAGTCCAGTAGCTTTGTGGTTATCACTATTGATGATTTAGTTGGTCAAAATTCCAGATCATGAACTGAATTTAAATACCACGTTTAGATTTAAACTCTGATTTCTGTAATGTTAATCGATGACTTGAGATTAATACCCTGGAAATTCAATAGCACCACCACTAATCAACAGCAAGAATTTCCAGGGGCATTCATGTAACGTTTTATAAGTTGAATAATATTAAAGATGTTTAAGTGTCTTAGGAATTAAAAGCAAGGAAATGATTAAGGCCACAGTGGCGCAGCGGTAGAGTTGCTGCTTTACAGCGCCAGAGACCCGAATTCCATCCCGATTTTGGGTGCTGTCTGTACGCAATTTGTTTGTTCTCCTCGTGACCTGCATACGTTTTCTCCCTGATCTTCAGTTTCCTTCCACTCTCCAAAGACGCACAGGTTTGTCGGTTGATTGGTGTTGTAGAAATATAAATTGGCCCTAGTGTGTGTAGAATAGTGTTAATATGCGGGGAATGCTGGTCAGCACGGACTTGGTAGGCCGTCGGGCCTGTTCCCGCACTGCATCACTAAACTAAACTAAACTCATGGAAAAAGATTGGTCAAGCTATCGATATAAACCTCAACTCCCCAAGGAACTGTCACATATTGGAGAAAGGTCGTGGATAATTCAAAACCAGGTACAAAATTCCTAGCATGTACAAAAAATAAAGGCTTCTTTGGCTTCCTCACTGCTCATGCTCTCTCTGAACTCACTCACTGATGCAAGGGTATTTAAACAAATACACACCTTCCCAGTGAATTTGCAACGAATCTGCTAACAGAAACGTCTCACTGCAAGGGATGTCTTCTGTGAAAATTTACTTCAAGGAGTTTTGCTCCTCATGGAATTGAACAACTCGCACAGGGAAACTACATGAATAGCCTAACATTACTCAAGAATAGTTCAGCCAGAAAACCTTTAGTGAGGGGCAGTGAGCAGGAGAGTTTGGATGGCCACTGAATGTGGATGAGCTGACAAAGGCTATTGCATTTTGTCCTTGGGGAAGAGTAGGACTTCTGAAAGTGACAGCTTATCAATGGAATGGTTTTTTGGGTCTGTGACAGAATGGAATAAATCTACAGAAGACGTATGATTCCAGCCAGCAGCATATCAAAGCCTCATAGAAAGGTGTCTTCACCCCCATCCATAACCCAGGGGTGTTTAATTATCATATATACTGACCAAAACAATAAAATTCCTACTTGCATCTTTACAGGCACATTAAATGTAATGACACAACAAATTCATATGCAATAAATTATCAGCTAATCTAAGTAAACCAAACCATACTACGCTGTAGCACAAGCAAAATTATGTAATTCAACCTCAGATTGTGAGAAGTCCTTGGTAGTTCGGTTCTGAGATTGGATTGTGGTTAAGATTGTGCAGGGTGGCCGATGAGAAGAAGTTAAATATCACTGACAAAGAAGAACGCAGTGTGATATATGTAAGTATGAGTGGCAAGATTTGATAGTATATTTGATCAGTGTCTATCATTGTACACAGTCTGTGGAAAACCTCAAATAAAGCAGACCCAGCTTCGGAGTTCTCTGTGTTTCCTGTGTCTCATTCTCCCTAGTACTTCACTGAAGACTAGGAACACAAGGACAATATTCCAAGATTTCACAGAATAAAGGGCCTGTCCCACTTACGCGTCCTTGGCTCGTAAATTACGCAACCTCGTGGTCGCTTGAGGCGTACGGGCACCGTATGGCCTCGCGGGGCCGGTCCCACTTAGAAGCGCGGAGGGGTATGGAGTTGTGCGGGGCTGGTCCCGACATCGCGCGGGGCTCCGAAATTCTTGCAGTGAACGAAATCTTTGCGCACCAACGGCCTGTCGCGGAACTGACGGCCAAAGTGGGACAGGCCCAAGACCCTGGCGCTATGCAACATCTCACCTTCAACAGCAGCAGAAGCAGGCAAACGATCGTCGAACTCGGCCTGGGGCTCACGGCCGTTGTGTTCCGGATCCGCCCCCACTCTACTCGCAGAGCGGGGCCAAAAAAATTTAATATAGACTCAAAATGCAGGAATAACTCAGCGGGACCGGCAGCATCTCTGGAGAGAAGGAATGGGTGACGTTTCGGGTCAAGACCCTTCTTTTCAGACTGAAGAATGAGTTCATTGTCACGTATACGATGTACAGTGAAAAGCTTTTGTTGCGTGCCAACCAGTCAGCAGAAAGAAAATGCATGATTACAATCGATCCATTTACAGTGAATAGATACATGATAACGGAATAATGTTTAGTACAAGATAAAGCCAGCAAAGTCTGATCAAGGATAGTCCTAGGATCATCAAAGAGGTAGATAGTAGTTCAATCACTTATCTATCTCTGCCAACACTATGTTAAAGTCAGGGGCATATTCACGGATGATTTAAATATATTTAATCTATATCCAGTTCAGGTTACGTGACCACTGGATTAGTACTGTGAATTAAAACAGAATGCAGCAAAGAAAATTCACTAGCTTAACTAAATATGGATCTGAACGAAACAATGGAATGGATTTACTAATTCATCTCTGCGTTCCTTCAATTTTCCACCAGATATTCTCTAGATACTTTGCCCAGAAATATAGCAGAGCTAAAACCAAAGGTACTATTTTTAGCTATTATCTGTTTTTCACATTGACCTTCATTGTCTCACTCTGAGTTTTAAAGGTCTCAGAATAATAAAGTGACTTTGGCAATAGCTAACCTCATCGTTTAAGAGAATGCAGAGCATCAAAAATTTATAAATCGTGCTATTTAATAGAACTGGAAGAACATGAGGAAATAGGCCAAAATCAACATGGTTTTGTTAAGAGGAGATCTCGCCTGACCAATTTATTCCCGCCTGGAATTTATTGAGAAAGTACCAAGCAGGATAAACCAAAGTGAGTCAGTGGAGGTACACAAAAAAGCTGGAGAAACTCAGCTGGTGCAGCAGCATCTATGGAGCGAAGGAAAAAGGCGACATTTCGGGCCGAAACCCTTCTTCAGACTGATCGGGGGGGGGGGTGGGGGGGGGGGGGAGAAGAAAGGAAAAAGGAGGAGGAGCCCGAAGGCTGGGGGATGGGAGGAGACAGCAGGAGGGCTGAGGAAGGGGAGGAGACAGCAAGGACTAACAAAATTGGGAGAATTCAATGTTCAGTGGATGTTGACTTGGTGGACTTCGATTTTAGAAGGCCTTTGATAAGGTGTTAGGCGTTAGGCTGCTAAACAAGATAGTAGCCCATAGTATTAGAGGCAAGGCTCAAGCATGGATAAAAGATTGGCTGACTGGCAGTAGGCAAAATGTAGGAATAGATGTGGCCTTTTTAGGTTGGCTGTCAGTGACTAGTGGTGTTCTGCAGGGGTCAGTGCTGGGTCCACTACTTTTCACATTAGATGTTAATGATCTGGATGATGGAATTGATGATTTTGTGGCCAAGTTTGCCGATGATACAAAGATAGATGGAGGGGCAAGTCATATTCATATTGAGGAAGTAGGGGGTCTGTAGATGGACTTGGACAGGTTGGGAGAGTGGGCAAGGAAGTGGCCGATGGAATACAGTGTAGCAAAGTGTATGGTCATACACTTTGGTAGAAGGAATAAAGGTGTAGACGATCTTTTAAATGGGGAGAGGATTCACAAATTGGAGGTGCAAATGGACTTTGCAAAGATAATTTACAAGTTGAGTTGGTAGTAAGAAAGGCAAATGCAATAATGGCATTTATTTTGCGAAGATTAGAATACAAAAGCAAGGATGCAATGCTGAGGCTTCATAAGGCACCGGTCAGACCACATTTGGAATATTGTCAGCAGTTTTGGGCCCAATATCTGAGGGTCCAGAGGATGTTTATATGAATGATCCCGGGGATGATTCAGTTAAGATATGAGGATTGTTTGATGGCTCTGGGCCTGTACTCTCTGGAGTTTAGAAGGATGAGGGGGAAATCGCATTGAAACCTACCAAATAATGAATGGCCCAGATCAAGTGCATGTGGAGAGGATTTTTCTTGCAGTGGAAGAGTCTACGAACAGAGGGCATAGCCTTAGAATAAAATAATGTACCTTTAGAACAGAGATGAGGCAGAATTTCTTGAATATGTGGAATTCATCGCCACAGAAGGCTGTGGAGGCCAAGTCTTGGGGATATTCAAACCAGAGATTGATAGATTAGTAAGGGTGTCAAAGGTTATGGGAAGTGGGCAGGAGGATGAGTTTGAGAGGGAAAGATAGATCAGCCATGACCAAATGGCAGAGCAGACTTGATACATGGCCTAATTCTGTTCCAATGTCATGCTCAAGGCAGGCTGTGGGGTATATTGTTGGTAAGCCATTTTCTGCTTTCCTGCAATGAGCATCCAGACATTAAAAGGTCGAAAAAAAAGATGGCAGTGGCATTTTAATGGAACTCCTCTTAAAGCAGTTAAAGGGACTGAGGAAGAACAAAAGGAAGGCCTTGAACTTTATTTCGCCTTCCATCACAGTGAGGAATGTGTACGAGTCACTGTAGTGGATGTTCATGTTAAAATGTGTTTTTGAGTCTGTTGCTTTTAATTGTATGACTGACCTGGCCAGTGAAATTCCTCGTATGTTGCAAAACATACTTGCCGAATAAAATCTGATTCTGATTCTGATTCTGAAAACAACCATTACCATTGCTTCTCCTTACCATAATTTCAGTGCTGAGCAAGTCATTGGTTCCAACGCTGGAACGTCTCCTGTCAATTATCACTATTGCAAAGGGATTCTCGGGTGCTACCTATCTTTATTAAACCTGCATAGCTGTCTAGCACAGCTGTCTGTACAAACAAATGGTGGAAGCAGGGCAGTTTAGGAGTGTGGGGTGGGGTTCAGGTGTGAAACAATAGGGATTCAGCTGGTGAAGAGAGAAAGTAACAGAGTATGCAATTACCTCACACACATCCCTTCTTTTCACCCGTGTCTCTTTCCCATCCCTCATCCAATTGCATCTGCCAATTACCCACATAATCTACCCACTCAGTCTCCCACCCCCTCACCTCACTCCACTGATCGCATCTGCCCACCATCTTCCTTTCCCATCAGATTCCAACCTTTGTCACCTCCCAGCCTTGACAATCCCTTTTCCTCTGCAGATGTTGCATGGACTGCTGGGTTCCTCCAACATCGTGGTTTCTGCTCCAGATTCCAGAATCTGCATGCACGTGTCTCTGTCAAGCTGCCCTGTATGAGAAGCTCCACCTTTCCACAAGGGAAAAGAGTCAACTTTACAGGAATGTACAAAAAAAACTGGGACTGATGATGGGTGGAGAGTGAGCATAATGTTCAGGTCTGTGCTGACAGTGCCAAATCCTCAGTGCAGGCTTCGACACACAAGGCCACACTCCCAAGTACCAGGTATGGGGGTAAATTAATCAGAAAGGGAAAAGCAGTTGGTGCTTTGAAGACTTTCGCAACACCACCGTCCTTGAAGAGAGTTAACGAGTCCACCCCACAGGACCCACCTCGGCCAGCTTTACTTCCACTTCCTGACCAACAGAAAATCGAAAAAGACCATATTTCTGCTCAAAAATAGCTTGGTGAGAGAAATGGTGCAACCCTCAGACTCATCAGAGAAGATCTTAAACACAAACCCACAGGAACTCTGGGGAGAGGATAATACTCCAGGAGAACTCAGAGACGTCTTGCTTGTGAAAGTCTTCACAAAGTGACAAGCCCAAATGCAGAAATATAGTGTTCTCCCTGCAGCCTTGGTACATGGTGAAAACCAAAAACCTGCAGATACTTCCACATCTTATCTTACATGTATTTCACACATGCAAACTATGCTGTTAACCAATGGATCCACGATAGCACCATTATTAGTGAAGATTAATCGTCACTGCATCATTGCACCAACACCTTTCTCGATTTCTGTTTCCTTGCAACATAGCCTATCACCTCTAGCAAACCCCCTGGGGGAGTTAAAACTATTGAGAATTGTTAAACATCCCTCTATTCCCTGCATTTCCATGTGCCAATCTAAAAGCCTCTGAAATGTCACTTTCATATCTGCCTTTACCCCTGTCAATGCGTTCCAGGACCCCTCCACTCGGGAATCAGAATCACACCAGGTCCTGATTCTTGGTGACTTTAACATTCATGTCTGCTGTCCCACAAAGCCTCTTGTGAGTGAATTTATGAACATGGTTGAGTCCTTCAATCTGTCTCTACACACCACTGGACCCAGGCACAAGCTTGGCCATACACTAGACCCAGTCTCCCAATTTGTAACACAGATATTGTTGATGCCTCTGTCTGATCATAGTGCTATTATATTCGATATATCTTTGCCTTTCTCTCCCTCAAAATCCCATCTCCCTGCTCGCTACTGCCGCTACGTTAACTCCATGATGGCCAGTAAGTTCTCTGAGGCCCCCGACATCTGCACTATTGAGGCGTCTCCCCTCCATCTCAGCACCAATTACCTAATTTCTCTTTTCAATGCTACTTGCTCCTCCATTCTGGATTCTGTTGCTCCTCTTAAAATGAAAAAGCCTAAGCCTAAAGGCTGGCCGTGGCTCAATGACGCCACCAGAGCCCTAAGAAGAGAATGTAGCAAATCAGAACGGAAGTACAAATCTGATGTTTCAAAGTTCCTTTGAACTCCTGAAAAACAATCTTCACAAATACGAGGAAGCAGTAAAATCTGCAAGCACAAAACACTTTTCCACCCTTATCTCCAAAAACACTCATAACTCCAAGGTCCTTTTTAGCACCATCACCTCCATCATATGTCCTGCTCCCAGCACCAGCTTAACTGGGTCCCCTGCTAAGTGCAAGGAATTTACTACACAGTAAAGAACATCAGAACAAATATTTCCCGTCACACCCGTGACCTGGCTGTCTCATTGATCTGTTCTTCAAAATTAGATTGTTTCCAACCCATTACTCTACGCTCCCTTCTAAAATTGATCACACCATGAAACCTACCACCTGCCCCCTCGACACTGCCCCCTCTGCCCTGCTAAAGCATGTCATTACAATAGCCAGTCCCAGCATCCTCGCCATCTTCAACACTTCTGGCCACTGGCACTGTACCTACCTGCTTCAAGCATGCGGTGGTCCAGCCGCTCCAGAAAAAACCTAACCTCGACCCCACTTTGCCAAGCAACTACAGACCCATTTCTAAACTGCCTTTCCTTTCAAAAGCCCTTGAAAAGGTCATTTTAAGTCAACATGCCTTACCTTCACCAAAATATGATCTTGGAAACTTTTCAATCAGGTTTCAGGGCCCACCATAGCACAAAGTCTGCCTTGTTGAAGGTACATAATGACTTACTGCTCATCGTTGACTCCGGCGACTGTGCAATCCTGCTCCTTCTCGACCTCAGCGCAGCATTTGATACTGTTGACCACACCATCCTAATTGACCGTCCCCGGTCCACGGTTGGTATTGATGGCACTGCCCTGAGCTGGTTCATCCCCTATCTCAAAGGTAGGAGTTTCTCTACTAACATTTCTCCTCCACAGCTAGCCTCTGCTGTGGGGTTCTGCAGGGTTCCATCCTTGGCCCCATTCTCTTCTCCCTGTATATGCTTCTACTTTGGGGTTAGGGATTCAACTTAGCCAGAACTCTACCACATCGAACAAAATCTCTAACACTCTTCAGGACACTATTGCTTATATATGGGCCAAACATTTGCTTAGATAGTATGTAGAAAGAAAATGTAGATGCTGGTATGTACTGAAGACCCACACCATCCTGGCCACACACTCATCTCCCCGCTACCTTCAGGTAGAAGGTACAGGAGCCTGAAGACTGCAACAACCAGGTTCAGGAATAACTACTTCCCCACAGCCATCAGGCTATTAAACCTGGCTCGAACAAAACTCTGATTATTAATAACCTATTTTCTGTTATTTGCACTTTATCAGTTTATTTATTCATGTGTGTATATATTTATATTATGGTATATGGACACACTTATCTGTTTTGTAGTAAATGCCTACTATGGTCTGTGTGCTGAAGCAAAGTAAGAATTTTATTGTCCTATACAGGGACACATGACAATAAACTCACTTGAACTTGAAGATAGACATTAAGCACTGGAGTAACTCAACAGGTCAGGCAGTATCTCTGCAGAGAAAGGACAGGTGACGTTTTGAGTCAAGACCCTTCTTCGACTTACTTAGTCAGGTTGGCCCATATGTAGCACTCCAAAATCGGTTATGGGAGGGAATCAACAATATTACAGGACTGTTGTACAAAACCATTGCTCGTGCTGTCCACTTAATTGGTATGGAACAGAAGGGTTTTTCACTGAGTAAAGGGCCTGTCCCACTTGGGCGTCTTTTGCGCGTCACGCACATGGCGCGCAAAGATTTTGTGCATTCCAAAATCCTGGGGCGCCGCATGCGACCGCGCGTCACTGCCTACGTCACCACTCACCATGCGCTCATAATGTGCATCATGTGCGCTTAATGTGCACCATGCGCGCATCACGTGCGTGTCACGACGCGGGCGTCATGCATCGCGACGCGTAAATGATGTTGCGTAAATGACGCGCAAATGACGCCCAAGTGGGACAGGCCCTTAAAGTGGTACAGCAATTAGTCCTGCTGCTGGGTTTCAGCCCAAAACCTGCCAGTCAGCTCTGGGAACCTATGTTCAATTCTATCCTCGGGTGATGTCTATGTGGAGTTTGCATGTTCACTTTGAATGTTTCTTCCACTTTATACTACATCCCAAACGTGTGCTGGTAGGAAATTAGCCACTGTAAATAGCAAATTAGTGCAGATAATTATAGGCCTGTTAGTTTGACTTCAGTGGTGAGCAAATTAATGGAAAAGATGCTTAGAGATGATATATATAAGCACCTGGATAAACAGGGTCTGATTAGGAACAGTCAGCATGGATTTGTGCCTGGAAGGTCATGTTTGACTAATCTTCTTGAATTTTTTGAAGAGGTTACTAGTGAAATTGACGAGGGTAAAGCAGTGGATGTTGTCTATATGGACTTTAGTAAGGCCTTTGACAAGGTTCCTCATGGAAGGTTGGTTAAGAAGGTTCAACTGTTGGGTATAAATGCAGGAATAGCAAGATGGATTCAACAGTGGCTGAATGGGAGAAGCCAGAGGGTAATGGTGGATGGTTGTTTGTCGGGTTGGAGGCAGGTGACTAGTGGGGTGCCTCAGGGATCGGTGTTGGATCCTTTGTTGTTTGTCATGTACATCAATGATCTGGATGATGGTGTGGTAAATTGGATTAGTAAGTATGCAGATGATACTAAGATAGGGGGTGTTGTGGATAATGAAGAGGATTTCCAAAGTCTACGGAGTGATTTAGGCCATTTGGAAGAATGGGCTGAAAGATGGCAGATGGAGTTTAATGCTGATGTGCTACACCTTGACAGGACAAATCAAAATAGGACGTACATGGTAAATGGTAGGGAATTGAAGAATACAGTTGAACAGAGGGATCTGGGAATAACTGTGCATAGTTCCTTGAAGGTGGAATCTCATATAGATAGGGTGGTAAAGAAAGCTTTTGGTATGCTAGCCTTATAAATCAGAGCATTGAATATAGAAGCTGGGATGTAATGTTAAAATTGTACAAGGCATTGGTGAGATCAAATCTGGAGTATGGTGTACAATTTTGGTCGCCCAATTATAGGAAGGATGTCAACAAAATAGAGAGAGTACAGAGGAGATTTACTAGAATGTTGCCTAGGTTTCAACAACTAAGTTACAGAGAAAGGTTGAATAAGTTAGGTCTTTATTCTCTGGAGCGCAGAAGGTTAAGGGGGGACTTGATAGAGGTCTTTAAAATGATGAGAGGGATAGACAGAGTTGATGTGGATCAGCTTTTCCCTTTGAGAATAGGGAAGATTCAAACAAGAGGACATGACTTGAGAATTAAGGGACAGAAGTTTAGGGGTAACATGAGAGGGAACTTCTTTACTCAGAGAGTGGTAGCGGTGTGGAATGAGCTTCCAGTGGAAGTGGTGGAGGCAGGTTCGTTGATATAATTTTAAAATAAATTGGATAGGCATATGGATGAGAAGGGAATGGAGGGTTATGGTATGAGTGCAGGCAGGTGGGACTAAGGGGAAAAAGTTGTTCGACACGGACTTGTAGGGCCTAGATGGCCTGTTTCCGTGCTGTATTTGTTATATGGTTATATGGTTAGATAATAGGCAAAAATGAGAAATTGTGATTTGAGAAATTAGAAATTGAGGATGCTAGGAGACTGCAAGGTGACTTGGATAGGCTGGGTGAGTGGGCAAATGTTTGGCAGATGCAGTATAATGTGGATAAATGTGAGGTTATCCATTTTGGTGGCAAAAACGGGAAAGCAGATTATTATCTAAATGGTGGCCGATTGGGAAAGGGGGAGATGCAGCGAGACCTGGGTGTCATGGTACACCAGTCATTGAAGGTAGGCATGCAGGTGCAGCAGGCAGTAAAAAAAAAGCGAATGGTATGTTAGCTTTCATTGCAAAAAGGATTTGAGTATAGGAGCAGGGAGGTTCTACTGCAGTTGTACAGGGTCTTGGTGAGACCACACCTGGAGTATTGCGTACAGTTTTGGTCTCCAAATCTGAGGAAGGACATTATTGCCATAGAGGGAGTGCAGAGACGGTTCACCAGACTGATTCCTGGGATGTCAGGACTGTCTTATGAAGAAAGACTGGATAGACTTGGTTTATACTCTCTAGAATTTAGAAGATTGAGAGGGGATCTTATAGAAACTTACAAAATTCTTAAGGGGTTGGACAGACTAGATGCAGGAATATTGTTCCCGATGTTAGGGAAGTCCAGGACAAGGGGTCACAGCTTAAGGATTTAGGGGGAAATCCTTTAAAACCGAGATGAGAAGAACTTTTTTCACACAGAGAGTGGTGAATCTCTGGAACTCTCTGCCACAGAGGGTAGTTTGAGGCCAGTTCATTGGCTATATTTAAGAGGGAGTTAGATGTGGCCCTTGTGGCTAAGGGGATCAGGGGGTATGGAGAGAAGGCAGGTACGGGATACTGAGTTGGATGATCAGCCATGATCATATTGAATGGCGGTGCAGGCTCGAAGGGCCGAATGGCCTACTCCTGCACCTAATTTCTATGTTTCTATGTTTCTAAAATGCTGATGGGCATGTGAGAGAGATGAACCGGCAGAAGGAAAGGGAGGATAGGACTGAGAGGAATGCTTCCCTGGAAGACGGCATAGATGGCATAGACGTGGGTTGAATGTCTTCTTTCTGTACCATTGTAACCAAAATTGGAATTTTTCAAGCTGACCTCTTTACTCTGTCTTGTTTGTGATTTGTATCAGATGTGTTTTGGGGAGGGAATCTACATTTGGATCTGAACAAAAAACAACTTGCTAGCTGTTTCTAGCCAAGACCCTGCATCAGGACTAACCTGTCTCCACAATTGACGAGGACTGCTCTACAAAACCATCACTAGCACTGTCCAAACTAACTGGAATGTTCCTGATTGATCAGAATAAGTTGGAAATGTAATCAGTACACAGAGTCTGAGAACACACAGTCACTCATCTCCCTCAAATAAAAAAACAAAATGCAGGAGGAACTTAACGGGTCAGGCAACAATTGAGATGGTAAAGGGGTACTGGATGTGGATAGTCAGCCATGATCACAGTGAATGGCAGTGCTGGCTCGAAGTGGCGAATGGCCTACTCCTGCATCTATTGTCTATTGTCTATTGATGTTCCAGCATGCGACCCTCTACCTCCACAGATGCTACTGCACCTGCTGAGTCTTCCAGCAGTTTGTTCCCAGTATCTGCATGTTTCTCATCCCCGCCTGCCAACATTGGTTTATAAGGGATGGCTGTGCCTCATATATCTGAAGGTGAGGTACCCCAAATGATTTACAGGTGCAAGCGGAAGTTTGTTCTGCAGCACCACTGGCTGATGTGTACTGGCACGCAGATGTGCCCCACGGCTATGTGCAAATGATGAAGATGGTGAGAGGGTCAACCCATGGAAACATAATGGAAATGGAAAATTGATCAGAAAGGAAAGACGGTGGGGAAGGAAATTTCAAGGCAAGGGGAGCAACAGTGAAGTCAGCCGGGTTTTCCTGACCGTGTGCTGTTCAGGTTTCAAAAGCATGTCAGAGACAAAGAGAAAGTTCACCCTTCCCCCCCCCCCTTATCTCCCTGGGGGTGTTGCTGAGCGCAGGAACCACTGATAGAGGAAATACTTCAGCCTGCAAACTGGTCATCTCCCATAACACTGCTTGGCAACAGAAGAGGCTTTGAATCCATTGGGAGCAGAGTTCGCTGGTTCTGCTGCTTCAGTTAGCGCAGAGCCCTTTAAGCAATGAATAATGAGGTAATTGTTAGCATTTGCAGTACTGTACATGCTTAATAGGTTCAGTGAGGCTCACTGCTGACTGGAAGGCAATCTGACAGTCAAATCTGCAATGTTTCATTTGTTGGTAAATTAAAGATACAAACTAAGTGCAATACTTCTAGATTTATGCGTTGACTGCAAAGCCAGAGCAGTGAATCAGGCCTGTAAAACTGTCTCCTGGAAATTGAGTAGGCTGCAAAACTTCTGAAATGCAAGGGATGCAGGCAGAAACAAGTACCAGACTTTGAATAATACCTGGTATAACTTTCCAACCATCTGTCCAGTGGGGTAGCCAAATCTCCAGGGCTGGCCTGGAGTCTCCAGGATTTATTTCCAGGACAATGTGGTGACTATGAAAGTAATCGCCAAAAAAAGTGCTTTTTGTTTTCATTTCTTCAAACACTTCCAATAAAACTCCACGGGAAAAACGGCAATAGGAGAAAAGGCTGCCTGGCTGGCCGTCAAGATTAACCTCATTTAATAACAAACTGGCTTTCCAGTTGGCATGTGGTGATGGGTCACCACAATGTGCACGCTGCTATAGGAGCTCACAGCCATGCCATAGATCGTATGATGCAAAGAGCACACGCTTTTATTTTAGGGAACGTCAGGCAGTCACAAACCATTCATGGCCCCATTTTGAACAATTCATCAAGAACTTAGAGCCAACACATCATAAGCTACATATCCATGGCTTGGTGATGGTGAACAAACCATCCCTTGCTTAAGTGCACTGCCTGCCTCTTTGCCAAAAACATAGGCATAGGCCTTATAATTGGGTGGCCCACCTTCCTTTGAAGGTGGCCTTCAGAAAACTATATTAGAAAGGTGATTCTTGACTGAATGTGCAGCGAGAGAGGGAGAGAGGGAGAGGGAGAGAGGGAGGGAGAGAGGGAGAGAGAGAGAGAGAGAGGAGAGAGAGGAGAGAGAGGGAGAGAGGGAGAGAGGGAGAGAGGGAGAGAGGGAGAGAGGGAGAGAGAGAGAGAGGGAGAGAGAGAGAGAGAGAGAGAGAGAGAGAGAGGGAGAGAGAGAGAGAGAGCACACTCCACTTGATCCCACAGTAAACTCATAGACTGCTGCCAAGCACCATTGATTCCTCCTCTTGCAGATTCCACGTCCTCCACCAAGGCCTCTTCTCACCAATTCTCACCACCAAGTGGTGAGAAGACAAAACATCAAATGTAGGGACAGTTAGAAAGTAAAATTAATGTCCACTGTCAGAAAAGCATCAAAGCAGTCCACAGTTGGGGCTTTAGTTTATACCAACTAAGATCCTGTCACCACAGCCTCCACAACTACCGAGCCCGCAATGGTGGGAGCCATAAATGGATTCTTGATCCCTCATCATCCCTCGAGACCCTGCCTCCAGCAATCCCCATCCACTCAAAAAGCAAATGAAGCAACCAACATTTATTAAAAATAAGCTTGAAAATGGTGAATAATTATATCACTGAAAAACACTTTTAAGTCTTGCGTGATTAAAAACATCAAAGCAATTCAGAGTTGGGCAACACAATGATTTATGGCTGTGGATGCCAGTGTCAAAGCACAGCCAGGGAACTACTGACGTGGCCGGCCAGCAGCTCAGGACTGCTCAGTGCCTTTCTATTTGACTGTTCAAATCTTTCTACCATCACAAACTTATTTGACGAAGGCGAGAGGAGATGATAAGAATGTGGGGAGAAAAAAATGAGTTAGGGTAGAATTGGTGTAAATTGGTGTTTGATGGCTGGCGTGGACTTAGTCAGCCAAAGAGCTTTATCTTTGATGTATCTCCTTATGACTTTATAACACAGGCACAGTTCATCTCCTGTGTTTAGCCCCCATGAGGGACATTGCAGTAATTCAATAAGGGTTTATACTCAATCCATGAGCACCACCAGAAACAAGGACAGAGCAGCGGCTTATAAAATCCATTCACTTCCCTATCACACACACCCTGACCAGGAGATTTATCGCAAGAATCATCATTATCATTGTCTTACGAGTCATACAGAAACAGACCCTTCAACCCAACCCGTCCATGATACCTCATCTAAGCTCGTCGCATTTGCCTGCATTTGGCCAATGTCCCTCCAAACTTTTCCTATCCGTGTTCTGTAGCTGCCCAAATGGTTTTAAAAGTTGTTATTGTACCTGCCGCAACAACTTCCTCTGGCAGCTCATTCTATACATGCACCACCCTCTTGTGAATACCCACCACACTGTGTGAATCATTCGGTGAAAATCATGAAAGTCCCTGGTGACACAAAAAGCTGGAGTAACTCAACAGGTAAGGCAGCATCTCTAGAGAGAAAGAATAGGTGACGTTTTGGTTTGAGACCCTTCTTCAGACTCAGAGTCAGGTCTCGACCCGAAACATCACCTATTCCTTTTCTTCAGAGATGCTATCTGACCCGTTGAGTTACTCCAGCTTTTTGTGTCTATCTTCGGCTTAAACCAGCATCTGCAATTCCTCCTACACATGAAACTCCCATGCAGGATGGGAGTTCACTGCTACTTCATACCCAGATGGATGTAGATGTATGACTTGGCTACAATGAGGTCAATTGCCACTTTGTCATTCCAGTCTTGCTTCTTAGAAGGTTAGTATCAGCAATTTGCCAATGACCGTCTCTGCATCCCTCTCCTGACACTGAGAACCTATTGTAACTATGGCAATGAAATTGTACAGAGAAAGAACTGCATCTTTTTTCAACTCTCATCTGGAATCTGCCTTAGGATGTTGATGTGTTCAACTGCAAGGAAGTCGCTTGGCAAAGATGAGCACTAATCATATTTCAGGTATGGAGTGCCTTTGCTTATTTGGCTGTTCTCTAGTACAGTACATTTTCTCACTACTATTTACAGAAACAGAGCAGTTCAGTCCTATCATCATCTTGTTAAATGGATTATTTTTAAACTGGAACTTTGAAAGATGCAATTTAGTGTCATCAGCATATTCTGATTGGAACAATCTGCTTTGCAGTCATTACTAATTTATCTCTATTGTTGTGAGCAAAACATAATTTAACAGTAGCTCAAGGCAATGTATTAGCTCTATGATTCACACCCAACAATTTGTGCACCAATTATTAGAGGTGTTAACATGTTAGTATTAATGAATGCCTTTCGGGGGAATTTTGCAGCATCAAAAGGAAAGCTCACCAAAACATTCACAATGGAAATGGCCTGGGTTCAATTCCCAGGCAAGTCTACAAACCCGTAACCCGAGAAGTCATGTTAGAAGCCAATTGCTCCTCAATGGGTTGATTGTTTTTTGTTTGTGGATAATGAGTAATTTGCTATCCTTTTCATTCATTTACTATGTTGGCAAGAAAGCAATTATAAAGCTCCACTAGATGGGGGAGACATATACACATGAAAATCTGCTGCGGGTGTGTGTTTATGTGAGATAAACTACATTTTCATTTTCAAATAACAAACAACTTTCTCCTATCTTTACATCAGAAAGACTACAGCACCTTTACTGAACTCAAGATGTGGAATTTTTGGTATGGTGACACCACTTTGTGATGTTGCTCGTAAGGTTATTGAAATGCAGAATCTTAGTGTTTCGGCATTATACAAGTCGCCGAGATTTAACAAAAAATGGGATTGTAAAAGTGCTGCTCCCTCTTGATGCAGCAAGAACCTGCTCATCAGCTTTGAGCTGCTTTTGGTATTTGTACGTTTGACGCAGGTATGGCACATTACCAGCTTATCCGTTGTTATCCACTTCATCCAAATTAGAGAGCCTTCAATCGGTTGTGATGCATAAGTCCCCAGATAACAATGTACCCAAAATTGCCCTAGTCCTAATGGCCACCTTTGTGCCTGACTGCATCAGGTTTTGCCAAGAACCAAAGTTAACATGGTGCAAACATCATTAAGTGCTGAGATTTTATCTGATCCCAGTGTTGTAAAAGATAGGCCTGGACCTGTAGCCGCACATTGGTCCATTCAGTTAGGCCCTGCTGTGCTACCTATTCTTTATTATGCAGCTCTATAGGACTTTGGTAAGGCCACATTTGGAGTATTATGTGTGGACTGGTCACCTCAATACAGGAAAGATGTGGAGACTTTGAGAGAGCGCAGATGAGGTTTCCCAGAATACTGCCTGGATTAAAGGATTTCAACTACAGGGAGAGGTTGGTTAGACTTGCATTATTTCCTCTGGAATGTCAGAGGTTCAGAAGTACTGCACTGTTCTAGGTTTTATATTTTAAGTTCAAGTTCACCAGACAGTCGTCTGGACAGAACATCCTTTAGGCAGGAAAATTACACAATGGGGTGGGTCCTGGGCTGCCTGACAAAACCATTTGGCAGAATGCTTCACCACCAGAATTCACCATCTACCACCAAAACCTGGTGGCTTGGCTGGCAAAGAGAGGGGTTCTTCCTATCAGATCCTTTATTCACATTTTCCAACTCATCCACATGTGTGTTGGCCTCGAGACAGCTGTGATGAGGATGTGTTGATTGCAAATCTACCAACTGCAAGATGCAAAGACAGTCTGGAAAAGTGTGCAAGGGCCCTCCCAAGCAGTTGTGTAACAGCAAAATATCTAATCTATGGGCTTTTTTCAGGGACCCACACCGAGGCAAACATCACCTGCTACTGGAAGATCATCAACTTAGGAAAAGACCCGCCATTGTCTGCTTGAAACTTGCTGGTCTTCTGGTACAGTAGAAAGTTTGTTGGTCACAAAGTTCCCATCACAAAAGGAAACTTTTTGTGAAGGGAACCAAGCCAATATCAGATCCATATTGAACAGTGTCCCATGTGGAAACTTGTCAATGGATTTAGTGAAGTCCACACTACATCAATCACACCACCTTTATCAATACATTTAGTCACTCCTCAAAACAATTCTCCAGCATGTCAGGCTGGCTATCCCTGATAATTTTGAGTGCAAATTAAACCTGAACCTCCTCAGAACTGTTTTCCAATAATTTCCCTAGAATTAAGGTTGGACTTAGTGGTCCATAATTAGTTGGCTTTTTTACCGTACAGAAACAGATCATTCAGCCTTTGGGTTATTTAATAATGACATTTACTTATTAATTTGTAAATTAATTACATGAATCAGACACTTATTGCACTATTCTCTCCATATTCTCATCAACCAACTGATTTGCTCAGATACATTTGCAGCAGGGAGATCAATGGTCAAGTATATTCACTCACCAGAACCAGTCTGCTCAGGTTCCAGGGATTGTGTCCCTGACCCATTCATGAGTATATGCAAGCAATTCCTTTTACACTGAATGTTTTACTACACATCAAATTACATAGTAGATCAGAGCAATAGAGCCCCGGAGAGAGATGGTGAATAGGTCACGCTGAAGGATTATGTGCAGAGGTGAATTCAGATGAACTTGCATGTGGATGATGCTACTTGCATTGTATTATTCAATCCAAATTCTGTGCTGAGCAATAAATAATATTTACATCTTTGGCTTTAATCCTTTGACTGATCCATAATCTGCACCACACATCTCAACAAACTCACAATATCTGATGCCAAGCCATGGTTGACCACAAAGAACTTACGAATCATCCGTTCTTCTCAAGAAAGACAGCTAAAGTTTTGTTTCTTTGTCTAGTTTCTCTCTCTGTACAGTAATCGTGCTGCCTAAAAGACAAGATCGATGCAGCTTGAACACACACTTCGTCCTTCTTTGAAGTGCAGTAATTTATACATTAATAATAAAATGCAAATCCTCTCTGTGAATACATCCTTTGAACTACTTGAGGTTCAGCAGCTCGGTGGCAGAAGTAAAAACAATTCTCCTGCACTACCTTGCAGCTTCTTAATGTTATTTGGATCATAAATGTTTCCAGGATATCAAGGCAAATTTAAAAAGGTAAAAATATGATGGCGTGTGGTGTCGCCATGTGACAAAATCAAAGTATATTTCCCACACCGAAGAACATATCTGCAGTGCTTGTTTAAAATCTGTTATGAATATTCAATTATCTTAAACTTTATTTGGATGACAGCTTCGAAAGTTTTGCTTTTGAAGTTATTGGCAGAGCAGAGATAATGAAGGAAGAATTATTCCCTTGTGTGGCAAAATCACAGACCTGTCTACAAGAAAAAACTGCTTTGAACTTTGCTGGATATTAAGCTCTGGTGGAAACCTGCTCTCACTGTGAGGGAACCAAGTTTAGCAAAAGCTTGAACAGAATGTACAAATATTGTTTGTGAGCGCTACTTTACAGTTAGGCTTTAAAGTGTCAGCTCCTCTAGCTAACCTTGGTTTGATAGGATGGTAACATCCGGTTTGCATCAGAATGAGGTGCCAACCCAGCTAAAAAAAACTAATAAACACCAAATGCAGAGTACTATGGACATACTGTGAAACCAGAGTTCTGAAATGACATTATAGTTGGTCATATTATAGTTAACACGATTTTCCTGAATGATAATTTTTGCACAAAAACTGAAGTATCTGCATTGTGCAGACTGAGTCTCCAGCAATTTAAGAAGCAATTTACATTTTGGGATCTGAATCCAGGGTCAGAGGGTTAAAAATGTTTTCATTTATTCATGGAAAATGGGCAACGCTGTTATCACAGGCATTTATTGTCCATTGTGTTGGCCTCTACCTATCCAATAAAGGTTCAGGCCTCTATCTATCCAATAAAGTATCTGCTCCACACTCATAAACAACACCACATAGGGCTGCAGTTTGAAGAATCACCTGGCCAGTCGCTTCATTGAGTCACTGCCAAACTGACACGCTGGATGATAACTTGTACAATTTAATAGTAAGCATGATTACTCCATGTCTGCTGTGTGAATCAAAACTGAAATGCTTGTAGATGTTATTTTCAGTCTCCTAAGGATGACATTACCAAACAACTGTCCAAGCATGCGCTACACAGTAAAGATAACATAGTGACAAGGGAGATAGACACAAAATGCTGAGGTAACTCAGCTGGATAGGCAGCATCTCTGGAGAGAAGGAATGGGTGATATTCCAGGTGTCAACCTGAAACGTCACCCATTTCTTCTATCCAGTGATGCTGCCTGTCCTGCTGAGTTACCCCAGCATTTTGTGTCTATCTTCAGTCTAAACCAGCATCTGAAGTTCCTTCATACACATAGTGACATGGACTCAGTCCTGATCTCTCGTGCTATCCTTGCAGAGCTCTGTCTGTTCTGTTTTTTCAGTTGTATCTGGGAAAGTGTTGAAAGGATCGTTGGCAAACAAAATGGGTTAGGATAGGATTAGTGTCAAAATGGCAGCTTGATCATTGGGGCAGACTAGATGGGCCAAAGAGGCCTGTTTCTAGACGGTATTGTTCTATGACTCCATGTCCATTGGTTGTAGTGCTGGGAATCTCCACAGAAAGACCGGCCCCTTGGATTAACTAGTTCCAACACAGCCAAGGTATTGGCATCTGTGTTATAATGATAACAATTTACCTGATAAGCCCTCTCCATAAAATAGGATATATCTAATCTTGGCAGTTTCCACCGAACAACCTCTTTGCCAAAAGTGAGTGTAGGAAGCCTCAATAATGCTGTTAATTGACAATATAAGTAGGAGATTAAGGCCTTTGTGAGAAACTGCACATGTTCACATGGATGATCCCTGTTATGATGAAATACAAATAAAGGCCTGTGCCTAGAATTTCAATTGCATTTTCAGCGTAATGCAATTGAAAATCAATTTTCCATCAGTGAAGCAGATAATGACCTTGAACAGGTCCTGTCAAAGGACTTTGACCAGGTACTTCCTGTTGTGCATTACCTCCGGCATCCAAGAATAATTTCCATTTCAGGGACGGATGTGATGACTGTGATATATGAATCATTGTTAGACACGGGTGAGGTATTGGAAGATTGGAGGATGGCTAATATTGTGCCACTATTTAAGAAGGGGTGTAAAGAAAAGTCTGGGGCACTATCAGTCTAACTTCTGTGGTTAGTTACTGGAGAGAATCCCGAGAAATAACATATGCATGCGTTTGGAAATACATGAACTTGATTCAATTTTTTGAAGAAATAACCAAGAAGCTTGATGAAGGCAGGGTCATAGACATTGTCTATATGGAAGATAGACACAAAATGCTGGAATAACTCAACGGGACAGGCAGCATTTCTGGAGAGAAGGAATGGGTGACGTATCGGGTCGAAACCCTTCTTCAGACTATGGATTTATATGGACTTCTGTATGGCTTTTCTTATTCTCCATGGTAGGCTGCTCTGGAAGGTTAGATTGCATGGGATCGAAGCAGAACTAACTAACTGGATGCAGAATTAGCTTCATGGTAGGGAGCAGAGGGTGGTGGTAGAAGGTTGTTTTTCAGGCTGGAGGCCAGTAACTAGTGTTTTGTATTTTTTGTTTAGTTTAGAGATACACCATGTAAACAGGCCCTTTGGCGTACTGCGTCCCTGCCAAACATGGATCACTCACTCTCGCTTGTTCTGTGTTATCCCACTTTCACATCCCACACACTAGGCACAATTTACAGAAGCCAATTTACCTATAAACCCACACTTCTTCAGAATGTGGGAGAAAACCAAGCACTCGGAGGAAACTCACATGGTCACAGTTAGAGCATGCACCCACCACACAAACAGCATCTAAGGATAGGATCGAACCCGGGTCTCTGGTGCTGTGAGGCAGTATCTCGACCGCTGTGCTGTGGTGTGTGCCTCAGGGTCCATACTGGACCCATTACTGTTTGTAATTTAATCAATAATTTGGATGACGATTCACAAGACATAAAAGGACACAAAGTGCTGTCGTAACGCAGCAAGTCATACAGCATCTCTGCAGAACATGGATAGGTGATCCTTCGTCAGACCCGTCTCAATCCGAAATGTCACCCTGAAGTAGATTCTTGACCCAAATTATAATTTATCCATGTTCTTCAGAGATGCTGCCTCACCTGCTGAGTGACTCCAGCACTTGGTGTCCTTTTGTGTATTAACCAGCAGCTGTATTTCTTTGTTTCTACAATGTACAAGGGATGATTAGTAAGTTTGCAGATGACACTAAAAATAGGTGGTATTGCAGACAGTTTAGAAGGTTATCAAAAATTACTGCAGGATCTTGATAAGCTTGGTAGGTGGATTCAGATGAGTGTGAAGTATTGCATTTTAGCAAATTGAACCAGGGTAGCATCTTCACAGTGAATGGTAGGGCCCCGTGGAGTATTATAGGGCAGAGGAATCTAGAACCATGAGTATATGGTACGCCGAATGCGGTGTTGGATGTAGATGTGGTCGTGAAAGTGGCTTTTGGAACCTGGAAGTTGGGACATTATGCCGCAAATGTACAAAACGTTGGTGAGGCCACACTTGGATTGTTGTGTTACAGGAAATATGTAATTAAGCTGGAAAGGGTGCAGAGAAGATGTACAAGGATTTTGCCGGAAACTGAGGGTCTACCCTATAGGATGAGATTGGGCAGGCTATAACTTTATTTCTTAGATCACAGGAGGTTGAGGGATGGTCTGATAGAGGAATATAAAATCAAGACGGAAATAGATAGGGTGAATGCATTGTCGTTTTCCCAGGAGAAGAGAATGAAGAACATACAGTAGATTTAAGATGAGAGGGAAAAGATAGGGTGAATGAGAACCTGAGGGGCAATTTCTTCACACAGTTTCACATTTTAAAAATGTTTGGACAGGTAGATGGATGGGAAATGTTTAGAGATAAGGGCCAAACGTGATAAAAATGGGACTAGCTTCGATGGGGCATCTTAGCTAGATGGGGCATGGATGTTTGGCCAAAGGGTCTCTTTCCATGCTTTATGACAATTACATAATTGCCCATGTGTTTAGTCTATGTCGCCATGGAAACATAAGTCATTGGGCAATCCTCAACCATATTCTTGTTGTGTGGACTTAGGAGACCTACAATGCTGCCTGTCCCACTGAGTTACCCCAGCATTTTGTGTCTATCTTTAGTGTGAACCAGCATCTGCAGTTCCTTTATACACATATGCAGTTTCCTCCTCCCACTGGTCCTGTACTACAACACCACTTGATCTCCCGGAGGTCTCCAACCTTCCTGTCTAAATCTATGCCCCAACCAAGTCCCACAATTACTCCTACAATTGATCACGTTAGAATGTCCCCACCCCTATGATGGCCAACCCCTTCAATCTCTTAGTCTCCCATTACCTCTCCATCCCACTTGCAACATCCCTGTTGTGATCCCTCCATGCCATCTTCAGCAGCACCAAAATGTTCTCAACCCCCACACTGCTGAACAAAGAGTGCTGGTGGTGTTACAAGCCATTTCACACAGTGATTAAGTTACATGCAGCCAGAGCTCTGGAATACCAATCTATAGAAATGAGTTTACATCCACCGTGGCAGAGGATTCATTTAAATTCAAGTTACTAAATCAATACAGCAGAAAACAACTATTTACAGCAACAACGTCCATGAGACTACCAGATTATGATAAAAGCCCATCTGCTTTACTCAAGATCTCTGGTGACTCTCACCCAGTCTAGCCTATGTTTCTTAACTATTCCCTTAATTTGAGGACAATTGGGAGTGAGCAATAAATGTTGACATTGCCAACAATGTGCACTCCCTGCAAATAAATAAATGCAATAAATGTCACAGGTTCGATACTGACCTCGAGTGATGGCTGTGTGAAGTTTGCACGTTCTCCCTGTGGCTGTGTGAATTTCCTCTGGGTGCTCTGAGTTCCTACCATATGCCAAAGAGATGCAGGTTTGTATGTTAATTGGTTTCTGTAAATTGCTCCCATCAGGACGCGAAAGTGGGATAACATAGAACTAGTGTGAACGTGTGATCAATGATCGACGTGGACTTGGTGGGCCAAAGGACCTATTTCCATGCATCATCATTAAACTAAAGATTCCTCCAGCTTTCTTCCCTGAAACAGCATTGAAATGGCTCCCATGAGGTCCTTGCAACCAGATTTTGCTACAGTGGCAAATAGAATTTGTGTTATTAAGCCATTTAAATGGCTGCCAGTCTTAGATCCCACAAGGGGTCAAATCTGCCAGCTTGCTGGAGTTAGCGGGTGGTGGTGGGCAGGGGGAGGGCAGGGGGGAGGAAGAGCGAGGGGGGGAAGGGCAAGGGCGGTAGTGGAGGGGGTGAGGGGAAGAGGGGGAATCAGTGGCATCACAACGGGAACCTATCAGCCACGTCAGGAGGGGGGGGGGAAGGAGAGGGGGGGGGAAGGAGAGGAGGGGAGGAAGGAGCGGAGGAGCATGTGGGGGGTGTAATGTTTGAGACCACGTAAGGCCCTGTTGTGACTAGCACAAGCAGAAGGAAAACACGTCCGACATCTTGTAAGTATGACTCATTCTGCCCCACCCACGGACAGTTCTCCAAGGTCACCTGCTCTCAATCACGAGGCACAGCCCTTTATATTAAAGGGGCACTGGCATTTACATATACATCACAGGGGGAATAGGGGAGATGGGGAGGGGGGGGGGATGGGGAGGGGGAGGAAGGGGGGAGCAGGGAAGGGCAAGGGAGGGAGGGAAGGCATGGGGGGGGGGGGGGGGAGTGAGGGGAAGACGGGGGGCGGATCAGTGGCAGCCATCAGCTGTGCCTGCACAGTTGGAGCATATGGGTAAGTGGTGGAATTTTGTGTTGGGGGAACGGGACCCAACGGGTCCCACTTAGTCTAGTGATGAATAGAAGTGACGAATTAAAGTGACAAATAGGTTTCACTTCCAAATCTGCTCCAACTCATGAGTTTAGATATGCTTGCAACGCTTGCTGTCTACAAAGTACACTGCAGTTGTTTACCCGGGCTACTCCAACTGTACCTCTCAAACCTGTAGACTTTACCACCAAGGAGGACAAAGGCAGGTGGGACCTCCAAGTTGCACACCATCCTGACTTGGAAACACATTGTCGGACCTACATTGTTGTTGGGTTCATATACTAGAACTTACTCTTCACAAAAATCATGTGAAAAGTTCACTGGAGAGACTTCAGTGGTATGAGGTGACTCACCCCCACCTTCTCAACAACAGGTAGGGAGGTGGCACAAGACATGTTTGCCTTTGTCAGCCGAAGCAATAAGCACAAGAGTTACATCATTTTATAATTATACAAAATGCCAGTCAGGCTGTACATGGAGTACTGTGTGGTTGCCACACTGTGGGGAAGATGTGAATAAGCTGGAGATGATGCAGAAAATATGTAATCTGGACTGGAGGCCTTGCATTATCAGGACAGATTGGATGAGAGATCTGTTTTCCCTGGTGTAAAGAAAGCGGAGAGTGACATGATATGGGAATCTGAGCGGCATAGATAGGATAGATTGCCAGGCAGGTAGGGGTGTCTGGAACTAGATGGCATAGATTTAAGGTGAGAGGAAGGAGATTTTAAAAAAATGGATCGGAGGGGTGAATTTATCACGTAGAACATAAGTTGGCTACTGGAATGAGCTGCCAGAGGAAGTAGTGGAGGCAGGAACAGTGACAACATTTAAGAGGCATCGGCACAGGTTTTTGAAAAACTGGGCGGAGAGGGATTTGGAATTAATGCATGCAATTGGGAGTAGTCTAGATGGGCATAACATTGTGGGTTGGAGGGCCTGTTTCTATGCTGTACAACTGTGACTCTGATGTACGAGGGTGATGCTGGAGCGCAAGGATTGCAAATGTTACAACCTTGTTCAAAAACAAGGAGATAGACCCAACAGCTGCAGGCTATTCATTCAGGTCAATGGGCTGGAGAGAGTAGGCCACTAATAAAGGAGGCGCACAGATTTGCAAAAGGCAAACTGACTAACAATTGAATATTTTAATGATATCAGAGACATTGGAGGAGGGGAGTATATTTGATGTATATAAAAGGTCTGTGCAAGATGTTTGATAAAGCTTGGTATTTGGTTGTTAGCAGAATGCCAAGAAAAATGCATGGCATCGAAATGAAACAGCAGCAGATTTAAAAAATATATAGAAATCAGTTGTAGATAATGGCTATTTTTATGCAGTGACACAGGCAGCAATTCTCATGGGTTCAGTTCCAGAGCAACTACTGATGTTTTGACAAAGACTAATGATTTGGATTCAAGAGTATATAGTTACAGTTCCATAATCGGAAGTTTGCTCAAAACTTGAAAGTGAAGCAAACCCATAGAAGATAATAATAGACTTGGAGGATGTAGAGAGGTTGGGCAGATACAGTGGAGGAAATTCAATGCAGAAAGGTTTTATAATTACACATTTTGTTCGGAAGAATGACAATTTTCTTCCTTTATTTATATTTAAGACCTGGGATTCAGATTGAATTAAGTCACTTTCAAGCTTGATATATAATTATCTCTTCCCTTGGGCCCCTTACTTACCAAATTACAACTAAACCATTTCTGATTGCACAGTCTCTTATTTGTTCCTCCAGGTACTGATCTAACAAAAACATCTCTTACACAATCCATGCATTTGTCCCTGTTTCTCAGTCTGTGTCAAGTCCTCCATGGTATTGTAATACCCTTGTTACTTGCACATCTAATTTCAGGATTTACACTGTGCCATAAATTGCACTCATCTTTGGGGACCTATCAATAACTTCCACCAATTTGCCACATAATGTTTCTCATTTGCACCTTAATTGATTCTGCCTGAGTTTCTGAACTAAGATCCTTTCTCTCTGCTGCGACTTATCCATTCTTTGAAAATCAGAGGTACCACACCTCCCATTATATTTTGATTATCATATCATTATACACTTATTAAAAGCCTGATCTTGTACGTGTGTATATATATATGTGTGTGTGTGTGTGTGTGTGTGTGTGTGTGGTTATCTTTACATCTTCGTAAAAACACAATTTGGTAACGATAACATCTTTACATATTCAGATTGACATATTTCCCTTCGAGGCTGGGATCACCTCATCTGGATATTTTATGCTTTATTTCTTGACATTCTTGACATTACTGACTAAAAGTCAAAAAAAGTCAAAAGACTTTGAAATTAAAACCACCAGCTTCAACTGATGACATCACAATGGCTTTGCTAGCAGTGATCAGCCTCAGTGAAGATTTCATCCTATATTTGACACGTTATTCACAATTATTATAGCTTTAAAAATGTCAAATTTCACAAGATTTTTACATATTCTGATTCACATTCACTTTCACTGAACATTTTATGCTTTATTTCTCGGCATTGCTGATTAAAGTTTAAAAAAATCTAGATACCTTGAATTTCAAACCGACCAGCTTCAACTGATGCATGGCTCGACTAGCATCAGTCACAATGGCTCGACTAGCAGGGGAAGGGCAAATTGCTATTGTAACATACAGGACAATTGTAATTGGAATTATTTTTTAAAGAGCACTGCTGAGGGCAACAAGAGGAGTGCTGGAATCTTACGTTGAGTTTGAGTTGGAGGACCACACTTCCCGTGGGGGCTATGGGTAGGGAACAGGTGTGTTGGGGGAGCACCTGGTCTAGTCTCTTCTAAAAGTTACATTTATCTGTATATTTAACTCACAAATGCTAATCAATATGTAATCATGACTATGTAAACTTTCTAAATATTTCTATTTATTTTTAAGTTTGGGGGGGGGAAAGTTTAAAAAGTTTGTACAGTGCAAGTTATTTTTTTCACACACGGAAGGTGGTGGGTGCCTGGTGCACGCTGCCATGGGTGGTGGAGGAAGATTTGACAGTGGCATTTCAGATGCTTTTAGAAAGGCACATGGATATGCACAGAGTGCAAACGGATATGGATCATGTGCAGGCAGGTGAGATTAGTTTATCTTGGCGTCATGTTCGGCACAGGCATCATGGGCCAAAGGCTATACACCTGTACTGTATTGTTCTATGTTCTACATAATTCCACTTCAGTACCATTAATACTGACTAAAGTGTATATTCCACCTCACTCCCTGGAGTCATTGGCTAGCTCCTTTGTTTTGCTGACAATGAGAGATATGATTGTGTCTTGACATCACATTACGAAGCTCTCTATTTCCTTTCTATACGGAGTTTTATCTTTGGTCAAAATGCCACCCATGCTGATGGCATAATCTGCAAACTTGTAAATGGAGTTAGAGCAGAATTTGGCTGCACAGTCAAGAGTGTATAGGGGGTATAGTAAGGGACTGAGAATGCATCGGTGGGGGGTCACTGGTGTTGAGTGTTAAAAAAACTCTTAAATACCACTATCTTATCTCCCTCCACCATCACCCCTGGCAGAGTATTCCAGGCACCCACCAAATTCTGACGTAAAAAAAAAAAATGACCAAAACTTGACTCTTATAAACTTTGTCCCACTCACATTAAAGCTATGCCTCTAGTCTTTGACATTTCCACCCTGGGAAAAATGCTCTGGCAAAAGGATCCCTGTCACACATGAGGCCTGGTCACCCCAACACAACTCATTCCCCAATTCAATATTCCACCACTCACCCATAGTCCCCTAACTGAACAGGCACGGCTCAATTTCCCTCAACCCCAACACTGCCCCCTCTTCCTTTTTATGCGTGGTGGGGGGTGGTGAAGGGGGGTGTGGGGGAAGTGGGGGTGGGGGAAGGGGGGGGAGTGAGGGGGAAGGAGGTTGGAGGAAGGGGAGGGTGTGGTGGGAGGGGGAAGGGGGGTGTGGGAAGGTGGGGGTGGTTGCAGCAGATGCAGCTCACACTCTGGTCACTCCGCACTCTGCACACCACGCACCTTCAGCTTTCGGCCTCATGCAGCAGCTCCCAGTCCCACACCAGCTTCACTCAGAGGCTTCTGGTTCAACTCAGCAGCTCCCAGCTCGTCATGCTGGCCTCCGCAGAAGCAGCCCGCACGCCACCAGTGATTGACGGCGGGTGCCGGAAGGGGTGGTTTTTACCATTTTTAAACCTTCATAACTTTTGTATTATTTCACCGATCAGAACAAAACCTATTTCACTTGCAGCACAAGAGAATGGCAAGTAAGGTGGTGAAAAATCGTAGCGCTATTGGGTACCACTTTTGCGCAAATTTAAAAACAACGCCCCGCCGGGGGAGAGGGGCATGGGGCAGCCTGCGGCATCACACACACACTAACACCCCCTTGATATTATATTAATATTATTAATTCACTCCTTTTACCTCATCTCCTGATAAAATGTTTTCTACGAGGCATCTATAGAGTTTGCACACACTGCCTAACCACCCCCTTTGATATGGCTGGTTATATTGCTGGTGATATTTATTATTATTAATTCACTTCAGCACCCTCTTTTACCGGAGTGTTTGCTCATTTCTCCCGAGTCGATTGCAATCTCCTTTGTCTTGCTACAAGGAGATCTATAGAGTCTCCTTGCTGAATCTGGGTTGTGGATATCCGACCCATGACATTGTCTGCCGTAAACTGAATTAACCCTTCCAAAGTATACGGAGTAGAGAAGCGGGGAACTCATCTTGAGCACCCGTATTGTGCTATTCGCCTAGCTAAAAGCCTCTAAACACCACTAGCTTTGCAATGCATCAGGCCCCCACCTGGTAAAAAAATGTCCCCTTCATTAGGACATACAATTGCTGGTGATGACTTTATTCCCAAGAACTTAAAGGTTTTCAACAATTTCTACTTCAGCACCCTCAATATATACCGGAGTGTTTGCTGAGCCCACTTCATGTTTTGCTAACTGATGTACCATGTATACTGATAACACAAAGTGTACCAGTTGACTTCTTCATTCTACAGCATGTGTACAGTCACTTTTGTGGCTGAGCACCTGAATGCATCGTCATCAAATATTCCCCAGCTCCCAGGTTGGATGATTTCTTAGACAACAATGTAGACGTTGTACAGGCTCATCACAGAAACAATCATAAACCCCATTACCTTCTTCTTGGCTGATATTCAAGAACAATTTCATACAAAGAAAGTGGGCAAGTCCGAGCATTTCTTATGTATTCAACAGAAACATGACATTGTGGTAAAGCTGCTCGTGAGGGGCTTCTGATGATTAAAAAAAAAGTAATTCCAACAAACACTGAGGAAGGGACTTGACCCAAAATGTCACCCATTCCTCTCCAGAGATGCTGCCTGTCCCGTTGAGTTACTCCATCTTTTTGGCAGAGGTTCACCAGCACCTCCTCCAACCTCATCTATTGGATCCGCTGCTCTAGGTGTCAGCTGCTCTACATCGGTGAGACCAAGCATAGGCTTGGTGATCGCTTCACCCAACACCTCTGCTCGGTTCGCACTAACCAGCCTGATCCCCTGGTGGCCCAGCACTTCAACTACCCCTCCCATTCTGAATCTGACCTTTCTGTCCTGGGCCTCCTCCATTGGCAGAGTGTGTCCCACCGCAAATTGGAGGTGCAGCACCTCATATTTCGCTTGGGCAGTTTACACCTCAGCAGTATGAACAATGACTTCTCCAATTTTTCAGGTAGTCCTTGCTTTCTCACTCCTTCTCCTCTCCTTCGCAGCTCTCCCTCAGCCTACTGTCTCCGCCTCTTCCTTTCTTCTTCCCGTGCCCCCCAGTTCCACATCAGTCTGAAGAAGGGTCTCGACCCAAAACGTCACCTATTCCTTCGCTCCATAGATGCTGCTGCACCCGCTGAGTTTCTCCGGAATTTTTGTCTACCTCCAACTTTTTCTATCCATCTTTGGTTTAAAACCAGCATCTACAGTTGCTTCCAACACACACTTAACTTCACAGCTAAATAATTGATTGTTTTTTCAATGTCATTGCCCCATTTGCAGACTATTCAAATGTGTCACATTAGCATACTCCAGTGAGGAGAAAGTGTTACTGGACATCAAATATATTCTGTGGAAAGTAGAAGTGAACATCAAAGGTAGTATAAAGTAGTCAAGATGTTTCTGGCTGGCACTTGGGCCTTGAAGATCAGTTAACCATGGAAAAAGAGAAAATGTTGTACTACAAAAGGTACAGAAGTGTGAAAACGCACACCTCCAGATTCCGGGACAGTTTCTTCCCGGCTTTTATCAGTTAACTGAACAATCCTAGAACAACAAGAGAGCAGTCCTGCTCTACATCGGTGAGACCAAGCGTAGGCTTGGTGATCGCTTCGCCCAACACTGCTCCTGAACTATTAGGCATCTAATTGGAGACCCTCACACTATCTTTGATCTGACTTTGCTGGCTTTATCTTGCACTAAACATTATTCATGTTATTCCCTTTATCGTAGGTTGATTGTAATCATGTATTGTTTTTCCGCTGACTGGTTTGCATACAACAAACGTTTTTCACTGTACCCCAGTACACATGACAATAAACTAAATAACTAATTAAAACTAGACCTGGTTTATACACAGCCATGCAATCTGGATGCAATGTTATCACAGCCACAGGACTGATACCTTCAATTAAAACAATAGGTACTGGGGATACGCAAGAGGATCTAATGCAGGAGTAACAATTCACATCCTTCATTGGAACTAATATGTTTGTTGGTCTGGTACTGTGAGATACAGCAGTTACAAAAATAATTTGTGTAACTGCTGCCTTGTTGGGTTTGGATATGGATATTGTATATTATGGGTGAGGATGCTATGCTGGGGAGGCCAGAATTCAAGAGAGCAGTCAGAGCTAGTAACTACTTGCAGGCGAGTTTAAACAGGCAGATAGGATTTCTGTGGTAAGCTCCAAATCCTGCACATTTGATATGCTTTGCCTCTAAACACCGGTGAACTGTGGCTAGTGTACCCCATTTATATAGCACATGCAGCTTTTCACCTTGGCTAACTTGATATCACCGCTCATGGTATTGGCCTCTCCCAGCAGGAAGGACCAGTATCTGAGGGAACAAAAACCATGTTAAGTTTTTCCAACACAGAGTGGGGGCTGTGCACAGGCCTGACCAGATTTGTGACCCTTTGTGAACCTGGGATCATTGACGAAGCGAGCTGTGAAATGATAATCCCATTGATATTGGGAAATATTTCCCTGGGGTTCACCCGCTTTGGGAGAGCTATAAAATATGAATATAAGACGCAGCCAGCAGGCAAAGCTTAACTTTACAGAGGGAGTAGTTTTCTTCTTGGAATTATTGATATATAAAACATGCTACCTTTGAGCTTGGCAAGTGTTAAAATCACTCATGGCTTTCATAGGAGAACCAAATCAGTTCAGAATTTAAAATCATTTTTGGTGCATTTGCGGCTTGGGATTTAAAACATAATATTTCCCTTGCAAACAAAATTGAACCTGGGGAATCCTGCATCACTGCATCCTGGGGAATTTACATTTCCTCTGCTTATTCCAACGATGTTGTGTGTTTTGGTCTCTGGAAGCGAGGCAAGGCACAGCTTGAGGGTTCAAACTTAAATTGCTTAATAATGCCTCATGAATTTGTAAGATAATTTTTAAATAATGCAGCTAAGAACAAATCTGAGAGGATGAGATGAAAGTTTAATTAACAGTGGCAACACGGGTCCTACCGTTTTATTGAAGGATGCAGGAGAAGCTGCAGGTGATTTTTTGAACTAAGGGAAAACAAATTAGTATTTCTGGAATAATTTATATGCTCATCATTGGGAATTTATAAAACGTCCCCTACAAATTTCACACTGCATTTGTTCAGCTTAAAATCCATATACAATTATTATTAGCTGTGCATGTGTGTGTTAGAAAAATAAGTGGAATTACCAGTTTGATTACAAAATTTAGAGAATGCTAATTAACTAAATATCGTAAATCAACAAGTAAATTATTTAGTCTTTTTTTTTGGACAAGGCCATTAAATCATGCCTTTCCCAACCAAATACAAGCAAATGTTTAGAGATTAACATCTCATCAAAAGAATGGTCACAAAACACACCAAAATGCTGGTGATGGTACAATATTATGGACCAGAGATTTTATTAGATCCATTGTCATTCAAGCAGAACAATAGAAAGCAGACTAAATACCAAGTCTGAAGGAGGGTCCCAACCCAAAGCGGTGTCTGTCCATTTCACTCCACAGATTATGCTTGACCTGATGAGGTCTCAAGCAGTTTATTTCTTGCTCAAGGCAGACTAAATATCTGTCTATCCTTTTCCCCTTTTTGTCAGATATTATAGTTCACAAATTGTCCACCGCATTTGCCAACAACACTCCCATCACCGAGCTTCACAGTTATACCATATATGTGGTGAGCTTTTGGATGACCTAAAAAAAAAGACTTCAGGGGTGACAACATTTTGTGCTTTCAGTTGAGATGACAACAGATCGGACTTGTTGCCAGCATTCCTTGCACAGACGGGTGAATAGACAAAGGCTGCAAGCGCTTTCAGTGACAGCAAGACGGTATACGACACTCATTTGAGAGCTCTATTGAGCACGCAAGGCATACAGTGACACTGCGGCAAGTCTTAACAGGCTCAACGTTGAGAAAAGGGCCCAACCTCATCACAGTTTCTGCCAAGACACTCCAGGTGTTCAGTTTATTCCAATACCACAATCACCTCCCACACATAACCTTCACTATGAAGTTTGTGGATTGCTTCAACTGTGGGCTGCGTGGGCTGCATGGAATCCATTCAGGTCGTAAGGAAATATCTAATAATAAAGATATTATTTGTACTTGATCCAAGAAAGTACTATATTATTTAAACACTTGGGGACGGACACCGCTTTAACAATGAGCCCATTAAGACCTGCTTCGGTGTTATTGTGCATCTTATATACACAATAGAGTTCTGCAAAAGAGCTTTCCATTGAATGACTCACATGCTCTTGCTGACGCTGATAGTGCCCACGGTTACTGCCTGTTGTAAAGAAATGTCAGCACAGTGCAAGGAGGTTTTGGCAATACACCTGATGACCAATTGCCCCTTCTAAACTAGAAAATGGTATCACTCTTGATGTAGTAACAAAGAACTGCAGATGCTGGTTAACACGCTGAAGAAGGGTCTCAGCCCAACACGTCACCTATCCATTTATTCAGAGGTACTGTATGGCCTGCTGAATTACTCCAGCATTTTGTGTCCTTTTGTCATTCTTGACGTTGCTTACGAGATGTTGCTTATGACATTATGAGAGCGCCTAAAAACATTGATATGTACCACAAAGCACCAATTAACTACCATTTGATTTTTTTCTGTGAAGCACCTGGCTCTCTAGGCTATGTTTGTTCCCTGAACTCTTCAATCTCACCAGGTCTGTTCCCATGTTTCTTTGAATTCACCAGCCACCCCGGTCTCACATTCACATTCAATTCACCGGGGCTCCATTCCCACATTCACTTTGAATTCACTGGGGCTCCATTTCCACATTCACTTTGAATGCAACCAGGTTGTTTTCCTACGTGACATTTAAATGTATCCAGTTCATTGAAATAGTTATTGCAACATCCCCCAAAATGTGTTGACATACTAATGGGCATAATATCCAGTATTCCAGGAAGTAAATGTCATTTGAGTATCGGGTATCAGAGGTTTACTGAATTGCATGGCATGAAGCAAAGAATTAGTAATGTGGTCAAATGGGGCAGCCATTTCGTAAACAACAATCTGACAAAAAATATAACCAGCCACTGTCTCTGCTTTCTGTAGTACAAAGAAGATATCACAAAATTGGATACAATAATAAATTGTTGGGGCATTTGTTCAGGCCACACTGTCTTCAACCAATGTAAGGATTGGGTAATTTTAAGGCAGAGGTTGACGGATTCTTGATTAGAAAGGGTGTCAAGGATTATGAGGAGAAGGCAGAAGAATGGGGTTGGGAGGGAAAGGAAGATCACTCATAATTGCGTGGCACAGTGGACTTGATGCGCTGGATGGCCTACTTCTGCTCCTACGAGTTCTGAATCTATAAGGATTGTATCCATAGGGTTCTCTGGCCTCATCACTGAGGAAAGGCAAAGAGACATGGCAGAAGCCATCTTCTGCCTCCTTAAATACAGTGGTACACTTAGCATCACCAACAGAGTGTAAACTTATCAGAGCATTCAGGCCCAGAAGAAAAAAATACTATAAAATACAAAACAAACAACAAGAAAAACATTAAAAATTACCAACACACCCATCTTGATTTCATTCACTTGGCCAGTGAGAGAGCACATTGTCATTGCAGTTCATCCAATGACAATTCAGCATCGGGAAATTGAAATGAAAACTGCAGAACATTTGAAGTAAAAGTAGAATATGCTAGAAACACTCAGTAGGATAGGTTGCATCTGCAACAGTTTCCACTGATGCTGCCTGGCCTATTTTATGTTCTAGATAGACATAAAATGCTGGAGTAACTCAGTGGGACAGGCAGTCTCTGGAGTTAAGGCGCGCTTCGTGCGACGTGCATGAAGAGCGGTGGCGCGGTGATTATGTAATAACTACACAATAAAGACCTTTTTTACCCCCAAAAAATTATTTACTCAAAATAACATGACGTTTTGATGGTCGAAAAGACCAACAGTCGCGCTCAATTGCCCCCCTTAAAAATCAAATTGCCCCCCTGTGGGGCGTACGCCCCACGTTGGGAACCACTGTTCTAGATAGACATAAAATGCTGGAGTAACTCGGTGGGACAGGCAGCATTTCTGGAGTTAAGGAATGGATGACGTTTTGTGTCAAGACCAACATGGTGAAAAACATTTCCTCTGTGTCTGTTCTACTAAGTTCTCAATTACTTAATCTTTCACAAATGTATCTACTTCCTCTTTAAATATCCCATAGAACTAGCCTCTATATCCCTCTGGAATAGATTATTCAAGAGATTTACCATCCACTGAAAGTAGTAGTTCCTACGTGCTTCGAAATGACCTCCCTCTAATCACGTAACTATGTCTCCTCAGTTGAAATGCTCCCACTCATTTAAACATCTCGGCATCCACCCTGTCATGTCTTCTCGGCATTATATATTTTCATTGAAATCTCTCCTCATTCTTCTAAACTCCAGAGCATGAAAGATAACCTCCTCAGTTTGCATCCAATGTAAAGTGGAGCCCTATTTCTGGAAAAGAAGCTGTTACGCGCATTCATCTGCTAAGAAGAATAGTATGCTTCTAGATTTGAGGCCTCCGAAGACTTGTCTGATACTCTTGCTTGGGGATGAAGTTCTGGGAGACAAAAGAATTCATGCTTTTTGCCCAGGCAGAAAATCCAAGCACAAAGAAGGCGGTTTCTGAAGGGCACCCTACATATCAATTGGCTGTCAAAGTAGAGGATTTGTTAAGGGAAACTGCAGAGGAAATAACCTTGAGCTCAACACACTGATGATGCTTGACAATACCCGTGCTATCCACAGAACCTCAACAGTCTTCCCACCTGCCAAGCATCGTAGCATGATGAGCAAGTTTGCAGATGGCACTAAAGTAAGTGGTAGTGTAGATAGTCCAGATGGTTGTCAAAAATTGCAACAGGATCTTGATCGGTTTGGCAAGTGGGGTGAGGAGGTTTTCGGCACATCAGCACATCAGTCAAGAGTATTGAGTATTGAATTAGGGAGGTCATGCTGCACTTATATCAGACATATGTGAGGCTACATTTAGAGTATTCTGTTCAGTTTTAGAAACCATGTTAGAGGAAAGGTCTTGTCATGCTGGAAAAGATGCAGATAGGATTTACGAGGATATTGCCAGGACTTGTGGCTGTACAAAATTGTGAGAGGAATAGATCCTGTAAACGCACAGAGTAAAGGAATTAAAAAAGTGGACTATATAGGTTTAAGGTGGGTGGGGGAAGATTTAATAGGAACCTAAGGGGTAACTTTTTTTTTTTACACAAAGTGTGGTGGGTATATGGAATAAATTGCCGGAGGTAGTTGAGGCAGCTACAATAGCAACATTTAAGAAAAATTTAAACAGGTACATGCTTAGGGTAGGTTTAGAGGAATATGGGCCAAACACAGGCCAATGGGACTTGTGTAGATGGGACAGGATAGCCCGTGTGGGAAGTTGGGCCACTATGACTATGACCCTATGAGTCACAGTCTGACCATTTCCCATTAGGATAGTCACAATCTGACTCATTCCCCAGTAGGTTAGTCATGGCCTGACCTAATTCCCAATAGGGAGAGTCATGTTCTGATCTCTTCTCAATGATTTTAGACCAGGGGTCACAATGTAACCTGGACCTCTGTGTCTTCCTCTACAACTGGTTTATTGACATCTCATCAGCAGACCTTGGACACTGGACATTGGTAACATCTCACTGACCCTCAACACAAGTGTACCTCACAGCTGCATACATAGTCTCCTGCTCCAGTCTCTTTACAGTAGGGGTAGTCACAGTCTGACTCATTCCCAGTAGGGTAAGTAAGTCACAGTCTGAAACATTCCCCAGTAGTGTGATTCTCGGTCTGACCCATTCCCAGTAGTTGGAATACAGTGTGGCCCATTCCCGAGTAGGTTGATGTCATTGGAAAAAAATATCATTCAGCAACATATCTCCTTACATATGATTCAATGATGAAGACCCCTTTCAGTGCTGTTTCAGTCATCACTCCCATACCTAGGAACACATTCTGAATGCTAGGCATTTAAAATAAAACCAGACAACAATGGGTGGGCAGTCATGGGTGTAGGCTCGGATTCAGTGGCTAAATCTCTTAAATGCAAGTCAGTTGTGGGAGGTTCAACTCTCATGGCAACTTAAATATAATTCAAGACAGATCCTGAGTTTTGAAAAATGCATTGATGTACCCTTTGAATACAACATTAAGCTGAGACCTCATTAGCATTCTGAGGTGTGTGGAAAATATTCCACTGCACTCTCTCAAGCAGCAGTGGTTACTCCTGGTACCTCTATGGCCAGAATTCCAGTTATGCAATATTTTTTATGTGCCAGATATTACACTATCTGTACTCAAGTAAATTTTTTAGACCCGGTGTCCTAATGTAGATCTGGACCTCTGTGTCTTCCTCTGCAACCGGTTTTGTGACATCCTCGTCAGCCGACCTTAGTCACTGTGGATCAGTAACATCTCAGACCTTCAACACATGTGCACCTTACAGTTTACATAGAAAATAGGTGCAGGAGGAGGCCATTCGGCCCTTCGAGCCAGCACCGCCATTTCTTGTGATCATGGCTGATCGTGTAATATGTATACGTAGTCTCCTGCTCTACTCTCTTTACACCTATGACTGTATGGTTAAAGATAGCTTCAATGCCATCTACAAATTGGCCAAGAACACAACTGTTGATGGCTGGAGAGAGGTAGAATAGGCATGGCTGGAGAGAGATAGAATACTTGGTTGATTGGTGCCTTAAGAACAACCTCTCACCCAAGCTCAACATAACCAAGAAAGTAATTGCTGACTTCAGCAAGGGGAAGTCAGGAGATTGTGTCAGTTTGCATTGGTGGTTTGGAAGTGGAGAGAGCTAGCAGCTTCAAATTCTTGGGTGTTGTCATCTCAGATGGCCTGTCCTGGGCCTAGTGCAATGGTGTAACCATGAAGAATGCACATTAGCACTCTACTTCTTGGAAGTTTAGAGATACAGCATTGTCACTGACGACACAAACAAGCGTCTACGGATGCACCCCAGATAGTATCGTGGCTGGTTGAATCATGCAATTCAACTGCAATTCTAATGCAAGAGGCTTCAGAAATTGGAGGACTCAGCCTAGTCCATCATGGGTACAGCCCTTCCTAGCATCAGGGGCATTTACATTAGGCTCAAGAAGCCAGCATCTATCCGGGCACACCCTCTTTTTAATGTTATTGTTCCACACGAGGAACAGAGATTCCACCCCACCAAGTTCAGGAACTTTCCTACAACTATCTGGTTCTTGAACTGACCTGTACAACCTTAATCCTACCTCAGCAATAAAATAATATCGGTCACCTCTTAGCATTTCAACGGACTTGTTTCCTCTTTTGCACTAATGTCTTGGTTCTTTTTCACAACCGGTTCCTTTTCTCCATTTTGTGGAATTTACAAGTAATTTATGTATAGTTTTAATTTAAAAATTATATTTTTGTGTATTTTCTGAGACCATGTGCCTGTGATGTTGCTGCAAACACTATTTTCATTGTATATGTACCTCACCGTATTTAGTTTAGAGATACGGCATGAAACCAGGTCCTTCGGCCCACCGAGTCCACGCCGACCATCGATTACCTGTACACACTGGTTCTGTGTTATCCCATTTCCTACACATTAGGGCAATTTACAGAGGCTAATTAACATACAAACCTGCATGTCTTTGGGATATGAGAGGAAACGCATGCAGTCACAGGAAGAATGTGCAAACTCCACACAGACAGCTCCCAAAGTCAGGATCGAACCCAGGTCTCTGGCGCTGTGAGGCAGCAGCTCCTACCAGCTAAAACAAACAGATTATTTTCTCTGGAGATCAAGGGCTGAGGGGAGACCTTGTGATCAAAGTTTATAAAAATTAAAGGGAGGCATAGATAGGGTAGTTCCAGGGTGGAAATATTAAGTGGAGAACACAACTTTAAGATCAGAGGAGGAAAGCGTAAAATGGATTGTGTGGGGCTAGATTGTTTTTTACACAGAGAATTGTTGGTGCCTGGTATACACTACAAGGTATGGTGGAAGAAACTGATATAATCAGCTGTTGTTAACAAGCATTGACAAGTGGTGTTTAACAAACTTTTAGATTGGCACATGGATGTGCAGAGAATTGAAGGATATGATTCATGTGCAGACAGAAGGGGTTAGTTTAACTTGGCCTGACGTTCGGCACAGATATTATGAGCTGATGGCCTGTTCCTGTGCTGTGCTATTCTATGTTGCATGTTCTATGTCACAATCCTGTAGCCACAGGTTTGGGACCAGCTGAGACTTAGCAAGAAGTTGAAGAGGGCATCCAAGAGCTAAAAATGGCAAAATGGTGAGGATGGAATCCCAGCTGAGGTGCTATAACATGCTCAGGTACTAATGGCCAGGCCCATTTCTAGCACCTCCTGCATCAGCATAGCCTGTGTTTTGTGCCCTAATTTATCCCGTGCTGTTGGAAGTGAGGTATGGAAAACATGGAGTCTGTTACAGCGATGGTCTGGATTTTGAGGAATTCAATGGTACATAGTTTGTCGAAAGAACCAAAGCACGGGTGGGTGGTTACGGTGACCAAAGGGAATTCAATTTGGGCAAAGAGCATGTACGAGCCATTTCAGCAAGCTTATTTGCCCCAGTACTCAGTGAAAATATAGAATGAGGAATGTTTTTCTTGTGCGAGACTGAAAAATCTGAATTTGTTCTTAAGAATAGAAAGTTGGAAGGGGATTTAAAGGTAAGAAAAACAAAATACTGGAGGAACTCAGGATGTCAAGCAACATTTGTGGAAGTATATGGACAGACAACATATTGGGTTAGGAAGTTTGTGGGGGAGATTGTGACCAAGGCTGGAGGTGCTGAAGCCAAAAGGGTGCAGATGATGGAATATAATAAGCAATGTAGGTGGCAAGTGAAATGTAAAACCAGAGGGAGGTACGGTGGGTGAAGCCTGATGCTTGGAATAGTGAAGGACTAACAGAGATACAAGGTACGTTGGCTCAAGATAAATGAAAATGCAGAAAACAATCACCAAGTCAGCCCACATCTGTGGGAGGAGAAATAGGGTTAACGCATCATCAGAAATCCAAAAGAATGAAAGGAAACTTGTTCAGCTGTAGGAAGGGAGGAGGAGGCTATGGTGACCCTGAAAATTATCCATAGGGATAAGCTGTAAACAAGCTTATGTGGTCTATGAGTAGTTAGAGGATGAGAGCAGGGACAGACAATAGAATGTAGGAGTTATTAAATGTGGAGCAGGAAGCCTTGCCCTGCAGGTCTGATTTAAGGAAAGCTATCTCAAAAATACAGCGGTGGTATGAAGAAATGTTCTCACAATGAGTTATAAAACGTTTTGCCTGCGATATTCACAGAATCAATAACAACATAGAAACATAGAAAATAGGCGCAGGAGCAGGCCATTCGGCCCTTTGAGCCTGCACCGCAATTCAATATGATCATGGCTGATCATTCAACTCACTATCCTGTACCTGCCTTCTCTCCATACCCCCTGATCCCTTTAGCCACAAGGGCCACATCTAACTCCCTCTTAAATATAGTATCCTAAACTGAGTTGAAATAATATGAGGAGAAGAATTCTGTAGGTTTAAATAAGGTAGATTGAGTGGGATTAAATCGTCATCTCTGATACAAGGCCAGGACTAATAGGATGTACTGAATTACCTCTTCCAGTGTTGTATGGTAGTATGATTCCATCACCACATCAAAAATAGTATCACATTTGGAGCCACATTTTTTCCCTCCTTCCAGTCTGTTGCACACAGACTGGGGCAGATGTACAAAGTGGAAAAATAGATTCATGGTTGAGGGGGCAAAAGATTCTGCTCAGGACTGCGTTTCATGTAGGATGATCATGTGTGGCTTTTCTCACCCAAGGGTAGAATATTAGAGTGCACAGCTATTGCAAAGATGGCTTTTTTTGTTCAACCCAGTTAACTAAATAGCTTTAATCTTCCTCCTTCATTTTCTGTTCACTGACGTTGTCTGAAGAAGGAAATATAACACATTTTTTATTTTATGACTCGAGACAAAATCAAGCACACCAGGTCAGGGAGAAAACTATTTCAGTATGAGAAGAATTTCAACAATAAACTCAAAGACCATATCGTTAAAATAATGGAACATTTAACATTTTCAGGCCATCTTTCTTTCTGAGTGTAAATACAGACTGTCCCCGTGACAGTCCTTTCAGGCAACGCATAGGTTTACTTGTACCTTCTCCAACCTCACCTACTGTAATCAATGTCCCCAGTGTGCGCTCCTATACATCGGCGAGACCGACCATAGACCTGCCGATTATTTTGCACAGTCTGCCTTCATCTACATGAACTCCCTGTTGCCAATCTCCCTTTCCCATACTGACCTTTCCGTCCTGGGCCTCCTCCACTGTCAGAATGAGGCCACAAGCAAATTGGAAGAACAGGATCCCATATTTTGCTTGGACTGCTGACAACCCAGCGGTATGAACCTTGATTTCCCTAACATTAAATATCTCCTGCAACCTCTATTTTTTATTTTTTAATGCTGTCAGATGTCTTGAGATGATATAGAAATACTAAACTAATTTGGATTGCCCCTGTCCCACTTAGGAAACCTGAACGGAAACCTCTGGTGACCTTGCCCGCGACCCAAGGTTTCCATGAGGTCACCGCAGGTTTTGGTCACTCTCCCTATTGGTCGAAAGTGGTTTGCGCAGGGTCCAGGCTTCATCGAGGTCGCTGCTTTTTTTTCAACATGTTTAAAACCGGCCTAGACTAAAAATAGGTTGCCGTTTGGTCGAAGCCAGTGGAGTGGGGTCGCTATTTACTTACAGGCAGTCGAAGGCCATCTCCTTCACTGACCAGCCATTTTGATTGGCTCATTGGAGTTTCACGACCTAGAAGACCCACCGGTAGGTAAAATGCCCGCTAAACTTTATTAAACTTCTTAAAACTTCTCCCCTTCTCCTTCTCTCCCCTTCTCTCTGCTTCTCTACTCCCCCCTTCTCTCCCCCCCTCGCCGCGCTCTCTAAAGGACTTACCGTGCTCTGTGGCAGCCGTTTACCTTCCTCTTCATCGCGGGGACAGCGCTCCTCCGCTCTCTCCTTTGCGATGTGTTTATGAGTGTGTGTGTGTGTGTGTGTGTGTGTGTGTGTGTGTGTGTGTGTGTGTGTGTGTGTGTGTGTATGTGTGTGTGTGTGTGTGTGTTGTGTGTGTGTGTGTTTTGTGTGTGTGTGTGTGTGTGTGTGTGTGTGTGTACGTTTTTGTGTGTGTGTGCGTGTGCGGTCTGTAGATGCAGCTCGCGCTTCGGTCGATCCAGCTCAAGGCTTTCCAGGCGAGTGACCAAAACCTCCTGTGACATCATGGCGACTTTTCAGCGACCATGGTTGTGGGCAAGGTCGCCAGAGGTTGCTGTTTAGGTCGTCCAAGTGGGACAGGGGCTTTATGAACACAGGACTGCAGTGATGCGAGTCCCCAATATTGACATCTATAATTCTTCTTATCCAATTAATACACCAAGCTCAGTATGAACAGAGGCATTTCTGACATCATGGTGACACTGCCCTTGGGAGTGTGAATGCACTATGTGACCGGCAACAATATTCACTGTGCTACCTGAGGTATAGCTTGATATTGTGGCAATATTCTCACCTAGCATAGATGTAGACTGACCAATGCCAATTCACCAACGCATGCAGACTAATCTCATTATTATTTCACCAGGAAAATGTTTTAAATCTGTTTAAATTATCTTCAATGTTTCTGCAAGCCTTTCTCTTAGAAAAGACTTAACAAAGTGTTTTGACATCTTGACACTGAGCATGTTGGTTGTTACAAAGTATTTGTTTTTTTCCATTGCATCTTCTGGCTGCTGATGTCAGGGGAAGGATTGTGTCTGACAGAAAGATGCCGGGAGCAACGACAACATTACCGGTTGAACTCTGAAGCAAATTTCATGGGGATTTACTGGGCTCAGAAATGCTCAAATTTGCCAGATAGAGTTCTGGCATGTCAGGCAGCCACGGAGCTCGCTGGGAGTGAGCAATCCCACCTGGAATGGTATATTCGTGGAGTCTCTGATACAGAGGCTTGAAAGGGAGAGAGAGAGAGAAATCCAGACAGCTTCCACAAAAGCTGGCCCGTTTACAAGTCATTATTCAAAGAGTTAATCTTCTGCCCGTCTGAGTTAATATTTTAACAGGTTTATGCATGGTAATGAAGGACTATTACAGAAGGGTATCTGTTCAACAATTTGTCACCCAGGAAAAGCCAGACAGATTTTAATCACATTCACAAGGAATAGCGTATGGGAGCAAATCACCCTAAGAAGTCAAAGCATGAGTTAAGAGCTCCGTTTGGCCATCATTTACCCTGGTCGCTAATGGCTATCTAATTCAACTCTCATTTAATCAGCTGCAGCCAGGAATGTTAGCTGAGAAAATAGAATGGAAAGATAAAATGAGAAAACTATCCAAATTTTTTACAACCTCCTCATAACTAATACTCTCTAATCTTGGTAGCACCCTGATAAATCTCTTCTGCACCCTCTCAAAAACTGCCGTATCCCTCCTGTGATGGGGTAAACAGAACAGCACCTAATGCTCCAAATGCACTCACCAAAGTTTAACACAGTTGCAACATAACTTCCGGACTCTTTTGCTTAATGTACAGTAGTAAGCAAACATGCCATATGCTCCCTTTACCACGCTAACTACTTGCGTGCCTACTTTCAGAGAGAATTGGATCTCAAGTTCCCTCCGTACATCAACGTTGTTCAGTCAGGTGCGTTCTGGTAAATTGAGCGTTAAATCACAAATCACAACATCATCTAACTCTATAAAAATTCTTGAAGTTGGCAAGAGACACATTCTCGGTAATATGTAGAAAGCATTCAAAGTTATTCGTACATAAAAACACAAATTACATAATTAACACTTCATCAGTTTGCAGGGCTCTTGAAGGTAACAACATGTCAGGTTGTAAAGAGTCATGGCGTTGTTGTGATACATTTCTAATTATCTGGTACATTCTACTGAATGAATAAGTGTTTAATTAATAAAAAGTGCGCTGGAGTTGCTCTTCACTTTTGGATTTAAGCACCTCTTTAATTACAACTCACTGCCGAGCACTTGCAAGTGAATTTTTAACTTGCAAGGTGTTTACTCACACTTTAAAGAGCCACATCTTCCTGTCACATGGAATTTGTTTCCAATTCAAATGTAGAGCACCGTTAATCCTGGCTAAATTGGAGCAGCCATGGTATTAAAATTGAGTAAGGGCTGATGTTCTGCTGGGCCATTTTGGTCAAGTGCCTTAGCTGAACTGAGACAAGCTGCTGAATGGTGCCAGTTTGTCCGTGGCCTTGATAAGAGCTGCAGAGAAAGAATGGGACATCTGCAGAACTTACAATGAGGTGTAAAATGCATGGAGCTGATTGGGTCAAGGCAAACCAGATATACATAGTTTAAATAATGTTGCAAAGCCTTATTTGGATAGTTGATGATTGGTTGAAATGTTAAGCTTTGTCTGGGTTGCCTGAATCTCAGGGACATGTTGCATTATTCATCTGTCTTAACTTCTTTTTCGAAGCTCCTTTCAAATACAATGTATTGGTTACTATGTTATTGGGTTGGGGAAGTGTCCATCATGTACTATTGTAATCGATATGTGTTATTGGACTGTACAGAGATCACCCCCATTTGGTCCAGCCCCGCCATGTTTGGGAACCTATAAAAGGTAGCTCCCACAAGGTCCGATGTCGATCTTCTGGAAGAACGTTTGGGACTGCGTGACCCTAGGGTGCAACGTTAACTCATTGGTCAACTATCCAATTAATGTCAACCTTTGCTCTTTTCCCATAGCCCAGCATGTTACATTAACCTTCAAACATCTGATCAGTTGGTAGATTTATTATTGTGAAATGTATTGGAATAGTGAAAAACTTTATTTTGAATACTATCCAGGCAAATCATACCATACATGCCAATATCAGGTAGTGAAAGGGAGAAATAGAAAGAATACAGAATAACATGTAATACAAAAGCAAAAGGGTTGCAACAAGATAGATTGGAAGATTGGGAATTCAAACACAGCATATAAGAGGTCAGGCCAGGCGCAAATTGGAGGAACAACACCCCATATTTCTCTTGGGCAGCTTACACCCTAGTGGGATGAATATTGACTTCTCTAACTTCAAGTAACCCTTGCTTTGCCTCTCTCGCCATCCCCCCCTTCCAGTTCTCCAGTCTGACTGACCTCGATTACATTTTATCTCTGGTTGCTTTGTTGTTACATTCCCCTAACAATGATCTATTCTACATTTTCCTTGATCTCCATCCACTTTTCACACCTTACACTTCCTTATCTCTGTATCTCCCTCTCCCCTAACTCAGTCTGAAGAAAGGTCTCGAATAAAGAAAGGTCCCGAAATATCTCCCATCCCTTCTATCCAGAGATGCTACCTGTCCCGCTGGGTTACTCCAGCATTTTGTGTCTGTATAGGAGGTTCATTCAGGAAGCTTGTAACAGCAGGGAAGAAGCATGCTCTTGAATCTGGTGGTACATGTTTTCAAACTTTTGCATCTTCTGCTTGATGGGAGGGGGGGGAAAGACTGAATGACTGGGGGTGTGAACTGTTTCTGATTTCTCTGGCTGCTTTCCTGAGGCAGCATGAAGTGTAGATGGGGTCTATAGGTGGATCTACCCAACTGCCTTTGGAAACATTTAATTGTAAATCTGATTCCAAGGTCTTCTCAAGTCCAAACTGAAATGGTCCATGAGCACTGATTAATTTGATTCACAGCTGAATGTGGGAATTGTACAATCTCTTGTTCATTGCCTTGCACAGAACTCGTATGGATAGGTAAAGCACACGAGGGGAGCTCAATAATAAACACGAGACAATGTCTGGATTGATTTCCTGAGAAAACCCCAATCTGAATCAATACATTTTTTTTCAATTATAACTGCTTGAATGTATTACGAATTCTGAATACAAAATTGTTAAGAAATCCATTTTCTGCAAAATTATTTCTAATGCTGTTTGCTACATACTGGATTTTATTGCACCAAAATCTATACAACATAAAAATAAAAGATTGTCAGCGCATCTGTGCCAAACGCTCTAGCCGTGGTATTGGAGATCTGGATAGCACATTACTTACACTTGGATTCACTTTATTGCTCAGAATTGGAGACTCAGCATCACTTTACAAGCTTGCTTTCCGTCTGTCGCATCGACCTTAAAGCTACAGTGTTGTACTCTGTGACCTATGGCGATAGGATGCATGACTGACGGTGGCAAAGGGTCATGGAAGAGATATTGCCATAGCTTTTTAAATAAGCCAAAAGAACGAGACTATCGTCCTGAGATTTGGGATTGAAGAAAGAGTGGACATCTGGAGTCTGCAATAAATGCATTCTTCCCTACTGCTGTTGTCTCAACTTACAGACCAAGGTTCATTTGTGACTCCTTCGTTCTACTAGGTGACCAACTTTGTATGGAAGTTTCATATTCATATTCCTCAGAACACCAGAAAGTCCATTCAGCCCATCAAATTATGGGAAATTAAACTGGGGCAGGACATACACAGTGTGTGGAAGGGTCCTAGGAAGTGTTGCGTGTGTCACTGTGGCGCGATAGACTTGCTGCCTTACAGTGCCAGAGACCCAGGTTCGATCCTGACAACCGGTGCTTGTCTGTACGTTCTTGCCGTGACCTGCATGGGTTTTCTCTGGGATCTCTGGTTTCCTCCCACACTCCAATGGTTTATAGGTTAATTGGCTTGGTAAATTTGTAAATTGTCCCTAGTGTGTGTAGAATAGTGTAAATGTGCGGGGATCCCTGGTCAGCGTGGACTCGGTGGGCCGAAGGGTCTGTTTCCGCTCTTTATCTCCAAAAACTAAAAAAATCTATGCCTGTATTTCAAAGCAATCTCATTCTCCTGCCCACTTCCCTGTAACCTAAACGCTCTTACACGCACATCACTCCCTCCAATCCACCTACCACTCGTCTAAATACGTATGCACAGTTTAGAGAATCCAATGAGCCTACAAATCAGCGCATCCTTGGGACATGGAAGGAAACCAAAGCACCCAGAGGAAACCCACTCAGTCACAGAGAGAACATAGTACAGATTTAAAACATAGAACAGTACAGCCCATCCAATTTGTGTCGACCATCTTGTGAATCTAACTAATCCCATCTGCCTGCACATGGCCTGTATCCCTCTATTTCCCTGTCTTTTAATGTGTTTATCCAAATGCCTTGTGACTGTTCCTCTTGAATCTGCTTCCACCACCACTCTTGGCCACGGGTTCCAGGCACCTACCAACTCTCTGCATAAATCTTGGCCCACAGAAACTTAAAGAAGATCACCGTAAGGCTCTACTTTCTAGTATACTGTCTACCCCAACTCATCATTTTATATACTTCTATTTGTTTGTCCCTCAGTCTCTAAAACTTCAGAGAAAACACTAAATCTCTTCTGCAACATTTCCAAAGCTTCCACAACATTCCTATGTGGCAGTCAGAAATGCACGCAGTAGTCCAAATGTGGCTTAACCAAAGTTTTATACTACTTCAACATGACCTGCCAATGTTTATACTCAATGCCCTGACAGATGAGGGCAAGTATGTCGCATATCTTCTTATCCACCTTATCCACGTATTGCCACTTTCAGGGAGCTATGGACTTGCATCCCAAGTTCCCTCTACATCGATACTCCAAAGAGTCCTACCATCTACTGTAAACCTTCATCTTGCATTTGACCTCCCAACATACATCTCTTCAGACGTGTCAGACTCCATCTGCCATTTTCCCACCTAAGTTTTCAACTAATCTATATTCTGTTGTATCCTGTAGCAGCCTTCCTCAACAATTTGTGTGTCACTTGCAAACTTATTAATCAGACTACAAATCAGTTACATATATTGCAAACAACAATCGCAGCACTGATCCTTGCAGGACACCATTGGTCACAGACTTCAAGTCAGAGAAACATCCTTCCACCATCTCCGTCTGTTTTCTATGACCAAGAAATGTTGTATCCAACTTACCAAATCACCATTTACTTCATGTGGCTTAATATATTTAGATCAGCCTACCAGGAAAGATCTTGTTGAATTCTTTACCCAAGTCCATGTTGATATATTCTCTGCTCTACATCAGTCGCCTTTGTCACCCGCTCAACGAACCATCAAATTTGTATCAAATCAGCATCTGTAGTTTCTTTTTATTTTGTATCAAATTTGTGAGACAGGATCTCCCCCCCCCCCCCCCCCCCCCCCCCCCCCCCCCCCCCCCCACCAAGTCATACTGACTCTCCCTAGGTTTGTAGGTTAATTGGCCTCTGTAAATTGCCCCTAGTGTGGACGTGAAAGTGAGATAACATGGAACTAATGTGAATGGGTGATCAATGGTCTACAACGTACAATCCCGCACATCTTTGGGATGTAGGAGGAAACCGGAGCACCCAGAGGAGACCCACACAGTCGCAGCATGAACAGGTAGACTTCACACAGACAACACCTGAGGTCAGGATCGAACCAAGGTCTCTGTTTTGTGAGGCAGCAGCTCCACCAACTGTTTTTGGCATAGTGACGCAGCTGGTAGAGCTGTAAAACGTACAGAATTATGATCATTGTTCATAAAATGCACTTCCACTGAAACTTTGATCATCTGGCTGGGCTCACTTCAGACTTGATATCTACACCCCCTCACAAGGTCAGCAAGTTCACACCCCACCATGATTTATTCATGCAACATGCTCTTGTGTGGCACCCAGCTAATCGTTCTCAAAACACTCTTTCTGCCTGAAGCCAGCCCATCAAACATGACAGCTCGCTATGGGCTTACTTCAAGAACACCTGCTGGACAGAGGGAAAAGGAGCAGTCTTCCAGCAACCTGGCTATGGCACAAGGTCCTCAAAGCCACCCACACAGGAGGGGCACCAAGGAACAGCACTCTGTGCTAAATTCAAGGAACAGGACCCATAATGAGCTTCTATAAATACATGCTCTTTCTGAAGAAGGGTCTCGACCCGAAACGTCACCTATTCCTTCGCTCCATAGATGCTCTCTCACCCACTGAGATTCTCCAGCATTTTTGTCATGACATGATTTTACTTCAAGAGTTAAATAGTATTTAATTGGTGCATGCCTCAGGACGGTAAAGTGATATTCTTACTTGCTGCAGCCTTACAGGTACATTAAACGCAACAACATAGCAAATAAATGACCAAATATTCAAGGTAAACCAGACCATGATAGTCCAAACCAAAGTCCTTTGTGCAGTTTTAGCAGTGCAAAGTCCATAGTAGTTCATTGCTGAGATAGGGTTGTGGTTATGGTTGCTGTACAATGAGTAAGCACACTTGTGTAGGAACGAACTGCAGATGCAGGTTTAAACCAAAGATAGACAGAAAAAGCTGGAGTAACTCAGCGGGTCAGGCAGCATCTCTGGAGAGAAGGAATGGGTGACGTTTCGGGTTGAGACTGTTCTTCAGATTCAAATCACTCATTTTGCCTGAAGCCAGCTCATCAAACACTACGCCTTCTAGTCTAAGGAAGGGTCTCAACCCAAAATGTCATCCATTCCTTCTCTCCAGAAATGCTGCCTGTCCCGCTGAGCAAGCACACTTGCTTGGTCTGGAGAGAATGAAACGTAATCATGCCGTGAGTGTTGATGGGAAAAAGCTGTAGTTAGCACAAGCTGTTCTTGGGCTCCTGTACCTTCTTCCCATTGGTAGCAGTGAGATGAGAGCATGGTCTCTGGTGTAGCTGTTTGATGATATTAACTGCCTTTTTGAGGCACTTCCTGCAAATCCCTTTTGGTGGTGGTGAAGTCAGTACCTATGGCAGACCAGGCAACACCCAGCACTTTCACATTATGCAATAGTGTTCACTGCACACAACAGTTGCCTTTCTTTTAACCCCAAACACTGAGACAGGTCAATCACTATGGTCTTGTAGCCAGTGGCTTGTGGTTGTACACCTAGTCATCTCTCACTGGGGGAGATAAAAAAAAACATGCACTTCATTTCAATTGTTATTAGGTCAAAATAGATTGTGGACAGCTACTTGAAAGATGCTTTACAAACAAGGAGCGCCTTATTGCTCTGATGCACATAAGTGTGAAATAGAAAATTGTTGCCATACCTACTGTTGAATGTGTATGGCCTCTGTATTCAAGCTTATTCTTCTCTCAAAATTATCTCCCCTACTGGGTGTGCTCTCCACTCAGTTCCTGTTGCAGGGGCTCCTAGGAGGTTGTGGAAAAGGTAACAGGATCAGTTACTATATCCACTCAACATCATACATCCCCTGAAATGTATCATGTGCTGTGCTCAAAGCTGACTTAAGTGATCAGTTTCTGAATGTCTATAATGATTGCTTGACCAGGAAGATTTGCACAGCAAGTAATGACATTTGATTGGTCTGAAGAGAGCTAAATGTAATCATGCTGTATAGTAGTCGCCATCATTAGTGGACGATTGTGTTTCTCAGACTGTTCAATTGCTTTAATGATTTTCAACTGGATCTCATGACAGTGATTTCAACAAGGGTTTCCTCTTTTCTGATTCAGGAGGGACTTGGAACATTAACCCTTCATTGAGGCCCCTTAACCCCACATGCCAAACGTGCAGAGAGCATTGTGATGCCCATTACTCTCAGCTATATTGGTTCAAATGATAATTGACTAAAATTGATCTAGATAAGTAGGCTATAAATGCTTAGGCATTTGGTTGGTGATAACACCAGCAGATTTGATTTCCTCTGAGGAAAGTGAAATTTGTGCAGGGATCAGGAGGCTTTAAACAATTTGTCAAGTGAAAAGCTGGTGTTGGATTTTTATGTGATGGGACAAAGGGTTAAATCTCTGCTATGGTATAATAGTTTGGGTGATATTCACAGAAAGTGGGGAGATGCCCCATTATCCATGGCCATGTTGGAGGAGAATCTGCTCTCAAACATGGGAATTCCTGACAGACAGAATGGACAGAAGTTATCTCCCTCTTGGACTGAGCAAGATTATCCAGCTTCTGTTATGACAGAGGAACTTTGTCCTCCATATTGTGCTTGTTCTAGTTGTCCTGACAGTTCTCATGGTGGTCCGCAATCTATAGTTTTCCCCAAACATAACATGTACTTCCCCACTCATCAGATGACCAGGTAATAGGGGTAAGGTGGATACAACAAGGCCACAGCATGGAGTTTCTCTTGGTGATCACGTGTATTGAGAGGAGATGCTCCAGTCAACTCTCACATTCCTCACTTGCAGGTTATTGGACACGCTAGCATTGACACGATGGGTTGAATGGTGTCCTTCAGTGTGGGTAATAAGTTAGAAGTTTGGCAATATGGATTTCCTGGGAATTGTGTGAACTCCCAGGAAATGTGATCGATAACTGCTTGGACATTGAGCAAACTACAGAGCTCAGGTTCTTTAGGTTATTATTGCCACATGTGCACAGTCGATGGCAACATGAAGATGACAATGCTGGCAAATCTCCAGTGTCATTGCTTCCTCATTGATACTAGCATAATCGCTCCTTGATCTCAAACTTTCTCATAAAAACAGGGAGCAGCAATCATTGCTTATCTAGGTTTTAGTTGAGAGTGATCGTAACTTTGACCTCAGGTGGGAGAAGTCCAGACCTATGTGTGAGCTCAAAGTCACCCCTGGACATCTTGAAGCACATCAATAGCTTTAAATCTGAGAACCCATGTTGACAATGCTCCTTGGAGAAGTTGAGTGTCTGTAAAATATCATTGGATTGGGTTACTGTGCATTTGTTTGTGAGACCATTCTTTGGGATCCACAACCCGTTGTGAATGGTCTGTAGATAGACACAAAAAGCTGGAGTAACTCAGCGGGACAGACAGCATCTCTGGAGAGAAGGAATGGGTGACGTTTTAGGTCGAGACTCTTCCTCAGACCTGTCTGTACTGCCTGGACTGAGGTACCATTAGATCATTTCTTCATGAGATTTATCAGTCAAACAGCAGGAGCACATTCTGGGCAAATATGGAGGTATACGGGCATCTCAGTGATGTTTGGAGTTGCCTTTAAATGGAGAATGCCACAAGTTATCCATCTGGATCTCTTGATTTGCATCCGCGAGTTCCACTCTAAGTCGGGCACAATGAAAATGTGTGTTTGTTTGATGAGCAATGTCACTGGGTTTGTGTGTCTGAAACTGTGAAAATGTCAGATGTGCTAGAATGGACTCGAATGGATCCAATCTCACAATTGCTGTAATTACAGCCAGAAATAACCATGAACCCAATACTCTGGGTTAAATTCACAGTGGATTACCTAATGTTAAAGGCAGACCATGAAATCCAATTTCTAGGCACAAGCTTCTGGGTATGAAGCCTGTGGGATTGCAAAGATTTGCTAACTACTCTATCATGCCTGTCACTTTCAAGAATTTATACACAACAGCCCCAGTTCCCCTTTTCCTTTAGAACCATGCCATTAAATCTATACTTCCGCTAACTGTCATTCTGCCAGTGCACCACATCACAGTCCTCAGCATTAAACATTAGCTGCCACTTGACTTCCAAACTATCTACCTCTTCTTGCTGTCTATAATTATCTTTTGCCTTGTTTGCCATGCCTTCAAACTTGGTGGTGTGCATGAATGTTTTAATTTTGCCTCAGGAAACATCAAGTAGTGATGTGGACAATTGGAGCTTTCAAAAACGATTCAGGGAGACAAAGGTATGGTCTAACATGGGTATTGACCTCGCCACCATCACAGGAAGTGCCTCAAAAAGGAAGCTCACATCGTGAAATGCCACCACACTGGCCATGCTCTCATCTCACTGCCAGGGGTGGAAAACCCCGGGGGGCCAGAGGGGACATGTCCCCCCCCCCATGTTTTGAGAGGTGGAGGACATCCCCCCCCCCCCCCCCAAGTTTTTGTAATCTGGATTTTAAAACCTGGTGAAATCTCCGCTTTCCGCGAGGCAGTGGGGGTGGGACTGATGATCGAGGGCGCCGATTGGACGAGAGAGTTTGGTCAGCAGGCAATGGGGGCGGGACATAATGATTCAGCGCGATGATTGGAGGAGGGATGAGTGGAGTGGGGGGGGGGGCCTGAGGATAGAGTGCGGTGATTGGAGGAAGGAGACGTGGCACAGACCTGCGCCTCATCCGCAGCCAGGATCGATCCTGGCCGGCTCTCCACCGCTGTCCCGAGAGCCCCCCCCCCCCCACGGGTCTTTGGTCGGGAGTCAGATGGGCGCGATGCCCCCAGGCCCACAGCCAGTGTAGAGAAGCAGCGCTAAACCCAGCTCAACTCTGCCTGTCCCGCCAGGTGAGCCTACAGCCCTTCCTGGACTTGTGAGAAATATGGCCAGCGCGGAGAAGCAGCACTGGTGTCCCGTCAGTCCAGATAGGGCTGTACTTAACCCGGTGAGACAGGCAGAGTTGAGCTGCATTTAGCGCTGTATTGAGCCTCCGAAGCTTCGCGTGTGTGTGAGTGTGCGCATGCGCGCGTGGCCGCCGAAATATTGCGTTCCCCGTCCCCTCCATATTTTGATAGCGAGTTCTGCTCTTGCTCACTGCTACCATTGGGAAAGAAGGTACAGGAAGATGGTGTGTAAATTAAGTTGAGGTACACATCAGCAGAGATAAATCTGAATAATTGGACAGGCCCAATGGGCTGAATGGCCTGCTACTGTTTCATATGTTCTTAATGTCTGCCTGCATTTTCCAGCATCAGATGATGCATGAAGACACAAGCCCAATGATTGGTTCCATTTCCACTCTACTTCAGAGGCCACAATGACATGGTAGCATTCTTCCTGCCATTCCCCTTCACCACCTCCATACTTCCACGCACGGTCACTTAAATTAATGTGTCCAAACGGCTTAATGATATGAAGCCATGTGATTCATCTCCACAGTAAATATGATAAAGACAAACCCATCAAAGACCAGAGCTTTGGTTTATTTGCAGTGCTTGTAGTCAAAGAGAGATGCAACACAAAAACAGGCACTTCCGCTGCTAGATCTGTGCTGATCATCATGCACCCATTTTTACACAAACCCTTTTTATCCTTCCCAAATTATCATCAACTTCCCCAATTTTCCCCTCTCTTGATTCTACCATTTTTATATGCTCTTGTGGTCAAATTATCCAGGGAAACCCAAGTGGTCATAAGGAGAATATGCCAACTTCACACAGACAGTACCAGGTCAGGATCGAACCTGGATCAATGGAGCAGTGCAGGCAGCACCTCTACTAGCTGCACCATAAGGCTGTTCTAATTCTACACAATTTTGAAATTGTGGGAAAAGAATTCAGATGTCGTTATAATCCTCAATTACATTTGGAGAGAGGAAGACGATTTACACCAGTGATATTTTAATTAAATTTAGAGAGATTATTCAGACCTCTGATGCTGTCAGCTAAAGCTGGAGGTGCATCATGCCTGAGACCGGCCTTGGAGAAGGGTTGTGAAGAATCAAGAGCAGCATCAAAACAAGAGCAGCTTAAGTGTACAAATCCCCTCTCAAATGAAAATGACCTCAAGCAATATTATGAGAAACTGGTAAATTCAAAGAAAATGTTTGCATGGAAGTGACATGGGCTACATGCAGTGAGGTTATGATTATTAACTCTTCCAATCTTTTCTCTGCCTCAGTCTATAATCGGAATGCCATAATTAGATCTCCACTTTCACTTACACTGGATACACATTATTCTATGTATCTCTATTGATTAGACGTACATGTAGTCTTATTTTTTTCTAGGGCATTTGAACTACGGAGGCCATATGGGTGGAGCTCAAATAAGAAATGTGCAGTCGACATAGGCTTCCCAATAGCCATCAGGAGACATGGAGAACAGATATGTAGGCAGATGATGGAAAGATGTGAAAGCATTAGAACACACTGTCAGTACCAATGTTACAAAATTTTGAGATTTAAAAAATCAAGCCTGCAATTTATCCCATCAGATAAAGCATAAAAAGAAGTTTAATTTGAAACTTAATTCAATTTCATATCTTCAGTATTAAAAGAGTTATGGCCATTTTCATACTCAGAAATTAGCATCTTGTTCCCTATTGATTTTCCATTGACTTGACACAAAAGTTGTGATCAAGGACAGTCAAATGGCCATAACTTTATTAAAAAATTAAGAGAACTGAAAGAAATTTTCAGTTATTTTAGATTGAAGCATTCTGACACAAATATTAAACAATCTTACTTGGATGACCTGAAATTAAAGCATATAATTAGTTAGTTACCCAATTATAGCTAATTCCAAAATTCAATTATTAGATCTAAACATCTATCCATTTCTTAAGAAAAGATTAACATTTTTAAATAGCCTAAGTGTCCAAAGAACATTCACACAAGAATTCACAATAAAACATGATTTTTAAATCTCATTGACATTAATTTATAGGCCAAATGGAAGGAATTTAGTGTTCAATTGCTGTAAATTAATGGCAATTTAAATCAGCTTGCGAGTGGGTTTTTCTGGAACGAGATGGTTTGGAACTTTGCCATTGCGGTGGATTTTGAAGCCCATGTCGGCATGAAAGATACTGCGGGTTTGAATGGGCCCCCAAGTCACGTACTCGCAACTTAAAATTTTGAATGAAGGGATCTTAAGAAGCACTTTTTAATGTAAAAATAAACAACCTACCTTGCCTTGTCCCCTACATAAGATCCATCCCGTTGTCGGCGTTCGCGGCTTTAGAGGGTAATTTTTAATCTACTATAACAATTAAATTATCCAGCGATGTTTAAAAATAGCGGCAGCGAACAAATTCCGCAGCCATTTTTCATTAGCAACTAAGCAGGCTGAACAACCTCAATTTCAATAGCCTAGAGAAAATCGCATTTTAAACCCGCCCCCCTCTCAAAGGTACCAAAGTCGCGCACATGGGCAGCGGCAGAACTGCAACGCCGCTGAAGGTAAGTTTTGCACTAACATGTCAGTGGTGATGGTCGAAGCAGATACGATAGTGGTGTTTACCAGCCTTTTGTATAGGCACATGGATATGCAAGAAAGAGTGTTATGGATCATGTTCAGGCAGAGGAGATTAGTTTAACTTGGCATCATGTTTGGCACAGATATTGTGGGCATAGGTGCCTGTTCCTTTGTTGTACTGTTCTAGGTTCAACAAATTACTGCTTTGCAGTCTATCATAGAAAAACCCACAGTAGTGTCAATGTGGTTGGACGATAAATTGTTTGTGATAATTACATCTTGGAAATTGTTGCACTAACAAAGGATTAAAAATTCACACCATTTTCTTCTTGGCCTTCTGCCAATTGTTTTATAACACATGAGCTGGTTAAAGTCCAGAGCAGGTGTACCAGATGGTGGGGGGGGGGGGGGGGGGGGGTAATGGGTCAGTCGTTAACTGGCGATAGCTCAGCAGTGGAAGGGGGAAGCAACCCCTACGATTAAAGCCCAGCGTCGTTGGTAAGACACTGGATCAGAGTTTAGCACAGGTGGGAAGGTCATCAAGGTCAGAATCTAACAATGACAGGGGAGTACAGGGTAATGTTTGGATTGCTATTGTCAGAGTCACTGGATTACTGCACAACATTGGTGGGAGCACACTTTGATCAAGAGTCCAGCGTAAAAGGAGGTGGGGGGATTGGAATCTACTTATACTGGGGGCAGGGTGGCCTTGGGATCAGAACTCAGAAGAGCAAAGATAACGGTGGGATCAGAGGCAGCACCTTGTGTGGTCTGGACTAGATAACCTGCGCTTGGGAATAACACCAAGATCAGGGTCTGATCATGTGTGGTGAGATCAGGGTCAGGGCTGCTGAAATGATGGAGATGATTTGAGAATGGTGGCAGTGAGGATGGTGGGAAAGGAGAACGTGGGCTGTAGATGTCTTCTGTGAGCTGGAAACAGAGATTGGGGAATGTTGGGGAATGGGACACATAAATGTGAGCTCTGCAATAATGGAGAGCATTTCAGAGGGCCATTGGTGTCGGGAGCATGTCAAGCACAATAACTAGACCAGGTTGCTTTGGTCTTATTCCCAAGCGCAGGTTGTCTAGTCCAGACCATGACAAGAACCAGAAGTACGACTCATGGAATGACATTCTCCCTTGCACTGTTCAGATGAGTAGTAGATCCCAGTCATATTTTCAAAGTGATACGATACAATCTGGGAATGGTCAATATCATGCTTCATTCACAGAAAAATTAATTGCAATTAAAAAACGACTGAATTATTTGACCAAAATTTGTGGGCAACCATTATAGTATGAGTGAAATGAAAGGACAGTGTTTTTTGATTTAGTTTAGTTTAGAGATACAGCGCCGAAACAGGTCCTTCAGCCCAGTCTGCAACAACCAACGATCCCCGCAGTTTAACACTATCTTCCACACACTAGTGACAGTTTTACATTTATACCAAGCCAAGCAAACCTACAAACCCACACGTCTTTGGAGTGTGGGGAGAAACCGAAGATCTTGGAGAAATCGCACGCAATCTCGGGAAGAATTTACTATCTCCGTACAGACAGCACCCGTAGTCGGGATCGAACACGGGTCTCTGACGCTGTAAGCATTGTAAGGCAGCAATCTATCGGCGCGCCACTGTGTCGCACTGATTTGATCAACAAACCCATATATTTTAAACTTATATATTCCCACCTTCTAACAGTAACCTCAGCAAAGAATTTTGATTGTCCCTGGATAGATTATGTTGCCAATGCTTTGTATTTTCCTGGATCTTCTGCCAGTGTCATGGTGTGGAGAATCAGTCAACCCTTTCTCAACACCTCCTCCAATTTTCAATCTCTGCAGAAATGGTTACCTGGGTCTCACCCCTTCTCCCCTTTTATACCGGCTATCTCCCTTCTCCATTCTCAGTCCTGATGAAGGGTCACGACCCGAAACATTGACAATATTTCCCCCCCCCCCCCCCCCCCCCCCCCCCCCCGACAATGCTGCTCGACCCACTGAGTTCCTCCAGCAGATTGTCTGGTGCTCTAGGGTGAAAGTTTGAGGTTAGCTTCAAACAAACAGGACAGACTGAGAAGGGGAATCTCCTCTTCTTCCAGTGGATTCCCATTCATAAAATCTCACAATCAATAGAAGTCTCTTGCCCTTGATTCTTTTTACCATTTTCCTCTTCTCACAAAGACTTTAATAAGAACTTATTCTGCTTTCTTAATATGATCAGTTGATTCATTTTTTATTGAGTGCATTTAGTACAATACTTTCCAAAACTTAACTGTTACAAACTTAAACATACTTCACACAAATAACAAACTGGGAATGTACAGGGAAAGCAAAGCAAAAAAATAATATTTTACAGAATTTCATTCCATATTTACAGGGTGCTGCTCGCAACATGCCCGTGCGATTTGAGGGAGCAAATGTGTAAAAGTCATGGAGTAAGAAAGGAAGTTGGGCCGTTCAGATACAACCTTGGGCTGTGGATACTGTTTATCCCATGGGCTGTGTGTTCCTCGATAAACGACTCCCACCTCCTTCCACTGGCTCTCATGCCTTTACCCTACAATCAAAGAGGACAAAGGACTGTTATTGTGAGCGTGTTTATCATACATTTCAGAACTTCACCAGACATTTGATCAATTTCAACAGACAATTGATAATCAATGGGTACTTTTGAAATAAAAACTGAAAATGCAGGAAATATTCAACACATCAAGAGAGAGTGAAAGAAGAAACGTTTCAAGCTGATCAGAAGTGAGTTTTGAAGTGTAGTCTTTCTTATAGGCAACCTGAAATTTATAAAACCCATGAAATGCACAGAGACACTAATCAGATAATCAGTTTTAATGTTGCTAGTTGATCAATTACAATATCCATGAGCGCAAAGCAGTGAACACTCCAATCTCACCCACTCTGAATGCACAGTCCTCCGCTCACTCAGTATCAATCCAAATATTTGTATCAATCCGCCAGTGAAGGAGGTGCTATAGTAGTCTGGCAGGCTGACCTTCAGCGTACTGAGGCCAGGTGACAGCTCTTGGACACCTCCCCATACCTATTTCTTGACAATGATCCTGCAGAGGAACACCAGGCAATCATCTCCCAGACAGTTACTGATCTCATCACCCCTGGCAATCTCCCCTCCACACCCCCCAAGCTTATGGGTCCCCAGGCCCGTACTGCCTGTTATTATCTCCTACCCAAAATCCACAAACAGGGTGCACTTGCAGACCTATTGTTTCTGACTGCTCCTGCCCCACAGAAATCACCAAATATGAGTGGTATGGTGGCGCGTTGGAGAGTTGCTGCCTTAGAGTGCTAGAGACCCGGGTTCGATTATGCCTGTGGGTGTTTGTCTGTACAGAACTTCGGTTTCCTCCCACACTCCAAAGATGTACGGGTTTGTAGGTTAATTGGTTTGGTATAAATGTTAAAAAAAATGCCCCTAGTGTAGTGTTAATGTGCGGGAATCGCTGATCTGTGCGGACTCAGTAAGCCAAAGGGACTGTTTCCGCGCTGTATCTCCAAACTAAACTAAACTAAACACTTTGATTCTATCTTGTCCCCCTTTGCCCAATCTATTCTGGTCTACATCCGAAACACCTGACATGTTCTTCAACACCACAACGGCCCAATTTGCCCATGCTGACTAAGTTCTGGATCTGAGCTAGTCCTATTCACCTGTATTTGGTCCATATCCCTCTTCACCTTTCCTGTTCATATACCTGTCCAAACGCGTTGAAATATTATAATTCTACCCCTCTCCACCTCTTCTTCAATCAGGTCCTTCCATATGCCCTCCTCTTGCATGTTAAAACGTTGCCCCTCAAGTCTCCATCTGCTTTGCCCTCTTACCTTAGATTACTGCCCTCCAGCTTTAGCCTCCCCTACCCTGGAAGAAATGTCCCATCGTAGGGAGTATAAAACTCTTGCGTAAGGGAATGGAGACCTTTGAAATTGATGCACAAATTCTTGAAGCATTCCATATGTTTAAGGAATATTCTGAAGGCCTTGTGAGAGAATGATATGATGTATCTTGTGGCATGATTTCCCTGAACAGACTGAAAGACACACTGGTTTGCTTAAACTCGTTTGTTTTCCAGTACAGTGAGGTATCCATAGGGAATACTGTTGATTTTCACATTCCAGTCTGCAGGATTATGTAGTGAATGGAGCACTGAAGTTTGGTGCAACTAACGCAAAGGCTCTGAGGGAAAGAACTGCAGTGTTAAGGAGCTGCCAACACTAGACATTGAAGGACTTAGCCATCTGTAAAAGCCTCTCAAACATTTGAAGTGTAAATCAATCAAAAGGGCACGACTGGCAATGGTGCCTTGTTACACAGTGTGTGCAAGGCTAATCCGATAACCCAGAACCTTCCAAACCCATAACCTTTTCGGAGATTTTTAGAAGCAAGAGGGTAACTCGAAAAGTCACTCATGTAACTTTGAGAAGGTAACTCGGGAAATTGATAGATAGGATGGTTTTCATGGACTTTAGCAAGGCTTTGACAAAGTCCCACATGGCAAGCTAATCCAAGGTGTGTAGGGAAACTAGATCCAAAAATTCCTTGGGAACTGGAAGGGCGCTTTCCCAACTGGATGTCCATAACCGATGAATGTAGGATGAATTTATATATTTCTATATTTAAGAGGGAGTTAGATATGGCCCTTGTGGCTAAAGGGATCAGGGGGTATGGAGAGAAGGCAGGTACAGGATACTGAGTTGAATGATCAGCCATGGTCATATTGAATGGCGGTGCAGGCTCGAAGGGCCAAATGGCCTACTCCTACACCTATGTTCTATATTTCTATGAATGCACTGAAACTTTTACTCAGGTATGGGAATCAAAAACCAGGGGACATAGACTTACGGTGAGAGGGGCAAGATTTAATAGGAACCTGTGGGGCAACCTTTTGACTCAGAAGGTGGTGGGTATATGGAAAGAGCTGTTAGAGGATGTTGTTGAGGCAGATTCTATAACAGCATTTAAAAGACACGTGGACAGGTACATGGATAAGAGGGATTTAGAAGGATATGGTCCATACATGGACAAATTAGATGGGGCCTCCTGTTTAGCATGAATGAGTTGGGCTGTAGGGCCTGTTTTGGCAATTAACAGAGTTCAGAAGCAGAGAACTTGTATTCCACAGAGCCCACAGCACACACTCGAATGAGAATACGGTGGCACTGCTTAGGTTTTATCAAAGGTCATTTAGAAAAGCGACTGAAAGCACTTGAACAGTATGAAATATAAAATTATGAGGCATAGATTGTGTAGACAGTAAGTATCTTTTTACCAGGGTAGAAATGCCAAAGGGCATAGGCAAACGATTAGAGGGGAAAGTGTAAAGGAGATGTGTGGGACTGTGTGTTTTTTCATGACTGTTTTTACATACCCAGTGAGGGCTGGAAATATGGAAATCATCAATGCATAGAAATAGTTGACACAACGTTCAGGGTATTTTAGTTAAGCAGATGAAAAATTGGATTAGAGAATGTGTTATGTTGCTACAGGCACCATTTGGGTTTAATGGTCTGTTTCAGTGCTGTAAATTATGTATTGCCATGGAATTTACAACCACCTTGCTCCTCAGTAGCCATAGGTCACAACTAGAGATGAGCTCGACGATTATTCACACACAACATTCTGAACTCACGGCCAGAAACACTGAGAGAAAGGTGTGAGCCCCCAACAACCTTCTGCCAACCAAGGACATTAAATCAGGAGACATTGAATCAAAAAAGATATTTGGATAGGAAAGGTGTAGAGGGGTGTGGGCCTAATGTGGGCAAATGTAGACTGGCATCACGGTCACTTCCCACCGTCAAAGGGATCTACAGAAAGCAGCTTTTATCATCAAGAAGGCAGCTAATATCATTAATGGCCCACACCTATCTGGCCACGCCCTCATCTCCTTGCTACCATCGGCAAGAAGACACAGGAGCCAGAGAACTGTTGGTTCCAGGTTTAAGAATAGGTTCTTTCCATCAACCATTAGGTCTGGAACCACTCTGCATAATCCTGACCATAACAATTACCTCGTGTACATTTTGTACAGATTGCATTATATGCTTTTCTTGCACTATTATGGTCCGGTGACCTAGTGTAACTGATAATTTATTGTATTGTTGTTTATTGTATAGTTATTAGTTGTGTTGCTGTGTTAACGTGCCTATAAAGCTGCAGCAAGAATGAATTTCATTGTTCTGGTCCCGATGCCAATGACAATTAAACACTCAATTCGCCTGCTGAGTGTTGTGTGAGCTATGTGGCCCAGGCACTGTGTGGTGCATCTGCTCACTGACGTCTGTGTTCAGCCTGGCCTGTTGCTCGGCTTCCTGTGGTCAACCTGAAACACTCACTGAGCCATTGTTCAAGCCAACAACCTGACAACTGTTTCAGGCCCCTGGGTGACATCAGCTGGCAAACCCTGCACTCTTGGGCACCCAACAACTATTTATGAACAGGACACCAGAGGCCACCAACAAACCATAGGTAAACATTGTGCTGTTTCCTTCCCCTGAATGTGCAGGAATGTCTTTTGAAAAACTGAAAGCCACAGCTGTTATTGCTCAAACCTCCCTCCCTATAACTACCCCTTCTACACCTTTCCAACCCTTTTGCTGCCTCGGCCAAGGGCAACAAGGTCTGGGCTGTAGCTTGCATAGAGCTATAAAGCTATACAGCATAGACACAACGCATCCATGCTGAACAAATTGGCATTCTGGGCTCGTCCCATTTGCCTGCATTTGGCCCAGTGCCTTCTAAACACTTCCTATCCACATATCTGACCAAGATATCTTTTGAAAGTCGTAATTGTATCCGCTACTATAGCTTTCTCAGGCAGCTCGTTCCAGATACAGACTACCCTCTGAGTGAAAAAGTTGCCCCAGAGGTCCCTCTTAAATTTCTCCCCTCTCACCTTAAGCCTATGCTCTCTATGTATAGAATCCTCTACTTTGGGAAAAATACTGTGGTATTCACTTTTTCCATGCCACTTATGATTTTGTACACTTTATTAAGGTCATCCCTCAGTATCCTACCCTCCAAAGAACAAAGTTCCAGCCTATGCAGCTTCTTCCTATAACTCAGGCCTGCAAGTCCAGGTAACATCCTAGTGTGTAGGAAGGAACTGCAGATGCTGGTTTACATTGAAGCTATACACAAAATGCTGGAGTAACTCTGCGGGACAGGTAGCATCTCTGGATGGAAGGAATGGGTGACGTTTCGGGTCGAGACCCTTCTTCAGACTGAGCCAGGTGAATCACTTCTGCACCATCTTAATGGCATTGTTCCCAAAGCTGGGCAACCAGAACCACACACCGCATTCCAAGCATCCAGTAGCATTAGCAAACACAACCTCAAGTTTGATCAGCTGTGAGTAGACCTTAAGGAAGAGTGAGGTGTATGTAGGGAATTCTAGGCCTAGGCAGCTGGAGCAATGTCCCCTGGTGGCACGACTCAAATGAAAGATGCTCTGTATTACAGAATTAGAGGAACATAAATTTGGTGAAGGATTTTGGGGATGTGTAGAATATAATTTATAATGCCCAGGGCCATGCAATATCAGTGCACATGTTGTATTCTATCCATTTGAGGTTCTCCCAGTGGATTTACAGTAAAAACTTCATAACCCCCTACCAGACCATTTAGAAATCTGATAGCAGAGCCCTCTGTCCCACTGGGTGATGTTTGCTGAGCACCCTACCCACTCGCCAGGCACCCAAGTTCTCATGCTTTCTTTAGTTTTATGTGTCGCCTGGACAAGTCAGAGAACCACATAATTGAAGCCCTAGTCAGCCCTCTGAAAAGCTGCTATAGATTCACTTCTAGGCTAAGATGGCATTGGTGCAATAGCTTGTATATCTTATAGGCTAATATGCAATTTTTTTTTAATGTTTTTTTTTGTATCTTCTTATACTGTATGATGTGTTATATGGACCTGTGTCTGAAATAAAAGCTTTATTATTTAAACTAATGTGGTCTCTTTAAAATCATTGGTTCACTGAAGTATCACTGTGCAACATAGTTTAAAGTAAGTGATTTAAAAGTGTGCTGAAGCATTAATAAAATAACATCCAATCATCCTGATAATCTGCTAGTCAGGCACCACCAATGTCCCAAACGTTCTGGATTAACAGAGTTTTACTACAATTTGCAGCACATGGTGTATCAGTCATGATTCAAAGAACATCAATTCAAATGCCACCCTGGCAGCTGGAGAATCTGAACTAATTTTCAACCAACTGTTGGATTAAAAAAAAACAAAAACTGATCCACTAGAGCCCTTCAGGGAAAATAAACCTTTCTGTCCTTACCTTAACTGGTTAACATACGAGTTCAAACCCACATCAATGTTTCTCTGAATATCACTGAGCTCTATCTTACTGACCAATGGTTCAATAAGGCAGCTCACCACCACCATCTCAGAATGACAAGGGATGGATAAAAAACACAAGCCTGATCAGTGTGTTCCACATCCAAGGTATGAACTGAGAATGTAATGGGCAGATGCTGGAAGAGTTAGAAAGTATAAGCGCCAGGAAGTCATATTGTAGCTTCATTGGGAGTATTACGTGCAGCTCTGGTTATCCTTTTAAAGGAATGATGTGGAGGATTTGGAGAGGATGCAGGTTTACCAGGAGGCTGCCTGGGTTAGGCAAATTTGCAGATGACACAAAGCTGGGTGGCAGTGTGAACTGCGAGGAGGATGCTATGAGAATGCAGGGTGACTTGGACAGGTTGGGGGAGTGGGCAGATGCCTGGCAGATTAAGTTTAATGCGGATAAATGTGAGGTTATCCACTTTGGTAGCAAAATCAGGAAGGCAGATTACTATCTAAATGGCGTCAAGTTGGGAAAAGAGGAAGTACAACGGGATCTGGGGGTCCTTGTACATCAGTCTATGAAAGTAAGTATGCAGGTACAGCAGGCAGTGAAGAAAGCGAATGGCATGTTGGCCTTTATAACAAGAGGAATCGAAGATAGGAGCAAAGAGCTCCTTCTGCAGTTGTACAGAGCCCTAGTGAGACCACACCTGTAGTATTGTGTGCAGTTTTGGTCGCCTAATTTGAGGAAGGACATTCTTGCTATTGAGGGGGTGCAGCATAGGTTTACAAAGTTAATTCCCGGGATGGCGGGACTGTCATATGCTGAGAGAATGGAGCAGCTGGGCTTGTACACTCTGGAGTTTAGAAGGATGAGAGGAGATCTCATTGAAACATATAAGATTATTAAGGGTTTGGACACGCTAGAGGCACGAAACATGTTCCCGATGTTGGGGGAGTCCAGAACCAGGGGCCACAGTTTAAGAATAAGGAGTTAGCCATTTAGAACGGATACGAGGAAACACTTTATCTCACAGAGAGTGGTGAGTCTGTGGAATTCTCTTCCTCAAAGGGCGGTGGAGGCAGGTTCTCTGCATACTTACCAGAGAGAGCTAGATAGGGCTCTTAAAAATAGCGGAGTCGGGGGATATGGGGAGATGGCAGGAATGGGGTACTGATTGGGGATGATCAGCCATGATCACATTGAGTGGTGGTGCTGGCTTGAAGGGCTCAATGGCCTACTCCTTGTGTATATTGTCTATTAGAGTGCATTAGATATAAGGGGAGGTTGGAGAAACTTGGATTATTTTCTCTGGAATGTCAGAGTTGAGGGGAGACCTGATCGAGGTTAAAATTATGAGAGACATTATACATGTAGAGTCAGTACCTTTTTTTCAATGTGGAAATGTCCAAGACCAGGGGTGTAGTTGTAAGTCAGAGAGAGAAAGTTTCAAGGAGATGTGTGGGATGTTTTCCACACAGAGAGTGGTGGATGCCTGGAATTTACTGCCAGGGGTGGTGATGGAAGAAAATATGACAGAGGCATTCAAGAGACTTTTAGATAGAGGGATATGGATCACATGCCCAGGACATTAGTATAATTTGATAGCATGTTCGGCACAGGCAAATTGGGCTGAGGAACCTGATTCTGCAGCTGAATTGCTCTCTGTTTTATGTTCGATGTATAGATATTCACGTTTAATACAGGATTGTTTGCGATTCCATTTATTGTGCACTTTAATATCATTTTGTATGGCAAATTCAGGCAAGAAATCTTCTGATCAACGATAACCCTTTGTCACAATGGTCAATCTCTCAGCACAAATGCATCTAATAGCCTACTTAACCCCCAGATATGGCCTATATCAATCACGTTCCCTGGAACTTATTCAGCAAGTCTATTATCTGTTCAGTGAAAAAGACATTCCCTGACCTCTCCTTCCTCCCAGACTCCTAACTCTCAAATTTGTATCCCTTGGCACTTAGCCCTCCCCCACCTTGAGCAAATGGTCTGTCTGAGCTGTGTCAGGTCCCTCTAATCTTCAGAACTTCAATTCAGATATTGTGTCAAATAAATAATAATTTGTGTCCCGGGATCTGATTGAACAAAGACCGTGAGCTGAACTTGATTTAGGAATGTGACCCTCGTAGTCTGATAATGCTTTTGCCAGCAACGGCAGACAGCATTCAGTGACCCCTGTGCCCTCTGCCTCGGTAATATATCACCACCCGCCTAATTACAATCAATACAGGTATCATCCATTTCTTTTGTTTGACTAAGAACATAAATCATTCATTGGTAGCTCAACCTTTTCCTTTTTATTTTGCCATTTTTGCCATTTAATTTATACACGTGTATGGCTGGTTGCTTTTTATTTACTTCTGTATGAAGATTAATAAAAGACATCTTAAACCCTATTTACTTTGCACACTAAAATGTTTCGACTGCTGAGATTTAGGATTGTCAATTCCCTAATCGACAGGAATTAAAGATAAATGATCAGAGATAACAATTTATTTCAATGCTCTTGTAGCAATTGTCATAAAATTATCCAAGTTGGAGGGGGAAATAAAACGACTGCATCTGATGATGAAGAGTCTATTCCTGTCAAGGAAAGTGGCAAGTTCGAATGATCATGTTAGCCAACCAGTCATTGGGAGTGGCGTTGGATGATGGCATTTAGACACCTCCAGGATCCACCCAAAGCAGGCAAGCCTGCCAAAGGATGCCAATGGATGCTGAACCTCAAATCCATTGGTAAAATCAGGAGGAATGCCTTTGGCCAGACAATGCTGGGAGTGGGTCAATTGCCACTAGAATATGGCGGTGGGATGTTGATGGGAATGTGGGGAGGCTAAAATTGATTTGACTAGGATTTGTGTAAAAGTGGGTGATGAAGGCTGGCGCTGCGTTGAAGGCTGATGGGTCTACTTCTGTACTGTGTGACACGAAGGAACAGTTCAGGCAAATTGTATAGATGCATTAAGAGAAAAAGCCAAATAAGCTCATTGAAAAGGAACAGAAGGATGTGGAAGGGGAAACAGAGTCTGGTGGTGCTGAATGACCCGATTCTCTGCTGTAAATTCTGCTGTGTAAATGTGCAGAGGAGGGGTCTCATGGTGAAATGTGTACTCGCTGTTTGGATGGATTTAGTGCAGTGCAGCAGAGCCTGGTCAGAGGGTGGATTGTGTTACTTGATGTGTTTGGTTCCTGGGCTGGGGAGTTGCACCTCAGCACCTGTGAATCTAATCATCACCACAGTTCCCCAGTTCAGAGACTGGCTGCCACTGGGCCCTGTCACAAAACAATCACTCAACAAGCACTTCCTCAGTCGTTTGTCAAATTTTGACAGCGACTCCCTCGAGTTGAGATCCAGGGTTTCTTTTCCTTCTACTTATTTGTTTAGCTTGAGGTACAATCTGTCATACAGGTCAGTTGCAAAAGTGCAGCCCTTGAATAAGGTTCAAAATCAGGAATGTACTGACTGCCTATCTGCCGCACCAAAAGAATATTTAAAACATCACTGTAAGAACGAGGTCTATTTTCTGCTTTGACCTTCCATTCCTGTATAATCCATAACCATATCTTCTTGAGCTCCCTCGTACATATATTCCTCTTTCAACAACACATACTTCATTGTTGAAATAAGAATAACTTTGTTAATTAAAACTGTGTAGCGGGAACTCGCAGGAGTCCAGCCAAAAACTAGTCGGACACGAGTTGTGTGCACTAGGCGTGTCAAGGGCGCTTACCACATAGTGATAGCGAGTCTCGTCGGCTGTAATGCCGCGGATGTAAAATTGGGATTCGGCCTGTCGGATCCCCAGCTGCGTAGTTCAAAATGTTGGTAGCTTTTGGGAGACCGCGTTGAGTCCGGCCTCGTCAGCCTCGTAGGCGGCAGCAGCAGAATGCATTATTTCCTCAAATTTCCCTTCCAGGATTAAACTCCTGGGCATCGGAGGTCACCAGTATAGGGGGGACTCCTAGGAGCCCAGACAAAAACGAGTCGGACACGAGTTGCGTGCACTAGACGTGTTTAATCTCTTTAATTCATTTCCCTACTCCTTCAAGGACACGGGCGTTGCCCGGCCTTAAATACCAAATCAGGTGCCGACCCGTGACTAGCGCCTCCCACACCAAGACACCGCCTGCTAGAGGTGATGGTTGGTTGTGACCATGGGTTGTCACCAGGTGCCGCCACAACTGCAATATGAATGTGAGCAGTACTAAGGGCCTTTCCCAATGGGGAACCAAGCATAGCCCGCATTGTGTCCACTACAGCTCACTCTGTTCTTAATCATACAATCTCCATCCTGTTAACACAAATCAGTCAACAGTTCCTTCTTGCGTTCAGTCTGATCTGTAGCCTTTATCTATCTGGTGGAAATGTTCATCAAAGTTAAGCAGGAGGAGTTTCCTCATATCACCACAACAAGTAAAACTGAAATCACTGTGAATACAGGGAAAGAGTCTAGTGATTGGGGACAGACCTTGCACAAAGGAAGGCGGTTGTGGATGTTGGAAGTCAGTCATCCCAACCCCAGAACATATTGCAGGAATTTGTCAGGCCAGTGTCCTCGGCCCAACCATGTCTGGCCGCGTTATCAATAACCTTCCCCCAATCATTGGGTCAGAATTGGAGATATTCACCGATCAACGTGGTCAACGTGTAACGATATATTTGCATCAGCACAAGTAAAGCAGTCGCACCAGGACAACATTTAGAGCACAAACCAAAGCACTGGAAGAACATGATAGGTTGAGCAGCATCTTTGGAGGTAAAAGGATAGTTGACGGTTCGGGTCAAAACCCTGCAACAGATCTGCTGTCACCTGTATAATATTTAGATATGGACTGATAACATTTAGATGTTGGACTGATAACATTTGTATCACACTATACCATGCAATAACTGTCTCCAACAAGAGCGGGCTCGATAATGGGAGCGCCACCATCTGCAGATTCCCCTCCAATGCATTCGCCTGCCATGGTAAGATATCATTGGCCCTTCACCAGGAGCTGTTGTGGGCCAGTCCGCCCAATCAACCTCATCCACATGAAGCTTGGCTTCAACACTAAATTCCAGCTCTTCTCATTCTTCTTGACTCCCTTGTAGTTTAAATATCTGCAATTTCTGCCTTGAATGTATTCACAAGTTTTACCTCTGCAGCCCCTTTGGCCAAGTATTACAAAGGTTCATGATTTTTCTTTATATCCCCAGCCATTAGCTCCAGTAATCTGATGAAGGGTCACTGACCTGAAACAGTGACTCTGTTCCTCTTCCCACAGATGCTGCCAACCTGCTGAGTTTCTTGCATTTCTTGTGTTTGTTTTAGATTTACATCATCTTGCAGTTTTGGTGATTTTCAGCTACATTAATCTGCTAGGCACTTTTCCTAGTGAAAGGGATGGTCATAAGTTCCTCCCTCCATACAGACTCTTGAATATCTATTATTACCGGAACACTATGGACAAAGGACCAAAATAAAGTTCCATCAGTTCCCTTCAGGCTCTAACATTCCTATGCCCATTTGGGGAAATATAGAGCGGCCAGTAAACCTACCAACCTGCACGTCTATGGGATGGTGGAGGAAACGGAGGCACCCAGAGGATGAAGAGAATTGAGACAGCTAAACATGGGATGAGATAAATTAGCAGGATTAGGCCACTCGGCCCCGTGAGACTATTCCGAATTTCAGTAAGGTCATGGCTGATCTAATTGTAACCTTAAATCCACAGTCCTGCCTATCCAGACACCATTCACCCTGCTGGTTTATCCATTGACCTCAGTCTTGAAAAATTCAGATTCTGCTTTGAACACTCATTGAGGAGGAGAGTTCCAAAGATCATGGCCTCTGAGGTTGAAAAATGGTGACCTCGTGGGTGACATCGACTTAATGGTTACCCATTTACTTTTGAACAGTGATCCTTAATTCTACATTCTCCTAAAAGTGGAAAAACATCTTCTGCACCCTGTCAACAAAGCTCAGGATCTTATGTGTTGCCCTCAAATCTACCTCACTCTTCTAAACCCCATCAGACACAAGCCTAATCTGTCCAAGATCTCTTCATGAGACAACCTGTCAGGCAGCATCTCTGGATAGAAGGAATGGGTGACATTTCTGGTTAAGACCCTTATTCAGAAAAAGACTCTTCCTGAAGAAACCTCTCGACCGGAAACGTCACCCATTCCTTCTATCCGGGGATGCTGCCTGTCCCTTTGAGTTACTCCAGCATTTTGGGTCTATCTTCGGTGTAAACCAACATCTGCAATTCCTTCCAACACCTGTCCTTTCCAAGTGTTGTTTAAATAAACATTCCTTAAATTATTTCCAATTGGCACCCGTTCATATCTAATGAGACCAGCATAGTACACAGAGGTTCTGAAGTAGTTTCACTAATGCTCTGTAGAACTGAACATAATTACTCTAGTTTTGTATTAAATTCCCCACACAACAAGCAATTGTATTCTATTATAATTCGTAATTACTCGCTGTACCTGCATTGACACGTTTTGTGAATCAAACACAAGGACATCAGACCTCTCTTAGAGCTCTGCAATCTCGCACCAGGACTGTCTAGCAGTAAAGAACATCAAAAACTCCAACCTGTGCCACTGAACAAATACTAGTCCCCAAATAAACTTCAAGAGGAGGTACCTGTTTAAACTGTGGAAAGGATATCTGGCTCTTACTGTGAGGGGGAGAAACAAATGCATTAACGTAATAAGGGTGAATTAAATCCCACACTTACCAGCAAGTTGATGCAGCAACGCTCTGAAGACTGGGTTAAACGGACATCACTAATTCCAACAAGTACTGACACACAAATTAAAAAGTCCATTGAAGAGAGGTGCAATGTAACACCAGAGGTACTTCATTTCGCTGTCCAACAACACCTCTCTTGCCAAGCAAGTTCAGCAGGTCTGTCGCTTGTACCGCTTGCAAAGATTCACATCTTTTCTGTACAGTCATTCAAAAACAGCCAACAAGGAATCTGATCAGCAAGACCTGCCAGCTGCATGTGGATCACATGATAAATACCTACTTCCCTTTTGTACAAGTGCGGATGGCTCAAGATTTGGCAGCATTTAGTGTCATTGCTATCAAAACACAGACATAGTTGCAGAAAATGCAAGCAAAGAATGATTACTTCTCGTCATCTTCAATATGAAGATATAAAGGACTTAGAATCCATTTCAGGGAAGGGGGCAGTCTATTATTGGCACCAACATCTGAAGAAAATCATTCATGAAAATAAAGAAACGCATCTAACAAACATCAAAGAAATAGCACAGGATGTTCTTTGGAAAATTGGGATACTTCCTCGATTCCAGTTTCACAGGCCCTTATTTCGTGAAGAGTTTTTTAATTCTTTTTTAAAAAAAAAGATTGTCCAGTTAAATCTGGAATCTGTACTGTTTTGTGGACAGGAATGCATGGTTTTGGAGTAGGCCGAGGATCAGTCTGGTAGACAGTGACAACGTGTTTCCTTCATAAGAATGGTCCGGGGCCATGAGAAATAGTCTGGGTCTTTGTTTTGCTTTCCTCTGGTGCTGCTCAATCATGTCCCTTGATTCTGGAAGATACCCTTGATTCCCCCGTCGTCATGCCATGGCCGAAGTAGATTGGCTGATCTGTCCTCTCATTGACTGAATGCTGTTCAAAATTTTCTTCTGGTGACCGGCCAAAGTGACCCCTATCCTTAGCAAATCCCTGTAGAAAAATATAAACGGTCATTTGTTTAAATTAACACTGTTGAAATGTGGCTGCAGTTGTGTTCTGTGTGCGTGGGTGTGTGTTTTTTACATGCACCCTCCCTTACTGAGGAAATACATTGTTTGTGTGACATGCCTTGTTCCTTGCACCTCCCATGCCCCAACATGAATGGCTCGCTTCCACTGAGCAGCCATCTTTCTGATCTCATCAAACCACATCACACTCGTGGGCAGTCTCAACAGTGCCAGGCAGCTGCTTCACCAGGAGGAATAGGGAGCAGAGGAGGCGGGCATGGGAAAGGCGCCCAGCAAAACCTATACTTTGGCAGGTGCCCACCCATGGCCATCATCCAGCAGAGGAGTGCACCTCGCAGGCATGGATGGACGGGTATTAAGATCTTCAAATGAAGGGCGAGTTTGTGATTCACAGCACCACTGTACCCTGAAACAAACTCCTTGGTGTGCAAACTTTCCTGTCATAAGCTGGATGGGGAAGGGAACAATTCAAAACAGCTCAACTGAAAAGACAGCAGTTCTTCCTTGGTATTTGGGCATGAGTATAAGAGGCATGATATTAATTAAGCTGTTCACTCTCCTAACTTCATCTTCCAATGAAGTTTTCAGGAGGGCTCTTCATACTTCACCCGAGACCTGGTCTTGGAAGGCTGCAGCTGGGGGAAGAATGGGAATGGGATCAAAACATTTTTTTAATTTTGGATGGTGAACAGGACGTCATTTTAGATTTTTCCTGGTTCCTGGTCAAAACTGGGACAGGGGGTCAAAACATGGGCTGACCAGATTGAGAACTTGGGGTTGACTAAAATGGTCACGGGCATGTTTTGATTCAAAAGCAGTAATTTGTGAGTTTGATGTTCTCCCTCAATGAGATGTATCTGCGATACTCACTCTGAAGTCATCTGTGTTGTTAACTGGAGTGAGGTGAATCCGGAGTTGAGGAAATTATCTCTGTACTGACTCATCTTGATTGCACTGAGCCAATCTTCTACTGAGGTAAAAGCAGTGAAGTCAGGAATGCTACGATCCAACAGGGGCTGAGAAGGCCTGGATTCATTCAAAAACAACATAAAGCAGCATTGTTAAGCAGGTACAGAGGGTGGTCTCAAAATTATCTCTCAGTTATAGGTTCAGGAAAAGCTTGAGTTGTTATCTGGTGATGGGTTAGTGATGGAATCTAGGGGGAGTGCATGGGAATGTGGGAAGATAAAATGGGTTAGACTGGAATTAGTGTAAAGATGGGTGCTTGATGGTTGGAACAGAACATGTGGGCCAAAAGGCTTGTTCCACACACTATCCCCAAGAATCAATGACGTGTTTTTCTATACATACTCAGGCTGCCTCTTCACTCTCAGCTTGCCTCTGTGGGGAGCACTCTTACATGCACCAGAAGGCCACAGACTCAGCAATTCAGTGCTGGACAGTTAAGGAGGTTGTACCTTTGGATCAGATTGTTAAACAAGGCCTTGTCTGTCCCATCAGCTAGACGCAAATAGCATTAATTAATCAGTCATGGAATGGGTAACTGCCATGTCAATATATCTCCTTAAACTATAACCACAAAGATATTGCACAGCCACTTGTGGCACTGTGTGCAAATTGGTCTATTTGAGTACAAAATCACGGTAACAACATTTCTAAAAATAATTAATTGGCAGGAAGTCACTTGGGACACCTTGAAGACATGAGAAGTTATATCAAAATAAAAAAATGTTTCTTGTGCTATTCATTCTCCTTAAGAAGAGACAGTCTGGCCACACTCATTTCCATAGCCATTTCCAAGGTCATTCCTCAAATAAGTTTGAATTAATCAGCCTTGGGCTCGGGAGCTTTTCAGAAAAGGAACCTGGAGCACACGTCAACTTTTTTCATGATTTATGAAAGTCAGACAGTCTGTAGACATGAGTTGAAAAGTCTAAGCATCACTTGGTTCCAGTTACTGAGCTGTCCTGGTTCTCATTACAGTTATTAGATTATAAGTTCAGATGAATGAATGGGGGGTTTGTTTATAAAAGAAGGTTGCACTGTAATGGAACACCACTTTGGGGGCCCTGGAAAGAATTAATCCTTTCGATTTCATGAGAGGACAAAATGACCCCTGGCCCTTTTGAATTGACTTTTGCAGGACAGAAATGGCTGGGGGTGGGAAACCTAGGGCATTAAGAAGACAAACCTTGGTTATAAATCCCACAGTCACAGAAAAATTGATGTTAACTTGCCTCTGATCTTCCCTGTGGCTTATCTATTTATTGGCTTTTCCTGCCTCAATTGTTTTGATAGTTCGACCGGAGAGTTTAAAAAAAGTTATGGTTTCGTCACCTAATCCAAGTGGGTTTAAGAAGAGGTTGGATAAAAACGTTGATATTAGATCCTGGGCTTGCAGCAGGATGTTACAAATATAGGTTGGGAAAAATACGTGGTTGCATTGACAGGATATGGGAGTTTTATGACATGAAGAGTTTGATGTGCAACAGGACTTAACGCTTCTCATTGTTACCTAAAAACTGATCCTTCAAAGCAGTTAAACCCATAACAGTCAGATTTTGTTTGTAGAGGAAAGTGCATTTTAACACTGTTTCCAGGCACCACCACATTCAGTATCTGTGCCTTCTTCCAATTGAGGCACCTTGTTTTGTAGTGAGCAGTACATCTTACTAAGAAATAAATTCTCCATAACTTGGCCTAAAAATTTAAGGAACAGTAGAAACGTGCATTGGATTGTTTTCTCTGAAGCGTCGGAGCTTGAGGGACAGTTAATAGCAGTATATAAAAATTAAGAGACACAGATCGAATATAGATCCTTTCTCCCAGGGTGGAAATGTGAAGACTAGAGGGCAGAGCTTTAAGGTCAGAGGGAGAAGGTTTAAAGATGGTGCGAGGCAAGCTTTTTTTATACAGAGGGTGGTGGGTGCCTGGAATGAGCTGCCTGAAATGATGGTGGAGGCTGATACGATAGTGGAGTTTAGATAGGCACATAGGTAAGCAGGGAATGGAGGGATATGGGTCACGTATTGGCAGAGGGGATTAGTTTACCTTGCATCATGTTCCGCACAGATATTGTGGGTTGAAGGGCCTGTTGCTGTGCTGTACTATTCTAGGTTTGTATAAGAGGGTAGAGCAATGTTAGCACCCAAGATGGGTAGAGATAATAAAGCCTGTGAGAAAATTGATCTGGCATCTAAACATTAGCGCAGACACTTGGATTGAAAGCCCTACTTCTGACCTGCAGATTATGAGTAATTTGATTTAAATACACCTGGCAAAGTCATGCTCACATTGTCTTGGCATTTTTCATGCCCAATTTGAGAGAGCAAGAACACATAGCATCTTTCATCATCTCCAGGTCATCGCAGTTACTCAAGGACTATTGAAGCATTGTCATTAATGTCTGAAATTATGGCGGTGCATCTACACATACCAACATCACACAAACGGTGAAGAAAGATGAATATTTAATTAATTATTTGTTAGGTCATTCTAGTTGAGGGATAAATATTGACCAGGATATTGGGGAGATTTTCCATCATCACCTTTAATTAATACCATAGATTTGGTTATGAAAGAGAAAGCACCTCATCCAACTAACAGACTGTCTGGAATATACCACTGAATATCACAGTCTCAGCTTTGGATGTGTGGTTGCAAGTTCTTGCTCGCTCAATTTGTGTGTGTAAAATGCCAATGCAACATATGAGTGACATCGCCAAGTCTATTTAAATCAAATTTCTTGTAATCTGTCAGAGGCAGGGTCTTCAATCCAACTGGTCTGTGCTGATGTTTTGTGCCGGACCCAGTAGTTCACAAGCTTTATTATCTATACCCACCCTAGCCTCCCACATGCTGATGGAGAGGCTGGCACTCTTTTGCTTGTCAAAATGGATGCAAAACGAATTCAGATGCTATGAGGGTTATAATAAAAAGTATTATATTTTAGGGTTTTAAACATTGAAAATTGCACAAATTCTTCCCTTATGTGACATCTGCATTTCCTTCAGGAAATATATTATTGTTTAAAAGTCAATTTCCTGAAAGTTCACTGTGGTCAGTTGCGATAGATATGCTATATGGACAAATCATAATGTTTGACTCTGCCTCAAATTTTTTTTCTATGACTTCAATATTCTTTCACATTTAATGCCTATATACTGCACTCGGATTTCATTCTCTTTGCACTACCAGTTGTATTTGTGCACTTATGTATGGTATGATTCGTCTGAATAGCATGCAAAATAACATTTTTCCATGTTTCTTGGTACACATGACAATAATAAACCAATAGCAATAAATTTGCAATCCAGAGTATAATTATAATCTACAGCTGACACAACTATTGACTGGAGATGAATTTCGAGACAAATATATTTGTCTCTCCTCACAGGAGATTACTTTAACGTGGTATCATGTTCAGCATAGACATTGTGGGCTGAAGGGCCTGTCCCTATGCTGTACTGGTCAATGACTAAGACTATGACATAATAGCGTAATATAGCATGCATTATATTTGAAAAAAAAGAATGGACACTACTTCCACATCAAAAGTCAGGAGTGAACACCTTGGAGAAGGATTTCATTTTTGTTGCCTCTCAAGACACTAAATAGACAATGTAGGGATAGGGATGAAAATTTGCCCTCAAGGAACAAAAGTGTTAGTCTAAAAACTGTGGTGGTATCAAGGAGTGGAGAATCTGACCGCCGCAATAGGCAAAATCAAATGGACAAAGTGGCAGCATGACCAGACCGCACAAGAGAAGATGATCAAAGCCTACACTGTGGTAATGGTGGCCAGTGTTTTGAGGCTGGCTGGGTTCCGTATCATTTTGTCCAAGGTGTTGACATTCTGGGCAAACTTAGGCCTGGAATTACGGTCTTTCTGCCAACAGTCCAGCATCAGCTGGTGCAGGGCAGCCGGACAATCCATGGGTGGTGGGAGACGATAGTCCTGATCGATGGCATTGATGACCTGAAAATACAGACAAAGTAGATGCTTATAAAATAGTCTGAAAACAAATACCACAAATAGCCATGGCTTTTTAACGTTTGGTAAATAAGATGGTACCGAGCCACTGAGAATGCATGAAGGATCTGACAACAAAGGTCCTTCACACCACCGGTCAATTCTATCTTTCTGCTTGCAGACAAGAAAGATTGAGACACCAAAATCTCGAGCCAAACTGAGCTGCTATATAATAACCATATAACCATATAACAATTACAGCACGGAAACAGGCCATCTCGACCCTTCTAGTCCGTGCCGAACACATAATCTCCCCTAGTCCCATACACCTGCGCTCAGACCATAACCCTCCATTCCCTTCCCATCCATATAACTATCCAATTTATTTTTAAATGATAAAAACAAACCTACCTCCACCACCTTCACTGGAAGCTCATTCCACACAGCTACCACTCTCTGAGTAAAGAAGTTCCCCCTCATGTTACCCCTAAACTTCAGTCCCTTAATTCTCATGTCATGTCCCCTTGTTTGAATCTTCCCTACTCTCAGTGGGAAAAGCTTTTCCACGTCAACTCTGTCTATCCCTCTCATCATTTTAAAAACCTCTATCAAGTCCCCCCTTAACCTTCTGCGCTCCAAAGAATAAAGCCCTAACTTGTTCAACCTTTCTCTGTAACTTCGTTGCTGAAACCCAGGCAACATTCTAGTAAATCTCCTCTGTACTCTCTCTATTTTGTTGACATCCTTCCTATAATTAGGCGACCAAAATTGTACACCATACTCCAGAATTGGCCTCACCAATGCCTTGTACAATTTTAACATTACATCCCAACTTCTATACTCCATGCTCTGATTTATAAAGGCCAGCACACCAAAAACTTTCTTTACCACCCTATCTACATGAGATTCCACTTTCAGGGAACTGTGCACAGTTATTCCCAGATCCCTCTGTTCACCTACATTCTTCAATTCCCTACCATTTACCATGTACGTCCTATTTTGATTTGTCCTGCCAAGATGTAGCACCTCACACTTATCAGCATTAAACTCCATCTGCCATCTTTCAGCCCACTCTTCCAACTGGCATAAATCTCTCTGTAGACTTTGAAACTCTACTTCATTACCCACAACCCCACCTATCTTAGTATCATCTGCATACTTACTAATCCAATTTACCACACCATCATCCAGATCATTGATGTACATGACAAACAACAGTGGACCCAACACAGATCCCTGTGGCACCCCACTCGTCACTGGCCTCCAACCTGACAAACAACCATCCACCATTACTCTCTGGCATCTCCCATTCAGCCACTGTTGAATCCATCTTGCTACTCCACCATTAATACCCAACCATTGAACCTTCATAACCAACCTTCCATGAGGAACCTTGTCAAAGGCCTTACTGAAGTCCATATACACAACATCCACTGCGTTACCCTCATCAATTTCCCGTGTAACATCTTCAAAAAACTCAAGAAGATTAGTTAAACAAGACCTTCCAGGCACAAATCCATGTTGAAGGAACTTAGTGGGTCAGGCAGCATTGGTGAAGGGATATGGAAGGTTAACCTTTCGGCCCAACCCCTCATTCGGATTGAAAGGTAGAGGGGGGATCGCCAACATAAAGAGGTGATGGGGAGAGGAAGGGCAAGGGCTGGCAATTAATAGATGGATCCAGGTGAGGAAAGGTTTATTGACAGATGGAATCAGGTGGGGGAGGGAAGTGCAGAGATAGTGACAGAGGCTGACATGTGATAGTTGGAGACAACAAAGGACTGCAGATAATAGAATGTGATATTTAAGGAAGAGAAGTATGGAACGGGCTAAGGGAAATAGGGTGGGCAGATGGGAACAGTGTGGGGAGGGGATCCAGTGGGTGATGGACAAATGGAGTGAGCAGGGAAGGGTAAACTGGGTGATATGGGGCTGGGGGAAGGAGGTGTTTGGAGAAAAGGGTGTGTGTGACAGGAGAGAGGAAAGGACAGAGTGGAGCAGGTTTCTGGACAATAATAGAGGGCACAAACCAGCATAAAAAGGTGGTTCGCTCATCCCTCCCCACCATCCACCCAACCACGCTGGCACTTCCCCATAGGAGGTATTACACCTGAGCCTCTACCTCCTCCCTCATCACAATTCAGTACTTAAAAAGACCTTTCTGGTGAGACAGAGATTCACATGCCCTTCCTCCAACCTTGCCTACTGCATTTGGTGCTTTCAACACAAAAAACGGCATCTTATGATAGAATTAAACAATCCAATATCAAAAGGCTTGAGGCAAATTCTTACAACATTGCTATAAACAGGGAACAAATGCCGATCAGTTAAATGGTGAGGAGGACCAATAGTGAGCATGCTTGGTGAGGAGGACCAATGATGAGCATGCTTGGTGAGGAGGACCAATGATGAGCATGCTTGGTGAGGAGGACCAATGATGAGCATGCTTGGAAAGGATTACCAGATGGAGGAGTGCCTTCTTGGATGAACAAAGTGTAATGTGCCAAAAGAGCTGCCTCATCTCCAAAGATCTTGATGAGGGCGGCATTGTGGCACAGCTAGTAGAGCTGATGCCTTATAATGCAAGAATCATGGGTTTACCTCAGGTGCTGACTGTGTGGGGTTTGCATGTTCTCCCTGTGGCCATATGTGTTTCCTCTGGGTGCTCTGGTTTCCTCCCACATCCCAAAGGGTTTGTAGGTTAATTGCCATTTGTAAAATTGCTCCTAATGTGTAGGGAGTTGATGAGTAGTTGGGATTACATAGATCTAGTGTGAATGGGTGATCGATGGTCAGGTTGGACTCAATGGGCCAAAGTGCTTGTTTCCATGCTATATTTCTAAAGTTCAATGGAAGGGGAGATAGATTGGGAAGCAACAGAGAGCTGATAGGAAAGCAGGATTTCAAAGTAAGTTGCTTCAGAAGTAGGGCTGAAGGAATTAATGAAGGCTTAGTTACAGTAGGATATAATGTGGGAATTTAGATTTGAGCAATGAGCTTATATGTTGTCCATCCCAAGACTGCCCACTTCTCCTCTCTGACACTGGTTTGTCTGAGGTCAGCTGCTAGTGAGTACGTCACCCATAGCTTCCCTCCAGGCGACAATTCCAATCTTCCTTTGGCCAGTTGTTCACCGCCCACTCGGCATAAAGTTGGACTTGAGCAAAATTAATCTCCTAACCCATATCGACCCACCGAGTTATTGCCTGTCATTACCTGAGTACAGCCAGTGTTTAATCTTCACCTTCACGTTCAATTCCACTATCTACTTTGGTAATATCCCCAGCAATAAACCCCTCCAACGTTTTCACTCTGTTGACCTTCTTTGCACTTCAATGTTACTGCCCTACTGTTGTCAGCCTTACTTTTAACTTTGTTCACCCTGAGCTTCAGAATTCCTTCTCTGATTCTTTAGATAGGTCTTCATAAAATTAACCTCTTTAGCAAAGTATTTCATTATCTGCTCTGGTACTTATTTTGTTTCAGTATCAATTATTGTGCCTGATAAGATCTCTTTGAAGTTTCTTGGGGTATTTTACTGTGTTAAAAGCTTTATCTCAATTCAATGTGTTGTAGAAAAACATGCATAACGTAGCGATAATAGAATGTGGAGTTAAAGCTTAAGAGCCCCTCCATCTTGTATAGATTCCTTTATGTGCCTTTTTCTTTTTAACATAAATCTTTTGTGAGCATAGCAAATGCAAGTATATTATGCAGATGCTTTAGCAGGATAAAATACGCCCTTCAATTTGAGATTGCACTGTTCGGTGAATTGCCAAAATTGGTAAAGTGATAGAAGTTAATTATTGGCATATGCGATTGTTCATTGACCTTAAACAGTCTCACTGTCCTTGTGTTTCCTCATGTTGATTAAAAAGGAGCATTTGTTTGAGGGACACAACCTCCTGGCGTGACTGGAAGAGTGGAGCTGATTTCCATATTCAGTCAAAGCATCTGACCTCAAAAGGCTGTCAGACTCAATAATTCCTTCTCACCAGTTCTCTGGAGGCCCCCATCAAAACCAAGTGTTGGAACAAAAATAAACGGTAAAAAAAAAATGAAGTAACCTCACTAATGCTTGGAATAATTATTTTTAAATAGATTATTTCTTGGCAGAGCTGTTGGTAAATTGTACTTGAGGGGGCGATTTGATTCAAAGGTTTTATGTATGTTTGATCTATTGCCCCTCATGACCAGGAGTTCTGTGAATTTAACATTTGAACTACATTAGCACTCGCCGCTTGATAAATGTCAAAAATTCTTTCCAGCTGAAAATATCAGCTTTTTATTGTCAGCCACAGACATTCTGTTGCATGTCAGACAGTGCTGGTGAGGAACATTTAGCACAAACTAACTGCCAAGGATATCAGACGGCGTTTCCTCTGATATGATGTACTTTTTAATGTGCCAATTAAGAAATGAAATGCAGGACGGGAAGACAATAATTGCCATGGATAGGGAATGTATGGCAAATTGGTTCGGGCACCTATTGCTCTGGAAACTTGTGATGGCAGTTCCTAAAATGCATCTCCTTCATCAAATTTCTACATGAGCAAGGCACAATATAGTAACACCCATGGCGCAGTGCTCATTTTGGTGCATTGTAGCAGGACTAATTAGTCTCAGGTGTGATCATCGTTCACGATTCCTGGGAAAATCATGTTTTGGAATTGCATTGTTGGATCACGATATCTTGAAGGCTGGTTGCCTACTTATCTCAAATCTGACTAGTGGTCCCAATACCAAACCAATGACCAATACCACTCTTATGATCTTCCTCTTGACTACGTGGGGCATGCCCTGATTTCTCAACCCTCCGATCCTCCCAAAGGTTCCAACTGCCAACTCTAAATCCCCCACCTCTCCCAATGTCTCAAAATACAGCCAACACAAATTCTTCCTCCAACCCTTTGAAAAAGCCTGCCTCCTGACCTAGGGTCTAGTTCTCCTGTCCTCCTGATTAAATGTTACTGATTGTATACCGTGTTGTCACCTTTCCCTCAGCTAACAAAGAACCATTCTACATTTCCTTCAAGAAAGAACAGCAGATGCTGGAAAATTTCGAAGATAAACAAAAATGCTGGAGAAACTCAGTGGGTGAGGCAGCATCTATGGAGCGAAGGAATAGGTGACATTTCGGCTCGAGACCTTTCTTCAAACTGAAGAAGGGTCTCGACCCGAAACGTCACCTATTCCTTCGCTCCATAGATGCTGCCTCACCCTATAAGTTTCTCCAGCATTTTTGTCTACCTTCGAATTTTCCTTATCATTATATGCTTTGATCTGTCATTTTCACACATTAACCTTCTATATCTCTAGACTCCCTCTCACCAGACGCTCAGTCTGAAGAAGAAGTCTCGACCCAAAATGTCACCCATTCCTTGATCCAGGGATGCTGCCTTCCCACTGAGTTACTCCAGCATTTTGTGTCTATCTTTGGTATAAACCAGCATCTGCAGTTCCTTCCTACTCCTGACCCAGGGGATGGACCACGGAGGTCTTGAAGAACAGCAGCTGGTGCTATTATGAACTACACTCCTAACCCCTTCCCTGATATGCAGGGCAGATATTCCCCATGTTCCTGATCTTCTGGGATGCTTGACTCCTACTGCACCCAATCATTGGCAAATTGCCCATTACAATCCTGATCTTCAGTGATGACATACCTAAACCACAATCCTTTGTGAACTGTTCCTCCAGACTTCGTCTGGTTTGTGGATGTCCCCGGCCAGTATCTTGAATCCCTGGTGCCTGGTAAAAGTCCCTCAAACCACCACCCGTTCCCCAGGTAGGCAAGCCAACCACAGGCTCCATCCTTATCTTCCAGGTGCCACCCCCATTTTCTTCCCAGACCCAGTTTCAACAGGTAATATACTTTCCACTGCGGAAGCTGGATACCTGTCTAAAAGACATTAAAGACCTGGATCCACTAAAATCACTGGTGGCCAATGATTGAGAAAAAGTGTTGCCGTTTCTTGATGCAAAACACACATACCACATTACTTTAAGCATAAAAGAATGGCTAATCTACAAGTTTCTGGTAGATAAAGGCATCAAGTGATGAGAACACAAATAACTAAATGGAATTTTGCTGCAGATCAACCGAGTCTGTGCCAACCATCAACCTCACAATTACCCTAATCTGTCTCAATCATTTTAATTTCCCCACTTTGTCATCAATTCTCCCCCTCCCACACACTAGCACACTTGCACACCAGAGACAATTTGTAGTGGTCAATTAAACTTCTAACTGTCTTTGGGATATGGGAAGTAAAGGGAGTACCTGGGGAAATCATTCAGCCACAGGGAGAAAGTGCAAACTCCACATAGACAGATCCAATGATCAGGATTGAACTGGTTTAGTTTAGTGATACAGCACGGAAAAAGGCCCTTCAGCCCACTGAGTCCACCCTGAGTCATCCCAGCACATTACCACTATCTTAAAAACACTTGGAACAACTTACATTTATACCAAGCCAGTTAGCCTACAAACCAGTACGTTTTTGGAGTGTGGGTGGAAACCGAAGATATCGGAGAAAATCTACGTGGTCACGGGGAGAACATACTAACTCTGTACAAACAGCACCCATAGTCAGGATCGAACCCGAGTCTCTGGCACTGTAAGTGCTGTAAAGCAGCAACTCTACCACTGTGCCACCATACCAGCAAAGCTAACACAATTTTTTGGGGGTATAACATCCACCCGTCCGTAATTCAAACCCCAGCCATTAAAGCCCAGTTTTGAAACAGTCTCTACCTCTTGCTGCCATTCCAATTCTTCTACTACCTAAACTTCTCCAATTCATCTTTCTCCCGTTTTTTTTTGGAGACTGCACCAGCCCAAAGGCAAAGCTGAGAACCTCGGCTGACCTGTCTGGTGTCAGCATCTGTCAGAGACTCAGACGCCACAGGACTGATTCCCAGGCTCAGAATCCTCAAGCCACCACTGTCTACGACACCTGCTTGAAAGCCGAGGAGCTCATGTAGGCAAAAGCAAATCGCTAATCAAAGTCCATTAGCTGCTAATCAGTTTGTCATTATGCAGATCAGCACCACTGCTGTGATCAAGACAAAGAAATTATCTCAGTTGCAGTTATCTCACGCACTCTCAAAAATAACAAAGACTGCCAAATAGAAGAAAAATATGAGCATATTCGTATGGTAAATGATGCAACAAAATCAATGCACTGTTCCCATAGGGTTGTTGTTTTACATAACAAGACTGGTGAAAAAGAATAGGAATAGAATTCACGAGTAGATTTTAACTCTACTTGTTCCGTGGACCAAGTAAACTTCTGTCTGCCACACAATAATCCAGATTTGAACCTGGTCTGAGTAAAGATTGCAGGCATTTGTTTAATAAAAGGAAATGGAAAATAGGTGCTGGAGATCTGAAATGAAAATTGAATGCTGGAAACTCCGCAGTCAGGCAACATCTGTTGGGAGAGGAATTACACTGATGTTTCAGATCGAATGTTTCGCTTTCCACGGATGCATCCCGACCTGATCAGCGATTCCAGCACTTTTTGTTTCAGTTTCAGGGTCCTTCTTTAAATCTGTAATTCAAAGCTGTGACCAAAGATCCCATGGCAAGCAAGATAGTCCACTCCTGCTAAATCCAATGGGCTGACGCGTAGTACGCAACATGTGGGCCATTTCAGTAATCTCGACCCGACTTTGGTTATCCCACTCGCAGTGTAATCAACGTTGCGGGGGAACAGTTTGTGTTAATAAATTATAATTCACACACACATATATTTCTCCCGATTTTTATATATAATGATAAACTTTATTTCAGACTCAAGGCCCAGACAAGGGACAACATTGCATAAAAATACATTGCAAACCTCCCACAACTTTACCCTGGCGTCCCAGCCGTGCTGATCCGGGCCAGACTTCCCACACGCTGTGGAAGGAACATAGGCATCTTTTTGCTTTTTATTGTGAGGCAGACAGGCAGAAAGAAAATGAGGAGAAGATTTTTACCAAAGATCTTTGATTTTTACGAGGACGTTTCCGTAACCAGCCTCCGTCTCCGCACTGGTATATTTGCTCCGCTGTGGGATCATTGGTGCGGAGACAGAAGCCAGTTACGGAAATGGGGCCGAAGATTACCCATGACTCTACTAGTTTTTTTTCATCGAGTGGACTATCTTGCTCGCTGTAGGATCTTTGGCTGTGATGTTTTCCTGACGGTGCCCTTGACTTAGCTCTGTGTGAGGGGTGCATAGTTAACATCAGGCCAATGCTGCTCTGAAGAAGCCACAGACTACAAGACACCCTGACAAATATGGTTGTTGTTTCTTCTGTGATAGGTCCATAGGATCAGAAGTGTTCCTGCCTCCACCACCACTCAACCTCTCTGCAATTCTGGACTTCCTTCAACTCCTTCCTATCCAAGATGTGGGTCACACCCCAAAGTTGGCTCCTTCAAGATGGTGGTAACTTAATCAGGTCCATGGGTTAAAATAACTACATGTCTGTGGTGCACTTTTCTACACCAATGGAGGTGGTTAACACTGAATCTTGAGTAGGATTTGACTATTTTCACATGTACTATTTCCCCCAACACTGCTGTGAGCATCCAGCACCCCTTACTCAGTTCGTAAAGAAGATTATTACAGTGCTGTGACAATATGTGTAGGAAGGAGCTGCAGTTAGGGAACCAGTCTGAAGAAGGGTCTCGACCCAAAACATCATCCATTCCTTTCTCCAGAGATGCTGCCTGTCCCACTGGGTTACTCCAGCTTTTTATGTCTATCTTCTGTGACAATGTGCAATAGGTCACGAAAGTAAACAACATGCAAGGCGCTGCATCCATCAGTCTTTGCCCTGACAGAGCAGGTATCCAGTCAGTGTCTGGCCTAACCCATTGGCAGTTCCAGCAATTTGATTTCCCTCAGCCATGTGCTTTCCCACAAACTCATTCTAAAAGCAATTTCTTATACGTGTTGGTGCTGAATTACATGACAAGGTTGAACTTACATCTTGATTCGACATGTCCCAGTAGGGTCTCTCTCCAAACGACATCACTTCCCACATGACAATTCCATAACTCCACACATCGCTGGCTGAGGTGAACTTGCGGTACGCAATCGCCTCCGGTGCAGTCCATCGCACAGGGATCTTCCCGCCCTGCACAAGCAATTAAACATTGTTAGCTTTTACAATCATTGTCATTGAATCCCCATTGAGTCCGTCATATCAGCATAAAGCTCTCGGATAAAGAAAATCAGTTCAGAGGCCAGTACTTCCTTACATCAGCACAACAAGACAAAAACATAAAGGAAATTGTATAAGGAATATAGGCTACCAGGCCCCTCAAGTCTGCCCTGCCATTCAATATGATCATGGCTGTTCTATGCTGGCCTTAACTGCACTTGTGTATCAGTTCCCCGTAACCCTCAATTCCTTGAAGTTTCAAATATTTATCTATCTTGAAATTAAATACATCTGCTAATCTGGACTGCAGCACCCTCATGAGCAAAAAGTGATTTGCTACCCTCTGATAGGAGGTACATGACCAGAGTGACAAAAAGATCTTCCACAAACACAAATCCATGACCTTTAGCACTAAGGAGGACAAGGACAGCAGGTGTACAGCAAGACCATTACTTGCAGGTTCATCTCCAAGTCACAACTTGGAAAATATATTGGCATCCCTTCAATGTTGCTGTTCCTGTAAATAAATGTGGGAACACCTTTACGAGAAGGACTGTGGTAATACACGAAGGTAGCTCATCCCTGTTTCAGGTCTGAGATTTGAACCTTTCTGTTTCCTGCATTTTGTTTTTTGGATTCTATTTGTCAACCTGCCCTGGCTCACAAAGGTTCCAACTTTTTGGACCAGTGAAATTCCACATTGAATTTTGTCAAAGGTCCCAGTGAAGTCTGCTCTGGCTCCCTGGCAGAATACTGATGACTATGCATTCTGCAAGGAGTCAACATTTGAATGATAAGCATGCCGGAATAGAATTTAATTCCTGATCTGACTATCTTGGCAAATTAAGACCGTGAGACAACATTGATGAATAGATGACCTAAGTGCTAGCAGAGTAAAGAGTCAGGAAGGATCGCATTCATGTGCTTTTTCATTGCTATCAAGGTTGCAGAGAGAGAAAGCCAGGCTCAGCTTCTGGCTCTCCCACTGAGAATGGCCACACAGTGAATCCTTGCCTCACAGAGTGGAGTATGGAGACATCAACTAATCCTGCCACTGTACTGGATCTTTAGGAACCGTTGGATGTAAGCTTCCTGCACAGTTGAATATTAAAAAGAGAAAATGGGAAAATACTGTTCAAGTGCTACAATCTGTGTGAAGCCTTCAGTCCTGTGGGAAGGAGTTGGGATAATGTTTTTATATTTTGTCTAAGTTAGCCCTATTAACCTCTGCTCTTTTGTGTAAATGGAAGAAAAGTAACATCTCATCATCGCACTGAATCCTTGAATCAAAGCGGTAGTTATGTGAAGTGATTTGAAAATATTATACTTCAAATATCTGAGCTAAATGTTTGTGGTGATCCTCGGGACATTTATGTGCCTTGAGGGACTGCAGGATGGGCCAGTGTATTTTGCTCAATCATCTAAGGGGGCAGTGGGCCGCCAGGGCATGTAGCTGAAGGTCAAGTATAGTCCTTCTCCTGTTCATCTCTGCAGACCAGGACATGTCTGTGCCTTCTGGGGCATAGTGGTATTTACCTTTTGCAATTTGTATTCCTGCTTAGTCTAAAAACAAGTTCCTACACTCAACAATGGGCACACTGTCTACTAGAGCCAAAGCATGGAAACATCCATAGCCTGCAGTTCTTCCTCTACACAGCATGGAGCACTCTGCACCCTCGTCACCAGCCATCACATCCTTATCCCCTCAGATCCTTCAATACCAATTGAGACTGCAGAAAAAAATGCATTGAATTTACAATATGGAAAATGAGCAGCTTAGCTAAACACATAAGCAAAACATTCAAGTCACATTTACCAGCTCTTTTTCAGAGTCAGTGAATCATACAATATTGAAATAGGTCCTTCGGCCCACCTAATCTGTGCTGATCACCAGGCGTGCATCTACAGTAATTTACATGATTCTCCACGTTCCTATCAACTCCCTCCAGATTCCGTGACTCCCCTACATACAAGGGCAACTAACAGTGGCTAATGAGGAACTGAAGCATGCAAAGGAATCTCATGTAAATTCCACATGGTCAGGATGGAAACAAGGTCACTGAAGCTGTGATGCAGTGACTCTGCTACCTGCACCAGTTTCACTGCACCTCATTTCCATCCATTTTCCATTCTAACATTAAGAGAATTATGGATATCCTGACCTTGTGAAAGAGACACTGGAAATATTCCTCAGTTTTACAAGTTTCATCTTCTCGCGCGCATCTATGAGGATTTCTGCAGTTCCCCATTTGGTTCTTTTGTACAACTTGGAATTGAACTGCTGCATCACCAGTACCTGTTCCCCAGCTCCATAAAGCTCTAACTTGCCTGCAAAAAATCAAATTGCTGGAAGAGAGTTTGGCAGTAGCCTGTGGAGGGAAAGGGACATACCATGATAGGACAGGTTTGGAGGGATATGGACCAAATACAAGCAGGTAGGACTAGTGTAGCTGGGACATGTTGGCGATGTGGACAAGTTGGGCCGAAGGGCCTGTTTTAACACTGTATCACTCTATGACCATGCTTTGGGTCATACCATGTTTTCCCTCCACAAATTCGGTCTGACTTGCTGCATTTCTCAGCAGTTTGTTTGTTGCACAAGGTTCCAGTATCTGCAGTCTCTTGTGCCTTAATTTTGCTACCTCTTTCCCCTTCGCTGTTTCCGTAGAACACAACATTTAATAGTGTTCGTGACATCTGCATTCTTGGGCCTTTATGCTTTTCAATATTATTACGCTCAACTATGGTGGGAGTGCTAGGAAAGCTATATACATTCAAATATGTTGTTTTCTATAAATTATGGGAAGCAGATTGACATTTTAGACTTTAAAATTCAGAGATACAGCAGGGAAACAGATCCTTCGGCCCACTGAGTGCACGCCAAACACCAATCACCCCATACACTAACTCTATCCTATACAATAGGGATATTTTTTATAATTTTATTATTTTAATTTTAATAGCCAATTAACCTATAAACCAGGAGGAAACCAGAGCACATGCAGTCACAGGGAGAATGTACAAACTCTATACAGATAGCAGCCGTTGTCAGGATCGACCTCAGGTGTCTGGAGCTGTAAGGCAGCAAGTCTACTGCTGTACCACTCTGCCGCCTAAGACTCAAGTTGCCTCTTGATTCTGCACTACACTGCAGAGTGAACAAGCCAGACTATCCTTAGGTTCCTTTTTTCATTGGCGGGGGCACCACAGACTAACTCACCCCATAGAACACTCATAATGATAAACATAGCGTATTTCATCGATCGACCTTAATGCTTAAGCCACTTTCTTATTGGTTCTGGAGTAGACAAGAGGGAGGAATTGTGAATTGATGCCAAAAGGTGGATGAATTTGCACTAGAGCAACAAAGTTAACGACAACAGTAGTAGCAGAGTTGTTACAGTTTCAAGGTGAAAGTAGATATTAAAATCGAGGACCCCACATGTGAAAAAATAAGACCCTTGTGGAAGGTATAGGAGAAAAACGTTACAAAGTAGTGGACGGTGAATTAGCAGCCTTGATCTACTCTGCTGATATAACTTCTCCATCACGTTAACATATAACATATAACATTTACAGCACAGAAACAGAAGTGGAGGGCGTTACATTTGCTAGATCAACTGGTCTTTTTCCCCTTAGTCCCACCTGTCTGCACTCATACCATAACCCCCCATTCCCTTCTCATCCATATGCCTATCCAATTTATTTTTAAATGATACCAATGCACCTGCCTCCACCACTTCCACTGGAAGCTCATTCCACACCGCTACCACTCTTGAGTAAAGAAGTTCCCCCTCATATCACCCCTAAACTTCTGTCCCTTGATTCTGAAGTCACGTCCTCTTGTTTGACTCTTCACGATTCTCAAAGGGAAAAGCTTTCCACATCAACTCTGTCTATCCCTCTCACCATTTTAAAGCCCTCTATCAGGTCCCCCCTTAACCTTCTGCGCTCCAGAGAATAAAGACCTGGCTTATTCAACCTATCTCTGTAACTTAGTCCTTGAAAACCCATATTTTCTAGTAAATCTCCTCTGTACTCTCTCTATTTTGTTGACATCCTTCCTATAATTGGGCGACCAAATTGTACACCATACTCCAGATTTGGTGCCTTGTACAATTTTAACATTACATCCCAGCTTCTATACTCATTGGTTCTGGAGTTACAGACCAGTCTCTCCCTTAGAAGTGGAGGAGAGTTACATTTTCTAGATCAGTCTGGTCTTCTGAGTTCCTCGAGCACTATATATATTATATCTAGACCCCAGTATCTGCAGTCTCTTGTACCTCCAATTAAATGTTCTACCTGCCTTCTAAGGCACTGAACTGCCCCACAGCACCTACTGAACCTGGCTGTTATATTCAGGACGGCTATCATTAAGACATTTGGGCGAGTTTGAACAGTGAGACCCAGAAGTCCTGCTGTTACCTTGGATAGTTGCCAAAAGTCTTTAATGCCCTTCCCAACTCTGCTCTGAGTGCGAGGCAGCTGCAGGCAATCTCTCAGTGCAAGAGGCCCTTCCCAAAAGCTGTCTGAACAGATTACTTCGAAGGGAGATGGCTCATTCCTTTTCATTCTTGCTCCTTGAAAATATATTTTCTCTGTTTCAAACGTTAAACCTCCTGTTAAACATCTGTAACTCGTTTGTTCAAATTGAGAATGACGACAGAGGCATCCTGTCAAATTTATTGTCTACTGACGTAAAGTCAGCAAAGTAATCTCATCACAATGTCAACTTCTTATGACCAAGGGACCAGAGCCTGGGAATTGCTTTACTGGCAATAAAGCAGAGTTGTATGTCATCCTAATTGCAGGCAATAGTGGAGTTGCTGCCTCATAGCATCAGAGACTCGGGTTAAATCCTGAACTCAAGCGCTGTCTGTTTGGAGTTTGCATGTTCTCCCTGGGACTTTGTGAACTTCCACCAGGTGTTTAGGTGGGTGGTAGAAGAGGGCTTATTTCTGAGCTGTCTCCTTGACTTTATGACAAACAGTGTGAAAGACTAATACACATTGAGATGTTCACCGAACAGGGCTGTGGTCATTGCAAGTGTAAGATCATGCTGTATCACTTCTAGCATGATGCTTTTCTTTAATTCATTGCAGTTTTAGCCCAGCTTGAGAGATCTTTCCACGTGGTTCTTAAAGGGCATAACATAATCCAAGCTGCACTCTTCCTGGTAATTGGGAAGTGTTGATAGGACAGGCCCTATTGCCTGATATCAACCATGATATCAAATTAATCTAATTCTATCTGCCAGCACATAGTCTATATACATTTGTCCACCCCGGCCTATTCTTGTGTTTGTCGAAATGCCTCTTAAATGTTGCTATTGGATTTGCAGTTCAACAGCAGCCAGCAAATCCATTCCCTTCCATCATGCCGGCCTCTCAAATGGTTGTTCATATGTATGGGGTGTTTCTAAGTCAGGCATTTGTAACTCAGGGAGGATCTGTGCTGCTGCAACATAACTTCTCAACTGTTATGCTCAATGCCCCAACACGGTACAGATGCCATACGCCTTTTTTTCACTCTATCTATCTGCATTGCCACTTTCAGGGAATTACTGTATGGCTTGCACCCCATGATTCCCCTTTACCTAAATAAGCATTTTACCTTTTGCAGTATACTTTCCTCGTGCATTTGACTGCTCAAAGTGGTACACCTCACATTGTCTAGATTAAACTCCACCCGTCAGTTCTCCGCTCATATCTCCAACTGATCTGTATCCTGCTTGGCCAACCTTCTCATTGTCCACAACTATGTCAATGATTGTGTTACTATTCATCATAAAGGTACATGATAAAGAACATGAAACATGTTCATGATGCATAGGATGGGGCAATATAGAAACACTCAGGGGCTACTGGCGTTGTCTCCCACCATGAGCTGCCAGGGAGGACATGAGCGCATCGTTTGCATGGCCGCACTTGATTTTCAGGATGCTAGAGGCTTGGCTGAGATCAAGGAGGTGCTGTTGGGTTTCTTGTAGCGGGTTCAGGTAGATAAATCCCCAGGGCCTGATGGAATTTATCAAAGATTATGGGGAGAGGTAAGGGAGGAGATTGGAGGGGCCTTGATGAAGATCTCTGTATCCTCACTACCAACAGGCAAGATAGGTCCCAGATTGAAGAATGCCCAATGTTGTGCCTTTATTTTACAAGAGATTATCCAGGCAATTATAGGCCAGTGAGCCACATGTCAGTGGTGAGGAAGGTTTTGCAGAGGATTCTTCAGGGGAAAGGATTTATTCACATTTGGAAGTGAATTAGAGACAGTCAGCATGGCTCTGTACACAGCGCCATGTCTTAGTATATTTATTGAGTTTTTTGAGGATTTGAAGAAACTGACTGATGAGTATGGCAATGGATGGAGTCTACATGCAATTTAAAGGTATTTGATAAAGTCCCTCCTAACCTCCTCAGGACAATGCCCAACACAAATTGCTCATTCAAGATCGATTCCAGACATAAAACTGTGACCACCACTTTCTCCGTATGGTAGAACAAATATTGAGTGATAGGTTTGAGCCCTTAATATAACCAAAGTTCCACAGGTATTCGCAAAACAACATTTGAAAGCAATTTGATGCAATTGATGATTTCAGATTTAATTTTGTGATTTTGTCGATTATAGGAGTTAAGCTGACTGAATATCCAGTAGATTTTAATAGACATTCCAAACCTTTGACTTGATGCCAGTCTTAAAATTGTTCTTGAGCATCTGCTTCCTTTATTTATGAGCAGATTTCATGTGGGATTGCTCAATGTGAATCAAAGCCTTGCTAAACTATGACATGAAGAGTAATGGGTGCAGGAAGAATGTACCATATGTCTAACTTCCAACACTCGATTACAGGTAACGGTTAGTTTGGTCTGCCCTTGCCTTTTCTCACTGACAAAGGCTCAAAAGTTTGCAGATCACTAAGATACATACAATTCATGGCTCTCTCATGCGCAAGAGGATTAATGTTCACAATGTAACTGTGTAGATTCCTATCAGGAAGCAATCTGTAATGAATTATGGTGAAATACAAAATCCAGGGTGCATAACAAAACTTCAAAAGTCTTCATTCTTGCTGTTTGTGGAACATGCAAGATTCTGGTTTCCACTGGAATCCCTTGTCGCCCTCAGTAATGTGAAATACTATAGGGAGAGAAGTTCAGTAATGTCAGCTCATGAAGTCACGTCTGTGGTAATTAAATCCAGCAACAGCAGAGTTCCTGGGCTGATTAGGTTGTGAAGAATGTGGGGAAATACCTGCCATCCAAAACTGTTTCTAAAGAATAACAGTGTGTTCTTAATTATTAACTCAGCCCAAGGTGTGATTTGCATGGGAAATCTAAGACACAAAGTCTCCAGTCTCAGCATATTAGGAAGTAACTGCTGATTAGCACTTCCCTTTTCCAACTGTCAATTGCACCCTTGACCCATGAAATGATTTTTGCATTTTAACATAGCTTTGCAGCAAATAAGAGTCAAACATTTTCTTTCAGATTGAAAATGGTTCTGAATGATACTAGCTGTGTCTCGGAAGGCTGATTCTACACGATAATGTAATTGGGGTATTTATCACTTGTTGTAAGGTGCCTCCACTTGACAACACCAACCAATATTTAGCTGTGCCCTCTGCGGGTTATCAGTAATCTGGCATGCAATTGCCTTTAATTATTGCCTATTAATTGAATTCACATTCAAAGATAATACAACTCTATGTCACATAAAAATCCAGGAATTCCGTAATCAAAACCATGAGGTCAATCACGACATTTAAAACTTCGACAGGTACGTGGATAGGTTAGGTTTAGGGAACTAAGGGCCAGGCTCAGGCATGTGGGATTGTCTTGGTTAATTAACTTGGTTGGTATGGACGAGTGGGGCTGAAGGGCCTATTTTCATGCTGTATAACTTTATAGCTTCAAAACAACTCAAAGGAAACCATTAGCAAGCACAGATTCTCAACACATGTCAGAGTAATACTTGAGTTCACCAGAAGAATTTCGTAAAAATTGTAGAGACAGGTAAGGTCAAAGGATCTATAGGACTCAAGGGCCTGAGCTATAGCTAGATATAGGGCAAGGTAGCACATTATTCCTTGGAGAGCAGCTGAGGAATGATCTAATAGAGGTGCATAAAATTATGAGGGGAATTTACAAGGTGAATGCACTATAGTTTTACACAGAGTAGAGGAATCAAGAACCAGAGGACATACGTTTAAAGTGAGAGGCCAATGATTTAATAGGAATCTGAGACACAACATTTTCACTCAGAAGGTGATGGGTACATGGAGTGAGCAGCCAGGGGAGGGTAGTTAAGGCATGTACAATAACAATGTTTAAAAGACAATTGAACAGGTACAAGGTCAGGAAAGGTTTAGAGGGATATGGTCCAAACGTTGGTGAATGGGACTAGCTTAGAGGGGGCATCTTAGTTGGCATGGGCAAGTTGGGCAAAGGGTTTGTTTCCATGCAGTACAAACATTCCGTGTAAATAATATCTCAGTATCTCCCTTATTCACTTTCTAATACACTCTGCATTGAGATATAGATGGTCGCCTTCAAGAAACAATTATTTTCACAAACCATTATTGTTTCTGACACAATGAAATGCAAATAAATAACAAAGAAGATTGATGAGGGCAAGGATATAGACAGTGTATGGACCTCAACTAGCTCTTGATGGGGCTTTGCATGGTCGGTTGCTCTGGAAGATTTGTTCGAATATGATCCAGGGAGAGCTAGTTGATTGGATTCAGAATTGGCTTGAGGATAGGAACCGGAGGGTGGTCGTGGAAGATTGTTTTTCAGATTGGAAGTCTATGAGTATGGTGTGTCTCAGGAGTGAGTGCTGGGCCGATTGCTGCTTGTCATCTATATCAACGATTGTGATGAATATGTACAAGGCATCATTAGTAAGGTTGCACATAACACTAAAATAGATGGCATCATATTGAAGATGGTTATCAAAGTTTACAGCGGGATCTTGATCGGATGGATAAGTGGGGCATGGAATGGCAAATGGAGTTTAATGCACATAAGTACGAGGTGTTCCATTTTAGTAAGTTAAACTGGAGTAGGATCTTCACAGTGAACTGTAGGGCCATGGGGAATGTTACAGAGCAGTGGGATAAAGAAGTACAAATGCACCGTTCCCTGAAAGTGGCATCACAGATAGCTAGTGGTGAAGAAGGCTTTTATCATGCTGGCCTATATCAGTCAGGGAATCGAGTATAGAATTTTGGACATTATCGTATAGTTAATCAAGATGTTAATGAGACCGCACTTGCCGTATTGGATTCAGTTTTGCTCACCCTTCTACAGAAAATATGCCATCAAGCTGGAAAGAGTGCAGAGAAAATTTATGACAATAATGCCTGGACTTGAGGGGCTGAGCTATTGGGAGAGGTTGGGCAGGCCTTGGATCACAGGGTGCTGAAGGGTGATTTTACAGAGGAATATAAAATTATGTGGAGAATAGGTAGGGTGAATGGACAGATGTTTCTAGGATTGGGGAATGAGGAACTAGGGGGTATAGGTTTAAGGTGAGAAAAGGAAAGATTTAATAGGAACCTGAGGGCATAGTTTTCACACAGAGGGTGGTTGTTATATGGAATAAGATGCCAGTAGAAGTTATTGAGGCAGGGACTATAACATTTAAAACATATTTACAGGTACATGGGTAGGAAAGGCTTAGAGGGGATTTGGCTTAGGAAGTAATTACCAGAACCGATGTGGAATAATGATTTAAAACAAGGCTTTACATACAAGATTCCGAGGGGCTTAAGGGAGAATTCACCTTATGCATTTTCTAAAATGAATTGTTTTAATTGAATTATGAGATGGGGTGCCACTGGAATTGATTTTCCTAACTGAGCAAACTCACGGTGTTTGAGAAACAATCACATTCATAGGTCTGGGGGGTGGGGGGGCATAATTTAGACTTTTAGACTTTAGAGATACAGCACGGAAACAGGCCCTTCGGCTCACTGAGTCTGCACCAACCAGCTGTCACCCCATACGAAACCGCTATCTTACACATTGGGGATAATTTACAGTACAATTTTACTGAAGCCAATTAACCAACAAAACGTGTACGTCTTTGGAATGTGGGTAGAAACCAGATCACCTAGAGTTAATCCACACGGTCACGGGGAGAACTTACAAACTCCATACAGAGCTCATAGTCAGGATCAAACCCGGGTCTCAAGTGGTGTAAGGCAGCAACTCTGCCACTGCACCACTGTGCCGCCTGGAATGGGTAAGAATGGCACATTTCCTTCTTTGAAAGACATTAGTGATCTAGATATTTTTTAGGCAACGTGGTGGTTTTGAGTTAATCTTACTGCTACAATTAGAATTATGAGAAGATATATTTATTTATTCAGTTTCATCATGAATGGCCAAGGAAGCAATTGGTTTTATTAACACATATTGTACAATGATAGTCTACTAAACAATGTAACATACAGCCGTCAGTATTTTTAACTTGCAGTAGCAAAAATAAATATATAGTTATTAAAAAGACCTTTTGTATTTGAGGATCATACATGAAAAATAACTCTCCAGCCCCCATACTCTTTTCCTTAAAGGCATAATTATTTTTATAATGCAATTTTCTAAAATTAAATCATCATCATCATCGTTGAAAACATCAACGGGCACCGTGCTTTACAATGCTATGTACGACAGTGATCGCGACTTCTACTGAAGTGTGGATGGCTGTTGGCTCGCTAGGAGCTCATCCGCCCTTTGACAGGTCTTGTTTTTGGTCCTGCTGGGGGTCCACAGCCCCCTCCTCACCTGGCAAACCAGGTGGGGGAGATTGTTTAGTCGCCGACTATCCAACCATGGAGCGGGTGGCACGGGATTACATGGTACCCGTGGCGGGGGGAACTCCCCCCGACCCGACACAAAATTAAAGGTTTACTCAGAGAGTGGTGGCTGTGTGGAATGAGCTTCCAAGTGAAGGTGGTGGAGGCAGGTTTGTTTTTATCATTTAAAAATAAATTGGATAGTTATATGGACGGGAAAGGTATGGAGGGTTATGGTCTGAACGCAGGTGTATGGGACTAGGGGAGAATACGTGTTCGGCACGGACTAGAAGGGTCGAGATGGCCTGTTTCCGTGCTGTAATTGTTATATGGGTATATGGTTTATTAAGAATGGCACTATTGCATTATAGCATAACTGTCTGTACTGAACCCTGTAGAATCACATCGATAACAACTCTCAAATCACAAAAAAATCCATCTAGAATGATTCTTTACTTCCTGGATATAGACATAGAAGAGCAGCATTGGAAAGCACTAGACCAGTAACAATAATGAGTTTCAATGTTCTTCATACTCAGCATAAAAGTTTTAGAAAAGGACAAAGCTGAAATAGGAGTAAAGGTTCTAAGCCGAGATAAGGCCAGTTTTATTAGATTTAGCAAGAATGCACCGGAAACTGCAACTTCAAGGTGAATTAGCATCTGCGGACATTAAAGGTAATTCAAGGGATTTGGTATAAATCTGTTCTCAGAAAGCTTATGCGAGAGAGTAACACCGCAAAACAGCGGAAAGCCTGGAACAGTTTAGAAAATGTAGGAGTGAAATTAAAATTGAAGTTAGGAAAACAAAGAGACACAAAAAAATTACTGGCATGTAAAGTCAAAGAAAATCCAAAGATATTTTACTGGTATACGAAGAACGAAAGATTAACTAAAGGGGGAGGAGGGCCAGAACGGTAATCTGTTCATGAGGTGGACATTGGTAAAGGGGTTATAGGAGAGATGAGGAGAAATTTATTTCATCCAGAGGTTGGATGGGTGAATGGATCTTACAGGACAGAAATGAAGATAGCCTGATTCTACCTGCTTGATCACATGGTGTGAGATGAACTTACAGTCTTTCAGCGGACAACCTGCTGTTCAAAATTAAACAATTTGCCAATTTGTTTATGAGAACCTTAAAGGTAGTTAGATCTCTGGAGAGAAGGAAATGGGCTTCAGACTGAAGAAGGGTCTCGACCCGAAACGTTGCCCATTCCTTCTCTCCAGAGATGCTGCCTGTCCCGCTGAGTTACTCCAGCATTTTGTGTCTACCTTCGATTGAAACCAGCATCTGCAGTTCTTTCCTACACAGGTAGTTAGATCTAAGCCATGAGGCAAGAATGATCTTAGATTATGTTTAATTCATTGGATTCTCCAGTTAACCTGCAATGACCACACCAATAACACAGGGGCTAATTTTCCCGTTTAGTCGACATCTTTAACAATTTTATCCACTGGTTAGCAAGCTGCTGCAACGTGTGGCATTTACATTGCATGACAACCTGAGAACGGCCTTAAAGCAAGTGTTTTGGGATTCTCTGGTTACAACACAGTGAACTTCACAATGGGGTATCTACAGACCATCTCAATGCACTGCCATTTATCCAGTCAATAAAATGAAGATTAACAGCTCTCTATTCTCTGAAGCTTCTTGCTAACACTGAGATTTCGAGTTGTCCAGATACGTGAATACTAAAGAATGATATTATTTCAGCCGCTCTTTACATCAACTCAGCTTAAATGTCAGGGTTCATCTTGTTATCTGCTGCCCTCGTATAAATTTTTGACATGTACATTCTCTTTTCCTTTTTGCAGTGACAGGTTTTTTATCAGACATCTGCCATTTCAGTTTTACTATGTTTAGCATTTCACTCACAAGTTAGTCTGAGTGCTATTGTCTACTTCATGGCATTTGAGAAGATGCACAAGTTCCTCCAGCATGGGACCTTAGTAACGGAAGAGAGATTATGGGACAATGGCATGCCTGAGGTTTACTAGAAATTCTATATTCTTGATTGGTTTTGAGGGAATAGGAATCTAAACGGGAAATTTTCAATCTCATATTATATCTCTGAGACTTGATCTGCATGAATGTTCATGCCATGAAAAGCCATGATCATATTGAATGGCGGTGCAGGCTCGAAGGGCCGAATGGCCTACTCCCGCACCTAATTTCTATTTCTATGTTTCATGCTAAGCCGAATTCCCACTCTTGTGTATTGAGCACAAAGTTTAGGCTGAGGATTCAGAGCAGTGTGAAGGGTGTGCTGTGGTCTTTTAAGGTGACCAAGTATTTTCTTGTCAAATGTTGATTCAAGATCCCATTCAAAAGATACTAGATTATAACACAGGGGGCTATTTAGTCAATATCTTTCACAATTTTTTCCCCCGGTTATATGCAACCTCAGAGTCTGGCCAATACTTATTCTTCAATTAAACGTCTAAACAAATTATAGGGCCACGTATCTTAATTCTGTTGGGTAGAGATTATTTTAACATAAAATGGCTGCTCTATTCATGAATGCAACTGCTGCTGCTTTACTGACTTCAACGGTGAGAAAAACTGAGTAGGCAGCATAACCTGCAACCAATCAGTAATTGTGGGCTCCATCGAAAATTAATTTTCACAAAGACTGGTCATTGCATTCAAAACTGAGAGTTGGAATATACACATCCTTTTCAGGATGTAACTAGTGGAGTATCCCAAAGATCGTTTCTTGGCCCTCAATTATTTATAATTTATATTAATGACCGAGAGAGGGGGCAGAGTGTAAGGTAGCCAAGTTTGCTGATGACATGTAAAGGGGGGGGGGGGGGGGGGGGGGGGGGGGGTGGGGGGGGGGGGGGGGGGAATGTTGTGATGAGGATATTTGGAGGCTGCCACAGGATAGAGACAGGTTGAGTGAGTGGGCAAAAACTTGGCAGATGCAGTTTAACGTGGGAAAGTGTGAGGTCATGTACTGTAGTAACAAGAATCAAATTGTGGCTAACGATTGAAATGGAGAAAGATTGCAGGAACAAATTACAGAGGGACCCAGGTGTTCTTGTACACATAGAAACATAGAAAAATAAATGCAGGAGGAGGCCATTCGGCCCTTCGAGCCAGCACCATCATTCAATATGATCATGGTTGGTCATCTAAAATCAGTACCCATTCCTGCTTTTTCTCCATATCCCTTAATATCCTTAGGCCTCATAGCTAAATCTAACTCTCTCTTCAAAACATCCAGTGAAATGGCCTCCACGGCCTTCTGTGGCAGAGAATTCTTTGGGTGAAGAAGTTTTTCCTCATCTCAGTCCTAAATAGCCTACCCCTTATTCTTGAACTGTGACCCCTGGTTCTGGACTCCCCCAACATTTTTCTTGCATCTAGCCTGTCCAATCCTTTAAGAATTTTATATGTTTCTATAAAATCCCATCTGAGTTTTCTAAATTCCAGTGAATACAAGCCCAGTAGACCCATTCTTTCATCATATGTCCCGCCATTCCGGGAATTACCCTGGTGAACCTACGCTTCACTCCCTCAATAGCAATAATGTCCTTCCTCAAATTAGGAGACCAAAATTGTGCACAATACTCCAGGTGCAGTCTTACCTGGGCCCTGTACAACTGCAATCAGAACTCCTTGCTCCTAAACTCAAATCCTCTCGCAATGAAGGCTAACATGGCATTAGCTTTCTTCACTGCCTGCTGTGCCTTTCAGTGACTGATGTGCAAGCAACCCAGGTCTCGTAGCACCTCCCCTTTTCCTAATCAGACCCATTTTCCTAATCAGACACCAAGGCAAATTCCTTGTATGTGTAAATACTTGGCCAATAAACGTATTCATTCATTCAGATAATAATCTGCCATCCTGTTCTTGCCACCAAAGTGGATCTCACATGTATCCACATTATACTGCATCTGCCATGCATTTGCCCACTCACCCAACCTATCCAAATCACCCTGCAGCCTCATAGCATCGTCCTCGCAGTTCACACTGCCACCCAGCTTTGTGTCATCTGCAAACTTGGAGATGCCACATTTAATTCCCTTGTCTAAATCGTTAATATATATTGTAAATAACTGTGGTCTCAGTACTGAGCCTTGCGGCTCCCCACTAGTCACTGCCTATCATTCTGAAAAAGACCTGTTAATTCCTACTCTTTGCTTCCTGTCGCCAACCAGTTCTCTATCCATATCAATACCCTACCCCCAATACCATGTGCTCTAATTTTGCACACTAATCTCTTGTGTGGGACCTTGTCAAAGACTTTTTGAAAGTCCAGATACACCACATCCACTGGCTCTCCCTTATCCACTCTACTTGTTACATCCTCAAAAAATTCCAGATCAGTCAAGCATGATTTCCCCTTCATAAATCCATGCTGATTTTTACCAATCCTGTCACTGCTTTCCAAATGCGCTGCTATAACATCTTTAACAATTGACTCGTGCATCTTCCCCACTACCGATGTAAGGCTAACTGGTTATAATTCCCCATTTTCTCTCTTGGCTCCTTTCTTAAAAGGTGGAGTTACATTGGCTACCCTCCAACCCACAGGGACTGATCCAGATTTGAGAGAACATTGGAAAATGATCACCAATGCATCCACGATTTCTTGGGCAAGCTCCTTGAGTACTTTTGGATGCAGACCATCAGGCTCTGGGGATTTATCTGCCTTCAGTCCCAACAATTTACCCAACACCATTTCCTGACTAATGTGGATTCCTTTCAGTTCCTCCCTCCCACTAGATCCTTGGTCCCCTGGTATTTTTGGGAGATTGGTTCTGTGTTCACTAAGGAAGACACAAACAAAGTACTCATTTAACTGTTCTGCCATTTCCTTGTTTCCCCATTATAAATTCACCTATCTCTGATTGTAAGGGAAATACATTTGTCTTCACTAATCATTTCCTTTTTACCTATCTGAAGAAGCTTTTAGAGTCAGTTTTTATATTCCCTGCAGACTTTCTTTCATGCACACATCACAAATGTTAGCCGGCAGGTGCCATTATTAGGGTTGGAGTTTAGTTTTCGGTTTTTGTTTGTTTTAGAGATACAGCGCAGAAACATGGCCGTCGGCCCATCAGGTCCGCACTGACCAGTGATTCCCATATATTAACACTATACACACACCAGGGACAATTTTTATATTTAAATCAAGCCAATTAACTTTCAAGCCTGTATGTCTTTCGAATGTGGGAGGAAACCAAAGATCTCGGAGAAAACCCAAGCGGTCACGGGGAGAACGTATAATCCCCGTACAGACAGCACCGGTAGTCGGGATCAAACCCGCGTCACCGATATTGAAAGCACTGTGAGGCAGAAGCTCGAACACTGTACCACCGTGCCGCCCCATATTAGAAATATGGAAATACTGTTAAATTGGACATGGTACCGGTGAGGACACACCTCGAGTCCTGTGCACAATTGTTTGATATACTTATTTAAGAGAGGATATACAAGCCTTAGAAGTAGCCCCACTAGGAATTACTGGGATAGGAGCATTGCCGTATAAAGAGCCCTAAAGCTTTGGAAAGGGTCCAGAGGAGTTTTACCAGAATGCCTGAATTAGGGGTATTAGCTACAATGAGAGTTTGAACAAACTTAGATTGTTGTCTCTGGTGATAGAAGTATGGGGCAGCATAGTGGCACAGCGGGTAGAGTTGCTGCCTCACAGTGCCAGAGACCCGGGTTCAATCCTGACTACGGGTGCCGTCTGTACGGTGTTTGTACCTTCTCCCCGTGACTGTGTGGGTTTTCTCTGGGTGCTACGGTTTCCTCCCACATCCCAAAGACGTGCGGGTTTGTAGGTTAATTGGCCCTCTGCAAATCCCTAGCTTGTATGAAGTGGATACGAAAATGGGAAAATATAGAATGGGTGATCGATGGTCAGCGTGGACTCAGTGGGCAGAAGGGCCTGTTTCTATGCTGTATCTCTAAGCTAAATTAAAAAACGAATACAATCCAAACTAAACAAAACTAAACTAAATATGTATGCAAATACAAAGTACACCACACCGACTTCCCCAACAATACAGCTGTTATTCCAGCAGTTTGTGTCTTTTTCTTAGAATAAAGGGGAGGTCATTTAAGACTGAGGTGAGAAAAAACGTTTTCACCCAGAGAGTTGTAAATTTATGGAATTCCCTGCCACAGAGGGCAGTGGAGGCCAAGTCACTGGATGGATTTAAGAGAGAGTTAGATGGAGCTCTAGTCAAGGGATATGGGGAGAAGGCAGGCACGGGTTATTGATAGGGGACAATCAGCCATGATCACAATGAATGGCAGTGCTGGCTCGAAGGGCTGAATGGCCTCCTCCTGCACCTATTTTCTATGTTTCTATATGTAAAATCATTAGAGGCATGGATGGAGTAGACAGTCCAAATCTATTTCGCAGGATGAAAAAAATCAAATACTAGAGGGCATAGATTTAAGATGAGAGGAGCAAAATGTAAAGGAAATGTGCAGGGCAAGTTTTTTTACACAACGGGTGGTGAGTGCCTAGAAACAGGAGGAGTGCTTGATGAAGCACATAAGTCAGTGGCATTTAAAAAACTTTTGGATAGGCACATAGATATGCAGGGGATGGGGGGGGATATGGGTTATGTGCAGGTGAATAAGTGATGGACTTGGCATCCTGTTCAGTACAGACATTGGGGGATGATGGGCCTGTTCTCGTGGTGTACTTGTGGCATGCTATATTGTCTATTTCTTACAAACTAGGAGTCCATTCAGCCCACTGTCATGCTGGATTTTAGAGTGTTGTTAAGGTGACACATTGCCTTATTTAGAAGCTCTTCTCTGCCATATATCCATTGACTCCCACTCTAGCCCCCCCCCTCCTCCTGCCCTCCTCCCCTCCCCCCCCCCCCCATTCTGCTGCTCCCTATTTGCTCTCGGGTAACTAGCCAACTAACCAATTAAACAGCATGTATTAAGGATGCATGAGGAAACTGGGGAAACCACACAGTCACAGGAAGAACATGCAAACTCCACAACAGACAGCACCCAATATCAGGATTGAAACTAGAACACAAGCTTAAGGCAGCATCTCTGAATACTGTGCATTGTGTCACCTCGACAACGGGAAGGTACAAATGGTGTTTCCTAGCCGAACCAGCTATGCGTAGGGATCTCTGCGCATCCCTCTCTGATCCTCGACTTCCTCATTCACAGACCATAGTCTGTTCGTATTGGTGGAAATGTGTCAGCCTCAATAACAATCAGCTGCGTGCTCAGCCCCCTGCTGTACTCACTCTATACTCATGACTGCGTAGCCAATCACAGTGCAAACTCCATCATCAAGTTCGCTGACGACACCACTGTTGTGGGACGTATCACTGATGGGGATGAGTCAGAGTATAGAAGAGACATCAAGCAACTGTCCAAATGATGCCAGCGCAATAACCTGGCCCTCAACACCAGCAAAACCAAGGAACTGATTGTGGACTTTGGAAGGAGTAGGAGGCGGACCCACAGCCCCATTTATATCAACGGGTCAATGGTTAAAAGGGTCAAGAGCTTCAAATTCCTGGGCGTGCACATCTCTGAAGATCTTTCCTGGTCCGAGAACACTAATGCGATTATCAAGAAAGCTCATCAGCGCCTCTAGCATGCTGACCGGTTGCATCGTGGCTTGGTTCGGCAACTTGAGCGCCCTGTAGAGGAAAAGACTACAAAAAGTAGTAAACACTGCCCAGTCCATCAGCGGCTCTGACCTTCCTTCCATCGGGGGGATTTATCGCAGTCGCTGCCTCAAAAAGGCTGGCAGTATCATCTAGGACCCACACCATCCTGGCCACACACTCATCTCCCTGCTACCTTCAGGTAGAAGGTACAGGAGCCTGAAGACTGCAACAACCAGGTTCAGAAATAGCTACTTCCCCACAGCCATTAGGGTATTAAACCTGGCTCAGACAAAACTCTGATTATTAATAACCCATTTTCTGTTATTTGCACTTTATCCGTTTATTTATTCATGTGTGTATATATTTATATTATGGTATATGGACACACTTATCTGTTTTGTAGTAAATGCCTACTATGTTCTGTGTGCTGAAGCAAAGCAAGAATTTCATTGTCCTATACAGGGACACATGACAATAAACTCACTTGAACTTGGTTAGCAATGGAGACAGGAATAGGATGGCACCATATGAGAACGATATTGAGAGTAATGAAGGTTTCAAATCTTGCACAGTGTATTCTCAATCGGAGGTGGCCAGCCCTATCCTGCAAAATTTAAATTCAGATGACTGAACCCTGGAACAGAAGTTGAGGGGCAAAAAATGCTTGTCACATAGCATCTCATTTTGAAAGCTTGTCAACTGGAGACAAACATCACACTGAATTGCTCAGGCTTTTGGAGACCATGAAGCCGCTACACTGTCTTTTAAAAATATAAATCATAAGGAATTTTTATTTGCCTTCAATCAACCACTAGTTTATTTCTATCTGTATGCTGATTCATTATTTTTCCCCTAAAAGTAATATAAGTATTTGCTTTAGATTCCATCAGGGGAATTACCGAACAGTATCACTGACTCAAACAGTGCCCATGGAGTGAACCAACAAACAATTGAAATGCTTTATCGGAAAAAAAACTGCACTGATTAGTGATTGTAAACCAACCAGTGTTAATCCATTCTATTAGTGCTAGGGACTCCAATAACCCCTACACGGTTACATTGCCCTGACAATGTCAATTTGGACAGGATCTTTCCCTCCAAATCATTGCATAACATTTGTCAGCTTGACAATGTCGTTACATATTCGGTGTTAGAAGGAGACTTCATTATTTCTCTACATGGTAGAAGGCATGGAATAATTGTACCACTGCCTAGCTTTGAATGTATTGTCAATTTTGCTGCTTTTTCTTCCATGGAACATCCAACCTCAATGAAGAATGTACAGGTAAAACTTAGTATACTTATGCAGACTGGAAGGTTTCTTGGCGCACTGTTTAAAGCAGGGTTCTGCAAGTAAGTGCACTCCATCATTCAAGTCAGCTTGGCGAGATAGAGGACAATAGAACATTGCTCCCGATTCACGTGATGTTAATCCTTAATAGATCAATTACTGAATTGTCAGTGAATTATTTTCCACAGTCCATGGTTTTAAAACATTTTTAACTGTGCTGATACCCTTTTGTTTGCCTTGTTTATCAGATGGACTATAAAAGGAAAATAATAATCAGATTAATTATCAAACAACTCTGTGTTTCCATCTTCTTGTTCCGTGTATGTTTGGAGCTGGAAGTTTGCACCTGTATGCTGTAAAGTTTCTAAAGAGAACTGTAAAATGTATCAGCTCGTGCTGCTTTTAAACAGATCCTGGAGTCAAGCATTATAAGCTACTAATTCAACAGCTTCTGTGCTTACATGTGTTTAGCTTTAACCCTTAATAAATGTATTTTTTGCTTGGAACCAGAAATAAACAACCTGCTACCATGGTCTACCATCGATCACAGAGATTACAGTGCACATTCCTCAGCAGTAACTGTAGCACACAAGCTCAACGCTGAAGAATTCTATGTTCACTGAGGGACTCATTGCTTTCTTTATTTGGTGGTTTCAGAAAGGAGGGAGAAAGAGAGGGGTTTGTAAACAGTATGGATTATTGTTGGATGGATGCAATAAGTATGAAGATATAGCACAATGTTTAATATCAGCATGACTACCAGTTCACCGGGGTGGAAATGATGCAGCTGGTCCCTGGCTAGCCTCTCATTTTTCTGTTTCATTAACGTGCTGGGAATTATTGTCAATTCCAGCCCACTTATTGTTGACAAAACTGAGTATTACATTGCTGCTTGTCAGGCAACAGCTCACTCTCACTCAATTGTCTCAGCCCTGAGCACAGTACCAGATCGCAGCCTCGCGGAAGGAGCTCCCACATTTCCAATCAATCCTTCATCCCATCTGCTGTAGTCCGACTCAGATCTCTGCTCTCACCCCACACAGCCGCTTATCTGTTCCCTGATCTTGTGATCTGGTCTGGAGGCAGCAGGCTTATTTACTCTTAGATCTTTTAGCAATGGCTCTTAATTTGATGTTACATTTGCTTGGAGCTAGCCTGGGTATAAAAGAGCTGCACCTCAAAACAATTTTATACAAAACATTTCAGTGTAGGTGAAACACTGTGATGCTTTCTACAACCTTAGGACATTGCAAGGAAGATGGAGGATGATTTATGGGAAGTCCTAGTTGAATGCAGGCATGCGCACTAGCCAGTTTATGCACAGCAAGATCCACAAATCATCATTTAAGTGATCAAGTTATCTGTCTAGTGATACTGGTTAAGCATAGCAATTTGGATGGAAACCCCTTTAGTTTAGTTTAGAGATACAGTGCAGACACAGGCTCTTCAGTCCACCAAGTCCACGTCAACCAGTGTTTAAGAAGGAACTGCAGATGCTGGAGAATCGAAGGTACACAAAAAAGCTGGAGAAACTCAGCGGGTGCAGCAGCATCTATGCCGTTGCCTATTTCCTTCGCTCCATAGATGCTGCTGCACCCGCTGAGTTTCTCCAGCTTTTTTGTGTACCCACGTCAACCAGTGATCCCCACACACTAATAGTATAACTGACTCCAGTTATACTAGTACAACTGACAGTTATAACTGACTCCAGCATCTTCCCACCACCAATGTCAGGCTAACTGGTCCATAATTCCCTGTTTTCTCTCTCCCTCCTTTCTTAAAAAGTGGGATAATATTGGCTACCCTCCAATCCACAGGAACTCATCCTGAATCTATAGAACATTGGATAATGATCACCAATGAATCCACGATTTCTAGAGCCACCTCCTTAAGTACCCTGAGGTGCAGACCATCAGTCCCTGGCTGTTTATCAGTCCCATCGGTCTACCCAAGACCATTTCCTGCTTAATGTGAATTTCCTTCAGTTCCTCCGTCATCCGAGGTGCTCTGCCCACTAGCACATCTGCGAGAATGTTTGCGTCTTCCTTAGTGAAGACAGATCCAAAGTACCTGGTCAACTCGTCTGCAACATACAAATTGCATAGAGACAGCAGCGATAGACTGGATTGAACTCGAGTTTCTGGCACAGTTAGGCTGCAACTCAACCACTAAGCTACCATGTCGCCCCTGTGTAAAGTTCTGTGTACATTTCTGCCAGTGAAGGCAGCACGGAACCTGGTCTCATCTGTACAGAAAAATTCTTCACTGCAACATCAACCATGATGAGCCAAATGTTGGGAAGGACCTTGAGGCAGAAACTGTAACAGCCCCATTTCCATCAGTAAGGCAGAGTGGGTGACATACGTCTTGACATCATCATCATCACACATGCACGTGTCAGCTGTGAAACATGTCCCCAGGTACCTGGCCCTATTTCACCTTGGGTAGAGTTTCAACACAAAATGGTCACTACAACAATAAAATATACATAAAGTGACTTTTATGGATGTGATTTGCACACGGATTCCGTGGCTGAGATACTTCTATTCCCACTGTAAGAGCAAGCCAGAAAATGAGAGCCCAGGTGTTTCCATCACGTCGAGAAAGTAGCACGGAAGAACACTGAACCATTCCAAATATATAGGCAATGTATTGAATGTACACATACAGACAGTGCAGATGAACCACATGCTCTTCACATAAATCACAAAGTAATACATTGCAAATAAAAAAGTTATTGCATTTTCAGGGCCATTCATTCTTTTATTGAGTGTGAAAAGCAAGTTCCCCAATGACCAATAAGTGAACATAGGCTAGACTTATGAAAGATAAATGGACAAATGTTACGTAATTAAACAAGATGGCTTGCATATATTTAGCTGCACTGAGTTGTTTATGTAAGTAATTTATCAAAACTAGTTGGGTTTCAAGCATGCAGATGAACGTACCAGGTCTGTAACCTTAAATAACACCAGTAAGTGCTGTGGAATCTCAGGCAGTTTGCCAGCATCTGTTTAACAGATCAGTGGATTCAAGCAGTGGACTCAAAAAGAGTGAAACTTTCTCCAAAATGAAAATCAAAAATTAAAGGATCTGTTCTGAAAAAGGGTCATCAAACTGAAGCATGAACTCTTGGGCTCTTCATAGATGCTGCCTAATCTGCTCAGTAACCCCAGCAATTTCTGTTTAGTTTCAGGCCTATTAAATATTGGTCATTATCTTGAGGAAGTGGAATACAAAAGGGATGGTTCAGCTGAAGTACATTGCAGGACAGAAGGGTGAGGCTACAGATGGAATACCTGAGATGAGCTGTCAACCAGTTAAGATTAAACTTGGACGCGTTGTCAGTTAAATTGCAGTAACAACCTGCCAAAGAAACAGCTAAGTGATCTCACAATCAATGGATGAGGTAAAAGTTTTGCAATCCTGCCACTTCTGGTTTTGTATGGAGAAGGCATTTGGGAACATCCCCATCCTCATCAATAGCAGGTCAGTGCTAAAGACTGAATTGGAATCAGCTGCCAGTGGAAATGGCTGAGGCAGCATAATAACAACATTTTAAAGTCATTTTGGCAGGTGCATGGATTGGAAAGGTTGATTTTGGATGGTCAGCCATGATCATGTTGAATGGCGGTGCTGGCTCGAAGGGCCGAATGGTCTACTCCTGCACCTATTTTCTTTGTTTCTATGCGAGGGATATGGGTCAAATGCAGGCAAATGCGATTTGCTTTGAAGTGGCATCTTGGTTGAAATGGACAAGTTGGGCCGAAGGGCCTGTTTCTATGTTCCATGACTCTATGAAGCATTTGCAAGCATGTTCAGCCAGAATTGGATGAGGCATTGTGATTCCTTCCCAGATGCCCATCATCACAGAAGCCAGGTGCCAGCTAATTTGATTCACTCCACATGATACCAACAAAGGGCGGGTAGCACTGTATACAGCAAAGGCTACAGGTTATGACAATATCCCAGCTGTAGTTGTGAAGACCTGCGCTCCAAAATTAGCTGCAATTCCAACCAATCTGTTCCAGCACAGCCACAACACTGACACGTATCCTCCAAGGTGGAAAATTGCCCAGACATACCCTATCCACAAAATAAGTCAAATCCATCTGTCCAATCAGTCCCTTCTCAACAACCAGCAAAGTGATGATGGTGTCAGCAACACTGTCATCAAACAGCAAATAATCATCCGCTCATCAATGCCCAGTTTGGTCTTTGCCAGAATCATTCCACTCTAAGAGACATCATGTGTTTAGTCCACATATGGACCACAGATCTGCATTCTGGAGGTGAGACTGGAGTGATCACCCTTGAAATCAAGACGCATACAACCATTTGTGGTATCACGGAGTTGTTGAAACACTGAGCATCAACATGATCAGGTCAGCCGTTGGATTCGTACCTCACACAATGGGAGACAATCATCCCAGCTCCAGGACATCACTGCAGGAGTTCCGCGGGGCAGTGTCCGATCGAACCATTCTCAATTGCTTCATCGATGACATTCAGGCATGGCCTGATAGGTGGCCTGATGGCACCTCAAAAATCCTAGGGAATAACTGGCTCCACCAGAAAGTCTGACAACCACTAAAATTTCAGAGATATTGGCAATGAAATGCTCAGGGTTACATTTCTCCCAGCTATTTTCTAATTGGCTCCTAATACACACATGGAAATGGTACCAGAAAGGATTGTGAACTGTCATGCAGCTATCAATGAGAATGAAGTCACAGATCAAAGCATCTCAAACAGCATGTTGCCCACACATGAATAGTGCTTCATAGTGAATCATAATTTCCAAAGTTATTTTGATTTCACAGAGAATGTAATTAACAAACTAAAAGTGCCACAGTAACCTGTGACCTAGGTTTTCTCACAATATCAATCCATCTCGATTTACATGTAACAGTACATACATGTTGGAGCATGTTTTTAAAAAAATAACCAATCATCTCTAAATTACTGGTTCTGCAATTTCCATTCCCTGGGAATTCATCCTGAGCTACAGGAAGTACGTGGACAAAGGGTACAAAAACAATGCACTTCAATGTTTGATTGTGTATGATTCAATCCACTTTGACTGCACTGGAAAAGTGAAAGTGCAAAAGTGGGACTGCAGTTTAAAACTGGAGATCTGTCTAACATTGGCTAAGTCTGAAATTTGTCAGAAGGTAATTCTGAAGAACAGTGTAAATCTTTATTTAGAAAGACATTGATTAATCAAAGGTAGTCAGCATAGATTTGTGAAGGGAAAGCCAAATTGAATTTCTTGACGAGGTAACGAAGTATATTGAAGAGGGTAGTGCATTTGATGCAGTTTATCTACTGACTATAAAAGTATAAGCTTATGACATCCAAGTGAATGCAGCAGGTTAAATCAAAACTTGTTGCAGGTTGGAATTTGCAAGTTCTCTCTGTAACCACATGGATTTCCTGGATGTTCTCAGTTCCACCTGCCTCTCAAAGATGTGTGACCTGATGGGTCAATTGGCTGCAGTGAGCGGCAGTATTGGGGTGGGGAGATAATGGAAATGTGGGGAGAATAAAGTGGGATCAGGATGGGAGATGGTTGGCAAGGAGTTGGTCGGCCAAAGGCTGTTCTCCATGCTACATAACTAAAAGTTGTCCAGTGGTAGAAAACAAAGGCCAATGATCAAAGGAAAAATAAATGACCAAATGGTTATGAGGATTGATAATAATCACCGCAAGGTCATTTTTTTGTGGTATATCAAAGATATAAAAGCTGACAGTGGGGTTGACAAAGAAAAACATATTGAAGGCTGCAAGAAGAAATCAACTGGTATCCAAAAACTGGAATTAGAAGTTTCAACCAGGCTTGAAAATAGTGGAATACACAGTGAAGAGTGAGATAGTAGACTATGGAATCGATGAGATGCATAACACTTCACAAATGCAATGCTAACATTTATTTCAATAGGACTAGAATATACAGAAAGGTATAGAGTCATACACTGTGGAAACAGGCCCTTCACCCAAGCCCACACCGCCAACAATCTCCCAGTTACAACAGTCCCACTTGCCTGCGCTTGGTCCATAACCCTCCAAACCTGTCCTATCCATGTACCTGTCTAACTGTTTCTTAAATGATGGGATAGTCCCAGCCTCAACTACCCTCTCTGGCAGCTTGTTCCATACACCCATCACCCTTTGTACAAAAAAAGTTACCCCTCAGATTTCTATTAAATCATTTCCTCTTCACCTTGAACCTATGTCCTCTGGTCCCCGATTTCCTTATTCTGGGCAAAAGACTATGCATCTACCCGATCTATTTCTCTAATGATTTTGTATACCTTCATAAGATCCCCTCCCATCCTCCTGCACTCCATGGAATAGAGACCCAGCCTTCTCAACCTCTCCTTATAGCTCACACCCGCTAGTCCTGGCAACATCCTCGTAAATCTTTTCTGAACCCTTTCAAGCTTGACAATATCTTTCCTATATAATATGGTGCCCGGAACCGAACACAATATTCTAAATGCGGTCTCACCAATGTCTTATAGAACTGCAACATGACCTCACAACTTCTATACTCAATAATCTGACTGATGAAGGACAAAGTGGCAAAAGCCTTTTTGACCACCTTATCTACCTGTGACTCGACCTTCAAGGAACCATGCACCTGTACTCCTAGATCCCTCTGCTCCACAACACTAACCAGAGGCCTAGCATTTACTATGTAGGTCCTGCCCTTGTTAGACATCCCAAAATGCAACACCTCACACTTTTGTGTATTAAATTCCATCAACCATTCCTCTGCCCACCTGACCAATCGATCCAGATACTGCTGTAATCTTCCACAACCATCTTCACTATCTGCAAAACCACTAACTTTCATATCATCAGCAAACTTGCTAATCTTGCCCGGCATGTTCTCATCCAAATCATTGTTGTAGATGACAAACTGTAACGCCCAGCACCGAACCCTGAGGCACACCACTAGTCACTAATCACTAGCATGTAATGCTGAGGTTTCATAAGGCACTGGTCAGACCTCATTTGGCGTATTGTGAGTATTTTCGACCCGAAACGTTGCCTATTCCTTCGCTCCATAGATGCTGCCTCACCTGCTGAATTTCTCCAGCATTTTTGTCTACCTTTGATTTTTCCAGCATCTGCAGTTCCTTCTTAAACAATATTCTGGATCTGTAGGTTTAAAAAGCCCTGAACCAAATGTGGGTAAATGTGACTAGCATAAGTAAGTGAAAGGTTGGCATGGACATGTTCAGAACTGCCAAGTTTTGTCAGAGACATGTCAGTATTCTAGTACCTGAAAATCAGTATCTTGTTGAGGAAATCAGTATTTTTATCCAGTGCCATTTTGTCGAAGAAAATGTTTTTTTTTTAATGTGCGGTCATACCCATGTAAAAGTACAAGAATGCATAACTTGGCTACCAATTGACATGTCTTCTACGCACCTTACTTGACAGTGCATTCATTGCCATCTCTTTGTATACATCTGTTTGAATGGCTGCTTCCTGCTTTTAGCACCAGATGATGATGTCGAAGCCATTTTGGAAGCCTCCTCTCTCTCCCTCCCTCCCTCCTCTCCCTCCCTCACTCTCCCTCCCTCCTTCCTCTCTTTCCCTCACTCTCCCTCCCCCCTCCCCCTATCCCTCCCTCTCTCCTTCATTTTTTTCCCCTCCCTCTCTTATTCTCTCCCTCTCACTCCCCCTCTCCTTCTCCCTCCCCGACCAGTCTGTGACCCATAGCGCTGAGGCCATAGCGCTATGTTCAAAGGCAATAGCACTACAACTGGTCGTGCTATAATTAGAACCCATAGCGCTGTTCGTTTAAATTCCCACGCACTAAACTGACAGCGTTGTTTAAACCTGTAGCGGGACAGGCAGATCAAAGCTTACAAAAATAATCATCCGGATCTTGAAATTTTAAATACTAATCGAGTTACAGTCTGACTTTTTATATCCTTGCATTTTTTAAGCAGGATGAAACAGGAAGTCGGGACGATTTTAAAAAAAATCCATATTTTACGAAGCAAATCCGTACATCCGTATTCTTATCGTATTTCTGTACAAAACACGTAAAATCTGTACTACTTGGCAGCTCTGCATGTTCACTGTGCTGTACGACTTACTGATTCCATGACATAAATTGTTTGGTGGTAGAATAACAAGAGAGACATTTATTTTATCCAGAGAATGGGTCAGGCCTGGAATTCAATTCCCAAAAGGATGGTGGAGGGAGATTGTTTCAACACATATAAAAAGGACCAACAAGTTACAGGCTTGTGAAAAATAATTAAACCATTTCTCCTTTGCCCACCATGGTCAAAATGAGTTGAATATCCTTCTGCTGGGCTACAATTCTATGATTCAATGTTGTTATGACTTCCATATCACAGGGAACACCCATGATCGTGCTATCTATTTGTTACTAATATGTACAGATAGACTGTTGTACTAACTAAAGCACCCACCCAACCCCCACCCCACATCCAGACAGCCTGATGTTCCTTGGAAGTAATTGCTTTTCCATTTCAGTACTTAATTAATTGTTAAACGTGGTCAAGTGTCAGCTTCTTCTGCTTGAAGTGAATGGAAGAGAGGGGAAACAGCTGAATGGTAGTGGTGTGCTCTCCCTTAGACAGCAACACCTGCATCACTGTCACCCATTGACATTGGTATGTATAAACTAGGCGAAGCAAGCCTTTCATATTATACACTGGCTGTCACCGACTCGCTTGGCTGCTTACTGACATTACTTCATACCCGATAGAGGCATTCCGTTTGTATCATCCCACAGCCTGTCAAATACAGATAGCAGAACATTGCCGACATGGTGTTATGCATGTGTGTGTGTGAGCGCTCAGGCTGCCTACCACAGGTCAATAGATTGATCGTTTTATTTTTAATGTACAGGGACTGTGATGAGAACCTGTCCTGTTGGGATTTATTTTGTTTTGGCAGCAGTCAGAAAGTTAGTGAAACTTTGGAATTCTCTGCTCAAGAGTGCCGTGGAGGATTGATTGTTGAAGACAGAGGTGGAGAGAATTTGCAGCATGAAGGGAACAAAGGGAAGGGGAAAATGGAGCTGAGGTACGAGATCAGCCATTTTAGCAGTGGACAAGGTGAGAGGAGCTGATTGGCGTGTTCCTGCTACCATTAATTTGCATCACCTTAATACAACAATACCTCCCCCACACAACATACTGATCTGAAGAAGGGTCTGGACCCGAAACGTCACCATTTCCTGCTCTCCAGAGATGCTGCCAGTCCCACTGAGTTACTGCAGCATTTTGTGTCTATCTTCAGTGTAAACCAGCATCTGCAGTTCCTTCCTACACAACATACTCCAACGCGCCTCAATATCTCTTCATATCAACACATCCCTCCCCTCACAACACACCCTTTCCTCTTCACCACAAAGCACTGCTGCACGCCACCGCAGTTCCCAAAATACTGCTCAGCACCCCCTCCGATGGCACCACACCCCCAAGCAGCCTTCCCCTGCACAACTTCCCCAATCCCATCAAACCCCCTCCACGAGTGACCCCAGCCCACACCCCCACTTCCGTCAGTCCCACCACTACTCACCACCATTTTCCCAAGCCCAAATACCACTAACAACACCGACCCGCCCTGTCCCCCCTCTATTGCCCCAACCCACACTCTCAACGCCCCCCACCCCCATTCCACGCTGTCCCAGCTGCGCCCCCAGTGTGGGTAAAGTGAGAGTTTGACTGACCAGAGAGCTGGTGTAGGTGGGGTCCGAGGTGTCATCCTGGAGGTAGCGAGACAGGCCGAAGTCCGACACTTTGCACACCAGGTTGCTGTTGACCAGGATGTTGCGTGCAGCCAGGTCCCGGTGCACGTAATTCATCTCCGACAGGTACTTCATCCCTGCAGCAATGCCCCGCATCATCCCCACCAGCTGGATCACCGTGAACTGCCCGTCGTTTTGCTGTGGGAGGCAAACAGATCCGTTAGAGGCCGCGCAAAGGTCAACAAGACGGAGAGTGTTCTGTACTGCCATGGGGGGGGGGGGGGAGGAAGACCAAGCCCAGCTTTCACCTTGCCCCTCACACCAACCCGAGTCCACCTGGCCTGTGCATCACACAACTCACACCCCACAACATGTACACCCTGCAACATATACACCCCACATGCACATGCCACAACATGTATACCCCACAACATGTATATCCCAAACATGTGCACCCCACCTCACAATGTGTACACTCCACACCACAAACCCACACGCTGCACGCACCCCAAAGCATAACACCCACTCACCTCACAACAACCTCACACCAGTAGCATACAATAACTAACTCCAAATCAACCGCATTTTCCCCAATCCCCGTATTCCAGTTATTATTGTCAATAGTCTAGTTTGATGAGTTTTGTAATTATGTGGTGTCTAATTCTCAAAACCACAATTACAGTTTGGTTGCTCAGCTGGTTACATGAGCAAATAACGAAGCAATTCAATTTGCTCTTTTGTATGGTAGAGGAAAAGAACGTGTGTAAAACAGTCACATGTGAGATTCTGTACTTAGATGTGTATATAATTAGTCACTTAAATGCCCAAATCTGACAGATTTTTGTATTGGCCGATATGTGACAGGCAACCCAATTGAAAGAAAAAGTAATTGAGAGGCTAGGTTAGCACCCGTTAACAAAGGTGTGGAAGGTCCCAACTAAGGAGGGCCATCGGAGAGTTGCCAGAGGCGAAGGAGGGCTGCAGATGAGTGAGAAGGGCCGTCAATAATGAAGGAGGTCCAGGTGGGGAGAGGGGAGCCGACTGAGAAGGAAGGGGGACCCGACAGAGTGAGGGGGCGACTGCCACATGTGACAGCAGGCAACTGGTAGGAATGTTTGGTGAACTTTTGTAACTTTGTTGGTGCCAAAACCTGACGACACTTGTGTACTGCCTCAGTGATGTCTGCTGTATGATTGTATTGGGTTGTATTCAAAACAAAGATCATTGTTGTACCCAGGAACACGTGACAATAAACTATCAGTGAATATTTCCCCTCTCACCTTAAACCCATGTCCCCTGGTTCTTGATTCCCCTACTCTGGGTAAAAGACTGTGCATTTACCTTGTATATTCCCCTCATGACCATAATATATACCTCTATAAGATAATTTTTGTTCTCCTGCGCTCCAAGGAATAAAGTCCTAGCCTACCCAACCTCTCCCAATTATTTTAGGCCCTCAAGTCCTGGCAACATCCTCGTATATTTTCTCTGCACTCTTTCCATCTTAACAGCATCCATCCTATAGCAGGGTGACCAAACCTGAATACAAATCTAGCCTCAACAACATCTGGTACAACTGTAACATAACATCCCAACTTCTATACTCAGTACCCTGACTGACGAAGGCCAATATGACCACCTTAATCTACCTGCAACACCACTTTCAAGCACCTGCACACCTAGTTCCCTCTGTTCTGCAACACTCTGCAGGGCCCTGCCTGTAAATGTCCTGTCCTGGTTTGACATCCCAAAACACAACACCTCACCCTTATCACACATTAACCATTCCTCAGCCCACTTGCCCAACTGATCAAGATCCTGCTGCAATTTCTGATAACCATCCATGATACCTGCCACTTTAGTGTCATCTGCAAAGTTATTAATCATGCCGCCTACATTCTCATCCAACTGGGCACAATAAATTGCCCTGCTGTGTAGCTAGTGAAAGAATGCGAGGAGATTCACAGTCATTGAGCTACACAGCACAGAAACCAGCCGTTCATGCCAACCAAACTACTCAACTATCCAGTCCCACTTGCCAATGGTTCATATCCCTTCAAACCCTTCCTATTCATGCATCTGTCTGTGTATCTTTTAAATATCATAACTATACTCACCTCTACCAGCTCCTCTTGCAGCTTACTCCATGGACCCACCAACCTGTATGAAAATGCTGGCCCTCAAGTCCTTTTCCAATCTTTGCTCTCTCACCTTAAACTGACACTTTTTAGTGTTAGACTCCTCTCCCTGGGGAAAATGTTGTGGCTATTCACCATATTCACTACAGCTCTCTATAAGGTTACCCCTCATCCTCCCACACTCCAGGGAAAAATGTCCTAACCGCACCAACCTCTCCTTTCAATTCAAACCCTTCAGTCCAGGATACATCCCTGCACAGTGGCGCAGCTGGTCGAATTGTTGCCTCACAGCACGAGACCCAGGTTTGATCCTGACCTTGGGTGCTGTCTGTGTGGACTTTGCATGTTCTCACTGTGACCACTTGGATTTCCACCGGGGGTTCTGGTTTCCTCCCATGTCACAAACACGTGTGGGTCTGCAGGTTAACTGGCCTCTGTAAATTGCTCCTTGTGTGTAGAGAGCAGGAAAGTGGGGTAACATAGATCTAGTATGAGCGGGTGATCGATGGTTGGTGTGGTCTCGGTGGGCCAAAGGACATGTTTCAACGCTGTTTCTCCAAACTAAACTAAAATCATTGTTGTACCCTTTCTAGTTTAGTATCATTCTTACAGCAGGGTGACCAGAACTATACAAGGTACTCCAAGTGTGACTTTACCAACATATTGTACAACTGTAACATGACATCTCTATTCATTACCTTGGTCAATAAAGCCAAGTGTACAACATGCCTTCTTCACTACCAATGCCTATCTGTGTTTCCACATTCAATAAATAATGCTCTTGCACATATATGATTCTCTGTTCTGCCCTAGTGCAATAGTTTGCCTTTATTTGAATTAAATTCCATCTGCCATTCCTCGACCCATTGACCCAGTTGATCAAGATCCTGTTGCGATCTTAGCTAACATTTTCCACTGCATACTAATTATATCACCAATTATAGTATTATCTACAAACTTAATGCCTCCCATGTTGTTATCCAAATTGTTCATATAATGGATATACATTAAACCATGTATAAATTAATGGATATGTGGAGAGAATAAATATAAGATTAGTATAAATGAGTGCTTGAAGGTCAGGTTAACTTCAATGAGCTGAACATTTGGTATGATTTTATAGGCTATGGATATTTCAAAGTGGAATCACAAGAGAGTGATTAACAGAGGCCAAGGTTCTCATGCGTAAATCCTGGACCATGGAAGTTAAAGATGGTGCATCTTTATACAGTGTTGGAAGCCTTCTGTTCCCTGTGAGTTGATGCTGGAGAACACGTTGGTTTTACCAACATACTTTGAAAATAATTTATTATCCTCTATTAAATCACATGCAAATGCTTCAGCCCAATACTAGCTTCAGAATCTATTACTTGAATCTTAAATAACTTGTCAGCTTACTGACTACAAGTTGCTGACTTGTCACAGTTGTAAAACTAAAGTCACATTGAAGCAGTCTCTGCCATAACTCAAACCACAAACTCTTGCTGTGAGCTCTCAAGACGGCACTGTTCCATTTTTGATTTTATCAAAATATTTTAGGAGCAGGAGTAAGCCACTTAGCCCCTCAAGCTTGCTCCATCCACTATTTGATACAATCATGGTTGATTTGATGGTAACCTCAATCACATTGCACTATTTGCTTATCAGGGCTATATCGACCTCTGCCTTAAAATCATTCAAAGATGTTGTTAAGCTGTAATGGGTGCAGAAAGGATTTATAAGGATGTTGCCAGGGCTCGAGGGCCTGAGCTATAAGGAGAGGTTGAGCAGACTAGGACTTTATTCCTTGGAACGCAAGAGAATGATGGGTGATTATAGAGTATACAAAATCATGAGACAAAAAAATTAGGTAAACACACAGAGTGTTTTGATCAGAGTAGGGGAATCAAGAACCAGACGACATGGGTTTAAGATGAGGGATAGAAAATGTTATGGGAACCTGATGGGCAACTTTTTTTACACAGAGGGTAGTGAGTACTTAATGCAGATGCTATTGCAACATTTAGGAAGCATTTAGACAGGTACATGGATAGGATAGGTTTAGAGCAATAAGGACTGAATGGAGGCAGGTGGGACTAGTGTAGATGGGACATTCTGGTCAGCGTGGACAAGTTGGGCTGAAGGACCTGCTACCACACTGTACGACTCTATGACTGTGAGTTCAGATTCTCACAGCCTCAGAGAGAGAAAAAAAACCTTCACTTCTGTGTTAAATATGGAGACGCCTAAAGCCCCTGTCCCACTGTACGAGGCAATTCACGACTTCTCCTGAGTTTTCCCCTGATTCGAACTCGGATAATGTCCGTAGTGGGTCTGTAGGAGTTGATGGATGTCTCGTAGCGGCTGGTAATGCTAACGGTAGGTATAAAAAGTAACAATTTTTTTCATCACAAGTATTTATTTACTCGTGGACATTTTTTGCAGGGATGAAATAACGTCACGAGTTACCGGACGTCCAGAGTACCTACCGTTAGCATTACGAGCCGCTATGAGACATCCACGAACTCCTACGGACCTGCTATGGACATTCTCCGAATTCGAATCAGGGGAAAACTCGGGAGAACTCGTGAATTACCTCGTACAGTGGGATGGGGCTTTATTCTTAAACAGTAACCCCATGTTCTAGATTCTTCCAGAAGTAGAAACATCCTTTCCACATCCATCCTGCCAAGACATCGCCCCTCTCTACTGTGATTTTAACTATAACTGCCTCTCGTGAAATGTCCCTAAAATTCATCATCCCTTAAAATATTTTTGAACATTTGCCTTACATCACAGCCCGAGCAGTCTGAAACATAGTGGCACAGTTATTGCTTTGCACGGAGCATTGGGGAATATGAAAGCACTGGTTTGAGCAGGATGACACTAGTACAACAGCAATAATGGACTGGAAACTGGGTCACTGATTACAGCTCGTCCCACTCTCTGGTCCAGCAAAAGACTATAAATATTAAACCAAAGCCTTTTCTTTGTTTTTCTGAGTATAAACCTGCTGTCCAGAAGGACTTGCTGTGAAGCACAGCCTTACACAGCAAGCTCTTGGCCTCAGGGGCAGACCTAATATTTCTGACATCATTTTCACTGTCTAAACATAGGCATACTGACTGACTGTACAGAGAACCCCTTGGGCCTTGTGAACGGGCCAAAAGGAAAAGGGCTGGAGGGCCTAATTGGGGTGGGTGGGGGAAAAGATGTGAGTGGATAACCCTGAAGGAGGACTGGAGAAGGAGAGGAGAAAAGGAGGAGGTGAAGAAAATCTGGGAGAAGATATGGGAGAGGGTAGCAGACTGGAGGAGGCACTATGTGGGTTTCCTCCAGGCACTCTAGCTTCCTCCCATGTCCCAAAGATGTGTGGGTTAGTAGTTTAATTGACCATAATGAATTGACAGTGTATATTTGAATGGTCAAATATGGTGGGAATGTGTGAAAGATAGAAATGGGGATAATATGAAGTGAGTAGTCAAGAATCAGCATAGACACATTAGGCCGAAAGCCTTGTTTCTGTGGTGTATCTCTCTTCCTGACTACAAGAAACCAGGAAGACGTTTTGTTTAGTGTAGTTTAGAGATACATCGCGGAAGCAGGCCCTATGGCTAGCCGACCAGCGATCCCCACACACTAACACTATCCTGCACACTCTAGGGACAATTTACAATTTTACCAAGCCAATAAGCCTGCAAACCTGCACATCTTTGGAGTTTGGGAAGAAACTGGACCTCCCAGAGAAAACCTAAGCAGGTCATGGGGAGAACATACAAACTCCGTACAGCCAACACCCGTTGTCAGGATCGAACCTGGGTCTCTGGCGCTGTAAGGTAGCAACTCTACCGCTGCCCTAGTTGGGAATTATTTGACCAGAGGTACTCCAGCAAAAAGCTGCTTTAATAATTACCCTTAGGAAGGAATCGAGTGCTCCATTCTCCATGAACTCTGTGATGATCATCACCGGTCGGCTTTTGGTGACCACTCCTTCCAAGCGGATAATGTTTGGATGGTCAAACTGCCCCATGATGCTAGCCTCGCTCAGAAAATCCCGCCGTTGCTTCTCAGAGTAGGCGGCCTTCAGGGTTTTAATCGCTGCATAGATTTCCCGCTTTGCTGACAGCTTGAGGCGGCCCTTATACACTTCCCCGAATTCTCCTGGGTGGGGGAAGGAAGGGGATGTGGGTGCACAAGAGCAAAGGTAGGTAACCAGAAGGGAAATCAGAAATGCAATTTATAAACCAAAAACAAAAATACTTCAATTATAACACCACCACAAAACCAGTCAAGATATGTCCCACAAGTGAGAAGAAAAGTCAATGCGCACAACATTTCAAACTCCACAAGACGTACCTGCTCCAATTACTTCTTCAATTTTCACACACGAGACATCAATCTCCTTGGCAAACTCTCGTACTGCCTCATTTGGGTCCTCGTAAGTGAATGGATCAATGTAGATCTTCATCCCAGGAGAACCTATGGAGAGCAGACAGTAGGTATCAATTAAATCAGCTGACGGGTTGCAAAGCTGCCAAGATCCTCCTCTCTAATTGTGGTGCTTGTAATGAATATAGAACACTGATACTCTACGGAACATAAAAATTACACTTTTATTTTAATGTTAGAAAGATTGTGGTTAAGAGATGGCTTTTGCATACCCCCTGCCATATGGGTTGACTGGAAGAATTTAACAACTTGAAGTAAGTACAACAGAGAGGTAATCAGTTGCAAGATGGTGGATCTGATTGCGTGAAGAGAATTTAAAAGTTTACTGCTCCACTTTCTCTCAGCATATTGCACATCTGTCAGGTCCATCAGCATACATTGGCATTTCTTCTCACCTCATTACAACACCATCAGGTCCCAGTGACCAAGAGGTCAAGTATCTGGAGTGAATCTTAATTATTCTGATCAAATATTCGTGTTCAGATGTATGAACGGTTCATGAAATATTAATTGCAGCTATCATATTCTTTTCTTAACTAGCTGCACTTATGGAAGTCACATTTCATGCTGGAGAGCAAACTGAATGGCAAGCAGGGCAGTGCTGAGACCCCCATCTCTAAGGGATGTCAGTGAATGTCACTCTTCTTCCCACATCCCACCGCCGCACAAGTCCGTCTTTGTGAGAACTTCATCCAGCTGTGCACATCTGGTAAGTGTGAATGAGACTGGGGGGTGAACATTGACTCCAGATAATGAGCATCCTGCCTGATATCAGGAAATGTACTTGATTGAAAGGCCCAGGGTGGCTGAATATTGTAGATTGGTAAATCAGTGCACACCTCTGCAATGAGGGAGTGCTTGGAAGCAAAATGGATTTAAAATTATTCTGGGTGTAATCAGCCCTTTAACTTTGAGGGAACCTGCAAACTCCACCAGCAGAATGGAGAAGTACAGTTTGGTGACTAGCAAGTTAACCTCCAAGTCACACACCACCCTGATTTGTAAATACATCATCAATCGTCCATTGCACTGTGGTGATACCTTCACCAGAAGGTCAGCTGGGGTTTAATAATCCGGCTTTCTCCAAGAAAATAAGGTTGTTCCATATATAACAGATTTTCCCGTGAAAAAATGTTCAAACACACATTTTAACCAAAAACTGGCAAAAAAATTGGAACTATTCCAAAACAAAAAAATGTTACGTTAATGGAGCATATGTGGTGCAGCTGATAGAAATGCTGCCTCATAGTGCCAGACACCCGGGATCGGTCCTGATATCGGATGCTGTCTGTATGGAGTTTGTGCATTCTCCCTGTGACCATGAGAGTTTCCTCCAGGTGCTCTGGTTTCCATCGGAATCCCCAAAACATGCGGGTTTGTTTAATTGACTTCGGTATATTGCCCCTAAAGTGTAGGGAATGGATGCAAAAGTGGAATACCATAGAACTAGTGTGAACAGGTAATTGATAGTCTGGTAGGTAATTGACAGTGGACTTGGTAGGCTGAAGGGCTGGTGTCCATGCTGTATCTTTCAATCAATCAATCAATCAATCGACTTTAGTGACATTTTTTGTGAGTGTTATGGGGAATGGATGAAGGTGCTGTGAATGGAACTCATGCACAAGTGGTAGTGAATGGTGGACAGACCTGAGGGGCTGAATGGCCTGCTCCTCTTCTGTACTACCTCTGACTGTACTCAGTCTGAAGAAGGGTCTCAACCTGAAACGTCACCCATTCCTTCTCTCCAGCGAAGCTGCCTGTCCCGCTGAGTTACTCCAGCATTCTGTGTCTACCTCTCAATAATATCTCAAAGTGCTTGTATCCGCATCATGTCCATGACAGAGAGTGAGCACCACCATGAATTGGGATCACTAAACCCACTAAGTTTTTGCTGGCTGCTAGAAGTATCTGTGCAACAACACCCATGGCCCTGCAAGGATTCTCCTTTCACATGGACCCATTTCTCCTCTGAAAGATAGTAGAATTAGATACAGCATGGAAACAGGCCCTGTGGCCCATTGTATTCACACAATCATCAACCATTTACTTAACCTACTCCTCTCATGATCCCGATTTTATTCTCTCATACCTTTCACCAACTCTCTCATGATTCCAACACTCACCTATATTCTGTGGATAATTTACTGTTGCCAATTAAACTACCAGCCTGCACAAGTTTGGGACATGAAAGAAAACTGGAGCACCCAGGGGAAACCGACATAATAACAGGGAGAATGTGTGGACTCCACATGGACTACACCAGAGGACAGGATCAAACCCAGCTCTCTAGAGCTGTGGGAAGTGGCTCTACCAGCTGTGTTGCCTATTAAAATGGTATCTGCCATTCTCTTAACGCGTCTCATAACTTGTGTAAAACATTTATTTTCCTTTGGTGCATTTGCCAGAATCTTTGCTAGATTTGCGACAAATTCTCAACTCCTGTTTATGTGAAATCAGTTAAGGTAATTGATTCACACAGTGGAGAAACTAGCCCCTCACCCAACCAGGCACATGCTGACCATCAGGTACCTTTGTACACTAATCCCATTTATCTCTCATACTTGGTGAATCAAAAGGTTGCCTAAATACTTCTTAAACACGATGAGAGCTCCTGCCACCACCACCTCTCAGGCAGTGGATTCTAACCATCCTCTGGGTGAAGAGGTTCTTCCTCAGATCGCCTCTATCCCTTCACGCTAAACCTACGACCTCAAGTTTTATATTCCTCTGCTTTGGGTCTCCAAAGTTCTTAAATCCCTTTAATTGCATTGTTATTAAAACAAAATTGAATAAGGTTAACAACTTATCCTTCCCATAGTGTGTCCACTACCACAAATCAGAATTTCTAGGGACACACTACTTAGTTGTTCAGAGTAGTACCCAGTCCAATTTACAAGCTGCAGGGGAGTAGGGGCAAGGGGAATGGCATTAAATCATCTATTACGTTGGTCATTCCCAATCCACCAGTTAGTATTTAGGGCCTGAAAACTGATCCAGAGCCCACATCGGTAACACAATCTTTTTCGTGCATTATAAACCATCCACAAGATGACGGCTGATATAATATTGTGACTGTTATGCAGTAATAGGAGTATTGATTGCACATAAATCTATTTTCTAATGTTAAAACTCTTTGACATAATGTACTTTACATCCGATTTCACAGTGCCAAAGTTTAAGCAGAGATCTTTGGTAGGATAAGGTTACCCCATATGAAAGTTTGCTATAAGACGCTCATGGAATGTTAAGTGCAGTTCAAATGATATCAATCACAAGCTCTCTCTCGCTGATAAGATCTAGTTGTGGGGGATTGGGGAAAGAAGGGAAGGGGATTTTACAATGCCCTAAAATTAGAGAATTCAATGTTTATACCACTGGGTTTAAGCTACCCAAATGGACTACCAGATGCTGTTCCTCCAGTTTGTTTGTGGTCTCACTCTGGCAATGGATGAGTCTGAGGACGGAGAGGGCAGGATGGGAATGGGGAGTTAAAATGGTTAGCAACCGAGAGATCCAGTCAGCCTTGGTGGAACGATCACAACATGGTCACCGAGTCTATGCTTGGCCTCGCCAACGTACAGAAGGCCACATCTCACTAGATGCAGTGGATAAGCTTAGAAGAGATGCATATAAACCTCTGTCTCAGCTAGAAGGACTTCATTACATTAAAATACTACAGCATCCCGGCTGAGAAAACTCCAACTGTACCCCAACGCAGTGAATTCAACATTCAACAAAGCCAATCCTCCGATATCCCAATACAATTCCCATACAAACAACTTTAAAAATCCAACACACTCTTTTCCATGATATTAAATCCAAACTAATCTTCAGTATTCCAGTACAACATACTCGGTAGTTGCTTGGGATAACATATTTCTAAAAATCTCTGATATTCTTACAGCTTAATCCTTCATATCTTAGTACCGTTCTTTATCTGATGTCCTAAATATTCCAAAACAGATCATTTGTTACTAACCCTGATATTCCAATAATTATTCCTTGCCATCTCAAACCAGCTCACTTGCTGATATCCCCATTCAATCTGTCTCCTGACATCACTGTGCTGCTCTCTCTGTTTTCCCAACCTCTCTGTTCCTTCCTTCATGTTTTCCCGCATTTCATATACCCTTCCTATAGCCTTACATTCCTCTTCCCTCCCTCCAACTCCAGCCATTCCAGTGCTTCCCTCACTATGGCTTGTCATGTTCCAGGTCGGTCTCTTCCTGCCCCTCACGCAGTGCCCTGAGCCCCAATCACCTTCAATTGTGGCATCAATAATGCTCCTTCCATTATAAGCTCTGAAATGGGGATCTTCGTTTATGATTATGTTCAATTTAGGTCGCAACTCCTCAGAAGATGTATCGGTCCCTACCAAGACCTTGACGACATTCAAGCATGGGCTGAGGAATGGCATGTTCACTGCACAGCAAGCTTATTAAGTCCCGTAACAATGTTGCACCTTCAAACAAAGTTATTTTCTTATCTTCACTACCATCTCAAACTAGAAATCCAACAAACTACTCTCAACATTCAATGGCAAAATCATCACAATGGCACAGACCCACAGGCACGGGTACAATCTGCGTGGAGTTTGTACGTTCTCCCCGTGACCACGTGGGTTTTCTCCATGTGCTCTGGTTTTCACCCACATAAAGATGTGCAGGTTTGTAGGTTAATTTGCTTCTGTAAGTCACTCCTGATGTGTAGGATTCGAAAGTGGGATAACATAGAACTAGTGAATGGGTGATCGAAAGTCAGCATGGACTCAGTGAACCAAAGGGCCTGTTTCCACACTGTATTTTTAAAACTAAAAAAATATAGTACTATGTGCTCCAGCTCCCAGTAGCAACTCGGCTATAAATAAATAAAAATATTGACCTCATCTCTCCTACTATCCTTCTCCTATTTATACGTGTAATTTCATTTTCTACTGTAGTCCCTTTCCTGATATCCCAATACTGCCCTCTCTCCAGGTATACCTGTCCTCACACTTTCCTGATTCCCAATGCAATTCCCTTTCCTAATGTCCCATTGCTGTCCTCTCCTATTTCCCAATGCTACTCCCTTTCCTGATATCCCAATACTGCCCTCTCCTGATATCCCAGTGTTATGCTCTCTCTCACTATCCTATTGCACTCATCACTTCATATATCCCAATGCTATCCCCCTTTGTTACATTATCTACCTATAACCTGTGTTATTCTCTCTTCTGATATTCTGGGCTTCCCCCCCTTTCCTGATCTCCCAGTACCTTCCTCTCTCCCTGATGCCAAAAAAACCAAGTCTGTACTTACTCCCAGTCCCTTTACCAGTTCAATTAAGTGAGCAGTTGAAAAATCTCTTCATCTCACCTTCTGCCGGCTGGGAATAACACCATTCACCACACCCGCAAAACAAATCATGGATCCTTTACAATACAGAGGAAGAAAGCACAGAGATCCCAAATCACTGCTCTGACCCACTCTTGGTCAGTAGACCCACGCAGCCCGCAAAACACAGAAAGCTTGAGGGAGTGATCTAATAACACTCTGTGCTTTTGCTATCTTGAATGGCCTTGAGAAACAGAATCAAAATGAAAAAGCAATGACCAGCAGTTTTTGTCAATGACTAACGCAATTAGAGCAAAGTGCTTAAGGTGAGCACTCGGCAAGGGGGTGTAAAATGTGCTGCTACTGGGGAAAAGACTCACAAATCAGCCGCCCTGTCTTCATAATACAGCAATTTGGAGGGACCGCATCACGTTAAGTGTCTATATTAAGGCTCACCATATTTCAGAATTTCCTGACACTTTCATGTAAACTGAGATTACTCGGGAATATATTCAATCTTGAGCTGTGACAGTGTTTATTTCGATATATTTTCAGATGAGTATGATTAGCCAGCTGGCACCATCTGGGAGCTTAACAACTTCCCATTAACAGGGTGCTGTGTATACATCAGTGCCATATAAGCTGTCAGACACATTACCATTTACTGCTGGTTACACACTCCTCTGAATTTACTCTGCACTAAACATGCAATCATACATCCTTTAAAAAAACTTGTCTAACCCTGGTGTTATTCCATGCTCACAGTTCACCAATCACTAGTCATCCACATCTTTGCTTGGTTTAGTTGAGTTTAGAGATACAGTATGGAAGCAGGTCCTTCAGCCCACCAAGTCTGTGCCAACCAACAATCATCTGTAAACTAGATTTATCCTACACACTAGGGACAATGCACAGAAGCCAATTAACCTACAAACCTGCAAGTCTTTTAAATACGAGTGGAAGCTGGAGCACCCGGAGTAAACCCACATGGTTACAAGGAGAACTTACCAACTCTCTGTACAGGTGGCACCTGTAGCCAAGATCAAACCTGGGTCTCTGCCAGGGTAAGACAGCACCTCTACCGCTGTGCCACTCTTTGTTTCTGCACAAGTTTCATTATTCCCATTTCAGGGAATTAACCCAGTAAATTTCCACGGCCTGGAATTCATCTGCACCAAGGAGGTGAACTACAGTTGATCTGCAGCAACCCTCCTGGTGTTTTGGTCCTGGGTCCCAAGAAGTTGTCTGCATGCATTCCTCCATGGGCTGCACCACTGCTGACAGACGTGAAGGGGTGTAGAAGGCCTGGAGAGTGATGGGGTCGTAGAGAGAGAGGCAGGAGTCAAAGCCTGTATGGTCTGCAATGCCTGGATATTCAGGATGGGGACTTAACATGAGAATGGAGTGTCACAACGAGGCTTCAGTTGAATCAGCATTCAGGATGTCCTGACAGGTTGTGTCATGGCCTGTTGTGGAAATTACAACATACCAGGAATGCAAGAGGCTGCAGAGGGTGGTGAGCTCAGCCCAAAACATCAAAGCCACAGTGAAAGTATCGATATGAGGCACGGCTTCAATAAGGTGGCGACTTAAGCCTCGGTCAGGGGTCAGATTGGGAGTTGTGGTGGTGATCATGAGTCAATCTGTGAGTTGGATCAAGAAACCAGGAATCGAATTGGTACTTGGATGTCTTTCAAAGGGTTGGAATCTGGATCGCAGGTTTTATTGGAGTTGGTGCCTTAGTGAGATAGTGAACAGGATATTGGGGACCTGGATCAGGGAAGTGGACAGTTGATTCTGTGCATCGGGGCCCGGCCTGATGTTGAGGCCTCGGTTGAGGGCCAAATCGCAGAGTCTGAATCTCACTTTTGGATTGGATTGGGGGTTGGGACCTTGGGCAACAAAAGGATTCTCAGATAGATCAGAGCTGTTCTCTCATGGTTGTTCTATGCTTACTGTAAAGGAACGGTGCCCAGGGAATTACCTTATCCCATGTGTGTCAGACTTGGAAAGGTGTCACAGGTTTATATGTGTATCAGGACAAGAGTTGCCTGGTGGAATTCCTGAAACGGCACACTTCTGTCCAGGAAACTGTCAGAATCCTTTGGTTTACTGATGGATTGTTTTACCTGTAGCACTGAACAAAACAATATTGCTCGTCCCATGTGCTCAATCACTGTGCTCCTGCCACAGGCTGATGATGAAGGGTCCCGACCCGAAACGTCACCTACTCATTTTCTCCAGAGATGCTGCCTGACCAGCTGACTAACTGCAGCATTTTGTGTCTATCTTTGACAGAAGCAGGCAACTTACCCCAACCGACTCTTCATAACATTTACCCCACACAGGGGCAGCACGTCAACTAGTGTCACACTTTGCCACCATACACCCCTCATTTCCCTTCAGTTCAAACACCCACGTAATGTGTTTCTAAATGGTGACAAGACCATTGCATCAAGCACTGGTTGTGTATGTGTATTTCATTGTCATGCCATCCTCTGTGCAGTGCCTCTCTTGGTTCAACATTCAAGTTTATATCTGTGTTCCTTTGTTCTAGACCCTCCACTACCAACATCCCTTCATAATTAGTTAGTCATAGTCATAGAATGACAGTGTGGAAAATGGCACTTCATTCCAACTTGCCCATGCCGGCCAACATGTCCCAGTTACACTTGTCCCACCTGCCAGCATTTGGTTCATATCCCTCCAAACCAGTCCTATCCATGTACCTGTCTAAGTGCTTCTTAATTGTGGGGATAGTCCCTGCCTCAACTACCACCTCTGGCAGCTTGTTCCATACATCCACCACACATTGTGAAAAAATTGCCCTTCAGATTCCTGTTAAATCTTTTCTCCTTCACCTTAAACCAATGTCCATTGATCCTCGATTCACCTACTCTGGGCAAGAGATTCTGTGCATCTACCCGATCTATTCCTCTCATGCTCTTATACACCTTTATAAGATCACCGTTCGTCCTCCTGCACACCAAGGAATAGAGTCCCAGTCTACTCAACTTCTGCCTGTAGCTCAGACCTTCTCGTCCTGGCAACATCCTCGTAAATCTTCTCTGTACCCTTTCCAGCTTGGCAACATCTTTCCTATAACACGGTGCTCAGAACTGAACACAATATTATAAATGTGGCCTCACCAACGTCTTATACAACTGCAACATGACCTCCCAACTTCTGTACGCCTCCATCAAATGATCTTCCTAATTATTCTAACAAGGGCGACTGTAATGTTTTAATCCCCCCATTTCAATCAGATACAAGATGGTGGCTCTATCAATGTCTGACTCTCTGTAGCAGGGGGAGCTGAGGATCCTGGCCTGGTCATGCATCTCTGCCATTCATGCAGTTGGAGCCAGCTAATTGTTTGCAGTTAGCCACCTCTGCTTCACATCCATTGCTAACTCACCTAACAAAACTCTCGCTTTTTAATCCTGAATGCTTCAGTCACAGCAACATCTACAGCCATTTAGGAGCTGGAAGTACCAATCAACACTAATTTTAGACAGAAAAAAATGCCTTCTGATTTTACTCCTAAATTATCAAGCTCTAATTTACTATTCCGTTAGCCTTTCTGCAGCTTTTTGAATCCTGCTGCCAGTCTTTAATAATTTGTGTACTCCACATAGTGCCTCAATCCTCACTGTCCCCAAAACACTCATATTTATCTCCTTTCAGTCCACGGTTTGTGATTTCACACTCACACTCTCTGCTCATTCACTTAACCTTTCTGCATCTCTACAACGTTGTACACTCACCTGGACTACGTAGCCGGCATCCTAGAAACATCTACCACAAACTGTCACCGAAAGTGAGATGTCAAGATCCACCCTGCTATCCTGACATAAGCCATGACACCTTTAGTGGGCAACTGGCAAAGTCTTGTAATTTCCTATGGTAATTCCCTATGGTCTGGCAGCGATATGAGCCACATTGGAATATTTACTGCATTAAAGCTGCTTTAGAAATACAAGTTGTTATAGTTCATAGATTCACGGAGTGATACATCTGAGGAACAGATCCTTCGGCACATTGATCATCAACAATCCCATTTTCACACTAATCCTACCCTCATCCATTTTATTCTCTCCATATGGCCATCTCTCAAATTCTACCAATCTTTGAGGTGATTTAAAGAGTCAACTTAACCTACCCACCTGCATGACCGGAATGTGGAAGGAAACTCGACCAATCTCCATGTTGTATCTCAAAAATAAACTAAACTAAACATTCAGAAGAACCCATATGGTCACAACTGTACGTTAAAACTCCACACAGATAACATAGAATTGGTTCTGGATTCCTGGAGCTGTGAGATATTGGCTCGACCAGCTGCACCACTGTGTCATCACATTTGAAATCAGTTAAGATTCTTCTGTGTTGGAGTAAGACAGGTACATGTAGCCTCAATGAGGAAGGATTCTGCCAGCAGACAATCCGGCTATGTTGTGGTCACTGCAACTGAGGCCAGCTTTCTGCTCCCAGTTGTTTTTTCCACATTCCTAAAGGAAATGGTAAGATTTGAACTGTGTCGGTGGTGTTTTCTCTGGGGGCTCACTCACCTCGCCCAGTGCTGTAATGTTGGAGTTTGTCGCTGTACACAGCCTCTTTTCCATAAGCGCGTTTCCTGCAACAAAAACAAAGAAGTGAACCCTTGTGGTTGAAACAGCTATGTTGTCTGAAGAGACACAAGAGAAGTAAATGATGTGATTATTTAGACCAATGCCAGACTGCGTGAAATATTTGAAATTATCTTTGAGCATTTCTGCCGTGTTTTCAATTAAAACTCTGATAATGTGACACATATTGTTGTAGACAGGGAGATTTACTGGACAATTGGATGTTGTCATTATTAATCATCCACCACACATTCTCTTTGCTTTATTTTGGGTGTTGCACAGTGGCATAATAATTTTGACCTGTGCTGTCTCCGGACATAAGACATCTTACTCCTAACTTTCAGTACCGTCAATAAAAGTAATACAGCTCTGTTTCTGAGTGTTGGACGATTCACGTTCATAACAACCTGCTGCAGATGATGGAGACGGCCACCAGCGAGACAATGAAGACCACTCCCGCAGCTGCTGAGCCTGCGATCAGCGGCAACTGTTCCCTCAGGTCAGACTTGTAGTCATCTGCAAGGAAGAGTATTGGAACATGGTGAGAAAGTTCACTGCCAACCGATGCAGTGATAAGTGAGGCGATCAAAATAAGTTAAGACTGGAGGCTCTGATTCAAATGCATCAGCACCACTTTGTCCTAGTTTATGTTAATATAGAATGCATGTCAAATGCACTCTGACAGCATCACACTCAAACCCGCGGCATCTTCAATAAGTGTATTTCCTGCCTATCACTGCCTTTGCTTCTAGGCTTCAGTTTAAATTGCCTTGTAATCGAGTTAGCCTAACTCATCCCACACTGTATTTCATTTCTGCCTTCTAAATTGCAAAGCTCTTGCTTCTAGTTTGTTGAAGGTCTAAAAAAAAATTGATTCTGGGAATCATGCTTTCTTTAAAAGGAGATCAGTCAGAATTGCATTCCAAATGTTTGGAATTATGGTCAGAGGGAAGAACAGGGTCACGGATCAGGAAGAGCCAGATGCTGGTTGAATGGTAAGGTTGGATATCACAAACTATGTCGAGGCTCTAACTGAATGAACTCTGCATATGACAAAGAGCACAATAAAAAAAAACGTGAAATGCAGGGAATGCTCTGTAGGTTTGGCAGCATATGTGGAGAGAGAATCAGGATTAATGTGGGAAAAACGTGATTTGTTCAAGAGTCAGAAGGCAGTATGGAAGAAACTGGTCTTCAGCTTGGATATCCAGGCCATCAACTTCTGTGTCTTTTCCATAGGTGTAATCAAGAGCATTTCCTTGTCTTTGTTTGTCACAGAGGCAGTGTAGTGAAGGTTCACTGGATGATGGGTCCACCATAATGGAGAGATTGAGTCAACCCAGACGATATTCTCCAAGAGTTTCGAAGAATGAGAAGAGGTCTCATTGAAGTATACAAGGTTTCACAGTTAATATTCAGAATTGGTGCATCTACTACTGACTGAGGAGTCTGGGACTAGTGGCACAGTTTGAGACCAAGAGGTGGGCTGTTTAAGAGAAATTTGTTCACTCCTAGGGTGGAGGACTTTGGGATTTACACCTGGGAAGGCTACAGAGGCTCAGTTGCTGTGTTCATTCAATGCACAGGTTGATAGATTTCTCGATAATAATGATGTGGATGTTGCAAGAAAATGGTGACGGATTAAAGATCAGCAACGGTTTTGATGAATGGCAGAGCGCGCTAGATGGATCGATGACCTACTCTCTCTCCCAGCTCTTAAGTTCTCATCATCCACTTTGCGGGCATGGTGTTGAGTTTTTATGGGTTGGTTCATAGGCATCACCTTGTATTCGGGTCAATGGGAGAGCCATCTTCCTCTGCATGTTACCAGCTTGGACTTGCCCTGCTTTACAAACCATTTAATTGCTATTTTCCCCTCACATTCTGTAACTTATCTGCTCCTGGTAAAACCAGAATGGACCTTCAATCTTTTGACTCACAAGCTCAGTTGATGATTCTCAGTCCTGTTTATTTATTAATATGCTGCAGGCATCCTTCAATGAATATATTTACTCTATTTTACTGCAAGAAAAATTCTGCGTTTTTTCACTTCCCTCCGACATCCAATAATCCTGAATTTTTCAGTCGATAATAAGATTTTGTGTAGCACAAAATGATAAATCCCCTGTCGTACTGCACTGCAGACAAAATGGGAAAACTGTCCAGCATAACATTAATCTGTTCAGCTGCACGGAAAGAAAATCCATTTCAGCTAATGTACAGCTCTGATATCCATGTTGTGATCAGCGAGTAAACCTCACGACTCTCAAAGATCGCAAGGTGGTGTGAGCAGGGAGGAGGCGAGGAGCTGTCCTTGGGGGAGAGAGTTCACTGCTGTATTGATCTTTGCCACTCCATCTTTCCCAGCACTGAGAATGGGCCAAATGGAATGGACACGGCAGGTAAAGCTAGTGCAGAAACACTGATGACTAATTGTCAAGCTCCCGGCCCAATTCTCAATCGTCAGAAGGAGATTGGGAGGGTTGTACTGCAAGTTGCCAAAAAATCCTCTCCACTGGTCACAATACAATACAATTTTATTTGTCACATTGCACATAAAGTGCAAGTGAAATGAATATGCCAGCAGCGGTACAATGATAAAGAACACACAAAAACACAATAAAAATTTAACACAAACATCCACCACAGCATTCATCACTGTGGTGGAAGGCACAAATATTGGCCAGTCCTCCTCCATTTTCCCCCATGGTCAGGACCTCAACCCTCTGCAGCCGCTGCCAAAGATCCTATAGCGGAGCAAGATAGGCTACTCCTGCGAAATGCAATGGGCTGACGTGTAGTACGCTATGGAGGGGACCCTGGGCATTTTTCCCCGCCCATTTTAGTAACCGGAGCCTACCTGACCCGACCCGAATCGCAGTGTAATCAACTGCAACAGTTTGTGTGTGTGATATAGGGTTAGATTCATAATTCTGTCAGTTCATACTTCTGTTAATTCTTGACAAGAATAAATTTTGACTCTGGTAATTGTCTTTTTTAATGTTTTTTAAATCATTTCTTTTTAAATGGCTCACAAGCAGTGTTTAAGAATAAAATGTTTATAAACACACATACATGAATGTGATATAAATGTATATAATCATATAACACACACAATTATATTTCTTCTGATTTTTATATCCAATGATGAACTTTATTTCAGACTAGACAAGGGACATTAAATAAAATACTCCCCGCAACTTCACACACACTAGGCCCTATCCCACCCCTCAACTCTCTCCCCCCCCCTTCCCGGCACTCTCTCGCCTCCCCCCACACTACAATGTCTCCCCCCTCCTGTGCCCCTCTCCCCGCTGCCCCGGGCCGCACACCCCTCTCCCCGGGCTGCTCTCCCTTCTGCCCCGGACCCCCGCTCTCCCCACTGCCCCGGGCCGCACACCCCCTCTCCCCGCTGGCCCAGGCCGTGCACCTCCCTCTCCCCGGGCCGCACACCCCCTCACCCCGCCCAAGTCAAAGACCAAAGCGAAGATACGGGAGCGAAGGCGGATGCAAAGATCCGATCTTTGGCCGGAAGATGGCGGAGCAAGATGGCGGAACAAGATGGCGGAGGCTGGTTGCTAAAATGGGTCCTATAGTCACCCATGAATCTGCCCATGACCGTACTATGCGTTTGCGTGAGAGTAAGCCATCTTGCTCTGTTATAGGATCTTTGGGCATCCAGATGAATGAAAGTCAAGGTAAGTCCTGAATCGATGCCTCCCCCACCAGAGACCACGGCTTCAGGTTGGTGTAGGCCTACATCAGGAAAACCAAATTTCACCCTCCAAATCTCAGGCCAGTTTAATTTTAATTTAGTTTTAAGGTGCAGCACGGAAACAGGCCCTTAGGCTCACGGAGTCCGCACCGATCAGCAATCCCCGCACATTAACACTATCCTACACACACTAAGGACAATTTACACACTTATATCAAGCCAATTAACCTACAAACCTGTACGTCTTTGAAGTGTGGGAGGAAACCGAAGATCTCAGAGAAAACCCACGTGGTCATGGGGAGAGCACACAAACTCTGTACAGACAGCACCCATAGTCGGGATCGAACCCGGGTCTCTGGTCTAATTTGAGGAAGGACATTCTTGCTATTGAGTGCAGCATAGGTTCACAAGGTTAATTCCTGGGATAGCAGGACTGCCATATGATGAAAGAATGGAGCAACCGGGCTTGTATTCACTGGAGTTTAGAAGGATGAGAGGGAATCTTATAGAAACATATAAAATTATTAAAGGATTGGTCACGCTAGATGCAGGAAACATGTTCCCAATGTTGGGGGAATCCAGAACCAGGGGCCACAGTTTAAGAATTTGGGACCACAAACCAACTGCAACAAAAATCAAATTAATTAAGTTGTAATAAAAGTAAACCAAACATTGCGGTTTATTTCCAAAGGAATTCATTGAAAAGTAAAGAAGTTGTGTAATTTTTTATAGAAACATATATCATGGGAATGATATTCAACATGTTGCAATGATATCTTGATATTAAATCAGGTAGGTTTTACTGCTGTCAGCGTAACTTATTCATTGCTGAACTACGATTCTATTTCACAGGCTGTAAATCGCAACCTTCGGATATGATTCGGATGTGATATCAGGTATAATACCACTATAATATGCTCTGTGCACATTGATGACATTGGCACTGGGGGGGGACTGTGCCTGAAAGTACCAGGTCCAATATTTCCATGGGAGGTGCTGAGTCATGGACTTATCCAGCATGGAAACAGGCCCTTTGGCCCAACTTGCCACCTGCCCCAATCCTTCTAAACTTTTCCGATCCAAATACCTGTCCAAATGTCTTTTAAATGATGTTATAATGCCTGGCTCAACCACCTCTGATAGCTCATTCCATATACCCACAACCCTCTGTGTGAAATAGCTACCCCTCAGGTCCCTATCAAATATTTCTCCCCTAACCTTAAACCTATGTCCTCATGTGTTTGATTCCCCTACCCTGGGTAAATAACTGTGCATTTATCCTAACTATTTCCCTCATGATCTCATGCAGCACTATAAGATCACCCCTCATCCTCCTGCGCTTCAAGGAATAAAATCCTTGCCTGCCTAACCTTTCCCTTAAGCTCATGCTCTCAAGTCCTTGCAATATATTTATAACTCTTCTTTGCACTCTTTCATGCTTAACAACATCCTTCCTATAGCATGGTGACCACAACTGAACAGAATACTCTAAACGTGGTCTCACCAATGTCTTGTACAACTGTAACATAACATCCTATTTTTTATACTCAATGCCCTGACTGATGAAGGCCAATGTACTGAAGGCCTTTTTGACCACTAGTGATGCCATTTTCGAGGAATTATGCACCTGCACTCCTAGATCCCCCCCTGCTCCACCACACTACCCAGGGCCCTGCCATTCACTGTGAAGGTCCTGCCCTGTTCGACTTCCCAAAATACAACACCTCGCACATAAACTTCATTAATAGTTCCTCAGCCCACTTGCTCAACTGACCAAGATCGCGCTATAATCTTTAAAATCCATCTTCGTTATCCACAAGACCATCCACTTTAGTGTCATCTGCAATCTCACAAATCACGACTTCGACATTCTCATCCAAATTGGCGATATAAACTACAAACAGCAATGGGCTCAGCGCCGATCCCAGAGTCCCACCACGAGTCACAGCCCTCCAGTCTGAAAAACAATCTTGCACCAGGCTGCTTCCTTCCATTAAGTCAATTCTCTATCCAGTCGGCTAGCTCTCCGTGAATCCCATGCGAGCTAACCTTCCAGAGCAGCCAATGATGCAGAACGTTATCAAATGCCTTGCTAAAGTCCACTATAGACAATGAATTTACCCTCTTCAACCTTTTAGGTTACTTCTTCAAAAAACTCAAGATTCGTAATGAATGATCTGCAATATTCCAGGTGAGACCCCACCTGGAGTATTGTGTAAAGTTTTGGTCTCCTAATCCGAGGAAAGACATTCTTGCCATAGAGGGAGTACAAAGAAGGTTCACCAGACTGATTCCTGGGATGTCAGGACTTTCATATGAAGAAAGACTGGATAGACTCGGCTTGTACTCGCTAGAATTTAGAAGATTGAGGGGAGGATCTTATAGAAACGTACAAAATTCTTTAGGGGTTGGACAGGCTAGATGCAGGAAGATTGTTCCCAATGTTGGGGAAGTCCAGAACAAGGGGTCACAGTTTAAGGATAAAGGGGGAAATATTTTAGGACCGAGATGAGAAAAATATTTTTCACACAGTGAATCTCTGAATTCTCTGCCGCAGAAGGTAGTTGAGGCCAGTTCATTGGCAATATTTAAGTGGGAGTTAGATGTGGCCCTTGTGGCTAAAGGGATCAGGGGGTATGGAGAGAAGGCAGGTACAGGATACTGAGTTGGATGATCAGCCATGATCATATCGAATGGCGGTGCAGGCTCGAAGGGCCGAATGGCCTACTCCTCCACCTATTTTCTATGTTTCTATGTTTCTAATATACAAAACCATGCTGACTATCCCTTATCAGAGCCTGCCTATCAAAATCATTCAGAATACTTTCCAGTAACTTACCTACCACAAATGTTAGGCTCACTGGTCTATAGTTCCCAGGCTTTTCATTGCAGCTGTTTTTCAACATACACACAACATTAGCCACCCTCCACTCTTCCTGCACCTCACCCATATCTAGTGATGATTCATATTTCACCGGGAAATGTGCTCAAATACTGGAAAACGTTCCCGAATGCACATAAAATAAACAAACACAAGTGGATTTCCTCTAATCTATTTTGTAGGCTTTCCACTTGATTACAATAGCTTTGCTTTTTAAAAAAAAATATTTCAGATGAACATTTTTTTTAAATAGCTGTAATGAAAGCTGAAGAGCCAGAGGTTGCAACAAACTAGCTGTAACCAGATCCCAAACAGAGAACCCAACATGAGAGATTGATCACCTTTGGCACCATTTCAACACAGGTGCTGGTGCTGGAGTGACAGTGCCAGTCCTCTCTCCTATGGGCATGTTCCTGGCGTGATCCACTCACACTGCCAGGAACTCATAATGGCGCCAGGCCAGGAATCTCAGATGCAGAAGGAGAGACAGAGCCACAGGTGGAAAACATCAGATAATCAATGAACTGGAAGACCCTTTTTTATTCCTTTCTCCTTCCTTCTCCGGCCTCCCAGCCTGCCTGCCTGCCAGAAGATGGCCACGGTCATTGGGGGAGGTTACATCTCCCAGTTAATTAAGAGCTTTGCAAACACCGCAATCTACTTCCCTTGGCAGCATCCCTCTTGCCAGGCTTACCATCTGTCAGTGTTTGGAAACACATTTTGCCGCTGTATCTCCCGAAGCCGGCGACTGTCCGGGCTCGCACCTGCACCACGTACACCACTCCAGGCCGGAGGCCCTCAATCCGAGCTGTGTTTGTCAGGCTCTTCACCATTGAGGAATTGAACTCGTTCTGATCCTGAAAGACAAAGCACACTCACCCGCTTTTTATTGCAGAATAATACATCAAAGTTGCATGCATTTACCTCATGGTGCCTGTGCTGACCTGTTGGAAACAATCTCCTTCTATCTTGGCCTGCAGGCTTTCAAACTTATCCAATTCCCTTTGGAGTGTTATCATGGGCTCTGCTTCCTGTGCCCTTTCATATCTTAGGAACTCACTGCATAAAAAATGCCTCGAAACTCACACCCACACCAAAGCACCCGAAGTACTCGAAGTACAGGCTGCCCCCGGCTACAAATGCCTGACTCACACTCCCTACCTACGAGTGAGCTCCCATCATATTAATAAATGTAATTTTGATATACATTCATACACTTATAACTATGGATGGCATACCTAGTTTCCTCCACCTCCACTTCTATTTTACTTCGGAGTCACGTGAGTGACTACGTGAAGAACCCCGCCAGGACGCATGCGTGTCATATCGCTACATGCATTGCAACGTGTCACAGCAGGGGGAAGTTGTTCCCCTTAGCGGCAGAATTTAAATGCCGGGAACAGCAGGTAAGGAGACTCTGCGTTCTTTCCACTTACTTTATCACAGGTGGAGGCATGGACAGATCCAAGAGAAACAAGAAGGCTGCAAAAAAGCTGGCATGGGAGAACCGCGGAGTTGCGGGCAGCCAGCAGCAGCCAACGGCACGCCAATCTCCCGTAATGGGAACAGCTATGCCCGACTTCGCCCCCGCACCGGCCAAATCAACACCGCGGCTGGGCGGTAAAGCGAAGCAAAAAACTGACAGTCGTTGACTCCGATGAGTCCGACTTTGAACAGCCTCGAGCGGCCAGTGCCCGTGAGCAAGCGGCCAGTGCCCGTGAGCATTGGGGCCGGTTGGAGCGGCTTGAGGAACAGGAGCAGCCGCGAGTGGCCAGTGCCCAAGAGCATAGGAACCAGTTGGAGCGGCTGTTGGAGCAAATACTCCAAAGTGGCAGGCTTCGGGAGAAAGAACTAGTCACAGTGGGCGCTAGTAAGTCCTACAAAACCTCTGGGGCTGCACAGTGTTAAAGCCTCATCAGAGGGGAGTACGGGGGGTCAATTTTCGGACCCAGAGGAGTGTGCAAAACAGCACTCCTAGTGTGCATGGGGTGCCAGAAAACAAAAACCTATTGGATATGGTGTCAGTTCATTCAACCCGACCAAGCCAAAACCTGGAACCAAAAAGCTCAAGTATCGACTACATGTCAACAATCAACATCGGTCTTTTTGGACACCACAGGACACATACCACCAGGGAACTGCAAATCACTGAATGTTCCCTTCCTGGAAAGTCTAACAGTGGGAATTACGGCTTTCGCTCCGCACATATTCAACGAACTTCTTGTACCATGCGCAAACCCTCAACACTGACCCAACAACGAAAAAGACATGACACAGATCCCAGGACACTGGATTTATTTTGCGACTCTCAAACGAGTTAAATAGTACGGAGGCCATCCAACCGGCGACCCCAAAAAGGCCTGTGCAAACCTGGAACCTCCAAACCACCAATATTACTATTTGGAGATGACTTATCCAAACAAGTAAAAGAACTTAACGAAGAGGCTAAAACCCTGGGGCTCATTAAAGCAACGTCCAAAAACTACTTCGGCCAGAAACAGCACCCCTACGCACTCACCAGTCGGACAAGACAAACTGGTGAAATCTCGAAGGCCAGGAACACTCAACATCGGTCTTTTTTAGGCCATGGCCCAGACCGGCCTTCCTGGAAAATGCGCAAACCCTCAACACCAACCCAACTACAGACCCAGACACCGGCGCCTCAACGTCCACGGAGGATGCCGAAAAAGTAATAAACCTACCACTGGTAACCATGGAGGTAGGTGGGTCTGGTCCCTTACGAATTGAAGGGAGCATGGAGGTTGGTGGGAGATTACACTCCTATCTGGATGCATGGAATAAGTTTTAAGCAGTATCCATGGTTATACCATAGGACCATATACCATGACAAATAAATTGTATTGTATTGTATTGTAGAATTTATACAAAAAACCCTCCAGTTCAGCATGTACCGAACCAAATGTTTGTGCTTACAGGCAAAGAAAAATCAAAAGCACACGCTGAACTACAGCGGCTTTATAAAAAAGGAGTAATTAAGAAAACCCAACACGAATCACAGGAATTTGTGTCCAATATCTTTATCAAAAACAAGAAAGATGGTGGTTGCCGCATCATCATAGATTTGACTCATTTGAATACTTTCGTACATTATATATTCATTTCAAGATGGAAACCTTTGTTACTACTAAGCAATTGATTTCCAAAGGTTACTACATGGCAAGCATCGATTTAAAAGATGCTTACTATACAGTACCCATCAGAGGTGACCACAGATGTTATTTAAAATTCAACTGGATGGGTCAGCTCTGACAGTACAGGGCACTACCTAATGGGCTAACATCAGCCCCCAGGCTGTTCACTAAAATTTTGAAACCAGCCCTAGCGTTTCTGCGGAAACAAAAACACATGGTAATGGCATATCTAGATGACATACTTATTGTGGCCAAAACTTTGGAATTGACTAAACAAACGGTAACAGCCACAAAACAATTATTTGAAAAACTGGGGTTTATCATCCATCCAGTTAAATCTAAATTACCGCCTTCAACCACTATGGATTATCTAGGGTTCATCATTAACTCAGTTCACATGTCAGTGACTTTGCCGAAAGAAAAGTTTACAGCCTTAATAGAGGCTTGCAGCAAAATCATTGACATCATTAAACCATTCATCAGACTGGTAGCAAGAATAATTGGCAAAATAGTGGCTGCGTTTCCAGCCACACAATTCGGATGGTGGTCATTTTGACAGACCAATGAAGCTACCAACAGAGGCCATAATGGAACTAAAATGGTGGAAAGATAACATTAGGCATTGTTCCAATCCAATCATTATCAGCAGACCCTGGGGCAGCGGCAACAGATGCATTTTCGCCACATTGGGGGAAATTGTTTATTTATGCATTCCCTCCTTTCTGCCTCATCAGTCGGGTATTAAGGAAAATACAGCAAGACTCTGCGTCTGGTATTTTGATAGTACCCGATTGGCCTACTCAACCATGGTTCCCGTTGATACTCGACATGGTATTAGAACCATGCATCACCATCCATCATAGACCTAATTTACTGGTTCATCCCGTAACAAGGGAAAGTCACCCATGTCATAATTATATAAACCTATTAATTTGTAGAGTTTGAAAGCACCTCTACTACACCTGGGACTGACAGACCGAACAGTGGATATTATTTCAGCGGCCCACAGACAGTCCACCAAAAAACAGTACTTGGTGTACATCAAGAAATTGGAAATGTACTGTCACAGCAATAACATCACCCACAGATCTATGGAGCTTGTACCTGACCCTTGTTTCCAGCTTGTCTCCGGGTGCTTTGGATTCCTCCCACATCCCAAAGACTTATGGATTGTGCAGTTTAGTTTAGTTCAGTGTAATTTAGTGTAGTTTAGTGTATTATAGTCACGTCCACTGAGGTACAGTGAAAAGTTTTTTTGTTGCCTGCTATCCAGTCAGTGATATGACTATACATGATTACAATTGAGCTGTGTACAGTGCACAGATACAGGATAAAGTCCAATAAAGATAGGGAGTGGTAAAGAGTACTACATGACAACTAGAGTGACCCAATGAGCCAATGGAACCTCTATACATGGTGGATGATTTTACAAAATGAGGAGCAGGTGTAACGCACTCAGCCCCTCAAATCTGCTTTGCCATTAATCAAGATCCAGACTGATTCCTTACCTCAGCACCAAGTTCCTGCAGTATCCTTATAACCCATGGTTCCCTTAATATCCAGAATGAACTAAATGACTGAGCTTTTATAATGTCTGAGGTGGGGAATTCCAAAAATTGAAGTAATTTCTCCTCCTCACATCCTAAACTGTCTACATCGTTATTCTGAAATTATGACTGATTCTAGACTCCTCAGCTAGGGAACGTATCCTCCTTACATCCAGCCAGTTGGGCTCTATAAGTTTCAATGACAATAGACAAAAGACAATAGGTGCAAGAGTAGGCCATTCGGCCCTTCGAGCCAGCACTGTCATTCAATGTGATCATGGCTGATTATCCACAATCAGTACCCCGTTCCTGCCTTCTCCCCATATCCCCTGACTCTGCTATATTTAAGAGCCCTATCAAGCTCTCTCTTGAAAGCATCCAGAGAACCGGCCTCCAGCGCCCTCTGAGGCAGGGAATTCCGCAGACTCACAACTCTCTGTATGAAAATTGGGAAGTCTTGCATTGGGAAGTCTTGCATTTATATTGCATCTTTCCAAAGCTTTCTAACATCCCAGAGCACTTTGCGATTAAGATGTATTCTTGTAGCGTTGCAACTAATTTGCACCTGTCACGGTCTGAAGAATGGCAATGAGATAAATGACTAGACAGTCCAATCCAACAATATGATTGTGGTTGGAAAGACTCGATGCCAACCTGTTGCTCTACTCTGAATAGTAAAATGCCATATTTTATTCCCATGGATACTTTCACCTTAGCTCTTTTACCTCGTAGTTGAAAGATCATCGATTCGATGCCACTACTGGGATTTGAGCGGAACCTCAGTTAATGGTTTAATGTTATCCTAGGTGAATTGCAGTATTGAATGTGCATTCTTTCTGGTGAAATATTAATCCCTTAACATGAAGAATTCAACTGGACAACTGAATGAGAAGTTGGAGGTTCCACTCTCTTGGCAATATTTATCCCTTCTTCAACAACAAAAAAGATATCAATTCATAATATAATTGCTATTGTGTGCCTTTTTGTAGAGTTTAGATAGACAGCATCGCAACATGCCATTACAGTGGCACAGCAGGTAGAGCTGCTGCCTCTCACAGCTAAAGATCTGGGCTCGATCCTGACCTCTGTGCTGTCAGTGAGCAGTTTGAACATTCTCTCTTGACTGCATTGGTCTAGTCCAAGTGCTCTGGTTTCCATTCACATCCAAAAGACTTGTGGGTTTGTAAAATTGTCCCTAGTGTGTAGAGAGTAGATGAGAAAGTGGAAAACATGAATAAGAATAAATGGGTGATTCATGGTCAGCATGGACTTGATGTGCCAAATGGCTTGTTTTCATGCTGTATCTTTCAAGGCCCTTTCTCCCACTAGGTCCACGTCAACCATTGATCACTCCTTCACACAAGTTCTATGTTGTCCCACTTTCTCATCCTCTCCCGACACGGGATGAGGGGCAATTGTATTTTTAGGGGGGGGGCATTCTTCCGGCTGCAGGGATGATTGGGTGACTTGCTCTTCCCTTCCTATCCCAGTTTAATTCATTTCAAATCCCTGAATAAGTGGCTGGAACTCGGAGTGAGCGATTTCTCTTCTGCCACATCTACGTCATGTCTGCGCGGTGCAATTGGAAAGCTTCAGAAGATTGCACAGAGCCATTTTGCAACAACGGAATTGTGGATGATAACGGCTAGGAAATTTCCAACAGTAAATTGGTTCCATCCTCCACACAACCGTGGGCACTAACTTCAGAACCACTTCACCTGGCAGATAAGGTAGCTTTAATGAAGACGGAGGATATGAAAGATGCTAAATAAAGGCAAGCTAAGTAAACCTGTTACATTACTTGCTTCAAATTATCTAATTTGTCTGGGTATCCAGTTGCACTATATTTTTGTGCTATTTTTCCAGTGCAGGACAGCTGTGCCAAATGGCCAGATAGGGCGCTATAAATACTATGCTGGTTCTTTATTAAGATGCTATGTTGGATACAGCAATTAAAAGTGTGCCACAGCAACAGTATGAATGACACAGAGGAAATTCTGAGCTAGAGTGATTAATAAGACATTGTCTTTGGTTTCAGTACAACCCTGGCTAATTGGAAACTAATTAGCCACTGATGCTTTGAACAGTTTATCAGGTCTTATACCAGCTGACTTGAAGCAGTGGTTCACACTAGACATATTTGTCAGTGATGGGTCGCAAATGCGATCGCAGTCAATCTAAAACTAAACCAATTTGATGATAATGAAATGATTTGGTTTGGAACAGGGGGTATATTTTCCCTCTTTGTTTCATGCTTTGACCTTTGGAAAGGTTGGCTGTGGGCTAAACACGTAGGATTTTTCCCTCATGAGCTCTGCTGAAAGAGACAAGTGACTATTCCCATCCCGATGCATTGGCCCAGAACCACGCAATCAAATTACAAAGCGACGGTTCCTGCTGCAGGGATGACCAGAACCAGTGTTAGCAAGGGCCCAACATATTTTACACTTAGGCTTGGCCTAGCTTCAATCCCAGAAAGTTACATCACTGGGACAGAACAACCAGCCCATCGTGTACTTTCTGATTTTTGTAAGTGCTTCTTAAACGTGTTGCACTCTCCTGCTCTTTCTCAACATCCCTGTGTTATTTCTCCAATTCCTCTCTAAAATTCACCACTGAATCCAGCATTCATCTCCCTTTCAGTTCATAACAATTGACAACAGTCTAAATTACCAAATGAACTCTAAAATACTGAATTAATGTGGGTGACACAGTGGCTCTGCTGCCTCAGAGCCTGAGCCCCGTTTTGATCCTGACCTCAGGTGCTGAGTGTGTAGAGTCTGTATGTTCTTGCTGTGACCACATGGGTTTCCTCCAGATGTTCTGGATTCCTCCCACATCCCAAAGATGTGTGGGTTTGTAGGTTAATTGGCCTCTGTAAAATGGCTCCTAATGTGTAGGGAGTGGTGAATGTGGGCTAACATAGAACTAATGATCAATAGTCGGTGTCAACCCGATGAGTCAAAGGGTGACATGGTGACGTAGCTGCGCCTCAGTGTCAGAGACGCTGGTTCAATCTGGACATCTACTGCTGTCTGTGTGGAGTTTGCACGTTTTACCTGTGCCTGCATGGATTTAGTCTGGGTACTCCGGCTTCTTCCCACAACCTAAAGGACGTATGGGTTTGAAAATTAATTAGTCTCTGTTAATGCCCATAGTGTGAAGGGAGTGGATGAGAAAGTGAGATAAAGTAGAATTAGTGTGAATGGATGATCGATGGTCGGTTTCAACCTGTTGGGCCAAAGGGCCTGATTCCATGCTGTACCTTGAAACTAAACTAAACCTTTGGTCCGCTTCTGCATATATCATGCTTGCCTTATTCGGTCGGATTATTGAGTATAAAAATCAGGACATCATATTGCAACTTTGATTAGGCCATATTTGGAGCTTTCTGTGCCCTATTATAGGAAGGATGTGAAGACTGGAGAGGGTGCAGAAAAGACTCATCAGGATGCTGCCTGCATTAGAGGCCATTCACTATAAGGAGAGGTTGGGCAAACCTGGATTGTTTTCACTGGAGTGTTGAGGGCAGTGTATGATAGAAGTATATGAAATCATGAGAGGCATAGGTAGATAAGAGTCATTTTCACAGTGTCTGCATTTTAAATACTAGAGAGCATAGGTTGAAGGTGAAAGGGTGAAAATCTAAAAAATATTTATAAGACAGTAATTCTGATACAGTGGTAAATGCCTGGAATGTACTGCCAGGGGAAGCATACGAAAACAACATTTAAGAGGCATTCAGACAGCCATATGAACTGGCAGTGAATGGAAAGATAGAGACCGCATGCAGGCAGATATGCAGTTTAAATTAGTGTGTTGGTCGGCACAGACATTGTGGGCCAAAGGGTCAGTGCTGCACTATTCTATATTCTCTCACCACAGATGTTGCCTGCCCCGAGTATTTTTATATCCCCTGAAGTTATTTAAGCAAAGGATGCTTACTAAACCAGTGGTCAGTTTATATTTCCACACTACGCACTATTCCATTCCCTTCTGCCCTCTCAAGAAGGTTTTACTCTATTTCCAAAGTTCCTAACATTTCTGCAATTAATCTTAAATGGGATTGAGATTAGAAAGGGCAAGTTTTTTCTCTTATACTGCCTGATCTGCAATGCATTTCCAACATTTGCATTTGCATTTCTCTACTGATAATTACTCAATACTCATTTGCTTAGATTGCCTCTCTGCCTAGCAATAAGACCAGTGCATGGAGTACGGCAATGTGGCTCTTCAAAATATGCTATGTGATCCTTTAAACCTTTGTAAGAGGGGAGAAAGACTGTTACTCTAAACGACAGTACTTCCCTGTTCTGAGCAGTGTTCCCTATTCAGGATGCGGCTGAACTATTACCCTACGATTATGAAGACAATTTCTCGTGTAGGATTTGGAGCCACTGCCTTCCTGCGAGTAAGATTGCAACTAAACTTCACAAATTTAAATAAGTACTTCCACAGTTGAGAGAAAAAGTGGAATGCTAAACAATGTGTGCCAACTGTGAGATTAAAGTGGCAGATGTAGACATTACAATGGTTTGATGGGTTGAAGAGAATAGCTTTTCTCTGTGTTGTCTGAGAGCCCACATTAGGTTCTGAAGGGATGTGAAAATGGAACAATTTGAATGAAGACTTTGCCATTAAAATTCTACCTATCTCGGGAGGTACGAAATGAAAAAGCAATGGCAAATTACCAACGTATTGAAAATGGCTGTAATTCTTTAATAACTGACATTTTAAACCATTATGCTCACTCTGGAGGAAGTACAAATAGTTTTCTTGTCAGTTAGACCACAAAAGATGCAGGAGTTTATTTGATGGGAAATTTTAAATAAAAGCAATACATCCAAATGGAACAATGCATAGCTCTGGATATCATCAGATCAATACCTCTGCTAAAGGCATTCTCACTGAATTTACTGGGGCATGCCTCGTGCATATAATGAGCAGAATGCCTAGAACTTCACTTATTTTATGTTCACAGGTGCCATGATGAAAGGAAAGCAGAATTGACTTCCCACAGCTGAAGGGGGTGCGAAAAGGGGAAAGAAACAGCAGGCCCAGCACAAATGTCCAACCTTTAATGAGCTTAAAATTTAACACTAACTGGATTTGCCTGAGATGGTTGATCTGCTCAAGTCGTCTGCCACATTGACCACTAAGATATAAGAGCATTAATCCACAGACTCTGACCAAGACTCCTGAGAAAGATAGCATATCTAGCTTTTTTTTTTAATTCAACTTTTTTTTTCTGCCTCTGCAACAAAACTTTAGTGGAAGCTTAATTGCCAATTACTTGCACACATATAAGAGCAGGAGCAGAAAATAATTAAGAATAAGAAAAATGAACTATTTAACCACTTGATCCTGCAACTAGTTAAAGGTTTGACATCATAAGTAGCAGTTGATAATTCCATAACCAGTTGATGGTCAAAGTAAAACTATCAGAAATTAGTTGTTGATGGATGCACCCTAGCAGAACAAGGTTGTGCTATGAAACCATTTTTTCCATCTAACTATAGCACCACACTTATCAATTTTATTTAGAAAGGTTAAGGGTGTTCATTGCTGGCTCTCTGAATGACGCAGTTTAGCATATCTCGGGGCCCTCGACACTAATCCAGCTCAGAATGATTGGTTGAGAGGTTCTTCTGATCTTTGTCAACTGGAAAATGACTTTAGGGCACTCACAGCCCAATTTTAATGATTAAATTGTGCCTCAAAATATAAGTGTCACCTGGGAGTCTCTGAGGAATGTCTGCTACAGGAAAGTGAAAAAGAAATTGTTCAGTTTCTATTCTAGATAGAATTAAAATACATTCACAAAGCTAGGTCGAGTTTTACTTTTCATTGGACTCAATCCTTCATAAGAGTATTGGCTGCAAAACAAAAATATACTTCATTCCTTGACTTTTATATTGAGCCAATTTATCAAACATTTCTGGAACTCCACATACATAATACCAAACACACTACCCTCATCACCCCTCGCTATCATGCTGTCAAAGAGCCAAATTGTATTCAGCAAAAGCGATTTTCCTTTAAACCAAGGGTTTCCAACCTGGGATAAATTTACCCCCAGAGAGTAAATTTCACTTACCCACGGCATAAATTTGTTGATTCTGGATTTGTACATATTTTTTCTCATCGACTGACTGTGTTTGGTTCTGTTATACCAGTATCTGTTCATCATTAGTTGTTCATAAATAAGTGAAATAACATTGTTGTGTGCTATTAAAGTTGCCAGGGGTAAACGGGACGAAAGAGGTTGGGAACCCCTGCTTTAAACCATAAAGTATTGGCCAATCCTCTGACTAGCCAATTTACACGCAGCCTAAAGGTTTAAATGGTGACTGGAAGAATGAGGAGAAAGACTAAGAGGATTTTTTTTTCATTGTAAACTTGCACTGCAAGTTTGAAAGATGTTGCCATAAAAGTCTTGGTGAATACATAATATAACACAACCTATGCTTCTTTAATACAGCATGATCATGATCCAATTTACTTAGAATAACTGATCATTTAACAGATAAACTTATTGTTGTTGTTGCATTTAATGTAACCTATGAAGCTACAGCAAGTATGTTCCTGGTTCATATGAAAAAATAAACACTTCTGAATCTTGAATCTTGAAATTGTTCCAGGATCTCAAATCTCTCTTCATGCTGTTGTATCCCAATATTAATATTCTCATAGTGCTCAAAACTACATTCATTGTTCAAACCAGACACACTTCTATGATATGTTACAAGTGTAATTCATGCAAGTATGCGGAACAATAAGCCAATAAATATTATAGGCAAAAGGAACAATGGCATCTATAATATGACAGACAATCGGATGGATTTCTGTACCTTTTCATAGTATCGTAGTTCATAGTCCAAAATGATCCCATTTGGTTGATCAGGCTGTGGCCAGGATAAGGTGATACTGCTCATTGTGGAGCCCACTTGATGCATGATGGGAACCGTGGAAGGAGCTGCAAAACAATCGAGAGAAAGGGAGAGTTAGTCTGTTTTTCCTTCATAGAGAAATCTGCTTTCAAATTCAACCACTTATTTCTGGCCTTGTTTCAAAATCATCTACATTCTGGGCTTCCACAACTGCAGTTCAAGCCATAATTGTTAAACAGGTTCTTGCTCACAATCAGGTGGAAGGGAATCTTAACTTTGAAGTTGGGAAAAAGTGACAGGATGGTCAGAGAAAATCGAAAAGTACTCATAGCTCAGAGAATTGTTTTTATCTTTCAGTCAGTTATGTTTGTGGCTCTATTTCCAATTCTATACAGTAGTGGAGTACCCCACCATGAATATTATTCAATGCACATTATTTTAGATTGTCCTTTTAAGAAGAACTCTGAATGGGTTTTCCATTCAGCCAAAGGGTGACCAATTTCCTTATCTGGGAAACTAATTTAATTCCATAGTCATAGAGTGTGGAAACATGCCCTACTGCCCAACTTGCCCAGCCCGACCAAAATGTCCTATCTACACTAGTCTCAGTTGCCTGCATTTAGCCCATAGCCCTCTAAACCCGTCCTATCATGTACCCGTCTAACTAATTTTGAAGTGTTGGATTAGTCCCTGCCTCACCTACAGTATCTCCTCTGGCAGCTTCTTCCATACACCCACCAGTCTTTGCATGAAAAAGTTACCCCTCAGATTCATATAAAATCTTTCCCCCTTCCTCTGAAACCTATGCCCTCTGGTTCTCGATTCCCCCACTCTGGGCAATAGATACTGTGCACCCCCCCCCCCCCCCCCCCCCCCCCCCCCCCCCCCAATCTATTCCACTCATGATTTTATACACCATGATATTTCATACACCACTATAATATCATCTTCATGCACTCCAGTGAATAGTCCTAGCCTGCTCAGCCTCTCCCGATAGCTCAGATCCACGTGTCCTGGCAACATCCTTGTAAATCTTCTCTGCAACCTTACCAACATCTTTCCTATAACATGGTGCCAAGACCTGAACACAATAATCTAAATGTGGCATCACCAAAATCTTATATAACTGCAACATGACCTCCTGACTTCTATATAATACTCTGACTGATGAAGACCAGTATGCCAAAGGCCTTTTTGACCACCCCATCTACCTGTGACACAACCTTCAAGGAACTATGTACCTGCACTCCTAGATGCCTCTGCTCTACAGCACTTTAAGAGCCCTACCATTCACTGCATAGGCCCTGTCCATTAGACTTTCCAAACTACCACATCGCACATTTCTCTATATTAAATTCATGGCAAGAAAAGCTTAGTGCTCTCAAAGGGTGTGTTCTATGATATGGTCTCTGAATTATGTAGAAAAGTGGAGAAGCTGATGGTTTGCACAATTTGCTAAATATGAATGTTAGCAATTGTTCTACTGTGCAAATGTCTGTGTTTGCATGGAAATGTTTACATCCACCTTGTTAAAAATAAAAACAGGAAGAGCGCGAATGCACACAAAACTTCAGTGATCATCCACAGAAATGAAGTTGTTTTAATTGATTGACTGAAAGATACAGCATGGAAAACAGGCCAGTGCTCACCCACACACTAGTTCTATCCTACACTGTAGGGGCAATTTTTTACAGGAGCTAATTAACCTACAAACCGGCACGTCTTTTGGAATGTGGGAGGAAACTGGAGCACCCATAGTAAATCTGCATGGTCACAGGGAGAATGTGCAAACTGCGAACAACAGGATCGAACTCTGGTCTCTGGCACTGTAAGACAGCAACCCTCCGGCTGAGCCACTGCACCACCCTATATCTGGCATCATTTGAGCTTCCCAATATTTGAGGATCATTGTTAATTCCCTTTATCCTGATGACACCCTTTGTTCGGAGATATGACAAAGCATGAGCCTTCCAGACAGTTAACCTTTTCATAACATGTCGTGTTTGTGCTTGGGTTAGATTTGGTGAGATGATGTCATGCCGCACATATATTCTAGTCCAGTAAAAATAATAATAAGATTTTAAACAGCTCATATAAGGAGTAAATAAATCCAAATGCTTTTCTCTATTGGATTTTCTTTCTGGCAACAGATTTAGGTACGTGTGAGCCATCCAGGGGTGAGTTACCGCATACCATTCAGGAAATGAACCAGCAATGAGTCCTTCTTTAAATAACAAGAGCTGCCACTTCAGGCCCATGTGTTGCACATCTCCCAATTTCCCTTGCTCTGGGCTCTAGACTTTCTTGAATGTTTTCATCCCACTATCGGTGAGCATGCCTTCAATTAGCTGGGTGCAAAGCTTCAGAATTCCCCTTCAGGCTCAATCTTTCACTCTCTTTCCTTAAAATCAAACTCCGTACCGACAGTACCTGTAGTCAGAATCTAACCCGGGTCTCTGGTACTGTAAGGCAGCAACTCTACCACTGCGCCACTATGCCGCCCTTTGTTTCAAAAAGTTACCCTTCAGGTTCCTATTAATTCTTTCCCCTCTCATCTTAAATAACTAGCTTGTGATTCCCAAAACCTGGATAAAAGACTCTGCGCATTAGCCCTATCTATTCCCCCCATGATGATAGACGCCTCTACAAGATCACCCCTCACCCTCAGCGCTCCAAGGAATAAAGTCCTAGACTGCCAAACTTCTCCCTATGACTCAGGCCCTCAAGTCCTGGCAACATTCCCAGGAACAAAGAACTGCATATGCTAGTTTACCAAGGAAAGACACAAAATGCTGGAGTGACTCAGTGGATCAGGCCCCGTCCTTGGAGAAATGGATATGTGACGTTTCAGGTCAGGACATTTCTTCATACTGATTGCAGGGGTGGTGGGAAAGAAAGCTATAAGAGTGGAGTGGCAGGACATAGCGTGGTAGACCATGGCACGGGACAATTTGATAGGCAGATGGTTGGATGAAGACCAGAAATGAACACACAATCAAGGTGTGGACAAAGGATTAGAGTTGTGAATCACGTAATTAGAGGATTGATGAGGTGTGAATTATTTAGGAATATTGTTTAGGAGTTGTTTGTTCCTAAACAATTCACACCTAGTCAATCCTTTATCTTTACAATTCGCAACTCTCTAGCCTTCTGCTGCATAGTCAATCCTTTTGGCTCACACCTTGTGTGTGTTCATGTAGAAACAAGGAACTGCAGATGCTGGTTTATAAAGGAAAGATACAAACTGCCAGATCAATCACCCCCACCCCTACAATCAGTCTGAGGAAGGGTCCCAACTCCAAACATCACCTATCCATGTTCTGCAGAGATGCTGCCTGAGCCGCTGTTACTCCAGTATGTTGTGACTTTTCTTGTGTGTAGTTATCTCTAGCTTTTGTCCAACCATTTACCCTTCCACTTCTAGCTTTCCTTCTCGCCACACCTGCAATCTGAAGAAAGGTCCCAACCCTAAACGTCACCTATTCATATTCTCCAGGGATGCTGCCTGACCCGCTGAATTACTCCAACTTTGTGTCTTTCCAACATCCTTGTAAGTCTTCTCTGCATTCTTTCCTGCTTAACATCCTTCCTATAGCAACAAAAGGAATTTCTTGATGAGAGGGCGATGAATCTGTGGAATTCACTGCCACAGACGGCTGCGGAGGTCAGGTTGTTGGGTATTTTTTAAGGAGGAGTTTGACAGATATTTAATTGGTAAGGGTGTCAAGGGTTATGTCGAGAAGGCAGGAGAATGGGTTTGAGAGGGGAAGATAGATTGGCCATCATTGAATGGTGGCACACTCTTGATGGGCCGAATGGCCAACACCTGCTCCTATGACTTATGAACATGAACATTCTTCCTATAGAATGCTTCCTATCTTGTTACATACATGTTTTAGAACAATCCTGAATGAGCCAAGCATATCTTCAGATGTCTCTGCATTTCCTACCCTTGCTTGTTACGTCACAAATAAGCCCAAATATGACGGATAGAGAAAAGAATTGAAGCTACCTGAAAGAATGAGGTTGCAGAAGTGACTGTCTACATGTAGATTTCAGATGCGTCACAGTGCGACCCAACCACTTGACTTGAACACAGACTAAAAGGTATATGGGACCACTGAGTCAAGGCTCAAAACTATTAAAGATAGCTCCTCAAACCCACTCCAAGTACATTAGGAGTCTTGGATGCCCGTGATAAAAGTGGGAGCCCTTCCCTTCTATGCTGATGGTCTTCGGAATTTAAAAAAAGAGTTCCAAATGAAGAAGAAGGACAAAAGATGTTTGGGCGAATTGAGCCAAAGGGGAACTTAAGAAAGCCGTCTTACTGATAGGAAGCAGTTTGGATACGATCACTGGTGCAGCAGACCCCGAGCACCGAGCTAGGTGAAGGATGCTTAATGAGAATACAAAGGGACTGTGGGGCGCCATTAAACTGGTTCCTGGGGTGTAGAAATAATGCATTCAGGACCAGAAATGAAAGGTCGGGTGAGATGATTAGTGACTGTTTGCTTGTGCTGAAGAATTTGTCACGATTTGGAGGCTTCCTGAATTGAATACCCTGGGGCAAGTTCACTTCAATCAACTTTCAAAGGTTTAAAAGTCAAGTAAACTCAATCTATATGATTCACAATTCATGATTTAACTTTTATGTTTGCATGTAGAGTGGATATTTTAGTGGAGATGGCTTCCAAAATCACCATACAAATTTTGGCTGGTGCATTACAATGAGACATTAGTATCAACGCAGTGTGTTGCTTCACAGCAGCAGCAATAAGTAGGAACTTCAACATTATGCACCATGCATGTGAGTGTCTTTGGCATGAAAGACAAGAAGATGGGGTAACATAAGATGGGAAATCGCTCATCACAGGGATCCCAGTTACAGCGGCAAGAATACTTCTCTCATGAAAGGAAAGGGCACACTGGCCTCAATGTGCTTGGCAGAGTCAGGATGCCAAGCCAGAATATTGTCAGCCAAGGAGGTTCTCTGTCCAAGAGAAATGACAGAATCACCACAGGAAATGCCAGCATAATGTTGAAGCAAAGGAGCAGTGTGAAGAAGGGGCAGTGACAACAGCCTCTCTGCCACTGGCCACAAACACGAAAATGCAGTTATGTTACAATCAGAATAGTACAGCTGCCGACTGCTTGATTATGGGCAGAAATATGGGCAAGAGAAGGCTCAGTATAAGGTGGCCCTAGAGAGGTTTATAAAATCATGAACAGTGTACTTTTGGTGGATTGTCACAGTCTTTTTTCTCAGCAGAGGAGAGTCTAAAATTAGAGGGCATAGATTTAAAGTGAGAGAGTAAATGGTTAAAAGGGATGCGAGGGACAAGTTTTTCCACATAGAAAGTGATCGGTATATGGAATGAGATGCCAGAGGAAGTGTACAGAAATGAGTACAATTACAATGCTCAACAGATATTTGGACAGATACATGGATAGGAAAGGGTCAAACACAGGCAAATAGGACTAACTCAGATAAACATCTTGGTTGTCATGGACCTGCTTCCATGCTGTATACCTCTATAACTATGCTGGATGGTTAACTGGTTGGTGTAATTTACCTTTCAGTGAAGTGAAGCGGTTAGAATCAAAGCAATACGGATTTGTTGTGCATGCGACAGAATAAGTTACAGGATAAGGGAGAGGGGGAATGGGACTGGTGGGATTTCCCTGAATGGATCTAATAGGCAAACGGCCTCTTTCTATGCTATAATAAGGAAAGGAAGACATAGTCTGATGAGATGCTGAAAACCCTGGGTGAGATAATAATCACAAAGGGAAGATACTACTCACAATAGTCAACAACAAAAACAGACCAATTTTGTTAGGAAAAGATCGGCTCCAAAAGTGAGCTCTTTGCAAGTAGATTAGAGAGGCTTCCAGAGCAATATTCAGATTTAATTATGGACGTATCCACTGGTATTAAGAAGCAACTCCACTGGGGAGTAACTGAGCAGATTGGAATGATGTGGTGTGCTGGTGATTTCGGCAGGACTTCATCATGTCACTGACAACCCATCATCACACAGGAGGAGGACAGACCACGACAGTGGACTTAGATCAGCACAAGGCATGGGATCTCTGTCAGTGGCACAGTGATGCAGCTGGTACAGCTGTTGCCTCACAGCTCCAGCAACCCAGCGTCGATGCCAGTATCAGGTGCTGACTGTGTGGAGTTTGCACATTCTCTGCGACTGGGTTTCTTCGCCGCAAGCATCTAATTATGTAGCTGGGGCTCATTTCTTTACCTTGTGAACTATGACAAGGAGTAAAAGAAACTAAACCCAGAAAGAGAAGCAGCCATTGGCAATTATATTTAAGATCCCAATATTCCATTGGTTCCCCTTTGTAGGTCAATGACCACAAAGTTCCGCCTGGCATTAACGTCATAGATTCATAGATATAGCATGGAAACAGGCTTGTTGTCCCATTAAGTTCGCTACAACCAACCATCTACACTAATCATGTCCTGACCCCTTTTATTCTCCCCATATTCTTATCAACTCCCCCCCAGATTCTACCACTCACTCACACACTGGTGGCAATTTACACAGGCACGTGTCTGCAACGTGGGAGAAAAGTAGAGCAAAATCTCCATGCTGGGCTCACTAGAAATCCGGAGAGAAGTCAGGTCACCAGTGTTGTCAGGCAGCAGTTCTACCTGCTGCGTGACCATGCCACCTCTTACGCACATCCATATCCTGTGGTTCTTCAGCTACTCAGCCACACGAAAGATAATCAACAGCAACTAATTAATTTACCAGCACATCTTTGGGATAATGGGAGAAAACTGGAAAACTGCACCTGACCACAATCTGCAGTCAACATCAATTTGGGGTCCAAGTACATTCTTGAAATAAAGTCTGTGATTTCCACAAAGGCAACTTTGAGCCAACACATAGAAATACGATATGCACCAAACATCTTGGTGCTGTAGATACCGTCGTATAAAGACACTGATTCAGACACAGAGGGTGCAACATACACCCTACAAGCAGAAGGGGACAATCTTCTTGTAACAAGAAACGGCGTATTCAGTATCCGCATCAAGCATGAAACTGGACTGATTCTGATATATAAAGCATCACAGAGGTTATGAATTTAACACAATTCAAGGCTGCAGCAAATGGGACCAGAGAATAGTTATAGCCAATAATGCAATAAATACAATAATGGATTGCATCTGGGGTCAGCATGAGCAGAGTCTACCAAGAAGCCACGGACAGCAATGCTGCCAGTTTGAGAGTCACCCGGGGGCTATTCCAGCAATTCCACAATGACCACATGGGAAGGGTGTGGACCATTCCCTGGTGCTGGTGCACAGCCATTCCAAGTGGATCAAACGATAGCACGTGGGCTCACACACCACCACTGAAAGCACTAGAGAGGAACTCAGATTCATATATGAAACACCTTTGGGCACTTTGCAACTGGACTGCCTTTATTTCCAACTGATTTTAAAAGCATTGAACTCGAGTTCTCAAGTTGGAATGGTGGAATTTGAATTGAAATGTATTATTAGCCCAGGCCTCAGGGTAACTAGTTCACTAACACAAGCGCTCCAGTCTTCTACACTCAACTCGCTGAATGGCTATCTGTTTCTCACTTAAAAGGTACAGGAACTGGCAATTACCCCCTGCTACAGCCTGGGTGAATGAGTTGGCAGAAACGCAACTCGACAACTGGACTTTCTCTCTCAGTAGTTAGCCCTTTCTTTCTAAGGAGGTGAATGTGTGATTAAAACCAAATCAATACGATGGGACTTTTGCTTTTTTTTTAAAATGAGAATTCTTGTCTGGCAAAAACACATTAATCAGGCTGCGTCTCACATTTATGACTGAGGTCCCATGAGATGCAATTCAAGTTATTTCTGAAATTGTCAATTAAAGTTTCAATTCAGTGTCTGTATCTAGTTGATCAGTGGCCTCAGTGAATACAAAGGAGGGCTCTTGTCTTTTTTCCCCTTTTCTTTGCTTTTAAATGTCAGTAATTTTGTTGGATAATGCTGGCAGGTGCGAGGTGTGTTTAATCACCGTGTCCAGCCCTTAAGGTCAGGTTAGATTCTGTCAGCATGAAATACCAGCGGAGCAAGCTGGTAAGCTGAACAAGAGCACTAAAGACTGGGAAATGTATGAAACAAATAGCTCTGTCAGGGGTCTAATCATCATGTTGTCAAGCCTCAATCTTAGTATCTGAAGCCAAGTGCCTGACATTTCCATCTGTGCATTTGTACCACAGGTATACTGCATACAATCAGCAGTAATTACACAAGGAGCACTGAGGCAAGCAATACCTCTCATGGCACAGAAGGGTGCTTATTCAAAGGAAAGTGCTGCAATAATATTCTGTAATTCTCTAATCCTTGCCTCGCTCTGAATCCTGCTTAATATACAATTAACTTGCACAAAATCCTGAACAACAAAATCAGTGGCTACTGAATAACATCAACACGATGCATTGCAGCAACTTGTCGAAGCTGGTCCAAACTTGCGAGTTTAGTGAGGAAGGCTGTCAAAGGACACAACAGAATATAGATCAGTTACAGATGTGGGCGGAGAAATAGCAGATGGACTTTAATCGGATCAAGTGTGAGGTGTTGCACTGGGAGATCGAATACAAGGAAAAAATGATGGCTAGCCCCTTAATAGCTATTGATATACAGAATTAATGGCTAGACCCTGAACAGCATTGATGTGCTGAAAGGTCTTGGGGAGCAAGTCCATGACATAGCGTATGTAGAGAGATTGGTAAATAAGGTGTATTGTATGCTGCCTTCATCAATGGGAGCATTGAGTATAAGAGACAGGAAGTTAATTTTATAATACACCAGGCTGTGGGACCCGTTGGGTCCCATGTTCACATGGGAAGGCTGGTCCCCCAACGCAATATTCCACCTCTCCACCAATTCCAATATCTGTGGCCAGTGGGGAGGGGGGGGGGGGCTTTCTGGAGTGCTAGTATGGGTGTGGGCTGAAGAGACTGGTTTCCAGAGGGCTAGTATGAACATTGTGGGCCAAATGGATTCTTGGGGTGGCAGCTCAGTTACTCAAGCCTGATGTGCTGGCACCTCACTCACGGTTGGTGGGCTGGCAATTGACTCACGGTTATTCCTTGAAATACCATTTCAAGCTGGGTGCAAGGCCACCAAATTCAAATGCAGTTTCCCACCATTTCAAGCAGGATGCAAGGCCACCAAATTCAAGTGCATTTCATGCCACTTCAAGCAGGGTGCAAGGCCACCAAATTCAAATGCAATTTCATACCATTTCAAGCAGGATGCAAGGCCACCACATTCAAATGCAGTTCCCTACCACTTCAAGCAGGGTGCAAGGTCCCCAAATTCAAGTGCAGTTCCTTACCACTTCAAGCAAGGTGCAAGGCCACCAAATTCAAGTGCAGTTTCATACCACTCCAAGCAGGGTGCAAGGCCACCAAATTCAAGTGCGGTTTCATACCACTTCATGCAGGGTGCAAGTCCACCAAATTTAAGTGCAGTTTCATACCATTTCATGCAGGATGCAAGGCCACCAAATTCAAATGCAGTTTCATACCATTTCATGCAAGGTGCAAGACCACCACATTGAAATGCAGTTTCATACCATTTTAAGCAGGGTGAAACCACCATAAAACACCACATAAACACCACACTCCCAGTTCAGTAGACATTCAGTATGTTCAGTTGAGACAAAGCCGTGACCTCTCCCTCCCCCATCTTGCAGAGACTGAGCCACACCCACACTTCCGGGTTTTATAATCCCTCCCCCTCCCACCAGAAGGGGTGTGGCCTTCATGGCATGATTGACAGGGGAGAGATTCTCAACTTTTTTTAAGCACTAACAACACTTTTATTTTTAATTGATGGGAAGAATCCTCTGCACCTGATAAGCGTAGGGGGACTGAGTAAGATGGCCAAAAATCACAGTGGTCGCGTTTTATCTAAAATCAAATTACAGTGCAAACAGGAAGTCAAGTTTAGACTTTCAACCATTTGCTGTGCTTTATTTCAAACCAACTGCATTTTCAATTTTAAACCACATTAATGGCACTCAAGGTCAGTAAAACCACACTCACAATTTAGTAGATATGTGTTCAGTTATTCACAGCTCAGACAGAGAGATGTGACTCTCTCACTTCCCCCATCTTGCAGAGACTGACTGAGGCACTCAACACTTCTGGGTTTTATTGTCCCTCCGGAAGGGGCGTGACCTTCAGGAGAGAGAATCTCAACATTTTTTAAACACTAATAACTCTTTTATTTTTCATCGATGGGAAAAATCTTCTTGTCCTGCACAGCAGAGGGGGACTCTGAGTAAGATAGCCAAAAATCACAGCCGGATGTGGCAGCGTTTATTCTAAAATCAATATATAGAACAACAGGAAGTGGTCAAGGTCAGACTTTTAGTAATATAGATTGGTCAGGTCGCATTTGGAATATTGTGTCCAGTTGTAATCGCCAAGAATGTGGAAGCTTTAGATAAGGTACTGCAGATATTTACCAGAATGTTGCCTGGATGAGAAGATATTAGCTGGGATAGAGTGGACAAACTTGGATTGCTTTCTCTTCAATGTTGAAGGTTGAGAGGAGACCCAATGGCAAGATCACCTTGGATTCCATGCAATCTAACCTTCCAGACTAGCCTACTATGCAGCATCTTGTCAATGACCTTGCTAAAGTCCACGTAGACAACATCTACTGCCCTGCCCTCATTAATCATTGCCCAGACCTCTTCAAAAAAGTCCATCAGATTTGTGAGATATGATCTTCTAGGCACAAAGATATGTTGATTATCCCTAATCAGTCCATTCTTTTCCAAATCCTGATGGATCGTGTCCCCAAGAATACCATCCAACAACTTTCCCACCACTGATATCAGACTCACCGGCCTATAGTTCCATGGCATCTCATTGCAACCTTTTTTAAATAACAGTACATTAGCCATCTACCCGTCTACCACAACTTCCCCAGAGTCTAAAGATGATTCAAATACCTCTGCAATTTCCTCTCTAACGTCTCACAACTCCTATGCCTCAATTTCTTAGCTTCATGATCTTCTCTTCAATAAAAACAAATGAGAAGTATTCATTTACTATCTTCCACATCTCTTTTAGTTCGACACAAAAACGACCATGCTGATATTCGAGGGGGTGCTTTTCTTTCCCTGGTCACCCTTTTACTCTCAATATCCCTGTAGAATCTCTTGGGACTTTTCTTTGCCTTGCCTGCCAACATTTTATGTCCTCACAGAAGGATTTACCTGATCCTGACGGTATAAATCTGATGTATGCCTCCTCGGCCGTGTTCGTTCCCCCGACTTGCAAAGAAACATAGAAAATAGATGCTGGAGGATGCCTTCGAGCCAACACCACCTTTCATTGTGATCATGGCTGATCAGCCGCAATCAGTAACCCATGCCTGCCTCTCCCCATACCTCTTAATTCTGCTGGACCCAAGAGCTCTATCTAACTCTCTTTTAAATTAATCCAGTGAATTGGCCTCCACTGTCTTCTGTGGCAGAGAATTCCACATATTCACAACTGTCTGGGTGAAAAAGGTTTAAATGGCCTCCCCTTTATTCTTAGACTGTGGCCCCTGGTTCTGGACTCCCCCAACATTAGGAACATTTTTCCTGCATCTAGCTTGTCCAGTCTTTTTATAATTTTATATGTTTCTGTAAGATCTCCTCTCATCCTTCTAAATTCCAGTGAATACAAACCCAGTCTTTCCAATCTTTTCTCATTTGACAGTCCCGCCATCCTGGGGATTAACCATGTGCACTCCCTTAATAGCGAGGATGTCCTTCCTCACTATGGTAGAGAATTCCAGAGATTCGCCACTCTCTGTGTGAAAAATGTTTTTCTCATCTCAGTCCTAATAGACTTTCCCCTTATCCTTAAACTGTGACCCCTTGTTCTCTACTTCCTCAACGTCGGGAACAATCTTCCTGCATCTAGCCTGTCCAACCCCTTCAGAATTTTATAAGTTTCAATAAGATCCCCCCTCAATCTTCTAAATTCTAGCAAGTACAAGCCAAGTCTATCCAGTCTTTCTTCATATGAAAGTCCTGACATCCCAGGAATCAGTCTGGTGAACCTTCTCTGTACTCCCTCTATGGCAAGAATGTCTTTCCTCAGATTAGGAGACCAAAACTGTACACAATACTCCAGGTGTGGTCTCACCAAGGCCCTATACAACTGCAGTAGAACCTCCCTGCTCCTATACTCAAATCCTCTTGCTATGAATGCTAATATACCAATCGCTTTCTTCACTGCCTGCCGCACCTGCATGCCTACTTTCAAAGTACCATGGCCCCCAGGTCTCGTTGCATCTCCCCTTTTCCTAATCGGCCACCATTCAGATAATAGTCTACTTTCCTGTTCTTGCCACCAAAGTGGATAACCTCACATTTATCCACATTATACTGCATCTGCCATGCATTTGCCCACTCATCCAACCTATCCAAGTCACCTTGCAGCCTCCTAGCATCCTCCTCACAGCTAACACTGCCCCCCAGCTTTGTGTCATCCGCAAACTTGTAGATGTTGTATTCAATTCCCTCGTCCAAATCATTAAGGCCTGGAACGGAGTGACCTACTCCTGCTCCTATTTTCTGGTGGGTTGGTAGGGTAATTGGCCACTGTAAATTATACCTAGTGTGTGTGTGTGGTAGAATCTGGTGCAAGTTGATGGAGGTGTAGGGAATAGGATTAGTGTGCAATTTGTTTAAATGGGTCAGCACGGACCTGTTGAGCCAAAGTTCCTGCTTCCTGTTTTGTGTCAGTTACCAGTTGATCAAATGTCTAAAGTCAAATTCTGCTTTCCTCCCTATGATTTTTTCCAAAGATTGTTTTCACTGGAATAGGAGGGTTAAAAATATATAATTCCCTATTTAACCTAATATGTTTAGGTGTGCCCTAATACGTTTGTGCATTTTTAATAAAGGTTTGATTTAAAACCATCTCAAAAGAACAGTTTATCTGTGCCTGTGTTGAACCTTAACATGTAAAACCACTGCAGATTTATGAAAATTGGTGTAGCATAGTACAATGTAACTATTTGCTACCCACAGATCTGGTGTCTTTTCTTAGAAGAAAATGAAACATTTTTTCTTAACCACTTGGAAAATAGTGCTGCTTCATGAATAAACTGCAAGATGCTTCGCTTCAACTATCAGTGTACAGATTATTAAATCGCCATTTTTCAATCCAGACAATCGCAGGGGCAGATAGCATTCAATCATTCCTGCCGGGAAATTATTATTACTTATCATACAAAGTTCCAGTATCCAAAAAGATAAATCAAATTCCCACTGACCCAATTAGAAAAGGTAATAATTATTTTGTGATGGTGAAGAATTTAAATATGAGACAATTGCAGCATTTTATGTCCTCTTTTCCTATGTCTATTTCTCTTATCCCTCTGCTCTCAGGGAAATATCCAACTTAGTTATAAATATGCCAACCATCCATCACCCATTCATACAATGGGAGGGGAGCAGAGGGCAGCACAATGGCACAGCAGGAGATTTACTGCCATTGCCAGAGACCCAAGTTTGATCCTAACTATGGGTGCTGTACGGAGTTTGTATGTTCTCCCTGTGACTTACGTGGGTTTTCTCCAAGATCTTCTGTTTCCTCCCACACTCCAAAGACATGCAAGTTTGTCGGTTGATTGGCATGGAATAAATGAAAATTGTCTCTAGTGTTAGTGTTAGTGATAGTGTTAATGTGTGGGGATCATTGGACAGTGTGGACTTGGAGGGCTGAAGGGCTGTATCTCTATACTAAACCAAATCTACGATAATGCCAATTTTTATTTTCCACACATACAGTTGTACATAATATTGATGCCAGAGTATTTTGATCACTCAGCTATAGGAAAGAAGCTGAAAAGAATCCAGAGAAGATTTATGAGAATGTTGCCAGGACTTGAGGGGTTGAACTAAAGAGAGAAGTTGGGCAAGCAAGGACTTTATTCATTGGAGCACAGGAGGCTGAAGGGTGATCTTATAGGGCAGGGTTGTGGAGTCGGAGTCATTGAGTCGGAGTTGGGGCAATTTTGATGCTGCTGGAGTCGGAGTCGATATAAAACAATTCTGACTCCAACGTCAACATAAATTTCAGAGAACATAAATCGTAGTAAATTCTGCTTATCCAGAAATAATAAAATTTGCAGCTATGATAGTAACAGCCATACCACCCACTCAGGTTAGCGTGGAGAGACTGATCTCCACACTGAAAATAATTAAATCAGATTTAAGGGCTTCAATGAAAGAGGATCTGGCAGAAGTAATTCTGTTCCTAGGGATGTTATTAATAAATTTTAAGTATGTACTTTTGTAGCAAACGTAACGACCTATGCATTTAGTTTTAATTTCTATTGCACGAGAAATTTTTGTCATAATTTAGCCATTTAGTTCATATCTGTGGCCTGTATAATAAATGTTGTTATACTTCTTTAATTTTTATTTAACCCAATGGAATTTTAATTTTGTCATAGTCCTATATGTTTTTTTGTTCTTTTAGTATAATGATGTATGTATTTTTTCAAGAATGAACAATAAAAAAGCCACACCAGCATAGCTACAATCATTAGACTCAAAACTTTTAAAGGAAATGGGTTTAAAAGGTAGCCTGATAATTCATGTTGTTCTTATGTAATGCCATCTAGTTTAATGTCATCATAGCAGATTGAGAATTATTATACCTAGGGGTTGGGGTCGGAGTCAGAGTCAGGTGTTTCGGGTATTGATTCCACAGCCCTGGTAGTGAAGCGGATTCAGGGAAAATAACTGGCATTGCACTTAGCTCAAGGGGAGTTGTCTGTGGTTGTAGGAAGCCCATACATAACATGCCCAACCAATCACTGTAGTTCTTCAGCAAGTATACTCAGGCCAACCAACTTCAGCAAAGATCTTCCATCCATCGAAAGGTCAGAGGAAGAGATGCCCATAAACATTCTGTATCTGTGTACACCAAGATCAGGGCAACATTCAATCTTGGTAAACAAAATCTAACCCAATGGAGCAACCAAACAGATTGACGGATGGCTTTGTGCTTGGTCAGCAAAGATGACCCTAAAGGGCCTGTCCCACTTACGCGACTTTTCAGCAAACTGCAGGCGACCTTCAAGCTTGGGGGCACTCGCCTGAAAAACCGTGAGCAGGATCGACTGTCAGCGCTAAACACAAACACAAACAAAAACAAAAACACACACAAAAACACACACACACACAAACACACACACAAAAACACACACACACACACAAAAAACACACACACACGCACCCCACAAAGGCGGGGGCCAGGGAAAGCATGGTCGCGCTATCTGAAATTCATACGTTGCAAAGCAAAGGTGATACCCGCGACGAACAGGAAGGTTAAAGACGACTGGCACAGTGTACAGTAAGTCCTTTAAATGAGTGGGGGGGGGGGGGGGGGGAGAGGGGGGGGGGGGGGGGGGGAAGAAGAAGGAGTGGAGATACTTGTATGAAGACACACAACTTTTATGAAGCCAGAGATATACAGCTGTGAAGTTTAGCGGGCATTTAACATTACCAGTCAGTTTTCCTTGGTTTAGAAAACTCGTGCTTATGTTTTTTTCCCTCTAATGAGCCAATTAAAATGCCCGGTCAGCCAGGGAGATTACCTACAGCTACCTCGACTACCTACAACGACTTGTCGACCCCACTACCACTGCACTACGAGTTCAAAATTATCGATTTTCTCCATGCTGACCAATTTTTACTCACAGAAAAATGTTCAGCTTGTTGAAAAATGTTCTTGACCAAACTGAGGCCGCGAGTAGTAACCACTATGACCATGAAGGAGACTTACCAGTTGTAGCGGCCATTTGGCTTGTTTTGTGTGTCATTGATAATGGCATGTGTCTTTAAATTTTAGACTGCCCGTTATATTGTGGGTGGGATTTATAACGTATTTTAGGGTTTGTTTGGAGCTAAGTTTCTTGCGCAGAAGCTTAGTTTTTAGTTTAGTTTGGGAACAGCATGAGGAAGGCATACCCTTTGACCATGCGAAGCGTAACGGAGACACAAGGTGTTTTCTAACCTTTAAAGCGATAAGCTGGAGTTCGATGAAGATTATAGTAACGAGTCGGAAGAAGTTTGGATATACCTTATGGTTTTTCATCAACAATAAAGAATTTATTAATCAAAGGACTGTGTTTTGAAGATTTATCTGTGAAGAAGCTCTGAAGGTTTCGACGGAGAGCTCGCATGTGTACAAAGACATTCCCCTTAACCATGTGGTCCATTTAGCGGCGTGAGGGAGTAATCTCTTGAATGATATAAAAATCTGCCGCAACACCAGTGACCACCTACTACCATGTGTCGACCATGCTGTGAGCTTGTGGCGAGCGCAAACTCTCCTCGCAAATAAGGTCGCCATAGTGGGACAGGCCCTTGAGTTTTCCATTGCCAATCACTCTATCATTCTTAATCCCACTCCCATACTGGGATGTGTGACTGCAGACTCCGACAAAGACCAAATACAACATAAAATTTAAAAAAACATCTTATCCTCCATCTGGGCAATTATTTATTTTCTGAAATAAAGAGTGAATTTTCCAACTACAGGTAAACTATTCCATCATAATTTCCCATTATTATGTTTAATGACCTTTCTCATCCTATTTCTAAAACATACCCTGCTTATGCTCCTCATTACCTAATCTGTCGGAAATCTTATACCTTACTCCTGCCCCCACCTTTAGTTTCCAAACTGACATCCCTCTACTCTTTCCCAGTTCTGAAGGTTTCTGACCCTACACGTTAACTGGTTTCTCTTTCCACAGATGCTGCTTGACTGTCTGAGCTCTTCCAGTATGTGTGTTTTTGTTTAACATTCTGTCTTGGACTGACAATTGGGAAATTTTATTCACCCCACACCTAAGGCTACGTAATGATCACCATTTGGGAGAAATTATTTTGAGACACCTTTCCAAAAAATCTCAGATGAAATTTAACTGCGAAAAGTCGAAAACTGGCAAGTCAACAGTGTGCATCTGTCCTAATAACTAACAGTCTACGAAGTCTATGTCAGAAAGTGCAATACACCTCAATTGTGTGGAGAAAGGCAATTCCAACAAGTTCCACACCATCCAAGACAAACCAAGCCGCTCAGGTAGCGACCTATCTACCAACCAAAACATTCACTCCCTGCACCGCCAGTGTACAGCGCATGCAGTGAATTTCATCTGCTTGTGTGTTGCAGAAACTCACAATGACTTTGCATACCCTGCAATCTGTACCACCTATAAAAACGGCAGGTTCATGGGAACCATATCCACCTTCACTTCCTGTTCACACAGAGCTCCTTTGTCACTGCTAAATCAAAATCTTGGAACTCCCTGTTAAAACTGTGGAACAACTTTCACCACACAGACTGGCGCTGTTCCAAGAAGTCTGCTCAATGTCAATTAAGGATGAACAATAAACACTGGCCTTGCCAGCAACACCCATGTCCTGTAAATGTATAATAAAAATAAACCTGGAGCTACCTCAGTCCCAAAGATAAGGCATGATCTCCCCTCCCCCTCAACTCCAAGCGATTAGTTGACCAGGAGATGAAATACAGTTGCTGGTTTGAGCTCCTACTGGGTAAACAGCAAGAAGCGGAAGCTATTTACGAAATGCACCGAGGATACGCACTTGAACAATACCTGGTCAGTCCTCTGTTACTGTCTACCATCTTCCTCACTGAAATATGACTAAAACAATGCCTTCAAATAATGGGTTTTAAAATTGGATGAAACAATTGGCCTTACAACTATGCCCTCTAGTTTTATGCTTCCCTACCTTGTGAAAAACACTGTGACCATCCACCTTATCGATGAACCTCATGATTTTATATACCTCTATAATGTCAGTTTTTGACCTCCAATACTCCAGAGAATGTCATAACTTATCCAATCAACCCCAATAAAACAAGCCCTCCAGTCTTGATAACATCCTTGTAAATCTTTTCAGCACCCTTTCCAGCTGAATGACATTGTTACGATAATCAGGCAACCAGAACATCACACGATACTCAAAATGTGGTCTCAGTACCATCATATATATTTGGAACATGAAGTTAATTCCTTGACCCACTTTCCCACTTGACCTAGATCCTTTGTAATTTTAGATAACATATTTCACCATCCACTAAACTACCTATACCATCAGTGCATATGGGGCTTTTTGGATATTAGCACTGAGCCAAACTCTAAAGGACCTGTCCCACTTAGGCGACTCGTTAGGCGACTGCCAGGGACTAGTTTTAATGGAATTCACCTACGACACTTGGTGACAGCCTACGACAGCATCTACGATAACACCTTCGTCAACCTACAACACCAAAAATTGTCGCCACGGTCACGAAAATGTTTCTACATGTTGAAAATGTTGCGGCAGTCACCTGTAATCGCCCAATAAATCGCCTGTTGGACAGGCCCATTAGTCTTTCTTAGATTCATCCCACACCCAACAATGTCACATCTGAAATGTAAATACTTTGTAAATATACTAATTCCTTGCCCTCATTAGAAATCACTTTAATATCAATTTAATGATCCAAAGTGGTAACGATTACATTGCATCTAGAGAGGGAAAAACTCACCACAGAAATTAAAATCCCAAATTGGATCAAAGTAGATTTTAGCTAGAAACCAAGGATTCATTGCAGAGGAAGTCTATATGACCATGTGCCCTCTGAGGCAGATTTAAGTGTTTTCACAGCAATAATTTGGAAAGAACAGCAGAATTTTTCCCAATCACCCTAATGGGAAGAAGGTACAGGAGCCTGAGAGCTATTACCTCCATGATCGAGAACAACCTCTTCCCATCAACCATTAATCTCTTAAACGACCCTGCACAACCTTAACCAAAAACCCACCTCAGCACTGAACTACCATAGACTTTGTACAGGTTGCACCACATGCGTCATCTCAAACTATTATGGTTTGGTGCTCTAACATAAAAGTGATAATTTATTGTAATATTTTGTATTATATATCTGTTGTGTTGTGTTAATGTGCTCGTAAAGCTGCAGCAAGCAAGAATTTTATTGTTCTATCCCAGTGCATATGTAATTAAATACTCTTGACAATCTTGTGGTCAATATTTATGCTTTAACCAACATCTAATCCAGACATTTATTACTTGGTACTGTTCAGTACCTAAATCTGCTGCCATGCTTCCTATATTACCGTTGTGACTGTTGACCGAAGTACCAGAATTATTACAAATTGTTTTGTGACTCTCGGAGTTAAAGATACAAAAAAAAAACAAGATTTAATGTAGATCTGCTTCACAGAGGGACCAAAGGTTCAAAAATAAGATCATGCCTACATTGTAATAGAAACATAGACATACAGTAGGTGCAGGAGTAGGCCATTTGGCTCTTCGATATGGCTGATCATCCAGAATCAGTTTTTTCCCCATATCCCTTGATTCCGTTAGGCCTACGAGCCATATCTAACTCTCTCTTGAAAACATCCGGTAAATTGGCCTCCACTGCCTTCTGTGGCAGAGAATTCCACAGATTCAAATAATGTCCACGGAAAGTGAGGTAGTGTTAATAATTCCGACTGAGGATAAATTGACCTTATGGCAACCATGCTCGGTGATAGTAAATAAAACAAGATTCATTTTAGTTTATGTTAAAATGTAATTATTCAGCCAAAATAGCGAAATGATACATTGCCAATGTATAACATAGAACATAGCACCATACAGCACAGGAATAGGGCCTTCAGCCCACAATGTATGTGCCAAGACAAACTCTTATCTGCCTGCACATAATCCATATCTCTTCATTCCCTCTATATCCATGTGCCTATCCAAAATTCTCTCGAAACATCACTATCGTATCTGCCTCCATCATCACCTCTGGCAGCACATTTTAAGGACCCACCTCCCTCTGTGTAATTAAAAACATGCCGTGTGCATCTCATTTTAAATGTTCCCCCTCTCACCTTAAAATGATACCCTCTAGTATTTTACATTTCCATCCTGGGTAAAAGATTCTGATTCTATGCCTCTCATAAGTTTATATACCTCTATCAGGTGTTCCCTTAATCTACAGTGTTCCAGAGAAAACAATCCAAGTCTGTCCAACCTCTCCTAGTAGCTAATACCCTCTCTAATCCAGGCATCATTCTTGTAAACCACCTTTACCCCCTTGCAAAAGCCTCCACATCCTTCCTTTATTGGGGCGACCAGTACAGCATGCAATTCTCCAAATGCAGCCTAACCATAGTCCTATAACACTGCATGTAATTTGCACTTTTGAACAGGCACTGTAGGAAGTTGGTTTGTACTTTAAATATGAAAGTCAGATCTGATGATATTGTGGACATTCTTATCCAAGCCAAGATATAGAATCTGTTCATGAGCCAAACCTGGGGCATAAATAGTGTTAGTGCATATGAAGTCAGAATTCCCCACCTGGCAATGAACTGATTACAGGAAACAGAGAACTAACAGGCTGGAACATCCATGTGATACTGTAATGTTTCACTGGCACATCTTTAAATGTTCAAGTCATCCCAAAATCCAATACCTCATCTTGGCTGGGTTAAACACAACCTGCCATTTCTCTACCCATATTTCCCTTTGATCGATATCCTGTTGTATCCTTTGATAATCATCCTCACTATCCATATTTCGTGTCATCTAACTTGGTGAAGATGTTAAAAAATATTTAATTTCCAGGAAAAAATGAATCAGTTGTTGGCAAAAAGAGGTAAAGGAGATGGTTTCAGCTCCATGCAAGATGGCTCCCTGCATCCACAGAATTAAGGAACAACTTTAGCACAGGCGGTCATTTGGCCTATCAAGTCTTCGCAAAAGCAATCCATAATTTCATTTCCTGCCCTCTCCTTTTCCCTTATGATGCTTAGCTGCAATTCAATTCATATTTTTATTTCAAGCAATTAATTTTGATTCAAAAGTTCTGATGTTTTCAATAATCCATGTTATTCTGGTGTTAACTGGTTGTGATATTCACTGAGGAAAAACGGAGGAGGACTGGCCAAATGTTGTGCCTTCCACCACAGTGATGAATGCTGTGGTGGATGTTTGTGTTACATTTTTATTGTGTTTTTGTGTGTTCTTTTTCATTGTAACGCTGCTGGCAAATTCATTTCACTTGCACTTTATGTGCAAGTGACGAATAAAACTGATTGTATTGTATTGTGGAATGAAGAATACTAGCACATAAATAAGGAATTAACTCAACTTGGGTGGCAAAAAGTGATGGTTTACCAAGAAATGTGACAATGCTCAATTGGAAGACAAATTAGTTCATGTCCTGTCAGGCAGAGATGATTCATGATGGGTTCATGGGTTGGAAATAATTTAATTGTTTCATGCAGGATTAGCAAACACATAAATTTGAAACAAAGGATGGATATTAATACTTGCAGAAAAAAAGATACTTAGACCCAGAGATATTAATTCACTTAACTATGAGCTCTTTGAATGTATTTTATTTTGCTTTGCTTCTTAGGTTGGATGAACAAAATATTTATTTCTTCTCCGAGTGTAAGAGAACTGCGAGTGTTGCAAACATGGGTGGTCCCAAATCTATTCCTTCTGAGTCTCGCATTACAGGCAGAAAAATAATTAATTCAGGATTAAAACATTATCCCACTGAGGGAAGTGTGGCAATTTCACAGGTCAGCAAATTATATTCTGTAAGTTGCAGCAATATTACAGGGACTCTTACACTTGGAAGTGAGGTAACTTTGGGGTTCCTTCCAAGTGCCTGAAATTATGATTTGCCTTGACCGTCCATCAATGGGAAACAGTGAAACGAGGTTAGATAGGAAGATCTGATCACCTCAAGTCAGCGTAGCCAGTCCTGGCAACAGGGGCAATGGTTGATATTGGAGCATATGGATGTTTCAGTAAAACAAATGGCACCGCAGAATGTGCAAATAATAATAGGTTTCAAGTCCTTGTGTGGGTGGGCATGGGGGTGAGGGGAGGAGGTGGTGAAGGTTGCTTTGAATAACACTCATTGCTTAAGTGGTCCATGCTTTGAAATTAGAACATCCAGATTTGGGGCAACAATGTCATGCAAATATTGGGCTATAGCGTCCCCCAAGCAATCACTGCAACTCAACACTCAGTGACAGGTTCAGAGCCAAATCCCCAACCACAGCATCCTGAAGATGAGCACTGACAGGAACATGTTCAGCTGTTTTCTTGAACACAATCTAAAAAGCACAAGTCAGGACTGTCAGGAACACTATACATCTGCTTTGCGGCTGAATCGGCAAGAAGATGCCAGGCAGGCCAAAGACATCAACAGTGAGTCTATCCACTACATCAGACATACACGCTCCACCATATGCACAACCCAGCAGAAATCCACCAGGCTTTCCTTGAAAGCTTCTCCCAAACCCAGTACCCCAGAAAACCCAAACTCAGAAAATGAAAGCAGTAGGTGCATGGGAATATCACCGGCATTGCACACCCATCCCAATTTAAATACATATCACCAAACCATCACTATCATAAGGGTACACAAAAATGCTGGAGAAACTCAGCGGGTGCAGCAGCATCTATGGAGCGAAGGAAATAGGCGACGTTTCGGGTCGAAACCCTTCTTCAGACTGATGGGGGGTGGGGGGGAGAAGGAAGGAAAAAGGGAGGAGGAGGAGCCCAAGGGCAGGGGGATGGGAGGAGACAGCTCGAGGGTTAAGGAAGGGGAGGAGACAGCAAGGGCTAGTAAAACTGGGAGAATTCAACGTTCATGCCATCCGGACGCAAGCAACCCAGGCGGAATATGAGGTGCTGTTCCTCCAATTTCCGGTGTTGCTCACTCTGGCAATGGAGGAGACCCAGGGCAGAGAGGTCAGATTGGGAATGGGAGGGGGAGTTGAAGTGCTGAGCCACCAGGAGTTCAGGTAGGTTATTGCGGACTGAGCGGAGGTGTTCGGCGAAACGATCGCCCAACCCCCGCTTAGACTCCCCGATGTAAATCAGCTGACATCTAGAGCAGCGGATGCAGTAGATGAGGTTGGAGGAGATACAGGTGAACCTTTGTCGCACCTGGAACGACTGCTTGGGACCTTGAATGGAGTCGAGGGGGGAGGTGAAGGGACAGGTGTTGCATTTCTTGCGGTTGCAACCGAAAGTGCCTGGGGAGGGGGTGGTATGGGAGGGAAGGGAAGAATTGACAAGGGAGTTGCGGAGGGAGCGGTCTTTGCGGAAGGCAGACATAGGGGGAGATGGGAAGATGTGGCGAGTGGTGGGGTCACATTGGAGGTGGCGGAAATGGCGGAGGATTATTTGTTCTATTTTCCGGCTGGTGGGGTGAAAGGTGAGGACTAGGGGGACTCTGCCCTTGTTGCGGGTGCGGGGATGGGGAGAGAGAGCAGTGTTGCGGGGTATGGATGAGACCCTGTTGCGAGCCTCATCTATGGTGGCGGAGGGGAATCCCCGTTCCCTGAAGAACGAGGACATTTCCGATGCCCTGGTGTGGAACGTCTCATCCTGGGAGCAGATGCGGCGTAGGCGGAGGAATTGGGAGTAGGGGATGGAGTCTTTACAGGGGGCAGGGTGGGAAGACGTGTAGTCCAGATAGCCATGTGACACCTCCGCTCAGTCCGCAATAACCTTGATCGTTTCGCCGAACACCTCCGCTCAGCCCGCAATAACCTACCTGAACTCCCGGTGGCTCAGCACTTCAACTCCCCCTCCCATTCCCAATCCGACCTCTCTGCCCTGGGTCTCCACCATTGCCAGAGTGAGCAACACCGGAAATTGGAGGAACAGCACCTCATATTCCGCCTGGGTTGCTTGCGTCCGGATGGCATGTACGTTGAATTCTCCCAGTTTTGCTAGCCCTTGCTGTCTCCTCCCCTTCCTTAACCCTCGAACTGTCTCCTCCCATCCCCCCGTCCTCGGGCTCCTCCTCCTCCCTTTTTCCTTCCTTCTCCCCCCCACCCCCCATCAGTCTGAAGAAGGGTTTCGGCCCGAAACGTCGCCTATTTCCTTCGCTCCATAGATGCTGCTGCACCCGCTGAGTTTCTCCAGCATTTTTGTGTACCTTCAATCTTCCAGCATCTATAGTTCCTTCTTGAACACTATCATAAGGGTCAACATTTAGCAACATCATATTCAATAATACTCACAACCTGAGTCAGGGTGGCAGTTCTCCAAGCACATTCCTAAGGACCGGAGAAACAAGGAACTGCAGCTGCTGGTTTGCAAAAGAATTTAAAAAAAATGCTGGAGTAACTCTTCAGTCGAAGAAGGGTCCCGACCTAAAATGTCACCTATTTATGTTATCTAGAGATGCTGCCTAACCCACTGACTTACTCCAGATTTTTATGACATGCCTAAGGAACGTTCAATTACGTAGTCAAAGAAGTGATAGTCACTGAATCAAACAATACGAAACAGGCCCTTCAGTCCATTAAGTCAATGGTGCCATCAACCATCCATTTACACCAATCTGCACTAATCCTATTTTATTCTCCTCACTTTCCATCAATTCCCACAGATTCTACTACTGACCTACACACTAGGAGAGATTTGCAGGCCTACCAACTTGCAAATCTTTAGGATGTAGGAGGAAACCAAGCACCTGTGGGAAACCCACACATTCTTAGGGAGAATGTGGGTGGCACGGTGGTGCAGTGGAATAGTTGCTGCCTCACAGCGCCAAAGACCCAGGTTCGATCGTGACTACGGGTGCTCTCTGTACAGAGTTTGTACGTTCTCCCCGTGAGCACGTGGGTTTTCTTAGGCTGTTCCAGTTTCCCCTCACATTCCAAAGACGTACAGGTTTGTAGGTTTATTGACTTCGGTAAGAAATGTAAATTGGCCCTAGTGTGCAGGTTAGTGCTAGTGTACGGAGACCGCTGGTCGGTACAGACTTGGTGGGCCAAAGTGCCTTTTTCTGTGCGTATCTCTAGTTACCTAAACATCCAATCTCCAAACACACATCACTGGAGGTGTTCAAACCTAGATCTCTGGAGTTGTGAGGCAGCAGTAGCTTTACCACCGTGCCACCCACTCTGCACCATGGTTGGATATTTAATTAAAATCTTTTGACTTATCTTACTTTACTGCAAATGTAAAGGTGTGTAGGTAAATTAATTAGAAAAACTGAGATAGAGTTCAAAGGATTAATATCTGAAGTGTGAAATAGTGATCATAATTAGTTTTATACACAAAGTAATTAAACATAGAAATACAGATGAAGCATGGCAACAGGAAATCTTGAAACTGTTTAGATTGGTAGGTTTTTCGGATTAAAAATGAGGCAAATGTATATTGTTTTTGGTGCCTTTGATTAATGATAACTTGTGTTGTCAACTGTGTCTCCACGCCAACAAACGTCCAAGCGAGTCATAAGGTCACAGGTTCAAGTTCCATTCTCGAGAAGGTAAAAATATTGTTTGTCCCTCTGAATGCAGTATTGAGAGATTCCTAAACTATTGCAGGTACTTACGCTCCACGTGCCTCATTTAAAGAATATCAGAGAGGGGCAGGGGAGTTCCTTTAGTGTGATAGCCAATATTAGTCCTTGCGCCAGTATCAATGAAACATATGACTGTTGTTTCTGTGTCAGGCAGCACAAAAAATTGGGTTTCCTACATATCACATAAAAAAATAAGTTATTGGTACAAGGTGCTTTGGGATTTCCTGAGGTTTTGAAAAGTTCTAGAGTTTAATTTTAGTTTGGTTTAGAGATACAGCGCAGAAATAGGCCCTTCGGCCCACCGGGTCCGTGCCAACCAGCATATTAACACTATCCGACACACACTAGGGACAATTTTTACATTTACCAAGCTAATTTACCTGCATACCTGTATATCTTTGGAGTGGAAGTCCTTTAGAGATGGAAGTCCTCTCTACATCTGTAGGTGAATAGTTTGATTGAGTAACATGCTCAATGACATAATACAATCTGCTGAGGTAGCTTTGTGCTGGAAGTAGACAAGGTCAGAGACTCGTCAGTGTCTAAAGGGCTAATTGTGACGGAGGGTAAGCAGGATCAGAGTTTGGGGTACTCCTTAACAAGTGAGTGCACCAGGCTGTACAGAGATTTATGCTGGTGAGCAAAGTCCATCTATTCTCCCTAGTAGGAAGAGAATTGCCTGAGATAGATTGTGTGGCTGGGAGAGAAATTGGTATGTCAAAAAAAATAATGAAAATGAATGGACTGCCGACCAAAATCTGAATATGTTATCTCCACAGCTGGGGACAATCTGTCAAACTAAGTGTGTCGAGGGATTTTCTAGTTCATTATTTCTAGCCAAATTCTATTTAAGTAAACAGCACATTCTTCAAATAAGAAGTGTAAATGAGGAGAAGGGGATGATTATGTTTTTTTAATTTAATATTCATATTCACTTCCTGATTAATGTTTATTAAACACAGAGTTTGTTTGTTTAATGCTTGGTAATTATGAAGCTATAATAAAGGAAATGCTTTAAGACATCACACGTAATTCATTACATGGAGCACGTGGCTAAAGGGTGATTGCCCTGGAGTTGGGGTTTTAACAGTTTGTTCCTCTAACTTCACTTGAATTACTTCTGCAGCTTGTCATTATCGTTGAACGTATATACACATTTCTGTTTTATAAAAACACAGTAAGTAATGTGCGATTGGGAATAGAGGCAGAAACTATTATTTATTGCATTGCTTCCTGTCCCTTATGAGCACCATTTACAACCCAATTTCTCAATTTTGTGCCAGAAAAGTAATCATTCCTCTCAGTCGAAGCATGTGTATAAGACACAAATTATAATTTATCAGCCAATCCTACAAATACTCCCATAGCCCGTGATCATGCTTTCTCCCTCCCTGTATCTAACATATGCCTTTCCTCTCCCTAGCTAGAAGGTGGATGCAGTAACAGCACACCGTAAATATCCAGGGAACACAAATGTTTTCCTTTGTATATAGACTGGCTCCAAGGTTGCCTTTCTGAGGAAATTTGTTTCTGTGAATGGCTGAAATTTTTATTTATTGTAATTGATTCATGGTCCCATAAAGCTTGTCGCAATTAGGTTTCAACTCTCTTTCAAGAAGATAACAATACAAATTGACCTGACAAATTGTACTAGATTTTACTTAATAAATCTGTCTTAAATGTACCTTCCAAACAAAACCAAGGCATTCATTCAAACTCAGTTTGCTCCACTCACATTTAACAAACTTTCCCTTTCATACACAATTTAGTGATGAATAGTGATGTAGAAGGAGGGGGCGTAACGTAAATATCACTGAGGAATACTAGTCTGCTGTATTGACTGAGAACTTGCCACTTCTCTGAACCCAGATGGATTGGTGACCCTGGAGTGTTTGCAGGCTGTTCCAACCAAATCTGTATCTTTCAAAATAAATATTTTTACAGCTAGAAAGGTCATGGCAGAACCTATAGTTTGTTTCAGCAAGGGGCATGGTTATGGCCTTGGGCAAGTTACACAACACTCTACTTACAACTTTGTTGTTGAGCTGGAGTCATTCAGTGTTGGGCTGCAGTGTGTTTGTCATTTGGGAGGAGGCAGTTGCACATTATTCATGGGGCAGGACCTAGCAGGAGGAGATCTGAAGGATAGTGCCTTAACCCCTTGCATCACACAGTGCCGAGCTGCTAAATTAAAGTAAATGGCAGAACACCAGCTCCTTTCAAAACACAAGCGGTTGGGATGGAGTGGTGGGAAGGAACCCCGGGTTTATCTCTCCTGCCTTCCACTCTCTGCTATTCAAATCAAAATGGTCAGGAGATGGGGAGGACTGCGATGATGAAGGCCACCCATCCCAACCAGTTGGTACTGGATTTGCCCAACCAGTCCCATCCTCCTTCAGTCTCCGTACATCATGCAAATTATTTTCCTTCAGATACTGATCCAACTCCAATCTGAGTGTTACAGTCGAACCCCCCTCCATAAAAAAAAAGAGAAAGCTGGAAAAGATAGTTGGGGGCACGGCAAAACCTGGCAAGTACACAGAGGGACAAGTGACAGGTGGATACAGGTGAGGGGGTTAGGATTATCTGTTTGTTTGTCAGATGGGACAAAGGGTAGATGTGCAGAGGAGATAAAGGGTCTCGAGTATGGAGAGCAGAGGAGTGAAATGTAGAGCCAGAGGAAGGGATAGAGGGTGGAGGGGAAAAAGCGTTGATATAAGATTCAGGGATGGAAGATAGCCTCCGGCCATTGAGGCCAAGCACAGAAACGTCGGTAGGGAACGGGAAGGGGAGTTCAAATTGTTAGCAACCAAGAGGTCAACCAAAAGAACGCAAGTGTTTGGCAAGAGTGTTGTGTAGTCAATGCTTTGTCTTGCCGATGTAAAGAAGCCACCTACGGAGCATTAAATGCTGTAGTCAAAATTTGAAGAGGTGCACGTGAACCTTTTCCTTCTTGCCGGTTGGTGCAAGAAATTGCTGGAGATCAGGGGCTGGATTAGGTCAAGCGGTTAAGGTGGGCAGTAGTTGGATGGAGATTACTCCTAGTGGAAAAGTTCAAGACAGAGACCAAGCGTTAATTGTGGATCCAAGGTGGGTGGCAGCGCTGTGACAATCAGCATTTTGGGGTTGAGATTGTTGGGTGGAGGAGCTGAATGTAATGGAGGCGGCTGGGGACTGGGATGGGGGATATTTGAAAGGGGGTAGGCTCCTAGCTTACAAACCTTCTGGTTCTGTGCATGTTCACAGAGGGCCCACCAGCTTAATGTGAACAAAATTCTCCAGCAACACTACACTTCAAAATAGCCATGGTAGAAGGGATTATATTTCTTGATGCGTATCCAATGTGGAAATAAATGCAGGTGCATGAGGGCCAATAACAAGTACCAAGGAAAATGATCTTGCTTGAGCACTACAAGAAACCCACATACTAACAGACAGCACTGGAGGTCAGGATTGAGTAAGGGTCTCTGGCAGTGTTGGCAGTGGCTATGCCACCACTTCTTGAAGTCTGCAAGACTATGCTTTATGGTTCTAAAATGTCTCTAGTATTGTGCAGCATACGGAAAATATTAAAAGTGGTGTTGATGTTAAAAATCATGATAACAACAAAAGTAAAGAAAACACCTTAAAATACTTAGAAATCATTTGAAACATTAAAATGTAGGAAAACTATAAAATAAATATACCTGCTCTAATCTGCAGGGCAATAATCCCCATTGAAATGTAAAGGACTCAGATCCAGCACCAAGTTCAGCAAAGGTCTGGAGAAATGGGTGCTCCTCTCCCAAGTGGTATAACAACATTTAAAAGACATTTGGCCAGATAAATGGATAGGAAAGGTTTAGAATCATACTATGCATAAGCACAAACACACCGAAGTACAAGAGTGTAAGAATAGTAGATTTCATTGAGGCAGTTTGTGTACTGGCTCGATGTTTGTTGCCACGTGTCCAGTGCCATCAAGTTCAAAGTTCTTAAAAACAGAGTGTTAACTTGGTCCAGGCGATGTTACTCGGTCAGAGTTGCACAGGTCGGCCTGGCGTGGCAATAACGTCGGTGTCCTCCACCATTGCTCTGTGTTGTTGTAGGCCACAGCAATTCGTGTGATGAAACTGCATATTCCCCAGCAGGCATATGGTGGGCTGAATGGCTTCCTTCAGAGGCATTACGGGTGTTTGGCGACAGAGGAGCAGCAGCCCCAAACACCTCCCACCACAGTCATCATTGTCAGTTTATATTTGGAAAGATACAAAGTAAAATACGCTTGAGCAAACTCCATGAAGACCCAAATGGGCATGACTCCAGCAGAATATTTCAGAATATTCCCATTTTATTGGCTGACGTTTTTGAGTTTATTGTGCTGATTTTGCAGAGTCTCCACCCTTACTTAGGTTCTATTCAGGCATTCAATGGCCAGGATAATGCCGCTCTTCAACTAAATCAAAGTCTGGTTGATCCATGTACCAACCTGCCTTTTGTTTGTTACTTTCACTGAATAAAAATCTAATAATCTTGAGTCTAAAAATTTCAGTTGTGATCCTTCCCTCAAGCCTGAACAGTGTGTCCAGATAGAGTACTATATTGGTACAGGCCCTTGCATCTAAAGTTCTTCCTAACACTGTCTGGTTTGGCTCCATTTTAAAGATGATGAGGGTTAATTTTAGGAACCCACCGGAAACAATTTCTCTGTAATTGCATTTTAAATCAGTTTAACATTTTAAGCATCTTGATCCCCGTCACACTCAATCTTCAAAACTCAAGGTAATAGTTTATGCAAGATGTCACTGCAGTTTACCCTATTAAATCTGGGGCCATACTGTTAAATTTGCCCTGGATTCTGAAATAATCCAACATAATTTCCACAAGTTTCAGTGCTAACTCAAAACTCAGGCTCCAGGAAATGGCTGAGGTCAGATACAATTGAAGCTGAACATCCAACACTTAGGTATTCAAAAGGTACTTTGTCTGCACATTGAGCCAGACTGCTTAGAGGAAGCGTCTTAGACCCGAGAAATTTGCCTTTTTTTCCCTCTCCACCTGGCCTGGTTATTGCTTCCAGAATTTTTAGATGCTATTTCATATTGTCAATAAGAGCACTATTTTGTTCAACATGTACAGCTCCTGCTATATCATGGTCTGTCAGTAAAAAGCAGAACAAAATACAAAAATCAATCCTGTCCAAATGCTTTCCTACCATTTGCATTCATCAGCAAAAAGATGGAAAGTTCAGCAGCAGCTTCACGGAGCAGTAACCTGCAAACAAGAAGCAAATCACTACGCTCAGTTTTAGTTTAGAGATACAGCAGGTCCTCCAAGATGGAAAGAGGTAGAGAACACTGTCCGGCGAGCAAGAGCAGCATCAGCTCCGGGGCCAAACGGAGTACCATACAAGCTCTACAAGAATGCACCGGATGTGTTACGCTTTCTATGGAAGCTCATGAGGGTGGTGTGGAAGAAGCAAACAATACCTAAGGCGTGGCGAAGGGCCGGGGGTGTGCTAATACCTAAAGAAAAGGATGCGTCAGACATCAGCCAATTCCGGCCAATATGTCTCCTCAACGTCGAGGGGAAAATATTTTTCAGCATTGTATCACAAAGGCTGTCCACCTATCTGGTAACAAACAAGTACATTGATACATCTGTACAGAAAGCAGGAATTCCAGGATTTTCGGGCTGCTTGGAGCATACAAGCATGATCTGGCACCAGATCCAAGCAGCTAAGAAGGACAAAAGAGACCTACATGTGATCTTCCTCGATCTGGCCAATGCATTTGGTTCAGTTCCCCATGAACTCCTTTGGGAATCTTTTGCCTTTTTCCATGTACCAGAGCTCATCACCACACTGGTCAAGAGCTATTTCCAAGACCTGCAGCTGTGCTTCACAACAGCTGACTTCAGTACAACATGGCAGCGCTTGGAAGTAGGCATCATGGCAGGCTGCACAGTCTCACCCTTGGCCTTTACAATGGCCATGGAAGTCATCATCAGGGCCTCAAAATGGGTGGTGGGCGGTGAACGAACAAGGGCTGGGCTCCGTCTGCCACCCATCAGGGCATACATGGACGACATGACAACACTAACCACTACTGCAGCATGCACCAAGCGGCTACTTGGAAAGCTGCAGGAGAACATCAAGTGGGCCCGAATGAAAATTAAACCAAGTAAATCTCGAAGCATTTCCATAGTCAAGGGGGTGCTTAGAGACACAAGGTTCTGTATCGGTGACGACCCAATACCAACAGTGTCTGAACAGCCAGTTAAAAGCCTGGGCAGATGGTACAACGCAAGTCTCAAGGACAAAGAGCAGGTGCAACAACTAAGGCAAGAAATTGTCAACGGCCTGAAGAACATCAATCAGACCCTACTGCCTGGGAAACTGAAGCTCTGGTGCCTACAGTTTGGACTCCTTCCTCGGACGATGTGGCCACTGACCGTTTATGAAGCCCCAATAACAACTGTGGAGAAGATGGAGCGAACAATAACTTCATACGCGAAGAAATGGCTCGGGGTCCCACGATGTCTAACTAACATCGGCCTATATGGCAAAGGGGTCCTGGAACTACCTCTCACTAGTCTCACAGAGGAATACAAGTGTTCTAAAGTAAGACTTCAGATGACACTGAGGGACTCTAGAGACAAGACCATCAGTGCTGTTGCGCCACCCCTAGTAACTGGCCGGAAGTGGACACCATCTGATGCAGTACAGCAAGCTTCATCAGCCCTGAGGCACAAAGACATCGTGGGGCAAGTCCAGCAGGGAAGAGGAGGCTTTGGCCTTACGACAAGTAAACCAACTTGGCGAAAGGCCACAACATCAGAGCGGAGGACATTGATGGTCGAGGAGGTGCGGCGACAGGAGGAGGCCGCAAGAAGTGCAAAGGCGGTCTCTCTTGCCAAACAGGGGCAATGGATGCAGTGGGAAGGTGTGGAGCGGAGGAAGATCAGCTGGAAAGAACTATGGGAAATGGAAGCAAGCAAGATCAGCTTCATCATCAGAGCGACTTATGATGTGCTTCCAACACCAAAGAACCTCCAGCAGTGGTACGGCGAGGATCCAACCTGTGCCCTCTGCCCAACTCCAGCAACCCTGAAACACATCATGGTAGGCTGCAAGACCAGCCTCACGCAAGGGAGATACACGTGGCGGCATAATCAGGTACTAAAAAGCCTGGCATCAGCCCTTGAGAACAGGCGGTGTGCGACCAACTCCTTGCCTCCGAGAGCAAGCAACCCCCCCCTCCTAAGGGCAACAACCTTTGTCCGAGAAGGACAGAAAACATCTAAACATCCTTCCACCAGTTCAGAAGAAGGAAACCTATGCAGGGCCCGTGACTGGAGGATGCTGGCGGACATCGGCCGACAACTAGTTTTTCCACCTGAAATAGCTTCCACCAACCTCAGGCCAGACTTGGTGTTCTGGTCCCCTTCACAGAAGACTGCTTACATCATAGAGCTCACAGTTCCATGGGAGAACTGTGTTGAGGAGGCCTATGAGCGTAAGAAGCTGCGCTACGCAGAGCTTGCAGCAGAGGCAACGCAGCGTGGCTGGAACACCAAAGTCTATCCAGTTGAAGTGGGATGCAGAGGATTTGTTGCGTCATCTACCATCAGACTGCTGAAGGAGCTTGGAATCCACGGTCAGGCTCTGCGGAAGACCATAAGATCACTCTCAGAGGCGGCTGAAAGAAGCAGCCGGTGGATTTGGCTCAAGCGGAAAGACCCATGCTGGGCCCCAAGTACGTCAGGGTGAATCTTTGGGATGGTTTGACACGGGACACGCGCTGAGGGCTGATCATCCTGCAGCGGGCCGCCCTTGTGGAGGGTGTATAGTGTTAAAAGGCCGAAACACCCAGTGATGCAAGGGTACACTACTGATGATGTGTCCTGTGCCCAACTATCCTGAAGGTTACACAGGCCAAGATATGTGTATCACCCCCCCGCCCCCCCACCGATGTTGAGCGTCTACCACTCTCAACAATCAACGGATGTCGTGAAATGCTCCCCACTTATTGGCACAAGGGACTTTTAACATCTAGTCCTGTGTATTTGATTCTAATAATCTGGACTCGTCCAGTGACTGCTGTGAAAGGACAGCTGACAACATGGGAAAGTCCACGTGACAGCTTGGAGAGACAGCTGGCAGGAGGGAACAGACCCCACTGGGGCCGTCATGGGCTAGCTACCCATGATAGCAGTCCCCAACGCTGTTTCAGTTAGTTGGAGACACCCGCTAAATGCTACAAAAAGTAAATTAAAGAGAATACCCCTAGAGCCTGCGAGAGCGGGGGCGGAAGATGGCTCACCGATTGATAACACGGTTACAGACCCAGGAACGGAAACGACTACGGACAAGGAGAGCATGGCACATGAGACATTCACAACGGCTGCGGGACACAAACTTCAGGTGTGCATTTGTGGTTGGGAGAAAATTACATCAGTGAAAGGCTTGAAGATCCACCAAGGGAAGAAAAAGTGCTTGAGAGAGCAGAGACATGGGCCTCGCATTGACCAGTACTTCTTACGAAGCAACCAGTCAAATCAGTCGAGTGAAGCACAGCGACGGGACTCAAACCAAAGTTCGCAGAGCATCAGCACCCATGTCACTGAAGAGGGTGATACAAGCACAGAAATGCCGGTGGAGGAGCCCACGCAACAACGACAAAGACCTCCATTGGAGGGTAAGATCAAAGGCCAAAAACCTGGAGTGAAATGGCCCAAAGCTGTTGAAAAGAAAGAGTGGGAGATGGTCAACAGTGACCTTATACATATCTTGGAGCAACAAGCGGGCACAGCAGTGGAAAAGCTTGAAAGGATGGGCAACACAATCTACAGCTACGGAGAAGAACGGTTTGGGGTGAGTAAAGGGAGAGGTGGAAAGAAATTACCAACACCAATCAAGTCCAGGAGGCAGCAGGAGATCGAGAGGCTAATCAGAGAGAGGAGACAGTTGAAAAAGCAATGGAAAAAAGCAACTGACGCAGAGAGAGAAGGTATCATGCTACTCCAAGAGGACATCAAGAGCCGATTGGCAACCTTGCGAAAAGCAGAGAACTTGAGGAAACTTCGCAAGAAGAAAGAACACACAAGAACACGGTTCTACAAAGACCCTTTCAAGTTCATCAAAGACCTCTTCGCAAAGGAAAAAAGTGGAACTTTGAAAACATCGAAACGGGAATTGGAGGAACACCTGGAAAAGGCCCACCAAGACACGAAAAGGCATGAGCAGTTAGTCATCCCACATGACATCCCGCCTATTCAACCACCTGAATTCAACCTGGACACCAGCCCTCCAAGATGGAAAGAGGTAGAGAACACTGTCCGGCGAGCAAGAGCAGCATCAGCTCCGGGGCCAAACGGAGTACCATACAAGCTCTACAAGAATGCACCGGATGTGTTACGCTTTCTATGGAAGCTCATGAGGGTGGTGTGGAAGAAGCAAACAATACCTAAGGCGTGGCGAAGGGCCGGGGGTGTGCTAATACCTAAAGAAAAGGATGCGTCAGACATCAGCCAATTCCGGCCAATATGTCTCCTCAACGTCGAGGGGAAAATATTTTTCAGCATTGTATCACAAAGGCTGTCCACCTATCTGGTAACAAACAAGTACATTGATACATCTGTACAGAAAGCAGGAATTCCAGGATTTTCGGGCTGCTTGGAGCATACAAGCATGATCTGGCACCAGATCCAAGCAGCTAAGAAGGACAAAAGAGACCTACATGTGATCTTCCTCGATCTGGCCAATGCATTTGGTTCAGTTCCCCATGAACTCCTTTGGGAATCTTTTGCCTTTTTCCATGTACCAGAGCTCATCACCACACTGGTCAAGAGCTATTTCCAAGACCTGCAGCTGTGCTTCACAACAGCTGACTTCAGTACAACATGGCAGCGCTTGGAAGTAGGCATCATGGCAGGCTGCACAGTCTCACCCTTGGCCTTTACAATGGCCATGGAAGTCATCATCAGGGCCTCAAAATGGGTGGTGGGCGGTGAACGAACAAGGGCTGGGCTCCGTCTGCCACCCATCAGGGCATACATGGACGACATGACAACACTAACCACTACTGCAGCATGCACCAAGCGGCTACTTGGAAAGCTGCAGGAGAACATCAAGTGGGCCCGAATGAAAATTAAACCAAGTAAATCTCGAAGCATTTCCATAGTCAAGGGGGTGCTTAGAGACACAAGGTTCTGTATCGGTGACGACCCAATACCAACAGTGTCTGAACAGCCAGTTAAAAGCCTGGGCAGATGGTACAACGCAAGTCTCAAGGACAAAGAGCAGGTGCAACAACTAAGGCAAGAAATTGTCAACGGCCTGAAGAACATCAATCAGACCCAACTGCCTGGGAAACTGAAGCTCTGGTGCCTACAGTTTGGACTCCTTCCTCGGACGATGTGGCCACTGACCGTTTATGAAGCCCCAATAACAACTGTGGAGAAGATGGAGCGAACCATAACTTCATACGCGAAGAAATGGCTCGGGGTCCCACGATGTCTAACTAACATCGGCCTATATGGCAAAGGGGTCCTGGAACTACCTCTCACTAGTCTAACAGAGGAATACAAGTGTTCTAAAGTAAGACTTCAGATGACACTGAGGGACTCTAGAGACAAGACCATCAGTGCTGTTGCGCCACCCCTAGTAACTGGCCGGAAGTGGACACCATCTGATGCAGTACAGCAAGCTTCATCAGCCCTGAGGCACAAAGACATCGTGGGGCAAGTCCAGCAGGGAAGAGGAGGCTTTGGCCTTACGACAAGTAAACCAACTTGGCGAAAGGCCACAACATCAGAGCGGAGGACATTGGTGGTCGAGGAGGTGCGGCGACAGGAGGAGGCCGCAAGAAGTGCAAAGGCGGTCTCTCTTGCCAAACAGGGGCAATGGATGCAGTGGGAAGGTGTGGAGCGGAGGAAGATCAGCTGGAAAGAACTATGGGAAATGGAAGCAAGCAAGATCAGCTTCATCATCAGAGCGACTTATGATGTGCTTCCAACACCAAAGAACCTCCAGCAGTGGTACGGCGAGGATCCAACCTGTGCCCTCTGCCCAACTCCAGCAACCCTGAAACACATCATGGTAGGCTGCAAGACCAGCCTCACGCAAGGGAGATACACGTGGCGGCATAATCAGGTACTAAAAAGCCTGGCATCAGCCCTTGAGAACAGGCGGTGTGCGACCAACTCCTTGCCTCCGAGAGCAAGCAACCCCCCCCTCCTAAGGGCAACAACCTTTGTCCGAGAAGGACAGAAAACATCTAAACATCCTTCCACCAGATCAGAAGAAGGAAACCTATGCAGGGCCCGTGACTGGAGGATGCTGGCGGACATCGGCCGACAACTAGTTTTTCCACCTGAAATAGCTTCCACCAACCTCAGGCCAGACTTGGTGTTCTGGTCCCCTTCACAGAAGACTGCTTACATCATAGAGCTCACAGTTCCATGGGAGAACTGTGTTGAGGAGGCCTATGAGCGTAAGAAGCTGCGCTACGCAGAGCTTGCAGCAGAGGCAACGCAGCGTGGCTGGAACACCAAAGTCTATCCAGTTGAAGTGGGATGCAGAGGATTTGTTGCGTCATCTACCATCAGACTGCTGAAGGAGCTTGGAATCCACGGTCAGGCTCTGCGGAAGACCATAAGATCACTCTCAGAGGCGGCTGAAAGAAGCAGCCGGTGGATTTGGCTCAAGCGGAAAGACCCATGCTGGGCCCCAAGTACGTCAGGGTGAATCTTTGGGATGGTTTGACACGGGACACGCGCTGAGGGCTGATCATCCTGCAGCGGGCCGCCCTTGTGGAGGGTGTATAGTGTTAAAAGGCCGAAACACCCAGTGATGCAAGGGTACACTACTGATGATGTGTCCTGTGCCCAACTATCCTGAAGGTTACACAGGCCAAGATATGTGTATCACCCCCCCGCCCCCCACCGATGTTGAGCGTCTACCACTCTCAACAATCAACGGATGTCGTGAAATGCTCCCCACTTATTGGCACAAGGGACTTTTAACATCTAGTCCTGTGTATTTGATTCTTCTCATATTGTCAATAAGAGCACTATTTTGTTCAACATGTACAGCTCCTGCTATATCTTTTTTTTCCTTTCTAATTATTTATCCTGATATGCTTCAAGTAACCTTCTCCTTTGAAGATGCTTCCATTGCACTTTTACGTGGTCCATTATAAATTCTGGCAACCCACAGTGTAAAGAAAATTCTTACTTTCTCTCTGGGTCTTTTGCCAATTATCTTAAAACCATGTCCTCTGGTTACTGACCCTCCTGCTGGTAGAAACAGTTTCAACCCACCTGCCCCATCAAAACCCTCCATTATTCCGAACACTCATTGATTGCAAAGGAGTAAGAACCTTTTGTGAGGTATGGTTTGATCACAGGTCACCAGCCATCTGGATGGTGTTCATCTCATGTATCCGAGTTGGAGGGGTGCAAAAAGGAGGGAAGTAATGATCATGGGAAAATACAGACCAAAAAGAAACTTGCCTATGAGTTTAGAGCTAATATAAAATTCCACACGTCCAGCATGAAAAAATGCTGACAGCAAACATTTTTGATTTAAGTTCCACGTAATTATGTAAAGGTGAACAGGAAAACAGGAGGCTGCAAATTGATTGCCGGTCTTACAATTAAACTGCAAAACAAAACCAATTGCCTTGAAATTCATTCCTGGTTAATGCACTAATCAACTATATGGTAGCATCAGTGAGTTATATTATGCAAAATTCATTCCAATGATATCAATGGATTGAATTTTGGAATCAGTATATAAGGCACTCAAGTGGTTGTACAGCACAATTAGCGCTATATGAATATAAACTTCCAGTCAAGTATCAATTTGTTATTAAATTAATATCTTCATTAACATATTGATTGATTTTTCAGTTGAGGATTGATTTTTAATCTATAATGTCCATGTTCTTGATTAAAGAATATATTGGATTTCTCTTGTCATTTGGTTTGTTCTGGTGATTTGCATAGGGTGGCAAAATAAATTATCCAGAAATAATATTACATGGAAATGTCCACAGGGACTGTTGGATTATTGATGACAGATCCTATCTATGATAGTGCCACCCAGATTTGCAGGTCCTGCACCTGCACTGACAGCTCATCAACAACAGGGTTTTATTTCCAGAATAAGTAGGTTACACTAATGAGGGACCACTTCACCAGCTTTCACTGCAAGCTAACGTTGCACCCACTGGGAGCATGCGGAAAACAATGCACTCTCCATAAATTCAACAGGTTCCATTCACAGCTGACACATTTGAACTAATGAAAGCAGCCGATTGATGGACGAAGAGATCACACAAGCAGGAATGGGATATATGAGGGAGCAAGACACAAAATGCTGGGGTAACTCAGCGGGTCAGGCAGCATCTCTAGAGGGAAGGAATGGGTGACATTTTGGGTTGAGGCCCTTCTTCAGACCCTAGTTGGATGTTTCTCAACTCAAAACGTCACCCATTCCTTCTCTCCAGTATATCTGCTGCCTGTCCTGCTGATATAGTCCAGCATTTTGTGTCTATCTTCTGTTTAAACCAGCATCTGCAGTTCCTTCCTGCACTTATGAGGAAGTAATCTCTCTTTGGGTTTTGAAAGAAAAATAAATATAGGTTGGATATGCTGAGCAGAAGGGCATGTTTCTGAACTGTATGATTCCATGACTTCAATTGCTGGAAATACGGTGGCTGCTCCTCTCAGAATTTGTTTCAGGCAATTTCCTCTTCCATTTTGAATTTATTCAGTACAAAATGGAGGCATTGCTGGCAAGACCAGAATGTATTGCCTATCATAATGCACTCCTGTTCAACAAGTCAGTGGTGTGCCAACATTGTCAGTCCATCTGGTGAAGGTGCTACCTCAGTACTGTTGGGGCAGGAGTTCCGGGATTTGGAATAAGAAACGATGAAGGACTGGTGACATCGTTCCAAATCAATATTGCATGTGACTGGGAGGGGGATCTGAATGTGGAGGGGATCGCATGTTCCTGCTGCCCTAGTCCTTTTTGAAGTTGAAGATTTCAAAGATGCTGTTAAAGATGTCCAGCGGATAACTACAGTGCACCTTGTAGATGGTACACACACACCACAACCACTGGTGATGCAAAGCATAAATGCTTAACGTGCTGGTAGGTTGACTGGGAGGGTAGGTGACACCTCACACAACAGACATTGCAGCATTCTCTCAGCACCCCTCTCAGACTGTCAGCCATGTTTAATATTCACATCTCTGAAGTCAGGTTTGAAGCCATGAATCTCTGACTTTGTTCCTCACAGTTGATGTCTCGGATGCATACTGTTGGTGTTGCCACATATCCCAATGAACATTTGTGGTGACCAGCTTGATCTAGTGATCCATCTAGTGATCCATCTAGTGATCAATACAATCCATCATCGTACACAAACTACAAATAAAGCAAGGACAAAATAGTGCTGGACCATAAATAACAACCAGCAGAGCCAATAACCAACCAGGTACAATGGGCCTTTATGAGAATATCCTATATAAGAATGCATTTTACCACCAATTCCTCCAGTGCAGTTGGGATGTGGAACACAGATCAGTCTTATCTGCAACACACACATACTAAGAATAATTTTAAAATATACGCATGACCGCATTATCTACATGTGGGAATTGTGGCTCTGGGGTTAAATTACCAGATTAGTAGCCCAGAGACCTTGATACCAACTAGAGACACAAGATCAAATCCTGCCATGGCAGCTAGGGAATTTAAATTCAATTAATTCATTATTATGGATCTTAAATAAAGATTGTCAGTTATGATGACCATGAAATTATTGTATGCTGCACTAAGGAGGAAAATTTACCTGGCCTTAATGTAAAGCTAAACCCTCAGTAATATGGCAACCTTCAAATGGTCTTGCAAAGCTTTTGGCTGAATCAAAATACCTTTCCCAAGGGCAGCTAGGGATAAGCAACAGATTGAAAAAAAAGTACTGGAGGTTCACACTCGATCAGGCAGCATCAGTGAAGGATATGGACAGATAATGTTTTGCATTGGGATCTTTCCTCAGACTGACGGGTCCCAATCCGAAACATTGTCTTTCCATATCCTCCACAGATGCTGCCTGACCGGTTGAGTTCCTCCAACACTTTTCTTTGCTCACGATGCCAGCATCTATGGTTTCCAGTGTCGCTATACGCAATGGATTGGACTTACCTGTAATATTACTTCCCAAAAATGTATAAAATTAGATAAAAGTTGTTTGCAACGTTAATTTTAGGATACAGTGATGATGCTATGTAAGTGTAAACCATGTACGAACAACACCATAAATGTGAAAGGCAGTCAGTGGTGTCCAGGTTGTGGTGCAAGAGCTTGGTGAATATCAAAACATCAGCCAACAAGCTGCTCTTGTGCACAAGCTCATTGTGCTCTCAAACATCACCAACATGTCAAATTATGATGATGAGTCTCCTCCATCCATTAATATTCAATTGTTCATTTTTGATGTTGCAAACAGGACTGCAGAGCTTTGATCTGATCTTCTTCTTGCGAATGAAACATTAACCAAAGGAATACTTAGATCTCAAGCCGGGTGTTGAGCAGCCAGATTGTTGTCTCTGTGTTAATGTCTGCCAGGCCCTGAGCTCCATTTGGTGGGTGGTAGAGCGGGCACCCAGAGATGAATGACATGGTTGGCTGTCTGTTGTTCTGCTCCGCATTCACAGGCTGGGCTCTCCCATTCACAGGCAGTCCCCATCTCCACATGCTGGCATTGAAACGCCCAACTTCAGTACCAAGTCTGTTGAGCTTCACCCATACTCAGCATGTACTTCAACCTTTGATGCAGCATCACCAGGTTTGCACATCATTTTTCAGTGTCCCTGGCTGATGTCATAATCATACAGCATGGAAAGAGGCCCTTTGGCTTAATTTTCCCATGCAGATCAAAAGACCTAGTCCTCCCTGCATTTGGCCCATATCCCTCTAAACCTTTCCTATCCATGAACCTGTCGAAATGTCTTTTAAATGCTGCTACCGTACCTGCCTCAACTACCTCCTCTGGCAGCTCGCTCCATACACCCAATGTGAAAAAGTTGCCCCTCAGGTTCCTATCAAAACTTTCCCATCTCACCTTAAGCTTCTCTCCTCCATACCCCTCATGATCTTATACACCTCCATAAGATCACCCATCATCCAACTACAGTCCTAGCCTACCGAACATCTCTCTTTGCTCAGGCCCTCAGGTTCTGGCAATATCCTCATAAATCTGCTCTGCACCCTTTCCAGCATCACATGTTTCCTCTAGCAAGGCAACAAAAAGTGAACACAATACTCCAAAGGTGGCCTCACCTGTGCCTCGAACAGCTGTAATGTAACATCCCAACTTCTATACTCGATATCCTGACTGTTGAAGGCCAATGTGCCAAAAGCCTTCTTGACCATCCTCTCCAACTGTGATGCCACTTTCATGGAACTATATACCTGCACTACAAGATCCCTCTGCTCTACAACAATTCCCAGAGCCCTAGCATCCACTGTGAATGTCCTGCCCTGGTTTGACTTCCCAAACACTTATTTGTATTAAAGTCCATTAACTGTTCCTCAACCCACTTGCTCAACTGATCAAGATCGTGCTGTAATTTTTGATAACCAAATTTGCCATTGACAATACCACCCACTTTCGTGCTACCTTTCAACTTAATAATTACACCTTGCACATTCTCATTCAAATCGTTGATCTAACCCACAAACAGCAATCGGCCCAACACCAATCCCTGAGGCAACCACCAGTCACAGTCTGAAAAACAACCCTCGCATTCCTCTGCTTCCTCCCATGAAGCCAATTTTCTATCCAGTTGGCCAGCTCTCCCTGGAACCCATGCAATCTGACCTTCCAGAGCAGCCTGCCATGCAAAGTCTTATCAAATGCATGACTGAAATCCATATAGAAAACGTCTATGGCTCTATCAATCTTTTTGGTAACTTCCACAAAATATCAGATTGTGAAAATTCAATCAACTGTGTTTTGGCACATTTTTCTGCAATCCTCATGGTTGATCCACTGGCCTGATAGTAATGATAGAGTAAGGAATGTGTCGGGTCATCAGGTCACCGACTGTGGCAATAAACTTCTCTGCTGCTACTGATGGTCTACAGTGTCTCATGGACGCCAGTATTGAGCTATCACATCTCTTCTATACCTACTTCATGTGACACAAAGAAACAGCCAGGCCAAAAATGTCTGTGAAATGCAACAACATCTCGACTTCAGTGCTGATGATCTGGGTTCAGAACTAGCTGAAAATCACAAATTAATTATTCCAGTACAGTAACAACACTGGCGTTTATCCAACAAAGAGTGCTGAGACATGGCCTGTCAGTGAAAAGCAGAACAAAATACAAAAATCAATCCTGTTCAAATGCTTTCCTACCATTTGCATTCATCAGCAAAAAGATGGAAAGTTCAGCAGCAGCTTCACGGAGCAGTAACCTGCAAACAAGAAGCAAATCACTACGCTCAGTTTTAGTTTAGAGATACAGCAGGTCCTTTGGCCCACCAAGTCCATGCCAACCATCAATCATTTACAGCACTTTGTTACCCCACTTTCTCACCTACAACTTGGGGGCACTTCACAGAGGCCAATTAACTTACAAACCCGAACATCTTTGGGATGTGGGAGAAAACCAGAGCAGCTGAAGGAAACCCATGTGATCACAGGGAGAGGGTGCAGACTCCACACAGACTCCACCCTGATCCTCACCAAATGACATTCACACCACTGTGCTGCTATGACACACATTCACAAGGACAAAGCAACATTTATACACAGGAATGTCACACAATGACTATCTCCAACAGAGAGTGACACAAAACCTTTTTCTCAGGGTGGAAATGGTCAACACTAGAGGGCATAGTTATAAGATAAGAGGTGCAAAGTTTAATGGAAATGTGCGGGTCACGTTTTTTTTACAGAGAGAGGTGGAGGCCTGGAACACATTGCCAGGGATGATAGTGGAGTCAGTTCGATTTGTGACATTTAAGAGGCTTATGGATAGACATATGGAAAGGGCCATTCCTGTGCTGTACTGTACTATGTTCTAAACAGTCTGGACGATCCATTGGACAAGGCCAGCAGATAATTGATAATATCGTCATGTGCAAGTTAAAATTTATTTACCTCATCAACCTTGGCCAACATATTTAAGTGCACTACTCAACCTCATTGCATTATCACCAAGCAGATTACTGCCAGTTTAGGAAGGTGTCTCACAAGGATATTTGTGGATGGCTCAACTTACATATAATTCCCATGTCTATTAAATGGATCATCAACAAGAGCATGAATATCTGGATTGCGTTTTTCTCATGAAGGATTCCACCCAGTAAGCTTTAAGTCTCGGTTCTGGAGAAGAAGACTGTGACTGATTTGCCATTGAGAAGGGAATGATGACCGAGCCACTGGGAGATCTGGCCTCCAATTACAGTATCTTCACCCTGGAGCTACCCTCAAACTGCTGATTCAAAAGCAAAGATAGACTCAGAGTAACTCAGCGTGACAGGCAGCATCTCTGAAGAGAAGGAATGGGTGACATTTCGGGTCGAGACCCTTCTTCAGCTCCAGTTTTATTTAAATATTTCAATTCATATTTTCCAGCTGCCATGATGAGATTCGAACTAATGTCTCAGAACTTAAGTGGTCTAGCACTCTGGCTGCTAACCTGCTAACTTAACTGCTACACAACATGCCTCATACAGGCACCTGCAGTAATGTAGGGAGGACTGGTGATTGACCCTACCCTTTCGAGAAATAACCAACTGCAATGCCGAATTCTGGATAGCTTTCAACAAAGGGAGATAGGAAAGTGTGTATTGAGGTGCACTGTAAAAAATGAACTAAGGATGCAATGAACCACTGATGCCGAAGAACATTGATCTGCAGTGAAGAGACACAAAACACATTCATCAATATAAAACCTATGATCCATTTCAGGAAATTTTAGAACACATGAGAATAAAGAAAATAATTCAAGATGCTGACCTAACTTCAAGATTAAAAAACATGGACATAAAGGAAAAAAAGCTTTAATGCTGAGGACAGTTATTTTTAAACCATTTTCAAAGGTTCGATCATTGACACAATCTAATGGCAATAGAAGAATCAGTTAATGGACTGGAAAGAGCACATAACTGTGTAAATCATACAAAATCAAACAAAAATCAATGGTATCTTCAGGACACAGAGACAGAATTTGAGCAATTTACTCAATTTATATAGGCCACAGTTATTTCCTACCATTCGCCGGAAAAAAAACTGAAGCATCACCCTAATATCAAAGATACATATTCCATTATAGAGGGTCATTAAGATTCTGACTGGAATCATTTGTTACAGAGAGATAATAGAAATGTAATGATTTTCCAATAGAAATTCAGGGGACCATAACAGTTTTGAGGTGGTATGAGTTGATCAGGACTGCAGCAGCACTTGAACAGCGAGCGGGGTGTTAAAACAACCTAACATTGCTGGAAATGTTCCTGTTGCCTTAAGGATACTGATGATGAGAATGAATGATCCTTCAGTTCAACTTATTGATCGTACTGGTGAAAGAAAATGACCTAAAATTTCACCGTCATTTAGAGGCAAATTAAAGCAGTGTTATGCCAGGGTCAAAGTGTTGGTTTTTGAGGTGGTGGATAAAGGGGTATAAGGTGGAAAAGAGGATTGTGTGGGGTGTTAATATGATAGACCCTTCTTCAGACTATGTTTCTTTCTTCAATTTCTTATTCGATGTTTCCAGCATTTTCTGCATTTATTTCATATTTTTAGACCAATGAGTTTTTAACAGGAAATAATGATGGAAGTTGCTTGTGAATCCATCAAATTGTTTCAAAACCAGTCAATTTCTTTGAAGTACAATGATTGCCAAAAGTAGCAAACCATTTTGCTCAAAGGAGGGAGCCACCAGCAAGAATCACACCATTTTCCACCTCAGTATTTTGGCGTAGTAGAGGAAGGGATGTTGCTCTTCCTTGCAAGCACACCAGAAAACATCAGCAAATCTTTCCACATAATCTTCAGTACAGAACTAACTGCTAAGATCAACTGCCATCAGTTTCCTTTCATCTCTCATCAAAAGGCATTCATGCAAGTTGTACAGCAGCCAAAAAAATGTGCTAGCAGTAGATAGTAACCTATATTAGTGTTTCTCAACTTGTTTTAATGAAAGCCTCAGTTTTTCACACTTGTAATGCATATGCATCTTACAACACCATGACAGCTAGCGTACTGAGTATAATTTCATTTATTTTTACCTTTCTAAATAATGTTATTAGCATTTCGCAGATGCTTTGTAACCTTTGATGATCTATCCCACATTCAAGAATGTTGCACACCCCAAACTGGGGCATACAAATAATTCTGCTATAACGTGGGTTGGATATAATGTGATCAACGAATTAGGGAACAAAATTATTTACATTATGCTGGCCATATTGAGTACATTGCGATTTTAATTAGGAACTAGGGGACCACTTAAAGTTACTTTGGAAATTGGGAAACAGAAGAAAAAAAAGCCTTGTAACCTCCACACAGTAAACATACACCATTGAATCCTAAGAACACAGCTACTACTCTCACTGCAGGTGGCCATAGAAATTGGCAAGCAATCATTTCTACAGACACTTGTAAAATAATATTCTATTAAACAATGTAACATACAGCCTTTACTATTTTTAGCTTGTAGTAACAAAAATAAACTTACAACTATTGAAAAAATCTTTATTTTTGAAAATCCTGCGGGGAAAATTAACTTGGTCATTGCGAGTCTGAAACTCCCCTCTCCTTTCCCCCATTGACACAATTGTTTCATTATGCAATTTTCTATACCACAAGGTTTCTTCTGAATATAACAATCACATTAGAGCTGTGCAGGAAGGAGAACTGCAGATGCTGGTTTAAACTGAAGATCGACACAAAAAGCTGGAGTAACTCAACGGGTCAGACAGCATCTCTGGAGAAAAGGAATGCGTGACGTTTTGGGTCGAGACCCTTCTTCACATCTGAGTCTGAATAAGGGTCTTGATCCAAAACATCACCGATTCATTTTCTCCAGAGATGCTGTCTGACCCGCTGATTTACTCCAAGTTTTTTGTGTCTATTCAAGTTAGAGCTGTATTGGTTTAGATTATACCCACTGGTTTAATGTGCAACTGTAAGACTAAACTTTTATTTGACTAAGTCACTTCCTATATTCAATTGCCGCAAAATAAACAATTTTCATAATATTTGATAGCTCAAACAATGATATAAAGATGAAAGGGAATGGTGGTCGGATACAATGTAAACAATGAATACAATTACCTACCTTCCCATAATGTAATTTCTACATGGTTCAACACAGTTATAGATTTACTAGCAAATATTTATATATCTTCAAAACCCTCGCTCTAGTAAACAGTTCTAGTGTAATTATCTTTGTGTTCCATGTCCATTTTGCAATGGACATAAAAAGCTTCTCCACATCATTAATAATGAAAAACATACCGAACAGGAGATAAAACAATTAAGATGATATTTACTTCACAAAAATGGAAAACACTGATTTCTAAAATAAGATGTTCAAATAATTGTTTATAATTCTTCTAGATATTTTTTCGTGTTTGTTTTCTGAGGAGTTCCGCTACTGAAACCTTGGTTGCAGTGTTTATACACAAAATGTGATGTTTCGAACTCTATATCACAGGTTCGCATCTCAAGTGCCATCGTTCGACTGTAGCTAAGGTCAGGACCATTACAAAGGTACATCCAAATACACCCAGCTACCCAGTACACTACTACCCTACCTAGCACACAGGGCGAGTTATCAGGAATGAGAGCTCAAATGGAGCTAAGCTAAAGAAGTCAATACAACATTTATCGAGGGGTTACTGACAGACTACGGTACCTGTTGTGAATCCTGCATTGAAATGCCACATGTTTTGGTGTGGAGAGGGCTACTGTCTGACCGCTCAGTGCTGAGACAGATGGTGTCATAGAGAGTAGCAGCACAGATCTACACAACCATTTGTTTCAACCCCTAGCTCTTCGAATAGTAAAAATCTACCTCGTTATCTATTATCAATCTACCTCAATAGTGAGCCTCCGATGACCCTTGATCGGACTTTGCTGGCTTTACCTTGCACTAAAGGTGATTTTCCCTTGTATCTATACCCAATAAATGGCTCGATTGGAATCATGCATTGTCTTTCCACTGACTGAATAGCACGCAACAAAAGCTTGTCACTGTACTTTGGTGGATGTGACAATAAACTAAACTGAACTGATCTTGCCATCAAAACTTGCAGATACCATCATTGACAAATCACACGATTGGCACAAAGTGCTGGCGTAACGCGGGTCAGGCAGCATCTCGAGAGAAAAGAAACAGGTGATGTTTCGAGTGGGAACCCTTCTTCAGTCTGAAGAAAGGTTCCGACTCGAAACGTTACCTGTTCCTTTTCTCCAGAGATGCTGCCTGACCCGCTGAGTTACTCCAGCATTTTGTGTCTATCTTCAGTGTAAACCAGCATCTGCATTTCCATCCTCCACTGAAAAAATCACAAAGTTGACTGACAACTGGTTAGAGTAGTAGTTAGCTAAATGTGCAATTGTTACATTGTTTAATGGCATAGGTATTTTGGAAATAGCTGTTTCTTTACCTGTTTGAGGTTTCACTCAATAGGTATCAACTAAACAGAAACAATTCCACTAAACCTTAGGTCAAAACAATGTTTCATGGCCCTGTTGCTGCGAGTCTCTTCCCATTCCATTTTCCTTTTCCCACCTTGTTGCCAACATTCCTCTTTTCTTCGTCTGAAATATTCACTGAATCTACCCAAAAGCTTCAATAATTCCATAGAGCAGACAGGCACAAAAGATGAGCAGTCCTTATCGCTTGTCAGAGGAAAGGCCGTTTACTTACACATGTCAGTAAGTCAGCCTGGAAAATACATTTTATGAAACTGCTGTCTGTCCTTTGACACTTTCATTGACTCTGCAGATTGTAAAAGACGACGGCTATAATTATATTAATGACCGTCTTACAGCCAATTCTGTGGCACACACTGACAGGCACAAACAGGCTTTGTAATTGCACGAGATTTGATTTTTTTGCTGGGCATTATTTCACTGAATAGGAAGGCACTATTAAATACTGTAACCATCTGGCAAGTGTGGTAACTGCTACAATGGGGGGTGATTTTCATCACAAGGTTCAAAGTAAATGAACGACCAGCGACAACAATGGCACCAATTGATAAAGACAACTGAATCTTCACTTAGCACTACAGTAAGGCTTTGGAATGGAACTTCCTGCAAAGGGAAAGCTTCTCACTCATTGGATTTAGTAGTTTCTGGAACTGAAAGGGATGTTAGGGCATCTTTCAGAAAGTTTCTGCTTTGCATTTTCAGAGTTAACTTCACCAGAGACTTTGGTCTGGAGGTAATAAGAATAATTGTCATTACATGCTACATACAATAGTGTTAATGGCTTCCTTCAGTCCCCTGTATGTTACAATAGTGCGTTAATGGTGCATCTAGTCTGCATGTAGCATTCTCACCCCTAAGTTTGCAGTCTGTGAATTTGAGACACGAGCATGCAAAACTACACTGACATTCTCTCACACCGACACTGACATTACAGGAAAGTAGTACTATGGGAAAAGAACAGGCATGATTTTATTGACTGTAGAAACAGAAACAAGGGGTAAAATGGCCTCCTCCAACTATTATTCTTTCTCAAACACAATTTCAAAGAAGAGCAGGGAGCTGTCCTCAGTTTCCAGGCCAATGTCTTTACCTCACTCAGCATCACTAAACATAAATAATCTGGTCATTATCACAGTAATGTTTGTTGCATCTTGCTGGGCACAGACTGCCAAGCTTTTCTCTTACATGTCAACAACAGCTGCACTTAAAGCAGCTCACCAGAACCTGGGACACATTTAACCGAGTTAAATAAAATTATAACAGACCCAGACAGAATCGAAGAGAAGCAGTTTAATTTTCCTACTCCGCAAATAGCTCAGAGACGTCGAACTGTACAGCATTGGTAGGAGGCAGAGTATTGGAAGAATCAGAAGTGAAATAAAGGAATCACATGAGGGATGGTGGGAGTCTGGAATTCACTGTTTAAAAGGATGCATTGGTGATGTGTTGATGAAATTGATTGGAAATGACAGGGAGTTTAATTCAGGCACATTTGAGGTGATGCTTTTTAGAAGTTTGAATATTGCTAGAACATACAATGTGATGGAGGGTTGTAAGATTTCGGGCACAATTAGGCCATTCGGCCCATCAAGTCTACTTTGCCATTCAGTCCTGGCTGATCTATTTTTCTTTCTCAACCCCATTCTCTTGTCTTCTCCCCATAACCTTTGACACTCTTATTAATCAAGAACTTATTAATCTCCTGTTTTAAAAAAACAATAACTGTCTCCATAGCCATCTGAGGCAATGAATTTCACAGATTCATTAAGTTCTGACTAAATAAATTATTTCTCATCTCCATTCTATAGACACGTCATTTTATTTTGAGGTTGTGCCCTCTGGTCCTAGACTCTCCCACTACTGAAAAGACCCGCTCCCCATCCAATCTATCGAGGCCTTTCATTATTCAGTAGGTTTCAATGAGACCCTCTTCATCCTACTAAACTCGAGTTCAGGCCCAAAGCCTTCAAATATTCCTCAAATGTTAACCCAATCATCCCTGGGTTCGTTCCCTTAAATCTCCCCTGGACCCTTTCCAAAATCAGCACACCGTTCCTCATATATGAGGCCCAAAACGGTGCATTATGTGGTCTGAACAACATCTAATTATAAAGTTGATGCCAAGATAAAATAATTTCATACATTCCATATCCCTCCATTCCCTTCATATCCATGTGCCTATCTAAAAGCCTCTTAAACACCACCAACATATCTTCCTCCACCACTAATCCTGGCAGTGTATTCCGGGCACCCACCACTCTCTGTGTAAAAAAACTTGCCCTGCACATCTTCTACAAACTTTGGCCCTCTCACATTAAAGTTATCACCTCTAGTCTTTGACATTTTTATCCTAGAAGAAAGGTTCTGACTTCTTCTCCTATCTATGCCTCCATTAATTTTTTATAATTCTATCAGGTCTCCCTTTGACTTCGTACATTCCAGAGAAAGCAAGAAGAGCACATTGCTGGGTTGGTAAGGATCCTTGATGATAGATGCTGCTTTCATGTGGTATCACTCAATATAGATGGTGGGAAGGTTGTGTCCATGATGGATCGGACCAAATCCACCATTCTCTGCAGCCTTTTTCATTCCCATGGGTTGGAATTTGCTTTTTTTCCATTTTAGACTCACTAGGCTCCTGTAGATTATTTATCAACACATTTGCTACTTGGTTTAAAGCACTAAGCACCACCTACCAGCCTGTACCAAGTTCCCACTCTCACCAAATTCCCTTCTTTTCTATTTAACACATTTCTGCTCCAGTGGATTCTCTGTGCATGACGACAGTATCCCTGGCCTCTGCCCATGTCACACCCAGCCAGCGGCCCTCCAATCCCTTGCCAGGAAGGGAGCCTCCATCAGATGACTCATAGTCATCTGGGACTATAGGCGTACAAAGTTCACAGAACAGACAGCCTGACTGAACGGAAACTGAGGAACAATTGTGAGTCTCCGAGGTAGCTAAGGTCAACATGGACACAAAGTCACTGCTCCAAGGAGAAGCGGAAGGAATTTCCTTTGTTGTACAATCTATATTCTAAATAAAGCAACGAGTTGACAGAAAAAGCCACTATAAAAAAAGTCACTATTTAATTTTTTTTAGCAATGGGGACATTTGTCAGCTTCATTTCATTTTGCAAAGTGTGTGGAAGCACATTCTACTTCAGTACTATCCTAACTTTCTTTTAATGTGTGCATAGTGACCACCAAAGCAAGAGTTAGGCTTGAAACACATTACATGCTGTTTACTGTTGAAACCATCTTATACAACCATCAAGGATGTCTATCGCTCGATCCATTGCCTTCACTTGGGGAAATCAGACCATTAAGCGGTGCTGCTTCTACCTGCATATAGGCAGCAACTGAAGAGCGCAACCCCAGAGGTGAGGACTGCACAGAGCTGCTTTGGGGAGGCAGAGGAATAACTAGAGGACTGTTGGAGTCAGTAGACTGGGCAGTGTTCAAGGACTCAGCAATGGACCTGAATGAACACGCCACAGTTGTTACAGACTTCATAAGGAAATGTGTGTAGGACTGTGTTCCTACAAAAACCTTCTGAGTGTTTCCTAACCAGAAGCCTTGGATGAACCATGAGATCCGCATTCTTCTGAGGACCAGATCCCGGGCATTCAGGTCTGGTGACGCAGAGGTCTATAAGAAATCCAGATATGACCTTGACAAGGCATGTAAATAAAGCACATCAATGCCTCTACTTCCTGAGAAAATTACACAGATTCGGTATGCCAAAGAGGATTCTCTTGAACTTCTACAGGTGTACAGTAGAGAGCATATTGACTGGTTGCATCGTGGTCTGGTTCAACAAATTGAACGTCCAGGAGCGGAAATGACTGCAAAAAGTGATGAACACTGCCCAGCCCATCACTGGCTCTCCACGAAGGGATTTATCAGGGTCGCTACCTCAAAAAGGCAGCCAGCATTATCAGAGACCCACACCATCTTGGCCATACACTCATTTCACCCCTGCCATTGGGAAGAAGGTACAGGAGCCTGAAAACTGATCAGCTTCTTCCCTACACCCATCACGCTATTAAACACCACAACCTCAAATAAGCTCTGAACTACACCAGAATATTATTATTATTATTATTATTATTATTATTATTATTACTATTACACTACTATTGTTTTGTGAATATGTGTGTATGTGTATATAAATATATATATATATGTATACACACACACACACACGTGTGTGTGTGTGTGTGTGTGTGTGTGTGTGTGTGTGTGTGTGTGTATACACACTGAACTTTTTTTTTCTCTCGTTTATCATATTGTTTACAGTGTACTATGTTTACATATTCTGTTGTGCTGCAGCAAATAATAATTTCATTGTTCTATCTGGGACATATGGCAATAAAACACTCTTGACTCTTGAAATCCTTTTGAATACTGGCTGGGAAATGGCATATATACCCCCTTCTCCTGGGAATATTTGGATAATAGTGTCCTTCAACACTTATTGCAAGAGTAATGGAACTGCAGAGGCCTGGACACAATTCACAACTAAAGATGACATCCTGTCCCAGTCCTTGCTGTTACAATAATAACACGTATTGCAGTCAGCGGGCCAAACTCACATTGTTAGTCACTACCTAACCAAAGCTTCAGTATGAGGTTATCATTTCTATTTCTGAACATAAGATAATAGGAGCAGGAGTAAGCCGCCAGGCCCCTAAAGCTGTCCCTCCATTCAATATGATCATGGCTGATCTGTGCTGATCTCCGCTGTGCCAGTTCACCATAGCCTCAGTTCCCTTCTTTCAGCAAGTTAGAGCTGGTAGAGCTGCTAAAGCGGGTTTGACTGCTGATGGTCAACATGTGCAGCGGTCAGTGCTGCTGGCTCACAGTTTCAGTGTTTGATAGCAAACTTGGGAATGTGGAGTTTGAACGTCCCACCTGTGGGTTTCATCTGGGTGCTCTGAGTTCATCTCACATGCCAAAGACGCATTAGGAAATCGGGGACTAAAAGATAGGAGAGGTGGGAGATGAGCACATTGAGCAGGGAAAAGGACCAGGATAACTGGAGGGTAGAAAATGGTGGGAGAAATGTGTGCCCAGTGGAGTGGGGATGATGTCGGGAAATGGGAGGTGGTGTAGGGGAGTATTACTTGAAATTGGCTAATTCAATATTCATATCATTTGGGTTGTAAGGTACCCAAGCAGAATATGAGGTGCCGTTCTTCCAGTTTGCGTGTGGCCTAATTCAGCCAAATTCATCAAGTGATATCAGCACCGACCAATCCTCACCACCCATCCCGACACGGACTGATGTCAAAAGCAAGGTTTCACCATCTCCACAGGTCTGTGATGTCCAAATGATGAACACTTGATGCTAATCAACAGTGAGTGTCTACTTTCAAATGGCAAATACTTCCACCTTGTTAAGCTGAGAAAAGTGTTGACAGAAATAACTAATAACACTCCTAGTTCGACTGCCATTGGCTATCTAACACCAAGCTGCTGTGCTCAGATCTCAGAATCTAATTTCAATCGTCTCACCTCTGCATTTGACTCCCAATGCTCAATCAGTGGTGTGAACATGCACTTGCTCATTTATGGAGGGATATCATGTCAAGTGGAGCCAGAAGCAAGGAATCCTACTCATTAGGGAAACAACCTTTCTTCTCCCAGTAACAATCAGTTGGCAAAAAAATCCACAACACTACATCTCCTCACACATCTCTGCACATTCATTAGATGCTCGGCAATAAATTGGCTGGTTTTGGGGTCAGTCGAGGTTTATTAGGATTGTGCGATGTGTGGTAAATCACACTTATCGCCTAGCCTTGCAGTATGTCATTTGAAATAAATTGAACCTCTTCTGTCAAACAAAAATATGAGCTCAAAGATCATTCTACAGAACGCAATTATTAAAATAGCACTCCTAATGCTTGAAAAGTCTTCACACATCTGGGAGATGTATAATTTTGCATGGAAGTTAGAATCCTTTATATCACCTTAATGATAGTAAAGCATTTTTAGGTGTTGCCTATGACACAGAAGGAGTCCATTCAGCCCATAAGGTCAATTATAGCCCCCATCAAATCAATCTAACCAGTCCTATTCATTGAACATAGAACAGTACAGCACAGGAACATACCCTTCAGCCCACAATGTCTATGTCAAACATGATGCTGTTAATCCAATATCCCTTCATACCCTGCATATCCATATACCTATCCTCTCTAATAAGCCTGAGACATCACCTTTAATCATCCCCCCTCTAACCTTAAAGATACCCTCTAGTCTTTGGCATTTCACCCTGGGAAAATGTTTTCCACTCTTAATTCCATTTAACCCTCCACCAAATCTCTGTCACATCCTATCAACTTCACTTTGAGTTTTGTTACCACTGATTCCCACCAAGGGGCAAATTACAGTACCCTATAAACCAAAATGCATATCTATGGGATGTGGAAGGAAACTGGAGCCCACTTGGCCACAGGGAGAATGTGTGAACTTCACTCAAATTGTACCAGAGATCAAGATCTAACCTGGGTCACTCGATCTGTGAAGCAGCAGTATAATTATTGCACCCCTGTGCTTCACAAAGAGAAATATCTGACAAAATATATCAATAAGATTCCATGACGGGTGACCAATAGGTTTATTAAACACAAATGTTTTAAGGAATGATTTAAAATTGGAGAGGGGTGCAGAGGTTGCAGGAGGGAATTCCAGAACTTCCGACCAAAGAATCTGGAGTTATTGACAGGACAGCACAGTGACACAGTGATTACAGACGCTACCTCGCAGCTCCAGAGACCTGGGTTTGACCTGACCTCAACTTTTATCTGTATATCGTTTGCACCTTCTCCCTATGACTAAGTAGGATTTTCCCCATGTGCTCCAGTTTCCTACCACATCCCAAAGATGTGGGTGTCAGTAGATTTGCTATAAATTCTCCCAATGTGTAGGTGGATGGTAGAATTGTTGGGCGGGAAGTTGGGGGGAAGGTGATCTTGAAGAGAAGATGAAGATGATAAAATAAGATTACCGTAGAATTAGTGATATTGACTGATTGGTAGTCACAATGCATTTGGTGGGTTGATGGCTTATATATCACTACATCAACAAGTGTTTCTAAAATAATCAAGTTTGAGCAGGTCAAAAGTATTCACTAAATGAATTCCTCAGAGGAAGAGAGGGATAAACCCATTGGGTAATTTTAACACATGGATGACAATCTTGGAATGTTGCTGTTGGTACCATAAGTCAGTACAGGGCATCAGGTGGGGAAAAGGGGCTTGAAGTGAGGTAGGGTGTGGGAAACAGAACTCTGTTGTACATCAGTTGATGCAAAGACAGGGATGGAACCAGGAGGAAATTACAAATGATGACAGTGTCCTCAAATATTTTATAAATAAAAGAGATAGATTCATGATAAGCAAGATGGTTAAAACATCAGCAGGGGTTGGAAATTGAGATTGAAGTACAGAGCAGCCTGTTCCCAATTGCGATGTCTACATGCTTTGAAAGATAACTTCTGTTTGCTGGTGTTTCAGAGATTAAAGCTCATCCCTACTCTGTTCATAGACTGAATCTGAATGGCAAAAAGGATTTAGGGACAATTGTAAAATTTAGCTAGAGGACAGGATTATTTAAAAAAAAAAAGATTTTGAGTAAATTATTTCAAAAAAACTTACATCAGCTAAATTTGCTGGATTGCCAGAGATTGAGGGGAGACCTGATAGAAGTATATACAATTATGAGAGCCATAGATAGATGGACATTCAGAGGCGTATTGGGTAGACAGTCAGAACCTTTTCCCCGGGATGTAAATATTAAAAACGAGAAGGCATAGCTTTAGGAGAAAGTTTAAAGAAGATGTGCAGGGCAAGCTTTTTCACACTGAGAGTGGTGAGTGCCTGGAACTCACTGACAGGGATGGTGGTGGAAGTAGATATGGTAGTAGCATTTAAGAGGCTTTTGGATAGGCACATAAGAGTTGGTCTTGGCATCACACTCAGCACATATATTGTGAGCCGAGGGGCCAGTTCCTCGGCTATACTATTCTATGTTCTATGACAGCTATGCTTTATCTTTACTTCTGCCAACAAGATAAAACTTTTGGTGGTTACAGAAGTAACACGATAGAGGAATAGTTTATACTACGGTGTTGAGCAGAATAATAGCAAGAGCAATTTTGGAATATTTATAGGAATACTTTGTTGTCACATGTGACTAGGCACAGTGAAAGTATTTGCTTGCTTGTATTGTGTTAAACAAAGTGTTAGGCAAGGTGTTTAGAGACTCATTGAGTTGAGTGTTGAGTTGTGCAACACACTGTACTGGTACGCATGTCCTTGAAAAAGGGGGAAAAAGGATTGATAAAAATTGAGGAATAATTAAAAGGTATCAACAGTGAAGATTTGGCATGAATTATCAGGTTAGGTTCCTGGATCATAATCCAAAGGCTGAGGATTTTCAATAGAAATAAGTGAATTTGAAATAAAAATAAACTGCTCTCAGCAGCAGTAACCATGAAACCACTGGATTGTTGTAAAAACGTATCTGTTCACCAATGGCCCTCAAGAAAGTAGCCAACTTAATCACGGGCCACTCACAACCTGGGCATTCCCTCTTCTCCCCATTCCCATCAGACAAAAGATACAAACGTTTCAAAGCATGTATCCACAGATTCAATAACAGGTTATTTCCCCACTCTTGAACGGACCTCTCATATGATAAGGACGAATTCCAAATCTTCCAACCTACCTCATTGCAGCCCTTGCACATATTTATTCTGTACTTTTTATGCAGCTGTTACAATATATTCTGCACTCTGTTTATTTTCTTTTTTGCACTACCTCACTTACTCCCTTATGGTATAATTTGCCTGGACAGCTAGCTACAACACAAACCTTTTCATGATATCTCCTGTACATGGCAATAATAAATCAATACAAACTGTGAACAAACCAAAAGTTATCATGGAGTTAAGGGCAGGGTCTTTCCGCTCACTTACCCGCCTGATTGGTGGTCACATTGACCGACACATGCTGTGGTGAAAATGTACTCTTGCCCGAGACTCCGTTGACGGCCTGAATCTCAAAGGTGTAGGGCGTGTGGGCCCACAGACTGCTGATGAACACTCTGGTTTCGGTCAGGCCGTACTGCCGTGGCACAAACTCCACATTCTCGTCACAGCGGGTGCACAACTTGCGGTTGTTGTGGCACTTCTTGCAGACAATGTTGTACATGACGTCGTCACGCCCGCCAACATCACGTGGCGGGTGCCACTCAAGGATAATGGACGTCTCGTTCACGCTGGAGATCACATTCCGTGGGCCGGATGGAACACCTGCAAACAGAAGATAAAATATCGTGAGGAGCTTGCCCAAAAGAGAAAGGGAACTGGAAGCAGGCAGCACATGGCACAGGCATGGATTACATTTGTAAAATAAATCACAACAAATGAGGTGGTCATTTGGCACATGATGCCGGAGTTGGTGTGATTAATCTAATTCGAACCCTTTGTAACCTAGCAAATTCCTCCTTTTATTTTTAAAAGGCCTGCCCAGCACCTTTTCAAGTTGTTTATAAAATGAGCCTCCATCACTTCGTCAGCAATAGCATCCCAGGTCCTCAGATTCACAGAGAGCAAATATTGATTCTCATTTCTACTGTATGTTTGTTGGATCTTGAATGATTACCTGGCATTCATGGCACTCAATGATGGGAGTAGGCTTTTTTTCTTAAACTTATCTGTGAAAACACACTCATCATTTTATAAGTATCTGTTAAATCAGCAACACATTTCTATTTCACCAAGAACAATCCAGTCTATGACTTTGCTCATCGTGAAAGAGCCCCAATCCTGCTAGTGCCAGATGAATTATAGCCTTTATAGCCTTTCCAAGGCCTTGGCAACATTCCTGAAAGTGTTGTGCCCACAGGATGGCAGCTTAGTTCTAACCAGGAATCTCCAAATATGTACCTTTATCTCAGTGATTTTATAGTCTATGTCATATAATAAATGTACATTAGTAACCATTATAACATTGTCATCGTCAAGGATTTGTGTCTGGTTGTGCAGTGTTCATGACCCTCCAGAGCTTCTGCCCTATCCCTGCATCAGAAGGGAATTGGAAGCCAATAATAGGAAGCCAGCTATTTTATCTCCATTCTATTCAGTCATTGCTTGTTCTTTTCATTTGATGTGGGTCACTGGCAGTTAAAATTTCCTATTTCTTTGAATAGACCTTGAAAATATAGCTTACGTGGCCATCTTTGACTGTTACAATCTATTTGGTGCAGGTTCTAACAGTGTTGGAACACAGAACATAGAACAGTATAGCACAAGAGCTTGTCCTTTGGCCCTCAATATTTGTGCCAAACATGGTCATCCAGCATGGACACAGGCCGTTTGGCATAACTTGCCGATACCGACAAAGATGCCGCATATGCACATCCCACCTGCCCGCATTCGGCCTATTTCCCTCCAAGCCTTTCCTATCTATGTACCTGTTCGAATGTCCTTTAAATGTTGTTATGGTACCTGCCTCAACTATCTCCTCTGGTAGTTTATTCCATATACCATATAAAAGCTGTATGTCAGGTTCCGATTAAATCTTTCCCCTGTCACCTTAAACCTATGACATCTAGTTCTTGATTCCCCTACTCTGGGTAAAAGATTCTGTGCATCTACCCTATCTTTTCTCTTCATGATCTTATACACCTTTATAAGATCACCCCTCATCCTCCTGCACTTCAAGGAATAAGTCCTAGCTTGCCCAACCTCTCTCTGTAGCTCAGGTCCTTAATTAATCCTTAACTTCTGACTGATGAAGGCTAATGTGCCGAAAACCTTCCTGACTACTATATCTACCTGCGAACTATGTTCCTGTGATCCTAGATCCATCTACTCTACAACACTCCCCAGGGCCCTGCCATTCACTGTGAAGGCCCTGCCCTGGTTTGACTTCGCAAAATGCAACACCTCACACCTATCTGCATTAAGCCCCATTAACCATTCGTCAGCCCACCTGTCCAACTGATTAAAGATCCTGCCATAATTTGTATAGCCACCTTCGCTATCTATAATGCCACCCATTTTAGTGTCATCTGCAAACTTACTAATAACAAGATCATCTCTTAGCTACCTGCACAAAATCCATATCCTTCCATTCCCTGAATATCCACATGCCTATCCAAAAGTCTCTTAAATGCCACTATTGTGTCTCTAATATTCAATTTCCATTTGAACCAAGTATCAGACGGTCTGGAGATGAAAAGTCTTCATGATTCTCACTTAGCACCAGTCACAAAAAAATCCACAACACAGCACTCCATTCATTTTACTGATGATTATGAAGGAGTGGTATTGTGACAATTGACTTTGCTAGATCTGTTCTGCATTGTCAGAACAAAACTCTCTGTACAACTGTAATTTACAGTGTTCCGACTGTATTGCAACAGATTGAACTGGAATTACGTTAATTCTGTAGCAAAGGCTCTCAGCACTGTAGTTGGTACAAGTATTGGTTTATTATTTCAGTCATGTGTATTAAGTTACACTAAAAAAACATTGTTTTTGTGTGCTATCTCGGCAGAGCTTGCCACATATAAGTACACTGGGTAGCGCAGAGATAGAAAATAAAGAGTACAGAATATAGCGTAACAGCTGCAGAGAAAGTGAATGTAAAAAAGTGCAAGTTCTGCAACGAGGTAGGTTGGAGAATCCAGAACTTCATCCAAGAATATGAGAGGATTGTTCAAGAATCTGATAACAGCAGGGAATGAGCTGTTCTTTAATCTGGTGGTATTTGCCTTCAATTTTCTGGTGTTTTCTGCCTGATGGGAGAGGGGAGAAGGAGTGACCAGGGTGAGTGGCTCTTGATTATGTTGGCTGCTTTCCTGAAGCAGCCTGAAGTGTGGATGGAGTTGATGGCAGTGAGGTTAATTTGTGTGATGGAGTTTGCTGCCCCAACAATTCTCTGCAATCTCTTACAGTTGATATATGGCCGTGATCTGATTGCAGAGAGATACAGGAATATTCAGACGAAAGGTAGCCATGCAGTGAGAAAATAGCAAGAGATGGTATGACAGGTGGAGGGACAATAGAGAGAGGAAAACAGCCAGGGAGAAAGTGAACAATAGGTGGGGAAGAGACAGTTGGAGATCTGGTTAGATTATAAAACGTAAATAAACAGATTAAAATGTAGAGTTTGGCAATCTGTGTCAGGCAGAGATCAACAGCTTGATAATAAGATGGAGAGATAGAATATTGGATGCAAATGTCAAGTGAAACAGGTTGACAGGGGGACTGAGAGAATGAAAAATCAATAGATATGCAATGCGTATAAACAAATATGCAGACGGATGAAAAATTCAATAGATGGACAAGCAGTTTAATAGATGGATAGAATTTCAGAGAATTGGATAGACGGAAACAGAGAAGAATAGACACGTGGGAGGTAGATAATAGACAAGCAGACAACTGATGGTTGGGGTGGGCAGACAAACAAAATGATGCAATGGGAACCTAGGTTACTGCACCGATCAGCAATCCTGTCTTCACTACTTCATTAAGTATTTAGTGAGAGTTTTTAAGCAGGTTGAAACATCCATTAGAACACCAGAAAGACACATCCAGGCATAAGCCCTCAGGGTCCACTGATGCACCATGTGTAATTTCACACATCAATGGAGTGAGATGACATCATAGACCACAAGAGTAAAGCTTGAGTGATTTATCAACACTGCCCTAACCCAGAAACGTCTCTTGCAGTGTAAGATGCTGTGGAGCAGTGCCATGTTGTGGCAATCTGTCACGGTGGGCAGATGGCACCTCACATCCAATCATGTGACTCTACAGGAAGCAACACACGAGCAATGGCGTTGGGGAGGGCAAAACACCACAACTCAGAGTAACGGAATTGAATGGCAGAAATTAATTTTGCGTAAATCTGGATAAATGGATGAGGGCGCATGGAATGGGAGGGTATCAATATGTGGGATGAGGCTCCAGTGACACACATATCCACATGGACCAGTTTGGTTGCACTTACCCCCATCATCACCAAGTGCTTCGAGAGGCTGGTCCTGGCACACCTCAAAGGCTGCCTACCCCCCACATTGGATCCCTATCAGTTTGCCTACCGCAAGAACAGGAGTACGGAGGATGCCATCTCAACGGCACTTCACTCCGCCCTCTCCCACCTCGACAACAGAGAAACTTACGTAAGAATGCTGTTCATCGATTACAGCTCAGCATTCAACACCATTATACCCTCTAAACTGATCACCAAACTCGGTGACCTGGGCATCGACCCCTCCCTCTGCAACTGGATACTGGACTTTCTAACCAACAGACCCCAGTCTGCTAGGTTAGACAAGCACACCTCTTCAACCCTCACCCTGAACACCGTTGTTCCACAGGGCTGTGTGCTGAGCCCCGTCCTCTACTCCCTCTTCACCTACGACTGCACACCTGTACATGGTACTAACACCATCATTAAGTATGCAGATGATACAACGGTGATTGGCCTCATCAGCAACAACGATGAGTCGGCCTATAGGGAGGAGGTCCAGCTCCTAGCAGCATGGTGCGCTGACAACAACCTGGCCCTTAACTCCAAGAAGACCAAGGAGCTCATTGTAGACTTCAGGAAGTCTAGGGGCGGCACGCACACCCCCATCCACATCAACGGGACAGAGGTGGAACGTGTCTCCAACTTCAGGTTCCTGGGGGTCAACATTTCCGATGATCTCTCTTGGACCCACAATACCTCAACTCTGGACAAGAAGGCTCACCAGCGTCTCTTCTTCCTGAGGAGACTGAAGAAGGTCCATCTGTCTCCTCAGATTCTGGTGAACTTCTACTGCTGCACCATCGAGAGCATCCTTACCAACTGTATCACAGTATGGTATGGCAACTGCTCTGACTCCGACCGGAAAACACTGCAGAGGGTGGTGAAAATTGCCCAACGCATCACCGGTTCCTCGCTCCCCTCCATTGAGTCTGTCCAAAGCAAGCGTTGTCAGCGAAGGGCGCTCAGCATCACCAAGGACTGCTCTCACCCCAACCATGGACTGTTTACCCTCCTACCATCCGGGAGGCGCTACAGGTCCCTCCGTTGCCGGACCAGCGGGTCCAGAAACAGCTTCTTCCCTGCGGCTGTCACACTACTCAACACTGTACCTCGGTGACTGCCAATCACCCCCCCCCCCCCCCCCCCCCCCCCCCCCCCACAGGAAAAACACTATGACTGTATGCCTGTAAATAGAATTATTTATTGAAATCATATTCTATGTCGCTCTTCCAGGGAGATGCTAACTGCATTTCATTGTCTCTGTACTGTACACTGACAATGACAATTAAAGTTGAATCTGAATCTGAATCTGAATCTGTTGAATCTGAATCTGATCAAGCAACTGCGCTGGCAATTCTATGCAATGGATACTGCAGCTATTCTGGAGATAGATCGATTCTGGATATGTTCAATGATTTCACATAGCTGCATTTATGGCAATCTCCTCTTAAATGATACTCAAGATAAGCTGCAGAGAATACTTAGTCCTCACAATGGACAGAATCAAAACCTTTGCTAGCCAAATGGCATAAGAATTGTTTTGTAACAACCAGGATGGAAGCAGAAATACAGGCCAAAAAATTAGGTTTCCTGAAATATGGAAGATGTTCAATCTGAAGAAGGGTCTCGGCCCGAAACATCACCCATTCCTTCTCTCCAGAGATGCTGCCTGTCCTGCTGAGTTACTCCAGCATTTTGCATCTACCTTTGATTTAAATCAGCATCTGCAGTTCTTTCCTACACAGATGTTCAGGTCCCTTGGAAGCAGATTGATTCTGAAAGAATGTTTTTTCTCTGTGTGACTCACAGACCAGAGGTAACACTCAGTAACTGGCTCTAGATCTCAGCAGCATGCCCCTAACAACCTCAATAAAATCCCAATCTGTCACTGCTGCACCTTGGGGATCTGGAGGTATAAAAGTCTACTTAATCGTGCAAAACTTTGAAATAAATACAAAGCCTGATAATCACGAGAACAGCAGCAGTTACTCCCAATCCTGAAGTAATCTACCTTGAAAACCTTGATAACACAAGCATTTTGAGTGAAAGTACATTTCGAACTTCGGATACATCAGCCTGCATAGGTGGTGAAAGATTGCTTACATTTCAACTGTTGACTGATTGGCACCTAATCAAAGAAGGTGCTGAGAGTTTTGGGTTGAAAACAATTCGAAGGAGCTCTTTGCATCCAATATTATACCTCACAAAATGATATTGTCTACAACACGACAGCTTCAAATTGGGGGGGGAGAGAGAAAGAGGGGGGGGGAGGGGGCGAGGGATAGGGGAGAGGGAGAGGGAGAGGGAGAGGGAGAGGGAGAGGGAGAGGGAGAGGGAGAGGGAGGGAGAGGGAGAGAGAGAGAGAGACTACTCACACTGAATCAGGCCAAAATTCAAAGATTATGGTCTAGAGTGGCATTGGTTTAAGAAATCAACCACAACACAAATAAATCTTATTGGTGCTTCCCATATAGCTAGAGATGTTCTCCTGCACCTGTGCCTGTCACTGCCCCACACAATCCCAGTTGCATGAAATCCACCAACAACTTCCTGCTGTATGTCCAAACTTCAGACTCTAAATGCGAACACCCTCTGAGTCAACATTGCTGACTCTAACATGATCCATTGCATTCTCAGAGTACCTCTAACTGCATTGGGCCAAACTCCACTCTCAAGGTGCTGTGAGTGGCCTTATGAACAACAGACTGTTGCACCTGACAGCAGCAAGCTTCCAACCAACAGCTTCCTTCAAACCACAATTGCAGTTACAATTCCAGAAAAGGAATTATTTTCATATTCCTGAGACAGGAACTCAGAATATGGTTTTATTTTTGGAAATTCATTGTATCTATACCTCTGTGTATGTGACAATAAACTCGGTTTGGCTTGACAAATCGTGTGTAATAAAATAATACGGGTAAATAAAATTGGAGAAGGAAGCTGGAGCCTCGTGGGAGAAATGTGTTACAAGTTGTGGAGCAATGGCACCAGGACTGGGGGAAGACAGGGCTGTTCCACTGGGATGGGCATCAACTGAACTCTGTTGGGACTAGGGGCTTCGTACATGGTACATCTTTCTAGGGTTAGAGACTGGGCCTTAAACTAATTACAGTGAGGAAGGTGCAACATGGGAAATTTAATAAATCAAATAAAAATGGCACTGAGTGGGGAAGTAGTGAAGGGAAATCAAAGCAGGTCATGAAGGAGTGGAGCACGTAAGCAAAGGTATGCATCACAAATTGGAATCGGAATAAGTAACAACTTAAAAGGTCAAAGCTTAAAGACCTGAATGCATGTACCATTTGTAACAAGATAAATGAGTTGACAGCATTGATCGAAATAAATGAGTTTGATTTAATAGCAATTACAGAATGGTGGTTGCAGGCTGACCAGGACTGGGAGCTCAATATTCTAGGTTGTTCAATGCTCGTGAAAGTAGGCAAAATGGGGATTGGAAGTGGAGTAGCTATGTTAATGGAAAGCAGTATAATTGTGGTGCTGAGCTAGTGGTGAAATAGAAGCAGTGGATCATGACGTGGAATTGTATCTCCCAACATTGACACCTAACACAGGTGCATGGCATCATCATCTCCTGCATTTTTCCCCTCATGTCCCACACCATCTGACTTGGAAATACAGCGCTGATCCTCCATCATATCCAGGTGCATCGACCTTCCCAACAGCAACTGTGAGAGAACTAGCACCAGAAGGATTGTTCTGATTCAAGAAGGCAACACGCTGATGTTTTCTCTGGGGCAATAAGAGGCGGGAAATAAATGCTACCATTCCTGAGACAAGAATCAATCGAGAAAATAAAAGCTCATGTTCCTCAGACAATTCAGCAACCCAATTCAACACAACTGGGTCTCTAATCTCCATGAGCCTCTGGTCCCAGATGGGAGATCGGGTTTCCCCAGACTACCGGCTGCGGACCCTCTCCCTGGACACCAGGCTGGCTGGTGGCGAGGCTCAGATGCCACGGATGGAGGTGATGGACCGGGTGGGCAGACACCGCAGCCCCGGGCCCGGAGAAACGGGCGCTCCTTTTTTTCCCCAAATCATCCCGCGGGTTGGATTGGACCCTTCGCGAGTAGTTTAACACCCCCGATATAAAACAAAGATTTTTATTACTCTGGAAAAAAGGGGGGGTTGCGACCGCACCCATCACCTCCAGTTTAAATTCCATTTGGAATATTTTGGAGGACCAAGAAACCAAGAACCTTTGGACGACCATGATTCAGATGTTGCTGTTGAGTCGAGGTTGTCCTGGTTGTGAGATTAGCATTCAACCCAGACCCGCCAAGGCACTGGAACCAGTATGGTCTGCCTTGACTTGACGCCCTTCCTGTTAGCAACACATTTTACAAAGGATCTGATTTTAACGGTTACTTAACATTAAGTCACCTGGTCTCACCCTATCAGAGATAACACTTTCTTTGTCCTACCCATCCCTCTCTACCCTCTGCTACCTAAAATTATTCTTTTTTCGCTTGTTCACAGTTCTGTTTAAAGAGTCCCGGACTTGAAACATGAACTATTTCTTTTTCCACAGATATGACCTCACCAACTACGTATTTATAACATCTAGTCTTTGTTATTACTGGTGACAGAAGGCCAAGGGTATCAATTCTGGGCAGGGGGACTGTGCCAGAGAAATCTCATACCCCTTCTGCTGCATCTTACTTGTAAAGGTGGAATATAAAGGTTACTAAGTTTACACTGCACAATTTCCAAACTGCTAAGAACAATTCAAATAATCAACCGGAATAAGAACATAAGCAGCTGGTCTCAGCAACAATAGCCATAACACAAACCGTAGAAACACTTTGTTTTTTGCTTAAGAGTTCAGCATCTGTGGTCTCCTGAGTCTTGACAGCAATAAATCTATTGTTATAAATACCAATCTGGCTCACAAATGTCCAGAGGGAAGAAAATTGACCATCCTTCCCCAGTCTGTACACTTCCTAGAACTTATTTATTGCTCATAAAAATCACTGAAAGTGGATTGTAAGGGTTAACACTGACAGCGAAGAATCTTGTTGTACGGACAAGATGACAAGCAGGGGAGGAAGGAAAGCTGCAGGAGCTTCCATCTACCCAGACATGGTTGTGAAGGGCAGGATAGTAATTATGGGAGATGGTACTTTCACCACTGTGACAGATGACCACCTTTGTCTCCCCCACTGCCTGACTTTCTCTAACAGGTAGCAGGTAGTGTGAGTCCCACAGTATAAGGGAGATAGCTGTGCACTTCTTGTGAGCAGGCCATCAGTGACATTCATTGACCGTGACCTTCCCCTCAACATCAATGGCCAGGCCAATTCCACCACCGGTCTTTGCTGTAGTTTCACAATGTGTCATTTAAAGCCAGTATCCCCTGACAGGTTTGTCATCACAGCTTCACTCCACTTTGTCAGGGTGGCTCGCACTGCCTGTGAAGAAGGGTCTTGACCTGAAACGTCACCCATTCCTTCTCTCCAGAGATGCTGTTTGTCCTGCTGTGTTACTCCAGCATTTCGTGTCTATCTTCGGTTTAAACCAGCATCTGCAGTTCCTTCCTACACGGTTAATCAGTTTGGTTGTGCCTGCCTGTTGATTTGATTGAGTTGGCTTCCCTCACTGCCTGCATTCTGGCTGATTTGAATGGTTGAATGTCATGACATTTGATCCCAGGCGAGACAGGCTAATTTCCCTGCTGAAACTGCCCTTTCCACAAGAGGATAATCCAACTCTTCTTTACATCAGATTCCTCCTTCCTTACTTATCAAATTCTCGTATTTGCAGCCTCTTTTTCCTCCACTTCCACCCTCTGTCTCTATTACTACTCTCCCCTACACCCCATCTGGCCCCAATTGCAACAACCACCTATCAGTCACTGCATAATACCTCTTTGCACTGGCTATCATCCCTCTTCACTCTCAGTCGATGCAGGGTCTCGACCCAAAGCATTACCGTCCATCTGTCTTCATAAAAGCTGCCTGCTCCACTGAGTTCCTCCAGCTGTTTAAAACTAAATCTAAACTCTTCTGCTCGGTACAAAATGGCCTCTGCCTGTTACCTCAGGGCAACATGGCAGCTAAGCAGGCTGTAGATAGACTGTTTGGGAATAGCTGTAATGTTCCCTTCACAAAGTTGGTTTTTACCCACTTTACTAGTTTCTGGGATTCATTTAGATTTGGCTTTATGTGGGGATTTTGTTTTATTGATATAAGTAAAATTGTTTCAAGAAAGAGCACTTTAATTCCCATTTCCATGTCAGCCAGTCTGTCCTCGGCCTCCTCCACTGCCAGAGTGAGGACAAATGCAACTGGAAGAACAGCACATCCTATACCACTTAATTAGTCTACAACCCAACAAGATGAACATTGAATTCTATTCAATTTCAGGTAAACACTCCTCATCTACCCAATTTAACTACAACCCATCACCCGTACAAAACTTTCTTTCCAATCCCGCCACCCATCACCCAGTTCCTCCCCCCTCCTCCACCGTCTCTCATAAACCACCCTTCCCTATTCCGGGTCCACCAGTTTTCTTCATCCTCCATTCCTATCCCTATCCCACCTTCCAATGCTACATTTCATTCTTCACCTTCCTTTATTATCAGATTCCACCACATGCACCCCTTTTATCTCCATTTATCACCTTCAGTCTTGATTACTATCACCCCCCCCTCTCTCCTCCACCTGACTCATCTGGCAACTATACCTTCTTTCCCTGATCCACCTGTCACTAGCCAGCTCTTGCTGCTCCTTTTCCCCTCAACTCTTTATTTCAGCTGTCTCCCATCTACTCCATCAGTCATCTGCCATTTCCGGCCACAGATGCTGTCTAAAGGTCTTATTTGCTGGGGGGGACTCGCCTCATGAGCAATGTACAAGTAATCCAATGAGAGGATGTTAACCACAAATGTAACCCCAATAATATAGGGCATTGTACCTTTCAAGGCATTGTGCTCTTGGTTCTTGGTCCTCCAAAATAATCCAAATGGAATTTAAACTGGAGGTGGCGGTGGGTGGACTTAAGCAATAAAGCGTTCTTGGAGAAGAAGAGCTACCTTAAATTTAGTTGCATCTGGTTGAGTAACTATGGTAGGGTGAAGATTATTCCATGCTTTAATTGTGTGGGGGAAGAATGAATTGCTGTACACATCTGTCTTGGTAGCTGGTATCTCAAATTGTATCGAATGCCCTCGTCTGCTAATAGGTTTGGGTGTGGTGTAGGTTTAGTAATCTATGTCGAGCTGACCATTTAACATTTGTAAAAACAGGTCAAACGGTAAGCTTTACATCTGTCTTGGAGGAGGTTCCACCCCAGTGAATTCAGAAGTTTGGTAACACTCGCTTCTCTCTCATAGGTATTAGTAACAAATCGAGCTGCCTGTCTTTGGACACGTTCGACGAAATAAATGTTTTTATTTGTGTATGAGTCCCATGCTGCAACTGCGTAGTCCAGTAAATCAAACATCAGGCAGGGTGCCACCTACATGATGTGGCACAGTGCTGTTACCAACCTCCCAATTCTGATACAACGTCAGGTTAGCAATTTGACATGCCTTGCTGCAGTGTCTGAGCCAGTCTCATTTGCAGTTAGTACTTTCTTTGAGAGGCACCAGCTAAAAACAAAGGTGGTGAGAGTACTCGCTAATTGTAAGCTTGCAAGGGGACAGAGAAGGGTATTATACTCAACTGCACCAAAATATTGCTCTCACGTTATTTCTCGAGGGATTAACACCATTTAATGTAAGCTTGCAGTGGGGGTGGGGAATACTAAATGAATGCTGCTTTTTAATCCAGATAGACTGTGTGAAATAGGAACATGGTTGCAAATAATTTCATTGGACCGGGGAGAATATGCTCCACCTCAACCGAGAAAAATGTTGAGATATGTTTTTGTTCAAATGCAGCTGGTTTGGGAGCTGGAGTCAGGATATGAGAGAGAGACAGTGGCAAAGAGCCAGAGATCTTTCATGAAGAATGAGGGAGCAGAAGGGGAAGTTAGAGACACTTGTGAAATTCATTCAGTTGGAGGCTGGTTTGCTGAATCCCTTTCCCTCCCTGATTTAGTCTTTCAGGGCTCGAAATTAATGGTTGCCCAGGTGCCAATGACCGCCCAAAGTGCCGCCTAAACACCGCTGCGTGCCACTCTGCCAAAGGCGCTTTCAAAACAAACCCTCCCGCACACCGAGGCCAGGAGGAGGGAGGGAGGGGGAGGCCTTCTTCCGCCATCTGAAGCAGCTGCACCAAAGATCATACAGCTATAGGATCTTTGAGCTGCACTGCTCGGTCCCGCACCTTGCTGTTGGCTGGCGGAGGAGGGGAGGCGGTGGCGAGGAGATTCTAACTGCCTCCCCCTTTGGCGTCGGCACTTGGCGGTGGACAGGGAGGGGCAAGGCAGCGGCCGATGTTGTCCGAGGAGCTTTGACCTTCCTTCCTCCCACCTCCCCTTTCTCTCTCTCTCTCTCCTCTCTCTCTCTCTCTCTCTCTCTCTTGCCAGCCCCCTCCACCCCCCCTTATCCTGAGACCCCTCCTCTCCATCCCGCACTGATACCCATTCTTGCCTCTATTCAGTCCTCACTGACATCCCCTGTGCTCCCCTCCCCATCTACCCCCACCCATCTATTCATCCTGCGTTGATCACCCTATCCACCTCGCATTGATTCTCCTGTCACCCCTCCATCCATCCTGCACTGCTCCCCCATTCATCCTGTACTGATCCCTTCATTCATCCTGTACTGATTCCCTCATTCATCCTGTACTGAACCCCTCAATCATCCTGTAGTGATGCCCCATTCATCCTGCACAGACCCTCTGATCCACACTGTACTGACCCCCCCCCCCACCCATTCATCCTGTACTGATCCCTCCCCCCATTCATCTTGCGCTGACCCCCCCCCCCCCCCCCCCCATCCATCCGGTACTGAAGAAGGGGCTCGACCTGAAACATTGCCTATTTCCTTCGCTCCATAGATGCTGCCTCACCCGCTGAGTTTCTTTACTTTTGTCCAGTATTTTTGTACTGACACCCATTCATCCTGTACTGATCCCCCCATTCATCCTGTAGTGACCCCCCATTCATCCTGTAGTGACCCTCTGATCCCACACTGTACTGATCCACCCCCCCGACCCCCCCCCCCCCCCCCCCCCCCCGCGTTCATCCTGCGCTGTTCCCCCCCTCATCCATCCTGTACTGATCCTCCCATTCAAGAAGAAGGGGGGAATAGTCTGAAGAAAGGTCTTGACCCAAAACGTTGCCTATTTCCTTCGCTCCATAGATGCTGCCTCATCCGCTGAGTTTCTCCAGCATTTTGTTTTTGTCTACCCCCATTCATCCTGTACTGATCTCCCCCATCCATCCCATACTGATTCCCCCCTTCCATACTACTGACATCCCCCGTGCTCTCCGCTAACAATTTTACATACTGCAACCAACACGTACTAATTTACCTGCCTCAATCCATCCATTCCGCACCGATTGCCTTCTCACCCCCCCCCCCCCCACCCCCGCCATCTCTCAACCCCACACTGATTCACACACACCCTCCCGCCCACTCCCTGACCATATTGTGCTAGCAATGTCTTCAGAGCGAACATTGACTATGTTTGATAACGGAATGCAATCAAATGTGTTCTAATTCCCAATGTTATTATTTATTTTAGTCCATAAAGATGGATTAATTAAATTGTGAACACGTGAAACATTAAAACCGCAGTGTTCGATTGTCACTGCTACCATTGACACGTTATTACAGAATTAATTTTAACGGCAAATCAATGCTCTTAATATTGAGTATCAGTACTGTAGTTATTTAACGAGCAACATTCACAACTACACGTTGGATTTATCCAGGTTTTACTTCTACAGTCGGGCATATACATCACAAATTTGGTCAGGAGATATTTCAGTTGAAATTTTAATGTTAATTCTGAAGTGGGAATGATGGAAACAACATTTATCAATAATTTTTTTTTAATCTGGTGCGTACAAACTGGGTATCTTCATTGCTGTTCACAACACGGACATGTAATCTGAATGTCCGGTAATGTGGCGTTTTGACACCTTTAAACATATTGCTAAAAGAACATTTGCTGCAGTTATGTCCTTTGGCCATCCCTTGTCAGTTCATGTAATGTTTAACCTGTCAGATGGGTATAGTCAGTTGTAACAGCTATTATCATAAAATGCCTATAGACATTTCCTTGCAACCTGTATATTTTGTTATGGATAAATTATGTGGGAAGCGAGAGTGTTTCTGTACCAATAGCAATAACGACCCATGCTATGGCCATGTCATGATAATTTTCGGTCCTTCACAGAAAACATGCTTGCATCAATCTGTAGTGTGCATGGTTAAGCATATATGTTATCATTGTCCAGGATTTATTGACACAGGTTGATCATACGCTGAATAATCCAACCACATTTTTGTTTGGAAGTGGAAAGAATAGAAATTGCATTAATTGCAATGTGTAAAAAGAGTTGAGATACTGTATTATAATTTTGCTGCATGTCATTGTGGTATATATCATGTCTTGATTGGTGAATATGTTTAGTTTGTGACTTTATTTGAAGCAAAAATAATATGTGAATGCTTCATTGAGCATAATTCCGACTGGTAACTACGCACTTCGTCCGAGCACATTATCGCATGCGTCATGCAAACCGTCTTAAATGACCACCTAAACTGTCATTTGGCAACCTAAAAAGCTGCCGAGGTTGCCCGGCTGGCAACAGGGAAAAAAAGTTAAACGAGAGCCCTGTCTTTGCTTTGCATCGTAACTTTCACGTCACTTCAGAAAAGATCACAGCAGCAGGAGGTGGAAATGTATCAGTGACTTGGTTCTCTAACTCATTCGCGAGGACTGCAGGCTCATGGAGCTAGGACTCACAAAGCACATCCATGAGACTAAGTTGAGAACTACCTGCACATATGTATTTTGCTTCCTTAAAAGCTCAGGAATATCAAGTAACACCCAAAATGTAGCCTGACATTGCGCACTGAAGAGTTATAGTCATAGAGTTATACTGTACACAAACAGGCCCTTCAGCCTAACTCATTCATGCTGACTAAGTTGCCTGCATTGAACCGATATACTCTGGGCCTTTTCTATCATGTACCAGTCCAAATGTCTTTTAAACATTGTAACTACCTGCCTTTACCACATCCACTCATTCACTATAGCTACCGTCTACCATTACACAGTGAATCGTAGGGCTCTGGAAAGTGTTGTAGAGCAAGGGGATTTAGGAGTGTAGATACATAGTTCTTTGAAGGTGGTGTCAGAGGTAGATAGGAGGCTTTTGGCGCTTTGGCCGTCGTCAGTCATAGTATTGAGTATCGAAGATGGGAGGTCATGTTACAGTTACATAAGACGTTGGTGAGGCCGCATTGAGAGTTTTGTGTTCAGTTCTGGGCACGATGTTAAAGGAAAGATGTTGTTAAGTTGGAAAGGATGCAGAGAAGATTTACAAGGATGTTGCTGGGACTCAAGGGTCTGAGCTATAGCTAGGACTCAATGGTCTGAGCTATAAGGAGAGGTTGAGCAGGCTGGGACTATTCCCTGGAGTGCTTGAGGATGAGAGGTGATCTTATAGAGGTGTATACAATTGTGAGAGGAATAGATGGGTGGAGCTTCTTCCCTACAGCCATCAGGCTATTAAACACGACAACAAATCAGCTCTGAGCTCTGAACTGCAAAAGACTATATTATTATTGCACCATATTTGTTATTTATTGAACTTTTTTTTTCTCTTTTCCTGTTATGTACTATGTTTACATATTCACATATTCTGTTGTGCTGCAGCAAGTAAGAATTTCATTCTTCCATCCGGAACATATGACAATAAAACATTCTTGACTCTTGACACACAGAATCTCCTGAACTAGAGGACAAAGGTTGAAAGTGCGTGCGGAAAGATTTTAAAGGAATCTGAGGGGTAACTTTTTCACGCAGGTGGGTATATGGAATGAGCTGCTGGGAGAGGTAGTTGAGGCAGGGACTATTGCCACGTTTAAGAAGCAATTAGTCAGGTACGTGGCTCGGACAGGTTTAGAGGGATTCGGGTCAAATGCAGGCATGTGGGATTAGTGTAGATGGGACATGTTAGTCGGTGTCGGCAATTTGGGACAAAGGGCTTGTTCCACACTGTATGACTCTCTCTCTCTGTGACTCTAGCCCTTCATGTCCCTTTTAAATCTACTGTATGCCCTCTAGTTTTAGATTCCCCTTTTCTGGCAAAAAGACTGTGATCATTCACCATATGTACAGCACACAAGATGTTTTTTATATGGCCATAAGGTCACCTCTCTGTCTTCTATGCTCCAAGGAAAAATGTTTGATCTATCCAGTCTCTCCTTATAACAGGTCCCAGTAAAATGCTTGTGCAGCTTTGCTGCACCCTTTCCAGCTTAATGACATTTTTCCTATACCTAGATGACCAGAACTGCACACAATACATCTTGTACAGTTGGTGAGACAACACAAGTGCTGGATTTAGGGAATGCGGGAATGCAGCTCCTTAACTGACTGTTATACAATCTTCCTCTCGAGGCAGGATTTACAACATGGGACGATACTCCCAGCAAAAACTAATTGGCATTTGGCTTATGCCACAGTTTTAAAATGGATGTGTATTTGTTAAAAGCACATTGTGTTTGACCAGCCTGTTTAAATACTTTGACTGAATAATAGCATGTGGTTGATGAGGGTAGTGTGGATGAAGTTGTGCAGAACTTTCGCAAGGTAGGTAACAATGTGCTATGTGTTAATAATGGCCCATTGGGGCAATGGGCAAAATAGGTGCATGGAGTGAACCATCAAAATATAGGGCACAGAAGGACATCTGACCATGACAGGCAAAGGTAGATTAATTCTTCTTGGATGAGTGGTTGATGGTCAGTACAGACTTGGTGGGCCAAAGAACCTGTTGTTATTTATATTTTTTCTTATGATTCTATGACACTTACCCAGTTCCTAGTTTACAGTCCTGCAAGATGTGGTCCTTTGAGTATTGAAGATGTGAAATTGTGCAAGGGTTAATGAAGCAGAGTAACTGATGGGTTGCTTTTCAGCTGGAGGGACACACATAGTGATCTTCCTCAGTTATCAGTTTCAGCATCATTGTCCTTTATTAATTTGGTATTCCGGTGTCTGGAAGGATATGGGGCTTAATCTCAAAGCTTTCACATGTCACAAAACATGAAAGTATTATCAAGAATGACAAGGAGGACAGCAGTAGAACATACTGGCAGATGTAGCCCGGTGACATTTACCAGCGAAGACATTCACTTTGGCAGGGTGAGCAAGGAAAGGTAATTGGAACCAGGCTATCATTATAAAATGACTGCAGAAACAAAGATCACTGGGCCTTTGAATGTGATAGCACATGCTGAGAGGGCTGCTAAATATGCACATGGAGCCTTTGGTTCAATACCAGAGGCACAGGAAACAAAATCAAGAATGTTTCACCAACCCTTTCCCAATTGCAGGCAGAAATTCACCTGGCACAGCATATTCAGATGGAAGTTGTCCGGCAGCAAAAGAGACCACACAGGAAAATTTATTTTTATAGAACAAATTACTGTCATTCAAATGGCTGTGCCTGAAAGGGCTGTGGGGGAGGCTGCTAATTGAAAGAGAAACTAGATACATTCTCCAAGGGTAGAAAACAAATGGTTGTGGCAAGCGTCAGGGAATGGAACAGTTCTAATGAAGGGTTAGCAAAGGACTGCTTGGCTGAGTGGCCTTAGAACTCTACTCAATATGCAAAGGACATTGTCTGTATAGCCTTTAGCAAGGCTTCTTACAAAGTTTCACATGGGAGGATAGTCTGGAAGGTTATAGTTAACATTATTCACAAATTTCTAGATGACACCAAAATTTGTGGTGGAGCGGACATAGAGAAAAGATACCTATGGTTACAACAGGACCCAGATGAGTTGCGGAGGTGTGCCAAAGAATGCCAAATGGAGTTTATCTCTAAAAAAACCAGGAAGAGATTTACACAGTAAATGGTAGAGTCTTGGAGAGAGCTGCAAACAGAAAGATCTGGGAGTACTGGTGCACAGTCCGCTAAAAGTAATGAGGTTAACAGTGTGGTGAAGAAGGCAGTTGGCATGCTAGACTTCAGTAGAAAGAGTTTTAAGAGCAAAAGAAGGCACGTCATGATGCAGCTGTAATAGTTGGTGAGATCATATTGTACCGTGTGCAGTTCTGGTCGCCCAGCGATGGGAAGGATACCATTAACTTGGTAAGGGTGCAGAAAAGATTTTCCAGGATGTTACCTTCTTTGTGGGCTTGAGTTATAGGGAGAGATTAAATAGACTGGGACTTTTTTCCTTTGGAACGCAGAAGGTGTCCTTACTGAGGTATATGAAATCAAGAGGGGCAAATGAAAGCTCACAGTCTTTTTCCAAGATTAGAGGATTCTAAAACTAGAGGGAATAAGCTTAAGGTGGGAAGGAAGAGATTTAAGAGAGGTTTCAGGGCCAACTTTTTTACTCAGGTGGTAGTCTGTATCAGGAATGAGATGCTAGAGGAAGCTAGAGAAGTGGATACAATTAGAATTTTTAAAAGGCATACACTTAAATAAGCATATATGTGCAATTGAGCACTTGAACATCAACTGCACATTTGAATGTAGATACATATATACCTACACTAGATTGTATGAGTACACTTAAAGCTGGAGTTACTCAGCAGATCAGAGAGCATCTGTGAAGAAAATGATTAGGTGACATGTCGGGGGCAAGACCCTTCTTCAAACTCAGGTTTTCTTCGGGTTTAAACCAGCATCTGCAGTTCCTTCCTACACATTGTATAAGTATATATATATATACTGGAAGCATATACGTGTGCATGTGCATTTTCATGTAAACACAGATGATGGTCCATTGATCAAGATACACTCCCAGGAATGGGAGCATCAATAGAATCAGTGTCAAAAAGGGCTATTATGGTCAATTTTATGGCACGATGTATAACTGACTGCTGCTGGTGTGAACATTTCCCCTCTCTGGCTGCTGCGCCTGGTTGAACCAGCAGTCAGCTTGCTGCCACAGAAAAAACTGGACTTAGGAGAGCAGGGCAGCCAAGCAGAGTTTCCACCATGTCCGCCCACTGAATCTGTGCCGTCTGTCAACATAAAGGGCAGGGTTTGTGACACGCTGGCCACCTTTGATTGAGCATCGGACCTCAGTGGTAGGCAGTCACACTGCTCGGCACAGGCCCCTCCGCACAAGCTCTGCCAGGCAGCCTCTCTCTCCGCACCATGCTGTGGGAGATTCGTTATTGGGGGATTGGGAAGCAGTGAATCGTGCCGGTTTCCTGGCATAGCAACGGGCAGGAAGGGGTGTGCAGGCAAATGTATGTCTTTTTAACCATACCAAGTTTTTACCTGAGTACAAAAAAAACTGCTGGAGCAACTCAGTGGATCAGGCACCAACTGTGGAGGGAAATGGATAAATTCAGGGCCCGTCTTCAGACTGAAGGGAGTGGAGGGGAGATGGCTGATTGAAAGAGTTGAGAGAAGGGGTGGGGTCAGAGCCGGCAGGTGAATCCAGGTAAGGAGGAGCTGATGGACAGATGAATCAGGTAGGGGAGAGATGGGTGGCGATAGTAACCAAGGCTTTGGGAAATAGGAGGAGAAGGCAAAGGGGTACAAATGATGGAATCAGTTAAGAACAGAAGGTGGAGAATGAAATGTAGAACAGAGAGAGGGTTTTGGGCACATGGGAACGGGGGAAGTAATAAGGTGGAGCTGGTGTTAGGAGAGATGGGTGATGAGTATTTGAAGAGCGTGAAGGAAGGAAAAGTAACTCGGTGACAAGAGCGGGTGTGTGGAAAGAAAGGTCTGTGTGGGGGCTGGTGCGGCGAGCTGTTTTGCATCTGTGAGCGTTTGGACTGCAGGAACAAAAGCTTCCCAATGCTTCAGAGCGTAGTCGTGTGAAATCACTGGACTTGTATTCATGTGTATCAACAAATGTCCAGATGCACACTATTGTACAATGAGAACATGTACTCATCCACAATCACTTACACATGCACACATATACAAGCATTAACACTAGTGTAAATCCTAACAGGAATACACACACACACGTGTACATCACAGTAAAGTTATGCACATGAGTTACGCTCTAGGCTGTATACACGTGTGTGTGTTTAAAGAGGTGGATGTACGGATAAAACGATACACACAAAAGTACACATAAGCAAATCCACAGGCATATACTTATGCATATTCACATCCAGAGGCATGTAATTAAAACACGCTCATATATACAAATATGTAAACACATAATGTAAGCATGTGGGCATACATGTAAGAATATATACACAAAGAACCTGGTTGAAGGGAGGAAGCTGTTCTTGAACCTGAACAATAGCCGGACAGTCACAGTTACTGCCTGAAATTCGCCCTGAAATGAAGATGAGCGAGGAGTTTTTTTATCACCCAGGTGACGGGTGTGTTTGGAACTGACTCACTCTTAGAAAAGTTATAGTTATGTCAGACACTGATGCAAAGAACGTGGGCTGAGCACTTAATATGCTATTTCCTACAAGGCCAGGGATGAGAGCTGAGAACTGGGGCTGATCCTAGTCACCCGACTGTGAAAGCTCTCCCCTGTCCTGTTCTGTAATTCTATAGAAAATCATCTTCAAAAAAAGAGCTCTAGTAATCCAAGCTGCCACACAAGTGCAAGAAGTGGAGATTGTATAACTCTGTCCTCAGTTTTCGGCACAAATCTAGTTTGCCACAGATGGTAGAAAATGCCACCTAATTTTCATCCAGTGACAACAATGTGACCAGGACTCCTGACCCTGGAAGATGTCCCCACTGTCAGGGATAAATCGGCAAGTCAACTATTACTTTCCTTGAAGAAACTAAATCTGATTAAATATTCTGTAGGAAGGAACTGCAGATGCTGGTTTAAACCGAAGATAGACACAAAAAGCTGGAGTAACTCAGCGGGACAGGCAGCATGCATCTCTGAAGAGAAGGAATGGATGATGTTTTGGGTTGAGACCCTTCTGATCTGATTAATATTGTTATCTGGGGCAGGGTCTTCACAATGTTTAATAAAGAGGCAGAGGCACTGATCCAGGTGTTTCAAGCTGTCGCTATCAAAACATGGAGGGGACGGGGGACACAATTTTTTGGTGGTCACGCGCGCATGCGCACACTCACACGCATGAGGCTTCAGAGGTTCAATCCAGCGCTAAATGCAGCCCAATTCTGCCTGTATCGCCGGGTTAACTACAGCCCTGTCTGGACTGACAGGACACCAACGCTGCTTCTCCACGCTGGCCATATTTCCCGCAAGTCCAGGGAGGGCTGTAGGTTCACCTGGCGGGACAGGCAGAGTTGAGCTGGGTTTAGCGCTGCTTCTCTGCGCTGGCTGTGGGCCTGTGGGCCTGGGGGTACAGCTCCCGTCTGACTCCCGACCTCTCTGGCCGCCTGTGGCGAGAGGGGGGGGCACTCGGGTTGGGACGGGTCGGCGCTGGAGACCCAGCCGGGATCGATCCTGGCTGCGGATGAGGTGCAGGTCTGTGCCACGCCTCCCTCCTCCAATCCCCGCGCTCTAACCTCAGTCCCATCCCCCCCACTCCTCCCTCCTCCAATCATCGCACAGAATCATCATGTCCCACCCCCATTGCCCGCTGACTGACGTCTCTCTCGTCCAATTGGCACCCTCGATCATGAGTCCCACCCCCACTGTCTCGCGGAAAGTGGAGATTTTAAAATCCGGATTACAAAAACTTGGGGGGGATGTCCCCCACCTCTCAAAAGATGGGGGTGACGTGTCCCCTCTGGCCCTCCCCGGGTTTTCCGCCCCTGGTTTCAAGCATCGCCACATTCCTTGCATGTATTCAGCCTTCTACTTACTTGTACAAGACATTGCAGGCAAGTCGAAGGCCGCTCGATAATATCCGTTACGACATAAACACACGCTGGATGCCTCATTCAAAGACCTGCTGTTGGCAGGGCAAGGGATGCACAGCTCACTGCCTTGGTTTGCTTTAAATGTCCCAGAATGGCACGCTGGAAAAGATAGAGAGAGAAAGTCACTTAAACTGCATCTTAGTCGTGAAACAAGCATTGATTTTCTCACATCTCAGGTCAGCACCGCACCAAGTCCGCACACATCTCCTTACCACAGCAGACACTTGCCACCTCGACAGGTCTGTGGTGTTGGCCATTGGAGGATGTCTTATGGAGGATAATGGTCCTCCAGCCTTATCTGACACAAGTTAAGACCCAAGGCAATGGATTGCAGGAAGCAATTTTCCCAAGAAGCCATTATTACAAATTCTTACATCATTTCAGAATACCCATTCTTGCAGAATTAGGTTATTTAATAGTAAACCAATTGTAATACCAAGTAGGATGTTTAATCGTAGAAATTCTGATTTAGATCCAAACTGTCTCAAAAATGCCCCGGAATACCGAATACATCAACAGCAAAGATATAAAGTGCTGGAAAAGCATCAGCAGACAGAAGGTGTCGCAAGAGAACCAATCAACGCCTTGGGGTCTGCAAACCTTTGTCAGTACCGAGAGGTTGATTGCTTCTCTCTCCATAGATGCTGTCTGTATTGATGAGTTTTTATCCTACAGCAGTTTCTGTTTTTATTTCACAGTTCAAGAATCTGCAGCTTTCTTTGATATTTTCGAGAACGTTAAGAGGATGCCTAGCACCTATCAAGACTAGCACCTATCAACCCAACTACTCCAGTTAATATTGCCTAATACTACCCAAAAATTCAATCACACAATGATACATTTTCTCTGTTAAGCAATTGAAAATTAATATTTGTTGGAAAAAATTGATTTAATGAGCATTTGCGTTGTTTATTGACACATCAGAACTTGCCCAGCGTTTCATGCTGTGAATCATCCTTGAACTCTGATGTGATTTCTGAGTTGGGGTGACAGGGGTGACATCATTCCTTGCACAGGCTCCTCCTGGAACATTCCCCATGGCCAAAACATCACCGGTTGTGTGAGGTTGGATCCCCAGGCAACACAGCAAGACTATTTCTGCAGTGTTGGACTAGGTTTTACGTGCCAGGTAAATTAATGACTTCAATGAAAATCCAATCTGAGACATTGACTGCGTTTCTTCCCACAGATATGGCTGGACCTACTGAGTGTTTCCAGCTTTTCCTCTGGGGTAGAGTCACACAGCATGAAATCTGGCCCTTTGGCCATTCATCTGCACTGTCAACCACCTGTTTACACAAATCCCAATTTACTCTGCCCATATTCCCATGAACTTCCCCCAGATTCTACAACTCACCCACGCACTAGAGGCATGGCACAGCAGCCAAATTAAGCTAAAAATGTTTGGTAACTTGCCCCGAGTGTGTGGGTGAGTGGGAGGAAACCGTAGCATCGGGGAGAAAAATCACACTGTGAGAGGGAGAACGTGCAAACTCCATACAGGATTGAACAACAGGATTGAACATAGGTCACTGGAGCTGTGAGGCACTAGCACCACCTGCGGCACCACTGTGCTCCCAGGTTTAATTTAATTATTTACCTGCATCCTCTGGGACCCCCTCCCCCCCCCCACCCCACATCTAACCTTATGACCACTTCTAACTCCAGACACTGACCAAGGTTTAGGCCTCTGTCTGTGGTCCCTGAATTCCCACATGCTAGTCCTCTCCCCATCACTACAAATCCAACTATGTTCCCCCATATTCCAAAATGCTGGACTGATACATTGGACCCCCGACATGTGGCTGATGACTCCCTGAACGCACCCTTGGCGCTGGGTCCTGCAGCACATTCCCTGGGGTGCAGTGATGTTTCTGTGCAACAGGGACCCCAGAAATCCTCATGTTTTAGGACCACAATGCGCCTCGTGGAGTGGATGTTAAACCACCCTCTCAGCTGGGTGTGAAAGGTCCATAATGAACTAGGCGGCCTGGCATTCCATATGCAATAATAAAGAACAAATATACAACAGTCTGGGACTGTCACACACAGAAGCTTAGAGCACAGAAACAGGCCCGAAGGCATATTGAGTGCACACTGACCATCAAGCATCGGTTTATGCTAATTCTGCATTCATTTCTTTTTATTCCGCCCACATTCCCACCAACTCCATTTGGATTCTATCACTCCTCTACACTCTAGGGACAGGTTGCCTATCAATTAACCTACCAAACCGTATGTCTATGGGCGGAAACTGGAGCAGCTGGCAGATACCCACGTGGCCTTAGGGAGAATTTGCAAACTCCACACAGACAACAACAGAGGCCAAGATTGAACTCTGGTCGCTGGAGCTGCATGGCAGCAGCTAGTTGCAGGACTGCGCCTCCCAAAGCCTTTTGAGTTTTTATACCTTATTGGCCCTGTAGGAGGGAATAGTAATCACAAATACTGATGTTCATACACGTGGCAACATGCTGTGTGCATTGTTTCAGTCTGTGTACAAATGCTATGCACACACGGTATACAGTATTAAACACAACATGTACTAGGTTGTTCAGGAAGTCTACACTAGCGAGTCATTAAAGAGCTTTCTCAGTCGGTCTATTACTAATTGTCCCTCTCACCACACCACTGTAGAGCACTGGGCCAATTACCGGCAGTGAACCGCTTGGGTTCATTTCTGAAACAACGTAGCTTGTTCTGGCTGTTCACTTCTCAGCCATCTTTCACTCATACTATCAGCATAAAACACTTGAATTAATAAACTGCAATTTCTCAACCTGTCACGCTATGAATTTGTCAGATCTGTCAGCTCCTGTTACGGCTCTGTCAAATGTTAGAGTACCAATAAAACTAAAGTCCTCATATTTTATTTCCCTCTCTCATTCTGCTGAGTACTTCGTATCTGGTTAACAGTTCTCATCGCTCCCCTCAAATATCACGACGGGCAGGGAATGAACAGGACACTGGGCAAAAGTCCGTCAGGGGAGTGGTCTCGACAGCAAGGTTGTGTCACATAGTCGTACAGCACATGTCTTTCGGCCCGATTCATCCATGCCAACCCAGCTGCTTATCCGCACTATTCCCATTTTCCGGCATTTGGCCCCCATTCCTCTATTCCTCTCCTATCCATGTACCCTGCAAAATGCTTTTTAAACATTGTAATTGTATCCGCTTCTACAGTTTCTCTGGCAGCTCATTTCATTCCATATTCCCTTCACCCTCCATGTGAAAAACACGACCCTCAGCTCCTCTCTAAATATCTCCCATCTCACCTTACACCTGTTCTTTAGTTTTAAATTTCTTACCTTTGGAAAATAACTGTGTCTGTTCACCTTATCTTTGCCCCTCATAATTTTATAAACCCTGCACTACAATGAGAACCACCGCACCCTATCTAATCTCTCCTTGTAACTAAAGTCCTTTATTCCACGCACCATCCTGGAGAATGGTTTCTGCAGCTGCAACATGATGTTTTCTGGTTGGTTTACTCACTACCTCTGCAAGCAAGCAAAACACTTCTTCTCTACCTTATCCACCTAAGTCACAATTTTCAGGGTGCCATGAATTGCGTCCTAAGGTCATTCTGTACATCAACCCTTCTATGCTCTTTGCCATTTACTGCATATGTAACATAATTTGTTTACTGTCATGAATCTGACGGGTTTCAGGAGATATAAAAATACTCCAAAACAACATCTGTGAGGTTTAACATAGGTTCAAGAGCAGGAGGCTGTGAGACTCTTGAACGCGCCATTAGTAGACCGATTGTAGCATTTATGAAGAGAATAATTGGCTGAAAGGACATGGATCTGAGCTTCAGCTCACACAAAGTGTATGTACCAGCACCTAACTCCATGCCCTGCTTTCTAACCAGATTGCTGTGAGCCACCAAATTCTATCTTTGACACATTAACAGATGCAAGAGTGCTACCCATTTATCACCCTCTTGAATCTTGTTGAATCTTTATGCTTTTGCATGGCTTCTACTACAGCCAAACTTCCCATCAATACCACCAGGGGGGGCACCGAACAATGGCTGCCTTGCAAACGTTCTCTCGTCTTTTTCCTTCTTTGTGTTTTCAGTTTGTTGTAAAATGTATGTTTTAGTTTATCTTTAATTGTGTATTATGTGGGGGGAGGTGGTGAGGGGTGCTGGAATGTTTTTTAAATCTCTTTCCTCGATGGAGATGCCACTTTTTCCCCATCGTGTCTCCGTCTGCACTGCAACCAAACATCGTGGAGCTGGCAGCCTCTTGCTGGGGGCCTGTGGATTAAAAAACTCTGAGCTGGCAATCCCTTTGCCAGGGATTGATGTCGGAAGCTCCAGTCGTGGGGGCCTGCGGACTTAACAACGTGAATCTCGCGGTCCCTGGTTAAGGACCGGCTTCGGAAGCTCCAACCACAGGAGCTTCGACCGCCCCGATCATGGGAGCTTCGATCGCCAGCTGCGGGAGCTTCAATCGCCCCGACTGCAGATGGTTCAACTCCCTCAACCGCGGGAGTAAAGGAGGAAAGAAGATAAGACTTTATTGCCTTTCATCACAGTGGGGAATGGGGAGGAGCCGCTGTGGTGGATGTTTATGTCAATTTTTTATGTAGTTGGGTGTCTTGTTGCTTTTTTGGTATGACTGTATGGCAAACCAAATTCCTCGTATGTTGCAAAACATACTTGGCTAATAAATTACGATTATAATTATGATCAGGCAACAATAGTGGATACAATAGCTATGAACCCCTAAGGTCCAGAAATTCCTCTCACTACAACATAATGTTGCATCATACATGGTCCAACTGTGAAAGTGAGGCCACTGCAGAATAATGCTAAGTTGCTCAAGTGAAAAGACAAGGGCGAAAGTAGTTTATCATAACCATATAACCATATAACAATTACAGCACGGAAACAGGCCATCTCGACCCTTCTAGTCCGTGCCGAACACGGATTCTCCCCTAGTCCCATACACCTGCGTTCAGACCATAACCCTCCATACCTTTCCCGTCCATATAACAAGAGGGGAATAGATAAGGGATGGTCACAGGCCTCTCCCCAGGGTAGGAGAGGCTAAAACTAGAGGATATGGGTTTAAGGTGAGAGGGGGGAGATTAAAAAGAGACTTTCACACAGAATGTGATGGATATATGGAACAAACTGGCAGAGGATGTGGCAGAGGTGGACACAATAGCAAAGTTTAAAAGCATTCGGATAGGTACAAGGGTAGAAACGGTTCAGATGGATCTGGGACAAATGAGACTAGCTCATGTAGGCAATTGGTTGGCCAGGGCAATTAGGGCTGAAGGGGCCTGTGGTATTGCTATATAATTCTATGACTTTATGACTTTCATTGGCCTGAGCACCATTGTGCTGGGAGAGAGAGATCATCTTTGAGATGTTAATCAAACACAAACTCTGCTCTCTCTCAGGTGTGCATAAGCAATTTGCTGCCAATCATCAGAAGAAGATTGGAGAGAATGTCTGCAGAGTCTTGGCCAATAGTTGCCTGTCAACGTATCTCCTTGCTTTGCATGGAATGGTTCTATGTGCGATTTAGCTGCCACATGATTTGATGACAGCAGTGACCTAATTAGCAATAAAGGGCAAAGGCATCTCCTGTGATCCCATTGAATTTCCAAAATAATTTCAAAGTTTTGGAGAGGGTGACCCCAATTCTTGGTCACCTTTCATGGACTCTTGCAGAAATTCTTAGGTGATCACAGGGAATGTGTGAGCAGCTGCAGTCTGCTTCGACCTAGGGCAGCTTGCAAAACTGCTGGAAGTAACACCCATGAGTTTTAACCACGGGCTTTGAGCCAGATCATTCCAGTAACCTCACGCAGCCTGTAATACGGATGCACAATGTGATAAAAGCTGGTACTGGTAATTGCGAGATTAAGAAAACACTGATAGTCTTGAATTGGCTGATACCCAGAGTTGATAAATGTATCAGCCAATTCCCAAACAGCTCTCACAGGAAACCACTGAAGGATTACTACCAGTTCCCTGCTCCCTGAAACATTGGTTGTGCACTACACTTCCATGATGAAGATAATTCAGAATGTTTATTTCAATCTTCTCCAGGGCAATTGGCTTTTTTATATAGACCATCGCTTGGGCACGGTTTCATATTCAATCGAATTACATCCTTCTAAAGCTTTCCTTATGAAAATAAGCCAGTTATCTGATCAAAATAAATTGCTTCACTTATTGCATCTAATTTATATGAAAAAGCAATATCGCTTACTGTTGTTTTCATATTAGTCCTGAGTTATTAAAGAGACATTACCTGCAAGAAAGAAAGATTTGAGCAATTTTGTCTGAAGCAAGCTCTGTGTTTATGAAAAACATTTTTCCCTCCAATGACAACAGCAAGCGGGAAAGTGAGTATGATGTCATCTACAATTCTTCTCTGCATTTTCATGCAAATATCATTCATACATCTCCTTTAATTCAAACAAAGTATCCACCCCCAACCTTTCATCTGTCTCCTCGCTGGTCTGAGACCCTTCCCCCTCAATCGATCTAATTTAAACCATCCTGAATAGCACTGAACAGTACCTCATGGTAAGCTGATCCAGAAGATCAGGATGCATGTCCACAGTGACCTGGTAGACCTGGCTTATCCATAAAAAAGAGAGGGTAGTGGTGGAGGTATTTCCAGACTTAGGAACAGCTTCTTCCCCACCGCTATTCGACTGCTAAAAGTAGGGCTTGCTCTAGGGGAGCGGCCTGTTGGAGAGCGGCCTTGTTGAGGTGAAGTGTGTCTTTGCCTCAAGAGTCTTCGGCGAGGAGGCGGCAAGGAGGCTACACTTGATTCGAAATTTGTGATTTTTTTTTGTCAAAGAAATGGCAGGCAAGTTGGTACAGTGTGTTTCCTGCAGGATGTGGAAAGTGTGGGACATCGCTGGTGCTTCTGACAACTACACCTGCAGAAATTGTGTCCAGGTGCAGCTCCTGAATGAACGTGTTGGGGAACTGGAACAGCAGCTGAATGACCTCAGGGCCATCCGGGAAAACAAAAGTTTCTTGGACAAGACCAACAGTGAGGTTGTCACATCAAGGATACAGGAAGAGCAAAGGTGGGTGACAATGAGAAAGAGGAGTAAATGTGGAGTGCAGGAGACCCTGATGGCTATACCTATTGTAAACATGTACACCCTCTTGGGAGCAGATGACACAACAAGATTGGGTGGTAGCCAGGCATGTGATTCCAACTCTGGTGCCGAGGCTCAACGGGGAAGAGTGACGTCAGGCAGAGCCATGGTGGTGCGAGACTCCATCGTCAGAGGTGCGGACAGGAGATTCTGCGGTAGCAGGCGAGACTCAACAATGGTATGTTGTCTCCCTGGTGCCAGGTTCCAGGACATCTCGGAGCGGCTGCACGGCATCCTCAAGAGTGAGGGGAAGCAGCCGGAGGTTGTTGTGCACATTGGCACAAAAGATGTAGGTCGAAAGAGGAAGGAGGTTCTGCAACAAGAATTTATGGAATTGGGTAGAAGACTGAAAAGCAGGAACTGCAGGGTAGTGATCTCAGGATTGCTTCCAGTACCTCGTTCTTGGGAAGTTAACCATAGGAAGATTGGGGAAATGAATGTGTGCCTGAGGAGTTGGTACAGGGGGCAGGGATTCAGGTTTCTGGATCATTGGGATCTCTTCTGGGGCAGGGATGACCTGTATAAAAGGGACGTGTTATAAAAGAAAAAAATGTATAATGTATAAAATGTATAAATGCAAAAATGTATAAAAGAAAAAATGTTGGCGCCCATAATGTTTGAGACACAAGGCTTCACTGGTAATGTCCATGAATCGCTGACTTCAAGCAGTCATTGCATGCAAAGGATATGCAACAAAATACTGAACACGACTACTGTGGTGCCCTGAAATGGGGGGGGGGGGGGGGGGGGGGGGGGGGGGGCTATGTATAAACACTGCTGTAATTTCTGCATGGTGAAACCAAAATGTATAAAAATGGCCTTTATTAAAATCTGACAAAATGAACTTTATCCACATGTGATTTTTACTATTACAAATCTCAAATGGTGGAATACAGAGGAAAATAAATAAATGACAGGTCTTTGTCGCAAACATTATGGAGGGCACTGTACATAATATAAAATAATGAAAAATAGAATAAATTAATAACTGTAATACTAGGTAACTATAATGATGCATAAACTGGTCAACAAAGCCACAGTTCACTGAAGATCAAAGTTGCTGAGGTTAATGTTGTTTTAGTATTCAAGAGCCTGATGACTGCTGACAAAAAGCTATTAATCGCCCTATCGATGAATCTTCTAACATCACACCTGGTGATTGAGATTACAATGCCATTGGGGGCTATGAAAACAAGTGTAGCCTTTTGGATACTGTTGGGGAGGGTGATCAAGCAGGAAAAGCAGGAGCAGCAGTCAGGTCTGTGTCAACAGGCCTGGCTCTGAGGCACAGTGTGGTAAGATGAAGGTAGACACAAAATGCTGGAGTAACTCAGTGGGACAGGCAGCATCTCTGGATAGAAGGAATGGGTAACGTTTCGGGTCGAGAGGTAGGATGAAGTCAGACAGGGACATTTGCTCATGCTACTTTGAAGGATTTAAACTAGACTGTCGGAGGGAGGGGTCCCAGGCCAGAAAGGAGACAGATGAGAAGTTGGGGGCAAATACTGTAATCAGGGAGAGCAAGATTATCAGATAGGACAGGCAGGTACATGACTTTTGAGAGAAGACAGACAGCTAGCTTAACCTGTATTTATTTCAATGCAATGCTCAAGGCAGACAAACTCAGTGTGTGTTAGCTCAGGGGACTGGAAGATTATAGCTTTTACATAAACATGGCTGAGAGATGGGCATATTCTTGGATGATCGTCCAGTGAGATTTTATGGGTAGCACTTTTCAGCAGGAAGGGAATATTCACTTTGATGGAACTGTTTTAGTTGGAGATTTTAACTTGAAAAATAACTTGGACAGGGTGTAATTTGTTAAATGTGTCCAAGAAAGCTGTTTTAATCAAAATATAGAGGGGCTTAGGAATGAGGATGCAACACTCGACCTCTTCGGAAATGTGGTAGGGCAAGTGACAGAAGCATCCGTGGAGGAGCATTTTGGGACCATTGACCATAATTTTATTCATTTTAAAGTAGTTATGGAGAAGGATAGGACTGGCTACGAGTTATCTTAAATTCGGGAAAGGCAGATTTTAGAGGCAAAAACTTGCATGGGTAGATTTAGAGAGTCCGTTTGCAGGTAAGGGGGTGGCTTGCAAGTGGGAGGCTTTCAAAAGTGAAAAAGAAAGAGCACAGGAGTAGTATGTTCTTGTTAGGGTGAAGGGGACAACCTCATCTACTGCATCCATTGTTCCAGGTGTGGCCTCTTAAATATCAATGAGACCAAACGTAGGCTGGACGATCGTTTAACTGAACACCTTCCCTTGGCTTACTGATCTCCCAGTTGCCAAACACTTTAAATCCCCTTCCATTCCCACACTGACCTTTCTGTCCTGGGCCTCCTCCATTGCCAGAGTGAGACCAAATGCAAAATGGAGGAACAGCAACTCATATTTCGCTTGGGCAGCTTACAACCCATCGGTATGAATATTGATTTAACTAACTTCAAGTAACCCCTGCATTCCTTCTCTCCGTCCCTCCCCCACAGAAGTCTTTTGCACAAAAGTCCCGCGAGCATTGCCACTTTCATTTCACTGCACATCTCGTATGTGTATGTGACAAATAAACTTGACTTCGTTTGGGGAGTCTGCATGGTATCCAGCCTTCATGGGGCTCCTCCTCCTTTTCCCTTTCTCCTCCCCGCCCACCCCCTCCCCCGAAATCATCATTTCACTGTCATCCTGTTGAGCTTTATTGTCTCTATTAACTCGTTATCGCCTACCGCACAACCAACAATGGACCGTTTCCTTGATATTGTTACTTTTTGCACATCTTTCATTCCTTTGTTTTATATTATACCACAGTCTTCATTCCTCATTTCCTTTCCCCCAGACTCTTAGTCTAAAGAAGGCTCTTGACCCGAAACGTCACCCATGCCTTTTCTCTAGAGATGTTGCCTGACCCGCTGGGTTACTCCAGCTTTTTGTGTCTATATTCAGTTCCTTCCTACACATTTTTAAAATTCAATTGGTTTCAAAACCTGTTAAAGCAGACAGTGAACTTTATGTCCTGGTGGCTCATAATGACCTGAAACCAGGATGGTGGAACAAAAGCAAATGACTGAATATACAACAACCTCCCCACCTGGGGAACCTGGGTTCAGATCTGCAACTTGTAGCTGGACCTCGAACATTCTGCTGTGGATTTTATCCAAACATAATTAGTTCTGCTCATTATCTTTTATTAGTGCAGTCTGCAGGTTAATGGAAGTTTATCAAAACGTTCCCTTTCCATTTCCCCCAAAACCTCTTTCCCTCCTGGTGACCTTTGGTGGAATTACACAGACAAACAGAGGCCTGTGATAACAAGACAGCCATATGTAGAGCTGCCTGATGACCTGGGTCAGCTCCACGATAACCTCAGCACAGACCATGCAATCATTGGAAGGAAACAGCAATTATTTACATCCTTCGCGGTGTTTCAAGCAATCAAAGCCTCTCAGTGGTATTGCTTCCCCCCCCATTACACAGAGAATTCCAAAGCATTGGAAAAAACAATTATTTTTTTCCCAAAACTTCATCGCTCTCCTGACCTCATATCCTAACAAATGACTGCACGTTGAAGGGAAATACCTGCATTTTCCTGCACCACTTCACTGCACAAATAGTAGCAACTTCAGGATCTGTATGCAATGGTTCAATGCCTTTCTGCTGATGGTGCTTTGATTAGTCCAGTGAAGAGAAAATAAATTTGCAATGACTCTCCAGGACATGGACACATTTGTCTGGTTAGACTGGACACACACAGGGGATATTTTCCATTCATTTTAATGGGAAGCAGTTGCTGTGAGAAGACAATAGACAATAGACAAAATACATTAGGTGCAGTAGGCCATTTGGCCCTTCGAGCCAGAACCGCCATTCAATGTAATCATGGCTGATCATCCCCAGCTAAGACAAGCACAGGTCAATTTAGATTTTAATATCCTTGCAATGATTCAAATGTTTACGTATTTGCAAATATTTTAGAATTTTTAACTTTTATTCTTATGTGTTTAAAAAATTTTCAACTCGTATTTAACAAAAACATAAAGTGGTGCCAGAACTCAGCAAGCCAGGCAATATCTGTGGAGGGAATGGACAGATGACTTTTCAGGTTAAGACACTTTGTCATATTTTTCAACTTTAACCATCTTTGAATGCTTTGGAATCTGAGAAATATTCAAGTCTAGAAGTGTGTGTGTGTGTGAGCGATTTTGTTTCATTGGTCAACATTAGTTCACATGAAGAAATGTGCAATTTTGCAGTATGGTTGATGAAATAATAAAGCAGAGGCATTTTAAAAGGTAAGAGACTGGCAGACATTGGTCTCCTTAGGGACTGGGATATATCTCTAGTCACAGACCACAGTACAGTAACAAAAGATCATGAATGGATGATCTGCAGTTAACCCTCATTCTTAAATCCTTTAGAGTCAATGAAACAATTTCCCAAATTATTTTAATGTGTGAGTATACAGAATACAGAAACCAATTTCCAAATGACAAACTCTCAATAAACACTGTTTGTGATAACGATCAGATAATCTGGAGATGGGCTCAGCAAACAGTTAGAAAACAAGCAAATGACACTGTAGTGATTATTCTCATGGATCTTTGAATAAACCTGAAAAAATATCATGGGTCTTGATATGTAACCTGGAAAAAACTACACCTGGAGAACAAAGATTTTTTGAAAAAATATATTTACTACAAAAAAATGTATCAAAGATTCATGAGATCAATTCTGATGATCAGGGTCTAGGTCTATGATGGTTCGTGGTTTCTTGGTCCTCCAAAATATTCCAAATGGAATTTAAACTGGAGGTGGTACCTCATGGTGGTACCCCATCTCCCCCCTCCCCCACACCTCTCACCCCCCCCCTCCCCCTCCCCTCCCCCCCTCCCCCCCTCCCCTCTCCCTCTCCTCACCCCCTCTCCCCTCTCTCCTCCCCTCCTCCTCCTCCCCCCCTATCCCTCTCTCCCCCACCCCCTTCTCTCTCTACCCCACCCCTTCCCCTGTCCCTCTTCCACCACTCCCCCTACTCCTCCCTCCCTACTCTTCCACTTCTCTCCCATCTACCCCACCCCTTTCCCTCCCCCACCCCTCTCTCTCCCCCTCCCTCCCTCCCTCCCTCCCCTTCACCCCTCCCCTGTCCCTCTTCCACCATCCCCCCTACCCCTCTACCCCTCCCTCCGTCCCCACTCTTCCACTTCCTCTCTCTCCCCCCCCTCCCCCTCCCACTCTCCCTCCCCACTCTCTCCCCCCACCCCCTCCCCCCATTGGGAGATGGCATTATTGGAAATAGAAGCAGGAGTAGGCCAATCTCTTGAGCACACTTGGACTTTCAACAAGCTAATGACATCTTTCAACATATCCATTTCCTGCCATATCTCCTTTCTTAATATTCAGAAATGTATTTCATCTCAGATGTGGATCCAAATAGTCAGAGGGTTTCCAGAGCCCTCTGGAGTAGAGAATGAAATGCCATCAAAGTGTGTGAAGAAATCTCTCCTCACTTCAGGTCCTCCCCTTAACGGAACACGAAGAGTCCTAATTCCTGTGAATACTAACGTACAGGTACAGCAAGTCAAGTCAAGTACTTTATTGTCTCACGCACAAGTATGGTGAGGTCCAATGATAATCTCATTTGCAGCAGCATCACAGGCAGAATGACTCAGTCCACACAAACATAAATTAAACATTAGTTCTACAAGTCAGATAAAAGAGGAAACAAAAATACATACAATGATACAGCGTAGAAACAGGCCCTTTGGCCCAACATGCCCATTCCGGCCAACATGTCTCAGCTACACTAGTCCCACCTACCCGCGTTTGGTCCTCATCTCTCCAAACCTGTCCTTTCCATGTATCTGTCTAACATATTTTGAAAACAGCTCCATGATAGTGCAAGAGGTGTCCACTGTAATATACTGAATCTCTTTAAACTTCGAAGAAAGTAGAGGCCCTGGTATACCTTCTCCGTGACTCCATCTAGATGTTATGCCCAGTATCAGGTTATTAAAGATGTTAATGGCATGAAAGTTGCTGTTAACTCTCTCCATCCCCAATCCACCTATGAAAAGTGCTGTGCGGTTTCTAGATTTCCCTTTCCTGAAGCCAGCGGTAAATCGTATGTCAGTATTAAAAGTTGGCGGAATTGAGTACAAAACAAAACATGTTTTCTTGCAATTACATAGGCCCCTATGAGTACACACCTGGAACAATATGAACAATTTTACTCTCCTTAGCTAGAAAGGAATGCACTTACTATAGAGGCAGTAGTGCTATAATTTATCAGATTGGCTCCTGGCTTGGCAGGTCTGTCAGACACGGAAAGATTGAGAAGCTAAGCTTTTATTCTTCAGCATTGAGAAGAATAGGAGGTGACCTTAATGAAGCATGCAACATTCTTAGAAGGCTCAACAGAGTAGATGTAGGGATAATGTTTTTCCTGACAACTAAGTTCAAAGGCGCGTAGTAACCCCGTAAAAATATAAAATTCTGCTGAAGGATTTAGGATATGAGACATCCCTTTCCACAGATGGTGCCTGATCAGCCGCGTGTTTCTAGCAATTATTTGTTTTAGGTTTTTGTTCAAATTTCTAGCATCTGCAGGTTTTTTTGATTTTCAGATAAAATTCCAAAGATACTTAACAGGGTAGAATCTGTCAATTGACTCGACTAGAAGACTCAGAATAAGATACTAGTGCAACTGGTCGAGCTGCTGCCTCACAATGCCACAATCCTGCGTTCAATTCTGAATTCAGGTTTTGACTGTTGTGGAATTTGTACATTCTCCTTGCGAATGTGTGGATTTCCTATGGTGTTCTGGTTTCCTCCCACAACCAACATCCCAAAGATGTGGGATTTGTAGGTCAATTGGCCTCTGTAAATCGCCCCTAGTATGTAGGGAGTGGATACGAATGCGGGATAACATAGAACTACTGTGAACGGATGGTCAGCGCGGACTTGGTGGGCCAAAGGGCCTGATTCCATGCTGCATCTTTCAATCAATCTTTGGGACTGAGAACCTCCAATTTACTATAAGACTTGTGACTATCTATAACTATCTTCCACAGAGAACAGTGGGTGTTCAGTCAACAAGTACATACACAAGGATTTCTACCGCAGACACGTAAAAAGTACAGGAAAGTGACACTAGCGCCAAGGATCCATCATGGCTTTATTGAACGTCAGTGTGGACTCAAAGAGACAAATGGCCTCATATTTCTTATGCTCCCCTCTGAATGAGATTGAGGGACATGTAATGAGATTCTGACCTGCGAGAGTTGATTTAAACATGGTTCCCATTGTCTAAAGTAGGACACCAGCCCCTGGCAGGAATTACAACAACTAATATTCAGAGCAATAGCAGCGAATGCAGATGAAATCGCCAGCAGCAGCAGCAGACAGAACAATCTATTTGCTTGGTTACTCTCGAGCTGCAGTGCTCAAACCTACATCCATGCCATGAAACTGGAGGTTATGATATATATCAACCGGCCAAGCACCTTTTTTTAATTAAGGCCATTGGGTTCCATAGCCTCCATCCATCTGCAACAGAGGTCGAGTGCAACCCATCATCAATTAGCTCTGGGGCAGAGCCGGCTGATCACAAGGAGGGAAGAGAGAACACATGAAGAGGTAATATTCCAGCACAGCGCGGCCATCTGTTTGTTTAAAGCTGATTGGGCTTCTCTGGCAATGGGAAAGAGACCATAACAATACATTCTCACCACAATAAATCAAACTACAGCAACACAAGGAGGTTGCGCTCGTGAAGACAAAGTTGAAAATTATATCGCCATGGCAACGCTGCCAAATTGAGAAACATTATTTGAGTTGTTTTCTTGGGAAGCTCCATCCCTTCCAGAGCTCTTGTCAAACCCAGGTGGAAAGGTTGGCAGGTTTGCTGCGGGTCCCAGATCCTCAGCGATCACCACAATCACATTCAGCCGATGAAGAACTTTGTTATTAAAAACCTTCACATCTCCGCTGATGAAAAGGTAACAGTTGATCTTCACACAGCAAGATCCCACACCGACCAATAAAATGAAGGGCTGTTCTAGTGATCTTTAAGTTTAGAGAATAAATATTGTCCAGGTCTCTAGAGGGAAGTGCCTCGCTATTTTCTTATCTGTGATGCATTACTACCAATTGTGTGAGCCTCTGTCTTTTAGAGGTACACCACGTAAACAGGCCCTTTGGCCTACGGGGCCCACACTGACCAACGATCACCCCGTTGCACTAACGCCAACCCTATCCTTACGCACTAGGGATAATTTTACAACTTAACAAATTCAATTAACCTACACTCTCTTTTGTCTTTAGAGTGTGGGAGGAAACTGGACTACGCGGAGCAAACCCACGTGGTCATTGGGAGAAAGTACAAACTCCATACAGACAGCACCTGTAGTCAGGATCAAACTCGAGTCTGTGGCACGGTAAGGCAGCAATTCTTTCGCTGTGCCACTGTGCCGCCTTGCATCAGAATGCTGGTCTTGGTTTTATGCTCGTGCCTTTGGAGTGGGACTTGATCTCATTACCTTCTGACAGAAGCAACAATGTAATGCGGAACCATGACTGAGCACCGCATATATAGGAACCCTTCCCATCACCCGTACAACCCATTACCCCTTCCTCATTTGCTGGCTCTTCTTCAAGATGTTTCAAGGGGCCCACTCAGACTCCTTACACTTTTGCTATGCCTTAATTCGTCACTGGGGTCAAGGAAAGAGCGTTCACGTCGCGGCCCTGTTTCCACCAATCTTTCCACCACCACGCACACGAAGCGCAAGAAGCGCAAGACGGACACCATTGTATGCGGATGCCGAGACGTGTGCTCAGCTCTGGCTGAACAACTTCTAATCTTGTGTGTGGACTCGACAAGAAGAAGATTTCCTCACTTGAAAATCGAGAAAACTTTCAGATCAACATCTGATGTTCAATCTTTCTAACACCCTTTGCTCTTACTCACCAACACCTGTTCCCCTAATGGCTCACCAAGGCCTCGTTCTCATGCACTTTGTAAACTGACCGGGGGCCAGCTTTCATCAATCCTTCTGAACTCCCAAGGGTCTGCTTCCATGTCCCTGTTCACTGAAGCATTTATCACACTGGATGTAACATGCCAGTATAACACACTAGGTATAAAATGTCACATATAAGCTTGGTGGATTTAAACTGGGCTTGGTTATTTAAATCATTCATTTCAATACTCTGGAAAAACTGCACCAAAGTCACGAGGTTGTCAGGTTATTGAGGTTTACTGAATAAACAATGTTCCATAATCCAGTCCATGAAACAGATGACATTCTGTTAAATATTTATTTTAAATCAAAGCAATGCACAAAAGAGCAGGTTTGAAAGCTTTCCCAGAATAGGGAAAGAGAGGGATTTTGGCACGCTGCAAAGTTCCTCAACCAGTCGCACTGTTATCTGTATTGTCTACTGACCTATTTTTTAAATATTTGCTGGACCTGCAGGTTCTCAGCACTGACTACCCTCTTTAGCAAGGGTCAAAGGTTAGCACTGACAATCACTGCTCCATGGCCGACAGAATTCACCTCAACAAACAGAGACTCTGGAATTGTCCAGAATTATTTCTTTCTTACACCATTTGCACTGGTTTCAACATTTCTGAGTGGTTGACAATGCTCAGTCAATGTTGTTCACAAAAAGCAAGACGTAGACTGGGGGCAGTTGTCTAAGTGACTAGTGGAGAATACAGCATCCTCTAACCAAATCATCAAAATTACATAACAATATATTTCTTCACATATATAGTGCATGTATGTATGTGCATCTACAGAAGCACACACACTTACACATATGTACCTGCACACATAGTCTGTGCTTAGAACTAGACTTTTCCCAGCAGTATAAAAAACCTATGTATACCATTTACATCAAGCCGACACTATGTTTTAGCAGATGAATATCTTTCTACCTCAGCAGTTTACAAATTGCTTTGATTAACACTAAATGCACCCACTGAGCAGAGACTGGTTAGTCCTGGGAGGATTCCACCAACACAACAATCACTCCCGGAGCTTCTCATTAGAAGCCTTTCAGTAAATTAACACAGCGCAAATACACGAGGTCACGCTAGAAAATGACACTTAACCTTTGGGAAAGTTCATGCTGTGTTCTGAGCAGAGAATGCCCAGCGAAGTTTTGACTGTCTGTTCTGACAGGATAGGCAGGACAAAGCCCAGAGGCAGTCTAATCTGTGGGGGTGGGAGTGAATAATTCACATTGTATTCATGACCTTTGTCAGGGTGTAGGGGGAAGAGTGCAGAATGTGTCCGCTCTCACACATTGTTTTTGGTGTAATTTATATCACTCTTTGAATCCTCCAATTGTCTTGGTTTTCCCCATCACTCTTTATACATCGCTGTGCTGAGGCTTGAAGAGATTGATCTTTGCAACGCGCTCTAGGATACAAACCTCTGAGATTCCGGCAATTTTCTAATTGTATCATTTAAAATCACTGCTTTCTTTACTCCATGACTGCCGTGCCTCCAGCTAGCAATGAAGCTGGTGCGACTTGGGTGGGGGAGGGATAGAGAAAAAGGGAATGCCGGGGCTACCTGAAGTGAGAGAACTCAATATTCATACCACTTGGCTGTAAGCTGCCCAAGCGAAATATGAGATGCTGTTCCTCCAATTTGATTTAGCCGCACTCTGACAATGGAGGAAATCTAGGACAGAAAGGTCTGTGTAGGAATGGGAAGGAGAATTAAAGTGTCCAGCAACTGGAGATCAGGTTGGTTCAGGCGGGCTGAGCGAAGGTGTTCCGCAAAACGATCGCCCAGTCAGCGTTTGGTTTCTCCGATGTATGAGAGTCCACATCTTGAACAACGGATACAGTAGATGAGGTTGGAGGAGGTGCAAGTGAACCTCTGCCGAACCTGAAAGGACTGTCGGGGTCCAATACCTTCTGAATTTGTAGTCGGCAGGGCAGTACTCTGCATATCGCCAACTTGGATGTGTTGTGCATTCTAACGTGCTGTTAGTGCCCCCTTAAAACTGTCTAGTGAAGGTGATTTGAATATAATGTTGTCTAGTTTATTACTCAACAACGTACCTCGGTGACTGCCAATCACCACCCCCCCCCCGGACACTTATTTTTTTTTTAATTCAAATCGTTTGCTATGTCGCTCTTCAAGGGAGATGCTAAATGCATTTCGTTGTCTCTGTACTGTACACTGACAATGACAATTAAATTGAATCTGAATCTGAATCTGAATTCCCTTAAGGTTCTAACAAAGAATGAGTTCTTATAAATATCTGTGCTGGCGAATGAGATTTCTATTTGCATATTATTTCTCTTTCTTGTTCTCCTTTCTGTTGAGTATGTTATGTATCTATCTGCAGTAATGCCCATTATCCCCTTTTGAATCTTGTACAACATGGCTAGTCTGTTCCTTGCCTTTCTTGTTTCCAGCATTTCTCACTCCAAGTGGAACAACATCTGGGTGACACTATTGTAGTTCCCAATGCAAAAGCATGCTGCTGTATCCCTTCTAGTTTGTTAATATGACCAGTTTTGTATGGGCCCCCGGCACATGAAGCATATTCCAGTAAGGGTCTAACCAATGTTGTATATGCTGTGGTTTTCACTTCCTTTGGGTAGAACCAGAGGTTTCGTCTAAGGAATCCTAGTGACCTAGTTGGCTTTAGTGACCGTGTTGTTCACGTGTTCACTCCACGAAAGCTTGTTATCAAGATGAACTCCAAGATGTGATTGTGAATTTGTACGATGAAGTATTTGTCTACAGAAGACGTAGTCTCGAGTTAGGGGTTTCTTCTTGTTTGAAATTACCATAATTGAACATTTGGTTGAGTTGAAGCTCATCTTCCATGTGTTTTCCTATAATTTGGACTTAAGGTCTTCTTGTAAGGTCTGCATATCCTCTACATCAGTGACAGGTGTATGTATAAACAAGACAATCATCTGCGAAGAGTCTTGTTTTACAATTTATGTGTTCAGGTAGATCATTAATGCACGTCAGGAACAACAGTGGTCCGAGGCCTCATCTATGATGGGAGAGGAGAACCCCCTTTCACTAAAGAATGAGGAAATCTCGGATGTTCTAGTATAGAACACCACATCTTGGGCGCAGATGCGGCATAGACGAGGGAATTGGGAGCAGGGGATAGAATGTTTGCAGGACGCAGGGTGGGAAGAAGTGTAGTCGAGATATTTGTGGGAGTCAGTGGGTTTGCACTAGACTTAACACCAGAACTGCATCCCCATCCAGAATTCCCCACCCATCTAACTCGTCCTTCCTTTAACACTATGTTTAACCGACCACTCTTCCCAACCGCCAAATCTTTGCTAATCTGGTCGATATTACTCCAAAGGTGTAATTTGAACTGAAACTCCCTCCTTCCCCTCCCCCTTCCCAGCTCTCCCACAAGCCTACTGTCTCCGCCACTTCCTTTCTTTTTCCCCCCCCCCCCCCCCCGACATCAGTCTGAAGAAGGGTCTCGACCCGAAAAGTCGCCTATTCCTTCTCTCCATAGATGCTGCCTCACCCGTTACGTTTCTCCAGCATTTTTGTCTACCTTCAATTTTTCCAGCATCTGCAGTTCTTTCTTAAACACTACAATGCTCTAATGATTGGTAAAATCTAGGGACATTTTATAAGAATGTGAGGGAGAGTTTAAGAAATGGGATTACTGAAGAGTAATCTATACATAACCAAAACTCTGATCTTGTTATCTTCCGGTTTGGCAGTCTTTCTCTTTGCACAAAAAAGGATTGCGATAGCGCTTCGATTTTTCACCAGTTCACTCACCGATCTCCCGTGCAGCAAGTGTACCAAGTTCTGTTCCGATCGGTTGAATGTCGTAAAAGTTAGCAAGGTTTAAAAATCTGGGTGCGCAGATCAATCTCTTCTCCTGCCAGTCAGCGCCACGCGGATTTGTCTCTTCCCCTGTCACTCCCCAGGATGGTCCGCCCCTTCCTGCGCCATTGCGTCTTTACTGGAGCTGAGGATGGCCGGCGGAGGTTTCCAACCCAGCCCAGCCCAGCCTAGTGTGGGAGACCAAGCCCAGCCCAGAGTCGGAGGCCCAGCCCAGCGTTGGAGATGTCGCTGAAGTCGTCAAGCGAAGCATCTGATCCCGGCGAGGTGAATGACCAGCGCCCAGCGCCCGCTGTGAGTCCCATCGCACTGCCAATTCCAGCCACTACCCCTTGCTGACTCCTCCCCCCTCCCACGTGCTCTCTCTCACTCTTTCTCTCTCTCTTTCTCTCTCTCTCTGTCTCTGTCTCTGTCTCTGTCTCTCTCTCTCTCGATCGATCGAAACATGCAATCATTTATTTGGTGGGGTTTATAGACATGCTAAATATTTTTCAAAAGACGAGAGACTAGTAAAGGTTGATATTCGGAGAGCTTATTGTCTTGTGATCCACCAGGCAATGTGGGATTTTAGTCTTTTGTTTGAGGGGACAGGAATATTAGGCGGTCTTGCTAGAATTCCAGAGAACTATGATGAGCACACCTGGAGTACCATATGTCATTTCAATCAACATGTCTAAGAAAGGAAATACTTGCCTTGGGGCGGTGCAATAAAGTTTCATTAGACTAGAATGAAAAGGCTGTTGCATCAGGACGTTTCCAGTGAGATTATCTCATTGAAACACAAGACTTTATTTGCATGGTGAAAGATTTTGTCTGAATAGAACTGAGGAAGAGTATTAGAATAAAGGATCAGTTGTTTTTGATGTTAGAGGAAGAGAAATTCTTCACTCAAAGTGTTGTAAATCTTTGGAATTCTCGACCCCAAACTATTTTCACTCACTGGCTGCATTCAAGGTGAGGACTGATAGATTTGGATACTGATATAGCTAATGAATACAGGGCAACAAACAATCTGCTAGAGGAACTTAGCAGGTCAATCAGCATCTGTGGGGGTGGGGGTTATTGTCAACATGAAGGAATATGCTGATCAGGCAGGAATGTGGATTTTGATGCAATGGTTCAGGAATGGTCTAATGAATGGCAGGACAAACCTGAGCTCCAGATGGACTTGTCCTGTTCCTAGTTCATGAGATCTTTAATTCAGTGCAAACCAGGTATACTAAGAAACAACAGTAAAACAACAGAAATGCCAGTTCAATCGCTCTTATTTACTTTTATTGGTTTTGAAATTTTATCGTGAAAACATGCCAATGAACAAATTATCTGGAATAAAATAAAACCACAGAGGTCCTATACTTCAGGAGCTTTGCAATGAACCTTAGATGTCATTTGGTTGTGCCATGAACCAACTGCCTGTACACAAGCATCAGAGATCACTGTCAGAATGTTCTAATTTTTCATGCTGCCGTTTTTCAGAACTGCAGAATATATTCCACGAAGGCTTTCCTGAAGAACTAGCGACAACTGACCAGCAACTTTAGGTATTCCATTTAGTCTCATTGCCCCCTCGTAACACAGCAGCGCTAATGAACTAAAAACCATGTTTATCCAGATGTCTACACATCAGGGTTTCTGCTTCAGGCCAAAGAGCTCCGTCTGTGTTTTAAACTTACAACATGATGAATGCACACCACTCTGTTTATTGTCGGATTAAAGATTAAATACCTATGGCATGAGTTCTTATTGAAGTTGTGCACAGGTGTAGTGAACACATGGACCCAGACATGCCGTCAGCAATGAGTCACCTGTATTATCGGTATCTCTGTAACATGAGAGAACATCACTGAGATCACCCCAATGAAGTATTTAAAATATAGACAAAAGCTGCTGCAGATGTTGGAATCATGAGCAAAAAAAAACAGGAGAAACTCAGTGGGGCAGGCAGCATCTGTAGAGGAAAATGGACAGACAACGTTTCCTTTCTTCAGACCTAAATTGGCTTCACTGAGACCCCGTGTCTCTTATCATTCTGATATCCTTGCGGAAATACATTGAATGTTCTGACTTCCCCAGGACGGAGACAAAGACAGATGCAAATGAATGAAGATATAATGAAAGCCATTCAGTCACAACATTACGTTTTCATGCCCACCCATCCAACAACTCAATAATTCAGCAAACCCAAGTCACACCGCCTCTGGGACTAATTTCCACTTATGACCCTTTTCTGCCATTTGCCTAGCAATTCCCACTCCTCTCCAGGAATCTTTGCTGGGCATTTTGTGTTGAACACAATTTGAAGGTGAAAAACACTCAACTGGGCTACCATCCCGAGGCAGTGGTGGTCTATGTTTCTATGCTTCTATGATCTCTATCCTCAAACACTAAGGCCGATGACTTATCCAAGGTTTGTGAGGTGATGGCACCAGTCAAATGCCAGTTTAACATGCTGTTCAAGAGATATTTCTGGCTGTAAAATGTTAACCAGTGAAAAACAATGCAACTCAGTCCAGATTTCAAGAGAGTTCTACTGAAATTTTTTGGCAACGTGCAGGTGTAATGGCCAGGGAAAGTGCAAACCACCATTTCCAAACAGTTCAAATGTGAAATGCACAGAGAGCTGAACTTCAGTTCGGTATCTTCCCTCAGGCCAATGTGATCCTGCGGTATGTTAAACATTCCACTTGATGAATGCATAGCACTTTGTTCAATGCCTAATTAAAAAGTAAGTACATATGGAATTCGTTCTCAACAAAGTTTACCCAGGGCAGTGGTGCAGTGAACAGCATGGGAAGGCCAAGGGCTAGGAAAGCCCTTGCTCTCCTGGATTAAGAAGTGCAGCAGGTGATGGATCTGATACACGTTGTGCCCAGCTTGCAAACAAAACTCATAAGCAGTTCTTGCAGCCTTTAACAAATCCAATTATTACTCAAAAAACTTAGGCAAAATAATAGCATGAAAATGTAATAGAGTAAATGTACACATAATTTTAACCGGTTTATGATCACAACGATGGAAAAAGAAAAGATTTTTTTCCTGCTCATTGTTAAAATATCCAACATCAGGGTACAATGTCGCAAAACATGATAACAATACTAGTGGACTTATTTAAAATACCACCTGATTACCATTTTGAAAACCTTCTCCTGAAAAAGTTTCTGCATGTTACTGAATAGTCCAACAAAGTTCTAAAGATGCACTGTAGAGAGTATACTGACCGGTTGCATCATGGTCTGGTATGGCAATTCCAATACACAGGAATGCAAGAGGCATGCAGAGAGTGCTGAACTCAGTCCGATCCATCACAGGCATTGCCTCCATCAAAAGCATCTACATGCAGGTGCTGACTCAAGAAGGCAAGGACTCATCAAGGATCCCCATCATTAGGGACATGCACTCTTCTCGCTGCTACCATCAGGCAGGAGTAAAGAAGCCTGAAGGCCCAAACGATGAGCATCAGCAACAGTGACATTCCTACAACCATCAGGCTATTGAACCCACCTGCTAATCCCATCTCCACATAAACTTTAAATTAACTCTCGTATTTGATTTCTAATTGTATATTTTTCAACTAAACAAAGGAAATTTAGTAGGATGTTTCTTGGACTTGCAAGATTGATTTACAGAAAGGTGGGATAAGCTGGGACTTTTATCTTTGGAGTGTAGATGGTTGAGATGTGATCTTATTGAGGTCATTCGAGGCATAGATAAAGCGAATGCTCACAGTCTATTTTCCCTGAGTAGAGGATTCTACAACTTGAGGGCTCCATCTACATAAGGTGAGATAGGAGAGAGTTAAGAGGGACCTCAGGGCAATACTTTTATTCAGAGGGTAGTCATATCTGCAATGAGCTGCCAGAGGAAGCCAGAGAAGTGGATCCATTTATGACGTTCTAAAGACCAGAGATCTGGGATGAGCTCAGGATGCCAAAATTATTGGCATTGGCAAGTTAGGCCAAATGCCCTGTTTCCATCCTATGAATCACCGTATTTGTACATATGATTCAAAAAATCAACTTGACCTGGTCAACTTTACTTTGTTAACTTTCTATGAAACAATGCCAAGCACTATCATGTTATTTTAATATTCTGTGCCTGTGTGGCAAGTAAATATTGTGGAGGCTGGGAACAGGTTTGGGAACTGCTATGTTTGTTAATTAAACCATCTCAGCAAGAAATCACATGTACAACACCTACAAAACACGAGGAAATACCTTGCCTTAAATAGTAATATTGATCAATTATTTCTGGATTACTTGTTGGGTAAAAGAAAATTGCATTACACATTTTAGAATTTGCTTTAATTTAACAAGTTGAACTAATTACAGCCCACACAACTGTCACAGATCTACCTCCATGTTTCACACAATACTTAAACAATCTGATGGCCAAATTACTCAGAACACTAACACAACAATTCAACCACAACTCTGCAGAAATATTAGCAAAATGTCATTCGTACAGTTGGCTAAGCAATCATTAGTTGAGAGGAGCTTTAAATCACTTACAATCACCTCTGATATTTAACATCTCATACAGCGATACCATGTTACATGCAGAACTGTATCTTTTGTGCTCAGATGTTTAATGTTTGAATATGTCTCTCAATCTATGTTTTGCTATTTTATAATTTCTGTTTTATATATATTTACAAAACTTTAAAGAACAGAATTTCAAGTTTATTTTAGTTTAGAGATACAGTGTGGAGACAGGGCCTTTGGACCACCAAGTCCACGTTGACCAGCGATCACCCATACACTAGTTCTAGTACGACACGCTAAGGACAATTTACAAAAGACAATTCTCGTCCAAACCTGTATGCCTTTGTAGTGTGGGACTAAGCCAGAGCTCCCAAACAAAACCCACTTAGTCACAGGGAAAAGGTACAAACTCCGTACAGCCAATTGCCTGAGTCAGGATCAGGTTTCTGCCATTGTAAGGCAGCAACTCTCTTGCTGCGCCACTGTTCCGCCCCTAAGTTAAGTGAGCTATTGCAATACAAATACTGAAATGGGCTTACCTTGATTCCATAAACACCTCAATGCAAAAGAAACACCATACAAATGGTGAAAATTACAGTTTCCCCTGAAACAGTTTTTTTTTGCAGAAGCTGGTGATTTTAAGCAGCTGTACATTTTAATCACAATGAATATTTCAGTTTCATTCTCCATTCCACTAGCAACCTGGCATTTTTGTCCTTTACTCTTTCTGACTGCTGGTATTTTTCCATATATATTTGATCTTTTCGCTCAAACATGCCTAAAGAACGAAGAGTCATACAAAGGTAAATGATGTAAACAGGCCCTTCAGCTCCATCGTCATTATCACCCACCATCAACAACCTATTTGTAACAATCCCATTTTATTCGCCCCACATACCCATCAACTCCCCCCAGATTCTACTTCTCATCTTTGTACAATGGCCATTTAACATGCCCATCTATCTTTGGGATGTGTGAGGAAATTGGAGCACCCAAAGAAATCCATACGGTAATAAGGAAAACCTGTCAGTATAGACTGATTTGTCACAGTGGGCTGTTGTACATCAGCCTCTTCAAGGGCACGCCAGCTTTGGAAGAGTTTCTCTAAACACCTGTGGAGCTAGGTTCAGGTTCATGGGGAGTTCCAAGCTCCTGATGTAGCAAAGCTTCGACTGGCCAGGGCCAGGGATGTGCATCTGTTGTCACAAGGTGCGGTTGCTCTTGTCTGTTCAATGCTGGGTTAATTAAGAGCTCTTGCATTGACCCAGTGACACCCAAAAGAGTCAGGGTTGAGGGTCAGTGGCAGTTGTTAATGTCTGAATTGTTCATTGAGAATTATGGCTTAACAGCTGTGGAGGAGGGAGGGAGGGAGAATGAATTGTTGGGTGATGTAGTAGCAGTGAAGGGACATTGTCCTCTTCATTCCCTCTTCATTCAAGTTCACAGATCTGAAACATTACAGTACATCACATTACCGAGGGGTTGATTTCCCAGAAAACTGACCACATCACAATGTTCCGTAACGTGACCCCATGATAAATATTGAAAACATTTGTCATCTCTTTCACGTCTTGTTCAACGTTTTTTTTTCGCATATAAATTCCATGAGAGTGAATTTTTATTTCATATTTCTATTTTTTGGCGGTGATTTGAGAATCTGTGAATTTCCGTTACCCAAACTGCCATTAGATGGGGATAAACTGTAGATAGTTTAAGCCCTCTGCTACATCTTTGCTCTGCGGCATTCGATAACCTGAATAAGTATTCAAGTACCCTTAGATCAGATGCAATCTTAGCTGCCTTTCCGCCAGTTCTTTCAAGGGGACAAACATTTATTAAGTAGCAGAGTACTCCAAAATGTTGCACGTGGTAATTCTCAAACAAACTTTGACACCCGCCCCTGAGAGAGATTCGTAAGGCAATCAAAGACTGGGTAAAAGAACAAGTTCTTAATGGGGTGCCAAAGAGGAGGAGCAAGGCCACAGACGTCCATCAACACAGAATTGGGAAGCACAAATCCCAGACATTTCCAGAGAATGCAATGTAACAAGCATGGGGAAATAGATTTCAATTAGAGTTAAGTTAGCAGCCAATAAAATAATTCAGAGCATGCCTCAGGGCCATCTCCCCGATATTGGTTATGCAGCAGAGGTGATAAGTGCTTTACTCAACAGGCAAGAGATGATAGTGATTGCAGCTTCATGATTCATCCCAATTGTTGACTGCTGAGCAAATATGAACCCTCATAGGCAAAAGCACAAGCTTAAAAGTTTAATGTGCATGATGCACCAGTTGGCACAATATCAAATATTGCAACTGGTAACTTTTGACACATGAAAGAACAAGGCCAAGGGCCAATGGTTTTTTTTTAAGTACTGGTAGCTGCCTGCTTAAATTAGGTTTATTTTTTATCTAGTTTCATTCAAATTATGCTTGTCCATATGAATGAGGATGCACTTGAACCTCCACAGTGCAAACTATCTTGCATTGACCAACTCATGTTTAATAAAGAGGGTTGGTGTGGTGGTGCAGTGGATGTTAATGAAGCCTGGATTGATAATGTCAAAACATAAATTCAGATCCCACCATGGTAGTGGAAGAATTTAAATTCAGTTAATCAGCTGGAGTTTAAAACAAAGATAGCCATTAGCAATAAGAAGCACAAGACTGCCAGATTCTCCATCCATCCAGCATGTAAAATAAAAGTCATATCATTCCCTAGATACCATGTACGTCACTCCAAATCAACAGGAGCAATTGGCTCTAAAATTAACCAGCAAGCCACCTACTTGAAGGGCAATGGACAGGCAAATGCTGGCCCTGATAAACCTACAATATCTTGTAAGATAAATAAAATTAATCTCCGAGTTGCAAAATTGCAAGTTCAAGAGCTACTTTGAAAGCTTACATATTTAATCGAAGCTGGCAGGAGACATTAAATCAAGGCCCCACCACGCTTCTCAGATGGACAAGGCATCACGCAACACAGCAGAGTAATAAGCGAGTTTGGTATTCCGACTGCACATGCCCAGGTCATAGGTCGCTGGAGGTAAACATTGGAGGGTGCGGATCTGCTGTTATCTGTGTTATCTTTGGTTATCAGACCTTCGTTTCAGTGAGTGCTTTATGCTTCGTGCTGCTCCGTGGGGTCGGGGTCCATGGTCGGGGTCAGACACAGGTCTCCGGCGCTTTCGACGGACAGAGGGGAGGGGGCGTACTGCCGGCCGTGCCTCTCTCCTTGTCCAGTGGCCGTTGGTTTGCCCCCTCGGTGGAGGGCATGTCAGTGAGTCAGTCGGAGCTGGGACTGGCAATTAGTTACACTGGAGCTGCTTGTATTCTTCCGGCGTCGGAGGCCCTGCTGGTGGAGGGTGTTGTGGCTCAGACGGAGAAGTTTGGTGGCGGAGGGAGCCGAGCCTCGGCCACTGGCGGGGACACACACCGGGTGCCGCGGTGGGCCAGGCAATATCTCCGCAGAAGGGTCTTGACCCGAAACGCCATCCATTCTTTTTCTCCGGGGATGCTGCCCGTCCAGCAGAGCCACCGCTGCACCCCCTGCATTTTACCCCTCCTACAGCTCAGATTTTATCTGATGTCCTCAAAGGAATACTCACTTCTCAACTCCCCCTATCTAAGCCAACAATGCAGGCAGCACCATGCCTCACAGCTCTTGAGACTAGGGTTCAATCATGACCTTGGGTCTTGCCTTTGTGAAGTTTGCACGTTCTCCCTGTGTCCGTGTGGTTTTCTCCAGAGTGCTCCGGTTTCCACCCACATCCCAAAGACATGCTGGTTGGTAGGTTAATCATCAACTGTACGTTGTCCCCAATGTATGGCTGAGTGGGAGAATCTGAGGGGAGCTGATGGGAATGTGAGCTGAATAAAATAGGATTAGTGTAAGATTGGGCAGCACATTGGTGCTACTGGTAGAGCTGCTGCCACACAGCGCCTAAGGCCTGGGTTACATCCTGATCTTGGGTGCAATATCTGTGTGGAGTTTGCACATTCTCCCTATGACTGTGTGGTTTTCCTGCAGGTGCTGTAGTTCCGCCCTAAAGACCAGCAGGTTTTCAGGTTAATTGGCCTCTGTAAATTGCCCTTGGTGTGTAGTGTGGATATGAAAGTGGGATAACTAGTGTAGAACTAGTGTGACTGTGTGATTGATGGTTGGCATGCACTTGGTGGGCCGAATGGCCCGTTTCCATACTATCTATAAACTCTAAATTAAATTGCTGCTTCATGGTTGGCAAAGACAAAAAAGGGGGTGACACAGTGGCGCAGAGGTAGAGTTGCTGCCTTACAGCGCCAGAGACCTGGGTTCGATCCTGACTTATGGGTGCTGTCTGTACGGAGTTTGTACGTTCTCCCTGTGACCGAGTTGGTTTTCTCCGAGAACTCCAGTTTCCTCCCACACTCCAAATACGTACAGGTTTCATTGGTTTCAGTAAAAAAATGTATATTGTCCCTAGTGTGTAGGATAGTGCTAATGTATGGGTGTGATCGCTGATCAGCGCAGACTCGGTGGGCCGAAGGGCCTGTTTCACGCCATTTCTCTAAATTCTAAAAAATAAATAAAAACATATTGGGCCGCTCTGAATTTATATGGCTCTGCAATCCCAAGTCTTTCTTACACCAGTATCAACAAAAACCTAAAACAACATTAACAACTTTACCATGCAGACCAATTTAGTACAAATTGCAATCTTACTGCTTGAGGACCTGTCTCTCTCCAGCAGGTTACCAAGCAACCACTTGATCACACCACTTACATTAAATATACTGTGCATCTGAAAGACAACAGATCCTTTGAATTTGCCATAAAATAAAATTGATGCAATAGTGTTGCTCACTGCAGATATGCAGGATGCACATAAATAACAGTACTTGACCCATGCAAAATGACATGGTGAAGTGTTTAAAGAGCTCAGTGCAGCTTATAGCATCCTCCTGTGTCTTATTTAAGTGCTTCATTGAGTTGAGCTAACCTTTCCTGGTGCTAGGAGAATTTCTGGATCTCGTAAACTGAACATGAAGTGTACTTCCAAGACAGTTCTGTGAGACTTGGATTGGGTTTTGTGAGAAATTTAGGAGTGTGTTGGTACTGGTAAACTTCTACTGCTAAAGTCTCTCCTGGTTAATATTAAGCTGGGCTAACTAAACAGTAGAAAGAGAGACAGTCACTGAGTAAAATTTTAACAATGCAATATATTATTCTGGGTTTAATTAAGTTTTGTGATACAGTGTGGAAATAGGCCTTTAACCACCGAGTCCACGCTGACTAGTTTCATCTGTTGAGCTGATTTTTCAGAATGCCTAAAAATTTCTAGAATGCAAACACGTAATAGCAACTGCTAGAAGCAGTAGTTGTGACGATGTCTCTTTTTATCTCTGACCTGTGTCCACCATCTGCCTATCAACCATCCCCTACCCCTCACCTGTATCAACATTATCTGCCGAGCTTTGCTCTGGACAGAAAGTGCTGGAATAACTCAGCGGGTCAGGCAGCATGTGTAGGAAGGAACTGCAGATGCTGGTTTAAATCGAAGATAGACACAAAATGCTGGAGTAACTCAACGGGACAGGCAGCATCTCTGGAGAGAAGGAATGGGTGACGTTTTGGGTTGAGACCCTACTTCGGACTGAGAGTTATGGGAGAGGGAACTAAACAGGCTTTGTTCTTCCCCTCCAGTTCAGTTTTTCCTCCATGTGTTTCCATCCAAAGACCTGAAGGTTGGTAAAATCAGTGGCCACTATAAATTGCGCTTAGTGTGTAAAATATGGCGGGGAGTTGAGAATGGAGAAGAATAAATAAAAGTTATGGTGGTGTGGGTAGGAGTGGCACAGTCTTGGTGGAACAAAGAGCCTGTTTCCACTTTGCATCCCTCAATGACTTTGTGGCTTGTTTAGTTTAGTCTATCTTAAAGATACAGAGTGGAAACAGGCCCTGAGGCCCACAGTCCACACCGACCATCAATCACCCATACGCTAATTCTATGTTACCACAATTTCACATCCTAAGCACTAGAAGCCAATAAACTTACAAATGTGCACATCTTTGGAATTGGAAAGATTCTGGAGAAAACATATGCAGTCACTCGGAGAGCATGCAAACTCTGCACAAACAGCACCTGTAATCAAGATTAAAGCCAGGACTCTGGTGCTGTGAGGCAGCAGCTCTACTGCAGCATCACTGTACCACCCTCTGGGACTGGAAATGGCTCTACAAACCTCTCCGCCTCACACTCTCCTCAAAGTCAAAATGTCCACAAAACATGTCCCCTTAACCATGTTTTTTGTCATTTACCTGAAAATCCTGTTATGTGATTTGATAACTCTCCTTGAAACATTTCAATTCATCAGAGGCACTATATGGTACACACTGCTGTTGGTGTTCCAGATGTCCTGTGAGGTAAATGCATTTCAGCATTCACAGGCTCACTAATGTGTTACTTCAGTTTTATTGAATGCTTTCAGCAATCACAGCACTTTACCATTACGCAGCAAATATTAAATGGAGATTCCCAGCAATGCGCGGATATTTATAGTTTGCTTCTCATATTTACAGTCTATATTTTCTGGCGCTTCACGATAATGAAAGCTTTGTACTAATGTTTCAACATAGACACACACACACATGCACAGTAACTCGTGTCTGCCCCAGCTCTGTAGGCTTTGAGATGAATGTTCTTCTTGCGTAAGGCATGCACAGCCTAAAGTTGTAGGACAACTTGTTCTATTTGATCATATTTAATTGTGCACGCCGGGTTGATTGCATTTGTCGAAACAGGGCGTGATGTACCACGTGAGACCACGTGAAGGTTGAAGTCATTGTGAGTCATGTAGCCTCTGGCACAAGTGGGACAAGGGTTAGCAGTTTGGGGCAATATGGTCTTCTTCTGCTGTTTGAAAATGACCTTCACATACCCCAGGTGAAGAGAATAAAGGTTCTCAGTGCCTTCCAAAATGTTTCTTCCCTGTTCTGATGTACCATGTGCTAGAGGAAGAAAGTCTATTTCCAAAGGGTCAATTTCCAAGCTCCATCATACTGTGGAGTGAGAGTAATAATGGTGCTTGATTGGTAAGTATGAATTTGATGGGCTGTAGGGTGTATTTCGAAGCGGTATCACTATGTGGCGTGGGGTCAATCCACAGACATTATTAACATGTGTTCTCTCCACTCAGAACCTTGAGGAGCAGGGTGGCGCAGCGGTAGAGTTGCTGCCTTACAGCGCCAGAGACCCGGATTCAATCCTCACTACCGGTACTGTCTGTACGAAGTTTGCGCGTTCTCCCCGGGACCTGCATGGATTTTCCCTGGCTGCTCCGGTTTCCTCCCACACTCCAAAGACGTATAGGCTAGTTGGCTTGATAAAATTGTAAATTGCCCCTAGTGTGTAATGGTGTTAGTGTGTGGGGATCGCTGGTCGGCATGGACTCAGTGGGCGATGGGCCTGCTTCTGCACAGTATCTCTACACTAAACCCAAATCTCAGTTATGAGCTGCATGGTGTTTTCCTTTGTGGTAATGCAGAGCCAATTGCATTTGCTTGTTACATTTTCTATTAACAAAGAGAGGTTGAGACTGTGCTTCCTCTGACCTCCTGCCAATTTTGTGCTGCAAAGGGATTCAGAGTGGACAATACGATTCCAGCGTCAATGTGGCCACTCACCAGAGCTGGCTGAATGTGATCAGGGTCTGGATGCTGGCTGCAAGACACGGGTGATTTGGAGGATTTCTGGCGACTGATTTATTCAATATCTCTCCCCGGTGCTTTAAGGGGTGGGGAGGTGCATGTTGTCTGACTGCAGCTGGTTGGTCAATGACCATTGTCTTCTGGATGTTTAATTTCAGGTTCTTTCTTTCACAGATGGCAGCAAAAGGAATCTACAATGAATTGGACTTTGGCTCTGAGTTGGCACACAGCAAAACATCATGCAGCTCATGACTGAGATTTGTGTTAACATGGTTCTGAGTGGAGAGAATGCACATTAATAATTTCAGTGGGTAAACCTCACTCCACAGTATGATAGAGCTTGGAAATGGACCCTTTGGCCTATCGGGTCTATACTCAGCCATCAATTATAACTCTAATCGTATACTGACCATTTTGTTTTCCCCACATTCCCGATAACTGAATACTTTGGGACATACAAACTCTACATAGTTTGCATCCAAGGTTGGAACTGAACCCAGATCACAGAGCTGTGGGTGGCAGCTCCATAAGTAGTCCCATAAGCTCATGGAGTGCAGTATTACAGTATGACAGATGGCCAAGCAGGTTGGTGCAATGACCCATCTTTCCCCTCTGCTCCGGTCTGTCTTGGGAATTTTGGTTAGGATATACCATTCTGTAGCAGATTAAGGGTGGTGATAAAAAGTTGGGAGTCATACAGATCTACGGAGAATTTCCTGTGGCTCATCACAGTTGATCGCTGCCAAGATTTTTGTGATGTTGAAGAAGGCCGTCCCCATCATTGATCTTGGCATTACGAAACAGAGAAGATCAGGTCTATTGCTCCTCTAGAGGGGCAGAGTTTACATTGTAGCTCTGGGAGCAACTTTTTCTTCTCTAGGAGGAGGTAACTAAGGACTGTTTTAGGACGGCACAATGGCACAGCAGGTAGATCTGCAAACTCGCTGAACCAGCAACTCTGGTCCAATTCTGACTGCTGTCTGCATTAAGTTTGCACATTAATCCGATTTCATGGGTTTTCTCTGGGTGCTTCAGTTGCAGCCCAAAGATGTTCGGGTTGGTAGGTTAACTGCCTGCTGTAAATTTCCACTCGTGTTAGCCGAGTGGTAAAATCTGGGGGGTGGGAGGTGGGGATAGTTGATGGCAATGTGGGGACAATAAAGTATCCACCGCCTCATTGAGGATGTGGACCGAGTGGATTGAAGGGCCTGTTTCTGTGGCGCATGGCTTGATGACTTGGCAAAGGCGCTCCCTGGGGCCAGCAGTAGGAAGACCTGCTTCATTTACAATTGGCCCCGTCTCCTTTCTTAAAGGAAAATGGTGCCTATTACACCAATTCTGAGGTTGAGACACCCCAGCTGAAGATCAGGAGGGTTGCAAATTCACACCATAAAATGGAGCACGGCGCAAAAGGAGGGCGCTGTTTGGAATGTTTTACAAAGAATGAGATACTGTAGTGTTTCCCGAATGATGCTGTTGGCAAGGTCAGATTTTCGCTCAAGTAACAAGTTGCTCAAGAAGAAGTGTTGCTGGGCCAGTATCTAGAGCCGGTGCTTATGGTGATGGGGCCTTTATGGTCCTGCCGGGGCAGATATACAGGATTTAAACCCAGCAACAACGAAGAAATGACAATACAAGTTAGAATGGTGTACTTATTTAAGCAGTGCTGCTGTTACACAGACTTCACTTCTCAAAGAAGGGGGGAGGGGTGAAATTTCAGAGAAAGTTTATAGAATGATTTATCAGTATTGTGTTGGTTGCATATTGGTATTGGTGCAACCTCACAACCTGCTCCTCACTCAGCGAATACTCACATCATCAAATCCTAATTCTTGGCTGTTGACAGCAGGCATAGATAACTGACCAAACTATAGATAAGCTTGTCCACCAGGAATGACTTCAAAGCTCTTTTACCATCCACTCTGGTGATGGGCTTTCACCACAGTGTGTGATATTGTGTGTGTCTTTGATGAATAATCATCCCCATGGGTACAGATCACAACAATATAAAGATCCAGCCTTCTCTCCTCTGTCTTAATGAGGCCGTCACTCGTCCGAACTGTGTTATACCACATTAGAATGCCCACATTAGAATAATGGAATGAAATGCCATTGCCACTCACTGCATGAAACATTTTCTTTTGCTTATTTCAAGGCCAATTTAACAGCAATATTTTGTCAACACTTATAAGCTTCCTTCCTTTAAATTCATTGCGATATTTTCTTCATTTTGCATTATGTAGCTTTAATGTTTCTTTGTTTGCATACTCTCTCGAATTGCCCTCATTGTGTTGCTGCCGTTCAGCTTCTGTTCAGAAGAAAGACTGGATAGACTTGGTTTATACTCTCTAGAATTTAGAAGATTGAGAGGGGATCTTATAGAAACTTACAAAATTCTTGGACAGGCTAGATGCAGGAAGATTGTTCCCGATGTTGGGGAAGTCCAGGACAAGGGGTCACAGCTTAAGGATAAAGGGGAAATCCTTTAAAACCGAGATGAGAAGAACTTTTTTCACGCAGAGAGTGGTGAATCTCTGGAACTCTCTGCCACAGAGGGTAGTTGAGGCCAGTTCATTGGCTATATTTAAGAGGGAGTTAGATGTGGCCCTTGTGGCTAAGGGGATCAGGGGGTATGGAGAGAAGGCAGGTACGGGATACTGAGTTGGATGATCAGCCATGATCATATTGAATGGCGGTGCAGGCTCGAAGGGCCGAATGGCCTACTCTTGCACCTAATTTCTATGTTTCTATGTTTCTATGTCTCACTAATTCACTTGATGACCCCTGGCACTTATCCTCGTTGTAATCCTGGCCTACCAAAAATGTTCCCATTGTCTATGTACAAACCCCCTTCCAACACCAAATGATGGATGCAACCTTAAACCAATTTGTTTTCTTACTTTCCCACTTTTAACAACCGTTTCTCTCTCCACAGATGCTGCCTGACCTGTTCAGTGTTTCTAGACCTTTCTGCATTTTTATTTCAGATTTCCATCATGTGTAGATTTCGATCACCTTACAAGAAAATATTGGTCAGTTGAGGGTTATATTAACAGAAGTTTAGAAAAGAGAGGAGATGATTAGAGTAAATGTCCTGGAATCTAAAGCTTTTGGTTTCTGTTCACCCATTTGAACCAAAATAAGGCAAAAATACTTATCTCTACGAGTGTCAGGGGCCTTTGGAATTGAAAAGAAGGTAATAGAAGCAGTGCCCCTGAATATTTCCAACCCAGAGGTGGATAGATTCCTGATGAGCATGGGGTGAAAGGTCATCCTGCATAGTCAGGAATCTGGAGTTGAGGTCAGTCATGATATTAAAAGAGCAAAGTGTGCAGTCTTAATCCTGGTCCTTAACTGTGTGTTCTTACGAGTGACAGTGTTTAAATGCTACTGTGGGTATATTATTTATATTGTCCATTTGTGTAGGCCATGGAATTGGCTTGCAGGCAGCGTGATGGCAGAACCTCCCAGTGGGGTGCGGTGTTTTAGCGGAAAGGGGCCAAGGTGGCCACTGCTTGCACCGGGGGTCAGGCGGGCTGCGGTCAGTTGGGGGAAAGTTACCGAACAGGCTTTGCTCTTTGCTGAAGACCAGGGACGAGGAGGATGGAGTCGGCGATGACGACGGATGCCACGGGTGAGGAACAAGGCTGGTATGACAGGAAACTGGGCAATGGCCTACCCCACCCTCATGGTCGGCTGCGGGAGGTGCCCCAGGAGCCCATAGGTAAATGGGTGAGGAGAAGGACATCAGTTTGCAGGTCAGCCCAAGGATGGTGAATGCTGAGTGGCTTGCAGCAACCTGGGACTTGCCTCAATTGGGCAACGCTCATAAGAACTAGCGTGAGACTGGACATGAAAATGGTGCCCAAACACAGCGGACTCAGTGGACTATTTCAATGCACTTTGCTAATCGGGAGGTGCTTAGTTATGGCAATTGTAGGTAAGAATGTTGGTCTTGGACTGCTTGTAAGAAAATAATTTCAGTGTTTACACGCTACAATAAAGCACCATTGAACTATTGTACCTGCACCAAATTCCGCAAAGACTGAGTTTATGAACGGCTGGTCTTAGAACATATGACATGGAAACAGGCATTTTGGCCCAACCCGCTCCTACTGACCATGATGCCCACGTTTGGGCTGCTTCCCAAGGACTATCCTGTGTCAGGAACTTCACAGACTGGTTAGAACACACCTTCCCAGTGGCCGAACCTCCAGCTTGCAGCAACCTCCATCTGCTCTGGGCCGGCCAGTGGTGGGTTAACAGCTGGAATTGACAACAAAGGTTTGCTGCTCCTTGCACAAGATAAATGAGACTCAAATGCTTGCACACAATGAGCTGCATTTGTTGCCACTTGATGAGCTGGCCCCAATCACTGCTCTCACTCCACCGACTTACTAAAATGCTGCTGCTGTGACCGCCGATGTTATATTACCGTCTGCAGCCCCGAATGAGCAAGATCTTCAGAACAACAACCATCTGGATGAATTCGGCAACGATCACATTTTGCCTATTTGCACAATTAAATACAGCACGGAATCTATCCCACTGACACTCGCCCACAACAAAGTGCTCAATTTTCCCCACCACCCACTGCTCCCAATGTAGTACAGTACATTAAATAGGTCACTGCTAATGTCAGCGAGCCCATGGGAGAGAGGCAGCACGCCACTCTGTGTGGTTAAATCACTTTCCCTTCAGACACTTGACCTCAATGCAGAAGACAGCTCTCCGCGAGCTTCACGCCGTGTCCACAAGGTGCAAGAGCTACGTCCCAAACGTTTAAAGAACAAATGTTTAATTTGTCACTTCCTCAGACAAAATAAAACACTGCTCGGCTTTGCAATTGTAAGTATGTCAAAGATGCAGAGCCAGTGAAAACGGGACAGCGGCAATGCTGTCTACAGGCAGCGAGAACAGTGTGAGGTGACAGTGTATGAACCAGGGCAGTAACATGAACCTATTGGCAGAATGCGAGAGCAGTCAATCTGCTTCATGACCAACTGCTGAGAAACTCACCCCCAGCCCATCCCACTGGCACCCCACTCGCCGGGACTCCACCCACTGGGTGCCCAACCCCACCCTCACTCACTCGGACTGCTGAGCAATTCGGCCCACGATGTCTGTGCCAAACATGATGCCAAGACCATTACTTACCTACCTGCACATAACTCATGTCACCCCCTTCCCTGCATATCCATATGCCCATCCAAGTCTTTAAAATGCCACTAACGTACCGGCTTCAACCACCAACCATGGCAGTTTATTCCAGACGCTCGCTGCACCTGCACATCTCCTTTATACTTTGTCCCTCTCACCTTAAAGCTATGGGGTCAAGGAAAGAGCGTTCATGTCGTGGCCCCGTTTCAACCAATCTTTCCACCACCACGCACAAGAAGCACTAGAAGCGGAAGACAGACACCACTGTATGCAGATGCCGAGGAATGTGTCAACCTCTGGCTGAACAAATTCAAATCTTGTGTGGACTCGACGAGAAAAAGACCTTAAAGCTATGCCCTTTAGTATTTGATTTTTCCATCCTGGGATAAAGATTCTGACTCTCTACCCTATCTATGCCTCCCATAATTCAATATACTTCCATCAGGGTTCCCCTCAACCTCTGGCGTTCCAGAGAAACCAATCCAAGTCTGTCCAAACTTTTCTTGTAGCTAACACCCCCTAATCCAGACACCTTTCTGGTAAATATTCTCTGCAACCTTTCCAAACCCTCCACATCCTTCCTGTAATGGGACGACCAGAACTGCACACATTGCTCCAAATGCAAGCGTACCATATGCCTTCTTTACCACTCTATTTACTTGTGTCACTCCTTTCAGGCAGTTATGAACTTGGAACCCAAGGACCCCTTGTACAACAATGTTGTTCAGGGTCATGCCGTTAATTGTACATTTTCCCCTTACATTTGACCTACCAAAGTACAACACCTCACACTAGTTCGGATTCAACTCCATCTGCCATTTCTCCACCATTTCTATAGCTGATCTATATTTTGCTGTACACTATGACAGCCTTCTTCACGTCTTCTGATTAAATCACTATTAATCCAATGCATCTTAATCTTCTGGAACAACTACCATGGGGAATTTAATAAAATCCACATAGACAACATCAACCACCCTACCCTCATTGATCACCTTTGCCACCTCCTCAAAGATCTCAATCAAATTACAAAGGCATGGCCTGCCAAGTACAAAGCAATGCTGACTGTCTCTAATTAAACCATTACCTTCTAAATGGGAGTCAATCACATCCCAAAAAATCCTCTCCAATAGTTTCCCTACACCCAACCCGAGGCTCACCAGCCTATAATTCCTCTACTTCTCTCCACTTCACATTTTAAATAAAACTACTCTCCAGTCCTCCAGGACCTTGCTTGTGGCTTGTGCAAAGATCTTCGTCAAGGCTCTTGCAATCTCCTCTCCTGCCTCTCTCAATACCACAATAAATCCCATTTAGTCCTGCGGATTTATCCACCTTAATGCTCTACAAAAGCCCCAACATCTCCTTCCTTCTCAAACTGCCCTTCTGAGCTTACATACTAGTATTCTCCACACCGATCTCACTGGCCCCCATATCCTTCTTCTCGATGAAAACAGATACAAAGTACTCATCTAGAATCTCGCCTACATCCCCAAACTCCAAGGTCATATTCCTTCCTTTATCCTTGAGTGGAACTACCTTCTCCCTGATAATCTCTTGTTTTTAATATTGGAATAAAAAGCTTTGGACTTTTCACCAAAGTTATTTCATAGCCCCGTCTGGCCCTTCTAATCGGCCACTTGAGTTCTTTCCTCATTTTTTATATTCCTCAAAGGTCTGGTCGTATTCCAACCTCTTAAACCTCACATGCACTCTTTTTCTACCAATGTCATTTGTGCCAGCGTGCACAACGACTTCCGACTCCTAGCCCTCCCCCTTGAGAATGTTCTGCAACTGTTTGGAGACATCTTGGACCCTGGCATCAGGGAGGCAACACATCCTCCTGGAGTCTCGTTTGCTGCCATTCGAGATACAGCGTGGAAACTGGCCCTTCATCCCACCGGGTCTCTGCCGATCAGCGATCACCCCGTACACTAACTCTGTTCTGCACTCTAGGGACAATTTATGAATTTATCGAAGCCAATTAACCTACAAACCTGCACTTCTTTTCTGTGGGTACTCTGGTTTCCTCCCACACTCCAAAGATGTACAGGTTTGTGGGTTAATTGGCTTTTTGGTAAAAAATTATCACTAGTGTTTAGAATAGTATTAGTGTACAGGGAGATTGCTGGTCTGTGCTGTCTAGGTGGGCCAAAGGGCCTGTTTCCATGCTGTATCTCCAAAGTAATGTGTACTAAAAGACTTTGGAGTGTGGCAGGAAATCTGAGCACCTAGAGAAATTCCACACGGTCACAGAAGAACATACAAACTCTGTAAGACAGCACCCATAGCCAGGATCGAACACTAATCTCAGGCACTGTAAAGCAGCAACTTTACCGCTGCACCACTGTGCTAATCTGAATAGAATAGAATCTGTATGGACAGCTAACTAACTGTCTGATTCTTCGCCTCCCCAATGTGCCTCAGAGCCAGGCCCGACACCACAGGCCAAATACTGCTGCTGCTGCTCTCTCATGAACAGTCTTCTGCCACAACAGTATCCAAAGGAGTATACCTGTTGTGGAGAGGAATGGCCCCAATGGATTCCGCTTTCTACCTACTACCTTTCCAGGTGGTCACCCATGTACTTCCTGCCTACATCTTAGGCATGACCACCTCACTGTCACTCTTTTCTGCACCACTCACACTCACCCGGATAATACGAATGTCATCGAGCTTAAAGTGGTCCTTAAGGAGCTGCATTTGAACACACTCCTTGGAGGTGTTGTCCTCAGGGTCACTGGACATGCCCCTGACTTCCAGCACCTGCAGGAAGAGCATTCCGCTATCCCACCTGCCATCTCTATGACACCAAAAACCTAGGATGAATGATCCAGAAAAACAGATCGTACCTTAACCTGCTATTACCCGCTTCTCGGCTCTCTCGCCAAATGCTCTTGAGCTAAAGCCTCTGCCCTACACTTTCCCTCAACACAGTGCATTCACCTCAACACAGCCTCTCTCACCACTGTCTGCTCCGCTAAACCTTCTCTGCCCTTTATCAGCTGCTGTGTCTCTTCCTCTGCCTAAAAACACCTGCGTTTTAAATATCTCACCTTCACATAAAGCCCTCCCTCCCCCTCAACTCGCTGGGTCTTGGACCCAGCCCCACTCATCTGGACCCCCACTCAGTGCTTTCATACAAATCATAGAGCTGACAACTAATTTTAATGTGAATTCAGAATTACTGAAAAGCAGATGGTACGAGAGCGAGTAATTATATTTGAACTATTTGAAACATCCTTCTATAAATCAGAAAAATCCTTTTATGAATCAGTGATCCAATTATTCACAATTATGCAAATAGCCTACATGTTTGTCATTTGACCTTTGAAAAGAGCCATGTAGCCCATCAAAACAGTCCGGGCCAGAAGGGTTAATGCTGGTCTGCCATCGGTCTTTGTTGCTCACCCAGCTGATGATATTCTCTCCATAATGAAACCTTCTCGCCCTCCAAATTTGCAGAAGAATATTTCACAGATTTGAATGTTAGTATGGATATGTCAGCGCTATCTGTCTCTCTGACATCCTGCATAACAAACTGTGTCACATTTTATCATCATGCCATTATTCTTACACCTTGAACCATTACACATTTCCGCTCCAGTCCCTGATCCTAATTAATGATCACTGCACCTGGAAAGCCAGAACCTGCAAATTCCGAGGCTATTTTTATTTTGTAATGTAACTGACACTAAAAAAAAGCGTTTAAATCTTTCTAAAGGCAGATCAGATAGCTCCGCAGGAGTAGAGCACGAGATTCATCATCAAAACCTCCCTCATTACTCAGTGCTTCCTATTCTTTAATGAAGTGCAGAATATAGAACACGGAAAATTACAGCACAGGAACAGACCAATTGGCCCACGATATATTTGCCCTACATGTTTAAGTCAATTTAATCTCCTCTGCCTATACGTGATTCATATCCCTCCATTCCCTGAAAGTCCACATGCCGATCTCGAAGCCTCTGGTCATGCAGTGGTGGACTGGGTCTAAAAATATTGGTTGCCAGGAGACAAAGAGGGCCCACCCACAACTACAATGCTATCATTTAACAGGGGACACTTGCCATCACTTGCTATCACTTCATCAGGGGCCCACTTGCCATCGGGCAAGCTGACACTCTGGCCAGTTTGCCACTGTGGTCATGTGTTCCAGGTACCAACCCACTCTGCGTAAAAAAACGTGCCCTGCACTCTCCTTTAACTTTCTCTCCTCTGAACTTAAAGCTATGCATTCTCGTCTTTGCAATTTACACCCTGGGAAAAGGTTTCTGACTGTCTACCCCATCTGTGCTTCTCATAATCTCATATATTTATTTCAGGCCTCCCTCGGTCTCTGACGCTCCTAAGGAAATAATCCAAGTTTGTCCAATCTCTCCTCATAGCTAATATCCTTGGATTGAAGGCGAGGAGCAGAGGGTGGTGGTGAAATGGTTTTCCTAACTAGAGGCCTGTGACTGTGCCGCAGTGATCAGTGCTGGGCCCATTGCTGTTTGCCATCTATATCACCAAAGTGGTTGAGAATGTACAAGGCATGATTAGTACAGGTCGGTAAGCCTAAGGGATCAGTGGTAGGGAAGCTATTGGAGACGATTTCCTGGGATAGGATTGCCTTCGGGAAAATCAGCATGGCTTTGTCCGCGACAGGATATGTCTTCTGAGGTAGATTGTGCTTTTTTAAGGAATTGACGAAGGTGATCGATGAACATAGAGCAGTAGGGTGTTGTCTACATGGATTTTAGTAAAGCATTTGATAAAGTCCCTCAAGGTAAGCTGATGCAGAAAATTAAGATGCAAGAGATCCACAGTGACTTGGCTATTTGGATTCAGAATTGCCTAGAAAACTCATAGAAAACAGAGAGGTGTGTAGTGGAAGGGTATTATTGTGGCTGGAAGTTATATTCATTGAGTTCATCATATTCATTATATTCATCACGGAAAAAAGCCCTTCGGCCCAACTTGCCCATGCCAACAAAGATGTCCCATCTACTCTAGTCCCATATCATTCTAAACTTTTCTAACAATGTAGCTGTTCAAATGTTTTTAAAATGTAATAATAGTGCTTGCCTGAACTCTGTCTTCTGGTAGCTCATTCCATATACCCATATACCTCTGTGTTAAAATGTTGCCCCTCAAATTTCCCTTCCCACCTGAACCACCCTCTCCGGGCACTTTCCCTTGCAACTGCAGGAAATGCTACACTTGTCGCTTTAGCTCCCCCCTTGACTCCATTCAAGAACCCAAGTCCTTTCCAGGTGTGGCAGATGTTCACCTACACCTCCTCCAACCCCATCTATTGCATCCGCTGCTCTAGATGTCAGCTGCTCTACATCGGTGAGACCAAGCATAGGCTTGGCGATCACTTCGCCGAACACCTCTGCTCGGTTCGCAATAACCAACCTGATCTCCCGGTGGCTCAGCACTTCAAATCCCCCTCCCATTCCAAATCCGATCTTTCTGTCCTGGGCCTCCTCCATGGCCAGAGTGAGGACCACCATAAATTGGAGTAGCAGCACCTCATATTTTGCTTGCGCAGTTTGCATCCCAGCGGTATGAACATTGACTTCTCGAATTTCAGGTAGTCCCTACTTTCTCCTCCCCTTCTCAGCTCTCCCACAGCCCACTGGCTCCACCTCTTCCTTTCTTCTTCTCGCCCCCCCCCTCACATCAGTCTGAAGAAGTGTTTCGACCCGAAACATTGTCTATTTCCTTTGCTCCATAGATGCTGCCTCACCCGCTGAGTTTCTCCAGCATTTTTGTCTACCTTCGATTTTCCAGCATCTGCAGTTCCTTCTTAAACACTTTCCCGAATTTCAGGTAATTTCTTCAAAGTGTAAACACTGTGTAAATGTTCAGAAATTCAGAATATTGAACAGAGAAGCTTTGACAAATAATCTTGGCGAAACTGTTTGTGTACAAATGGCTTAATTCAATAGCAAAGGGAAGTTGAAAAGCTTCCTCACTCAGAACATGCTCCTATTGTCATTATGAAAGTTGTAAATAGTGGTTAACACACAGGAACTAGGTAAGAGAGGGGTCAAGAGGTGGTCGTGTTTGCTCAGGCCAACAGAGATCAAAAGGAATTCTGCAATTGCTGCTGATTGTGGCTGGGGAATTGTATCTCAAATGTGAAAACTCTCAGTCAGGGTCAGGGCAAGAGAACTGTGCAATTTGCAAAAAAAAGTCGAACACTGAGATGGGGACTGCAGTTAGGGAAGTGAAGTGGACATTTACTGGGAGCAGTGCATGATTGGATCTTAGGCTGATTGAATCCCTGGATGTTTGTGTATACTCGAGGCCTGGGTTTCAGCAAGAAGATACAAGATCTACATACATTTGGAAAGGCAACGATTGATTATGGATAGCAAGCATGGAATTGTGTGTGGGGATATCATGTCTCGATACTTTACGATACAACTTTATACAACTTGGAGGGAAATTGAACTTCCAATAGTCATAAAACACAAAATACATTAAATTAAAGTGACCAGTGGAAAGGATTGAGGATGCTCCACAGTTTGATGAGCATCCTCATCTCCAAGACCACCTCCCATTAATCCAACTCTGCCCCGGGACAGAGCCACGAATTTGAATCTCATGAATTTGACTTATTTTGAAGAGGTAAGTAATGAGAAGATTGATATGGTCAGTGTGGTAGATGTTGTCTACATGAACATTAACAAGGCACTGCATAGTATGGAAATAAAATTGGCTTGAATGTTGGAAAACAGACAAGATTTCAGCCTAGATTTACACAGTAATTGGTAGGGCACAAATAGGCAGGATGTTGCAAGTGGCATTTTTCACGCTTCGTCAGTCAAGGCTTTTATTAGAGGAGTTAGGGCATCGTGTTACAGCTATAAAATATATCAGTAAGTCCACGTTTGGAGAACTGTGTATAGGATGTGATTATACTGGAAAATCTCATGAGGATGTTACCAGGTCTGGAGGATCGAGTTAAAAGAGTCTGAATAGTTTTTGGTCCCTTCTCCCTGGAGCATCGCTGAGAGGTGACCTTCTGGAGGTATATAAAATCATGAGGGGCACAGTTAATGAGAATGCCTGTCTTTTCACTAGGGTTTGGGAGTCTAGAACTAGAAGGCATGTTAAGATTAAAAATGGGAAAGATGTAAGAAGGACCTAAGGAGCAACTATTTAATGGAGGGTGATGTGTATATGGAGTAAGCTGCCAGAGGAAGCAGTAGAGGTAGGTACAATTCTGACATAAAAGGCACTTAGACAGTTAAATGTATAGTAAAGGTTTGGAGGAATATCGTTCATGTGCAGGCAGACGGGGCTACTCAGCTGGGCAATTTTGGTGAAATGGATGAGTTGGGCTGAAGGGCCTGTTTCCTCGCTGTGTACTCTATGACTTTGAGAGGCAGAAATAAATCATATGCCAATTGGTACATTAAAGTTGGACAGCACAGTGCTGATACTGGCATAGCTGCTGCCGCGCAGCTCTCATGGTTCGATCCAGACCTCAGGTGCTGTCTGTGTGCAGTTTGTCTTGTTCTGTTGGCAGTGGATTCCCCAAGGTGCTCCGCTTTCCTCCCACATCCCAAGGATGTATGGGTTGGGAGGCTCAGTTCTCAGTGTGCATTGTCCCTAGTGTGTGGGAGAGTCCAGAATCCAGAGCACGGCTTTAGTGGGAATGTGGGTAGGCTCAAATGGGATTCATGTAGGATTAGTATGTACTAAATGGCCGACATTGACTCATTGGGCCAAATTACAGAACTGTCTGATTAGCATAACTTTAATCACTCAACCTCAAGGAAAGACATTTCACTGCAGAATAAAGAATTTTGATTTGCTTTAATCTTGTAAAAAAAGTCAGACTTCTGGCAAGCCGACAATAATCATATTACTGTTCCACTGCAAGTGTGCAGAAAAGGGGTAGAGACACCAGTCCAGCATTTGCAATGTTGTGTGGCCAGGAAACTCGGCAAACTGCCCTGCCATTCTTCCAAATATCAGACAAAACTGTTTACATCCAAGAAAGCAGAGAGGATTTATGGTCTCATCTGGAACATCACACTCATGGCAATGCACCTCACTCTCAGCCCTTAGCTCCCACTGGGAAACTTCTCCATGTTAATTAAACTGAGAGATACTGCGGAATAAACACATCTGCTCTGTGAATCAGAAACTGTGGGTTTACCACCGCTGGACTCTGCATCAAGGATTGCGTGTAAACAGAAGGCATCCAAACCTTTGCTCAGCTGAAGGATATTTGCAGCTCTGATGTCCATTAAGATTTGTAAATGTCTCCCATCGGCTGTGACACATTGATTGCACTAAATCTATTCAAAGGTAATGGCTCACAAACGGGCTGCAAGCTGCCACAAGCACATCGACTGGTGAAGTTACAGGTTGGCAGTTTATTACTAATGATTGTACGGTTGCACCATTAAATTGCTTACACAGGAATCAGGCAGCTCCACAATGGGATGAGGGAAGCAAAGGCATCTGAGTAAATAATGACAGTGAGCAAAACACAAAATGCTGGAGGAACTCAGTGGGTCATGCAGCATCTGGGGAGGGAATGGAAGGCAACATGGGCAGCAACCCCAACGCTGTTAACTACTCCTTTGCCTTAGTTCACTGAGTGGGTATGAACCTCTCTAGAAGGAGCCTGGCATAGGTGTCTTAAGACAGTGGTGTGGGACCTCCATGCTAACCCATTGCAGAGGGTGGCAATAAACTGGGGTTAGAGTCACATACAGATCGCACCAGACTTGGGAGAGGGTATCTTTCCCTGCAGAATATCAACCAATCAACGGCCTTTACACGGAATCACAAGTTCACCATTAGGTGTCCTGATTCTAACTACATAATTACCTATGAAAAGTTGAATTTAAATGCTCAAGCAGCATGGTTGAACTTGAGTTGAGTTTGAAACAAGAAAAAGTTAATTCTTTAACTTTTTTTGCTTTCTTGGTCGTGATGTGCTTTTTCCAGAAGTGAACTATCCAATAGTCTGACCAGGATGTTAATGATCTCAATAAATACCACTCCACCAACCTACTCATCTCAGACCCCCTTCTCACCCACCCACCACACCTTACTGACACAACATCAATCCCCATCCACCCCGTCTTCTGCCCCAACACACATTCTGCAGCATCACCAGAGATTAACCGGTGACTTATTGCCTTATTAACGCTGCAACAGAATGAAGCTGGTACTGCCTAATTTAGCAGCCAATCATTGTGGAAGGTGTTTACAGATTATCAGCATAAATACAGTGCTTTATAAACAGTGCTTGTATTATTAGATTAACATTCAGTGGTGTAGGTTTATTGCAAATGTGCACAGTGCAGTAGGTTTACATTCTGGTAAATACTTAGAAATAACATTCAATAAACAAGACCCACATTCCCACAAAGGTTACCCACGGTGGATGTGGTGAGAGGACAGGAAATCCTGCTGCTGATCGCAATGGATTTATCCACTCATCCAATGGTTTGTGGCCCTATTGATTTATGTTTTCCTGACATCGTAGAAACATAGAAAATAGGTGCAGGAGGAGGCCATTCAGCCCTTCAAGCAAGCAACGCCATTCATTGTGATCATCCACAATCAGTAACCCATGCCTGCCTTCTCCCCATACCCCTTGATTCCGCTAGCCTCAGACCTCAGCTCCTCAGTCTGGTCTTCCATTCCACAAGGCCTAGGCAGGTCTATACCAAAATTCTATTTTCCACTCAAAGGCATCCCAGCCTTGGTCAACACAATCTCTTTGGGAAAGAGATATTCTCCGTTCTTTGTGTGAAAAAGTGTTTCCTGGTTTCATACAGCGAAAGCCTTAATTTAATGTTATCATTATGCCTCACTTCCCAGACTCCATACCACGGGAAAGAGCGTTGCTCTGACAACACTAACAGCCGTTAAACACCTGTGTAGGAAGGAACTGCAGATGCTGGTTTACATTGAAGGTACACAAAATGCTGTGCTAACTCAGCAGGACAGGCAGCATCTCTGGAGAGAAGGAATGGGAACAACATGCTGGGGTAACTCAGCCTTAAACACCTCCAGTGTGGAATCAGTGGGTTAAGTGATGTGTTGTGTTATTGCATGATTCCACAATGCACAGCCATGGCCGTAAGTTCTATAATAAACACAAAAGGAATAAAGGATAGGTTGAATTTTGGAAATTGCCATCCACAAGCGTCATTCACGTGTTATAATTCCCATGGCATAATTTGTTAACACAAGGTCCCAAAAGTGTTTTGGCCAATTGGTTTTAACAGAGATTAAAATGGGAAAAGCTTTAACTAGTGAATAGATGAGACACACAAAACTAAACTACAGATGCATGAATCTTGAACAAAATACAAAGTGCTGGAGAAACTCAGGAGGTCAGGTGAATGGACAGACAACCTTTCAGGTCGGGATCCATCTTCAGACGAATGGAGTAGGGGGTAAAAAGTTGTAAAGAAGTACGGGTTGGGTAAAGCCCGGCAAGTGATAGGTGGATACAAGTGAGGGGGAAAAAAATTGGCAGATGGGTGGAGTAAGTGAAAAAGGCTAGATGTGAACATGAGACAAATGGGTGTCAGATAAGGAAAAAAGAGGAGGAAAAAAAAGTAAAGCTGGAGAAAGGTTCAGTGAGTGAGTGAGCACGATGACTCGGGCAGTGTGAGATGGTGAGATAAATATTTGTACAGAGAACAGGAAATTTTCAACTCAACAGATTAATTAGGTTCCAATTAATAACTCAATATTTCTAATCTCTGGCCCACGTACTATTCAACACTTTCACACTTGCAAATTGTACCAGCATTTAGTTTTGATAAACTCCCCATTGGATTGCAACCTTGTCGTAGTGGGGAGCTTGTGTGTCTCAGTGACCCCTTGAGCTATGCCAGCAGGAGATTCGTCTCCTGTTAGGGTCTCCCATGCTGGACAGGTCGAAGGGTAGAGGCGAGACGAAGAGCTATTCCACTGGTCCTCCAGGTTGGAGGTTGAGCACAGGGCTAACAACCCTGTCTCGTAAAACAAATATGTTACGGAAACAGCCACTGAAGGAATCAATACGGCTGGCCGTGATGGACTTCCAGGGCTATCGCCCAAGAATCGCCCTGCACTGGACACCGGAAGGGAAAAGGAAAAGAGGGAATCCAAAACCACCTGGTGTCGAACTGTAGACCTGACCTGGGGTAGTGTCCTGAAGCTCACCCAGAACAGACAGGAGTGGAGGTCCTTCGTTGTTGCCCCAGGAGGCATAATAGGCAGTAAGTAAGTAAGTAAGTATTAGTTCGTTTTGATAAAAACCAGTGAGAAGTTTGCACTGATATCACAAGGAGAGAATGGATCGTATTAAAGGCTTTGGTTAATGCTGGAACTGAAAACAGGAGACAAATCTTATAAAACTATTGCAGGGCCTTGAAGATCCGGTCCATGCATAGTTAGTGTTACCTAGGACAAGTTACTGGAGAGCAGTCACAGATATTAGACACTTACAGAAATGTGAAGTGTCTTCTCTACAAAACACACAAGATTCACGCACATTTCTCCACAAGAGTGGCTGTTGCTGTGGCTGTGATCAGTTCTGAGTCTCAATGAGTTTGTGGAGCTTTGCCTGGTATGGGAAGTTAATGTATAAAGTCGTGGCTTGGAGCACCCCGTAAGACACAAACTGTTCACCACCCAATATTAGCAAAAAAAACAACAAGGCTGATTCACTGACTTGTTTAAAGGGCTGTCAACATCCAATTTTTGGAAAAAATATAAATACTGCAAATTGTACAATTTTTTTAAGCTCTTAAAATTCTTGAAGTTTTCATATTAGTTGTCCATGTGTCCCATTACACCAAATGTAATGCTGGACTTGACTCTTCTCTTTCACCCCAGGGCTGAAAGGAGCTTTGTAAAACAATTGCAAGAGTCATAGTGTAATACAGGGTGGACGCAGGCCTTTCGGCCCAACTTGTCCATGCAGACCAAGATGCTGCATCTATGAATCAGAAAGCTCAAGTTTGCCATCGTTTGACCCATATTTCTCTAAACCTTCTAAACCTTTCCTATCCATCTTTTGGCCCATGTCCCACTAAAACTTTCCTTTCCACTTGTTTGACCCCTGTCCCTCTCTAAACCTTTCTTATCACTGCCTGGAAGGGGGTTAAAGAAATAATCAAATTGTTATAGTCAAATAGACTCTTCCTCCCCAATCCATTGAGTCATGGAGAGATAGACATGTAAACAGGCCCTCGCCCCGGTGAGTCTGCACCAACCACCAAGCACCCATTTACAATCATTTTTCTTATTTCCACCCCCCATATCTCCATCAATCTGCCCAAATTGACACCAGGGACAAATTGACACCAGGGCCAACTAATCTGCCAGCCCGCATGTTGCTATGTGAGAAGAAAACACAGCACCCGGAGGAAACCCATGCAGTCACAGGGAGAACATGCACAGGAGATGACACCAAAGTATTATACTGAGGGTGTAATGCCCAGTGAGAAGTGTTGTTTTTTCAACTAAGGCTTTTAATTCAAGGCTTTGTAAGAGGTTGTGAGCAGCAGGGGAGGGCCCTGGCCAGGCAATATCACTGCAACAGATTAGTTGGTCATTCATCACTCTGTTGTTTGTGAGAGCTTGTTTAATGTGAGAGAGGGAGATCTGGCTCTCAGTCTGCCTTTGAAACATGGCAATCCATCTAACTAAATGCTTCAGCCAGGTTTTGCTTCACGAGAAAATTAGTGAACAAGCTGCTCAGACAGACCTGCGGAAACCTCTTGAAATGCACAAAATTAAAAATGATTTGCAGTTCTGCTTCGGTTGATACTGACTGGCTCTGTCTGCGAGGGCTGGAGAGGCCTGCCAAGAAATGATTGTTTAACTTTTCATTAGCAAGGCTGCTTAGTTCCTGCTTTTTTTAAAGTGAACCTGAATTTTGTAGTTGAAAACTTTCTACCATCCTAACGCTCTTGAGATCCAGTCTTTAGATCCAGCTGTCTCCATGGTACCTATGGATCTTACAAAGTTTCCAGAGTAAAATCACAGGTCAGGCAGGCAGCATCTTGCCTGACCTGCTGAGTTACTCCAGCACTTTTTGTTTTACTTAAGTTTCTAACATCTGCAGTTTCTCGTGTCTCTACCTATGCATCTCCCATATGGATCACTTGGCTGCAGGTTAAACAAGGAGAGTGATGCTGAACTGCCCCAGTAATGTGGGCAGCACCCTGTCTTTTTGTCTGTTTTTTGCAACAACTGCAGGGGCACCTTACTTCTGAGAGTTACAGGAAAGGCCTTTGCCAGGGTGATCTTGCCGTCTTCACGGACTCGCTGACAGGATATACCCTGAGGCTCAATGCGGTTTCTGCAGTTGTAGATCCATAATAGAAATGGTCTTCTCCTTGCGTCAGATTTGAAAAATGCAGAGAGCAGTGTACCCCATTATACATCGCCTTTGCGGATTTTACAAAAGATGATCCAGATAACTGTTGCTCAGTTTGTAGTAGACGCAGTCAATAGTTATTCTCCTGTGATGGAAACAGAGAGATGAAGAACGGGGAGAGAGATGTCAGAGATTGTCCAAGTAAATTTGAGGGCAGGGTATAAGTTAGTGGTAAAGTTAATGAAATTACCAAGTTCTGCAAGGATGCAGGAGTGTACAGGGAATTGGTTCTGGCAGATTATTAATTGGGTTTGTGTGCTAGTACAACATTTTCAGCAACAACACAGCCACTCTCTCTTGGCACGGAAGCACAGCAAATACCTTGTGCTATTCCTGACAGTGTTCCTTGTCGGTAAGTGGCTGTTTAGTTTACTTTAAACATATCTATGAGGCTGAAGTTGGCCGAGTGCGATAGCTGCTATTTCTTTCCACAGACATCTCAATCCATCTAAAACCAACCTGCATCATTCCAATTCTACTCAGACATGGCTGTCATATCGATCCCACTCAGAGAACGCTTCAGGCCGCAAAGCACAATAGTTTACAAACTGCACTTTGAACAAAGGTCAGATACACATGGACAGATAGTTCACATTTCTCTATTTAACAAGAAGATGCACCAATAACCAAATCTTGAACCAATTCCTTTCAGTTCCTGCAATATCAAGAATTATCTCCTAAAGGCTATGAGACCAGGTTAATGGGAATCAAGAGGCAAATGTTTCTCTGGCTGGAATCTTGGGTTACTAAGTGCAGAATAGTTGTAATTGTTGGAGGTTGGTTATTCCATGCCCAGGCCAGATCCAGCCATCTTCAGCTGTTTTTTCACCGACCATCGTGGTGAAGACCAGAGGTGGGGGTGTTTGCTGATGACTGTATAGTCTTCAGTTCTCGTTGCCACTCCTCAGCAAATGAAGGAGCCCATGCATGCATGCATGCAGCAAGCAAGAGGCAGCACTGAGGCAAGGGCTGATAAGTGCCAAGCAATAATTGTGCAGCAAAAGTACAAGGGAATTACCATATCAATTTCCAATAACAAGAAGCTCAATACCAGTCAGGACAAAGCAGCCAATTTGACTGGAATCGAAATTTGATAAATTAGCACCTAAATTTATCACTTTGCTTCCATGGCTACAACACGTATAATTTCCACAGTGCTCTGCAGTTACTCACTTGTTTCACCCCCCAAACCTGTGACATTTCCTACCCATGGTACAACACTATTTCAAATCGCATACCATCCTATCTTGGAAAAGTATCATTGCTCCCTCATCATTGCTTGGTGTAAATCCACCTAATAGGCACGTGAGAATTCCCTCACCAGAAGGACTGCAATGATTTCAGGAAGGCAGCTCATCGCTACTTCCTAAAGGCAAAATGCTGGCCTTGCCAATGACACCCAGGTAAAGGAAGGAACAAATGAAAGGCAGCCACGGTTCAATATCTCATCTGAAGGACAAGATTTCTGACATTGTAACGAGTTGCACTGAGCTGTCAGTTTAGATGATGTCTCTGGAGTGGAACTTCAACTGATCAGATTCTGACTCGGAGGCAAAAGTCCAGCCACACCTAACACATACAGCGACTTCAAGGTCCAGTGTGAAGAATTAAACAAAAGTTAATTCAGTGCCAACTGTAGGGGTGGGGGTGCTCAAAAAGCCTTGAATTTGTTTTACAGGTGGACCAGCAGGTGTTGTAGTAATTGACATTTCGGAAGTCCCACAAATGTTAAAGTTGTCAACTCGTGAATGTGAATGTGAATGTGTAGAGGAATCCTTTGTGAGCAGACTGGCCCAACAAACACCGCTTAACATGCAACAATAAAGAGTCTCCATTTCTCACCAACAAGAACTTGTGTTTGTTTTAATTGGTCTCCACCTGACTGGCATGTCTCATATTGTCAATGTTAATTAATAAGAAATTCCACAGATCAAATATCATTTTTATGCTGTGTAATTTGTCACACAAGATAAAAAAATATGCTATGACTGAAGGATGTACTCACTTTTCATTAATATTAACTGTAATAAATTTTCTTTCAAATTGGATGATGGATCAGTTTTCATGGCTCAGTGTATATCTGAATGTCCAATGTTTTAGCTCTGGTTGCCAGCTTCACATCTCAGAGCTACAGGAACAAGGCAGCCCCCGGTGCTGATAATACATTAAGCAACAATTATTCACTCTCATTCTGTTGATTACACTGAAAAATTAATTTCTTTATGCGCACGCTCCAGACTCCACGACATCTTACACACCGAGAAGACGATGAAAGGATTGGTGTGATTTACTGTCTGAAATCCTAACCCCACTTCATTTATTACCTTACATGCCCAAACTTGGTTGTTTTCAGCTAAACCTTTGTTCCTCTTTGTGGTATCAGACAGTGAACTCAAAAGTGGAACTTAATAAGATGTTTACCTCAGAGACTAATCCAATTTGAACAAATCAATAAAAGTCAACATCTTCAGTATTTGACTATTCATGGAGTTGCTGAATGCCTGAAACTATAGTTTGTGCATACGTGTGTCAGAAGCAGAGTGTACAAAAAGGCATCTGAGTGTGTGCATGGGAAAACATACATACAAAGGGAATAGTGGATATGTGCATGCTCGTGTCAGTATGTAAGAGCATGCACTTTTGTGCGTATGTTTGAATGTGTCTCGTGCACTTGAGTGCAGGTGTATGATCCCGTGTACATGTAAGTGTGGGACAGCATATGTACAAAGGTGTGTGTGTATATGTGTGTGTATGTATAGATGTGTGCTTGAGTGATTGGGAGAGGGGGTATGCGCCAAATGGAGGAATGTGCATGTTGGAGAGCATGGAGTGAAATTGTTGTGGGTGTCAACTTACATAACTGTGTGGGTCTCATTGTTACAACTCTTAGCCCTCAGCAGACATCATGAGGGATGACTGGCGATTTTAGAGAGAAAGTTACATGTAAGCTTGTACAGCGCTTTGTACCTGTTGTATTTAAGTAACACCTCCTCTAAAATAGCAATCAAGCTCCATGATAGATGCTCAACCGCCAACATCACTTGGCAGTTTATGTTAACAAGTCTTTAACATGCAGTGTGTGACCATTGCCTGAGTTTCTGGAACTTGTGATTCAACCAGTTACAACATAAATTGACTCAATTTTAGTATTATATACACAAAACATCTAAACCTCTCAATTAATGGATAAACATCTGCCTCTCTTGGATGGATATCTGTGACTTTGTTATACAGGGAACAAGATCACAGGGTAGGCGGTTATTTTTGCATACCAGTTACATCCAGAATTAATTTGCATGTAAGCATATTAAGCTCTGGAGAGGGTTCACAAAGCTCTGCAGTCTTGCAGAACAAAGAAAACCATTTGGCCCATTGCTGCCTTGTTGTTTCTTTAAAACACTGACCTTTGCCCCTACTATCAAGTTTATCAAATTCCCTTTTGATCGAGATTTATTGTATTTGCAATTCTGCAAGCTTTGTGAGTTTAGTTTAGAGTTTAGTTCAGAGCACAGCGAGATCATGACAGCTTTGCGACATCTTTCATCTGTTCAATTACAATGATGCTTGGGTGAGAATTGCACCCATTTACAAAGAAGCAGATGTAATGGAATATAGCACATCCCTTCTATACTGTGAAACAAGATGAAAGTGAATCGCTCCATGGTCAAAGAGTTTGCTGACATTTAATTCCTCACCCCATCATTCCAATCCACTTGACCAGCATCTCAAAGATTGAAACGCAGCCCACTATAGCGGAGAGAAGAGGAGTGCTGTGGATACTAATCCTAATTTTATTCCAAATGGTTTAAACCAATATAATCCCAGCTATATTTGGTCTGATGCATTACAGTATTACATTAATGATGTCCCTTTGCACATTTAAATTAGGTTAATTCAGATGAAGTTCATTAAAAGTCAGAAGATGTATGACAAAGTGTATGTTTGAAAGCCTTGGTAAATATAATTGTTTAGCTATAAGCGATAACATGGAATGAATTATGGTGATTGCAACTGATTTGCATTAATTAGAAAACACACATTTCTCTTTAACACAGAATTAGCAAATGTTATAATTGTGAAACTTTAAGAATTTAATTGTAATGCCTACAGGGATTGTACATGCAAATGAGCTTAATTAGAAACCAGATTTCTCTATTATTTAATTAATAACAATACATTGTGCGATCACACAGTAGCAAATGTAGAAAGGGTGTAAGTGACCAAACTCCATAGAGAAATCCTGAAATGAATAATCGGCTTATTTCCTCACACTCTGTCAATCAGAATAGTGCTTGTTCAAACCCAACATGCAGACCTTCGCATGTTAAACACACACCTGGACATCACAATTAAACATCAGCAGCCTCCCATCAGTCAATCTCAATAGGCACCATAACCGAAGAGTACGGAATTCCACAGACCAAATATTTGTATTAGATGAGAAGTGACCTAAACAAGCTGACCCTGTATGCTGCGAGTTAATTATTACATACAAAGGTGATGAGGTTGGCAACATTCTGGAGATGTGGGCTCTGCAATTAGGCCACGCACACAGGATGAAGTCTCATTTCACTGGAAGTAAGGTCATAATCTGGGTTGATGTTCGAGCTGGGAAAGGCCAACTAAATCACATCCTGCCATTACCTGTCGTTGTCTGAAGTGATGCACAGAAATGGTCCTCCACTGAGGTCCAAACTTTGGGGCCAGTGTTTGGAAACAATGGAATTAACTGGGGAAACATTAACAATCTCCAGTTGCAATCAATGCAATGTCACAGTTGATCACAACTTCCTTAGATCCCGGACTTCTCATGGATTCCACATGACTAGCTTGGGAAGTATTTGCAACCTGCTAGTGCCATCCATTTAAAAAAAAAACTCCGATACTCCCAACATGCAAATGAGCATTAACTTGATCCGAATGGCAAAAATCTCTCCCAGCTATCATGGGATTTCAGCTCACAGTTCAGCTGATGTTACCAGTTTCAATTTATAGGCTTCCACTGTTTTGATGATATGGTATCACATGGCATTCGTTTTATACTGAAGATGATTCTTGCTCTGTTACATCAATATTATGAGAAAAAAAAATCCATGTGGTTTTTAAAGGAAGTCAACTGGGATAAAGCGGACCTGTAAAAGAGCTGTTAGTCAATATTAAGGCCAGTAAAGCAGAGGCTGTTAGTGTATTAAATTTTGACTTTTCGTTATAACTGATGTTCAGAAATATTTGAAATGTCAGGGATAAATGTCTAGTCCTCTGGGTGCTAATTTAAATGTTTAGCAGATCAATTGTTAATGCCTAAATATTTTAGTTATTCACAAGATGAATGAAGAGACAGCACAGTGGTGCAGCTGGAAAACCTGTGACATTACAGCGCCTAAGAGCCAGGTTCAATACTGACCTACAGTATTTGCTGTCTGTGTAGAATTAGCTATTCTGCATGTGACGTAGTAGATTTGCATATACGTCTGTTAATTGGTCTCTGTTAAATCTGAGGGGCAGTTGATGGGAAATCTGAGGGGCAGTGAATAAAAAATGGGATTAATGTAGGATTAGTGTAAATGGGTGATTAATGGTCAGTGAGCCAAAAGGCCTGTTTGGGTGCTGTATCTCTCCGTGAGACTGTGGTGCACTGTGGTTAATTTACTGGATCAATTGGAATATGCGTTTGGTTAATCCAGAATTGTGTGTTCAAATCCTACATTGGCAGATGGAGATTTCAAATTTGATTTTCTTTATTCAATTTTGGTCACTCCACTTGAGGAAGGATGGAAGATTCCCAGTGACGTTGTTGCTAAGATTCACCGGATAGGTATCAGGGCTGAGAAAATTTTGCTCCAACGTTAGAATAGGAAAAAGCTGGATTTCTCCTTGGATCAAAAGACCAAGTGCAGGTGATTGGGATTTGGGTAGATATGTGGTAGATGGTCAACAAGGACATACTGATCCAAAGGACATGGTTCCATGCTGTATGCCGCATGTTGAGTCTGAAGAATGATCCCAACATGAAATGTTGTCTGTCCATTCCCTCCCCAGATGCTGCCTGACCCGTCTCGTTCCTCCAGCACTTTGTTTTTTGCTCCATGCTGTGCGACTCTGAAAGGTTGAAAGCAAATCTAATCAAGGTCACACCTGTCTTAGATACAGAGAATGTGTTCAGGTTATTTGATCATTCATGGACCAGGATCACAGGCTAAACATTTTGCACAAAAATACAAGAGGAATGCTGGGTGCAGAATGTGAAAAAAAACCTTGGAAAACATATTTTTTAACTGAAGAATAGTTTCAATCTGGACTTCATTGTCTCTGGAAGGGGGAAAGGGAGGGAAGAAACGGGTGGAACAGAATCAGTGCCTTCAAGAGGGAAGTGGATAGTTCAGTTCGGTTCAGTTTTGTTTATTGTCACATGTACTGAGGTACAGTGAAAAATCTTTTTGTTGCGAGCTATCCAGATAGATACTTGTGAGAGAATAAGATGGGGCTGTAGGAAAGAGCAAGGTAATGGCACTGACGGGGTTGTTAGATTACAAGCTGGTATGGACTTGATGGGCAGAATACCTCCCTTTTATGACATAATAGTTTTCTGAGGAGATCTTTATCATCCACATTTCTTGAGGACGTCTGGTGTAATGAAGCACATTATATAAATGTAGGTAAATGTAAAACAAGCAAGGATCTTTGAAAATTCAGCTGGGAACACTTTACGATAAACAACAACTTGCTTTTTAGTACTAAATCTCCTAAAATTTGCAAACTCGCAGTCATCTCAGTGGGAATATTAAGCAGATAAAAACATCTTCTGGTCTGTCTTGGGACGAATGATAAAAAGAAAAGTTGCGTAAAAATTTATCTCTGGTTGTTAGTGCCAACCACACTGCATGGCTGTATTAGTATGCAGCACTCACACACTGAAGTCATAGATTTCTAGGCAGGTACATTTGTCATTAATCCATATTCATTCCCCTTACTAAAATAAGGCCATTAGTCATAAATATGATGATCCATGCACATCATCACTGGCTGACAACAGGTTGACTTCCCCTGGTTTATGGGCTGGAGCTTTAATACCTAATTGGTCTTTAAGACTGCAGGTCTGATCTTTGTTTGGCTCCTTCTCTGCAAAGGCTGCACACCCTGTCAATTTATATAAGTGGTTAACTCAAGAATTAGCACATCTATCTTCTTTGTGTTATTTCCTCCTTTAAAACTCACTCCCTTTCTCTGACACCATGTAAATGTTGCTCAACAACACTGGTAGCCCACCATCGTGGCTGCAGTAATCTTGCTCTGCCTCTCAGAAGGAATAATAGTAATCCACCTGAAGTATTAAGTTATAGTGGAGACACAAGAAACTGCTGTTGGTGGAATCTAAAGTAACAAACAACCTGCTGGAGGAACTCAATGGGCAGACCAGCATCTGCTGGGGGAAACCCACATTTTGGGTCAAAACCTTGCATCAGGACTGACTGGACAAGGGATAAAGAGGAGAAGATTTACACAGATTTTCATTAGCCAAATAATCTGGCAGCACTTCTTCGAGAAAGCTTGAGGGTTTGATGAGACCCCCATGGTCGTGTGGTGACGTTACAAACTCCACACAAACAGTACCCAAGGGCAGGTTCAAATCTGGGTCTTTTGAGGTGCAAGGCAGTAATATGAACAGCTCTGTCACCATCCAACCCTGCTGCATCACTGTGCAGTGTAACTTTCTTTGGTGTAGCTCACAATGACAGAAACGCAACCTAGATGGATTTACCTTGAATGATGTTTTATTGCTGTGACGTATGCTAAGGCAGAGATTTAAACGTGATAAGTTGTTCTGTACTGATCACAGTCAAATTGCACACCTGCTCCCTGATTTAGAGTCCATAGAGACATATATGAAACAGAACGTTCAGCCCATCAAGTCCATTCTGACCATCAGCCAGCCATTTATACAAATCTTACATTTTTTGCTCCCCATATTCCCATCAACTAGGAGAAATTAAAAAACGTCAATTAACCTACCAAACTTCACTTCGCTGGGATGTGGGAAGCAAACCAGAGCACACACTGGAAACCCTTACACTCACATTGAGAACTTAGTTCAGGATTGAAACCAGGACTCTGGCACTGTGAGACAACAGTTTGAACTGTTACACCACTGTATTACCCAAATTTTGAATATGAAATGACAACTAATTGAGTTGGGGTCAAGTAAAGAGCGTTCTGTCGCGGCCGTTTCCACCAATCTTTCCACCACCGCGCACAAGAAGCACAAGACAAACACCATTGTATGCAGATGCCGAGAAGTGTGTTCAGCTCTGGCTGAACAACTTCTAACCTTGTGTGTGGACTCAACAAGAAGACTAATTGAATCAGGACTGGAGAGCTCATAACATCTGTGAAACACTGCCCAGCACAAACCTTTAACAGAGAAAGAGAGGAATAAAATTCAAAACTTTAGTAACAGAAATGAGATAGCAGAGAAAAGAGAGCCACATATAGAAACATACTGGTGACTTTAAGTTAGGCTGTTTCCTTACTTCTAAAGCATATGGTGAACATGACCTGGCATCGATGTGTGATCTAGCATCAATCCGTCAAGTTGCTGAGCTGGAGTTTGCGATAGAACGGCACTAACAGGAAGTCACCAGTCAGCTAAATATGCTACTAGATCAAGGAGTCACTGATTCGTTACAAGTCCCAGCTCGTTTATCATCTCCAGTTTAAACTGCCTGGCACGTATACAGCATTAACATAAACTCTACCTCTCACATGCCCTCCGTTCTGCTGCTGAAAGCTTTGTTTCTCCCCTTCCATGAAAATGATTTCTCATCATATCACTATTCAGCGTGGATCTAACAATTTTCTTTCTGCTAAGTTCTCCATGACTACACTTTTCATATCGTCACAGTGACTACACAAATATATTCATGTAATATTATTAACAGCCTTTGAAAAATGAAGCAAGTGAAGTGACCAGTGTGGCTCCAGTTCCAGCTAATGATTCATCCCTTATATGTATTCTGCTGCTGACTTGGAATTGCATCACTTATCTTTTCAGGGACCTACCTAGCAAAAGGATGGTGATGCGCTGAAGACGATAGAAAGGATAGAGATAATGAACTAATGGCATAAGAGAGAAGGTAATGGGCTACCCAGTTTAGTTTTAGTTTAGTTTAGAGATACAGCACGGAAACAGGCCCTTCGGCCCACCAAGTCAGTGCCGACCAGTGATCCCTGCACATTAACATTATCCTACACACACTAGGGACAATTTACAATTTTACCAAAGCCAATTAACCTACAAACCTGCATGTCTTTGGAGTGTGGGAGGAAACAGAAGATCTCAGAGAAAACCCTCGCGGTCATGGGAAGAACGTTCAAACTCTGCACAGGCAGCGCCCGTAGTCAGGATAGAACCCGGGTGCTCCTGGTGCTGTAAGGCAGCAACTCTACTGCTGCGCCACCGTGCCGCCCTTTCATCAAACATCTACCACCATTCAATTAAATTTGGATGCCATGTAACAATATTCAACAATACATAATAAGTCATACAGCATGGAAACAAGTAGGCACAAGCCATTAAGCACCCATTTACTCAAATCCATCTTTACTTTTTATCATATTCCTTGATGTCTTAGTCCTAAATTCATCGATCTAATTGGAAATGTTCAACACCCACTATCCCTTGTATTTGGAAAAAAAGCTTTCCTTTTTCATTTCCTATAGCACTGTATTTAAGGTTATGCTTAATTTAATGATTCACCCACCATGAAATCACTTTTTTGTGTAGTCATCCCATAAACCACGATCATTTTAAGTCGGAAACAGGGGCTTCTCAATCCTCAAAATCAAAGGAAAACAAGAGAACTTACAAACTCCGCTGAAGATGAGGGAACTTGGGAAAGCTAATGGCGATGCCTTGAGGACAGTCCATATTACAGTTGAGGGGGTATTGGGGGTGTTATGAAGATAAATCTCCCGGGCTTTATAAGGTATATCCTGGAACACTGTGAGCAGTTAGGGAAGAAATTGCAGGAATCGGGTTGAGATACATTATAAAAATCATCATAGGCTGAGCTGCCAGAGGACTGAAGGGAGGTTAGTTTTGTGCCTCTATTTCTCGACAGGCTGCAAAGAAAAACCTGGAAACTATAGACCAGTAAGCCGAACATCTGTTTTAAGCAAATTACTGGTGATGATTCTGAGGGATAAGATATAAATGCATTTGGAAAGACAGGGTTGATTAGGGATAGTCAGCATGGTTTTGTGCAGGTGGAGATCGTCTCACAAATTTGATTTGAGTTTTTGGGTGAAGTAATCAAGAAGGTCGATGAGGGAAGGGTCGTAAATATAGTTTATTTAGACCTTTGTTAAGGTTCCAAATAGGAGGCTGCTCTGGAAGGTTAGATCCCATGGGATCCAGGGAGAGCTCACAAATTGGATGCCGAATTAGCTTCAAGTTAGGAAGCAGACGAAAGTGGTGGAAGATTGTTTTTCAGACCAGAGGCCTGTAATTAGTGGTGCATGTCAGGGATCAGTGCTAAGCCCATTGCTATTTGTGGTGTATATCAATGATTTGGATGAGAGTATACAAGACCTGAATAGTAAGTTTGCAGATGACACTGAAATAGGTGGTATGGTACACAATAAAGATGGTTATCAAGAATTACAGCAGAGTTTTAGCCAGCTGGGCTAGTAGACCGAGGAATGGGCATTTTGGGAAAACAAATTATGGTAGAACCTTCACAATGAGTCTGAGGGGCGATTGAATAAGAATCTGAGGGTGATTTTTTTCGCACTGAGGCTGGTAGGTACATGGAACCTGTTGCCAGAGAAAGTGGCAGGTTCAACACCAACATTTAAGATATTTGGACTATACATAGTTAGGAAAGGTTTAGAGGGGTATGGGTCAGAAACAGGCAGATTAGACTAGCTTGGATGGGCATCTTGGTTGGCATGAACGAGTTGGGCCGAAGGGCCTGTTAGGGTTAGTATGATTCTATGATGCACAGAAAGTTCTTAAGGGCAGAACCGGATGAAGCTTTCCAACTCATTTCAGTGCAGACTTTTCACAAGGATATAATCTGCAGCTCTGACAGAGGAATTATGGATTGTGGCAATGAATGAAGAGATGGAGGCCATTCAGCCCTTTAAGAATATTCTCCCATCCAACAAAGAAATGACACCTTACATGATTACAACAGATACAAAAGAGAAAGGAACCAGCGTGCAGGAAATAGTGTCACTGCTGCGGAGAAAGCTCCCAGATAATGGCGTGCAACAGCTGTATTATAGTAGATTGGGAGATCAGGAATACATCCTTATTAGTCATCTGGTGTTTTATATTATATTTAATAATTCATTATTCTCTTTAATCTCTTCTCTGGATTCCTTTAAAATGCATGGGAGCAATCCATTGGGACTAGGAGTTTATCCTCTTTGATTTTGATGGATTCATGCCACGTATCCCCCTATCTAAATGCATTTATCTCATCTTTCATCTCAAAATCCAATGCCATGTCTACCTTTTTGCTCATCCTGGTGAGCACCAAGATGAAATAATATTTTAATATCTTTACCTCCCCGATGTTACAACGGTTTGGATTGTCTATCCACTCGATACCCTATTCCCATTCCAAACATCCTATTTTATTGATGTACCTACAAAATATTTTACTATTTTGCTTTGTTCTGAGATTATATATTTTTATATTTCCTACATCTACATAATTGTTTTTCACCCTTCTTAATGCCCTCAATTCTCTCTCACCTTGAGCTCCTATGCTGGATTAGTTCTTAATGTCTGTTTTTTTTTCTTACTCTCATGTGTTGTTCCTGGTGACATTATTTATTTATGGAACTTCATGAGTGTTTAATTTGTTTTTTCCTTTTCACAAAATGTTTATTTATCCTTCACTATATTGAACACTGTTTAAATGTTACACATTGTTATTTTATCCTGTTCTTTGCCAATATGAAAGTCATATATCACAGGAACAGGCCATTCAGTCCATGTTGACTTAGATTTCTTCCTGAGCTAGTCCCACTTGCCTAAGCCTGGCCATTTTTTCTTCGAACTTTGCTATTGATGTTCCTGTCCAAGTGGCTTTTAAACACTGTAATTGTACACGCCTCTATCGCTTCCTCACCACAACCCTATCAAATTCCCTACCTCCATATTCTCCACACCAGCAAAAATTTACATTGTACAGTTAACCTATCAACCCACACATCTTCAGGATGTGGGAGGAACCAGAGTACCCATAGGAAACCTACTTAGTTACAAGTGAGAACAGCCAGGTTCCCACCGACAGCACCCGAGGTCAAGATTGGACTTGGGTCTCTGCAACCGTGCAACAGCGGCTCGACTAGCTCCATCTTGGTACAGGAGCTGTTCTGCTGATCTGTTGTTAAGCCTCTCTCCTCATCCAGAATATGGACAACTCTAAGTGTTTACTCATGCTTCTTTAGTAAAATAATGAAGTACATGGCAAGTTGGTGGACGTGTTCTATGAAGACCTTGCACTTACTTCAGGAATGAGTCACACTGAGAAGGAAGGTCATTTTGAAGCAGGAAAAAGGAATGTGTGGGAGAGATAGCAACTATCAAGCCCCAGTGAAATGAGACAGAGTTTAATGCTCGTTTCCACTCTTTGGCTCATCTGCATTGATCTACGAATCAATGTCATTAACCACGGTGACTCAACGCTCGATCCTCTCAGGCACAAGATTGTAAATTAAAATCAGCTTTTGCTTCTTATTAACTCAGAGCTTTTTTTCCCCAATTGTTGCTAGGATACACCAATATCATTAAAATAAATACAGACAGCATGTAATGATAAATGGTAAAAGTGATAACAGTTTCAGAATATCGCACGGGTATGATAGACATGGAGGGAGAAGTCTGCTACCCAGCACTTCAACCGTCCAAACTTGATTAGTACAGGTGTCAGAAGGCAGGAAAATGTGGTTAGAAGAGAGAGATAGATCAGCCATGATTGAATGGCGGAGTAGACTTGATGGGCTGAATTGCCTAATTCTGATCCTCTTACTTATGACCTTATGAACTGCCCCAACAAAAGACCGGCCAAATCTCAGTCTCTGATGCACAAAATATTTGTGATAAAACCAGAATATTCCATTCAGCCCATCAAGTCTACTCCACCATAAAATAATGGCTGATCTATCTCTCCCTCCTTACCCCATTCTCCTGCATTCTCCCTATAATCCTTGACACCCGTACAAATCAAGAATCAAAGGCCACTCTGTGCTCAAGGGATGGAAGAAAACACATTAAAAATATACCCCATGCAAACAAAGACAAACCATTATAATAAACACACCATGTCTTAAATAACTCAGCGGGACCTGCGTGATCACGGCCAGGCATTAGCGGCTGGGGTTCACATTAATAATATGCATTTTCTATGTTAAACTTTATTCTGAATTTGCATCTATCACAAACCTAGAGAGGCACAGGGAGATAACTGAGGCCCTGAATTAACCATATTTGAGAACATTTACCATTAGAGACAATTTTGTCCCATATACGAGAGATTTAGTCTCAAATGTGAGATGCTGGAGAACAGTGTCAACCAACATGATGATGAAATGCTCAAAAAGGAGGAATATTCCAACATGACTTTAGGCTGCAGAGAGCCCCCAGCTCTAACTCTAAGCCATTGTCTGGAAGCGCCAGACACTAGAATAGTTCATTCTGTATCCTGGCAGGCATCAGCAGAAGAATTTATAACTGGCAGACTTTTCTCGTGTGGCTTGTCTCTGATCACTGCCATGCACACTGCAGGGACCGAAGTATTCACAGTGGGAGTTATCACACATTCATTGACTGAAGTTCGCCAGGTAACTAGCATGAGCTTCTACCCCTTGTTTTAAACAATCAACAACAACCAGCAGGATTTGGGGATGCAGTTCCTTTGGACACAAAGTGAACGGTTGGATCGAATTTCAATGCTGATTTGCCCAAACCAAAAATGAGATATTTTCTGTAATTCCCCAGTTACCTTATTATTAACAGATTATTATTTTCTTCTCGTTCTTTTAACTGAAAGTCATTTACATTATTCCCAGAGAGTTGTGAAAAAGAACGAAACTGCTATCACACCGAATAATAGACAAATGGTAAAGATGCACACAAGGGGACACCCGGAGAGCTCGTGCCAGAAGAGAAAGAAATAATGCAGGTTGATATTAAACTATAAACTTCAGCATGGAACTGGTTGAAGTAAAGGTTTGTTGTAAATTCCTTACACTTCTGTGTGTTATGACATTTCAAGCAAGAACAGTTAGGCAGGTAGGAATGGCATAGTGGGATAAGACAAAGCAAATAGCATAGGCATCCCAATCAGTGTGTGTATGAGGTAGGTTGATAGGGCCTCTTTCTGTGCGACACAATTTTATGGTTCAGTAAGTTCTCCCTTTCGTCTACAATTCACGATGCTTAATTCAAATTATTTGACAATTCCAGTTTTTGAGCTCGGTTTAGAACATTAAACAGTACAGTGCAGGACCAGGCCCTTCAGCCTATAATGTCTGTGCCATACGTGATGCCATATTAAACTAATCTCTTCTGTTTGTATATGATTCATATCCCTCCAGTCCTTTGCATATTTATGTGCCTATGTAAAAGCATCATAAAGAGATTCTGCCCCCACCACCACCCTTGGCAGCATGTTCCATGCACCCACCATTCTCTTCGTAAAATATTGCCCTGTAAATCTCCTTTAAACTTTCCTCTTTCACCTTAAAGCTAGGCCTTCTATAACCATATTTAACATTTCCACCAGGGAGAAAGGGTACACAGAAAAGCTGGAGGAACTCAGCGGGTGCAGCAGCATCTATGGAGCGAAGGAATCCTCAACGTTTGGGCCTGCAACCCTTCTTCACTCTGATACGGGATGGGGGTGGGTGGGATTCAGAAAGGTAAAAAGGAGGATTAGCCAGAAGGCTGGAGGGTGGGAGGAGACAGCAGGGGGGGCTGAGGAAGGGGAGGAGACAGCAAGGACTAACAGAATTGGGAGAATTCGATGTTCATGCCCCGGGGGTGTAGACTCCCCACGGAATATAGGGCCCTCCAATTTCCGGTGCTGCTCGCTGTGGCCATGGAGGAGACCCAGGACAGAGAGGTCGGAGGGGAGTGGGAGGGGGAGTTGAAGTGCTGAGCCACCGGGAGGTATGCTTGGTATTGCGGACCGAGCGGAGGTGTTCGGCGAAACGATCGCCCAACCTCCGCTTGGTCTCACCGATATAGATCTGCTGGCATCTAGAGCAGCGGACGCAATAGATGAGGTTGGAAGAGATGCAGGTAAACCTCTGTCGCACCTGGAACGACTGCTTGGGTCCTTGAACGGAGTCGAGGGGGGAGGCAAAGGGACAAGTGTTGCATCTCCTGCGGCCGCAAGGGAAAGTGCCCGGGGAGGGGGTGGACCGAGAGGGAAGGGAAGAATTGACAAGGGAGTTATGGAGGGAGCGGTCTTTGCGGAAGGCAGATATGGGGGGAGATGGGAAGATGTGGCGAGTAGTCCCACAGGGGGTCACGTTGGAGGTGGCGAAACTGACGGAGGATTATTTTTTGTATGTGACGGCTGGTGGGGTGAAAGGTGAGGACTAGGGGGACTCGGCCCTTGTTGCGAGTGCGGGGATGGGGAGAGAGAGCAGTGTTGCGGGGTATGGAAGAGACCCTGGTGCGAGCCTCATTTATGGTGGAGGAGGGGCACCCCCGTTCCCTGAATAGTGAGGACATTTCAGATGTCCTGGTGTGGAACGCCTCATCCGTGGAGCAGATGCGGTGTAGACGGAGGAATTGGGAGTAGGGGATGGAGTCCTTACAGGAAGCAGGGTGGGAAGAAGTGTAGTCCAGATAGCCATGGGAGTCAGTGGGTTTATAGTGTATGTCGGAGAAAGGGAGAAAGGGTCTGTCTGTCAGTGTATCCTTGCCTACTAATTTGTCCCTGAATCCTCAGCATGAGCCTGCAAAGAATGTGACTCCCATACGAGATGGGTGCTTGAGATTCAGCGAGTAGATAAGCATTCACATGTTTGGAAGGTTAAGATGGCAGTGGTATACAGAGGCAGATAGCAGGGACAGGGAAGACATCAACCTGCCTACAGGAGTAGGCCAGCCAATTGTTCCATTAATTATTCAGATCATAGCTATGGGGAATTGCATGGGTCCCAGCTATGCCTGTCTTTTTGATGGTCACATTAAACAATCCACGTTCCAAACTTACCCCAACTCTTCCTCCATTACACCAACAACTGCATTGGGCCTGTCTCCTGCATCTGTGTACAACTCATTGATTTCATCAAAATGATCACAAACTTCTACCCTGTCCTCAAATTCACTTGGACTCTGTCTGACACTCTCCCCTTTCTCAATCTCTCTGTCTCCATCACAAGCATCAGTAGATGGACGACTGACATCTACTACAAACCCACTGACTCCCACAGTTACCTTGACTACACCTCCTCTACCCTGCAAGGATGCCATCCTTTGTCAATTTTGCCATCTTCATTCTAGGACATGCAAAATGACCTGTTTTTTTTCAATACATTGAATCAAGGAACTACAGATGGTAGTTTACAAAAAAAGGCACAGAATACTGGAGTAACTTAGAGGGACAGGCAGCATCCCTGGAGAACATAAATAGAAAGCTGGAAAACAGGATCAGGCCAAAGCGGGCAGGTAATAGGTGAACGCAGGAGAGGGGGGTTTTGAAAGGCAGATGGTTGGACAAAAGCCAGAAATGAAAAACGGAATGTGTGAGAACAAAGGATTGAAGAATTGTAAATTGTGAAGCCAGAGATAGGAATGTGGGTGGAGGGGGGAGGGGAAAAATAGGTGCTGGTCCAGATAGGACACAGGGAAGTGGAGAGAGGGATGAAAGGGAGAGTGGAAGGGAGGGCTGTTAGAAGTTACCTAAATTTGATGAATTCAATATTCATACCGCAGGGTTGTAAGCTACCTAAGCAAATAAGAGATGCCCCATCTACTGCTGAAATGCTGCCTGACCTGCCGAGCTACTCCAGCAGTTTGTGTATTCCCGAGATTGGTGGATTTGTGCTGAATATGGCTACGGAATGCTATAGAACCCAAGTAGATGCAATTAAGATATCGATCAACTATAACCTAATTGAATTGTAGTTCTGTTTTAAGGGGCTGAATATTCTACTTCTGGTCCATTGTTCCCAAGTGAAAAAATAAAAAGCACAAAACTCACAGTTCAGAGAGTTGATGATGACCAGGTCAAAAAAAAATCACAGAGGAAAAGAAAAGTGGAGAAAACAAAATGTAATTTATTTTCAATTATATGGGTACTTCTGGCTTTCAAAGTGCCACCTGCTCTGTGAAAGATCCCTGAGGGTATCTAGTTCTTAATCCTGACATAAATCGTTCCTTTTCACTCCCTGAGGTAAACTGCAAATCCAGCAACTGGGTCTAGATTTACGGCACAAGCTTTTAAATCTGTTTTGGTGTTAAACGTGCTCAGTTAATGCAGTCATAACATGCAGTTTAGTGTGGACCAATATGTACTAAGTTGCTATAAGTGATAAAATCAGAGTAAAAGAAACTTTAATTGAGCCAAAGATTCAGCATCATGCAGTCAACCTTAAAAAACAGACAATAACTACCAAAATCATCGACAGTGGAGACAATTCTTGCTGTTGTAGGTTGTCGTAGGTGCTATCGTAGGTTGTCGCCAGGTGTTGTAGGTGAATTCCATTAAAACTAGACCCCGGCAGTCGCCAAAAGAGTCACATCAGTGGGACAAGCCCTTTAGTGAGATACCACCCCTACACTCTATGTCGATGCATATTGGTCTCTGTTGCAGCTAAATTCTTATCCTGATTAACAGCCAATGTTGCTTATTAGCCCAAGGAATAGAATCAAGAATCATGCTGTTGAGGCATTTACTCTATTTTACCTATGACATTGGGGCCAAGCAAAGACTCTTATCGTAAACAGTTTAATTGAGATGATGCTCTCCTGGAATCTCACAAAGCTTACACTTGACTGTATGATGAATGGTTTATCAAGAAAGCACGCAGCACAGGTTCAAAGATCATAGAACAGTACAGCATTGAAATAGACCCTTCGACCCACAATGTCTGTGCTGAACATGTTGCAGATAAACTCTATTCTGCATGTACATGACGCATTTTCCTCCATTCTCCGCATGAGCCTATCTAAAACCATTATAAATATCACTATTGTATCTTTCCATATCACCCCTGCCATCATGTTCCAGGCACCATCGCCCTCTTGAGTAATATTTGCCCCGCACGTCTACTTTAAAAATTTCCCCTCTCATCTTCCAGCTATGCCAGCTAATCTTTGACATTTCCACCCTGAGAAGAGGCTTCTGACTGTCTACCTTATGTATGCCTCTCATAAATTTATCGGGTCTCCCCTCAGCATCTGATGCCCCAGAAAAATCAATCCAGGTTTGTCCGACATCTCCCTGTATCTAATACACCTCCAAAGCTTCCACATCCTTCCTGCAATGACTTTCTGCTATGTTTTAGCAGCTCTCTCCACGAATATTCTAGATGTTGATGCAGGCTGCTGGTCCGTCTAGCAGAGCTAACAACAAACTGGATGTACCCTCTGCAGTACCATGGAAGCAGTAAGAAACACTAGAAAAAGAACAGAACCTTCAGTCCACAATAATTATGACAAACATCATAATCATACTTTATTAGCCAAGTATGATTTGCAACATACGAGGAACTTGATTTGCCATACAGTCATACCAATAAAAAGCAACAAGACACACAAAACACATTTTAACATAAACATCCACCACAGTGACTCCTCCGCATTCCTCAGTGATGGAAAGCAAAAACAAAAGTTCAATCTTCTTCCCTTCTTTTGTTCTCCCGCGGTCGGGGGCCTCAAGCCTTCCGTTGACGGGATGATTTTGGATCCCGTAGCCGTCGGTCGGGCCCTCTGCATCAGGGCGATCAAGCTCCTGCATCGGGGAGATCTCAGCTCCCTGCACCAGGCAGTCGGACCCCGGGCCGGGGCTAGTCGAACCTTCTGTGACTTTGGAGCTGCCCGACTTCGGTCTCTACCCGAGATTGCGAGCTCCTCGACGGTGAAATCCGCAGGCCACAGTTGGAGCATCGATCCCAGGCAAGGGATCGCAGGCTCCGATGGTAAATCCATGGCCCCGCGGTGGGGCTCAAAGTTAGTCTTAAGCAAGGCGGCCAGCTCCATGATGTTAGGCCGCAGAGCGACGGGAGATAAGATCCGGAAAACAATCACATCTCCGGAAAGGTAAGAGATTGAGAAAAACATTTCCCCCAACCCCATCCCTACACCGCCCACATAAAACAAACCAGAGAACATTAACACAAACTTTTTTAAACACATTAAAAATAACAAAAAAGATGAAAAGACTGACAGACCGTTGGCGAGGCTGCCATCGTTGATGGTGCCACCCGGTGATGCCAAGTTGATCTCCTCTGCGTGCATGATCCATATCTCTCCATTCTCCGCATAAGTATTAATTCCACTATCATCTCTGCCCCACCATCACCTCTGGAAGCACGTTTCAAGCACACACCACCCACTGTGCAAAACACTTGCCCTGTACATCTTTTTTAAACATTCCACCACTGACCGTATACCAATGCTCTTGATATTTCCACCCTGAGGAAAAAGTGTCCTATCTACCTCTCTCTTCAGCAACCCTGCAGGTGAGGCAAAGCAACACATTTTGTTGGTTCCAATTAACCCTGTGTCGATAAGTGCTCCCACGGACACAGAATGAGACAAACAGCAATTGTCGCTGGAAGATTACGAACTGGGTGAAAGGCACCCTCTGGTCTGCCCAGAATGCATTGCTCCTCCCGTGCGAAGACCTAATGTTGCAGAATTCCACGATCCAAGGTCCAGTATTCTTGTGCTGGGAGTTGTACTGAGGATTGGTGCAGCTGCTGTGTAGTATTTTGGGGAAAGGCTACAGTTTCAGGCCAGGAAGCCAGTGCCGAATTACTGCTGGAACCCCCATAAATGCTCTTGTACTATTTATTGCTCAGTTTATCTAGAGGTAGTGATTTATGACCTGCTGAAGTCACATAAATCTGCAGAATGAGCATGACTATAATAAACTATGAACAGTAATTCACAAATGCATTATGTACTACATTACTCATAAATTTTCATGAATAATTTAAATTTTGGAGAAAAAAAGTGTCACCTCTGTCAAACCTACCTTGCACACAATGTAAGGGAGCACAGCCAATATAGTGTTCCAAAATAAAAAGCACACTGTTACGACCAAGAACCTGGTGGATTCACCAAAAGTAACAACGTTGCCTGTCTTAGCATGGATGGTGTATGTGTGCATCCTTTCATTGTTAGTCATTCAGCGCACATGCATGCATTTTTTGCCCACCATTGTAGATGCCAACAGTACCTGTGACTGAGAAGACTACTCATGACCATACAGGTGACACCCCATGTGGCAACAGCCTAGTTGCCTGTGTCGCTCAAAAAATCGCCTAAGTGGGACAGGGCCTTTACTCCTCATCTTAAATAAATAATCGCTTGTTATCTTCGTTAGATATCTTATATAGATATCTTCATTATGGAGACATCCACTGCCATGAAATAAATAATTTCACAGAGCATTGAACAGTACAGCAAAAATACAGGCCCTTTGGCCCACAATGTCTCTGTCGAACATGATGCCAAGACCAACACTTGCCAGCTTGCACATAATCGAAATCCTTCCATTCCCTGCATAGCTATGTTCCTGTCCAAAAGTCTCCAAAATGCCACTAACACATCTGGTTCAACCACTTTTCGGTATGAACCAAGAGCAGGGTTCCTACATTGTTCTCCAAACACTCTTCGCACATTCACACCCTCTGCAAAGAGATGGACAGCTGTTTCCTCTCCATGATCCTTGAAGATAGATGCTCCCTCCTTAAAGCAGCATCCCATGTAAATGTCTTCGATGGTATGGAGCATTGTGCCCCCTGATGGACCGGTGCACAGATGAAAAATTTGGGGTGAAATATACAACATAAGGAAAAATATTAATTTTCAGAGAATGAGATCAACCTGGAATTATCTTGACTTTGAGATGGTGGAAACAGAATTATCCAGGGCCTTCAAAAGGGATTTGGACAATCTGTAATTTGCAGGGGGAATAGGACATGGAAATGCTCTATCGGAGCTGGTATTGTCTTGAAGGGCAGAATAGCCTCCGTCCACACTGCAGCAATGGGATTCACTGTGATCCAGAAACTATTCCAGTCTATTCCTATCGCCCACTATGTTCATTCTGAAGTAGGAACTGCAGCACAAAGGGATTTCTTGGACAACGTTCCTGAGGCAGTGGGTCAGGGAGGTCATTCCTTGAAAAACAATCTCCCTGAATGAAAGCCTGTGACTGAATGACTCTGAAAATAGGTCTCTCACTGCGGGACAGCTGCTCTACGTCTGAGTGGGTTTTGTTTGAATAGGGCCCCTTCTCGGCCTCAAATGTTCTGCTGAAAATGTGTCAGACAGCTTTTCAGATGTGCCTTTACTCTGTTCAAAAAACCAACACTTACCTTTTCTTTCACACACCATTCCTGTTTGTCATTCATAGCGTGCTCTAATTATCTCCCGTTAATTATTGTTCGCTGTCCAGAAAGTGGGGTAGAATCACAATGCGTATTGACTTCCCTGAGAGCTTTGCATTCTCAGCTCAAATTATTGATCAAATCTTCCCTCCCCCTCTCCAATTTAAAGTGCTGCAGCCCATTTGCTGTACAAATTCAAATGAGACTGGATGAATAACAGAAAAATAATAATAAAGGCAGCTTGTGCAAGCCAGCGCCCTTACACTCTGAACATGGGGCACACAATTTGAAAAGCGAAGCTTAGATAGAGTACAAGGTGTCCAGTCCCAGCACATAGTCAACATTCAGCACAATGCATCAACACATATTGATGTGTGGCACAGCGGTAGTGTTGCTGCCTTACAGCGCTTTCAGCGTCAGAAACCCAATTTCTATTCTGACTACGGGTGCTGTCTGTATGGAGTTTGTATGTCTCTCCGTGACCGGGTGGGTTTTTTCAGAGATCTGCGGTTTCCTCCCACACTCCAAAGATGTACCGGTCCATAGTGTGTGTAGGATAGTGTTAATATGCGGGGATCGCTGGTCGGCGTGGACTCGAAGGGCCTGTTTCTGCGCTGTATCACTAAACTAATCTAAACATCATACACTGTAACACACAGCTCCAACACACAGTTCCTGGTTAATACTAGCTCGTCATACAGACGCAGTACCAAGCATATTCCTAAAATAAAGCACAAGGAACTGCAGATGCTGCAATCTTGAAACAAAAAAAGTGCTGGAGAAACTCAAGCCATATGTGGAGGGAAATGTTTCAGGTCAGGACCCTTCTTCAGGCTGTTGGGGTTAAGGGGAGTTTGCTGATGGAAAGAGGTAAAGGGAAGGGTTGGGGTAAGAGCTAGCAAGTGACAGGTGGATCCAGGTATGGGTGAGATTATTGACAGATGAGTCAGGTGAGGGAGAGAAGGGTGGTGATAATAACCAAGGCTGGTTATTGTGTATTCCCAATGTACGTGTTCCCAATGTACTGCATTGGACCCAGTGATCTGTGCATCGCTGATCCACATCTTCACAATCTTTCAGTGACCAGGTCTCTATCTTTCATTTATCTGGTCTGTAACATTCATTCCACAGTGAATTCTTCTGCAGAAGATATCAGATGATTATTTAAATTTGCTATAGCCCCGAGCAGGTAAAACACATTCCTCTGAAATGAAACCGGAGCTCTACTGCAGTTTAGTAATGTATAAAAATAAAGATACAATCAGAACTGGTTAACTGAATAACAACTCAAGTGTGAAAAATGTAACAGCCCTATCTTTTATTCTCCTTTTTATTCATTCCTCTTTACTAAGCCCCTCACACTTGCCATTTCCTATTACTTCAGCAGGTAGGTATTTACTGTTTTTATAGCTCTGTGATAAACATCAGTTCATATTAATACACAGAGAATGAACACAGCTAGAATACTAGCAGTGTGCCTACATATTGTGTCAAAGTCAAAGCAACAGTAAATGCCAAATTCCAAATTCCTGTTAGAAGACTATTTTTCTGAAAGCTGGGACTTTTGATGCTTTACCTCTAACAAGTGAAATGTATGTTTCTTTCGTGAATTTAAAATCCATGTAAAGAGAAAGAATTAGGTCATCAGGTCATAAATGACAGGAGCAGAATTAGGCCATTTGGCCCATCAAATCTGCTCCGTCATTCAAGCATGGCTGATCCATCTCTCCCTCCTAACCCCATTCTCCTGCCTTCTCCCCCCAACTCCTGGGGTTGATTAGAACTTGATTCCTGACATTGGCCAAGTGTGAATTTCAAAAGTATTGAAGATCTCAACACTAAATACTCAAAGGTGGAAAGGATTGGAACTTGTAATTAATGCTGACATTTGACAGTGGTGCTTATATTTAAGAGGGAGTTAGATGTGGCCCTTGTGGCTAAAGGGATCAGGGGGTATGGAGAGAAGGCAGGTACAGGATACTGAGTTGGATGATCAGCCATGATCATATTGAATGGCGGTGCAGGCTCGAAGGGCCGAATGGCCTACTCCTGCACCTATTTTCTATGTTTCTATGTTAGGGAATGCCACACTGTTTTTGGGACAGCTTTAATGCATAAGCATAACAAATACTAGGAAATGTTACCAACCTCCTGGCCAGCTGACATCTCCGCATACTATTACCCAGTCATTCTTCAGATTAACGGTTTCTAGGTCCTCGTTGTATGGAAATTAATTGTTGTATTTGTCATACAGATCGGGAAGGTGTGATATGCAAAGCAAGTTCATTCCAATATGGAAGCCAGGCTTTAGATTGTCATATTTACACGTAGGTTTGGTATTTTAGGAGTTTCCACTGAACAATGATGTTGTCCTCCGGGACAGTAGAGATGAAATAAGAAAAAAATAGAAAGGAAGTACTTGGTTAAAATTACTCTTGTGTGATCTGAAACAAATCTGCTTTTGCTACAATCTGTTATCATTGAATCCTTGACTAGACATGGAATCAGGTCATTCACCACACCTATCAACCACCCATATACACTAATCCAATTTTATTCTCCTCACATTCTTATCATCCCTTCCCAGATTCTACCTCTCACCCACACTCCAGGAAATATGTATAGCAACCAATTAACCTACCATCCTGCACATCTTTGGGATGTGGTAGGAAACTGGAGCACTCTGGGCAAACCTTTCCAGTTACAGGGTGACGGCTTTTGATCAGGCTCCCACAGGGCAATATTGGCAAACATGAGAATGAACAGATTTGGAGGTAATCTTGTGAATTGGGATTCACCATTCATGAGGTTGGAGCTGTTCATGGAAATAAAGAAACATGTTCAAATTGGGGAACACAAATTGACTGATGCCACCAAAGATTTGTAAAGGGCGAGGAGGTATTCTGGGGTTTCTCGGCTTGTCACCACATTCATTATTGGTTTGATGACATTAAAAATGAGAATGTTTATTCAAGTTCAAAAACAGCAATAAACCAGGAGGCACGCTTTTGTGTGTGGACGGGAGATGTTATAAAGGGTTTTTGACAGTTCAGTAAGGGGATAAAACTGGGCCAATATGGGGAATTAAGATATCCTCCAATTTTGGATCCAAGAAAGATTGGATCAGTGCTTCCTTATGGATGAGTGACTAGAAATTGTCATACAAATAAGCGAGTTAGAGGTCAATGTAAAATCAGGTACATAGGAAAACTGGTAAATTCAAAAGGCTAATGAATGATCGTGTGAAAATAGGAAGATGCTTTAATTACATGGACAATGTGGAACATTGAATATTCACCACCCCGGTAACGTGCCCGTAAAGTGGCGTCACAAGTCAAGAAGGCTTTTGGCACGTTGGTCTTCAATAGTCAGAGTGTTGAATTTAGAAATTGTGAGGTTATGTTATAGTTATGCAAGACATTGGTGAGGCCACATTTGGAGTATTATGTTCAGCTTTGTTTCACCCTGTTTTAGGAAGGGTGCAGTTAAGCTGAAAAGAATGTTGCCAGGACTCAAGTGCTTGGGCTATAGGGAGACCAAGGCCAAATGCAGGCAGGTGTGACTAGTGTAAATGGAGCCACTTGGTCAGCTTGGGAGAGTTGGGCCAAAAGGCCCGTTTTCTACACTGTACGACTATAACGGCGTCATTCAACTTCTGCCTGATAAATGTAAAATTAGAGCAGTCAACCAGCCAAACCAAATTTCCGAAACCATCTCCAAAAATAGTAATGTACAGTTTCAAAGCGTGGAGCTGTCAGATTATTATGAGGTGAAGGAAAGGGAAACAGAGTCAAGGAACAAAGGATTAACTGAGCCGAGGTACAGACTAGCCCTGACCTGACTCAATGGTGGAATAGGCATAGGGTTAAGTGGCCAACGTCTCATTGCACAGTCTTCTCCTTATGTTATTTTATTTACATGAATCCTTCTATTATTCCCTCTCACCCTTCCCCCCAAAAAAATGTCCAGTGGCCCTTTTAAGGGAAGCTCAGGCACTTTAATTTAATGGAATGTTACGTACTTAAACCTTGAGGTCGCAGCTCTTCGGAGTCAACACACCAAAGGGCCCAAACGCTTGCCTTGTTTAATATCTAGCGGCTGCATTAAAATCACTTCCTGTGTGCCAGCGACGAGCACGATTTGTTTTTGGGAGAGAAGTGGGAGCTGTGAAAAGGACTTGACTGGGCTGATCATGCTTAATGGGGAAAAAACCATGTCAAAAAGGCTCACAAAATGCTGTTAAAGCAAGTCTGTCAGCCAGAGGGCATAATTACAGTATGTGATAACTGTCAACTCAACTGAAGGTACAAAGAGTTTCTGTCTAGCAAGCGAATGCATAAAAAGCAATACTTGCATAACTGTGCAACTTGACAAGTGTAAGAGGACCTGAAAAGAGTAATAACATATTCGTTGCTTTGCCTCATTCTGTGTTCAGAATTGACTTTAGCCTAATTTACTCTCCAAATGTAAACCCCGATATGCAGGCAGTGATATTTTAGTACAACTAGGCTGCAACACTCACCTTCTTGGATTATATTAGTGCAGCTGTACCTTACTGCTAGTCAAATTACACCCCATTGTATTTATAGTGCATTTTCAAAGCCTTTCACAGGACTGAAACATCAGAAAGGCAGGTCAATCATTATTTCAATGAAGAGGGAACATATCCTTGAAAGATTATATCTGAGCCAAGTAGTTTCTTCAACTCAGTCCAAGGGACTGTGTTGCTCAATGCAAAGCTGTACAAATGGGACAGAGGGAGGGGGCAAAATGGCTCATATCAATTATAGGAAGGATTGACAAACCACTACCCTTGGGAAAAAGTGGTGCAGCTGAGGTTATTTCAGAAGAGATTAATACTGAACCACAATGGTTACCACTGCATCCAATTTGCTCAGCATTATGTAGCCTGTACGGTTATACAATGTCTGCAATACTCAGTTAATTTGGAGCATAAGCACACACACACACACACACACACACACACACACACACACACACACACACACACACACACACACACACACACACACACACACACAGTGTGGGGATAATGTAATATTTCCCACCTTTTAACATTTGTGATAATCAAAGCACAATCATTTCCTGAACAAATCCTGTCCAAATCGAATGACTAAAGAATAAGAGCTAAAGGAATAGGCTGGAAAAGAGGAGTTCCACTCCAAGGTCTACTGGCATAGGAAGGAGCAGTGTTTATGGAACATAAATGTGGAGTATAAACTGATTAGGAAGACACAAAAGTGCTGAAGTAACTCAGCAGGTCAGGCAGCATCACTGCAGAAAAAGTTTTGGAGATGTTTTTGGCAGAGACCCATCTTCAGACGGAATTTTTTATTTTTGGGAGAAGGTAGAAGTAGGCCGTGCTGCGCTGGTGAATGGTGAGGTTGGAAACTGTGGAGGGCAGATCACTAGAGGTGATGAAATCAGAGATAGTCCTGGAGATAATGGCCAGGCGCTCATCTGTGGGGTTATGGTCGAGGGGTATGTACGGAGACGATGGAGAGCTAGCATCTGACCTAAGCATGGCCGAGGTCAGTCCGGTGTGTGGCCCAATGGATTCCTAATAAAATTCACGGTGCATAAAGAACAATTGAATGAATTACAGGCAAGGATAGATTGGTGACTGTCAGGACTTGGAAGAAAATGAATCATGAAAATTGTATATAGGAAAAAAGTCATATCATGGGGAAGAGAAACAGCGCCAGTGTTTACGAATGAATTTACTTCTGCAATAAGAAACCTTATCACTATTACAAGTAGGCAGTTAAAACATTATTGACAGAATTAGGAACTAGAGGAAGATTTCATTTTGCTGTGGGAGTTGTGTGTCTAATAATATTTATTTAATGGCAGTCATTACGCAATTGAGTTTAATGTGTTTGAAAGGAAGAATAGTATTGTGGCAGAGTGAATCTGGATCTAGGTAATGCAGAGTTCAATTGGATGAGGCAAAAACCATCTACAATAAAGTGCACATATCTGTAAAGGGGTAAAATGACAGTACATCGTGGGATGGGAAAATAATCCCAAGTGATGAATAAAGCGATCTTTCAATTAATTCAATGAGGAACAGGACCTCACATTGCACTTAGGTAGCTTACAACCCAATGTTATAAAAATTGATTTGTCCAATTTCAAGTTAGACACACCATTCCCCACCCTCCCCGTCCATGGTGTGCTCAAACAGTATCTCTCCCACGCATCCTGCTTAATACCCCTCCTCCATAAACTCATCTCCCTTCCCCAAGTTTCATATTTCGCTTTTATCCCTCCCTATCCCCTTACACAGATATCCCTTTCTCCAGTTTTACATTACATTTGGGCGGCATGATGGCGCAGCGGTAGTTGCTGCCTTACAGTGCCAGAGACCCGAGTGCTTGTCTGTACGGAGTTTGGACATTCTCAACAGTGACCTGTGTGGGTTCTCCGAGATGTTCGGTTTCCTCCCACACTCGAAAAACGTACAGGCTTGTGGGTTAATTGGCATGGTATAAATGTAAATTGCCCCTAGTGTGTGTAGGATAGTGTTAATATGGGGGATTGCTGTTCGGTGTGGATTTGGTGGACCCAAGGGCCTGTTTCCACGCTGTATCTCTAAACTAAACTAAATACTCCTTCTCTACTTATCGGACACTCTTCACTGAAGGGTCTCGACCAGAAACATCACCCATTCCTTCTCTCCAGAGATCCTGCCTGTCCGGCTGAGTTGCTCCAGCTTTTTAGTGTCTATCTTTGACACCCTTTTATCTTCTTTTCACTCTCGGCATTGCAGCTTACTTCACTCCAGTTGCTAACCAAACCCTCTTCATCTGTATCCACCTGTCATATCAGTCTGAAGAAGGGCCCCCGCCCGAAACGTCACCCATCTGTGTTCTCCAGAGATGCTGCCTGACCTGTTGAGTTACTTTGGCACTTGGTAACTTTCTTTTTAAACCAGCATCTGCCTTTCCTTGTTTCTCCATCGATCACTCATTTGCCAGGTTTTGCCCCACCCCCACATCTCTCTTCCTGCTTTCTCCCGCCTATTCTACGAGTCTGAAGAAGGATCTTGACCCAAAACGTCGTCTGTTCATTTCCTCCAGGAGATTCGATGTGTACAAGATGGTGACTGGTTTAGATGAGCTAAATAGGGAGAGGCTGCTTACATTAGTAGATAGACCAGGGACAACAAGAAGGGCAGAAGATACAAGCGAGGGGGCGAGATCATTATCCGCAAGAGCCCTCCATGTCGAACCAGATGAGCACATAGAAGGAAACAGAACAAAAGGATGGGTGGGGCGGTGGAAGTTGAACTGATTTGATTACTCCACAGGGATCCAGAAAATAGGAATACAAGAAATTGAAGCAGAAGGACATTTGACCCCCTCATTCCTGTCCCACCATTGAATGCAATCACGGCAGCACCATTTTCTAGCACTATCCCAGCTTCCCTTTAATACCCTCATGATCCAAAATCTCTCAATCACTATTCGGAATATACTCATCAACTGACTTCCACAGCGCTTATGGGTTCAGTATTTCACCATTCTCTGGGTGAAAAAAAATATTCTCATCTGTATTGACCTGCTGATTCCTTATTTTGAGATCGTCAATCAAGGTTCCACATTGCAGTGGTTTCCTCTTGCATATACCTCTGCCTCCCTGCATAACATTGCTACATATGGACATTGCCAAACTGTATTATAAACCAGATGGGAGCACAACAGTCAGTGGAGCAATATAACGCATATGGTATAGTAACAATGTACTAAACAAAGACACATAAGGAGAAAGGAGAGGTGTCAGCTCATTACTAATCACTAATTTAGCACCAGACAATTCAGTGGTACTGAGCATCAAGACAGTGACACAGTCCCAGACTGTTTGGCCTTATGGTGAGAGTTGTCAAAACAAAACTGGAGCTAAATCTCTCTTTGCCATCCGAGAGTGGACACCATCAATTAGACTAACACCAAAGGATGGCAGGAAAAGGTGATCAGCATGGATACCACCTCACAGGGGCAAAGGGAGGCATGGAAATAATTGAGGCTGTAGAAAGGGCACTCACCTCTGCACGACGTGGTCTTTTCTGGCTCGTACCCTGCCTTGCAGGTGCAGCTGCCAATAGGCACCATCCATTCTCCGTCCCCGTTACAGTACAGCTTGATGGGCACGTCGACTTCCTCAGCGTTCTGCACACAGGTGCCCTTGGCAATGACCAGCGAGGTGCTCTCTGTGCCCGTCATGGTCTCTGCAAAGGTAGCATAGTTCTGAATGATACTTGGACACGTCTTGAAAAAGACACGAACAGAGAGCAAGGACATGCAGGCGCCATAGTCCTGGAATGCCAAATAAAATCCATTCCTGCTCAGTGGTCCAAAGCTACGGATCTCTGTGTTGACCTTCATCAGCCTGCCACCAAAGTCAACCTGGGAGAAGCTCTCATCGGCAGCGATGGTGTCCACTTTGAGATAGGGCATCTCTGTCCACAGGGTAGCACCTTTGATGGTCAGTCCAGAATCGGTCTCATAGTAATACAGGTTGAATGTTTCTTTACAGGAGCCTGGGACATTTGGGATGCTGCTGCAGTCACGCACCGTAAACCTCATCTCCACGTAAATGCGTTGGGCTCCACGCCGGTTAACAAAGGTGGTCCACAGCCAGTTGTTCTGGTTGGACTCAAAGACATTGCACACCTGGTAGGTACGGATCGTGTTAAGATTCTCATCGTAGCCGCTCACCTCTTCCCACTACAAAGCAACAGAAAGAGACAAGAACACAGGTCATTAATTCAGCATTATCGACATCTGGGTTGAAAGTTCCTTAGGTCTGTACTGAACACTGAAACACACGCTCAGAAACAAGCTCCTTGTCAAGTGTCTCGTTCAAAAAGAGATTTACCCCTAGGGCCACGTTTAATGTGGGAAGACGTGACCACATCTTTTGTTTTTAAAAGCTTCGCTCAGATTAAAGCATAAATCCTGAAAGAGGATTTTCTGGGGACATATCAGTATTTTTCCATGTCATCGCTGACATTTTCCTGCATGAAAGTTTTGCATCTCTAGGATTTCCACATGAAAGCACAAATCCCAAACATTCAGTGAGTAATCCAGTGTTATTTTGCCCACAGCCCTCCTTTACTGGCATCCTCACGACCTCCAACACGGGGCACGAATATGCGGCTGGTGACGTGGAAATTCACAAATATAAGATGTTTAGTCAAGTTAGAGTCATTAGTGTGCAAAACCATGAGAAGAATAGATTGGTAGATACACCGAGTCTCTCTTGCCCAGAGTAGGGGAATCGAGGACATAGGTTCACGGTGAAGGGGAGAAGAATTAATAGGAATCCGAGTGGTAACCTTTTTAAACAAAGGGTGGTGGGTGTATGGAACAAGCTGCCAGAGGAGGTAGTTGAGGCTGGGACTATATTTAATACATTTTAAGAAACAATTAGACAGGTACATCGATAGGACAGGTTTGGAAGGATGTGGACCAAGTGCAGGCAGGTGGGACTAGTGACATCTTAATGATCCTCAGGATCTGATATGCTTGAATATGAACACCCTCAATCTTCTGAACTCCACAGATCTGTTTAGCCTCTCTTAATAGGACATTCCTCTCACCCCAGGAACGGGCTTGGTTTTGGACTTCCTCCAATGCTACTATATATTTTCCAAAGTAAAGGAACCAAAACTGTGCTCATCATTGCAGATGTGGCCTCAACAACACATGTGTAAGTTGTAACAAAGCTTTCTTATTTCTAAACTCCAACTAATTTGCAACAAATGCCAATATGCCATTTACCCTCTTAAACCTGCCTCTAATCTACAGAGTACATTGGTAACTCCAATCTAGCCAGGAGGCACGCCAGAGAGCCTGATGCCAATGTTTTCTCATCTTCTGTGTGGGCAGGGTCAGTATCGTAGTGCCCCTATTACATCTCAGAAGGTCTTGGCCACATTCAGCAGCATCGATGTTTCACATGGAGTTGTTAATGAAATCAAATATTCATGTGAGATGATCTTATGCTAATGCAGAGCCAAATGGAGAGATTCTGCAACATGGTTTTAAAGAGAATCTTGGTGGAGGAAACAAAAGTTGCTTCAGAACTCAATCTGAGTGCTGGAGAAGACTAGAATTGGAAATGGCTAGTAGGCCTGAGGGTCACAGGGCTGCAGAAGATGGGAGATGAAGGAGGTACAGCCAGTAAGGCATTTCCAAACTCACCAAGCACTGAGTGCTTATGTGATATACCCAGGCCTGCCAGTGTTCTCCATGTGGAAAGTTGCTATAGTTACCTAAACGGGACCAAGTTAACATCAACACCAGACACAAGGTGCTGGGTCTCTGGAAAACATGAATAGGTGACTAAAATCTGAAGAAGGGTCCTGACCCGAAATGTCACCTATGCGTGTTCTCCAGAGATGCTGCATGAGCTGCTGGGTTGATTCAGCCTGTTTGGTCTCAGTGAAGCAGTATCTGCAGTTCCTGGTTTCTACTTTTAACATTAACCCCAGCACTGAAATACACAATGCAAAAAAAGGATAATTGAGGGCATACATATTCATGACAGTTTCATCACATAATCACACACAGGAACTTCTTTGTGTTTCCAGGAACATTCTGGCTTATTTTGGGATTAATAATTTCAGAGAATTCCAATTGAACGCCTTTCTCTCACAGTCAATGAAGAAGCCTATGCCTGTATACAACAAGGCAAAGACCACGGTCCACCGTAAGTTGATTTGTAGAAAGTGACATTCGCACCACAAAAGTGTCATACAATGATCTCCACAGAGAAAGTCTAATCACCTACTCTTAAGTACGGCAGTCCCTCACCATCACCATCTTTGAGACCAGCCACACAAATGCTCCTTGAACAAAATCACCATGTCTTCCATCCCATACAAGTTGTAAACATTTTTGATCATGCTATACCACCATCAGCTACGCCTATCTCTTTATTCCGTACTGGGTTGTAAGTTTCCAAGCGAAGTATAAGCAGCTTACAAGCCAGCATTATGAATATTGATTGATATTGAAATATTGAAATTGAACTTCAAGTAACCCTTGCATTCCCTCTCTCTCCGTCCCTCCCCCACCCTAGTTGGCCTATTAGTTTCACTGCATCCTGCTTAGTTGCTGGCTTTGATTTGTCCTTTTGCATACCTTTCATTCATTTGCTCTTTGTACCTTTTCATATCTCTAATTTCCCTCTTCCCTGACTCACAATCTGAAGGGTCTCGACCTGAAAGTCACCTATTGCTTTTCTCCAGAGATGCTGCCTAAACCGTTGAGTTATTCCAGAATTTTGTTTCTACCTTTGGTGTAAACCAGCATCTGCAGTTCCTTCCTACACAACCTGGCCCTTAATGTTAGCAAGTCAAAAGAGTTGGTTGTTGACCTCTGAAAGTGAGCGGTGAACACAACACTCTCCTCATCGACGGAGCAGCTGTAGATATGGTTGACAGCTTCACGTTCATAGGCATCCGCATCACCTGCTTCCTGACCTGGTCCTTTTACACGTATGCAGTAATCAAAACACACAGCGGTGTATTTACATGTCCACAAAGATTCTCTGGAATTTTTACAGTTGCATTATGGAAAGCATTCTGACGGGATGCACTTCAGTCTGGTAAGGCATCTGCTGTGCATTTGAACACCTGAACCAGAGCGGTGAGCTCAGGCTGGTCCATCGCGGGTTCATCACATCCTTCCATCCAATGCATCTTCATGGTGCATTGCATCATATCAGGAAGGCTGCAAGTATCACCAAGGATGACTGCCATCCTGACCATACTCTTTACTCTGTTCCCTCTTCTACTTTATCAGACAAGATACAGGAACTTGAAAGACCAGGCATCCAGGCATCACTTCTTTCACATCCCATTCCTAAATATTCTGCCACATACCCTTACTCTTTACCTTATTTGGTTATTGCATTATTTTATTGGGTTTTTTTCACCACTTCAGATTGCACTGGAATCTTTGAACCGTCCTGTCTTTTTGAATTAGTTGTTACATTTATCATTGTCATGTAGAGTGCTTACTCTATGAGCTTCACGCTAACAAGGAATTTCATGCACCTTGATGCAGATGACAATAAACTAATCTAATTTGAACAAATACCATAGCAACGAGAGCAGGCCAGAGGCTGGATATCCTAACTTGCTGACAACCTAGAGCCCTCCCATGGCCCAGAAGGCGGGGCAGAAGTACGATAGATACTTTCCATTTTCCCGGACAAGCATAGTTCCAAAAACTGTCAAGAAGCTCAGTAACATCCAGAACAAAAAGCCGACTTGATCAGCACCACATCCCTCCACCACTGGCATACATGGCCGTAGGGTGTATCATCTACAAAATGCACCACTTACTAACACAGACCCGCTCTCATTTGTTCTGCACCTTATTATATCACTAGTTTCCCTCACCCTTGAATCTCAGTCTGAAGAGGGATCTCAACCCAAAACGTCACCTATTCCTTTTTCTCCAGAGATGCTGCCTGACCTGCTGAGTTACTCCAACATTTTGTGTCTATCTTCTGCTCTTAATAGCATCTCCAAAATATTTGAACTTCATCATCAAGAAAAACAAGGGCAGCAATGGCTTGGGAACACCACCTCTTGGCAGTCACTTGGGTCTAAATCTTGGAATCTTAAGCACCTTAAGCTGAGGAAGCACCTTCACCAGAAGGAATGCAATGGTTTGAGATGTTAGCTCAGCACCACCTCTCAAGGAGAGTTAGGGCTGGTCAAGGAATTCTGTCACTGCTAAAGTTGCCCAGATATAAAAATTGAATAATTTTTTTAAATCTTCCATCATCGGCAGAAACCCCGGTACAATGTCTGCTTCCTGCAACACACTAGCAATCACTCACTGAGTTCACAGGGTAGAAGAGAAGCTGTAGCTCTCACTTGGGCTTCTCCATAGTATGAACAATTTCATTTTAAAGCGTTATTGTTATTTGTTATGGATGTTCCATATATGTCAATTATGCCAAAACTTAAACAGTTATAATTAAACTGTAAAACTATTTAAATCCAATAAATATATTAAGTCATATTTAATATAATAGATACGGCTCATGTTTCTGAGAGCATTTAACGATCCTTGCAACATAAAATACATTGAAGATAACAGAACTGAAGGTTATAAAGCAAATATAATCAGCATCCAAGCTGCCATGCATACACATTGCTGATATATGAAGATAAAATTAGAGTCACAGAGTCATACAGCACACGAACAGGCACTGCAGCCTAACTTGTTCATGCTAACCAACCTGTTCATTACAACTGCTAGTTTCATTTGCCTATATTTATCTATTATCATTCTTGACCCTTCCTACCCATGTACCTGTCCAAATGATTTCTTCTACCCTGAGGAAACAACAAGGTGTCCATTCGCCTTATCTGTGCCCCTGATGATTTTATATACCGCTATAAAGTAATTCCTCAGCATCCTACACTACAGGAATCCTGCTGATTCTTTTCTGTACCCTTTCTAGCTTAATACCATTCAATAGCACACCAATTACAAGTCCACAGAAAACCCCAAATACCGTATGGTCTTACCAATGTCTTAATGTCTTATACAGACTGTAGCCCGACATCCCAACTTCTGTACTCAATACCCACACCAATAAAGGTAAGCATGCCAAACATCTTCTTCTCAACCTTGTCAAGTTCTGGACCATACCCTTCAGTCTCTTTACTCTCAACACTTTCCAGAACCCAACCACATACTATTGAAGTCCAGCTCTGGTTTGACTTACCAAAATGCATCAGCTCACACTTATCAGGGTTACATTCCACCTGCCACTTTTTAGCCCACTTCCCGGGTTGATCCAGATTCTTTCGTAAACTTAGATAGCCTCCTCACCGTCCCATATACCACCAATTTTGCAGTCAGCTACAAATTACCCAACCACAATAATTATATTGTCATCCAATTTTTTGAACATAGATGATAAACAACAGGAGACTCAGCATCAATGCCTGCGGCACTAGCAGGTTACAAGCTACCAATCAAAACAACCTGTACCATCCTCTGACTCCTTCAACTAAGCTAATTTGGCTTAGTTGGCTGGCACACCCAGGATCTCATGTGATCTAACCTTCCCAACTGGTCTACTATACGGGACCATGTCAGCGGCCTTGTTAAAGTACACATAGGTAATGTCTAATGCCATGCCCACATCTACTCTCTTGATGAACTATATCAGATTCGTGCAACCCGACTTCTTATGCACACACCCATGCAGACCATTTCTAATCAGTTCTTGCCTTTTCAAATACTGCCGGATCCTATCCCTCAGAATCTCTTGCACCTTCATCAGAAGGACTGCAGTGGTTTAAAGTGATGGCTCACTGCCACCTTCTCAAAGACAGTTCTACCTGGTTGATAAATTATGGCTTTGCAAATAAGCCCTCAATCCTGAAAAATGATTTCATAAAAGCAAACAGTATTTGCTGTGTTTGCAAACTCTGTGAAGTCTTGATTGGAAGGCAAAGCTGGAAACTCTCCAAATTTCTCTGAGTTATTAAACACACTTTATCAATGGAAGCTGTTGTTACATGTGCTGTAATCAGGGTTCGTGACAATGCACATGAGGTGTTCTCTTCCACCTACCTTCACAATAATATATAGTTCATAGAACACTACAGCACAGGAACAAAACACTTTGGCTTGCAATGCTTGTGTTGAACGTAATACCATATTAATTTCTAGTCTTATGCATGATCCAGATCCCTCCATTCCTGCATATACATGTGCCCGATCTTAAAGTTATGCCCTCTAATCTTTGACATTTCCAAAAGGTGATGGCTGTCTACCCTATTCACACCTCTCATAATTGTATAACTAGATTATAACTAGACATAATTATAACTAGATCTCCCCTCAACCTCTGATGCAGCAGAGAAAACAATCCAAGTCTATCCAATCTCTTCTTCTAGCTAATACAGGTGCACAACCTTTTATCCGAAAGCCTTGGGACCAGACACTTCTCGGATTTTGGAATTTTTCGGATGTCGGAATGGAAGATTTTTAGCGTAGATTAGGTAGGTAGCGGGCAGCTTGGAAAGTCTGGAGCGGCTGCCTCCTCCCCGGAGACCGGGGAATCATTATAAATCATTGCTTAAATGTTAGTCAGTTAGTTTGGAGGGCTTTTATGTGGTGAAGGGGAAACCTTTAATTCTTAGTCCCTTACCTGGTCGGAGAGGCGGGGAGCAGGCAATGCCTTTCCAGGTTGCCGTGCCGTAAGCTCCGGAACGCTGTGGCCACCGACTCCCAACATCGCGGAGCTGGGGCTGCGGGCGTCCGGCCGCGGGCGGCGCTGGATTTGGAGCGCCGCGCAGCGAGGGGTAGAGTTGCCGGGGTCAGAGCTACAACCGGCGCCGCCCGCGGCCGGACGCCCGCAGCCCCTGCTCCAGCTCCGCGATGTTGGGAGTCGGCGGCCACAGCGCTCCGGAGCTTACGGCACGGCGACCCGGTAAGGCATTACCCGCTCTGCGCCTCTCCGACCAGGTAGGGGACTAAGAATGAAAGTTTCCCCCTTCACCCACCTTCACCACATAAAAGCCCTCCAAACTAACTGACTAACATTTAAGCAATGATTTACAGATGTTTAAGTGTCTCCCCGGTCTCCGGGGAGGTGGCAGCCGCTACAGTAGTATAGACCTGGGTTGACCGTGGGTCGTTTCGGGTCACGTTTGGCGCCAAACGCGAGCTTTGGTGTGCAGGCGACATCCTGGAACAAAATGCCCGGTTTTCGGAGCTTTCCGGTTTCCGGAATTTCGGATAAAAGGTTGTGCACCTGTACACTCTAATCCCAGGAGCACCAATACTGAAATGGCTATGAAAGAAATATGTTCAAATATTTTTTTAATTACCCTAATTTAAAAAAATACTCATGAATACTCATGATTCACAAGGCAGTGCCCAGAGTTAGTCAAAGAGTCAAGGGGCTGTGCAGCACGGAAACAGGCTCTTAGCCCACCTTGTCTGTGTCGACCAAGTTGATATTCTGGGCTGGTCCCCCCTTGCCCACATTATCTCCTCTTAATCCTTCCTATATATAATAGAGTCTTTAAGTCCCTGAGAATTCAGAGCAATCCTAGAATGCCAGCAGCAATATGAGAAATCTCATTGCTGCATTTTCAGTTACAAATCAGGGAAGAAATTCAATATTAACAAGGAGGGTTAATGGAGGGAAAACTGTTAGATTTCTTTGTGTTTCGAAGCAAGAGTGCCACCAATTGAGCCAAGCAGTCCGCCTTACCTCCCATCGGCTGTGACAAATGTTGGCCTGATCTTTTCCATGCATCTGAATCATTCCCAGAGCACCACAATGAGCCTATTTCATTCCCTATTCTTCTGCCCTGCCCATCAGCCAGCATTAGTTGGCAATTCTGGGTTCAGTGTTCTTTGTCTCACTCCACGTCAAAGGAGAGAATTGAAAAACAATGTTGGAGCCTGGAGGATTGCCAGGCACACAGCATGCACAAAATGAAATTCTAATTATAAAAAGCCGCACTGTTAATCTGCTTTTCACTCAGACCACTTTCCCGCTTTGCAAAGGAGCTCACTTAAATTCTCTAAACAGAGAGGGAGAAAAGCACGGCTCAGTTTCAGAATCAGCAATAGGTGGGGTAATATGGAGGGGTAATATGGAGGGAAGGGGCAGGGAGTAAACATCACCAAGCGAGGGAAGTCGGGAACAGAAGAGCAGAGGGAGAAAAATAAAACCAGCAAACAGAATAGAGGGGGAAACAGAAACAGAGAAGAATAGAACAGAGAGATCAAAGGGAAACATGTGGATTGGTGGCTTTGGAGATGACAGATGGACTGGAGTGGCTTTGCAGGGAGGGATAGCATAATATCTCAACGGTTCAGAAGCCAGGCTCCTGTTTCTCCTCTGCTCATTCTTTCATGGAATATGTATGGCAGAGTTGATATTTAAAATTATGTCTTATCACCATTTAGCATCCCAAGATAACCCTTCACCTCCACAATGAGACACTTGTATACATATCATGCCAGTTAGCAGGAAATAACAAACATCAGTCACTGGGTGCCCTCTCATTAAGCAGCACTCACTGTCTCTACTTAAGGTTTATTCTTGCATTCACTGCTCTCCAAACATGTAACTTCGCAGCTTTAATGTGATTTTTACGATCTATCAAGGAATTATGCTGCGGGCTGTTCCAACATTTTTTTTCATCTGCACAAAGGAATTAATCACAGAGCTTTCAGCCAGCACAATCTTTTATTTATTTATTTCCTGCGCAATTGAACTGTTTGTTTTTGCTGAGCAATTAATGTTAATTTGCCTGAAATCAATAAGTGCTGTACCGCAGCTGCCGAGGAAAACACAGAGAAGCTAATTTTGTTTTAATGACAACTGCGAAGAACATATCGATTGTGTCTACATTTTGGCAAAGATAATTGTTCTGGCAAATCAGTGATGTTCAGAGAGTCCTGCGCATTTTCAATTAAATCTGCATTTATTGTCATCTACTCTCTCCTCCTGCCTATACCACAGCAAACATTCATAGAAAGCCTTGATGGCCACTTGGATGATGACAAGTCCTCCCCAGCTCAAAACCAGCTTGGAAAATTAACCCAGAGAACATGTGTGTGGGAAGGAACTACAGATGATGATTAACACCGATGATAGACACAAAATGCTGGAGTAACTCAGCATCACTGGATAGAATGGGTGACGTTTCAGAAGAAGGGTCTCGACCCAAAGCGTCACCCATTCCTTCTGTCCAGTCAGAGCAAGTGTGTGCTTGGTTTATCCTCTGCTGAAGGAGGCACTGCGGTTCCGATATTCCGTACATTCCTCTCTAGGGTGCATAACCCAGGCTAACATGGAGTGGAGTACTGAGGGAACGCCACCCTGTCAGACATACCACCTTTCAGACTTTGTATTGCACCTGTATCTTGTTGCTCAGTCAGCAGGACACAGACAGGCGGGAGATTTTAATTTGTGAAAAAGATCAGAAGGACCAAGCCAAGATATAATTTATCCAGAGGACGACAAAAATGAAGGAGAAATTCAACGGATGAGGCAGCAACTATGGTTCAAGTTCAAGTGAGTTTATTGTCATGTGTCCCTGTATAGGACAATGACATTCTTGCTTTGCTTCAGCACGCAGAACATAGTAGGCATTTACTACAAAACAGATAAGTGTGTCATATACCATAATATAAATATATACACACATGAATAAATAAACTGATAAAGTGCAAATAACAGTTAATGGGTTATTAATAATCAGAGTTTTGTTTTGTCCGAACCAGGTTTAATAGCCTGATGGCTTTGGGGAAGTAGCTATTCCTGAACCTGGTTGTTGCAGTCGTCAGGCTCCTGTGCCTTCTACCTGAAGGTAGCAAGGAGATGAATGTGTGGCCAGGATGGTGTGGGTCTTTGATGATACTGCCAGCCTTTTTGAGGCAGCGACTGCGATAAATCCCCTCGATGGAAGGAAGGTCAGAGTCATTGGCGACCATTCGGGTCCAGACCCTTCTTCAGACTGATGTGAAGGTGTGGGGGGGGGCGGGAAGTAGAAAGGAAGAGGCGGAGACAGTGGGCTGAGGGAGAGCTGGGAAAGGGAGGAGAAAGCAGGGACTACCTATAATTGGAGAAGTCAATGTTCATACCGCTGGGGTGTAAACTGCCCAAGCAAAATATGAGGTGCTGCTCCTCCAATTTACGGTGGGCCTCACTCGGGCCATGGAGGAGGCCCAGGCCAGAAAGGTCGGATTCAGAATGGGAGTGGGAGTTGAAGTGCTGTGCCACCGGGAGATCAGGTTGGTTATTGCGAACTGAGTGGAGGTGTTGGGCTCGGTTCGAACCATCCGTCGGGGCGATTGAAGCTCCCGCGTCGGGGCGACCGTAACGCTCAGGTCAGGGCGGTCGAAGATCCTGCGGCTTGGAGTTCCCGAAGTCGGTCTCTGACCAAGGACCGCAAGCTCTGTGATGTTAAGTCCGCAAGCACCCACAGTTGGAGCTCCGAGGTTGATCCCTGGCAAAGTAATCACGAGCTCTGCGATGTTAAATTACCGTAGGCTCCCCAAGGTGGAGCTCTGGAAAGGTGGTCTGCAACAAAGGCCGCCAACTGCTCGATGGTAGGTCGCAGTGCGGACGGATATACGATACAGGAAAAAAAATTGCATCTACAACGAGGTAAGGGATTCGAAAAAGTTTCCCCCAACCCCCCACATAAAACAAGCTAAAGAACACTAAAAACATACATTTAAGACATACTATTAAAACAAAAAGAAGGAAGGGACAGACAGACTGTTGGCAAGGCAGCCATAGCTGGCGCCGCCCAGTGGTCAATTTTACGGGAGTAAAAATTAAAAATGTACACAAAAGCTGAGGTCAAGGACGAGCGAACTCATGTTTTGGATGCGAGACTGTCAGAACACCCTCCGCCATCCCATCCTCGACCGTCGGCGCCCGTGACCTCGACCACCATTGCCCGCCCTAGACCTCGCCCCCTTCTTCGATCGCTGGTCTTCTTCTCGATCTCGACGACACCCTTCTCAACTGCCAGCGTACCCCCCCCCCCCCCCACACACCAAACATCAGCCCAACTTACTCATGCCGACCAAGCTCGCATTTGTCCCATATCCCACCAAACCTTTCCTATCCAAGTACCAGCTATTCACTGCAATTTTACAGACACATGAGAGGCAACAACAACAAAAATAAATATACCATGAACTATCATAAGGTCATAAGTGATAGGAGCAGAATTCCGCCATTTGGCCTAATCAACACCACCATTCAATCCTGGCTAATCTATCTCTCCCTCCTAACCCCATTCTCCCACAAAACCCCTGACACCCATAGTAATTAAGAATCTATCTATCTCTGCCTTAAAAATATCAATTGACTTGGCCTCCACAGCCTTCTGTGGCAAATAATGCCATAGATTCACCACCCTCTAACTAAATAAATTCCTCTTCATGTCCTATAGGTTATTCTAAGTAAACTAGAACATGAATGTGGAAAGTATGTAGAGCAACCCTAGTAGTGCACAGTTAAGGGGGAAAAAACAGTAGTGCAGAGTCGACAGTGGTTCAGTGCTGAGGTAGGGCATATACAGCTCCTGTTACAGAAGTTGAACCCAAAACCTGGGAAGAGGTCAGCAGGTGATAGTGTGGGCAACTAGTTAAAAGGTGTTCAGACTAGGTGTGTAACTACAAGATTTGGAGTTATACTGTGTGGAAGTGTCTAACACTGAAAAGGAAGTCTCCAGCTGCAAGACCAAATCATTACATGGAATGTTTAGCAAAAGATCCAGGAGGGATTGGGGCCATTATAGTGGGGATGGCTCAGAGTGGATGTGCAACCCACCTGAGTCTTCTGCATAATATCTGAAGTATAACATCCATTAGGGACCTGTTGCCCTACCCATAGGCCTGGATGAGTTCATTCATGCCTTGTGATTCACTGCATGTAGAACTTGTCTCAAATTACTTGAAATGACCAGTTCTGACGGGTTTACAGATGACACCGGCCAGGATGGTCCATCTTCTTCATCCTCTGAGTTTTGCACCTTCACTTCCAGAGGCAGAGCTGGTCTGGATGCTGCGAAGAGACCACGGGATGATGGGAGAAGGATCATTGGACATGATCCGACCACCTTCCTCAATGAGCTCCAATGCACCACTGACTCTACAGATGCCAACCACTAGACCAAACACTCCTTGGACAACTTCAGTCAAAGTTGAACCCACCAGCCCCCTCCCAATCTCCATACCCACCCTTCCAATCTACTTGTGCAGTCAGAGATCATGGGCTGCCTTCGTAAGAAATGGTAAAAAAAATGTTGATAGGTATGTGCTATGTGTGTTTGTGTGTTTGTGTGTGTGCGTGCGTGTGCAAGTGAGTGGGAGGGAGTGATATGTTTGCATGATGGAACAGCTGTAAACATGGCTGAAGTTGTGCTCAAGAGCAGGCCCTTCAGCCCCACAATGTCCACACTGAACACAATAATGTTAAATTAATCTCCTCTGCTTACACATGTCCATATCCTTCCGAAGATAGATACAAAATGCTGGAGTAACTCAGCGTAACAGGCAGTATCTCTGGAGAAGGAATGGGTGACGTTTCAGATCGAGACTAGACTGAGAGAGAGTCAGGAGAGAGTGAAACTAGAGATATGAAAGGGTGCAAAGAGAATGTAAGGTGTGAAAAGGATAGATCAAAGCAGATGATGTTCAAGGAAATATAGAATGGTCCGTTGTTGGCTGTGGGGAAGGTGACAACGAGGCTCACAAATATTAAAATTAATCAGGACAATAAAAGTAGTTGGAAAACTAGGACGGGGGAGGGACCGAGAGAAAGGGAAAGGAAGGATTACTTGAGGTTGCCTCTATGTGGCGACTCTTTGTATGCCAAGGTATACAAAACTATGCATCTGACTTGTCACATGTGACAATAAAATCTATCTCAATCTCAATGCAATAATAATACTACTGAGGTGTAAGCTGCCCAAGCAAAATGTGAGGTGCTGTTCCTCCAATTTCCTCTGTCCTGGGCCTCCTCCAAATTGCCAGAAAGTTTCAGTATGGGAATTGGAAGGTGAGTTAAAGTCCCTCCATTCCCTGCATATCCATTTGCCTTTCAAAAAACCTCTTACTGTAAATATCACTATTGTATCTGCCTCCAGCACTACCCATGGTAATCTATTCCAGGCAGCCACCGCTCTGTGAAAAAGACTTGCCCCCCACACCTTTAAACTTTGCCCCTCTTACTTTCCCTCTAGACTTTGACATTTCCACCCTGTGAAAAAAGTTCTGATTGTCTACCACATCTATGCCTCTCATAAATGTATACATTTCTATCAGATCTCCCATCGACCTCTGACGCTCCGGAGAAAACAATCCAATGTTTTTCAATCTCTCCTTTTAGCTAATACCTTCTAATCTAGACAGCATTCTGGTAAACCTCTTCTGCACCCACTCCAAAAACCTCTACATCCTTACTTTAATGAGGTGACCAGACTGAACACAACACCAAACGTGACCTTCCCTTGCTGTTGATAGGCAGGGTTATCTGCAGAGTGTTTCCAAGGACTTACAGACCATTAAATGTTCTTTAATAACACAACCTTCTGAATGTCTCCATCCCTTTAAAGACATTCAGTTTCATATTCCTATGAATAATATACTTCTGACACCTGTCCAATTGCAATAATTACAGAAATTTATTATGGCAGTTTAGAGCCACTCACTCCAAACCATTCATTCTGGTTGGCGAAGGTCAGTTCCTTGATGGTTTATGCCAATGAATTGAATGTATTTTTGGTCATTTTCAGGGAAAGCAATGAATATTTTGTTTCTACTGTGTTGCTGTTTCATCGCATTGTTGCTCACTTTGTAATTTAATAGAAAAATTAAATCAGGCAGGTAGTTATATTGTTTGATACATTCGTAGTGATGCCTAGGCACCAGGAAACGCTTCCAGGGGCTTTCAAATCATATCTCCGCAGCTCCACATTTAAATGAATCCCATTGGAATTCATGGATAATTAAGATTGCTTCCATTGCATTTTAATCCTGGGATTCTGCAATAAAATTATACCGATTTTCAAAATTAATTTATTAGTAGCTATGACAAGTTCCTCATTGAGCAGGCAATTTGAGTGCAGCTTATGTATAAAATGAAAATGTACATCTCTGTACATCTTTTTCAAATTAATTCCCTCAAAATGCTGACCTTATTAATTCACTATTTGTACTGAGGTCAGAGATGAGCTGTACATTTCCACTTTCTGGTTCTCACTGAGCAAATTAATCAAGTTCGAAGTAATTAATTGTTCATGTAACTTTTACAATTAGTATTGGTCCTGGGAAGTTTTGATGGGGTGTTGGGAAGTGTTCAGTTTAAGTGAGCCCCTTAATCTCAGTGCAAGTTTTAATTATTGCTGTTTTAAAAAATAGGCGCCGACAGTAATCACTTGCTAATGGAACCTCTAGGTCAAGTTTGTTAATAGAATATATCAGCCACTTTAATCATTATTTACTTAAATTAGGTTAACAGTTCCACAGCATCAAAGGAATTAAAGATGATTAAAAACAAAGACCATTGTTTACTTTTTACCATCTGGCAGTCAACAGTAATGGAACAATTGATTAATTAAGGAACTATATCGGATGCTCAGCACATTCATCCCAACTAAATGCCAGCCTTTTATTCCATCTTCACAACACCCCGACACCACCCCTAACCTACCACTTCCAACCACCATTATAACCTCACATGCCTCTCGCCCTCTTCGGCTTGCGTGACAATCCTTAAATGCATCAAATTAATTCAAGTGAAACAATGTTTATTATTGCAAAAGAACACATGATAGTACAGACAGAGGCCATTTGGCCCCTCATGACTGCTTTGTCATTCCGTGAGATCATGGCTGTTTTAGACCACAGCATCTCTTTCCAGCATTTACCGCACCAAACTCGATTTGTTTAATAACTAAAAACCTGTCCTGAATATATGCTTTCCCCAAGCGTCTTGGCTGGACAATTCCAAATGTTCACCATTTACTGGGCAACTAAAGTTCTTCTCATCTCTATATTATTTGAGATGATGACCCTCTGATTCAAGAGAGTCTGACAAGGGGCAGCACCCTCCCTGCATCTACCCTGTTAAGTCCCACAATTTAAAGCACTGGCATGACCCCAAAAGGAATATTGATACAGTTTTGGTTGAGCTATCTAAGCAAGGATATACAGTGCATTCAGAAAGTATTCAGGTCCCTTCACTTTTTCCACATTATGTTACGTGGAGACCGCTCACGAGCATGAGAAAGAGTTACAAAGATCTCCTACGACCTCATGGCGACCATGCTGCAAGTATGAGTCAAGGGCAAACTCGGCAGAGGTCGCCAATTAGGTTGTGAAAGTGGGACAGGGGCTTTACAGAGCTGCATCATGACTTCCTGACTCTTGCAATGTCCCTAGCAATGAAAGTAAGCATACCATATGCTTTCTTTACCACCCTATCTGCTTGTGCTGTCAACTTCAGTGAGCTATGAACTTAAACTACAAGATCTCTCTGCACATCGATGCTGTTACCATCGATGGTCTTGCCATTAACTGTATACACTCCCATTACATTCAATCACCTAATGTGCAAGACCTCACACTTGCTTGGATTAAACTCCATCTGCCATTTCTCCGCCCATTTCTGAAGCCGATCTCTATCCGAATGTATAAAAGTCTTGTGTTATAGAATCATACACAGGAACAGACCGTTCTTCACACTGAATGCATGCTGACCACATGGTGCTCATTTACACTTGTTCCATTTTAATCTCCCAACATTCCTATCAACTTCCCAAGGTTCCACCACTAACCTACACAGTAGGGACAAGTTATGGAGACCAATTAACGCGCAAATCTGTACATTTTTGAGATAAGGGAGAAAACGGAAGCATCTGGAAGAGACCCACTTGGTCACAGGGAGGATATGCAAACTCTACACACAGCATCGGAGGTCCAGATTGAACTGAGTCTTTGGTGTCATGAGTGAGCAGCTTTAATCAACTATGAACATTGAGGAACCAGGGAGTCTGCAAAAAGACCTGGACAGGTTGGGAGAGTGGGCAAAGAAGTGGTAAATGCAATACAGGTCAGTTATATCACTTCTTGTTACCAATCACTGCACATTCAAATTCACCAGGACATTGCTGGGGTTGCAGGGCTTCAATGACGGAGAGGGATTGGATATCCTGGCTGTGTTTCCACGGGAGCGAAGGAGGCTGCGAGGCGACATGGCATAAAACATTATATGAGGCATAGATAGGGTAAATAGCCAGGATTTTATTGCCATGGTAAGGGCATCAAAAAAAGTGAGCAGAGGTTAAAGGTATAAGGAGGAAACATTAAAGGGGATCTAAGGGGAAAGTTTCCACAGAGAATGGTTGATATCTGGAACTCGCTGCCAAAGGAGATGGTGGAATCCAACAAAATCACTGTGTTTACAAGAAATTTGGACAGATATTTAAATAGGCAGAGTATATGAAGAGCATTGTGAGTAAATGGGATTAGTGCAGATGGGGAATGTCAGCATGGATGTGGTGGGCCAGAGAGCATGTTTCTGTGCTCTACAACTCTGCAACTATGACTAGGTACCAGCCTTCCCTGCACTCAACCTCATCGCCAACAGCCTATTCTCGGATCACCATGGCCCTGGTCTGCTGGACTCTCTCCAAGAGGCTCATCTCCCTCTGTGGTTCTCTCCAGGGCCCCTAAAAAACAGTCTCTTTAATTTCCCAGCTTTTGCTTGACCCCTTGTAAAATGTTTTCATACCAAAGGTCCTATGAAAATGTAAACTGATATTTATCAGATAACAGCAGCTCAGCTGATAGTCTTTGCAGCCAATTCTGAACTGATGATTTGATGTTAGGCAGGCAATGTAAGTCTGGACCACCAGGGAAAGGAAGCTGATTAAGTGTGAGAGAAACAAAATGAAACTACACGGTCGACTGGAAGCAAAACTATCAGCACAGGTTAATAATGAGACTGATCAAACTACAGGGGTTTTGCACATATTAAACTTACTAAACTCTGTTTAAATCCCTTTCTAATTTAAGTGTCAGACTGTGCCCAGGGAGTAGCTCTTGCCCTTGATACAGAGGACGTGGGATATATCATATTCCAAAGATGACACTCCAAACTGATTACAGAAGTGGTGAAGAAGTTGACAGCCTGTTTGTGGATGAATAGAAACAATCCCATGCCAACACTATAAGGACAAGAGAGTTTGCCTCATTCACAGCAAAGGATTCCCAATAACTATGGTGGCACAGCGGTAGTTTTGCTGCCTTACAACGCCAGAGACCCGGCTTCAATCCTGAACACGGATGCTGTCTATACTGAGTTTGTAGGTTCTCCCCGTGACCTGTGTGGGTTTTCTCTGGGATTTCCGGTTTCCTCCCACACTCCAAAGATGTACAGGTTTGTCAGTTAATTGGCCTGATATAATTGGAAATTGTCCCTAGTGTGTGTAGGATAATGTTAGTGTGCGGAAATCACTGGTTGGCATGGACTCGGTGGGCCGATGGGCTTGTTTCCGTGCTGTATCTCTAACCTATACTACTTATTAATCGATTTGCTATTGGTGTGCAAATTGGCTGTTGACATTTGCTGCATAAGAGCAGTTCACATCATATCACCTTAAAGATACTGTAAAAGGTGTTTAATTTGCTGACAGTGTGTACGGTTGGCTTTCTGTCACTTCCTAAAGTCTCACTGTAAGGTGGTGTAATACTCTTTATCCACTGAAACTTAGATTGTCATATGCTATCATTGGATATCTCAAAACATTACCAAATGATCATTATTTTAAACTGTTGTGCAACCAAAAATGTTCCACCCCATTAACAATCCAAATCTTGATTTTTAGTGTCTTGTTTTGCTCAAAATGCTTCCTAAAACCCATGAGAATGTATTATGCAAACTGCTTGTGTAAATCTTTTTACAGATAACCACAATACTCATGACCAGGATTTGGACGAGATTCAATGGAATTGTTTGTAACTATGCATTAGGCAGATTTAAGATAATACCTTCAGTTCCCTCTTGATCAATTAGAATGAATGTGATATTAACCAGTTTAACCACTTGCCAAAACAGTTTTAAACTCTCAGCTGTTATAGAGTCATAAAGTTCATGCATCATGGAATAAGGCCCTTTGGCCCAACATGTCCATGCCGACCATGCTGCTAGTACAACTTGCCTGCCTTCTCAGTTCAGCTTTCAACTGGATCTATTTTAAGCACCGATTTAGACTGGTTGGGGCAATTTCAAGCTGTCCTTGCTTAGGACAATGGACAACATTATATGAGAAATTTCCTGAAGCTGAATGTTGACTTTGGAATTGTCTACCTCAGACTGCTAAGATTGCTCCATCATTGAAGGCAGAGTTCAATGAGGTTTTGCACCCATAAAAAGGTAATTGGTCAGAGTCATGGGACCCAGATAATTACATCAAACAAAGAGTCTTATAAAGTTGCCAGAAATGGCATAGAACACCCAAAGTGCTGTAGTCTTCAGTTTGGATTTCAACCTGAAACATCACCTCCAGAGATGTTGCCTGACTTGCTGAGTTACTCCAGCACTTTGTTTTTAATGCAAGATTTCAGCATCTGCAGTTCCTTGTGTATGCCAGAAATACCAATAGCTTTGAGGATGATGAGTATAACAGAACTTGGCAAAAGAGATATAAGATTTTGATGAACACCAGACAGAATGTGAGAAACATAAAAATGTTAAAATCTTTAATAGGTCTGTAAAAGTGAAAGGGCAAGTGAGGACAAATGTTGGGCACTGCCAGGGAATGGCAAATTAAAAATAGGGAATAAGGAAATGAGAGAGGAATTTAATTATTTTATGTCTGTTTTCACAGAAGAAGATGCACAAATATCTGCCAGATATATTAAACAATCAAGGGTTCAGATCAAATTTAAGTAGGTTTATTGTCGTGTACACCAGGCTGCAATGAAATTCCTTGTTCATATGAAGCTGACAGAGTAAACAATATACATGGTAATGATAGATACAGCAATTAATGAGGACAAGTGCAAAAGCAGCAGAATGTTGCATGATTTGTACTGCAATTTGCAGAGGAAAAATACTGAATGAAGTAGAGTCAAGTATGTAGCAGCACCTCTGGGAAGGGGTGAAAGAGGCGATGGATTCAGTAGTTTAATAGCAGAATTGATAGGAAGTTGTATGTACATTTATGATTGATCATTTTTCAATATGACCAACTTCTCTTGTGCCATTTTTTTAAAAATGGGTCACGTTCAGCCTGGCAAGGCTTGATGCTGTGTCTAAAAATATCCAAACTATAACAATGGTTCAGATAAAGGGATCAAGTGTCTCCTTGTAAAGTATCCTAGTTTGCTCACATTATAAAAATAAAATGGATGACTCCAAAGTGTATGGATAGGCTGAATGAGTAGACAAAGAGATGCAGATGGAGTATATTGAGAGGATTTTTTCCCCCCATAGATTCTGACAACCTTATGTTGAAGAAGACCATTTTGGCCCATCAAGTTTATGCTGCTCACTGAGCAATACCATCCACCAAATTCTTCTGCCAGATTCTACCCCTCACCCACGATAGCAATAATTTACAGTGGCCAATTAACCTACTGATCTACAATTCTTTGGGAGGTGGAAGGAAACCGGAGAATCAGTGGGAAACCGATGTGGTCATGGGGAGAGCATGCAAACTCCTCCCAGATAGCATCGAAGATCAGAATTGAATCCAGCTCAATGGAGCTGAGGCAGCAGATGTGTCTGCTCAAGTATGAAGTTGTCCACATTGGTATGAAGAATAGAGCATAGAATAGTGTTAAAATGGTGTGAAGTAAATGCATGTTGATGTTTTGAGATGACCAAGTTCCCTTGCACAAGAAACACATGGGGTGATTTATAGAAGAGCGGTCAAAATGTAGAAATAAGTAACTGCAAATCCCGGTTTACAAAAAAAAAGACATAAAATGCTGGTGTAAGTCAGTGGGTCATGGAGCATTCCTGGAGAATGCGAATAGATGATGTTTCAGGTCAGGACTTCAGACTGGTTGTGGGGTGGGGTGGGGTGGGGGGGGGGGGGCTAGCAGAGAGGAGGAACAGGACAAAGTGTGGCAGGTAAATTGGTTTGGAGGTGAAGATAAGCAAGGAGGGGGTTGCGAGAAGCAGACCGATGGACAAAGGCCAGAGATGAAAAAATGGTGTAAGACAAAAGGATTGAAGGGTTGCAAATTGTGAAACCAGAGAAAGGAATACAGGTGGAGGAAGAGGGGAGAAATTGATGCGAGTCTGGGTGAAGCTAGGGGAGGTTAGTTGTAAATGCAGCAATATTTCATATGGAGCATGGAATGTTCCCTTTCATGCAAGAGGATGGAGTTTAAAAGAGGGGAGCCTTCTTGCAAATGTAGAGAGCATTGGTAGATCATTGGTAGGCAGTGAAGAAAGCAAATGGTATGTTAGCATTCATAGCAAAAGGATTTGAGTATAAGAGCAGGGAGGTTCTACTGCAGTTGTACAGGGTTTGGTGAGACCACACCTGGAGTATTGCGTACAGTTTTGGTCTCCTAATCTGAGGAAAGACATTCTTGTCAAAGAGGGAGTACAGAGAAGGTGCACCAGACTGATTCCTGGGATGTCAGGACTTCCATATGAGGAAAGACTGGATAGACTTGGCTTGTACACGTTGGAATTCAGAAGACTGAGGGGGGAATCTTATAGAAACTTACAAAATTCTTAAGGGGTTGGACAGGCTAGATGCAGGAAGATTATTCCCGATGTTGGGGAAGTCCAGAACTAGGGGTCACAGTTTAAGGATAAGAGGGAAGACTTTTAGGACCGAGATGAGGAAATCATTTTTTACACAGAGTGGTGAATCTGTGAAATTTTACTTCGGAGTCACGTGAGTGACTTCGTGAAGAAGCCCGCTTCCACGCATGCGTGTCATATCGCTACACGCATTGCAACGAGTCACACAGGGGGAACGGCGTTCCCCAGCGGGAGAATTTGAAAGTCGGGAACAGCAGGTAAGAGACTCTGCGTTCCTTTTTTCTACTTACCTTTTAGGAGGCTGCGGAAAGCTGGCGGGGAGACCCGTGGAGGGCGAGCAGCCGGCAGCAGCAACAGCACGAGTTTCCCTGGAGGGGAACAACCTGTGCCCGACTTTGCTCCCGCACCGGCAAAATTCACTTCTCGGCCGGGCGGGAAGCAAAGCAAAGAGGTCCCGTATGCCAGTCTTTAGCGAGACTGGCTTGGAACAGTCGCTAGCGGCCAGCGCGAAGGCTGCGGGACAGAGAGCAGGGACCAGCGCTGTAAGTACCCGGGGTACACAGCAGGGCTGGAAACGCTCAGCGAGTGCAGCGGCACTATGGAGTAGGAACTGGACGTCCGGGCTGAAAACCTTCTTCAAAAGGTAAGCACCGGGGTTGGTCCAGGGGATCCATAGGTACAGGAACTGCCGCGAATGGACCAGGCCCGTGAACACCGGGGTCGGTCCGAGCGGCTCGAACCCGACACGCAGGGAACAACGTTCACCAGCGGGAGTATGAAAAGTCGGGAACCGCAGGTAGGAGACTCTGCGTTTTCCTTCCACTTACCTTTAGGTGCAGACATGGACTGGGTCCATGTCAGCTGCAGAATGCCGGCGGGAGAACCGCGGAGTGCAGGCAGCCGGCAGGAGAGCAGTAACGGCAGTCGGCAGCGGCAGCGGCAGCAGCGGCAGCGGCAGGAGCGCTGGCAGCGGCAGGAGCTGGCAACGGCAGGAGCTGGCAACGGCAGGAGCAGCATGGGCACATCGATTCCCGGAGAGGGAAAACACCGGTGCCCAACTTCGCTCCAGCACGGTGAGAAAATTCATTTCTCGGCAGCAAAGGACTTTGCAGTTGACTGGCTGCAATCTACTACAAGGGACCAGTATGTGAGTACCAGGGTCGGTCCCAGCGGGGTTTTTAGTTACAATAATCACTTCTGGGCCTTTTGGCTAAGGTCTAGTGTAGTATCTGTTCTTATCAGTTTAATATCTGATTCATCCCTTATCTAGGGACCATATATTAAATAAAAACTATAGTAGCTGTTATCATCAGTTTGAATGTCTTATATGTCCCTTATCTAAGGACCATATAAGTAGGAGTGTCCAGTATTGAGGGCATTAGAGTGGGGTTGACCGGCTGCAACGACCGCAAGGGACCAGCACCGTCAGTATGGGGGTCGGTCCCAGGGGTCTAAGATAAAGGAGCAGCCAGGAGTGCTGAGAGCGTTGGAGCCGGGTTAAAGGAATAGATGGAAGCAGCTGTGCCAGTTATCCTCCACACCGGCCATATCCACTCCATGGAAGGAAGGACAAAACTGGAGAAGGAGGACCATGGAACAGCGGGCAGCCAGCAGCAGCCAGCGGCACTTGGATCATCCGTAGTGGGATCAGCTGTGCCCGATGTCGGCCCCGCACGGGCCAGCTCCATGCGGCCGAGCGGTAAGGCTAGACACAAATCAAACAAGGTAGTGGACTCAGAGGGTCCGACTTTGCATAATACCGCCAGCAACCAGCACCAAGAGGGCTGGAGTGGAAGAAGCGGTGTATGGAGCCTTGCTCCAACGTGATAAAACCACAGCAGTACCTCTTTGAGGGCTGCACAATGCTTCTACCCCATCAGAGGGGAGCACTGTGGGTCAGTTCTGGGTTGACTTGCAAGAGGGGTCCGCAGAACAAAAGACAAGTGGGCAGCAGTTAAGCCCCACATGGGTACCCCGTGCGGGACCCTAGAGATCTCTAACTCTATAAAAAAGAGTAGGCAGGACCCTGATGGGCCAGAGCCTGGTAATACAGCGTCCCATGATCCTAACACAGCAGGGACTCTGCTGGACATGGTGGCTGATTACTTTAGCCAAGTCAAACATGGGTAGACTTGGATCCAGGATGGCAATAGTATTACTATATGTCTGGCCACAAACGCCAACAAGAAAAAATTTACAGACACTGGCCAGACATCTGCCACCTGGCAACGGTGAGGCATTACAGGTGCCCAGTGTAAACCAATGCATTTGGCAGCATATGGGGACGAACATCAGGAACCAAGGACCTCAAGATCCAGAGAACCTTAAAGGGATTCACGGAAGGCATCATAGCATACACCCGCACCCTGGACTAAACGTAGGTAACCAAGACCATCAAGACGCACTAGCTCTGTTTAGTAATACGCAATATGACCTGAACTACACGTGGAAGGCGGCCATTCAGCCAGCACTACGACCCCAAAATGCTACCATTTGCAAACAAAGAACCGTGGGTGGACAAAGCCAAGACACTGGGGCTCATCAAGGCCAGCGCAAGGGCCTATTTTGGGGCATGATACCAGCCACAGGCAAGGCCATAAAAAATGTGGCTCATACCAGTGGCAGTGCCAGAAATCAATATAACCCGCAGGATCCTTTTTTAGGGTATGGCCAGGGCGGCCACCCTGGAAGATGCAGAAGCCTCAACCTCCCACACAACCCCGAACAAGAGATATCAAACCAGAACCTCCTTTTTAAAAAAAAAAAACAAGGAAATAACTCAACCACCGGTAACCATGGAGGTAGGTGGGTGGGGTTTATTCTGTTAAAATAGGGACCCACGATGGTGGGGGAGGTTGCAACACTACAGTTATGTATGGTATATAATCACTACAGATTCATATAATCTCAGCAGTATTCAGGGTTATCTGATAGGATTTACTCATCCCAATAACCACAGTACAACATACACCAGAAGGGCATTTTGTCCTTACATAAACCAAACAATCCAAAACCCACATGGTGCTACAAAAAATTGTACACGAAAGGTGTGATTGAGCATACTTTTCATGGAACATTAGAATTGTATCAAACATATTTATTAAATAAAATAGAGTAGGGTTGCAGGATTATCATTTGATTTTAACCCTAAACACATTTGTTCTAGATATTCATTTTAAGATGGATACTCTTATTATTGATAAAGACTTGGTGTCAGCTGGGTTTTTTCTATATGGCAGGCATTGACTCAAAAGAGGAACTTTGGCAATATAGAGCTTACAAAAGGGGCAATCATCAGCCCCAATATTATTTACTAATCATGGTATTCGGTCATACAGGGGATGGTGTTAGAACCATGTTCCCTAATGTACATAGCCAAAAATTATTAATTTATCCAGTGACTGGAGGCAGTCATCCATGCCATAAGACTATGGATTTATTGATTGGTAGAGTCTAAAAGACCCACTACACGGCAGTGGGCTGTCAGACAGGACGATGAATCTCATCTCATCTGCACTAAGACTGTCAACACGGAAGCAGTACCTTGGACACATCAAGAATGGGGCATATACTGCTTGGACAACAACCTCGACCAACAGGCCAAGAATTTCTGGCCGTATTGGATTTTTTAACAAGCCTCCATTATCATAATCGATGGGGCTACAGTGCCATCAATAGTGCCACAAGTGCACTCTCCAATTACCTATCACAAGGAACAGAGCGGCACGCGGTGTGGGAACGCACCCCTGGTAAGAAAACCAGGTACTCCGAAATCTGGGACGTGGGTGTCGTTTCTCAACATGCTGAGGAGCTTGTAGCTCATAACAGCGTTGTCACTTCAGTAACAGTCCAGGAAGATGGTTATGCTCATGGTGTTATTTACCGCACAACAAGTCCAGCCATTAAGCAAACTGAGCCTGGACTCCCTGATCATCTCACCGAGAAACTGGTGTTGTCATACAGGATTTAATAAAAGAAAACAGATCGGGTTCCTCGGGTCAAGTGTTTGAATTTATGGTACACCCATATGGCAAACGACTGTGTATAGCAAGACACATCTAACAATACATAGAATATACTAAGAACATTCGAGGTCACAGAATGGAGTTGTTTATCTCTTACAAGAAACCGCATGAAAGGGTCACGACTCAAACTATACCAAGGTGGCTCAGATAGGTCCTAAAAATGGCAGAAATAGACACTAATGTTTTAACTCTCATTCCACCAGGGCTGCAGCAACATCCGCAGCAAAAATTGTACAGGTACCCACAGTCCAAATCCTCAGAATGGCAGGATGGTCATTCAAAAAGGGTTTTTCCACAGGTTTTATAATAAACCAGTTATTTTTTGGAGCCATCATTGTATTAAGAAAACATTTTATGTTCAACAAAATAATTTGCCCGAAAGGTTACAGGGCTATGATTCTCAAATTTTAAAAAATGTTATATATTTTTTCGTTATACCACACAACTCTTTGTATAATTGTGTTTTAAAATTACTAATGATGCTCTCTCCCAATACCCAAGGCAGTTTGTGAAGCATGGACTCGTTCCACGGCATGAGGTCACAGAGCTTTGAAATCTTCACGAAGTCACTCACGTGACTCCGAAGTAAAATAGTAAGATTAAACGAGAACTTACCAGTTTGAAGTTTGATCTGTATTTTATGAGGAGTTACGATGAGGGATTTCGTGCCCTCCGCTCCCACCCTCTTATGATCATATCAAAAACTGGTATCTCTTTGGTAATCTTACTATGTTAGATCATTATAGGTTCCTGTGACCTCACACCGCTGCTTTGAAGTATGACACGCATGCGTGGAAGCGGGCTTCTTCACGAAATCCCTCATCGTAACTCCTCATAAAATACAGATCAAACTTCAAACTGGTAAGTTCTCGTTTAATCTTACTATTCTCTGCCACAGAAGGTAGTTGAGGCCAGTTCATTGGCTATATTTAAGAGGGAGTTAGATGTGGCCCTTGTGGCTAAAGGGATCAGGGGGTATGGAGAAAAGGCAGGGATGGGATACTGAGTTGGATGATCAGCCATGATCATATCAAATGGCGGTGCAGGCTCGAAGGGCCGAATGGCCTACTCCTGCACCTATTTTCTATGTTTCTATAAGTGGAATAGTGTACGTAGTTTTGATCTCCTTATTTAAGCAAGGATGCGGTTGCCTCAGGGTATGCATATCGAAAATCGAATCGGAACAGAAAGTGCTCATCTTATCACTAAAGACAAAGCAAAATGGGCCTATCCATGGAGTTAAGGACAGAAGGCGATCTTACTGAAACATATCACGTTCTGAGGGGCAAGTCAGGGTGGAAGCTGAGAGGTCTTCACTGCTGGGGAGTGTTTAGTACAAGGGGCATAATCTCTGTTACATTAGATGGAGATAAACAGGAACCTCTTCAGAAACCTGCAAGTCTTTGGAACTCACTGCGGAAGCCGAATCACTGTGCATATTCAAGGCTCGGACGTGAGATTTTTAGTCTGTGTGAGGTTTGGGGCCCATGGGGAACTGGCAGGAAAATGGAGCAGAGGTTTTGCTCTGCCAAGGTGCAATCTTATTGAATACTGGATTGAATTTATGAAAAAAATTAATGAACACAATTTTTTACATTTACAGTCAAATAAAACATACCACAATAATGATATGAACTAATCATCCTTGCATATCCCCTTGGAGACAGCCTTCCAACTGAGCTTACTCCTACTTGTCCACATTCAGCATTCTGGTAGTTTGCTCCCTGCTTGATTGTGTTCATGTACAGTCTGATTCCACAGGAAGGCACGTAAACTCGTTTTCACTGCATCTCAGTACACTTGGACTCAGTTTATCTCAGGACAACAATAAACAAATACCAATAACAATTTTATCCCTTTGGAGCCAGGCAAGGATGGTGACTCCTGGTGCCTGTAAAGGTTCACTACAACCAGTGCATTTTTTGTGATGGTACCCGCCGATCTGGCGTGCTGCCTCCTCTAAAAATGTAAAACGATAGATTTTCACATTTTTTAAATTATTAATATTACAAAAAGATTACTAATGTTTTAAAATAATATGTATTAACTAGTTAAGCAAGTTATAGAGCATAGAACAAGTGCGGCACAAGAACAGGTCCTTCAGCCTATAATGTCCGTGCCGAACATGATGCCAAGACCGACTCCTATCTACCGGTATATGATCCATATCCTTGCATATCCGTATGTCTATCCAAACATCTCTAACATGGCGCTGTCATATTTGCATCAGCCACCATCCCTCTTATACTCAGTGCCTCGAACTATGAAGGCAAGCATTGCATATGCCTTCTTTGCTACTCTATATACTTATGGAGCAAATTTCTGGGAGTTATGGATTAGGGTCATGACATTACTTGTATATTTTCTTCTTAGAATTAATGATGATGATCACCACAAACACCAGTAGCAAGGGAAATATATGTGCTTGCACAAAACAAGCACTGACTCCAATGAACTCTAAATCTGGACATATGGTTGTGGCTGCACAATTTGGTTTTAACAGATGCAGTTACATTCAAGGGCATTGAGAAGAAACTATTGGCAGTCCTCCCCCTCCAGCAACAATGAGATCCCAGATCTCACTGAACAAACCTGGAGGCAGAAAGCAGAACTCTACTGTTATCCAGATACTTCAGGTGGGATGTTGTTGCGGGCTAGCTCTTTGAGCACCACGTGACCATGAGAGTTTGCCCTTGACTCATACTCGCAGCATGGTCGTCACGAGGTCGTAAGTAGGTCGTAGGAGGTCGTGATGCTAATCGTAGATGCTCGTGGCATCAAGTAGGTCGGGGCGTTTTTCTAGCATGATGAAAAATGTCCACGAGTAAAAAAGGTCATGAATTAGGTCGTGAAAGTGGGACAGGCCCTATAGTCACACTCGCAGTCATATCCGTTCCATTGCCCAGCTGATCAAGATCTCACTGTAAGTCTTTATAATCATTCACACTCACACTGTCACATCCACATTCACCCACACACTTTTTTACAGTCACACACCCACGCATGCATATACTCCCACTGATACATGAACACTCACTCACACTGATGTTGATACATGCACACACGCTCATACTCGCACTGTGTTGCAGATGCATGTGAAAATCCTTGGCTTCTTGGAGGTTGGGAGCCTTGGGAGATTGGGGGTAAGAGCATGAGGGAAGAGCACGGTGACAATCTGCTGTGAGAGATGGAAGGTCAAAATCAGAAGCTCATCAACTTTCCTGCAGTCAGTTGTGATTCCATGGCCTAACAACATCTTCTCAGGCAGAACGTGAGGATCGAGAAAGATTTGCTTCCATGCCAATTTAGTAGCTTCTGAAGATGGTTGATGAGGTCAATTTGGTAACCGCGGATGGGTCTGGTGAATAGGTGCTTTGAAAGTGATCCACTCCTTCTGTCTGCTTATCAAGGGCTCCTAGGGCGCAGCTTTGCCATTCTCAACACCCTCCCCTCTCACCTTAAACCTTTGCCCTTTAGTTCCTGATTACCCTATTCTTAGAAATAATTTCAGTCACCCTATCTATTCCCTTCATTATTTTATACACATCAGTAAGATCATCTCATAGCTTCCTGCATGCTAAGAAAAAAAGCCCTAGCCTGTCCCCCTGTTCCCTCTAGCTCAGTCCCTCGAGTCCTGCCACATCCCCGTAAATCTTCTTTACATTCTTTCCAGCTTAATGGCTAGAATGCCAAACTTAATGGCATGTAGATTGGTTAATGCATGTGAACTAATCATAGTGGAATAGCATCACTAACCCCACCTTACTGTACGATTCATACTAACACCCACTTCCTATACTGGTCAGTCTTGGAAGCGGTAACGATGAACTAACAACTAATGACCTGCTATACCGCTATAATATGGGTACTGATTAAAGATAATCTTGAACTCCAGACTGTGTAGTCTGCTTATTTACATGGTGTCAGAAGTGGGAAGTGTGTTTAGCGCATTCAGGAGAAACACGACATCCAGAAACGATCACATGACAAGTCCAGCAAACCACTTAAACCACTACTACCGGGCCAAGTCGTCCGCTTGCAAACTACCGTGGGACATTCCCGTCTAGGTTGCGTTTTCGGCCCGTCCAAAGAACCCCGATCCTACCTTGTTGACATCGATGGCGCCTTGTACCGTCGGAGCCGCCAACACTTGCTGATTGTGAAGGAACCACGTCCCCCACCAGCCGATCCTTTCGCTCCACCTCTACCGTTCCAGCCGTCTGCTGCCATGGCCACCACTAGTTCCAGCATGTCCCTTACTCCACCACGACCGGCGGCCATGACTAACAACAACACTACCTCACCCGCATGCTCCCCCTGTCGGTCAGCACGAGTGTCCCCAGCTGCTTTCTCACTTCCGGGTTCACCGCCTCCCTCTAACTTTTCTGGCGAAGGGGGAGAGGGCTTGGTCCGTACGCGTTTGGGCCGTATTAGTAGACCGCCTGATAGATATGGCGAGTATGTTTAAATTCCAGCTGCATGTGTGTTTAACTATATTCGCTCTTTACGGGGAAGGATGTAGATTGGTTATTGCATGTGAACCAATCATAGTAGAATAGCATCACTAACCCCACCTTACTGTAAGATTCATACTAACACCCACTTCCTACACTGGTCAGTCTTGGTAGCGGTAACGATGAACAAACAACTAACGACCTGCTGTACTGCTATAATATGGGTACTGATTAAAGATGATCTTGAACTCCATACTGTGACTAAAACTGAACACAATGCTCCAAGTGTGGCCTCATCAATGTCTTGTACAACTGTAACATAACGTCCGAACGTCTATACCCAATACCCTGAATGATGAAGGCCAATGAGCCAAAAGCCTTCTTCACCACACGTGACATTACTTTCAGAGAATTATTTACTTGAACACCTAGACCTATCATTCACAGTGCAGTTCCTGCCCCGGTTTGACTAGCCAAAATACATCACCTCGCCCATCTGAATTAAACTCAATTTACCAATCCTTGGCCCATTGCCTAGCTGATCAAGATCTCACTGTAATTTTTAATAATCATCTTCACTGCCTCCGATACAATCTACTTTTACATCATCCACAAACTTAATAATCATTGGGTCCAGCCCCAATGCCTGAGACATGCTATTAGTCACCGGCCTCCAGTCTGAACAAAATCCTTCCCCAACAACCTCTATTTCCTACCAAGGAGTCAGTCTGAAGATGGGTTTCGGCCCGAAATGTTGCCTATTTCCTTCACTCCATAGATGCTGCCGCACCCGCTGAGTTTCTCCAGCATTTTTGTGTACCGTCAATTCTGCATCTGGTTAGTTAGCTCTCCTTAAATCACATGCGATATAACCTTCCAGAGTAACCTACCACATGACTTTATCAACGTTGATGTCCATATAGACTACATCTATGGCCCTGGCCTTGTAAATCTTTTTATTAATCTCTTCAAAAGACAATCAAATTTACAAGACACGGTCCTCTATACACAAAACCAAGCCCATAGAATTGTGGTCGCTTATCCCAAAAGCATCAACAAGTGACTCTCCAGTCACTTGCTCTGTCCAATTCCCTCAAAGTATGGATGAGTAGAGATTTGGTGTGAAGAGATTATTTCATCTAATCATAAAATGCACAAAGGCACCAATCTACTCAGGAGTGAAATCAGAAAACACAACTCTGGGAATATTGGAACTTCCAAGGTCAAAATAAATATTTTTTTATTAAGGTAAGAAGAAAACGGTGCTGAGGAACAGACATGTACAGATTTACTCCGATGATTGAGCAGCTTCCTCGAGCTTTCATGTTCCCCAAAGGCCGACCATATCCAACAAGTGAGGTTGATTATCTGCAGACATGAAAACTAGAGTATCTCCCAACACAACCAGTGAATTGACAACAGCAGCTAAATGACAGCACAGCACTGCATATAGAGTCCATGTAAAGCAAATGCATTGGACAATGGTAATGTGGCAATACATAGTTACCGTCTAAATTATGCCGTGTGGTTCTTCTCAATTGCAAAGTAGAAGCATGGCCTGAATAGTCACATCTTCCTTCTGAAGTATTTTGCTGGTGCTGAATGAAGTGATTGTTGATTCCACCAGACACAAGAAAGTAGCCCATTTATCACTAGAAATGTCACGCAGAGGAACCTTGACTGCTTATATCTGATTGCTCCATCTTACTGCATTCCAGCCACCCGACTCCATAGATGTTTAACTCTGAGTTCATGTAGCATGGCAAATACATTTCAGTAAGGTTAGCGGATACCACAGAAAAGACTGCCAAATACTCACGCAGGCCAGAGAGAAACATAAATTTGAATTTCAAGTATCTATTTACGTGTACCTCATTCTGAAAGCACGCTCTTGGTATTATTGTGAACACAACCAAGGGCAATTCCATTCTCGACTATTGTGCTGACAGCTAAGCTTGTACGGTAATCAATAATCTTTTGTTAAGCTTAAAATTATTCAACTGACTTTGTTGGTGAGCTGCAGCAACTCCTCCCTTCCGCAACACAACTTCAGCCAAAACGCTAAAGTGGGTCTGTGACCAGACTCACTCTATTCCAGAGTATCATTGGTTGCTAAGCAACATGACCCTGAGAATGTAGACTAGGTCAGGGTCTGGTCAAAGAATGTGTTTGTCCTGTACAGGTAACTTTGATTCATTGCTGTTACCTTCACACAAAGTTGCCCCTGTTTTATTTTCTGCATTCATTAACTCTTGCCCCATGCTTGTGTTATTTTAAACTGATTAACAGATGCATTAAAACAGGAATTTGGCAGATCCCGTTAACCCGAGCAGTGAAAATAGAGCTCAGAGTAAATGAGACTCAGGTCTCCAAATGCACTAATTAAATTGTCACTCATGAATCAGTTTTTTTTTTAAAGGGAAGATGCACTCATGTAAAATCAATGTAACAGGTGAGAGAAAGCCTCTTCATTTGGCAGTGATCATTCATTACTGACAATGAAATGCTTGTCAGCACCTGTTTGAAACATGAGTTGATCTCCCACATGAAGAGCCGAGTCCAAGTCAAACATGCAGGTGAGCAGGCCTGGAAGTGATGGCATTGATGGGGGTGAGATGAGACTGCTGCTACAGCTTGTATTTCCTTTATAAATTCCTGCAAGCACATGGAATTGAATCATCCTGTAATTATAGTGTCTGTTGTTCCTTTGTATTGTAGCTCACATAAGGAGATACACAGAGACAAAGCTACAGGCAGCCAAAACCTTAACTGAAGACAATAGTTGTTAACTAAACCGAAATGCCTGGTACAATAACCTATAAAGGTCACGTCACACAGTCAGGCAGGAGGTACAGAAGCCTGAAGTCCTACACCACCAGGTTCACGAGCAGCTACTTCCCTACGACGATCAGATTCTTGAACTGACCTGCACAACTTTAATCCTATCTCGGCAGTGGAACACTGCAGATCATCTCCACCATGGACTCATTATCTATTTGTGTTTTATCGTGAATGTTTCTTTTGCAGTCTTTTTCTTTTCACATACTTGTATAATTTATGTTCTGTGTGTTGTCTGTGTGTGAAACTGCTGCAAACAAGATTTTCATTGTACCGATACCTCACCGTACTTGTGCATATGACAATAAAATCAACTTGACATTTGACGTTCTACTCCCTTATTTATGCAGCCTGCTCAGAAGGTAGCACCTTCCTGTGGACCTTGACCTCTAACAATCCAAGTTTAACAATTGCTATGACATCTTCTGCACAGATCAACACCGACTCTGAGGTTAGACATAAAAAGCTGGAGTAATTCAGCGGATCAGACAGCATCTCTGGAGAAAATAAACAGGTGACGTTTGAGGCTTGTTCTCAGCACTCTGCCCTACCCTCACACTGGCTGCTAATTCACGACACTCACTAATGAACTTACTGTGGGAGGTTCATCATCAGAATGCATATGATGTATCTCAGTCACCAAGAGCAAACCTCTGCCAGTCCAGAAAATGGAAAAAGGCTAAAAATTGCTGAGAGTTGTGGATGCTGTCCAGTCCATCACACAAACCAGCCTCCCCCACCCCTCCCCCACCATTGATCCATCTGTATTACACACTGCCTCAGTAAAGCAGCCATCGTAATGAAGGACCAATCACACTCCATTCATTCTCTCTTTTCCCCTCTCCCATCAGGAAGTATCAGGAAGAAGATACAAAATATTGAGATCATGTAACAGCAGATAGTTATCAGACTATTGCACAGACCTCTCATACGCCCCAGATAAATTCCCCACCTCCCAATCTACATTGTGTGGCCTTTGCACTTTAAAAACAAATCTGTACTTCCTCTGTAGACATGATACTATATTCTCTGTTTCCTTTCTTTTCAGCACAACCTGTTGTACTCGCATAATATATGATTGTGTGATTTTATTGTTATGATCTTATTGTATGGTCCGCACAAAACAAAGGTTTTCACTTTATCTCTGTCCATGTGACAATGGTAAACCTATACCAATACCAAGGTTGTAATTACCTTCAACTACGTTTCTATTTTTGTGGACAATGAAGACATTAAATCCCCAAAGGAACATTCCCCATCAGCATTCTATCTTCATTTTATATTTCTTATTGGTCATTGGTTATCCTCAATTATAACAGAATCTGCAGATGCCAATCATTCACATGTATCTTTCTCCAAGCAGTGCAACTGCGAGAACCTTTGAACAACACATTCTGGTCAGATTCTCTCCTATATTTAAACTAGTGACTTGCATGAAGCTGACTCTATTTCCCTGCTGTAAGTTCAGCAGCCGTGTAGCAGAAACTCCACTGCGCCTCAGAAGAACTTTTGGCAATGCTGAGCAACAGCTATGAAGAAGTTCTTGGCTGAGTCCCAATTCCATGTAAGATGAACTTACATTTAATTAATAATATTTAAAAGCAATTAAGAGAGTTGACCTCACTTGTGCTTCCCGTCCATCTTAATGCCACTATGTCTTACATTTGTCAGGTCCATAAAACTTGTGCTGCTAACCAGCTATTAATGGGACAACTTATTCTTTCAGTTTATGATGTGTATGCAACCCAAACTGCCAGATTTATACCTCCAATGAAGCTGAACTTCACCAATTTAAGAATAACACTGAAATTTACATGTCACAAATCAAACAAAAATCTTAGAGTCATTCAGCCATTATTTCATTAATTCAGGTTATGACAGGGTTAATTAATTAATTAATTAGGGCAGTCATACCATACAGAAACAAGTTGTTCACAATGTCTTTGTCAACCATTAAGAGCCTATCCATACTGATCACATTGGCCAACACCTAGTCTGTAACTTACAATGCCTTCATGATTCAAGTGCCCATTCAGTTACACCTTACATGTGAGAGTCTCTTCCTTCACCAGACAACGTGCTTCAGATTCCAACCACCTTCTGAGTAAAATTAAATCTTCAGATCTACACTAAATATCTTACTCCTTATCTTAAACCTATGGCCTCTGGTCTCAGACAACTCTCTTAGATAGTTTTCTTCCTATTTATCTTTGCCGTCTTAATTAGGAAATACATGAATGGAAGAGTCTAGCACTGGAAATGTGTGCACTAATCAATTGACACTATTAACAACTGTTTATAAAAAAAAAAAATACGAAGTAAAAATAAAATTCTCAACCCCTTCCAGATTTTCAAGATCCAACTCAGAGGCAACTCTGCCAGCATCTTCTCGGAAGTCAAAAGATGTTTAGGGAAAAGATGGGTATGTTTAATGCTGTAACCTCCACACACTCAGTCCTTTTCAAAAAGGCCTTTTGATGGTCCTACAATTGATTCCATTCTACTGGCTTTGCTTGACATTACTAAATGCCGGTTAGTTTTTTTTGTTGGTTTCTTACTCATTTTGTGTCCCTCAGGGTTAAACAGCAATGACCTTTCCTATCCTATTCTTTTATATTCCTCTGCTTTTAAAAATAGTCTATTGGCCCTCAGCACAAACATTCATTTTACATCAGGTTGCAAGAAATGACAACAAAGTTAATTAAGGGACGAGCATGCACAATTGACCAGGTTTGTTACGTCTGCTTCTGTTCTTGAAATGATGCCAAAACTGCACTCGATTATTCAGTTAACTAATTAACAATTAATAAATCTCACCAGCAATCGGAGATTTCATTTCAATAGACAATAAACAATAGACAATAGGTGCAAGAGTAGGCCATTCGGCCCTTCGAGTCAGCACCTCCATTCACTGTGATCATGGCTGATCATCCCCAATCAGTACCCCATTCCTGCCTTCTCCCGATATCCCCTGACTCCGCTATCTTTAAGAGCTCTATCTAACTCTCTCTTGAAAGCATAGAGAGAATGCTGGAGTAACTCAGCAGGACAAGCAGCATCTCTGGAGAGAAGGAATGGGCGATGTTTCAGGCTGAGACCCTTCTTCAGACTGATGGTTTCTGAATCCCTCTCTGCTTTTACACTGTGCTTTCTGAGAAGCCTTCTCACTGCCCAGATCTCCCCACACACAAACATCAAACAAGTGATGACCAGTGCCTCTTGCAGGTGAGGATGCTGTGTAATGTGTCCATGATCACTGTTCCATTTTACCATGCCACTGACCAATCTAGGTTGCTGCCAGTACCAAGGTTCCAGAGGGAGCTGCAATCCGAAAAACATCCAAACCCATGGCTCTGTTTTCTTGGTTTTAAGTAGTAGGCAAGCGGGAATTAAAAAAGTATTCTCCATTGGGACAACACAGTAACACGCTGGTACAGACCATCAATCTAGGTTAGATCATGACTTTGGGCACTACCAGTTTGGAGTTTGCATTTTCTTGCTGTAATTGTGTAGATTTCCACTGGGTGTTTCGGTTTCCTCCCCCATACCAAAGACGCATGTGTTGGTCAGTTAATCTGGAGTTAGATGCATAGAGTTATACAGTGCACAAAAAGGTCCTTTGGCCCAACTCATCTGTACCAACCAAGATGCCTATCTACAGCAATCCCATTTGCCTGCTTTTGATTCAAATCCCATAAAACCTGTCCTATCCTTGTACCGGTACAAATGTTCTTTAAATGGTTTAAGATTTTTGTAAAGATTGGAACTGAAGCCCATATTCTGCAACAACTCCTCAGGATACAAGGGCTGATGAATAAATTGGCTACTTTGCAGACAAATTAATTTGTTAGGCTATTCACAGTTAAAAGGGGTTCCCAACTAAGTTAGGAGAGACCGTTGAATGCCCTCAATGATTGCGTTAGCCAGTTTCAAAGAACCAGCACCATAGAAATACTGTAGTTCCTGCATTGTGTGGAGAGTGGGGTGTGGTGGGATCTGTCTGAAGACCAAGGATATTTTAGGGCCGGTCTGCTCACTGTCTGTCTGTGTAGTGTTTCTGATGCAGTTTATTTGGTGGTGATGTGTTTGATGGGTTAAAATACCGCAGTAAGGAATTTAATACACAAGCACAATAACCAGTACAGTTCAAAGCACCCAGAGGAAATAAAATCTGGAGCTGTTTCTATCCCTTATCTTACATTTTATTAATCATAAGTCTTGGTTTTGTATTTACGTGTTCATCTGCTAAAACGTTTCAAAATGTTTGTTGCAATGAATCATCATTTCACCACAAAAGGACACAAAACGTTGGAGTAATTTGGTGGGTCAGGCAGCATTGGCCTGGAGAACATGGATCAGTGACGTTTCGGGTCAGAACCCTTCTCAACTTATTATTGGTGCACTGGGACACACTGTTCAGTGGGAATGGATTCTGAGCCAAAAGATTCCATGCTCCCACACAACCAGAGCCCATGAGCAAGTCGACTGCAAGAGCAGTAACTGTTTGAACTGAAATATCCACAATAGAAAAACACTGAATTATAAACCCAACAGAAAAGGTTGTCAGGTGTGTGTGTAAGAGTGATGTAATGTAGATAATGCATTCCTAAAGTGCTGACACTCTCCCCACACTGAGCCATTTAGCAGAGAAGGCATTCAATCTTTGGCATGTTAATATCTGTTTGGACTGAATGCCTGCAGGCCAGTATTAACCTCCATTTAGGTGACTCCGCTGGTATCTATTATTGCGTGGGTTGATTTTACTTTCCAGCTGTGCACATCCAGAGATACGCAGCTTCACCGCAATATATTCATAAAACTCGGACTTGGAAAAGATTAGCCACCCCCGTGAAGTGACAGTCTGCGTGCATTCTGAACTTGAGCAGAGGAAGTAGTTCTTGGCAACATGCAGGCACTCCCCTACTTACATAATAGGCGACTTACGTAAACTCGTACTTACGTAAACAATTCACAATAGGTGGTCTCATTTTCCTGCATGGCCGGTGTTATTGCAACAGGAGGAAGGCAAGGGCTTGCAGCCCCCCCACTTCATAGATATAAAAGCATCACCTGTGCTTGCTGCTCTTCCAGTGTTATGGTGGAACAAAGTGCTGGAATAACTAAGCAAACTGAATCAATCTGAAGAAGGGTCACCTCTCCATGCTTACCAGAGATGTTGCCTGACCAGTAATTTGTGTCATTTTGTGCATTATCCAACATCCACAGTTCTTTGTTTCTACCTAGTTTTAAGATGATTCTGATATGCGTAAAATCTGACTTGCGTAAGGCTTTACAGAACTCCCTTACGCGAGTCAGGCAGTGACTGGAAAAGGATCACACAGTTCCCTATCCGATCCATCAAGAGGGCACTCTGCATTGCATACCTTGTTCCACTGCATGGCTTTGGTTTTTCCCAATCTCTCAGCTCAACAAAAGCATGGCAAAACCTACATTTTCTAACCTTACATGAACCTCACCACTTCTAAAGCATTTGATTGTATCCCAATGAAAGTATTCCAAATACACATGTCATAAATAATTGTGTCCTGAGCAAACAGTTCCAAATGCCTATGTTCTAACTTAATGACTATATACTAAGTGTATTCAAACCAGCACTACCCTTGCTATCACCTGTATCCTGACCAGAGCACAGTACAGCCTCACATTATGGATGGGTTGTATTCCAAGAATAATATCTATATCATAATTTTTCATAACATGAACGCATGGCAAAAAAATGACAACATTTATTTTACATTTTGTATTTACTGAGTTATATTTTTCTCATATTATTTCAGTATATGCACATTTTTTTCAGTTTTTGGCTGTAATTTGTGAATTCTGTAAGGGTGAATTATCATTGCCCAAACTGCGGGGTACATAGTCTGATAACAGCCAGGGTAATTCTAAATTACTGTATATTAATCTGAGTCACCCACTATAGCAACCAGGGCATTTCTAGTGTATTTCAATGTCTTCCTTTTAATTGGTTTATTCCAACTGGATTCCAAGCAGATGAGGTCAAACCAGTGGACACTTCTGCAATTTTCAGAATTTGAAGTCCCTGACCCAAATCACAAAGAAGTAGTTATGTATTCATTTTTATGTATTGGGTGAAAAGTTTAACACTGTTCATTTAGTTTTAAGTTAAACTAGACCAAGTGCAGACCCGTTGGGTCTGCTCCCCCAATGGTGTGATCCCCCAACCCAATATTCCACCATGCACCCGTCTCCTCCAATGGAACTGAAGCCGTTCTCAAAAGTAAGATTCCAGCACTGCCCTGCCTCTTTAAAAAAAATCCCTGCCTGCTGCAGCAGTGAAAAGTTCAGTGTTCCTGTCTTGCAACATTGTTTCAAAGTGTGTTGGAAGCTGAGGAAGGAGCAGCGAATCAAAAGGCAGGAAGGGATCCGTACTGCAGGCGGACTGATTTGAGTTTTATATATATAAATATAGATAGATAGATAGATAGATAGATAGATAGATAGATAGATAGATAGATAGATAGATAGATAGATAGATAGATAGATAGATAGATAGATAGATAGATAGATAGATAGATAGATAGATAGATAGATAGATAGATAGATAGATAGATAGATAGATAGATAGATAGATAGCAAAATCCTTTTAACTTTTAATTTGGAGCAGAAGATCATTTCACAGGTCCATGAGAAAAAGCATTCAGCCCAAAATGTTCCACCTTCCCTGGATGCTTCCTGCCCTGCTGAGCATTTCCAGAATTCTCGGTTTATAATTCAATAAACTAAGATAACAATTATTTTGATTTATTTATCTCCAACTCCAACTTGGCTGTTGTTGCTCAACTCAGTACAGCAGAGGTTATGTGTAGTCAAGAAGTTTTGAAATGTATGCCAGATATTTGTAATTCTTTTTGTGGAGTTTAATGACTCTGGAGACTATAACAACAGGTGAAGGAGAATGCTGTTGTAGCCTTATCTATTATAATATAATTAGAATTTTAATTGCTTTCTCTGCAAATAAGCTATTTGATATTCCAAAGGAATTATGTTTTTTAAAGCCCAATGCATTCACATGAGAGAATGTTTTTTTTTATCAACTTCTCCCATTGTGTTTTAACCTTCTTTCATGTTTCAATAGTGAAGGCAGGTTCCAGGCAAAAGATTTGTACGAGAAACTGGAAGGAGCTACAGAGAATTTAGGCTCCTGAGTGTGAGAATGATTTGAGTGGCTTTAGGCAAACTTGCTGCAATATAATCTGCAGAATAGTCCAATGTATTAATTTGGTTCTTGTGCATATCAGACTGGCATCTCATGTGTGTTTTAATGGTTTTATAAAAAATAAAGCACTGGGCAAGTCACGTGAATAAGCTTAAACTATTTATCTGAGTCTAAATTATACGGTGTAAAATTAACCCATTAATTAAACTATTTATTTTACTCAGGCATCCTCAGGTTATCTTTATAACTGAATTAGAATACTCGTAATAACTTTAATAGTGACCATAATGACAAGGGATTACACAGTGGATACACCAAAACAGACCATTCGGCCAAGTAATTTATGGTCGCCTGAATGCCCCTTCAAGTGAGCTTCTTTCCAACTTCCACATCTAGAATATCCGTTTAACCTTCTTCTCTTCTCCAACACATGCTTGCTCAGCTTCCTCTTAAGTTCACCTTCATTCCCACTAAAGCTCATCTGCTATGAAATCATTATCGTGAACTCATAGCCTCGACTGGAGTGCTCCATTGTTGTCCTGGACAGAGTAAAATCTCAAGTAATTTGTACTCATCCAAGCTGTATCCCATCTCACACTAAATCCTATTCATCAGTCACTCCTTGCTTGTTGATCTTCTTTGGTTCACAGTCATGCAATGTCTCAGTTTTAGTAGTCTTATTATTGGTTTCAAATCCCTCCACTGCCTCACCCCTCCCTATCTCTGGTGTGCACTCTGCTTCTTCAATTCTCGTCCAGTTGTGGTCGTTTGCACGTGCCAGTTGTAACCTTCCACCACAAACCCAACCCAACACCCTAATTGGGATGCTGTACCTTCAGCTGCATAAAACCTCTATGCCCTTCTCTAGTTCACTCTCCTCCTGTAAAGTGTTCCATAACACCTAACTTGTTGACTCAGCCATTGTCATATGCCCTACCACCCCTTTATGTGCTTAAAGACAAAACTTGTTTGCAAATGCTTCTGTTAAGTACAATGTAATTTTTACAAGTGATACTGTATAATTGCAATTTTTTTTATTTTTTGCTACCAATTAGGAATATCCATGAGAAATAGATTTTTTTCACAAGGAATATACAAATTCACTGTACACTAATCAAGAATATTGAATGTGGATAAACAGAGGCTAAAAATTCACAGAGGAAGAGCAATATATAGTTGTATGGATTGTTTTTAATGTCGGATCACCACAAAGACCTTTACCATTAGTGAAGTATTTTTAAAGTGCAGTCACTGTTGGAATCTGGAAATTGCGTCAGCTTATTTGTGCGAAGCAAGCTCTCATTGACAACAATGAGATGATATCAGAATAACTTTTACATAAATGCTGTCCGTGACAATGGGGAGAACTCTGCCTGTCTAAAATAGGTCTACATGCTGTTCAATAGCCACCATTGTGATTGATTTACCAACCCATTCAAAGGATGGCACCTTAGACAGTGCAGCAGTCTCTCTGTATACTATTGAGGACGTCAGCCTGGGTTTACATCCTTAGATTTCTATAGTGTTTAGTTCAGTTTAGAGATAAAGCGTGGAAACAGGCCCTTCGGCCCACCGTGTCCATACCAACCAGCAATCCCCGCACACTAACACTATCTACACACACTAGGGACAATTTTCACATACCAAGTAGCCATGTAACCTACAAACCAGTACGTCTTTAGAGTGTGGGAGGAAACCGAATATTTTGGTGAAAGCCCGTGCGGTCATGGGCAGAATGTAGAAACTCCATACAGGCGGCACCCATAACTTTGGAACTCAGGGACACGAGTGTTTACCGAAGGACCATGAATAATATCTTGGCACTGACTGGTTACGAAAGAAAATACTTTTTCGGCAGACAGTATAATCAAATTTCCTGCCTCTCTGTGTTAGATAATGCGGAGGCTCATATCATGTTCCATGCTGGATTTCTGTGTAACGATGATCCAACTTGCTTCAAGACATTGCATAAACTACATCATCGCAGAGAAACATTGTAATGGGCCTGTCCCGCTTAGGCGACATTTTAGGCGACTGTAGGAGACTATGCAGTCGCCACATGGTCGCCACATGTTCGTAGGTGGCTGCCTGGCCATCGCCTTCATGGTCATGAGGAGTTCCCACATTCTGGAACATGTTGAAAAATTAGCGGCAACTAGAATGAGGCCACCATGGAGAATAGCGAAAATTCTTGTGCCGTAGGTGGGTCGCCAATGGTCGAAGGAATTTAATTGGCTCATTGGGAGAAAGAAAACATAAGCAGTAGCTTTCAGAACCAAGGATAACCGACCGGTAATGTTAAATGTTCGCCGAGCTTCACAGCTGTGTATCTCTGGCTTCTTGAAAGTTGGCTCCACTGCTTCTCCCCCCTCTCCCCCCTCTCCTCCCTTCTTTTAAAGGTCTTACCGTACACTGTGCTTTAGCCGTGTTAATTACAGTGCGAACCTTCGTATTCATCGCGGTGTGTGCCTGTATCACCTTGGCTTTGCACTGTGTGAATTTGACGCAGAAAGTGCTCCCCTGCCTGCCCTGTCCCCCGCCTGCATGGTGCTGGGGGGGGGGGGGGGGGGGTGTGTGTGTGTGTGTGTGTGTGTGTGTGTGTGTGTGTGTGTGTGTGTGTGTGTGTGTGTGTGTGTGTGTGTGTGTGTGTGTGTGTGTGTGTGTGTGTTCCATTCTGACAGCCCGCGTTCCAGACCCCCCCCCCCCCCCACCCCCCCACGCCTTGAGGTATTCGCTGTAGTAAACCCAGTCAAAGTGGACAAGAACAGGTCTTCAGTCTCAAATGTCTGTCACATAGTCAAAAGTAAACCACACCACAATCAGGAATGTAATGTTCAGTCTTCATAAGGAAGCACAGTCTGGAAAACAGAAGGGCTGTTCTGGTTCAGTGGAGGTTACTGTACACATAAATAACCCGTTTGACCCAACTAATCTATCTTCTAGACACAAGAAAGTTCAGATTCTGGTAAGCAAAAAAAACGGCACAAAGTGCTGGAGTAACTCAACGGGTCAGGCAGCATCTCTGGCAGACATGGAAAGGCATGTTTCGGGTCAGGGTGGAGTTGGAGGGAGAAAGCTAGAAGAGAGGCGGGGCAAGACAAGGCCAGGCAGGTGGTTATTGGTGAGGGGGGGGGGGGGGGGGGGGGGGGGGGGGGCGAGTTCTTTGGCAGATGGGTGGACAAAGGCCAGAGATGAAAAGAAGGCAAAGGGATAAGAGATATAGAGAAACGGTACAGAAAATAGTCTGCGTTGAGTTGCATTGAGCTGAATAAACTGCTGTCATGGTCGGAACCGGCTCTTTTCTCTTTTATTGATTCCTACTCCTTGAATCTCAGACACATTATAAGAGGAAAAACATTGACTAATAATTGCCATAAACAATAGGAGTAAAAGCTAGCTTGCGAAAAACAACAATTGAATATGATTAATCTCATGATTTGGAGGAACTAAAGAGCTAATACCATGCAGAATATTACAGTTACAAAAGTGCAGATTAAAAAAAAATGAAATGACTTCAACACGGGTAGATTGGAAGTTCAAGAAGTATGGTTGAAATGCTGGCAAATAGAATAATCTGACATTTGGGATGGCTATTGAAGTACTAATTAACAAGGACTAACTTATAGCAGCATTTATTCTCATTGCACGTCTTTGGAGTGCATGAGGAAACTGGAACCTGGGGGAAAATGAGACGGTCACAGGGAAAATGTGAAAACTCCGCACAATCAGCACCTGAGGTCAGGATCGAACCTATGTCGCTGGCACTGCGAGACAGAACTCTATCAGCTATGCTATTGTGTCGGTCCTGAATGAAGAACAACTTTTCAAATTTGGGATGACACAATTTGCATTTTCAGTGACTTTGGGAAGAACAATCTGGCAGAGAAAATTGTGAGTTTTGATAATGATGGCCCACCGGGGAAACTGTGGCCATGGTCCATCCTCCTGTTCTGTTACCCATGAAGAAAGGTCAACATAGGGAAACAACCTCTCACACTCCAAAATCCTAACACCTCCCACAGTAAATGAAGCACTGTTTGCAAGTCTCATTATTGTTTGAATTGTGTGTGCCAAAGTCCCCTGAACAACAGCAAGACCAGCGTCAGACAAGCTGTGCACTGGATGTCGATTGCGGGTTGGCCAGACACCCGGAGAGTCTAGTATTTCCTCACAGACAGCCTCAGGATCATTCCAAATCATCTAGCCAGGCAGATACGTGTGTGTTTTAATGTTTCTTTGGGAAAGACGGCATTTTCCCCAGTTCTATCCTGAACTATAAGCAGCGGGATCCAAAAAACAGCAGTCTGTGCAAATGACCAGGACTGTAAGATTCTGGAAGCTGGGACGCAGACAACATAGGTTCATAAACTTCAAGCCACTCCTTCAGGGTTAAGATGTTTCTCAGGAGAAATGTGGAATGATGCAGGTTAAGCGGTTTGAGGAGATGTTTGTTAAATTGAGCTTAAGAGGAATTGCGCAGGGAGCTTGTTAATATAATTAAGGTGTGGGTGCCAAAGGTGAATGACCGACAGTGGCAAGAAAAGGACAGTCAGGATAGGATCCTGGAAGGAAGTTTAGAGCTGCCCAAAGAATGGATCTGATATTCAAACAACAGCAGGTACATCCTCCGCCCACCCCTACACCCACACAGTCTGTAAATACACCCTGCCACCCCTACACCCACACAGTGTGTAACACACCCTCCAACTAACCCAACACCCTCACAACCTGTGGGACTTGTCCTTTAACAGACACATCCTATGGGCACACCCTTTATTTACCCCTACACCCACAGACGTTTCCAACACCACAAAGTTAAGCCTCGTTGCCACTCCCTGCTTTCATTGTCTTCCTTCCTGCCCCTCAGTCACAACTTCATTTAGATTATGAATAAAGACTTTATTCATCCACTTAACTTCATCCACTCAGCCAGTGTTGTAGTCAAATACAAATATTCAATAGACCAGTACCATTATATTACAATACAAATAGATTCCTAGGCTGGTCAGAACCCTGAATAGGTAACGGAGCTTATGTGGACCATGGTTATGCTTCAACAAGTATGCACCAACATCAAGGAGTTATGGTATGTAATAACAGAGGTCAAATTACCACATGGTAGTTTATTTTGCTGCAAAAACAAAGCTTCCAGTTGAATCTCATAATCTTTGCTATTAATCCAATTGAAAAGGACTAACCTCATCTGTCTGAATCACTGAGACCTGTTTCCAGGTGGCTGTGACTTCATGAATCTGACCAGAAATACCCTGTATGGATGGGGATAATACGGGACTAAGGAATTCACATGCATTTAAAACAAACGGCACCACTAATTGCATCCTGATGAGATATGAAAGGACACGGCCTTTCATAGAGTTTAGGCTGGATTAAGCCAGGTATTACAAGATTCATAACTGCCTTAAAGCTTCCACCAGGCCCTCCCATTACCTTTCAAAGCCATCAAGGTTAAAGTAAGCCTTCAATTATCTTCTGTCACTGTTTGCCCACTGACAAGCAGGTTAAAGGTCCTTACACGGCGTATAAAATCTGTTAGTTAACTCAGCATGGCTCTGTGTCTCTCTCCCTGCCACCGCTTGTAACACTTCTTGATTGTGTGAAAGTAGGGGGGGATGAATTCCAAAGAATGTGGTAAATGGAAGAAGCACGTGAGAGGGATTTGGTATGAAAAAAGGGAGAGGCCAAAGAGCACCTAATCATTCATCTCAAATTGCTTTGCAATTCAAGCTTTCATTATGTCTTCACGAACAGTCCTTCTCCTTTCAGTCAGTTGGTACCCATTTGTGCAGTACATTGGCAGTATTGTCTTGTCGTGAACAATGGACTGGAGGTAGACAAGGCAGCGAAGCATGCTTATAAAACAGCTCCACGGTGTGGAGAGGAATTGGCCAGGGACCCTGCTCCTAATTACAACCCAATAATGCCAGCCAGCTGAGAACATGTGCAGAGGTCAATAAAGGGCCAGATAGCGTTAGCATGAAAGACTTGCTGACTCTCGCACTCGGGAACAGTGCTTCTCAACATATTTTTGAACTCAGACCCTTGTGAAAAAAAATGTTGGCCAGTTGTGACACTGTAAGCAGTTTAAAATACACAAGTAATTTGGCCCCAAATTAATCGATTTATTGGTACAGACAGTTGGAATAACACCTCTTAGAGTACGAAGCACTGAGCTTGACAAGTTGCTTCGAATTTTTGGGAGAGATTTATTCAAGAGGTAGGTTCTTTGCATTGGTCCGAAGTTGACCTTCAATTAGATGGATACAAGCCAGCTTTGGCTGACGCATTATGTTTAAACTGAATTACATATTAATAGGCCACAGAAAACCAGATGTTTCTAATAGTAGGATGGTTAGCATGCAAGAAAATATAACGCTAACTAGACGATGTACCTCTCATCCAAACTAAAAGAATTGCTAAGTTCATGACGCTGAACTGGATTCATATTGGAAGCCAGGAGAGCATAAAATTGCTTCCACTCTGCAAGAAGGAGCAATGACTATCAAAAGTGAAGGAAATCATCTAACTGCACTGCAGACAATCACCATCTATCAGATAAAACATAGAAAAGATTCTATGCCTGGCATGGAACACTTGGGAACCTATTTAAGGGCGAGCTGTGTGTTTTCAGCTGCAATCCATTTTCCCCGTCTCACTCTCGGGCCACAAGCCAAAGACTGAAAGACACTGGCCTGATGTAAATCTTAAGATGCAGAGGAGATGAGGCCTACAGAATAGCAGCCCACCCACAGGATTACATCTGGAAGACTGCAGAGTAATAAAACAACCAATACTTAGTCAGGCGTAGCAGAATGTAACAGAAAGCAAGATCTGGTGATTGAAAATACATTTAATGTCTGCTTGATTGAGTTGGTGGATGGACCCAAGATAGAAATGGGCAAATACTGCATCTTGATCAATTTTCCGATGAAACATTGAACTGCACATCCCCAGCAGATGTATTTAAATATCCCATGGCAACCAATGGAAGATGACCACAATCCTTTTCTCAGGAGTCCTGGTCAATATCCATCTCTTGAACAGCATTCCCCATGCCAGGGTGTCTGCTCATTTGTCTCACTCCTGTTTGTCAGACCTCGCGAAACGTACACTGATGGGCTGAAGGACTTCCTTCTATGCCAAAGCTGTTCCGTAATTCCACGCTTGCCCATTAACAGCTTGGGTCTACGTTCAAAAATTAATCAGTCAGCCATGAAGAACTCTTGAATGCTCTGATGACGTGTTGTAAATAACAAGCTTTTGCACTTTCTTCTTTAAATTAACAAGGCTGGTTAGACAATTTTCCCTCTGCTTGCTATTGAACATCAGTAAGATTAATTGCAAACCACAGAAAGAGCAGCACAACTAGCTGCCATGTGGAGACTGTTAAAGTATTTGAGGTGATGTTTTCTATCATTTACTGCTCTGCAGATATGTGCATTGAGTAGTAACTTTAATAATGTGTCTGTGTGAGGAGAAAATCGACAATTGGAGACCGGTCTATTGGTAGGCTGAACATCTCCAAGCTGTTAATGCAATATGTTAAAATGTCACCTCGAAAAGGTGTGTCACTAATGCTTTTAAATCCCGTCCTCTAAAACGACACAACCACAAACCCATCTAGCAAAGTGGTTTACTTTCTGTCAGTAACATATCAATCTAAAATTAATCATTAGCTTGCAATCCAAAATCGCCCTTGTATCTCCTCTGTAGGCTGGTAAATTACACCAGACAGTGGTCCTGCCACGAGAGGACTTCGCCGACACTTCACCCACACTTGTGCAGATGGCAACGGGCAGCCCCACAAGTACATTTCCAGCAGCGGTGGTAGATACCAGTCTTCGATTCCAGAATCAGAGGGTCAGAAACATCATTCGCATACAATTACACAGGGTTGTCAGAACACATCACCAAAACTCCAGGCTCCATGTTGAAAAATCTGTGATAATCATCAGGGCCCCTCAGCATGCTCCTATTCCTCTCATGACCTTGTACAATTATAAAATCATCCCTCATCCTCCTGCACTCCTAAACTATCTCTCCTTGGATTCTATGCAATCTCATCTTCCAGAGCAGCCAACCATGGTCAAATGTCTTGGTGAAATCCAGATAGGTCTAAAGCTCTGCCGCCATCAACCTTTTTGGCCACATCTTAAAAAAACAATAACATTTGTGAGACATGATCTCCTATGTAGAAAATCCTACTGACTATCCCTAACCAGCCTCTGTCCATCTAACTGCATGGATATCTTATCCCTCAGTATCCTTTCTGACCGCAGATATTAAACTCATTGGCCTGTAGTTCCCAGGCATTTCCCTGCAGATTCCAGGCTTTCCTCTGCTATTCCTCTGTCCTCCTTTTCCTTTACGTTTGTCCCTGAATCATCATTGAGAAGAAAGACCATCAATCTGAAACATTAACTGTCCCCACAAATGCTACCTGACCTACTAAGGATGCCCACAAGTTTCCATTAGCCTTGATCAGTCTTCCAGATTTTTGTTAGCTTTTTGGTCACTCTGCAATTCTTGTATTCACTAATCTAGTTTCCACTATTGGGTCTCTCACTCAGCCTCTTATTACCGAGTTCTTAGTCACCGTCTCCCTTTGTTTGGTTCTCCTTTCTCTCTGCTACACCTCTCCCTTCTCCTTGCCATCTGTCACATATTGCTAAACTACTGACAGCTCTTCATATCCATGTACCTCTTTTTTTTTAATCCCTGGAGCAAGATCATTTTATTTGTCAATAATGGGAGAGCAAGAACTTCTGTTGGAATGTTCTTCTGTTGGAATGTTCCAAAATGCTTAATAGTCATTGAAAATCTTTCACATCAGAACACAAGAAACATGAGCAGGAGAGGCCAAACAACCTCAAACTGCATTATCTTGTGTAAGATCACGGCTGATTCAATCTTGGCCTTTCTTGTGCTCTCCCTTTACCCCAAGACTCACACGGTTCAAACGTCTGTAAATCTCCACTTTGAATATATTCACAGATTCACCCCCACAGGCAGAGAATGGCAAAGATTTACAACCCTTTGAGAGAAGAGATTCCTTCTCCTCTCCACCCTAAATGTTTCAAAAAAGATCTCCTTTCATTAATCCAAACATACAGGACAGAACATGGAACTGTATAGCACAGACACAGACCCTTCAGCTCACCAGGTCTATGCTAAACATGATGTGAATGGAAACTGCACATCTGCCAGCATGTGGCCTATATCCTACCCTGTCCAGATGTTTTAATACTTATATGTTGCTTTCATCTTTTCCCACCTCTTCCCATGGCAGTGCAAGCCAGGCATCTATCACTCTGTAAAAAAACATGCCTTACATTTTTTTTTTAAATCCCCTCTCACCTAAAAGCTAGCCCTCTCATATTTGACATTTTCACCTCTGGAAAAATTACTATCTACTCTCGTAATTTAATATACTTCTAATATACTTATATACTTCTCTCAGCCTCTGATGCTCGAGAGAAAACAATCCTAGCTTGTCCACCCTTTCCTTACAGATAGTACTTTGCTAATCCATGCATAATCCCGGTGAACCTCTCCTGAATCCTCTCCAATGCACCCATATCCTTCCTGCAATGTGGTGATCTGAACTGCACACAATACTCCAAATGCAGTCTAATGAATACAGCTGCAACGTGATTTCCTTACATTAATACTCAACACCCTAACCAATGAAGGCAAATATGCTGCATGGTTTGTTTACCACCCTATCTGCTTGTGTTGTCACTAAAAGGGAACAATGAATGTGCACCCTAACATCTCTCGGCACTGGTATGGATCCTGTCATTCACTGTATATTTTCCTCTTACACATGAATTCTCAAGTGCAACATCTTACATTTGTCCAGTTTAAACTCCACTAGCTATTAGCTCCACTAGATCCACTAGATATATCATTTGACAACCTTCCTCACTATCTACAACTTCAATGTTTTATTACTCGAATACACATATGCAAACATACAAATCAGCCCATCTACATTTTCATCCAAATTATTTATATCTAATCATAGAGGTCCCAGCACTGTTCCTCAGGGTGGATCACTGGTGCTAATGAGTACAGGTCCAATCTGCTCCATCTTTCCGCATCTGTCAATGCTTAATCCAAGAATCATTCAAGCGAACCTTCACTGCACTGCCTCCAAGACAAATAAATCCTCCTTTAAAGGATTTCAAGATCTGAAGGGTTCCGATCTAAAGGCACTATATCCATATTCTCCAGCGATGTTGCCTGGCCCGCTGATTTATTTTATCATTTTGTGTCTTTAGTATAAACCAGCATCTGCAGTTCCTTTTTATTACATCATCTTTCCTTAAATGTAGAGATCAGAACTCTGTACTATGGGAGCAGTTTCACCAGCACCCTATAAAGCTGCATCAAAACCTGTTACTATTGGTTTACTCCAGAGCTCCCCCAAACCAATAAAGCCAAATATTCCATTATTATCCTTCCTAATTACTTCCATTATTCCATTAAAATATATTCAAATTACTCAAACACTTTTTTAAAATCACAAAACAGTATAGTCTCACTTCTTTGTTTTGTCATTGCTTTATCTGCCAACATATTGCTTATTCTCTTAACCTACGTAGGCTCTTTGTATCCTTCTCACAACTTGCTTACCCACTTATCAGCGAACATGACCACAATATATGTAGCCCCTTCATCCAACTCATTTATATAGTTAATAAATGCCAACGCTCCACTACTAACTGTCGCACCCCACTAGTTAGTGATTGCCAATTGGAAAATGAGCCACTTATCCCAGCTATTTCCTATACCGCTTACATCAGCACCGTGGCACAAGGGCAGTATAGTGTCCCAGTTGGTACAGTCATTGCCTCACAACACCAGGGACTCAGGTTAGATCCTGACCTTGGGTGCTGTGTCCATGTGGAGTTTGCTCCTTCTCCCTGTGACCACTTGGGTTCCTTCCAGGTGCTCATGTTTCCTTCCATATCCCAAAGACATGAGGTTTTGTAGATCATTTACTGTCTGCAACTTGCCCCTAGTGTGTAGGGAGTGGATGAGAAAGTGGGATAACATAGAGCTGGGTGAATGGGTGATCAACGGTCGATGTGGACTCGGTGGGCCAAAGGACCCGTTTCCATGCTGTTTCTTCAAACTATTTGTTTACTAATTACCATCATACATTTTTAATGGTGATTTATTAATCATCAATCCATACAATCTCCGACTCCAGTGATTCTTAAGCTTCAAGTACAGTGCAAGACTGTGCAAATAAATAATTAAAACCATTAACTGTATAGAGTAGACAAACGTCAGTTTAACATCTCCAAAACAATGTCAGAGACACTGCTGCAATCCCATGGTACTGCTCTGAAGTGATCGCTTTGATTTGATGTTTCCGCAGTGAGACAATGAGTGGGACCTCCGTGCCAAAGCTGGCAATATCAGTTGCCAAATTAAGGAAAGAGTCCCATAGTTGTTGCAATATCCACAGAGATCACTTTGTAAAATATATCCAAACACAGTCGAATAGAGGATAACAGTGTTACACCTTGATGTTGTCTATGCTGAAGGTTGCATCTTTTTATCCGATCTGGGCAATGCAACAGACATGGTCCTTTACCATCTCCCCGCCAATTACACGGATAATATTTGCCAGGTGCAGGGTTTCCATAAGGCTCTGCTGAGACGGAATTCCAAACATGATGCTTTGTTAGAATGAAGAATAAAGATAAATACTGTTTTCACATCTAGTGAAGTGCACCGATTTAATGATAGGTTTGAAGATATTCAAGTAGTTCTATCTTTTCAGTTCTTTGGCAGCATCCTTGCACCAATTATATCAAAGGAAAGTGAATATTCTGCTCCCCCTTCTGTTTTCTCTGCAGGGTAAGCAGCACAGCTCAGAGCAGAGCAGAGCTGTTGCTTGTTTGCTCAGTTCTCCTCGAGGAGGAGATGTTGGACTTGGAGGAAGCACAACTTGCTTTCACCACAATGCTCTTGGGATTAATGGTGCTAAATTAGTGGTACAAACCATAAACATATCACTTATATTCTCATGAGCATAGTGATCTGACTGTACTGAAATGCTAAAACACTATTTAGATTAAGAATTACAGGGGAAACAAGCAAGGGAACATCATCTTAAAGCACAGTAACAACTTTTCGTTCTAGAGTAATAAGATCATAAGCTCTCTGTCCCACAACAAAAAACTGGATGCAACACATAATTGGAGGTTTTAAGTTCAAAGTCATCAATTTGGCACTAAACAGGCATTATGTTGAAGGAAAATATCTTGATGTCCTGCCCAATACTCACCATCACATTGTTCAACCAAATATTGCTCAAAAATGGAGATGTACCACAATACTTTTTAATGATGCTTTACTGAATGCCAATTTTGAAATAATTAGATGGCTATAAATTGTTTTCCAGTGTCTTATCAATGACTGGCTGTCTGTCCTCCTGGCTCCCATTCAATACTCATCTCCACATACATCCTCCCACTTACAAAGATGCACCATTGTTGTCAAATACACCGTGGTCTGGATTGTTCTTACCCCAGTAGAAGGAAATGCTGTCCAACCCAGTTCAGCCGTGGCTATTCGAGTGTCCAACAGGGTCTCTGAAAGACAAAGAAGACAACTGGTTAACCATTGAATGTCAATCCAGTGAGGTTGCAGTTCTGTTGATGAAACGTACCCACGGCACCGCTTAGCTCGCTCTGATAAGCTGAGTTACCTGGAAGTCTTTGACAATCAGGGGTGGAACCAACACTCTACAATCTTCGATCGGCTTCAATCTGGATCACTAATCTGGGTTTTATTTTAGTGACAGATGCCAATTTTCACATTAAATGGCAAGGATTTGGACATCCAAGGTGAAATTGTGAATGGGGATTAAGTGATTAACCATAGGTTGAGACCAGGGTGTGGCATCTTAGCCTGTTAAATTACCACACTGATGATTTGGAAACAAAGTTCAATTCCCGCACAACAGGTGGCATTTTAAATCTACTTATCAGGGATAATAGGGAACATGAAGGAATTTCATGAACTGGTTTAGTTTAGATTAGATGAGTTTAGAGATACAGCGCGGAAACAGGCCCTTCGGCCCACCGAGTCCGCACTGACCTGCGATCCCTGCACATTAACACTACCCTACATGTACTAGGGATAATTTACATTTATGCCAAGCCAATTAACCTACAAACCTGTACTTCTCTGGAGTGTAGGAGGAAACCGAAGATCTCGGAGAAAACACACAGTCACGGGGAGAACATACAGACTCCATACAGACAGCCCCCGTAGCCGGGATAGAATCACGACCTGGTGCTGAAAGAGCTGTAAGGCAGCAACTCTACCGCTGCGCCACCTTGCCGTGGTTCACTAATGTTCTGACAGGAAAGACCATGTCTTTGTTCAGTTCTGACCTATATATACATGATTCTCCAGCCACACACTAAAGGCCCTGTCCCACTTACATGTCCTTGGCACGCAAATTACGTGACCTCGTCGTCGCATTCAGGCGCACGGGCATCGTGTGGCCGCACGGGGCCGGTCCCACTGAGAAGCGCGGAGGGGTATGGAGTTGTGCGTGGTATACCGTGGCGCTCCGGGATTTTGGACCGAACAAAATCTTTGTGCGCCACCGGCCTGTTGCGTAACTGACGGCCAAAATGGGACAGGCCCAAGACCCTGGCACGACGCAACGTCTCACCTCCAACAGCAGCAGAAGCAGGCAAACAATCGTCGAACTCGGCCTGGGGCTCTCGGCCGTTGCGGATCCAGTCCGCCCCCACTTCTACTCCCAGACCGGGGCCAAGAAAATTGAAGATAGACACAAAATGCAGGAGTAACTCAGTGGGACCGGTAGCATCTCTGAAGAGAAAGAATGGATGACGTTTTGGGTCAAGACCCTTCTTCCAGACTGAAGATGGGTCTCGACCCGAAACATCACCCATTGCTTCTCTCCAGAGATGCTGCCGGTCCCACTGAGTTACTCCAGCATTTTGTGTCCATCATCAAATGACGTCATGCGCTCCAGACGGCTGTGCGGGCGCATGAAGACCTTCGCGGGACCGTCGCGCCTCAATGCGACGACGAGGTCGTGTAATTAGCGTGCCAAGGACACGCAAGTGGGACAGGGGCTTTAGTGTTTGCCTTTCATTTCGTTTCGGGAATGACAGAGTAAAGCACCCTGACTGAGGGACAAATTTCAAATCTGTAAATACATTCCTGTGAATCAATTTGAAACTAAAAATTGCATTCAGAGTCCATATGAAACAACCTCCAAGCTGAGAGCCCGAGTCATGGGATGGAAGATAGATACAAATTGCTGGGGTAACTCAGCGGGACAGGCAGCATCACTGGAGAGAAGGAATGGGAGACCCTTCTTCAGACTGTGGAACCACACAAAGCAGTGATCCAAGTTGTGATCCAAGCTGTCAGCATCCTCAGCTCTCCAAACAGTTCCCAGGAGTGGTGCAATGACCCCGCCATTTCTCTGACAATGAGAATACAAGTAACACTGAAGGCTAGCCCTGTGTTGTTCATTGTCATCATATGGGAGGCTCTTAATGAATTAAAGGTACAAGGAAGACAAAAATCCTAGCAAAATGTCAGAACTCAAATTTCCCATAGGGTTCTAAGAATCTTGTTGATTTGAATCTAGAAGCTGGGCACATAAGGAACTAAAAAATCAGCTACACCTAAAAAAAACACCTTACTCCAGTCTTCGTGCACAAGGGTCGCCAACAGTGATTGCAGATATTCTGGGCAGTTTATCGTATGATCTCATCATAAATCATCCCGCTCCCAATGTTCAGAGCTCACTGGCTTCCCAAATCAATTGGAAAGCAAACTGACTTGCCATTGACCAACTAATTGATTTTGAATGCTAATCACAAAGCAATTTTGCTTTAACTTAACCATATGCATAACTAACAACATTCAAAGAAAATAAACCCACAGCATAAAATTATTTTTGAACTACTTTATTTTCCTACGCTGTCATAGAAACATAGAAAATAGGTGCAGGAGTAGGCCATTCGGCCCTTCGAGCCAGCACCGACATTCATTATGATCATGGCTGAAATCAGTACCCTGTTCCTGCTTTCTCCCCATATCCCTTGATTCTGTAGCCCAAAGAGCTATATCTAACTCTCTCTTGAATACATCCAGTGGATTGGCCTCCACTGCCTTCTGTAGCAGAGAGTTCCACAGATTCACAACTCTCTGGGAGAAAATGTTTTTCCTCAACTCAGTCCTAAATGGCCTATCCCTTATTCTTAAACTATGACTCCTGGTTCTGGACCCCAACATCGGGAACATTTTTCCTGCATCTAGCCTGTCCAATCGCTTAAGAATTTTATATGTTTTTAAAGATTCCCTCGCAACCTTCTAAATTCTATTTTATTAAATTAAATATAAGCCTAGTCAATCCATTCTTTCATTATATGTCAGTCCCGCCATCCCGGGGAATTAACCTGATGAACCTATACTGCATTCCCTCAATAGCAAGAATGTCCTTCCTCAAATTAGGAGCCAAAACTGCACACAATACTCCAGGTGTGGTCTCACCAGGGCCCTATACAACTGCTTGCTCCTATACGCAAATCCTCTCGCTATGAAAATACTGATGTCCTTCACTATTTATGTTTGACCATGTTGACTATTTTCAATGACTGAGCAACAAGTCTGCTTTCAGACTAAGATGCAAAGACTGACAACATTTTGTGAAAATATGTTTTCCTTGATCTCTGAGCCCAGCTTTTGACCTGTGATCATAGCTCGTAGTTCCCACCCTTTGAAATATCCTCCCAGCCTCTTCCCTGTCAAGTAACTTTCAAACTACTTATTTCAGGGGATTCACTCCTCATTATTTTTCAGAATGCAGTTTAGTCTTCTGAAATTCTCCTTGCTGAACAATGCCCTTAACCCAGGGTTCAGGATATGAACCTTTGTTGAACTCCGTATGAGACAAGTATTTTGTCATTATTTAATGGCACCAAAACTATAGAGAGTACTCCAGACACAGTCTTACCAGGGTCCAATTTAACTACAGCAGGTCTTCCATGTTATTACCCTCTTTTATCACGGCTAAATATTGTTTAGCCCTAAATGCTTGCTCTCTTTCCCCAGACTTCACACAATATGCGCATTAGGACAGGTCCATGTGAATACCAACAACCCCCAGCCTGACAAATGAAACAGCACCAGGCCTGTGAAGGTGAGCAAGCAGCCAGTTTGCTGAGCATTTGTTCCTGTCCCACCAGTTCAGCATGCAAATTACAAAGTGTATGCCAGAAGTATGTATCTTCTGATGCTGCTTTGTTCAATATTGCTTAATATTCCTTAAAGTAGTCCATGTTAATTTGGTTCAGAGGACGGATGAGCTGTGCCTTTCCACTGGCCCATCGTTGTGCAACATGTAAAGGATGTTGATTCGGTCCCTGCTCTGTTGAGGAGCCAAGGTGAAGACAGCAATAGTCGGAGGAGTGGGCAATAGGAAGGGGCAGGACTTCAAACCTCATAGCCAATGGAGGTGGGCAGGGGGGGGGGTCCACTGGGAAAATCAGGTGGAAGGGTGTCAGATTAGAGTGGTGCATGGATGGATGTGTTCCAGGTGAGGATTGTAAGCTTTGTGGAGGACTATGTAGGGTGGAAAGCAATAGGTACCTGCTCAACTAGGTTTCCCAGCACTAACCTGGGAAGCTCTGATAGTCCTGACCCTGTCTGCACTGGTCATACCATACCATAGCCGTGTTCACTGATGATGGGGACAGTCCACCGCTGCCAGGGAGATTACTGAGGGAGTGACAATGTAACGAATGTAAATGTTTATTGTTTAGTTTTATAGTCGTTTATAGTCGCGTGTACCGAGATACAGTGATTGTGAGTGGGATATTTGTTATTCTGAATGTATTGGGAAGGGTGATGGGTTATATATATGACTAAGAGATACTGTATAGTATATGAGGGGTTTTTCTCTCTCTTTTTTTGCATGGCTTTGTAAATATTTGATTAGTGTATAAATGTAAGTAATTTGGTGTACATATAGCTGCTGGTGTACATATAGCTGCTAAATTTGTATAAGATAATTATAAGGAGTTGAATAAGGGTGGGAATTAATAAGCTTTGGCTTCTTCCTGCTCCTTTTCGGACACATACAATTTCATTTATTTATAGATATTGTTTATTTCACTTTATAAATATTCTTGTTTTGTTTTTTGTATGCTGTTTCACTTGCTTTTTATTCTTTTATTCTGTTCGCAATAAAGAATTAAATAAATAAATAGATAAACAGTGAAAAACTGTTGTTGCATGCTCTCCAGTCAGCAGAAAGACAATACACGATTCCAATCGAGTCATTTACAGTGTATAGATTTAAGAGTGTAGAGTGATTGTAATATATGATTGCAGATCCGCTTTTGTGGGGAGCCCGCAAATAGTCGCCTGGGTTGGGCGCCATCTTGAAAGCATCTTTGAGGGTCAACCAAGTTCAGAGGCCTGAGCTCAAACACTTAGGTCACAGTCTATTCAGTACTAAAGGACTGCTGTATTGTCACCCTGATGAAGTATTAAACTGTGCAAGATTACCAGCAGACACAAGGTGTTGCAGATGCTGGAATCTGGAGCAAAATAAAATTACTGACACTCTTCCAAAAACTAGCAATGGATGTATCTGGCACTCCAGCCAAAATTTGTGACTCAGCCATGGGAACAAATGAACTAATCACACCCATAATTCAATTTGAGGCAATTCAGCCAAAATAACATGTAAAGAATGTTGCATAGAAAAGCAACAGAAGAGATTGTTCTGGCGTTTACTTCTGGCATATACCTTTGTCACTGTGTGCACCCTACATCATTAACTCTTGTTTTATCATTTTCAGGCCCTCCGAAGTGCACAACTGTGGCAGCTCCATCGCAAGTCTCAACAGGAGCTTTATGGGCAACACCTGTTCTCAGTTGCAGGCCTTCCTTACACACAAATACACGTTCATCCATGTACCTAGACGTGACACAATGGTTAATCAGAAGCATTTGCGTCATTAAACTGCTGTGATTAAAACCTATTTTCCAACTCCTAATTACTAACTCCGAAACTCAATCGGACTTTTTATTTGTGCGTGTGCCAGTATAATGAGTGGCACTTCTGCTTAGCGGACTCCAGTGGGAGATTACAGAGATGATCCGGGTTCACATCAGCTGGTGTGCCAAACAGCTGTTAGCAAGAGAGGGCACCATCCCATATGTCTGAGAGGATTTGAACCCAAATCTCCAGACCCTGTGACGAAATGCAGCCCCAGAATCATTTAAATGTGCCCATCTCAAAAAAGCTACAAGACACTGCTGCTGTTATTTTTTCTCTCGTTTATTTTGTCTAAACTGCTTTTTTTTTGGTATTGTGGTTAATTTGTATTAATTATAGAGTTCAAATCTCAGGGTCAGCACTTAAGAGCAAGGAAACAGGCCCTTCAGCCCAATACATCCATGCGCACAGCAGGCTTACCAAACGAGTACCAGTGGTCTACTGCAGGCCATATCCCTCCAAACCTTTCCGATCCATGTATCTAAGTGTCCTTTAAATGTTGTAACCATATCCACTTCTACCACTTCCTTTGGCTTCTCATTGCAGACACCCACCACCTTCTGTGTAAAACGTTTTCTCTCAGGTCCTCCTAAAATATTTACCCACTCATATTAAACCTATTTAACTATTTAAACCGAGATTTAAAGACCACGTGGGTGAACTCCAAAAATTTTTCATCCCCGTCTGGCGAGAAAATAAAATGGTGGAAGGCGGTTCAACCGTGGCTAATGAGGGAAATCAAGGAGTGTGTTAAATCCAAGGAAAAGGCATATACATTGGCCAGAGGAAGCAGCAAACCAGAGGACTGGGAGAAATTTAGAGCTCAATGGAGGAGGACAAAGGGGTAAATTAAGAGGGGGGAATAGAACGTGAAAGAAAGCTTGCAAGGAATATAAAGACTGACTCTAAAAGCTTTTTTAGATATGTAAAAGGGAAAAGATTAGTGAAGACAAATGTAGGTCCCTTATAATCAGAGACAGGTGAATTTATAATGGGAAACAAAGAAATGGCAGAACAGTTAAACAAGTACTTTGGTTCTGTTTTCACTAAGGAAGACACAAACAATCTCCCAGAAATACTAAGGGACCGAGGATCTAGAGGGAGGGGGGAACTGAAGGGAATCCATATTAGTCAGGAAATGGTGTTAGGTAAACTGTTGGGATTGAAGGCAGATAAATCCCCAGGACCTGATGGTCTGCATCCCAGAGTACTCAAGGAGGTGGCCCTAGAAATCGTGGATGCATTGGTGACCATTTTCCAATGTGCTCTCGACTGCTGTGGACTGGTGGGTAACCAATGTAACCCAACTTTTTAAGAAAAGAGGGAGAGAGAAAACGGGGAAATTATAGACCAGTTAGCCTTACATCAGTGGTGGGGAAGATGCTTGAGTCGATTGTTAAAGATGTTATAGCAGCGCATTTGGAAAGCAGTGACAGGATCGGTCAAAGTCAGCATGGATTTATGAAGGGGAAATCATGCTTGACTAATCTTCTGGAATTTTTGAAAATGTAACCAGTAGAATGGACAAGAGTGTGCCAGTGGATGTGGTGTATCTGGACTTTCAAAAAGCATTTGACAAGGTCCCACACAAGAGATTAGTATGCAAAAAGAGATCACATGGTATTGGGGGTAGGTTATTGAGATGGATAGAGAACTGGTTGGCAGACAGGAAGTAAAGAGTAGGAATTAACTATTCACAATAGCAGGCAGTGACTAGTGGGGTGCCGCAAGGCTCGGTGCTGGGACACCAGTTATTTACAATATATATTAACGATTTAGACGAGGGAATTAAATGTGACATCTCCAATTTTGCGAATGACACAAAGCTGGGTGGCAGTGTGAGCTGCGATTAGGATGCTATGAGGCTGCAGGGTGACTTGGATAGGTTGGGTGAGTGGGCACATGCATGACAGATGCAGTATAATGTGGATAAATGTGAAGTTAGCCACTTTGGTTGCAAGAATAGGAAGGCAGATTATTATATGAATAGTGTCAGATTAGTAAAATGTGAGATGCAACAAGGCCTGGGTGTGTTGTACTTCAGTCACTGAAAGTAACCATGCAGGTACAGCAAGCAGTGAAGAAAGCTAATGGCATGTTGGCCTTCATTACGAGTGGGTTTGAGTTTAGGAGCAAGGAGGTCCTACTGCAGTTGTACAGGTCCCTGGTGAGACCACACGTAGAGTATTGTGTGCAATTTTGGTCTCCTAATTTGAGAAAATACACTATTGCTATTGAAGGAGTGCAGTGTAGGTTCACCAGCTTAATTCCTGGGATGTCGGGAATGACATATGATGAAAGACTGGGTTGACTGGGCTTGTATTCACTGGAATTTAGGATGAGATAGAAACATATAAAATTCTTAAAGGATTGGACAGGCTCGATGCAGGAAATATGTTCCCGATGTTGGGGGAGTCCAGGACCAGGAGTCACAGTTTAAGAATAAGGGGTTGGCCAATTAGGACTAAGATTAGGACAAACTTCTTCACCCAGAGAGTTATGAATCTGTGGAATTCTCTACCACAGAAGACAGTGGATGCCAATTCACTAGATGTTTTCGATAGAGTTAGATCTAGCTCTTAATGCTAAAGGAATCAAGGGATATGGGGAAAAAGCAGGAATGGAGTACACATTTTAGATGATCACAGGTGAATGGTCTTCCCTGTGCCTTTTCCGGTTTGTATCCAGTTGTAATAGTTCAGGAACTCAACACATCATCTGTGGGGTGAAATATACTGACGATGTTCGAGTTAGGACCCCTCCCAAAGGGTTTCGACCCAAAATGTTGACCCTCCATCTCTCTCCATGCATGCGGCCTGACCCGCTGAGTTCCTCCAGCAATTTGTTTTTTTGCTCAAGATTCCTGCCTCTGTAGTCTCTTGTGTCTCCGTAATAGGTCAGGGGTGGGTTACAATATAAAGCCAATTCCACCACCTCCCAAACTAGGAGCTGAGCTGATGTCATGAAGTATGCAGCATGACATTGGAAGCGTGTTGCAGTGGTGTCTGTTGTATACGTTTAACAGAATAAACTCATGTTTAAATTCTTAAAATCTCCGTTAAAAAAAATTGTTCTCTGATTTTTCCCCTTCCTCTCCAAATTGAACTGATTAGTTTGCAAATGTTGGCATCAAGCGCAGACTGGGTAGTTCACCAGACTTGATATCGCAAAACCAATCTCAGCGTTGACAAACTCAAACTGGCGGATAACTGTGATCAGGACCAGGAATCATGATGGAGTTTCCCTTTCTCCAACCTGAGCCCTGATGCTCAAGTTGTGTCCGAGCTTAGTTTCAACCTTTCACTTAATTTCAGACGCCTAAATTACAGGTGGTTCCAAAACTATCTATTAATGTTTACTCACACACTTCAAACCAGACTTGTATCATCATTTCCATGGATAGGACAGACACAACTGCTATGACTGCACAAACGTGGGCAGGTGGGACTCGTGTAGCTGGGACATGTTGGCCGACGTGGGCAAGTTAGGCCGAAGGGCTTGTTTCCACACTGTATCACTCTATGACTCTATTTCTCAACTTTATTGTACTTACTGTGACAGCTAACAAGTTAACTAGCATCATGTTGAGAAATACAAACAGGAAGCTCACAATTCAAATCAGTTTGTATCATACCACAGCTTCCAAAGAACCCAGCCCAACCCTGCAACTATAGTCATATGGCACTGTTATTGTTTAAAAATGAATGTGAATTATATAAATAAAATCTACACTATCACTCACACTGAATGTTATTCTCCTAGATATATATTATTTATGACTGCACAAGCTAAAGGTCCATATGGTATCAACCAAAAAACATTAGACAGCGCTCTTGCATTTGAATCAAAACACCTTGAAATCATTTAAAATCTCTCGCCAGAAACCTGGACGTTATGTCTAGGCCAACACTCACATGAACTGCTAAGCAAGCACCACTTTGTCAGAGGACCCTTCTTTTGGATGAGATGCTGCACCAAGATCCTGCCTGGAGACTCAGGTGAACACTAAAGGTCCCACAATACCATTCTCAAGCAGAAACTGGAAGAACTTCCATGCAGCTAATCCTATCCCTTGGAACAAAACTGATCAATTCATTTATCTTATAGAAACATACAATTCTTAAGGGATTGAATAGGCTAGATGCAGAGAAAATGTTCCCAATGTTGGGAGAGTACAGAACCATGGGTCACAGTTTAAAAATAAGGGGTAGGCCATTTAGGACTGAGATAAGGAAATACTTTTTCACCCAGAGAGTTGTGAATCTGTGGAATTCACTGCCACAGAAGGCAGTGGAGGCCAATTCACTGGATGTATTCAAGAGAGAGTTAGATATACAGTAGGGCTAATGGAATCAGGGGCTATGGAGAGAAAGCAGGAATGGGGTACTGATTTTGGATGATCAGGCATGATCATATTGAAGGGCTTGAAAGGCTGAATGGCCATCTCCTGCACCTATTTTCTATGTTTTTAATCACAGAATCACTATTGTCTGTGGAAGCTTACAGTATGCAATTGGTTATACAGTCGGTTCTCTGCATTGCTTCAGTAACCAGACTAACAAAACAATTTTGGTTATTTACTTTAGGCTGTTGCATAAGATGTGAAAAGGCACTATATAAATGAAAAACTCATTCACATTAATTCATTGTACAGAATTTTTTTTTTAAACTCTCAACTTTCTTTGAAGCATTTTAATTCTGTTGCACCTTGAGATATCCTCCAGGAAATCTGATCTTGTGAAGCCATGAAAATTTTATAAAGTTACTGCATACATAGCTACATGATTAATCAATAGCAAGAATCTGGCAGATTTAGCTTGGCACTTACAGCATTAAATATTGATACTCTGCAGACTTGATCAATAGTGTTTTTTTTAATTAAAAAGTTGAATGGGGTAATCAATTTTATACACCTCAAACTGGTTTCCCCAGATCATTAGAGGGTTAGGCTGTTAATCAGTACTGGATGATATAACCTGATGGGGCAGTGTAGGAAGAAGATATACTGCCCTGGGAACAAGGCTGCTCGTTATGAGCAGTGAGGAAAGGGGCAGATGAATGCCCTCAACCAAAAACATCCACCTACAGAGGCATAAGCTGAGCATGGTGCAGAACAAAATTACATAATTTAAAAAAATCAATAATGTTGAAAGAGCTTAAGAACAATATGTCAGACCTATTAATAATACCTTCCAGCAGAATGTTTTGGAAGAGAGTATCATTAAAATGAAAGTTTTAATGAACAAGTTATGTTCGCCAACTATGGTTTAGGCCTTATCACAACCTGAAACACTGTATTCCCACCTCCATTTTGACCCATACCCCGTGCAATGTCGTCAGCACTATATTACAGCTTCACTGTCTGATGAGCCACTGTTTGCTCAGTGGAAGCGCTTCCCTTTGAGACAAGCGAGCCTCGGCATCTGCCACCTCCACATTGACCAACAATGTGAATCACACCGTACCAACAATCGCCCACAACCGAGCTTACACCACAGCACAGAGATCACCAACCCCTGCAAAACTGGTCACTTCTGACCCTGTAACATGGGGCAGTTTCCGTTCCAGGTTAAAAGTGCTATCCAACCAGTGCCAATGTCAACATTTTTACTAGCTGAACATGAAATTCAGTTTCTCTAAAGAAAATGAAACTAAATAAGCAACTTGAGAGTTTCTTCTCACATGACAGACCTTGAAATTACTCACATATACTGTATTGGAACTGAAATCTTTATGACAAGATTTAACAGTAATAATAATAAAACAGATAACTAGAAATTATTGCCAATAAACGTCAGCTGAATGTGACAGTAAAATACATTTGTAAATGGGCTTCATATCACAACAGTGGGAAATGTGTCAGCCAGTTAAAACAAGTTATCTTCTTTATAACAAAGACACCAAACTGCAATGCACCCAATAATACATATCTTATATTTAATCAAAATACAAACGTATAATGATATTTACAAATGCAGGATGTTCAGTAATAATTTTCAATTTTCAATTCAATCAACTGTAAGAACACGAATTGCAACTCTTGAATGTCTGCAGTAAGTAGTAACATGCCCGATGTTTTGTCTCACTGGCATTAACTCAGGAATGCTGAGAGCAGATGAATGAGGTTTGTTCTCAACACTGCTGCTAATGGACACATTGATCTGCTATCCCTTGGAAATCATTGTAAAGCAAAACAATTAGATCCAAGAAGTTTCAGTGGGTTCCAAAAATAAGAGAGGACTTTAAAAACTGATGCAGGAGGAGGCTACTCAGCCCCTCTGGCCTGCTTCGCCATTCTGTAAGATCCTGGCTGCTCCTTTACCTCAGCGCTACTTTTCCTGTACCAGCTCCCTAAAGGACAATGTCAACAGCTAAAATCTGAGGAGGTGGCTGCTGGAAGGCAACACTAAATGGTCGCCATGGTCGTGGCTGCTGGAAGGCAACACTAAATGGTCGCCCACTTAGGCGATTTTTCAGCGAACTGCCGGCGTCTGTCAAGTTGCCGGCACTCGCCTGAAAAACCAGGAAGTGGAATGGCGACTGTCAGAGTGGAACATGTGGTTGGATGTGGAAACTCACTGCTGTGGCATTGTCCAACATCCTGGTGCTAGATTCCATGCAATGGAATGGTCTATGTGGCCAGAAGCAGGGTACTGAACTGCCACTAAGTTATGCATAATCACCCACTTGAGTTGCATAAAAAATCATGAAACTTGAGTTGAAAAATGACAAATAAAAGAGTCAATTGAGAGGAACAATATATGCTCATATCCAATCTCAATAAAGCAGGTAGTGAAGAAAACGAATTACATGTTGGCCTTTATAACAAGAGGAATCGAATATAGGAGCAAAGAGGTCCTTCTGCAGTTGTACAGAGCCCTAGTGAGATCACACCTGGAGTATTGGGTGCAGTTTTTGTCCCCTAATTTGAGGAAGGGCATTCTTGCTATTGAGGGAGTGCAGCGTAGGCTTACAAGGATAATTCCCGGGATGGCGGGACTGTCATATGCTGAGAGAATGGAGCAGCTGGGCTTGTACACTCTGGAGTTTAGAAGGATGAGAGGGATTTCATTGAAACATATAAGATTGTTAAGGGTTTGGACACGCTAGAGGCAGGAAACATGTTCCTGATGTTGGGGGAGCCCAGAACCAGGGGCCACACAGTTTAAGAACAAGAGGTACGCCATTTTGAACAGAGACGAGGAAACACTTTTTCTCACAGAGAGTGGTGAGTCTGTGGAATTCTCTGCCTCAGAGGGCGGTGGAGGCAGGTTCTCTGGATGCTTTCAAGAGAGAGCAAGATAGGGCTCATAAAAATAGCAGAGTCAGGGGATATGGGGAGAAGGCAGGAACGGGGTACTGATTGGGGATGATCAGCAATGATCACATTGAATGGTGGTGCTGGCTCGAAGGACCGAATGGCCTACTCCTGCACCTATTGTCTATTATCTATAGCATATGGGAAATCTCCCCTGCCTTCCTTCCATGAATGCCACGGGATCCCGACTTTAGTTTAACTTAGAGATACAGCGTGGATCAGGTCCTTCAGCCCATTGAGTCAGCACTGACCAATGATCACACATACACTAGTTCTATCCTACACCCTAGGGACAATTTACTGTAGCCAAATAACCTACAAACCTGCACGTCCTTGGAATGTGGGAGGAAATCAGAGCACCCGGCGAAAACCCAGGCAGTCACAAGGAGAATGTATAACTCCATACAGGCAGCATCCTAGTCAACCGAGGTCTCTGGTGCTCTAAGGCAGCTGTTCTACCACTGCGCCACGTCTTAATTAATATTTAATTTCACCACAATTTCAAGAAACAGACTGCACTCAAGGTATTAGTTACACCATGGTCCTCTGCACTGCCTGTTAAATGATGTGGTCTCTCGTGTTTGCAAATACTTGTGTTTACTTTGCCCAAACCCACAGGATATTCTAACTAAACAAACACGTTCCCCAAACCAGTCATGAATCTCATCCCCATCTCCCAATTACGCCTGATGTTCTGCTGATTTATAGATTCTGACAGGTGCCAGATTTATATGAATATATTAAAAATATATATGTACATGTACGTAGGTACCAGTAATGTCGTTAGCTTCAGGATTTCCATCACTTTAGCATCATAAGTCATTATCCTTTATCCTTGTAAACCGATCCATGCAAACACAATCCAAATTTAGCAGGTAATTAAAGTCAAGTGGGAGAAAAATGCTTTCTTGGTCAATTGAAAGATTCATGATACATCCCACGAGACATCACATCCATGCCCATGAGCCTCGCTTAACCCTTGGCAGCCCCTCACACGTTATTAATGATGCTATCACAGCCATCCCTTTGGGCCAAGCCTCGGAGGGCCAGTGTTACATCTATCTGCATGGAAAGCAGAACTGCATTTCAGACACACAGTAACATAAGCAACTGTCGAGACCAGAGTAAAGTTAAAAGCTTTGCAACCTAGGGAAGGGGAACTTCTACACACATGGAACCGCGGCATGTAAATTCACTCTTCGGGATTGGTGGTAGAAGGATAATTTCCCTCAACATTCAAGATTCAGATATGCGCACACGCATCCAAACAATGCACATGGATGCACCCAAGCATCCAAACAACTATGCACAATCATGCAGACAGCAAAAAACACACACACACACACACTGCTTCTGATTGTGAATCAACATACAACCCTGCCGTTCATACTATTGAAAGAGTACCAGGACCCCAACCACATTCAATGGTCTGAAAACTAAGCCCTAGCAGAACTTCTTTAATTAGTTTTACACGTAAAAATCTGTAGTGATATCATTATTTTTGTTTCCATTTATTGGCTGATGTGACGGTATGATGAGCACCTGTCTCGCATGCTTATTATGCAGTGTGCTGTGTATGTCTCTGTGCTCTGCTGTGTGACTGTAAAATAAATTGCATAACTATAACTTCAGGTGTTCCAACATCTTCAAGTACACGTCAAGAAATACACTGAGGTGTCACTTCATTTGCTGTTCAGCGACCTCCTTGGAATTATTTCATACATAGTCTAACGCCTGGAATAAACCTCCTTCAGGAAAGTCTCACCCTGGAATTTTACAGTGAAACAACCCCCATTAAATGTCACAGGTAAGATGTGTTCCTTAACTATGTGCTGTGTTTACAGAACTGAGCTGTCCTCTTCTGTTGGGAATGATGGAGATTTTGTTTATAGGTTCGAGATTTCTTGACCATCGCGAATTGAGCTTGTGAATATGGTGATGAGCTGCACTCTTGAACTGCAACTGTTTACCTGGTGGAAATGCTCCCACAGTGCAGTTAGGGAGGGAGTTCCAGGAATCAGATTCAGCCACAATGAAGGGCCTGCAACATATCTCCAAGTCAGGATACGTGTCATGTAGAGAGGAGCTAGATTATGTATGTGCGCCTCTTAATGGCAGAGGGCATGGGTTTTGGGGCGGGTGAGTAACCACAGTGCATTTTGTACGTAGTAGACACTGCAACCATTGTGCTCCAGTGGATGAATGTTTAGTGTAGTATATGGGGTACCAACCAAGTAAGCTGCTTTGTGTTGAACCGAGGTGTGGTCTTGAATGTTGTCAAAGCTGTCCACATCCAAGCAAAAATGCGTGGATGGGGAAAAGAAAGGATATTGATCCTAACTTGTGCCTTACAGATATTGAAAAGGCTTCCGGCTGTCAGGAAGTGAGTCACGGACTGCAGGGTACCCAATCTCCGAGCTGCTCTGTATCTGTGTCACTGACGCAGTTACGTTTCCAGTCAATAGTGATCCCTGTCCAAACACTAGGATATTGGCATTAGCAATCCCTTTGCATGGAGTGGGTAGACATACAGACTCTTGTCGTACCAGGGAGGACTCAGATTGTTGGGAATTCAACAAGTGCAAGGCCGGGTGGTCTAAGCATTCCTAACAGGGTCTGGATCAGTGTGTATTCACCAAGAAATTTAACATTTCCCGTGCTGGGCCTAGTTTCATCAAATAGGTTAATCAGACTACACAAGTTAAAATTATTATCAATTCTCAGTGATATCTACAAAGTCTAACTTACATACAGTATTTGGATGTATCAAGCTGGCACATGGCAGGATTGTCAGCACCTGTTAATCAAAGGTTCGAGATGCAAAGGCATGGATTTCCACCTCCATTTAATGACTCGCACCTCCATTTAATGACTCGTCCATCAATCACCTATTCACACTAGTTTTATATCCCATTTTTCACTCACAACACACTAATGCCAATTTACAGAAACCAATTAACCTACAAACCTGCATGCCTTTGGTGCGTAGAAGAAAACCGGAGCACTCAGAGGAACCCCATGCTGTCACAGCGAGAATGCATAAACTCTGCACAGGCAGCACCCAAGATAGGAATCAAACCAATTTCTCTGGCGCTGTGAGACAGCAGCTCGACCAGCTGCACCACTGTACAATAGGAGCATTCCGACTCTTTTATGTGAAACAATTTCCAGGCCAGGCATGAGTATTCATCAAACAGCTCCTGTTTCTTCCCACATCCCAAAGATATGCAGGTCAAGAAGTTAATTGTTCATTGCAAACTACCCCGAGTGTGTAGATGTGTGGTAGAATCAGAGAGATATAGGTGGGAATGCATGGGGATAAGATGTTCAGAATGCTGCATGTTGAACCAGGATTTACGTATATGTGTGCTTGATGGTTGACACAGATTCGATGGGCTGATTGGCCTGTTTCTGTACTGTCATGATTTTTGTTACTGAACTGTACTCTCCTTCATGACTTTACCTGATCTGTCATCTGCAACCTGTGCTGTCAATACAGCAAATATAATGGCTCTTCAAACTGACCCATCACAGCATAAAGCGCTTCCAAACTGAGGAGTCACTCACATCCCTCACATAATCGTATAGTTTGTTCTTGCCTCCCTGTCAACCACCCAACTCAGAAAAGGGGTGCATTCCAGCTAATTGAATGTCAAATTATAACTCGGGATACAGAGTCACGGCCCTTCCCTTGCTAACAGTCCAGCATGTGTAAAGAGTTACAGCATTTGGGTTAGAAATTCACATCATTAATCCTCTCACTGGATCTGCTCTATGGAAGTGGCTGTAACCCTCTTCACTGAGTGTAGTGTTAATAAAAACTATTAATTTCTTCTTCAAGGATTCTGTTAGTTAAGAAAGGAGTGCAACTCTCTCTAACGTAAGTGTATATTTATCTGTTGGATGCTGTAACCCTTTACACTTAATGTACTGTTAACTAGGGATGACTACAACCCTCTACACTTAATGCACTTCCACTGCACACACTAGCTCTTTTGAACTGTCTAATGACTTTGAAAATTACACAGTACAAAATTACAGTAATAAGTATTGTGGGAGAAAGAGTATAGACAGAACTTCACATGGAAAATTGTTTAATTAATAGTATTCTACAGTATGAGTTACCATGTCATTATTAGCAGCTGGATATAAGATGGTTCCTTCACTGACAGAGCAAACAAGACAGGAGAACTTCAGATTACTACTTGCCCCACATCACTGTTTTGGTGGGTGATGGAGCAGACAAAATCTCTAATGCACAAAGTACACCTTTTTGTAAATCCCAGTCTTCCTGCCTCTGAACCTCTATATGTTAGGGAAGTTCAAAGGCCCTCTTATCATCCCGTAGTGTGGTATAGTTCCATGAATCTGGTAGAAGTCCTTAAAATGACATCAATGTTAATAGTTCTACGTGTAGGAAAGAACTGCAGTTGCTGATTTAAACTGAAAATAGGCACAAATGTTGGAGTAACTCAGTGAGTCAGACAACACCTCTGGAGAAAAGGGATAGGTGACGTTTCGGGTCGTGACCCGTCTTCCGATTGAAGAAGTTCGGACGAAGTCTTGACCCGAAACATCACCTATTTCTTTTATTCAGAGATGCTGTCTGACCCACTGAGTTTAGTTTGTTAGTTTAGAGATACAGCGGGGAAACAGGCCCTTCGGCCCACCGAGTCCGCGCCAACCAGAGATCCCGCACATTAACGCTATCCCACACACACGCACACACGGGACAATTTTTTATCAAAGCCAATTAACCTGCAAGCCTGTATGTCTTTGGAGTGTGGGAGGAAACCGGAGCACCCGGGGAAAACCCACGCAGGTCACGGGGAGAACGTACAAACTCATAACGTTCGTAACAAGAGGATTTCATTATAGGAGTAGAGAGGTCCTTCTGCAGTTGTATAGGACTCTGGTAAGACCACATCTGGAGCATTGTGTACAGTTTTGGTCTCCTAATTTGAGGAAGGACATCCTTGCGATTGAGGCAGTGCAGCGTAGGTTCATGAGATTGATCCCTGGGATGGCGGGACTGTCATATGAGGAAAGATTGAAAAGACTAGGCTTGTATTCACTGGAGTTCAGAAGGATGAGGGGAGGATCTTATAGAAACATATAGAATTATAAAAGGACTGTACAAGCCAGATGCAGGAAAAATGTTCCCGGTGTTGGGCGAGTCCAGAACCAGGGGTCACAGTCTTAGAATAAAGGGAAGGCCATTTAAGACTGAGGTGAGAAAAAATGTTTTCACCCAGAGAGTTGTGAATTTGTGGAATTCCCTGCCACAGAGGACAGTGGAGGCCAAATCACTGGATGGATTTAAGAGAGAGTTAGATAGAGCTCTAGGGGCTGGTGGAATCAAGGGATATGGGAAGAAGGCAGGCACGGGTTATTTATTGGGGACAATCAGCCATGATCACAATGAATGGCGGTGCTGGCTCGAAGGGCCAAATGGCCTCCTCCTGCACCTATTTTCTATGTTTCTATGTTTTTAACTCTTCACAGATAAGCACCCGTAGTCAGGATCAACCCGGGTCTCTGGTGCTGTAAGGCAGCACTCTACTGCTGCGCCACCAGCATTTTGTATCTGTCTAATAGTTCTACATTCGTCATATCCACCACTCTGTAGGCTGACACAGATTCCACACCATCTTTATATTTGCCAATGACACCATCATTATTGGCCAGATAATGGGTAACGACGAGTCCGAATACATGTGGAGGATGGATAATCTGGTTTGTATGGGTGCCTGAACAATCTTGCTCTCAATGTTAGGAAGACCAAGGAGCTGATTGTTAACTTCAGAAAGGGAAATCTGAGGGTACATGACTCTGTCTTAGATAAAATATACAACATAGAACAGTACAGCATAGGAACTGGCCCTCCAGCCCATAATGTTTGTGCTGAACATGATGCCTAGCTGAACTGATGTAATCTGCCTGTAATTGATCCACATCCCACCATCCCCTGCAAATCCATGTGCCCCTCTAAAAGCTTCTTAAACGCTACTATTGTACCTGCCTTCACCACTACCTCTGGTAATTCGGCCCAGACCATCACTACCCTCTGTGTAAAAGACTTGCCCCACATATCTCCATTATATTTTTCCCCCTCTCATCTTATAGTTATGCCCTCTAGTGCCCTCTAGTGCTAGACATTTCTACCCTGGAAAAAAGGTTCTGACTGTCTATCATATCTATGTTCCTTCCTACACATTCTGTCCTGACCAAACCTCTCTTCCAGTTTTCTCCCTCCACCCCCACCACAATCAGTCAGAAGAATGGTCCTGACCTGAAAGGTTACCTATCCATGCTCCCCAGAGATGCTGCCTGACCCGCTGAGTTACTCCAGTACTCTGTCTTTTTTTGTAAACCAGTACCTGCACTGCCTTGTGTCTCCAACCATACGACAGCCTGACTGTGCAGAATGTGGAGCACAATCAGGTACTTGTGTTACTTATTCCCACTGTTGCTTCTTGCATAAATGCAAACATTATTTTCTCTTTATTCAATTACCCCAGGTGAAATCCTACACAATCCTTTCCTGAAACCATTTAATCCCAGTGGAATATTCCCCCATAATTGGTAGAAATAATTAAACCTGTACAGTCCATCGAGGAACTTAACAGAGTCATGTGTCATTACCCTGGAAACAAATAAGATTTGGGTAAATAAAATATTCACAGAAGGAAAAATGTAAACAGCTAAAGTTATTCACTCCACAGAAGTGAGCAGAGTGGCTGGAGACAGCTAGCAGTATGTGTGATTTTAAAATCTATTCAGAGTCTGTGCTTTACTGACTTCAAAGGGCACTGCTAGCTCACAGGGGAGTGTTCTAACAAGCCCTTTTCCTCCGATCGCCCAGAGCAAGGCATTGTAATTCCTTCCTTTCCAGCTGCAACACGTTCAATGCTGAGCAGAAACAGCAACATCAATAACCTGTATTTATACGGCACCTGAAATGCAATAATGCAACTCAGGATGGTCCACAGCCATCAAACAAAGTGCGATACCACGTCCCATGATGAGATTCCAGATCTTGGAACAAGCAGCAGGCATCCGGGAGCCTTGTAATGGAAGAAAGAGAGGTACGGATTTGGAGTGGCTTAAGGAGCCAATTCCCAAACCTTGGACGGAGGGTGCGAAGACACAGCTGCCAGCCGTGGATGGTCAGGCTCACAGGCGCCCATGAGACCGGAATCGAAGGTGTGCGGAAGTCAGAGAGGGTCTCACTGGGGGAAAACACTGAGAAACATGCAGAGGTGGATTTTTTTTTAATATGGGATAGGAACTGTAAATCAATGATGTTGGTTATCTAGTCAGTGAGCACAAGAATAAATAAAGGGGAAATATTTTGAGTTAGTAAATGCAGAACGGATTTTCAAAGGACTTGAAGTTTACAGCCCATCGAGGAACTTATGGGCCTGTCTCAGTTAAGCAATATTTTCAGCGACTGACGCCGACTATCATAGTCGTAGCAGGTTGCCGAAAAACCGGCAACTGGACCCCCCCCCCCCACGACAATGTCTATAACAACCTACGACATTGTCGTAATCAATGTCGACATCCAGCAACGGCAAGCTATCGACAACCGGCGATCCATTAGGACATCCACCTACGACCTCACCTGCGACAACCTACGTCCACCCGCGACAAGCTACGACAAGGTAAGACAATTCAGTCGCCTGTACCTGTAGCTGGTTGACGTAGGTAGACGCCAATGGAATTCACCAAAGTTAGCACCGGCGACAACCTCCGTCATCCTGGCGACAACCTATGACAGCACCTACGTCAGGAGGTCAGGCTACACTCATTGGCGTCAAGCCAACTGTCGCCGAAAAGATTTGAACATTTCAAAATCCAGCGGCAACCATAAAAACGCTACTATTCTTTGGACGACAGAGGAGACTACTCACGACCATACAGGCAACACCCCAGCGACCATGTGGCGACAGCCTAGTCACCTGTAGTCGCCTAAAATATTGTCCTAAGTGGGGCAGGGTCATTACTGTAACAGAGTGATTTGTGCCATAACGCTGGAAATGAATAAGATCTGGGTAGATGAAATATTCACTCAGTGAAAACAGCTGAAGATATTCACTTTGCAGAAGTGCGCAGGTTGGCTGGACTGGAGAGTGAGAGTAGTAAAAAGGCAAATGCAGAAGTAGACATAGAACAAATGAATGAAAGGTATACAAAACAGTAACAATGATAAGGAAACAGGCCATTGTTAGCTGTGGACAAGGTTAAACCGAGTTACAGACAATGAGTCTCAACAAGATGACTTTGAAACTAGTACAACGATTGGGGTTGGAGGGGGATGCAGGGAAAAGGTAAAGCAAGGGTTACTTGAAGTTAGAGAAATCAATATTTATACCGCCAAGTTGTAGGCTGCCCAAGCAAAATATGAGGTGCTGTTTTTCCAATTTGCATTTGGCCTCACTCTGACAAAGGAGGTGGTCCAGGACAGAAAGGTCAGTGTGGGAATGGGACGAGGAATGAAAGTGTGGGAATGGCAACCGGGACATCAGGTCGGCCCAGGCGCACTGAGCGAAGGTATACAGCGATACAGTGAAGGAAACGCTGGAAAACCGCAGGTCAGGCAGCATCTGTGGAAAGAGAAACTGCTAACATTTTGGGTGTCTGGCCCTTCCTCGGAACTGGGAAAGAGCAGGATACGTTGGTTTTAACCTTGCTGGTTTAAGTTGCCTCCATTTCAATTGCTGATGTTAAATGTAATTGATTCCATCTGTTCTCTCAGAGACTTAGGGAATGAAGCGGCAATGGAACAATTTGAAGAATCGATGAAGAATTTCAAAATGGGGGGCTGTTGCCACAATGGAAACCAATGTAGCTGTATGGGCACAGTGCTAGTGGGGGAACCCTACACAAGCAGCAGGGAAGTGAGTGTAGGAGACCAAAGTTATTGGGAGAGGTTCAAGACACTAATTTGCTGACCAAGTGGTGTCAGTGCTGCCTACATTAATTCTAGGTGTCAAGCCAGCTCATCTTACTCATTGGGGCACTGCAAGATACTCAATGACAGAGCCAGCTACACATCAACTTGATAAAAGGTCATCAACACGATAGGTCACCAAGCTGAAGCATCCGTTTCTGCTTCTACAAACCCTGCTTAACAGAATGTAGACATCTACATAGTCATTAAAACCAGGCCCTTTAGTTCAACAAATCTCTGCCAACCATCAAGCACACACAGGGAGTGGTATAGTACGAAACAGGCCCTTTGACGCATCAAGTCCTCATTAACCCATCAAGCAACTGCTTGCACTATCCCCACACTAATCTCACTTTATTCTCAACATTGTTCTCAATGTCCCCAAGAATCTATCACTCACCTACATGTTAAGGGCAATTTAAAACATCCTATTAAACCATCGACCAAAACTTTACATTTTTGAGATGTGGGAGGAAACCCATGTAGTCACAAGGAGAACGGGCAAACTTCACACAAACAGCTCCAGAGATCAGAATTCAACCTGTGTCACTGTTGCTGTATTAACTGCCTAAAGCACTCGTTGACACTAATCTTACACTAATCCCACTTTTTAGTGAGATGCATTGTTATCAACTGCCCCTCAGATTCTACCCCATCACCTCACTGTGCCAATTAACCCACGTGTCCTTGTAGTACCTGGAGGCAACACATGCGGTCACAGGGAAAACAGGCATACTCCACACAGACAGCAGCCAAGGTCAGGATTGAACCTAGGATGCTGGAGTCGTAAAGCAGCAGTCCACCAGATGTACCACTGTATCATCCCACTGATCCACTGGGTGTTTCAAGCATTTTATCTGCCATTTCTGCCTTTTGTATTTTTACTCACAAATTGATGTTTGGGTCTGATGGGCCAGAGAGAAACAGGAGAAGAAACAAATCAAGAAGGTGCTGAAGTAATTTTTTCATGAATAGAAATCATTTTCCAGGATCATTCATCTACAAATATCATTCATTCCCCTCACGCCTTGTGAATTCAAAAGGTTGGAAGATTAGTGCAGTGCAATAATAGTAAACCTTGATTTGTTCATAACTGGCTGATTCTTTTAGCCACTCACTAACTGATGGAGCTTTTTAATCAGAAATTAATGGTGGATTCTGCAGAGTCAGAATGAAGTTCTGTTGATATTGTGATTTGTGGCACTTTGTATACCTATCAGTGAACTGAAATATATCCCACCAACAGCTTGCAAAACACATTAATCAGAGAAAACCATGACAATGGACCTCACGGAATCGCACTGGGGGGAAAAAAATCAGCAAATAGACAAAGGGAAAACTACAGGATGGAGGACAAAACGTTTGGATAAAGAGCAATTCAAGGGTAGCTCAGGGTAGTTCAAGGGTTCACAGAAGAAATTCCTGAGCAAGCATCTCAAGTCTTTGATGGCATAGTGCCAGTATGTGGAGAGAAGAGCAACAGACTAAAGACCATTCAAATAAGTGATTTACAGTGTCAGGAAAGTTGTTTACTATAGATAGCATGCTGTACACGAGAATGTTAAGCACTGGGGACAGGGACCCTATCTAAACCACAAGGAGCTGAGCTTGTTATCAGTATCACATTACCAACTGACTGCAAGCCAAATCACCACGATTTCACACACTGATGTTACTGACAGTGGATTACAGGAACAATTTACACAGGCTCTGGTGGGACAGTCTAGAATGAAGGGCCAGTCATAGTGTCAAGTTCAAGTGAGTTTATTGTCATGTGTCCCTGATAGGACAACAAAATTCTTGCTTTGCTTCAGCACACAGAACATAGTAGGCATTGACTACAAAACACATGAATAAATAAACTGATAAAGTGCAAATAACAGATAATGGGTTATTAATGCTCAGAATTTTGTCCGAGCCAGGTTTAATAGCCTGATGGCTGTGGGGAAGTAGCTATTCCTGAACCTGGATGTTGCAGCCTTCAGGCTCCTGTGACTTCTACCTGAAGGTAGCAGGGAGATGAGTGTGTGGCCAGGATGGTGTGGGTCTTTGATGATACTGCCAGCCTTTTTGAGGCAGCGACTTCGATAAATCCCCTCGATGGAAGGAAGGTCAGAGCCGATGATGGACTGGGCAGTGTTTACTACTTTTTGTAGTCTCTTCCTCTCCAGGGTGCTCAAGCTGCCGAACCAAGCCACGATGCAACCAGTCAGCATGCTCTCTACTGTCATAGAGTAATGCAACACAGAAACAGGCCCTTCAGGCTAACCTGCCTGAAGTTCATTTAAAATGGAATAGATAGAAATGTCATCCCACAATTGGTAGAGAACCTCTGGAATTCACAACAGAGGGGTTGTGGAGGCTAGATAATTGTGAAATGGACATAGACAAATTATGAAATGTTGGGGAAATGTGGACCATGGAAAACTAGCACAGTGGAGGAGTTGAAGCCTAGGGCAGATGCAATGATCATATTGAATGATGGGACAGGCTTGAGGGCCGAGTGGCCTATTCATGAGCTATGACACATTTGGAACAGAACAGTCAGCGAGGCTTTGTCTGCAGCTTGTCATATCTTATTAACGCAAATGAGTTTTTAGAGTCAGTGATGAAGGTGATCGATGAGGATACAGCAGGATATTGTCTTCATGGATTTTGGAAGGTCTTATAATAAATTCCCTCGTGGTAGGCAGATCCAGAAGATTAAGTTGCATGGGATCTATTGTGACTTGTTAGCTGGCTTGGTAAGTAGAACTGGCTTACCCATAGAAAACAGAGGGTGGTGGTGGTGGAAGCGTCTTATTCTGGTTAGAGGTTGGTGACTAGAGGCGACATGGTGTAGCAGTGGTAGAGTTGCTGCCTTACAGCGTCAGAGGCACAGGTTCGATCCTGACTACAGGTGCTTTCTTTGAGGAGTTTATATGTTCTCCCCATGACCGCGTGGGCTTTCTCCAGTTGCTCCGGTTTCCTCCAACACTCCAAAGACGTACAAGGTTGTAGGTTAATTGGCTTCGCCAAAGTTTGTAAATTGTCCCTAGTGTGTAAGATAGTGCCAGTGTACAGGGATCGCTGGTCAGTGCGGACTCAGTGGGCAGAAGGTCCTGTTTCCATGTGGTATCTCTAAACTAAGAATGTTCCCCAGGGATCTGCACTGGGACCTTACAGTATATATATTTATAAACGTAAATAGAGATGTGTTAGATAGTAAGTTTGCAGACTGCACCAAAATTAACAGGATTTGCAAATACTGCGGGAGGCTATCAAGGGATAGAGCGAGATATAGATCAGTTACAGATAAAGTTACCAACGTCCCTCTCCTCGCCTGACTGTCTTTGTGTCCTGGGGTGCCTCCTGCAACTGATCTTGTAGGTGCTGGAAGCAAATCCCTGGTCCCTCTCCTTACGGCCCACTCCTCACGTCCGTTTCACCGTCTCCTTCATCCTCAGCTCTCCGTTTCTCGGGGCTGAGCTCAGCGGCTTCTGGCCTTCCCCCCCTTGCGGACGCCGCTGCTTGCCAGGTCCCTAATGGCAATGAAAAAGGGCTGCCGCCATGTGTAGCCGTGGACAGTCCACATGTCTGTTTATTCAGCCCCACGGCGCATCCCGGGAGTCTTGAGAACGTGGTGAGAAACTGTTTTCTTGAATCCTGCGGTTCATCTGGAGAAGATACTTCCACAGTGCCGTTCGGGGAGAGAGTTCCACTAATGAAGGACCAGTGATCGTTCAAACAAAGATAGTGGGTAACTTGGAGGGGACTCTGGAGGTGGTGGTGTTCCCATGTATCCACTGTCATCCTTTGTGTTTGATGACGACAAAAAGATTCTGTGACAGGACATTGATGTATTGGACCAAAACCAAGCAAATACAGTTTAATGTGAGGAAGTGTGAAGTCATGCACTGCATTAAGAGGAATTGAAAGGCAAGATTATAATCTAAATGGAGAGACATCGTAAACAAGTGAACTACAGAGAGACCGAGGCACTCGTGCATTCAAGACTCACAAAATGTTAGCAGGCAGGTCCAACAAGTAGTTAAGAAGGTAAATGGTACGCTGGCCTTATTGCAAAGGGCTTGGAATTTAAGAATAGGGAGGTTTTGTTACAGTTGCCCAGGCTGTTGGTGAGACTCCACCTAGAGTACTGTGTGCAGTGTTTGTCTTCGGACCTATAAAGGATATAGCAGTATTGGAGGCAGTCCAATGGAGATGTCAACTAGCTAAGTCCTGGAATGTCTATTCAAGAGAGGGAAGATAGTTGTGTCTGCATTCTTACAAGTTTTGAAGAATGAGGGATAGCTTTATTCAAACATGTCAGATACTCAGGTGGCTTGATAGGGTAGACGAGGAAATGTTTTTACTAGTGGGAAAATCTTGCCATGGGGTTATGGGTACAAAATAAAGAGCTGGTCATTTAAAACTAAAGTGTAGAGAAATTGTTCATTCAGAGTAGTGAATCTCTGGAATGTTCTGCCTCTGTGGGTGATGAAGGCCAGACCATGAGATATATTTAAGTGAAGATGAGTAACTGCAGTGTATTGCAAAGATAAGGGGTACTTATTGCAGTCACTATGCTTTTTTACTTTAGTTTTAGTTTAGAGATATTGCACGGAAACAGTCCCTTCGGCTCACCGACACTATCCCACACACACTAGGGGCAATTTGCAATTATACCAAGCGGATTAACCTACAAACCTGTACATCTTTGGAGTGTGGGAGGAAACCGGAGAAAACCAGCGCAGGTCACGAGATAACGTTCAAACTCCGCATAGACAGCAGCCGTGGTCAGGATCGAACACAGGTCTCTGGCACTGTAAGGCAGCAACTCCACCACTACGCCACCATGCCACAAATGTGCTGAGTAGGTGGGAACAAATGTCTTAGTGATTGATAAGGTGCCAATCAGTCAGGCTGTATAATCCTGGATTGTTGCAGCTCCACTCATCAGAGCAAGTGGAAAGTATTTTATCATATCCCTCACCTATAACTTGCAGTGGATAAAAAGGATAAACATTGAGTCATTTGATATTGGATGCCCAAGATCAAATCCATCCTTGATATTTAAGTGGCTGACTGTCGGTTCGAGTTCTTTGCTTGTGGTGGCCCCCAGGACAATAGGTGGTAATCGATATGAGGTTTGCTTGTCTGTATTTCATCTGCAGCACTGAGACCTGAAGGGGTTTGGAATTAATGTTGAGGACTGCAGTGCTACTCACTCCTGCCTTTCCACTACAGAGCCCTCCCATCCAGTGGGGCAGTCCTGTCATGCTGGTGGCACAGGGCATACCCAGGTTTGTGATGGGGGAGTCTGGCAGCTTTGTAAGGTCTGATTCTGTGACGTGGTGGTGCAGCGGTAGAGTTGCTGCCTCACAGCATTTGCAGCGCTGGAGACCCGGGTTCGATCCCGACTACAGGTGCTGTCTGTACGGAGTTTGTACGTTCTCCCCATGACCTGCGTGGATTTTCCCCCAAGATCTTCAATTTCATCCCACACTCCAAAGACATACAGGTATGTAGGTAAATTGGCTTTCGAAATCTTAAAAATTGTGGCCCCTAGTATGTGTATCGATAGTGTTGCTTATCTGGGGATCGCTGGTCACTGCAGACCCAGTTGGCCAATGGCGCTGTTTCCGTGCTGCACTCTCTTAACTAAACTAAGCAGAAACGGTGAGATCCAATGGGGCAGTCCAGGCTGTTGTTGACGATACCCATGTGATGGGACATCCGTCCAAATTTAAAGCACAGCCCTCTGCGAGGTGGACCTAGCGGTAAGTCTGGCTGGATTGGGCAGAGATCGCTGCCATGTTGGAAATCAACGTCTGAGTTGGCCACCAGTACCGTTTCATTCCCTCTCTGTTTAAACATTGCAGTAGTGGGCAACCTGGCTATCTGGATCACTGCCGAGTGCAACAGCATTGCAGAGTCTGGAGTCACATATCAGCAGACTAGGTTGTTAGAAATACAACATGGAAACAGGCTCTTCGTCCAACCGAGTCCTCATCGACCACACTGGCTCTATGTTATACCACCTTCTCATCCACTCCCTGCACATTAGAGGCAGTTTTGCAGATGACAATTAACCTACAAACCGTTACATCTTTCAGATGTGGGAGGAAACCAGGTCACCCAGTGGAAACCCACGCAGTCATAGGGAGAATGTGAAAACCCACACATACAGCAACCAGGGTCTGGATCAAACCCAAGTCTCTGGTGCTGCGAAGCAGCAACTCCACTAGGTAAGGACAGTAGATATCATCTGTGAATGACATTGGTGAATGAATGGGGTTTCAACCACAATCTAGTGATCTGTATTCTTCATTATTATTAACACCACTTGTTTAGTTACAAATGCAAGATTATTTACAAGTTAAATTCCACAGCTGCTGTGATAGGATTTGAACTCAAGCCTCTGCAATTGTCGGTCGAGGTTCCTGTGCAAGAATGAGACAGCTGGGCAGAGGACTTCAGAGAGACGCGCACTCTCAGCTCTCTGGACAACAAAGTGCAACTGTGTGTTTGGCAAGAGTAAATCTGTGTTTGTTGGCACACAAGGATGAATTCCGAGACCTCCTGGGAACAGTCACCAAAGGCTGTTGGAATGGCTGTCAGAAATTCTTTGGGCTGCTCTGTGAATAGCGGCACTCTGTTCCACACAATCCGAAACAGAGGCAGCCCTGAGCTACAGCCCAACATCAGCCATCCCACAGCTTGTTGGGCCAATGCAAATGCACAACATCAGTTGTGTGAACGAGGTTAAGAAGCAAAGAATGGCCAATTCTCCTTTCTTTGTTCGTCATTGGAGAGGAGGTTAAGTCTCTTACAATGAAAAGAATTCTCATCCATTCTCAAACAGTCTGTCTAAACTTTTTCTACTCAGTCAGTCCTAGCCATCACCTCAACTATCACGCCCACTGTGGACAAATCCAGAAATGCAATATGATTTTACCATTACACCAATATTAATCACAGTTTTAATAGGATGGAGATGTAACGGTATTGGAGAGCAGAATGATACTGAGCAAATTATGCTTTCTGATAAAGGGCTCATTATGGATCTGCAGTCCAAGACGCTGTGTTTAGATAGTAGCCTCCACTGGAGGTGGGGTTCAATTCCCGCTCCTGGCAGTTAGACATTTTACTGCAGAGAGTTGTACGGCAGAGTGAACACATCCGAGTCCATTACGCAAACCACTCCTCCCATCCCTCCCTGTTAAAATCTTCATGTGCCTTCAGAGCAAAGTTTTCTTTTGCAAGCATCATCACAATTGCTGTGATTTCTCTTCCTTGCATTTGTCATGGAGTGTGGTCAGCATTTCAGAATTAACAAGATGCAGTTTGTAATATTTTCACATCATCTCCCAACCTCTAGTTCTGAAAATTGTACGTAATCTGCTGCTGGACCACATTATTCAAGCTGTGAAACTGAAATTAATATTAACATGATGGGCAATGACAAAGAAGGAAAAGGAATGCATTCGGCTTCTCTACGTTGCAACGTTTCAGTTGCAAAATACTTTAAACTACATGAAAAAGTCATAGAATTCCAAATCTATGATTCTTTTTACAACCCAACAACAGGGACTTTCACGAACACAATATAGTTATCAGTCCTTTCATTGAATTCTGTCTCAAACACACATTGGTAGCAATCGCTTTTTATGCATAATTCAAACTCTCTGTAAACAGCTTTGCATGTTTTCTTTCTCCCACACAAAAGGAATCCTTTTTTTTAAATGGATAGCGAATAAAACTGCATTCTGAATTCAGCGCACACACACACACACACACACACTAACACACACACACACACACACGATATACAGCCTAAAGGGCAGGAAAATAAAGCATAAAGATAATTAAAATTTGGGTAGCACCTAATTATACTGCTATTGCTTATCTCGTCCTTATTTTTCAAATGCAGGGAGCACCCTAGGAGCTTTGTTCTGGCTCCTTTCCCCTTTCTGCTGGGCTGTTACACAAAGGTGGGCAAGATTCTGCCTCCAGTCCCCAACACATTCAATCCCCTTCAGATCAACAGATCTCCACTGGTGGACTAGACGTTAGGATTTCTGCTGTGATTTGATTTGAGTCACGCCACGCAACAGAATAAGGGAAAACATGTCAGGCTTTACAGTGGGAATTCAGTTCCCAAGTGGATTAAAAACACTGATTCACATGCTGTTTTGCCAAGTTTCCTGTGCCTCTGGGCTAATGATCTAATCATCATCATGTTAAAAAGATGTTTGTTTTTGCTCAATTTCTCCCTTATTTGATCTGTGTGTGTTCTCTCTTTGCTTTGTCTTATTTCAACATTCATTTCCCCTCACTGCCTGGCTCACTCCTTCCCTTAGTTCGATCTGCTAGAATTTGCTTGCTGTGCAGCCACTGTTCTCTATGACAGCCCTACTGCTGGTACAACATAAAGTCTCCAAGTTGGCAATGTTTGACAAAGTACTACATCAGCTGCCAAACAGTTTTGTCAGAAGCTAATGCAAAATATTTTTTTACCGCTTAACTAACATATATTTGGAAGCAGCATAATAAGTATAATCACTGGGTAACTCTGATCAAGATCATACGCATCTGATGAAATAGTAATCATGTTTCCCCTTCCACAGATATCGCCTGATCTTTTTAGTTTAGTTTAGAGATACAGCGCGGAAACAGGCCATTCAGCTCACCGAATCCGTGCCGACCAGCAATCCACATATACTAACACTATCCTACACACACTAGGGACAACTCCAATTTTACCAAACAAATTAGCCTACAAACCTGTATGTCTTTGGAGTGCGGGAGGAACCGGAGCTCCTGGAGAAAAACCACGCAGGTCACAGGGAGAACGCACAAACGCCACACAGTCTCTGGAGCTGTAAGGCAGTAACTCTACTGTTGCGCCACCATATTGCTCGATCAGCTGAGTATCTCCAGCGTTTTCTGCTTTAATATCAAATTTGCAGCATCTGGATTTGTGTTGCTTTTAGATCGCAGCAATCCTACCTGTCTAATTGTAATGCTCGTTACAACTTGCTACGGCAATTTTTCAGCTGACCTCCAAGATTTAAAACTAGCAAACATTGTTACACAATTCTCCATGACAGCTAGTCATTGTCTTCTTCTCCTTCACCTTTCCAAGGACACAAGGAGCCTTGCCCTTGATCTGCACAATGCGGGATGAGGTGCCTCACTGCAACCGATGTCCCAGGGTGGGTTGATGTCTGTGCTCCTTGGTTCCAGATTCATGGTCCGAGTCAACGAGCCACTTCCACAGTAGGCAGCGTGGGAGGAATAGAGAGGCCTGGTTAAATCTGGGGATCCTGATAAGTTGTTAGTGACAAGATATTGTTCTCTGCATTGCGTGTGATTCTCGCAGATGTTGTTAGATCACTGTGGGTGGACAAAATGGTGATGTGGACCAGCACTGGGTGGGGCAGTGGGTTGAAGGGCCTGGTGGCATATCTGTACTTTGATGTGGGGATGGTGATGCAGGACGGTGTTCCACACCACAGGGTACCATGCCCTGCACTGCCCTCACACTCATCCACTATGTCCCGACTTGTCTGGGCCAGGTTCACCACGGCTTTTACTTTCTCGTCAATTTCACCAAGACGATTGGCTCTGTGATGCAGCTAGTTGCGCTGATGGCTGCTTCCCAGCACCAGGGACTGGGTTCAATCCTGACCTTGGGCGCTGTCTGTGTGGAGTTTGCACATTCTCCTAAAGACGTGCGGGTTTATAGGTTAATTGCCATCTGTAAATTGCACCTGGTGTGCAAGGAATGGATGAGAAAGTGGGATAATATAGAATCAGTGGGAATGGGTAATTGATAGATGGCATGGACTCGATGGGCCGAAGGGCCGGTTTCCATGCTCTATGTCTATATCAAAACTAAACAAGCAGGTTGGTTGGACAAATTGTTCTTAGTGTATATTTAAATGGTAGAATATGGGAGAAGGAAAGAGGAATGGTGGGAGATGGTTTAGGATTGGGGTAAATGGGTGCCTGATTGTTGGCATGGAGATGTGGGTCGAAGATGACTGTAGGAGCTGATATCTGAAAGTTCCATCAGGATCCAGGTCTAGAAATATAATTCCAGCTGATACGTCAGACAATGCTGAGAAATTAGCCCACTGTGCTGGGTGCTTGACACTAAAGTTTAATAGTCCCCAATTTCACTTTTATTCTGAGTAGGCACTGTCCACCATTGGAAAGCACATTGCTACTTCAGTTTAACCTGGTTCAAACTCACTAACATGAGCACTACCATTTACACTATACCGTCACTAATCCCATACTATTCTCTTGCCAATCCCCCTAATTCCTACCATATTCTGCCACTCACCTATAAACTAAATGTATGCAAAAAAAAAAAATCACTGTACTTAGGTAATTCGAGAAGAATACCATTGAAGCAGAGAAGAATAATTTGCAGTGGCTGATTAACCTCCCAACTTGCATGTCTTTGGGAAATGGGAGGAAACTAACATGGTCACAGGGTCAGTGTGCAAACCAAAGATACTAGGATCTTTGATGCAAACACCAGAGGAGACGACGTCAGGATTGAAGCCGAATCGCAGAGGCTGTGAGGCAGCAGCGTCACCAGCAGATGAGGTGTATTGCCTATAGGAACATAAGAAACTGAAACAGTAGAAGGCCCCCCTCCCCCAATGTCTGCTCCACCCTTTAATAAGATCATGGATGATCTGACATCAACACCACTTGCCTGCATAACTCTACAAATATCAATTTCTTTGATGTCAAAAAATCTATCAACGTCTCTCCTGCACATATAATGTTTTCCTTATTCAGAAACATTCCCATTCTATTTGAAACCTGTTAAGTACCATGTTACAACAAACCAACCCACACCCATAGTATAGATTATTTTAAGCTTATAAAATCATGAGATGAATGGATAAGGTGTCGAGACAAAGAACAGCAGATGCTGGTTAATACACATAAGGCACAAACTACTGGAAGTAACCCTGCAGGTCAGGCAGCATCTCTGGCGAACATGGATCAGTGATGTTTTGGGCCAACCCTTCTTCAGACTCAAGGTGAATAGCCACAGTCTTTCCCCAGAACATGGGAGTCTAAATCGAGCGGGCATAAGTTTAAGGTGAGAGCCGAAAGATTTAAAAGGCCCCAAGTGGCAACTTTGCACACAGTGGGTTGTGGGTGTAATAAACAAGCTGCCAGAGAAGAGCTGGATTTTGGTACAATTACAATGTTGAAGAGACTGGTACAAGGATAGGAAAGATTTGGATATATATGGGCCAGGTACAGGCAACCGGACTAGCTCTTTGGACAATAGTGTCAGCATGGACAAGTTGGGTTGAATGTCAGTTTGCTTGCTGTAGACCATGGCTCTGTTACACATTGATGGGAACATGGAGAGGATAAATGGGTTACTGCAAGATTAGCATAAATGGATTGGCATAGACTCTGACTATGACTCAGATGTGCGAATTTTTAGACGGTCATCAACTCTCAATAAATTTGGAAAATCTTACTGCCATTGATATTGACTTATTATTGTCACGTTTAATGAGGTACAGTGAACATCTTGTTTTGCATGTTATTCAGGTAAATCATACTATACACAAGTGCAATGAAAAAGGACACAAGTACAACAGTGCTAAAACAGAAAGGAAACAGAGTGCAGAATATAGTGTTTTACAGCTACCGAGAAAGTGGTGCACGGGCCACAATGTGGAAGATTGGGAATTAGCTATGAGGTAATCTAGAAGTGAAGATTATATAATGACTTCAATAAAACTCTGATAACCGGTTACTTGACCATACGGAAATCATGAATGTGATCACTGGGTGACATTTGCATTTCCCACCCGGCCAGGCTTCCCATCTGACAATTGCAAGGATCGCAGTGTCAGTGCACTGGGGGATAGACACCGGCGACCACCCTCCTCCCATTGCTGCCCCCTCTCCCATATCAACTCCTGTTTGTCAGCTATAAAAACCTGGATGCAACAACTTCCTCAAACTCAACAGCGATAAGACAGAATTCCTCCTCATAGGTTCCAAAGCCACACTCAGCAAAATCAATAACCCCACTCTCACCATCGACGGCACCACTGTCTCCCCATCTCCCCAGGCCCGCAACCTTGGCGTGATCTTTGATTCCACCCTCTCCCTTGAGCCTCACATCCGCCATGTCATTAAAACCTTCTTCTTTCATCTCCGCAACATCGCCAAAGTCAGACCCTCTCTCACGCCTCCCGCTGCTGAAAGACTCATCCATTCCTTCATCTCCTCCCAACTGGACTATTGCAACTCACTTCTCCTTGGCATCAGCTCCACCTACATCAACCGACTCCAACTGGTCCAGAACACAGCCGCCCGACTCATCACCCACACCATATCCTGGCATCACATCACTCCAGTCCTCAAACAACTTCACTGGCTTCCCATCTCCCACCGGATCACCTACAAAATCCTGATCCTCACCTACAAAGCCCTCCACCATCTGGCCCCCCCATATCTCACTGACCTCCTCTCCCCCTACCAACCCTCACGGTCCCTCAGATCCACATCAGCCGGTCTCCTCTCCATCCACAAGTCCAACCTCCGCAGTTTTGGGGACAGAGCTTTCTCCAGGGCAGCTCCCAGGCTCTGGAACTCCCTACCCCAACTGATCCGCAATTCCGTGTCCCTCACCATCTTCCAGTCCCGCCTCAAGTCCCATCTCTTCACCTCTGCCTATCCTTAGCCCCACGTCCCCCTCCCTTTTCATCTGTGCATTAATTGCCTCATATTGTGTTTTGAATTGAATTCTGTCTTTACTTTGTGTACTAGTCATGTTTCTACTATTTATTTCATTCCCCTTACATGTTTTTCTTCTACCTGCTAAATTTTTGTAAGGTGTCCTTGAGACTCTTGAAAGGCGCCCATAAATAAAATTTATTATTATTATTATTGCCCTCCCCAGCCAACAGTGCACCACTGAGAGCCAGGAGCACAGGCAGCTGAGACCATCAGCATCCAGCTCGCCTCCCATCGGCAGGGAATCACAACAGTCGCTTTGTAAAGTGACGATGTCCCAATTTTACTATTTAACAAATGGGCAAAACATTGTTTCAATTTTTCATGCCCAAAACTTGTGGAATCTTTTATACACGAGAATCCTTTCTGCACGAGTTAATCCAAATGATTAAACTAGATTTCCTTTCCCATAGATTTGGACAATATACAACTTGAAAAGAATTCTCGTGCAAAGAACATGTCTCAACGGTTTGTTAATCACTAACAAAGCCTGTGGCAGAATCACGGATTAATACATCAGACATGAAGAGCTCAAACAAAGTGTACATCATTTATTCAAGGCTTTTCATGGCTCTAATATTTTCAACAATGTTGCAAACTAGATAGCAGTTAATTCCAAAATATAAACAGTTAACAGCTATAAAGTAGCAATTGCTCTTCACAATCAATAGAGTTACTCCATAGCTTCAGCGGCAGAAAATAAATGAGGCCATTGGTTAGGTTAATATTATAGAATGTTGTTTTTGGATGATGGCAGAATTATACTCAGCTTTCACCTCCGACTGTAAAAGACACTCCCTAGACTCTCAAATGGTTGCTCAAAGGAAATTCTTGTCCTCTGATGTGAATATTTCATTCCCGAGATGATGCACCTCGTTAGCGGAAGATAATTCTTATTTATTGTCACTTACATCTGGGCATTCCATCAGATTAAAGCCTTGATTTGTATCTTTGTTATAAATGCACCTGGGCACTGCGCAGATGCAATAATGACAGTGGAAAGCGATACGGGGATAGGTGTAAAACCTGTGTGCGGTTCAATACCTTCAGAGTCCTAACGGGCAGGTTAAGCACAAACCACCCCACTGTAAAATGGTGATCGGTGAACTACAGCAATGCTCAAACCATGTTAACCTCTTGTATGTCTGATTACCCATTATCAATCCCTCGTGAGATCAAATAAGGTATGGAAAAACGTATCTCGACTTTAGGCACATCTGACAAGTAAAGTAGTCCATTGCTAAAAAGACAGAATGAGATTTAATAGCAAAATTGTTTCTTATGGTTCCACATAAACCATCCCACCATGCCATACCACACAGGCCTGAAGAAGGGTCTCGACCCGAAACGTCACCCATACCTTCTATCCAGAGATGCTGCCTGTCCCATTGAGTTACTCCAGCATTTTATGTCCATCTTCACTGCTTCCTCAGTTCAGGGGTAATAATAGAGGGGCAATACAAGTTTGTGACATCCCCTCCCATGTACATCTACAACAAAACTACATGACAACATTAAGGGGTTAGTCTAAATAAATAATTTATATATTTTCAGAAGAAAAAATGGGATGAAGGACATTGGCCAGAATGCTGGGCCTGTTTGGCTTCACACTGGTTGAATGTTTCCAGCAGTTTGAGTTTTTGTTTTATAGTTTCAGCATCTGTAAAAAATTTGCTCTCAGATAGAAGTATGTTGGAGGTCTTCTCCATCGAGAGCAAACTTAAACCCTTCAGCAACCTTCCCGTCCATAAAGCAAATCAAAACTCATTGAGTCGAGTGTTCAATGGTCTATTCATTCCCTCTTTTTGAAACTATCCTGTAGAGATCCTCTGCCTGCAGTCCGTCCTTTCACCTTTTTTAATTTTTATTTTTAGTCCTGTTGAAAACAAAATGTTTGTTGGAGGTCTTCTTTTATGTGGTGGGTGGAGGGGGAATCTTTATTTCCTAGTCCCTACCTGGTTGGAGAGACGGCTTCCCTCCGAGCTGCTTCTTTGCCCCTTCCTTGCGGCCTACCAGCGGACTGGAGCGGCGTTTCCTGTCGGGACAGTCTGGAACCCCAGTTTTGGCGGCAGCACAGCGCTGGGACACCATCACGGAGCGGGCGATGCCCTATCTGGGTCACCGTGCAGTAAGCTCCGGAGTGCTGTGACCGCCAACTCCAACATCCAAAGGAGCTGTGGCTGCGGGTGTCCAGCCGAGGGCGGCGCTGGATTTAAAACACCGCGGAGCCTGGGATCCGAGATCGCCAGAGTCGGAACTCCAACCAGCGCGGCCTGAGGACTTCGGGTGCCGCGGTCTCCGGGGAGGAAGCGGCCGCTCCAGACATTCCAAGCCGCTGAGGAGTGCTCACCCGACACCGGAGTTCCATCTTCCCGGCAAGAGGGCCTGTAACATCGGACTGGTTGCAGAGGCCACAAATAGGCCCCGACCTCGTGTGAGCATAGAAGAAGAGGACTGAACTTTCTGGTGCCTTTCCCCACAGTGGAACATTTTGATTCTGCTGTGGGGGGGACGTTTGTGTTGAATTCTATAATGTGTTGTGTCATTTTTATTTTTTTTTTATTTTTCTATGAATGGACCGAAACTTAATTATTTCTTTTATGTAAAGCACTTTTGTTTCAACGCGAGTTGGTTAAAACGTGCTATATAAATAAAATTTACTTACTCACTGACTTATGCCAGTGATGATACTCCAAATTGTGTCTCACTGGGATTTGAGCCATTTTGGATTTCCTCAGATTGTGGCAGGTTTTCAGATAATTCATTGCGTAGCAATATGAAACACACTCATTTATTTCAGTTTTCTAGTAGTGCTGTATTTCACAGTTCTGGCACAATATTATCCCTACAGACAGAGTAATACAATATATGAAAGCCGTCCCTTCAGCCCAGCGAGATCATGCCAGCTATTTACGGAAATCCTACAAAATGCTGTTTTCTCTCCACAGTCCAATTAATCCACAGCCAAATTTTGCCACACACCTAAGTGTGAGGGACAACTTACAGTGGCTGGTTAATTTACTGACCTGTTCACCTTGTGGAAGTGGGAGGAAACCAAAGCATCTGAGGGGAAACCTTAAAGATATTTGGCAGGCAGAGTGGTGGGTGTAGCCCAGTCCATCACATCAATTAGCTCCTCCACCCCCCCCCTTCAATTCCATCGACACTTCACACTGCACAGGAAATTAGTCAACATAATCAAGGACCATTTTCACCCGAATCATTCAGTCATCCCCCCTCGTCCTTTGGGCAGCAGATACAAACCATTGGGAGCATGTTCCACCAGATTCAGCAACAGTTTCCTCCTGCTACTGTATAATCAATCTCCTGAATAGTCTTCCCATGACCATGTGTGTGGTGTACATCTTCCAATCTACTTCATTGCAGACCTTACTCTTTTTTTATCTGCACTTCCTCAGTAACTGTAACGTTATAATCCTGTAACATTATATTCTCACTCTGGTGTTTTTCTCTTTGCACTGCCTGTTGTACTTGTATATGATTTGATTGTACTCATGTACAGTTTGATTTGACTGGATAGAACACAAACTGTATCTCAATACACGTGACAATAACAAACCAATATTGATTCCACACCCATGCAGTAACTAGGAAAAAGTGCAAACTCCACATAGACAGCACTGGACGCTGGAGTGCCGAGGCTGCATCTCTGTGAGCTGCACACTTATGACTCCCTCCTTTCCGGAGATTCATCTCCTTGTTTACACCAGCTTCAGACAGATAAACTGTGATTAATAATCCTTCCACCCTCTCCCAGCCAGAAGCCCCATCATTTGTCTTCCACTCTACCCTATCATAGAAACATAGAAACATAGAAATTAGGTGCAGGAGTAGGCCATTCGGCCCTTCGAGCCTGCACCGCCATTCAATATGATCATGGCTGATCATCCAACTCAGTATCCCGTACCTAGACATCCCCTTTGTTCTCTCCTCCCCACCCTCTTCTCTGCAACTTAGAAAACCCCCAGTTTCTCACTTTTCCCAATTCTGATGAAAGGTCATCCACCTGAAACTTTTCCCAATACTAATGAAAGGTCATCGGCCTGAAGTTCTGTCCCTGTTAGTCATGGAGATGTACAGCATGGAAATAAGCTCTTCGGCCCAAATTGTTCACATTGACTAAGTTGGCATACAGCTAGTCCCATTTACCTGTATTTGACCTGTAGCCTTCAAAACCCTGTCACCCCATATAACTGTCTAAATATATTTTAAGAGCCACAATTGTAAACACGTCAAAAGCTTCTTCTGGCAGCTTATTCCAGATACAAATTACCTTTTGAATGAAAATGTTGCCCCCGTGATCCCTCCCCTCTCACCTTAAACCTCTGCCCTTTCGTTTCAGAATCCTCTACTTGCTCCCAAACTTGGAAAAAAATGATCTTGTGGTTTCTCTAACTTGGTTCCTCTCTCCACACATTCTGCATCACCCCCTGCTAAGTATTTCCAACATTTCAGTTTTAATTGAAGAATGCGAAGTGCAACTGCAGGTTGACATATAGTGTAAACCCTGCTGCCCTCTTAACATCGGAAACAAGAAGTCCCTCCAGATGTTACCCAGCCAAAGACACTCACTTCTGACCTTCATGCATTCTTCCAACATAGTTTGCTTGTATTTACCACCTTGGTGAGGGTAGAGGGATGAATACACAGAAAGTATGGGTGGATGACAGCACAGGCACATTGACTGGTTCAATCCTCATCTCTCATGATGAAAGCTTTGTTTGCTTTTGAGGCCATTTTCAGAACCAAAGGCATGCCAGGCAGCATTCTACTCTGGGGCTGAGCTTGAGAGGGGGTGGTAGAGGTAGGAGAAGGGTAAAACAAACATTGCCAATCATGCTGCAGTGTGTGGACCATCTCCCTAATTTCTGAGCAGATGTCCTCATCATTCCTGCAAGACCAACTGCATGAGCTTGGGTTAGTGACAGAGGGAGTGGTGGCATGAGGGATACACATTGGACCAACACAATTTAGGCCTGTGTGTAGATAAGGGAGATTAGGGTTCAGGTTGTATGTGGTTTATTGGAAGGAACCATCAATGGCCACAACCCAGATTGGGTGGAGATTGCAGGATGGGCTTGTGAATTATCAGTGTGGTGCTAGCTGGTCCAAGGGTGAAGCCAGATCAATCACTTCTATTGCCAATCATGCTGCAGTGTGTGGACCATCTCCCTAATTTCTGAGCAGATGTCCTCATCATTCCTGCAAGACCAACTGCATGAGCTTGTGATTAATCAACATCAGATTGCCAACCCCAAGCCTCGATCCTTGACTCTTGACATCCCAGAACAATTTTAAAAATCCATCAATCTCAACATTTATAATTTAATCCCAGTTTCAATGGGATTTTGGGAGCAAGTGCTTCAATCTCCTTAATGTGAAAAATTGCTTCTGGCATAACTTTGTCTCAGTGGTTGGGCTTCAAGAAAACATTCCCTTGTTCTGGACTCCCCCACTCTCTATTCACATTCAATTCATTAAACAGCAATCTATCACTCTAACATGGCAAGCAAGGATGCTCTATTCCCTCAGTGGAAACACTGCAGTCTGAATGGACTGGGGAATACAAAACAAAGACATTTGTCGACTAATCTTATTGGGAAATTACTCAAAATGCATAATAATGTAAGGCAGATAACACTTTGCAAGAAAAATTAGACTCTACCTGTTCCAATCCATTGTTACCTTAAACATTTACAGTACAGGACACATGACCTACGAAGATTGAATAGCTTTATATGAACCAGAGCAACAAAACCAGAATCCATTTATCATAATCTTATTCAAGAGAAACAAAGCAAACTGCTAGCAACAGGCTGACTGAAAACAAATTACCAACCGCAAGAGAATAGCCTGGGTGAAGCGAGCCGGAGGATTTATTGACAATGAGTGGGTAATGAAACGTGAGTCCCTTTTCTTTAGACTCTCCTGTCACTCTCTTGCGAAGGAAAGCAAATAAGAGGAGTCATTGTGTGTTGCGCAAAAGGAGTGAAGAATAAACTCTGCAGAGAGCAAAAAGAAAACAAAGAGGGCAGAATATTCCACATCCACCACTGCCACCCTGACTAAAAATAAGGAGCTGAGTTACCCAGGTGTTGGTTGAAGAGCTCTAGTACATAAAGGAACAAAAAAGGCAGCTTTTTTTTTCCAAATAAATAATGAAGCAACTGTTTGCAATGCCTGCTACTTGGGCAGGGCAAGGAAAAGCTGTTCGACTCATCAAGCCTCTCCCTTTCTCAGTGCATGAGCGAACTCCTTCACAGGGGGCAACAGGCCACCCACATCACCTCCCGACGGGAAGCCCTCTAGCCCCAATACTGATTGTGTCAACATTATCAGGCTCTTAAAATCCACCATCAATTTTGAAGCCAAGCCTTCTAATTTGGAAGGGCATGCAACATGAAGGAAGAGAAGCACTGCAGTGAAATACAATGCATGGTTTGTCTGTTGTGCACTCAGCCACTGAGTCCTGAGTTAACGGGAACACAAAGGTGCAACCCAATTCCCTGTGTCAGGCTGGGCTGTTAATGTAGACCAGGACTGACTCTCCCTGGTGTCATTCACTTCTATTAGAGATGCTCCTGATTCATGTAACATCTCATAGTCATCGAGCTACACTGGGGGGGGCAGGGGGGGGAAGGGGGGAAGGGGGGGGGGAGGGGGGGGAGGAGGGGATGGGGAGAAGGGGGATGCGGAGAAGGCGGATGGGGTGAAGGGGATGGGGAGAAGGAGTGGAGACACTTTTATGAAATCAGACAACTTTTCAATAAGCCAGAGATACACTGCTGTGAAGTTTAGGAGGCATTTAACATTGGTAGTCTGTTTTCCTTGGTTCTGAAAACTCGTGCTTATGTTCTTTTTTTCCCCAATGAGCCAATTAAAATGCTCGGTCAGCAAAGGACCCAAGGCTACCTCGACTACCTACAATGACATGTCGACCCCACTACCACCGCACTACGAGTTCAAAAGCACCGATTTTCTCTATGCCGACCTACTCGATTTACTCGCAGAAAAATTTTCAGTTTGTTGAAAATTTTTCCTCGACCAAACTGAGGCCGCGAGTAGTAACCACCATGCGGGAACCCCTCTCGACTATGAAGAAGGCTTACCAGTGACCACCTACGACCATGTGTCGACCATGCTGCATACTTGTGGCGAGCACAAACTCTCCTAAACTGGCAAATAAGGTCGCCATAGTGAGACAGGCCCTTAACAGACCCTTCAGCCCAACTTGTCCACGTCAACCAAGTTGGCTAACTGAGTTGATTCTACTCGTCTGCAATGGCCTATAACTGGACATGTGAGATGCCTATGTGCTGAGTATCTCAGACCATTCTATCTAATGGCGCTTCTAGCATTCAATCTAAACTGCCCTTGAATGGTCAGATCAAATCAGGAATAAATCAATTAGCATTTTGAACTTGATTGTATGATTTGATTTCATTGAATAACATGCAAATCAACGATTTTCACTGTATCCCGCTGCACATGACAATAATACACCAATACCAATCCTATACAACTATTTCCCTGAAAATCTCAGAGCTCAGCCACAACAGCTGAATTCCCCAGAATTGCTGCTAGTCACTTTCTGTTCTGCCTCTGCCTGATGGACTATAACATCGGACTTTTGATTCTGCCTCTGCCTGCCAACATGTCCCATCTACACTAGTCCCACATGACTGCATTTGGCCCATATCCCTCCTATCCATGTAAACCTGTCCTATCCATGTACCAGATAAACAACTTGCCCAAGCTTTCACAGCACCAACATCGAACCCATGGCCTCCACTACATTACAGGCAACTTGAGTAACAAAAGCTCCGCCCGCCATACCGCCTTCGATTGTACAGAAATTACAGTTGCTTCATTATTGCTGGATCAAAATCCTGGAACCCACCTCCGTTTGATGTCTCTTTCTTGACAGCCTGGAGGCAGATAAACAGATAGCATTGGTGCTGGAGGACAAAAGGTACAGCGGACTCGTACAACGGAAGATGGGAGCAATAAATGGGTTTAATGGTTGTTTGTGACTTTCCCATGCAAAGACTGAATAAAGTAAGGCAAGGAATTCAATGGACAAAATAATGCAGTAAGGATCAACTGCTGTGAAAATTAGGCAGTAAAAGCCTATCGGTGGAAAATGAAAACACTTATCAGTAAGGGCTGAATGTACAAGATGCATCAAACCAAACAAAGATCGTAAGGATGCAAATGAATTTACAGCTCACAATGCAGTGGTGAAGGCGTTTCAAGTGACACATTCAATAAGTCACTCTCCTTCCATGTATAAAATCACAGCATTGTTCCAACCTATCTATTCCTTTTTGCAGCTCATCACAACAACTGATAATCGAGTCAACTACCAAAATCTCAAAATGTACTTGGAGATACCAGAACCAGGGCCTAACCGTGAGGGATAGATACAAAGACAAGACCACTAACTAAATCAATTGACTGCCTGACAGGGGACTGAGGGTAGGAGCTGGGGGGTTATGGTGCGAGCAGCTAGTGAACCATGATCCCTGTTCATTCCTGACCCCAGGTCTTATCTGCGTACAGTTTGCGTATTTTCCTTCTGACTGCACGGGTTTCATGCAGGTAATTCAAGGCCCCTGCCACATTCAAAGACGTGTGGGTTGGTAGGTTAAATTCTGCTGCAAATTGTCCCTTGTAAAGATAGGTGGCAGGAGAACGATCGGGGAAGCATAAGCATGAGAGAGAATAGGTTACAGGGAGACCTGAAAATGGGATTCCTCGATGAGCCAAAGAGCCTGGTTCCACATTGGAGAGGAGTATGATGGAATGTGATGGTCAGGATGGTCTTGGTGGGCTTTCGGGACTGTCTGCAATCCACCATTGGCAACACACAACTACCCAATGAGTGCTCAGTGGTAGGATGGGACCTCACAGAACATACTAGGATGACATCTGTCTTTCACAGGGCATTGCCATCTACTGTAATTTAAGGGCATGAGGATGGAACAGTTGGCTATTGGCCCCAGATAGCTGTTCTGCCATTCAACAGAACCATTCTGATCTTTAAACTCAGTGTCACTTCCTTACATTAACCCCATATTACCTGTTGCCTTTAAATTCCAAAATCTTATTGATATTTCTCTTAGATATTCTCAGTGCCCTCGTTGTTAAATATGCAGTAACCACAAGAACCACAGATTCAACTCAATTAATAAATTCAACTGAACATCTGGACTGAGGCTCATCAATCACACTGAGATTCGACGACAAAAGTGCAAAATCATCTTTGGCATGTTTTCATGTTCCAAACGTCCACCATTGGCCGTTCTCCATTTGTGTTGCCCAACAAGACACGTCGCCTATTGCTGGACTAATCAAGCTCCTTGCACCTCCCTTATACAAAGTACATGGATCAGTGGGGTGCATCACCCCCACCAACCCACTGAGGATTCCACAATGCAACTTTGAGCTCTGTGCAGTTTATTCAAGAGCTGCACATGTCTCTAGAACCTTCCACAAAACATTGCCATTGCGTCAACACCAGCACATTGTATGAAAACATCCCCAATGGTGCTGTTGTCTCAAAATAACAATTATTGCTCACAACTATATTTTACCTTCATTGCTCTGCTTTCCCATATTTAAAAAAAAGCATAAATTTGGATTTACTCTGGAGCATCTGGAGGCTGAGGAGGGCCTTGTTCTTGTGCTGTTCTATATTCAATGTTCTTCACAAATTTAACTCAATGACCAGTTTGTCTGCTACTGGCAATCATAACAGCAGTAACAGTGACCAAGTCTCAGACTCATCAGCCGCCGTTGGAATAACCCCCACCAATGCCACCTTATCATGACTCCTGGCAGTAACTTCACACGTCGAGTGCTCTTCAAAATCAGGCAGGCTCACTTCAGAAAAATTGTCAACTTGCACTTTTCAATCACTGGGAATGAATATCACCCTGCATTTCATGGAGTTCTAATTTTCACAATTTCCAAAGATATGTCTTTACTAGCATTTCAATGTCCCTTCTCCATAGCTCCAGAGTACTGTGTGTATCTTAGTACACAAACTCCATCATGCAATCTCAATATCGTCAAACCTTTGCATCAGGGACTGGTATTGCCTTTCCACATTTCCAAGGAGCACAGGAAGGAGAGCTTAGTAGCATGGTCTCAAGACAACTACCCCCCCCCCCCACCCCCCGCCCTCCTCAATGTCAGCAAAATGAAGGAGTTTGTCACTGACTTAAGGAAGTGGGGTGATGTACACACAAAATGCTGGAGTAACTCAACAGGACAGGCAGCATCTCTGGACAGAAGGAATGGGTGACGTTTCGGTTTGACGAGAGTGATGTACACACTCCAGTCTGTATCAATCATGCTGAAGTGGAGATGGGCAAGAGGTTTCAGGATGAATTATCACCAACAATTTGTCCTGGTCCAATCACATTGAAGCTATGGCAAAGAAAACACATGTCTACTTTCTCACAAGGCTAAGGAAATTTGGCTTGTCTCCGTGAATCTTACCAGTCTCCACAGAGGCACTATAGAAAGCATCCTATCGGGGATACATCAAACTTATCAAAGTTGCAGAGATTTGCAAATGCAGTCCAGTCCATCATGCAAATCATCCTCTCCCACCTCTAACTCCATCTACACTTCATACTGCCTCAGGAAAGCAGCCAACATAATCAAGGATCAGTCACACCCCAGGCATTCTTTTTTCTCTCCTCTCCCATCAGGCAGAGTTACAATAAATGAAAGCACATACCACCAGATTTAAGGGCAGCTTCTTCCCCGCTGTTACCAGATTTTTGAAGGACCACACATATGTTAGGGATGAATTTCCTGATCTTGCAATCTATCTCAGCCCTTGGACTTCTTAAATTTGCACCTTCTCTCCAGCTTTAACGCTATATTCTGAAGACTGTTATTTTCTCTTTTGGTCTACCAGATGTACTCATGCATGGTATGATTTGCTTGCATGTTACAATAAACAAAGTCTTCGCCGTATCTTGGTACACATAACCAGTAAATCAATACTTTCACTTTCAAGCTGGCTTTTGTGACACGCAACCCAGTTATATTCAGATATGTGTCTCTGGAGCAGGAATAGATCACTGGCTTATCTTCAGGATATTTACATCATATGTGCAAATAAAAATACATGCCAACCATCGTTGGAGAGTAAGAGTACCTAGTTTCTGGGGGTCACCAGTCTTTCAGTGTTGTGTGGAACATGATACATCATAGCACTCTTCAAATCCTTCAAAATGTCTTAATCATCTAAGTGTCAGTCCCAGCTTAACCACAGGCATTCTTGCCCCCAAGGCAGCGTGTTTTGGGTTCAAGTTCCACTCCAGAGATTAGATCAGATAGTCTTTGCTGACAGTTCAATACTGCCTTTTGTAAGATCCATTAAACCAAAATTTGGTCTGGGTTTCTTATGTGAATGCAAAAATCTTTTGAAACTTTAGGAGCAGATCACCCTGGCCTATATTTGCCCACTGTGAAAATAGATATTTGCTTGTTTCCAACAAGATTGAGATGGTTTGGATCTTCCTCTCTAAAAACGACATGGTAAAGTGATGCAAAGCCAGTTAAATCTTGCCCAGACAACAATGAGTCATGGCACACCTGAATATTAAAAGATATTGGGAACAGGGTCGGGAATAAGTTCACTCTCAGTTCCTTCCTCATTTCTGTGTGTGACCACACAACATTGCTGTAGTATTTGGTATTGGCATTGTTATTGGTTTACTATTGCCACATGTACCGAGATACAGTGAAAAACTTTGTTTGTGTGCTATCCAGTCAAATCATACAATACATGAATACTATGAAGCCATGCACAAGTTCAGCAGATAGTGCAAATAGAAAAATAAAGTGAGTGCAGAAAATAGCATTTTAGTGTTCCAGTTACAGAGAAAGTGCAAATAAGAAAATATGCAAGAGCCCCAGTGAGGTGGTTGGAAGATCAGGGCCACACCCTTAGATTATGAGAGGTACTTGCATTCAGTGGTACGTCTACAGTGGGGAAAAGCTGGTCCTGAGTTTGTTGGTACATGATTTCAAGCTTTTGCATCTTCTACCTGATGGTAGTGGGGAGAAGAAGGACTAACTAGGGTGAAAATGGTGCTTGATTATGTCAGCTGCTCGCTTGAGGCAGCATGAAGTGGAGATGGAATTGATGCAGGGGAGGGACACATCTACAACTCTGGGCAACATTTACAACTATGCAATTGGCTGCTGTCTTGTGCAGAACTTTGCTAAACCAAATAGAGATGGAACCTCAGGATGCTTTCTACAGTGTATCTGAATGGTAAGAGTCCTTGGAGACATGCGGAACTTCCTTAGTCCACTGAGGAAGTAGAAGCGTTGGCGTGCATTTTTGTCCGCTTTTTTGTTAATCAGCTTTGTGTGGTTGATCCAGGACAGATTATTGGTAATATTTATGCCCATGAACTTGAATCTCTCAATTATCTCCACTTCAGCACCATTGATGCTGACTGGTAGTGTATGCCACCATTTCATAAAGTCAATAACTTGCTCCTTTATCTTGCTGACATTGGGAGAGGTGGTTGGCACCATGTTACTAAGCTCTCAATGTCCTTCCTGTCTTAGGTCTCATCATTGTTCAAAAGCCAGCCCACTGGTATCAATGGCAAACTATTCCCCAGCAATTTCCCTTCAACAGTAATTAACTGTCTGTAATACCATTGCCTGATCCACTGGGCATTTCCTGCAGTTCCACATTACACAGCTTCTACATGTTATTCTGCTTTTTGCCTTTCTTGTCTACTAGCCTCATTAGCCAATCAACCAGATATCCAAAACATATCACCAGAGCAATGGGCAGGGTCAGCACAGTGGTGCAGAGGTAGAGTTGCTGCCTTACAGAGACAGAGACCTGGGTTCGATCCTAACTACAGGTGGTGTTGTTATGGAGTTTGTATGTTCTCCGTGTGGGCTTCCTCCGGGTACTCTGGTTTCCTCCCACACTCCAAAGACATTCAGGTTTGTAGGTTAATTGGCCGGTAAAAATTATAAATTGTTCCTAGTGTGTAGGATAGTGCGAGTCTACGGTGATGATAGTTGGTTAATGGGGAGTCAGTGGGCTGAAGGGCTTGTTTCCATGCCGTATCTCTATAGTCTGAAGCAAACCTGGCCTTACACTATCAAAGATATTCATTCTATTTTATCCACCCTTCTCTGCTATTTACAGCCAACGTCAGTCTGAAGAAGGGTCACGATTCGAATCATCACCTATCCATGTTCTCCAGAGATGCTGCCTGAGACGCTGAGTTACTCCAGCACGTATGTCTTTTTTTGTAAACCTGCATCTGCAATTCCTTTGGGTAATATTGTTTTATCTCTTGCCTCGTTGTAATGGAGGGTGTTCGAGCCATAACATTAACCGTTTCTCCTTCCACAGATGTTTCCTGATCTGCTGAGTGTTTCCAGATGTTATGTATTTAGTGCAGTTAATGCAATAAATTGAACATGTCAGGGAGGGACAATCAACAGCACCGCAGCAGAGAAAAAAAAAACCTAAAGGGATCCTCTTCTGAATTGTCAAAGCTTCCAGAATATGACAGATGGATCAATGGTGCAAGTAGATAATTTGATTAAATAGTCATGCAGATAAAGCTGCATGATGTGCAAAGATGACTGAAATTTCCCGAGTACTTCACACTTTGTAACGGTGGAGAGCATCAGAGAGCAATACAGGTTGACATTAGGGAAGTAGTGAGGGAGAAACTACTCAGGGGATTGGGAAGTAGAAGCAACTTGGGTGATGTAAGAAATAAGAAGGGGACCAAATCATTGGGGGGAGTAATCTACAGGCCCTTTCAACAGATAGATAGTTGGAAGGAGTGTCAATCAAAAACTAATTGGAGATTTGTAACAAAGATAAAGCAATAATCTCAGGAGACTTTCATTTTAATACAAATTAACTTAATAAATTTGGAAAAGGTAGCTTTGTGGACCAGTTCATGAAATGCATTTGAAGTAATTCCCTGGAACACCTTGTCTGGACCCAAGCAGGGCAAAAGGCAATTTTAGATTCAGTCCTGAACAATGAGACAGGATTAATTAGTAATCTTATAGTAAAATATCCTCTGGGGAACTGTGATCACAGTATGATAGCATTACATATTCAGTTTGAAACAAGAGTCTTTGACTTAAATATAGGCAATTACGAAGTTATGAAGGGCGAGTTGGCGAAGGTAGATCGAGAAATTAGATTATAAAGCACAACAGCAGATAAGCAATGGCAGGCATTCAAAGAAAAAATTCTGATCTTTCAACGAATATACATTACATTAGAAATAAATTCTCCATGGGAAAACCATCCGTGGCTAATCAGAGCAGTTAAAGGAATTTGCGAGGCCGCACAGATCCTAGATCATTCTACTCTACAACATTCTTCAGGGCCCCGCCATTCACTGTAAAGGTCTTGCCCTGGTTTGACTTCCCAAAATGCAACACCTCACACATATCTGCATTAAAATCCAATCATCATTCCTCAGCCCACTTGCCCAAATGATCAAGATCTTGCTGTAATTTTTGATATCCATCTTCGCTATCTATAATACCACATAATTTGGTGTCATCTGCAAACTTACTAATCATGCCTTCTAGACTCTCATCCTAATCATTGATATTTAAACTATAAGCAGTAATGCGCCCAGCACTGATTCCTGAGGTACACCACACTGATCATGGGCCTCCAGTACCAAAAAAACAACTTTCTACCTTCACCCTCTGCTTCCTTCCATGGACAATTCTCTATCCAGCTATAGATAGACACAAAGTGCTGGAGTAACTCAGCAGGACAGGAAGCATCTCTGGAGAGAAGGAATGGGTGACATTTCTTCAGACTCAGGGGAGAGGGAGACTAGAGATATGGAAGGGTAAGGTGTGAAGATAACAGATCTATCCAGTCAGCTAGCTCTCCCTGGATCCTATGTGATCTAACCTTCCAACGCAGCCTACCATGCAAAACCATATCAACTGCCTTGCTAAATGTTTTGCCCTCATCAACTCTTATGTCAGATTAATAGGTCACGATCTCCGACATACCGCCACGCTGACTGACAATCCCTAATCAGCCCCTGTCTATCCAAATGCATATATATATATATATATTATCCCTCAGAATCCTTGCCTACCACAGACGTTAGGCTTACTGGACTTCATTTCCTAGGCTTTCCTTGTAGCCTTTTTTAAATAGAGGCAAAACATTAGCCACCCTCCAGTCTTCTGGCACCTCACCTATGTCTAATGATGATTCATATATCTCAGCCAGGACACCGGCAATTTATTTTCTATCTTCCCACTGTGTCGTTGGATATATCTAATCAAACCTGGGAGATTTGTGCGCAGGGAGATAGAACAGAGGGGAGAGGGGGAAATGGAAAAGGAGAAAAAATGGCAAGGGAAGAGAAAAATGGGATGAAAGAATTGTAGGGAGTGAAACTGAGAAGATGGAAAGGGAGGATAGGAAAATAAAGAGGGGCAGGAAAAGGGAGAAGGGGGGACAGATGGGAAAATAGAGAGCGAAAGGAGCAGAAAGGAAGGGGAAATCAGGAAATGGATAAACAGAGGGGAAGGTGATTGAGAGGGGGTAGGAAAATTAGAGAGAGAGGGGAAATTAAGAATTTGTCCTTCAGGGTGACTACCGAGAGAAAAAGACCACACCAGGGCCAACATCTGCTGCTCTCCAATGCTTGCACAAACCAGATTTATGAAAAATTAATGCAAAAAAAAGCAGGCACAAAATGTTCTCTTTAAATCCAGTTTCAAGTCTCCCAAATCTTGTCAACTGAAACTTAAGCTGACTATAATGTTCAGCAATTCAAACATCCTTTAGGCTGAAAGTGCAGAGGCAACACGAGAAATTAACAAAGAGGAAACCTCAGACTCTGCACCGATGAACGAGGAACCAGCTAAATGTAGCAAAGGGGCAAAAGCAAAGGAAACAGTGGAATCCTCACACTGACCAGAGGTCTCTCAGTGATGGACAACTTATCAGCCGACTATTACCTCCCTTCTGTAATCAACAGAGCCAAGAATTTTCTTGTCAGAATGTGAACTATTTCTGGCGCTGGTTGAGTTCAAAGAAAAAAATCCTGAGGAGAAAGTAAATTATATCCAAGGCACCACAGACCATTACTTTCTGGTGTTTTGGAAACACGTCACTTTGAAGTGCAGTGAAACAGGACTCCTTACTCTCATTCCTCTCAGAAAACTCTGCCTCCAGTGAAAGGAGATCTGGCCCACAGAGAATTACAGTTGCGTGCACTGAGAAGTTTGTGAAGTTGCTTCAACAGCACGCCTCAAGGGAGCCACAGTTGGATTCTAATGCAGAGGGGGATTAGGAGGCAAGGGAACTTGCCACAGGTTTACAAACTTGAATGCCGGAGAGTGTGAGGTGCATGCAGCACAAAGATCCCTTTCAAACAGGAAATCATTCCCAGCCATTCCGCAGTTAGTAGAAGAAATTTTGAATCCTGTGGGCTCTGTTATTTCCTCACTCCAAAGAAAAGCTGAGAGGCCAACAGTGTACCTGGCTTACGTCCAGTCTCAGAGCAAGCCCAGACACAAACCCCCAGACTCTTCAGCACTAACCTGTCCAAACACAATCTCCCAGACACAAACCAACCCAGACACATCAGCACTAACCCAAGACCCGACACAATCTCCCAGACTCATCAGCACAAAACCCAAGACCAGACACAATCTCCCAACTCTACCTTATTAGGCCAGTCCAGGCAGAACCCCAAAGACTCTGCAGCACTAACCCACACTTTATCTCTAAACTAACAGTAAGCATGCAGGGACAATAAAAGGTAACAGAATAACCTGGACTAAAGGTGTGAAAAGGACCAGTAAAGACAAATGAGACCCCTTCCATTCAGAAACAGAGGTATTTATGATGGGAAACGAAGAGATGTTAGAACAATTGCTTTGGATCTGCCTTCACAATGTTACAGTTTTAAGTTTGCAGGTGGCGCAAAGCAGGCTGAGATACAAAGTGGATGAAAAACAGCCTCCTGAGTGATTCAGACAAGTGCGTGTTAATACAGTATAAAGTGAATAAAGTCCAGCATGTGCTTAAAATGGCACATGTTATGTTGGCCTCACAGCAAATTTGCTGCAGCTGTATAACCACCTCCATCTGTGGTTTTGGTCTCTTTATCTGAGGAAGGATGTTCTGCATGGGGCTGCTCAGCAACGGTTCATCAGAGAGATTCATCTGGCCTCACAGCTCCAAAGATCCAGGTCTGATCCTGACCTCAGATGCTGCCAGTATAGAGTTTGCACTTTCCTCCTGACAGCATGGGTATCCTCAGGTTTCCTCCCACATCCCAAATATACGCCAGTTAGCAGTTTAATTGCCCATGTAAATTCCCTCTGTAGGGAGTGGATGAGAAAGTGGGATAACATAGAACTAGTGTGAACAAATGATCAATGGTCAGCATGGATTCGGTGGGTCGATGGGTTTCTTTCCATGCTGTATACTTCAATCAATCAATTTCTGAGATGGCATGTCTGTGATGTAGAGATTGGGATGATCAGGTTTATGTCCACTTGAGTTTCTTAAGAATGAGAAGGACCCCATTATAACTTCCAATGAGACTGGGCAGACCGGATGCAGGACGGTCGATCTTGATGGTGAAGAAATCCAGAACTAGGAGTCACCGGCTAAGGAGACTCCCGAGTGGATGGGAAATTTCTTCACTTTAAAATTGGTGAGCTTGTGGAATTCTCGACAATGAAGGTGGCTAAAGTCAAATCTTTGCACATACTCAAGAGGGAGTTAAAGATCTAATGGCTAAATCGATCAAAGGTAACATGAGAAGGGTATTGAACTTGGATCATCAGCCATAATCAATTTAAACAGCAGAGCAGACTCAAAGGACTGAATAGTCTGATACTAATTTCTACATTTCTGTGTTTTAAACAGCATCATTGATAAACACCACTGGACAGAAACTGCAGCAATATTCTCCGCTGACCCCATCAGAAAACCGCAACCTTGTAAATGAGAACAGGGTTCGGCCGGGCTGGCAGATTGGAGCCATCCTTTGTGGACCAGACTGACATGCTTTTGTGACAAGACTTCATGGCAAACATGGGCACCAGGGGGTTATGGGGAGAATGCGGCTGAGAGGTAGATCAGCCATGAGTGAATGGCGGAGTAGACTTCTTGGGCCGAATGGCCTAATTCTACTACAGGTATGAACAAACAAGCAGTGCCCCTGCCATTAAGATTCAGACAGACCCCTAATCTCCTTACAATTCATTTTCACTGAATTTAAAATAAAATGGGATCAAACCTCTTTAGGTGACCTTTTTCTGGCCAAATACCAAACTCGTGAAGCTAGAAGTTTAAAAAGATCGATCCATTCCTCGAGGCCAAGTGCTCCTATTCCAGCACCCTACCTATAAATGACCCCTTTTCTAATTTTATTTTTAACATGTCTTTCACATTTCTTCTTTCTCAGTTTTTAATCTCCAATTATCCATTTCAACAGCAGGAGCAGGAGGGAGAGCAGGACGATTCCACCCATACGACACTGGGACAGCTGTTCATGTCAATTCATCTCCAACCGGCGGGAATTGCAATGATTTGTTGTGAGCTTTGGCCTTCTCTACTCCTCCTTCCTCATCGCAACCCCCGTCATTCAGATGGAGTTCTTCATTCTTCACCATGCTTAATTAGACAGCCCAGCCGAGAGCGAACAGAGCTCATTCAACCAAAAGGAATGAATTGGCGTGACAGGCCACTGTGGGACATAAAAATGTCGCAACCTTCTGATTAGGAGTCAAGCACTTTGCAGGCCCCACGCTACAAAATCATTGGGGACATGTCAATCTCCCCACTGCCTTACCTGTCCCCAGGGGAAACATTGGCTTAGGCACAAATTAAATTAAATATTAATACAATTAAATATTAATGCCAAACCGAGACCAGACATACAAGGAACAAAGGTTAGTCAACACCTGTCAAGCTGCAAGGGACATGAGACAAATGTCGGAGCTCCGTAAGCACTGCCATTCCTTGATGGGGTTACCTCCCCTCATCTTCCTGAAAATAGGAAGGAGTTTATCATTCCCTCCACTGATTTTATTTTTGTTGAGGATTTCTCATTTCATTTCACTATATTTTTATGAATGAGAGTCAGAGATTGGATCAGCATTGATCCAAATCATCCTTTCATTCCAACACTGCTGACCAGTATTTCTCCAGATTGACCTTGCGATTTACATTTATATTGACTAGAAATGGTGAGGGTTGGTCACTCTGTTAGCCCACTCTGGGTTTTAACTAATCTGGATGCCTGCACCTTTGACCTAATCCCATAGTTTAATTTACAGCCGAATAACAATGGGATTAATGTAAATAAATGCATGAGGTACACATTGATCTGATGGTCTGTTTCTACGTAATAAAAGAGAGTAGAAATTGACCGCTCCACCCCTCAAATCCTACCGAGCAATACGATCATGGTTGATCTGTACTAGCCACATCTCCTCCTCTGTCCTTATACCTGAAACATGGCCAGTTTTTCACAGCCTTATCCATCAACCATGGTCCCCCAAAGGCCACAGTTCAATACTTTTCAATCATTAAAGTCACAGAACCCAAAAAACTAGTGGGCATCGTTTACGGTAAGAGAAGAGAGATTTAAAAGAGAGTTCAGGGGCAACATTTTCACTTGAATAGTAATTTTTATTCAGCTTGTACATGGTAGTCTATACATGGCTGTGATCAGCCAGGTCACATTGAATGGCGGTGCTGGCTCAAAGGGCCGAATGGCTTACTCCTGCACCTATTGTCTATTATATCTGAAATAAGCGTCAGGAGAAAGCAGATGCGCGTACGACTTTCAAAATACATTTTTAGAGGGATTTGGGCCAAATGCAGGCCAATGGGACGAGTCCTGAATACCAAAGTGGGCCGAAGATACGTTTCCATGCTGTATAGCCTTCTGCTCTATGTACACTCTCACTTTGGAGTCAGGTGTTTAAATCTCCCTCCACAATGCTGAGGAAAAGTTGCACTATCGGAGGTGCCGTCTGTACAAGATGTGATACAAGAGTTGATGTAAAATCTCACACTGAATGATATTTATCCTCAATCAGTATAACTAAAGCAAATTAATTGTCACTATCACCTCTTTGTATAGTTCAAACTTTGTTTCCTGAATTAAACACTGCACCTTGAAAGGTTGGTTTCTGAGACTGTATCGGGTGAACACAATGCATGAGCCTTTTTTTAAATAGCTCTTAGGCACAAGAACATACCAGCAGAGGAACATTGCGGCCAACTGCAAATGATCCATCCTCAATGAGATAACCCCACTCAGACTTGGCTCAAAGATGCTCAAGGTCTGTTTGGCTCGGTTTCACACGCAGCTATCCCTAGCAACCAGTCGCAGGGAGCATGGCTTTTTCTTGCCCTGCGTCAGTTGCCAGGAAGTGCACATCAATGGTTCGACGGATAATCTAAAGACCTTCAGATCAAACCACGGAGTAGATGTGCAAATCTGTTTAAATGAAAAGCTGATATCAATAATAATATCTGATTTAGCTGTTGGTTTACTAAGGTGCTCGGGAAATGAAATCTACCCTCTTTTATCTGACTGACATGCCCACAATCACAACATGATTGCAACAGTCAATGTAGGCAGTCCAGTATCATCTTCCCGGGATCATGTGGGTTATAGCTGGAGCCGGTGGAAAATTATTTCTTCCACTCCAATAACACAGAACTAAAAGCAATCACAAAGAATAAAGAAACACGTCAATTAATGGCTGCGTAATCTTTCTTCCTAATGAGCCTTTAAACTTGGAACACCATGTCAAACCTGAAGTACCAGCACTAATAATTCCAGCTGATGGAAACCTGATATAATATTCCTGAGTGACTCTCTATGCAATCACCTTCCACCAGCATCATCGAATACCCCATCTACTCCATTTTTGTTTTCCCAAACCCCAGTTATTCTCCCTCAATGCTTCATCCACAACTCAGCTCTTGACAGCCTGCATGTGATTGTTAGAGCAGACATGAAATCTCTCGTTTCCCTTTCCCCTGACTCTAGTCTGAAGAAGGGTCTCGACCCGAAACATCACCCACTCCTTCTATCCAGAGATGCTGTCTGTCCCGCTGAGCTACTCCAGCCATTTGTGTCTACGCTGTGGCGGCCCCTGATGGTTAGCCACTCGTGATGTGAACCCTCGCCTCTGAGGGTTGGGTCATGTGACTGGGTTTGGCGGGAAGAGCGGGTCACGGGTCTCCCCTGGGGTATACTGCTAGTAACACCCTTGCCCCTTGTTGTGGTTCTGAGAGCTGTCCTGTGTTAATCTAATAAAGATCACTTGTTTGACAACACGCGTCTCGCTATATGCTCTTCTGGTTTCCCGATTACAAGAGCGATATCGAGCTCCTCCGGTTCACATAAGAGCTGGAGGGATACGGTTATCAGAAGAGGTTGTGGCTCTTCTCACCAGTGAAAAAACTGATGGGTGACATCATTGCAGTGTTAAAAACAATAAAATGATTTAATAGCTGCAACTAGAGATTGTGGAACCTAAAAACTAAGGCCCATAAATAAAAGGTAGACTTTAAACCTTTTAACAAGACATTCAGGGGAAACTCAGAAAGGGGATTGCATACCATAAGGATGTTGTCGTGAAAGGTATTAGAGGCATTTAAGGGATGGCAGGAGAAGTGTGAGGAATAGCACAGTGTTGGCTATGAGATGTTTGCAGCCACACCTCGGCCCAAGTGACACTGCCAACAAAGAGGTTATAAATTTGGTCAAAAAGAAAAGAGAAGTGCATGCAAGATTTAAGAGGATGGAATCAGACAGGGCTTTTGGGAATATAAGGACAGAAGGAAAGACATCAAGCTGGTGATCAGAAGGGCCAAAATGAACCACAAAATGGCTCTGGCAGGTCAGATGAAAGAAAATCAAAAGGCTTTTTACACCTATATAAAAAAAACAAGAGGATAACCAGAGAAAAGAAAGAACCATTCAAGGATAAATGAGGGAATTTGTGCTTAGAGTCTGGGAATGTAGGCGAGGAACTAAACAAGTACAATTCATCTATTTTCACCAAAGAGAAAGATATGGAGAACAGTGAGATCAGGGTGGAGAATGCTAATATACAAGGGCAGTTTGAGACAAAGTACAGAAGAGAAGGAGGAGCTTTTGGGAGACTTGAAGAGCATTAAGGTGGACAGATCCCCAGGACCGGATGGGATTTATCCCTGGTTGTTGAGAGGCAAGAGAGGAGTTTGCGGGAGCCTTGACAAAGACCTTTGTGTCTTCTCTAGCCACAGGCGAGGTCCCAGAGGACTGGAGAGTAGCTAGTTGTTCCTTTATTTAAGAAGGGAAGAGGAGAACATCCAGGGAATTAAAGGCTGGTGAGCCCCGCATCAGTGGGAAGGAAAACTATAGGAGAGGATATTTTAGGATAGGACTTACTTCAATTTTGAAGAGAATGAGTTAATTAGGAACAGTCAGCATGGCTTTGTATATGGCAGGTCGTGTCTTACTAATCTGATCAAGTTTTTTTTTGAGGAGATGATAAAGATGATTGATGAGGATAGTGTGTTGATGTTGTCTACATAGATTTCAGTAACGCATTTGATAAAGTTCCCCCACGATAGGTTGATCCAGAATGTTAAGATGTACGGTGTTAATAGTGACTTGGTCACATGGATTCTGAACTGGCTGACTGATAGAAGACTGAGGTTTATGGTGGAAGGACAACATTCAGGCAGGAGGTCTGTAACCAGTGGAGTTCCGCAGGGATCAGTGCTGGGACCACTGCTGTTTGTGATATTGAACGCAAATGTCGGCAGGTAAATTAGTAGATTTGCAGGTGACACTGAGATTGCTGGGGTCACGGACTGTAGGAAGGCTGCTAAAATATACTGCAGGATTTAGATCAGCAACAGAAATTGGTGGAGAAATGGCAAATGTAGTTTAACCGGAGAAAGTGCGAGATTTCACTTTGGGAAGTCAAGTGTAAGGGGAATAATACAATGAATGACATGACCCTTAACAGCATTAACAACAGGGTTTTGGGATCCAACCCCATAACTCTCGGGCAACACTAGTAGATAGATTAGTAACAAAAGTATAAGGTATGCATTGCTTTTAGAGATTGGGGCATTGAAGAGAAGAGTGAGGAAGTCATAATGCAGCTTTATTGGGCTTTGTTTAGGTCACGTCAGGAGTTTTCCGTACAATTCTGGTCATGCCATTACAGAAACGATGTGGAGGGTTTGGAAAGTGCGCAGAGGAGGTTTACCGGAAAGATGAATGGATAAGTGGCGATTAGCGATTGAGAGAGGTTGGACAGACTTGGATTGTTTATCTCTGGAACACTAGCGATTACAGGGAGACCTGATAGAAGTATATAAAACTACGTAAAAATATGAGAGATATAGATCGGGTAGGCAATCGGTATCCTTTTCCCAGAATGGAAGTCAAATACTAGAGAGTAGAGGATTAAGGTGAGAGGGTCAAAATTAAAAGGAGATTTGCGGGGCAATTTTCTTTGCAGAGAGAGTGGTGAGAGCCTGGAATGCGCTGTCAGGAGTGGTGGTTGAAGCAGATATGTCAGTGGCATTTAAAATACATTTGGATAGGTATGTGATATACAGGGAATGTTGTAACATGGGTTGTGTGCATGGAGATACGTGATGGTCTTGGCATCTGTTCTTGTACTCTTTTATGTTCTCTGTTCTATAGACTGAGAGACTGACATGGTTCTGGACTGTCCAGGAGGTTTGGATGGCAACAGGACATGGTCTATAAATGGCAGACCTTCTCACATGCGACAGCAGAATTATTTAATATTTTTTTAATTCATTTTCAGAATATGAGATTGCTAGTGTTTAACACAGTCTTGCAAATTGGCTTTAGAATTAGCTCTGTCACTTACTTTATTGGCAAAGGGAGGGGCTGCCTTGTATCAGGCAATGATCCAGAAGGAACAGATGGCAAAATACGGACTGATTAGGCAAAAGTTCTCAGTCAAACATGCAGCGTAAAAGAGAACCAGTGTTCAGCACTCGCTGAATGTTACCAACATTCAGGCACATGGAACGCAAGTTCTTTCCTGCAGTCCCCTTTCGCTATAATTGGAGGTTGTTCAATATGAAACACTTCATATCCAGCCTTCTGCTCTAGAGATTCAAAAGACAAAGAGATGTCACTGGATTGATATAATCTCAACACAATCTAGCCTGTGTAAGCATCACACATTGAAGGATCTAATTATTCTGCACCCGCAGAGTGAATGTTGATTTTTTTTTGTCCCTCGCTCTTACAGTGTGCAAAAAAAAAAATTAATGATTTCAGTGAAGCCTTCTTGATATTCTTCCATATTCTTCCAACTCCCATCCAAAACACTTCAGCTTAATGTTAATGCAAAGGTAGGGGGTGTGGAAACCAACAAGACATTCGACTGATTATTGAGGCTGGCTAAACTGATTATAAAAAGCTGAAGAGAAATTTATTCACAAAGGCAGCAAGATCCAGGAAAGGCAGCTTTTATCCCCTCACAGAAACCTTCTGAACCAGCTGTCAAAAGTGAATTAACATCAGATATAGAGAGGGAGTCCCCACATATTGCAAGTGACAGATAGGAACAGTTCAGGTCACTTTCTAGGCAGCTAAGCAATAAGAAGAAGGCAGAGAGTAAACCTATATTAAACATGAAATACAGACCTGAAGATAGAAAGACAGTCTCAGGTAAATTAACAAAAGTAGCTTCAGGGAACTGGGGGATTCTTGGGGAATTTCTAGACTACCCCGCACTAGTAAAACACTATATCATATGTTTAAACAAAATACGTTATTACTGGGTTTAGATGTGATTATTTTAAGGCAAATGTAGAATACTAAGAAGTATTAATTGGAAGATCCAAAAGTTAGGCTGTGGATAAATAAAATATGTTGTTCTTAATTCTGCCCTTAATGAAAGCAAAGAGAAATTGAACGGAGTGGTAGACACATGGTACTGGAGTAACTCAGCGGGTCAGGCAGCATCTCTGGGGAAAAAGGATGGGTGACGTTTTGGGTCGAGCCCCTTCTTGAGACTGAAAGAAGGGGGTGGGGAACTCAAGGTAAGAAAAGGCCAGATCAAAGCAGGGCCGGCAACGGTTGACCAAGGAAGGGTGGAGCCTATAATGGCCCTTTGTTGGCTGGGGAAGAGGTGATAATGAAGGGATACAAGCATGCGAGCAGTGAAACTAGTAGGATGCCCTAGTTGGGTGCGGGATGAAGGGAGAGAGAGAATGCAGGAGTTACTTGAAATTAGAGAAATTAATGTTCATTATGCTGGGTTGTAAGCTGCTGTACCTCTAATTTGCGTGTGGCCTCACTCTTGACTGGAGGAGGCAGAGGACAGAAACGTCAGGGAATGGAAAGGGGAGTCCTACTGGCACCCCCCCTGCCCTAGTCATCCTACTTGTGTCCCTCTCTCTCCCCTCCTCCACCCTAGTTGTCCTACTATTTCCACTGTTCAAATCCTTATATCCCTTTGTTATCACCTCTTCTCCAGCTAACAATGGGCCACCATCCTTCCTTCGTCATGTATTTCCAACCTGCTTTGTTCTGGCCTTTTTCTCCAGAGATTTGTGTCGACCTTCAGTATAAACCAGCATCCGCAGTTCCTTTCTACACATGTTGAAAGCAGTGATCCTGTTGCATGTCAGCTGAGGGTCATTGGGTTGTACGTGAATCGAGAATTTTGCTTACAAGTCCCACAAATCCCGATGCAGTAGAGATGGTGCCCTTTGGAGAGTCTACCAACCTTCAAATTGATTAAAAGTATTAAAGCCGTTCTGTTCAGGTGGATGGAAGACTCCATAACAGCATCATGAAGGTCACCCGACTGTTTACTCTATTTACTTAGATGAAACCTGTTGATGGGCCTTGTTGCCTTCAAAACGCTTAAATGACCGCAGAGCTCTTTGGGAAGTTCTGACATTGTGAAAGGTGAGGCCTTCCTCTTAAGGTTGACAAAACAAGACAGACCTCCTTGGATCTCTTCTGCCAACAGCTTTGTAAGCAGCGGAAACAGACACAGTCCACACGCCAATAAGTTCAACAAGTGTTGACAGCAATGTTCTGGCGTGATGGTCTAAGTAAACACTAGTAAATCACATTCAGTGGTTCTCTGGAAGGCAGAGTTGTTTGAGCATTAAACTCCTTTTAGTTTTGTCCTGTTAATAGCAATTGACTAATTATACTTAACTCACAAGAACAAGGCTTCCATATTTTTGTTTCTTTATAAATTGAAAAGGCAGAACATACTTGCAGGAACAGGTTACTCTTCAATTCCATTAATTGGAACAGAAGAGCGAACAGCTGTATTAGAAGGAAAATCTAGAACATGGAAAGTACAGTACTGCAGGCCTGTGCTGAACATGAGACTGCATTATGACTCACATGTTAACTGCCTGTACATAATCCACATTCATATCATAATCCATAGGGCTCTTAAAAATAGCGGAGTCGGGGGATATGGGGAGAAGGCAGGAGCGGGGTACTGATTGGGGATGAACAGCCATGATCACATTCAATGGCGGTGCTGGCTCGAAGGGCCAAAATGCCTACTCCTGCACCTATTGTCTATTGCCTATATCCCTCTATTCCCAACATGTCAATGTGCCTATTCAAAATCACTTAAATGCCAATATTGTATCTGCCTTCACCACCACCTCCGGCATCGCGTTCAAGGCACCCGCCACCCTATGTGTAAATAACTTGCTCAACGCATCTCCTTTAAACTTTGCCCCTCTCACCTTAAAGATATGCCCTCTAGTATTTGATATTTCCATCATAGGAAAGAGTTTCTATCTACCCCATAAATGCTTCTCATAATTGTATATACTTCAATCAGAATATAAATATATAAAAACAGATGTGACCTTTGTGCATCACAGGGTTAATTGAGTTGGGGGCGGCTATATTGATTTTCTCTAATAGTTTCCTCATGCTGACGAGTTTGCCAAAAAGAAAATCCAACTCACACTCTGAGAATGCAAAACTGGATTGCACTATAATCCGAGACCATTCTGCTGTTTTGCACTCATTGTATTTAAAGATAGAGTCATACAGTGCAGAAACAAGCTCTTTGGCCCAACTGACCTATGCTATCCAAGATGCCCCATCTACACTAGTTCAACCTACATGCGTTTGGCCAATATCCCTCTAAACATTTCCTATCTATGTAGAAATGTCTTTTAAATGTTGTTATAGTACCTGCCTCATCTACCTCCCCTGCAGCTCATTCCATAAACCCACCCCCCTCTGTGTGAAAACGTTGCCCCTTAAATTCATGTTCATGTTGTCTCAAGTTAAAGATCCAAATTCTTCACTGGCCACATCGTGTACCTGTCTATTGGAATAACTTCAAATCTAATAAAACCTTTTGTAGGCAAAACTGTGACCTGTATTCCAGCTGTGGCCTCACAATTGTGACAAACCATCGCTATTTCTACTCTTGGCTACACTCCTCAGTACGTGCCTCTTTTATTCAACTTATTGTGCCTGCCCTTGGTCGACATGGTTGAGTTGGGCTGAAAGGCCCGTTTTCATGCTTTATGGCTTTGCAAGACTAAATCCCCTATTTCAACTTGCCACTTTCCCTCCACAGTCAGCCATTAATTATTCCTGTTGCAAATGAATAACTAAAAATTATCAGCCTCATGTTTAAGAAACCAATTCTCGGAATTCTCATTATATTCTTAGCCAAGGGGCGCCCCGCTGAATCAGGGACAGGAAGAATCTGTCCTCTGCCCCATTTGTGCTGGATTTGTGATCAGCTCAATGTGATAATTTTTGCATGCAGGCATGGTTGCCATAGAAATAGCAGCTTCTTTCTTTGTCCCTTAATTCTAAACTAAAAAATTAACTAACTGGGTTAGCGAGTGCCGCCTGCACCTATTTTGCACGCACTGATTCTTCTCTCCTTAATCACTTCGTTGCAGATTGATTACATTCTTTTTAAACCTCCTTGTGCAGTGGATCCCATTTAAATTCTTTGTTTGACAAGAGCATTAGATATTTGGGTGGAGGAGGAATAAATGGAGGAAGGGAAAGGGAATTAGACTCTTCCAGATGGTTTGCACGCCACTAAATAAGAACAGCTGAACCTACCACAGCAGGAGGAATATTTCGCCAACAGCTCTTGTTCTGATGAGCCCTTTGTTGGACAGGTGTTCTCAATTCGATGGGTAACTGTGCATTGCATATTAAGGATTGCTCCATATAAGAGACAGACACTCTCCCAATGATGGGGAGAAAAGAATAGAGGGGAAGAGAGAAGGAGAGAGAAGGGGAGAGAAGGGGAGAGAAGGAGGGAGAGAAGGGGAGAGAAGGGGAGAGAAAGGGGAGAGAAGGGGAGAGAAGGGGAGAGAAGGGGAGAGAAGGGGAGAGAGAGAAATGGCAAGAATAAAGCAGAGGTTCAGTTAGCTCATTCGGTGGAAAACCTACTAATTGACCTGGTCACTACTCTTTCCTGCCAGCTATTTTGTTCCCCGTTCCCTAATGAAGTATAAAATTGTGTAACATGACTTTCCTTTCAACTCCATCAGTTTCCCACTGGGATATGGGTTTCCCATTGAACTGGTTACAATTATAGCTATAATAATGCTGATCAATTGTCTCATGGTGAATTACACTTCCCAATTTAGTGTCAGTTTAGTCATACAGCACAAAATCAGGCCTTTCAGCCCACTTGAGTCCATGCTTGCCATCAAGCACCCAGCTATTCCACTCCCATTTTTATTCTCCCTAAAATCTTATGCAGCCCCCCCCCCCCCTCTAGCACTTGAGTCAATTTATAGTGACCAACTAATCCACCAACCCACAAGCCTTTGGGATGTGGGAAGAAATTGGAGCTCCCAGGGGAAATTTAGACTGTCACACGGAGAACATGAAACTCCACACAGATAGCAAGCACCAGAGTTCAGGATTGAACCAGGGTCACAGGAGCTGAGAGGTAGCAGCTCTGATAGCTGTGTCATCGTTTCACCCAAAGATATAAATCTTATGCAGCATACTGAAGCAGCAGCGTGAATGGTCACACGCGACACTAAATATAGAGTACAAAAATGCCCTTTGGTCCAACTAATTTGTGCTGGTGTGTAGGAAAGAACTACAGGTGCTGGCTTAAATCAAAGGTAGACACAAAATGCTGGAGTCTGAAGAAGGGTTTCTACCCGAAACGTCATCCATTCCTTCTCTCCAGAGATGCTGCCTGTTCCAAATTTGTGCTGGTGATTGTGTCCCTCCTCCTACACCCATACCCAGTCATATAGTTATTTTATTTTGTTCCCAATATGGGGTCTCCCAATTTCTAACTATTTTAACTCTCCATCCTATTCCCATACTGGCTTTTCTGTCCTGGGCCTCTTCCATCGTCAAAGTGAGGCCACATGCAAACTGGAGAACCCACACATCATATTCTGCTCGGGTAGGTACAACACAAAGGTATGGACATTGAGATAGATGTTGGTACAAGGAACTGCATCTGTTGGTTTAGGGGGGAAAAAAAGGAAGAACAAGGCACTGGAGTGACTCAACAGGACAGGCAGCATGTCTGGAGAACATGGATATAGGTGACGTTTCAGGTCGGGACTCCTTCGGACCAATTGTCATAGGGAGAAGAAAGCAGGAAGGGAGGTCGGGGCGGGACAAAGTCTGGCAATGATTGGTGTATACAGGCGATAGTTCTTTTCCCATTGGCAGATGGTTGGACAAAAGCCAAAGATAAAAAGACAGAAAGTGTGAGATAAGGAGACAAGGATAGAAGATGTACAAAATATGAAGCCAGATGAAGGAATATAGGTGGAAAGGGATAGGAGGAAATGGCTGTGCATCTAGGCAGTGCACAAGGAAGACAAGGGGAGATGGGAAATCAGGGATCACAGGGAGCCTCCTGTGCTCCAAGGAATACAGTCCTAGCCGGCCCAACCTCTCCCAATAGCTCAGGCCCTCAAGTCCTGAGGGGAGGCGGGGGGGTGTATGTAAGTTAGTTGAGTTGTACAGCCACACAGCCACCCAGAGTTTGCACCGACCAACATGCTCCATCTACATTTGTCCCACCTGCCTGCTTATAGCTCCACATCCATCTAGACCTATCCTATCCATGTACCTGTCTGACATTTCTTAAGTTGTGATAGAACCTGCCTCAACTACCTCCTCTGGCAGCTCATTCCATATACCTATCACCCTTTACGAAGAAAAGTTGCCCCTCTGGTTCCCCTCTCACCTTAAACCTATGTCCTCTGGTTCTTGATTCCCCTACTCTGGATAAAAGATTCTGCACTTACCATGATCTATTCCTCTCATGATCTTATATACCTCCATCCTTCATTCTTTTGCGCTACAAGGATTAAAGTCCCAGCCTGTTCAACCTAACCCTACAGCCCTCGAGTCCTGGCAACATCCTTGTATCTTTTTCTGCAGCCTTTTGAGCTTAACATCTTTCCTATCACAAGGTGACCAAACCTGAACATATTTCTCTAAATGTGGCCTCACCAATGTCTTATACAACTATAATATGCCCTCCCAACTTCCATACTCAATTCTCTGATTGAGTATTGTGCCGAAAGCTTTCTTGATCACCCTATTGACTTGTAATGCAACTTTCAAGAAACTCTGTACCTGCATTTCTAGTTCCATATCCTCCACAATACTTCCCAGAACCTTGTCCTTGGAGAATTAATTGTTCATATCACAGGTTGTAAGCGACTCAAGCGGAATATGCTGTTCCTATACCTTCGGCACCTTCTGAATTTTGTAGTCGGTAGGGCAGTGCTTAATGCATAGCGTCAACTTAGACAATTTTACATTTTTATCAAGCCAATTAATCAAGGCAATTAACCTACCAACCTGTACGTCTTTGGAGTGCGGGAGGAAACCGAAGATCTCGGTGAAAACCCACGCGGATCGCAGGGAGAACATACAAATTCCAAACAGACAGCACCCGTAGTCGGGATCGAACCCGGTTTCTCTGGCGCTGCATTTTGCTGTAAGGCAGCAACTCTACCGCTGTGCCACCATGACTGCGTGTGTGTGGACTCACTTTGGCAATGAACAAGGCACATGTCAGAAAGTTTAGTATGGCATAGGAAGAGGAGTTAAAATAGTTAGCGACCGGGAGGACAAGTGGTCGGCGAAATGGTCGCCTAGTCTACCCTTGGCCTCATCAATGTAAAGGAGGCCACATTGGGAGCACCAAATGCAGTAGATGTGGTTTGAGGAGGTGCATGTGAACCTCTGTCTCACCAGGAAGAACCTCAGGTCTCTGGGTGGATGCGAGGGAGGAGGTGTAGGGACAGGTGTTACAACTCCTGTGCTTACAAGGTAAAGTACCTTGGGAGGATTTAGGGATGGGATGGGATGATTGAACCAAGAGTTGTGGAGGGAGTGTGGTCTCTGCCGCTGTGGGTGCAAAGATGTGACGTTGTGGATTATGTTGAAGGTGGTGGATGGGTTGGAGAATGATACGTTGGCTGGAGAGGAGGGGAGACGGGGTGGGGGCAGTGAGGTAAGACCAAGGGAACTCTATTCATTCAATCATGGTTCATCTATCTCTCCCTCCTAATCCCATTCTCCTGCCTTCTCCCCATAACCCCAAGAATTTACAGACCTGTTATGCTACTGCAAGAAAGAAGTTCATTGGTCGGTTTTCAGACTCCTATAACTTCTTCCCAATGGCAGCAGTGAAATGATAGCATGGCCAGAGTGGTGTGGGGTTTTTGATGATTCTGGCTGCCTTTTTGAGGCCGCACATCTTCTAGATCGCTTCGATGGTGGGAAAGTCAGTACATGTGATGTTATCCACCATTTTGTGTAATCTTCAACAGTATTTATCAACATACTGAATTTCATCAATCTTTTAAGGGAGAAGAGGCATGATGAGATTTCATTATTATAGCATCAATGTGCTGGGCCCAGGACAAATCTCCAGAGATATGCATGCCCAGGAACTTGAAGTTGCTGACTCTCTGCATCATCTATGCATGTTCTCCAGAGATGCTGCCTGACCTGCTGAGTAACTCCAGCACTTTATTGTCCTTTATTTCTGACTCTCCCGTGGAAAAAAAATTGTGACTATCTACCCTCACAAGTTTTAAACCTCTGGAAAGTTACCTCTCAGCCTCCTTCACTCCAAGGAAAACAGTCTCACCCTATTCAATCTACCCTTGGCAGCAACACAGTGGTGCAGCTGCTGCCTCTCAATGCCAGAGACTTGGATTTGATCTTGTCCTCGGGTGCTCTCCGAGTAGAGTTTGCACGTTCACCCCGTGACCGCGTGGGTTTCCTCCGGGTGCAACGATTCCCTCCCACATCACAAAGACGTGCAGGTTGTAAGGTTTATTGGCCACTGTAAATTGTCCCCAAGTTTGTGGTGAGTGAATGAGAAAGTGGGAAAAACATCGAACTAATGTTAAAGGGTGATTAATAGTCGACATGGACTCAGTGGGCCAAAGGGCCTGTTTCCATGCTACATATCTCTAAACTAAACTAACTCAAGGACTACAGTCCAGGAACATTCCTGTGAATCTTGTCTGCACTCCCTCTAATGTAATCACATTATTCCTCTAGCGTAGTCACCAGAAATGCACACACTGCAATATCATTCAACAATCTGGAAATCAAAGACCAGTTTATTTGAAATTTTCAGTAAGAAAATTAAATGAATGCACAAGTAGCTGGGAAAAACCATTTAAACATGACAAACTCATTTCACGACTGTATCTGAGCTGCATCTGACAGAACTGAACACTAAGGTAACCAGGAGCATTGGATAAATTATTGGAAAATGTTCTGAAGGACAGAGAAATTGTTTTTGCAAGGTAAAGATTAATGAAAGGCAGCGTGAATTTAAGAAAAGGTCACATTTGACTAACATGCATGAATGTATTGAGGAGATAAAAAATGTCAATGTAGGTTACACAATTGATAGCCTACATTGATTTTAGCAAAGCTTTTGATAAGGCCGGTCAAAGAAAGTAAAAGCTCATGGGTTTCAAAGAAAAGTGGCAATTTGTATTTGAAATATTGGCTCTGTGTTGGAAAATTAGGGCAATAGTTGGCTCGGCAATTGTGAGCAGTGAGGTGTGTGTGGGGCTCAGTGGTTTCTTGTTCCAGTTAGCACTGGGACATTAATTGAAAGGTTTGCACCTCACCATACTCGTGCATTTGACAATACCATGAGCTTCAATTGGCCATCAGCTTGATGCAGAAGAAATTGGCTTTGAACTGTGGGGATGAGCAAAGAAAATTGGGTCATGGACAGGTTGTTGAGTGGAGAGACATGGAGCGGAGGGGTGGCAGGTCGGGAGATGGGTGGAGGGATCAATTGCCTGGGATGAATTATGGTCAGAATTGGGTTCTGTTTAAAACTGTGGTTGGATTGGGAGTAGGCCGTTGATTTTGGATGGCCCAAAGGAAGGCCACCAAGGGGTGCATTGTTATCTGACAGATCTATACAAAACTGGTGGTACACAAAAATGCTGGAGAAACTCAGCGGGTGCAGCAGCATCTATGGAGCGAAGGAAATAGGCAACGTTTCAGGCCAAAACCCTTTCTCAGACTGAAGAAGGTTTCGGCCCGAAACGTTGCCTATTTCCTTCGCTCCATAAATGCTGCTGCATCCGCTGAGTTTCTCCAGCATTTTTGTGTACTTTCGAATATACAAACAGCAATGGCCCAGCACCAATGCCTGAGCCACACCATTCATGAAAGGCCTCTGGTCCAAAAACAATCGCCCATCACTTCCTTCTACTTCTACCATGAAGCCAATTCTGTATCCAGTTAAGTCCATGGATCCAACGACATAACCTCCCAGATCAACCAACTATGCGGAACCTTATCAAAGGCCTTGCTGAAGTCCATATGATATACATCTACGATCCTACCTGTGTCAACCTTCTTGTGTCAACCTCACTAAGACCAAAAAAGTAGATCACATTACTCCAGTTCTGAGGTCTTTACACTGGCTTCCTGTCTTTCAAAGAATTGATTTCAAAATACTACTGTTGGTTTACAAAGCACTGAATGGTTTAGGGCCAAAATACATTTCTGATCTTCTGCTTAGCTACGAACCACCCAGACCTCCCAGATCGTCTGGGACAGGTCTGCTCTGTGTCCCCAGAGTCAGAACTAAACATGGAGAGGCAGCATTTAGTTTTTATGCACCACATATCTGGAACAAACTCCCAGAAAACTGCAGGTCTGCTGCAACTCTCAGCTCTTTTAAATCTAGACTGAAGACTTTTCTGTTTGCCGCTGCCTTTCAGTAAACAATACAATTTATTAATTACCTATATTGCACTGTGACTTCTATTCCTGGTTTTATTCCGTTTTAAATATTTTATTTGATTGCTTTTAATTTTGTAATTATTTTATCTGAATAATCTAATAATCGTTTTACATCTAAATGTCATTTCATATGTGTTTCTTTCCAATGCTTATAATGTTTTATGTAAAGCACTTTGAATTACCTTGTTGTTGAAAGGTGCTATACAAATAAACTTGCCTTGCCTTGGTTATTTAATTTAGTTTATTTCAGAGATATGGTGTGGAAACTGGCTCTTTGGCTCAGTGTCCACACCAACCACTGGTCAACTGTTCACACTAGTTCTTTGTTATACCAATTTCGCAACCACTCCTTACCCACTAGGGGCAATTTACAGATGCCAATGAATCTGCACACCCACATGTCTGTGACATGGGAGGAAACCCATCAAACCCAGGGAGGACATGCAAACTCTACACAGACAGCACCCGGGGTCAGGATCGAATCCACATCTCTAGCATGTGAGATTTCTTTGAGCATTTCGAGAAACAATTACATTCATGAGAAATAATACCCCACGTATAAAACAATTCTGACTATCCCGAATCAACCCCTGTCTATCAAAATACATCTATTTTTTAACCCGCAGAATCTCCATAATGTTTCTACCACAAATGTTAACCACACTGGTCAAAGGTCCCCAGATTTTTATTTGAAACCCTTCTTAAATAGAGGCAAAACATGAGCCACCCTCCAATCTTCTGGCAGCTCACCCAAGTCCAACATTGATTCATATTGCAATTTCTTCTCTAGCTTCCCAGAGTGTCCTCGGATATATCTGATCAGGCTCGGGAGATTTGTCTACCTTCATACCTCTTAGGATGTTGACTATCTCCTCAACTTATTATGGGCTGGCCTCAGTACATCTCCATTAAATGTCCCAAGTTGCCTAGTCTTCATATCTTTATCCATGGTAAAATCAGAGGAGAAATATTGTCAGCACAGTCGGTGTGCAAAAGAAACACAGTGAAAACTGGGCATTTAGTTAGAAACATAGAAATTAGGTGCTCATTCGGCCCTCAGCCTGCACCCCATTCATATGATTTTCATCACTCAGTATGAACCTGCCTTTCTCCTACCCAAGGATCCCCTTAGCCACTGCATCTAACTCCCATAAATATAGCCAATGAACTGGCCTCAACTACCCTCTTCTATTCACCATGCGTAACTCCTGCCCCCTTGTTGAACATTTTTCTCAAGGATCACTGCATCACATCAACATTAAAGTCATTTCTATGCCATGAACTTGCTTGTTCCTTGTGAACATTTCTCTCCATAATTAATGCCAATAACATGTGAAAGTAACTGTTGAAAGTCAATTCTCTGAGAAATCAGTATTTTTGGACTGGACCCATTATAAATTTGGCAAGACATTGTAAACTCAAAACTCCCAGTGGATCCAAATGTTTTTACTTGAGTGTTGCATAATGTGATATATTGTTCTATATGAAATGCTTTAGTCTCAGCATGTACCTTACTCATCAGACAACATAAACACGAAGAACAAGGTCTGTGAGTCCTGTAGTGTCGGTCTCACCCTTTTCCTCGGTTTCCCCAATTCCAAATTGTTCAGCTCGCTGTGGAAAGAAGAAACAAAGGGAGGGGGCCTGAACCACTGCCAAACAAATGCAAGAGTGAGCTTCCTGCCCCAACACTTGCACATATTACTGGTAATTAGGGGCTGCTGGGATTCACCAGCAGTTTTGTTTTAAGTTCTGCAGCTCTCTCTAGATCAACTTCTCCTTGCTTCTTTCCTGATTGCTTTTGCTTCCACAAGTATCGCTGTACATGGTGTGTACAATTGACTAGTGTCGTGCTTGTCCTTCCCCATCTCAGATTTCCTTTATCGAAAAACTAGCGACTCAAATGATGCTTCTCGAGAATGCTCACATGCCAAAAATAAATAAACAGGGCAAAACTCCATCAAGACGTATTTATTCTTAATGTTTTAATGTTTTATGTTTTATTCTTAATGGTTCACTGTATGTCGTGTTGTTACTTGCAAACGGAGCACCAAGGCAAATTCCTTGTATGTGTACATACTTGGCCAATAAACGTATTCATTCATCCAGTCATTGAAAGTAGGCGTGCAGGTGCAGCAAGCAGTGAAGAAAGTGAATGGTATGTTAGCATTCATAGCAAAAGGATTTGAGTATAGGAGCAGGGAGGTTCTACTGCAGTTACACAGGGCCTTGGTGAGACCACACCTGGAGTATTGTGTACAGTTTTGGCCTCCTAATCTGAGGAAATACATTCTTGCCATAGAGGGAGTACAGAGAAGGTTCACCAGACTGATTCCTGGGATGGCAGGACTTTCATATGAAGAAAGACTGGATAGACTCGGCTTGTACTCGCTAGAATTTAGAAGATTGAGGGGGGATCTTATTGAAACTTACAAAATTCTTAAGGGGTTGGACAGGCTAGATGCAGGAAGATTGTTCCCGATGTTGGGGAAGTCCAGAACAAAGGGTCACAGTTTAAGGATAAGGGGAAAGTCTTTTAGGACCGAGATGAGAAAAAAAAAATTCACACAGAGAGTGGTGAATCTGTGGAATTCTCTGCCACAGAAGGTAGTTGAGGCCGGTTCATTGGCTATACTTAAGAGGGAGTTAGATGTGGCCCTTGTGGCAAAAGGGATCAGGGGGTATGGAGAGAAGGCAGGTACAGAATACCGAGTTGGATGATCAGCCATGATCATATTGAATGGCGGTGCAGGCTCGAAGGGCCGAATGGCCTACTCCTGCACCTATTTTCTACGTTTCTATGTTCACTCATTTCAGGTGGTGTTGGTCCAGTAGGTTTTTCAGACAATCGTATGGTTTTCTACCACAACAGTTTAAGTAAACTTTTTTTATGTAGAAGATGTTATCCAGGAGAATAATACACTTTGTGGTTTATCTGAATTTGGAGTGTGCCGCATAGAATCAAGCCAGTTTAAAGAGAGCAAAGGAAACGAGGTTCCAGTGAGTGAGAATGTGGGAGCAGGGGTGCCACTGAGAGGACGTGGGAGAAACTGAACCTCAGTGACTGGGATTGGGGGAAAACAGGGCCCCAGTGAATGGAAAGCGAGTTCAAGAACTTGTGTCTTGGTGAGTGGGGGTTTTAGAATCAGTATCCGGTATTGAATCTTTGGGATTTCTAAACAATCGAACAGCAGTTTAACGAGTACTTAATGAAGAAAGATGGAAGGACACAAACACTCCTCGGCGCTTCCTGGCAACCTAGAATTCCTCATCTTGCTGAAGAGCTGCAATTTATTTTGTCAGTAAGTGGTGGAGCTGTTGGACAGATAAAGGTGGATCTGATAATGGAACAATCAACAACATGTTGATGAAAGGAGTGACCTTCCTATTCAAAGACGGCATCTGATGCAAAACCATTAATTCTGCTTTCAAAAATCTCTTTAGGAGATGATATCGTGATGAAGTGCTCTGCAAACGTTTGTGTACAGAATGTTTGTCAAAGACATGGACAATTTGAACAAAACGATCACTGTAAGTAATTCATTATGTGTTAATCAAAACAAACTGTTATTCCACTGAGTCCACTGCATGCACGGAGCCTCAGAGTGGTGGTGCATAGTGCCTACAACTTCACCAGGGGCCAGGCCGACTCCTACACCACCGATCTGGTGCCACTGTCAGGTCAATGGGCTTCAAGGCCAAGGCAGTAGCCACAGTCTTTTCCCCAGGGCACGAGAGTCTAAAACTAGAGCTTTAATGTGAGGGGGTAAAGATTTACCAAGGACATGAGGGGGAATGTTCTCATACAAAAGGTGATACATACATGGAATGAGTTGTTAGAGGAAGTGATGGAGCAAAACATTTGGAAAGCTTTGGGAGGGATATAGGCCAGGTGCAGACTAGTGGGGTTAGCTCAGTTAGCAAATTGGTCGGTATGGAGGGGTTGGGCCAAAGGGCTGCTGTCTCTCGGTCGGTTCCTATTAAATAAATGCTTGGCATCGGGATTGGAACAGAAGGCTTGGTTATCCATGTTGTGTTTGTGTATCATTCTTTGCTGCATAGCTCTATGACTCCATAGCTCAATTAGACTGTGCTGCATCTGATAACACCTGTGGATTTTATCTTTGCATTCAATTGTATTTTCCCTTCACTTCTCGTTCTTCCACTTCTCCTAAATTCCTTCAAATGCTCGTGGGCAGCTGTTGAGCAACTGACACCCAAGACACCACCTATCCATATTCAACAGAGATGCTGCCTGAACTGCTGAGTAAAAGGCATTTCACACCTGGGCGTCATTTACGCAACATCATTTATGCATCATGATGTACGACGCTCGTGTCGTGACGCGCACGTGGTGACGTAGCCAGTGACGCTATTGCGCTCGCGGCACCCCGGATTTTGGGGGTGTACAAAATCTTTGAGCGCCAACTGCGTGATGCACAAATGACGCCCAAGTGGGACAGGCCCTTTACTCCTGCACTTTCAGTCTCATTTTTTCTGCATCCACAGTTCTTTGTTTCTGCATTTGGAGGATTAGCCTTTGAGTTGTGGCAGGCGTGATTTTAGTTTCTCTTTCACTACCTGTTGTATGAGCATAGTATGATTTGTCAGGGCAACACACAGAACAGTTTTTCACTCTATCTCTGTACGTGATAATAATACACCAGTACCGATACCAAAAATGCTGAAAACTCTCAGCCGGTCAACCACATCTCTGTGCAGAGAAAGAGAGGAGATATCTCAGGTCATGAACTTTGTTCAGTTCAAACAAGCATTTACTTCTTTATTTTCACATTTCAATGTTTAATTGGTAACTAACTTTTCAAAACCAAATTATTGTCGACAAGCAGTGAGGATTCCGAATTAGATGTCCCCGTGTCTGCAGCCAGTGACTACTTTTACTTAACAAAACTCCACAGTATATTCTTCCATGCTGATCTTAAGTATTGGTTCCTTGCTAAATCAGATTGAAGTGGGCAGTTTCACCGTACACACATTTCCAAAATCAATACACACTGACACACAATTTCCTCTTAGAAAGAAAGAAAGGAAGGAGCCCTCGACGGCCAGTGCCTCCATCGCGACAAGGATGAACAGCAGGGATCGTGATCGCCATGCCTTCTCCAAGACCAGGACTGAGCTGCCTGGACAAACTCGAGATCGTCAGCTCCACTGCACATGCACCTGATGGCGAAGAACTGCGCCTCTATGCAGTCCTGGACCAATGTAAATTAAATATACCATGCTAGTTCACCCTACTGCGGATGTCACTGTGATTACTGCCAAAACCCATCGCCACACCTTCCAAACCTGTCTTACCAATGTAGCTGTCCAAATGTCTTCTAATTTTCAAAACTGTATCCACTTCTACCACTTCCTCTGTCGTCTCATAACATATACGCACCACCCTCTGTAGGAAAAAACCTCCCACTCCGATCCCAATTAAATCTCTCCCCTATCATCTTAAACATATGCCCTCTCATTTTTGTCTCCCCTACGTGTGTAAAAGACCATGGCTATTCACTTTCTGCCCCTCGTATAACGTTTTATAAACCACTTTATGGTCACCCCTCGGCTTCCTGTACTCCAAGGAAACAAGACTCAACCTCTCTTCACAGCTCAAATCTTCCACACATCCACATAAATCTTTTTTGCGCCCTTTTCAATTGAATGACATCCTTCCTTTAACGGGATGACCAGAACTGTACAGTACTCCCAATGTGACTTTACCACCGTCTTGTCGAGCTGTAACATTATATACCAACATGTACTTGAAGAGGGAACCTTAAGAGGACTCCTTAAGAGGGCTGTGATGATTCCAGTGTGTGCACAGCTCTATGTATTGGGATAACACTAATTTCCCCCTATAAGCCTCAGCACCTGCCATTCTGGTCTCAGTTGAGGAACTTTCGGAAGTATTCTCCAACCATTTGGTTGACAAATAGCTTCACAAAACAAGTCACAGATAATAAAGGTTGCATGATTGTGCCAGCCAACTCACATAAACCCCCGAGTTAAAAGTCAGATATTTACCTCCAATGTCAGTGGTACTTGCAATAACTGGACTGCTGCACAGCGCACAGCATTTGCTGGATGGTATTTCCAAACTAAAATTCACAAAAAGCATTTTTCAAATTCTACACATAAATATAGTTATGTTCTTGTTCTGCAGCTAAATTAGTGTTGAAACCTTTGCCAGTGTTAGGGCAGTAGTTAATAGCTTCAGCTGACATTTGAGCTTCATACTTTATTCTACACCCTCCACACCCAGCCACTCCTATACTCCTCCTATGTACACTCGGTACTCATCATCCTCCCTAAACTCTCCAACCTAATAGTACTCTTTCAGCCTCTGGCTACAGGCTAAGGAAGTGGTGCATGCCTTGACAGATCCCTGCAGTTAAGGTAATTGAGAGTAGACATCACAGCTGCACTCTCTCCCCTACCCACCCAAATCTATATGTCTGCAGCTGATTCACAGTAGCCGCTTCACAATTACTATTTGCAATTTTAACAAAGGGATCTCAAAGATAACTGGTGTAAGACCACAAGTTCCCACAATAAAGTAACACAACTCTCTCTGAGGTCTTTCATTTCCCCATTACATTCTGCCCTGCAGCATCTGTCTTGTGATGCTTTTCATTAACAAGCTACTTGAGTTCCTATTAAATCTTCCCCCTCTCACCTTAAACCAATGTCCTTGGGTTCTTGATTTCCCCTACCCTGGGTAAAAGACCCTGTGCATTCACTCTATCAATTCCTCTCATGATTTTATACACCTGCCAAAGATCACCACTTAACCTCTCCTAGGCCATTTGGCCCATCAAGTCTACACTGCCATTCAATCATGGCAGATCTATCTTTCCTTCTTAACCCCACTTTCCTGCATCTCCCCATAATCCCTGACACCCTCACCAGTCAAGAATCTATCTATCTGTGCCGTAAAAATATTCATTGACTTGGCCACAGCATGTGGAAGTCTCACAGTGCAGGTCACTGCAGACTAAAGTTGCCTCAAAGTGAAGGGGTGAGGTGAAGGGTTGCCTCGGTATCTTTGAAATCCAGCTTTGTTTGCCAGCAAAATATTACTCATTTCCATCATTTGTATTTTGGCACTATTGGTAAATCATTAATGTATTTCCACATAACGATAAGGATTGTCCTGAACTGCAGTTGTATCCAGCAAGAACTAATTTTTTGCAACTAAACAGCCACCATGAACTGGGTTTATCTAGTGTAGTCACAGTCATATACAGCACAGAAATTGGCCCTTCAACCCACTGCATCTCTGTCAACCATTTTGCTCATCTACACCAATCTCTTTGGCCCTCATTAGGTCCTGATTTGAACAATGTCTGTTTCCCAGAAATGGCCTGAAGTCAGAGTCATACAGCATGGAAATATCCTCTTCAACCCATTAAGTTTATGCTGACCACCGATCACTCATTTATATTCAACTATATTCCAATTAGCTCCCATCATCATTCTTGGAATGTAACAGAAACAAGTTCCAATGCAAAAGCACTGGAACTAATTGGACAAATGGGATTGTGAAGGTGGCCTTAATTAATGAAGGCAGAGGCATGACTTGAAGAGAAAGGTCAAGTTTTCACAGAAAAGTATTGGGTGGATACTGAGTAATTCAGGGTATAATAGTGTAACAATGAATAATGCTAACGTAAAAAATTTGAGGCGCTGCATCTAAATGCACAACACATTTTATTTTAGATTTCCCACAAATGCAGTGTTTTGCTTAACTAAACACATAGTTGAGCATCACCTGGTCTGTGAAGTAGATTTCAGTCCTCACCCCTGAACCGGTAAGACCACAGGAGTGAAAGGCCTGGAGTCCTCAATGCTAACCTGCTAACATGGTGTACCTACGGACGGACCATTGCCTTGTCTCTGTCCTGAAGGCGGTTGCTCAAATACTCATACTCACTCGTTCACGGCCTATTGACAACCCCGATCCCGACAGTGAGGCCCAGATGCAGAAGGTGCGCCGCCATGCCGGCAGCTTTGCGCAGGATGCGGTACAGTCAGTGCTCGGCCACTCCGCCATTGCGGCCGCCTGCGCCACTGCGCCTGGGCGCCGCGGCCTCTGTCATGGGAGGTACCGGAGATGAAGGAGGTCTGCAGGCCGAACGATTACGAAAAAAAAAAAATACGACTGCAGGCCGGTTTCTTTCGGGTTACGGGCCGCATTAGGCCCGGGGGCCGTAGGTTGTCGACCCCTGCCTTAGGTCACTGAGTCATACAGTGTGGAAACAGGCCCTTCAGCCCGACTTGCCCACACCGACCAATATCCCATCTACACTAGTCACACTTGGCCCATATCCCCTTTGAACGTGTCCTTTCCATGGACCTGTCTAATTGCTTCTTAAACATTGCAATAGTCCCTGCCTCAACTACCTCCTCCGGCAGCTCGTTCCATACACCCACACCCAAGAGTCTTTTTAAAGACTCGAGCATTGGACCATGTCGAGAATGAGAGTGTGGTGGACCACTTTGGAAGCTCGAATCCTCTGCATTCTTCTAGCCTTGGAGGTTATTTGGAATGCTAATCCAATCCACCTAGTAAAAACATTCTCCCATTAATTCTACAGTGCAGAGAACTGCATGAATGATTTGGGCTGAAGGGCCTGTTTCAGTACTGTATGATTCTGTGATTCACTCATACCAACAGCATGGAACATGACACAATCCCATGAAATATAATGTATTTCTGCCCACGATAGAGTAGGTTCCTTTCTATATTTTCATCCCAGATTTAAACTTTGGATGGATTGTTTCAGAATTTAAGCCATGCATTTCTCATTCATTTTTTTTTCCTTCCCTGACCTGCTGAGATTAATTAGCTTGCACATTCCCATAAATAATAAGACATTATTAGTAGCAACATTGAGATATTTGCAATGATGGCTTCTCGAAGCACATCACAGCCACCGTCTGCAATAAAACTGCACTGGAAACATCCAGACCCAGGAGTTTGCGCATCTCCGTTGATTAGCAGGAGTGCCCAAGATCACAGTGAGGTAGTCCCAGCAGCGATGCTCCATTGTCAAGGCTGTGAGTCGTCAGACTCCATAATCCAACTAATTCTGGCATTGTCAAGCACAACACTGACTTTTAAAAGACTTCCTCTTCCCTGCTGCCGAAAGGAACTGTGAGCAGGTTCCTGCCACCCTGACGTGAATTTTATGTGATGTAAAGCAGCTCCAAGAAAATTCAACCGCGTTCTCCCTCCATTTCCAAGCCTCCTGCTGCTCGCTGTTCTTTTTCAATCCATTCTTTTCATGCCAACAAAAGATATACAGTCTGTGTAAGCAGCAATCTGCAATTACAGCCCCGCCAACCTAAAGATAGTGCAGATGATGGAGGACGTGATAGCACACCATCTGTCAAGAAGACAGACTGCCTTCTGAGAAAATGCTTGCACTTCTTCAGGTATGAATGAATTAGATCCTCTCCACAACACAACAGATGATGGTGCTGCACCTGCTTCCCTTCTCATGTCAGGTGGAAGCCCTGGAACATCAGTTATATACAGAATCATAGAATGATTATAGCACAAAAGGAGGCCATTCAGTCCATCAGGTCCACACTGGTTCACTACGAGAGAAATTCTCTGCATCCACTCTTGGCACTTTCACTGCAAACTTGCAAACAATTCTCCACCATATATTTATCTAATTCCTCCTGTTGAAGGTCACAGTGGAACACTACATCTGCAGTCAGTACATTCCAGATTGCAAACGCACGCTGTTGAATAATAGGCATGACCATGGGCTTGTTTTCCAATTGTGTATTTTAAATGAATGCCTTTTAATTTTGCCTAGTCTGGTTCATTTCACTGTTTTGCGAAATTTGGGTAATCTATGTGTAACTTATGTGATTTGTTATTGTGCGTTCTCTGAGTCTATGCATCTATGATGTTGCTGTAAGCAAGTTTTTCATTGTGCTTGTACCTCACAGTACTTGTGACAATAAACTCGACATAAATCTGGAAACAGGGACTCGACCTGAATCGTCACCCATTCTTTCTCTCCAGAGATGTTGCCTGTCCCGCTGAGTTACTCCAGCTTTTTCCGTTTATCTTCTGTTTAAACCAGCATCTGCAGTTCCTTCCTACATAAATTGTCAGATGCTTGCAGGTGCTGGTTTTTATTTTATGTGTGGGATGTGGATGTCAGTGAGGTGGTAGCAATCCTCGCTCCTCCCAGGACAGGAACACAAAGAAAGCACGGTGACACGATTTAGTTGCTTATTGGGCTACTTCAGGGAGAGCCTGAGAGTCAACTGCTTCCAGATTTGTTTCAGGACGCATGACAGAATGTGGATTTCTTCATTATCTTCATAGACCATTCGGAGATCTGTGACAATGATCACACTCACTCTTGCTGGCACCAGGTTTTTGTTTCCAGGTTTTTATAAGTCTCAGATAAATGGATGCACCAATTGGATCTGAGTGGCCCTGTTACACAACTTGCCAAGAAGTCTGCAAAGAGTTAATGCAAGTATATTGACTCCCCTCATGACGGTCTTACAAACCCTCCGACATATGAATAAGCTCCCACAAAATAGTTGGGTTGCAGGAAGTGTCGTTTACCACACTTTTAATGAAGAGTCCAATTGGCCTGCCAATTCACAACTGTGGAAGGTTTTGACAGTGTAAACACGGAGCAAGGGGTTCAGGAGTGTAAAAATTGAGTTTAAATATGAAAAGCTGCAAGGTGTATTAAGCGAGAGAGGTTTCTAGTGTGGGTCTTCTTAAAAGTCAAGGTCTCTCTCCTCAGACAATGAATAAGGATAAGAAGGGATGCAGTGTTTTCAATGATACCCAGTGTGAAGTATTACTCGGGGCTGTGTACTCCAGCGTTCATCTGACTGACAAGGCAGTGAGGGGTACTGTGGGAGAGGCAGAGTGAATCTTCAGCAGTGAAATGTCCTCACTGTTTCTTTAGAAAGCTACCTTGAATACATCACTGCTGCTACTCCCAAACACTCAACATAACCAGTCTGGCAATTACTAGTAATCACTGTCCAATAGCTTGAAACAACGTCATTTGTCTCTCCTGCAGACAAGCAGTATGTCAGGGCGCTGAGCTTTGGCAGAACAAATATATTCACCATCCTTAACAATGCTCAACATATCAAAGTAAAACATGTCAGATGGGATCGAAACTGCATGGGCGCCAGACATGTTCTATCCCCTGAAAGACATCAGTGAACTAATTTTAACAGCAGTTCTGAGGTCATTCTTTTTTGATACTATCCCGATATTCATAAGCTTTAACAAATTTAGTTTTATAGCTTACAAGGGTGGGGTGCAAGCTGGTCTAATACAAGCCAATACCCAATAACCCTTCCAATCTTTTGTGAATGCATCAAAAGCATGCTTTGTAAATGGAACACTAAAGCACTGTAGTCAGCACAGGTTGCTTCTTTGCATAACCAGCTCAAAATCTGATTTTACTTCGGAGTCACGTGAGTGATTCCGTGAAGATCCCAGCCCAGTGCGCAGGTGCGACATTATCGCACAGCTGTGCAACGCGGCCAGCGGGAGTCGGGCGCTCCCGCAACCAAGGACGTGAGGTAAGTACTTACCTTAATCGGGCCTTGTGGTTTTTTGCTCCAGGGGGAGCAAAGCAGCAGAGGAAGCGGCCCCCGTTCGACTCCAGCGAAGGAGCCGACCGTGGAGGGGGAAAGGCGCAAACGGGACCGCACACGCTGCGGACCGCTGACAGGGAGCTGTGCTGATGCCGGTCCGCTGAACAGCTGTTTGGTTAACAGCAGCGGACCGGTGGGGAATTAAAAAACCCGACCGGCAGCCCTGCAGACTCCTGACAAGGAGAATCGCCGCCCGGGAACCGCTACAATGCCGCCTGAAAAACGGCAGGCAGCCTCCAAATACAGGTAAGACAAAAACCTTACCAAAATTACAGGTTCTATAGGAATCAACTTCCTCCAACACTGGAACATGCTTTGTAAATGGAACACTAAAGCACTGTAGTCAGCACAGGTTGCTTCTTTGCATAACCAGCTCAAAATCTGATTAACTCTATTTCAGGTCTGCCTTCCTTGCTTTGTAACCACTGTCCCTGCTCTCCCTGTCCTGCTTCTCACAAAGAGCTTGTGGACTTCTCCACTTGAGGTGCTTCACAATTTGAACAATCTGAGTTGGTGCCCCCCTCATTGTTTCCTTCCAACCTCCTTTCATCGGCATTAAGAAGTTTGGAAGGAAAAGTACAGGTTGCTTCACACTGACAGGAAAGACAAGATCACGAGCACCTACAGCCAGCTCAGTGGTTCACTCCACGATGGCCCTCTTACGTCATAGTCCCGATCTTGAAGACTGAGACTGACAAGTACCGAGTCCCAAGGATAGTACAGAATCCAGGCAGAGCTTTTCCTCTTCACCTGTGTGAAATACCAGGCAAATCCAGGACCATGGCCATGCCCAGGGTGTGACTGGTAGGAGAGGTGGGGGCGTTATGGATGGTGAAAGGATGGAATTGCTGTAATGGTTGACTTACAGATCTGCAGGTGGTAGACTTGTGGAGAACGTCTGGGTGTCAATTCTGGCAGCTGCCACAAGTGGGTGGGAATTTTGAAGTAGTCTTGGGTTGGCTCATAGGCCCCTGGCGTTTGTATCGGGTAAACGAGCAGGGGATGATGTAGCAAGTGAGTTGGGTGATTGGTGAGGGGGGGGATGACAATGAGGGTCATGAGCTGGGTTGGGGTGGAGCTCAGTGCTTTATGGCGAAGAGAGGGGGTGGGGATTGAAAGAGACCTGATGAATAAATACTTTAATATGGAGCTGCCTCCTGAATGATGAGCTGTTCTGGACCCCCGGTGACCCCTGGTCAGTCCATTAACTGACAAGCTTCACAACACCATTAACCATTTAAACAGCAGCACTCTATATGAGCAGACAATAGGTGGCACAGTACGGTAACTGGTAGAGACACCACCTCAGAATGCCAAAAACACTGGTTCAATCCTGACGTCCGATGTTTACTGGGTGGAGTTTGCATGCTCCCCCAGAGACCACATGGGCTTACAGCACAATACCAGACTGTTCGGCCCACAATATCTGTGCCTAAAGAGATGCCAAGACCATCTCTTAGCCACCAGGATATAATCTATATCCCCCCCATTCCCTGCATATCAAAATACACATACAAGGGTCTCTTAAACGCCACCGACATATCTGCTTCAACCACTAACCCCAGCAGAGTGTTTCAGGCACTCACCATCCTCTGCGTAAAAAACACTTGCCCCACAAATCTGCATTAATTCTACGCCCTCTAGTATATTAATTTTCCTTTCTAGGCTTTCTAGACGGCCTACCCTATCCATGCCTCTCATAATTTTATATACTTCTATCAGGGTTATCAGAGAAAACAATCCAAATTTGTCCTTACCCTCACTGTAGCTAATATCCCCTAATTCAGACATCATTCTGATAAACCTCCTCTACACACTTTCCAAAGCCTCCACAACCTTCCTGTAATGGTACTCACAAAATGGGCAGAGTTGGGCAGAGTTCAATCCAGGTGCAATCTGTGCAGAGTTTGTACATTCTTCGGACGTTCCAGTTTCTTCCCACATTCCAAAGAAGTGCAAGTTTGTACTTCTGTAAATTGTCCCTAGTGCGTTGGATAGAACTAGTGTGCATGTATTTGTTGCTCATTGCAGACTCGATGGGCCAAAGGGCCTATTTTCCACGCTGCATCTCAAAACCAAACTAAACTAAACTAAATCTGTAAGTCAGTTCTGAATCCATACAACCAAGTCACTATCAATCCCATACATCTCAATCTTCTTGATCAGTTAACCATATTTATCATACACCTGACTAAAACCCCTGTAGACAACATCCTCCACCTTAGCCTCATTGATCACCTTTGTCACCTCCTTATAAATTGTGATCAAGTTAGTAAAGCACAGCCTGCCGTATTTAAAACTATACTATCCCTAATTAACCCATTGTCTTCCATATGGGAGTAAATCCTATCCCATAGAATCCTCTCTTATAGCTAATAGCTAAAATAATATCTTGTTTTCGGCGACCTCACATTCGCCACTGTGATGGAAGGCGGATAACTTCTACCTTATTCTTCCTTTTCTCCTGCGGCGGGCCGATCAAAACATCTGCAGTCGGGGCGATCAAAGCTCCCGTAGTTGGCGATTGGATCCCCCGCCAAGGGGCGATCGAGGCTCCCACGAACGGGGTGGTCGAAGCTCCTGCGGTTGGAGCTCCCGAAGTTGATCCCTAACAAAAGGGACCGCCAGCCCCATGATGTTAGACTGCAGTGTGGACGGAGATACAATGCGGAAAAAGTCGCATCTCCGTCAAGGGAAGAGATTAAAAAGGTTCTCCCCCAACCCCCTCACACACATAATACAAAAATAAAGATACACTAAAACATACAAATAAAACAGACTAAAAACAAACCAAAAAAAGGACGAGACAGGCTGTTGGCGAGGCTGCCACTAACGGCGCTTTTTAAACATTTTATTATGTTATAATGTTTTGAGAGGTGGGGGACAATCCCCCCCATGTTTTGTAATCCGGATTTTGAAATTTGGTGAAAAAAAATCTATTAAAAATCTCCGCTTTTCGTGAGACAGTGAGGGCGGGACTGATGATCGAGGGCGCCAATTGGACGAGAGAGACATCGGTCAGCAGGGAGTGTGGGGGGAGGGGGGCATGTGCTTCAGCGCGATGATTGGAGAAGGGAGGTGTTGGTTAAAGGCGGAAGTAGGGGGGTGGGACTGAGGATAGAGCACAGTGATTGGAGGAGGGAGCCGTCCTGGTGGAGCAAGGATCATAGAGCGGAGCTTGAATCGGCCCGTTCGTGGGGCCTTTCATCGACGGCGTGGCTTAAATTCAGCCACGGGATCTTCCATCGCCCCGGGGTCAAATTGCTGCGTCGAGGTAATCGAGGCTCCCGATTTTTAAGCCCCCACCGGGCGATTGAAGATCCCGCGGCCGGTTTTAGGCCGCGCGGGGCGATGAAAGGTCCCGTGAACGGGCCGAATGAAGCCCCATGATTCGGGGCAGACAAAGCTGCTGTTGCTGGAGTTCAGAGTCGGTCACCAACCAGGTCAGCTCCCAAAGGTAGATAAAAATGCTGGAGAAACTCAGCAGGTGAGGCAGCATCTATGGAGCAAAGGGTCGAGGTGACGTTTCGGGTCGAGACCCTTCTTCAGATGCTCCATAGATGCTGCCTCACCCGCTGAGTTTCTCCAGCATTTTTTATCTATCCTCGATTTATCCAGCATCTGTAGTTCCTTCTTAAACAGGTCAGCTCCTGATGTTACCGTCCACAGGGCCCACGGCTGAAGCCTCCGAAGCCTCGCATGTGCGTGTGTTTGCGTGCGCGCGTGTGTGTGTGCGCGCGTGTGTTCATAGCCACGAAGAAATTGTGTCCTCTCATGTTTTGATAGCGATTTCCGCCCCTGTGTTATACAATGAGTATTATGTTTACAAACCTGTTGTGCTGCTGCAAGTAAGAATTTGTAATTAGTGTCAACTGGTGATTGATGGTCAGCATGGACACACTGGGCCAAAAGACCCGTTTCCGTGCTACAACAATGATGTCATGACACAGCCATGAGCAGCGCAACCCAATATCGAATTCCCAGTGTCATTCAGTCTCCACTAAAAGCAGCATGTTCATGCTCCACTACAAGCCACATTTGCTGTCAATGGCACAGCAGTAGACAACATCTCTAGCCAAACAGTTTTAGACAAATGAAGGCAGAACGTTAATAGAACAATATGGTACCAAAAGTATCAGTCACTGCAGGAAGCATCCCTGCTGGAGATGCAATCATATCTTCACAATAGTACATGTGTCCTTTGCATACAGCCCCATGGACTGTTTTGTAGAGTGCCAGTGAAGCTCTTAATGGGTGTTCCAGTCAGTATTCGCTTGTTTCAGTCACTTGAAACAAGTGAATGAGATTTACTGTACCTGGTTGTTATCTCAGATCGTGAGAATTAGCTCAGTGTGAAGTAGCTACTCATTCCTCTAGTAGAGCAGAGATTCTAATTCAAAAGTACTTCAGTGGTAGCAAAAGGCAGCCTTACGCCGCAGAAAGTGCTACACCCTCGCTGTTCATCCTCACTGTGTTCAGCGCACTTGTCAATGCTAACGAGATGGTTCTCAAAGCGATAACCACAAGCATACACATTTCCCTGGGGTTTATTCAGATACCATCAGATGTTCAGTTTTCTTTTCTTCCCTCCTATGGGGTCAGAGCACCATGGTACCAGGAGGAACAGCACCAGAAGAAAGAGGCGACTGGAGCAGGAACTCTGTTTGAATTTGCTACAAAGCGCAAAAGGCCAAGGGAAAAGATATCACAGATTAAATGTTGTCCTCAGTCTGACTCTCGTGATGGAGGATGCCCATTTTCTCTCTACTCCAGCTTGTGGTGCTGAGATAGCTGATGATGCCAGTGGGAACTGCAAACTATCCTAGAGATGGGTGCGTTTTTCGGCTGGGCTAAACACTTTAAATTAGTTCCATAAAAGATGTAGAACCAGTTGAAAGACAGAACCCCACATGAGAGGAAAGACGGAAATCATTAGTTAACATGTTTGGCAGAGTGGTGCAGCTAGTAGTGCCGTTGATTCAGAGCTCCTCAACCCTGACCACTAGCACAATCACAGAGTCCTACAGCGTGGAAACAGTCCCTTCGACCCAACTTTCCCACCAGCCAACATGCCCCAGCTACACTAGTCCCACCTGCCTGTGTTTGGTCCATATCCCTCTAAACCTGTCCTATCCATGTACCTGTCTAATTGTTTCTTAAACGTTGTAATAGACCCTGGCTTAACTACTTCCTCTGGCAACTTGTTCCATACACCCACCACCCTTTGTGTGAAAAGTTACCCCTCAGATTCCTATTAATTATTTTTCCATCCACCATAAACCTATGTCCTCTAGTCCTTGGTTCCCCTAATCTGGGCAAAAGAGCTACCCAATCTATTCCTCTCATGATTTTATACACCTCTGCAAGATCACCCCTCGTCCTCCTGTACTCCAAGGAATAGAATCACTATTCAGCCTCTCAACCTCTCCCTAGACCTTTGAATCCTGGAAACATCCTCGCAAATCTGCTTTATACCCTTTCCAGCTTGACAACATATTTCCTGTAACATGGTGCCCAGAACTGAACACAATACTCTAAATGCGATCTGACCAACGTCTTATATAACTGCAGCATTACCTCCCAATTTCTATACTCAATATTCTGACTGATGATAATCGGTATTTGTGGAGTTTCCAGGTTCTCGCTGTGAGTGCACAGATTTTGTTCCAGGTGCTCCAGTTTCGTCCCCTATCCCAAAGACGTCCTGATTGGTATGGTAATTGGCCTTTTTAAATTGCCACTGGCATGCACGTGAGTGGTCAAATCTGGGGGAGGGGGAAATGAGGAAGTGTAGGGGCTGATAGGAAGGTGGGGAGAATAAAATAGACTGAATGGTCGAATTAATAGAATGAATAGGCTCGATGGTCAGCAGAAACTAGATGGGTTGAAGGGCTGTTTCCATACTATAATTCTATGAATTCAAGCTCATCTGTAACGAGGCATCACTTCAGCCCGAACTCAAGGATCCTTAATCCATGTGATTGTTTAGATCCAAAGGAAAGACTCGTTCTTGCTGGGTGCAATTGCAATAAATGAGAGTCTTTATTGTTATGCAGGAATGTTTGCATTTAATGGTATCATTAATGTCTCTCAAGAAAACAAATATCTAACGCGTTTAAGAAGGAACTGCAGATGCTGGAAAATCGAAGGTAGACAAAAATGCTGGAGAAACTCAGCGGGTGAGGCAGTGAGCTAACATATACAACGCGATCTAGAGTTGACTGCAGAGAATGCAAGAAAGAAAGACATAGCAGATAAGTTAAAGGAAAGACAGATCACCAATGAAAAGATAGGGATTTTATGTTAAATAAAAGAGATCACTTGTGAAAAAAAGAAATATAGTACTCGTTAATGAAGAGATAAAGATCGATATCTCATACAACAAATCATTAGCTAAAGGCAAACATAGTCAAACAAAAAAAAGTTGCTGGTTAATGAGGAGAAAATATCACTTAGAAAGATCAAGATTACATTAAAGAGCAAAGAACAGCAGTTAAAGACATCACCATCCTTCTTCTTCTTGCGTATGGTGTGCACAGCCTAAAGTTGTAGGACAACTTGTTCTATTTGATCTTATTTTATTGTGCACACCAGGTTGATTGCATTCGTCGAAACAGGGCGGACCAGGTGAAGGTTGCAATCATAAGAAAAGGAAGACACTCCTGGTGTAAGATAATACAAAGCTCAATAAAAAAGATATCAATATCAAAAAGTGGCCACAAAGGCATAAATTGTCAAACAAAGTCAGAGAATATAGTTAATGAAACGACAACCACCAAATGGAGAAAGCACATCATCAGTTAAGAAAAATTGATTACCAGTATAACAAAAGGTAGTGATTACTGGTTACAAACGGTAGTTCTTGTTCATTCAAAATGGGACACTATTTTTTTTTAATGTCATTATTTAAGGAAATGGCTGAAATACAATTAACAGTGAGTCGGTTAGCTAAAGAATAAAAGAAAATATTTCTGAAATGTGTTCAGCAAAGCAGAAATCACTAGTTAAAGACAGTGATTACTAGTTAAAGAAAACATATTTTGAGCTAAAGAAAACAATCATAGGGAGATAAATGTATATTTAAGGAAATGACAAAGAAGCTACTTAAAACAGAGACAGAATTCACCAGCTAGAAAGGCAGAGGTCACTAGTGAAAGACAGTAAATTATAATTAATGAACATATACATATTACCCATTAAATCAAGCTAAAGATAGACAGTTGAGGCAAAAAAAACTGAAGTAACTCTTCAAAAGAGACAAAACACTAATTTAATCCAAATCATTAGTTGTAGACAAGTCAAAGGCCACGAGCTAATGAAAAGTCAGAGTACTACTTAAAGACAATGTGATGGTTTTTTTGTAAATGAAAAGACAGATTTCTAAATTAAACAGCAGCATAGCTTGCTGCCATACAGCTCCAGTGAACTGGGTTTGATCCTGACTCCTCGTGCTGTCTGTGTGGAGTTTGCACATACTCCCTGTGACTATGCAGATTTCTAACAGTTCTGGCATCCTTCCTTATCTTTCTAAAGTCCAGCAAGTACAGGCCCAGTCATATGCTCCAAATACATTAACCCATTCATCCCTGGGATCATTCTTATAAAACTCTGCTGGATCCTCTCCAACCCAAGCACATCCTTCCTCAGATATGGAGATCAAAACTACTCACAATACTCCAAATGCTGTCTGACTAGTGCCTTATAAAGCATTAGCATTACATCCTTGTTTTTATATTCTAGTTCTATGGAAATGAGCACTAACATTACATTTGCCTCCCTTACTACTGATTCAAGCTGTAAATGAACATTTTGGGAATCCTGTACCAGCACTCCTAAGTCCCTTTGCACCGCTGATTTCTGAATCCTCTCACCATTTAGAAAGTAGTCTGTGCCTTTATGCATACTACCAAATTGCATGACCACACAATTTGCTACACTGTATTAACTAACTATCCAGCCACTTTTTTGCCCACTCTCCCAACCTGTCCATGTCCTTCTGAAGACTCCCTACTCGCTAACTACCTGTCCCTCCACCGATCTTCATATCATCTGCAAACTTGGCCACAAAGCCTTCAATTCCATCACCATAATCATTAATATGCAACATGAAAAGTAGTAGACCCAAACCCGACAAGTCACTGGTGGCCATCCAGAAAAAGTCTCCATTACTTTCATTTTTTGCTTTCTGCCATTTGGCCAACCTTCTGTCCATGTTAGCATCTTCCCTCTAATACCATGGCTTCTAATCTTGTTTAGCAGCCTCACGTGTGGCACCCTATCAAAGGCCTGGGTGCAAAGCAAGCACACCACAGGAATCTCCTGACTAACAGGGTCTCGATACAAACAGATACTTGATATAAGGGAGCATTTACCTTGCATAAATATGTGTTACAACACCAATTGGAAATATTGGTGAAGAAGTCAACGCAAAGGGTAATACTGTGCATGCATCTCCAGGCCAAATCATTGTGGAGTTAGCCCTAACCTTCTACCTCAAAGAGACAAAATGTGCCTGATGTGCATCGGCTTGTAAAATAATGACTGAGCTGGGATTTCAGGAAGTGGCAAAAAGCCAGCTTGGGCATCAGGCATTTTAAAGTCAAGTCAAGTCAAGTTTATTCGTCAGATACACATACGAGATGTGCAGTGAAATTAAAAGTGGCAATGCTCGCCAACTTCGTGCAAAAAAACAAACTACAAACAGAATGGAACAGAATCACATATTCTTTTGGGCGGAAGGAAAAAGGGGAAAAAAACAGATACGTACTACCTAAAGTTCGATGACTTCTTCACAAACTCAACAAATTATCTTGTATATTAATTTAGCCCACCAATTCATATGCTTTAACAGCCCCATAGCCAATGTGAAAATGTGGCACACAAACAATTAACCTTTACCACTAAGGCTCAAATCTCAAAGCAATCTTTCGACACAAGATTTGGTTTTCCAAAGACAACACTGGTTGGGTTTCAGTGAGATCCCACGATAACAGCCGGCTTTTGCGGTGTTGATGCATTGAGGGGAGTGTAGTTACTATAACTGGTGACAGAGCCACTCTGCACCTGCCTCCTTCCATCCTCTGTTTTCAATGGCAAACTTTCCGGTGTCAGCTGCAGTTCAGTAGTGGTACTCTCCTCTCAGAGTGAGGAAGTCAAAGGTTCAAATTCCACTCCAGCTGCTTGACATTCCAAAGCAATGCTGATGGAGTGCAGTGCTGGTAAAGGTGCCCCCTTTTGGAATAGGTGTTAAACCAGACACCCTCTCCCTTCTCAGGGACAAAGGTATGTCAAAGAAAACAATGGCATAACTCAGATTAATTGGTCACTTATTCTGCCACTGTCCGAGGGAACCTGCTATTATGAAAGACTGCCTGACATCGTACGTTACAACGGTAAGCACATCCCTAAGCAAAATAAATCCCAAGACTGGTCCAGAAGCACTGAATTCTGATGAAACGTAATTGGCCGCAAACACTAACCGCTTCTCTCTATATACATGTCGAATTTCCAACAAACTCTTGTTTCTATTTTATGAAAATAAAAACTCATATTGTTTGATAGTGTGTGCTTGGATGGACTGCCCTTGAATTCCGAAGTATAGATTAAGAGCTACGTAAACTGACTACTTCAGACAATGAAAGGGCTTTAATGGAATATTTTGGAGAAAGCGGAGAGATGGGTGTAAACATAGAAACATAGAAATTAGGTGCAGGAGTAGGCCATTCGGCCCTTCGAGCCTGCACCGCCATTCAATATGATCATGGCTGATCATCCAACTCAGTATCCCATACCTGCCTTATCTCCATACCCCCTGATCCCCTTAGCCACAAGGGCCACATCTAACTCCCTCTTAAATATAGCCAATGAACTGGCCTCAACTACCCTCTGTGGCAGAGAGTTCCAGAGATTCACCACTCTCTGTGTGAAAAAAGTTCTTCTCATCTCGGTTTTAAAGGATTTCCCCTTTATCCTTAAGCTGTGACCCCTTGTCCTGGACTTCCCTAACATCGGGAACAATCTTCCTGCATCTAGCCTGTCCAACCCCTTAAGAATTTTGTAAGTTTCTATAAGATCCCCTCTCAATCTTCTAAATTCTAGAGAGTAAAAACCAAGTCTATCCAGTCTTTCTTCATAAGACAGTCCTGACATCCCAGGAATCAGTCTGGTGAACCGTCTCTGCACTCCCTCTATGGCAATAATGTCCTTCCTCAGATTTCGAGACCAAAACTGTACGCAATACTCCAGGTGTGGTCTCACCAAGACCCTGTACAACTGCAGTAGAACCTCTCTGCTCCTATACTCAAATCCTTTTGCAATGAAAGCTAACATACCATTCGCTTTCTTTACTGCCTGCTGCACCTGCATGCCTACCTTCAATGACTGGTGTACCATGACACCCAGGTCTCGCTGCATCTCCCCCTTTCCCAATCGGCCACCATTTAGATAATAGTCTGCTTTCCCGTTTTTGCCACCAAAATGGATAACCTCACATTTTTAAAATGAATGCCTGTTCAATCAGGTCTGTTTGCAGAAAGCACTTCCTTTACACAAGGACAGTGAAAATGTGAAGCACTTTTTCGCAGGCATGCTGCGAGGTTTGCGCTTCCATTGGAAACCTCCAAGAGATTCACAGATTTGTTTGTTCATTGGAACATTGCAAAACCAAGGTCCATGGATGCTGTGACGTCACTGCACAGTGGGCAGGCCTCATCCTCCACCTCCTCCTCTTGGGCTCCAGGTGCTATGCAAATGTATTAACTTTGCTTGTGGATTCACACAGCATAATCTCAGAATGAATTAATGTATAGCACAAGATCACTGTAACGATTGTATTCTGGCTACTGGCTGTAGAGTCTGAGTACAGTAACATTTTAAAATATAGCAATTGCATGTGGTATATCACAGCCGATGTGCATGCTGCCTGACTCCCTGTATACAGTAAACCCATTAGTGTGCTTTCATGCAATGACTTAGATGCATCGCATGAAAACAGGCTCTATAATCCAAATCATCCATGCAGTCCAAGACTAAGCATTAGCCCACATTTGCCCCATACCTCTCTAAACCTTTCCTATCCATGCACCTGTCCAAGTATCTTTTAAATGCCGTTATAGTACCTGCCGCATCTACCTCCTCTGGAACTTTGGTCCATATAACCCACCACCCTCTGAGTGAAAAGGTTGCCCCTCAGATTCGTATTAAATCTTGTCCCTCTCACCTTAAACAAACGTCCTCCCCCCCAGAGAGCAAAGAAAGTGGAGCCACCCCACCTTGCATCTGCCCGCACAACCAGAATGGCCCTGGCTGCAAAACAGCATAGCGTCTGAGGAGAGACAAGCATATCAACAAACAAGGATCCCTATAGACCTTCCACACCAGTACTGCAGCCGATCAAGTTATCAGCTACATATTGCCTTCTCAGGGGTAAATATCAATGTGCATTAACTGCCAGACTCACCACGCTCTTCTGTAAACTCATGTGTTAATCGTAAATCATCCTCCTGTAGAGAGGGCAAAATCTGCACTGACAAAACACGGGAAACATGTTCAAACTTTAAGTTTAATGGACCCTTTTATTCACTACTTGACTTGCGGTTTTGTGGAGATAACACAACATTTAACTGCATTCACAGATCATACTTGGGGCGCAAAGCCCGTATGAGACCATCAGCTCCAAAGAATTTCTGCCAGCAGAAGTTCAGCATCTGTGCCATGCTGCAGATTCAGGCTGTGTGAACACGTCACAATGTTGCTGCAGTTGTTCCAAAACTCAGTGAACAGAAGCCGTGGAAGTGCATAAATATCTACACAGCCAGCACAGTTGACACCAATTAGAACGAATGGCTTTTATCAGAACATTAATTCACCAGGTAGATTATTTTCAGGCTGGTGTTAAATCTTACTTTTATTTACCATCTGTTATTGGATTAAGTGTAATGAAGGGAAGTGATATCCACTGACTGTGATAAATACCTTTCACCAGGTCATTATCAAGGTTTTCATTGCACATGAAAGCCATATCCGTTTCCCCCCAGTCTTCTGTGGAACACTTTACCTCATGGTTCCCATAGCCACAGTTTGCCAGCAGAATCACACACAGCTCTCCAATAAAACAATCAATAGCAAGTGTCCTCAATACAGCCTCCAATACCACAGGCCACTCTGCCCTGCTGCTAATCCCAAAGGAGTGAGATTGGGTGTAAAAATAATTTTCATGCACAACACAACGTCTCCTAAAGATGAGCAATTGTCCAAAGCGTAAATGTTCCTGGAAAACCAAGGAATAATACACCCTGGATTTATTATGTTATTGATTAAGGAGAAGAATGGAGTTTAAGTACTGCCTTTCCTTTGTTTTTGATCACCCTTTCCCACCAGTGGCTGAAAGTCACATTGGCATACTGGGGACAGTGGTGATGGACGTTAAGAGGTTTCTCTCCATATGTGAAAGGTGATCCCTCTGAAACAAGTGGATTCTTGACTGTCAGCAAGGAATGGTATAAGACCTCAATCTGCCAGGTAAACATGGGCAACAGTGGTTCCTCCACCCCTCTATGCTCCGAACACACGGACAACCAACGGCAGGCAGCTCAAAGTATTGGAAAGATACCAATTGTGGTAAATTCTCTGCTAAATTCCCCAAATACACAAACAATACAATGCCAGCAGTCCATCCCAGGTCAATATTCCCAGCACTAAGGTTTGATCCACTGTACATGATGGGCTAAACACTGTACATGCTCAGCCATAGATACTGAAGCAGGCACTTTCCTCCGATCACATCACAGCAAGAAATTACTTTCAAGGATAATCCAGCACTCTCGTGACCATGATGGTACCAGATTGGCAGATTCCCTGGGTTATTGGATGTCACTTCTAGTAACAATATACTTTTAACTCACTTTGTTTTGGTTTACACTGTAGGGCAATATTTTTTCAGTGAACTAGGTGCATTCAAGGAGAGCATAGATTATGAGTTTAGGTGCAATGGAACAAGGCACAGGTGAGTTTAAAAGGAGCAAGGCAACATCACCCAGTGAGTGATGCTGAATCATTGGGATTTCCAAACAATGGGATAGTGGATTATCGGAATTTTAGTGCACAAACACCGACAAGACCAGACTCCAATAAATATAGGAATTGCGCAACCCCAATTGTTGGATTCTCAATGCAAAATATATAGCTCTTTTGAGGAGAAAGAAAATAATAGAATAGTGTCATTTTTTACAGTTAAAACCACCAAAATGGAACCTCGTTTAGGCTCAAATTCCTTTCTCAAGGGAGAAAGAATATAACAATAAAAAGACATACAGTGTTTGAGTAACCCAGCGGGATATGTGGTGTTTCAGGTCAAGACTATTCTTCAAGCTGATGTAGATGGGGTAAAAAGATGGGAGTCAGGACAAAATCTGGTGGGTAATAGGTTGATGCAAGTGTGGGAGGATTTTGATAGGCAAATGGTGGACAAAGGCCAGAGATGAAAAGACAAAAGGATTGAGTGTTGCTAATTGTGGAATCAAAGGAAGGAATGTAGGTGGAAGGAGATGGGGAGGGGAGAAATAGGTGCGAGTCCAGGTGGCACAGGAGACGGAGGGTAGATGGGGAGAGTTTTGTGGTTACCTAAAATTGAAGAATTCAATGCTCATACCATTGGGTTGTAAACTACCCCAGTGGAACATGAAGTGTTGTTCCTCTAGTTTACATGTGGCCTCACTCTGGCAGTGTAGGAGGCCCAGTACAGAAGCGTCAGTATTGGAAGAAGAGTTAAAATGGTTTGCAACCAGGAGATTCAGTTGGCTTTGGGTGACTGAGCGCAAGTGTTCAGTAAATCGATGACCAAGCCTATGCTTGTCTCACCGAAGTACAGGTGGCCAAATCGGGAACAGCAGATGCAGTTGGTGAGGTTAGAGGAGGTGCACCTGAGCCTCTTTCGCGTCTGGAAAGGTCGTCTCTTTTTGTAAACCAGCATTCGAAGTTCCTTGTATTCTCAAGAATATGACAATATTTGATGAAATACCTCCACCACTTTCTATGCAGAGGAACAGACGGAAAACTCTAAATGTATTATGTTTCTTCTTGTAAAATAAACATTCCATTCTCATAACATAGTCCTTGAGAGTTGAGTGCTTGTGTGTTTTAATGAGTTCGATGTAGTATTGAATATCCCCAGTGGCCCAATATTGAGGTTGTACAGCATTGCTGGAGAGAGCAAACTGAGGGATCTATAATGACCGCGAGATGCTGTATAATCTTATAATGGTGTCTGGTTCCTCATCCTAAATCTGTGGAGCTGTCAATATTATGCTTTGGACTGTAGATGTGGTAAATTCAACAGTACTAATGAAGATGACGTGCTCGGTTGTTTGCATGTGAGTGATACAGCGATTTGTCAAATGCTATTCGCCACAAGTTGACGATTGTGTTTCCCACTGTTAACCTTGTTCAACAGCACAATATCCTTAGCAGCAACATGAATTTCCTGACATTATGCAGTCCACGCCAATTGTCAATGCAGAAAGATGCTTAACAGCATAAGAACTATTTATATCACTGTAGTAACTGCAGGAAGATTTAAACATACAGAAAATGTTTTATTCCTATTTTTCTTTCCAAACTCTTTTTTCACTCTAACAAATTTCCCCCCGTTATTTCTCATTCTCTATCTGATAGCGGTAAGTCTTTCCAACAAAATCATTAAATCCCACCTGTTATGGAGATAAACTGCAAGTTTCATCATACACTCTGGCCCCAGATGTCCCGTGATCTTGCTGTGTCATTATCAGCTCATGTTTCCAATCCCATGGGCTATTTTCTTTTTCGCTCTAATGTGGGGTGCAAGGTCAAACTACTGGGGCACATCGTAAGATGCCATGTTCCAGCAAACCCTGGACCCACCACTGGAAGAGCACACTTGCAGATTTACAAACATCTCTGTGTGCACGTACAGTGCTTGGGACTTGCTAAGTTTAGAATGCCCTGTATTAGGGGCTGGGAGGTTGCTATGGAAATGGGTTGTGTTTGTTCCATATAACAGTAGAGATCACAGCCCACTCACAGCATTTCTGACAAGAGGCAAGCAGGTAAGCAGAGTTGGGAGGGAGACACGATCGTGTCTGATGGCCCATGTTAATTCTGCAGAGAGCGGAGTGAGACCCCTGAAGTTCAGGACCCCTGGAAAATATTTCTTATACTTTGCCCCTCCCCCCTTTAGCCTTTTTGTGTGCTCTGAAGCAGTATGTAAAATGGCAGTACCCAGCTCAGGTTAGTTTCAGAATGGTACAACACAGACTGCTGAAGTTGAACATGGCGGAAGCTTTCAACAGTAGAAGGTTACTCAATATCCTCCATGCTGTGTTCAACCGAATAATTTTTGTGCTTGTTCCCCGATAGCACTATTATCCATCTCTGAGATCCGCAACAGGAAATAAACACGGCACAGTGTTACTTTCCATTGGGAATTCCACTGTACCTAGAGTTACAGACAAAATCATTCTCCATTCCAGCCATTATTTGTATGGTGCATAGGAAGTGCAAGCCCAGTGGCAAAGGCAGTACCAGTTAATGGCATGCCTTTAAAGTCCAAGATGGCTGTGCTGCCTTCAGTTATGTTCAATGCCCTGATCTTGACCCACTGCCCAGAGAGATGGAGTCGAAATAACTTTTACAACCTGCATGGACAATGGATTGCAAGTACCCTCCCACCCCCCTTTCACATCTTACACGTCCAGAAAATACAACTGCAGCACAAAGCAGAGCAGAAATACAGGAGCAAATCATCCATCCCCTCTACAATACTGTTCCATTCTGTAAGATCAGACCGAGCTGTGAGATGTGAGAACAGAGTATATAAATCATTCTCCCCAACAGTAGGAATCATGTGGGAACTGAATAATTCTTGTCTTCGTGGGTAAAGAACCATATTAAGGTGAACAAGGTATATGGAATGAGCTTCCAGAGGAGTTAGCATCACTATAATAACATTTAAAAGACATTTGCACAAGTACATGGCAGGGAATGGTTTACAGAGATATGGGCCAAACATGGGGAGGTGGGACTAGTATAGATGGGGCATCTAGGTCAGCATGGGTAAGTTGGGCCAAAGGACCTGTTTTCATGCTATATGACATCTATAAGTCTGGCTTGCAGCTTTGGAAGATGGACTTGGTCCCAGCAGATTATGTGGTTGAAAGATCTGTCTACTGGAGCCAGGTTAACTGGAGCAGTGGGTTACCAGATTACCTCTGCTCAGAAAATATCCAGTTTTAGCAGAAAATAAAAGCATTCACATCATCTCCAACAGAAGATAATGATGCTGTACAACCGCGGCACCCACTCAAAGGTATAGTTAGTTCATTCACTCTATTCAATCATTCATCGCGACCAAATTACTAAAGGTTTCAATCGCCAAATACCACACATACCCAGAGATCACCAAGAATCATTACAGGAAAGATATGGAGGTTTGGGGAGGGTGCATAGACGTTTACCAGAATGCCACCTGGATTAGAGAGTTTAAGCTACAGTGAGGTGTTGGGCTGTTTTCTCTGGAGAGTTGAAAGTTGAAGGGAGACTTAATAGAAATATTACAGAGCCATAGATAGGGTAGACAGTCAGAACCTTTTTACCCAGGGTGGAAATGTCCAAAACTAGAGGGCATAGCGGGAAAGTTTAATAGAAATGTGTGGGGCAAGTTTTTTTTTTACACAGAGTAGTGGGAGCCTGGAACACATTGTCAGGGGTGATAGTGGAGGCAGATATGATAGTGCAGTTTAAGAAGCTTTTGGATACGCAAGACGGATATCGATCATGTACAGGCACAAGAAATCAGTTTAACGGCATCATGTTTAGCACAATCATTATGAGCCGAAGGGCCTGTTCCTGTGCTGTACTATTCTACATAACGTGATACTCATTAAGTTCTGCACACAGGAACATAGGAGCAGGAGTGGGCCACTCGACCTCTCAAGTCTGCCGCACCGTTCAAGATAATCATGGCTGATATGCCCCAGGCATATGTGCCAGTTCCCCATTGCCAGCAATTCTCATATCTTTCAAAAATGGATTTACTTCCACTTTAAGAAGTTCCGATGATCTAACTTACTAGGGTAGAGAATTCCAGATTCGAGATGTTCCCTCAGCTCAGTTTCAAATGACCACCCCTAATCCTGCACCTCCATGCCCTCATTTGAGACTCTTCCATGTGTAGAACCATGCAGAGTGATCCACCAGTTTCACACAGCAATCACCATTTCTGACCAACTTGCTCCTGAAACCAACAGTATCTGTACATGCTTTTATATTAAGGATGTGCCCACATTGTCTTTGCCTGCACGAGAGATACAATGAACACCATTCATGCTGGCATTCCACAAGAAAATATCAGTTTACTCTTCGCTTTCTTTTTCAGACATCTTTCTTTGAAGCAACTAGGAGGAAAACTATTTTTTTTAATGTAAGCCAACTGCATTGATAATTAAAAGAACATATTCTCTTTTTACAAAACTACAAAACATAAAACAGTGATGACCGTGCAGGCAAATAAAACTGGCAGCAGTTTCTACAGTACAATTCAACAGATTATACCACATATTGCAAGCAGAAACAGCAGACTTTAGAGTTTTCATTACCACACCCTGCAAATCCACTCTTTTGGCTTCAAAATGGCTCTGATCAGATATCTATCTTATAAATGGGGAGCTACGGTGACCAGATGAATAACCTATAGTGGTATGACATACAATGTCATATTTTTTTAAAGGAGATCCCGATGACTGGACCCAAATTCAGAATTTGACATTGGGCTTAAATTTGTATGGAATAAGTAAGGTGCAGAACAGGAGTGAAAACTGGTGTAACACGTTTCCCACTAACTATGAGCTTCTTTCATGGCCACCATTAATTCCTGGCTGAACCCGACTCCTGATCTATAACTCCCCGGCAACAACCTCAACATTATTCACAGGAAAGATTCAATATTGATAACTAACCAGGCCGTGCAAGATGAAATCAGCAGGAAAGAGAAAGAAAGAAAGCGAGAGACTCAACAGGGAAACACTCACACATACAACACCCACAAACATAGGCAGACATTCATCAAGGAAGACACACAAATATGTTCAAGGAAAAACACACACATTCACACTCAGGGGGACACATACATATTCAGGGTGATACGCACACACTCGGGGACACATGCAAATGCACACAGAAACATTCTGAAAAATACAGGTACACACAGAGGAAGAGACACACACACGTATGATTGCACAGCCCCCTATCAGGGCAGATGCATGCACACACACACCTCATTCATGGGGGCAGATACATAAACACATACACATTAACAGACGAAGTCAGAAACACACACAATCGCACTCACATACACACAGTGCATTCCCACAAACAGACGTACACCCAGAGAAGTAGACAAAAGGGGAGAGAGCGACACAAAATACTGGAGTAACTAAGCGGGACGGACAGCGTTTCTGGAGAGAAGGAATGGATGACGGTTGGGGTAAAGACCCTTCTTCAGACTGAGTGAGAAAGTGAGCGCGTACACACACAGATTACTTCTTCCCATTTTATGAAGTTGTATTTCAGAGTTTCAGTTGAACAATAGCCTCGCGTAGGATTTTAAAATACTCAAGAAACAGTTGCTGCCATGCACAGGAGTTAAAGATCACCCAGTCATGCCGGCTATTCCCAGAGCTGCTGCGTTAAAGACAATACGTGGACGGGGTTTGAAACTACTCTGAGTCGAGCGAGAACGTGATCCACTTGATTTTGAGCCCTGATGGGCATTTTCTGTGTGTAGCCAACTTCGCACATTCTTCAAGAGTGTAAGCGTTAAACCACCACAAAGGTACACTAACTGGGACCCTGAAGGCCCTCGCAGTATTACACGTATGGTTGGTTTACATTTCATAGGTCTCGGTGGGGGGAAAACGCAACCCTCCTTTACAAAGAACACTCAAGCTGCGATGTGGAGGCTTTTCGGACGATCCCAGGCAGTGTGCAGTGAATTTCTCCCCACTGTCAGCTGGACAGGTTGCAGCCTAGGCAGGGACCAGGGATTTGCCACAGGTCCCAGTCCTGTGGCCGAGAGACCCTTGTTCCAGTCTTCAGCCCCATCCCCCTCCCCTCCCCTCCCTCGCTCGCTCGCTCGCTGCATTTATTGCAATCTGAAAGGTTTTCCTCCCGTCTTGACATCTCGGAAATCCCCCCTTGGATTAGTGGTGGAGGAAGATGTGACTTGCAGGCAAATGCGTTTGAAATGGCTTGGGGGAGGAGGAGGAGGGATGGGTTGTGAAGCCCCATCTCCCCAGAGACCCTCATTAGAAGACTCATTAGAAGCAATGTATTAATGAACTCGGAGAGTGGCGACGTTGAGGCACTCCTCGAGCGACTCAACAAGCATTTTGAAGGCACCGGTTGCAATAATGAGACCATCCTATTTCCCGGATTCCAGTCCCCCTACCGCCAACCAGTCTACCCGAACCTAAACAACAGTGCCCAGACTGTGGCTCGCAAAACGCAAATTAATTTATTTACATGCTTTACGGATTCTTAAACATATGCAATCACAGCTTTGCTTATTCGGATCTGGCAGGTTGCACGAATATCTGAGGTTATTGTATCTCGAAAATATGTTAAAGAAAGGAAAAGTAAAATAAAATAGCGTGCACCGTGAAATGTTACAATAAAACACTAGGATCGTGCACGCATTGAAAGCACTGCACATTCTTAAAAAGACTGTTTCCCAGAGATTGAAGGTACAATATAATCTCCATGCTGTCCACTGCCCGAACACTTTCGATGTTTAAAACATCCATTGGAAAAGGCAGAGAAAGGGAGATTAGCGGCAGAAGGCAGGAGATCGGGAACAATAGTGAAGACACATTTAATGCAACTTTGTACGTTACGCCATGCCAGGTAATGAGGTATTCACATTTAAACACGATCTCTGCGATTTTGCAGAAACAGATTTTTGCCCGAATTATTCAGGACGCTCTTCCAGGGCAGTGAAAGAGAAAGATCCTGGCCATTGTCTAACACAAGAGCAGGGCTAACACGGTCAGGGGCAGACGATTCCCGTTGACCCACGCAACACCTGCACACCCGTTTATCACACCCGGCTCCCGAGCACCGCTGGCACAGGTAGATGGACAAAAACATCGTAGTTCCCGACATCTTAGCCGTCGCTCTTGCGGGGAAGTCCCGTTTTCTGGAGTGCGCTAACTGGCGCGGTCTGCTGTGTTGGAATGTGCAGCCACCCTGCCGCCCCCGATCGCTTTCCCCCTCTCCTCACACACACATGGGACAGCACCAGGACCCCCGCTCACTGCCAAACAGCCCCGGTGATGCGCCGGGAGCCACACGGACCGGGAGAGGGGCTGCAGTTACAGAGTGGAGAGGGGGTGACCCGGGCAAGCCGCAGGCTCGTCCATCCATCAGCTGAACCCACTGCCTCGATGCATCATTCTGAGGGGCATTGAACGAACTCTTGCCCAAAATCCGCTGCATTGCAGCTGCAATGGGGAGAGGGTGTGGGGGGAGGTCGCAGAGGTTAAATGCATTACTTTTTCCACAAGCAGAAAGAATGTCATTTTCCCCTAGAAAGCTCGTTTGCAACTTTTGACTTCGAACATGCAAGTTTCCCACCAATGCAAGGCTGCACAGGTGAGGATGGGGTTTTGGTTTACCTTCCACGGCAGCAACTGCAGGCAGCAGGCAGAGAAGCAGAAGAGAAGCCATGCTCTGGATCGTGCCCGGAGGTCTCTCGCTGATGCTGATGTTAATGTATGTGTATGTGTGTGTGTGTGTATGTGTGTGTTACATTGCACGCTGGGCAGTAGCGGAGCGCTCCACTCTCACCGACAGGCGAGCCTCCTCCCCCATCCTAGTCCCTCTCCTCTCGCTGCCCCCAGCACACCAATCAGCAGATGGCCCGCCCCCCCGACCACTCCTGGCGAGTGCAGCAAACAGCAAACTTTGCACATTTCCAGGAGCTGCAAGTGCAAAGAAAAGTGAGATGGCACTATCTAGTGGGAGCAGCGAGAACTGCGCACTCCGTCTCCTCTCGTTCACGAGCTCGCTCCGCCTTCACCCTTCAACACCGTTTAATTGCCGGAGAAATTATAGCTGAGGTCTCCGGAAACAAATCACTGCACACGTTGGAAATCTGAAATAAAAGCAGAGCAGCGGGCCCGGGAACATCCGCAGGGAGAGGGGCGGTATTAAGGTGCCAAGTCTATCGTCCTGCATCGGAACTGAAAGAAAAGTTAGAAATCAAACATGCTTACGGGTGCAGTGAAGTTCAGATTCAGATTAGTTTATTGACCATATATTGTCTATTATTTTGCACGAAGCTCATAAAGTATACATGGTAGTGCTAGATACAAGAACAATTAAATGCAAGAACGAATGCCACCTGTAAGTTCAGCCATCTCACAACACCATCGACCCGGGGCTCAATGCCAACCTCGGGTCTTGTCTGTGTGGAGCTTGTGTGTTCTCCCTGTGACCGCGTGGGCTTCCACGGGTGACGTGGGGTGCGAGGAGGTGGGTATTAGGCTCCTTCACGCATCCCAAACATATACTGGAGCGTCAACTGTTCATTGTAAACTGCACCTCAGCGGGTGGCAAAGGAATGAGAGGGGAATGATTGGGCATATGCCAGCATATGAATATGATGCAGGGAACTAAGGAGAGGGAATGAAGACAAAAAATGCTGGAGAACCTGAGCGCGGGTGAGGCAGCATCTATGAAGAGAGAAGGAATTGGCGACGTTTCGGATCGAGACCTTTCTTCATCATGTGTGTGTGTGTGTGTGTGTGGGGGGGGGGGGGGGGGGGCGGGCGTTTTAGAGTCATATAGCGCAAACGTGCCTTCAACCTATCGCTCCATGCCAACCTTTTTACCCATCTACACTAATCCCATTTCCCTGAATTCGAACCATATCCTTATATGCCTTGCCTGTTTGTGTTTGTCCAAATATCTCTTAAACATAATGATTGTATTGGTATCTGATCTACCATCTCCTCTGGAAGCACATTCCAGATATCAACCACTCTTATCCATAAGATCCTCTTTAAAATTCCTTCTTATTTTAATCCTATGCCCTCATGATTTTACTAAGCCTGCCTTGGGAAAACTATTCTGACCATCTACCCTGTTCATCATTTCATCATTTTTTCATCAATTTTCATCAATTATAAAATTCTATCAGTCACACCTCAACCTCCTTTGCTCCAGAAAAGAAAAAGCTAATTTTATTGGATAATAATATAACTAGAGTCTTCCCCATAACGAGTCCCACACTCCAGGCCACATCCTGGGACTCCTCTGCACCCTCTCCATGCAATCATATCAAAAATCACAGTGTAATGACCAGCATTGCATAGAACAGTCATATCTGTAAATATGACTGGTAGGATTGAATATCCTGAGTCCAAAGGGCAAAATAATGTTCTGCATCAGAATAAGTAAATATGTGGGTTTCGCAGTCACCACTTCCACACCAAAGCATAGCTGCTACCTCTCAAAACTAGCATTCTTTACATTTTCACCTCCAAATTGTGTAGGGATTATGTGCTCGATCTATGTCATCTATCCATGTTCTCCAGAGATGTTGCCTGACCTGCGGAGTGGGAGGTGAAAATGTAAAAAAATAACTCAGATTCTGAAAATCTGAAATAAAAACAGAAAATACTGGAAAAACCCAGCAAGGAAGGCAGCTGTCCTGGAAAGAGGAACAGTTAACATTTCAGGTCTGCGACCCTTCATTAGAGCTGGGTAATAATAATAATAATAATAATAATAATAATAATAATACTTTATTGTAAATACATACAATGAAATTTCAGGTGTACTGCCCGAGTGGAGCTCCAACGTATCAGATAAATAATAACAAATAACGAATACAAAAGCGGCAAGAAAACGTTGTCATAATGTGCAATATTTCACAGTATAGTGTTGTGGCAGTACAAAAACTGTGGCCCCTGGTTCTGGATTCTCCCAACATCGGGAACATGTTTCCTGCCTCTAGCGTGCCCAAAACCTTAACAATCTTATACGTTTCAATGAGATCCCCTCTAATCCTTCTAAACTCCAGAGTGTACAAGCCCAGCTGCTCCATTCTCTCAGAATATGACAGTCCCGCCATAAAGGCGAATTAACCTTGTAAACCTACGCTGCACTCCCTCAATAGCAAGAATGGCCTTCCTCAAATTAGGGGACCAAAACTGCACACAATACTCCAGGTGTGGTCTCACTAGGGCTCTGTACAACTGCAGAAGGACCTCTTTGCTCCTATATTCGATTCCTTTTGTTATAAAGGCAAACATGCCATTCGCTTTCTTCACTGCCTGCTGCACCTGCATGCTTACTTTCATAGACTGATGTACAAGGACCCCCAGATCCCATTGTACTTCCCCTTTTCCCAACTTGACGCCATTTCGATAGTAATCTGCCTTCCTGTTTTTGCTACTAAAGTGGATAACCTCACATTTATCCACATTAAACTTTGTCTGCCATTCATCTGCCCACTCCCCCAATAGGTGACGTTTTGGATCGGAGCCCTTCTTCAAAATGGCTTAAGGGCAGCAATTACCAGTGCATTAAGCTTCTTGGTCTGTGTAATGTGTTGTTAAAGGTAAATTGGAGGGACCTGAGAAGTGTTATTTTTCAGATAACATTGTCTGAAGAAGGGTCTCGACCCGAAACGTCACCCATTCCTTCTCTCCAGTGATGCTGCCTGTCCCACTGAGTTACTCCAGCTCTTTGTTTCTATCTTCATTGTAAACCAATGCTTGGTTGCCCTCACAGGTTGTTTCAAGTTATTTGTATACCACTCACTGAAAAATGTCATATCACTGCTGAAAAATGTCATATCACAAAACCGTCAGGAAGGGAAATGGTACCATACCCCTTATTTAGAGATGATTTGTGTTCGGTCGTGAAGATATTTGACTTTGATTGTGTACGACCTCAGTGAGAGGCCCCTGCATAGTTCTGATCTTGTTACCAAGGAAGAAAAAAAGGATATACTCAGATTAATAGTGTACAGAGAACATTCACTGGACTGGTTCTGGAGATGGCAGTTCTGATGTTTTGGGAGAATTGAGCAGACAAGGCCTGTATTCTGTCTGGATGAGAAATTATTTCAATGAAACCTATAAAATTTCGTCCATGACTTCATAAGGATGTTTCCCCTGGTGGATGGATGCTTGTCTCAAAATAAAGAGTCCAGAAGGCTCAGAATCCAGGATTCTGATGGGGAGAGATTTAGTCCTGTAGAAGATAGTGGATTTTGATGGCTTTCTCTACCCCAGAGAGCTGTGGAGTCTCAGTCACTGAATGTGTTCAAACAGAGGCGGCACAGTGGTTCAGTGGCAGAGTTGCTGCCTTACAGTGCCAGAAACCCGGGTTTGATCCCGACTGCGGATGCTGCCTGTACAGAGTTTGCATGTTCTCCCCATGACCACGGGGTTTTCTCTGGGTACTCTGGTTTCCTTACATACTGCAAAGATGTGCAGGTTTGTAGGTTAATTGGCTTTGGTTGTAAATTGTCCCACACGTTCACAAGTTATAGGAGTAGAATTAGGCCATTCAGCCCATTCTCTGCCAGTCAATCATGGCTGATCTCTGCCTTTTTCTACCATTTTTCTGCCTTCTCCCCATAACCCTTGACACCCATTCTAATCAAGAATGTTTCTATCTCTGCCTTAAAACACCCACTGACTTGGCCACCACAGCCCTCTGTGGCAATGAGTTCCACAGATTAACTACCCTCTGACTAAAGAAATTCCTCCTCATGTTTCTTAAAGAGTGCCCTTTAATTCTCAGGCTATGACCTCTGGTCCTAGACTTTCCCACCAATGGAAACATCCTTCCCACACCCACTCAATCTATGTCTTTCATTAGTTTGTAAGTTTCAATGAGGCCCCCCTCAACCTTCTTTAAGCCAGTGAATTGATGGCCCAGTGCTGTCACACGCTCACCATATGCTAACCCATTCATTCCTGGAATCATTCTTGTAAACTTCCTCTGGACCCTCTCCAGAGCCAGCACATCCTTCCTCAGATATGGGCCCAAATTTGCTCACAGTACTCCAAATGCGGCTTGGCCTGCGCCTTATGAACCCTCAGCATTACATCTCTGTTTTTGTATTCTGGTCCTCTTGATATAAATGCTAGCATTGGGGTTGCCTTCCTTACTAACGATTCGACTTGCAGATTAACTTTTTGGGAGTCCTGCACCAGCACTCCCAAGTCCCATTGCACTGACAATTTCAGGACTCTCTCCCCATTTCGAAAAGAATCAACACCTTTATTCTTATTACCAAAATGCATGACTCCGCACTTTATTGTCCCTAGTGTGTAGGATAGTGCTATCACATGGGGATCGCTGTCGCTGTGGACTCAGTGGGCCGAAGGACCTGTTTCTGCACCGTATCTCTAAACTAAACTAAACTAAACTAAGATAAGTAAGTTCTGAATATTAAGTTAACAAAGGGATAAAGGGCAAACACAGGTAGACAATGAGCTGTTTCCATGATGAATGGCGGAGACAGCTGAAAGAGCTGGGCAGCCTTGCTCATGTTATCAATTCTTGTGTCCTAATGCAAACAATCCCATGGCACCATTTATTAAAAAAAAGCAGAGAGCAAAAAAAACCTTCAATCGATACTTCAGAAAAACACTTAATTATATAATCCACTGCAGTCTGTGGGATTTTACTGTGCATTTTCCTATCCAGCAAGACTCAGTTAATCAGGCACTCTCGGGACTTCAATGGCATACTTTCCAGATTATTGGTTATTATTACCATCACTACCCAACACACTCTTCATTTAATTTTATTATGCATTTCATAATATTATAATACATTTCCAGTGAACCCAGTGAGTATAAAGAAAACTCAGGAACAGGGCCTCCAGTGAGTTAAGGTTTAACACAGGTACTAACGCCCTGGGAGTTGAGGTTGGTGAGCTAGTGCCAAGCTATCAGGATCTCCATATAATCAGATAGCAGTTTATCAGAGTTTTACTGCATTTGCTAATCACTCAGGCAAAAAGTCCACTCACCAACACAAGCATTATGTAATTTGACAAAGAAAAGATTAAAAAAACATAGTAGTCAAATATAGCAGTTAAAAGAATGAGATAGTGAAGTGGACAGGACATGACAACCTAAGGCATGGCCAATAGTGGAGATGAAAACATTGAGGATATTCGGAATGTAGACACAAGGAACTACAGATGTTGGTTTATATCAAAGATAGACATAAAATGTTGGAGTAATTCAGTGGGTCAGGAGCATCTCTGGAGAAAAAGGATGGGTGATATTTTGAGTTGGGACCCTTCTTCAGTCAAAGTAGAGGGTTTCGGTGGGGGGGGGGGGGGGGGGGGGGTGGTTGGCGCTGGAGGTGAGTAAAGACCAGGACCAATCATGGCCGACCACAACCTCAGGCAGCACGATGCCTGGTAAGTCCATTGTTGGCTCGCAAAGCAGTGATCTCAAGAGGGAAAAATGTTAAGAACTATGGAACTGGTAAAACGACTAGTGTGCAGGAAGGATGCAAAGTGGGAGGGAGGGAGGAGAGGAATGTAACTAGACAATACTTAAAATTAGAGAATTCAATGTTCATACAGTAGACAGAATCATCTATGACAGATGTGTACCCATGTTATTTCAAGAATGGACATTGATGGACATCTATTACAAACTTACCGACTACCAAACCTATGCAGACTACACTTCTTCCCACCCTGCTTCTTGCAAATATGCTATTCCCCACACTCAATTCCTCCGTCTCCATCGCATCTGCTCCCAAGATAAGGTGTTCCATACTTGAACATCCGAGATGTCCTCATTCTTCAGGGAAGATGGGTTTCCCCCCTTTCTATCATAGATGAGGCCCTCACAAGTTTCCTCTGGGTCCCGTAGTTCTGCTCTCGTTCCCCCTCCTCCCAGACACAACGTGGACGGAGTTACCACTTTTCACATTTCATCCCACCAGCCTCTGCATCCAACACATTATCCTGTAACAATTGCGTCACCTCATCAGTGATCCCACCACTAACCACCTCTTCCCATCTCCAAGCCTATGCACCTACCTCAGGGGCCACAACTCCTTGGCTCATTCATCTCTTACCCCCCAACTACCTCCTCCCCAGGTACTTTTCCCTGCAACTGCAGGATATGCAACACCAGATACCTCCTCCCTGGGACCCTAACTGTCCTTTCAGGTTAGACAGAGGTTCAGATGTACCTCCTCTAACCTCATCTACTGTATCCAGTGTTCCCAATGTGAGATCTTTTACTTCAGCTAGACCAAAAGTAGACTTGGCGACCATTTTACTGAACTCGCACTTAGCCTGCCTAGGCCTATGGGATCTCCCAGTTGTCAACCAACTCCCCTTCGCATTTCCCTACTGAACTTCATAGCCAGAGTGAGGCCACACGCAAATTGGGGAAACTGCTCCTCATATTTTGTTGGGTAGCGGGGGGGGGTGGTGTGGGGTCGGGGCGTGGGGGGGGGGGGGGGGGGAGGGGGGCGGTTGTGGGGCAGGGGCGGGGGTGTGGGTGGGTGCGGAGTATGGGGGGAGGGGGTGTGTGGGGGGGGGGGGGGGGAGTTGTGGGGGGAGGGAAATGTGTGGGCGGGGGGGAGTTGTGGGGGAGAGAGGGGTGTGTGGGCGGGAGGGGGGAGATGGGTGGGTGGGTGGGGTGGGGGGGGGGGGGAGTGAGCTAGGAGAAAAAAATAGATGGAAGTGTTTTGGTGTCTACAACTTTAGACTGTGCACCCCATACACAACAAGAGGTACTCTATAACTAGTATTCAGCTTACCAGGCTCCGTCCTGCTGGAGGCCGTTTGTGGCTGGCCCAGACTGATGCTGGTCTATTCTCGCCTCCACCTTCAACCCCCCTCCCACCCGCCACCCTCTGCTTTCAGTCTGAAGAAGGGTAGTGATCCGAAAAGTCAAGCATCCTTTTTCTCCAGAGACGTTGCCTGGCCCACTGAGTTCCTCCAGCACTTTGTATCTAAATTTGAGGATATTCAGAAGATGCTCAAAACACTCGGCAGGTTAGGCAGCATCTGGGGAAAGAGAAATGGATTAACATTTCAAGTTTGATAAAGGGCAACACACTAGCAGTGCTGCTGCTTCACTGTACCAGTGATACAGGTTCAGTCCTGACCTCAGATGCTGCCCACATGGAGTTTTCACGCTTTCTTTGTGAGCGTGCGGGATTTCTTCGGGTCCCCCAGTTTCCTCCCATATACCAAAAACATGATGGTTGGTAGGTTTATCTGCCATTGTAATGTGTGAAGGAATGGGATATGATGGAAATGTGGTGAGAACGAAATGTGTTAAGGTAAATTAAATAGGCCAGCGCAGACTCGGTGGGCTGTAGTGCCCAATTCTACGCTGTATCTCTCTCTATGACGCTATGTTACTGATTCTCTTTCCACAGACACTGCCCAACATGTTGACTGTTTCCAGCATTTTGCAGTCTTAATTTCCGACTTACACATCTGCAGTGTTTTTGAGCACAGAGATCTCAAAGGATTGCCAAGCATGAAGAAATTACAGAGAATAGGAGTTGATCAGAAAATCTAAATGTGAACTTTAAAGTCAGGTGTGCTGAAATGGGAGACAAATTAAGTTAGCAATGATACCGGAGGTGGTTGAAAGGGACTCAGTGGTAATTGGGACATTTCTTTAGGAAACAAATTTACAGTTGAAGAGGGGAGGCAACATAAGGGAATTGTAATCGACAAATGCAGAGATAACCAAGGGGTGATGAGGACATTAGTACCTTATAAGTGAACATATAAGATATGTTCATCTTGGAGCTACAGTCATGGGTGAATAAGCTTCATATTTTATGGTTGCTATGTTCTGAGGCTGATGGGATTTTTAATCATCTGTTTTCTAATGACACAAAAGGTCATGTGCAGTGAGATGCAGAGAAAATAACCCTGTGTTATCCATACCATACATGAGTATTTCAGACAAGGCAAAAGATAGATAAACAGACTGCAGAATAGAGTGTTACACCTATGGAGCAAACAGTTTAAGGGAAAACGCAGGCGCCGAAACAAGGTAGACATAAATTCATCCTGCGTCTATGAGAGGTCCAATCAAGAGACTGATAACAGCAGGGAAGAAGCCGGAGCACATTCAAAGAGAAATGCATTCTGTTGGGAGGAAAGGCACCACCATTTACAGCACCTCAAAGAACAGTCTCATAGCATCAGAATAAAATATCAGAATAAAGGTCACGACAAAATAATAAGTGGCAAAACAAGTGGCAAGGTGGTACTGCTAGTAGAGCCACTGCCTCATGGCTTCAATGCCTTGGGTTCGATCCCGACCTCTGGTGCCATCTATGTGGAGTTTGCATGTTCTCCCCTTGACTCTGTGGGTTTCCTTTGGGTGCTCCGGTTTTCTCCCACATTCCAAAGATTTGCAGGTTGATACGTTAAACTGACTGTCTTTGGGGTGCAAGTGAGTGGTCGAATCTGGGGGGTCATTGATGGTAATGGGAGGGACTGTGGGGTGGAGAATAATTTGGATTAGTGTAAATGAGGGCTTGGCAGTCAGTGTGGACTCAGGCTGAAGGGCCTGTTCCTATGCTGTTTGATTCAATGACTGTGAAATTATTTTTGTGGTAGTGGTTAGGATCAAAAATGCCCTGACAACAGATGCCCCAACTATTAGGGCAGCACAGTGGCACAGCAGTAGAGTTTCCACCTTACAGCACTAGACACCCAGGTTCAATCCCGATTAATAGTGCTGTCTGTATGGAGTTTGTATGTTCTCAGTGTGACCGCGTGGATTTTTTTTTTTTTGAGTGCTCTCTTTTCCTCCCACATTTCAAAGACGTACAGATTTGTAGGTTAATTGGCTCCTGTAGATTGTCGCTACGGTGTAGGATAAAACTGGTGTAGGATGATAGCCTGTCGGCGTGGACTCATTGAGCTCAAGGGCCTGTTTCCACACTGCATCTCTAAACTTAACTAAAACTACAAATGCAACTTCAACATTCAAAAAGGAGCTGGATTAATTATCAGAAGAAAAATTGTCAGGGCCGTGGGGAGAGGTCATGGGTATGCAATTAGTTTCATTGCTCTTATATGTCAGTCAGTATAGACTCTACGGGTAGATCGATCCTTTCTTGTTGAAAATATGCTGTGATTCTGTGGTCAAAAGAATCATCAAACAGCTTAATATGGGTGAAGTCATAACTTCGACATCAGTTGAGGAAAGATAACATAATCTTTATTTAAAGTTCAGGAGAAAAATAATTGGAAGCTGAAATTACACTGATGTATAGTACTTGCAGATTACAAAGGGGAATGTAAGACTTGAACCTCTGTAGAATTTTTGAAAAATTGTCAGTACAAATAGATGTTGCGACAGCCATCATTCAACATTTACAATAAAGAAATCATCCTCTGAAATGAGAAGTACATTTATACAATTTGCAATCTTATTAAATGCAGTTATCAATGAGGCAGACTACATGCAATAAAATAAGTTACTGCTTAGATTATACCCAGTACAAATGATTAATGCTGAGACAGTAATTAGTTAAGCAGTTAATACCAAGGTTGTGATCAATGCCAAAGGTTAATACTAAGGATTTCTCAATGACAGGAGGTTCTTGCATCGATTATTAATATTTTATACTGACCTTAGCCTCAGTTTTAACATTTTAGTTTAGTTTAGTTCAGAGATAGAGTGGAACAGGCCCTTCGGCCCACAGCGTCTGCTCCTAGCAACGATTACCCATACATTAGTTCTTTACTACACACCAGGGACAATTTACAGAAGCCAATTAACCTACAAACCTCTATGTTTTTGGAATGTGGGAGGAAACCGGAGCACCTGGAGGAAACCCACATGGTCATAGGGAGAATGTAGAAACTTTGTAGAGACAGCACCCGTAGCCAGTCTTTGACAGTGTAAGGCAGCAACTCTACCGCTGCGCCACTGTGTCTCCCCCTATGGATGAATCAGAGTCTCAGTATTAACCTCTTGTTACTGCCACAGTATTATTCAAAAATCAACCACAGATGTTGAAAACCCGGACTAGGAAAATAAATTACTGGAAACATTCAGCTTCAATTTTAATCTTTGCCATCTTCCTTCTTCCTGAACGATAGCCTCCCCTCTGCCAGAGTGACAAATGTCGATCATGTCTCATTTATTTCCCACACCTCTGCTCTCACTTCCTTGTCTCCTGGACAGAACAAGGTCAGAGTTACTCTAGTCTACCCCTGCCACCCCACCATCAATTTTTGTCAACACCAAGAAGGTTCCACCATGAGATGCATCTTCCTCTCCCCTACCCATTCAGCATTTCAAAGGAGCAGTCTGATTCTCTGGTCCACACATCCATTTAATACCAACTGTTCCCCATCTTACATGAAACCGTGGGAGCTGTAACACCTTCTCCCCTTCCTCCCATCGTGGGACCCACAGTTTCCTTCCTGGTGAACCAGTGATTCATTTGCACTTCCTACGTCTCTAGCATACAGTATAGCAGTTGGTATTCACACTGCAGTGTCCACTACAATGGGGCACAAAGACTGATTGGATGACTTATTTGCCCAACACCCTTAATTAGTTCTAGGGGCAAACCTGAGCTTCCTGGTGCCTGAAACATCAAAACCCATTCCACTCTCACTCTGTCATCTCTGTCCATGGCCCCTTGCATTGTTACCAGAAGCTTTCAAGCAGACAAGAAGAAACAGTATAGTCTTTTTTGCTGACTGGCTTTTTTTTTCACTGTACCTTAGGACAGGTGATAATAAACTCAACTAAGCACAAAACAAGTCTGAGGAACAACACCTCATCTTCTCTCTGAACACATTACCGCATGTAGCACTCAATGTGAAATGCTCTAACTTCGGTAAACTCATTTTCTTTGTCTCTACTTAAACTGGCACAACTGCTGCAAATCATCTGGATCTGTGATACTGGTTCCATTTATCCCTCTATGATTAACACAGCCTGACCTGCTAGGCACAAGCACAGATTTATAATTAGCACAGGTTACAATTAATTGTTATGTTCCATCAGCCTTAAACTGGCCCAATTGATCAATGTGACTTATCTCCAAGTCTGAAGGATCCTGACCCAAAATATCCTCTGTCCATTCCCTCCACCTACTGACCTACTGAGATCCTGCTGCAATTTGTTTTGTGACCTATCGATAGGGTGACCTTTGTCTCATCCTGTTACAAATATTTCCTTTTGATCTACCAAAATCTATCTATCTATCTTTGAAATATACAGTTACAGCTACAACTGGACTAAACATTCCAGTCCCGTGCTTTTCACTTCATTAGAGAATATGGTTAGGTGTGTTGCCAGAATCAAGGATGATGAAGCCAGAATCAACGATGAGATGTGTAGCCAGAAGTGGCAATTGGGTGGGGCCCGTGCTTGGAGATTGGAGTCTGGGGCATAGATAAGTGCCCAGACAGAGTGGGTACAGGGAACCCAGCAAAGTATGCAACCATAGTTGGGAACTGGAATGTGGGCAGGTGTACAGGTAAAGTCAAGTATCGGGAAAGTTTGGCAAGTGGTGGATTATGGCAGCTGAAATGTGGTTAGGTGTTGACTGGTGCCAGAGCTCAGGAATACATGGACATAGACATAGAAAATGCAGCACAGGTACAGACAGCCCTTTAGCCCACAATGTCTCTGCTGAACATGATGCAAAATTAAACTAATTTCCTCTGCCTATATGTGATCCATACCCATCCATTCACTGCATATCCATGTGTCTATCTAAATACCACTTAAACATTATTATCGGCAGTGTTTTTCAGATACCCACCACTCTCTGTGTAAAAACCTTGCCCGCACATCTCCTTTTCTTACCTTAAACAGAATATCATCTAATAATTGTGGGAAAGAACTGCAGATGCTGGTTTAAATCGAAGGTAGACACAAAATGCTGGAGTAACTCAGTGGGACAGGCTGCATCTCCGGAGAGAAGGAATGCGTGACATTTTGTGTCTATCCTCTAATATTTTTCTCTATGCTGGGAAAAGATTCTGACTGTCTATTTATGCCTCTCATAATTTTATATACTTCTATCAGGCCACCCCCTTTCTCTGATGCTCCAGCCAAAACAATTTAAGTTTGTCCAACATCTTCTTAAGCTAATGCCCTCTAGTTCAGACAGCATTCTGGTAAACGTCTTCTGTACCCTTTCCAATGCCTCTACACACTTCTTGTAATGTGGTGACCAGAACTGCACACAATACTCCAAATGTCTTCTAACCAAAACTTTACAGTACAAGGCTGCAATATGACTTCCTGATTTTTATACTCAATGTCCTGACTAATGAAGGCATACCATACATTTTCCATTATCATTCCGTCTACCTGTGTTGCTATTTTCAGGGCGCTGTGGACTTGGAACCTAAGATCTCTCTACATCCATGTTGTTGAGGGTTCTGCCATTAACTGTATACTTTCCACTTGCATTTGAATTTCCAAAGTACAACACTTCACACTTGCTTCGAGTCCATCTGCCATTTCTCTACATAGTGTGCCTTGGTATGTTGTGGGAATCTAGAGAAATATACATAACTGTATGAAATCAATTAAATCAAATTCCACTGTGGATCTAATGTGAACTGGTGCTAGAATCAAGGCGAGGACAAGATGCACTCGAGTATGTCTTGTTCTCGGCATCTCTCCTTCTTATGAGAGCTTTTCACAGACTGCATGCCAGAATTGAGGACTTGGTCACTGAGAGTCTCTTGTGCGACCAAATCCCTGCCTTGATGACCTACTTCCCAAATTCTCATTAAAAATATAGTCATGGAGGCCAATTTTCAAGGCACGTGCAGCAAGTCTCTTTTTCCTTATTTCACATCAGTAAAGGATCCTTACAATAGCATGCAGGTACAGCAGACCCTCAAAAAGCTAATGGCATGATGGCCTTCATTGCAAGCGGATTTGAGTTTATGAGCAAGGAGGTTCTACTGCAGTTGTACAGGGCCCTGGTGGCACTGCACCTGGAGTATCATATGCAATTTTGGTCTCTTAATGTGAGGAAGTACATTATTGCTATTGAGGGAGTGCGTCGTAGGTTCACCAGGTTAATTTCTGGCATGGCAGGACCGGCATATGATGAAAGAATAGGTCGACTACTTTTGTATTCATGGGAATTTAGAAGGATGAGAGGAAATCTTTTTGAAACTTATAAAATTCTTAGAGGATTGGACAGGTTAGATGCAGGAAAAATGTTCCCGATGGTAGGAGAGTCCAGAACCAGGGGTCACAGTTTAAGAGTAAGGGGTAGGCCATTTAGGACTGAGATGAGGAAAAACGTTTTCACTCAGAGAGTTGTAAATCTGTGAAATTCTCTGCCACAGAAGGCAGTGGAGGCCAATTCACTGGCTGTTTTCAAGAGAAAGTTAGATGTAGCTCTAAGGGCTAAGGGAATCAAGGGATTTGGGGGGAAAAGCCAGAACAGGGTACTGATTTTGGATGATCAGCCATGATTGGATTGGATCACGGTTTGGATCATACCGACGAGAGGGCCTGTACATTGGGCCATCCGTAGTGGCGACTACGGAGGGGTTATGGCCCTGACCACGGGTGAACAAAGGAGGAGGACTGGCTGAACTTTGTTGCCTTCCACCACAGTGAAGAATGCTGTGGTGGATGTTTGTGTTAAATGTTATTGTGTATTGTGTGTTCTTTTTAAGTGTATCGCTGCTGGCAAACTCACTTCACTGCACCTTCGGGAGTATGTGACAAATAAAATTGACTTTGACTTTGATCATATTGAATTGAAATGGCTGAATGGCTTAATTCTGCACCTATTTTCTATGTTTCTATTTTTCTAATAATCCCAATGCACACTGAAAAATTCAGTTCAATTTCATATATGCATCATCGTCAATTGATCTACCTGTTTGCGTGGAGCTTGCTGCCAGTACTCTGATGTTACTGGTGAATTGGGGCTGATAAGATTCCACTTCCATTCATTATAATGGAATGAAAATCTCACTTGAACACCCAGTTGCTTCAAGCTACTGATCTCAGTTATATGGTAATCATTTCCCCACATGATTTAAATAGGTGATGCCTATAATTTAAATACAAGAAGTCTACTTGGCTTTGCAATGAATTAGATGGGGAGCTAACTGAAGATAATTCAAAAAGTGGTTAATTTGGCTGCTGGGACATTTCAAAGAGCTATCACCAATCTATCCTAACAGGGTAGGTTTATTTATAGCACAGGCTTCAAGGAGCAAAACCAGAATGCATCCATCACTAGCAGTGCAGGATGTTCCTTAAACAATTAATTACAGCATCAGTCCACCCTCAAAGCCTCATGAATACATGATACAAACAAGGTCTCCTTTGGATGTCCACAAAACAAACATATGATTTATTCTGTATGAAGTGAACTATGCTAAACAGAATTTATTGCAAAACCTCACAATAACTCACAAATAGTGTTAATCTGAAATATATTGCCAGAAAGATAATGGAAGCAGTTTTAATCATTTTTTTTAATTCATGGGATCCTGGCATCAATACTGGGGAAGGAGATGCAGTATTGAGACACACTCAACCAGGTGATGCAGTCAATATCTAAGTCTATAATTCGGGTTTTCAATTAAAAATGGGAGAATAAGTATTTGGATGTGAGAGATGTTATAGATTTAAAGGGAAAGGTCAAAGTCATAGAGCAGCACTGTCAGTTAGGCGACGACAATAGTGTGTGTCAGGAAAGGACAATGTGCTTAACAAAAATAATATATCAGTGAATGAAAACAAGGTATGGAAAAATGGCATGATAGTTCAAAAGAAAGGCACTTTATCTCAAAGTGAAGCAGAACAAGTTAGATGAATTAATGCACAAGGAGAAATAAATAGGTTTGATCTAATAGCCATTATATTGTGAATGAATGGTGGCTGAGCTAGGGGGATATATATTCCAGGATTTGAAAGACACTGGGAAGGAAATTCAATGTTTGAAAGGACAAGTAAAATGCAAAAGAAGTGAGTGCAACCATGATAGCAAGGGGTGGATGTAAGACAGTGATGAGGAACGATATTAACTCAGGAAAAGAAGCAACAAAAATCAGTAAGGGTGGAGAAAAGAGATGACTTCATTGAATACTTTAGCATATCTGGCATTTGGGAAGGACGGATTGGAAAGAGAAAGGTAGTGAGATAGTGTTGTTAATAAATGACAGTCAGGACGATTGCTTTGCCCTGGATGATGTCTAGCTTTTTGAGAATTGTTATGGTGCACTCTTCCACGCAAGTAGAGAGTATTCCAAGACACACCTGACATTCCTTGAAGATGATGGCAGTAGTTCACCTAGCACTGGAACAGCTGCAAGTCATTGTTGGCAAACACCAGATGGCTGCCCAGAAAAATCATTTGACCAAGTAGAATGGAAATATATTTTTACAGTATTGCAAAAATTTCAGATGGGAGAAAATTTTATCTCATGGATAAAATTGTTATATGATAAGCCGACTGCCAGAACACTGACTAACCATATACTCTCTCCTAAATTTCAATTATCCAGGGGCAATAGACAGGGATGTGCGTTATCATCCCTGTTATTTGCCCTTGCGATTGAACCTCTAGCGGAAAGTATAAGAGTACATCTGAACATTCACGGCTATAATTCTAAATACTAATAATAAAATATCATTATATGCAGATGATGTATTATTATATATCACCAATTCCCAAGTTAGTATTCTAAATATATTAAATCTTATAGAGGAATTTGGCTCCTTTTCAGGATATAGAATAAACTGGAACAAAAGTGAAATTATGTCAATAAAACCTGAAGAGCTGACACACCTTCTAAAATTCCCTTTCAGAATTGCTACAGAAAAACTCAAAAATCTGGGTGTTCAGGTAACTAGAAAATATACCGCTCTCTTCAACGCAAACTTCCCGCCTTTACTTACTAAATTAAACGCTCTTATTCAATTCTGGAAAACACTCCCGATGTCTCTAATAGGCAGAATAAATGCTATAAAGATGATCTTCCTCCCACAAATCCTGTATTTATTTCAATCAATACCGATATATCTTCCTAAAATTTTTTTCAAAAGACTTGATTCTCTGATTACAAACTTTATTTGGGATTATAAAACACATAGAATTCATAAACGGCATCTATGTAAACCCAAAGAAACGGGTGGATTGGCTCCACCCAACCTCTTATACTATTACTGGGCAACGAATATTAAAAATGTAATCGACTGGCTGGCCAATTCAGGCCAACAGGTAGATTGGTCAATAATGGAGAGAGAGGATTGTTCGCCTTTTAATATAGGCGCGATTCTTCTCTCTCTCCAATAAATTTGAAGAACAGACTATATGATAAAAATTCACAGTACTATGAATCTGGAGACAAGTAAAATCAACTTTTCAAATAATAAATTTATCTCTTCTTTCACCAATAGCCAATAACCCTTTGTTCAAGCCATCTATTATAGATAAAACGTTTACATATTGGGAAAGACTAGGAATCAAAAAACTTGGAGATTTTTATGAGATGGGAACTGCTCTCTCATTTCAAGAATTACAGCCGAAACATCACCTGAAAGGTAATCAATATTTCAGATATCTTCAAATTCGAGACTATCTGAAAACATATACCCAAGACTACCAAACTTTGCTGCCAGATATACTAGACGAATATATGAATAGAAATTCAAGTTAACATCATAACTTTGTATAACACCCTTTTAAATATAGAAATCCCATCGTCAGAAACAATTAGAAGAGCCTGGGAAGAGGAACTAGGCCTAAAAATTCTAAAAGACAGATGTGAAGAAAACATTTTATATATACACAATTGTTTGATTAACGTTAGACATAGGTTAAATCAGTTTAAAATACTGCATAGACTCTACTATTCAAAGTCTAAACTGAATAAGATCTTTCCAAATGTACCCCTATTTGTGATAAATGTCTCATTCAGGAAGCAACTATAACACATTCCTTCACCTCTTTTCATAAAATTACATAATTTTTGGAGAGGAATTTTTGAAATTCTCTCAAAAACACTAAAAACAAAATTGGACCCCGACACGGAATTGATTATTCTAGGTACGTCAGAAGCCTGCTTTGAGCTATCATTATTTCAAAGACGTTTCCTCAATTATGGCCTGATAAGGGCGAAAAAACAAATGCTCAAATTTTGGAAACATCTGTCACTACTCTTAAAATGTGGATTACAAACATGTCTGAGACGCTACATCTTGAAAATATTAGACTTGTCTTAGCAGAAAAACCAGAGCACTTTTCGAAGACACGTACACCATTCATTGATTTATTACAAGGATAGTATGGTGCAACACAATTTTGGAGTTAAATCTAATTACAGGTTGGGTGATGGGTGGGGAGGGATGCGAGGCAGGTATATCATCACTTTTTTTTTCCTTTCTGTTTTTGTCTTTTTATTTCTCTACGTCTTCCTTATTTATTTTATTTACTCACACTTTGGCTACACCACTTTGATAGTCTAGGGGTTCTATCCTTGCACATTCCACTCTTTCTCCCTCTTGCTCTTTCTCTCTTCTTTTCTCTTAACTATAGCTAAAAGTCAAAATTGAAGTTGTACAATAACTGTATTATGTCATATGCCACTGGTTATATTTTTGTACACTTGCTTCTAATAAATTTAAAAAAAAATTTTTTAAATTAAAACATTGTGGTAATTGTAATGAGTCGAGTCAAACACATATCAAAATACAACACATGTTTATTAAATCTACTTACAGCATCGAACTACAGGACATTACATTTCCTAGCAGCTACTCATACTGACTGGCATAGGCAAATTCTTGTTAATATAAAATGCATATTAGGCGGAGTCACTGCTAACAAACACTACAATTGGCTAGTAAGAAATAACCAATCAACAGTAATTAATAATCTTGCTGCAAAGTGCACATGGGAAAGTACAATAGTCTTATGTGATACTTAAAGTAATTCAATCTGAAACCAAGGTTTCTAATCTATATCCTGTACATGTGAGTACCCAGGGTACTCAGGGTCTCTGATAACACAGGGTGCCAGAGTTCCATATCTCTTAATTCTTTAACTGAGATCTATGGGTCTCTGATTCTCCGAGGTAGAACATTCCAAAGATTCCCTACCTTTTGAATAAGCTGTTCCCACTTTTCATTCTTAAACATCTACTCCTTATAGATATCTTGATGTTTAAGGAATCAAGAGAAATAGGCAGACGCAGGAATAGAAATAAAAGATCAGCTTTGCTATTCTTGAATGTCGTTGCAAGCTAGATTAGAATCAGAATTAGAATCATACTTGGCGAATAAAGCGTGTTTTGCAACATACGAGGAATTTCATTGGTCAGGTCAGTCATACAATTAAAAGCAACAGATCACTCAAAAAAACACATTTTAACATAAACATCCACCACAGTGACTCCTACACATTCCTCACTGTGATGGAAGGCAAAATAAAGTTCAAGTCTCTTCCTTTTGTTCTTCCTCAGTCGTGGGCCTCGAGCCCCCGTTGACGGGATGATATTGACTCCCGTAGCCGGCGGCATTCGAGCCCTCTGCGTGAGGTGATCAAGGTCCCGCATCGGGGGGATGTCAGCTCCGCCGTGTCGGACGATCGAACCTCACGTCGGGACTGGTCGAACCTTCCATGACGTTGGAGCTCCCAACTAGCCTCACCCGAGGCTGCGAGCCCTTGATGTTGATTCCACGGTGGTCGCGGTGGGAGTGATCCCAGGCAAGGGATCCGCTCCGATGTTAAGTCCGCACCACGCGGTGGGGCTCACGACAGTCCAAGGAGGCTTCCAACTCCATCGATGGTAGGCCGCAGAGCCCGGAGAATGTGATCCGAAAATTGACCACATCTCCGGGAAGGTAAGAGCTTGAAAAAAGTTTCCCTCAATCCCCTCCCCCCTTATAAAACAAACCGAAGAACATTGAAACAAACTTTTAACGCACTAAAAAACAACAAAAAGAAAGAAAATACGAACAGACTGCCGGCAGGGCAGCCATCGCCCCGGTGCCCCTGGATGGGCCAATGAGTAATTTTTGATCATATTTATTACATTAATTTGCTCAGTGCTTAGATAAAGATATCATGGAGTCACAGAATAGTCTTTTTTAAGATCTTGCATTGTGTAATGGAACAGGATTAATCAGTAATCTGAATGTAAGATATACTCCAGGGAGAAGTGATCACAGTGTAATAGAGGCTTACATAGAGTTCTGGAGTGACACACTTAATTTGAAACAAGAGCCTTGAGTTTAAATAAAACAAGTTACATAGCTCCAATGAGTGGACCGACATAGCCAGGGAATTTAGATTGAAAGTCTCGCTGTCACATAACAATGAAAGACATTTAAAGAAATATTTCATAATTTGCATCCAAGAATCATGACTTTATACACCTCTATAAAATCACCACACTGCCTTCTGCGCTCCAAGGAATAAAGTCCTAGCCTGCCTAATCTCTCCCTATAGCTCAGGCCCAGAGTACATCCTCGTAAATCTTCACTACACTCTTTCTAATTTAATGCCACTTTTCCTAAAGCAGGGTGACCAAAATTGAACACAATACTCCAAGTGTGTCCTCACCAACTGTTTGTATATTTTATACTCAGTTCCCTGATTGATGAAGGCTAGCATGCCAAAAGCCTTCTTCGATACCCTTTCTGCAATACACATTCAGGCAACTATATAGGCACAAAATGCTGGAGTAACTCAATGGGTCAGGCAGCATCTACCACCACTACCTTCGTCTTTTGACTTTGAAGGCAATTCTGTATCCAGTTAGCTAGCTCTCCCTGGATTCTATGTGATCTAATCTTCCAGAGCAGCCTAATAGCCAAATAATTCCACCATACGGAACCTTATCAAAGGCTTTGCTGAAATCCATTTGAACTATGCCTATGGCCCTGCCATCATAAAACTTTTGCTCACTTCTTCAAAAAACTCAATCAAGTCTGTGAGACACAAACTCATACATTCAAAACGATGCTGACCCCTAATCAACCCCTACCTATGCATGTATATATTATCCCTCATAATCCACTCCATTATCTTTCTCACCACAGATAGTCATAAGTTCATAAGTGACTGATGAAATCAAATATGCTGAAAACTTTGACCACTTACATATGAAGCTCCCATTCTCCTGACTAATCTTGAGGTCATCCAGCTGCAGCTCCAGTTCCCTAATGCAAGGAGCTGCACCTGGCCATAATTCCCACAGGTGCAGTCATCAGGGACCCCAGCAGTTTCCCAGACTCCCCACATCCTGCAAGAGGAACATTGCACCATTCTGCCTGCCATCTCTACTGCACTAAACCAAGAAACTAAAAGCACTAGAACCACACAGGCTGTACATTTACCTCCTGTTCCCTCCACGTAGTCTGCACGGTGTGAAAGTGGGATAACATAGAACTAGGGTAACCAGTAAGATGTAGAGATTACTGGTCTATAGTTCCCAGAAACTGAGGGCATCAAACGGCAAGTACATCTTGCATATTCGAGTGAGTGCTGTGAATTATTCAATTTGAGTAAAGGAATGACAAAATAACTATTTGAAAGAAATCATACTAATCAATCTGTTTTAATGCAGAGGCTATGTACATTGGAGTAAATCAAGGGAAATGGTCGATGTTGTGTATTTGGATTTTCAAGGCATTTGTCAGGTGCCACATAGTTGATTGAACTAGTTCACTCGAACTTGAGTGAACGCGTGATGAATGGTCAGCATGAACTAGAAGGCCTGTATGGTCTGTTTTTTGCAGTGTCTTTCAGTCAATCAACTGTGTTGATTGGTTTCAACCGAAGTTAGACCCAAGAAGCTGGAGTAACTCAGCTAGTCAGCCAGCATCTCTTGAGCAAAGGAATTGGTGACATTTAGGGTCGAGACCCTTCTTCAGACGGCTTGAAATGCTGTCTGACCCGCTGAGTTACTCCAGCTTTTTGTGTCCATCACTAGTTTCTGTTATCCCTGTTTAGCACGAGGGAGCCATTTACAGAATCCAATTAACCTACAAAACCCGCATGTCTCTGAAATGTGGGAGGAAGCCAGAGCACCCGTAGGAAATCCTTATAGTCACAGGGAGAACGTACAAACTCCACATGGACAATACCATAATCAGGTCTTTGGTGCTCTACAGCTGCATCACTGTGCCCAACAATCCTATTTCCTAGGTAGACAAAAAATGCTGGAGAAACTCCAGCGGATGAGGCAGCATCTATGGAGAGAAGGAATTGGCGACGTTTCAGGTCGAGACCTTCTTCAGATTGATGTCTGGGGGGGTGCGGGAAAAATAAAGGAAGTAGGCAGAGACAGTAGGACTTGTGGGAGAACTGGGAAGGGGGAGGGGAGGGGAAGGAGGGAGAAAGTAAGGGTTATCTAAAATTACAGAAGTCAATGTTCATACCATTGGGGTGTAAACTACTCAAGCGAAATATGAGGTGGTGTTCCTCCAATTTGCGCTGGGCCCCACTCTGACAATGGAGGAGGCCCAGGACAGAAAGAATGGGAATGGGAGGGGGAGTTGAAGTGCTGAGCAACCGGGCAATCAGGTTGGTTAAGATGGACTGAGTAGAGGTGTTCAGCGAAGCGATCGCTGAGCCTGCGCTTGGTCACGCCGATATAGAGAAATTGACACCTGGAACAGCGGATGTAGTAGATGAGGTTGGAGGAGGTGCAGGTGAACCTCTGCCTCACCTGGAAAGGCTAATTTGGATTTATTTGAGGCCTCTGCACTGCACCAAACATAATCAGTTCCATAATTTCCACTGCAGGCTGCCTTCACAGTTGCGTGAGTTGGGATCTCTCCTGACGTTAATGCAGGGCAGACTGTGAGTCTGGTTACACTCTCATCGATTATTCCATGCTCCAGCTCCTGATGTCCGAGCCAAGTCTCCTGAAAACAATTTTGGTTTTATTTTTAATCTCTTTCAAAATAGAACAAAACCATAAAGCAAGCGAGGATTAAGGAAGTAAATTGATTGGCATTGCTTTTTAATCCATTACATTGGTCGAGGAAGCAGTTATTAATATTTATCATCCCAGTCTTGGCAGAGTAGTGCAGATCTGAGCCATTCAAGTCCTGAGCTAGCTCTCCCTATGACCAGAGCAGAAGAGCTCAGGAGGGTGGTGAACAATGTCCTTGAATGTCGCACAGTGCGGTGCTCTCTCAGTACTTCCCCTCCCACAGCGCGTCATTCCCTCAGTATAGCCCCCCCCCAGATTACGGCACTCCATCCGGCTGCCTCCTGCAGTTTGTGTCAGTATCAGTGGGGTCGCACAACAGCAGGTTGGAGGAGATACTTATTCATGGGAGTGAAGAGAGGAGATCTCACAGGGTTGGTGCGTGAACTCACTCTGACATTTTAACAAGTCAAACATCACTCATTGACTCACAGGGAGCCCATTCCCCACTGACTGTATTACAGAGGATAATATGAAAAAGCCCATCACACAAGAGGTGACTGAGAGAGTCCCACACTAAGACCATTGCCTATGGAATTAATGAGAACCTCACTGACGATTTTGTAATGAGGCGAGTCATATGCATGTCAAGGTACAACACATGTTTATTAAAGTCCACTTACAGCATTCTTCTTACAGTAGGCCAGCAGCTACTCAGACTCATTACTTCTGACTTCTGATAATATAAACCAAAGATCTTAGAGCAGAGCAAGACAGGCCACTCCTGCGAACTACAATGGGCTGACGTGTAGTACGCTACGGAGGGGATCCTGGGCATTTTTCCCCGCCCATTTTAGTAACCGGAGCCTACCTGACCCGACCCGACTCGCAGTGTAATCAATGTTGCGGGGCAACAGTTTGTGTGTGTGATATAGGGTTAGATTCATAATTCTGTCAGTTCATACTTCTTGTCAAGAATAAAAATTGACTCTAGTAATTGTCTTTTTTAATGTTTTTTAAATCATTTCTTTTTAAATGGCTCACAAGCAGTGTTTGAGTTGATTTTGTAGTAACCGGATCCAACCCGACTCGCAGGGTAATTGACATTGCGGGGGAAGTTTTTGTGCGTGATACAGGGTTAGATTCATAATTCTGTTAGTTCATAATTCTGTTAATTCTTGTTAAAGAATAAAATGTTTATAAACACACATACATGAATGTGATATAAATGTATATAATCATATAACACACACAATTATATTTCTTCTGATCCAATGACGAACTTTATTTCAGACTAGACAAGGGACATTAAATAAGAAACATTGTAAACCTCCCCGCAACTTCACAGGGGGGGGGGCGGCATGCGGCATCCCACACTAACTACCCCCCCCCCCCCCCCCCCCCCCCCCCCCCCCGGCACTCCCTCGCCTGTCCCCACACTACAATGTCCCCCCCCCTCCACCCCCTCTTTCCCCGCTGCCCTGGGCCGCACACTCCCTCTCCCCGCTGCCCCGGGCCCCACACCCCCTCTCCCACTGCGGAAACAAAGATCCGATCCTTGGCCGGAAGCCAGATGGCGGAACAAGATGGCGGAAAAAGATGGCGGGGACTGGTCGCTAAAATGGGTCCTATAATCACCCATGAATCCACCCATGAGCGTACTACGCGTTTGCGTGAGAGTAACCCATCTTGCTCTGCTCTAAGATCTTTGATATAAACCGCATAGTAGGTGGAGCTTCTACTAATAAGTATTACAATTGGTTAGTAAGAAGTAACCAATCTACACATTTTTACTGGTACTTCCTCTAATTCCCTATTTAATTATGCCCTCCCCACTTCCCAATTTTGAAATCAATCTCCTGACAAATGCCTTACTAAAGTCCACGCGAGCAACATTTACTGTCCTAGCCTCATGAGCTACCTTCGACACCCTTGCTCTCTATTTGCTGGGATCCTCTATTTATTGATGCCCTCCTCTGAACCCTTCTTCCCATTGACAGGTGCCCATCTCTGTGTCCCCATTTACTAGTACTTACCCTATTATCTCCATTCATTAACCTCTTCCCTAGTTTCCACATTTCTAGGACCAACCCATTTGCTGAGATCGTCCACAAAACCCCTATTTACAGCAGAATTTGACTACACCGTCATGAGTGTATAGGGGGTATTGTCAGACAATGAGACAGGGCATTAATTCATGTTTATTAGGACCTTTGAATAATTCATAATTTACTGGAACCCTTTACAAATTTCCCGTTCAAAGGATCCTTCATAATTTATCAGGTGATTTTATTAATTCCTATTTATTAAAGCCTTTGCCTAACTTCCCATTTACTGGGACCCTCCCTAATTCCATTAAATATCCTTTTACATTTGTGCCCTCCCTTATTTCCCTCTACTGGATTCTCGTAAATTGGGATGTGGGAGGAAAGACCTGGAGGAAATCCATGGGATTGAGCTCGGCTTGCTGGAGCTCTGAACCAGCAGTTCCATGTGATGCATCACTAGACTTCCTTTGCCTTTCCTTTCTTTTCGTCCAAGTTTATTATATTGCAAATTTAAAGAGTAAGTCATACGGCACGAAACACAGGCCATTCCGTCCAAATCATCCATACCAACAAAAAGCAGAAAGGATCATGTCTTAGAGAGATATGGGTCAAATGTGGGAAAATGCAACTAGCTATGTGGACATCATGCTCAGCATGGACGGGTTGGGCTGAAGAGTCTGTTACTATGCTGTATATATGACTCCTCTTCCTGTCTTCTCCTAAATAAAGGAAATTAATTTGAAATCTTTGTGGCAGACGAGCAACAACCCTTCCAGAAATATTGCTCTGGGTGCCATGAATGTTATTCAGGTGTAAACCCACTTCTCCATATGGTCTGAAAGAGGTTTCAGCCCTCAATTTACATAAGCAATGTGTCTTTTGCTAGTTGCTGACAAATTACATAATTAATCTTCATTTGGGCATCTTTGATTCCTTTGCCTTCTAATTAGTGTTTGATTGATTTCTGCCTTTATCTTGTTCTTTCAAAAGATTCAAGTACTCTTCATCATAATCAACACACTTACATATAACATAGCTTATTCCCAGATAGATATAATTGGATTGAAATGCATTATGAGCATTTATGCAATATATTTCCATATTACGTGCATTGTTCTCAAGAAACCAATGGCAAAACAAATGTTATTTTTAAAATGCATTCCTTCTTTAGAGATCTTTGCATTGTCAGCAAGGATAAGATTTATTGCCTGGCCCCATGCTCTTGAACTGAATAATTTGGGGGTATTTAACATTCAGTTAAAACATTGGCTTTGGATCACATTTCAACCAGTCTAGAAAAGGGAACCAGATTTCAACCCCTCCAAGACAATAATGAATTGGATGGATTTTTATAACTATCCAGTAATTGTATGGTCATCCTTACTTAGACCATCTTTATATTTCAAAAGGAATTTCAGATTATTAACTGCCATGTTGGGATTTGAACTCAGGTGCTCTGGATTGCTAGGCTAATTAGACTGTGATAAATACATAAATGACTTGGACATAAATGGCTTCTGTAAATTGTCCCTAATGTGCAGGATAGAACTAAAATGTAGATGGTAACTAATTTAGTTTAGTTTAGTTTAAACATACAACATGGAAACAGGCCCTTTGGTCCACCAAGTCCATGCCAACCAAAGATCAACCGTACACTAGTTTTATCCTACACACCAGAGACAATTCACAGAAGCTAATTAACTTATAAACCTGCAAGTCTTTGCCATGTGGGAAGAAAACGGAGCACTTGAAGAAAAAACACGCAGTCACAGGGAAAAACTCCGTACAGACAACACGCACCATCAGGATAGCAACCAGGTCTCTGGTGCTGTAAGGCAGCAAATCTACTGCACCGCTAGGATCATAGAGTCATAGAGTGACACAGTGTGGAAACAAGCCCTTCGGCCCAACTCGCACACACCGGCCAACAATATCCCAGTTACACGTCCCACTTGCCTGCTTGGTCCATATCCCTCCAAACCTGTCCATATCCCTCCAAACCTGTCCGATCCATGTACCTGTCTGTTTCTTAATCAATGGAATAGTCCCAGCCTCAACGACCTCCTCTGGCAGCTTGTTCCATACACCCACCACCCTTTGCGTGAAAAAGTTACCCCTCGGATTCCTATTAATTTTTTTCCCCTTCACTTTGTACCTATGTCCTCTGGTCCTCAATTCTCCTACTTTGGGCAAAAGACTGTATTTCTACCTGATCTTTTCTTCTCATGATTTTGTATTCCTCTATAAGATCTTCCCTCATCCTCCTGCACTCCATGAAATAGAGTCCCAGCCTACTCAACCTCTCCTTATAGCTCACACCTCTAGACCTGGCAACATCCTTGTAAATCTTTTCTGAACCCTTTCAAGCTTGACAATATCTTTCCTATAACATGGTGCCCAGAACTGAACATAATATTCTAAATGCGGTTTCACCAACATCTTATCCAACTGCAACATGACCTCCCAACTTCTATACTCAATACTCTGACTGATGAAGGCCAAAGTGCCAAAAGCCTTTTTGACCACCTTATCTAGCTGCAACTTGACCTTCAAGGAACCATGCACCTGCACTCCTAGATCCCTCTGCTCTACAATACTACCCAGAGGCCTAGCATTTACTATGTAGGTCCTGCCCTAGTTAGACGACCCAAAATGCAACACCTCACGCTTCTCCGTATTAAATTCCATCAACCATTCCTCCGCCCACCTGGCTAATTGACCCAGATCCTGCTGCAATCGTTCACAACCATCTTCACTATCTGCAAAACCATTGACTTTTGTATCATCAGCAAACTTGCTAATATTACCCTGTGTGTTCTCATCCAAACCATTGATGTAAATGACAAAGAGTAACGGGCCCAGCACCGAACCCTGAAGCACGCCACTAGTTACAGGCATCCCGTCTGAGAAGCAACCTTCCACCATTACCCTCTGCTTCCTTCCATGGAGCCAATTTGTTATCAATTCAGCTTTCTCTCCTTCGATCCCATGCGATCTAACCTTCCAGTGCAGCCTACCATGCGGCACCTTGTCAAACTCCTTACTGAAGTCCATGTACGCAACATCTACAGCTCTGCCCTCATCAATCTTTTTGGTCACGTCTTCATAAAAATCAATTAGATTTGTGAGACACGACCTACCATGTACAAAGCCATGCAGACTATCCCTAATTAGCCCTTGCCCATCTATATGCCTGTATATCCTATCCCTCAGAATATTCTCCAGTAACTTACCAACGACAGATGTTAAGCTCACCGGCCTATAGTTCCCAGCATTTTCCCTGCGGCCCTTCTTGAAAAGACGTACAACATTTGAAACCCTCCATTCTTCCGGCACCTCTCCTGCATTTAAGGACGACTCGTAAATTTCAACCAGGGTTCCCGCAATTTCCTCTCTAGTTTCCCACAATCTCCTCGGATCTATCAGATCAGGCCCTGGAGATTTGTCTACCTTCAAACACGACAGCACTTCTTCGACAGTAACCCTGACTGCTCTCAAGACACTTCCAGTGACTGCTCCAATTTCCTCCATCCTAGTGTCTTTCTCCTCGGTAAATAGAGAAGAGAAATACTCATTTATGACCTTGCCCATCTCCTTTGGCTCCACACAGAGGTGACCGCTTTGATTCCTGAGAGGCCCCACTCTCTCTCTATTTACCCTTTTCCCCCTTATGAATTTATAAAATCTTTTGGGATTGTCCTTAATGATACCCGCCAGAGCTTTCTCCTGACACCTTTTTGCCCTTCTGATTTCCTTTATTAGTTTACTCCTTAGTTTCCAAAACTCCTCCAAGAATGCACTTGATCACAGCTGCCTATACGTGTCCCATACATCCTTCTTGATTTTGATTAATGTCTCAATTTCCCTCGTCAGCCAAGCTTCCTTGCATCTGCTTGCTTTACCTTTCACTCTAGCATGGACATACACATCCTGAGCTTTCTTCAGTACACTTTTAAAAACATCCCACTTGGCCGATGTTCCTTTCCCCTCTAATAACCTGCTCCAGCCAACTTGAGCGAGACCTTCTCTCATACTCTCAAAGTTGGCCTTACCCCAGTTGAGAATTTTAACACGTGGACCCTCTCCGTCCCCATCCATAACTATCTTAAACCTAATTGAACTGTGGTCACTGGTCCCAAAAGGCTCCTCCACAAACACTTCATTAACTTGCCCTTTCCAATTTCCCAATCCAGCATTGCCCTCTCATGTGTGGAGGCCTCCACATACTGCTTAAGAAAACTCTACTGAACACTTTTGAGGAATTACACCCCATCTGAACTCTTCACGCTATGATTTTCTCAGTCTATATTAGGAGAGTTAAAATCCCCCACTGCAACAACCTTATTTGACATGCAGCTGTCTGCAATCTCCCGGCACATTTGTTCCTCTAATTCCCGTTCACTATTCAGGGTCTGTAGTACACCACCAACAAGATGATCATCTCTTTCGTGTTCCTCAGCTCCATCCATACAGCCTCACCAGACGAACCATCCATAATGTCACCTCTGGACACAGCCGTGACATCCCTCCTCAACCACCAATGCAATCTGTCCCCCCCCCCCCCCCCCTCCTCTTTTTCCCTCAACCATGGAGAAAACCATTTTCTCCCCTGAAGCTCCTGGACCCTGGATCATTGAGCTGCCAGTCCTGCTCCTCCCTTGCATTTGGATTATTGCATGCAGTTCTGGTCACCGCTTTACAAAAAGGATGTGGAGGCTTTGGAAAGGGTACAGAAGAGGCTTACTAAAATGCTGCTAGGATTAGAGACTTGCAGCTACAAGCAGAGGTCAGATAAACATGGATTGTTTTCTCTGAAACGTTGGAGGTTGACTGAAGACGATGAAAATATATAAGATTATGAGATGCATAGATCGGGTAGACAATCCAAACTTTCTCCCAGGATGGAAATGTCCAACGCTAAAGGATGGTGGGATAGTTTACCAGATGTGTGGGGCATCGCACAGAGTGATGGGGGCCTGGAATACATTCCCTGGGTTGGTGGTGGAGGCAGATATGTCCGTGGTGTTTAGGAGGTTTTTCGAAAGGCACATGGAAGTGCAAGGAATAGAGGGACATTGATAGAGTTAGATTTAGCTCTTAGGGCTAAGGGAATCAAGGGAAATGGGAAAAGGCCAGAACGGGGTACCGATTTTGGATGATTAGCCATGATAAAATTGACTGGCGGTGCTGGCTCAAAGGGCCAAATGGCCTACTCCTGCACCTATTTTCTATGTTTCTATATTTCTATTTACAGGCAGATGAGATCAGTTTAACTTGGCATCATGTTTGGCGCAAACATGCAGGAGCTGATCGCCTCGATTCGGAGGGCCCAAACGCTGCTGGCTACGGGAGTCAAGATCGTCCCGTCAACAGAGGGCTCGAGGCCCCCGACCGCGGGAGAGCTAAGGGAAGAGATTTGAACTTTTTTTCGCCTTCCATCACAGTGAGGAATGCGAGGAGGCACTGTGGTGGATGTTTATGTTAAAATGTATTTTGTGTGTTCGGTTGCTTTTTATTTGTATGACTGACTTGGCAAATGAATTCCTCGTATGTTGCAAAGCATACTTGGCTAATAAAGTATTATTGTGATTGTGAGTGCAATTGTGGGCCGAAGGGCCTGTTCCTGTGCTGTATTGTTCTATGTTCTGCCTTCTACGTTGTCAATTAATCATCCAGTAACATTATGGCTGCATCATCAACATTATTGCATTACAAAATGAAACAAAAGATATAGAAACAGGAGTTGGTCATATAATCTTTCAAGCCTGCTACTTTACTCAATAAATTATGGCAGATTTAGTATATTACCACTTCCTACACAATGCCAGTATTCCTCTAATTATATCCAGAAAACTATGAATCTCGTGCATAAACCCTCAATCATTTTATTGATATAGACTGTGAACAACATCGATCCTGTGGCACCTCACTTGTCAAAGCTTCCTAATCTGAAAATGACCTGTTTGTTCCAATGCTTCATTTTGAATCTGTTAATCATTTCTCATAGCTTCAACGCTATGTGCTCTGAGGCTGTTCAATGTTGAATTATAAAATGCATGCATGACGGTTTGCGGAGACTGGAGGTGTGGGACCTGGTTCCAAGCTGGGACTTGCTATCTTAATAACAGATACCAGGATTGTTCCTACCATTAACATTAGGTTAATTGGCCATTAGTTACCTCTTCCTCTCCCTTTTCTTTCTTAAATAGTGGGATTTTGTTTGCTACCTTTCAAACTGTGGGACACATTTGAAAATCTTTGGTATTTTGGAAGATGACAGCCAGTGAAGCCATTATGTGTGATTCCTACTCTTTGAAAATATTAAGGGGCTGTCCCACTTGGGCAACCTAATTGGCGAGTTTAGAAGAGTTTGAAAAAATGACATGTAGAAGACCTCATTCGACTATGTAGAAGACCTTCGACCTCCTTCGACTGTGTTGAAGACCAGCTTAGCTACGACTAGCTACGACTAATTTCGGGAAAATTGGACTGAATAGTGGAGAGTTAAGATGACCTCCTTCGATATTCTTCGACCTCCCTTCGACCTCCATTCGACTATGATGAAGACCATCTATGACTACCTTTGACTACATTCGACTACCCTCGATTACCTACGACTAACATGCCGACCTACTACAACCTACTACGACCTACTACGACTAAACCTACAAGTAAAAAAAGTATCAATTTTTTCCAAGGCGACCTTTTTTAACTAGCGGGCATTTTTTAACATATTGAAATAACACCGCAACCTAGCTGAAGCCTCGAGTACGCAGAGACCATTCTTGAGCATGAAGGAGAGTTACGAAGACCTCCTACGACCTCGTGTCGGCCATGCTGTGAGTATGAGTCGAGGGCAAACTTGCCAGAACTCGCGGATCAGGTCGCCCAAGTGGGACAGGCCCTTTAGTGTGCCTGTCATCAGACCAGGTCAGCAGTGACAATAACATTTCACTCACTTTATGTTTTTCTCGCACTAATTTTTTTCAGCACTCCATTTACTTTTGATTTGCTCTTCTTCACAATTTCTAGAATATATTCTGTGTCTCGGTGAAGACAGACAGATATTTCTCGGCCATTTCCAATGAAATTCATACTTGTAGCAGCACAACAGATATGTCCAGATAGTACTCTGTAAAACCCATACTAAATAACAATTAAAAAAAGTACAATATGTATAAACAGACAAAATAAACTAACAATAATAGTGCGGTCAAAAATAATGACCCAAAGTCCAGATTGTCTATTTGGAGGTTGTAGTGTTTAATAGCTTCCAGGAGAGAGAGAATGGAAGAAGTAACTTCAGCAGGAATCCCAATGTTTTCATTGAGCAATTATCCTGCTGAACTTCAGCTAAGGGTACATCTGCAATCTTTTCATTTTTGGATATGTACATCATTAAGGTCAACATTAATCGTTAGGTTAACAATTTAAATGAACATGATTTGCCAAACAATTGCGCTCGGTCTTCAAGGGCTTACTGGACCTCCCGGCTTTAACCATTTTAACTACCCCCTCACCCCTCAATTCCCATACTGGCCTTTCTGGCTCCGACCTCCCACATTGCTAGATTGAGGCCACACGCAAGCTGGAGGAACGGCACCTCATATTCTGCTTGAATTGCTTACAACCCAATGGTATGAACATTGAATTCTTCAATTTTTGGTAACTCCCTCAAACCCCCCTACCCCCACTTTCTCCACACCACCCCTCCCCCTTTCTTCCCCCCTCTCCCCTGTGCCCCATCTTGACTTTGCACCTATTTATCTCCTTCCCCTCCCCCCTCCCCCTCCCCCCTCCAGTCCACCCGCATTACTTCCTCTGGCTTCTCAATTCACAATTTTTCAATCCTTTTGTCTCATACCTTTAGTTTTAATCTCTGTTTGTGTTTACCTATCACCTGCCATGCTTTGGCCTGCCTCTCCTCTTTCCCAACTTTCTTTCCCCACACCCCCACCCCCTACAATCAGTGAAGAAGCGTCCAATCCAAAATGTCACCTCTCCATGTTCTCCAGGGTGAAACCTGACCTGCTCAGTTAACCCAGCACTTTGTGTCCTTTTTTGTAAATCTGCGGAACCTTTCTACATATTAATTGTACACCTCTACTTATGCTTGAGAAGGTTTTCTTCTTCTTGTGAATTAAACATAAACCAAAGGAATAGTTAGATCTCAAGCCGGGTGTTGAGCAGCCAGGTTGTTGTCTCTGCGTCAATGTCTGCCAGGCCCTGAGCTCCATTTGGTGGGTGGTAGAGCGGGCACCCAGAGATGACATGGTTGAGAAGGTGATAGTGAGCTACAATCCTGAATCACAGCAGTCCTTCACTGAAGGTTCTTTTGCTGTCATTGAGGGAGTTTCAGTATTTAGACTTACTGACAATGAAGGGATGACAATGTATTTCCAAGTCAGGATGGTGCATGACCTGCAGCTGATACTGGTGCTCCCATAAGGTGACTGCCCTTTTCCCTTGGAGGCAAAGTTATAGGTGCTGTCAGAGTGGATTAGGCGAGCACTATTTAAAAGCAATGCACTTTATAAGCGGTGTTTAGTTTAGTTTATTTAAATAGTTACATTTATTGTGATGTGTACCGAGATACAGCGAACAGCTTTTGTTGCAAGCTAAGTAGTCAGCAGGAAGACAATGCATGGTTACAATTGAGCCATCCACAGTGTACAGACAGATACATGATAAAGGGAATAATGTGAACATAGTTAAAGTAAGAAATGCTGCTGTTGGAGTAGAGATTTAAGTGAGTGGAGTGATTATAATGTATAATGTATGATTGCAGATCTACTTTTATAACCAGCACACAAAGACTTGCCTGGCTTGTACCATTTGGGGGAGGACTTCTACTGAGCCAGGTGAGCACTGATGATTTGATGACCTGTTGGCAAGTTCTGAGTGATTCCTCCTTGGGGAATAGAGCAGGTAACTAGTATCTGATCAGCTCTACGTAGGGACACACAAGAGACACTGTCTTCAGTCAACACAGGCCAAGAAAAAAATGTGGAAAAACATAAATAAGTAAACAGAACCGTATATATCTATAAAAACTACTGGCAACTATAAATAGGATTGAATTGAAAACACAGAGGAGCTTTTAGGCATTAAGATTGCGTAGATCAGTAATTCTCCTTCCTTTGTGTAAATTGGCAATCCAACATAAGTCATGTTTTCAGAACTGGCCTTCTGCATCGAGCTTTCATAAGGTGACATTCATTTCATTCACTGATCAAAGACAGAATGACACAGTAAAACGAAACATTAGAAACAATGCATACAGTAGCAGAATTTGAAATTATAAAAGAGCGTTTTGAAGCAATGAGGATATAACTTGCGTAATTATCCACTAGTGTTCATTTCATAACTGATAATAACCCTTCAGGTCCAAGCATTTATCCGGAATGAAGGACGAGAAAGCTAACAACCGATTAATATCAGGACACATTGGACATAAGACTGCTTGTAATAAACCTCCCTTACTTCTTATTCTACTATTTCAGGTCAATAACAAAAACAATAAAACATAAGCTATAGTTATAAAGTGTATTACTGTATAAGATTTAAGGTTTGACTGCAGTAGCAGGAGAGCCACTGTAGCTTTGAACAATTGGGTGTACTATCGATGTAAACAGATTAGGATAGATGTGAAAAGGTATCTAGCATCAGTACACCACATAAATGCTACCTTTTGCTAATTACTTAATTGCCAAGAAGGAAAATATAACTTCATCCTCTGTGCTCTTTTAGGCTAGTGGTTCCTGGTCTCGAAAATCACTGGCTCCTAAATAGGAATGAGCAACCATTGTCTTTTCATATTAGTGCCTCTGAACTTGGATATTTTATTGTGAAAGTGTCTCCGTGCAATTTAAGTGTGCAGTACTTCCTTTCTCTGATAAATGTTAGTAATTATTTGCAGTACAGGGTACCACATTTCTTCTGGCATTGAATTGATGTCACAACTTGTAACCTTGGGGACCAAAGTGTTCATTTTGATCAGGTGTTGGAAGTCACAAAGTGATATCACTACTGGGAAAGCCAATTTGAGTTATTTCCATTGGTCCTGGAATATCTAATTGTTTTTGACTGCAGCCCCTCATGATTTAAACACCATGGTTGGTATACAATGTCTTGAAGTCCTCATTACTCCATTCCTTGCAATGTTAGTGTTGGTTGTGCCACATGCTCCATATACAACTAGTCTTCTTTCATAGTCTTTCATTGTGCAACAGTTTACCCAGTGGTTGGATTAACCTAAATACTCATATTTTCCAAGTCCCTCTGATTTGAAATTCATCTGCATTTAATGTAGCACTCATTGCATGGTGAATGTCAAGTCTACACAGCTGCTCAATTTGTTGTGATTGGATTGAAAGGTCATGGGCTTCAAATTCCCCATTGTCCAAAATGCTGAGGTAGGCAAGTGTTCAGATAATACATAGTTTCAGATGTTGAGCCTTAAATCGTTGCACCTCTCTCCAAGGATCCAGTTAACACCATTGATTGTACTTAATTATTCTTCTGGCAGAGAAATCCCCTTGCTGATGATAAAGCAATCTCTGTGCTGTCTTTTATAAAGTCTGAGCCATCAGGGCTGAGGCTGCAGCTGTGAAAGGCAGAGAACCCTTCACAAGGGAAGGAAATAATTCCTTACCCACCACACTCCCTCTGCCAGCGGAGAGTTCTGCCTTTCGTCAGACTCATTTGCTATCAGGATTGTCCCGCTGAAAGCAGGTCACAGCATTGACTGCAGGCAGAACCTAATGGAACTGAAGGATGGAACCTTGAGGTACAGACATTAACCGTCAAATACCTAAATTAAGCAGCCGATGCCTGCATACCCAGCCCCAAGCAGCCCTCTCCACGTGAGAATGTCTGTGCAACAACATACCCAGAATTATGTCTTTATTAGAGGGCATTAGCTATAGGGAGAGGCTGGACAGACATGGATTATTTTATCTGGATAGCCGGAGGTTGAGGGGATAGAAGTATATAAAATTATGAAAGGCAGAGATAAGGTAGACAGTCAGAATTGTTATCAAATACTAGAGGGCATATCTTCAAGGTGAGAGGGACAAAGTTTAAAGTAGGTGTGCAGTGCAAGTTTGTTTTACAAAGAGGATGGTGAGTGCCTCGAACGTGCCACGGGGGTTGATGGTTGAAGCTGATATGATAGTGGCATTTAAGAGACTTTTCGATAAGCATTTGGATACACAGGGAATGGAGGGACATGGATTATGAGCAGACAGATAGATATGTGTTGGTCTTGGTATCATGCTCTGCACAGATATCGTGGGCTGAAGGGCCTGTTCTTACACTATTACTTCTATGCTCTATGATCTCGGTCCTATGTTTGATGTTTTATGTTCTACGTTCTAAGGCCTCCCTTTACAGCAATCTGCTGCCACCTTCACCTTCAACAGGTTTCCTCTGCCTTCCCAGTCTCTTACTCTTCCTATGGGAGGGTCTCAGGCACAGTTTGGGCCTAACTGGTGGTAAGCTATGTCGGTGGCAGAAGCCAACATTCCTCTATTGACAGTGGAGTCCCACATTGAGGAGAGAGTCGGCATTTCCCACAGTGTTCCTGTGGCAATAATTGCAAAATTCTCAGCTGCATTCCTTGGATTATAGGTAGAAATCAGAAACTAGGGTGATCATTGTCTTCATAAACCCACGTGGGGTGGTGGCTGAAAAATGGCAGGCACAATGAACATCCTCATGAGCTTAGAGCCTCACAAAGGGCCCAAGCATAAGGCATTGACCATGAGAAATTGCTGACTATACATTCAGATAGGATAGCCCTCATGACTCGTGTTTTCCCAGCAAAGATTAAAATGCCACTTGAAGGCAAATAATTTACTCCTGGACCCTCTGAGTAGACCCTAATCCTTGCTCATAATGTGTTGAAGGTTTCTGCTTGAGAAATGGGAGACAATGGCACTTTACCTTGGGTTAGAGCATTGTGGTCTCACAAATGCTATAAGTGCCACAAAAGTGGATACATGGCTAGTCCAGCTTCCACAACCAAAATACTTTTGAAACTTGAAGTTCAGGGCTGACTTTTGATCTCTGTGGCACTTCTTGCATGAACCTCATAACAACTTGACTCCTTTAATATCTAAACATCTGACAATCTCCATCTTAAGCATACTCAACAAATTAGCCTGCACAGCTGCCATCAATAGAGAATGCTAAAGATCAACCTGCCTGTGGGTAAAGACATTTCTTCTCATCTCAGTCGTGAATGATTTACTTTGAGCCTGTGAGCCATGGCTCAAGTCACCCCGGCAAGATTAAACATGAGCCTTGCAACCACATTTGTCAGAATCCTTAAGAATGTTATTTGTTATAGTGGGGTTAGCTATCATCCTTCAAACGTTTACAGAATGTAGGCCCAATCTGCTTGATTCCCACTCATTGGATTAAAGAATGACCAAGGACTGTATGTGTGTGCGCGCGTGCGTGCATGTGTGTGCACGTACATGTGTCCAACTGGAGCTTTGCTAATGCAGTTCACAGACCTCATAGTCATACAGCATGCACACAGGCCCTTCCGCCCAACCAGCTCACACCGACCAACATGTCCCATCTACACTAGTCCCACCTGCATGTGTTTGGTCCATATCCCTCTGAACCTACCATATCCATGTGCCTATCTAAATGTTTCTTAAAAGTTGCGATGGTACCTGCCTCAACTATCTCCTACTGCAGCCTCAGTTCCTATTAAATCTTTTCCCCCTCACTTTAAACCTGTCGTCTGGTTCTCGATTCCCCTACTCTGGGCAAGAGACTGCATTTACCCAATCTATTCTTATCATGATTTTGTATATCTCTATAAGATCACCCCTCATCTGCGCTCTAAGGAATAGAGTCCAAGCCTGCTCAACATCCCTCTATAGCTCAAGCTCTCAAGTCACGGCAGCATCCTCATAATTCTTCTCTGCACTCTTTTCAGCTGAACAACATTGTTCTTATAACATGGCGACCAAAACCGAACACAATACTGTAAATGTGGCCTCACCAATATCTTATATAACTGCAACATGACCTTCCAACTTCTGTACTCAGTACTCTGATTGATGAAGGCAATGTGCTGATAGCCATCAACCATCTTCTCTACTGTGACACCACTTTCAAGGAACAATGTACCTTCACGCCTAGATCACTGCTGTATAACACTCCCCAGAGCCCTACCATTCATTGTGTAGGCCCTGCACTTATATCCCAAGAAGCAACACCTCATATTTTTCTGTATTAAAATCAATCAACCATTCTTCAGCCCACCTATCTAACTGATCAGAACCTGCTGCAATTTTTGACAACCATCTTCATTATCTACAATACCACCCACTTTTGTGTCATTTGCAAACTTGCTAATCATGCCATGTATGCACTCATCCAAGTAATTGATGTTGATGGCAAACAGCAATGAGCCCAGCACCGAACCCTGAAGCACACCACTGGTCACAAGCCTCCAGTCCTAAAAGCAACCTTCCACCATCACCCTCTGTTTCTTTCCATGATAGCAATTTTCTATTCATTCAGCTTTCCCTCCTTGGTTCCCAGATCTCTGACGCCTTAGCCTTTGCATTGATTGCTTCTTGGAATCTGGAAGCATCATAGTTGCTTAATTACTCCTGGGGGATAGCGTCTGAGGGCATAAACTTTTCTTTAGCTATAGGGCACTGCAGCATGGAAACATGCTCTCTGACCCAACAGGTTCACATGACTATCAAGTACCCATCCATTCTAGCACATTTACCAGCAGTTTAGTCCATATTCTTCTATGCCTTGATGTTTCAAATGCTCATCTGGATAAATGTGATGAGATTTCCTGCCTCTATCTTTCTCTCGGGCAGTGTGCTCTAGATTCCAACTACTCTCTGGTTGAAAAAGCTCTTCCTCATATCCACCCTATACCCCTTCATCCCTTACACTAAACTTTGGAAAGTATCTGAAAGAAAGCTCTTCAGTTTTGGTTCCATCCGTGCCAATTTTGACAGGAAATTTGAATCACATTCCACCTTTCCCATCCTCAGAGGGCCTTACAAATTACTAAACTGTTCTGAGGTCGTAGACACAACATTAGAAATGATTGGGGTACATTTTCCAATTGCCTACCTATGCCTTGCATAATTTTGTATACCTCTCTCAGGTAACTTCCACTCCCAACTCAACCTCCTCTGCTCCAGGGAAAACAAACCCAGTCTATCCAGTCTCTCCTCATAATTGCTCCATTCCAGATCACATCCTGGTGAATCTTCTCGACACCCTCTCCAGTGCAATTGTGTCCTTCTTGTACTATAGTGATTGTACACAATACTCCAGAAATGACCTAATTAATATTTTATAAAGTTGCACCATGACCCATCCTGCTGTTATGTTCTAATCACTGGATAAGGAATTTGTAGTCATCTTCTGTCCTATTTTAGAGCTTTAGATGGGCAAATGAATATGTAGGGAATGTTAGGATATGGATCACGTGCAGGTAGATGAGATTAGTTTGACCTGACCACGTTTGGCATGTACATTGTGGGTCTAATACTGCGCTATAGTTTTCTAGATTCGATGTTCAGACAGTCTCCAAACCGCAATGCAGTAGATTGCAGGCACACACTTTCAGACAAGCCATTAACTAGCAGTGAACTGGACACCAGGAAAACACGATTTCCTCAATATTCCATAACCTAATTTTGGCCACTAATTCTCCACATGAACCTTACATGATAAATGATGTTACTGCAAATGAAAAATCTCCCATGTACCACTCTCAAAAGAGGCAGCTTGAGTTTTTAGAATTCATCAATTTATACAGATTATTCATTTTTTTGTTATTTATACAAAAAAACACCAAGGTTTGCTGATGGGGAACAGGATGTTGTGCACTGGAATTTCTAGCACACTGCATTTCTGGGGCTACTGTGAAGTACCTCTCCAATTGCTCTCTTGAGAAGCATGTTTGAACCTGCCGAACAATTCAACTTACAGATGGTTCTCCTTGTTGAACATCAAAAAACTGCAGGTGTTAGAAATCTAACATTAAAATAAAACAAATGTTTAAACACTCAGCAGGTCAGGCAGCATGTGTGATGAGAGAAACGAGTTCCCAGCATTTTCCGGTTTGGATTCTCCCGTCACCATGACCAGTTTTTATCACTCAATAGAGTCATTAAAATCGATTATCCTGTTGATTTGTGGGATCTTTCCCGAGTCATTTCTAATGTTCCAACAGTATCTTTGACTTCAGAGCACGTTGGTAATTTTTAGACAATCGACAATAGACAATAGGTGCAGGAGTAGGCCATTCGGCTCTTTGAGCCAGCACCGCCATTCAATGTGGACATGGCTGATATCCCCAATCAGTACCCCGTTCTTACCTTCTCCCCACATCCCCTGACTCCGCTATCTTTAAGAGCCCTATCTAGCTCTCTCTTGAAAGTATCCAGAGAAACGACCTCCACCGCCCTCTGAGGCAGAGAATTCCACAGACTCACAACTCTCTGTGTGAAGAAGTGTTTCCTCGTCTCCGTTCTAAATGGCTTACCCCTTATTCTTAAACTGTGGCCCCTGGTTCTGGACTCCCCCAACATCGGGAAAGTGTTTCCTGCCTCTAGCATGTCCAAACCCTTAATAATCTTATAGGTTTCAATAAGATCTCCTCTCATCCTTCTAAACTCCAGAGTATACATGCCCAGCCGCTCCATTCTCTCAGCATATGACTTTTAAAGTCTATGAGGAGGTTATGAATCTAAGTTCCTGTCAGAGTTGGGGCCTGGAAGAAGCTGAAGCTTATTCCTTCCGCTTACTAAATTCTTCATGAGCAATGAAAATTGTCCGCAGGCTCTTGGGCTCTGGCTCCAAGTCTGAACTGTGGCCAAACCTGAACAGTAGCCTTTGGTGCACTTTGTGCAGAAGGAAGCAATTGATTACACTTGAACAGGAATACCATATGTATGTGAACAAAGCATGTGACACGCAGGGTGTGTCATACAAATTTGATCTGTTCAACATACCATGGGCCATACCACGTGGTTTGAATCTTGGATCTAATGTAATTGCTTACAAGAGGAAATCTTGTTGAGATCAGTTGCACAGAACTTCATATTTATTAATTTTTAGGGAGAAATTTGTAGGTTAATGTATTCATTCTTATTTTATCGTTGGTCCATGGACAAGGCTATGGGAGGAAATAAGAGCACCCAGAGCAAACCTACACGATCACATGGAGGTTAGGATTGAACCCAGGACACTGATGCTGTGAGACAGCAGCTCTACTAGCTATGCCATTGTGCCACCATTACCATAGCTGGGAACTTTTGGCCAGAACCCTGGGATGGGCTGTTACTTTCCCAGCTGGAAGAAAGTAACTGGATCTTGTTTTTGGCACATGTTTGGACAAGTAGATGCTCCCCTGGCCTGAATCCTTGGCTGGTCATTCACACTCCCTGCTGGACACACAGGGGAGAAAGCTGTTTGGGTTGTATTGCAGAAAGAAGTACTGCACAACATATATGTTAGTTAACGTAGCGACGCGTTTTACATTATACAGATTTTGCAACATCCATGGAGGCATTATCCATTCCCAGTGATAATCAGGAGTTAGGTGTACTTTTCCACAATAAATAAAGCATGTCATTGATTTTTCTCCTGTTATCTATTACTTCTGCTGTTGAGCAAAATGATAATCCTTTGAGATTGGGGGTTAAGTAGCAAAGAACATCTTGCATGCCGTTTGAGATAAAACATTTATTCTTAGTACATCGTGTGTGTTCAAATAAATACGAAAAAGGCATAAATGTCACACACAAAACTCAGACCCACTCAGGTTATGCAACCCGACTCTTTTAGGAAACCTCCAGATTTCCTCTCCCCTAACTCAAATTATCGCCTATTCCTTCTCTCCAGAGATGCTGCCTGACCCGCTGAGTTACTCCAGCATTTTGTCTATCTTCTAAGAGGGCCAGTTTCATACCTTGTTCATTATTTTCATTCCCTCATATTCTGCCAGCTGTACCAACCACTGTGTCAACGTGGTCAACTGCAGCAGAGTTAACTGTGCCAGCAGTCCCATCTGGCCAGTTGTGATACTGTCAAAGAAGAGCTCCCCAAATCCCCTAGGACTGACCATTTCAAAGTCAGGTAATATTTGGATAGAATTAAACTAGCTCTGTCATTCTGATAGATAGAGAAGGGAGTAGTTATAATCCGAGCTGCAAATAATTGGTGACGACACTATCCCCTGGTACCCAGCGAATCGGTTCATCCTTCAGTGTCCATGCATGTAAATTCAGGGCAGGAGTTGCGTAGTGTCACTGCAACTGCTGAGGAATCGAGCATTTGGAGATTGCACAGAGCACAGGGTCGGGGATGCATTCTTCTCTCAGGCAAGCGCACTTTGTAGCAAAGCATCTCAGGCCAAGTATCAAAACTGCAGTTGGACATGATGCAACTGTCTCTACCCGATCATCAGTAGCAGCTACACATCTACAAAACCCAAAGGAGTCAAGGAGAGGCCACTGAGCTCCACAACCTTATTTTGATATCTGTATCCTAACTCCATTAACTTGCTTTTATTTCATATTTGTTGGTGCGTTTATACAATGGAAATCTCACCCTTCTATAGGTCAGCAAGCTTCAGCAACCAGACCCTTTGAGAGTGAAAACACACGGTTGTGGTGTAAACTCGATATTCTGGCTAAGGTCTGTGATCAGTGAAGTTCTGCAGGAATCTGTGCTGAGAACTTTGCTGTTGGTAATATATACATAAATAAGATGGACGTAAATGTAGATGGGTTGGTGAGTAAGTTTGCTGACATCATCAAAATTGGAGGAGTTGCAGACAGGGAGGAATGCTGTCAGAAGAAACAGCGGGATGTAGATCAGTTGCAGAAATGGGCAGAGAAACGGCAGATGGAGTTCAACCTGCGCATGTGTGAAGTGTTATTATTCGGGAGATTATATGTCAGGAGAGAGTATACAGTTAATGGTAAAACCCTTAACAGCATTGATGTTCAAGGGATCTTGGAGTCCAAGGTCATAGGTCACTGAAGATGCCAGCATGTGGATAGGGTGATAAAAAAAGATGTATGGTGTGCTTGCCTTCATTGCTAGGGGAATTAAATATGAGAATCAGGATACATGATGCAGGTCCATAGGACATTGGTTAATTGGCATTTGGAGTATTGCGGGCAGTTCTGTTCGCCCCATTACAGGAAAGATGTGGAGGCTTTGGAGAGGGTGCAGAGGACGTTTACCGGAATGCTGTAGAAAGGAACTGCAGATGCTGAATGATACCTAAGATAAACACAAAGTGCTGGAATCACTCAGCAGGTCAGGTAATCCTAAATAGAGTTCCAACTCAAAATGTCACCTATCCTTTTTTTCCAGAGATGCTGTCTGACCCGCTGAGTTACTTCTGCAATTTGTGTTTATTACCAGAATGCTGCCTGGATCAGAGGATTTCAGCTACAAGGAGACACTGGATATACTTAGATTGTTTTCTCTGGAAAGTTGTAGGGTGAGAAGAGATGATAGCAGTATATAAAATTATGAGAGACATAGATCGGGTAGACAGTCAGAACCTACATCCTGGGATGGAAATGTCCAACACTAGAGGGCATAGCTATAAGGTGAGAGAGAGAAATTTTAATGCAGGTGCGCAGGGCAGATTTATTTTACACAGAGATTAGTGGGGTCCCAGAACACATTGCAAAGGGTGGTGGTGAAGGTAGTTACCATAGTAACAATACAGAGTTTTCCAAGCAGATGAGATCAGTTTAACTTAGCATCAGGTTCGGCACAAACCTTGTGGGATGAGGGGCCTGTTCCTGTGCTGCACTATTCTATGTTCTACGATGCAATTCACACAGCCCTTCATTGGATAGATTATGGGAAAGTAGTCACCCAGTTCCTCGTGTTTTAGACAGTCCCGGGCAGCTTAGGTGATATTTGCTGATCTGATGTAAGAGAAATAGGATGAGTTAGATAACACTTTGCAAGAGAATGAAATGGCATGATGGGACAAGTGGCCTCACGCCAAGCTGTAAGTCTGCCATGGAACATATTGCTGATATAAATTATTCATGTAGTATGGGTACAGTCTGCTATAAAGCTATAAAGCAGATATTGAGCATGGAGTAAATGAATAAGTCAAATATTTCTTACCAGACTCACCTGGTTTCTGCACCTTACTCCAGGGATGTATGAAAACGGCTGGCAGGATAGAATCCAAGAGTGTTGGCCCAAGGTTGGCAGATGGAGTTTAATCGCACAAGTTATGGATAGAGACAGGGAGGGCCCACGAGTTAAAATTCGAAATTGGGTTGATTGGAGCAGGTTGTTTGAAAGGGAAGGAACAGTTGATATGGACCACAAACAGCCCAGCACAATCGCTGAGGTACAATTCTCTCAATGATCTATTTTGATATTCCATGGAGTAAATATAAAAGTTGGGATTCTGTGATAGTAGGAGTCTCATGAGGAGGTTTAAGCGGATCACCGACTGGTTAAACGTGGTGGTGAATGCTTTAGTTTTCTCTTTGATATACAGTTGCTTTGGCCCAAATATCAATGAAAGATCTCCAGTCTGAAAAATAACCTCTAGGCAGTGGAGCGAAATGGACAGACAGCATTTTGGGTCAAGACCTTTCATATGGAGATTCGAAAGGCTGGGTTTATTTTCCCTGGAGCGAAGAGACAGAGAGGTGACCTAAGAGCACAATACAAAATTAAGTGGATAATCAGGGTCTATTTCCCATGTTGAAGGGTTCCTAAACCACAAGGGAATTGGGTTAAAGTGAGAGGGAGAGTTTTTACAAAGAGAGTGGTTGATATCTGGAACTCAATGCAAGAGGAGGTGGTGGAATCAATCAGATACAATCACTATATTTAAAATATATTTCGACAGATATTTTAATAGACAAGACATAGTACTTTATGGTCTTAATGTGGGGGAAAGGTTAGCATGGACGTAGTGGATAGTGCCGAATGACTAACTTATGACTCCATGACACAAATCTACCTGTGGTCAGACTCTAGCACCCTTACATCCAGGGTGCAGCTCTCTTCCATTCCAGCCATTTACTGAGTGACTGGAGAAGCCTGCAGCATTGGCAGAATGCCTTGGAGAACAGGTAGAAGTGGACTCATGATGTGTGAATAACACACGGCCCGGATGCCTGAAATATGAATCAGAGAATCATATAGCATAGGAACTGGCCCTTCGGCCCAACTTCTCTATGCCAAGCATCAACTCCATTGATCCCACCATAACCTATTTTATTCACCCCACTTGCCCTCCATCACCCTCTCCTCTGCATCACCTCTTCCCAGATTCTGCCACTTATCTACACCGGCACCAATTACAGTGGTCAATTCACCAGTGGGCAAGATTAAACTTGGTCCCGGGAGAGGAGGAACAGACGTATGCAGAATAAGTGATGGGCACAGAGGACATGTCAACTAAAAAATAATGCATTAAATGTATGCTTGTTGGAAAGGAGAATAAAGGGATAAAGTTGATTACAGGAACACGGAACAGAATACGATTCAAATGCAACATAATTTCAAATGAGCCGATGGAACATTTCTTTATTTAAGATCAACATTTGTGATTGTGTGCGAATGCTGTAGCACGCAATTAATTATACTTCTGTGTCAAATTATTCATCGATATTTAGAGGAACTGAGCATTTAATATAAATGAAGCCCTCAATTTTTGCAATTCTTCTAAATCACAAAATATGAACCTTACTTTAATGCATGTTATTGGTTAATTTACCACCTAACTAGGTCACTCTGTGATAGGGCATGAATTTGACTGGTGGATTAGCCTTTTTAACTGCTATTTATGGACTCCCTGGCTACCTGACTTAGGCCAGACACTCACTTGCTTTCACTTCTCTTGTTTTCTTGAAGTATTTTTTAAATGGTGCAGGCTATGGAAAGTACGAATCAATCCTGCAGCCAGCAGTTCTGAACAAAGCTCTGCCTTGCTGTCAGTGATGAAAGGAGGCAGAGAGTTCAGTTACACATGGAAGGAGGAGGCTCTGGAAAAAAATCCCACTTTCTTTGATATTTGGGCCAAAGCAACTGAAAATCAAAGAGAAAACTAAAGCATTCACAACTATGCTTAACCAGTCGATGGTCTACTTAAACCTCCTCCTGAGACTCCCACTATCACAGAATCCAGACTTTTATATTTACTCCATGAAATATCAAAGCCGATCATTGAGAGAATTGCATCTAGCAAAACATTCTGTGGCAAACAACATTCTGACTGCAGTGTTGAAGACCTGCACAATAGAACTAGCTGTAAACTAGCTGGGATGTATAAAATCATGAAGGGAATAGATAGAGGGAATGTGCAGTCTTTTTCCCAGGGTAAGAGAATAACGAACGAGGGCATAGGTTTATGCTGAGAGGGGAAGTACTTAGCTGGAACCTGAGAGGCAACTGTTTCCACATAGAGGGTGGCCTTCTTCTTGCGTACGGTGTGCACAGCCTAAAGTTGTAGGACAACTTGTTCTAATTGATCGTATTTGATTGTGCACACTGGGTTGATTGCATTCGTCGAAACAGGGCGGACCGCGTGAAGGTTGCAATCTTCCACCCCATTGAGGGTGGTGAATATGTGGAACGAGCTGCTAGATGAGATAGTTCAGGCAAGTACTATAACACCACTTAAAAGACATTTGTGCAGATACATAGATATGATAGAATCACTCTGAAGAAGGGTCCTGACTATTCATGTCTTCCAGACATTTTACCTGACCCGCAAGCTACTCCAGCACGTTGTGTTTTTTTTGTAAACTGGCATCTGCAGTTCCTTGTGTCTCTAGAATAGGTTTAGAGGAGTTTATGGGAGTAGCTTGGATAGGGCATCTGGTCAGCATGGACAAATTGTGTGAAAGGGCTTATTTCTGTGTTGTTTGATGCTATGATGCTTCATCGCCTCCAATGCATTCAGAACTCTGCAGCCCGGATCATCACCCGCACCAGATCATCGGACCACATCACACCCATCCTCACTCAGCTCCACTGTCTCCCTGTGCATCACCGGATTAACTACAAGATTTTACTGCTGACCTTCAAAGCCCTACACCACCTTGCTCCCCAATACCTCTCTGACCTGCTGCTACCATACACTCCTTCCCGGTCACTTCGTTCCTCCTCAGCTGCAATTTTAACTGTCCCCACATTTAGACTCAGCACCATGGGTGCCAGAGCCTTCAGCTGCACTGCCCCACGTCTCTGGAACACTCTCCCACCTCCCATCCGTCACCTGGAAACTATCGATCAATTCAAATCACAACTCAAAATGCACCTGTTTAGATTAGCATACCCGACATAACTTCCAACATGTTCACCCTGATTTTAATGACTTAAAATGTTTTGTGTATTTTTTGTTTTTTTTGTTTTTTGCTTTTAATCAACTTGATTTTAATATTGATAAATGTATTGTGATTTTATGTCCTGTAAGGTGTCCTTGGATGTCCAGAAAGGCGCCAGCAAATAAAATGCATTATTATTATTATTATTATTATTATGAGCCTATGACTATTACCAATTTCCCCAGATCACCATAGAAAGCATCCTATTGTGATGCGTCACAACTTGGTATGGCAGCCGCTCCACCCAAACCGCAAGAAAGTGTGGACACAGCCCAGTTTATTACGCAAACTAGACTCCATCTAACTTCACACTGCCTCAGAAAAGCAGAAAACATAATCAAGGATCACTCGCCCTCTGGTCATTCCCTCCTTTCCCCTCTTCCATCGGGCAGGAGATACAAAAGCTTGAAAGCAGATGACAACAGATTCAAAAACAGCTTCTCCCCCACTATTATTAGCCTCTTGAAGAGACCTTTCATTAGGGATGAAATCCCAAATTCCCAATCTATCTCATTGTGGTCCTTATACTTTTTTGTATCTGCAATTTCTCTGCAGCTGTGATGCTATTTTCCGCACTCCATTTCCTGTCTCGCTTACACTATCTGGTTTACTCATCAATTATATGCTTTGGCTGGAGGGCATGCAAATCAAAGTTTTTCACTATCTCAGTCAAGGTCATCTCCTTTGTCCTTCCATCCTTCTTAATGTAACTTAAAATAAACGTGTTTTTCTCTTTTCCTAATTCTAAATGATTTCTAGCATTATCTAGGGGTTGCGGGGGGCTGGGGGGAATTGTTGGAATTGGAGTTGGAATTGTTAATTGATAATAGCACAATGTTCATTCCATTTGCTCTTTCTGAGCCATTAAACTTGCAAGATATAGACAATATTCAGCCATGGATTGATACTTAAGATTTTACGTAACATCTGTGACACAAAAGTGCCAGGTAATGATTATCTCCAATGAGAGAGTCTAATACCTTGTCCTTGATATTCCATGACAATTTCATCACTGAATCCTCCAACATCAGCATTGACCAAAAACTTAATTGGTCCTCTCACATAAAAGCGTTGGCTGCAAGACAGTCAGAAGCTATGTATTCTGTCCTGAGCGATTCGTCCAAAGCCTTTTCGCCATCTACAAGGCACAAGGCATTTAAGTGTGACAGAATATTGCCCACTTGCCTGGATGGGTGAAGAAAGTCCAACAATATTCTAGAATCTTGACACTATTCAGAACTAAGCAACCTGGAAGACAGGCACCCTCTCTACCACCCAAACACACACTTTTTCCACCACTACCATACAATGGTACAATCTACAAAATAGATTACAATTACTTTATTCGGCTACCCTGTTAACAACTCCAAAGCCCATGACCTCCACCAGTGAGATATACAGAAGCAGCACATACATGAAGATACCAGCACCTGCAGCTGATTTTCTCCACACTCACCAAGCTGGTGGGGAAATGTGTCATTGGTCTTTCTTCATTATTGGGTCTAAATACTTGTACTTCCACCCAAACAGTACTATGGGAGAGTACAAACCAAAATTCTGGAGGAGCCTTCTTTAAGTTGCTAAACATCAACCCCCAACATTATTCCCAGTGTCCTAAATCTGGGGTCTGAGCAACTGGAAGTCAATTCCACAAATGCCATGTATCTTGTGCTGTGTGATTTGTCTAAACTCTTTATAAAAAGTGTAGTTTTGCAAACTGGATTCAATTCTGCATGAAGCAGCACATTGCACATGTATCCCTGCACTGATGTTACTTCCTACCAAGCTGCATCGGTTCTCTAGTCAGTAGAAATCATTTTCAAGAGCATCATCTTTGTCTTTAGTCAAAACCCTGTGTCTCTCTGACCTGTCTCCTCTTTCTTCATGCTGGGCCATGGACACTGATAAGCAATACTCATGTTCAGCTGGCTGTCTCAGGGCAGGGACTTATTCATCATCCTCTTGAAGCATCTTTACATTATCATATATTACCGTCTCTTCAATAGTGTCCCTACAACCTTCCTTGGGATCAATGATTACAAGTTAATTTTAAAATACTTAGGAATAAGGATGTCAGGATAATGGGCAAATTACAAGATTATTAAGCAGGAACTAGGGAGAGTAAATTGAGTGCAGCTGTTTTTAGGTAAGTCAAAATCCGACATGTGGCAGTTATTAAAAGACAAGCTGACCAGAGTTCAAAACCAGCATGTTCCAGTGAGGAGGAGGGACAAGGATGGCAGGGTCCAGTGAGGAGGCAAGTTGGGAAAATCCCAAGGGATTGGCAGCCATCTCGGTACAATGAAGCACTCATACCATAACCCTCCATTCCCCTTCCATATGCATATCCAATTTATTTTTTGAAGAGAGGTTGTACCACTCTTTGGAATCACTTCTGTTTAATTCAAGTTTGCATTCCAAGGGAAAATCCCAAGGCTGCGCTCCAGAGAATAAAGACCTAACTTATTCAACCTTTCTCTGTAACTTAGTTGTTGAAACCCAGGCAACATTCTAGTAAATCTCCTCTGTACTCTCTCTAGTGAATCCATACATTAAAAACAAGAAGGTACCTAAGGAGAGGTTAGGACCACTCAAAAATAAAGGAGGCAATTTGTGCTTGGATGTAGAGGCTGTAGGCAAAGTATTAAAGGAGTACATTGCATCTGTTTTCATCAAAGAGAGGACATGGAGGATAGTGAGATCAGTGTGGGTTATGCAAATGTGGTAGGGTTGAGATAAAAAAGAAGGTATTTTGGGGTTTGGAAATCATTAAGTGGGTATATCCCCAGTGCCTGATGGGATCTATCCAAGGTTATCGAGAGAGGTAAGAGAGAAAACTGCTGGGCCTTGGTGCCTGGGCAAAGATCTTCATCAGGATCTCTGTTTCCTCTCTAGATGCGGGCGAGGTCCAGGAGATGATACAGGAAATTATAAGCCAGTGAACGTCACACCAGTGGTAAGGAAGCTATTGAAGACATTTCTTAAGGATAGGATTTATTGCATTTAGAAGAGACTGGGCTAACCGGTGACAATCAGCATTGCTTTGTGAGGGGCAGGACATGTCTTACATATTCGATTGAGTTTTTTGAAAAGGTAACAATGATGATTAATGAGATAGGGCAGTGGTTGTTGTTTTACAATACTTTAGTAAGGCATTTGACAAGGTTCCTCATGTCAGGCTGATCCAGAAGGTTGAGATATATGGGATACATGGTGATTGGTAGTTTAAGTTCAGAACTGCCTTACTCATGAATGACAGTGATGCAAGAACATTATTTTGACCGGAGACGGGAGGAAACCTCTATTTCCACTAGAATGTTGCTTAGATATTATATGAGGCAACAGCTCCAAGGAGAGGTTGACAAACTTGGATTGTTCTCTTTGGAGCATCGGCGATGCATCCTCGACCGACCTCAGTTCAGTTTGGTTTATTGTCACGTGTACCGAGAAACAGTGACAAGCTTTTGTTGTGTGCGATCCAGTCAGCAGAAAGACAATACATGATTACAATCGAGCTAGTAAAGTGTATACATACATGATAAAGGGAATAATCTTTAGTACAAGGTCAGGCCAGAAAAGTCCGATCAAGGATAGTCCGAGGGTCGCCAAAGAGGTAGATAGTAGTTCAGCACTGCTCTCTAATTGCGGTAAGATGATTTAGTTGCCTGAAAACAGCTGAGAAGAAACTGTCCCTGAATCTGGAGATGTGCGTTTTCACACTTCTATACAAGGGAGGGGAGGAGAGGGAGTGGCCAGGGTGTGATTCGTCCTCGACTTCCCGCACTCACCGTGGGCCCATCATCGGCCGCCCGCCGCCAGGTCCTGTCTTGGACGGCCCACCTCGCTTTCAGCTGCCCTCCTCGTTCCTCAATGACCTACCTCGCACGTCGACACCCCACCTTGCACACGCCGGTAACTGGTGGAATCCTCCTGGCTCTTATGGCGCAGTCGATGTCTGTAACGGGCGAGCCGGGCCTACCGGGTGGGTCCAACCCGTTCCCGGCGGGCGAACCGGGCCTGCAGGTGAGCTTGGCCCCGCTCTCTGTGAACACTCCCAGGGTGACTATTAACATAATGTTAACTCTGTGCAGAGCAGCAGGTCAATGAAGAGAGGAGAACCGATTGGGACTCTGTGCATTACCTCAGTCAGACTTCAGCCGATAATTAGTTTTGTGAGCATCATCTGCATTAAAACACTGACACTCACTCCCAGTCCTGAGAGGATGAAAACATTTTACATGTTCTGCATCATTATCAAAGGGTTACTATTACAAGATGAGTATTCTCACCCAAGAGTTTAATGTAAGAGTTGATGCCAATGAAAACTCAATTCCAGATTGATTTGAACCTCTTAATATCAAATACATGAATTATGGCTAATAACCTCCTAATTTTTGTGCCCAAAACTATTGCAGCCTTACAGGTACAGAACTGCTAGGTGGAAGATTTAGTTTTTATTAATTTTATTCACCCACCAAAGAAAAGGAACAATTTTGCCAGGCCCCAGGCATTTGTAGTAATCAAGGTTGAACAGATAGTCACACATTATCCAATGTCTCTATGCCAAGAGTTTCCATCCATTGTGTTGAGTGAATGGATGAAAAGGTTACAGCATGGAAACCGGTTCTTTCGCCCATCGAGTCCATGCTGACTATCAGTTACCCATTCACACCAGCTCCATATTATTCCATTTTCCCATCCACTCCCTGCATACAAAGGGGAAATGATAGAGGCCAATTATCCTACAAACCCAGACATCTTTAGGATTTGGGAAGAAACTCGAGCAGCCGGAGGAAACCGATGTGGTCACAATGAGACCGTGCAAACTCCACATGGACAACACCCGAGGGCAGGATCAAACTGCATCTCTGGCACTGTGAGTCAGTAGCTCTATCAGCGATGCTGTCCTAGCTGTGCCACCACGTTGCCCTTGATAACACATTAATGGTGAAAATGTGTCGACGTATCCAGATTGGAAGAGAAATTGGAAGATCTGGTGGATACATGGAACTGGAGATACTGGTTGATTAAAAAAGGATACAAAGTTCTCTCCTACTCACCCCTCATTCGCCATCATCCTGATCCTCCCCCACACACCCTCCTTTCTGCCCTTCCCCTTCCTCCCCTCTGCTCCACATGGACTTGCACCTATTTCTCCCTTCCACCTTACCCTCCCCCTCCCCCTCGCCCTTCCCCTCTGGCATCGTAATTGGCAACTCTTCAAACCCTTTGTCTCACACCTTCTGTTTTTTCATCTCTGCCCTTTGACCAACCATCTGCCTACCAAAACCCCCCTCGCCTGTGTTCACCGGTTACTTACCACACTTTGTCCTGCCCCTCCTCTCTTCCAGCTTTCTTCCATCCTCTACAATCAGCATGAAGAAGGGTCCTGACCTGAAACGTCACCTATCCATGTTCTCCAGAGATGCTACTTGAACCGGAGAGTACTATTTTTGGAAGGTCTTGTGTTCCAGTGCAAGTGCAGCTCTTGTCCTAAGGTATATTGGACATGGACATGTGGAGAGGCCTCTTGCTATTGAAGAACTTTGGCAAACTGCTACAAAACCTGTCCTGATTCTGTTGCTTTGGTCTGTCCATATCAGCTACTTCAGTGGTTATCATGAATGTAGAGTGTGTCATGCTTTCACCAGCCAGTTTCATGCTGGCTAGACCAGCACTGAATCTATCCCAATCAGCAGAGTGACAGAATAACACATCGTGATGGAGGGTTTCCTCAGTGGGAAAATGAGATTTCATCTCTGCCAGGGCTGCTTGCAAAGATGAATTTTTTCCTTCATGCTGAGCACACCTTCCACTGTGATACATGCTGCCACCACTGTGGTAATTGGGATAGATTCAGAACCAGTTTGGCTGCTTTGAACAGAATCATTTGTCTCAGGTAAGTGGTGGGAATGAGAACAAGTCAGTTTATCTTCCACGTTAATTTGCTCTCCACCTGCTCCTGGCCCAGTTTAGCATCTCTGTCCTTCACAACTCATCTAACCTGATCAGCGTCGACAGTATGGAGCACCCACTCAGAGTATCAGTCAGTTCAGTTTAGTTTATTGTCACATGTACCCAGGTACAGTGAAAAGCTTTTGTTGCGTGGTAATCATTCAGCAGAAAGACAATACATGATTACAATCGTTCCATTTACAGGATACAGATACATGATAAATGAATAATGTTTAGTGCAAGGTAAAGCCAGCAAAGTCTGATCAAGGATAGTCCGAGGGTCATCCAATAGGTAAATAGTAGTTCAACACGTTTCTCAGGTGATTTAGTTGTCTGGTAACAGCTGGGAAAAACTGTCCCAGAATCTGGAGGTGTGCGTTTTCACACTTCTATAACTTTCGCCTGATGGGAGACAGGAGAAGAGGGAGTGGCCAGGGTGCGACTCGACCTTGATTATGCTGCTGATTTTGCCGAGGCAGCATGAGGTATGAATGGAGTCAATAGAAGGGAGTTTGGTTTGTGTGATGACCGGGGCTGCATCCACAATTTGCTGCAATTTCTTGCGGTCCTGGATGGAGCTGTTCCCAAACCAAGCTGTGAAGCATCCTGATACAATGCTTGCTATAGTGAGGTCTACAGCTCAGTCCTTCTTCACACTTAAAATAAAAAAGAAATAACTTGTCAGCTTATGGTGGTAATCAACAGAAGGCTCCGTTGTCCTTGTTCGACCTTCGTTCCACAAGATGCATGAGTTCCAATAGGAGAGATGAAGCTCCCAAAGGGCACTGCTTGCCCATTCCAGGGCACTGTACTGCCACCTCTGATGGTGTTGTTCTGTCAATGGGGAAGGACATCCTCACGCTGTCCAAATGTATTATTACTCGTCATGTTTAATACAACCAAATGGCTTTTAAAGCTATTTCATAATGCAGATAAGAAACAATAGCATTACTATGTGGCATGCTTTCACCAGCTGGTACTTCCTTTTTAGATACACCTGACATTATTCCCGCCAAGCATGCACCATTCTATAGGACATTGGTGAAGGAAAAGCCAAATCCTGAGACTACAGATCGCAGTGTAAAAGTGTAAAAAAAGTTTTCCTAACCAGAGTTTGCACGTTGTGCAAATATCCTTCTGTAAGGACAATGAGATGAAAATCTTCATCATTGTGAGGTGATGCATGTTTGCAATCAGGACTTGCACATTGCTCAAGCATTGATAGATTAAGTATTTAACAGATAATCTTTAATAGGTTAGATTGTACACCGTCTTTGAAATTATATCCATTGAGAGTAAAAAATATCAGTACCCTGACACTTAAACCATACAAATGCTGTTGGAAGATCCCCAAACATGGTGAAATATGCATTTGGGGCTGTCTGAAACAGCCTGAGGTACAGTGCAGAAACAGGCCCTTCGGCCCACTCAGTCGGTGCCTACCGTCAACCATCATTTAACACTAATCCAACATTAACCTCATCTTTTTGTTCTCCCCGCATACGCTCAACACCCCGCACCCACCCAGATTCTCCCACTTACCTACATTTTAGGAGCAATTTAGTAGCAATAATCAATCTGCCAACATACACATCTTTGATATGTGCGAGGAAACGGGAGCACCTGGAGGAACCAGATAGGACATATGAACTCCATATAGGATATACTGGAGATCAGGGCTGGCCTTAGGGGGTGCGGGGCCCAATTAGGAACAATTTTGGTGAACCCGATTCCCAGCCAAGGTCTGTCAGCCCAGTTATTTAGTATATATTATGAAATTGTACACTGGGTGGTATGGATTATACACTGTGTTAATCTCTCCTGCTCCCGTTTGACTGTCGGTAGTTACGCTGGCTTCCAACCTTTACCGTAGCAGCTAATTACCATTAAACTGCATTATTGGAGACAGCGGCTGATTGGATGGGAGGAGACCTATTTGTTGATTGGACGGAAATTTTAAGGCAAGCTGGTTGGTGATTGGATGCAACCCCTTTAGAGACAACGATTGATTGGCCGCCAAATAAAATTATCAAATAGGGAAACAAAAATCGCTGGTCGGTGCGAACTCAGTAGACTATCTAGTTGTATCTCCAAACTAAACAGTATAACATGCAGGTACATTCATTTAAAATTAAATTCAGCGATTATTTCACATGATTTCTCACTGTGTAAAGCTCAATATCTGACCAATTTATGTTTAACACGTTTGGTCTGCCATGAGCATTTTTCTCTCCCAAAACAGTTCATATCTAGCAAACCGATCAACGAACCAGACAGCAGTTGGACGCAGTCATAGAAACATAGAAACAAGGTGCAGGAGTAGAGGCCATTTGGCCCTTCGAGCCTGCACCGCCATTCAATATGATCATGGCTGATCATCCAACTTAGTATCCTGTACCTGCCTTCTCTCCATACCCCCTGATTCCTTTAGCCACAAGGGCCACATCTAACTCCCTCTTAAATATAGCCAAAGAACTGGCCTCAACTACATTCTGTGGCAGAGAATTCCACAGATTCACCACTCTCTGTGTAAAAAATGTTTTTCTCATCTCAGTCCTAAAAGATTTCCCCTTTATCCTTAAACTGTGACCCCTTGTTCTGGACTTCCCCAACATCGGGAACAATCTTCCAGCATCTAGCCTGTCCAACCCCTTAAGAATTTTGTGCGTTTGTATAAGATCCCCCCTCAATCTTCTAAATTCTAGTGAGTACAAACCGAGTCTATCCAGTCTTTCTTCATATGAAAGTCCTGACATCCCAGGAATCAGTCTGGTGAATCTTCTCTGTACTCCCTCTATGGCAAGAATGTCTTTCCTCAGATTAGGAGACCAAAACTGTATGCAATACTCCAGGTATTGCGTATTCAGAAGTGTTATAGAGGGAAATAGGGGGGAATAGAGGGGGTTTAGAGGTGTTCAGAGGGTCCCAGAGGGGTTTAGAGATGTTATAAGCCCCCCGTGAGAAATTGTATTTCTCTGAAATTGAAGATAGACATAAAGCTGGAGTAACTCAGCAGGCCAGGCAGTGCAGCGACTCTGGAGAGAAGACTCTTCTTCAGACTGAATTGAACTCTCATCGGTGAGAGTACTTGTGATTGTCTGAAGAAGGGTCTCGACCAGAAACGCAACCCTCTCCCCAGAGCCGCTGCCCGTCCCGCTGAGCCACCTTCAACTTCAGAGCCAAACAAAAAACACAGAGTGCTGGAGGAACTCAGCGGGCAAGGCGGCTGCCTCACCCGCTGGGTTTCTCCAGCATTTTTGTCTACCGCTAAACGTCAATGATTCCGGGAATGCTGAGGCAACAGGGTGATAGAGACGGAGTGGGAGAGCTAGAGAGAGATGAGATGGGGTGCGGGAGAGGGAGCGAGAGAGAGAGAGAGCAAAACACGGAGAGACACAACGTGGGTCGGTAGGTGAATGACTAACCTGCACACCAGGAAGAAGCCCCTTCTCGCGGTCCGGAGCCCTCACTCATGATGGTGAGTTTAAAGAAATTCTCAATGTGTCATCGATCTACATTCCTCAGTAAATGTAATTGTGTTTTAAACAAGTATTATTGACGCCGCGTGAATTTTATTCAAAGGAAGACGGCGCCATTAATACTTATTCAAAACACAATAACATTTACTGAGGAATGTGGATGGATGCCGATTCATGACATTGTATAACAACTTGTTAACTACTTCATGTTAAGAAGTGCTAACAGAACGAGTTAACAAATCGTTTGTGTCTGATGGCCATGCAGCGGTTGTTATACGTGTTCGTTTAAATAAAAAATCTGGATGGCGAATTTAAAAAAAATCTTTATTTAACAAAGAGAATTCGTATTTCCGTACGAAATACGGAACATTAGAGCGGGGCCCCCATTAGGCGCGGGGCCCAATTGGAAGCAATCGGTCAAATCGGCTTAAGGTTGGCCCTGATGGAGATCAGGACTGAACCCAGAGTCTCTGGCATGCTGAAAATACAGCTCACAAACTGCGCCAGTATGCTTTCTGGTCTTCCAGAATACAGAGATGTCCATAAGGGAATATTACCAGTGGGCACATTCCAGAGTGCAGGAATACATGCGGAGGAAGGCACTGAAGTTTGGTACAGCCATGGGTGGGGAAGGATCACAGTTCAGGGTGCTAAGGTTTTACAATGCTGAATCTTTGGGGGAGACTTCTTATCATATTTATTTTACCCTTTGCTCTATTTGTACTTCAGCTTGATGATTGGATTCATGTGTGATATACACTATCTGATCTATTTGGATAGAATGCAAAACAAAGTTTTTCACCGTAGCTTGGTACATGTGAATAATAAAACTAAGCCTATACCTAAAATGTGTTTTTCTTAACACTGAGGAACTGGGCTTTGTGTAACAAATACTTCAACGACACATTTTTTTACAGAGGAGACATGAATGGCGCTGATGCATGGTAAGAGAATAGTACATTTCTGGTGCAATGAACAAAGAAAAAAACATGACCTGATTGTGTTTCTGCATATATTACGAATAAAGCATATTCCTGGAAAATAAATTTGTGACCTTTACACAGCAATTCTTCAATTTCTTTGAAGTTGTAGAAAATGAGATGAGGCATGATACAATTTACAGGGCTGCATCATTTCTCAGTAAGTATTTGCATGGAGCTATTCAAGTTTATTGTGATACGCACAAGTAGTTTGAGGTACACGTATAATGGAAAAACTTGTTTTGTTTAATGTAGTTTATTATTGAAACATATACCGAGGTACAGTAAATAGCTTTTTGTTACGTGCCACCCAGTCAACGAAAAGACTATACATCATTGCAACCGCAGTGTGCACGATGAAGGGAAAAACATTTAGTGCAAGATAAAGTCTATTAGTTCCAGCAAAGTTAGTTCAAATGTTTCCAAAAAGGTAGATGGGTCAGGACTGCGCTCTAGCTGGTATGAGTGTGGTTCAGTTGCCTAATAACTGGGGAGAAATTGTTCATGGATACGGAGGCACGCATTTTCAAACTCCTGTACCTAATGCCTGATAGCAGAGGGGAGAACGAGATGTAACCGGGGTGAGATTGTGCTGGTGGCCTTGCTGAGGCAGAGTAAGGTGTAGATCAGGGGTGGGAAACCTGCGGTCTTAAGGCCGCACGTGGCCTTCTAGGCCACTGAGTGCGGCCCTTTGAATGAATCCAAATTTTGTAGAACAAATCCTTTTATTTTTATTGTATTTATTTTAATGTTTTTGTTCGTCTTTTATTATTTTAATTTTAATTTAAAAATGAACGTATTTAAAATACCAAAGAGTAAAAGAAGATTCGACAAAATAATCCTCCCCGACTGACGGCCACAATTAAAACAATAGTAAGTCATGAGGGATATTTTGAGCAGTATGAGGTGCGAAAGGTTGCATTGCAGAAATTAAAAGATGAAAAGCAAAGGCAAAGGCAGTTAATTTAGCAGCAGTAAGACCTGGAAATAATGCAACTGACTAAAGCAGCTTATATACTCGGGGAAAAAAGGGAAGCCACTTAGCGATGTAAAAATCGTAAAATAATGCATTGTCGAAGTTGTAGGATGCTTAGACCCCGATAAGGTTTCCAAGTACAAACAACTGCCTCTTTCAAGGAGAACTATAACTGATCAGCAGCATGAATTAGCCCTCAACGTAACAGAACAACTTCACGCAATACTCCAAAAGGAAAATATATTATTCAATCGCTTTGGATGAATCAACTGATACTACTGACTCGGTTCAGGTTTTATTTTTTCATTCGGGCCATGACAGAAGATTTTCTTTGCTACGAAGAGTTACTCGCTTTTGGCACTCGTACGTGAAGAACACGAGGAATAGATTTCTTCAACAACTTTCAAGATAAATGTCGTGAAGTTGGACTGGATTTGGTTAATTTAGTGAGTGTATGTACAGACGGTGCACCTTCCATGACAGGAAAACGTGAAGGGTTCATTGCACAGATAAAAAAGGTATTATCAGATCCAGATGCTCTCGTTTCTTTTCATTGTATCTTACATCAGCAAAATCTCTGTGCTAAATCTACTATTTTAAGTGACATTTTTAACTATATTCGTGCAAATGCAACACGGCATTGTCAGTTTCGTAATATGCTAAAGTTGGACGATGAGGCATTCAGAATGGATTTGCCGTATCATTGTAAAGTGCGTTGGCTATCGCAGACACAGGTGTTAGCAACATGTTTATCTTTGCGAGAACAGATAGTTAAATTTCACGAAGAACAGAATCTGCAATGTGAATTATTGAAAGAAGATTTCTATATACCCTGTACTGCATTTCTGTGTGCTATCATGTCAAAGCAAAATGACGAATGTTTCTTTGCAAGGTAAAACTAAGTCTACATATGATTTGGCAAAATATCCAAGCATTTAGAAAAAAGCTATCTTTTTTCAAAACTCTTCTTCTTTAAAATGAAATTTCGGATGAACATTTTCCCCAGTTAGCGGAGGTCATTGATGAGCAGGAGGAATCATGCGAATCATTTGAAGAATATGCAGCTGGTACATACTTATTAATTAAAGAATACAATGAAAGCTTCACTGACTTTGAGAATCATGACATCACACTCAAATTAGCATTTCAACCTTACCTAGCTGATGTCTCCAAGGCTCCTAAAGAACTACAGATGGAATTGACTGAGCTCTCAGAAGATGACATTTCAAAGTCCTTATTTGACGCTCAGAAAGATCCGATTGAAATATGGAAAAATGCAATAGAATACCCACGTCTTCGGCAACATGCACGAAAAATGCTTTCTTGCTTTTCAACCACTTATTGCTGCAAATCTACATTCTCCTACCTAACCCAAATCAAGATGCCTTTAAGGTTACAAATGACGGATACCCATCTAGAAGATCAGCTGAAACTGCGTACCTCCATGTTGCAGCCAAATATTCAAATGCTTTCCCACAAAAAGCAATCACAACAGTCATTAAAAGGTTAGTTAACTTTAGAATTAACAAATTATTTTTCATTTTCTTAAAGTTAGTACACAGTAGTTAGATTTTTACAAAATAATGTACATTTTGATGTATATCTAATTGAAGTTTCTTGGATGCGGCCTTATTAGATTACAGCTAACATGAAAAACATGAAAAGGTTCCCCACCCTTGGTGGAGTCCATGGATGGGAGGTTGGTCTGGGCTATGTCAACAACTCTGCAGTTTCTTGCGGTCTTGGATAGAGCTGTTCCCGAACCATACTGTGATGCCTCCTGATAAAATACTTGGTATGGTGCATCTGCAGGAGTTGGTGAGGGTTGTTGGTGACATGCCGAACTTCCTAAGTCTTCTAAGGAAGTAGAGGGGTGGATGTGCTTTCTTGGCCATTGTTTCTTGTTTGCTGCAGCATCCAGCCATGTAGACAGACAAACACAAGGAACCCAATTATACATAAAGTACACATAAATTATACATAAAATTCTAAAAATAAAGCATCGTGCAAAAAACAAGATAGTGCAAATGATAATTAGAGAACAAAAATCAAAGTCCAAGATGTGGACTGCAGTGGTTGTTAATGTAGGACTAGGGTTGTGTAGATTGATTTGAGAATCTGATAATTGTAGGAAGCTAGCTGTTCCTGAACCATGTTGGCATCGGACCTCAGGATTCTGTACCTCCTGCATGATGGGAGCAGTGAAAAGAGGGAATGGCTTGGATGGATGGGGATCCTGGATAGTAGATGTTGCCTTCCTGGCATAGCAGGATTCTGTACCTCCTGTTCATGGAGTGAAAAAATTGTAGGAGCCTGTTCCTGAATGAGACCTCAGGATTCTGTACCTCCTGCATGATGGGAGCAGTGAAAAGAGGGAATGGCTTGGATGGTGGGGATCCTGGATAGTAGATGTTGCCTTCCTAAGGCATTGCCGCATGTAGATGCTTTCGATGGAGGAGAGGACCATGACCGTGATGGTCCTGAGTCCACCGCTGTCTGCAGCTTCTTACATTTATGTGCGATGGAATTGTTATATCAATCAACGATGCATTCAGTCAGGATACATTTTAGTGTACATCTGTAAAGGTTTGTTAGAGTATTAGGAGACATACAGAATTTCTTTAAATATCTATGGAAGTAGAGACACTGTTGCGTCTTCTTCATGGTTTCATCTATGTGCTGGAATCAGGACAGCTCATCTGGGGTGCTATTGCCCAGTTATTTCAAGCTGCTAACTTTTTCCACCACCGACGTACCAATGAAAACTGGTGTGAGCTTATTGACAATATTAGATTTACTTTGTACATTCGACATAAATTTATTTTAGTGTCAGAATGAAGAAGGTGCCAAATCAGTGTGTGATGTGATTGTGTGATGAGCAGGTGGAATGCTAGGGTTATTTGTCCTGTTCTCCCTCGTATTTTGATTAGAGGAAGATAGAATGCAGTGTAGCAGTAATTTACAGTGATGGTCTGGGGATCTTGCCGGTTTTCTTTTGAAGATATGCAAAGTACATCAGCAGAATTTCAATATCGTCAATTCTTCCTTCAGCGTTTCCAACTTCCTCAGACTGCCCTCTACATCTGTTTTTAAGTTTGTCCTTATTTTCTGTGCAAAATATGAACATAAGTGGATACAAAAGTGGATAAGTCTCCAAGTCCGGACAGGATATTCCCTAGGACATTGAGGGAAGTTAGTGTAGAAATAGCAGAGGCTATGACAGAAATATTTCAAATGTCATTAGAAACAGGAATAGTGCCGGAGGATTGGCGTACTGCGCATGTTGTTCCATTGTTTAAAAAGGGGTCTAAGAGTAAACCTAGCAATTATAGACCTGTTAGTTTGACGTCAGTGGTGGGAAAATTAATGGAAAGGATACTTAGAGATAATATATATAAGCATCTGGATAAACAGGGTCTGATTAGGAACAGTCAACATGGATATGTGCCTGGAAGGTCATGTTTGACTAATCTTCTTGAATTTTTTGAAGAGGTTACTCGGGAGATTGATGAGGGTAAAGCAGTGGATGTTGTATATATGGACTTCAGTAAGGCCTTTGACAAGGTTCCTCACGGAAGGTTGGTTAAGAAGGTTCAATTGTTGGGTATTAATGGTGGAGTAGCAAGATGGATTCAACAGTGGCTGAATGGGAGATGCCAGAGAGTAATGGTGGATGGTTGTTTGTCAGGTTGGAGGCCAGTGACTAGTGGGGTGCCACAGGGATCTGTGTTGGGTCCACTATTGTTTGTCATGTACATCAATGATCTGGATGATGGTGTGGAAAATTGGATTAGTAAGTATGCAGATGATACTAAGATAGGTGAGGTTGTGGATAATGAAATAGATTTTCAAAGTCTACAGAGAGATTTATGCCAGTTGGAAGAGTGGGCTGAAAGATGGCAGATGGAGTTTAATGCTGATAAGTGTGAGGTGCTACATTTTGGCAGGACAAATCAAAATAGGAAGTACATGGTAAATGGTAGGGAATTGAAGAATGCAGGTGAACAGAGGGACCTGGGAATAACTGTGCACAGTTCCCTGAAAGTGGAATCTCATATAGATAGGGTGGTAAAGAAAGCTTTTGGTGTGCTGGCCTTTATAAATCAGAGCACTGAGCATAGAAGTTGGGATGTAATGTTAAAATTGTACAAGGCATTGGTGAGGCCAATTCTGGAGTATGGTGTACAATTTTGGTCGCCTAATTATAGGAAGGATGTCAACAAAACAGAGAGAGTACAAAGATTTACTAGAATGTTGCCTGGGTTTCAGCAACTAAGTTACAGAGAAAGGTTGAACAAGTTAGGGCTTTATTCTTTGGAGCGCAGAAGGTTAAGGGGGGACTTGATAGAGGTCTTTAAAATGATGAGAGGGATAGCCAGAGTTGACGTGGATAAGCTTTTCCCACTGAGAGTAGGGAAGATTCAAACAAGGGGACATGACTTGAGAATTAAGGGACAGAAGTTTAGGGGTAACATGAGGGGGAACTTCTTTACTCGGAGAGTGGTGGCTGTGTGGAATGAGCTTCCAGTGAAGGTGGTGGAGGCAGGTTCGTTTTTATCATTTAAAAATAAATTGGATAGTTATATGGATGGGAAAGGAATGGAGGGTTATGGTCTGAGCGCAGGTATATGGGACTAGGGGAGAATACGTGTTCGGCATGGACTAGAAGGGTCAAGATGGCCTGTTTCCGTGCTGTAATTGTTATATGGTTATTATATGGTTATAGAACGCAGAACTTCTGTGCAGCACTAAATGGGTCCTTTGGCCCACAATGTTTGTGCTTGAGATTTAGCTGCTACTTGTGCTCTCTTCCATACACTTAGTCCATTGGCTTTACTCTTTACTTTAGACATTAGAGATACAATGCAGAAGCAGGCCCTTCGGCCCACTGCGTCCACGCCGACCAGCGATCTCCATGTACACTGGCACTATCTGACACACTAGGGACAGCTTACAATTTTTGCGGCCAATTAACCTACCAACCTGGATGTCTTTGGAGTGTGGAAGGAAACTGGAGCACCCATGAGAAAACCCATGCGGTCACAGGGAGAACGTACAAACTCTGCACAGCCAGCCCCGTAGTCAGGATCGAACCCGGGACTCTGGAGTTGTAAGGCAGAAATTACCGCTGTGCCCCATTGAATTCAGCAAATGAGTGCTGTGGGAAGCTGATAGCTGCTTGTGCATATCATGGCAGGGAGCAGAAATGTCTTTGTCTTTCTTTTGTTCTCTCTCTCTGTCTTTCGCCATCAATTTCTTTCCCTCACAATATCTCACTTCCTCCTGCAGCTCACAGAGGTTCAAGCATTTCATAAGGCACTGGATGCAGTGGTGTTTTTGAAAGGACCGTGCATTAGGGTTAATATTAAGGTTTTAGAATGCTGAATCTTTGGGGGAAACTTCAGTTCATATTTACCCTTTGCTTTGTCTGTTGTACTTGAATTTGACTTGATTGTGTTTATCTTTGGTATATCTAATCTATTTGGATAGCATGCAAAACAAACCTTTCCACTGTAGCTCGGTACATGTGACAATAATAAACCTAAACCTTTATCCAAAATAAGTTACAGTTAAACATGAATAAAAATGTATAAAATTCATGACGTCACATTTCCTTTGCAAAATTTGTAGAAAAGACGCTGTAGCCATTCTCTCTCCCTTTCCACAACCCACACTTTCCTGAAAGCAGGCTCTCTCCATGTTCCATGGTCTCCTTGTCCCACATACTGATTTGATCTTTTGTGAACAAACCTGTTTGCTCATTGTTGTCAACAACTTCCATTGGGTCTTTGTCTGTTTCTCCTATTCCAGATGTGGGCTTAATTATACTCTCTCTCATATGTAGCTTTTAAAAAAAAACTGTAGCGGCTCCTATCCCCATTCCATTACACTAGCAGATGCGACTGGAATCATGTTTCAGTGCCATGAGCTGATCCAACAACAACTGAAGCAAAGCACATCTAATCAGAGCTGTATAATTCAGAAGGAATTGTGCTTGGCTCTGGATTCCTCAGGTTAATGTAGATCTAGCTCCAACACCTGCCTCTGTGGCCCCCACAGTGTACTTTGGCACAGCATTTGTTTGCCTCGAATTCATTAGTTCCACTTAGACTTATGTACATCAGCTAAGCTGGTTCAAAGCCTCTTATTTACTTTCTGTGCTCTGGTTTGCACAAAGGCCACTGAACTGCCAATGGAATATACCAGAAGCGTGCATTTAACCAACATGAGACCGCAGTTGTGAAGAGTCAAGGGCTTGAGCAAGGGGCTTTATGGTCATTGAGGCCTCTGGATAATTCTAACAAATTACTGTACCTATCTACCCGTAGCACAGCTGGGGATGGAAGCTTAGTTCTACATAAACTGTGAGCAGCCGAACGGTTTGTGTATAAATAAAAAGCTGCAACTGCGCGGTAGTGAGATTTATTTCAGGAGCTAATTATCACAAAGGCTGCAGGTGGGTGGCATCAAGGCCAAGCGTGGAGAGAAGCTATGGCAACGGATCACAATCTTGACCTATAGGGACAGGGGAGCAGAGTAAAATAGCCATAAAAATACTGCCCCAACACTGCCTGCTAGTGCGAGAGGGAAAGGGGTGGGGCGATAAAATTGAAAACTGTACTCAGGTTGCTGAATCTCCAGAAAGCTTTTGGTGGTGTGGGGTCAGATTCCAGTCGCGATTACTGCTCCAGAACCCAAGGTTGTAATTGGGTATGTCTCGAGGCAAGAGGTTCCTGAAGTAGGGTAGGGGAAGTTCCTGAGGTTCCTGAAGTAGTGAAGCAGCGGGGAGGATAACAGCTTATTGTTGAATAAGATCATAGAAACATAGAAATTAGGTGCAGGAGTAGGCCATTCGGCCCTTCGAGCCTGCACCGCCATTCAATATGATCATGGTTGATCAATTGAGAGACTTGGAGGGCACCTTTCTTGAATATCGCAGGGGCTTCCTATGCTGCAAATTCCACTTTTCCCTCAGTGTGCCCTGGGAGAGGGGAAAGAGTACATGGTCAAAGTCAAGTTCCTCTTCTATTTCTGGCCTACTAAGACCGTGCCAAGCCTGCTCTGGGTGTCCACCTTCAGCAACACAATGACAGAGGTCAGCACAGAGGCACAGCTGGTCGAGGTCTGCCATACAGTGCCAGAGAACCAGGTTTGATCCTGACCTCTAGTGCGGTCTGCATGGAGTTTACACATTCTCTCTGTGATCTTGTGGGTTTTCTCCAGCTGCTCCAGTTTCCTTCCACAACCCAAAGATGTGTGTGTTGTACTTTGTAATTGGCCTCTGTAAAATCGCCCCTATTGTGTAGGGAATGGATACATCAATGGGATAACATGGAACTCATGTGGATGGGTGATCAATGGTCGGCGTGGACTCAGTGGGCCAAACAGACTGTTAGTAATCCCTGATGTATCTCTAAACTGAATTAAACTAAACACAATCATTCTTCATTCCCATCCTTCCTTCTTCCATCTCACTGCTGCTGAACAAAGCAGGACAATGCTCAGCCAGAAGCATAGAGGTTTATGAGAGGTGATAGAACATAGAACACTACAGCACCCGTACAGGCTCTTTGGCCTCTGTGCTGAACATGAAGCCGTTGAGTTCCTCCAGCATTTTTCTCTACCTTTTGCCTGCATGTGATCTTTGTCCCCCATTCCCTGCATATTCACGCACCGATCTAAGAATCTCTTAAACCTCATCATCATTCGGAAGAAGTGTCCCAACATGAACCTTCGCCTATCCATTCCTTCCACAGATAGTGCCTGACCTATTGAGTTACTCTAGCACTTTGTGTGTTTTACCCAAGATTCCAGCAAATTCAGTTACTTCGGTCTCTGAACAACACTGTCTATTCTCCAATCATTCTGGGACCTCACCTATGGGTAATCAGAATATAAAGCTCGCTGTTGAGACCCCAGCCATCTCCTCTTTTGCCTCTCCCTATAACCTGAGATAGATCCGATCAGACTCTGGGGACTTACCCTCATTCTTCCAAAGTTCTTCCAAAGACCTCATCATAATATCAAAATGGCCCAAAATATCAGCATATTTTCTGAACTCACTATCCTTTATGTCCTTCTCCTTGGTGAATACTGATGCAAAGTAGTCATTTAGTATATTGCCCACTTTGCATAAGTTTCATGTCTCTAGGCATATATTCCTTTCTTTGTCCTTTGGTGGCATAGCAAGCAATCTATGTCTTAGGGAGAAACATCAACAATTTCCCACATGCAAAAGGGTGACAAATAATTCCAATACTGTAACATTTGCATTTACAGAGCCATTTGGTGGAAGTTCTCGAGAGACTTGTCCAGCAGAAATGTCAATTAAATCACTAAAAATAGCCTTTATTCTTGGAGAATTAGATGGAAAATCCTTCTTATCAATTCTCGTCTATTATTTACTTACTCTTGGGATGTAAACAATGATGATACCGCAGCATTTAATGACCATTTCAATTGGCCCAAGGAGATTCAGTACCAGGAATGGAACAATGACACTTACAATAATCAATAATATGATAAATTAATAATCATTAATACTAGGTAACCAGACAATAATAATGTGAAACAAAAGTACACAGTGCAACCAAAATCATGGATCATTGCTGAGGTAGGGTTGAGCAAGAGTTGTGCAGTTTGGTTCAAGAGCCTGACGTAGTTGGGAAGCTGCTCTTCAACCTGGAAATAATGGTTTACGGACTCCTGTACTTCCCTCTCAATGGTAGCAGCAAGATGAGAGTGTGGCCAGGGTGGTGTTAGACCACTTGAGGCAGCGCACCAGTAGATCCCTTCGGTGATGAGGAGGTCAATACCGATGATTGACAGACAAAGTCTATCACTTTCTGCAGCCTCCTTCCTTCCTGGGTGTTCAAGTTAATGAACCGGGCCATGATGCAACCTGTCAGTATGCCCTCTAGCCTAAACCTGTCGACGTTCAATAAAGTACTCGGCGACATACCAAATCTCCTCAATCTTCCAGGGAAGTGAATGAATGAATAAGTTTATTGGCCAAGTATTCATAAAAGGTATTTGCCTTGGTGCCCCGCCCGCAAGTGACAACATGGCATACAGTGACAGTTAGGAATGACGCATAAAACATTAAACATCAATAATATGTGACGCCATTAATGTGCTGGACTCAGGATAGCTCTTCAGGGACGTGCTTGCCCAGGAACCTGAATATTAATTAGCCAATATAATGTTGCTTTTCACCCCAAGGATGCGTCTGCTCTAAAGTGAGTATACCTGGATCAGAATTTGTCATTTACCAGGGTCTGAAGTTTGTCTGTCACTTAGATGTATCACTTGTATTGCAAGAATTTCATGGTGTTAAATTGAATCACCCAAAGTGATATTTGTTGTATTTCAATAACTAAGACACAGCAAACAGGTGGAGATATTTTGCCCTGATCATAGCAGGTAACTGCACATTCCAGACAAATAAATACATTGAGCATTGAGTACAGGGGCTTTGAGTATAAGAGTCAGGATGTCTTATTGCATGTTTCTAAACCTTCGAAGGTAGACACAAAATATTGGAGTAACTCAGCGGGAGAGGCAGCATCTCTGGAGAGAAGGAATGGGCGACGTTTCAGGTTGAGACCCTTTTTCAGACTGATGTCAGGGGAGGGGACAAAGATAGAATGTAATCAGAGACAGTAAGATTAGTGGGAGAACTGGGAAGGGGATGGAGAGAGAAAGCAAGTGCTATCTGAAGTTAGAGAAGTCAATGTTCATACTGCTGGTGTGTAAACTACCCAAGTGAAATATGAGGTGCTGTGCCTCCAATTTGCGCTGGGCCACATTGACAATGGAGGAGGCCCAGGACAGAAAGGTCAGATTGGGAATGGGAGGGGGAGTTGAAGTGCTGAGCCACCGGAAGATCAGGTAGGTTAAGACGGACTGAGCAGAGGATGATAAACCTTTGGCTGGGCTGCATTTGAACTATTGTGTGCAGTTCTAGTCACCCAATTACAGGAAGATAGACACATAAAGGTAGATAGACACAAAAAGACTCAGCGTGTCCCCCGACATCCATACTAATGAAGAATTTATCTATTTCTGCCTTAAAAATGGCAGAGGGAATGGAGGTATATGGATCAAATGCAGGCAGAAGTTTAACTTGGCTCATGAACTCACACATCTCTATGATCACTCCTCATCCTCCAGCATTCCAAATAATAAAGTCCTAGCCTGCCCAACCTCTTCCTATACCTCAGGCCCTCAAGTTCTGGCAACACATCATAAATCTTCAGTGCATTATTTCCTGTTTAACAACATCCTTCCTACAGCAGTGTGACTAAAACTGAACACATACTCCAAATGCAGCATCACCAATACCCCGACTTCTATACTCAATACCCTGACTACTGAAGGCCAATGTACCAGCCTTCTTAATCACCCTCTCAACATGTGATGCCACTTTAAAGGAACTATGTACCTGCACTCCGAGATTCTTCTGTTCTACAACACTCCTCTGGCCCTGCCATTCACTGAGATGGTCATGCTCTGGTTTGAGTTCCCAAAATACTCCACCTTACACTTATTTGCATCAAACACCATTAACCATTCCTCATCTCCCTTGTCCAATGTGTCAAGATCCTGCAGTAATTTTTGATAACCATCTTTGCAATCTACAATGCCACCCAATTTAGTGTCACCCACAAAGTTACTAATCATGCCTTCTAAATTCTTATTCAAATCATTGATATAAACCACTAATGGTTGATACAAACACTAATGGGCCCAGTACTGATCCCTGGGGCACACCACTAATCACCGGCCTCTAGTCTAAAAAACAACCTTCCACCATCTCGGCTTAGAAACATAGAAACATAGAAATTAGGTGCAGGAGTAGGCCATTCGGCCCTTCGAGCCTGCACCTCGATTCAATATGATCATGGCTGATCATCCAACTCAATATCCCGTACCTGCCTTCTCTCCATACCCCCTGATCCCCTTAGCCACAAGGGCCACATCTAACTCCCTCTTAAATATAGCCAATGAACTGGCCTCAACTACCCTCTGTGGCAGAGAGTTCCAGAGATTCACCACTCTCTGTGTGAAAAAAGTTCTCCTCATCTCGGTTTTAAAGGATTTCCCCCTTATACTTAAGCTATGACCCCTTGTCCTGGACTTCCCTAACATCGGGAACAATCTTCCTGCATCTAGCCTGTCCAACCCCTTAAGAATTTTGTAAGTTTCTATAAGATCCCCTCTCAATCTTCTAAATTCTAGAGAGTATAAACCAAGTCTATCCAGTCTTTCTTCATAAGACAGTCCTGACATCCCAGGAATCAGTCTGGTGAACCGTCTCTGCACTCCCTCTATGGCAATAGTGTCCTTCCTCAGATTTTGAGACCAAAACTACACGCAATACTCCAGGTGTGGTCTCACCAAGACCCTGTACAACTGCAGTAGAACCTCCCTGCTCCTATACTCAAATCCTCTTGCTATGAAAGCTAACATACCATTCGCTTTCTTTACTGCCTGCTGCACCTGCATGCCTACCTTCAATGACTGGTGTGCCATGACACCCAGGTCTCGCTGCATCTCCCCCTTTCCCAATCGGCCACCATTTAGATAATAGTCTGCTTTCCCGTTATTGCCACCAAAATGGATAACCTCACATTTATCCACATTATACTGCATCTGCCAAACATTTGCCCACTCACCCAGCCTATCCAAGTCACCTTGCAGTCTCCTAGCATCCTCCTCACACCTAACACTGCCCCCCAGCTTAGTGTCATCCGCAAACCTGGAGATATTGCCTTCAATTCCCTCATCCAGATCATTAATATATATTGTAAATAGCTGGAGTCCCAGCACTGAGCCTTGCGGTACCCCACTAGTCACTGCCTGCCATTGTGAAAAGGACCCGTTTACTCCTACTCTTTGCTTCCTGTTTGCCAGCCAGTTCTCTGTCCACATCAATACTGAACCCCCAATGCCATGTGCTTTCAGTTTGTTTACTAATCTCTTATGTGGGACCTTGTCGAAAGCCTTCTGGAAGTTCAGATACACCACATCCACTGGTTCTCTCCTATCCACGCTACTAGTTACATCCTCGAAAAATTCTATAAGATTCGTCAGACATGATTTACCTTTTGTAAATCCATGCTGACTTTGTCCAATGATTTCACCACTTTCCAAATGTGTTGCTATCCCATCTTTAATAACTGACTCTAGCAGTTTCCCCACTACCGATGTTGGACTAACTGGTCTGTAATTCCCCGTTTTCTCTCTCCCTCCCTTCTTAAAAAGTGGGGTTACGTTTGCTACCCGCCAATCCTCTGGAACTACTCCAGAATCTAAAGAGTTTTGAAAGATTATTACTAATGCATCCACTATTTCTGGAGCTACTTCCTTAAGTACTCTGGGATGCAGCCTATCTGGCCCTGGGGATTTATCGGCCTTTAATCTATTCAATTTACCCAACACCACTTCCCGACTAACCTGGATTTCACTCAATTCCTCCAACTCCTTTGACCCGCGGGCCCCTGCTATTTCCGGCAGATTATTTATGTCTTCCTTAGTGAAGACGGAACCAAAGTAGTTATTCAATTGGTCCGCCATATCCTGGTTCCCCATGATCAACTCACCTGTTTCTGACTGCAAGGGACCTACATTTGTTTTTAACTAATCTCTTTTTTTCACATATCTATAAAAACTTTTGCAGTCAGTTTTTCCTTCCATGAAACCAATTCTCTATCCAGTCAGCTAGCTCTCCCTGGATCCCAGTGCAGCATAGCTTTGCCCTCATCAACATTTTTGGTTACTTAAAAAAATGTAATCAGAATCATAAGGCACGATCTCACACATAAAACACCATGCTGACAATCCAAATGCATATATACTAATCCCTCAGAATCTTCTCCAATAACATGCATACCACAGATATTAGGCTCACTGGTCTATCCTCTTCAGGCTTTCTCCTTCTTCTTCTTCTTCTTTGGAGTTTTACGGCAGCCGGCATCTGCAATGTTGCGTTGTTGCCACCTTCTGGCTTCATTCCACAGTACTCATGTCTCTATATTAGATCCTTTTTATAAGCCCAGAGGCCCTCAAGAAATCAAACAACAACTTTATTCCTTTTCCTTTCCCTCCACACTCTAGAATGTTCTTTACTGATATTTCTGTCAATCCAATTTTCCTCATTTCAATGATCATAAATCCTCTTTCTGTCTCATATCTCCTACATGCAACTAGAGCATGCTGAACTGTTTCTGGTTGATGGCATTCCTCACACAGCCCAGTAGGGTGTTTTCCCAATATTTTTAATGTGCTGTTCAGGTGAGTGTGTCCTATCCTCAATCTTGTTAATACTACCTGTTCCCTCGTGTTCCCCCCTCCTCTTGCTGTAATGCCCACTCTGTTTTGTAGCGAATAGAGGTGTCTCCCCTTTGTCTCCTGTTCCCAGTATTGTTGCCATTCCTGATTTATTTTCTTCCACACAATGTGTTTTCCTTCAGATTTGGATAGTTGTAAGTTTACCTCTATGTTTCTTTTTTTTACAGCCTCCTTTGCCAATTTATCCACCTTTTCATTCCCTAGAACACCAATGTGTGCTGGGACCCACAACAAAGTCACGTCACTGCCCCTCCTTGTCACTTGGCTTAATAGTAGCAGGATTTCATAAACTAAGTCAGGCCGCCTATGGGATGCACCAGACCCAATACTCTGGATTGCAGATAATGAGTCGCTACATATTACTACTTTACATGGTTGCACCTGTTCCATCCACCGAACTGCCATCAAAATAGCGTACAGTTCCACTGTATATACTGTCAAATAGTTGTTTGTTCTTTTGTAAAGCTCAACATTCATCCCCTGGACTACCACAGCCGCCCCTGTTGTTTCAGCTACTGGATCCTTTGATCCATCTGTAAAAATTAAGAGTTGTTCCCTGTATCTATTATCTATATGGCTATGGTATTCTGTCTTTAGGTCTGAATTTTTGTTCCTCCTTTTTGCCTCCCATATCTCCAGATCAACTTTTGGGATGTTCAGTAACCATATTGGCACAGATGGCCACAATACTGCAGGGCAAAACTCTTTGTCCTCTACTCCCATGTCCCTTGCCACAACTCCTCCAACCCAGCCAAAGCTTCCAGACTGAGCCACCCCTCTCTCACAGCATTCCTGTACTACCTGTTTTGTTGGGTGGTTCTCTCCATAATCCTTAAGGCTTAGCCAGTAATTAGCCATTAGTTGTCTGCGGCACAGTCTCAACGGCATCTCCCCAGTTTCCACCTGTAGTGCACATACAGGTGACGTCCGCACACCTCCTATACAGACTCTTAGAGCTTCCGCTTGGACTTTGTCCAACTCGGACAACACTGACTTAGATGCTGACCCATAAGCTATACTGCCATACTCTAGTCTGGATCTGATCAGTGATACATAAATACGTTTAAGAGATAATACATCTGCTCCCCACTCTAAACCTGCCAAGCATCTCATTACATTGTTGGCTTTTTTGCATTTTTCAATTACTTTTGTAATGTGGACACTCCATGTTAATCTGAAGTCAAAATGAACCCCCAGGAAGAGGAAATCTTTAACTCTTTCCAAATTGTTGCCGTATAGTTTTAACTGGACATCCTCTTTAATTTTCTTCCTTGTGAAAACCATTGTCTTTGGCTTCTCTATAGAGAATTTAACACCCCATTTCCCTCCCCACTCTTCCACCTGGGCTATCCCTTGCTGTACTTTTTCCACAATAAAATCTATATTCCTCCCCCTTCTCCATAGGCTGCCATCATCTGCAAAGAGCGATCGCCCCATCTCTGGTTGAATGTTTGCAAATATATCATTGATCATGACTGAGAATAGGATCGGGCTTATCGCACTTCCCTGGGGAGTTCCATTCTCGACTACACATTTACTAGAGATGTCTGACCCTATTTTAATTTGGATACTTCTACCGTTGAGAAAATCCATTATCCCTCTTCAGGCTGTTCCTCACAGCCCTTCTTAAATAGAAGCACAACAATAGCCAGTCTTCAGGCACCTCATCTGCATCTAATAATGATTCAGCCAGAACACTTATAATTTCTTATTTAGCTTCCCACAGAGAATAAATATTCTCTATTAAGGACAAGCAATTGGCCCTTTGTAATCAGCTCTTTTTAATCACGCACTAACCAAATGCTTCCTCCTAATAAACTACATTAACTTAAAGCCCTATGGGCTATGTGACAATCTACTAGTCCTATTGACTGGTGTCTAGAGGTAAAGCCACTATTTTGCTATAAGAATTTTGTCTGTAATTTACACCAAGGTAATTACGGTAAAATCAACTCTTTTATCTCACGTGAGCTCATTTATTAGAGCCATTTGTAAATTATCTGGTTCACGTTATAAAAACAAGATGCATCACTATGCAACCCAATTCTTAATCTGGTATTAAATTCAAAACACATGCCTGATCCCAGTATAATTTACAATTGATTGGAATCCTAATTGACCACATCATTTCCAATTCACTGCACTGTTGAATTATTTGCATGAATGCAATAGAGAAAATGGTTGTACGTATCCAAGCCTAAAATCTACATCTTGTATTCCTCATCTTGAAAGTAACCTGAAATTTGTGTATGTCCACTGAAACAAGATGTTCCATTGGGTTTTCAAGTAGCCTCATGTACAAGTAGATAGGGAGTGCAAATTCTCACCAGTGGAATGTGCAAGAAAAGGAAACATTTTCCAAGCCGCAGGGATTGTATTGATCAAGCTTGAACACATTGTCACATAATTGTCCAATGTCTTCTAAATTCAGTGTATGCCGATACTTTCCAACCGATGTTTTGATTCAATTGATTGAAAGATTAGCATGGAAACAGGGCCTTCGACCCACCAAGTCCACACTGACCAACAATTATCCATTAACACGAGTTCTATGTTGTCTCACTTTTGCATCCACTCCCTTACACACTAGAGTCAATTAACCTACAAATCCGCTTGTCTTAGCACTGAAAGAAACCCCCGAGTTCACAGGCAAACATGCAAACTTCACTCAGTCAGCACCTGAGATCAGGGTCGAACATGATTCTCTGGTGCAGTGAGACCACAGTGCTACCAGCTGTTCCACTGTGCTGACCCAACATTTTCATACAGTCATAGAATGTGCAAACAGGCCCTTCGGTCCAACTTGCCCACACCGACTAACATGTCAAGTCAAGAGTGTTTTATTCTCATATGTCCCAGATAGAACAATGAAATTCTTACTTGCTGCAGCACAAGAGAATATGTGGGGTGGAAGATTGCAACCTTCACGTGGCCCGCCCTGTTTCGACTAATGCAATCAACTCGACATGCACAAACGGAAGATCAAATAGAATCCTACAACTTTAGGCTGTGCACGCAACACGAAAGAAAAAGAAGAAGAAAAACAGAATATGTAATCATAATAAATAATATGATAAACAAGAGAAAAAAAAGTTCAGTGTGTATATATATACACATACTCACACACATATATATATATATATATATATATATATAGTATAAATATACGTATATATACACATATATACATGCATACTTACTCACATAACAAACAATAACAGTGCAATAATAATAACAATAATAATAATAGTCTATTGTAGTTCAGAGCTTATGAGGTTGTAGTGTTTAATAGCCTGATGGCTGTAGGGAAGGAACTGTTCCTTAACCTGGACCTTACAGTTCTCAGGCTCCTGCACCTTCTTCCCGATGGCAGTGGTGAGATGAGTGTGTGGCCAGGATGTTGTGGGTCTCTGATGATATTGGCTGCCCTTTTGAGGCAGCGACTCCGATAAATCCCTTCGATGGTGGGGAGGTCGGAGCTGGTGATGGACTGGGCAGTGTTCACAACTTTTTGCAGTCTTTTCCGCTCCTGGACGTTCAAGTTGCCAAACCAGGCCACGATGCAACCGATCAATATGCTCTCTACTGTGCACTTGTAGAAGTTCAAGTGAATCCTTTTTGACATAGTGAACCTCCGTAATCTTGTAGAGGCGCTGATGTGCTTTCTTTATAATTGCATCAGTGTGCTGGGTCCAGGAAAGATCGTCGGAAATATGCATGCCCAGGAATTTGAATTTTTTGACTCTCCACCATCGTCCCATTGATGTAAACAAGATTGTGGGTCCTCAACCTTCCTCTTCCAAAGTCCACAATTAGTTCTTTGGTTTTACTGATATTGAGAGCCAGGTTGTTGTGCCTGCACCATTTGGACAGTCGGTCGATATCACTTCTATACTCTGACACATCACCATCTGTAATTTATCCCACAACCAGCTACACTAGTCCCACCTGCCCACGTTTGGTCCATATCCCTCCAAACCTATCCTATCCATGTACCTGTCTAACTGTTTCTTCAATGTTGGGATAGTCCCTGCCTTAACTACCTTCTCTGGCAGCTTATTCCATACACCCACCACCCTTTGTGTGAAAAGGTTACCCATCAGATTCCTATTAAACCTTTTTACCTTCACCTTGAAGCTATGTCCTCTGGTCCTCAATAGCCCTACTCTGGGCAAGAGACTCTGTGCATCATGATGTCTGTTTCTAAGATTGTTATCACAAAAAGTCAAATGTAACAAAAAAACAATCCAAGGAGCGTTTACAAGTTGCAGAGCTGTGCTACAAAGACAGACTGAAGTTACTCAATCTGACTTAGTTTAGAGATACAGCGTGGAAACAAACCCTTCGGCCCACTGAGTCCGCACCTTGCATTGATCATCCGTACACTAGTTCGGTGTTATCCCACTTTCCCCTTTACACATTCGGGAGAATTTATGGAAGGCAATTAACTTCCAAACCTGTATGTCTTTGGTACATGGGAGGAAACTGGAGCACCCAGAGAAAGCACACGAGGTCACATGTCAAGAATGTACGAACTCTGCACCGACAGCACCTGAGGTCAGGATCGAACTCGGATCTCTAGCGCTGAGAGGCAGCAGCTCCACCAGCTGCACCACTGTGCCAATTTATTATGCAAAGTATTAATAAACATTAGGATGCAGAAATGACATAGGATGTTACTATATCTGAAGGGTTTTAGTTATAAGAAGAGACCGGATAGGCTGGGACACCTTTTCCTGAAGCATAGGAGGCTGAGGGGTGACCTTATGGAGGTTTATAAAATCATGGGGGTCATAGGTAAGGTGAATAGCTACAGACTTTTCCCCAGGGTCAGCCAGTTAAAACTAGAGGGCATTGGTTTAAGGTGAGAAGAAAAAGGGACCGGAGGGGCAATGTTCTCACACAGTGAGAATATAGAATGAAGTAGTGGAGGCATGCAAGACACAAGACAGGTACATTGATAGGAGAGGTTTTATGGGCCAGGCTGCCTGTAAGTGGGGTTAGCTGGCTGGGTGACTTGGTCAGTATGGATGAGTTGGGCTGAAGGGCCCATTTCCTGTTTAGTTCTACAACTACACGTGTTTATGATATTTAAAAAATAATTTTAACAAAATGAGAGGAATGCGACATTATTGGTTGGAAGAGGTTACAGGGTTTGACAAATTCATGAAGAGTAATACCTTATTTAAAACAATGCAATGCTTCCTCAGTAACATATTGAGATTCCGAATCTAGATCTCGTCCCAGCACATTTTCAATAAACATACCTCAGAAAACCCCAGAGAGTAAAAACAATGCTGAAATAAACAGTGTAAATTCATAGTATCGATCAGCTTTAATATTTCAGTGACCCAATTTCATCAAGAAGCAAATCCACTCATTGGATAAGTAGGTAAAGACTAATGAGCACGCAGAATGAAATATTTGGACAAATCCTCCAGAAGAATCAACTACACCAGGTCAAGACAATTGCATTGATCAGCATTTTCAAACTATATCACGTTTCAGCAACTGATCAATAATTTCTTACTGACACAGCTTTAAAATCACAAAACATTAAGTGCAGGAGGAACTCAGTGCATCAGGCAGCATCTGTGCAGGGAATGGATAGGCAATGTTACAGGTCACAACCCTGCTTCAAACTTAAGATGGGTCCCAAACTGAAATATCACATGTTCATTCCCTGCACAAATGCTGCCTGACCCACTGGTTGCCCAGCACTTTGTTTTGTTGCTCAAGATTCCAGCCTCTCCAATTCATTGGGTCTTCAATTTTAAAATCACACTACACCTGGAGAACAAAAAGAAATGTTCATAAAGTGTGTCCAATTAATATATTGTTTGTAACTGCCTTTCTTGTGTAGACTGTGCAGCGTCCCTGGAGTGTTATGTTTGAGTATAGAAGCTGGGATGTAATGTTAAAATTGTACAAGGCATTGGTGAGACCAAATCTGGAGTATGGTGTACAATTTTGGTCGCCAAATTATAGGAAGGATGTCAACAAAATAGAGAGAGTACAGAGGAGATTTACTAGAATGTTGCCTGGGTTTCAACAACTAAGTTACAGAGATAGGTTGAATAATTAGGTCTTTATTCTCTGGAGCGCAGAAGGTTAAGGGGGGACCTGATAGAGGTCTTTAAAATGATGAGAGGGATAGACAGAGTTGATGTGGACAAGCTTTTCCCTTTGAGAATAGGGAAGATTCAAACAAGAGGACATGACTTCAGAATTAAGGGACAGAAGTTTAGGGGTAATATGAGGGGGAACTTCTTTACGCAGAGAGTGGTGGCGGTGTGGAATGAGCTCCCAGTGGAAGTGGTGGAGGCAGGTTCATTTGTATCATTTAAAAATAAATTGGATAGGCATATGGATGAGAAGGGAATGGAGGGTTATGGTATGAGTGCAGGCAGGTGGGACTAAGGGGAAAAAAATTTGTTCGGCATGGACTTGTAGGGCCGAGATGGCCTGTTTCCGTGCTGTAATTGTTATATGGTTATATGGAGTGTGACATTTATGAACTGAAGAGCCAATTAGTACATATATTAATAATGACCAGTATTGGAATTGAGGGAAATTATGGATGGCAAGATCCCACATTCAAAATCAAATAAAGAATTGTTGAGGCTTTTGGCATCATGAAAACTTGGGCCCCTCTCTGTAAACCACACAAAGAAGAATACCTCACAAATTTTGCAAATAAACTCCTTTAAAATGTTTCTACAATAACTCTCCCGATAAATGCAGGTTGTAGTTATTGTTGCTGTGAGGATTGAAAGTAACAGGCTCAAGAAACTGCTTACCAATCCTTCCACCTACAGGTTGAAACATGATGTAATACAATCAGATTGAAGGGATGGTGGACAACACCTATTATTTGTGGACACTAGAAATAGCAGATTGCTGCCTTTTTAAAGCTGGTTATGGGGGATTATGTTGAATTCTCAAGTAAATCCAGCTTGATTGAATCAGACAGTACGTTAGACAATTATGTTGCATCTTGTATTGCAGTGAATGATCGATGACATATGTATTTGGTAGGAAATAGACATGGATAGAAAGGAGGCATCCCTTTCCAGGAGCAATTAATACCTGAGGTCATTGCAATGAGGGTTCGCCTTGTCATCTTTATAGCCCCTACCCAAACTGAAAACCATGCAAAACTATCCTCTATAATTAATCACTAAAACCTGAATCACTGGAAGTTCATGATCATTGATTGAATATTTGGTGAGAGCCATGCTTCAAATTACCATCAATTGTAATTTTCCCAATTATTTCTTTGTTGCTATGTTTTACTTCAGTCTTCAAGCTGGATATCACTGACAATGCCAGTTATATTTATTGCCAACCCCTAATTGCCTAGAGAAGGTGTCTGTTGAGAAACTGTTGTCCTTCCAGTGAAGGAACGCTCATAATACCATTCGAGTAGTCCAAGCGACCTATTGCAGTACAATTTATACATAGTCAGGTCTGCAACCACTGTGCACTACTGATAAAGGCACTGACTGTTTCCGATGGCATGTCAATAACGCAGACAACCTTTTATCAGAAATTATTACATGTCTCGAGACTTGTTGACAGTGTTTTCATCTATTCAAGTGAACTGTATTCTAACATGCTTCTGACTGGCACCTTGTAGTTGGTGGAAAGTGTTTGGAATGTCACTTGTCATATGATATCAAGTTTATGATCTGCTAGGTTTAGTTTTAGTTTTTAGTTTTAGAGATACAGCATGGAAACAGGCCCTTCGCCCCACCATGTCCATGGCCGATCATCGATCACCCTTTCATACTAGTTCTATGTTATCTCACTTTCTCATACACATAGGGGACAATTTTTTTACAGAGGCCAATTAATCTATAAAGCAGAATGTCTTTTGGTTGCAGGATGAAGCTGAAGGAAACCCATGTAGCCACAGGGTGAAAGTGCAAACTCAGTCAGGATTGAACCTGGGTCTTTAGTAATGTGAGGTAGCAGCTCTACCAGCAGTGTCACTGTGCCACCCAAAGATCCTATAGCAGATCTTTGGTGCCACCTGTGGTATTTATGGGGCAGGACTATTCCAGTGCAGGTCAAAGGTGAGTTCCCCCCCCCCCCCCCCCCCAGGATATTGATGTTGGGTACTCATTGACAAAGTCATTGAATATCACTGGTAAATGGGTAGATTTCCTCTGGAAATGGTGATTGCCTGGCATTTTGTGGTATAAATGTGGTGCCACATCAACCTGTGCCAGAATGGGGTCCAGATCTTGTTGCATGTTGCCATGGGTTACTTCAATTGAAGAGCTGTGAATGGAATTGCACATTGTGCCATTACGGGCAAACACTCCCACATCTGCTCTTGTGACCGAAGGAAGCAGCTGAAGATGGTTGGGCTCAGTACATAAACCGGATTGATACTTGGTCTTGGGGCTAGAATCTACAATAACCACAACAATAGAAACATAGATTCAGCCCTTCGAACCAGCACCTCCATTCAATATGATCATGGCTGATCATCCAGAATCAGGACCCCGTTCCTGCTTTCTTCCCATATGCCCATTCTGTTAGCCCCAAGAGCTATATCCAACTCTCTCTTGAATACGTCCAGTAAATTGGCCTCCATTTCCTTCGTTGGCGGAGAATTCCACAGATTCACAATTCACTGGGTACTTTACTCAGTACTTTGAGGCACCTTTGGCAGTGATTACAGCCTCAAGTCTACTTGGATATGATGCCACAAGCTTGACACACCTGTATCTGGATCTGGAGCAGCTTTTCATCAAGGATCTCTCTGTACTTTGCTCTGTTCATCGTTCCCTCGATCCTGACTAGTCTCCCAGTTCCTGCTGCTGAAAATCATCCCCACAGCATGATGCTGCCACCGCCGTACTTCACCATAGGTATGGTATTGGCCAGGTGATGAGCGGTGCCTGCTTTCCTCCAGATGTGATGCTTGGCATTCAGGCCAAACATCTTGGTTTCATCAGACCAGGGCATCTTGTTTCTCATGGTCTGAGAGTACTTTAGGTGCCATTTGACAAACTTCAAGTGGGCTGTCATGTTTTTTTTTACTGAGGAGTGGCTTCCATCTGGCCACTCTACCATAAAGGTCTGATTGGTGGAATGCTGCAGATATAGTTGTCCTTCTGGAAGGTTCTCCAATCTCCACAGAGGAACTCTGGAGCTCTGTCAGAGTGACCATGGGGTTCTTGGTCACCTCCCTGACCAAGGCCCATTTCCCCGATTGCTCAGTTTGGCCGGGCAGACAGCTCTAGGAAGAGTCCTGGTCGTTCCAAAGTTCTTACATTTAAGAATGACAGAGGCCACTGTGCTCTTCGGGACCTGCAATGCTGCAGAAATTGTTTTATACCCTTCCCCATATCTGTGTCTCGACACAATCCTGTCTCGGAGGTCTACGGACAATTCCTTTGTCTTCATGGCTTGGTTTTTGCTCTGACATGCACTGTCAACTGTGGGACCTCGTATAGACAGTGTGTGCCTTTCCAAATCATGTACAATCAATTAAATTTACCACTGGTGGACTCCAATCAAGTTGTAGAAACATCTTAGGGATAATCAATGGAAACAGGATGCACCTAAGCTCAATTTTGAGTGTCATAGGAAAGGGTCTTAATACATATAAATGTGATATTTCAGTTATTTCTTTTTAATTACTTAGCAAAAATTTCTAAACACCTTTTTTCGCTTTTTCATTATGGGGTATTTTGTGTAGATTGATGATGTAAAAAAAATAGATTTAATCCATTTTAGAATAAGGCCATAACGTAACAAAATGTGGAAAGAGTGAAGGGGTCTGAATACTTTCTGAGTGCCTGTAGTTCTCGTTGCACTTTCCATTTTCCTAATCTGACACCATTCAGATAATAACCATCTTCAACTGCAAACTCTTACTCCAACCTTTGTTGCCCAATGACTGCAATTTTAATCAAAGTTTTTGATACCACATTCAGCTAGACACTGTATTGATGCCAAGGGCTTTCACTCTCACTCTCCTCTGTAATTCAACTCTTGGTCCATGTTTGGACCATGACTTCATCATCTGAGTGGTTTGTCAGCAATCTACAGAACTACAGGGCAGAAAGCTTTCATGAATGCTCAAAATATAATTTTTACATCATGGGCATTGTTGGTGTTTCACATTTTTTTTTAAATATGCTGATTTAATTATTCTCAAAGCAAATTTGACAATTTGATGAAAGAGATCATTTGTTTCTTGAACTATTATGTTGATTCCAAAGATCAGTTCAATGACGTAAATTGCAATCTAAATAGAATTATTAGGTGGAGATATCATTCATTAAAACCTGCTGCACTGGATTAGGGTGGTCATGTAAACACTGAGACTTTATTGTTAATACCTCTCCAGCACCAACAAATATGTGTTGGTGATATAATCTGGCCAGGAGGAATGGAAGTGTAACCCTGTTTATGTTAGCACATGTACCTTGGAATCTTTAATAATGTGCTGACAGAAATATTGTAAAAATGACAGGATAAACCCAATGGCAGGAATTTTTCAATAAAATTGAAATATTGCTGCTTGTCCCTGTTAACACAGTTAACGTTAACACAGCACCCCAGGTGTAAAAATCCGGTTACTCAGAGTGAGCTGAACTGAACCACCATGATAGCAAGAGCAATGCAGTAATTCCTATCGACCTTACGAGTACATAGTGAGGCATAGATTCTGTCAAAGGTTCCTGTCACACTTGTTGACTGCTTTGGGGTAAGTTGGTCTTGCTGTTTATGATTCCCATGTGTGGTCATGTGTCCTGCTCTCTGGACTGCAGATGGTATATTGTTCCCAGAACCGCTCCTATGAACTTAACATGACAGCAGAGGGCCCAGTGATTGCACTACCAAATTATTAAACCGTTCCAGGTATTAGAGCAAAAACCAGACTGTTGGAGAGACTCAGCTGGTCAGACAGCAGCTGTGGAAGCAGACGGATGGATAATATTTCAGTTTCTGATGCAGGGTCTCTACTTAAAACTTTGACCATATCTTTGCCTCCACGATGGCACCTAACCTGCTGAGTTCCTCCCTGCAGTTTATTTTTAGTTCCAGATACCAACGTCTGCAGTCTCTTGTGTCTCTGACTCAGGTTTTTGCATTCACTTTCACTTTTTTCCATTTCCACTGGTCAACAAGAACCTGTTCAGTCTTTTTGGAAACATAGTGCAGTTCCTTGTCATACCATCTGGCAATGTTCTGTTCCACATATTTAACATCCTTAGAGTCACAGTCATATAGTATGGAAACAGGCCCTTTGGCCCAAGAAGCCCAGTCTCCACTCAGACCACATAACTGCGTTAGGCCCAGATCACTCTAAAACCTGTCTATCAATGTACCTGTCCAACTGACTTTGTTATAGTGCCTGCCTCAAGTACCTCCTCTTGCAGCTTGTTCAACATACCACCCACCATCTGTACAAAAAAGTGCCCCTCTCAGATTCCTATTAAATTTTTCTCCCTCAACTTAAACCTATGAGCTCTGTTTTTTTGATTCCCCTACTCTGGGTAATAGATTCTGCATCTACCCTTTCTATTTCCCTCATGATTTTGTACACCTCTATAAGATCACTCCTCATCCTCCTGTGCTCCAAAGAATAAAGTCCTAGCCTGCCCAACCTCTCCCTTTCGCTCAAGTCCTGGCAACATCTTGTACATTTTCTCTGCACTCATGCACTCTTTCCAGCTTAACATCAACATCCTGCTATAAGAAAATTTCCTTCTGCATTTCTTATTTTCAATTGCATTTCATCTGATGTGCTTGAAACCTAACAACCGTTCAAACATTCCAAAATGTCAAACAGTTCTCTTTGTCCTGAAATTAAACTAGGTTAATTTCACCATTCCTTCTCTATACTCAGCATGTGACATCCCCTTAAACACGAGTCTCCAGTCCATAAATCATACTCTAACTGCTTTTAGTTTGTGTCCTCAGGATGGTACCTCATTTAAGTCACAGTACACCACATTCAACCTTCAGATTCCTCCCTGAGTTTTCAGTCCATTGCTGCTCCTCGCATTTAGGTTTAGTCGCAACCACTTGAATCCTTCACACTAATTCTGTTATCCCACTTTCACACCCACTCTCTACACACTTGGGGCAATATGCAGAGGCCAATTAACCTACAATCTCACACGTACTTGCAATGTGGGAGGTAACCAGAACACCCGGAGGAAACCCACATGGTCACAGGGAGAACGTCCAAACATACAGCACCCGAAACCAGGATCAAACCTAGGTCTCTGGGGCAGTGTGGCACCAGCATTACCAGCTGTACACCCCCCCCCCCCCCCCCCCCCCCATAGCTTTAAGGTGAGAGGGGCAAAGTTAAAGGATATATGTTGGGCAGATGTTTTACATCGAGGGTGGTCGTAGGCTGAAGGGGGTATTGATTGAGGCAGATACCGTGGTGGCATTTAAGAGGCTTTTTAGGGAGATGCACACATAGGTATGCTTGCAATGGAGAGATGTAGATCATGTGCAGGTAGATGAGTTTAGTTTATCCCGGCAACATGTTTGACACAGCCATTCTAGGTCTGTTTCTCTCTCTGTACTGTTCTGTGTATTTAGTTGAGTTTAGTTTAGTTTAGAGATACATGTGGAAACAGGTCCTTTGACCAACCGAGTCCACACTGGCCATTGATCACTCATTCACACTAATGCAGTGTTATTCCACTTTCTGATCCACTGCCCACACACCAGGTGCACTCAAATTACATTCAAACCCACACACTTTGGGATGTGGGAAGAAACCGGAGCAGTGGAGGAAACCCGCACGGTTACGGGGGAACGTACAAACTCCTCACAGACATTACCTGAAGTCAGGATCGAACCCGGATCTCAGCCACTGTGAGGCAGCAGTTCTACCAGCTGCTCCACTGTGCCGCCCTATGTATATCTATGTAAAGCAGATGTTTATGCACTGATAAAAGAGTGGGTTTGAGCTGGTCCACACACCCCACAAAATTAGAGGTGAATCTTGGATCCATGTGGTTTCTCAGTGTTGCACCTTTGATCTGGCGAAGGTGATTGAAGGAGAATTTGATCGATATGAGAACTTGTTTCCGATCTGCAATAGTCTGCTGAATAAAATGGAGGAGGAAAGACATTTTTAAACAAATGAGGTCTGCAACGACTGGTTTGATCCTCATGCACGGTTGAACATTACATAAAGCACACAAAGGGAAACTGTGCACCCCACAGTGAAAACACTCCACCTGGGCCCAGTGAATGTCTAGACATGGCAATAGATGTAAGAAGTCCTGTTTCAAAGCAGCAGAAGCAACATCAAGAGAGAGATCAGGAAATAGTCCTTCACAGAAAAACTGCAGTATCAACCTTCAGATGGAATAATGAGGCAAACACAGGACTAATTTAAGCAACAATTGGATGTGAAATAATGCAACTCTACCTGCTTACTGCATGAATGCAGTAAGTAGTCTCCAAAGTCCTTTCTTATTCCCAATTATCTTGTGTGCTATTGTTGAGTAAGTAACAACCAAATTGACATCAATGTATTGAAGCATAAGATTCACAGGACGGGAATGGTTTTCACTTGAATAGATTGTGTATACCTTTTTATCTTGATAGCATACACATATTTATTATCTCACAATTAAAAATAAAGGTTTTATAAAAAATTTGAAATGACATTAAGAAACACCTTTGGGGCAAAAATAATATTGCAGTATTCCGTGAGTACAATTTACACCATGTCATTTAATTAAAGAAACTGTCCTCTTAGGAGGAACACTAACTGGAGGACATTGGCAAGGAACCAGTGGTGCAATGGGAATTTATTTCCCTGAGATCTGACCTAAACTTTATACACTTATTTAAATCACAACCTACTGGGTGTAAAAGCTCCAGAAGAAAACACTTGCTTCCTGTGGTGCTTGGCTCAGAAGAAAAGCAGCAAGCCATCTATCTCGACATGACAACAGCAAAATAGGGAGTGTGCCAGACAGCCATCAATATCCATCTTGATGAATGCAAAAAGTAACAATTCTAAAAACCCACCAGGGAAGAGGATGGTTGGACCTGCTACAAGGAACAGTCTTGATTATGACACTCAGTACCTCACCGATGAAGAATTAGTTGACCTGACACACCTAATACTCAAACAGTGACACAAAAACACACAGCTTGCTCTGTATTCAGGTCTTTCCACTGATATATCCTCAGCTCTGGGGAGATTAAAGAAACCTCATTACCTGCCATGGCAAAGTTCCTTCTACACTTTTCTCATCTTCATCTCAGTTTCCCAAACTTGGCTCCATCAGAAATACTGGAATTCCCTTGGCAACAAATTTATTCCATTTATTTTTCCATTTTGTTATTGCCAAAGAAAAACAAGTCATGGCATTGCTTTTGAAACATTGTTGAGAGAATGTTTGTAAACTTCTGATAATGCTTGTGTAGTTAGAAAATAAAGACATTATATACTAGAACAGTTTTGTGATCTCAGCTTTCAGTTTTCCAGTCATTTAAGGTTGGCAAAGTAATCGACAAATCAAAACAATATCACAAACAGAAAAAAGAAAATACTGGAAATACTCAGCAGGTCAGGCAGCATCAGTAGGAGGGGAAGGAATCAACATTTAAGGTCAGAAATCTTTCATCAGAACTGGTTGAAAGTGAAATGTTGACTGTGGGTGGTGTCATTGATAGTGAAGATGGTTATCAAAAATCACAGCAGGATTTTGATCAGCTGGGCAAGTGGGCTGAGTTTACTGCAGATATATGCAAGTTCTAGCATTTTAGGAAGTCAAATCAGGGATATTTGTTAAAAAATAAAAAAATTGGATCAGATTCATGACCCGATCTCCCATGTACAAAACCATCCTTCAGAATTCTCTGCAGGAACTTGCCTACCACAGATGTTAAGCTCATTGGTTTATAGTTCCCAGGCCTTTCCTTGCAGACTTACGTAAATACAAGCACAACATTAGCCCCCCTCCAGTATTGTGGCAACCCACCTGTGTATAATGATGACTAACACATCTCAGACAGGATGCCTGCAATTTAGCTTTCCGCAGTGTCCTCAGATATCTCTGATCAGGCTGGGAGATTTAGCTCACTAACCAACTTTCCATATACACAGAATCTTCTTGGATTTTCTTTAATATTACCTGCCAGAGCTATCTCCTGCCCCCTTTTTGCCTTTCTGATTTATTTCTTAATGTTCCTCCTCAGTTCCCAAAACTTATCCAGAGATACACATGATCACAGCTGCCTTTACCAGCCCCATGCCTCCTTTTTGTTACCTGACCAGATTCTCAATTTCACTAGTTATCCAAGCTTTGTTACTCCCACATGCCTGATGATGCGCTATACAAGATAACCACACTGCCCATCCCTGCCAGCTCCAATGCCTAATATACCTGCAAGAATTACATTAGTTCTGACTGTCCTGGCAGACCCATTGTTTCTGCCTATTCGTGTCCTACCAAACTTATTTCCACATACCTTGACTCCATCCTATCACCCCTGGTTAAATCCCTCCCTACCTATGTTCAAGACACCTCACACACTCTTCGTCTACTCCAGGACTTCTGTTTTCTGGGCCCGCATTCCCTCATCTTCACCATGGATGTCCAGTCACTCTACACCTCCATCCCCCACCAGGAGGGTCTCAAAGTCCTCCGTTTCTTCCTCGACCGGAGAACCAACCAATCCCCGTCTACTGATAGAAACATAGAAATTAGGTGCAGGAGTAGGCCATTCGGCCCTTCGAGCCTGCACCGCCATTCAATATGATCATGGCTGATCATCCAACTCAGTATCCCGTACCTGCCTTCTCTCCATACCCCCTAATCCCCTTAGCCACAAGGGCCACATCTAACTCCCTCTTAAATATAGCCAATGAACTGGCCTCAACTACCCTCTGTGGCAGAGAGTTCCAGAGATTCACCACTCTCTGTGTGAAAAAAGTTCTTCTCATCTCAGTTTTAAAGGATTTCCCCCTTATCCTTAAGCTGTGACCCCTTGTCCTGGACTTCCCTAACATCGGGAACAATCTTCCTGCATCTAGCCTGTCCAACCCCTTAAGAATTTTGTAAGTTTTTATAAGATCCCCTCTCAATCTCCTAAATTCTAGAGAGTATAAACCAAGTCTATCCAGTCTTTCTTCATAAGACAGTCCTGACATCCCAGGAATGAGTCTGGTGAACCGTCTCTGCACTCCCTCTATGGCAATAATGTCCTTCCTCAGATTTGGAGACCAAAATTGTACGCAATACTCCAGGTGTGGTCTCACCAAGACCCTGTACAACTGCAGTAGAACCTCCCTGCTCCTATACTCAAATCCTTTTGCAATGAAAGCTAACATACCATTCGCTTTCTTTACTGCCTGCTGCACCTGCATGCCTACCTTCAATGACTGGTGTACCATGACACCCAGGTCTCGCTGCATCTCCCCCTTTCCCAATCGGCCACCATTTAGATAATAGTCTGCTTTCCCGTTTTTGCCACCAAAATGGATAACCTCACATTTATCCACATTATACGGCATCTGCCAAACATTTGTCCACTCACCCAGCCTATCCAAGTCACCTTGCAGTCTCCTAGCATCCTCCTCACAGCTAACACTGCCCCCCAGCTTAGTGTCATCCGCAAACTTGGAGATATTGCCTTCAATTCCCTCATCCAGATCATTAATATATATTGTAAATAGCTGGGGTCCCAGCACTGAGCCTTGCGGTACCCCACTAGTCACTGCCTGCCATTGTGAAAAGGACCCGTTTACTCCTACTCTTTGCTTCCTGTTTGCCAGCCAGTTCTCTATCCACATCAATACTGAACCCCCAATGCCGTGTGCTTTAATGTGATACTCTCGTCCGCCCAGTAGGGTTGGTCCGTACCCTTAATTACTTTTCATTTGACTCCTCCCATTTCCTCCAAATTCAAGGCGTAGCCATGGGCACGCGCATGGGCCCTAGCTATGCCTGCCTCTTTGTAGGGTACGTTGAACAATCCTTGTTTGAGCCGTATTGTGGCCCTATCCCCGAACTCTACCTCCACTACATCGACAACTGCATTGGTGCTACCTCCTGTACCCACACACAACTCACTGACTTCATCCATTTCACCACTAACTTCCATCCGGCACTCAACCTGAAACATTTCCGATATTTCCCTACCATTTCTTGACCTCACTATCTCCATCGCAGAGGATAGACTCCTGACCGACATCCACTATAAACCCACTGACTCCCATGGCTCTCTGGACTACACTTCGTCCCACCCTGCTTCCTGTAAGGACTCCATTCCGTACTTCCAATTCCACCGTCTACGCCGCATCTGCACTCAGGATGAGGTGTTCCACACCAGGGCATCGGAAATGTCCTCATTCTTCAGGGAACGGGGGTTCCCCTCTTCTACTATAGATGAGGCTCTCACCAGGGTCTCTTCAATACCCCGTGACTCTGCTCTCACTCCCCATCCCCCCATTCGTAACAAGGGCAGAGTCCCCCTTGGCCTCACCTTCCACCCTACCAGCTGTCACATACAACAAATAATCCTCCGACATTTTCGCCACCTCCAACATGATCCCAACACTTGCCACATCTTCCCATCTTCTCCCATGTCTGCTTTCCGCAGAGACTGCTCCTTCCGTAACTCCCTGGTCAATTCGTCCCTTCCCACCCGAACCACCCCCTCTCCGGACACTTTCCCTTGCAACCGCAGGAAATGCTACACTTGTTGCTTTACCTCCCCCCTTGACTCCATACAAGGACCCAAGCAGTCTTTCCAGGTGTGGCAGAGGTTCACCTGCACCTCCTCCAACCTCATCTATTGCATTCGCTGCTCTTTATGTCAGCTTCTCTACATCAATGAGACCAAGCGTAGGCTTGGCGATCGCTTCGCTCAACACCTCCGCTCGGTTCGCACTAACCCACCCGATTTCCCGGTGGCTCAGCACTTCAATTCCCCCTCCCATTCCGAATCCGACCTTTCTGGCTTGGGCCTGCTCCATGGCCAGAGTGAGGCCCACCGTAAATTGGAGCAGCACCTCATATTTTGCTTGCGCAGTTTGCACCCCAGCAGTATGAACATTGACTTCTCTAATTTCAGGTAGTCCCTACTTTCTCCTCCCCTTCTCAGCTCTCCCTCAGCCCACAACGTCTCCACCTCTTCCTTTCTTCTTCCCGCCCCTCCCCCCGCAACCTAACATCAGTCTGAAGAAGGGTCTCGACCCGAAACATTGCCCGTTTCCTTCACTCCATAGATGCTGCCTCACCCGCTGAGTTACTCTAGCATTTTTGTCTACCTTAGTTCTCACTGATGTCAGAAGTAATCAGAAATACATTTTTATAACTTGAAGATGATTGTTGAGAAATTTATCGAATGGATGTATAGACAGTATAAGACCACAAATAATAAATGAAATGATGTTTAGTATGGGTACAAATGTGTTAACAATTTTGAAGTTCATTTTTCATCCAGTTATTATTTATCTGCTTTTGATGAACCCGAAGGCAAAGGCAATTTTTATACATTCCTTTCCGACCAACCGCGTAATACTCTAGACAATTCTGCATTGTACTACTAAAGTAGAACTCAAACAGTTTTTAATTGGTATCCTTTATCTTTAAGATTATTTTTCCTGCTTAAAAATAACATTTTTTACATTAAGTTGCTTACTTTAATATTATCATATCAATAGTTTTACTCATTCCATACCAAGTGAAACTTTAATTAAAAACCTTTTTGTTTCCGTATCACACATACCAATTAAAATGGATGATATATGCCTCGATGTTTTCCTTAGTAGCACCATGTGTTTTCTCATAGATATTAAATCAACCTGAATGAATGTCTCTAATTAAGTACACTTGCTTCATTCTAAAACGGACCATTGTTGCAGGTTGAACCCTCACCGCAACAACTCATTGGATGGCTTAAGCTGCCGGCACTGTTAAAGTTAGTAGAGTAACAGCAGTCAAAATCAGTGTTTGATTAACACTTTTTTACAAAGATAAATTTACAGTCTGCCTGTACCTCAGTTTAATTTTTTATATTAAACTCCAGAGCAGGCAGAATTAAGCTCAGTGATGTCCACGTGTTGGTGGTAATGTGCTCTGAAGTCACTGAACATGCCATGGTGACACTGGTGGGGTATAAGAGAGGAATGCCGCAGCAAAATGCCACACCATTACTGTAGCAAAGTACTTAACGTGCAAAATCAGTGGGCAGATTTTGACACCAGTCAAAATGCCATACTGAATCAAGTGCCACTGTTTTAATACTCCAATATCCTCTCAACTGCACACAGCTGGAAGGATTTTTCCCCCTCCTCTCCCACTTCCCCTCACCACACCTAGAAAGGAATTACCAACCACTTGCAGGTTAGTTGCTGGTTCACTTCCTTAGTCCATCATCACATGTACACCAATTTTATTGTCCTTGCACAGGACATGCTGGGACACGTACTAAAGGACCTCTGTGAGGAATGCTAGATTAGGTTCAGAGCAAGGGCTGTATTGCCAGTGCCTATGAGGGTTGGCAGGCCAATGAACTTCAATGTTTTGGGCTCTTTCCTGACTAGTGCTGGGGATATCAACACCATCTCGTGGCTTGTGACGTTCTGCTGTAGAAGAAGAGAATGTTCCATCACTGACTGTCATATCATAGAGAAAAAGAACAGTCCAGAGTCCAAGTGTCAAAGCCAATTTTGAGCTGTTTCTTTCTGCATCGCATAGAAAATCAAGCTAATTTCTGTGATGCCAGTCTGTCTGTCCGAGAGCCATCTCAAGGAAGTATGGCTGATGGAAAAGTGGTGACCCAGAGTGGAGACTATAGATGGTTCTGATGTGCAATCATTGATCTTGAAGGCCAGGGCTATCACTGACACAAGCCAACCATTCAATCTAACCCCAAGTGTGTGGTAAAATTAAGTTGCTCTGTTAAGGACACATGGGTTGGGGAAAGACACAGGACACATATACATTTACTTTCTACTATAATATAGAAGGAATTCATTGAGCCGATTAGATAATTCCCACGTCCCATTCCCCATTATTTACCTGTAGCCCTGTTGACTTATTCTCTTGTTCATCCACTCACCTTTGATACTTCTGTCATACCTACACTAAAGGGCAATGATCCTTCCCGCAAGTCTTCAAGACGTGAAAGGAAACTGGTGCATCTGAGAGAAACCCACCTGCTCAAGAGTAGAGTCTGCAAACTCCACATACACAGCATTAGAGGTTAGGGTTGAACAGAGGTCTCTGGATCTGTGTGGCAGCAGCACCAACTGCCACCATGTCACTGCCACTGAAACAGAAATTGTTTTCTAAACACATTCTGGTATCTTTCAAGATTAGAACTCTTAACATTGATCTTAAAATTAAAGTGTTTTATTGCTTTCACCAACCTAACTGAGAAAAAAATAATTGTAAGAAAATGATTCTGATTTATTAATTTTCTTTGACATTGACATCCCAGTTTTAAATGCTTAAGCAGAAAATAAATTTTAAATAGGATGAATTTCAAGACTTGAAATGTTGGATTAACCCACATTTAGCACCGTCAATTAAACGAATTAAACTATTGAAGTTTGTGCGAGAAGCAACTGCAGATATATTTGGCAAGTTAATCGCCACTTAATCTGCCTGCTTGCATTTATTGAATGTAGATAGAATTTTGTATTCCAACACTTGAATTAACACCTCTCCTAACAATCAACAGGAACTTAATAACCATAAGTAAATATAACATTGAGTAGAGTTTCTGGAACTTAAAAGCGACTTAGTTTTAGTTTTAGTATAGTTTATTAATGTCACATGTACCGAGGTACAGTGAAAAGCTTTTTGTTGCATGCTATCCAGTCAAAGAAAGACTAGACATGATTTTAATCAAGCCATCCACAGTGTACAAATGCAGGATAAAGGGTATAAACGTTAGTACAACATAAAGTCTGATAAAGTCTAATTTATTGTGAGAAGAGGGTGGTGAGAGTCTAGATGGCAGCAGCGAACGCAAAGAACAAAAGGCCGGTAAGAGAAACTGGGGTCTTACCTTTCATGTCCTCAAGGTCGGCTGCAAGAGGTGCCCTCAAGGCTGAACGGTGGCCGTTCGCTGGTCGGTGTGAGGATCCAGGCTGAGGCGACGGGTGGTGGCCCTGCAGTAGCCTGGAGTTCGACTGGATGGTATGCCGCTCCAAGAGATCGAGCGCGTGGAATGGATGTGGCCTGCAGTGGCACAGAGCGGTGGAGCAGTGGTGGAGGACTTCCCTTGACCCTGCAGCGTTGCCAAGACTACTGGCTGCTGTGACCAGCTGCACTTAAAGTAACTTGGATTTTGAAAATGGTGCTAAAACATGGCAACGCTTGCATCTTGTCTCAGTGGACTATTTCTATACACTTTGCACGAAGATTGTGCTATGTATAATAATACTTTACTGAACTGTATGCAAAAGTCAATTCACTGTACCTCGGCACGTGACAATAAAGAACCATTGAACCATTAATTGTAGTCGCCTCTATGACTTATGCTGGCAGCACGCACCGCGATTTGTATGGAAAAGTCGCCCTTCAGGTCCCCTTTAAATCTTTCCCCTCTCTCGTTAAACCGATGCCCTTGAGTTTCCATGAATGTGGTCTTGTTAGACAATGGTTTATTTGGTGCTGTATCCCATATATTCGTGGAGGAGCCATCTTGGGGAACGGCTGCTAACCAGCAGCCGTCCGTTTAATTCATTTTTTTTTTTAAGTTTTTAGTAAGTCTTGTGCTTCGTCTGATGGAGAAATGGACTTCTTAATGTGGGGTGAAGGGGGTAATTATACTTCTAGGTCCCTACCTGGTCGGTGAGGCAGCTTTTTCTCCGGGCTGCTCCGTCGACCCGTCCTCATGGCCTACCAGCGGGCGTGGAGCGCCGTTTCCTGGCGGGGACTGCCCAGCACCTCTGCTTCGTTGGCGGCACAGCGCTGGAGCGCTATCGCGGAGCGGAGCGGGCGATGCCTTGCCTGGGTCGCCGCGCTGGATCGACGCGCTGGAGCTCCGGTGAGCTGTGACCGCCGAGATCAACACCTCCGGGCTGCGGGTCTGCGGAGCGGAGCGGAGCGGCCGGCGCCGACTCAAACATCAGGAGCCTGGGAGCTCCAACCCGGCACGGCCTTGTCGGCTTCGGAAGCCGCGGTCCCTAGCTAGGAAGCGGCCGTTCCAGGTGCCCCAGCCGCTGTGAGGACTCTCCCGACGCTGGGGCAACACCACCCGGCCAGAAATGGCCAGGAACATCGGGCCTCCGTAGAGGCAATAGCGGTGGTCTCAATAGGCCTGACTTTGGGTGAACTGGGGATGGGGACTGGACATTGTGCCTTCCCCCACAGTGGTATCCACTGTGGGGGGATGATTTTTTTGTGTGTAAGTAAACATGTTAGTCTGTGTCCAAGATGGCTGTCGGAAGGGAGAGTGGACGCTGGCGCGCTTTTAGCTGCCGCTGCTCTCTCTTCACATTGTGTTTTTTGATTTTTTGTCTTTGGAGCGATTTCTGTCTTTAATTTGTGTATTGGTGATGTCCTTATTATTCTTTTTAGTCCGACTATATGTTTTTTTCTCTTCTGTTAATTTCTGTAAGGTGTCCTTGAGACTTTGAAAGGCGCCCGAAAATAAAATGTATTATTATTATTATTATTATATACTGCAGCCTTTTTAGATGTGTGCTGTGCTTTCTGTGAGACAGAAAGGCTGACAGACATCTGAAAGCAGATTTGTCCCAATCTGCCACTGAAGAACATCCATCATCTGCTCCATGGAATGTGAACACTGAGCCAGAGCATCACATCGGCACCAGCAAACGACAAAAAGGCAATTAATTTTTTCAGAGAACATAGAAATACTGCAACACAAATGCCTGCTTGCAGGTTTCACATAGTGTAACATGGTCTGCATTTTGGAGATGGAGAGTTCTTTCCTTCACACTGATGAGGGCAGATGGCAGATTGTAAAGACCCATCCCTTGGAGAGGTGCAGTAAACCAAAACTCGCTGACACCGTGAGGTGGATATTTGCTTATCAATAAGATTCAATGTTACACCTGTTTTGTTCCATTTAATATCCTTGGCACAAAAGGAAAATTTACTGAGAATCAGCCAAATGGTCATTGTCTTTCCGCCAAATCACAGTACAAAATATCCTCTCTGGCTTAAGCTTTTTGAAAAGGTTTCTGCTGCGCATTGGAGTCTAAAGACACAATGAAGCAGGTCCAACAATTGAATTCATTAATACCTAATGCCTACCCCTCGTACCTGGGGACAACGCAGCTTCCAGCAGCACATTAATATAAAGGACACAACCCTTTCATCAGTTTGTGCACTTTTTTATTGCCATAACAGACTGTTTATTCCATTCCCCGGCAGGATTCCTGTGCCAGTGTGTCTTGAATGTCTGTCTCACAACACACTGAATGCAACGCTTAACAAGAGCCACACAGCAGGTAGTGCAGCCTTGCGGTCATCATCAGATACATACTGAATGTTAGCAAAGGGATCAGCGCTTCTCCCATCTGCCGTGACATGACTATAAACCGTGCTATTGAATGCTTCATCTATCAAGTAATTATTTATAATCTCCCTTGCTTTCCCACACAAAGGAACCCTGGAAAATGTGACAGTCATTCAGTCCTGGTTCTCTCCTGAACTGCAACCTTGACGTGAAGGAGAGGCTTGTATACTCCAGTGCTACTGAAAGCTATGCCGGATGGGGTTTCATATCCCTGGAAGGTTCAACCAAACCGACAGGTCTCGGGTGAGGAGGCAGACGAAGCAGTCCCTGGGCCTCTAGGTTGAGGGTTGGGAGTGTGGTTAACTACCCCACCCTGGAAAAAAGTGTGAGTTACAGAAACTTTGACGAATGAAAACAAAATTACACACTTGGTTGAAGAAGGTGCCCCAGCGATAGGGAACATTACGCTTTCCAGCCAAACCCGCAATGGCGCTGGGAAGCTGACACACCTTATAGACAATAGGTGCAGAGGTAGGCCATTCGGCTCTTTGAGCCAGCACCGCCATTCAATGTGATCATGGCTGATCATCCCCAATCAGTACCCCTACCCTGCCTTCTCCCCATTTTGACCTTCTGACGTTAAAACAAGATGGATACAGTCAGGGGAGATCAAATTGTTCAGCGGGCAGTCCATTATCTACTCAGGACAGGAAGAGGAAGGAGTGAAACATACAGAGGGTGTGGCCATCATGATGACGAAGGACGCTAGAAAGGCTCTAACGACATGGGAACCTATTAGCTCTTGCCTCATCTCCGCAACCTTCAAAACCAACAAGAGAGTGAAAACCCACATAATCCAATGTTATGCGCCCACCAACGATGCAGAGGATGAGGTCAAAGGCAGGTTCTATGACAGCTTGAACTATCTACTTGGTAAGGCAGAGACCTCATTATCATGATGGAGGCAGAGACCTCATTATCCTGATGGATGACTTCAACGCTAATGTTGGAGGCCAAAACGAGGGATATGAGGCAGTAATGGGAAAGCATGGAGTGGGGAAAATGAATGAAAATGGCAAGATGTTTGCTGAGGCCTGTGTTAACAATAACCTAGCGATTGGGGGAAGTGTATTCCCTCATAAAACAATCCACAAAACAACTTGGGTGTCATCAGATCACGTCACAGTAAATCAAATTGACCACATTTGTATCTGTAAAAAGTTCAGAAGGTCCATGGAAGGTGTCAGAACAAGAGGTGGAGCAAACGCAGCTTCAGACCGCCACCTCCTCGTTGGGAAATTCAAGCTAAGGTTGAAGAGGCACCACCAGGCCAAAAGCCAAAGAGCAAATACAACATTGAATACCTCAGTAGTGCTCAAGTGGTGAAGATGTTCAAGGATACCCTCTCAAGGGAAAACACAGAGCTACAGCTGAGGAGGAAGGAAGGATGGACAATAAATGAGGAGTGGGAACACCTAAAAGCTGCTTGGAGCTCAACTTATGAGGAGGCCATAGGGAGACAGACCCAAAAGCAAAAAGAGTTGATAACACCAGAAACCCTCAACACAATCCAACAGAGGAGAAAGTTAAAAGAGAAAGTGAACAAGAGCTGAAAAGGCTTTGGCCCAAAAGGAGTACAACAGATGCCACAAAGACGTGCGAAAGAACATCAGGAGGGACAAGAGAGCACGGGTGGAGAGGTTAGCCAAAGAGGCAGAAATTGCAGTGACTCAAAGGAACATGCGGGAGTTATATACCATCACAGGGAAATTGTCCGGAGTATATCTGCATTGTAATAAACCAATTACAGACAAGAACGGTCAACTGCTTTCAATCAGGAGGCGCAGCTCGACAGATGGGTAGAACATTTCGAAGAAGTCCTAAACAGGCCACCACCAGCTGTACAGGCACACATTCCCAAAGCCACTACAAATTAAATGTGACAGATCAACAAAATCAGAAATAAAGGCTGCAATCAAGCAACGAAAAACTGGCAAGGCTGCTGGCCCTGACAATATTCCACCTGAAGCCCTGAAAGTAGATATAGACTCATCAACAGACATGCTCTATGGCTTCTTTGGAAGAATTTGGGAAGAGGAAAAAACACCCACAGAATGAGCAAAGAGCTTAAGAAGAAGATTCCGTCCCAGTGCAGTTTGAACTTGATTGTCCAACCATCTTGGTTCCCTCACTACCAAAGACAACCCAAACATTCCCAATGCCCTTGATACAATTGCATTTTGCGTGAGTGTCTGTCAGTTCCTATGACCCCTTGTCATGTGGCAACGGAGTGATCTGGACGTTTTATTGTGTTCTGGATTCCCCCACTTAAAAGACGTTTATATCTACCTTATCAACCTTGTCATGCTTTTTAAAATCCTCACTTTGATCGAACCTTAACTCTTCTGTACTTGGGGCTATACAACTCCATCTGTATTTAAATATTGAACTACTGAATTTGTCCGAAACTCATTCAAATCCAATGTGTTCTTCGTGAGATAAAAATTGAGCTCTGGCTTGTATTTTACAACATCCAAGCAATATTGCTAAAATGGAAGCATTCCATTATGAAACCTCTGATCTCACCTTTGATGTTCATCAACACAAGCATGCGACAGAATGAGTGCAGTGCCAAATTATCTTGGAATCTAGAGGAAAAACAAACAAGGACTCAATGGGTCAGGCAGTAAATACTAGACGGCATATTTATGACAGACCTAACCAAGGATTAAAAAAAAATAACACAGCTGATGGACAGATGTGGATAGCTTTCAAAACCTGTTGGGGAAAGTGCCCCATAATAGACCTGATAACATGATTACAGTTTGCAGAATTGAGGAGGTGTGACAGTAATTATACAAACTTGGTCAGGGCACAGAGCACAGTAGTTGGTGAACATATGTTATTTAGATGGTAGAGAAGATGTTCTCGTAACTCTCACTAGCGGTATTTGGTATTGGACCAAGAGTATCTTCTATTATTAATATCTTAATATATTAACGTCCTGGGTTAGCATATAATGGACACAGATCCTCCAAAAGCTTGGAAATATAGTGATTTGTGAACAAATGAAAGGGATAGCAGCAGATGTTGAAGACCACACGCAGACTGGTGAAATTGGACATATAACAATAATCCCCCAAAACAGAGGACTAAAAGGAAGAAAGACGATATTTAGGAGATATAGTGGATTAGGAGATGCAGGAACAGGAGGATCAGAGCACTTAGACACATAAATCAGTCAGTGTAAGTTGTCAGACACCTTGATAAAGCTGTTACAAATTAAAACATCGAGAGAGTCTGGCTTTATAAATATATATATAACACAAGGAATGAAGTTCTGCAAGTAAAAAGAGAACACTTCACATACAGTAAAACCTGTTATTACTAAAGTTTAATCAGAGATGTAGGACATTTGGAGAAGTTTGAGAAAGGGGATTGTTCCTTTCAAGCAGCTGTTTAGGGGGATTGATAGAGACACTCTATGTTGAATATAACATGCAAAAATAAACTGAAGCTGTAATAGGATTTTCAGAGAGATATGTAGCTACTAATTGTCTCCCCAAACTCTGATTGCTGGTCCTAGAACTATAACTCTCCATGATTTCTGTTAATAGGTTATGGCAATTTTGTGGGTTTCTCTGCTTTGGGTGGGACACCAATTATCCAATGGATTGCCAGGTTTACTTACATTTCAGAAGTGTTTTCCCCAAGTTTCCGTACTAAGGCTAATGCCCCTGTCCCACTTAGGAAACCTGAACGGAAACCTCTGGTGACCTTGCGCCCACCCAAGGTTTCCATGAGTCGCCAGAGGTTTTGGTCACTTGCCTGGAAAGCCTCGACCAAAGTGTGAGCTGCATTTACTGACCAAAGATCCTTTGCTACCGACCGCGCACACACACACACACACAAATATCGCGAAGGTGGGGGCCAGGGACAGCGGAGGAGCGCTGTCTGCGCGATGAAGAGGAAGGTAAACGGCTGCTACAGAGCATGGTAAGTGCTTTAGCGCGGGAGGGAGAGAACGAGAAAGAAGGTGAGAGAAGGACAGAGAGGAAGGGAAGAGAAGGAGAGAGAAGGGGGGGGAAGGGGGGAGGGGGGGGGGGGGGGGGAGTGCGGGAGAAGGAGTGGAGACAGTTTTAAGAAGTTTAATAAAGTTAGCGGGCATTTTACCTTCCGATTGATCTTCTAGGTCCTGAAAACCAAAGATCCTCTTTGCTGAAAACTCCAAAATGAGCCAATCAAAATGGCCGGTCAACGAAGGAGATTGCCTTCGACTGCCTGTAAGTAAATAGCAACCCCACTCCACTGGCTTCGACCAAACGGCAACCTACTTTTAGTCGAGGCCGGTTTTTTTTTTTTTTTAAATAATTGCAGGTACATAGAAGAAGCCTCGGCTACGCGGAAACCACTTTCCACCATTAGGGAGAGTGACCGGAACCTCCGGGAACCTCACGAAAACCTTGGGTGGGGCACAAGGCCTCAGGATAAGCATCTTTATTCGTGTCCTCTATTTCAATAATGTTATTCACGTGGAAAGGCATCCCTCTTCCATGTATAAATGAAGGTTATGACTTCTAATTTCATACTTAGTCTGGTCTGGCCTGATTACCACTAGTCTTTTATTTGCAATCATTATGATATAGTCTACCTTTATTGATTGCATTTGGATATGTACTTCAATTCAAATCAATTGATATGGAGTTTTGGGTCCTCACTGCAAAGAAAGCACGACCTCCTTATTCAAAGCCTCATCCAATTATGCTCAGGAACTTCCTATCAACATTATTTCCACCCAATGAATATTTAGTCAAACAATACAATACATAAACCAGCAGACATAAAGTAACATTATTGGTCACAATCACTCCAGTAACCTTTTATCATTTTGCAGGAAAAGGCCATTTGACCCATACACACATGTTAGCCCATTGAATAGAGCTTTTTAATTTGTCTAACTCCACTGTTCTTTCCTTTCAACCAATTATCTTTTTGATTCCAATTGAACCTACTTTCCCAACATATTTAATGCAATGATGGAATGTGTTTTGGAAATCTAGGCTCACTTGTTGAAAGGCCTCACCCTTACACAGAGACACAAGAGATCGCAGGTGCTGGAATCTGAAGAAGAGCCCCCATCTGAAATGTCATTTGTTCATTTTCCTCCACAGATGCTGCCTGATCCATTGAGTTCTTCCAGCAATTTTTCTTACACACCCTGATACACATGGGTTATCATTTCCTCAAAGAGGTGAAATGGCAGTGCATCAATGTTATAAATAATATTTGTACCATTGAATGCAGATACTTAACTCGTTGTGCTGGAAGTTGTAGCTCAACTATGCTATGTTTTATAGTTTGCATATCAAATACTGTCAGTCTTGTCTCAATGGCAGCAAGTTCACCTTCAGAATCAGAAGGAAGCTTTCAAGATTGGGCATTGCTGATAAAACCAGCATTTAATGCCTATGCCTATGCCCATCTCTCGAGAAAGTGGTGGAGAGCCACCTCTTGAGCTGCTGATGAATGTGCTCAAACAATAACATCAATTAAGACCCAGTGACTATGTTCCTCCATTCTGCAAAGCATCTGTTTTATATTACTCTGTAATCTACACTTGGCTGTCCCTGCATGAACAAACTCAAATGGAATGTATACTGTTTGAATTTGCTCAGAGAGGGAGGGAATCCTTTCTACAACTCTACCTTCATAATTAACAGAAAGGCATTGTCACCCATCACTGTCATACAAGCCTTGTCTGATCACAGACTAACCTCTGACTATAACTGTGTACGTATCGTGTATGGTTTTCTGACCATTCAGAACTGTCGAGATGTTATTACATTCATAATAAAGGGTAATAAAAGTGAACCATAAAAATGGATGTGAACTGTCAAGTGTATTGATGGAGCTGGTTAAGATTTCCTGTGCAGTTTTAAAACAAAATGTTTCAAGAGCTGTGGTTTAAACCCTCAAAACAAGGAATACACTTTAGATATTCCTCACATTTTATTGCAGTAGTATGGATGAGAAAGATAAGCATTTCAGATATCCTGCAATATTGTCAGGAAATTCAGCTGGTTAAAATAAGATATGATTTATATTAAATGCTTAAGACATTACACAACAAACAATATTACAGTAATAAAGGACTTATGAGGATGTTGCCAGGGCTTGAGGGCCCAAGCGACAAGGAAAGGTTGAGCAGTCCCGGCCTTTATTCCTTGGAGCACAGGAAGATTAGGGGTGAATTTATGGAGGTGTATACAATCAGAAGGGGATTAGAGAGGGTAAATGCACTGAGCCTTTTACCTAAAGGAGGGGAATCAAGAACCAGGCAACAAAGGGTTGACTATGAATTCTTAAATACATTGGACCTGCCTGCTGGGTTTTTGTGCTTTATGCAGAAGAACACCAAGCTCTCTCTCATCTTCACCCATCTGCACTCTCCTTCTATTCGCATGATAATTAGCCTTATGATATATTTTACTAAAGTGTATGACTTCACACTTCATTAAACTGCATTTGCCACTATTTTGCCCATTCACACACACTATATATATATCCCATTGCAAAATCACAGTATTCTCATCCAAAGATGCCCTTCCACCAATTTTCATATCATTTGGAAATAAACGACAAACTGTTTTTTGCTCCAGCTCATTGATGTAAATAGTGAACAATTGCAGGCCAAGAACTGCTCTCTGCGGAACCTCAGTAGTTACCTTCTTCCATTTTGAAAAGGATCCATTCCATCTCTGTTTTCTATGAAAGCCAGCTTAAAGCTATTCTAATGCACTCCATCCAATACCATGGGCTTTTAATTTATTCTCCAATCTCCTGTGTGGCACCTTGTCAAATGGATTTGGGAAATCTAAATACACTACCTCTATGGGGTTCCCTCTATGGACTCTCCCTGTTACATCCTCAACGGATTTGAATACATTTATCAGACACTAGACTAAGTGCAACTCCCCAATGCAATATTCCACCACTCACCCATAGCCCCCAACTGTGCAGGCGTGGCTCCCAATGCTCCCTCCCCTTCCGCAATCCCCCCCCCCCTCACCTCTCCTTCCCTCTCCTTTCCCCTACCCTCAGTCTCTCTCCCTCCATAACTCCTCTCCCCTACCTACCTCCCTCCTATCGCGCTATATCCCCCCCCCCCCCCCCACTCCTCACCTCCCCCTATCCCTCCCACTATCTCTTCTCACCTCCCCCACTGCCCCTCCCACCTTCTATTCCCCATTCCTTACCTCCCCTTCTCCCCCTCCTCTCCCTCCTATTCCCTTTCCTCCCCTACTCTCCCTCCTCAGCACCCCCACCGTCCCCCCTCTCCCTCCCTACCTTCTCCTCTCCCTCAATCCCTCCACTCTCCCTCCTCACCTCCCCAGAATCTCAAGGTTGCTGCTCACCCTCCTTGCATGCCCAGAGCAGCAGCAGCCAACGGCCTCAGGGCCAGCCTCAGTGCCCGGGCTCCGGATCGTCGGCATGGCCTCCCCCCACCCCGGAGCCGGTCGCCGCCGCCCACAGATGCTGTCCCAGCCTCAGCACCAAGGTGGCAGATGCCCGTGGACCCGGGGCGGCAGAAATTGAAATGGAAGTAATCTTACTCATGTCACCCTTCTGAAAAAAAGATCGCGATCTGAACTCTGGAAAGGCCCCAATTGCGCAGGCGCGGCTGAGGACCCATTGGGTGCCCTTTGCGACGCCAGTAAAGACGCGCACAGGAACTCTCTCTAACTGCGCAGGCCCAGGTGGGGGCACTGTTTTAAGGTCATTTTTTTTAAGACATTAATAACTCTTAAAATATACCATCGCACTGAACAAAACTTGTTTCATTTACAGCACAGGACAATGGTGAGTAAGGTGGGCCAAAAAGCGTAGTGCTATTGTGTACCATTTTTGCGCAAATAAAGATACAACACAAACTTGCAGAAAACAAAATTAGAGTTTTTATTATAGAAGATAGATGATCTACTATTCATAAACTCATGTGGACTCAGCTCTCCCAACTGATCACTATTTCCTCTTTGAATATTGACTCTATTATCCTGTCAATAATAACTGTTAAATTAAATGGCCTGTCATTTCCTGCCTTCTGCCCTTCCCATTTGAATAAGGGAGTCTCTATTGACTCTATGTGAGTCTGAAGGATTTAAAATAACTGGCTGTTTTCCAATCTTCTGACACCCTACTGGAGGGTTAGCAAGTTATGAAAAATCTGATCTCTGCAACCACTTTCTTTAAAATTCTCATGTGCAGTCCATTGGGTCCTGGTGAATTGTCTTACGTTAGGCCCCAGAGTTTTTCCAATCCTTTATCGCTTGTTATTCAGATTATTTTAAATTCTACCAGTCTTTCCTTACAACTGAAGCCTTATAGTCCTGATAATCTCCTTCTCTGACATCCTTCCTATTGATTGTTTACCAGAAATTCAGACAATACTCCGAGTGTGGTTTAGTTTAGTTTAGAAATACAACATGGAGATAGGCCTTTCGGCCCATCGAGTCCGAAACGACCAGCAATCCCTGCACACCAACACCGTCCTACACGCAGAAGGGACAATTTACAATTTTACCAAGCCAAAACCATACAAACCTGGATGTCTTTGGAGTGTGGGAGGAAACCGGAGCTCCCAGAGAAAACCCACACAGGTCACAGGGAGAACATACAAACTCCCTACAGACAACACTTGGTCTAGTGACATCTAAATTCTTGTAGTAAAGGCCCTGATTGATGAAGGTAAACGTGCCAAATGCTTTCTTCAACATCGTGTCTACCTGAGTGCAACAATGTATTTGTACCTGTGCTCCCTCTGTTTTACCACAATATCTAGGATCCGGCCAATCAGTGTGTATCTCCTGCCCTTGCTTAACTTTTCAAGTGCAATCCCGCACTTGTCCAAGTAAAATATTAGCATTGACTTTCCCGTTGAAGACTAATAAAAAATATTTATTCAACACATGCATCATTTATTAGTTCCAGTAAAGACCCATTCTGCTCAGGAACATTTCCCTACCGTTTCTTGACTTCACTACTATCTCCATCGCAGGTGATAGACAACTGACCGATATCCACTATAAACCCACTGACTCCCATGGCCACCTGGACCACACTTCTTCCCACCCTGCTTTCTGTCAGGACTCCATCCCCTACTCCAAATTCCTCCGTCTACGCCGCATCTGCATCCAGGATGAGGTGTTCCACACCAGGGCATTGGAGATGTCCTCATTCTTCATGGAACGGGGGTTCCCCTCTTCTACTAGAGATGAGGCTCTCACCAGGGTCTTTTCTATACTCCGTGTCTCTGCTCTCACTTCCCATCCCCCCCACTCGTAACAAGGGCAGAGTCCCCCCTGTCCTCACCTTCCACCCTACCAGCCGTCACATACAACAAATAATCCTCCGACATTTTCACCACCTCCAACGTGATCCCACCACTTGCCACATCTCCCCATCTCCTCCCATGTCTGCTTTCCGCAGAGACCACTCCCTCCGTAACTCCCTGGTCAATTCGTCCCTTCCCACCCGAACCACCCCCTCTCCGGGTACTTTCCCTTGCAACCGCAAGAAATGCTACACTTATCAATTTACCTCCCCACTTGACTCCATCCAAGGACCCAAGCAGTCTTTCCAGGTGTGGCAGAGGTTCACTTGCACCTCCTCAAACCTCATCTATTGCATTCGCTGCTCTAGATGTCAGCTGCTCTACATCGGTGAGACCAAGCGTAGGCTTGGCGATCGCTTCGCCGAACACCTCTGCTCGGTTCGCAATAACCAACCTGATCTCCCGGTGGCTCAGCACTTCAACTCCCCCTCCCATTCCAAATCTAACCTTTCTGTCCTGGGCCTCCTCCATGGCCAGAGTGAGGACCACCATAAATTGGAGGAGCAGCACGTCATATTTCGCTTGGGCAGTCTCCATTCCAGCGGTATGAACATTGATTTCTCTAATTTCAGATAGTCCCTACTTTCTCCTCCCCGTCTCAGCTCTCCCTCAGCCCACTGGCTCCTCCTCTTCTTCTTCTTCCCGCCCCCCCCCCCCCCCCCCCCCTCACATAAGTCTGAAGAAGGGTTTCGACTCGAAACATTGCCTATTTCCTTTGCTCCATAGATGCTGCCTCACACGTTGAGTTTTTCCAGCATTTTTGTCTACCTTCGATTTTCCAGCATCTGCAGTTCCCTTCTTGAACATCTTACCCATTCTGCTTAATTTTTCCTCATAGGAAATACCTCTTAACTCTTTTTCAAGTGAATAAACTATGCTGCAGAGTCATTAACATTCATCCAAAATAGTGCTACGATGTGAAATTGGATCCAGCACATTATCAGCCAGTATCAGGCCTGAATCTATGGGCCAAGAACCAATAAAGTGACAAGAGACTCCACTGAGCTGGCCCTCCCGCAGCTGAGAAAACTCACGTTTCTCTCCGGAGACAGTTTCACAACCTCCCTCTCTGAACAGTTCTCCTCTTCTCTCCGGAGACAGTTTCACAACCTCCTCTCTAACTGTCCCCCCTGCTGTCTCCTCCCATCCCCCAGCCTTCGGGCTACTCCTCCTTTTCCCTTTCTTGTCCCCCCCACCCACCCCCGCCCCCGATCAGTCTGAAGAAGGGTTTCGGCCCGAAACGTTGCCTATTTCCTTCGCTCCATAGATGCTGCTGCACCCGCTGAGTTTCTCCAGCTTTTTTGTGTAACCTTCAGGATACTGTTGTGCTTGGAAGTGCTTTGGAGCAGGAAACAGAAGGCAATGGGGCAAACCTTCCTCTTCCTACAGTAATTCAGCAGGAGAAGGGTTTAAAATTAATACCTTCTTTTAAAACCGTCCCCAGAATCCAGTGCTAAAGGATTTGAATGAACTGGTCACAACTCACACTGAGTGACTTTGAAAAGGAACCTTCACATGTTGGTCTCTTTCGTGACATTTCAAAGGAGCTTGATGTAGTCAACTGTCCAGGTGCTTATGTAAATATGCTCTTCTAATCTTCCCTCCAGTCTAGTTCAGTTAATGCAGCACTGAGTCAAGCACTGGACCAACTAAACTTTATTTTTAGATTGAACAGCAAATTCCCCTATATGATACCTAACCACCGCAGGTTCGATCCTTGTATCTGCCTAGCCAAGCCCTTTAGCCTTGTGCAAGCAGAGACACTCCAAAAGGTCACACAGTCCCAAGCGCTCTTCCAGAAGATAAACAAAGGACCTCGTGGGGGCTGTCTTTTATAGTTCCCCAAACCTTGAGGGGCCAAACTACAGAGGGGTGGTCTCTTTACAATCCAATCAAACATATTAATTACAACAATATATTATTGACAGTTACCCAGACCAATAACAGAATCTCCCTTACATTGTTTCAGGAGAAGCTTCTTGAGGAAGCTAACTTAATTCGAATAATGCAACATTTACCCTGGAATTCAAAACAACCCTGCCAGGGCTTAACACTTTGGCCAATCAACAAACAACAGGGTAACTGACTGGCAACATTATTTACAATATACAATCCAATCACATCAATGCATTTTAAACTTTCTTGGAGGTCCTCTGCAGAAATCTCATTCATTCTGTCAATTGAAGAGATACTCAAACATTTCTTATCTGCAACATTGATCTGGGCCCTAGACTTACTGGCACCATTCAGAAGCTTGCTGCAGAGCACACCAGACTTTACCAAAATGGCCTAACAATGCATGAAGCCTCTACTAAATTTTGGTGATATTACTGCTCTGTTTTAGCCGGGATTTACACTTACAAGTACCAATCACTCAACAAACCTCCAGCACATTATACCTTGATTTTAAAATCCTTATCCTTGTTTTCAAATTCTTCTTCACCCACCCAATTTCTGCTATTTCCACTAGCACTGTAATCCACTGCTAGCTTCTTGAATATCTCCCAAAAGCAAGCACTCTGCTATTGATCATGGTACCATCAGCTGTCAAGAACCTATCTCCCTATTTCTCTTCAAAATGTTCTTTACAACCAACCTTTGAATAATGCTTGGTTATCTGCTTCAATGTCTCATTTGATTTATTATCAGTCATATTCCATTGAATAATCTTGAAATACTCAAAGATGCTGTCCATGGTTTGTAGTTGAGAGGAGATGCTCGTGTTTGTTGGTACGATTGTTCGATATTGTCATGGTGACATCATTGGCATCTTTGTTTTTTAGAATTTCAGAATTTCAACTGAGGAGATCCAAAGAGTGATTTGGAGAGAAGATTTCAGAAAGGAAGAGTAGATCAACATCACGATGGAAGTTAAAGTAAAATGTAACAATTGTATGAGTAATGTGATCATCCTTACAGCAGAAGATATATCTGGTATTGAATCTATGTTTACATGTATTTACATTTGCAAGTCTTTCTTGTACTGGGTAACAGGATCTTCCAGTTGCATAATGACAATATTCAATCGGCTCCTCTGGCAAAAAATCATGATTATTACTAAAGCAGAATTTAATTAAACTGTAAAGTCTAGTCAATCCATTTATAAAAGATGTCTGCCTAGAAATTGAGTCATCACAAGACTCTTCAGTTGAGGTAAAAAGGCCAATGGTCCAGCAGTAGGCTTGTTGTTGAAGATAATGGGGTCAATAAAATGCTTTGGTGCGGAGTAACAATGGCCGGCAGATTACTTGAGGGGCAGTCAGAGAGGATGGAGGCTGGCAGTATGCTGGGTGATCAGGAGACTAACAGGATGAAGAGTTGTGAAAATTATAACCTATGGCTATTTGCAGATTGCCAGATGGGTTCTCCTTGATGTGTAAGAAGGAACTGCAGATGCTGGTTTAAACTGCCGATAGACACTAAAAGTTGGAGTAACTCAACGGGACAGGCAGCATCCCTGGAGAGAAGGAATGGGTGACGTTCCTTCTCAACTCAAGTCAAGAGAATTTATTGTCATGTGCCCCAGATAGGACAATGAAATTCTTGTTTGCTGCAGCACAACAGAATATTGTAAGCAAAAATACAGAACAGTTCAGTTCAATATACACATAAATAAGCAGATAAAGTGCAATAGGCTGTTACAGTTCAGAGTCTGTTTGTTGGCGAGTTTAATAGCCTGATGGCTGTGGGGAAGAAGCTGTTCCTGAACCTGGATGTAACAGATTTCAGGCTCCCGTACCTTCTGCCTGATGGTAGCGTAGAGATGAGTGCGTGGCCAGGATGGTGTGGGTGCTCGATGATGTTGGCTGCCTTTTTGAGGCAGCGACTGCGACTGCGATTCCTTCTCTCCAGGGATGCTGCCTGCCCCGCTGAGTTGATCCAGCTTATTGTGTTTCTCTTGTGTTCTCCTTGATGTTGGGAATGCAGTTGTATTTTGTTACTTTTTCAGGCCTCCTTCACTTCAGGCCACTTTAATGTAGTGTGCTCTGAAGTGAAGACCACTCTTCCAAGGAACACTTAGTGACGTGAGGCCCAGGGCAATGTGAGCCAACACACCTTACAGCATCAAGGCAGCCTGATTTACAAACCGCCTATGGATGGCAAGGATAAGGAATGAGGGGAGGTGACTTGTCAATTTTTTCTGGCGAGCTCTATACCCTGGAAGTATTTCAAGTAAAATAAAATTTCAGTTGCACATATTCCCAGGATTAATTCCTGTTCACTTCAGAGACTGAATTGGGGGGGGGGGGGGGGGGGCTAGGATAAAGAGTATGGCATCTAAATATATTTCTCCCCAGGATCTTCCAAAGCCTGCACTTCAACAATGTATCATGCTTATCACATGTTTAGAGGCATCAGCGAGAGGAGAGCTGACCCTCTTCTGAGACTTTAAATTTATTGCAAATTGCAATGGACAAAGCTTGTCTCACTGATCTGGAAGAATTCAAACGTACTTTGGCTTTATCTTAAATTACTTCCGCAGACCATTTAGAAACCCTGGATTTGCATACAAATGCCTTGTGTGCAAATTAGCGATGTCAGCATTATGCAGGCAAGGGTTTTGCTCCAAGGCTTGGATTATGGCAAGTTGCTAAGAGTCAGGAGAGGAATGGGTTGCATCCAACCTGGGTACAGCTAAGACTAACAGGAAGGACTAAACCAGTATAAAGAGGCCTGGGCTATTTATATCGAGCCACATTTGTATATCACCATCGAGAATGAGGAATTTAAAGCAAAGTCTGCAATAAAAATCTAGCCTAATTAACGATTACTACAGAATGGTTGGTATTTTGTTAAAAGAATCATCAGTTTAACAGCAAAGGAAATCTGCCTCTATCTGGCCCACACACAACTTGCAATAACTATCAATAGTCTAGCTACCTGGTTGAGAGGGCGATGGAAGATGGTTAATGAACACCAGCCTTGCCAGTGACTAAATCCATGAGGCATTAAACATCACCCTTACTTTGAACAAATGCTTGTTATTTGAACACGTTCTGAATAGATCTCTGCCACCCATTTGAATTTGCAGTCCCCTCTGCCTTGCTTGAGCAAAGAGGAAGGACATCCTGATGTACAGTACATATCGAAGGAATTACATTGTGGAGAAATTGAAGGGTTACATTTTACTACCTTTACTCCTGCATAGTAATTGCAAAGTTTTCTGACATATGATTCAGAACCACAACTTTTAATCCGCATGTTTTGGTTCGTGTTCCGGTGGTGCTGCGAGTCGGCTGCCTCGCCTGCAGCGGTTTCGTTGTTTCGACTTTTTGTGTTTTTTTTAGTATGTCCAAATGTATGTTTTAGTGTTTGGCTGTTTATCTTGTGTGGGTGATGGTGGGAGGGGGGAATAGGGGGAAACCGTTTTCAGGTACCTACCTCGACGGAGATGCAACTTTCTCCCTTGTCACTTCTTCGCCCCCCTCCTCGCGGCCTTACAGCTGGATTGGTGCGGCCTTTCCTGGAGTCATCACCAGCAGCGGCGCAGCGGGGACTTTAATATCGCGGGCCCAGAGCTTCAGCGGAGGCGCAGCGAGGACTGTAACATCACGGACCCCCTTGCCGGGGGTCGCCGGAGAAGCGCTCCGACTGCTGGCCTGTAGCCAACAACATCTTGGAGCCTCGGTCTGTGGAGCTTCTGGCGGCAGGCGTGGAGCGGACCTTCCATCGTGGAGCGGGCGATCCCTTGCCGGGGATCACCAGAGAAGACCTCTGACTGCCGGCCTGCGGCCTACAACATCTGGAAGCCACGGTCTCTGGCAAGGAGGTGGCTGATTTGGGAACTCCGGGCTGCGGCGTGTGCGCGACCTGTCCTGACTTGGCATTCCGACCATCCCGACCAGAGGGCTTGAACACAGGGCCATCCGTAGCGGTGACTACGGAGGGTTAGGGCCCCGACCATGGGTGAACAAGGGAGAAGGAGGAGGAGTGAACAATGCTGTGGTGGATGTCTGTGTTGAATTATGTTGTGCATTGTGTCCTTTTTTAATTGTAATGCTGCATGGTAAATTACATTTCACTGCATCTTATGGTGCATGTGACAAATAAATTTGAATTTGAACTTGAACTTGAACTTGAGGTTCGCCAAAGATAGTCTTTCAAAATGTGCTTACTCCATTTGTGCTTGAGATGCGAGTCTTAGAAGTTTATTTTGCCTAGAGACATCACAGGCAAGAGCACGGCTTCCACTGTCTAACATACATTTCCTGCCTGTCTCATCTAGACACTCAATGTGAGGTCATGTCTTCTGTCAATAGATATTACACTGCAGCAACAAGGAAACCCTTCTTGTCTCCTGATTCATTTTCATCCATAATGCCAGAAACTGATCACTTTGTGGGACCATGCTGTGCAGGTAATGTGCTGGTACTGCCCCATTTCCTAAATATATTTCAAAAAGAATTATTTGGCAGTGTTTTTACATTCACCACCAATTTAGGTTAACCCCTCCCCCACCCACCCCCCCCCCCCCCCCCCCCCCCCCCCCCAAGCCCCCTCTTCATATTCCAATAACCGCCCCCCATCCTAGAGCACACCTTTCCATCCATTCCCCCGCTCCTGTCATCGTCTCTTTCCTGTACATCCTCCATCAACTCATCACCTATCCTTCCCTAAATTGTGACTCATTGAGCTTCCCATGTTCCCTTCTACCATCTTTCCCTCTCATTCTACACTTCACTCCCCACTTTCCTTTCTCATCATTCCACCATTTGCACCCATTCAACTTCTCGACATTACCACCAGCCTTGGTTACTATCTCCACCTTTCTCTCTCCCACCCACCCCATCTGCCAATTAACTCCACCTTATCTTGATCTACCTCCCACTCGCCAGCCCTTCCCATCACTTCCTTCTACCAGCCATGTGCCGACGCGAAATGTCCATTTCTCTCCACTGATGCTGCCTGACCCATTGAGTTCCTCCAGCAGTTTGGGTTTTTTTTGCTCAAGATTCCAGCATCTGTGGTCACCCAGGTCACCCTTCTGTACTTTGCTTGGGTTTGCAGTTAAATTTTAATTTATATTCAAATACTTGTATTGTATGTATTGTATTGTATTCAAATTTATTGTCATTGTCTCAATTTGAGACAACGAAATGAATTTCCCTTACAGGCAGTATCGTTAAAAACAAATCACAAGAAAAATAATAAAAATAAATAATAAATAAATAATAAAACATATTAAAAATAAAATTGAAATTGAATTAAAAAAATTTTAAAAAGCACAAACACATAAAGTCCACAACATAACATAAATGGCACCCAGGTGAGGAAGGCACCATAGTCCAGCCAGCCTCCCCTCCGTGTTCATCCGTGGTCGGGGCCTTCCGAGCACCCGCAGTCGCCGCCCCGGGTGGCCCGATGTTCAGGCCCTCACGCCGGGCTGGTGGAACGCCGACGCCGAACCCCGACGGTGAGCAGCCTCCTCCTCAGCGGCCCGGACCTTCTGATCAGCCGCCTCCCGCTGCCGGAGTCTGCAGCTCCTGAGTCCGCTGGCCGAGCTGGGCAGAGTCGCAGGACCCCGCGTTGTAGTCAGCGCCGCCCGCGTTGGGAGCTCTGCAAACCGCAGCTCCATGATGTCGGTGCAGCAGGTCCGGCACTCCGGGCTCCAGACGGCGACCCCCGGTAAGGCATCGCCAGCCCCGCGATGTTTCAGCGCTGTCCCGCCGCTGCTGGAGCTCCGGTCGATCCCGGCAGGAAAGGCCGCGCCAATCCAGGCAGGTAGGCCGCTGTGGGGGGAGGGGGGGGCGAGGACGCGACTCGAATAATAGTCGCGTCCTCACCAGGAAGCGGCTGAAGTACGGTATTCCCCGCACCGTGCCCTCTTCCCCCACATAAAAACACCAAAAAACACAAAAAAAACACACTTTAACATAACTAAATAAACAAAAAAACAAAAAGATACCGGGCTGTAGGTGGAGGCTGCTGGCACCAGCGCCACCGGAAGTACAATACTCTAAGAATTGTGGTGCAGTATATGTTAATGGCACTCCAATTAGGTATATTCACATCCAGGTATATTTAGATAGATTTCACATCACCTTACATGGTTTCAAGCAAGACATTTGTTATTAGTTCTGAGCTAAATCAAGAGCGTTTGGATTACAGAGCCCAGTTGCTCATTTTCATGTAGTGAATAATTTAGATTTATCAGGTTTTGAGAAGCATAAACAGAACAATCGTGCATAAACGAAAAACTGAAATGTTGATGGAAATCTGCTAAAAACAAATGTCATTACTGGACAAATGTCCAGCCATTTTCCAGTGAGATTAGCGAAACAGAAAATGTGGATAAGGATTCCATGGCTGTAAAGGACTTTGGGACATCTTGATTTTGCATGGTGCTGTCCATTTTCCTTCACCTGTTTGCTTTAGCCTCTATCAATCTCTCTTGTTGAAAATACAATCCTAACCATCGCAGTACCTTTATGAGAACATGGGGAAGCAAAATAAGCTCTGTGGAAATTCCTGTTGATTATTGGTTCACTTTACTGCTTCTGGATTGAAACTAACGGCACAGGAATCTGCAGAGGTTTCATTTTCATTTTCAAATTGGATGAGAAATGTCTTTGGCAGTGTAACTGTAATTGAGCAACGCCCTTATGTGTATTAAGAATACAAAAAAGGGTGATACTCCAGGATGAATTAAAGAGTGGAAATGTGTTTTAGTTTTTAAATTGCATAAAGCTTTTTCATGTGTTCAATCATTCAGTGATTTTTGAAACAAGAAATGTACAACTATAGTTGAGCTGAAAACTCAACAGGTCAGGCAGTATCTGTGGAGGGAATGGTCAGGTGACATTTTGGGTTGGATCCCATCTTCCAATATCTGCAGCTCCTTGTGTCTCCATTAAGTAAAATTAGTCATGGAGATATACAGCATGGAAACAGGCCCTCCGGCCAAACTTGCCCACGCCAACCAAGATCTATATCTACTCTAATCCCACCTGCATGCATTTGGCCCCTATCCCTTTAAATCTATCCCTCTATGTACCTGTCCAAATATCTTATAGAGATATCTATCAGTTTCATCTTATTCACCCTATTCAATTTATTCAATAAATTAGATGATTGTTATAAAAGAAACTGCTAAGAATGCTGAAAAAAACTGCTTTGGGAACACAATGGGTCAGGTAGCATCTGTGGAAGGAAAATACAACATTATGTTGTAGCCCTTCTTCAGAATTATGGCTCTCATCTATCAGTCTAAAAAAGGATCTCAACCCGAAATTCTCGCTCATCTCCCTCGACAGATGCTGCCTGACACACTGAGTTCCTCCAGCAGTTTTGTTTCTTGCTTAGGATTTCAAGATCTGCAGTCTATAGCTGAGTCTCACGTTGCGAGTTGACACAAGAGGTACCCCGAGTTAAAACTTGTGGTAATAACATGTGATTAACGTACGGAACTCGAGGACGCAATGTAGAGACTCGTGGCGCTAACGGCAGGTACTCGTGAAACTTGTCAACTCTTGCAAAAAATCAAACATGTTTAAAATTTTCCACGAGTCAATTTTACTCTTGTGGTTAAGAATTGAAACATTTTAACTCGTTGTAAGAACGTAGTGGCCCGTGCGTTTACCTTAGTGTATCGTGAGTCTACCGTGGGAACTCTTTAACTCAGCGGGCAGGCAGCAGCAGATTGTCGCTACCTTCAGTTTCCCAGCGACAATCACCTGCCATAACGCGAGAGAGATCATGCACTGTTGTAGGTCTCCTTTGCATGTCGGTGTTTCTGTTTTTTTCCACTCATTGTTGGCCCTATCTGCACCACCCCCACCTACATCCCTCTGCTTCCCGGCCATGTGTGTGACCCCTTCCCTCCCCTCTCCAGCTCCCCGCCTATTGCACCGGTGCGGGGGCTTTGCACTGTCTTCATGTTGGCGATGCCAGCAGGTCAGTGCCAGCGGGTTCCTCTGGAGTTGGAGCAGGGCTGGGCTGGAGTTGCTGTTGACTGTGGGTCTCTGGGTTCTCCGTGCTTGCAGTGAGCCTGGTGGGCCTGGGGGTCGGTGTCCCGTTGGTCCTGACATCTCCGGCCACCCCCCTGGAAAGGAGCTGAGACTGGGAACTGTACCGCCCTTGCCCCCTCCCTCTGCAACTGCAAACAACCCCACTCTCCTGCTCACCTAACACACCCATTCCCCCCCCCCCACCTTTCCCTCCCAACTCCAGTCCCGTCCCGACCCCCTGGAAAACTGAAGGGAGTGCAACTGCCTCGGTGCGACTAGCACTGACCTGCTGGCATCGCCGGGAGGGAAGGGGTCACACACATGGCCGGGAAGCAGAGGGGTGTAGGTGGGGGGTGGTGACAGATAGGGCCAACAATGAGTGGAGAAAGACAGAAACACCGACGTGCAAAGGAGACCATCGACAGGGCCTGATCTCTCTCGCGTTATGGTGATTGTCGCCTGCCCGCTGTTACTGACGCTAAGCCGTTGCCCTTCGTGTTGGCGTGGAGGGGGAGGGGGGTATTGTGCTGTTTGGTCGCCCCCTGCTATCCCAGGGACAGGGAGACACAGCGGCTTTTGAGACTGGTGGGAAATCACTTCCAAAGTGACTGCCCACACAGTCAGTACACCTCTCCTACACTTGTCTCCCGCACTAAGATCATCCTGCAGAGAATGATCCCAGCCTAACCCAAGAGCCATGTCACCACAGACAGATTAATGACGCCCCCCTCCCCGCAACCTCTCTCCACCTCAACTCACGCCTGGGCACCAAAGCAGCTCAGGAGGCGAACCCTGAGCTCCGTCTCACAACAATCTGATGTGCACATCCGTCCACATTCAAAGATTTTGTCTCCCGTTTCCCCGCAGTGTGTAGACATGGCAGTAAATTAAATTAAAACATATCAAACCTGTGTGTTTCAAACAAATCATAAGTATAACTGCTCTGGTACTGGATGGTGCGCATTTTCCCTTTGTAGGTCACATCAATAGATGCGGCCGCACTGAATTCTATCTTTAAAACAAAGCCACAGGATGGAGAGGTCTTTAAAACTGTTGCTTATTAAAACATAACACTGTTGCTTTTTAAAACAAACCTTCAATCAGGATTGGCTCAAGAGTAACTCGGGAGACGAACTTGGAACATCGCAGAAATGACAAGTAAACAGCAAACTTGTCATACCCGTGGGAACTCGGTTAAACTCTTGATCATACACTTGCAATCACGTACACAACCCTGAGTTTTTCACTCGGGGTACCTCTTGTGTCAACTCACAACGTGAGACTCAGCTTTAAGGATTCAGAGTTTATAGAGGCATCCCTAAAAGTTGTACAATGTGAGCATGTTTATCTAAGGAATCAAATCTTGAAGCTGCAAAGTGACTGCTGAAAGCATGGATAATTAATTTTACCATCAATGTTTACAGAGGTTCTGTACTAATTTCACCATGTTTGCATAGATTGCACTGATGATATTTGATGGTATTAGCAGAAACTCAAAACTGCCCTGTCTATGTTTGGATTCCAAGTTCCACAGAAAGATTATTTTAGAGATGCAGTTAACGCCATTATATTTCCCAGATCTTATCAGCCATCAAGATCATTAATAATACTCTAGAAGAGTTATGCTCAATGGCTGGCACTCTAATGGAATACTGAGGGAGTCCTGCAGAGTCTCAGATTCAAACTTCAGGATGAAGCATCATGTTACGACAGTCTGCTTAAAGAAAATCACCTGGAAATTGTATTACTATTTTTGAATGACTTAAAAATCAGCCTGCACTTCCAGTTGCTAGGGTGTGATGCACCTGTATGAATAAGTCTGTAATGGTATGAGGTGGGTTGGAGAATATTCCCAAGATTTACGAGGCTGTTGCCAAGACTAGAGGGTGTGAGCTATAGGGAGAGTGAGCTGTGTCTCTATTCCATGGAGCACAGGAGGATGAGGGGAGATCTTATAGAGGTATATAAAATCATGAGAGGAATAGATCTGGTAGATGCACAGTATCTTTTGCCCAGAGTAGGGGAATCTAGGACCGGAGGACAAAGGTTCAAGGTGAAGGGGAAAAGATTTAATAGGAATCCAAGGGGTAACTTTTTCACACAAAGGGTGGTGGGTGTATGGAACAAGCTGCCTTAGGAGGTAGTTGAGGCTGGGACTATCCCATCCTTTAAGAAACAGTTAGACAGGTACATGGATAGGACAGGTTTGGTTGGTTATAGACCATGCGCAGGCAAGTGGGACTAGTGTAGCTGGGACATTGTTAGCCGGTGTGGGCAAGTTGGGCCGACGGGCCTGTTTCCACACGGTATCACTCCATGTCTCTATAGTCAGGGGCACATGGATTGACAAAGAATAGGGCGAAGGAATGCCTGGCCTTTTGTGAGGGATGGGATGGGTGATCATGGAGAACTTCCAGGCTGCTAGACTGGCAAGAGATTGCTGACAAGTTACCCGTGAGGCCGCAAATGAAGTCTCTCGATGCCTGCACTGTGGGAAAACCTGCAGCATCCACTGATCCCACGATTCCAAATATGTTGCAAGATCTGCAAAATATTTCCGGCATTATCTGTTCATAAAAGTGTTTTTCTTGCACTGCAGTTTGTTCCGTTAAGAGCACACACTTTAAATAAATACTGTACCAGTAGCCATGAGAATTTGCGGTGCAGCATGAACACTATGCCTAAACCAACAGTGTTAATTCAAGTGCAACATTATACAGTTGTGCACTTTACAAATGACATTCTTGAACGATGCAACTCTCTAACTGACCCTAAACATCATTAGGATGAAGAATTTAACACCATTAAAATTAGTTTAGTTTAGTTTAGAGATACAATATAGAAACAGGTCCTTCGGACTACTGAGTCCGCATCATCCAGCGATCCCCGCACATTAACACTATCCTACACACAGTAGGGACAATTTACATTTATACCAAGCCAATTAACATACAAACCTGTACGTCTTTGGAGTGTGGGATCTCGGAGAATATCCACGTGCTCACGGGGAGAACTTACAAACTCCGTACAGACAGCACCCATAGTCAGGATAGAACCTGGGTCTCCAGCGCTGTAAGCACCATAAGGCAGCAACTCTACCGCTGCGCCACTGCACTGTCCTTATCAGTAATGCAAATCCACTCTACCTGCTCCTGTGGGGTAATGAAACTGTGAATGCAGTCTCCTACCCCTGAGTATGGACGTTCTGTGACCTCCTTAATGCAGCAGTGAGTAGCAAACTGTGGCATGCAGCAGCAGCAGCCGGGAATAGTCCTGAGGTCAGGAAGCTGGGAGTGACCGTGATCCTTACCTCCATGGGCAGGAATGTGGAATTAAATGTGAGGTTGAAAAGTTCACACGTCTCAGTGAGGATAAAGATTTCAGTTTGAGTGCTGGTTCCTTTGAGTACCACGGTTCCGGGTGCAAGGGTTAGTTAAACCTGGTTCTTGTGTCAATAAATAAGAACTATTAGTGTACAGATCAGTAAGGTTTAAAACATAATTGTAGATAAATATTCCATGTTACTCTACTGTCAGTGAAATTTGGAGGAACTTTTTGCCAGAGAAAGGTGATGGTTCAAATGAAAGCCCTGCCGATAGGTGAGAAGATTTCCCGGTACCATGGGTAAATATACATTACGCTGACTTTCAACTGCACAAGTTTTGGAGTTGAGCTGATGAATTTTTAGTACCTGGTGGCATAATTTCATTATTTCAAAGATGAGCAGTGGCGTTATCCCCTTTCTGACAAACATTTATCCCTCAATCAACCTTGCTACACAAAACAAATTATCTATTGATTATAACATCACTGTTTATGGGAGTGTGATTTACCCATGGATTGCCACATATCTATCTATATTACTAAAAGTCTGATCTTGACCGCTTTTGGCTCACTGTGCTGTGATTTCCGGGAGAACGCTGCCACCTACGGCCGTCATTTTTGCTCACCCCGCCTTCCTGGACCAGAGGACTTTTCCCATCGACAAAAAAATCAGAGAGATATTAATGTTTTTTTTTTTAATTGCCATTCTCTCTGCTGCCCCTGCTGGTGGGAGGGGGGAGGGACTATAAAACCCAGAAGTGGTGTGCCTCACTCAGTCTCTGCAAGATGGAGGAAGCTAGAAGGTCACGTGTCTCTGAGGTCTGAATAACACTGAATATATGTCTACTCAACTCTGGGTGCCCTTAATGTGGTTTGAAAATGAAAATATGGTTGGTTTGAAATAAACAGGCACTGCATGCAAATGGTTGTTTGGGGGGTTTGGGTTGAAGTAAAAAGGCACTGCATGCAAATGGTTGTTTGGGGGGTTTGGGTTCAAGGAGGCCTTGCACCCTCCTTGAAATGGTATGAAACTGCACTTGAATTAGGTGGCCTTGAAGTGGTATGAAACTGCATTTGAATTTGGTGGCCTTGCACCCTGCTTGAAGTGGTTGGAAACTGCACTTGAATTCGGTGGCCTTGCACCCTGCTTGAAATGGTAGGAAAATGGACTTGAATTTGGTGGCCTTGCACTCTGCTTGAAATGGAATTTCAAGGAATAGCCGTGAGTCAACTGCCAGCCCATCAGCCGTGAGTGATCTGCCAGCACATCAGGCTGAGGGACTGAGCTGCCACCTAATGAATCCATTTGGCCCACATTGTCCATACTAGCCCTCTGGAGACCAGTAGTCCCTACAGCCAACAACACTCATACCAGTGCTCCAGAAAGCCCCCCCACTGGCCACCAATAATGGAATTGGTGGAGAGGTGGAATATTGCGTCGGGGGACCAGCCCTCCCGTGTGAACATGGGACCCAACGGGTCCCACTTAGTCTAGTCTTGTATTATAACTATGACTATTCTTCATCATACTTTATGAACTATAAAGGAACTAGCCTGAAGTGATGTATAATTCACTCTAACATATCTAAATCTTTCTTAATCCAGCATTGCTTGTGTAAACCCCAAATTGAATTTGCCATTGCATAACTTTATCAACGAATAAACTGAACTTAGAGTAAAAATAAACTGGATACAGCTGTCCCATGTTTTACAAACCACTGCCTAATGCCTCTCATCTTGCTGAGCCTCACCCCCACCCCACTTCCTTCCAACAAAAAAAGTTCCAAATCCTCTTCTGTTAAATGTTTGTCTCCGCAACTCGGGAGGTCCCTTTAGAACCAAGGAGTTCCAGACGGCCTGGAAGCAATGTTGTAAACCATTCAACACATATTCTGAAGCAAATGAAACTGTCTACATAATACTGGGAGGTTTAAAGAACTCCGCATGCCAAAGTGGACACACAGATACACTCACAACAAGGTCCACGCTCTCTGCAAGGGGAGTGCATAATAACCAGCCGTCTCGCTGCAGATTCTGTCCAAAGTACAATGGTGGCAGCGTGCAGGCGTATAATGAAGTGATTAATTCCCATTTGTCATTTTGAATTATTGTGTCTACTGCTTTGGCAAGCCTTCTGTATGGTGATTAATTTTATATTGTCATATTGAGTGATTACACCTGGAATCTCTGCCCAGCACCAATAATATGATCATTTTCCTTTCGTTATTTGAATAATTGAACTAATGTTAATGGTGTTAGTGGCGTAAATATTTTAAACAGATATTGTAATATCGCAGAAGCATGTGAAAATATTAAGGGAATATCAGTCCCCTCAATAGATTATATGTGCAGATATACCATCAAATATAAATCAAGTTTATGGAAAAATGATTAAGAATGAATCACAATTTTAGTGTTACCAGCCGATCGAACGCGGTAAAGTCTGCCAGGAGCCCCATGATCACAGTTATTATAATTTTTTGCAATTTGTTTTAAAATGGGGTGGAACACATCTGTTGTACATACAGCATTCTCTGTTTAGATTGTCACTATGAAGCAAACCTTTTCATTTCAAGCCACAGTAAGGAGATAATTGTACTACAGAATAAAAAGATGGAAATGCAGCGCATTGAGGGTTAGCCCTGAAAGCTTGGAAATCTGATGCAAAACAGGAGAATAGATCCACAGAAGCAATGGATTAAGATAGAAACTTCAGGGAATCGGGTGTAAGAGACGACATGATGTGAATAAAGATCAGAAAATATCAGTGTTTCCGTGAGGAAGTTTTGCACTATATTTACTGCACATTGAGCTATGAAGCTATCTTTGCTATGGAGCACTCACACACAACTAACTAAAATTAGGGCAGCACAGTGGCGCAGCGGTAGAGCTGCAGAGGCAGAGACCCAGGTTCGATCCTGACTACGCGTGCTTTAAATGCAGAGTTTGTAGATTTGCCCTGTTACCGTATGGGTTTTCTCTGGGTCCTCCTGTTTCCTCCCACACTCCAAAGACATACACGTTTGTTGGTTAATTGGCTTCGGTAGAAATTGTGAATTGTCCCTTTTGTGTAGAATAGTATTAGAGTATGGGATGTATCTCTAAAGTCTAAACTAATGAATGGAAGACCACAGTTGTGTAAAGCATCGATTCAGTAGTTATCAGTGGTCATGTTTTACTAAAGCCAGCACAAATTATACCTTGCAGAAAGTTGACCTCATGTTCCAATTGTACCAGCACTAGCTGGAGTTGGGAGTTTGTATGGTTTATGTTTCCCATTTCTTCACTTCCCTTTTTCACATGACAAGTTAAATCCCATCCTCTGAGGTGAACAGACAATTCTTTGGCACTATTCTGAGAATGTGAGAGTTCTTCTCCTTGCAGTGGCTGATATTTAGAAAAAAGTGTTCTCTAGAATATATCAAATAACTATTTCAAACATTTCTGCCATTTTTAGAATCATAGGGTAATCAGCACGGAAGCAGACCCTGAAGTGAATTCTCTGGTTTCTGATTTTCATGCTAGTGAGAAAAAGAATCTCCTTAAAAACCCATTCAAAGTCCTTCAAAATTCCATCTATCGATTGAAACTCACCTTCATCCTCTCTGCACTATATTAATATCTCCACCCTTCCCATGGAACCAAAATCTCTCATTCCTAGTCTCAAGCTTACAACCCCCTACTTTGCATTCATTTCCTGAACATGCACCTCCTTGCATTTACATATGAAGGATGTAAACTTTTTCATTAGACTTTCTAACTGGGATAGAAGTGCATGAATGAGAGAGAGAGAGAGGTGGAGAGAGTGAGTGACAGATATTTTAACTGAATTCATACTGTAGTCACAACTAAATAGACAAAAAAGATAAATAGATTTAATCTAATGCCCAATGGAGAAAGTTGGTGTATCTACTGGACTAGCATTCCAGAGACCTAGACTGAGACTAGACCTAGACTAGACTAGACTCAGGTAAATAGGTAAAGCATTGAGAGAGAAAGACCTACAGAGGGCTAATAGGATTAGTAAAAAGAGGATGTGGTGGGTGAAGAGCCCATTTCTGTGCTGTACAACTCTATATGACCTGAGAATAGATAGACCCAAATGGAAAAGGAAAGGGGGATGATCTTGGCTGAGAAGAACAGGAAGAAGTATCAGTTTGTCTAGACTTCAGAACGAGCAAGAATAACACACATTCATGCCAGTAATTTATAGCACGTGTTAAAGTTTATAAACAGTATTAGGCCAACTATTAATCATGAGGAACTAGTAACACAGATAACAAAATAATCAAGAGGGCTTTATGTGGACAGTGCAAATGAAACCTGCAAATGTAAATCTCAGCTTGAGTAATGGAATGTGTTTAAAGGAGCAAATGTGCCAAACAGCCATCAAGGTAATATGGTATTTTAGATTATTTATTGTACAATAAAAATCTTATAGAAAGGGATCCTCCTCAGCAATAATCATAAAATGGTTGAATCTTGCATTGAATTCTGGATAGGTGTAATTAATTACTACAACTAATGGGATAGATGCAACGATCATGTTTAGTAAAAGGAGACTGATAATTTGATTAAATCTATCACTGTCTCTAACAATAGAAATTATTTTAATAACATTTTGCTCTATTCTGCTCTAATTTTGCTCTAACTCCATTTACAAGTCTGCAGATCATACCACAGTAGTGGGCCATGTCTCAAACAATAATGAGACAGAGTATAGGAAGGGGCTAGAGAGCTTAGAAACATGTTGTCAAGGAAACAATCCCCCCCCCCCCACAATGTCAGTAAGATGAAGGAGATAGTCATTGACTTTAGGATAGTAGGTGGTGTACATGCCCTGGACTGTATCAAGGATGCTAAAGTGGAGAGAGTCAAGCAAGTCCAGTTCCTAAGTGAACATATCACCAACTATTAGTCCTGGACCAACGTCATTGAAGCTATAATAATAATAATAATAATAATAAACTTTATAACGGACTCAACGTCCAGACAAGGGGCAACATTACATTAAAAATGCATTGCATATGAAATATCATAAATACATCTAAAATCTTGGTATATCACTTATAAAAACATCATAATTTATATATTTTTAAACACAATACTTAAGTTAAAAATCCAGATTAAAAGATGATCAATGTCCTACAACGAGACAACGATACCAGTGTCTCCACAGCTGGGATTCGTAGCGTGTAGTGCTAACCCTTACGTTTGTCAAGGCCACAATAAGCACATTTTTAGACTCATTTATCCTGCAAATGAATTTATACATGTGGTGTCTTAGGATAGCTTCTAAAGTACTGACTCCTGCAGCCACAAACATATTACTGGCACTACACCATCTAGGTTGCCTTAGCAGTGTTCGAATGGCATAGTTATATGGCACCTTTAGTCTCTGCATATTTGTCTTTGAATAGTTCGACCACGGGTGCGCAGTGTAGAGGGGTGTGTAGTATGCTCTAAATAGCGACATCTTCACCACATCTGCACACGCACCAAATTTACGCAAGAGGATATTCGCCTGTACATACAGCATGCGTCGTTGCCTACTGAAAGTGAGTATTTTTACTATGAATTAAGTAAAATGTACAGATGGAATTAAGTGGACAGAATGCTTACAGTACTGTGGCCAGGATAGCTTACACCCTGGGTTCCATCAGAGAAAAGGAGATAATGGATGCATTGGTGATAGTGCACTGAATTTACAAAACCCTAGAGATTAAAATGGATTAAAATGGTGGTATACCAGTTGAATTACCAGACTAGTAATCAAGATGCCCTAACTAACAATCCAATGATGCAAATTCAAATCCCATCATGATTACTAGTCATCATCAAGTGACGTTAGGTTGCGCATGCCGCATGCAGTCGCATGCTCGTGGGACAGGCCCTTAATTAATAATATGAAATTAAGAGAATATACTGTAGTTTGAGTAATGATATCTACAAATATATTGGACTGTTGCAAAATATCATTTGGTTCAGAAATATCCTTCAGGCAGGGGGGGTAGCAGGGAAGATAAAGAAGGTTACATGACAAATCAAACCAAGAGACATTAAATGACGTGTTGATATTCATTAAATATCTATTGCCTTCCACTTAGTTTCATCAGCTTCCAAAATACGTAGCAGTGAAATTGAGATTCACTAATCCTGCACCCTTAGAATCATAGAGTTCTGTAATATAAAAAAATGTTCTTTAACCCACCTCATCCATGATGACCACTGGTGAAACAGCTGTATTAATCCCATCTTCCAGCACTTGGTGTGTGACCTTCTATGCATAGGTGATTCAAGTGTTCATCAAGACAACTCAATAAATACTGTCCGTGTCTCTCTTTTCACCTTATGAACATGTCACATTGGTCTGACAAATTTGATCTGACCTCATCTCAGTGGTTATATCATCTCCATGCAAGATAAACTGTTTACACAAATAGTCATTCATCCAAAGTCTCAGCCTTGGATGCAAACCTAAAGACATTTGTTAGATTATTTCATTCTCTGCAGAACATAACCTAGGGCAAAATAACACATTAAAACTTAAAAAAAAGATAATAAAGACATGCATTTAAGTTTAACCAATGATTTCAGTTAAAAGCTGCTGCTTATTGCTCCAGGCTAGAACTGTACATCAAACTTGATTGAAATCAGGGCAAGGAGGGAACTGTGAGCATTCAAAAAAGACTAATGTCAAAAGAGAATTCAGAAACTGCTGCCTACAAACAAATGTAGTTAATATGTTTCACAGAAGGAACAATAAGATGGATCATTTCCCATTTTCTCCCTATCGGCTGGACTGAAGAACCCACCATTTAGTGACAACACCATCTTACCTGACCATTTGGTAATTACTGTCCTTTGAGGAAAGGAGTGTCTGGAAAGCAGGGAGATATCTTCAAAGAAAAGCCAAGGATTAACGAATGGCATCAAAAGTAGTTGGAAGCCACTTTCAATGTGAAGCTGCAGACGGAACCATCCAAAGAGAGAGGTTGCTGGCCACTGAAGGCAGCAAGTGGAGAAGTTGTCACAGCAACATGACCCATCCGAGGGCCAGCCACACAATAACTAGACTTATGGTTGCACAGGGAGTCAATAATGCTAAATGTCCTTGCACATAGCAAACATTTCCATCAGCAGGGGTGCCATGCCAGCACAGCAAAAGGTGCTTCCATAGTGCTTCACATTAAAGATACGCTATACAGGCTGAGGTCTCCTTAACTGTTACTGAAAGAGGTGCATGTGAAGTTACCTAAATGAGATAGCACCAAGTCATCTATCTCCATCAAAATGGGCTCTTCCTTAATCATTACTTTTGGTATTCCCTCCACCCACCACCTTACCTGTAGATGGTTTTGCTGAACATCTCATTGATCGACTCCTTTCCCTTAATCACTTCTTCCTCATCGCAATCCCATCATGTCCCACCTCTCTCATTACACTAATTCTTTGCTCTTCCATGAGCACCGTTCTTCCGAGAAGCTCAAGGGGATGAACCCTTCAGGTGAAGTTCGACAAGTAAGGATAGTTCTATCATGCCCAATGACTTGGAACCTTCTATCTGTTGGAACTGGTGCAGAGGTTCATTTTGGTCCCAAACCATGAGCCAGTGTTGTATCGCTCCAGGTATTGTTATCGTGTTGTTGAATAGCAGCGAGATGTTCACAATTACAGCCTTGACTGGAAATAATGGATATAAAGCGATGGCTGTCCTTGATCAATGAGCTTTGTATTATTCTCACCACTCTGTGAAAGCCAGCCAGTTTATCATATAGCAGCCACACTGCAGTGTTATTTTAATCTGGTGCATCCCCAGGACACTTTCTGCAACACCTGGTCTAACAAAGCAAATGGGTGTAAAATATAAAAGAAAAGAAAATAATTGCAGTTTAGCCATGGATGGAAAGTTATGCAAGAACCTGAATTGCCAGTCTATTTCCTGTGCTCAAAATCCTGCCACGGCCTTTCATGCAGAAAACCAGAAAATTACTCCTTCACTCAAATTGCTCAAGAGCTTTTCTTTAAAATAAAGAATAAAGTGGCACCTCTTAAGTCCTATTGGCTTTACCAATGCAGACAGCCCTTTTAATTTATTGGTGTTGATCTTGAAACAATGTACATATTTTGAATTCCAACAGGCCTGCACTTAATACTCAAATAATAGGTGCAATGGCATTAGTAGTTGTGTTACTGTGCTGGGTATCTGGACCAGTGATTCAGGGGCATCAGTTTGAATTTCTCCATAGTAGCCAGAATTTAAATGCAACTATTTAAATAAATGAAGAATAAAAATATAAATTCAGCAATTAGCATCATAGATGTATATAGCACAGAAATATTCCATTTGGCTCAACTCATTCATACTGGCCAAGATATCCCATCTAACCTAACACCATTTGCCTGCGTTTTGCCCTTATCACTATAAACCTTTGCTATCCATGCATGTTCTTTGAAATGGTGTTATAATACCTGCCTCAACTACCTCTTCTGGTAGCTCATTCCATGTATGCACCACACTCTGTGTGCAAATGTTGCCATACAGGTTCTTATTAAATCTTTTCCCTCTCAGATTGTGGCTCCTCAACTCCTAAAGGAATCAAGGGATATGGAGCCAATGTGGGAAGACAATCGAAGATGGATACAAAAGCTGGAGTAACTCAGCAGGACAGGCAGCATCTCTGGAGAGAAGGAATGGGTGACGTTTCAGGTTGAGACCCTTCTTCAGACTCTCTTCACTCCCTCATCTTTACTACATAATCTCGACTCCATCTTATCACCCCCCTGGTCCAATCTCTACCGACCTATGTCCGAGATACTTCACATGCCTTTCGTCTCTTCAATGACTTCCACTTTTCGAGCCCCCACTCCCTCATCGTTACTAAATATTGTTCTCCCCCCATGGGAAAACAATCAGTCTGCAGAAGGGTCCTGACTCAAAATGTCAATTCCCTCCACAAATTCTGCCTGACACTGAGTTCATCCAATACACAGTGTGTTTTTCTCAAGATTCCAGCAACTGGGGTTCCTTGTGTCTCCATAGGAAAACAATGCTGAGATTATAAATCAACTGTGATCTAATTGAAAGGCAGAGCAGACACAAGGATGGCAAGTGGCCCACTCCTGCTTTACTTATTATAATACTATTGAGGTGTCCAAACAACCCATCTGCTCAACCAACATAGAGTGATGGAGTGGTAGAGTCATACAGCATGGAAACAGAGCCTTCAGCCCAACTTACCATGCCAACCAAGATGTTCCATCTACATTAGTCCCACCTGTCCATGTCTGGCCCATATCCCTCTAAACCTTTCCTATCTGAATATCCTATCTAAACCTACCTTGCTGAATGTATTTTAAATATTGTTATAGTAGTTGCCTCAACTACCCAATCAGGTAGCTTGTTTCATATTTCCACTACCCACAGTGTGAAAAAGTTGACCGTCAGATTTCTATTAAATGTTTTCACTCTGACCTGAAACCTATGTCCTCTACTTCTTGATTCCCTTACTCTGAGCATCTACTCTATCTATTCCCCTCATGATGTTATCCATCCCTATTAGACCACACTTCATCCTCCCGTTTTCCAAAGACTAAAGTCCAACTTCTCCCTATAGCAGAGTGTCTAAAACGGAAGACACTATGCTCCAAATGTGGCCTCACCAACGTCTTGTACAACTGTAACATGACATTCCAGCTTCTATAGAAACAAGCAACTGCAGATACTGGTATACACAAATAGACACAAAGTGCTGGTGTAACTCAGTAGGTCAGACAACATCTCTGAAGAACATGGATAGTTGATGTTTCGGGTCAGGACCCTTCTTGAGCCTGATTCTCCAGTCTGAAGAAGGGTCCCAACCTGAAAAGTCACCTATCCATGTTTTCCAGAGAAACTGCCTGACTTGTTAAATTTCTCCATCACTTTGTGTCCTTTCATCCCAATTTCTATACTCAATGTTCTAACTGATGAAGACCCATGTGCTGAAAACCATTTTGATCACCCTATCTATCTGAAATTGCAATTTTTAAGGAACTATGTACCTGCACTCCAAGATCCCTCTGCTTTACAACACTCCCCAGAGCCCTGCGATTCACTGTGAAGGTCCTGCCTTGGTTTGGCTTCCTGAACTGCAACACCTCACACTTATCTGTATTAAACTCTATTAACCATTCCTTAGCCCACTTGCCCAACTGATAAAGATCCTGCTGTAATTTTTGATAGCCATCTTCGCTATCTACAATCCCAACCAGTTTCGTGTCATCCACAAACTTACTGATCATACCGTACATTCTCACTTAAATCATTGATATAAACCACAAACAACAATGTCACCACTAGTCACAGGCCTCCAGTCTGAAGAACGTCCTTCCACCAACATACTCTGTTTCCTTCCATAAAGCCCAATTTTCTATCCAGTTGGATGGCTCTCTCTGGGTCCTATGCGATCTAACTTTCCAGAGCAGCCTACCATGTGGAATCTTAAAAGAATGCCTTGTGGAAATTCGTATAGACAATTAGAAATCCATATGAACAACATGGACCCGCCATAGAGAGAAACTTGCTGTTCATCCAAATCAGTGTTCACTATGGTCACAGATTTATAGTAACACAGTCGACACACTGCCTGCTGAAATGGTTTTCCTGGCCTCTCAGTTCATGTGTACTTCAGGATGGCTAGTAAGGCCAATATTCTGTGAATTAATACACTAAAATAAATTACATATGTACCCCTATAGCTGAGCTAAAATTAGAACCTTCTTATTACAACATCTAGGTGGATGCTTGTGGAATTTCTAACATATAGTTATTTTTCCTGACTGTTTTTGGACATCAGCAGCAGCTTGGGTGGGCCTCCCACCACCCCTCCCCCTTCCTCTGCGAGCCTTTGCTTGGGTAGCTCCATGGAGGGTGCACTCCAATGAGATTGAGCTAATGAACTTAACACAAAATAAGGTGCGCCAACTCACTGCAACTTCAACTGGCCTACATAAATCAGGACCACAATATTGTGTTTATTGTAATGCTTTGCTCTGCATAATTGTTTCAAGTCCCGCTGTAAACAATCAGCCTTCTGTCTCTGTCAACTGCAGGCTGGTTACCAGTATTTGTTCATCACTCTAAATGCAAAAGCCAATATCTATAGGCAGAGCCATACAGTATGTCACCTGATTGGAAAGTTATCGGATGTTTTAGAAAGTTGGCTTTGGATCATGCAATGCAGACTGTTCCCCCTTGAAAGCCTCAGCCTGGCTCAATGGCAGCACTCTGAAGGCTGTAGATTCAAGAACTACTTCAACATTTGAGCTAGCCGCAAAGTTAAAGTGTCGCAGTGAAGCATGAATTCATGATATTCATTAATTAATGAGATGAAGGATATAAGGAATTAGAGACCCATCACATTGTTGAATGTTGATTACAAGATCCTGTCTAAGGCCATCGCCAACTGGGTAAAGTCTGCTCTGGGACGGGTGATCCACCTAACCTAAGTTGCACCTGGCAGGAAAATCTCAGACAGCCTGGAGCTGCTGAGAGATACCATCGCCTACGTGCAGGGCAGACGGGTGGATGCCTGCATAGTCAGCTTGGACCACGAGAAGGCCTTCGAAAGCCTTCAATATCGCACTCGTGCATGAGGGATATGCTCTCCAAAATGGGCTTTGGGGAGGGAATCAGGAATTGGATCCAACTGCTCTACACCAATATCTGTAGTGCAGTCCAAATCAATGGGTGGGAATCAGACAGCTTCCCCGTCAGGTCTGGAGTCAGGCAGGGTTGCCCTCTCTCCCCTGTCTTGTTTGCCTGCTGTATTAAACCTTTTGCCGAGTCCATCAAGAAGGATGCGAGCATAAGAGGACTGACATTGCCAGGCAGTGGGGGCACTCAGGTCAAAACCTCCCTGTACATGGATGATGTCGCCGTCTTCTGCTCGGATCCAGGGTCGGTCCGCAGGTTGATTAGCGCCTGCGATCAGTTTGAGTCGGCCACGGGACCCAGGGTGAACTGCAGGAAGAGTGAGGCCATGCTCTTTGGCTCTGGCCCGACCGATCTTCCGTCCCTTTCACCATCAAGCCTGACTTCTTGAAGGTGCTGGGGATCTGGTTCGGGGGGGCTGAGGCATATGACAAGGATTGGCTGGAGCGGATAGGCAAGGTGGGTAAGAAACTGGAGCTGTGGAAGCAACGCTCCCTCTCCATAACGGGGAAACATTTGCTCATCAGGTGTGAGGTGCTCTTGGGGCTGCTGTACTTGGCGCGTGTGGCCTGTCCCTCCCTCCTACACCACAGGGATCACCCAGGCCATCTTCCAGTTCATCTGGGGGTCGAGGATGGACCGGGTGCGACGGGCCACAATGCACCTGTGATGCATTGCTTTCAAGGAACTTTCACTCCTAGATGGCTCTGCTCTATAACACTCCCCCGAGCCCTGCCATTCATTGTGTAGTCCTGCCCCGGTTTGACTTCCAAAAATGCTTCGCACTTATCTGTATTAAACTCCATCAATCATTCCTCAGCTACCTGCCCAACTGATCAAGATCCTGCTGCAATTTCTGACATCCATTTTCGCTATCTGCAACACCACCCACTTTAGTGTACCTGCAAACTAACTAATCATGCCTTGTATGTTCGAATCCAAATCATTGATATAGACGACAAATGGCAAAGGGACCAGCATGAAAACCTGAGACACATCACTAGTGACAGGCCTCCAGTCCAAAAAACAACCTTCCACCATCTGTTTATCTTCCATGAAGCCCATTTTCTATACAGTCGGCTAGCTCTCCTTGGTTCCCATGTGATCTAACCTTCCTGTGCAGCCTACCATGCAGAACTTTGTCAAATACTTTGCTAAAATCGATACATACAACGTCTACACCTGTGCCCTTATCAACCATTTTGGTCACATCTTCAAAAAATTCATTCAAATATGTGAGATACGAACTCGCACATACAAAACCATGCTGACTATTCCCCATCAGCCTTTGATCATCTCAATGGTTCAATGGTTCTTTATTTTCATGTGCACTGCACAGTGAAATTCTTTTTGCATAGCTCACACATGCATAACTCGCCGTATTTTTGTGCCATTTACAAAAGAAAAAGTCCATAATCAGAAAGTCCGGTCCACGTGCTGGATGTACTGGAGAACATTTAATTTTGCCGACAATGCAACCATAATTGGATGATCAGTCTGTATGATGAGTCAGAATCGCCTCCAATCCAGGTAAGCCAAGGTAAGCTCCAATATCCATGTATCTAAATGAATGTATATCTTATATCTCTAGTAACTCTCCAACCACAGATGTTAAGACTCACTGGCATTTACAGTAGTTCACAGGCTTTTCCTTGCAACCCTTCTTAAATAGATGCACAACATTTTCCACCCTCCATTCTTCTGGCATCTGACCCATATTTAATGATGACTCAAATCTCAGCCAGGGCTCCTACAATTTCTTCACTAGCTTCCCACAGTGTCCTCGGAAATATCTGATAAGGCCCTGGAGATTTGTCTGTCTTCATGTGCGTCAGGACTTTCAGCATCTACTCAAATGGGAGGACGTGAGTGTTTAGTGTGATGGATGGGTGTCAGTCAAACGGGCTGCTTCATCCTGAATGATACTGAGCTTCCTGTGAGCTGTTGGAGCTACATTTACAATCAAGCAAATGTAGAGTCTTCCATCGCACTCCGAGGTTGAGGATTGTAGATAGTGGAAATGCATTGGGTTGTAAGCAAGTGAGGCACTTAGTTTAGTTTAGTTTAGAGATACAGCGTGGAAACAGGCCCTTCGGCTCACTGAGTCCGCTCCGACCAGCGATCCACGCACATTAACACTGTCCTACACACACTAGGGACAACTTACACTTTTACCAATCTAATTAATCTACATACCTGTACATCTTCAGAGTGTGGGAGGAAACGGAAGATCTTGGAGAAAACCCACGCAGTCACAGGGAGAATGTACAAACTCCATACAGGCAACATCCGTAGTCAGGATCAAACCCGGGTTTCTGGCGCTGCAAGCGCTGTAAGGCAGCAACTCTACACTGCGCCACCATGCCGTCCTTGCCAAAGGGTACCCAGTCTCTGTGCTTCCCTTGTAGCCATGATGTGTATGTTGTTGGTTCTCACATGTTGCTGACCTCCAAGTTGTTGACCATGAGAGACCTGGCAATGAAAATGCCATTGAGTGTCAACGGTTAATGGTAAGACTCTCTCTGATCGGAGATTTTTGTTGTCTGGCACTTCTGTGGCATAAATGTTAGTTGTTACTTATCAGTCCATGTCTGGGTAATGTCTAGAGATCCTACTGCATATGAGCTGTTTCATTTGCTGAAATTTTGCAAATGGAATTGAATATTAGCACCAGCATTAGTGAACATTCCCACATTTAGACCTGGAAGAGAGGTCATTGATATGTGCTGGTATGAGAAAGTGCTACCCAACTATTCTTACCTTTCAGCACGAGTTCAGTAGCCCAGTAACTCATGGTTCTCTCAGTACTGCCTGACTGGTGGCAGAGGCCGAACCCCAACATATGTAATAATAGGACTCTTCATTCAGTTAATACTAGACACACATCATACATGCTGTTGACACAGGCTGAAGATATTACCATTATTTCAGAGGGTTAACCACTCCCATGGGTATTTGTTGGAGGTGAGGTGTCGTAGAAATATTCAGTGAGAATATTGGAAAATAAATGGGGCAACAGTGCAGCCTTGTTTGACGCCACTCTTCACAGAGATTCATTCTATTCCAGACTCATTAGTCTGGATAATAGCTTACATGCCTTCATGAACTGAACACAAAGTGTAGGCAAATTGCTATGTCACCAAATTTACACAAAGTATCCTTCAGTCTCTTGCTGTTTTTGGAGTCAAAGACTTTAGTGAGCTCATAAAGGGCCATGTAAATTGATTGGTATCACTCCTGCATTTACCTTGTAGTCGTTGCCTGGTGAAGATCTTACACACTAACATGCCAAACATATATTTCTATATATAAATTCTCAAATACATGTATGCATACAAAATCTTATGCACACACAAAGATTGCACGCAATCCTTTGGGCACAATTGTTGTCTCACATACATTTGAATTCCAAGTAAAAATATGCGAGGGTACATAAATCGGACCCTTATGTTTGTATTTAAAGTGTTACAATTGCTGTTTGCCCACTCTAGTGACTAACAATACTTTAATTTGCCTCACCAGGCAGTTCACTGTTTACCAAACCAACATCTGCTGCACTGGCTCTTACAGAAAAAAGCCAATGAGCTGCGTGAGTGATTCCAAGGGGTTTTGTTCAGCTTGATGTGCTGCCAATTCCAGAACTGGAACCTTGTGAATAACAAGACCAACAGGCTACTGTCAGCTCTTATTTATTTTGCTTTTATCATACACTTCTGTATGGAGAAAGGGTTTCTCCATAAATAGGACTGTTCATCATCTTTTACAGATCCAAAATGATTTCTCCGAATGTTACTTGTTATTTATATTGCAACTTTCACCACTTCAATGCATCCTATAATGCCCCATTGCCCATGGCAAACATTGAAAGCATGTTCACTGGCATACTTGCACGGAATGCTCCCATGGGGAGCACAATGGTAATTATTTTTGGGGGGAGAATAACATTGATTAATTTTGTCATTGGTGACAGTTTTTACAAAACATAGGACACAGAACAGTACAGCACAGGAACAGACCTTTCTGCCCATAATGTCTGTGCTGAACATAACACCAAATTAAACTCCAGTTCCTGCATATTCGTGCCTATATACAAGCCTCGAAAACACCACTATCATATCTATTAACACCCAACCAGCCTTGACAGTGTATTCAGGCACCAAACATTCTATGTAAAAAACCTATCCTCACAAATTTCCTTTAAACTTTTCCACTCTGATCTAAAAGCTATGCCCTCTAATCTTTGATATTTCCACTTTTGGAAAAAGATTCTGACTCTACCCTTTGTATGTCTCTCATATACTTCCATTGGGTCTCCCCTCAACCTCCGAGGCTTCAGAGAAAACAAACCAAGTTTGTCCAACCTCTGCTTACAGCTAACATGCCCTGATCCAGAAAGCATCTGGTAAACCCCTTCTGCCCCCTCTCCATTTAAACAGCATTTAATATTCCAAATGAAGCCTCACCAAAGTTTTATAAAGCTGAAACTTGACTTCCTGACTCTTCCTGACCCTGGTACCCCCTCCCTTCCTCCCCAATCAACACTGCCAGACCTCAGTCTTCTTCCCATTCACCACTTCACACCTACTTAAGGCAAGACTCCAGTATGAAAAGACTGAACCATTTTCCACTCCAATCGATACTTCACACCCACTCACAGCCTGACCTCAGTCTGCAAAGACTGGGCCCTTCTACACCCACCCCCCTCCAATCACCACTTCACCCCCAATCATCCACACCCTCTGTGCTACACTTATCCAATATCAACAATAAAAATAGAGGAGGTGGAGAGGCTTTTCAGAAGACAAAAAATCCAGAAATCTCCAGGACCTGACAATGTTCCCCCCTCTACTCTTAAGCTCTGTGCCAAACAGCTGGCACCGGTTCTTACAGACATTTTTAACCAGTCCCTGCAAACATGCACTGTCCCTGCCTGCTTCAAAGTCTCCACTATTGTCCCTGTACCCAAAAAGGCAAGGATTACTTGTCTTAATGACTACAGGCCTGTAGCACTGACCTCTGTAGTCATGAAGACACTCAAAAGGCTTGTGCTGGCCAAGCTGAAAAATATCACAATCCCCCTGCTGGATCCTGTGCAGTTTGCATATCGGGCCAATAGATCTGTGGATGATGCAGTCAACCTGGGCCTGCACTTCATCCTACAGCACCTAGACCGCCAGGGGACCTATGCAAGGATCCTGTTTGTTGATTTTAGCTCTGCATTCAACACCATTGTGCCAAAGCTATTACACTCCAAACTTTCCGAGTTGACTCTGCCTGAACCCCTCTGTCGGTGGATCACCAGCTACCTGACAGACAGGAAGCAGCATGTGAGGCTGGGAAAGCACATCTTGGACCCGCAAACGCTCAGCATAGGAGCACTGCAAGGCTGCATACTCTCTCCTCTCCTCTACTCTCTCTACACCAACGACTGCTCCTCCAGACACCTCTGTCAAGCTTCTCAAGTTTGCGGACGACACAACCCTGATTGGACTGATCCAGGATGGGGAGGAATCTGCCTACAGACAGGAAGTGTCACAGCTGGCATCCTGTGTCATCAAAACAACCTAGAGCTCAATGTTCTTAAGACAGTGGAATTGATTGTAGGTTTTAGGAGAGCTTCCCCTCCCCTCACCCCACTCACCATCAACAACACCACAGTTATATCTGCGGAGTATTTTAGTTCCCTGGAACCATCATCTCCAAGGACCTTAACTGGGGGGCTACCATCAACTCCACAGTCCAAAAGGCACAACAGAGGATGTACTTCCTACGGCAGCTGAGGAAGCACTATCTGCCACAGGCAATGATGGTCCAATTCTACACGACCATCGTAGAGTCTGTTCTCACCTTCTCCATCAGGGTCTGGTTTGGCTCAGCCACCAAGCACGACACCTGGAGGCTGCAGCGAATCGTCCGATCATTGGCTGCAATCAAGATCAACTGTGACCCCTCTCACACTGACCATAAACTCTTTGAATCACTTCCCCCTGGAACGCGACTCTGGACTGTCAAATCTGCCACAGCCAGACATAAAAACAGTTTTTATCCATGAGTTTTGGCTGTTGAGTAGCACATGATCCATGAGTAATTGTTCTAAACAGCCAAAAATCTGTAGCCTCCCTTTGATTTGATTGATGATATTTTGTTGGTTCACATGCTTGATCAATGGTGTTTTATCATTAATGTTTTATTATTATTAATGTTTAGTGTTTTTCTGAGTCATTCGTAACTGTCACTGTATGTCATGTTGTTACTTGTGGGCGAAGCACCAAGGCAAATTCCTTGTATGTGAATACTTGGCCAATAAACTTACTTACTTACTTACTAACACTCAATGCCTCAACCAATTAATGCAATCATGCCATAAACCTTCTTTATCTATTTCTTTGTGTTGAAAGTAGAACTGGAGTACTTTTCGACCTGGGCATCAACACTTCCTCATATGGGATTTTACGACAGATGGTATTGGATGATTTTGTTTTGCAATTCAGATTGGTTTATTATTGTCATGAACACCGATGTACAGTAAAAAACTTTAGTGCTTTGCAGTCAAGTCATACTGTACATAAGTACAATCAAGCTGCATGCAGGTACAACAGGCAGTGCAAAGAGAAATATACCAGAGTGCAGTATATAGGTTTACAACATTATAGTTACAGACGAAGTGCAAAAAAAGCGCAAATTCTACAATGAGGTGGATTGGGAAATCAGGAACATATTCTGGTAGAATAAGAGGACCATTCTAAAGTCAGATAACAGTGTGAAAGAAGCTGTACTAAAACTGGTGGTACGTGTTTTCAAACATTTTATATCTTCTGTGTAACAATAGAGGGGAGAAAAGAGATTAGCCAGGGTGAAAATGATCCTTGATCCTTGGTTGCTTACCCGAGGCAGCATGAAGTGTAGATATAATTGATGGGGAGATTGTGGTTTGTGTGATGGACCGAGCTACGTCCATCATTATTTGCAATTCCTTGCGATCTTGGGCAGAGCTCTGACCAAACCAAGTTATGATGTTTTCCATTGTGCACCTATAGATGTTGTAAGAGTAGTTGGAAGCATGCTGAATTCTCTTAGTCTGAGGAAATAGTGGCATTTTTGGCCATGACTTAAATGTGGGTGGTCCAGGATAAATATATAGGCCGAGTAACCTGAAGCTCTCGACCATCTCCAGTTTGGCACCGTTGATGCTGACTGGGCCATATACACAACCTTGTTTCCTGAGGTCAATCATTAGCTCCATTTCTAAATTAATAATGACATGTAATAATTTGCAGTGGTGCTGAGTGAATGGGTCAGACTGTAACAGTATGATCGTGAGAAACTACTCTCCTCATAACCATTTAAAATAAAAATACCCTGTGCCTGTACCTGTCAACGTCTTGCTTCTCTGAGTTGGAGGCAATGAAAATTTTAGGGAAGGGTCAAGTTAGGGTCAGAATTGATCAAGATGTATGTGATTAGGTTGTTAAGAGGTTGCATTTATTCCAGGCGAATAGCTCTGGGAGATGTAGGATGAGTTAACTTGGATATGGTTGTGTCCCATTAGCCAGAGCTAGCACTGTATCTTTCAGGCCTCTAATCCTTTGGACCATGTGGATCGTTGTCAAAGACTTTACTGAGATTATGTAGAATATCACCTTCTCGCACACTCCTCCTGCCAGGATTCTTCCCCCTCACATCACAGAAACCTTCAGGGGATTTCCGAGTTCTCATTTCACATAGACTCTCCCTTTGACCTCACACTCTCTCTCTGCTCTCTGCTTCCATGCTGTGTACATGTTTAAAGCCTTGGATGTCTAATTCTGATTTCCCTTTACTCACTAGACGGTAAAATATTAAAGGATTTCATGAACTCCATCACTAGCAATTTTTCCATCCCCAAATAAATTTTCCTTAATAAATGCTACTTGCCTCTGATTTCAATTTTTATTTCATGTCACTATTACAGATAATAGTACTACATTTTATATTAGAATTTTTTAACTAATTTGAATACGAAATATTAAAATTCATAATCCATGAGTTATTAACCCAGGTCATTGAATTACTAGTCCGGCAATATCATCTCACCACTTTCTAGGTGGAAACTACTTTGTGATTGATATAAACATTCATTCCTATAGTTATCGGCGATTGTACCTTTAAGAATCATGTATGGGCAAATCTATCTTGGGATGGCATTATGTGCTGACTGTGGTTTTGCACTTTGTACCTTGCGCGATGAGATTAAGTTGTGGTCCGATACCTGTGTGATGAGATTAAGTTGTGGTCCGATACATCCTTGTTTACTCCATTGTATAAAAGAATGAGTTCGGGCACTGTTTCGGCAGAGAGACTCCCTCAGACACCTGTACTCTGTGTGATCCTCTCTCATGTATTAAACATTCAGTTGGATCTAAATTTCTGTGACTGTCGTTTGTTGGGAAAATATTTCTAACAGTGATTTCATTACCCTTCCTCAAAGACTGTATAAAGAACAAGGATTGTCTTGTGAAAGACTAAAAACAGAGCAGAAAAGAGAAAGTTAAAGGGGAAAGATTTAATAGGAATCTAAGGGGCAACTTTTTTCACACTGAGGATGGTGGATATATGAAATGAGCTGTGAGAGGAGGCAGATACTAGAATATTTAAAAGACATTTACATTTGGACAGGAATATAGACTCAAAGTGCCAGAGCAACTCAGTGGGTCAGGCAATATCTCTGGAGAAAAAGAATGGGTGGTGTTTCGGGTCGGAACCCATCTTCAGATAGGGTTCCGACCCAAAACATTACCCATCCTTTTTCTGCAGAGATGCTGCCTGACCTGCTGAGTTACTCCAGCACTTTGTGTCTATCGTCAATATAAACCTGCATCTGCAGTTCTACACATGGACAGGAATTGCAGGCTGTTACATTGGTCATGAATTTTAACGGTTTCTTGAGGTCTCTGACATTCAGCAACATAATGGGGGGGGGGGGGGGGGGGACATGGACCTTGCACTGGGTCACTGTGATAGAGGATCAGATACATGGTTCACTGCATTATTGATGGGGAATGTTAGTGAGACAGAGCATTCCCCATCAGAGCTAGACACAGCAAGCACAGGGGTGGGTTGAAGTAAAGCATATGTTGCAGAATGATGGAAAGTAACTGATTGGACCTGTAAAGAAATCACAGCAGCAAGAGGTGTAAGGGCCTGTCCCACTTGTGCGACCTAATCCATGAGTTCTGGCGAGTTTTCCCTCGACTCATACTCGCAGCATGGTCGACACAAGGTCGTAGGAGGTGTTCGTAACTCTTCTTCATGCTCAAGAATGGTCTCCGTGTACTCGAGGCCTCAGCTAGGTCTTGGGGTTTTTTCAATATGTTAAAAAATGCCCATGAGTAAAAAAATGTTGCCATGGCAAAAATCGTTACCTTTTTTACTCCTAGGTTTAGTCGCAGTAGGTCGTAGTAGGTCGGCATGTAAGTTATAGGTAATCAAGGTTAGTCGAAGTTAGTCGAAGGTAGTCGTAGATAGTCTTCATCATAGTCGAAGGGAGGTCGAAGGAGATCGAAGAAGGTCGTCTTCACTCTCCACGATTCGGTGTCCAATTTTCCCCAAAGTTAGTCGTAGCTAGCTGTAGCTAGTCTAAGCTGGTCTTCAACATCGTCGAAGGAGGTCGAGGGAGGTCTTCAACATGTCATTTTTTCAAACTCTTCTAAACTCGCCAATTAGGTCGCCCAAGTGGGACAGCCCCTTTAAAGTAGGTGCATCACAGCTCCAAAGTTCGATGCTATTGTAGGTGCCTATTTGCATGGACAGTGCTCATTCTCTCAACAAACTCTTTTAAGGGCCTGTCCCACTTGGGCGTCATTTAAGCGACAGGCTGGTAGTGACTGTCGCGCGAAAATCGTCTAGCAGTACGATAGTGGCGTGCCAAGTGCTCTTGAGGGCCCTGCTTCTTTTGGGAGCCATTTGCGATGTCGTTCGTACTTAGTCGGATTTCCGTGGCAAGCATTTCCCCAGTGAAGATTTTTCAAAACTACGATACCCGGGTGGTCATGTGGTGCGGCGCTCAAATGAAGCACAAATGGCGCGTCAACGGCGTACGGGCGGGGCATGGTTATGGACGTTGACGCACGCTGATGCATAATAAATTAGCATAGGCAATGTTCATGCGTCACTGTGCGTAACCATGTGTCACCACGTGCTACACGTACGGCGCCGGTATGTCAGCATACGCCATCAGTACGTCAGCGTGCACATGGGATACATCACGCAGGTGGCGCCCGAGGATTTTGGGCATTCAAAAATCCTGGGGCGTCATGCGTTACCGCGCATCACTGCATACAACACCACGCCTCACCACACGCCATGCATGCGTCACGACGCGCCAACCAATTTTTAGGATGGTTCGTGAATGATGCGCAAATGATGCTGAAGTGGGACAGGCTCTTAAGGTTCTATCCAAATGCTCCAATTTCAAGTCAAGTGTGTAGAGTGTTTAATTGTCATATACACTTGGAACAATTAAATTGCTATTTCTCACAGATTTACAGGCACTTTAATGCAACATAAAATATGAATACTTATTTTTAATTAACAAATTATCAGTTAGATAAGGTAACCAGCTCGTAATAGTGCAAGCCAAAATGTATAGCATGACCCCTGTTCAAAGTCCATGGTAGTTTGGTGCTGAGGTGAAGTTGTGTTTAGGATTACACAGGGTAGCCTTTAATTAATGCTGATTAATGCGAAGAAGCTGTTCTTGAATCATTAAGTAACCTCCCACATATTGGTTCAGTTAATAAACTTTTAGTGATGGATAATGGTAAAAAGAATTAAAAAAGAGCATTCATGAAAGACAGTATGTTGTTACGGTACAAGGAAAATAAAAGGAGAAATAATAGGACTACTGGGATTGCTGAGTTTACACTAATATCACTGAAGCCTACAAAGCCCTCCCCCTCCCCCACCTTGGACAGTCTGACCACCTCTCCCTGTTCCTGCTCCCCAAATACACACCTCTGATCAGACGTGTGAAACCTACCATGAGGACAGTGAAGGTCTGGCCTGAGGGGGCTGTCTCTGACTTACAGGAGCAGTTTCAGCAGACAGACTGGAGTCTCTTTGCTACTCAGTCCACCTCCAATTCACAAGTGGACATCAACTCATACACCTCAACAGTTCTGGACTATATAAAATTCTGTACCGATAATGTCACTACCCACAAGGAGATAAAGACTTTCCCTTGGAAGCCGTGGATGAGCAGGGAGGTCAGACTCCTACTGAAGGCTCGCGATGCCGCTTTCAGATCTGGCGACGCTGAGGGATACAGCTCATCCAGGGCCAATCTGAAAAGGGGAATTAGGACTGCTAAACTAAATCATAAACGGCGGATTGAGGAGCATTTCCACAACAACTCTGACCCCAGGCGCATGTGGCAAGGAATCAAATCCCTTGCCGATTATCAGAAAGTTAACACCCCTCCCCCAGACAACGACACCCTGCCTGATGAGCTAAACCACTTCTATGCTCGCTTTGACCGAGACAACAAAACCCCAGCCATTAAAGTTGCTCCACCCCCGAATGAACAACCTCTCAGCCTCTCCACCTATGCTGTACAAGAATACTGAGCAAGGTGAATGAGCGCAAAGCTGCCGGCCCCGATGGCATCCCTGGCCGGGTGCTTCAGGCATGTGCTGGACAACTATCCCCAGTCCTCGCCGACATTTTCAATCTCTCACTGGCCCAGGGTGTTGTCCCCACTTGCCTCAAGACATCAACCATCGTGCCAGTGCCCAAACAGTCAGCTACAGGGAGTCTCAACGATTTCCGCCCAGTGGCACTCACCCCTGTCATTGCAAAGTGCTTTGAGCGGCTGATCTTGGCTCACCTCAAAGCCTGCCTCCCCCCCACACTGGACCCCCATCAGTTTGCCTACCGGACCAACAGGTCTACAGAGGACGCCATATCGGCAGCCCTACACTCTGCCCTGACCCACCTGGACTACAACAACTCCTACATCAGGCTGCTGTTCATTGATTTCAGCTCTGCCTTTAACACCGTCATCCCAGCCAGCTTGATCACCAAACTCAGTGGACTTGGCATCTCCACCTCCCTCTGCAACTGGACATTGGACTTCCTCACTAACAGACCACAGTCTGTTAGGGTCAATAACCTCACCTCCTCCACTATAACACTGAACACCGGAGTGCCACAGGGCTGTGTGCTCAGCCCTCTCCTCTACTCCCTCTTCACCCACGACTGCATCCCAAAGTACAGATCCAACGCCATTATTAAGTTTGCTGACGATACCACGGTAGTAGGACTGATCAGCGACAACGATGAGTCAGCCTACAGGGATGAGATCCAGCACTTGACCACCTGGTGTGCCGACAATAACCTCATCCTCAACTCCAAAAAGACGAAGGAGATTATTGTCGACTTCAGGCAGACCAGAGGAGGCAGTCATACCGCCATCCATATCAACGGGACTGAGGTGGAGCTCGTCTCCAGCTATAAATTCCTCGGAGTGCATATCTCGGAGGACTTGTCCTGGTCCCTCAACACCTCCAAGCTGATCAAAAAGGCACAGCAGCGCCTTTACTTCCTTAGGAGGCTCAAGAAAGCCCACCTGTCCCCCCAGATCCTGACCAAATTTTACCGCTGTACCATAGAGAGTATCCTGACCACCTGCTTCACGGTATGGTACAGCAGCTGCACTGCTGCGGACAGGAAAGCACTACAACGTGTGGTGAAAACCGCGCAGCACATCATCGGTGCCCCGCTCCCTGCCATGGATGCCCTCTACCGAAAACGGTGTCTGAGACGGGCTGGGAAGATCATCAAAGACCCCTCACACCCCAACCATGGACTGTTTGCCCTCCTCCCATCAGGGAGGCGGTACAGGAGCCTCAGGTCACGTACCAGCAGGATGAGGAAAAGCTTCTATAACAACACAATCACACTGCTGAACTCGGAGTCCCGACGATAGACTTCTCTGGTCCCTCCGTCCCCCTTTGTTTAATCATTCTGTATTTCCTGATTATTCTGTATCTTCTCTCTTTCTATTTTTTTCTTGTTTTTTCTCTTTATGTACAACTACTACGGACTGACGCAAAACTGCATTTCGTTGTACTGATACTTGTATTTTGTGCGATGACATTAAAGTTGAATTGAATTGAATTGAATTGAATTGAATTGCTCACCTGGAAGCTGGTCTGGAACCGATGGACTGAATGGCCTTTGTGATAATACTGTAAATAGCTTGTTCTAAGCTCCCACCAGTCTAGTTTCAGTCAATAAAATACTGAATCAAGCACTTGAGCAACTAAAACTTTATTTTAGATAACACAACATAAATTCCCCTCTATTATTCCTAACCACCACGGGTTCGATCCTTGTGTCTGCTTGGCCAAGCCCTTCTAACCTCGTGCAAGCAGAGACACTCCAAAAGATCATGCAGTCCCAAGCGCTCTTCCAGAAGATTGACAAAGGACCTCGTGGGCAAAGATCTTATAGCGGAGCAAGATAGGCTACTCCTGCTAAATACAATGGGCTGACGTGTAGTACGCTACGGAGGGGATCCTGGGCATTTTTCCCCGCCCATTTTAGTAACCGGAGCCTACCTGACCCGACCCGACTCGCAGTGTAATCAATGAACAGTTTGTGTGTGTGATATAGGGTTAGATTCATCATTCTGTCAGTTCATACTTCTTGTCAAGAATAAAATTTGACTCTGGTAATTGTCTTTTTTAATATATTTTAAATCATTTATTTTTAAATGGCTCACAAGCAGTGTTTGAGTTGATTTTGTAGTAACCGGAACCGACCCGACTCGCAGGGTAATTGACATTGCGGGGGAAGTTTTTGTGCGTGATATAGGGTTAGATTCATAATTCTGTTAGTTCATAATTCTGTTAATTCTTGTTAAACAATAAAATGTTTATAAACACACATACATGAATGTGATATAAATGTATATAATCATATAACACACACAATTATATTTCTTCTGATCCAATGATGAACTTTATTTCAGACTAGACAAGGGACATTAAATAAGAAACATTGTAAACCTCCCCGCAACTTCACATACACTAGGCCTTATCCCCGGGCCGCACACTCCCTCTCCCTCTCCCCGGGCCGCGCACTCCTTCTCCCCGGGCCGTACACTCCCTCTCCCCGGGCCGCGCACTCCTTCTCCCCGCTGCCCCGGACCCCACACTCCCTCTCCCCGGGCCGCGCACTCCCTCTCCCCGCTGCGGAAACAAAGATCCGATCTTTGACCGGAAGCAAGATAGCGGAACAAGATGGCGGAGCAAGATGGCGGGGGCCAGTTGCTAAAATGTGTCATATAATCACCCATGAATCCGCCCATGAGCGTACTACACGTTTGCGTGAGAGTAACCCATTTTGCTTCGCTATAAGATCTTTGCTCGTGGGGGGGCCCCCTTTTATAGGTCACTGAACCTTGAGGGGCCGAACTACATGGAGGAGGTCTCTGGACAGTCCAATAACACATATCGATTACAACAGTACGTGATTGACAGTTCTTCAACCCAATAACATAGTAACTAATACATTGTATCTGTTAAGGCTTCGAGAAGGAAGCTAACAGATGAATAATGCAACATGTGCCTTGGGATTCAGACAACCCAGACAAGGCTTAACATTACAACCAATCAACAACTAACAAAGTAAGGCTTCGCAACATTATTTACAATATGTATAGCTAGTTTGTATTGATATAATTAGCTCCATGCATTTCACAATTCATTGTAAGACTTCTGCAGATGTCCCATTCTTTCTCTGCAGCACTTAACTGGGCCACAGACATGCTGGCATCATTCAGCAGCTTGTCATAGTTCTGCAGAGGCACATTTAACTTGTCCAAAATGGCCTAGCAGCACATATGCCCTTACTCAATTTTAATGCCATGGCTGCTCCAATTTAGCCAGGATTAACAATACCAGATAGGTAAATATTGCACATTCCATTTGGACTGACAGCTAATCAAGATGCCATACTGTTTATCGGTAACACTATGTGGTAACATTTTGTTATGTGGCATTCAGCACATGCTAGTTATTATGCACTAGAGTGATATTGAGACAATAATCAGTCTCTTCAGATAGAGTCATGCTGGACACAGCTTCCTGTTTAATGGGCCACTGTTCCCTGAGGAAAGACCCTGCAACAATGCAGCTAAAGAGGAGAATACAGTGAGTTACTGAATAAAATTTGCCACTTGCATTAAGGCTCAAATATTGCAGATGATTCAGCATTAAGCAAAGTTTAAACTCTGCAGCACTTAACTGGGCCACAGACATGCTGGCATCATTCAGCAGCTTGTCACAGTTCTGCAGAGGCACATTTAACTTGTCCAAAATGGCCTAGCAGCACATATGCCCTTACTCAATTTAATGCCATGGCTGCTCCAATTTAGCCAGGATTAACAATACCAGATAGGTAAATATTGCACATTCCATTTGGACTGACAGCTAATCAAGATGCCATACTGTTTATCGGTAACACTATGTGGTAACATGTTGTAATGTGGCATTCAGCACATGCTAGTTGTTGTGCACTAGAGTGATATTGAGACAATAATCAGTCTCTTCAGATAGAGTCATGCTGGACACAGCTTCCTGTTTAATGGGCCACTGTTCCCTGAGGAAAGACCCTGCAACAATGCAGCTAAAGAGGAGAATACAGTGAGTTACTGAATAAAATTTGCCACTTGCATTAAGGCTCGAATATTTGAGATGATTCAGCAATTAAGCAAAGTTATCACTGGTGTGATTATGTGTTACATGTGGGAGAGAAGGTCCAGCTTATTTGTATTCTGATTGACTACAACTGTTGCCAGAGCATACTTCAGTTCCCTTTTCAGCCCCACTTTTCATCTTCATCGTCTTACTCCATAAATCGGAGGGCAGACATACTGGATCACTGAGCAGACCCACAAAAACATTGCTTAGAACAAATCTTTACTGTGCTCTCTTTCCACTCCAGCAATAGCCATTTGTCATCCAGACAAGAAAGTGGGATACATTTTGAAGTATTCTGCAACAATCAGCTAATGAGGTCAAGCAAAGACAGCACTGCGAGCAACAGGCGAGTGGCAGCATCAGCACTGCTCTGCTCAGAGTGGATTCCCACACGGCCTTTGCTGATATTAGGCGGCTGCACCTCCTGGCTGTGGATTCCGGCAGACAATCCAAACAGGCGCTCCAAGCAATACCAAGGGATTAGTGCAATGCTAAATCAAGGCCCTGGTTGTCCGCAGGATGGATGTAAAAGAACCCAGGTCACTAGTTATAAAAGAGCAAGAGAATTCTCTGGATATACTGACCTACATTCATTTAAAATGACATCAACTGGATATTTTATCCACAGGTTTCTCTAGTGTTGCTGCTCTATTACCTATGCTGTTCTAGTGACGACATTTTTAAATATTTCTTTGATGGCAGAGCATCTTCAGTGTGTATAAATTTCTATTCAGTGAAGGCTTGCCCACCACAGACTTGAGTTCCCTTTCTGGTGGGGGACTGGAAGAGAGGTGGGGGCTGGACAAAGTTTGGCAAATGATAAGAGGATTATAGATGACGGGGAGGGGGTTTGATTGGCAGATGGTTGCGTGAAGACCATAGATGAAAAGATAAAGAATGTGAGATAAGGAAAGAACATTTGTGAAATGTGAAGCCAGTAGAAGGGATATAGGTGGGGGGGGAAGGGGAAATGCAGAAATGGGTGTGCATTCTGGCGACACATAGGGAAGACTATCCCTAATCAGGCTTTTGGTATATTGGCCATCAGTCAGTATACAGAAGTTATGTAGACACAAAATACTGGAGTAACTCAACGGGTGAGGCAGCATCTCTGGAGAAAAGGAATGGACGACTTTTTGGGTCGAGACCCTTCTTCAGACTGATGTCAGGGGAGGGGGTGAGACAAAAATAGAATGTATCTTTGATACGGAGACAATAAGACTAGTAGGAGAACTGGGAAGGGGAAGGGAATGGAGAGGAAAAGCAAGGGCGATCTGAAGTTAGAGAAGTCAATATTCATACTGCTGTGGTGTAAACTACCCAAGCAATATATTCCTTCACTCCATGGATGCTGCCTCACCCACTGAGTTTCTCCGGCATTTTTGTCGACCTTCAAGCAAAATATGGGGTGCTGTTCCTCCAATTTGCGCTGGGCCTCACTCTGACCATGGAAGAGGCTCAGGACAGAAAGGGCAGATTGGGAATGGGAGGGGGAGTTGAAGTGCTGGGCCACCGGGAGATCAGCTAGGTTAAGACGGAGTGAGCAGAGGTATTCAGCGAAACGATTGCCGAGCCTGCACTTGGTCTCGCCAATGTGGAGAAGTTGACACTTGGAACTGTGGATACAGTAGATGAGGTTGGAGGAGGTGCAAGTGAACCTCTGACTCACCTGAAAAGACTGTTGGTGTCCTTGGATGGCGTCGAAGGGAGAAGTAAAGTGACAGGTGTTGCATCTCCTGCGGTTGCAGGAGAAAGTACCGGGGGGGGGGGGGGGGGGGGGTTAGTTTGGGTGTGAAGGGACAAGTTGACCAGGGAGTTACAGAGGGAACGATCTCTGTGGATAGCAGAAAGCAGTGGAGATGGGAAGATGTGGCCAGTACTGGGATCTTGTTGGAGATGGCAAAAATGTTGGAGGATTATATGCTGTGTGCAATGGCTGATGGGGTGGAAAGTGAGGACAAGGAGGACTCTGTCCTTGTTATGAATGGGGGGAGGGGGAATAAGAGCAGAGCTGTGGGATATCGAGGAGACCCTAGTGAGAGCTTCATCTATAACGAAAGAAGGAGCCCCCGTTATCTAAAGAATGAGGGCATCGTCCTGGTACGGAACGCCTCATACCTGGGTAGATAGTGGTATTGGGAGTAGGGGATAGAGGGGGGAATTGGGAGTAGGGGATAGAGATGTTATGTTACAGTTGTACAAGATGTTGGCGAGACCACATTTGGGTTTACTGTGTTCAATTTTGTTTACCCTGCTATTTTAAGGATGATGTTAAACTGGAAAGAGTGCAGAGAAGATTTATGAGGATTGTGACAGGGCTTGAGGGCCTGAGCTACAGGGAGAAGAGGTTGGACAGGCTAGGAATTTATTCCTTGGAGCGCAGAAGGATGAGAAGTGATCTTATAGAGTATAAGATCATGAGGGGAATGCACACAGACTGTTATCCATGATAGGGGAATAAAAAAAACGAGGGGCAAGAATGAATATGAACCTGAGGGTCAATTATTTCACTCAGAGGGTGGTAGGTACTTGGAAGTTCACCAGAGCATATAGTAGAGTAAGGTACTATAGCAGCATTTAAAAGATGCTTAAGCAGGTACATGGATAGGAAAGCTTAAGATCAGATTCAGATTCAGATTCAACTTTAATTGTCATTGTCAGTGTACAGTACTGAGACAACGAAATGCAGTTAGCATCTCGCTGGAAGAGCGACATAGAACATGATTTCAATAAATAAATCTATTTACATGCATACAGTCATAGTGTTTTTCCTGTGGGAGGAGTGTCCGGGGGGGTGGGGGGGGTGGGGGGTGATTGGCAGTCACCGAGGTACATTGTTGAGTAGAGTGACAGCCGCAGGGAAGAAGCTGTTTCTGGACCTGCTGGTCCGGCAACGGAGAGACCTGTAGTGCCTCCCGGATGGTAGGAGGGTAAACAGTCCATGGTTGGGGTGAGAGCAGTCCTTGGCGATGCTGAGCGCCCTTCGCAGACAACGCTTGCTTTGGACAGACTCAATGGTGGGGAGCGAGGAACCGGTGATGCGTTGGGCAATTTTCACCACCCTCTGCAGTGTTTTCCGGTCGGAGACAGAGCAGTTGCCATACCATACTGTGATACAGTTGGTAAGGATGCTCTCGATGGTGCAGCGGTAGAAGTTCACCAGAATCTGAGGAGACAGATGGACCTTCTTCAGTCTCCTCAGGAAGAAGAGATGCTGATGAGCCTTCTTGACCAGAGTTGAGATATTGTGGGTCCAAGAGAGGTCATTGGAGATGTTGACCCCCAGGAACCTGAAGCTAGAAACACGTTCCACCTCCGTCCCGTTGATGTGGATGGGGGTGTGCGTGCCGCCCCTAGACTTCCTGAAGTCTACAATGAGCTCCTTGGTCTTCTTGGAGTTAAGGGCCAGGTTGTTGTCAGTGCACCATGCTGCTAGGCGCTGGACCTCCTCCCTATAGGCCGACTCATCTTTGTTGCTGATGAGGCCAATCACCGTTGTATCATCTGCATACTTGATGATGGTGTTAGTACCATGTACAGGTGTGCAGTCGTAGGTGAAGAGGGAGTAGAGGAGGGGGCTCAGCACACAGCCCTGTGGAACGCTGGTGTTCAGGGTAAGGGTTGAAGAGGTGTGCTTGTCTAACCTAACAGACTAGGGTATGTTGGTTAGAAAGTCCAGTATCCAGTTGCAGAGGGAGGGGTTACCGAGTTTGGTGATCAGTTTAGAGGGTATAATGGTGTTGAATGCTGAGCTGTAATATGGGCCAAATGCAGGTAAATTAGATGAGTTTAGGGTCTCCTTGATATTCCACAGCTCTGCTCTTACTCCCCCTCCCCCCATTCATAACAAGGACAGAGTCCTCCTTGTCCTCACTTTCCACCCCATCAATCATCGAATACAGCATATAATCCTCCAACATTTTCGCCACTACTGGCCACATCTTCCCATCTCCACCGCTTTCTGCTTTCCGCCGAGACTGTTTCCTCCTTAACTCCCTGGTCAATCGTCCCTTCACACCCTTACCAACTCCACCCCAGGTACTTTCTCCTGCAACCACAGGAGATGTAACACCTGTCCCTTTACCTCCCCCCTCGACACCATCCAAGGACACTAACAGTCTTCCATGGACCTGTTGGGCTGGAGGGACTGTTTCCATGCTGTGCGACTTTATGCCTTTATAACTGGACAAGACAGTTAGTTTATGACCTAAATTGAGGGTGTGTTTGGGAGGAAACATAACTTTTCATCTGGGCAAGTAACACCTAGCTGCTAAATGCAGGTCTCTCCTCTGCTCAGCTGCTCAAGCCCAGGAAGTGCCTGCACTTGGTCGTGCAATCAGAATGGCCTCTGAAACCTAACGCATACCTCGTTAGTATATTATTATAGTGACCTGTCTCAGAAGTTGCTCTTCAACCCGCCCCACTTCGACTGAAATTGAGCATCAAGTTACTTCTCAAGTTTTTAGTTTTAGTGATACAGCGTGGAAACAGGCCCTTCGGCCCACCATGCCCAAGCTGACCAGCGATCACTCCGTATACTGGTTCTATCGTATACACTGGGGACAATTTACAATCTTTACCAAAGCCAATTAGCCTACAAACCTGCACGTCCCTGGTGTGTTGGAAGATACTGGAGCACCCAGGGGAAACCCACGCGGTCATGGGGAGAATGCGCAAACTCTGTACAGACAGCACCCATAGTCAGGATCGAACCCGGGTCTCTGGCACTGTAAGGCAGCAACTCTACTGCTGCGTCATCTTGTGTCATGCGTCAAGTCCCTATAAAATCTCTGCCACTTCAACTTAAACCTACAGCCTCTCATTTGACTCCCCTACCCACCAACATCTTGTACAACTGTAACATAACATAACTATACTTAACACCCTGACTGATGAAGGCCAATGTACCAAAAGCCTTCTTTACCAACCTACAGTATCTACCTGTTATGCTACTTTGAGGGAACTATCTACCTGTAATCCTGGATTAGATCTAGGTTTTGATAACCAACTTCACTATCGACAAACCTATAGTGTCATCTACAAGCTTACATTCTCATCGAAATTGTTAATATAAAGCACAAAACAACAATGGGCACAGTACCGAACCCTGAGGCACACATGACAAGCCTCCAGTCGAAGAAGCACCCACGGTGGTGTCGGGTACATGCTTGAACTCTGAAACCATGGTTAGGTTTATAAATGGTGCAAATTACTGGCCTGAGCTATGTTTAACACATGATAATCACCATGTATTCCTTAATGCATTGACATCGAGAGCACTGGGGAAACAAGTTGTACAAATCTTTCATTCAAAAAGAGCCTGGTTCATATTTGACATGGCTTCACTTTTATTTAAAGCTTTTTGTCATGCTGGTCAAACAGCTTATGATTGTGTTGGGCAAGTCAAGAAGATACATCAGAGAATTTTCTGCTAGGATTACACACACATGTAAACTAGACCACGATAGTACATAAATCAAAGTCTGTGGAGAAAGCATGGTTGTGTCAAGTCTGTATTGGCTTGGCAGGGTTGAGGTGGATGAGATGCAAGATGATTCCAGAATCTGATGTTTCTGAAGTTAAGTCGTGGCTTGAGTTACTGCAGGGTATATGGGAGACTGGTTTTTTGAGTTGGTTTTTTTCCAGTGAAGGGCTTTCTCTGCTGCAGATGGCTAGGAAGATGCAGACAGGGCAGGAATGATCCAGAGCTCCAGCCACTAAACTATCCCTCTTCAGTGTGTGATAGTGAGAGAAGTCAGGGATGGAACAGTGTGGAGCACATCCACAGCCCTATGGCCCAACAGAGAGCAGAGTGGGGGTGTAATAAGGTTGAGAAACAGTGCTCTCAGGACATTCAATAATTAGGCGCATCTGGCTGAGGAAAAGGCAGGACATGAGGAGGGTGCACAAGTGGGAATAGGAAGGGGAATGGGAATGGTCAGAAGATGAATGCATTACTCCTCATGAGAGCTGGTACACACATTTTTTCTAAGCGAATAACCAGGTCCGTAAGGGAGGTTTAAAGTATTCGGTTGTGGCGGCAGGGGGAAGACAGAGATACAATTTGAAAGAGGGGGCATGATGTGCAAGGTAATGGCAGAGTAAACATTATAATAAACAATAATCAGCGTAAGGAGAGATTAGAGAGGGGAAATTGAAGGTGGATGGAAAAGGTATAGAGGGGAAGTGTGGAACACTTAGAGTTCAGCAAGAAAACTTGGCAAACTGGTGGGCGGCACAGTAGCATAATGGTGGTTACTGTCCTACAGGGTCAGGTTTGACCTTAACAAGGGTACTGCCTGTATGGATTTATGTGTTCTCTCCGTAACCACGAGGGATTTCTACAGGTGCCTCAGTTTCCTCCCACATTCCAAAGACGTGCAGGTTTGTAGGTCAATTGACTTCTGTAAATTGCCCCTTGTGTGTAAGATGCAAAACTGGGATAACATAGAATTAATGTATGGATGATCGTTGATCGGCACGGATTCGATACACACTGTATCTCCACACTAAACTAAATTAAACTAAACTAAAAAATTGCATCAACAATCAGGCCCAGGAGATTATGATATGCTGCAGTGGCAGTGACAGAACTCTCATTCATACAAGAAGGGGAAAAGGCACTTAATATTCTTGAGTGCAATAACTAGGGAGAGCAGTAATAGATCAAAAATACTGCCGCAACACCAGAAAGATAAAATGTACTTCAGTGTTCAGAGACAGAATTTATTTGTGAAATTAAAGCACAAAGGAGCAGCTATTACAGTGCTGGTAGTGAAAGGGAGATAAAGGAGCAATTTTACAGGATTCTATTATCTTAATTACAAAAGGGACAATACCCATATAAAGATGGAGGACATAGGAAATGTACATTTCCTTGATCTGCTTGTTTCTGTCCTAAACTATTTCTGGGAATGAACCAGAGCAAGAGATATATATTACACAGGGAGAGACATTTGGAAGCACTTTAGATAGCTGCGGTAGAGGACGGCTGAAAAATAATCAAATGTTTAAATGTTCTCATTGGGAGGTGGGGGGTAGGGATAATTCCTGTGGTTATAAAAGGATATGGCCCTTTCACTGAATCAACAGTAAGCTGGTGAACACCAAATGAGTGATAGGACCATTTCTGATAGAAGAGTGGACACATTTCCTCCACGAGGAAAGGATGAACATACCACTTTAAGGCAGATAGATGACAGAAATCCACATGTGTGGGGTTTGCATGTTCTCTCTTTGACCGTGTATGTTTTCTCCAAGTGCTCCAGTTACCTCCTGCATCCAAAGATGAACAGATTGGAAGTTACTTGATACTTTATCTTAGCCCTAGTGTGCAGGAGACGAATGTGGGGAAAATCAGATGGATTAGTATAAAAATGATGCTTGTTGGTTGGCATGGATTCAGTGTGTCATATGGATTCAGTGGCCAACAGAAAATCAAGGTGATTAAAATAAGAAATCTAAAAAGCAATATTGCAGATGCTACAAATCTGAAATAAACATAGAGAATGCTGGAAATACTCAATATGTCAGGTAGCATCTATGCAGAGCGAGTTAGCTTATCAAGTTGAAGAGCTACTATCAAAAGTGGGAAAAGATGGCAGTGAAATTAGGTTTAAGTTTATGTTTAAGGGCACAAGAATGTATTTTACAGACCTTTTAGCAAGAGACTGAATGCTATTTGATGGTGCAGCGGGCTGAGAGAGGGTGGCTACACTTATCTGAGAGAGTGTAAATTAGAGGAGATTAATGGAATTTAAAATAGTAGAAGTGGAAAGAGGGAAATGAAAAGCAACACTGTACATGTTAGATACAAGATGGAAGGCTGATTATCTGAAGCTGTTGAACTCACCATTGCCCGGCAGGCTTCGTGTGCATCAGCAGATGAGGTGATATTTCTTACAATACAATACAATATACAATACAATACAATATTTATTCCATGTCATTTGAACCTCAGAGAGGCTCAAACAAAACTCAGTTTCCACAGCCATATAAACAAAACAATTCCTACACGACACACAAACAATTCAATTCACACAAACATCCATCACAGTGAATCTCCTCCTCACTGTGATGGAAGGCAAAGTCTTTCTTATAGACATCTAATCTTATAGACATAAAAAGCTGGTGTAACTCAGCGGGACAGGCAGCATCCATGGAGAGAAGGAATGGGTGACGTTTCGGGTCGGGACCCTTCTTCTGTTATTGGGCTTCCTGAGAACAGTGTAAGAGAGCAAAAGGCAGAGTGAGAGGGAGATGTATAATTAAAATCACAAGAAACTGGACAGTCAGGGGCATCCTTGGGGTCCAAACTCTGGTGTTCTGCAAAGTGGGTGCTGAATCGGCATTTGATGCCTTCTTTGTAGGAAGAGTGCACCGTTATGAGCACTGAATGCATTGCATTACACTGGAAGAAATTGAAGAGCAGCCGGAAGAACTGTTTGGGCTCGGATGATGGGAAGATGAAAGGCCAAGTGTTGTATCTCCTGTAGATGCATGGAAAACATTCGTGAGAAGGGGAGTGGGTGGTGGAGATGGAGCAGTGAACAGAGATTTGAAGAGCAAATTAACCTCTTCAGAATACTGAGAGGGGAGGGGACAAAAATGGATTTGGTGTTGGCATCACATTGGAAGTTATGGAAATTATGGCGAATATACTGCAGAGTCTTGGAAAAGAGAAACCTAACCTTGAATACATGAGGGAATTGTAAATGGAAACCAATGACATAAGTGTTTTATGAGAATTGATTTGCTGCTGACTTAAAAAGCCACATAAAATTATTTCATAAATATATAAGCTACAAAGCCGCTGCCACGCCACTTACAAAAGAAAGTGGTCTGTCTGTGGCATTCTGGAACCAAAAAGAGAACTGATGTAGACAAACTACCATTACTACCATCTTAGTTTCACCATCAACCCTCAGACCACTATCAACCATCAACCCTGATCCATCCTTGTATGCCCACAGCAGCGCCTACATAGTATCTCAGGGAACCGGAGCACATCTTTGGACTGACTAATGTGCTTGAGTGCATATCAACTCACTTCATCTGACGACAGATGGCACAAAGACTTCTCTTTTACCCTTGGAAGGTAAAGATCATTTATGGCACAGTTTACATTGGCTGCAGATAGAAGCCAACAGGATGCTAGGAAACTGGAGAACATGTTCCATATCTCAGTATTTCATTTAGTTTAGTTTAGAGATACAGTGCGGAAACAGGTCCTTTGGCCCACCGAGTCCACGCCGACCAGGGATCCCTGCATTAATATACTTAACACATCCAGAGGGATTTGACATGATTGGCCTCTGACAACAGGTGACACCTAACAACCTCATGTGAGGACTGAGGTAGATTTAAAGGAGCATTTCCAAAGAACTGAAAGATCGGTAGAGACTTCTAGATACTCGAGACTCTGGAGTCTGCAAGGTTGAAAGTGAGATCGTGAGTTGTGCACCCATAAAAACTGCGGCTGCACAAAGGCTTGAAATCTTGAAATAGGTCCCAGAAATAGGGACATCTGAAATCAAGGCTGAACATTTTAAGATCTTGTTGGACTGGGAACCCATCAAAGTCACCAAATACAGGGCTGATGACTGAATAGGGATAGATAAATGATTTGGATAAGCTCAGTCATTGATAATTGCAGTTTAGCGGAGATCAAAAAGGGCAGCACAGTGGAGCAACAGTTGAGCTGCTGCCTGACAGCACCAGACACCCGGGTTTGGTCCTGGCTATGGGTGCTGTCTGTGTGGAGCTTGTACATTCTCCCTGTGACCACATGGGTTTTCTCTGGATGATCCAGTTTTCTCCTACGTTCCAAAGACATGCAGATTTGAAGGTTAATTGGCCCTCTGTAAATTGTACCTAGTGTGTAGGATACGAAAGGAGGATAACATGGAACTAATGTGTGGGTGATCAATGGTCGATGTGGCCTCGGTGGTCGAAGGGCATGTTTCCGTGCTGTAAACTAGACCATTAGTATAGTCGTGACTGGTACTAAAAAGCAATAGCATGGATTCCTCTGCTCAACACATCTTTGAATGTCATTTTTGGAAGGAAGTATCCTGGTAGGTCCCTAGTGATTAGTTTGAATCCAGTAGTGTCTGTAGAGACTGAACATAATATGTGAGCGTTGAGGATAACACACTTAAGAACGCTAATACCTTCCAATTATTGTGTTTCCCATCCATTCACCTAATTGCATTTTGAATAACCAGAGAAATGTGCTTTCTCTTTTAAATTATATTAATTCACTTGGTAAATTATTCTAAGCAATTATCACTTTCAGCAAATTGTTTTTTTTTTCTTTGATTGCCTCCTCCTGCCTGAGCTGGCTGCTTTGGTGCCTGCAGGCCTTTCAGCAGTTCAATAACCAGGCAACACTTACAGTGATATGGGAGTGCTTTCCGCTGCTGAATAGAAGTAAAACTGCAGAGTACCTTCAATCCCACATCATGAGCAAATTCGTCAGATGCACATCAAAAATGAGACTACAATGGCCTCAGCTCCCAGCTTCCTGCTGCTTTCCCTCAACCAGGACACAACTGGTTGCCACCAAACTCCGAATGACAAGGTTTCATATCTCATTGCCCGCCAGGGCAGTACTGAGGGAATGCTGTGTTGGCAGTGCTGCTGCCTCTCAGCTGAAATATAAAACCAGGCCTGGCCCTAGAAATTTATCCTACTTTTCTAACCATTAAACCATTATTACACGACACCCTAAAGTCGATTTATAAAACATTATATAGTCTTTGATATCAAACAGCCATTTATAACTAGAGCTTTTAGGTCCCTTATTTATGCCACAACATTTCAGAAACAGCAAGCATTTGCAGGAAGTTAAATGTCTCACATTTATCGCCGATAGACGAAGACTTCACCACCCACGTCTTCTTATCCCCACAAAGCTCAAGGCTGCTGTCTGCTTCACCAGGATTCAGAGTTATGAGGGCAGGGAGTGTATACCCAGGTTTACTGTGGGGACATCAGGAGGTTGGTCGATCACATTTACTGTGGGAGGGAAGTATTGTTGGCAAGGGGGGCCATAAAGATGCTCCTGAGCTCCCAACAGGTGAAGCGGGCAGAGATTGTCATTAACACAACTGTCAGCAATATTATTCCCCATAGTATTGAAAACAAAATGTCATGAACTCAAGACAGACATTAAAAGCTGGAGTAACTCATCGGGTCAGACAGCGTCTCTGGAGAAAAGGAATAGGTGATGTTTCGGGTCGAGACCCTTCTTCAGACTGACAGTCAGGAGAAAGGGAAATGAGAGATATAGACAGTGATATAGAGAGATACAGAATAAATGAATGAAAGACATGCAATAAAGTAACAATGATTCAGGAAACAGACCATTGTTAGCTGTGAGCTAGGTGAAAATGAGTTACAGACAATGAGACTCAACAAGACGACTTTGAAGCTAGTACAACTTGGGTGGGGGAGAGATGTAGAGAGGGGGATGTAAGCGGAAGGATGGAGATGATCAGATGGCAATACGAATGCGGCCTGGATTGGGTGGTATTGGCTAGAGGAGTGATTGCATTGAATTCTTGCGAACGGCGGAGGTTGAGGAGAAGCCTGAAAGCAGTACATAAACATTTGAGGGGCAGTGAGACGGTAGACAGTCCAAACCATTTTCCTAGGATGGCAATGTCAAAGATAGAGTCCCGGCGAGTGCTGTGGAACAAAGAGATACATGGCTCAGCATTGAAATGTACAACATCATGTGGGGCATGGATAAAGTGAATGCATGTGCATGTTTCCCCGAATATGACAGTTCAGGTGGACAGAATGGGAAGGGTATTGAGCACAGAATTTGGGACATTGTGACCTTGTACAGGTCATTGGTGATGTAAATCGCTCATTTCTAAGCTTCCCCCAGTCTAGTTTCAGTAAAAACACTGAATCAAGCTCTTGAAACAACTAAATTTTACTTTAACAAAAGCGCATTAAAGTTCAACTACTCTACCTATCCCACCGCGGGTTTGATCCTCGTATCTGCCTTTTTAAGCCCTCTAGGCCTCGCTCAGACAGAGACACTCCAGAACTTCACGCAGTCCAAAGCGCTCTCCTAGAAGATCGACTCTGGGCCTCGTGGCAGCAGACCTTTTTATGTCCCGGGACCTCGAGGGTCCAAACCAAATGGAAGTGGTCTCTTAATAATCCAATTATAAATATCGATTAACCCCATACATAACAGACATTTTCCTAACCCAATAATACAGCAGCTTAATACTGTATTCAAACCGGACTTCGCAAGGAAGCCAACTTAGAAACATTTACCCTGATCTGACAGAAACCCAGACAAGGCTCAACACCTCATCCAATCAACACTCGGCAAAGTTGAAATCTGCAACATTATTTACAATTATTTACAAAGTGTATGTCTGGTTTACAGCCATTCAATCCATTCTATGCATTTTGCACCTAATTGAAAGGGTCTGCAGATGTTCTTATTAACCATATAACCATATAACAATTACAGCACGGAAACAGGCCATCTCGGCCCTACAAGTTCGTGCCGAAATTTTTTTTTCCCCTTAGTCCCACTTGCCTGCACTCATACCATAACCCTCCATTCCCTTCTCATCCATATGCCTATCCAATTTATTTTTAAATGATACCAATGAACCTGCCTCCACCACTTCCACTGGAAGCTCATTCCACACCGCTACCACTCTCTGAGTAAAAAAGTTCCCCCTCATATTATCCCTAAACTTCTGTCCCTTAATTCTGAAGTCATGTCCTCTTGTTTGAATCTTCCCTATTCTCAAAGGGAAAAGCTTGGCCACATCAACTCTGTCTATCCCTCTCATCATTTTAAAGACCTCTATCAGGTCCCCCCTTAACCTTCTGCACTCCAGAGAATAAAGACCTAACTTATTCAACCTATCTCTGTAACTTAGTTGTTGAAACCCAGGCAACATTCTAGTAAATCTCCTCTGTACTCTCTCTATTTTGTTGACATCCTTCCTATAATTGGGCGACCAAAATTGTACACCATACTCCAGATTTGGTCTCACCAATGCCTTGTACAATTTTAACATTACATCCGAGCTTCTATGCTCAATGCTCTGATTTATAAAGGCTAGCATACCAAACGCTTTCTTTACCACCCTATCTATATGAGATTCCACCTTCAAGGAACTATGCACGGTTATACCCAGATCCCTCTGTTCAACTGTATTCTTCAATTCCCTACCATTTACCATGTACGTCCTATTTTGATTTGTCCTGCCAAGGTGTAGCACCTCACATTTATCAGCATTAAACTCCATCTGCCATCTTTCAGCCCATTTTTCCAAATGGCCTAAATCACTCTGTAGACTTTGGAAATCCTCTTCATTATCCACAACACCCCCTATCTTGGTATCATCTGCATACTTACTAATCCAATTTACCACACCTTCATCCAGATCATTGATGTACATGACAAACAACAAAGGACCCAACACAGATCCCTGAGGCACCCCACTAGTCACCTGCCTCCAACCCGATAAACAGCCATCCACCATTACCCTCTGGCTTCTCCCATTCAGCCACTGTTGAATCCATCTTGCTATTCCTGCATTTATACCCAACAGTTGAACCTTCTTAACCAACCTTCCATGAGGAACCTTGTCAAAGGCCTTACTAAAGTCCATATAGACAACATCCACTGCTTTACCCTCTTCAATTTCCCTAGTAACCTCTTCAAAAAATTCAAGAAGATTAGTCAAACATGACCTTCCAGGCACAAATCCATGTTGACTGTTCCTAATCAGATCCTGTTTATCTAGATGCTTATATATATTATCTCTAAGTATCTTTTCCATTAATTTGCCCACCACTGAAGTCAAACTAACAGGTCTATAATTGCTAGGTTTACTCTTAGAACCCTTTTTAAACAATGGAACAACATGCGCAGTACGCCAATCCTCGGGGACTATTCCCGTTTCTAATGACATTTGAAATATTTCTGTCATAGCCCCGGCTATTTCTACACTAACTTCCCTCAATGTCCTAGGGAATATCCTGTCAGGACCTGGAGACTTATCCACTTTTATATTTTTCAAAAGTGTCAGTACTTCTTTTACTTTGAACCTCATAGTATCCATAGCTACTCTACTAGTTTCCCTTACCTCACATAATTCAATATCCTTCTCCTTGGTGAATACCGAAGAAAAAAAATTGCTCAATACCTCCCCCATCTCTTTTGGCTCTGCAGATAGCTGTCCACTCTGTCTCTCCAATGGACCAATTTTATCCCTCGTTATCCTTTTGCTATTAATATAGCTGTAGAAACCCTTTGGATTTACTTTCACCTTACTTGCCAAAGCAACCTCATATCTTCTTTTAGCTTTTCTAATTTCTTTCTTAAGATTCTTTTTACATTCCTTATACTCCTCAAGCACCTCATTTACTTCATGCTGCCTATAATTATTGTAGATCTCCCTCTTTTTCCGAACAAGATGTCCAATTTCCCTTGAAAACCAGGGCTCTTTCCAATTTTTACTGTTTCCTTTCAACCGAACAGGAACATAAAGATTCTGTACTCTTAAAATTTCCCCTTTAAATGTCCTCCATTTCTCTTCTACATCTTTCCCATAAAACAAAATGTCCCAGTTCACTCCTTTTAAATCATCTCGCATCGCATCAAAGTTAGCCTTTCTCCAATCAAAAATCTCAACCCTAGGTCCAGTTCTGACCCTCTCCATAATTATATTGAAACTAATGGTATTGTGATCACTGGACCCGAAGTGCTCCCCAACGCATACCTTCGCCATCTGTCCCGTCTCATTTCCTAACAGGAGGTCCAGCACTGCCCCTCCTCTAGTAGGTACCTCTATGTATTGCTGCAAAAAACTATCCTGCACACATTTTACAAACTCCAACCCATCCAGCCCATTTACAGAATGTGTTTCCCAGTCTATGTGTGGAAAGTTGAAATCTCCCACAATCACTACCTTGTGCTTACTACTAATATCTGCTATCTCCTTACATATTTGCTCTTCCAATTTTCGTTCCCCGTTTGGCGGTCTATAATACACCCCTATAAGAGTTGCTACGCCTTTCCCACTACTCAATTCCACCCAAATAGCCTCCCTAGATGAGCCCTCCAATCTATCCTGCCAAAGCACTGCTGTAATATCTTCCCTGACTAGCAATGCAACACCTCCACCTCTTGCCCCTCCAATTCTATCACACCTGAAGCAGCGAAATCCTGGAATATTTAGTTTCCAATCACAGCCCTCCTGCAACCACGTTTCACTGATCGCCACAACATCATACTTCCAGGTGTCCATCCAGACTCTAAGCTCATCCACCTTTCTTACAATGCTCCTAGCATTAAAATATGCACATTTAAGAAAACTCCCGTCTCTTATTCTCTGTTTATTTCCTTTTTTTTCTTTCTCCTCTTGTGTCCGAGTGCTTCCCATTTCTGCTTCCTGCCTCCCATTCTGTCTACTACCTTTCGCTATTTGAGTCCCTCCCCCCAACCATTCTAGTTTAAAGTCTCCCCAGCTGCCTTTGCAAATTTCCCCGCTAGGATATTGGTCCCCCTCGGGTTCAAGTGCAACCCATCCTTTCTGTACAGGTCCCACCTTCCCCAAAAGAAGTCCCAATGATCCAGGAACTTGAATCTCTGCCCTCTGCACCAGTCTTTCAGCCACGCATTTATCCTCCACCTCGCTCCATTCCTACTCTCACTGTCGCGTGGCACAGGCAGTAATCCTGAGATTGTTACCTTTTTGGTCCTTTTTCTTAACTCTCCTCCCAACTCCCTAAATCCTCCCTTCAGGACCTCTTCCCTTTTTTTACCTATGTCATTGGTACCTATATGTACCACGACCTCAGGCTCCTCTCCCTCTGATTTAAGGATATCTTGGATGCGTTGAGACACGTCCGAGACCTTGGCACCAGGGAGGCAGACCACCATCCTGGTCTCCCGACTGCGTCCACAGAATCGCCTACCCGACCCCCTAACAATAGAGTCCCCAATTACTATTGCCCTCTTTTTTTCCCTACCTTTTGTAGCAACAGGGCCGGTCTCTGTGCTGGAGGCCCGTCCGCTGTCACTACCCCCCGGGTAGGCTGTCACCCCCATCCGTACTCAAACAGGAGTACTTATTTGCGAGGTGTACCGACATTGGAGTACTCACTCGTTCCTGCCTCTGCCCCTTGCCCTTCCTTAACGTGACCCACATGTCTCTCTCCCGTGGTTTTGGAGTGACCACCTCTCTATAACTATAACTCCCCTCTATGAGCTTATTCTTTTCTTGCAAATTGTATCTAGGCTCTACACACACTGGCACTACTCCGTAGCTTGTCCCAGCTCTGCAGAGAGCAATTCAAAATTGACCAAATCTCCCAGCAGCCCTGAAGTTTTTACCCCATTTTGAAGTCCCAGTCTCTCCAATTTAGCCTGGATTAACAGTGAGACCACACTTGGATTACTGTTTGCAGTTGAAGTCAGCTTTCGGAAGAAGGTTTCAAAGGATACAAAGATCTTTTTGTGTTGCAGGCACCAATTAAGTACAGTGATATGCGAATTACCATGAAGTCAAACAAAAACAAAAGCAATGAGAAACACAACCACATAAAAAGTTAACATAAACATCCATCACAGCAGATTCCCCACATTCCTCACTGTGATGGAATGGAAAAAAGTCCAATCTTCTTCCTCTTTATTCTCCTGCGGTCGGGGCAGTCAAACCATCCGTTGGGGAGATTGAAGCTCCCGCAGCTGATGGTCGAAGCTCCCGTGTCGAGGTGATTGAAACTCCCGCGTTGGGGCATTCGAAACTCCTACAGCTTGGATTCCCGAAGTCAGTCTCTGACCAGAGACTCCGTGATGTTAAGACTTCAACCACCCATGGTTGGAGCTCCGAGTTCGACCCCTGGCAAAGGAATCGCGAGCTCAACGATGGTAAGTTCGCAGGTGACCGCAGTGGAGCTCTTAAAATCAGTCTCCAGCAAAGCCCATCAACTGCTCGATGTTTGGCCGCAGTGCGGACAGAGATACGATGCGGAAAAAAATCACATATCCGTCGAGGTAAGAGGTTAGACAATGTTTCCCCAACAGCCCCCTTCCCCCCCACCCCTCCCACATAAAACAAGCTAAAACACACTAAAAACCTACATTTAACACATACGATTAAAACACATAGAAGGAAAGGACAGACAGACTGTTGGCAAGGCAGCCATTGCTGGTGCCACTGGTGGAAGAATGTTGTTAAGTTGCAAATGGTGCTGAAAAGATTCACCAGGGCCGTTCCCTGTACCTGTGGGCTTGAGTTATAGGGAGAGGCTGCATAAGCTGCTACATTTTTCGCTGGAGAATAGGAGGCTGAGGGGTGACTTCATTGGTGTACAAAATGACGTGGCGACATGAATAAAGTAAATGCTCACTCTCTTTTTCCCAGAATAAATGATTTCAAATTAGAGGACACAGGTTAAGATGAGAGGGAGAAATTTAAGAGGGACTTCGGGGACAATCCTTAAACCCGGAGGATAGTCTGTACGTGGAATGAGTTGCCAGAGAAAGTTATAGAACTGGATACAATTACAATTTTCAAAAGACATTTGGACAGATATATGGATAGAAAAGATTGAGATGGATATGGTCCTAATGCAGACAAATGGGAATAGCCCAGAATGACAAATTCATCACCATTGTAAGTTGGGCAAAAGGGCTTATTTCTCATGTTGTATAGCCCATGATTCTATGTGGATTTAACAAATTTCTTGGCAGATAATCTGTCCCTAATGTCCTAGAAAATATTTAAACACCCAATCTATTACCGAAATAGATTTGTCACAATGTCGTTTCATGGAGCCTTACGATGTACAAAATGGATAGAGTGCTTTTATTACAGCACTTCCAAAATTGCTCATTGTTTGCGAGTGCTTTGGACCAAGAAAGACCTCATATAAATGCAAGCTTTTACTCCTATCATTCTGTAGTGTTCATCCCAAAAAGTGCATATTCTCATCCCTCATGCAGTTAAGTGCAGACGAGACAAATAAAATCTAACTCTGTTAGGCAGGAAATTGTAGAAAGTGCAGGGAGTTGAGAACGTATCCACCAACACGCCCTCCCACTGTCCCATTCCTTGTCAGCTATAATTTAAAAAATATTTCTCTAACACAATGCAGATGGTAAAGGATGTTGCAAGGACAGTTAACATTTCATCTAAACCTGATTATCAATTTATGTTAATCAGATTACTTCGAACAGGCTTAATTTGGGAGTGATAAAAGCCAGTTTAGAAAGCTTTCTCTACACAGTTAATTGAGTTTTAATTAGTTTTCCTCAACAGAGAGTTACGAATTGTTTCAAATCCATCGTGTGCTATTGACCCCAAATTACTTTGCATTCCAGCAGATTCTAACAATCTGCCACTGACATAGCTTCACAGTCAAACATAACACGAATCTCATGTTACCAACGTTTACTGGTCCTATTAATCTTTTGACATTGCCGTTCCAACACTTCAGCAGTGCAACAAAAGAACAACATGTTTTGCTATTTCTGCGAGTCTATGACTCTGAATTGGTATTGGTATTGATGTTGGTTTGTTATTATTGTCACATGCACTGATATACTGTGAGAGACTTTGTTTTACAAGCTATCCAGGCAAATCAGTACAATCAGATAGTGCAAAAGAGATAACAACCAGAGTGCTGAATGTAGTGTTACAGCTACAGGGTAGGTGAAAATAACAAAAAAAGTGCAAAAGCTGCAACTAGGTAGATTGGGGGATTGAGAATACATCCTTAATGAGGAAGATTGGGAGATCAGGAATTCATCCCTAGCATATGAGGTCTGTTCAAGAATGGGATAAATTTGTAGAAGAAGCTGCTCCTGCATCTTGTGGTGCATGCTTTTAAGCTTTTATATCTTCTGGAGAGGGTAAGAGAGAGAATGATCGGGGTGTGAATAGTCCTTGAATATGTTGACCATTTTCCCAAGACAGTGTGAAGTGTATGAGCCTGCACAGAGATTAATTTGATTTCTCATGGATTTTATGAACACATTGTCTCTTTTAGTAATCAGAAGTGGAAGAAACTGCAGTGAGTTTTAAATTAGAATTTGTTGGGAAAATAATGCTAAACTTAATGCTCTTGATGCAATTAGCATGTAAATTGCACAACAATTTATGGCAGGGAAGCGATAACCCGGTAGCTGGTAATTGCCAGGTGCTGCTGATGTGATTTGTGTCACATATGCACTGGCCTCAGGGATGGAGGAACACCTTCTAAACTCACTCAAAACTCTCCAGTCATAATTCTATAAACCTCTGCCAGGTCACCCTTCAGCATTCGTTCCTGTGAGAAGAAACCCAGCCTACCTAATCTCTCCTTATAAATGCAACCTTCCATTCCAGGACACATCTTGGTGAATCTCTTTTGCACTCTCTCTATAGCTGCTAGCTCTTTCCTGTGATATGGCATCCAAAACAGTACAAAATGCTCTAATGCCCCTGTCCCACTTAGGAAACCTGAACGGAAACCTCTGGAGACTTTGCGCCCAACCCAAGGTTTCCGTGCGGTTCCCGGAGGTTGCAGGTGGTTGCCGGAGGTTGCAGGTAGTGGAAGCAGGTAGGGAGACTGACAAAAACCTCCGGGAACCACATGCAAACCTTGGGTGGGGCGCAAAGTCTCCAGAGGTATCCGTTCATTTTTCCTAAGTGGGACAGGGGCATAAGTGTGAACAATGTTTTCTATTGCTGCAGTATGGCATCCTAACTGTTATACACAATGCCTTGGAATCTAATGGCAAGCAAACTAAATGTCGATCAAGCAAAGCAAGTTCAAGTTCAAATTCACATTTATTGTCACATGCACCAATTGGTATAGTGAAATTTGAGTTGCCATACAGCCATACAATTATAAAAACACAATACACAGTAGAGTTTAACATAAACATCCACCATAGCGGAATCAACGTTTCACACTGTGATGGAAGACAATAAAGTTCAGTCATCTTCCTCTTTGTTCACCCGCGTTCGGGGCCTATGAACCCTCTGCAGCCGCCACTACAAATGGCCCGATGAACAGGCCCTCTTGCCGGGATGATGAAAACTCCGGCGTCGGAATGGAGCGGAGCACATTCAGCGGCTTGGAGTTTCCGAATCGGCCGCTTCTTACCGGAGAAGGCGGCTTCCGATGCTAAAAGTCCACAGGCCGAGCTGGACGGAGCTCCATTACTGGTGATCCTCAGCAAAAGATCCCAGGCCTCCGCGATGTTAAAGTCTGCACCCGCGGCTAGAAGCTCCGCTGACCACAGCTCCACGATGTTAAAGTCAGCAGGCCCAACACTCCAGAGCTCCAACACTGGATATCCCCGGCAAGGCATCGCCCCGCTCCGTGATGTTAATTCAGCGCTGCGCCCGCTGCTGAAGCTCAGGCCGGTCTCCGGTAGAAAAGTCCGCACCAATCCAGTTGGTGGGGGGGAGGCGAAGATGCGACATGGAGAAAAGACGCATCTTAGTCCAGCTAAGTGACTGTAAAATGGTTCCCCCCTATCTATCTAAAGTCCATATCTACCACCCTGCCTTCATCAATCTCCTTTCTCTATTCCATATAACAACAGCAGAAAATACCATCTCCAGTCACATTGTAATAGCACACAATACAATCTCAATGCATATTGTTACAGCATTCAAACCAATCTTAATGCATATTGTAACAGTACAGAACCCATTCTCAATGCATATTGTAAACACACACATTATATTATGTTTCACGATCAATCATGAACAATTGAGCAGAACTTTAGCAAGAGCAGACAACCCTGAGCATCGTGGCCTTCCTCGCTTTGCACAGTTCGCTGGGAGTAACTGTTGTACCAAGTATGATTATTTACTGACTTTCGTGCACTTCTGTGTCGGGGACTCAACTCAGCTGGCATGTGGTTCACCAGGACCCTGAGAGACAAGCCATATCAAAGAGGAAAGAAAATACTCTTCAAATGTTTGCAGATGTAGATGTTCAGACAAAGTAATTTCCATAACCACGTCATTTAACAGAAACAGATGCTAACCAGCCGTGGTGTTAGTTTGAATCCTTCTGTGAGCCTGCACCCAGATTGAAGAGGCAGAGGGAAAGAAAACAGTCTTCTCCAGATGTGAATCATGATCAAAAAACCTTCTACACAGTTTAGAAAAATGTTTGGCAAGGACAGTTTGTTTGTAATATTCATTAATTGCAGCTTCAAATAGGAGCCAGCCATAACCAGTTTATCCTGAAATAGAAACACATTTCTTTTCAGAAGAGATGCTACAGAAGGACCTCACAGACATGTATAGTACAAAAATGCTTTCAGGAGATTAGGAAGCTTAGGAAACATTTATTTCCATATTTTTGAAACAAATGGTCTAATTGTCTCTGCATAAGTTGTTCATTCTGAACATTTCATTCCATCATTCATCAACTTTCAATATATAAATTATACCAACCAAACTCTCTGCTTGATAAACCAGCATTGAATCTTCTTAACTTAAACCACACACAAAAAATCAACTAAATTCCTGTTCATTGTTAATAAATTATGATTTATTTTCCTAACATATTATTTGCTTTGAGACTTTAGTTCATGGAGCAGAAAAGTATGGAGGAATATGTCAAATGCAGGCAAATGGGATAAACTTGGATCGGTATCTTGGTCGGCAAGGACGAGTTGCACCGAAGGGTCTGTTTCTGTATTGTTTGACTCTGACCCATTTCCTACTGAGAATTATTGTACTATTGTAGTTACAAAACCTACCGATCCCATGCCCCATTAGGATGCATCTGATTTCTCAGGAGCAGAAACCAAGTACCATCAAATGTTGAGCTGGTGCTACATGTAAAATAGAGTAGGAATTCATGCTGTGATGAGACCAGGTCTGTGCCCATCTGCAGTTAGAACACTGAGGCTATTGAGGAAGGCAACTGCTTTGCTTCCAGGTTTTGTTTATAACATAAAGTAACTTATCTGCACATATAAAGGATGGCCACTGCCATTACTACTTCATTCCTTTCCAAATTCTAACCACTATAACATCTCTCATTACACTGAAATCATTTAAACATGGTAAGTGATTGATTTCTTGGCACTTCTGCTTTTGTCAAGCCTCTGGAATACATTGAAGAGTTCTAAAGTACTGCTTTGCCCTCAAAGATTGAGCCAGTTTTTGGCTGGCTGGAGATGACATCACATGGAAGCTAACCAACTTAATAGATATAAAGTTCAATTGGAATTGTCCAAAATATTCTCACTCTCTTTGGCTTCATTTTCTCTGAAGTCTTATTGACTCCCTCAAAACATTGCTGGTTATGAGAAGGGTAAGAGCTGAGGCTTTTATTTGCCACTAAACTAAGTGCAGACCCATTGGGTATGCACCCCCAATGCAATATTCCACCACTTACCTGCTGCCCCAACACAACCCGTTCACCAACACAATATTCCACTACTCACCCATAGCCCCCACCTGCGCAGGCGCAGCTCATTCCCCCTCATTCATTCCCTCCCTCTCCTCTTCAGCCTCCCTCTTCTTTCCCGTCTCCTCCTCCCCTCCCCAATCCCTCCCTCACCACTCCCTCCATCTCCTTTCCCCTACGCTCAGTCACTTCCTCCCTCCCTTCATAACCTCCACAGGATCTCGAGGGTGCCACCCCTTTCCCTCCTTGTGTGCCTGGAGATAGCAGCGCCACCGCTAGCCTCAGCGCCCAGGCCGTTGTTGCAGAGGGGGGGTCAGCCTGTGATGTCAAACACACACTAACCTCCGCCCCCCCCCCCCACACCCCCACCCACACCCACACATTAACACTTTGAATAACGGGGGGGGGGGGGGGGGAAGAGGTGGAGTGGTGATGTCACTTGCAGTGCGAGCAAGACGGCAGCAAGCAGATCCATTGTGACGTCATCTGCGAAAGCCGGTTTATTTTCAGTTTTATCAGATTTTTGTAAATAACTCGAGAAATAAAGCTCGAAATTATCAGATAAGGCGATTTCCGACTCCAGGGGATAAATCTCTATCGGAATATGTGAACATTTTACCGTTAGCGCGTCGTGTTTTCGAGAAGATGTGATTACACACAAACACACACACAAATACACAAATGAAGAAACAAGATCAGAGTTTTAGGTAAATAAGATATGGATATATATATAGATAGATGCAATAAGTTTGCAGATTGCACTAAAGGGGGCGGTATTGTAGATATTGTGGATAGCTATCAACAATTACAGCAGGATCTTGATCAGTGGATGTGAGGAATGGTTAATGGCGATGGTAAGTCCGCGGCTTGAATCTCCAGGCCGGTCCCCAAGAAAGGCCGCAACACTCCACGTTGTAGGCTGCAGGGGGTAACGGAGATGCGACACAGAGGTAAGTGGCTGAAAAATGTTTCCCCCTATTTCCCCCCCCCACATAAAACATACCAAGAAAAATTAAAACATACTTAAAATAATAAAACAGAGAAGGGACGAGACAGACTGTTGGTGAGGCGGCCATTAAGGGCGCCACCCGGTGGTTCAGATAGAAGTGTCTAAGATCATGAGTGGAATAGAGAGAGAGTAGATGCATGGTTCTTTTACCCAGGCTTGGGGAATCACGAACCAGAGGACATAGGTTTAAGGTCAGAGGGGAAAGATATATCAGGAATCACACAGACCTTCATCATATTTGCTGCAAGATCTTTGAATACGAACCCAGAATTCATCACCCAACAACATTCATTCTTCATAAACACAACATCTTTACTATTTATGGTAATATCCGATCTTATCTTCATGGGAATATATCAGACGGCAAATAAATGATTTGCCAATGTCACAAGAATAGTCTGCAAGAACTCCCATTAGGCTGTAATTATCTGATGGTGAAGGACTCCTCAGTGCAACCAATCCCAACTTTCCACTTCCAACCTGCCCCAGCAGATGGCTGAATGAAAATCATCCACTTGTAATGAAGCACTAGCACTTTGACAACTAGCACTAGCACATAAAGCCAACTACCAGATTAATAATGTGGTCACAATCACATCAAGGTCAGCTAGCCGATCAATCCCACCACACACTAAAATGGAAATGTCATATCCATACAGCATAGGAACAGGAAGCCTTTGATAACCTACCGCATATGGGGCTGTTCAAGAAGATGAGGGCCATGGTATTAGAGAGAAGATATTAGCATGGATAGAAGTTTGGCTGAATGGCAGAAGGAAAAGAGTGTGAATAAGTGGCAGTGGCTGTTGGGGCCTCTACTCTTCACGTTGTATATCAATGAGTTAGATGAGGGAATTGAAGACTTTGTGACCAAGTTTGCAGATTATATGAAGCTAGGTGGAGGGACAGGTAGTGTAGAGGATGCAGGAACTTTGTAGAAGTACTTCAACAGGTTGGGAGAGTGGACATGGAATATAGCATAGCAAAGTGTGCAGTCAAGCACTTTGGTAGTAGGAATAATAGCATAGACTATTTTCTAAATGGGAAGATAATGCAGAAATCAGAGGTGCAAAGAGACTTGAGAGTGCTGGTGCAAGATTTACAAAAGGTTAATTTGCAAGTTGAATCGGTAGTAAGGAAGGAAAATGCAATGTTTGCATTTATTTTGAGAGGACTAGAATATAACAACAAGGATGTAATGCTGAGGCTTTATAAGGCACTGGTCAGACTGCATTTTGAGTATTCTGTACAGTTTTGGGCCCCATATCTGAGGAGGGATACACTGGGCCTGTACTTGCTGGAGCTTAGCAGTGTGAGGGGGATCTCATCGAAACTCATAGATATAGTGAATGTGAGAGGATGTTTCCACCAGTGGAAGAGTCTGGGACCATAAGGCACATCCTCAGAATAAAAGGACTATCTTTAGAAAGGAGATAAGGAGGAATTTATTTAAACAGAGGGTGAATCTGTGGATTCATTGCCACATATGGCTGCAGAAACTGTTATTGGATATTTTTAAAGCGGAGACTGGCAGATTCGTAATTAGTAAGAGTGTCAGACGTTATGGGGAGATGGCAGGAGAATGGGGTTCAGAGGGAAAGATAGAGCAGCCATGATTGAATGGTGGAGTAGACTTGATGAATAAAATGGCCTAACTGTTTTTTTTTCATACAGAGAGTGGTGAATCTCTGGAACTCTCTGCCGCAGAGGGTCGTCAAGGCCAGTTCATTGGCTATATTTAAGAGGGAGTTAGATGTGGTCCTTGTGGCTAAGGGGATCAGGGGGTATGGAGAGAAGGCAGGTACGGGATACTGAGTTTGGATGATCAGCCATGATCATATTGAATGGCGGTGCAGGCTCGAAGGGCCGAATGGCCTACTCCTGCACCTAATTTCTTTGTTTCTATGTTTCTAACTGCTCCAACGACATGAACTTCTGAACAGTCTGAGAGAGGTAGTCGAGGGAGCTGGGAGCTTAGATTTTGTTCATCCTGTTTATGATAAGTCTGAAATAACATCACCACTATGGGTTTATTTACTCAGTGTGATAGAAGAAGATGCTTGTATCCCAAGAAACAAGGAAGTTAAACTCAGTCACACTGCTTGAAAGATGCAAGAGGAGACACAGGAGACTAAACATGCCGAACTCTTCACCAACAAATAATCTGCTGGAACTCAGTGATTCATAGTCATACAGCATGGAAACAGGTCCTTCGGCCCCAATCGTCTACGCTGACCAACATGTCTCATCTACACTTGCCCTCATTTGGCCCATATCCCTCTAAACCTATCCTATCCATGTACCCGCATAAACGTTCCTTACTACTTAACCACTTCTGCCGGGAGCACGTTCTATACACCCACCATCCATTGTGTAAAAAATATGCCCCTCAGGTTCCTATTAATTTCTCCCGCACCTTAAATCTGGTTCTCAATTCCTCGACACTTGGTAAACAAATCTGTGCATTTATGCTATCTGTGGCCCTCATGAACTTGTACACCTGTAAAACTGACCCTTCATTCTCCTGCACTCCAAGGAATGAAGCTCTAGCTTGCTCAGCCTCTCCCAATAGCTCAGACCCTCGAGTCCTGGCAACATCCTTGTAAAGTTTTTCTGCATCCTTTCCATATTACAATACAATACAATACAATATTTATTACATGTCATTTGAACCTCAGTGAGGCTCAAACGAAACTCCGTTTCCACAGCCATACAAACAAAGACAATTTCCTACAGACATACACACATTTCAATTTACCGAAACATCCATCACAGTGCTCCCGGTCTAAATGTCACAAAGTTGGAGCCCCCAGCGGGCGCTGGAATGTCCCACGGCCATTAAGCTGCGCCAGGCGGTGTACGGCCCCGTTCCGGGTCGTTCCAACCCCGCGACACAGGCTGGAGAAGTTGCGTTACGGGAGCTCTGGAAAGCGGTCTCTCACCCGGACCCGCGAGCTCCTGATGTCCCAGTCCACCGGGCCTGTGGCTGCAGCTGGAGCCTCCGAGCTACGTGGTCGGGCCGCAGCAGCGAGTCACCACTGCTCCCCACGCTCCGATGTCGGCCAGCCCCACGATGGTAAGTCCGCAGCTCCGCAGGCTCCGTGACTGGAGCCGTTCCCTGGAGGCCGTCGTTCAGGCTGAAAAGGCCGTCTCCGTACAGGGAAGTGCTCATTTGGACCCCCCAAACGACATGCCGGAGCCATACATTACAAACACATAAACCCAAGACATCGCTGTGAAAGGGTCTGTCAGGTCAAAGTCCCGTACAGGGCCATTAAAAGCGCCGGGTGGTGCGAGGTCGCACACTGAGTCTTGGTTTTTAAGTTTCCCTCTCCCCCCCCCCCCCCCCCCCCCCCCCCCACCCCACATATACACAGCCTCCCACTCCTCTGCCGTTGGAGCCTCCGACTCTCCCGGCGCCGCAGCAGCAGCAGCAGCAGCAGCAGCAGCAGCAGCAGCAGCAGCAGCAGCAGCAGCAGCAGCAGCAGCAGCAGCAGCAGCAGCAGCGCTCCTCCACCGCTCCACCCGCTCCGGACTCGGCCAGCCCCGCGACGGCGACGGTGAGTCGGCACCAGAGTCCCCGGTCTCTTCCTGTTGGAGGCCGATCCTCGTTGCGGCCCCCAAAACGGAAACTACGAGAAAAGGTTGGGTCTCCCGTGCAGGAAGCATTACTACAGTTTCCCTCTTAGCCCCTCACATAAAAAAAAAAAAAAAAAAAACAAACAACATCTTTCGTAGAAACAGGGTGATCTTCCAAAAAGCACAGTTCCCTAAATGTGGCCTCACCAATGACTTGTACAAGTGTAACATGACCTCCCAACTATACTCAGTAGTCTGACTGATGCAGGTCAATGTACTGATAACCTTCTTGACCACCCTATATATTTGTGATGCCACTATCAAGGAACTACTGTATATACCTGCAGAATCCCCAGAGCTCTGCTAATCACTGTGTAGGACCTGCCCTGGTTTGACTTCCTACAATCTAGCACCTCACCCTTATCTGTATTAAGTTCCAATAAATATTCCTCAGCTGATCAAAATTCTGCTACAATTTTTTTAACCATATTTGCCATCTACAACACCACCCACCTTAGTGTCATCTGCAAACTTGCTAATCATGTCTTGTGATTATCCAAATCATTCATACGGATGACAACAGCAATGGACCCAGCACCGAACCCTGAGGCACATTACTAGACACAGGCCTCCATTTACAAAAAACAACCTTCCAATGTCAACCTCTGCTTCATTCTATGAAGCCAATTTTCTATTCAGTCAGCAAGCCCTCCTTGGATCCCAAGCAATTGAACCTTCCAGAGCAGCGTACCATGCTGAACATTGTCAAATGCAAATTGTCAAATCCATATATACAACGTCTACAGCTCTGCCCTCCTCAACATTTCTGGTCATATCTTCAAAAAACACTCAGATTTGTGAGACACGATCTCCCACAGACTAAACCATGCTGGCTACCCCTAATCAAGTTCCGTCCATCTAAATGTATTATCTGCCAGAGCTACCTCCTGTCCCCTTTTTGCCCTCCTGATTTTCTTTCTTAGCTTGCTACTCCATTCCAGCTGACTATACAGTACCTCCCCATGCCTCCTTCTTATCTTGACCAGTGCCTTGATTTCACTTGTCATCACAGCTTCCTTGCGCCCAGCTGCTTTGCCCTTCACTCTGCATGCCCTGGATTCCTGTGGGTACACTTTTAAAAACATCTAACTTTTTCCAGACGTTCCTTTTCTTACAAATAACCTGCTCTAGTCACCTTGAGTGAGTTCCTGTCTAATATCTTCAAGGTTGGTCTTGCCCCATTTTAGAATGTTAACTTGTTGCCCCATCCTGTCTCTATCCACAAACCTAATAGAACAGTGGTCACTGGTTCCAAAAGTCTCATCCATGAATACCTCAACCATTTGCCCTTCCCAATATCCTATGACTTCCTTTCCCCTACAGATGTCACTGGACCCATTGGGTTCCTCTAGCTGATTGTTTGTTGCTTGTACATACAAAAGTTGAAAAAGTGCAACATGAGAAAGTAGATACTTACCTACTCAATAGATTGAACTATGTAATATTGTTATCTTGTCTAGTATGCAGGCATTTCACTCCAAATTAATCTTAACCATTCCTTGCTCTTATAATTAATACTCCATGTCAGTTAACATTGATTTACAGTGGTATGCTGAACTTCCTGTGTAACCTTGGTTATTTAATTGCTGCGTCTGTGTCCATTAATGATTTGTTATTCAAACTACCGGATGACCTTGGAAGTGTCTATTCATATTTATTAAGTGCTTATATGCCCAACATACAACTATGTAGTGATTTTGTAGTCAATAAGTAGTAAGAGTTGGGGTCTGACCTTTTTTTTTTGAGTGATTCAGTCTGTAGCTCAAAGCAGCCTAATTGAGGATTGGTGGAATCAATCCATTTCAATTAGAATGAGTTAATGTAAGGATGATTCACAATCTGACTCCGGCATCACTCTGATGCTATGAGGTAAAATTCCAACAGTTCCTGGATGGATTAAGCAGGGATCTGGCTGATTTGTTGGTATATCCCTGTGCTGATAATTAACCCCAGGTTGTTACAACATGTTGAACTTGCATTCCCACTGTGCTTCATGCTTTTCGTTTTTAGTTAATTATTAAGAGGATTTTCAAAATAAGTCGTTTGCAGGAAGTAACATTTGAAAGGCAGTTATCCCTTTTAAATATCTGACTCGGGATGGCATAGTGGCGCAACCTAAAGAGCCACTGCATACAGTTCCAGCAACCCATGTTCCATCTTGATCACTCCACTCCGTGTGGAGTTTGCACGTTCTCGCTCTGATCTTGTGGGTTTCCTCCAATGTGCCCCAGTTTCCTCCATTGGGAGTTTCCTCAAAATGGCATGTTGCTAACTGAGGGCTCAGCCAAAAACATCAGATGCCATTTTCTCTGCATGCACTGTCGAAAGAAATGTTCAATTTTTAGCTATCCCTTAAATCCTGCTGACTGCTAACCTCTACTGTCAATCCCTCTCGCACTGGACATTAACACTGCAGGTACAACCAAACTTTAACTGTTGTCAAAGAGTTGGTGAAACAAATAAAAAATTTTAAATTGTATTAATGTTTTCATCTTTTTATTCCAGACGAAGCTGCCCATCATGTCTCCTGGTTGGTGTACATTTACAATTGATCCCAATCCCTTCCTGGTTGTACTGGTCACACAATCTCACTAGATCAGTATGAAGAAGGGTCCTGACTTAAAACGTCACCTGTCCATGTTCTCCAAGGATGCTGCTTGGCCTGCTGTTACCCCAGCACTTTGTGCCTTTTTTGGTAAACCAACGTCTGCAGTTCTTCGTTTCTACACACTCTCCCTTCCCTGATTCCCAGCATTTTGCGTCTATCTTCAATTTATTCCAGCATCTGCAGTTCTTTCCTAAACACCGGCCTGAAATCCCACATCCCTACATCAGGATCGGCCACATTCCTGCAACCAGCAGGTTCTTGAAGCAACCTGGACAACTTTAATCATATCTCAGCAACGGAACACTATGGACCACCTTCTACACTACAATGGATGCGTTTTTTCCGTAATTATGTTTTGCACTAATGTCTTAGCTTTTTTCACACAGCCTTTTTTTTCTTTTTTACTGTCTTTACGTATAATTTAGTTATATCTCATGTATGCATAATTTAAGTTTTTGGGTATTGTTTGAGTATGTGTCTGATGCTGCTGCAAGCAAGATTTCTTATTGTACTTTGACGTGATCTATGTACTTGCTATCATCAACTCTTCCTGTACTGGAATACCCATAACCATGAAGAGTTGTCCAGAAGTGGCCTAACCTATTTAAGCACAACCCTACTCTTGTTTTCTGTGCTTCAGTCATTAAAGGCAACTTTCTTTAATGCCTTCTCATACACATTGTCTACCCATCTTGCTGCCTGTAGGGATCTGTGAAGATGCACACCAAGATGCTCCTGTTTCTCTACTCTTCAGTGGACAGTTTATTTCAGCACAAAAGCAGCAAATGGAATTCAGTCTGGAGAAGTGTGAGTCATGCAACTAATAGTACCTAACTAGCACATCTTGCAATAAAAAGGAACTGCAAATGCTGGGTTTCCCAAAGGTAGACACAAAATGTGGAGTAACTCAATATTTCTTACATATTCCCTTGTCCAGTTCTATCTCTACAAATGCATGACTTACACTGCTCCAGACTGAATTCCATTCGCTACTTTTGTGCTGAACTAAAATTTAGTTTAGTTCAGACACACAGCGTGGAAACAGGCCCTCCGGCCCACCGAGTCCGCGCCGACCAGCGATCCCCGCACATTAACGTCAGACCGTACAAACTCCATACAGGCTGCACCCATAGTTGGGATTGAACCCTGGTCTCTGGCTCCACACTGTACCTTGTCCCACTAATGGAAACCTGAACGGAAACCTCTGGAGACTTTGTGCCCCACCCAAGGTTTCGGTGCCTGGAGGTTCCTGGAGGTTTTTGTCAGTCACCCTACCTGCTTCCACTACCTGCAACCCCCGGCAACCACCTGCAACCTCCGGGAACCGCACGGAAACCTTGGGTGGGGCGCAAAGTCTCCAGAGGTTTCCGTTCCGGTTTCCTAAGTGGGACAGGGGCATTAAAGTAGGCAGCAACTCTACCGCTGTGCCAACCTGCCGCCCTGTACACGGAAATCTTCCTGTAACCTACAACTTTCTTACAATCAACTAGATGTCAGTTAAGTAGCCGTATTGAACCCCACTGCAGTAGCCCTCACCACTAAAAAACCCATCTATCATTGCCCTTTGCTTTCTGCCAATGAGCCAATCTTTAATCCAGCTTGCCATTTTCCATTGAATCCCATGGGCTTTTGCTTCCTTGATTAATCTTCCAAGTGGGATTTTGTCAAATGCTTTACTCAATTTTTTCTACGCATCATCAAATGCTTCATCCTCATTGACAGTCTAGTGTGTTCCACAAAAAATATAATTGTTAGTCAGATACGACCTTCTCTTCACAAATCCACTCTGCCATCCTTGATGAGCCTGTGTCTCTGTAAATGCTGATTTATGCTGTCATTCAGACATTTCTCAAGGATGTGTCCAAGACTGAAGACAGATAACTGGCCTGTAGTTACACAGTCCTGGTTTTACATCAGCTCCTTTCTGATCGTTTGTCCTGTATCCTGCAGTCAAAGAGTAGCGGAAAATCTGCCCTGTCTCCTCCTTTTTACAGCCTCGGATGCATGTTATATGAAGCCAGCAATTCACTAACTTTTAAAGATGCTTGTCCCTTTAATACGCCTTGTCCCTCAATGTTAATCATTTCTGATATCTCATATGTACACGTATCCCTCAATTGCTTGTTAGTTTAACCTCAACACCTTCTACCACCCCCCCCAAACTGTATGTAGTATTGAGTTCTAGGCATTGATTAAAATGCTTTATCTTGTTCCTCAATAACCATGGGATCTGGAATTGGGGGCTCCTCTTTTCCATCTATTAAGTATGTATTCGTTCTGAACCCTCATCTTCTCGCAGTGAATGCTTCCACTGGGCCTACATTGCCACCCTCAACGAACTGTTCCAGTCCATTCATGCTTGTACAAGGGTTCATCCAAGAAATTGGGTGATACATTCACGCAGTTGATAGAGCTGCCTCCTCATAGGGCCAGAGACCCAGGTTCGATCATGACCTTGGGTGCCGTCTGTGTGGAGTTTGCACATCGCTCCTGTAATCATGTGGGTTTCCTTCTAATGCTCTGGTTTCCTAAGACATGCAGTCCTCTGTTCTGGACTTTATAAACTCCACCATCAATAGTGTCACCTCCCTCAAACAGGTGGCCATATACCCGAATCAGAAGCCATGGATGAACAGCGAGGTCAGGCTACTGCTGAAAGCACGGGACACCGCTTTCAGGTCAGGCGATGCTCGAGCCTACAGTTCATCCAGGGCTAACCTGAAGAGGGGCATCAGGAAGGCCAAGCACTGCCATAAGCTCAGGATTGAGGAGCACTTCAACAACAACTCCGACCCCCGACGCATGTGGCAAGGCATCCAGGCCATCACGGACTACAGACCCTCCAACATCACCCCCACATCCAGCGACGCCTCCTTCCTTGAGGAGCTTAATCACTTCTATGGCCGCTTCGACAGGGACAATCTAGAGACAGCCATCAAGGCTGTGCTACCTGCCGATCACCAACCCCTCACACTCACCCCCTACGATGTGTACGTGGCAGTGAGTAGGACTAATGCACGTAAGGCTGCTGGCCCTGACGGCATCCCCGGGCGCATGCTCAGGGCCTGTGCTGCGCAGCTGACAGACGTCTGGACTGACATCTTCAACCTGTCACTTGCCCAAGCAGTTGTCCCCACTTGCCTTAAAGCCACCTCCATCGTGCCAGTGCCAAAACACTCAACTGCGGCAAGCCTCAACGACTTCCGCCCAGTTGCACTTACCCCCATCATCACCAAGTGCTTCGAGAGGCTGGTCCTGGCACACCTCAAAAGCTGCCTACCCCCCACACTGGATCCCTATCAGTTTGCCTACCGCAAGAACAGGAGTACGGAGGATGCCATCTCAACGGCACTTCACTCCGCCCTCTCCCACCTCGACAAAGAGACACTTATGTAAGAATGCTGTTCATCGATTACAGCTCAGCATTCAACACCATTATTCCATCAAAATTGATCACCAAACTCGGTAACCTGGGCATCGACCCCTCCCTCTGCAACTGGATACTGGACTTTCTAAGCAACAGACCCCAGTCTGTGAGGTTAGACAAGCACACCTCTTCAACCCTCACCCTGAACACCGGCGTTCCTCAGGGCTGTGTGCTGAGCCCCCTCCTCTACTCCCTCTTCACCTATGACTGCACACCTGTACATGGTACTAACACCATCATCAAGTATGCAGATGATACAACGGTGATTGGCCTCATCAGCAACAACGATGAGCTGGCCTACAGGGAGGAGGTCCAGCACTTAGCAGCATGGTGCACTGACAACAACCTGGCCCTTAACTCCAAGAAGACCAAGGAGCTCATTGTAGACTTCAGGAAGTCCAGAGGCGGCACGCACACCCCCATCCACATTAACGGGACGGAGGTGGAACGTGTTTCTAGCTTCAGGTTCCTGGGAGTCAACATCTCCGATTACCTCTCTTGGACCCACAATACCTCTACTCTGATCAAGAAGGCTCATCAGCGTCTCTTCTTCCTGAAGAGACTGAAGAAGGTCCATCAGTCTCCTCAGATCCTGGTGAACTTCTACCGCTGCACCATCGAGAGCATCCTTACCAACTGCATCACAGTATGGTATGGCAACTGCTCTGTCTCCGACCGGAAGGCATTGCAGAGGGTGGTGAAAATTGCCCAACGCATCACCGGTTCCACGCTCCCCTCCATTGAGTCTGTCCAAAGCAAGCGCTGTCTGCGGAGGGCGCTCAGCATCGCCAAGGACTGCTCTCACCCCAACCATGGACTGTTTACCGTCCTACCATCCGGGAGGCGCTACAGGTCTCTCCGTTGCCGAACCAGCAGGTCGAGGAACAGCTTCTTTCCGGCGGCTGTCACTCTACTAAACAACGTACCTCGGTGACTGCCAATAACACCCCCCCCCCGCCCCGGACACTTATTATTTTTTTTTATTCAAATCATTTGCTATGTCGCTCTTCAAGGGAGATGATAAATGCATTTTGTTGTCTCTGTACTGTACACTGACAATGACAATTAAAATTGAATCTGAATCTGAATCTTAATTGAGGTTTGTAAGTTAATTGGCCTCTGTAAATTCCCCCTCGTGTCGAGGGAATGGATGTGAAAGTGGGATAACATAGAACTAGTGTGAACAGGTAATCGATGGTCGGCGTGATCTTCGTGGGCTGAAAGGCCTGTTTCCATGCTGTATCACAAGAGGTACAACGCCCGGGGGCGTTGGCATTCCATGCTTCCTTCCCTTTCTCACTGTCTCCCACCTTCTCTCTTCCAGTACCTTAAGTGTAACAATCGTACTGTAGGACTTGTCGAGGAACGACTCCGTTTCTCGGACGAACCGGAGGTCATCCACTTGCTTCTCCAGTTCCCCAACACGTCCCTTCAGGAGCTCTACCTGGATGCACTTCCTGGCTTACACAAAAGGACATAAAGTGCTGGAGTAACTCAGCAGGTCAAGCAGCATTTCTGGAGAACATGGATCAACACACCCCCTCCCCCCCTGCCATCCCTCACTCCATACATCTCCCAGTAAAACCTTAGGATAATCTTCAGCCCTCATCAACGCTGCTCAGTCCCAGCACATTGCAGTCCACCACAGCCCATTGTGCCTGTTAACCTCAACAGAGGCAGAATTAAATGAATTCTGTACTCTTAGTGAAACAAACCTCTGTGGCAGCACAATGGGGCAGTTAATTGAGTTAGTTAGTTGAACTAACGGTCCCATTGTGCTGCCACAGCGATGCCTCATACATCCATTAACCTGAGTTCAGTGTTGACCTTGGCTGCTGCCTTCATTAAATTTCCACATTATCTCTGTGACATCCCAAATATATGTAGATTGGTAGGTTAACTGGCCACTATAAATGCCCCTGGTGTGCAGTTGAGTGATAGAATCAATGTGAGAGCGATGGGGTGGGAAAGCGGGGAGAATATAATGCCATTAATATAACTGGGTGCTTGATGGTCAGTATGGACTCATTGGTTCAAAGTGTGTTTCCATCCAGCATGACTTTATGACTGATGCAATGGCACCTTGTGTGAAATGCCATGAGATCTACTTATTAATGCAGTATTTCCTCATGCATTGTTTTTCACTGAGGCTCATGGAAGACATGCCCTTGATGGAAAAGATCCTCTGCAGCTTACATTTCCCTCCCCCTTCCTCCAACATATTGCCTGACTCTGGATGCTTGTACTCTCCCAATGATGACTCATGCAGAGCTAAGGTTGATACCTGTACAGTTGCACTGCCTCATCACACAAGTCCATAGGTCCTTTTCATTTACAGGATACAATCTTATTCGAATTAAGTCTGAAAATTGGGGTGCACTTCATTGACCTATTACAGGGATCCTTGAACATTCATAAAATGATTGACCTGAAGCAATACATATATATATACATATATATATATATACACATATAGTGCAAGGTTTCTGATGCTGAACAAAAGTTGAATGCACACTGTACCCAACAGGAAAATGATTACAAAAGGGATATCAGACTGCAACCAATATTGTGTTTCTCTTGCTTTAAGTTCATTTGGAATTCATTACTCCAGTAGTATTTCTTTGTCTTCATCTTAACTCGTGGATAGATTAGAATAGAGTAACAAGGATAGTATCCACCGGGTGGCGCTAGCAATGGCTGCCTCACCAACAGTCTGTCTGTCACTTCCTTTTTTGTTGTTTGTTTGTATGTGTTAAATGTACGTTTTATTTAGCTTGTTTTATGTGGGGGGTCGAGGAAAGAGATTTTTCTAATCTCTTACCTCAACGGAGATGCATTTACTTTCCGTATCGTATCTCTTTCCGCACTGCGGCCTAACATCGAGGAGTTGCCGGTCTTTGCTGGAGACCGGCTTCAGGAGCTCCACTGCGGGAGCCTCCGGACTTATCATCGTGGAGCCTCCAATCCCTTTGACAGGCTTCAGGAGCTCCAAGCCGCAGGAGCTTGAACTGCCCCATCGCGGGAACTTCAATCGCCTTGACACAAAGGCTTCGATCGCAGGCTGTGGGGGCTTTGATCGCCCCGACTGCCGATAGTTCGACTGCCCCGACCGCGGGAGAATAAAGAGGAATAAGATTAAACTCTATTGCCTTCCATCACAGTGAAGAACGTGGGGAATCCACCGTGGTGGATGTTTATGTTAACTTTTATGTAGTTATGTCTTGTTACTTTTTTTTTATAGTATGACTGTATGGTCATTCAAATTTCACTGTACCTTAATCGGTAAACGTGAAAATAAACTGACCTTGACCTTGTCAACGATGACATGTTTTCTACGAGACGGCAACCCCAATATCAGAGCAGAGGCAACCTTGGGCTGCATCGACATGAAAACTCAGATGGCTATTCTGTTTCAACCTTCAGACTGCCACTTCTAACTAGCTTGAGTGTATTAAAATTCCCTGGTCAATCTGGGTCTGTGCATGACCTTAGCATGCCATAATAAATAACTGAATAGACAAGAACACAGCACAACAACAGAAAGTCGTGGGCAAAGGAAGATTAGATGCTCTTATGGTGAGGAATGCCACAACTGGACATTTCTCACCATTCTTCAGAGCTTTATTGCCACCTGGAAAAGGTGCAAAGGAATAATAATAAATAAATAACAATGGCAATAAATAAATAAATAAATAAATAAATAAATAGATAAATAGATAAATAAATAAATAAATAGATAAATGAATAAATAAATAAATAGATAGATAATTGTGTGGGCAATTAGTGATAAATACACCAAAATACACCAGGAGGTTGATGGTTAATTTACTTACATTTTATATTTCTAATCTCAGTGCCACGAATGAAACAGCAGACATCATGTTTATTATAAAATATCCAAATTAACATGGACCAATTAATACTGTATGTAAAACACAATCCACTTAAAATGTATGAAGTGATTGTAACCTTGACAAAATGATTTCTCCCAAAATAACTGAGGAAAGTTAGGAAGTGCGTATCCCTTCTGGTGAAGGTGCCCCTCGGTTTGATGGGGTTGGGGGTTCATGGGTATGTAGTCCACAGTTGTTAAGGAGGTAGTTCCAGGGTAGATACTCCCACAGTATGTTAGTGAGGGGTGGTTTCATGATAAGTGCTTCCACAGTGTATTGGGAGGGGGGTGGTTCAATGGTGGGTAATCTGCAATGTGTCATGGAGTGGATTGCAGGTTAGAGGGCTGGATTTACCTATAAGCTAGACAAGCTTAAGCTTAGGGCCTCGAGGTCTAGGGGGGCCTCCGGCCAAGGCAGGACACCTACCGTTCAACTCTGGGCGGGCCCCCCTCTCTATCTCTCTCTCTCCATCTCCCCCCGCTATCCATGTCCGGGCCGCTGGGCTCCGCCATCTTGCACATCTTGCAGCAGGCCATCTTGCACATGCACATTGCTGCGGCCTGCACGTCCTTCCCCCTGCACATGCACACAACCACGGCCAGCACATCATCGGCCGCCCTGCGCATGCGCACTGCAACCGCAACTGGTTGGCGTGGGCACTTCTCCCTCGCTTTGAATTGTGGGAGATTTTTGGCTGTCCGATCGCTGCCTCGCCGCCAGCGCTGAAAACCAATGCAGAGGGGGCCTCACAAGTGGAACAGCTTAGGGCCTCTCTTCATCCCAATCCGGCCCTGGCTGGTTAGGTAGTATACATTGTTGTGGGGTTGGGATTCCTTAGTGGATACAACAACAGTATGATGGGAAGGTAGTTCCATGGTAGGTAGTCAACAGTGTGTTGGATAGGGGTTTTCAGGTAAGTCTTACAAACTGAGTTGGAGGAGGATTTCTTTTCATGTTCTTTTTCTAAGTCTGAACAAAACGTGAGAATCTTTTATTCACAACAGAAGTCTTTAATGCTTTACTCAATTCCTAACAGCAAGACAATTCAAAATGGCTGCACACACACTGTCTACAGACAGGATAAACTATATACAAAACATCTCCCTTTGTCCTGTGCAGCGCCACCTGCTGAACGGGAGGGGCAATGGGTCCTCCCACCCCACACAGTCCACCAAACATCACATTCCCCCTTTCCAATTCGAACGTCTCCATTTGGCTGGACCTCGCTTCACTCTTTTTTTCCAGCCTTTTTTGCGTTTCACAACTCTTGCTAAAGGCTCAGAATCAACAGAGTTTTCCTCAGTGTTTTCATATGAAGAGATATCAGTATTTGCTTTATCTGTATGCTGTTCTTTCTCCACTTGGCTGTAGTTTTTCTCGGCGGTCATCAGCGTTTTGGACTCGAACGCGATTGATTCTTCCTTGCCATTCGTAGGCGTTTGTGGGATTACAGCTCCATGTCCATACGGCGATGCATCGGCGGCCAGCGAGATCGGCTTCGATGGGTCATAATGGACCAAACGTGTCTTCTGGACGAGCATCTCCTTCAACCTGGTGAATGCGTGATCACACTCTTTGGATCAGTGCCATTCAACGTCTTATTTTTGCAGGTTGTTCACTCGCTTACTGACCATGTTGCAATCCGTGGTAAATGACAACGCCATAGTTGATCCATCGTAGATCAAGACGTTCATGTCAAGCTTGAAAGCATGGATCCAGTCGATGACACACAGGGATGTACCTTCTTTACCAACGACGATCAGCGGCAACATCTGTGTCATACCATTACAGGAAACGACGACAGTGCATTTGCCTTTCATGGGAATGGGCTGTCGTCTGGATCCAAAAAGGCGGATGTTGGCCAGTTTCAGTTTCGGCAATCCGATCCTCTCCCAGATGTCCTGACCCTGAAGCGACGCAGCCGCAACAGTGTCCACCTGGAACTGTTGATCGACGTTCGAGACCCGCAGCGAAGTCATCGGCTTGTCGGTGATCGTAGACACCCCGAGCACTTTAATAGAAATGGTCTCTGTGATTTGGTCTTTCTTGCCCTTTCTCAGCTTTCCTACGGATTGACACACTGCCTGGAGATGACCTTTTCGGTAACAGGCATAACAAACGGACTCGATATACGGGCACTCACGGTGATGATGAGCAGTCGAGCCGCACCGGTAGCAGGGTTTCAATCCTCCTCCCACAGGGGGATGGCTCGTCTGAAACTGTCCCACCTTCTCCGGATTTGCTCTTGGTCAACCAAGTGGTTTCTGGTGTTGTGGAATCTGGCGATGTGGACAAGTCTGACGAACTGTATGCACCTCCTGAGGGATCTTCGCCGGCCATTTTTTGCAGTTCTTTACTTAGCAGCTCGGCCATCTTAGCACACTGCAGCACATTCTTCAATGAGCCATCCAATTTCTTGAGAAGCGCCTGCTAGATGAATGCGTGCCTGCAGCCCATGACCAGTCTATCCCGCAACGCATTGTCTTGGCACTTTTCGCAGCATTGAGCTTTAAAATCACATGCCTTTGCCTTGGTGCGACGTTCGGCAAGAAATTTGGTGATCGATTGCCCTTCCTGTTGCACCATCCGGTAGAAATCGAGGCGTGCTGCTAGGAAATTTCGACTTTCTTCGAAATGCAGCTGCAAAGCTGTTATGATTTCAGCATATGAAACTTCAGTTACTTCTTCTGTACGTAAATTTTGAAGCAGTGCAAAAGTTTTGGGAGACATTGATGAACACAAGAGAGCCTTCTTCTTCAGGTCAGTAGTAATTGCCATACTTTCAAAATAAAACTCAGCTTGCATTAAATACGACGACCACCTTTCTTGCTCGGGATCGAAACGATCAAATTGCCGAAACATGTTAGTTTGAGTACACTACAGAACTAAAAGAAATTTTTTTTTTTAATCGAAAAAATAGGCTCTTATCTGGGTCTTTGGATGCAACCGAAGTATCCCACTCCTGACACCACTTTTGTGTTCGTTTTCTAGGTCTGCACAAAACTTGAGAGTCTTTAATTTACAACTGAAGTCTTTAATGCTTTACTCAATGCTGGCAGCAAGACAACTCAAAATGGCTGCACACACACACCGTCTACAGACAGGATAAACTATATACAAAACATCTCCCTTTGTCCTGTGCAGCGCCACCTGCTGCATGGGAGGAGTAACGGGTCCTCCCACCCCACACAGTCCACCAAACATCACAATTCCACAGTATGTAGTCCACAGTATAGAAACATAGAAACATAGAAATTAGGTGCAGGAGTAGGCCATTCGGCCCTTCGAGCCTGCACCGCCATTCAATATGATCATGGCTGATCATCCAGCTCAGTACCCTCTGATCCCCTTAGCCACAAGGGCCACATCTAACTCCCTCTTAAATATAGCCAATGAACTGGCCTCGACTACCCTCTGCGGCCGAGAGTTCCAGAGACTCACCACTTTCTGTGTGAAAAAAGTTCTTCTCATCTCGGTTTTAAAGGATTTCCCCCTTATCCTTAAGCTATGACCCCTTGTCCTGGACTTCCCCAACATCGGGAGCAATCTTCCTGCATCTAGCCTGTCCAACCCCTTAAGAATTTTGTAAGTTTCTATAAGATCCCCTCTCAATCTCCTAAATTCTAGAGAGTATAAACCAAGTCTATCCAGTCTTTCTTCATAAGACTGTCCTGACATCCCAGGAATCAGTTTGGTGAACCTTCTCTGCACTCCCTCTATGGCAATAATGTCCTTCCTCAGATTTGGAGACCAAAACTGTACGCAATACTCCAGGTGTGGTCTCACCAAGACCCTGTACAACTGCAGTAGAACCTCCCTGCTCCTATACTCAAATCCTTTTGCTATGAAAGCTAACATACCATTCGCTTTCTTCACTGCCTGCTGCACCTGCATGCCTACTTTCATTGACTGGGGTACCATGACACCCAGGTCTCGCTGCATCTCCCCTTTTCCTAGTCGGCCACCATTTAGAAATATAGTCTGCTTTCCTGTTTTTGCCACGAAAATGGATAACCTCACATTTATCCACATGTTCAGATAGGGGTCCTGAATTGTCCATATTGTGTTGGGGTGGTGTTCCAGATTAAGTGTTGTACAGTGTATTGGGGAAGGGGTTCCAAGGTAGGTAGTCTACAGTGTACTGTGGAGGGGGTTCCAGGGTAGGTAGTCTACAGTGTATTGGGAAGGGGGTAGTCTACAGTGTGTTGGGGAGCGATTAATCTACAGTGTATTGCGGGAGGGGGTTCCAAGGTATGCTGTCCATGTTAGGGAGGGGGTTCCAGCCTTTCAATGAATGTTTGATAGATGAACAGGAGGATATGTCCAAGGGTACACACTGAGAACCTTTTTACCAAGGTGGAAATGTCCAACAGTAGAGTCTGTGCAGGGCAAGTAATTTACACAGAATGTGGTGGGGGCCTGGAACACATTGCCAGGGGTGGTGGTGGAGGCAGATACGATAGTGGTGCTTATGAGGCTTTTTGATGAGGTACATGGAAATGCAGGGAATAGAGGGTTATGGATTATGTACAGGCAGGCCTGTACATGTTCTGTACTGTTCTGTGTTCTTCCCATGCTGTGTAAGTTGTGCACTATGAGTCTATGGCAATCCGCTACAGAGTTTTTTGTGGGGTGTACCCGTACTGGGACAGAGTCTGTCACTGTGGTTATCTGTCAATGTGGATACCTAAGGGTTAAACATGTATTGGAATCACTCGGAGATTATTAGAATTTAAACTGCATTAAATTAGCGGTATTATTCTTAGCTACAATGGCATTAAAGCAAAATCAATTAAAGAGCAGAATATTGACTCAAAATGGAAAAGATCACCGAAGGTTAATTGGAGAAAATTGAAACGCCACCATAAGCAAATCCCACTAACATTACTGAAGGAGGGTGATGCGTCATTTCAGAATTACAGGAAATACTCCAATTACACCAGTCAAATTGTATGACAGTTTCAAGGTCCAATAATTTAATGTAATTTATGGGAGCCTTCAACAAGATTTGGGATTCTGTATTTTGTGTCCTCCCCTCGCAGAATCAGAAGGGTGTCTTGTGTTCATATCAGTGGAAGCAAGATGCGAGCGTAGGTTTGAATTGAAAATAAAGTTACACTTTCTGCTGAAGGAACTCCAGATTAGGGCTGTTTTGGGCATCACACATTGGTTGATATTGGGAGCAGTTTTGTGAGGTAGAGTCAGCGCAAGAAAAGGTTGTGAACTTGGAGAGCGGATCAATATCAGAAGACACCATATGCTCCCCTCTGGATAGCATGCAAAATACTGCAATATCCTTGGCTCTGCGTCCCCAGGGATCAGGTGTTGTCACTGCTCCTCCTTTCAGCTCATAATTAGTCCTCTTAACAATAAAGGAAATGTTGCTAAATCAATGCAATAAAGCTTTAGGGAGAGAGTAACATGGATCGATGGGTTGTTATCACCCATTCTGCGTCACTCTTCCAGGCAAATTTTATTTTCTGTGCATTTTCCCATGTGAAATGGTGCCTGAAACATGGCAAGAGGCAGTCCCAGAGATTAACAAACATGCATATATGGTATACATACATGTATCATGCATTCCTGGTGCACCTCAAGAGGTTTTGCTACCTTTCCAAATGTCTTTTCTACCTTATTCACCTATATTGCTGCCTGCCTCCCGCTTTGTTGGTTGCATGCAGCCTCTCCCTGTTTTTTTCATAGACATTCCCTTGTGTTTTATATGTCCCCTACCCCCTTTCACTGAATCTTAAAAAGGAGTTTAAATAATCGTTATCTTTGTTGATTGCCACTGGAAAATGGTTTCTGAGCATTCTTGAAGACTATCCATGTGGCAGCAGTGCTTAGTCCAGAGGTCCAGATAAGCCAGGTGGAGTATGTAGTGTATTCCCGAGCAGAGGAAGTGAAAGTCAGTCGCATCTCAAGGTACAGAGCAAATGTAATAAACTTCAGGCAGTCCAGAGAGAGTGAAATACAAATCTAAGGAAGACATAAATGGCAGTGCAGATACAACTAAAATTCGGCACCCTCAGAATTTTGATGGGGCTGGACTGGTAGATTTTCCCGACTATTCCTATTGAAACTTCAATCAACTTCTAATTCATTTTTCTTGAAACGAAGTTGGAAATGAGACAATGGAGCGCCAGTGAATGAAAAGTACCATGCCAGTAAGGCCTCAGTGTGGTTAATTGTGTGTCAGACCAAAGCTATCTGTGTGTTTAAAGGTGGGTGGAAATCAAATCCAATGAGTTTACTGTATATGGAGAACTGGAAACAGGGCCACAGTGAGGATACAAGGAGATGGGAATAGGAGCCTGGTGAGCCACATGCCAAGTTAGAATTAGCAGAACCACACCACAGGTGGAGCAGCAAAGAGGGGAACTGGCAATAGAGGAACGGGACTCAGAGGCAGCAAAGGCAGGCGGATAAAATTAACCCGACCGAGAAAACATATTGGTGCTGCTAGGTAAGTGTTGCCAGCATATCCAAGGCCAAACTATAGGGCAGAGTTTCAGCCATCCAGGGTATCTAACTAGGCTTTTCCCAGACAAGCTATCATACCAATCTCCACCTGCTCTCATATCCCACTCCCAAATCCTCTTGGCCACATAGGAACTAGTGATCCACCTTCCTTTAGACTAACTATTCTTTGGAATAGACTCGTCTGGGTTGTGGGTGGACTGAATTTCCTGAATACTCCTACCTCCCAGTTCAGGAAATCAGACACACTCAAGGCTCTGTGGTCCTCCAGCTGGGATCAACACTGCAAGACTAGCAGCCCAATATGGTCTGATTTTATTTTGGTGCAGAAATAACCTTACAAATTGTACAGATGCACAATAGAAAGCATCCTATTAGGATGCATACCAGGTTGGTTTGCCAAAAGTTCTGCCCCAGAAATTAAGAAATTGCAGAGTTGTGGATGTGGCCCAGTCTAGAACACAAACCTTTACTTCGACTGCTTCCACACCTTCATGCTGCTTTAGGAACGCATCCAACATAATCAAAGACCAGTTTCATCCCGGTCATATGCTCTTCTCCCCTCTCTCACCAGGCAGAAGATACAAAAACTTAAAAGGATATATACCACCAGATTCAGGACAACTTTTTCCCCGCTGTTATCAGACTACTGAATGTCATTCATAAGCTAGGGTGCAGTCCCGATCTCCCAACTTACCTCATTGAAAAATAACATATCTATTTATAACAAATACCTATTTTCATAGCTAGGGTGGTCTTCAATCTAAAACGTCACCTCTATTTCTCTTCCCCTAGCTGCACTCTGAGTAATTCCATTATTTTCTGTTTCAAGAAAAAACATTCATTCTTATAAGAATGCCTCCAGTACACCAGCTGGACTCACAAAAAATATCACAGATTAGACAAATATTGGAGTCTGAAGAAGGGTTCCAACCCGAAATGCCACGCATTATTTTTCTCCAGAGATGTTGCCTGACCCGTTTATTTACTCCAGCACTTTATGTCCATATTAGACAGGAAGCAGTCAGGCTATGCCGCCAGTGCTGGCTTGAAGGAAACTACTTGTGTTTAGTCCAGATGCCCGGCTCTGACTGTGACCTTGTAAGTTCCTCATCATCAGATTACTGCCCATCCTCCCTTCAGAGTTATTCAAGGAATGAGCTCATTGGAGTCTTCTTTGCTCTATTTCCAGATAGTTCCTCAAGTAAGAATTGTTCTTCTCCTCCTCTCCCATCTAGATCTTCTTTATGGTTTTGATTCTACGACCTTCTTTATCAGAAGGCATAGAGATTTTCTATGAATATGCCACATTAGCTTATTTCTTATTGTTACCTTTTATCTTCTCTGTTCCGGGAAGAATAATTTTAATTTTTCCAACTCCCCAAATGAATAAAGACCATTAAACTGGAAATATCCCAGAAAATCACTGAAACTCTGAGATCCTTGCTGAAATGCATTGTCACCCTTTACCAGTCCACCAGTGAATCTGAATGCCATGATACAATGCTTTGGAATTCTTGAAGCTTAATTTGAAATATAATATTTTTTAAAGTAAAAATTGATTTTACAGTTACTAAATTAAATTAAACTAAATGTTTCAATATTGGTCAATTACGGGAAGCCTCTATATTGTCTTTATTTTGTTACCTATTTTTTTCCAAATTAAATTCTTGGTTTGTACGGGAGTCAGGGATTATAGAGAGAAGGCAGGAGAATGAGGTTAGGAGGAAGAAATAGATCAGCATTAATTGAGTGGCAGAGTATACTAGGTGGGCCAAATGGCCCAATTCTGTTTCTATCACTTATGACCTTATGACCTTAAATTTCAAGCAAAACATAGCAGCTTTGAATGGCAAAGTGAAAAACTCTGACAACTGATTTAAAATCATTCCAGTGTCACAACTTCGTGTTGTTTAAATGAATCATGATACTTCTTGCTTTATTTCTGTTGCTGGGTGCAAAATAGTGGAAAAAACATGTCAAAGATTTTATAGTTCAGAACAAAAATGCAATTAATTTATTTTGAACAAAATAATCTTATTAATCTTATTTACCACAATTCTATTTAAAACAATTTCATGCACCTCACTTCATCAATTGCAGACAATTTCATGATGATTAATGAAGCACCTATTTTTCCACTTATATACAGTACTACTGTTATAGGTTTATACATCTAAGTATTCTGCATTCACATGGATGAGTCATAACATTGCTCCATCCTACCAGTCCCTGATATAGCAGGCAAATTGTATCTGTTAAAATATATTCACCATAAACAATGGCAATTCAATAGCAAATGCAATCATTAGAGAATATTGCTGATATGCAAAGATTGGGTGGGGATATGACTCTAATTCCAAAAATTGTTCAAATACACAACATGAGAATGAAGGCCCAAATGCTCTCAGGCCAGGCCCCATGGATCTATTATTCTAAAAAACAATGATAGCTCTGGAATAACGCTATTTGCATTACACATGATGAATTGGTTTATAATGGGATTTCAATCAGAAACTAGAGAATCATTTAAAAGTTACTTTAGAAATTGATATGCAGAAAAAAAGCTGTCTTGGAAAAAAAGCAGACGAGGAAAAAAACTGTTTCAATGCAACCTCCGCACTGTAATCAAACACCTCCTTTGTCTTTTAAGCTTCACCATGGGAGAAAATGACAACCAATTGCTTCCATTGATACTTACACAATGATACTCTATTGAACAATGTAACATATAGTCTTGAGTAGTTTTAGTTTGAAGTAACACAAATAAACATAGTGATTAAAAAGACCTTGACTTGAAAATATAATAAAGAATGTAGAATAGAACAGCACAGGAACAAGCCCTTTGGCTCACAATGTCTGTGCTGAACATGGTGTCAAATTAAAAGAATCTCATCTGTCTACACGTGACCCATTTCCCTCCATCTGTGCATGTCCACGAGCCTATTTAAAAGTCTCTTAAATCCTCCTATTGCATCCGCCTCCAACACCACTCCTGGCAGTAGGTTCCAGGCACTCACCACTCACTCTCTCTGCTCTGCACGTCGCCTTTAAACTGTTCCCCTCTCATCTTAAAGCTCTGTACTCTAGTCTTTGACATTTCCTCCCTGTGAAAAGATTTCTGACTGTGTACTCTATCTATTCCTCTCAGGATTTTGTAAAGTTTGATCAGATCTGCAGTCAACGTCTAACATTCCAAAGAAAACAATCAAGGTTTGTCCACTTCTCCTTATTGCTAATATCCTTAAATCAAGGCAGTATTCTTGTAAAGCTCATTGCACCCTCTCCAAAGCCTCCACAACCTTCTGTAACGGAGCTACCAGAATTGTACACAATATTCCAAATGCGGCCTAACCAAAGTCTCATAGAGCTGTATCACAAATTTCCATCTCTTATTCTCAATGCCTCAGCCATGCATTAATCTGTCCTTTTCCTCCTCTTCATAACCTCATTTGCACATGGCGCAAGAAGTATTTGGAGATTCCTATCCTTTTACCTAACTCCCTATATTCACTCTGCAGAATCCCCTTTTCATACAAATGTAATTTGTGCCAACACGCACAATAACTTTCAGCTGCTCAACCTCCCCACTGAGAAAGTAGAATTTGTGTGTAGTTCATGTATAATTTATATATAATTAATTTGTATGTGTTACCTGAGCCCACGTATCCGTTGTCCTGTTGCAGGTAAGTTTTTCAGCACCTCAGCATAATTCTGCATATGACATTAAACTCGACGTGACATTGTTTTATTATAGCAATTGATCTAATGGTAAAATAGGTGCTAACATTAACTCAAACGCAGATTAGTACTTAAACAGGAGTGGAGTAGCGAAGGCTTCATCGTGGAAAACAGAGTTTAAATTCAGTGTCTGTTGCATCTTAATTTAGCTACCTCATTGTCATTTCACTTCTGGATTAGATGCATTTCAGTACGTTCAATTATGAGTGCAATTTGTAAAGGTATATATGTACAGATTAAGAGTAGAGTATGCCACTTGTCCTCTCTAGCCTGTTCCACTAGATTACAGCTGGTCTTACTGTTAGCTTAACTCCACATCCCTATCCACTGATGTTAACCTGTCTGGTCTGGGTTTGGGCTGCGTCCACAATTCTCTGCAATTACTTATGATATTGAATAGAGCTGTTCCCAAACCATGCTTTGATATGTCAGTTTTAGTTTGTAGGCAGGGGGTTAAATCACAGCTAGTTGATACAAAGCAATTTCCTGAAGTATTGTTGAGGAATGGAGCGGGAGGCATTGTGTAGCAGTGGTCGAGGATGTTCTTGCTTTGGTGGGACAAGAAACATGCTGATACTACTTTGGTAGAATGCCCCTGAGGATGGCTTCATTGAAGTCTCCAGCTGTAATACCAAGGGTACGGGGTGTTTTGTCTAAAGGCTAATGAAATCTGCATGAGGAGGAATGTAGACTGCTGTCAGGATAGCTGAGGTGAATTATCTCGGCAGGTAGTAGGGACCTGGTGGCATAATTCTGCATATGACATTAAACTCGGCGTGACATTGTTTTATTATAGCACTAGGTGGCAGCACTTATATACTAGGTGGCAGCACTTTGGCCCTGTGGGTCGATTCCCTGGCCTTTAGTCGCCGTTGGACTCCCCGGGACGTGAGTGGCTGCTCTCAGAATAGGCATTGGCCACTTCAGAGGATCGGGCCTCCAGCTAGGACGGTACCCAATGGATGGAGTCGTCAGGTGCTACCTTGGTTCAGGCCTCTGAGCTGGAGTCAGCATTGGTCAGCCTGGGAGGTCGGGCCTTTGGCCTGGCTGGTTCCCGCAGATCAGTGATGGCTCTGGATGGTCCCAGAGGTGAGTAACTGTGTTCAGTGGGAGCATCAGGCACTTCCAAGGTCAGGCCTCTGGCCAGGCTGGTTCCCGATGGCTGGTATCCATGTCAACGCATTCCATCCTTGTCTATCTAGACATAGATCACATTGTCTAGATCACGCTTAACAGAAAGTATCAGGCACTATTTTATTAACAATTTGCTTAAACATACATTTTACAACCATTAGCATCACGTGCAGTGATTGCTGTCTGCTGAGTACAATTACACTGTGACATTAGCTCTATTAGTGACCTTTAGGCAATAACTCCCTTTTCTTCTCCTGTGAACCATATAAGAAGGCAAACATTATTGCCCTGGTGGAGGCAGTGCCATCATCCCAATATCGTTTTGTTAGAGGCATCATTTGTTTCACGAGCAGACAAGTATAATGTATACTCCCATTGGAGAGAGAAAGAAAACCTTTTATTTTACTTTAGAGATACAGCATGGAAACAGGATCTTCGGCCCATCAAATCCATGCTGACCACAAAATCCACCCCGTACACTTACACTATCCTGCACACTAGAGACAATTTACAATTTACAGAAGTCAATTAATCTACAAACCTGTACGTCTTTAGAGTGTGGGAAGAACAAACGAGGATGTAAGGGCAAGGCTGCTTTATCGAATGAAAATTAGAGAATGCTATGTTTGGTTTTAGTTTAGTTTTGAGATACAGCAAGGAAGCAGGCCCTTTGGCCCATCGAGATCACGCCGACCAACAATCACCCGTACACTAGTTCTATACTACACACGAGGGACAATTTACAGATGACTATTGAACTCCAAACTGACACATCTTTAGAGTGTGCGAGGGAACTGGAGCACCTGGAGAAAATCCAAGCAGTTACAAGGAGAATGTACAAACTCCGTACAGACAGCATCCGTATTCAGGATTGAACCAAGGTTTCTAATACTGTAAGGCAACATCTTTACCACTGTACCACCCCAAACCTCTTCAAAGTGGACATACTTTATTTTCTGGATATTTTCTAGTAAAATTGAGCAACAAGGAACTGCAGATGTGAGAATCATCAGCAAAACACAAAGTTCTGGGGGAACTCAACACGTTAGGCAGCATCTGTGGAGGGAAATGGACAGACAACATTTCAAGTCGGGTCTGGTCTTCTGAATGCCAGGCTTGAAAAGGATTATTATTTTACAAAATGCTTAGGTGGCAATTGATCAAGAGGGATAATTATTTGAAAACGGAATGTTGGAAATTTGAAGTTATAGGTTCATAGGTTCATAAGTTCTATGAGCAGAATTAGGCCATCTGGCCCATCAAGTTCACTCTGCCATTCAATCATGGCTGATCTATCTTTCGCTCTCAACCCCATTCTCCTGCCTTCTCCCCTTAACCCCTGACATCCCTACTAATCAAGAATTCCTTGGGCTGGGTTAAGACAGCATCAAGGAGACAAGAACAGACAAGGGCCGAAGGCTGGACAAGATCGTCTGCCCTCTTGGATTCTGGGTTCCTCGCTGTTGGTTAAGTATTTGTCTTGATCATATAATTATCTTGTAAAAGCGTGTGCTACCTAACAAAATAGCTAGGAAGGAGCAGCAGATGCTGGTTTAAACCGAAGATAGACACAAAAAACTGGAGTAACTCAGCGGGACAGGCAAAATCTCTGGAGAGAAGGAATGGATGACGTTTTGGGTCGAGATACTTCTTCAGTCTGAAGAAGGGTCTCGACCCGAAACATCACCCATTCCTTCTCTCCAGAGATTCTGCCTGTCCCGCTGAGTTACTCCAGTTTTTTGTGTCTATCTTCTATAACAAAATAGATCCCTGCTTTCAAAATCATCATACCCTTGCCTGTGAAAATGATTTGACCAATTTAATGTAGCAATTCACCAACCTACCCGGTCTTCCCTTACAACTGAAAGGTTCCTTCCCAGCCAACTTTCTGGTGAATCTCTGCTGCACCGTCTCCAGCGTAATTATATCCTTACTACGTCCAATAAAGATAGACACAAAAAGGGGGAAATCCTTCCGAGATGAGAAGAACTTTTTTCACACAGAGAGTGGTGAATCTCTGGAACTCTCTGCAGAGGGTAGTTGAGGCCAGTTCATTGGCTATATTTAAGAGGGAGTTAGATGTGGCCCTCGTGGCTAAGGGGATCAGAGGGTATGGAGAGAAGGCAGGTACGGGATACTGAGTTGGATGATCAGCCATGATCATACTATGGCGCAGGCTCGAAGGGCCGAATGGCCTAAAGACCTAAGACACAAAAAGCTGCAGTAACTCAGCAGGTTAGGCAGCATCTCTGGAGAAAAGGAATAGGTGACGTTTTGGGTCAAGACCCTTTTTCAGATTGAGAGTCAGGGGAGAGAGAACTAAGAGGTATGAAAAGGTACATAGAACAAATTAATGACTGATATGCAAAAAGGCATATCAAAGGCTGCAACAATGATCAAGGAAATGTGGAGCCCACAATGGGCTGTGGAGAAGGTGATAATGAGTAATATAAACAGTGAAACTTAGCAGGGCAACAGTGAAACTAGTACGACGACAAGGGTGGAGGACGGCCTCTCTCTCTCCATCCCTCCCCCACTCTAGTCATCGTACTAGTAACTCTTCATATCTCTTGGTTCCCTTTCCCATGAATCTCAGTCTGAAGAAGGGTCGCAACCTGAAACATCACCAATTCATTTTCTCTAAGATGCTGCCTGACCCGCTTAGTTACTCCAGCTTTATGTGTCTATCTTCGATGTAAACCTAGAAACATAGAAAATAGGTGCAGGAGTAGTCCATTCGGCCCTTCGAGCATGCACCGCCATTCCAGCATCTCCAGCATCTCCAGATCCTTCCTACTACATACAATAATCAGGCTGTGGCCTAACCAACATTTTATAATGAACTCCCTGCTCTTACGTCAACTTCTCGTATGACTTCTTCACCACCATCCAGTATCTACCTGAGCTGCCTATGCCAGGGATTGATGGATGTATACAAAAGTCCTCCTGTTCTACACTATTCTGCAGGACTCTGACAATCAGGTGTATATTTTATCCTTATTAAATATCCACCAATGCATCACCCTGCACAGATTAAGATTAAATCCCAGCTTCCACTGTTCCACCCAATTTTCCAAGATACCTAGCCTATAGTTCCCTATTTGTTCAACATCTATTTTTATTGGATGTGCTACTTGAGCTTCATCTATTGTGGTTGTTCCAGAATCAAGGTAACTTTCGACGATTATCACTAACATATCTGTTAGCTACTCATTTATCATTTTAACTCATTTGGTCTCACCATTACAGAGATATTCACTTTGTTCTACTCTACAACTAAAACTAATCTTTTTTCTCAGCTATGATGAAAGGTCTTGTACCCAAAATTGTAATTCCATTTCTCTCCCCACAGATGCTTCCTGACCTGCTGAGTGCTTCCAACATTTCCTGTTTTTTATTCAAATTTCTGGAACTTGCAGTTTTTTTGAATGATTTTCACGTTTTTCTGCATGGCTTTAGCCTCCTTATTTCACAAATAATTAATCTTTACTGACAGTAACTATCTTGTCCCTCACTGTATCAGGATCACGATACATTACTGTGTTTTCTGTGTCATGAGCAGTGAAGCCAGCTTCAAAACATTTGTTTAATGCTCTGGTGTTTGTTCAGGTCACTTATAATTTCTGCTAACATGGATTCTCAGGTACCCACATTGCCACTCACTCCCTTTTATAGAAGTTCTTAGAACCAACTTTCAGTATTATGAAATGTGTTACCTTCTGCCTCTTTAACAACGTTTTGTTCAATCATTGTTGTTTCCTAAAATGCTTCCAATCCTAGACTACCATTCCTTGTGGCAAAGGATGGCTTATCAGCTTGTTGCAAGGCTCCAACTTTAGACTAGTTTTATGCCTATTGATCTTACTTTGCCATGGATGGTTCACTTTTCATTGGGACCATTTATTTCAAAATGAAATGGACATTTGTTGGGAATTTTGAAAATATTTTTCAGTTTTGTCTATTGTAACAACTTTTAATCTAATTTCCAGTCTTAGCCAAGTCTTAATCTAATTTCCAGTCTTCTCTTGCATGTACACAATTGGTTCTGTTTAAGTTCAAGCCTTAAACTCAATTTCCCAAATAGGAGAGAGTTCTGTTATATTTTGACCACTTTTGCCCATGAGGATCCTCACTGTGCAATTACTAATTGACTCGATCTCATTACACAACAAAGGGTCAAAAATAGCCTGCTCCCTATCTGTTGCATCATATCTTTTTTCAGAAAACAATCATCTTCCAATGAACTTTGGCTGATTTGATTATATCAGTCAAACTGAAAAATCAATTTTCTGAAGTTATTGCTTATCTTTGCTGTAAGCTTTTCTTATACTTTGATATGTATTTTACCTGTTGTGTTGCTGTTGTCGACTCTCCCACCATCTCTTCTCCACTCTCGCTGATTCTGTTTCCTCCTCTTCTTTTTAAAGATTATTCCACCATTCTGCCTCTGTCCTCAACTTTTCCATTATTATCAGGACTAGTCCAACTTCACAACTCCCTTTCCATATTTCTGAACATCACATATCTAGGAATAATGAATTCCCAACCAAAATCACGTTATTATCTACAGTATACTCCAGCACCATTGCATCTTTATTGATTTTCTAGACTAGACTATTCGATGGTACTCCAGACCAAGTCATATTTTATTCATTTATGTTAGATCATAGCCAGATTGACAATAATATTTTCAGTGAAGAAGGTGAGTTTAAAGAGAATAAGAGAAATAGGGCCCTGGTGTGCTAAAACAGAGCAATGGGAATAGGGTCCTGTGAGTTTAAAAAAAAAGTGGGAACATGGTTCTTGGTCTTTTTAAACCTAACCTGCTGAGTTTATAAGAAGTGTGGGAACAGGGGCCCAGTAAGTTTAAAGCACGGAAACAACACCAAGTGTGGTAGATTGTGAAATATCCAGATGTCCAAACAAATGGATAGCACATTATCAGAAATTGACTGAATTAGTGCAAAGCCATTTATCTCCTGTGCCATGTGTTTGCCCAATTTGTCAAGAATGCTCACGCATTCAGGTACAGCTTTAGTTTCTCACCTTTTCTTTCTTCAATTTACTTTGTTAACACGCACCAGAATTGTTAAGCTGCCTGGTTTTGAAATTAATTTGCTTCACATATATGTCAAATGTGCTGATCGAATAGAAAACTACACAGGAGTCACAGTTTCCAATCTTGGCCCCAGTACAATAGCTGAGCAAATTTTCTCTGAATTCTTTTCTTATAACAGAAATGACACAACTGAGTGATAAGTGGCTAAAGCCCCTGTCCTACTGTACGAGGTAATTCACGAGTTCTCCCGAGTTTTCTCCTGATTCAAACTTGGAGAATGTCCGCAGTGGGTCCGTAGGAGTTTGTGTATGTCTCGTAGTGGCTCTCAATGCTAATGGTAGGTATAAAAAGTAACAATTTTTTTCATCATGAGTATTTATTTACTTGTGGACATTTTTTGCAGGGATGAAAAAACGTCACGAGTTTACCGGATGTCCCGAGTACCTACCGTTAGCATTACGAGCCGCTACGAGACATCCACGAACTCCTACGGACCCGCTACGGACATTCTCCGAATTCGAATCAGGGGAAAACTCGGGAGAACTCTTGAATTACCCCGTACAGTGGGACAGGGGCTTAAGTTACAGAGTGATCTGCACAGAAACAGGCCCTTTGGCCCATCCTGCTTGTGCTGGCCATCAACTACTAATTAGCACTAACCCTATATAAACCCCAGTAGAGTAGTGCTTTTCTGGAATGAGCTGCCAGAGGAGGTGGTAGAGGCAGTTGCAATTATAATGTTGATCTCAACTACTACATTTTGAACACTCGACTGATTAAAACCCTTCACTGAATTGCTGATTGAATTATTTTGTGTCAAACTGCAAACATGGATATACCTTATTTATATCAATCCTGTCAAAACCCATCACTGGACCAATGCAAGCCACAAAACCAGGACAGAGTCAACACTGCTAAACCAGCAGCCATTGACAAATTTCTCACTGACTCCCCAAAATCTCCCCTTCCTGGGCCAGAGTAAATACAGCAAAGATCTGCTATCCGAGCTGACTGCCACTGATGACAGACCTGCAAACCTCAGCTGCTTTTTGGTTCAAAGTCACATTTATTGCACACAAATGATGTATCACTGCTGCAAAACAGAGGCAGTCTGGGGGAAACACAGGCTCAATTATTGCATCTCCAGAATATATAATCCCTTTTAAAGATACATCAATCCATCTCCAGGTTGTTACTTAACTCCATTTATATTACTGAACTGTCAATTCCCATTTGTCACAAGTAAATGAATATTTAAACTTTAATAAATAAAAGAAAAATGTAATTAGATCCAGCCACTTCAGCACACACAGATCTTCCTCCCAACACATGTCCCAAAGGGGTAAATGGAGATCTGTGACAATTGTAGCCTTATTCACAAAGTAAATAAACGCTCTGATGTGCGAATCTATGGTACTACAGTGTGTATTCACCCCAAGTCCGGATCTAATGATTTTGATGATTAAATCTACAGAACACACACCCACGTGGAAGTACAAAGATACATCATTATGCTCCACTTACTACAGCAGGTACTTTGTTATCTCTAACACAACAAAACAAAATAATTCTTGTGGGAACATTTCACTATTACCTGCGTTTCTTTCCATTTGTACTATCGGACCTATTAGTATTTCCAATAGGTAACTGCTTTACATTCAGTAGCGGCCTCTCACGTACACTCCCACACACATCCAAGCACTCTCACACACATACTCCCACACCAACACAAATGCACGCACGCATGTGCACACTCGCACACACAAATAAATACACACACAGGAACATCTCGTTCTGTTTCGAAGGAATCTGGGTCTTCCTGGATCTTTAGTATGGACAGTGGACAAATGAGAGGACATACATACAGTATGAAACATACCCTGTCCTGTTAATTGAGTGTACGAAAGGCAAGTTGGGAAAGATTGAAGCAGGAAATCCCAGTGGCCAAAAGCCAGGAATCAGTTAATTGCAGCTCCCATCAGCGTTCTTTGTTTGGATGAGTATCAACTGGGCAATGTCAGATGGGGTGGAAACGATTAGCCTCCTTATAATCTACATTGTCGAGTCAGCAAAGGCTTAACATAAATATTTATTTGACATTTTATAACAAATCTTGTAAAGGTTTTCAGAATCGCCAAGGTGTACAGTGTAAGGTTATGGCAAATGGGATCAGTGGATGGGTACTTGATGGTCGACTTGGATATGGTGGGCCGAAGGGCTAATCACTGTGCTCAATGATTTATAAGGAAATATAAATCCATCTAAATTCATGGGCCATGTCATATGTCATATTTCAGAAGACTGGATTCATTATTTGGGCAATGTGATTTGAGATCCTATTCCACGATTCATAAAGATCATAGCTGATCTGTATGCCATTCCACACATCCACCTGTCCCAGGTAAGTGCTCACCCTTCATCCCATCTTTTGTCCGTCAAGAATCTATCCTGAGACACCAACAACAAACTCTAACATGAATTGTCCCATTTCACATGACAAGTATCTATGATCATCATAAATGTGCCACCCATAAAGAGAAACAACATGGAACCAGACCCTTCAGCCCACCAGCTTGACCATCAAGCACTCATTTATATACTAACCATACCGTAACCTATTTTGATCTTCCCATGTTCCCATCAGCTTCCTCATCCCCCTCATCATTTTACCTTTCACCTACACTAGGGATAATTTGCAGTGGCCAACTCACTGACCAATCCGTATGTCTTCAGTATGTGGGAGGAAATGCAAGCAGTCACAGGAAGAATATGCAACTTCCACAAAGAACCCCAAATCCCGGGTTGCTGGTGCATCTCTACCAGCTGCACTGCTGTGCCACCCACAATAGCATTGTGACACATGGTTCTGATAAATTGGCAATTGTGGTAGGGTGGCCTTCCTCATATGTTACCACAAAAACTCATGTGCACTGGATTTCTGTCTGCACTACTTAACACACCCTGCCACAAGAAATGTTAATAACATGCAGGATTAAAATAAATCTGCATGAATGGAAATTTTGTTGAATGAAAAGAAAAAAGCATTTTGTTATTCTCCCATGTTTGGAATTTTCCTTCTGCTTATGTTTCTTTTAAATTTAAACTACATTTTCTCCTTAAATATCTTAAACTATCAAAATTAATGTATATTTCTGATTAGCTGTCAAAGTTGATGATTCCACCAACACCATACAAATCTGTCTGAAAGATAACAAGTTACTGTGCTGGAAGAAACTGCAGTTGCTGGTTTAAACCAAAGATAGACACAAAAAGCTGGATTAACTAGCAGGACAGGCAGCATCTCTGGAGAGAAGGAATGGGCGACGTTTCAGGTCTGAAGAAGGTTCTTGACCTGAAAAGTCACCCATTCCTCTCTCTCTCTCTCGAGCGAGAGAGATGCTGCCTGTCCCGCTGACTTATGCCAGCTTGTTGAGTCTATCTTTGATAACAAGTTACTAAGTCATTAAGATTTCCAGATTAATTTTCAAGTGTTTGAACCTTTTCGCATCCTGTGTCTCTGTCCACTACGACTCTTTCTTTCTGCTGGTGGAATGTTATTGTCATTTTCATCCAGGTGTTTTGAATTGCTCCCAAGACTTCAGTACCTGCAGGAGGATGCTGATAATGGTGCTCTGTTGAGCAGCACTGCCCTCTCTTGGTGGGCAGTGTGTGGATTCAGATAGTGATGGGGCCAAGATGGTGGAGCACTGTGATAAGTGAGGATTCTCTGAGAATGCTGCTGACTTCAATTGTAAAGAAAGTCAAATGAAATGTAAATGTTTTCTGCTGCCGCCAAAGGAAGTTTTAACCATCCTTGTGTATCAGGTGAATCTTCAGCAGAGCTTATTTCCCACCAGCAGTCTTCATGTCAACAATGAAAAACAAAAGCATTCTAAATCTACATTTTCTATTCTCTCCTTGGGGATCGCTTACAAGGGTTTAGTATTACACATCGGCTTGTGCACCGCAATGCATCAGGCTTGCTTTTGAATTAATAAGTGCTGGTTTCAAGCGCCTCGCCAAAAACATGTAAGTGTTAAGACTGACCATCGCTCGACTGTTAGAGATTCTATCTTTAGATGAAGTGGGTGAATGCATTCACAGAGGAGCTTAATGGCTCCATTCCTTGTACTCTCTGTACATCAGCCTCCTACACTATTCCAGTAAAACCCAACATAAGCTTGAAGAACTGCACCTTCATTAACATTTAACCATATTGCACTGCTCAGGACTCAGTACAACAGAGTTCAACAGATAATCAGCCTTCCCTGGACCATGTCTTTCTCCATGGTTAAAATGGAGGGCAAATGCTCTTAGATACATATATATAGTCATCTAAATTAATGATATAAATCACATCAGCAATGGACCCAGAATCAACCCTTTTGACATCCACTGTTGCAGGCCACCAGTCAGAAAAACAACTCTCCACAAAGACCCTTTGACTTCTTCTTCCAAGACAATTTTGAATCCATTTCACTAGTTTACCCTATATTCCATGTAATCTAACCTACCATCTTAGCCAACCATGCGGGACCTTGTCAATGGCCTTCCTAAAATCGATACAGACATCCACTGCCCTGTCTTCATCACTCCTCCTAATGACTTCTTCAAATAACTATCAGATTTGTGAGACATGATTTCCCACAAACAAAGCCATTCTGACTATCCATTATCAGTTCTTGCCAATCCAAATGCTGTTAGATCCTGCCTCTGAGAATCCCCACCAACAACTTTCCCCACTACTGATGTCAGATTCACCAGCATGTAGTTCCCTGGCTTGTCCTTTTTTGCCCTTCTTAAATGGAAGCACGACATTAGCCGTCTTCCTTCCTTGTGGAGCTTAGGGCGGCATGGTGGGGCAGCAGTAGAGTTGCTGCCTTACAGCGCTTGCAGAAACCCGGGTTCGATCCCGACTACGGGTGTTGTCTACAGAGTTTGTACGTTCTCCCTGTGACTGCGTGGGTTTTCTCCGAGATCTTCAGTTTCCTCCCAAGTCATACAAGTTTGTAGGTTAATTGACTTGGTGAATATGTAAATTGTCCCTTAATTGATGAGCTATGATTTGAGGGTGTTAGCATTGGAATCAATGGATTCCTTGCATCATGGAGGACAATACGAACATTCTGCAGTGGGTTTTGTTACCATTGAAAGGCCTGAAGTGCTTCCTAGCATTGCCAATGAGGAAGGTCAGCAAGCTTTCTCATACAAGAGCAGTGGCAATGACCAAATAATTCATTGGTTGAAGGACCAATAGTGGCCGGACATAACACCATGGGGGATGCGAACCAGGATCAGAAAATGCTGGAAATGCATAGCCTATCACTCAGGAGAGACAACCTGATCTGCAGAACAACAAAAGGTTTAAAGTTGAATAAAATGCATCTTCACTTGCCCAACAATTTACATATTGAGTCACAGAGTCATAAATAGATAAAACATGGAAATAGGCCTTTTGGCCAATTGAGTCATGCCGGCCAGCAATCATACAATACATTAATCCTACATTAATCTATTTTTTGTTAATAATCCCCTGTTTCGTATGGGGCAAATGTGCCCCATTAACACAAACTAGAAGCAGTAGGCCAACACTTCATGTCTTCCCCATTGTTTGATTGAGGAGAGATGTCTTCAGTCAGAGGGTAGTGAGTTTTTGGAGTTCTGGAACCATGTGAGCTGTGGAGACTCAGTAGCTGAGTCTATTCAAAGCACAGATCAATAGATTTTTGCATATTGAAGCATTTGAATGATTTGGGGTCAATAGAGGTAAGATGCACTGAGGTAAAGGACAAGATGTGAATGAATGATGGAGCTCTCCCAAGGGGTTAAATTACTTCCTCTACTGTTTTGGATGGGATGGGATGCGATGCAATGGGATGGGATAAGATGGGATGAGATGGGATGATACACCATGGAAAGAAACTCTTTTGCCCAGAGTCCACTTCAACCATCAATTACTCATTCACACTAGTTTTCATCCCTATGCACTGGGAGGAACTTACAGAGGCCAATTAACCTACAAACAGCGTGTCTTTGTGACGTGGGAGGAAGCACTCAGGGGAATCCCTCGCTGTCACATTCCAAACTCCACATAGACAGCACCCGAATTTAGGATCCAACCCAAGTCCCTCGCATTGTGAGCAGCAGCACTACCCGTTGGGCCATGCTCACATATGATGCTCTAGCATTTTGATGGTGCAAGTAAAGAAACAATGGATCGGTCCAGAGAGGCAGAGCATGGACCTCAAATGACCAGAGAAAAATTATGCTGAAACTGGAAATCCAAAATGAAAACAGCAGATGACGGAAAGGTTCATAGGTTGCATTTGTTAAACTCCTCAGTGACAGTGTGGTGGATCCAACCCATCAATTAAACCTGCCACTCCCTTCTGCATTTATCTCTACTTTATATATAAATTGCAATCCCACGAGACTGATTGAACTGGAGGTCTTGCTGCCTCGGTGGTTCTGGGGGGTGGAGTTGGCCACGATCTCTTCCTGGGCTCCAACCCAGGACCACACTCGGTGCTGCCAATTAAAAAAAAATTTTGAATTCTTTTCTGACAATAATTTAAGAGAACAACTAATTTCAAAGTTTAAAGGGCCCAAAGTAAAATAGATAGAGGGATATGGGCCAAACACAGGCAGGTGAGACTAGTTTAGTTGGGGCATCGTGGTCAGCAAGCGCAAGTTGGGCCAAATGGCCTGTTTCTGTGCTATATGACTATGATTACTAGAAATTAATCAATAAAGAAAGAATAACCAAAATGCTCACTTACATTTAAGGACCTGTCCCACTTGGGCAACCTAATTGGCAAGTTTAGAAGAGTTTGAAAAAATATCATGTTGAAGATCTCCTTCGACTATGTAGAAGACCTCCTTCCACCTTCTTCGACTATGTTGAAGACCAGCTTCGACTAGCTTCGACTAGCTACGACTATCTTCAGGAAAATTGGACACCAAATAGTGGAGAGTGAAGACGACCTCCTTCGATCTCATTCGAACGCCCTTCGACCTCCCTTCGACTATGATGAAGACTATCCACGACTACCTTCGACTACTTTCGACTACCCTCGATTACCTACGACTAACATGCCGACCTACTACGACCTACTACGACTAAACCTACGAGTAAATAAAATATCGATTTTTTCCATGGAGACCTTTTTTAATTCACGGGCATTTTTTAACATATTGAAAAAAACCGCGCGCGACCTAGCTAAGGCCTCGAGTACGCTGAGACCACTCTCGAGCATGAAGGAGAGTTACAAAGACCTCCTACGACCTCGAGAGAAGGAATGGGTGACGTTTCGGGTCGAAACCCTTCTTGAGAGAGAGAGAGAGAGAGAGAGAGAGAGACGTGTGTTGCTGTAAAACAGACCTCGCGCATACCAAGACAAGTATTCATTTTGTTTTCTCTCTTGCCAATAAATCTGATGTGTTCATGTATGAGAGCGATTCACCGACGGGCTGAGTTGCGATCAACGCTGTGGGCAGTGGCAGAGAGAGATAGAGAGGTGTGCTGCTGTAAAACTGGATCCCACGCATACCGAGACAAGTATTTATTTTGTCCTCTCTTGCCAATAAAACTGATTTGCAACTAAACAGACGAGTGAGCCTTTTACTGTTCTACTAGTCATATCCTTGAACCTGTTCCCTTGTAACAAAGGCAGTGTGAAGTGTAATCGGAATCAATGATGGGATTTATGCTCTGTGACCCAATGTGGAGTTCTATACTTTACCAAGTCAGAAGAAGAACTGCTACTGTCGTTGAGCTTAATTGGCACTGGGTAAAAGCCCAAAGACAACATGGGCATGGTAAAGAAAATGCAATGGAGAATTAAAGTGACAAGTCAAGTCAAGTCAGTTTGAGGTTATTGTTATATGCATAAGGACAGGGTGGTACAGGTGGAGTGAAAATGTTGCTTGCAGTAACATCACAGGCACGTGGACCTAGACAATGTAAAAAAAACACAAATTAGACAGAAATTACACCTAGATTCTACAAGACAGTGAAATGGAAAAGACAATGCAAAAATAGACCGTTGCTGAGGTAGGATTAGAAAGTAACTAGACTAAGTTGGGTCCTTGTCACACTGGAGGCCTGGTCCCCCAACGCAAACCGTTCCCCCAACGCAATATTCCACCACTCACCCATAGCCCCCAACTGCGCAGGCCCGGTTCATTTCCCTTCATTCTCCAGCACTCCCTCCCCCTTCTCTCATTCATCCTTCCTCTTCTTTCCCCTCTCCTCTTCCCCTTCCCAATCCCTCCCTCACCTCTCCTCCCCTCTCCTTTCCTCTACCCTCAGTCACTCCCTCCCTCCATCTCTCCCCTCCCTACCCCCTCCTATCCCTCTATCCCCCACTCCTCACCTCCCCACTATCCCTCCTTACCTCCCCACTGCCCTCCTCTCCCTCTATTCCCCACTCCGTACTTCCCCCACTCCTCTCCCTGTATTCCCCCTCCTTCCCCACTCTCCCTCCTCACCTCCCGCACTTTGCCCCCTCTTCCTCCCTGCCCCCTCCTCTCCCTCAATTCCCCCCACTCTCCCTCCTCACCTCCCCAGGTATTCCCCACTCCCTACCTACCCCCCCACTTCCTCTTCCTCTATTCCCTCTTCTCCCCCACTCTCCCTCCTCATCTCTCCCACTTTCCCCCCTCTACCTCCCAACCCCCTCCTCACCTCCCAAGGAGCTCGAGGTTGCCACTCCTTTCCCCCGGAGCAGCGGCGGCGGCTGTGGCCCACTGTGGCTCTGGCTGTGGCCCACTGTGGCTCTGGCTGTGTCCTGCGGAGGCTCTGGCTGTGGCCCATGGCAGCTCTGGCCGTCCCCTCCGGCCGCTTCCCGCCGACTGGCTGTGTGGCTGTGGCTGAGGCCGTGCAACGCTGGGCAACACTGGGTGAGGCGGGCACTGCCGGTGAATGACAGGACAGGGGACCAATCCGCGTGCCGGTCACTGACAGGAGAAGAGACCAATCTGCGCATGCGCGTTTTTAAAGATTTTCAAACCTTAATAACTTTGAAACTATACGATCGATTGGAACAAAACTTGAGGCACTTGAGCACAGGAGAATAATGAGTAAGGTGGCAAAATATTGTAGCGCTATCATGTATCGCTTTTGGGCAAAGAGAAAGAAAAGAGGAAGAGCACAAGATCAGAATTTTAGTTATGTACGAGACCAAGTGAGACCCGTTGGGTCCCATCCCCTTAACATATTGCGGGGGGGGGCGGCCTGAAGCGTTTTACATACACACTAACCACCCCCCACACAAGGTGCGGGGGGAGTGAGGGGAGGTGAGAGGGGGAGGGGAGAGGGGGTAAAGGGAGGAGGAGTGAGGTGGAGGGGGAAGGGAGAGGGGGAGAGAGAGGATGGGGAGAGAGGGGGTAGTGGGAGGAGGCGAGGGGAAGAGGGGGGAGGGAGGGGGGGGGGGGGGGGAGAGAGTAGAGTGGAGTGAGGAGGGGGGAAAGGGGGGGAGAGGTGGGGGTGAGAGAGGAGGGGGGGAGAGGGGGGAGAGAAGAGGGGGAGATGGGGAGGGAGGAGAGGGGAGGTGTAGAGGGAGAGGGGAGGGGAGGGGGGGGGGGAGAGGAGGGTGGGGAGAGGAGGGGGGGGGAGGAGGTGAGGGGGGAGGGGAGAAACGGGGAGAGGAGGAGGGGGGAAACGAGGAGGGGGAAAGGAAGAGGGGAGCTGGTCGGGCGAGCAGGCTGCGAGCGAGCGTGCTGCGGGGCTCATGGTGAGTGGGCTGCTGGGCCCACGGGAGCGAGCGGCAGAGACTCGAGGGAGGCCGCGGGCAGGCACGATCTGAGGATGGTGAAAAGCAGTGGCGGGCCAGCCGATCGTGGCTTCCGCGAAGGGACGTCTACCCACCCGCATGACAGCCAGCCGAGTGCGAGTCGTCTGAGAGTTAGGGGCGGGGGGGGGGTTTAACATAACTTGCAGCTCGTGCAGAAACAGTGCCCAGCAGGCTGCGCTTTGAAAACTGTGCACAGCTGGCCGCAAGGAGCAGAGCCATTGTGACGTCATCAGCTTGTTAGCTTTAAAAATTATCTCAGATTTTAATTAAAAAGCCAAGAAATAATGAATCAAATTTTCAGTTAAGGAGATTTTTGAGATCATGAGGTAAATCTCTATCGGAATATGTAAAAATGTTACCGTTAGCGTGTCGTGTTTTCGAGGAGATGTGAATCATAGACACAGAAATAAATACGCACACACATCCACGATCAGGGTTTCATAAGTATAGTGATAGGTAGATAGATGTATAGATAGGTGGATGGATGGATAGTTCAGGATCACACCAGCAGACCGCATAGAACAGTCAGCAAAACACTCACCAAATGTATTCTTGATCTTCCCAGTTTATGGAAGACCACTTTGTGAGTGCTGAACGTAGTGCACTAAATCGAAATAAGGACAAATAGTGTTTTTTTTTCTGCATGATGGCTGTTCCTGTATAGTAGGAAAAAGGTTGGCAAAGGGGCAACTGTTGGGACTCCTACAATTACATAGCTGTAGCTTTGGGAAATAAACTGCGAAATATATAGACTTGGACGTGTTTTTGTCTTTGCACTGTTATTGCTTGTTATTATATACTGAACTTTGTTTTAGTTGTTTATTATGGTGTTTACAGAGAACTATCTGTCGTGCTGCTACAAGTAAGAGTTTCATTGTTCCGTTTGTGACATATGACAATAAAATCACTCTTGACTTTCTTGACACTTGATGAAGTGGCATTGGTGAACGTGAAGGAAAGAAAGAAAGAAAATGCCACGGAGAGACGTCATAGAGTAATTGAGCCATACAGCATGGAAGCAGGCCCTTCGGCCCAACTTGCCCACATGATCTAATTTGCTCCAGCAGGTATCTTTAGACTGCTGAGAGGGGAGAAAAGGGGAACATGTGCTTGTGATGGCATCACATGGTAAATTGCAGAGGATTGAATTTCATCCTAGATGGGTTTACATCTAGGTGAGATATAGTTCTGGGAAAGAAGAGAGGAGATAAGAGCAAAAGACCTGGAAAAGAGGACCCTGCAAACTATGGTTTTGGAGAATCCCTGGCTGAGGAAAATAGATGATAGACCATATAAGGAGGTGAAGGGAGAGAGGTAGTGGGATGAAGAAAGCAAGGTAGTCAAGAAAGTTGTGGGATACTGTGAGCTTATTGTGGATGGTGGCGACCAACCTAATCTCTGGAATAGAGATGGTAAACTGGAGGAGGGACACATGTTCCAGGTGAAGAGGACAGGCCATCGAAGATTATCAGCAAGGTGGGAGTGGGGAGTAGCATTGATCCACTCATCCTTACATGGCAACCTACCAATCAAATCTGGTTCATTACAAAACACCAAACACAGAATTGACTTTTCCCTCGTGGCCTTGACCATGATGTGCTCTAAAAACCTATCTTGTAGGCATACTACTAAGAGTAAGAGTATATAGCAGTTTTATTTTTGCTCTAGATTCCAGCACTTGCAGTATCTTGTACCACTGTCCCTCTGGGTTTGTTATTCCTTCTACAATATTCCAACATTCTCTGGAGGAAACTTTCAAACCGTTCTTGCACTTCTAAAAATGCCTACAGCTGGGAATAAATCACACTGGAGTATTAGATGAAGGTTCTGTGAAATTGAAGCAAACACATTTAATGTAAAAACTGTGTGCCTTAGCCCACGCAGATAGATGAAAATGAAAAAAACCGCAGGTGCAGTTCTGAAATCTAAACAGAAGATGTTGCAAACACTCAGCAGGTAAGGCAACATAGATGTGAAGAGAAACAGTTAAGATTTCAGGTTTGGAATGCTCCATTGGAACGGAAGGATACATACAGATCCTTATCCAACCATACAGTTGAGTAAATGAAGTCAAACCAGGGCAGAACCTGCACAGTGAATGGCAGAGCCCTGGGAACTATTGAAGAGCAGAGGGATCAATGAGTACAGGTACATATTTCCTTGAAAGTAACACACATAAGGTGATCAAGAATGCTTTTGGTACATTGGCCTTCATCAATCGGGGTGTTGAGTGTATAAATTGGGATGTTACAGTGATATAAGATGTTGGTGAGGCCTCATTTGGAGTATAGTATTCAGTTTGGTCACCTTGCTATAGGGAGGATGTTGTTAAGCTGTAAAGAGTGCAGAGAAGATTTATGAGGAAGTTACCAGGATTGGAGGGCCTGAGCTATAAGGAGAAGTAAGGCAGGCCAGCAGTTACTTTCTTGGCGCGCAGGAAGACGAGAGGTGATCTTATAGAGGTGTACAAGATCATGATGGAAATAGATAGGGTAAATACACAATCTTTTACCCAGAGCAGAGGAATCAAGAACCAGGGGACAAAAGATTAAGTTGAGAGGGGAAATATTTAATCGGAGTCTGAGGACAACTTCTTCACACAGACGGTGGTGCGTATATGGATGAACTGCTAGAGCAGGTAGTTGAGGCGGGTCCTATAACAACATTTCAAAGACATTTGGATGAGTACATGGATAGGAAAAGTTTAGAAAGATATGGGTCAAACACAGGAAGGTGGGACTAGTGTAGATGGGGCATATTGGTCGGCATGGGGAAGTTGGGCCGAAGGGCATGTTTCTGTGTTATATAACTATTTAGGTGTGATACTTAATTCAACAATTGATAGTAGCCCAAAAGGCAGCAGGATTAACCTGGTGCTGGATAATGAAAAGTTTTATAATTATTTCTGATGGAGCAAGTACTATTTTAAAGTAGATGATATGTGCACATTATTCTACCTCTTCATTGTAGCATGACTACTTCTCATATTTCCCCACAGGGACCTCTTGGCTTTTGGGGTTGATTTAACACAATATGAATGGCAGCCTGTGGCTCAAGGCCCCATAATGATTTAAAAAACCTTCTTACTTCTCAGAGAGCAAACACCACAACATAATTTCTTTACCATTATTTGTAACATTCATATAATCTTGTCTTTTTGTATGATTAATGGAACATCAATGATGTCAAGTTAATGGGTAGTTTATCAGTCTAAAGTGTTTGCTGCTGCACGTCAGCCAGTGGCAGTGAAATGCACGTTAGATTGTAAGTAGACAAAAAGGCTGGAGAAACTCAGCGTGTGAGGCAGCATCTATGGAGCGAAGGAAATAGGCGACGTTTCGGGTTGAGACCCTTCTTCAGTCTGACCCGAAACGTCACCTATTCCTTCGCTCCATAGATGCTGCCTGACCCGCTGAGTTTCTCCAGTATTTTTGTCTACCTTTGGCAGTTACCAGCATCGGCAGTTCTTTCTTAAACAAATTGGATTGTAATGTCTCTTCAAGGGGGATTAGCTATGATAATTGTTTCTTAAAACAAAGCTGAGCCAATTCTGCATTTCTTTATGACATCCAATTTTCCTCTGGTGCAATAAGCAGCAGCCATTTAGGGCTCTAAAAATGTCTGAAAACATAAAATAGGAGCAGGGCAGGCCACTCAGCCCCTCAAGCTTGGCCCACCATTCAATCTGATCATGACCTCAACTCATCTTCTTTCCCAGATCCCAGTCCTCAATTCCCTAATCTTTCATACATTTATCCACTTCTTCTGATATTCCTTCAATGGTCTAGCATCCAAACCCCACTCAGATAAAAAATTCCAGTGACTCAGCCCCAACGGTCTACAGGTCAGAAAATGTAGACACTCAATGGCAGGGTGGAAAGCATGGACATGGTGGGCTGAAGGGCCCATTTCTGTGCTTATGAAACTATGACCATGAGAGGGCTATTCATTCAGCCGCATATTTGACCATTCAGCTGGAGCGCGTCCAAACCGTTCCTTTAACCCAGCTTCCACTCCTGCTTCTTCCTACCTTACTCATAATGGAAAAGGATTCAATTTATCATCCTTAAAATAAAAGCAAATGACCTTACACTGAACTCCACCAGCACTGGATATGTGCGCTTATAATCACAGTTCATGGGGGGCAGGGACTATGACTCACACTCACCCATCACACCATTCTACAGTGAGTATATTTATATCCACAACCCCAGCAAGCAATGACTGCAGGTCTGGTAACAACATTTACAATTTGAAATTTGCTGTGTATTTAAGGGATTAAGTAAAAAATGTAATTCAATCAGATATCCTTTTCAAAGGAATAAAAATATCAGCTGCAACTTGGATTTCAGAGAGTCTGGACTCAGTGTGTGGTTGTTGGAATGGAAAATTCTTCCAAATTGCCAGGGTTTGATTTGAAAACCTGCAACTGCAGCATGTTCGTGCATAAATTATCTGATGTGCTTCTTTAATGACATCGAAAACATGGGCTTTCCACTTGGATATTTCCCAAGATTCCACACTCATGCTGTTATTCCCAGTATGTGTTGTGTTGTTTCCCCAGACTATTTTTCAGTTATTTTAGCTCCATTTTATTGCAGGTGAACTCCAGTGACTAGAAACGTGCATTTATTCAATGCCTTTATCTTACTTAAACAGCCCCTGGTGTACTTTGACACCAGACAACAACTGAAGATATTAGATTCCAAATGAAAAGCTGGTTAAATGAATAATTGTTATGGAGTGCCTTAGAAAAGGATAGAAAAATAAGAGAGGAAATTCTAAAGCTACGGGGAGAGGCAGATGAAGGTATGGTGTCCCGTAGAAACCAGGCTTGATACGATGACAGAACTGGATGCTTTAGATCGGAGTAACATGAGAATGAGTGACTAGATTGCTCTCCCCCTTTCTCTACATTGCAAAATGTAGATGTTTCTTGACAGGATGGTTCAAATCAATAGTGCAGTGCGTGGCAAATATAGAATCACACAAGGGACAGGAGCAGGAGGGGGATGATCAGTCCTTTGAGTCTGCCCTGCAATTCATTAAGATCATGGGTGCTCCACTCTTAGCCTCAGCTTCTGAAGAAGGGTCTCAACCCGAAATGTCACCTATTCCTTCTCTCCAGAGATGCTGCCTGTCCCGCTGAGTCACTCCAGCTGTTTGTGTCTATCTAATGACTAAACGGCGTAGTTTTAAAGTGAGCGGGGTAATGTTTAAGGAGATGTGCAGGGCAAGTTTTTTACACAAAGGGTGGTTGCTGCCTGGAATGTACTGCCAGGGGTGGTGGTGGAGGCAGATACAACAGTGGTGTTTAAGAGGCTATTGGATGGACACATGGATATGAAGGGAAAGCAGGCTGATGAGATTAGTTGATCTTGGCATCATGCATGGCACAGATGTTGTGAGCCAAAGGGCCTGTTCCTAAGTTGTACAGAACAGTACAATGCGCTATGTTCTTTGGTCTCACCTTAAACCAAGTTCTTGATCACTCAACCCTGGGAAAAAAATGTGTGCATTCACCCTGTGTATGCCCCTCATGATTTTATTGTGAGAGGTCGAGAAAGAATCATCAATTGGCATTACAGATTCATCTAATTAGCAGTGGGGATTAAAGGGTAAAATTGATGACTTATTTTCCTTCATATATAGATCGGGCATTGCTTTTGAATTCATGTATTGCCCATCCTTATTTATCCAGTGAGGCTGGTGGTGAACTGCCTTTCCATTGTCTAAACAAATACTCACACCTTAAGATCCCTCTTTCAACAATTTCAGCTTCAATTCTTTGATCTGTGGAAATAAGAGGAGAACTATTCTCCCTGCTGAAGTGGGGACCAATGGATGCAAATTTCACATATCTTTAATTGGTCTGCCACTGTCATGTCCATCTTTCTTTCACAAAGCAAAGGACTGGGTTGAAGTGTGACTGGAAAAGCCTGCAGTCACCACTCTGAGCTTTGCAGAGAAACTGAGCATTAGATTCTGAAACTGGAACCACACTGCTTTCACAAAGGCTGCATGCGGTTCCATTGATCAGATACATGGTTTAAACAAGTAAAGTGAAATATCTCAATGAAAATTAACTAGAAATTGGACTTCATTACATTATTTTTAAGAACCACCATTAATTACAATTAAAATATTAAGAGAGCAGAAGGGAGTGCAGTTGATGAAACCTTATGCAAAGTGCTGGAGGAACTCAATAATTCAGGCAGTATCTCGGGAGGGAATGGACAGGCGATGTTTCAGGTTGTGGCCATTCAGGTCATCGCCTGCCTAGAGCCTCCCCAGATGCGGCCTGACCTGCTACGTTCCTCCAACACTGTGTGTTTTGCGCAATGAAATATTAAGATTTTAATTATTTAATTTCAAAATCCTGGCATTTCTGTGAATTGTTTGCAAGCTTGTAAGCTTACGCTAGTACTATTACACTGGCAACTGATAAAAGTCATGGAATATTTTAGAGTTATCAAGCAAGAGGTATGGAAAGGGTAGCGCGGTGGCACAGCGGTAGAGTTTCTGCCTTACAGCGCTTGCAGTGCCGGAGACCTGGGTTCGATCTAGACCACTGGTGCTGTCTGTATTTGTACATCCTCCCCGTGACCACGTGGGTTTTCTCTGAGATCTTCGGTTTCCTCCCACACTCCAAAGACGTACAGGTATGTAGGTTAATTGACTTGGTGAGTGCGTAAAATTGTCCCTAGTGTGTGTAGGATGATCGTGTTAATCTGTGGGGGATCGCTGGTTGGCGCAGGCTCGGTGGGCCAAATGGCCTGTTTCCATGCTAAATTAAACTAAACTAAACGAAGCTATATCCAGTTTAACACCATTGTGCCTCTGTTCTGCACTGGAATGTCAGCCTGGATTTTTACTCTCCGGTTTCTGGGCAGATATAAACTCTCAACCCTTCAGCAGGAAAGTCAGATTCCAATCAAATGAGCCAATCAGCACACACTCTGTGCAGAGGATGAACAGTGAATCGACTCATCCATCATGCAGCATTTATTTGGAGTGTTGCCAACTGAAACTGGGTCACGTTGTTCTGATTTAGAACAGTTTCCCTCTACTTACAGGAAAATGAGTTTCCATTGAGTTCTATTCACTACAGCTACATGACTCAAAGCTTACTCCATTATTTGACACTTACATGCCTAAAAGTGTAAGTGTCACTAAAAGCTGTCTGGTAACCAGTCCTGGCTCCATTATTCCATAGATCAATGTATCCAGAGGTTACAGCTTTATGTCCGAGGTTATAGAGGTGTGACTGTCCTTGAGTAGAGGTCTGCCAGTGGAGTTCTTGCTGTGGTCATCAGGTTCACTGTCACTTGAATCTCATTGCCCCCTAGCTTGAGCTTAAGCAATGCTCAGAGGAACCACAACAGAAGCATCCATGACAACAAGACAATAATCAGAGAGATGGCTGTGCACCTCCTTCAATGGGTCCATGAAACTTTGCTTCTCCAATTCCCCCAAATCACTGGGATGATTGATTCATGCTTCATGTTTCCCAGTTTCCTGCACATGGCTGTGGTAGGGTGGCCATTAATTCTTCCTGATCAGTAGAAAGAGACCTTAGTCTAGTTAAGTCAAGTTTATTGTCACATGTACAAGTACAGTGAGTGTATAAGTGCAATTACCATCTTGCTTGCAACAGTATCACACTCACATAGACTCAGAAAACACACAAAACACAAATTATTCATAAATTACATATAAATTCTGCATGAGAGTTGAAAACCGACTGTAAAAATACAAAACATTAGCACAAAAATATACAATTAGAAAACAACATGGAAAAGCAATCCCAATCAGTGCAAGAGGTGATGCACTCAGTGTTCCATTGCTGAGGTGGCATCAGTTAGAGAACAGTGGACTGCACAGCGGCATTGATGATAGAGCTGCTACCTCACAGTGCCAGAGATCTGGGATCAATCCTGGCCCTAGTTGCAGACTCTGCAGAGTTTGCACATTCGCCCTGTGACTGCATGGATTTTCTTTGGGTGCCCCGGCTTCCTCTCACATCCAAAAGACGTGCAGGTTTGTAGGTTAGTTTGCCTCTGTAAATTGCCCATAGCGTGTAGGGAGCGGAAGAGAAAGTGGGATAACATAGAACTAGAGTGAACACGTGATGGATGGTTGACGTGGACTTGGTCGGCTGAAAGGTCTGCTTTATCTGCAGACTATCTCTAAACTAAACTAAACTAAATTAAGTAAATTGAAACTATAGAAAAGTAGCTGGTCCTGAATCTGGTGGTGTGGAATTTCAGGATTCTGTATCTCCTGTGTGATGGTAGGAACGGGAATAGGGTATGCCTGGATTGTGGGGATCCTCGAGGCAGTGCCTCCTATCAATAGTTTTGATGGTTGGGAGGGCCAAGCTCTAGATAGCCTGGGCTGTGTTCACGACCTCTTACATTTTTGTATGCCATATTGGAAAATTCAACATAGCTGTTTTGGTGACTTGGAAGAACCAACATGGGAGCAAGCTATTTTAGATTCAGGCACTGAGCAATGAAAATAAATTAACTAATAATCTTGCAGTTAGGTGACTTTATGGAAGAATGAAAATATGAAGTGGTATGTTATACAGAGGTTGGAAGTGATTTTGTTCAACTTGAAGCCAGGGTCTTAAATCTAAAGAAAGCAATGTACAAAGTTGTCAAAGTTGATTTTGGTAAATTGCAGAAATACATTGTAAAGTATGACTGGAGACAAAAGACGCTTAATCTTAAAGAATTCAAACATTTGCAACAAATATATATTTCTTTATGGCACCAAGAGTCAGGATGAAAATCAGTTCAAACATGAAAAAGGACACATGCATGAGATCAAATGTTGCCAAAAAGAACAGTAATCCTGCGGATTGGAAAAATGTTAGAAAAGGTGAAGAAAAACATTGTTCCCGTGCTGTAATTGTTATATGGTTATATGGTTACATTGATAAAAGAAGGGAAGACAGAATACAGGGGTCAGATTAAGGAAAGTCCCAAGGGTTTCTATACATGCATTAAAAATAAAATAAGCAGGGATAAGGGAGGACTGCTCAAAGACAAAGGAGTGAAACTATGCTTGGTCAGTGGATGTAGGTGAGGTACTAAATGATTACTTTGCATCTGTATTCACCAAGGAGGACAGCAAGATCATTATGGAGAATAAAAATATGCTTGGGCAGTTGAGATTGAGAAAGAGGTGGTGCTGAGGCTATTGAAGAACATGAAGGCGGATAAAGTCCCGTGGCCTGATAGGATCTATCCCAGGTTATTGAGGGAGGCAGGAGATTGCAGGATCCATGAGGATCTTTGTTTCTTCTCTAGCCATAGGCGAGGTCCCTGAAGAGTGGTCATTGTTGTTCATTTGTTTATGAAAGTAAGTAGAGAGAACTATAGGCCAATGAGCCTCATGGCAGTGATGGGGAACCTAGTGGAGGGAATTATCTGGGCGACAGATAGCACAATGGGCTAAGAGTTCGGCTGGCGACCGGAAGGTAGCCGGTTCAAATCCCGCTTGGAGTGCATACTGTCGTTGTGTCCTTGGGCAAGACACTTCACCCACCTTTGCCTGTAATGGAATGGCGGCAGGCGCGGGCACACCGCGACGCCCTGTGTCTCCCTTTCAAGGGAGATGCTAAAAATGCATTTAGTGGGCGACAGATAGCACAGTGGGCGACAGATAGCACAATGGGCTAAGAGTTCGGCTGGCGACCGGAAGGTAGCTGGTTCAAATCCCGCTTGGAGTGCATACTGTCGTTGTGTCCTTGGGCAAGACACTTCACCCACCTTTGCCTGTAATGGAATGTACGGCGGCAGGCGCGGGCACACCGCGACGCCCTGTGTCTCCCTTTCAAGGGAGATGCTAAAAATGCATTTCGTTGTCTCTGTACTGTACACTGACAATGACAATAAATTGAATCATTTCATTTTTTTTTTTTATTTGAGATAGGATTTATTCCCATTTGGAAGAGAATTGTCTAATTAGGGATAGCCAGCATGCTCTGTACGCAGCAGGTCATGTCTCTCAAACTTCAACAGTCAAGATAGTCAAGAGTGTTTTATTGTCGTATGTCCCAGGTAGAACAATGAAATTCTTACTTGCAGCAGCACAACAGAATATGTAAACATAGTACACTGTTAACAATTTACAAACGAGAGAAAAAAAAAGTTCAGTGTGTATATATATATATATACACACATACTTACAAATTCACACAAATATATATATATGCTTATATACATATACATACGACAAACACACATAAAAACAAACAATAATAGTGCAATAATAACAATAATATTCTATGTAGTTCAGAGCTTATTTGTAGTGTTTAATAGCCAAATGGCTATAGGGAAGAAGTTGGTCCAGAACACGGAGATCATAATTTTCAGGCTCCCGTACCTTCTTCCCGATGGCAGGGGTGAAATAAGTGTGTGGCCAGGATGGTGTGGGTCTCTGATTATGCGATTCTGGTAAATCCCTTCAATGGTGGGGAGGTCAGAGCCGGTGATGGACTGGGCAGCGTTCACAACTTGATTGAGGTTCTTGAGGAGATTGATGAAGGTAGGGCGATGGGTGTGGTTTACATGGACTTTAGTAAGGCTTTCATAAGATTCTTTACAGTAGACTGATCCATAAGATTAAGATGTGCAGGATTTATGTTGACTTGAGCATATGTCTACTGAAGTGGCTTATTCATAGATGACTGAGGATTTTCATGGAAGATAGATAATCTGGCTGGAGGTTTGTGACAAGAGTGGTTTTGCAGTGATCTGTGCTGCTTGAGATATATATAAAATACATAAATGTAGATGGGTGAGTAGGTTTGCTGACAACACCAAAATTAGAGGAGTTGCTGACTGTGAGGAATATAGACCAGGATAAAGACCAGCTGCAGGAATTGTTGGAGAAACGACTGATGGAGTTTAATCTGAGCAAGTATGAGATGATGCGCTTTGGGAGGTTGAATGTAAGGAGAGAGTATATGTCAAATGGCAAGACCCTTTACAGCGTTAATGTGCAGAGGGATCTTGGAGTCCAAGTTCACAGCTCACTGAAGGTGGCAGCACAAGTAGATAGGGCAATTAAGGTTTATGGTATGTCTGGCTTCATTGCTAGGGGCATTGAATATAAGACACAGGAAGTCATGATGCAGCTCTATAGGAGTTTGGTTTGGCCACATTTGGAGTAATTTACATGGTTCTGGTTAGCCCATTATAGGAAATATGTGGAGGCTTTGGAGAGGGTGTTGAGGAGGTTTACCTGAATGGTGCCTAGATTAGAGGGTTTCAGCCGCAGGAACAGGTTGGAGAGACTGGAACGTCAAAGGTTGAGGGGAGACTGGACAGAAGTATATAAAATTATGAGAGTATAGATAGGGTAGACAGTGAGAACCTTTTTCCCGAGTGGAAATGTCCAACACTGGAGGACATAGCTATAAGGTGAGAGGGGGAAAGTTCAATTAAGATGTGCAGGACAGAGAGTGGCAGGGGCCTGTAACACATTACCAGGAGTGGTGGTGTAGGCAGATATGATAGTGGCCTCCAAGTGACTTTTGGATAGACACATGGAAGTGCAGGGAATAGAAGGATATGGATCATGTACAGGCAGATAAAATCAGTTTAACTTGGCATTATGTATGACACAAACATTGCGGGCTGAAGGGCCTGTTCCTGTGCTGTACTATTTTCTGTTCTATGAAGAAGACTCTATAGTTGGAGAATTCAATGAAGGAGAAGGTGAAATTCTAGTGTAGGTCTCCATAAATAAAGAGGAGGTAAGCAATATCCTAGGGGGCTTAATGATGAATCAATCCCCAGGGCCAGATGGGTTTTATCCCAGGCTGCATTGGGAGAAAAGGGAAGAGATTGCTAGAGGTCCGGCTGAGATTCTTCAATTTTCATTGACCACAAGTGAGGTACCACCAGTTACATGCATCCATTCACAAAACTCTCCACCATGTTTTTCTCCCATTGACAAGCATAAAGTGCTGCGACCCTCATTGCTTGTAATATACACCATGATAAGATCACCCCTCAGCTTCCTGCACTCAAAGGAATAAAGTCCCAGCCTACCCAACCTCTCCTCATAGACCCTCAACTTCTGGAAAAATCCTCGTAAAACATTCTCTATACTCTTTCCCTTTTTCCTACAAAACCTGTCCTAAAACTGAGCAATATACTCCATATGGAACACCAATGGCAGAACAGTAACATAACATTCAAACTTCTGTACTCATTATCCTAACTGATGAAAGCCAGCATGAAACTATGTGTTTGTACTCCTAGATCTGTATAGAAAGAAATTGCAGATGCTGGTTTAAACCGAAGATAGATGTAAAAAGCTTCAGTAACTCAGCGGGTGAAGCAGCATTTCTGGAGAAAAGGAATAGGCGACTTTTCTGGTCGAGACCCTTTTGAGACTCAATACTCCGATTCAGACTGTAACCCAAGATCACTCTGCTCTACAACATCCCCAAGATCCTACCATTCACTGTGAAGGTCCTGCCTAGGATTGACTTCCCAAAATGCAATAACTCACACTTATCTGAATTAAACTTAATTTGCCATTCTTCGCCCACCTTATCAAGATACCGCTGTAATTCTTGATAATCATCTTCACTGTCTATGATACCACCAATTTTGGTGTAATTTGCAAACATACTAATCATGCTTTGTGCATTCTCATCCAAATTGTTTAAATAGACAACAAACAGCAATGGGCCAAGCACCTATCCCTCGGGAAGACCACTAGTTACTCTGCTCACACTAACTCTGCTTCCTATCATTAAACCTATTCCGTATCCAGTTAGCCGGCTTGGCCTGAATCCCAGGCGATCTAACATTCCATAGGTGTGTAGCATGTGGAATTCTATCAAATGCCTTATTGTACTCCGTACAGACTATGTCTATGGTCTTACCTTCATCAATCTTCTTGGTTCCTTCATCAAAAAAAAAAATCTTCAACCTGTCACTTGCCCAAGCAGTTGTCCCCACGTGCCTTAAAACCACCTCCACCGTGCCGGTGCCAAAACACTCCACTGCGGCAAGCCTCAACGACTTCCACCCAGTTGCACTTACTCCCATCATCACCAAGTGCTTCGAGAGGCTGGTCCTGGCACACCTCAAAGGCTGCATACACCCCACATTGGATCCCTATCAGTTTGCCTATCGTAAGAACAGGACAACAGCGACACCTACGTAAGAATGCTGTTCATCGATTACAGCTCAGCATTCAACATCATTATACCCTCTAAACTGATCACCAAACTCGGTAACCTGGGCATCGACCCCTCCCTCTGCAATTGGATACTGGACTTTCTAACCAACAGACCCCACTCTTCAACCCTCACCCTGAATACCGGCGTTTCCACAGGGCTGTGTGCCGAGCCCCCTCCTCTACTCCCTCTTCACCTACGACTGCACACCTGTACATGGTACTAACACCATCATCAAGTATGCAGATGATACAACGGTGATTGGCCTCATCAGCAACAACGATGAGTCGGCCTATAGGGAGGAGGTCCAGCTCCTAGCAACATGGTGCGCCGACAACAACCTGGCCCTTAACTCCAAGAAGACCAAGGAGCTCATTGTAGACTTCAGGAAGTCCAGAGGCAGCACGCACACCCCCATCCACATCAACGGGACAGAGGTGGAATGTGTTTCCAGCTTCAGGTTCCTGGGGGTCAACATGTCCGATGACCTCTCTTGGACCCACAATACCTCAACTCTGGTCAAGAAGGCTCACCAGCGTCTCTTCTTCCTGAGGAGACTGCAGAAGGTCCATCTGTCTCCTCAGATCCTGGTGAACTTCTACCGCTGCACCATCGAGGGCATCCTTACTAACTGTATCACAGTATGGTATGGCAACTGCTCTGTCTCCGACCGCAAAGCACTGCAAAGGGTGATGAAAATTGCCCAACGCATCACCGGTTCCTCGCTCCCCTCCATTGAGTCTGTCCATCGCAAGCGTTGTCTGCGAAGGGCGCTCAGCATCACCAAGGACTGCTCTCAGCCCAACCATGGACCTTTTACCCTCCTACCATCCAGGAGGCACTACAGGTCCCTCCGTTGCCGGACCAGCAGGTCCAGGAACAGCTTCTTGCCTGCGGCTGTCACACTACTCAACACTGTACCTCAGTGACTGCCAATCACCCCACCCCCCGACACTCCTCACACAGGAAAAACACTATGACTGTATGCATGTAAATAGATTTATTTGTTGAAATCATATTCTATGTCGCTCTCCAGGGAGTTGCTAACTGCATTTTGTTGTCTCTGTACTGTACACTGACAATGACAATTAAAGTTGAATCTGAATCTGAAATCATGAAATGCCATTTCTCACACACAAAACAATGCTGACTATCCCTATTAAACCCGTGATTTTCCAAGTGCATGGATATCTTATCCCTCAGAATCCTCTCTAGTAACTTACTCTTGGGAGCATCTTAAGAAAGATGTATACTTTGATCTGGTGAAACTGTATCATACATTTAAAGCAGATCTGGAAATGTCTTTGGAAAAGTCAAGCAAGAAAATGTTGTTCTTTTTGGAATAGGGCCAATTGTAGTGGGGAGGGAACAAACCTGATCTAAGTAAATTAGAACCAAACTTGGCAGATAAACTGTAATTGAACAATGAAGTCTTTTGAAGTATAGAGATGCTTCAACTGCAATCTGGGAGCATTCACATGAGGGAGCCGGATCAGGTAATTAAAGGCAGAACCTTTGAGATGGCTAAAGAGGTAGAGAATAACAGAGGGGAGAACAAAAGAGCAGGTGACAGATATCAGGTTGATAACCAGGGAGATCATTAAGAGTTTAGAAAGGGGATGAAAAAGGAAATACTAGAGGCAGAGTGATCGCATGAGAAGAGACTGGCAGGAAATGTAATAAGGAATCCAGAAATATTCTGCAGGCACGCAAACAGGAAGAAGGTTGTAAGGTGAGAGGTGAAGCCAATCAGAGGCCAAAAAAGAAACCGACACGCAAGGTGCTAAAATAATAGTTTTCGATTAGATTTCACCAAGGGAATCACGTGAAAAGAAGATGTAATGAAATTCTGGATGTGCTAAAAAAGAATATTATTTACACAGCAGATTATTTGGGTCTGGGGCACACTGCCAGGTAGGGTTATGGAGGCAGGTTTAATTGCAGGCTCCAAAATGGAGCAGACTATGTATCTGGAAAGAAAGGACTTGCAAATGCTATGGGAAGAGGGTGGGCAGTGGCACTGACTTGATAGTGCTAATAAAGGAACGAAGAACGACCCAATGCACTGAATATGACTGTTCTATGATTCTGATTCTGAACAGCAAGAGACTCCAATTTGTCATTATATTACAATGGCTAATTTTATTAATTTATTAAATTCTATATTGATATGAATCATTTACATATAAATAAATACTCAACAAGCACAAAATAAAATGGCTAACCGGATTGCATATTTTTGACCAAGATTTACCTCAGTGTGAGGGCCTCAGATTCCACAAAATCACACTGGCCAGTCCAGCTGTAGATGGGCAGCAACTGGGCCTTAAGTGCCAAGATGAGTTGTTGCATACCAGGACATCTGAGATGTCCTAATTCTTCAGGGAACGGAGGTTCCCCTCTTCCATGAGGCCCTCACACCTGTCTCCTCGGTACCCCACAGCCTGCCCTTGTTCCTCCTCTCCCTAGTCGTAACAGGGACAGAATCTCCCTAGTCCTTACCTTTCATCCCATCAGCCATTGCGTACACACATAATCCTCCGATATTTCCGCCACCTCCAACGGGATCCCACCACGAGTCACATCTTCCCATCCCCAACCCTTTCCACAGAGACCGTTACCTTTGCAACTCCCTGGTTAACTCATCCATTCGAACCCAAACCACCCCCTCCCCAGGTATCTTCCCCTGCAACATCTGTCCCTACACCTCCTCCCTCGACTAAGTCCAGGGACCACTACAGTCCTTTCAGGTTAGATAGTTAACTTGCACCTCCTCCAACCTCATCTACTGTATCCATTGTTCAAGATGCGGACTCTTATACATCAGCGAGACCAAATGCAGACTAGGTGATCACTGAACACTTTTGGTCTGGACTGACATGATCTCCCTGTTGTCAAACACTTCAATTCCTTTTCCCAATCCCACATTGAACTTTCTGTCCTAGGTCTCCTTCATGGTCAGAGTGAGACTATTTACATATTGGAGGAACAGCATCTCATATTTAGCTTGGGCAGTATGAATATTGATTTCTCTAATGGGCCTGTCCCACTTTGGCAATTTTTCAGCGGATTGCCAGCGACTGTCACGTTACCGGCAGTCGCCTGAAAAACCGGCAACTGGAACTGCGACTGTCAGAGTGGAACACACACAAACACATCGCTTCCTTCACCAGCCCGTTATGCAGACGGGGGACAGGGCAAGCGGGGGTTGTGTTGTCTAAAGAATTCACACGATGCAAAGCCAAGGTGAAACAGACACACACCGTGATGAACAGGAAGGTTGGCGCTGTAAAAAGATGACTAAAGTGTATGGTAAGTCCTTTAAAAGAGAGGGGGGAGGGGGGGGGGGGGGGGGGGGGGGGGGGTGGAGGAGAGAGAGGGGAGAGAGGGAGTGGACACAACTTTTAGGAAGCCAGAGATAAACAGCTGTGAAGCTCGGCGGACATTTAACATTACCAGTCAGTTATCCTTGGTTGTGAAAACTACTGCTTACCTTTTTTTTTCCCCAATGAGCCAATGAAATTCACTGGTCAGCATCGGCTACAACCTATGAGAACCTTCAACCTCCTGGCAACCCATTAGGACCTCCTGGCGACCCAACTACGGCTCGAGAATTTGCACGACACTCCATCGCGGCTTCATTCTAGTCGCCGCTAATTTTTCAACATGTTGAAAATTTTATGGTGACCATAATGAGGCCGCAACTAGTTCCCGGAATGTGGGAACTCCTCACGATCATGAAGGCAACTCCCTGACAACCACCCGCGAACATATGCCAACCATGTGGCAACTGCATCGTCTCCTGCAGTCGCCTAAGTGGGACAGGCCCATAACTTCAAGTAACCCCTGCACTCCCTCTCTCTCCATCCCTCCCCCACCCAAGCCGCACCAGGTTCTCGTTCTCACCTAGCAAACAGCTAACAATGACATCTTTCCTTTATCATTGTTACTTTTTTGAAAAAAAATTAATTCATTTGTTCTATATCTCTCTACATCACTGTCTACTGTATATCTCGTGTTTCCCTTTCCCCTAACTAGTCTGAAGAAGGGTCTCAACCCGAAACGTCACCTATTCCTTCTTTCCAGAGATGCTGCCTATCCCACCGAGTTACTCCAGCATTTTTTGTCTAAAGCAACATCTGCATTTCCTTCCTACACTTGTCAAATGGCTTGTTGAAATCCATATATACAATGTCTACAACTCTGCCCTCATCATCATTTTTGGTCACATTTTCTAAAAACACAATCAGATCCATGAGACATGATCTCCCACGTACAAAATCATGCTGACTCTCCAGCACTGAGAAAGTCGCAGTCAAAATTGGGGAAGTCACTCGCTATGACAACTCTGTTACTTTGGCATCTTTTGGAAATCTGTCTACAAACCTGCTCTTCTAACTCTAGCTTGCTATTGGGGGATCTGTAGCATAACACCATTAGAGTGTTTGCACCTTTCTTATTCCTAAGCTCCAGCTGTAAATAGCTCGTTCTAAGCTTCCCCTAGTCTAGTTTCAGTCAATAAAATACTGAGTCAAGCACTTGCGCATATAAACTTTATTTTGGAAAAACACAATAACAGTTCCCCACTACTATACCTAACCACCGCGGGTTCGATCCTTGTATCTGCTTGTCCAAGCCCTCCGAGCCTTGTGCAAGCAGAGACACTCCAAAAGGTCACGCAGTCCCAAGCGTTCTTCCAGAAGATCGACACAGGACCTCGTGGGAGCTACCTTTTATAGGCCCCCGAACCTTGAGGGGCCGAATACATAGGGGTGGTCTCTTTACAGTCCAATAACAGATATCGATTAACACAGTATATGATAGACATTTCCCGAACCCAATGATACAATGACTAGTACAATGTATTTGAAAGAAAATTCCAGAAGGAAGCAAACAAGAATAACATTGAAACATGTACCCTGAGATTTCTCCAAGGCTCAACAGTTCGACCAATTATCAATTAACAGGCTGACCATCTCGCAACATTATTTATACTATTTACAATGCCCTTGCAGCAATCCAATCGAAATGATGCCTCTAGGGTTTGGTTGCAAAACTGCTATACATGTTATCAATTTAGGAGAAACAAGGAGAACACCTGGACCCCTCACCATCCTGCATACCATTCTGAGCCTAGACTGGCTGGCGCCATCCATAGCCTATAAATATAAGTTGACAAGGGTTAAGCAATTCTGACAAGTGCAGGGATCCTCCATTTTATGGTGTCTTTAATTTGGCCAGTATTAACACACCCATTTCGCCTCAGCAGATGAACCTTCCAGTATGTCCTCTCTGAGTGACAGTCTCCCCGAGTAGTAGCACAACTCATCCACCTCTTTTACCTCCTTCTCGATTACATCTGAAACAATGAGACCCCAGAACAATGAGCTGCTAGTCGTGGCACTCTCGCAACAACATTTCCTCAATGGCCAGAACATTATGGTGTAGAGATTGTACATTGTTCCTGTGACCTGCATAGGTTATCTCCAGAAGCTCTGGTTTTCTCCCATAGTCCGTAGACATACAGGTTTGTAAACCAATTGGCTTGGTAAAATTGTAAAAATTGTCCCTAGTGTGAGTAGGATAGTGTTAGTAGCCCCCAAAGGGCCTGTTTCCGCACTGTTTCTCTAAACAAAACTAAGCTAATTAAATTAAACTAAACTAAATGCTTCCTTTTTAGTTTTGACCAAATTTACAACTTATCTTCCAGGGTTCTCTTACGTTGCCATCTCTCCTCCTTACTGAAATATGCTGGTCCTGAACTGATCACCTGGCCTTTAAATGATGCCCACATGTCCCATGTAGACTTATCCAATAACTCCCAATTTACTCAACCTAGCTCCTGCAGAATAATGCTGTAATATACCCACCCCTAATTTACTGCTTTTGCTCCAAGGTCCAGACATATGCTTATTCATAAGTATCTTAAAACCTACAGAGTTACTTTTCCCATTGAAATACCAGTCACCTCATCAGGCTCATTTCTCAATACAAGATCCAGTACGGTTTCCCTTCATGTTGGACAACCCACCTTATAGATTCAAGAAAACCTCTTGGATGTATCTAACAAATTCCAACTGTCTAATTCTCTTGCACATAGAAGTCCCAATCAATATTGTGGAAATTAACGTCAACCACAACAATTATTTAATATCTTTCCATAATCTGACTACATATCTGTTCCTCTTTATCCCAGACGTTATTGGGAGGCTTATAGTATTATCTCATCAGAGTGATTGCACCTTTCTTATTTCTGAGCTCTACCATATTGCCTCAGTGATGAATCCTCCACTATGTCCTCTCTAAGTGCCACTGCCATTCTCCCTGATTAATGATGCAACTCATCAACCTCTTTCATCTCCCTCTCTGTCATGTCTGAAACATTAAAACTCTGGACACTTCAGCCCATCAGTCACACAGTCTCAATTAATCTCTCCCTGCCTGTCCTTCCATTGAAGCATACTGATTATAAGCTTGTTATTACCTCCACTTTCTGTCCTGCTGCTTTGGTTCCTTCCCCCCTGTCCCTTGCCTTAAACTCTCCTAAGTAACACTAGTGAACCTCTGTGCAAAGATATAAGTTCCCCTCCAGTTTGGTGCAGCCCGTCTGCCTTGTACAGGTCTAACCTGTACTGGAAGAGCCCAATGATCCATACATTGGAACGCCACCCTCCTGCATCATGATTTGAACTGCACCTTTCTATTCCTTGCCACTTGGCATTGTAATCCTGAGATCATCATCTTCAGGTGGCTTTGGTTGGGGTGGGGCAGGGGGGGAAGGAAAAGCTGGAAGAGTGGAGGGGCAGGACAAAGCATGGCAGGTAATATGTGAACACGGGTGAGGGTGGGGTGGTTGTGATAGGCAGATGGTTAGATATTTGCCAGAGATCATTATAAAAAAGTGAACCAAAAAGATTGAATAATTGCAAATTATTTGTTGAAGCACGAGGAATAATTTAGGTGGAGGGGGAGGGGGACGAGAAACGTAAATGCGAACCTAGATGGGGTACAGGGAAAGGGGGGAAGAAAGGGATGGTGTAGGGGAGAATGGAGGGGAGGGGGCTGTTATAGGTTACCTAGCTTTGGAGAATTCAATGTTCATTCTGTTGGGTTGTAAGCTACCCAAGCAGAATATGTGGTGCTGTTCCTCCAGTTTGTGTGTGGCCTCACCCTGGCAATGGAGGAGACCCAGGACAGATAGGCCAGTTTGAGAACTTTTACCTGCAAGCGGCATCACTTCCACCTCAAAGCAGCCTCTCTCAAAATGGCTGCTTCAAAATGGCCACTCCACCAGGCCCCAAATCCTTTTTGTGGTTTGTGCAATTCACAGAGAGGCATTGCATTCTAACCTGTATAAATCACTAGCAACATCTGGTGTCAGTTGGAGCTGCTTGTTATATCTTCCAAATATACTCTGCCAATAATATCCTTTCAAATATCTTAAGAGGGCAAAGCATCATGGAAATTCTTACAAGAGTTGTATTGTAGCCACAAGAAAGTCTGTAAATAATTTAGACAAATTCTATTGAGGTTAATTCCGACTATTACCCGGCTGGGGATGGATTTAACCATTTACTATTTGAAGGAAATGTTCCCCAGGAAGCTTGCCCGTGCTTGACTGTATTTATAATGATACAAGGAATTTGGAGCATGCCTAATTATAAACATGGAGACTTGTGTAACCTAATCTGGTCATAGAAAACTGATGTGATAGTGTGCACTCCTGCCCAAATTTGCTCTCCACTAAAGTCAGCATGGGGGTGGCCATCTAATTTTTCACTCAATCCTTGAGGTGTTTGCCCAGAAAAATATGAGCATTGTCGAACTACAAATAGACCAACCATCTTACTGATTCCATCTTAAGCCACTAAAGAATTCCTGAGGATGCAGTATTGATATTACCGAATGAGCCCAATTCTCCTCCTCGTGAACTAGTGCAGGTCAAAACCTGAAGGATTTTGTACTAATCTCAGGTATAGTGGCAATGAAACTGCCAGATTGGTATAAAACCATTTAGTGCATCAAAGAAGGAAATGCGTCATCTTTACCTGGTCTAGACCAAACATATTCTCAGACACAACAGTGTGGGCAGTTATTGGCAATGGGTAATTATAGGCAATCGTGGGTGCTCAGAATAGTCAGAAACTGCAAATCCTATGAATGGGACAGAGGAGCATTCAATACAAGCAACAAACTCTGACTCAGACTGCTTCCATTCTTCAGCAACTGTGCCCTTCATTCCTAATACTTACGTGAGTAATGCATATCCTGCACCCCACAAATGGAGATCATTATTTTTTCTGGGGTAATTAAGTCTTAAATGATTTATAATGTAACATTAATACTTATTGGTGAAAATCTTGGAGATGTGGCCTAAATACCTATTTGGTTGCTATTTTTACTGTGAATTATGCATTAGGGTGTTTGATATCTTATAATTGGTTTGAGGTTCTTCCAAGATGTGTGAATTTGCATTGTGCTTCAAAAGAAGGGTCTCAAGGCATTTGACATGTGATTACACAAGCCACTTTTCACTGTGGTTGACCAAAGAAATTGGCCTATAAGGGCAAGAGCAGCAGCAGAATGTTGAAGAATGGCTGGACACAAAAGCTGGAGTAACTCAGTGGGTCAGACAGCATCTTTGGAGAAAAGGAATAGTTAACATTTGGCTAAAAGATGGCTAAAAGTTCCCATCAAACTGCAGGGCTTACCTAAACAACAGTAATTCATGAGATGACCTCTGGGTGCATCTCCATCACCTCTGAACGTGAATCACTGCAACCCCACTTTCCTGCACCACATTTACACCTGTGAAGGAACAGTTCCAGTTATAGAATGCTTTATTCCTACAAATAATTTCTTCAGTGTTCTAACAAACAGTTTGCGAGCAGAGCACGTTGTTTCACAATTCTTTTTATCGGTTCATCAATTTGGTATGTGCAATTAGAAGATTCATCATGAGTAAATCTTATCCAGTCTAGAGACCGGGTTCAAACCTGACTACGGATGCTGTCTGTACAGTGTTTGTAAATTCTCCCCTTGACCCCATGGGTTTTCTCCAAGATCTTCGGTTTCCTCCCACACTCCAAAGATGTACAGGTATGTAGGTTAATTGGTTTGGTGAATGTGTAGTTTGTCCCTGGTGAATGTAGGATAGTGTTAATGTGCGGGGATCGCTGGTTGGTGTGGACTCGGTGGGTTGAAGGGCCTAAAACTAAAACTAAAAGATTATAACAACTCTCCATATCGCCTCATATTATTAAAAAAATATTATTATTTCATAAAATACTAATGTTAGCTTAAATTTCTTAAAGATGTTTCAACATCTCCCAGGATTATCCTGGATTTTAATAAATGAATAAGCTCTTGGGTTTTGTGACGTGGCAATTCAGAACATTTAAATTGTAATGTGTCAGATTATTCCATTAAATCAGCCATGAAGCAACAATTCCTATCTGATAATGCATATTAGAGAGACATGCGCTATAGTGAATCTACTGCTTCATCTCAGCATGGACTGAGGAGGAGGTAAATTGGCAATCTTGAGATTAATTCCACATTGTTTTAAATTCCAGGTTATTTACCTAGTTGAATTGGAATTCCATAGCTGCCATGGGATTTAAACATGGCATTTGCAGATGGTCTTTCATTATCAGGGAACTGGACAGAAACACTCTGCTTGTGCTAAGTAAACGTGATCAATTGTTCAATAATTTCACTCTTAACATAGATCATAGAACATAAAACAATACAGCACAGGAACGGGCCCGGAGGCTCACAATGTTTGTTCCGTACATGATGCCAAGCTGAACTGATCTCATCTGCCTGTACATGATCCATATCCCACTATACCTTACACTTCCATGTGCCTATCTAAAAGCCTCTTAAATGCTACTTTCAAATCTGCCTCCAACACCACCCCTGGCAATGTGTTCAAGGCTCCTACCATTCTCAGTGTAAGAAACTTGCCCCAATGCTGCAATGCTGCAATGGAACAAATCCAGTGGTCCGAAAATCTAACTGTCAAATACAATCAAATAACTTTAAATATTTTTTTTATTGATGTGATCAATATTTGGGCCGTACTGGTAAGGCCAGCAGTTGTTGTATATCCCTCGTCACCCTTGAGGTGGTGGGGGTGAAACGCACTTCAGAAACTGCTGCTGCCCACGTGATGGACAACTTGAGAGATCTCCAGATATTGACCAAACAACAATGAAGACTCAAAGATTTATTTTCCATTGCATGTGAAGGGTCCTTACTGGTGGTGGTTTTCCCAAATGTGTGCTCCTTCTGTCCTTTGAGTTGACAAGGTAGTGATTTAGGAATTGATAGACTTTAGGTGAGTTGTTGCAGAGTATCTTGCAACGGGTAAATATTAAAATCAAGATGTATGATTGGTTAAGGGAGTGAATATTTTGGGTGCTGGATAGGATCCCAATCAAGAGTTGTGCAAGAAATTGGATAGGCCACAGTTGATGTATTCAGTATAGGAAGGAACTATAGTTTCCAAGCTGTATCTAAACTAAACTAAATTGTTAGCTCTTTCAATCTCTCCTCTGACGCTGCCTGACCTGCTGAATAATTCCAGCATTCCGTTTTATTTCAAATTAACACCACCAATGGTATTCAGTTTTTGGAGATAAAAGAGAGGTCCCTACCCAAAATGGTCTGCCATTTCCCTCACAGCTGAAATCTCCTTATTGTTTTAAGACTTTGAGTTAGTGCGAGAAGGACAGAGAAGACGCGTACGTGTCAGCAGCTGGAAATGGTATATTTTTGGGAATAATTTCAAGATGGCAGGCTTTGAAAGAAAGCTATGTTGCTGGAATTGTTGTTGGCAATAGAATTGTCCTGACTTTACACAATGATTTTCTGCCCTCAAAACTGGAAATATAAACCATCAGATACCAGATGTGGATTGCTGTCTGAGATTGATAATGAGTCCATAAAAGGCAATGTAAAGAAATAAAAAGTCAATCAAAGCTAAGACTCTTTTAGACAGAAAAGTAACTTCCATAACCACAAGACTCGAAATAGAATCTTTTTAAAATTTATTTTATAAAATAATCTTGTTTTAATTAGAGACTGTTGCCTATCCTAAACATTTCACTTTGACAACTGCAACTAAGCAGGCGGCTCATGAAGTACTGATTATTTCCTGCAAACTCATGCACCCTTGAGGCACCAGTAATTCCTTTGGCACTTCCATGTAAAATGGTATAGCGACTAGACCATTCACAACCATAATATTTTCATTGTTTGAGCTTCAAATTTGGGGACATTAGCATGTCAGATGACCTGTCCTGCGCCCAGCACACAGATGTAACCACAAAGGAAGCACACCAACACTTTCTCAGAAGTTTAAACAGATTTGGCAAGTCACTGAAGATTCACCCAGAATCTTGAGAATCAGAAAACCTTTTCACTCAGGGAGTTGTGAATCTGTGGAATTCTCTGCTACAGAGGGCAGTGGAGGCCAATTCACTGGATGTTTTTTTTAAGAGAGTTAGATTTAGCTCTTAGGGATATCAAGGGATATGGGGAGAGAGCGGGAACGGGGTACAGATTTTGGATGATCAGCCATGATCATATTGAATGGCTCGTAGGGCCGAATGGCCTACTCCTGCACCTATTTTCTATATTTCCAACAATCTCTACAGATGCATTGTAGAAAGTATCCAGTCTGATTGCATCATGGCTTGGTACAACAATTCTTACACACAGGAACATAAGAGGCTGCAGGAAACAAAGGACTCCACCCAATCGTTCATGGGCACATCGGAAGCATCTATGTGAGCCGCGACCTTATAAAGGCAGCATCCATCTTCAAGTATCCTCACCATTCAGGCTATGCCCATTTCTCTCTGCAAATGTTGGGAAGTAGATACAGGAGCCTGAAGACCCAGACCACCAAGTTCAGTAAGTGCTAATTGTCTACAACTAACCAACCTGCATAACCCTAATCCTGCCTCTGCAATGGAACATTATGGACCATCTCTCGCACGACTTGTTTTCTAATTGTATTTTGCACTTATATCTTGTATTTTGCAGTATTGTTCTTGCATTGCAATGAAACGAAGGACATAAAATAGTTCATGCATCACACACAGAAGAGATGCAGAAGAGCTGCTAAAGGGTCTGCTTACCAACATTTATCTGCCAAGAGAGGGCACTTCACTAAAAATATTTATAAAATAATCAGCTATACCATAAAAGAAGTAGAAATCTAAACAGAGTTGCTGAAATTCAGAAAAAATGGCCTGCAGTTGTTGGAAATCTAAAAGAAAAAACCCCATAAAATGCCAGCAACACTCTGCATGTAGATAGCATCTGTGGAGAGATATCTGAGATCCTTTGTCAATACCCGGAAAGAGAGAAAATAGGTTAGTTTTCAATAGCAGGCAAGTGTTGAGTAGAATTAAGGAATATCTGACAGGATGAGGTCAAATGCATGAAATGGTGGCAACTAGAAACACACGATGCTTCTTTGGCCGTATGACGTGTTACAGATAGCACGGCTTGGGGACACGCCGAGCTGGTAAGGCTGTACTAATAGAGAGAGGAAATAACCAAAGTTCATCAAACAAGCCAAAATCACAGGTGGATGTTAGGCAGAAATGACCAATTGTAATAAACAGAAAGAAGCGCTTAGCTAACATTGGGAAATTCGCCGAAGAACACAAAGTGTTGGAGCATCTCAGTGATATCACTTTGTCCAGCTCACAACTCTTTTCCAGCTTTCTTTCATCTACTACAATCTATCATGAAGAGTTCCATCCTGATGCATTGCCTATCCATATCCTCCAGAGATTCAGCCTGACCTGACTAGTTACTCCAGCACTTTGTGGTCTATGCAAAATTTCAACTGTCGTTGCTTTGTGCCTACATTCGTGAATTTCAATATTGAGTCCTCCTGGCTGTAACTGTGCAAGACAGAAGAGGAGGTGTTGTTCCTCAAGCTTGCATTGGGCCTTATGATAACAGTCCGCACCTCAGAGTGGCAGTGGGGCAGTGAATTAAAGTGGCAGGTAACTGCAGCTCCATGTAAGTCCAACAGATCAAACACAGGTGCTCCACAAAGTGATCACACAATATGCATTTGGTTCCTCCATTGTAGAGGAGAACACATTAGTGCAGCCACTGGTTGCAGCACACTAGACTGGAAAAACGGAATCACTGTTTCACCTAGAGAAACTATATGGGTTTCTGGATAGTGGGATGGGAAGAGGGTCGGTCTTCTCGGCTATATTACGGCTATACAAAACATTGGTTAGACTGCACTTGAAAATGGGACCCTAGAATGTTGGAGAGAATGTGAGTTTGGCATCTGGTGACCCAGATACTGATCCATCAAGTTTTCCAAACAACTTGATAGTGTGTTATTGGAGAACGACTGTACTCCCTTAGATCCTCCTGCACCTCTGTTGTTATTGGTCTTTTTCCCAATTCTGATGAAGGATCAGAGAGAATCGCAAATGTTTTGAATTGACCAGAGGAAGACAGAACGTGCATTCTGTCCAGAGGGAAATGGAGTGTCAGTGGGAACAGACGATGCAGATCTCCACCTTCCTTCTCTGTTTCCAGGAATGGACAGTGTGAGAGTTCCTGCCCTGTGCTCATATCACTGTCCTCACCCACGGAGAGAAGAAAACGGCTGGGCAATATAAACATGACCTTCTTCAAGAAAGCTGATGCCTGACTGTGGTAATTACAGAGGGGCCTCCTTCCGTCTACTGCAGGGAACATCATCATCATCATCATCAGAGGCCCAGTGGATGGAGAGTTGTTGAGGATTCACCTGTCCACAGACGGGCTGGATATGACCTCCACACTGCGGCAAATCCAAGAAAAACACAGGCAGCAGCAAACCCTGCCACTCTACAGACCTCTTTGAGACCTCACTGCAGCCTTTGACATGAGGGGAATATGGAACACCCTTTTCTATTGGAAAATGTTGACATGATGAAGGTCTCTTCAAATTTGGCTACCCACAGAAATTAATTTCCATTTTATGTTTGCTTCCCAGCATTGTATGACCCAAAAACATTTGGCCCATTTGATCTATATTAGCTCTCTTCAGTTACATTCTCTGTTGCCCTGTCACTTGCTCTCTCACAGGTCTAGCAATGTCCTTCGAACTAACATGAGCTGCACATGGGCAGTAATGGAGAATAGGATTGAATGTTGAGAAAGCAGCACAAATTTTCATACCACCATATGTCCCAGGAATCCAACAGTCCACATGTTACCAGGGAAAATGCAAAATCTCTGTGTTACTGGGGAAAGAAAGTAGAATAATTCCCCTGTATTACGGAGAATGGAGAGACCTGGAGTTCCCATATTATCTGTACCTGGTAACATGGGAGTTGCATTGCATCTGGGTACAGACAACACGGATGTCTCACTCTTACAGAAACAGAGATTGGTGGAGTTCTCCTTATAACAGGTATGGTATTTTGGAAATGTTGCAAAGAATATGGTATTTAGGAATAGTTGCAGTTTGGCTGAGTGGGTGATCTAAATTAATGTTCTTTGGGTAAGCAAGCGTGGCTTTAACTCATTGAGTTTCAAGCTCATTTTCCCATACACAAGCTAGTTTTGGGTATATGCAAAGTTCATTTGAAGGAGACTTACAGAGTAATATCTCTTTGTCAGACTGCAGAGGACAGCAGGTCAAACACCAGGTTAAAAGCACTGGACCAGAGGTTTATCATTCTTTCTGCAGATGTAGATCCACGCATTTACTCTTAGTCCATTTTTGTAATCTGCTAATCTACAATGCTTTGTTCCTCTACTTTCAGTTGTGCTCTGACTAAGATGATCTTCAGTAAATGTGTCCCTATCAGGTTAATGGACATTGATTCCCAAGGGACAAGTACCATGAACCTTCCTGTGGTGTTAAGGGGAGAAGCAGATCATATCTGGAATATCTCTTGGCTTTGGAAGGAAGATTCTTGCCAGCCTTTGGAGTGACATTACAGCTGCACCATGCCTTGTAACCAAGGGGTGGTTCAGACTCGTAACCAGATCCTTCCCCTAGAGATTGGAAATCTATCACGTCTTCATGGCCAGGAGAGAGAGTTATACTCTGGCTGATTCCTCAAGCAGGAAGCTGAATTGGCAGAAACTGACAACAGTAATAAAAAATTAGCTTTCAATTCAGCTGTGAAATAGGCAGAATTTACCCACTTGGCTTTAAAGACTCTTGCCGTCTGTCATCTGATTTCTGCTCTCCCACTTGTCTCATTTCCCAAAATCAACCCTACTTGTTCAAATCCAGTCGCAAAGGCAACCCTCCCTTAGCCAACTGCACTCTTTCTATGAAAAATAGTAAGATTAAACGAGTACTTACCAGTACGAAGTTTGATCTGTATTTTATGAGGAGTTACGATGAGGGATTACGTGAAGAACCCACCCAGCGCGCAGGCGCGGCATACTTCCAAGCAGCGGTGTGGAATCACAGATAGACACTAGTTGAAGTAAAGATAGTAAAGACCAACGAGACATTAGTCCGAATTTGATCTATATAATGAGGGTGGGAGCGGAGGGCACGTAATCCCTCATCGTAACTCCTCATAAAATACAGATCAAACTTCGTACTGGTAAGTACTCGTTTAATCTTACTATTTTACTTCGGAGTCACGTGAGTGACTACGTGAAGACTTCAAAGGTCTGTGATTTCAAACCGTGTAACAGTTATATCACTCACTGCCGAAAGATCATCGAGGGAGGAAGTGGTAGCTAAAGACCAACAAGTTTGTTTAGTTATAAAAGAAATGTTTATTAACTATAACAAAAAGTAGCTCCCATGGGCTTTAAATCATAACTTTGCGGTTTCTAAAATGGTATCCGCAAAGACGTCCTGTTCCATCAGCGGTTTTCTGTAAAATCGTTGGAATGTCGATTCCCTTGACCATCCCGCTGCTCTGAGGATGTGGTCTAGGGGAACCTGCATCCTATCCGCCGCTGAGGTGGACGCTGCCCTGGTTGAATGGGATTTAAAAACATTTGTGTTAATCCCTGCCATGCTGAGGACCTGTTTCAACCATCTGGATAATGTCTGGCTGGTAACCCGTCCAAAAGGCTTTCTGTGGCTAACCCATAAGGCTTTCTCTCTCCCTCTAAGCGTTTGGGTTGTGTCTAGATAATGATGAAGGTGGGTCACCACACACAGCCTAGGTTCTGGAGGGTAAGCCCGGAAGATCAACGGGGAGTTTGATGTACCTGGTCTACTTTGTTTTACCAACCCCGGCATGGTGAAAGTAATGGTATCTGGGGTGGTCACCATGTAGTTCAGATTTAGCTGATGGAGCGACTGAACCCTTTGAGCTGAGACAAGCGCCATGAGCATGAGGGTCTTATAAGTGGACTGTTCCAGGCTCAGGGATCCCACCGGAGGCCAACCTCGAAGGTGTGTCAGAACTACACTCACATCCCACATGTGAGTGTATCTAGGTGTAGGGGGTTTGGTATTAAAGATCCCCTTAAGGAGTCTGATGACCAGAGGGTGGGATCCCACACTATGCTGTTCTATCGGCATGAGGTATGCGGACAGTGCGCTCCGAGCCGTATTGATGGCACTGTAGCTCATCTTGAGATCATGGTGCAGGTGGGCCAGGAACTCCAGCACATCCGAGATCGAAGCCGTCTTGTAGGATGTCCCTGCGTCCAGACAGTACTGTTCCCATTTCCTGATGAAGGTCAGGTACTGTTTCTTGGTGGAAACTCGCAGGGATGCCGACATGGTGGTGATTGTTCTGTCTGATAACCCCAATCCCCGGTAAGGCCTGTTCAAAATCTGGAAACCAGGAGTTTCAATTTTTGGTGGCATGGATGGCTAATGCCAGTTACCGGGTGAGTCAATAATTGGGGGTGGTATTGAAGGACCATTGGTGTCTCTACCACCATGTCGTGGAACATTGGGAACCATGGTTGGGTAGGCCAGTCGGGCACGACCAGAATGCCAGAGGCTGAGTCTGCCTGAATTTTCTGGAGTACCCGACTGATGAGGCAGAAGGGAGGGAAAGCATAGAAAAAGAAATTTCCCCAATCCAGCGTGAAGGCATCTACCGCTGCTGCCTCTGGGTCTGGTTCCCAAGCCACATACATGGGTAGTTGGTGATTTAACCTAGACGCAAACAAATCTATATCTGGCGTACCATATTGCTTGACAATTTTAGCAAATAATTTTGGGTCCAACATCCATTCGATGTTGTCGTTGAATTTTCGTGACCTGGTGTCCGCCACTAAATTTAGCTTGCCTGGTAAATAGGCAGCTGATAGCCAAATATGTCTCTCGACACACCATTGCCAGATTATAGCAGTTAATTTGTCGCATGATACTGATTTAATGCCACCCATGTGCTGGATATAAGATACTGCCGTAGTGTTGTCGATCATGATTCTAACATGCACGTGCCGCATATCAGATGCATATGCTTTTAGCCCATAAAAGGCGGCGAGCATTTCCAAAAAGTTAATGCCCAGTGATTGTAGTAGCGATGCCTCTGAGTTAGTCCATCTGCCACCTGTGCTGTCTATGGAGTTAGTAGCTCCCCAGCCTAAAGCACTGGCATCCGTTGCAATGGTTATGTTAGGATTGGTTACGGCGATAGGACTGTGACTGTGCCAAATATTGTCAACCCACCACTGAAGTTCTGATTTGGCTTCAGTGGGTAAATCCATTTTGCGATCATAATGCCCCCTATGAAGGCGTAATGCATGAGTCGTTGCTCTTTGTAGATTTTGATAATGCAAGGGCCAATGTTGGGCAGCCGGAAATGCTGCTACTATAGAGCCAATAACTCTGGCTACATGCCGTATTCTAGGTTGCGGTGTAGCAATTAAATGGCTACAAGCTTCAATGAGTGTAACTGTTTTGTCTCTGGGCAGAGTGACAGTCATGTGAATCGTGTCAATAGTGAAGCCTAGGTAATCCATGTTAGTAGTAGGCTCCAATATTGATTTATCTGGGTGAAGGATAAAACCCAAAGTTTCAAGGAGTTGTTTAGTGGCTAACACTCCTGCGACAGCTTGTTCCCGTGTTCTTCCTAATATGAGAACATCGTCCAGATAGGCCACAACTAAATGTTTTAGTTCTCTCAATTTCTTCATGGCCACTTTAAGAATTTTCGTAAATAGTCTGGGAGCTGTCGTTAAACCATTGGGCAAAGCTCGGTACTGCCATAGCTGGCCCCTCCAGATAAATTTCAGATATTTAAAGTAATCTTTATGAATGGGTACCAAATAGTAAGCATCTTTGATATCTATGCTTGCCATGTAGTATCCCTTGGAGATCAGTTGTCTGGCAGTGACAAATGTCTCCATTTTGAAATGTTGATACTCAACAGACTGATTAAGTGACGTCAGATCAATAATAATGCGACATCCACCATCTTTTTTGGTTTTGAGAAAAATATTTGATACAAATTCTTGCGGCTCGTGTGTGGTCATTTCTATGATGCCTTTAGCCACGAGCCGATCAAGTTCAGCTTGTCCTTCTACCTTCTCAACTGCCGAGGGAAGGAACACCCTTTGGGGCATGTGCTGAACTGGCGGTTCTACGCCTGGTTTGAACTCAATTTTGTATCCACTAATACTGTTGAGTATAAACTTATTGTTAGTAAGGGAGCACCAAACATGCTTGAAGAACCTCAAACGTCCCCCTGTTAATACTACACCCTTTGTCTGTGTATGTTGACAGGAACCAGACCCACCTACCTCCATGTTCACTTGTGGGGTCGTTTTCGGGTGGGTCTGGCCCAAGGTTGTCCGTGTTTGGTGCTGCGGTGGGGCGGCGCATCTTCCCACGGCTCCGCCCTGGGCCCCGCTCTAAAAAAGAGCTCTGGGGGAAGCGGGAGGCGGTCACCAGGCTTTCACCAGCTCGGTATCTGCTGGTGGCTGCCGAGGCGTGCGGCCAACTGGGTGTCTTCACCCTGCTCGGTCCTGGCCCTGCCCTCATGAGGCCTACTGGTTTTGCCGCCTCTTCCAACTCCTTCAGCCTTTTGGCCAGATCCGCACCAAATAGCAGCGCCTGTCGTCGTTCGGGGCGCTGGAGCTTTACAGAGGCCGGCATATGTTGGGTTGAGGGCAGGCCTGATGTTGTCCCGCCGTAGGTTATTTAGCTCATAGGTGGTGCTGCACATCAGTGCGAGGGCATCCTGCTGGGGTATGGTCAGGTCTTCATCCCCAACGGACCGAGCAAAGGCGGTGACGGCTGCTGAGTGGAGCTTCAGGACTCGCTGCATTTTGACTTCCTGAGCCCTGATTTGCTGCCCCAGCTGGTTCCAGATCTGCCCATTGACCGTCTTGACCCTCAGCGCCTCGCAATTTTCTGGCGCTATGTAATTGTCAAGGGCCTGCTGGACAGCCTTGTCCTGCAGCGGGTTGTTGGACAGCCTGTTTATGGTGGCCGCCATTCTGGGTGGCAACACCATCCCAGTTGTTGGGGGCGCCGCATATCGGCCCACTACACCCAGTAGCTCTTCTTCCGGCACGCCCGGCATGCTGACGGTATCCTCCGCCTGCCCTTGGGATAGGCCAGCCCAGTCCTGGCCTCCCTTACTGCCCTCGAACATAGAGGGTACAGAAGGGTGTGGAGAGGAGGAGGCCAAAGCCCGTCCTCCTGGGAGATGCCGCATCTCCTCGTTTATCATTCGCTCTAGGAGCTGCCTCATGCAGCTGATCCGAGCGTCTCCCCTTTTCGGTGGGGGAGAGTGTTCCCGTTCCTCCGATTCATCGGAGGACACCGGCCGGTCGGTTTTATGTGTCGCCTTCCTCCCTGTGCGGGGCGTTGAAATCTGCAGCACTGGGGGCGGCTCGGTGTCGGGTGAGCGGGAGCGTTGAAAAGGCTCCTCCGCTGCGAGAGGCTGCCGTCCCGCTATGGACCCGTCCTCGGGTGGAGTTGGGCAGGCAGTCCTCCTGGCTGGTCGCTTGCGAGAGGCCATGATTCTCTCTGGAGCGACTCTGTAACAAAAAAGGCACTTACCTGAGGTCTTGTCTTTATGCTGCAGCTGGAGAGCCTGGCTCCAGCTGCTGCCGCTGTTGCACTGCTGACGTAATGCCGCGCCTGCGCGCTGGGTGGGTTCTTCACGTAGTCACTCACGTGACTCCGAAGTAAAATTAAAACAAATATTGCAGATGGTGGAAATCTGAAATAAACAAAATGATGGTGCTGAAGGAAAATCTGTGGAAAGTGAAACAAAGCAAATTTTAGATTAGTTTAAAGATTCAGCATGGAAACAGACCCTTCAGCCCACAAAGTCCACACCAAGAATTGATCGCCATTCCCGTTAGTTCCATGTTATCCCATTTTCTCATCCAGTCCCTGCACGTTAAAGGCAATTTTATTGGGGCCAATTAACCTATAAACCTATATGCCTTTGAAAGGTTGGAAGAAACTGGAGTACCTGGAGGAAATGCACATGGTCACAGGGGGAGCACTCAAATGCCACACAGACTGCACGCACCTGAGGTCAGGATCAAACCCAGGTCTGGTGCTGTGAGGCAGCAGCTCTACCAGATGCACCACTGTGCTACCCTAATGTTTCAGGTCAAAGTTGCTTCGTCAGAACATTCATTATGACAATTGTTGGGGATACTAAACATGGGTTAAGTATTTCAGCTTCTTTTAAGTGTTCACAGATGATAACAAATAAATGTGACCTTGCAGAGTCTCTGGTGTGGATCCCTTTAGATGTGCACCTATCAAATTCAGTTTATTATTGGATTATCTGCAATTTGACATCTAAGCCATATTATCTTTCCTGAGAAAAAGGAAAAGGTGTTTAAAGGGATTTGGAAGGATAATGTTTAGAAGGATTAAGCTGCTCAAGTATGGGTGAAAGGAAGGACTTGCTCTAATGAAGCGTTTTCCGTGATCTCAAGGTTTCCCAATAACTTTACAAATACAGCGATTCACTGGAACTGCAGCTGCCTTGTATTGTGAGCCATAGGCAACAAACTTGCATCCATCAACATCCTAGTGAGGAAATATGTTCATCACCAGATAGCTATGTTGGTTGATATTGGTTGATGGGTGAATACGAGAGTCAAGAGTGTTTTATCATGAAAGATTGAATTGTAGGCTCAAATCCCTAGAATGGGATTTAAAAATCCACATCACTAATGCTTCTATCTCCTGAGGCAGAGTAAGGCCAACCAGGCAATGAAAACTAAACAAACTGCAGCTGCTGGAAACCTGAAACAGAAAGAGAATATGCTGGCTGAATGATACTTCCTAACTTTAGTTTTCCTTGGCAAATCATCTCAAGGAAGCCTCTGACAGAGCAATACATTATCGTGCATGGAAATGTGACTTGCTTCCTGCCTGTCTCTGCCTCTCTTTCATGTGTGGGGTGCTGTTTTTCTTTTAATGTTTGCCTTACTTTCTTGTTGCCTTTATTTTCTTAGTTTAAATTGTTCGTGATGCTGCTTGCGTTCTTTGGTTTCACTTAGAAACTCGTTTGATATATTTTGTTTAAACAATATCAAACCAGATATAACTTTTCTTCAAAGCAATCGGGGATGAAAATCATTTAAATTCCTTACCAGTGTGAACACAAAGCATTCGGCAGTGTGCACAGGAACAGGCCCTTCGGCCCACATTGCCTGTGTTGAACACAATGCACCAGTTTGCTTCCACAGCCTACAGGCATGCTGACTGGTGGATTCATTGGCAGCTGTACCTAATATATAGGTGAGTGGTAGAATCTGAGGGAGATGATGTGAATGAGGGGAGAATAAAATGGTATGAGTGTAAATGGGTGGTTGATAACCAGCACAGACCCCATGGGCCGAAAGGCCCGTTTCTGTGCTGTCTGGCTATGACTACATAATCAGAAGATGTCTTTGACCACAAGAAGGTCATTTGCACCATTGCAAAGTTACCAATGACAGCTCTTCAACACAGCTTTTTCTTCTCTTTGTTCTGTTTTTGATCTACAGCCTTTTATGTTCTCCCTTTCAAACAGATATCGAATTCCTTTATAAGTTATGTAACTCATGTTCTGTAACCTTTGTGTAAAAAGTTTCCCCTTGCTTTTGCTTGTGTTCATCGTAACTCCATGTCTCACCCAAATAATTGTTGTTTGGCGAATGTTCATTTACTTCACAGAACCCAAATCCCTTTGATATGTTCCCATACCTTACTCTGGAACACAACTCCACCACTGAACATCAGGCTATTGCCTCCTGGACAATTAGGGACCGCATTTCCTCAGACGTTTCCAGCTTCATTGTACCCCAAGCATCAGCTCACTTTTACCTCCTCTCCAAGATCCACAGACAGGACTCTCCACCTGACTGAATCTACTTATCATATCCTTTCCCTCAACTCTACAGTCTAGATTAAGGGTCTCAACCCTCACTGTCTCAAACCCAAGTCAATTTCCTTCCACAGAAGCTGCCTGATCCATTAAATTCCTCCAGCTGCTCTCTTTATTTGTGCTGAAGGGACTGTTTCCCTGAACAAGTCTTTAGTTCAATCTTCCATTGCTATCAATAGCCACACAAGACAGCAAGAAGTTGCAGAGAGTTGTGAACGCAGCTCAGTACATCACACAAACCAGGCTCCTCCTTGTCAACTCTTTCTATATTTCATCCTTTCTTCGGAAAGCAGTCAATATATTCAAGAGCCACTCTCATCCGTCTTCTCTCCTCTGCCACTGGGCAGAAGATACAAAAACTAAAAAGTACGTACCACCAGATTCAGGAACTGCTTCTTCTGCGGGATAGAATTTATTCCCATTTGGATAAGAATGGGTTAATTAAGGACAGTCAGCATGGCTTTGTACAAGGTAAGTCATGTCTTAATAACTTGATTGAGGTTTTTGAGGAAGCGATGATGATGATCAATGAGGGTAGGGCAGTGAATGGTGTCTACATGGATTTTAGTAAGACATTTGATAAAGTTCCCCATGGTAGGCTGGTCCACCAGATTAAGGTGCATGGGATTAACAGTGTCTTGGCTGTATGGATTTAGAACTCTTACTCATAGAAGACAGTGGATTGTGGGAAAAGGTCAATATACAGGCTGGAGGTCTGTGACTAGTGGAGTTACGCAGAGATCTGTACTGGGACCTCTGCTGTTTGTGATATATATAAATGACTTGAATGTAGACATGGACAGGTTGGTTAGTAACTTTGCAGATGACACCAAGATTGCTGGTGTCGTGGGTTGTGAGGAAGGCTGTCAAGGTATATAGCAGGATATAAATCAGCTGCAGAAATGAGAAGAGAAATGCAGATGGAATTTACTCTGGGCATCTGTGAGGTGCTGAACTTTGGGAGGTGAAATGTTAGTTGAAAATATACAGTAATAGCCTGACCCTTAACTGCATAGATGTACAGAGGGATCCAAGTGCATAACTTCTGAAAGTGATAACACAAGTAGATAGGGTGGTAAAGAAGGCATTTGGAGTTTGCTTTTATAGATCAGGGCGTTGAGTATAACACCTAGGAAGTCATAATGCAACTTTGTAGGACTATGGCTAGGCAGCATTTGGAGTATTGCATGAATTTCTAGTTGCCTTCCACATGGGAAGGATATGGAGGTCTTAGAAAGGGTGCAGAGGAGAAATATACTTGGATTAGGGAGTAATAGGTACAGGGAGAGGTTGGACAGACTTTGATTGTTTTCTCTAGAATGCAGAGGTTATGTAGAGATCTGAAAGAAGCATATAGAATGTTGAGGGGCATAATTAGGGTAGACAGCCAGAACCTTTTTCCCCAGGATGGAAACAATATATACTAGAAGGTATAGCTTGAAGGTGAGAGGGGCGAAGTTTACAGGAGATGTGTGGAGCAAGTTTTTTTTACATAGAGGTAGGTGAATGCCTGGAATGCTTTTCTAGGTATGGTGGTTGAGGCAGATACGATAATGGCATTTAAGAGACAATTAAATGGGTGTATGGATATGCACGGAATGGGGGAATATGGATTATGTGCAGGTAGATAAGAGATGGTCGTGGCATCATGTTTGGAACAAATATCATTGGCCAAATGCCTATTTTTGTGCTGTACTATTCTATCTTCTATGTTTTGTGATTTTCTGTAATCAAATTGTTTGCACGGTGGGTTGTGGGTGTATGGAACATGCAGCCTGGAGTGGTGGTGGATGCAGATAGGATAGTGGCATTTCTGAGGCTTTAAGATAGAGGCACATTGATATGCAGGAACTAGTGGGATATGAATGATGTACAGCCAGAAAAGATTAGTTTAACGGCATCATGTTTAGCTCAGACATGCTGGACTGAAGGGTGTATTGCTGGGCTATACGTTCCATTCCACATTGTCATGATGCATTTATCCTTCCTCACTGTATCCTGCCTGATAGCAATTTCTCTATCCACACCAATATCTTTCCTCTAACACCATGGACTCTTGTGACATAACCTTTCTTGATCCTTCACATCCAGGAAGGGGAAGCCCATGTATGCTGGCAGCGGGCTGGGCCCATTCTGATCCAGTCCTATATAATTGGAAGGGTTAAAATTTTGAAACAAAATCTTTCTGATCAAAATTTCAGGAATTCAATGTGGGTAGCAATCAGGATTCAGCTAAATTTTCTAATCCATATTGGTACCCATTTCAATGGGCGGATGCTAAATAAAATAGATCAAGTACGGCAATCATTTGCTGCTAATAAGTATCTTTTGCACATTTGAACAAACTGTTGCATTTTCTAATCATGCTTTTGATGTCCACTGCAAAGACTCCCGGTGCAGTTCAGTGTAATTAGCATGGTTAGCAAGCAGCTTTAACAGTTGCTGACTGAGTGATCACTGTGAAGCTACAGCCCGGAAGCATGAGCACAACGTTAGCTCAACTTGACAGGACTGGGGTGCCTCTTAATGACAAGACTTTGAATGGGAATTTGGATTGCCCACTAAATTATTGTTAAAGGCATCACTGAGAGAAGAGCAGGGAAAATTTGCCTCCGTCCTGGCCTCAACCAGTAAAACACTAATTGGTGATTTGATTGATGAATCGCCAGCTTGTAACAAAAACTGCACTGTATTTCATCAGTGATAAAGTGCTTTGATGTTTGCTGAAAATGCAAGTTGGGCCACTGAATAGTATTCTATTTTCTCTCTTTCCTTCCTTTCCTTTATTCCTCTTTCTTTCCTTTCTTCACAGGTGCCTGTTTATTTTTCTCAACAGCTGTTGCATAGAAGTACACCCAGCTGCTAAGTTTTAATGGAATGTCATGTTTTGGAAAGGAGCCAAGACTAATTAGTATTCAAAAATGACTCGCATGATTTTTGCAGATGCTGAAAATGTAATTTTATGGATAATTGATTTTTAAGCTTCCGTTTTGATATTATTTACCCACAAACTGTGTAAATACTGCATGGTGATAGCAGAGAAATCCAGCCCAGCATGGCCCTTTTTAACTCGATGCAAAGATGACAAGACATCCATCTGCTCCTTTGTCTCGAAATGCTGTTTATTTTCCTGAGTCAGTCAAGTGGTGAGGCTGTTTGAACGCTCGGGAGGACTAAGTAGCCAATTAGAGAAAAATATTCCTCGCACAACAGAAGGTGGGAATCTGGAACATACTCCTTCTTGGGTTACCTCGTTTTGGGGGAATAATTCACTGATTTATAGTTATCAAAGGATGGATCGATCAAGGTAGGTGGACAGAATTAATGTACATTTCAGCACTGATCTAATTGAATAAAGGAGCAGGCCTGATGGACTGACTACCCGTTGATCATTGAATTCCAATTGGACAAATTTACGATAAATTATTTCTAAATATCCATTTCTATTCATGATAGGGAAACTTGCAGAATTGCTCCCAGTTTATAAACTAGCTTGCACAGCTCAAGGTGAGAAGAAAGCAGGTTCAATTTAGCTACAGTGGCAATGCTTGACATTATTCAGCTGAAAAGAAGAAGCATGCCTCTTTGATCAATTTACTGTGACTGCTTTTGATCAGTTAGAGCCTTGCTGCTATTTAGATGGATATTCAGATCTTTAAAGTTAAAAAAAAAAGGTAGAAAATGTTCTTGTAGATTGCCCAAGTAAAACTTGAGGTGGGTTACAGACTACTTGCACCAGATTTAATTGATGTGCTGCCGTCTAATATATTCATGCGTAGCTGTGTAGGGCCAGGTCTCTCATGGTAACCCACAGGGAAGTGAGAGGAGAGAGGACAGGTAGCCCAGAGGGGTAAAAATGTACACCAGCCGACCAATGTTCAGAACCATCTCATACCCGTGGATCCCTCTGTCACAAAAGCCCAGGACTGGTGTGATAAGTTTGATCTCTCCACCCAATTTTCCATCAGTAAAATAATTGCATATCTCCCATTGAATATCTTCAATGACAGTTTAGCAGTGCCCTCAGAAATAAGTTAAACCACTTTTTAAAAACTTTTTTTATAGACTTTTAGAGATACAGCATGGACACCAGCCCTTCGCACAGACCAGCGATCACCCCATACACACTAGCACTATCCTACACACTAGGGACAATTTACAATTTTACAAAAGGCAATTAACTTACAAACCTGTACGTCTTTGGAATGTGGGAGAAAACCGGTGCACCCGGAGAAAATCCACGCAGTCATAGGGAGAAGGTTCAAACTCCATACAAGCAGCGCCCGTAGTCAGATTCAAACCTGGGTCTCCGCCACTGTGAGGCAGCAACTCTACCGCCACTCCACTGTGCCGCCTCAAGTCAAACCGATTAGTTTCGCATCCTAGAATAATTTCTGATGCTGTAACCCTGTAAACAAAAATAGTAGGAATGGGCAGGTCATCTTGGGGTTAGAAAATGTCACAGGGATCGATGTTAGGACGCCAGCTATTTTCAAGCTAGATCAATAATTGATGGAGGATGCCAAGTGCAATATATCCATGATTGCTGATGATACAAGTCTGAGTAACAGTGTGAGGGATGAAAAGGATGTCAATAGGCTTCAAGGGGATGTAGACAAGTTAAGAGAACATGACAGATGAAAATAATGTGGAAGAATTTGAGCTAATTCCTTATTTTTTGTTGTTTGTCACTCATTATCAAGACCATTGGTGGGAGGCCTGGTGGCGCAGCGGTAAAGTTGCGGCCTTCCAGCGCCAGAGGCCTGGATTAGATCCTGACTATGGGTGCTTGTCTGTACAGTGTTTGTATATTCTCCCCGTGACCTGCGTGGGTTTTCTCTGTGATCCACGATTTTCTCCAATACTCCAAAAACATGCAGGTGCCGGTTAACTGGCATGGTATAATTGAAAATTGTCCCTAATGTGTGTAGGATAGTGCAAGTGTGTGGGGATCGCTGGTCAGTGCGGACTCGGTGGGCCAAAGGGCCTGTTCCCATGTTGTAAACTAAACTAAACTAAGCTATATCTATAATGTTGTAAGATCTAGTGTTGTGATGTGTACAACGATTATTGTTTCCTCATCTTCTGAATTGAGATCCTCCCATCGCCATAGAACAAATGCTAGCATTTGTGCATGACTTAGATTGTTGAGGAGGGAAGGTTGTGCGGATTCAACCTCACTTTCCCGTCTGGGAACATCTGGTTTCAGTGACGCCAAAGAGTAGATGGCTGGACATGACTCTGGATGCAGAAAGCAACTGATGGATTGCAGGATATGCTCTCACTCCGCCCGCAGAGCTCCACTCCTGCATTTCTGTCTGGGTTGGTGGTGAAAGGAAAAAAGCAGAGTATTTTTTAAGTGGTGAGAGCTGAAAGGTGTTGGTAATCAGAGGACCATTGGGTATCCTTGTATACAAATCACCGGAAATTAACATGTTATTAAGAAAGCAGCAGAATGTTGGCCTCCATCACGAGGATTTATGTACACGTGTAAAGACATCTGACAGCAGTAATCTAGGACCCTGTTGAGACAGCATCTGAAATATTATGTTCAAGTTTGGCATCCTTAGTTCAGAAATAGAACATAATGAAGGCTCAGCTGATTGATTCCAATAAAGAAAGGTTAAACAGCGTGAGCCCTTATTCTCTATATTTTTATGTAAGAATGAGAGATGATCTCATTGAAATATAAAAGCTTTCTGTGCAGTTTGACAGAGTTAGATGTAGAGCTGGCAGTCATAGAGTCAAAGAACGATACAGCACAGCAACAGGCCCAACCTTGACAGCCTCTTCTTATAACTCAAAACCTCCAGATCCAGTAACATCGTTGTAAATATATTTTGAACCCATTCTAGTTTAATGACATCTTTCCTATAGCAGGGTGACCAGAACTGTACACAGCATTTTAAATATGGCTTACCAACATCTTCTACAGCTGTAACAAGACATCCTAAAACCAGTACTCAATACAGTGACCAATGCAGGCCATCGTGCCAAATACCTTCTTCAACACCTAGTCTATCTGTGTCACCACTTTAAGGGAACAATGCATCCACACCTCGAGGACAGTTTCTTCTACCACTCTCCCTAGGGCCCTGCCATTTAATGTGTAAATCCTGTCTTGCCTTAAGGAAATGCAACATCTTGCATTTAACTGAATTAAATTCCATCTGCCATTCTTCGGCCCATTGTCCTGTTCATCAAGATCCCAAAATGATCATAGATAACCTTCTTCACTGTCCATTGTACCACCAATTTCAGTGTCACCTTCAACCTTACTACCCATGCCACGTTACATTCACATTCAAACCATTATTATAAATACCAAACAAAAATGGCCCCAGCAATGAAAGTTACGGCATATTCACTTAGTACAGACCAGGCAGAAAAACAATCATCTTTCACCACCCTCTTTTTCGTACTGTCATTCTGTATCCAATTGGCTAGCTCACCTAGGTCCACATGTGATCTAACCTTCCTGATATTTCCTCTGACTGGGGTTTCTAGAAGTAGGATAGAAAAAAATATTTTTTTATCAGCCAGAGAGCAGTGAATGTTCGAAATTTACTACACAAGGATTTTGATTGCTCAGTTACCGAGTATATTCAAAAGATTGAGAAGTTTTAAAATATTAAGTGAATCGTGAGATATGGTGTAATTGCAGGAAATGTCACTGAAGTAAAAGATCAACAATGATCTTACTGAATGGTGGAGCAGGCACATGGGGCCAAATGACCTACTCCTGCTTATATTTCTTAAGGTCCTATATTCTTAAAATTGTAGTCTGGTTAATATTCTCTTCAATATTTTGCCTTCTAAATTGTTTCACTTCTCTCTAAAGTATTTGCAGCCACCCTTCATGCTGAGTGCAGTATTTTCTCCAAATTTGGAATTGATTACTGGTTTTCTCATTAATTTTCTATCAGAAGGATAAATAGTTTGAACATTCGTTTCCCCCCCACTGTGGTGAAGCACTACAGTACTTCTCATCACAGTGAAAACAAGCCTTCAACATCACTGGCTTTGCTCTGCCTTGTGGAATAGTTGGCCTATCGTTATAATTTAACAATGAATAATGTTTCATAAGTTGTAGCTAAACCTTGTACCAGCGACAACCTTGTACCAGAAAGTGTCTGGACATTAAAATAAAACTAATAAAGAGAAACCAGTAATCAATTTAAAACTGAAATCACACCACGACCAGATTGACCTCTTTATTTCCAGTTTTACCAATTAATGATATCTATCCAGAAAAAAGTGTTCCAAAGGGTTCAAAGCTATACTTCTGATGGATTACTAAACCAAATACTTCAGATGCCAAAAAATCTGGAGTAAAAATAGAGAAAGGCACCGATTTAACCAAATTTCTATATGAAGCACTTGATAGTCAGCAGAGACCACCCTGATCAAAGTCAGAGGGTCACATATTCAAGCCCTGCTGCATATAACTGATCCAATTATCTCCATTGAAATTCCATTGTAGAGATGAGGAGTGCTGCACTTTCAGAAGACTTGCCTCTTGGATGAGATGTTAAACTAGCAAAAGTTGATTGGAGAAGGTTGATTCCAGGCAAAGTGGTGCCAGGAAAGTGAGATGCTGTTAAATCTCCCTCAGAAATCAAACTGTGAATGTGAGAGTTCAAGGTGTACATGTTCCCATTAGAGTGAAGTGCAAAGCAAGTAGGAGTAGGGAATGCTGGATGATGAGAGAAATTGAGGTTCCAGTAAAGAAAAAGGAGGTGGTATGGGTCATGTATAGGCAGCTGGGATCAAGTCTATCCCTGGAGGAGTGTAGGGGATTGAGGAGTATAAGGAAATCAGGAGGGCAAAAAGAGGCCGTGAGATAGCTTTATCAGCTAAGATTTAAGGATAATAATTTGTTAAAATAAATTAGGGGAAAGAGCATTACCAGAAAGAGCATAACTAGAAAGTGGTCATCTATGTGTGGAGCCACACGAGATGGCAAGGTTCTCAATTAATATTTCTCTTCTGTTTTTACCGCAAAGATTACCAGATAAATTTAATAGAAATGTCTTGAGTATAGCATTAGTCATGGAAGTGCTGGACATCTTAAGATGTATGAAGGTAGATAAATCTCCCAGGCCTAATCAGCTGTGTGCAAGGACACTACAGGAAGCTAGTGATGAAGTTGCAATAGTCCTTGCTGTGATATATGAATCATCGTCAGACGAAGGTGAGGTTCCTGAAGACTGGACAGTGGTTAATGTTGTGTCTCTATTTACAAAGTGCTGCAAATAAAAAAATCTGGGAATTATAGGTGAGTAAACCTAACACCTATACAGGAGTGGATTCTCAGGAATAAGTTACACATGCGTTTGGATAGACAGGAGTTGGGAAAGGTTGATGTGGGAAAGGTTGATGATGATGGAGCCGTAGACATGGCCTACATGGACTTCAGCAAGGCCTTTGATAAGATTCCAAATGGTAGGTTGCTATGGAAGATTAGATCATATAGGATCTAGGGCGAGCTAACCAACTGAATATAGAATTGGCGATATGGTAGGAAACAGAGGCTGGTGGTGGAAGATTGTTTCCGGGACGATGTCTATAACTTGCAATGATACCAGTCACAAGGATTGGTGCTGGGGCCTTTGCTGCTTGGCATGTATATCAACGATTTACATGAGTATGTACAAGGCATTTCTGGGAAATGTCTTGCAAATGACATTAAAATAGGTGCCAGAGTAGACAGTAAAAATGGTTACCAAGAATTACAACAGCATCGTGATAATGGAATGACAATGGAGACCACCTCTCCACCAAGTCCAATTGAAGTCCAATCTGAGCAGTGAACAGTAGGACCCTGAGGAACGTTGTGGAGCAGAGGGATCTCCATGGTTCATGAAAGTGACGTCACAGGTAGATAGAGTGGTGAAGAAAGCATTTTACATTTTGAATTTCATTGGTCACGGAATTGAGTAGAGGAGTTATACAAGTTGTACAAGACAAGACAATAGTTGTACAAGACATTGATGAGGCCGCACTTGGAGTGTTGTGTTCAGTTATGGTCACCCTGCTACACCAAATATATCATTAAGCTGGGAAGGGTGCAGAGAAGATTTACGAGGATATTACTAGAACTCGGGGGCCTGAGCATATAGGGAGATACTAGACTAAGTGGGACCTGTTGGGTCCCATGTTCACACAGGAGGGCTGGTCCCCCAATGCAATATTCCACCTCTCCACCAATTCCAATATTGGTGGCCAGTGGGGGGGGGGGCTTTTCTGGAGCGCTAGTATGGAGATGTTGTGGGCTGAAGGGACTGGTCACCAGAGGGCTAGTATGAACATTGTGGGCCAAATGGATTCTTGGGGTGGCAGCTCAGTTCCTCAAGCCTGATGTGCTGGCAGCTCACTCATGGCTGGTGGGCTGGCAGGTGACTCACGGCTATTCCTTGAAATTCCATTTCAAGCAGGGTGTATGGCCACCAAATTTAAGTGCAGTTTCTTACAACTTCAAGCAGGATGCAAGGCCACCAAATTCAAGTGCAGTTTCCTACCACTTCAAGCAGGGTGCAAGGCCACTGAATTCAAGTGCAGTTTCATACCATTTCAAGCAGGGTGAAACCACCATAAAACCACACAAAACACCATACTCACAGTTCAGTAGACATTCAGTGTGTTCAGTTGATTCACAGCTCAGACAGAGTCATGACCTCTCCCTCCCCCATCATGCAGTGACTGAACCGCACCCACACTTCCGGGTTTTATAATCCCTCCCTCCTCCCACCGGAAAAGGTGTGGCCTTCATGGCGTGATTGACAGGAGAGAGATTCTCAACATTTTTTAAACACTGATAACACTTTTATTTTTCATTGATGGGAAGAATCCTCTGCACCCGATGAGTGGAGGGGGACTGAGTAAGATGGACAAAAATCACAGCCATAAGTGGTAGCGTTTTATCTAAAATCAATATACAGTGCAAACAGGAAGTTGTCAATTTTAGATCACCAACCATTTGCAGCACTTTTTTACTTCAACCCAAGACCCCACCCCAACCATTTGCAGTGCTTTTTATTTCAACCCATAACCCCACCCCAACCATTTGCAGTGCTTTTACTTCATCCCAACCACATTTTCATTTTCAAACCACATTAAGAACACTCAAGGTCAGTAAAACCACACTCACAGTTTAGTAGACATGTGTTCAACACTTCAGAGAATGACCGGGTTTTATAGTCCCTCCCACCAGCAGGGGCAGCAGAGAAAATGTCAAACAATTTTAAACATTAATAACTCTTTTATGTTTCATCGATAGGAAAAATGCTCTTGTCCTGCTCAGCGGAGGGGGACTGAGTAAGCTGGCCAAAAATCACAGCCGTAAGTGGCAGCGTTTTTTCTAAAATCATGAAACAGTAAAACAGGAAGTGGTCAAGATCTTACTTGTAGTAATATAGATTCAGTGGACGAGGACTTTAATTCTTGAAGTGCAGGAGACTGAGTGGTGAAACAATAGGAGTGTATCAAATCATGAAGGGAATAGATTGAGTGAATGCACAGTCTATTTCCTGGGGTAGAATCATAGAGTCGTAGAGTGATACAGTGTGGAAACAGGCCTTTCGGCCCAACTTGCCAACAAGTCCCAGCTACACTAGTCACACCTGCCTGCGCTTGGTCTATATCCCTCCAAACCTGTCCTATCCATGTACCTGTCTAACTGTTTCTTGAACATTGGGATAGTCCCAGCCTCAACTACCTCCGCTGGCAGCTTGTTCCATACACACACACCACACTTTGTGTGAAAACGTCACCCCTCAGATTCCTATTAAATCTTTTCCCCTTTACCTTGAACCTATGTTGCCTGGTCTTCTGGTCCTCGATTCCCCTACTCTGGGCAAGAGACTGTGCATCTACCCGCTCTATTCCTCTCATGATTTTATATACTAGGGTGGCATAGTGGTGCAGCGGTAGAGTTGCTGCCTCACAGCGCTTGCTGCACCAGAGACCCGGGTCCGGATCCCATACAGTTCGATCCTGACTATGGGTGCTGTCTGTATGGAGTGTGTTCGTTCGCCCCGTGACCACATGGGTTTTCACCGAGATCAGTTTCCTCCCACACTTCAAAGACGTGGAGATTTGTAGGTTAATTGGCTTGATATAAGTGTACATTGTCCCTAGTGTGTGTAGGATGGTGTTAGTGTGCAGGGATTGCTGGTCAGTGCGGACTCAGTGGGCCGAAGGGTCTGTTTCCGCACTGTATCTCTAACCTAAACTAATGTTTAGTTTGACAGATTGCTATGGAAGATTAGATCATATGGGATCTAGGGCAAGCTAACTAATTAAATATAGAATTGGCTTTATGATAGGAAGCAGAGGGTTACAGCACCAGAGACCTATGTTCAAATCTGACTACAGGAGCAGTCGGTACAGAATTTGTACGTTCCCCGTGATCGTGTGGAGTTTTTTCCAGATGCTCCGATATTCTCCGACATTCCAAAGACTTGCAGTTTTCTAGGTTAATGGGATTCTGTAAATTGTTCCTAGTGTGTAGGATAGAACTAGTGAACTAGTAGGGGATTGCTGGTCGGCTTGGACTCGGTGGGCCGAAGGGCCCGTTTCCACACTACATCTCTAAAACTAGAGTAGAGGAATCAAGAACTAGAGAGGTCAAAGGGGAACGATTTAGTAAAATACCTGAGGGGTTACTTCACATAGAGGGTGGTTGGTATAGAGAGCGAGCTGGCAAGGAAAGTTGTTGAGCATGGACAAGTTAGGTTGAAGGGCCTGCTTCCATGTTGTATAATTCTATGACTAATTAACTTATCAACCAGTCTGTGCTTTCAACCGAGATTTACCTGGCTTTCCTTACAGATTGCACCTGAATGTGCATAAGTACCCAGGCAATCTTCATACATGTCTCCTTCGTCCTCATTATTCATTTGTTTTCAGCTTCAGCAATATTTTTTCACAGTTTTTACAGCTTTTCCCTTTGTTAATCTATCAACCAGATGGCTCAATAAAAAGTGGATTCATCTCAGCGACCTCACCCTGTCAGATATTCCCTTTGTCCTATCCATATCTACTCCACCTGCAACTTTAAACTGATTTTTGTTCTCATTTTCCAATTCCTGAAACATTAACCTATTTCTCTTTCAACAGATACTGCCACATCTGCTGAGCATCTCTGGCAATTCTCTTTTCTTGTTAGATTTACAGCGCCTGCAGTTTTTTTTGCACTTGATAAGTAGAAATAAATCAAACGGTTAAAAGAAATGAGTTTTGTATTCCCCATATTCATGGATCCAGTTCAGAGCACTGGCACAAAAAGTGATGGCTTGGGACGTGTTTCACCCAAACTGTGCAGGGACCAGTGCACAAATTGCACAAACAGGGTTGTAGACAGAAAAGGGCTCCATGGACAGAATGTTTATCATATCAAGAGGCTACAAGAGAGGGGTGGAATAGCTTAGTGAGGGGAAGATTGTAATCCAAATGTGATAGGAAGCGGAGAAAGAGGGACCCAGCATGGGGGGAGGGAGGTCGCAGAGAACAATGAGGGACCCGGCTTTGGGGGCCACCTACAATAAAGAGGGACCATTGGGGACTACTTTGTAACTTTGCCGCCGCCCTATACGTGGCGACTCTGCATACTTTGTCATGTCACATGTGATAATAAAGTATCAAGCAATCAATCAAACAATTCCCCCTCACCTGTATCCACCTATCACTTGCCAGATTTTGTCCAGCCCTTACCTCTCTTCCAGCTTTATCCCCTTACTGCAATTAGTCTGAAGATGAGTCCTAACCCAAAACATCATCTATCCAGGTTCTCCAAAGATGCTGCCCAACCCACTGTGTTACTTCAGCACTTTGTGTCCTTACTTCAAACAATATGCTTGTGATCTACATTTGGATTATTCAAAGCCCTAATACTGCACACACATTAGAACATTTGGTCCATTATTAGTTTTATCCAGTGTTAGTAAACAGCAGCCAAAACAACAGATTGCTATAACAACTAATTTGATTCATTGGTGTTCAACTGCAGCTCAACGCCAACAAGACTAAGGAGTTAATGGTGGACTTTAGGAGGAGAGGAACACCCCCGTCTCCTGTATCCATCAATGTTGTGTGGATGTGTAATTTACAAGGGAATACAAATACTTTGGAGTGTACCTGGACAGTTCTCTCAATTCCCTGCATATCAATATCCCTGTCCAAAAGCCTCTTAATTGCCACCATCGTATACGTTTCCACTACCAAACCGGGCAGCGCGTTCTAGGCCTTCACCACCCTTTGTGTGAAACAATACCAAATAAACCTGCCCCACACATCTCCTTTAAACTTTGCCACTTTTACCATAAAGATGTGCCCTCGATTTTATTTATTTTTTTCATCCTGAGAAAAAGGTTTTGACTGTCTACCCTCTGTCTACCATATCTAGGAATTGGTACCTGAGGGACAACTTCTTTACACAAAGGTGGTGGGTATATGGAATGAGTTGCCAGAGGAGGTAGTTGAGGCAGGTACTATCACAATGTTTAAAAGCCATTTGGAAAGGTACATAGATAGGATAGATTTCAAAGGATATAAGCTAAACACAAGCAGGTGAGACTAGTGCATATGGGCATGGTGGTTGGCGTGTGCAGATTCTGTACTGTATGACTCTATAGCTATGACTCTAAGCCTCTCATAATTTTATATACTTTGATCAGATCTCCCTGCAACCCTGCAACCCCTGGCATTCCAGAGAAAGCATTCCAAGTCTGTCCAACCTCCCCCTAGTATTGCATGTTGTACTGGTTGCCGCATTGCAGGAAAGATGTGGAGGCTTCGGAGAGAGTGCAGAGTGGTTTACCAGAACGCTTATTTATCAGAATATCTGGATTGGAGGGTATATTACAGGGAGAGGTTGGATAGGCAGACTGTTTTCTCTAGAATGTTGGAGAGTCAGGGGAGACCTGATAGAAATATATGAAATTATGAGAGGCATAGATAGGGTAAACAGTCAGGGTGGAAATGTCCATCAACAGAGGATATAGCTATTAAGTGAGAAGGGGAAAGTTTAACGGAAATGTGCGGAAAAAGTTTTTCCAAAGGAACATCATCTTCTTCTTCTTTCGTGTGTCGTGCACAGCCTAAAGTTGTTGGACAACTTGTTCTATTTGATCTTCCATTTGTGCACGTCGAGTTGATTGCATTTGTCGAAACAGGGCGGACCACGTGAAGGTTGCAATCTTCCACCCCATAGGATCATGATGCAATAGATAGTGTGAATGGATAGAGACTTTTCCCCCAGGCAGCAGAACCAAGAACTAGAATTTATAGGTTTATGGTGAGAGGGGACAGACGTATTACAAACCTGAGATTTTTTTCGCACTGAGTATGTGGAATAAGCTGCCAGAAGATGTAGTTGAGGTAGGTACAATAACCACATTTAAAACTGATTTGGACAGTTACATGGATGGGAAGGTTTTGGGGGGGGGGGGGGATAAGGGTCAAATTGGGGCAAATGGGACTATCTAAGATGGAGCATTTTGGTCAGCATGGATTAGTTGGGCTGAAGGACCTGTTTCCATGCAGTATGCCCTCATGACTTCATTTGATTTTAACTGGAATCCGAGAAACACAGAGGTTAAGACCATTCTGCCTGGAACATTGAAGATTGCTGCACAAAAGTAGCTATTGTATGATTGCACATCATCACTGAAACAGACTCTAACTATCTGAGCATGCTGAACTCGTGCAAAGCTCTCAAACAGCATGGATAAATGTGGGGCTTTGGCCAGGATTTGTAATGTAGGGTAGACTGAGGCGGTGGATGTTCCTGGATTCCCCAATTATTTCCCAGGAATTCTGCTTTTTAACTTCACAGCAAATTGCAAACATTGGCCTGTGTAACTGCAATGCTTTCTGAGCACAGTATGAAGCTTGCCATCTGCAGCATCAGCATGCACAGAAAGGTTTGATCCTTGTTAGACAAACTGGTGCTGAAACTGGTTCATTGACTTTAAAATATGCACACTGCTGCTTAATGTAAACTCCTGCTGGTTGTATATACCCATGCAACCTCTATAAAACCTCCGCTGAAACAGTAATAAAGATGCTAATACCTGTCAAGCACTTGCTATGTCAAATCCACAACTTATTTTAGGCTGTTGTGCTGGTGAAGGACATCTGCTCCGAGGCACTGCTTTTGAATAAACAAGCACTATTCACTTCATTTAAAATATAATCTTTTCTAAAAAAAGTGGGTACATTTTTCTGTGTCAAAAACAAAATGCAGATTCGCCATAGTGGGCCGGATCTCGAACAACGATGAGATGGAGCAAAGGAAGGAAATAAAGAGCTTGGTTAACGAAGTGTCAAGACAACAACCTCTCCCTCAATGACAGCAAGACAAAGGAACTAGCTATTGACTAGCTAGTGGTGTATATGCTCCAGTCAGCTTCAATGGTGCTGAAGTGGAGATGGCTCAGAGCTTCAAGTTTTGAGCTGTAAATATCACCACCAATTTGTCCTGGACCAACCAGATTGAAGCCACTGGCAAGAAAACAAACCAAAGTATCTACTTCATATGGTTAGGGTGGCACAGCTGAAAGGGCTGATGCCTTACAACACCAGAAACCTGGGGTCGATCCTGACTCGGGTGCTGTCTGTGTGGAGTTTGCATGGTCTCCCTGTGATCCCATGAGTTTCCTCTGGGTACTCTGGTTTCCTCCCATATCTCAAAGCCATGCGGGTTTGTAGATTAACTGGCCTCTGTAAATTGCCCCTTGAGTGTAAGGAGGGGATGAGAAAGTGAGATAACATAGAACTAGTGTGAACAGGTGATCAATGGTCAGTGTGGAGTCCTGTCTCCATGCTAGATCTCTAAACAAATCTAAACTGAGAACATTCGGCACATATCCAACAACTCTTCCCAATTTCTACAATTACACTGTTTTACAGATTAGTTTGACAAAGCTCTGCCCAAGACCACAATATATTAGGAGGCCTCGTGGATATAGCTCAGTCCATCACGCAATCCAGCCACACAACATATCAACTCCACCTGTACAGCTCGCAGCCTCGAGAAAGCAGCCAATACAATCAGGGGCCATTTAACTCTAATCATGACTGTGTGGGTTTTCCCTGGATGCTGCAGTTCCTTCCCATATTCCAAAGGCATGCTGGTTGGTAGGTTAATTTGCTGCTACAAATTATCACTGGAATCCGGGAATGTTGGGAGAATGAATGGGTTGGTGTGGTATTTGTGTAGATGATGTGGACACAGGGTCTGAAGGCCAATACCTTTATGCGAAGAAAGATGTGAATAGAGAGGGGAATGTCGGGAGGAAGGAAAGGATGAATGGGAGGGAGGGAAAGCAGGGAGAAACGGATGAACGATGTATCTTTCACATCTTCAGTATGCTCTACTGCTTTTTCTCACCAATTAATTACCTTTGAATTGTTGTCATTGTTCTTCATAGGAAAACACAACAGCAATTATCACACAGCAAGGCTCCACAAACAGTAAAATAAATAAATGACCAAATGGCATACTATTGTGTTGTTAGTTAAAAGCAAAATACTGGCAAGGGCAACTCCCTTGTTCTATTATACAGTAGTGCCCAGGAATTATTTATGTTCATCTTAAAAGAAAAATGTGCCTATTTCAATCATTTATTTGAAAAAGCACTCTTTCAATATTGGTCCACAATAGAACTTCAACACAAACTCTGGACAAAGAAGTTCGAGTAATCCAAGTCAAGTTTGTTACCATATGTGCAAGTCCTCTGAGGTACAGGTTCAATGAACATCAGAAGCAAATAGACTCAGAAAACACACAAAAAACATTAATTATACGTAAAGCTAGGTTGTATTCCCAATCTTCCAATCTACCTTGTTGCAGATGTCGATCTTCATCTGCACTTTTTCTTTTACTGTAATGTAATAATACAGTGATAGAAGATTAAGGTTCATGCCTCAATGACTACCAACCGGTGGCACTAATGTCTGTGGTAGTGAAGTACTTTGAGAAGTTGGTTATGGTAAATGTCAGCAAGAATCTGGACCCATTACAAATTGCCTGTGCCAGAATAGATCAATGGGAGATGTGATCTCTCTGCATTCTGCACTGGACCACTAAGAATAGATCCTATAAGAACTCACACATCAGGCTGTTGTTCAGTGACGGCATTCAACACCATCGTCCTTTTCATACTGATTACCAAGGTCAGGGAACTGGGTGTTTGTGTCACACTTGCCACGCCTCCAGACATTTTCCACACTCCTCCCCTGAACTATTAGGAGTTACACCTGCATTTAATCTGTTCCTCTAATCTATCATTTGATATAAATACCTGAGATAATCGCCAATTGGGTGTTGACTACTTAGTTCTGCATTTTGTTGATTCAATAGCAGTTCTGACTTCTGTCGGTTCCTGGTCTATAATCTTTTGGTTCCATTCACCTCTGGATTTTGGGTTTTCTTCAGTACTTCTCAGTGATCCTGCATTTGAGTCCTTTCTATTTTGGGGCCTTCTGCCTTTGAATCCTACTCTACTTTGGGGCCTTCTGTTTACCTTTGAACTGGATTCTCAATTTCTTCAACAACAGATCACAACCAGCATGAATTGGCTTCCTCGATAACCATCAGTACAGGAGCAGCTCAGGGCTGTGTGTTCAGCCCCCTGTTCTACTCGCTCAATACCCATGGATGTGTAGCCAGATAACGTTCTAATGCCATTATCAATTTGTCTATGACCCCACCTTTGTTGGACGATTTATGGGTGTGATGAGTCAGACCATCGGAGGAGATCGATAATCTGATTGAATGATGCCGGAACAACCTTGCTCGCTGCATCAGCAAGACCAAGGAGTTGGCTGTCTACTTTAGAAGAGGGAGTTAAGGATTCACAAACATGTCTTCATTGACAGGTTAGTGGTGGAGAGAGTCAACATCTTTAATTTCCTGGATGTGGGTATCTCTGAAGATCTGTATAGAAGTTATTATTTTATTGTATGGATATCATTGTTCTATTGTGGTACATTGTCGATGGTCTGTTGACAAGGTAGAATTAGGGTTGTGCAGGTCGATCCCATGAATCATTTGAATATCAAACTAAACAGGAAGATAGCCAGAAGGACGATTTAGAACAGGGGTCGGCAACCCACGGGCCGAATCCAGCCTGTAACCCGAAATCATCTGGTCCGCAGGTGGTTTTTTCCCCTCAATCATCCTGCCCGCAGACTTCAGTTATCTCCGGTACCTAGAATGTTTCAGAAAGAACTGCAGATGCTGGAAAAATCGATGGTAGAAAAAAAATGCTGGCGTGAGTTTCTCCAGTATTTTTTTTTTTTTTCTACATCCGGCACCTGGAAGGTGATTTGGCTGTACCGCATCCTGCGCAAAGCCGCTGGCACAACCACGCACCTTCCGTGTCTGGGCTTCACTGTTGGGATCGGGGTTGTCAGTAGTCCGGGGGCGAGTGAGTATGATATTTGATCTCAGTGCTCTGCGTGGCATCCTCGAAGGGGAAGGATCTATGTGCACACGTGATTTGATGCGGGATGGGATGGGATCCATGTGTACACATGATAGATGTGGCCCGCCATCCACTCACAGACACATGTCCTGGACCCTTGGCAGAAAAGGTTGCCGACCCCTGATTTGGAACAAAGTTGTTAAAAACAATCCTGCTTTGCACAGATTGGTTTTAATCTGCTCACTAATTAACAAGTTGAATTTCTAAAGTGCAATGACATTCCATAGAGCTTTGTAATTTTAGGCTGCACTGATAAACATGTACAGTGAAGTTAATAAATTGAATGAACGTGTTTCAGTCACCACCCATTGTGTTTTGTTGTGTATTTATTTTTTTCCCTTTGAATGGGGAGATTTCTGTCAAATTAGGAATGTGTATAGCAGGCATCTTCTGGGAGGTCGATGGAAAAACATATGACAGTCGTAAGGATATACAAAAATAATTTTCATAGAAATCTGAAGAGAATGGCTTAAATCACCAGTATTCTTCATCTGTGTGATTGAGTGTCTGAACTAGTTTCTCATTAGAGTAATGACAGTTCCAGAAGAGCCAAACCTCCCAATTCGATCCACAATGTAACATCATGTGGAAGATTAGTAAAATCAGCAGTGTGGTTCATTTGGTTGCCAATGGATCTAGTGATATGACATCATCTTGCCAGTTGGAGCCAGACCACACATAGAGCATGTGCATGATGCTGGCTAGTAAGATGTAAAAGATTAATCATTGTCAAGAAATTCAAATGTTTAGAACTTAAACCTTGGGTGGTTAATTGGCAGAAGACGTCAACACTTTCACTTCTCAATTCGACAAAAACCATTTGCTCTGTCTCAAATTTGGTCACCCTCCAAAATGTATTTCAATCCTATATTTGTTATATGTTGACATGCAATAAATGATTCTATCCAATGGATCCACCAGTGAGCCAGGACTCAAGCAAGGTACTCCATTGCTCCAACTCTGTTTTCAATCTCCTTCACTGAAATATTTCAGCCTAGATCCAACACCCATTCCGCTAGATTGGAGTTAATCTACACACCAAAGAGGAAACTGTTTAAATTTCTTAATATCCACCTGAAAACCAAGATCACTCCAACCTCGGCTACTGAGGCAGTGTGCATTGACAAGGCTGGCATGGGTGCACTCCAAAGGCGGAGCAGTAAGATAACCTCAACTGTTTTAATGAAGTGTGAGTGAATAAGTATTACGCAAAACATGTAGAACGCAGAGATCCTCCACCCCATTGCACAACACAGCCCTCCATTAATAAAGATCTAGGATGTGATCCTGGGAATTGTGGGCTAATTCCAATGTCTTTGGAGCCACTTCTCAGCAAAGGAAAAGATGAATGAAATTCACCACATCCCGATTACACCTGCACAGCCTATGACCATTTGTGGAAGAGTGTTAAAAAAAAAAAAAATTCCATCTTTAAAGCCGGCATCAATTTTTGTCCTCCTATACACTTCAGAAACAGGGACTGCCACAACAAGCGGTCTCTGCAATGTTCTTAAAATCTTCTGGCAGTAGAAGCAAACTAACATTGAGTCCTCTCCCAGGTTAATATCTTCAGTTTTGTGGCTCCAATTATATTTCACTCCCAAACTGACACTCTATCCTGAGCTCCAGCGTAACAGTGGTTAGTGGAAAGATATAGGGAATTAGTCAAGGATGATCTAAAATACTTCATCAATGGAGCACACCACCTCCCAAACTACCAGCCCACTCATCTCGGCAGGCACCGCCTGCCCCATCTGAGGCAGGATCTTCAAGGTCCTCAATGAATTCAACAGTCACCTCCGTACCAGAATAGACATCGGTAATCCTCAATTCCAAGGAACTGAGATGGAGGTTTCCATTACAAATGCAGCTTTGTTCTTTAAGGCCTCACTCAGCCTAGGAATTGAGATTGCCAAGGAAGCACTTCCATTCACCTTGCTAGATTTGGACAGAGAGGTGGGGAATGAAGGTCTTCATTCAAAGTGAAATCATGCTCATTTATAACTTGTCTTCTTCAGACCTCTTTGGCAATTCCACCAGTGCATACACCTATTAAGGCACTATATAGTGTTGGAAGCTTGGAGACTAAACAGCCACCAATAAAAGGCGAAAAAGGAAGTTGTCTCTCCTGTAGCATGTCACAGGTATAACCTTTAGATTTAAAACATTACACCTTTACATCTAAAACCTTTATACTTTCATTTTGTTAAGAGGTAAGAAGTTAGAGTGGATCTAAGGAAAGATTTTTCTCCCCCTAGAGGGTGGTTGGAAACTGGAATGCATTATTTGACTGAGGTGATGGTGGAGTCAGAGATTCTCACAACATTAACGAAGCATCTGGACGCATTCTAGAATTGCTCAGGCACAGGAGGTCATGGAGCAATATCTGGGAAATGGGATTAGTATAGATGGCTCAATGATGCTTAACATGGACATGCTGGGTGAAAGGACTGTTTCTGGGTTGTTTAAATCTATCACTCAAACTGAAATGAAACAAGATTGTCAGAAAGGACTTCAGTGCCTCTACTTCATCAGAAAATTTGGCTTATCTCTAAATATTCTTAGTAATTTCTACAGAAGCACCACAGAAACCATCCTATCAAGAAGTATCTCAGCTTGGTTTGGTAATTGTTGTACCCCAGACAGCAAAATATTGCAGAGAACTGTGAACAGAGCCTAGTCCTTCACACAAACCAGCCTCTCCCCTCATCAATTCCATCTACACTTCAAGCTGCCTCACAAAGGCAGGCAACATAATCAAGGACATACCCCGGTCATTCTCTGTTCTACCCTCTCCAATCGGGCAGAAGGTACAAAAGTTCAAAAGCTCGTACCACCAGTTTCAAGAACAGCTTCTTCCTTGCTGCTATCAGACTGTTTAACATACCTTTCATATGCTAGGGATGAATTCCCAATCTTTCAATCAACCTCATTGCAGCCCTTGCATTTGTTTTTACCTGCACTTTATTTCTAGTGATACTATATCCTGCACACTGTTTATTTCTTTTTACGTATGGTTTGTGTTTGTTTGGATAGCAGCAAACAAAGATTTTGAATGAATCTAGGTACACATAGCTATAATAAACCAATAACAGTCTACCAAGTTGTTACCTTGATGCATTGCTCAGATAACTACTAATTTCAGGTACAAACATATTAACAGGAGTCAGATAAATATTTGAAGTTTAAAGATCGGCAGCATAATGGTGGAAGAACTGGGCAGAGGGGCTAATTCAAAGAGGGGACACAAGGCACAACGTCAGTTGGATTTCTGTGAAGGAAATGTACCTCTGAAGTTGTGAGTTTGTGCTAATTTGCTGAAATTCCGCTTTGATTTCTGCTGAACAGCTCCATCTGCAGGCAGAGTGGAAACAAGTGGAAAAGTCATGCAGACCACAGTGTAGAAATGTGGATATTTTATTCAGTCCACGGCAAGTTAAAATTGTTCACTTTGAAGGTCAACTGCCATGATTTCTGTGTTGAATCATTTTACCCCGGCGCAGAATGTGAATATCAATCCAATTTAGTTTAGCGATACAGAATAGAAACAGGCCTTTCGGCCCACCGTTCACACTGACCATCAATCACCCATTCACGCTAATTCTATGTTATCCCACTTTATCAACCATTCACTGCTGCAGACTTGGACTTCACTTAGGAGGCATCACCTCACGACTCATCCATGTTTTCTGGTTGGGAAATAAGCATATTCTCTTCTTTGGTGTACAGTCCTCTACACAAATGCTGATGAAGTTTGTGACAGCAGAGACATATTCATTTAGGTTAGCCACTTGAATACAAGCCAGTCCACTGACTCAAAGCAGTTGCCATGGGTGTGGTCTGTTTGCTTGGGCCAACATCGCACGCATTTCTCTACTAGATCCTCCTGCTTTAGTTTATACTTGTAGGTGAGGAGTAGAAGCACAGACGGTGATCAGATTTACCGGTGTGGGTCTGGGAATGGAGCGGTATGCAATTGTGATAGTTGTAGAGCTGTGGTCTAGGGTGTTTAGGCCTCTGGTTGGGCAGGAGATGTGCTGACAATAATATGGCAGTGGCTCTTGAGTTGATCTGATTGAAATCTCTTGCTATTATGAACAATATCTCGGGGTACTTTGTTTCAAGCCTACTGGTGACAGTGTACAGTTCCTCAAGTGCAAGCTTAGCATCGACCTAGGGTGGGATTTAGACTACATTGGATATCCAAAATGATTTCCTGTGGAAGGTTGTAGGGACAACACTTCACTGAAAGATATTCCAGTCCTAGGGAGAGGAGCTTGCCAGGACCTCCCTGTCTAAGCACCACACAAAGTTAATTATAAAGCAGATCCCTCCTTCCTTAACCTTGACCAAGGATGCCATTCGCTCTATCTAGTATAGTGAGAAACCCTCCGGTTGATTGGTACAGTCAGGTGAGGCTGAGGTGAGCTATGTCTCTGTATCACAAAGCATACGGCAGTCCCTCAGTTCTCTAAGGTAGGTAACTCTAGCTTTAAGTTCATCAAGGGAGGTGGTCTTGGAGGGGAGGATGCTCCTCAATCTGAGGAGCATCTTGAACAATACAGCTCACCCCCTCCATGACACACTAGTCAACCTGAGGAGTAGCTTCAGCAACAGACTGTTTCCACCAAGATGCAGTACAGAATGCCACAGGAGATCCTACTTCCCCGTGGCTATCAAACTGTACAACTCCTCCTCCTTCTCTCTTGGGGTGGACTGACTCCCCCTCCCCTCCCCAAATCTTTGCACATCCCCAATCCTTTCCACTCGTCACTTTAATTTCATGTATCTTGTGTTTTATGACTATTGGCAATAAATAAAGTTCTATTGTATCTTATCAGTTTAGTCTCAATAGCTTGTGCATTTGCAGCACTCTGCAGGGGAGGGGGGACTTCAAACCTGATTGTTGTAGTCTCATCTGCAGTCCAGCTCATCTCCCATGTTTCCTAAGAGAATGTTTTCTCCTGGTTGGGTCCAGGAGCTAGAGCAAGGAGTTGGCTTCTCCATCAGGTAATTGGATGTGCTCGGGTCAGTCCGGGAGTCGGATAACAGCTTTGGGCACAGCTAGGTTGTCCTCTGGCCATTCCTTAGAAGCAGAAACCCAGGCTTGAAGGCTATTACACAAAGGATAGCATCAGGTTGTTGATTTAAAGTTGTATAGTTTGTAAATTTATTTTATTATTATTGTTGTGAGATTAATGTTCAATAAAATATTTTGTTTAAATTGTTCTGGAGGACCACTCCCATGTTCGAATGAAAGCACTATGAAGGCTTTGGAAAGAAAGAGCACTGCCACTTTAGTGGTCTTTTCTCTGCAAGCTTAGTTGTTGCATTATTTATTCTGTATGCTCTACCTGCTGAAATATCTCCCTCGTGCCTTTTGATTTTATTTAAATGCTGGAAATTACTCGTACTGCCATCCTCGTGATCAATGAGCCCTGCGTCACAACCCTGGCATGTGTAAACAGATTTCCATGCATTCCTACAACCATGTCCTTTGATTCATCGCCCCTTCGACTACTTCAACCACCTGTTAATGGAAACATTCCCTCCATCTACCCTGTGAGCTTACACACCTCCATCAAAACCCCCAACCCTCAATGTCTTTGCTCTGAGGAAAATCCTGGTGCCTCCAATCTAAATCTGTGCCGAAATCTTTCATACTTTTAGGGCAGCACAGTGGCGCAGCGGTAGAATTGCTGACTCACAGCGCCAGAGACCCGGGTTTGATCTTGACTCCGGGTGCTGTCTGTACATTGGTTTTCTCCGGTTTCCTCCCACATCCAAAGATGTGCAGGTTTGCAGGTTAACTGCTGTGAAACTATCATGAGCAAAACGTGTGTGGCCCTATAAATTGGGTCACTCACACACTTTTTGTTCAAACTTCTACAGAGTGCTGTGAAACATCAATAGCTATCCTCGTAACCTTTAGTCAGCATACCCCGAGGAATCACTCTGATATTTAGGCTGGATACTTCATGCTGCTGCAGTGCTTGGAAAATGGGTACTTGGACTAACGGGACTTGACCCTACTTGGCAATATTCCATTACACATGCGCTCCTTCACGGAAAACGGGTGTTGTAAACTTCAATTTGCAGAGAGGTAAATTGCGTTCAATCCAATTTTCAATAAGATGCGACTCGGACAGAGAATGTGCATAGTTGCAGTGCACCCCAAAAAATATTGATGTTGTCATCAATGATAGACATCAGTGAAGAGACCTTCTGGGCACCTGAACAAACAGTGCGCCTAATCACTGGTTGACTGCCATATCTTCAAGCAGCTGCTTCCTGTCCAGATAAATATGAACACAAATGGACCAAGACTGTGTGCTGGAACAAGACTTTAAACCAGAGTTGTCACCAAAATAATGCCCACTGCCTAAAACGCTAGCACCCTTGGCCCTAACCCAAAGCCCAGTTATATAATGTAAAGTGATGAATGATTTTTTCCCCCATATTCTTTCAGCTGCCTCCTATTTTGTTCTCTCTGATCTAGCTTCAGTGTTTGGATTTACTCTATTTATTATTTAAACTAATTTTACCCATTTTTCCTTCCTTGGATTACCAAGATTAAATGATAAAAAAATATGAAATCTAAAGTACTTTTGAGGTCATGTGCACTCACTAGGATCGGTAGTTTACATTTAGTGAATCCTTGGTGCCACAGGGAACTATATATTAAGTAGTGTAGCAGGTAAGGGCTGACACCAGTCAATGGTGCATCCAGAACAATTTCAACTTGCAGCTTCCAGGTAATTAGTCAGTTGTGTGGGTATAGATTACTGAATCATTAGGAATGAATAACAAGACTGCAATTTGCCAAATAATAATATTTACAAGCCACAAGAGGGATTAATATTTAAACAGCCTGTGCTTCAAATTGAAAGCATATTTTCTGTACCATCTTTAACGTAACAAAATACCATGAAGGCGGTGCTCCACACATTGGACGGGCAGCGTGGTGGATGGAGGCGATGTTGGTGGGCTGGTTGGGTCAGGCTTTTGGACCAATATAGGGTCCCTGCAGTTCATAACGTCTGCCTCGATTCCACCCACTGTACTAGTCATGAACTGCAGAGATGTGGACCACCTTTGAAGGGCAGGTGCAGAGGGACTCGATGGAGAGCTGTTACTGTGGATAGATATCTTATTTAAAGGGAACCTCCTGAGGTGGATTCCCAGCATTGGATCTATGCAGGGGTGTGTGGGGAGGGGCAGTGTGTGTGGGGAGGGATAGTGTGGGGAGATCCCTTTAACCGAAGCCAAACAAAACTTGGAGCAATGCAGAGCACTCCTGATGCCTCATCCTCTGAGGACTCATTGTGTACTGACCATAATCCTGATCCCCAGGCAGGTACAGGAGTTTCAGTGGTCTGGACTCCTCTGTGCGTGAGCAGGGGAAAACCCCTCAAGAAAAAATGCAGAAATTAAATTAAGCCCACAGGTTTCCTTGGATGATTTTGGGTTGAAATTAAATTGAGTCACACATCAAAACATCTCACTTCAGGATCTAGTTTCTAGTCTGTTGACATTGACCAGTGGAAGAAGGCATTTTAGGTCAACTGCTCAATGCTGGCCCTTTGGTCTACCCTGTGAAATTACTGGATATAATCTGCTTTGTTTTTGTCTTTCATTAACCTAAAGGACAAGGCCTGGTGCTTGGTTACATGTATACTGTCACACTACATAGTCATGACCAATGCAGGCAAATATCCTGAGAGTGGGAAGGGTTGTAGGGAAGGGAAGGGCTGAAGCAGAATTGTGCAAGAGACCTGAATGCTGGGTGTTGTCCTGACATTTAAACAACACCAGGTGAAATGCTATGTGGAACGAGTAGAGGTCATTGTGATGTCAGTACGGCTCACAATGGCATTGTGTGACTTAGGAGAAGACACTGGAGGAGATCCATTCTTAACAGAACGAAGCAGAAATATAAAGGGGTATATAAACTGAAATCGTCAGACCAGGATATAAGTCCAGATCTTGACATTTGACAGCATGTTTCGACCAACATTACAATCACCGTGGATGCTGTATGAAATTTAACCTGTCCAATCCACTGTTCTCCAGGTAAGGTTGTTTTCTACAGTACTCCACTTAGTTTTAGTTGGTATGTGCAAGTTATCAACTGCTCCTAATTTCTCTCACGCAGTGAAGATCGGCATTTCCTCACAGAGTTTCAACATGTCTGGAATATTTGGCTTAGTGACTGGTCGGGATATATTCATGGGTGTTCTGGACACCTTCCGAGATGGAATAAAAGGCAATGAATGTTTGTCAAGTTAGTAGAAGCACAGTCATTCTCATAGGGCAGGAAGAAAGTAGATGAAGGCCTCCACTTCAGAGATGCTGCCAGTGAATCCTTGGGTCCCCACAACTGAGGGAAGTGCTCAGCTGATGCTACTAGATATCCCAACACGTTTAGATACATGTAGAAACAAGGAACTCCATTTGCTAGTTTACACAAACGAACACAAAGTGCTGGAGTGACTCAGCAGGTCAGGCAGTATCTCTGGAGAATATGGATAGGTGTGGATTCGGGCCGGGACCCTTCTTCAGACTGTCTGAAGAATGGTCCCAACCCAAAACATCACCTATCCATGTTTTGCAGAGTTGCTGCCTGACCTGCCGAGTTACTCCAACACTTAGGTCCAAATGTTCTCTCCCATTACTGGTTCTTTTTAACAAAAGTGCAGGCAGAGACCAAATACTTATAGTCTTTGCAATAACATTAGCTGAAATTGGAAAAACTTAAAACATATTCTTCCAAAAGGAAAGTATATTTATATCAATGAATTTCTGAGTTAACATTAAGCTGCTGAGTTTGTCAGAAGAGAAAAGTAATTAGAGGAATCTCCAACAGCGTCCAGTATTTCAAAATTTATCTGATCGAATCACATCGACGTTTCAGAAGATGGTACAGAAAGGATGGAGTTCAATGTTCAGAATATACCTTCATGTTTCCAGTAGCTCTGGTAACAATTGTCAGCAGGGCAGCAGAATATAATCCTTCTTGTGTTGTGCATTGATGGATTGACAAGAGCAGCTCCCAGGAATTTGTGATTCTGGGCACTTAGTTCCAGGCTGTGTGAAAGCAGTCACTTTGTACAGTGATTCTCCCATCCAATGTGCAATGCATACTCTCCCAACTTCAGAGAAGTTATGGACAGTGAGATTGAACTCCCAGCTCAGTTGCTCATCAATAACCCTGTTACTTTGTCGGTGGCAAGGGAGTTGGGCTGGTCTCGGAAATAAACTGTAGCTGCAATTTCCAGCAAGTCAGGCTATGAGCTGGAGATGCGGAGCTGGCACGGGAAACTCACACAACACTCCTCGCAACTTCAGGACTTTCTGTAAAGCTTCAGAGTTATTGAAATGGATTGGTGTTGTGATGTGGGGAAAGTGCATTTTGTAAGATCATCGAAACAACATGATACCTGTTTTTATAACTGTGATAGATAACTGTGTTATCTATGGTGATTCAGGAATAGCAATAGTGGGAGGCAATGTTTTTTTAAAGTAGGGCAAGCATTTTTGTACTCAATGCAGGGCGCAGACAGATTAACGTTTGGCAACATGTCCGACACCCCCTGCTGTCAGCCAAGGTTTTGCTCACAGTCTCTGGAGTTGGTCTTTGCGCTCACTGCCTGCTGCCCAGGTGTTGCCTCATCCATTGAGCCAAGGACAATAGCTCAGTGCTGGGCTCCACAGATCCCTCTCAGTTTTTGAACCAAACCAAACGATGCACACATGATTACCACAGACCTGAGGTCTGCCTTCTGTGCAAAGATTTGGTGCACATCTCATCAGGACCACTCGTGGCAATGTCACCCAGAACTCATTACTGCGTGAAGTTCTGGTGGGGCTCGGTTGTGCAAGCAACATGGCTGAAATAGGATCTAGGCCCCAAACATCACCTATCCATGTTCTCCAGGGATGCTGTCGTCTGAATAAGGATCTCAACCCAAAACGTCACCTATCCATTTCTCACGGGATGCTGAAGTCTGGAAAAGGATCTCGACCCCAAACATCACCTATCCATGTTCTCCAGGGATGCCTGACCCGCTGAGTTACTCCAGCATCCATGTTCTCCAGGGTCCTTTTGTGTATTAACCGGCATCTGCAGTTCTTTGTTTCCATGCTTCATTGGACAATGGAACTGGGTCTGTCACATGACCGTCAGATGATTTGTTTAGTTTGCATCCACTCCATTGGATATTAGTGAACTAAAGCCAGGTATATACAACTAAATTACTTATCAGACATCAAATGAATGTGCATGAAACAATTATAATCAAAACTCATTCATTTGACTTAAATTTAAATTATTTCTACTGACCAAGAGAAATGACAAAGCTTGGTTTGGCCTTGGTTTGCAAATGAAAATATATTGATTTTCTGGCACCATCTGTGGAGAGAGGTACTCAGCAAATGTTACCAGTTAATGCCCCTTCATCATAATTTATATTTTCACTCCAACATTTTCACCAAGAAGAGCAACATTTACAAAGGCTTGTTTGCAATAAACTGGGGAGATCATCGGCAGATCTATGGGAGGGATTTTCCCCACAGTTTTATGTCACTCCAGAAGCGGGGAGAAATATTTCTCATTTAGTGATGTAAATAAAATCTACTTCCTCCTCCTCAAGAGCAGTTATAGCCAGTGCACTGAATTGATGCATAGAACTGAGGCATTCAAATGATAACATGTGACTATGTGTGTGTGGGCAGTGGATGTGGTCTGGGAGTGTTTTGAGTGCACACGTGTATGTGCAGGCGTAGTGTGTGTGTGTGCACAACTGTTACTGTGTATGAGTTAGGGATGTGAGTGAGTATGCGTGTGCACAAGATATGGGTGTGTGAGTTGTCAGTCTGAGTGATCAGTGATGTGTGTGCAATCTTTGAGTTTATGGGGCTGTGGGTGTGTACATAGGTTATGGGAATGCAACGATGTGTACTTACTATGCATGAGCATATGTGGTCTGTGTGTGTGGTCCGTGAGTGTGCATGTGCTATGTATATGCCCTCGGCCGTGTATGTGTGTGTCTGGGGCTCTTGGTTTGTGTGTGGGATTTGGAACATTGCAAAGGGTCTGGAGGGAATGGAAGGACTTCACACAGTACACATATGTAATAACAACATTTCAACCTGGATACAGAACATCTGTGATCGGGAAGCTCTGGTGAGTAGTTCCTTTGACCTAGAACTGCAGTCACCTGACAAATAGTTTCAGTGCAACCTGAAATAACATTCACTTTTAAGTGAAGCACCGTGGCAACAGTTTCCAGGTTGTTTCTTGTCACTCGGCACATGCTCTGTGCTTCCGATGTCAGGAGCACACATCATTAAATTGTCACCAGGTGAAAAACTGCAATGTTCCTACAAAACCCTGACATCATCAGCCCTATGAACTGACCAGGTCCTCGCTTTACACTTCTTACTCTGCATATGAATTTGTACAGTTTGCTGGAGGTTGCCAGCTCATTCCGTAAACTTCTCCAACCCTCCATTGCCTCTGTGTATGTGATCAATCGATCAATCAGTTTTATTCATCACATACACAATAAAGTGCAGTGAAATGAATTTCCCAGCAGCGGTACAATTAAAAAAAGAATACAGAATACACAATAAAATGTAACAAACATCCACTACAGCATTATTCACTGTGATGGAAGGCACAAAGTACAGTCACTCCATTGTTCCCCCGTGGTCGGAGCCATAATCTCCACAGTCGCCGCGGTTTCAGCTCCGGATTTTAAGTCCACGCCGCGCCCGCGGCTAAAAGCTCCGCAGACCGTGGCTTCAGGATGATATCGGCTGCGGGCCGGCGGTCGGAGCTCTTCTCCGCCGGTTGCTAGCGAGGGGTTCCAGGCTCCGGACTCCGCGCCCGTGGCTAGAAGCTTCGCAAACCGCGACTTCAGGCTGTAACAGTCTGCGGGCCAGCGATTGGAGCACTCCCTTCTGGCGACCACGGCAAGGGCTCGCCCGCTCCGCGTTGAAAAGTCCACGCTGCGCCCGCTGCTGAAACTCTGGGCCAGACTCCGGGAAAGGCCACACCAATCCATGGTGTTAGGCCGCGAGGGAGGTGACATGGAAAAGTCACCTCCTCTCCACCCCCCACACGACACCCTAAACTAAAACAAAAAAAAACAAAAAGTAGAAATGACGAACATGCTGCTGGCAGGGCAGCTGACACGCAGCGCCCTCACCGACCATCATGCATGTTTGTGTGATGTGCATGAGTGTGTTGATACAAAGCGGAAACAAGCCCTTTGGCCCATCGATTCACGCGGATCAGCGATCACCCTGTATACTAACCTACAGACTTGGGACAATTTACCTCTTTACTGAAGCAATTAACATACAAACCTGTACATTTTTGGAGCGTTGGAGGAAACTACGGCACAGGGAGAATGTACAAACTCCGTACAGTTGTGGCGCCACCCGTGGCCACTTACTATGCGAACCCTCGGCAGTCGGGGTAGGGTCACGTGACTGGGTTATGGCGGGAAGGAGTTGTCACGAGGTTTACGGGTGTGCCCTAGTGTATGTAGTGAGCCCTGTGTCAGCCTTCCCCCATTTGCGTGTGTGTTGTTCTCTTTACTTCAACAGTAAAGATCTCTTTGATTCACCACGTGTGGCTTGCTTATTTGCCCGCCATACTGGTGACCCCGACGATCCAAAATGGTCATTTTGGATTTCAATCTTGTTTGCAGCCAATGTTCTACCTCAACAGCCCGAGGTTGCTGACAATCTGGCCCAGCAGAATGCATACGATTCTTTCACTCTGCTCCATCAATCTGCATAAGCACAAGCATTTGAAAGATGTACTTAAAGTTACATATGTATTCATTTACCAAAAACACAGATTATTTTGATGCCGGGTTTTTACCCAAAATATTGACAGTTCCTTTCCCCCATAGATGCTGCTGAACCCACTGAATTACTCCAGCAGATTGTTGCTCCAAAATCCTGCATCTGCAATCACTTGTGTCTCCATTTAGTTTATCTTGCCCATGCTATTGCTTCCGTTCAAGGACAATGTGCCAGGCAATTATTGTAAGGTACGGGTATCTCATTTCCACAATCTGGTTTTCTCTGACTCCTTGAAATAAATCATCGCAGATTAATCCACACATTGTAAATTTCTCTTTCCATTAAACGCACTTCCAGATTTTAACCAACTAATTAAAGTGGGTTGGATTTAAATAGCTTAATGGATGGATAAACAGAAACAATGATAAGGCGGTGGTTAACTTACGGTGCTCAGTTGAAAATGATGTTACCCAAGCATTTTGTTGGCTATATGATTGAATAGTGATGATCTGTTTGTCACCACGAATCAATAAATCCTCCATGGGATCAGTTATTCTCAGAGACAGAGTGATCGAGCTCAGTTAAAGGCTAGTCTTTCTTTTCAACTTGCACTTTGTTTACCGTGGAAGTATTGTTAGTCAGGCCAGGAAAGTAAAACAGTTGCAAAGCTAAGGTCAGTTGGGTATAGCAATAGCAGATGGAACTTCATCCTGAGAAGTTTGAATTGATGTTTTAAAGGAGCAAATAATCACAATAATCAATTAAAGATAGAAAATACACCAAGAATGATAGGGCCATGGGGTATGGTGAGGAATCTTGATGTACAAATTTAAGAAACAGTTAAATGGTCAAGTCAAGTCGAGTTTATTGTCATATGCATCTGGTGAGGTACAGGTACGATGAAAATCGTGCTGGCCAGTGACATCACAGGCGCATAGTCTGACAACACACTACATACATTTCCCAAAATTGTAACAAGACAGTGAGAATAAAAAGTGTGCAAAAAGAAGCAAGATATGTGCAAAATACCCAATTACAAAAGCTTATAGTGGTGTAAGTGGTCATAGCCATAGAGTCATGTAGCACAGAAGCAGGTCCTTTTGCCCAACTTGCCCATAGCAAAGTGATCCATGGTGTTCCATTGCCAAGGTATGATTTGGGTTGTGCGTCACGATGCGCCAACCAATTTTTGGGATGTCGCATAAATGACGTGCAAATGACGCCCAAGTGGGACAGGCCCTTAAGGCTGGGAGAGGCTGGGTGCCGACACTGGGGCCCAGTGTGACTGTGCTGACACTGTTCTGCTGGTTGAAACCTCAGGAAATTCTAAAATATTTGTCAGACCTGATTACCCTTTGATAAATTCATGCTGACTTTGTTCAATCACATTATATTCTAGTTGCCTTGATGGGAACTGGAGTTGGCTGGCAGTTGTGATCTTGTATGATGAATAGAATATATTTATCTTGGGGGGGGGGTGGACCGTTTGCCAGAAATGCAGAATTAATTAAAAATTCAAAATATACTTTATTGTACATCTCTGAAATACTTGAGCACAGAATAGTCAACATTTCCATCACAGGTCACTTTATTGGATTTGCAGACACAAAGTGCTGGAGTAACACAGCGGGTCAGGCAACTTTTCCAGGGAACATGTATAAGGCAACCAGTTTGCCGAATACTTGCACTCGGTCTACCAAGGCTTACTAGATCTCCCGGTTGCTAACCATTCCCATACTGATCTTTCTGTCCTGTACCTCCTCCACTGCCAGAGTGAAACAACATGCAAGTTGGAGGAATAACATTTCAATTTCCACTTGTGTAGCTTACCAATAGTAAGAATATTGAATTATCCAATATTAGCCAACGACCAAACACCCTTCCCCCACTTTTCTCTGCTCTTTCTCCTCTTTCCTTGTTCCTTGGACTAACACCTAGAATTTTGCAGTTCCTTTTTGTCCATTTTATTGCATTTGCTTAATGCTAGCAGCAGTGTCCTCTATTACACACTCCCTCCCCTTGTCCCCCTCATCCCCACTCTCCATCTCCCTCTTTCTCCACTTCCACCTCCCTCTCTATTCTTCTCCACCTGATCCCCTTTCTCTATCTGCCCCTGCCTCTCCCTCTCCTCCTGCCCCTCCCTCTCCTCTTTTCCATCCCTCTGCCCCCCCCCCTCCCCCCCCCCCCCCCCCCCCCCCCCCCCCCCCCCCCCCCCCCCCTCCCTCCACCGCACCACCCAGCATGGGCATAGTCAGCATCTCTGCTTCCCTGCACTATCGACTGCTGTAGTGAAAATGTTGCCAGATTTCCAAGATAGATATATATTTCTGGAATACCTGCTCAAGTTAATTTGCATATTGCTGAATGTAGAATATTCTATGAACCATTCTAATCAGAGCTTGTAGAATGCAACTTCAGCTGCATTAAAAACAATATGTGATCCTTCTGACTGTAATTTTATGCAGTTGGCCAAATACAGCTAAAAATATTTCTGTTACCAACATTACATTCCATTCACAACCGATACAGCAGCTATTTTGCGAATAAAGCTAGTTTTCAAATTAATATTATTTAAACTACAAGAGTTTTACATCATGTTAATTTACAGTTTAAATTCCGTAATTGTTTATCAATCCTTGGCAAATTGCAAAGAATAGTTGGAAAACTCTACCCCACTGATGTGTGGAGCAGCTTTTGAGTATCAGTGGGCATGTGTGTGTGGATGATCTTGTAAAATTGGCACACATGTAGCTGGTGGAGTCAAATGCGAAACTAATTTGAACCACATTAGGAATCTGAATCCAGCATATTCCCAAGAACTGCGCTGCAATCATCTATTTTACATTTTCCTTGATCTTCACTCCCCCCTTTGATAAGGGCATTCGCACCTTACCGTTCCTTATCTCTGTGTCTCCCTCCCCCTGACTCTCAATGTGAAGAAGGGGCTTTCGCACCTTACCATTCCTTATCTCTGTGTCTCCCTCCCCCCTGACTCTCAATCTGAAGGAGGATCTCGACTCCAAACATCAACCATTCCTTCTATCCAGAAATGTTGCCTGTCCCGCTGAGCTACTCTAGCATTTTGTGTCTTCCTCAAAGGCCTGTCTGATTTCCTCTTTATTTTTGACCAAATATACAGCATTATTGTCATCCAAGGTTTACCGTTTACGTTTAACTTACCGTGCTATTCTTATCCTTACTGGAACGTGATGGTCGTGAAATCTGATCAGCAGTTGATTAGTAGTTTCCAGGCAAGTGAGTTGCTTTCAAAAGAGTAAAAGTGAAAGTGTGCAAGTTCTTGTTACAGTGAATTGCAAGGCAGGTAGGAGTAAGGGAGGTGGACAGAAATGCTGGAGAAACTCAGCGGGTGAGGCAGCATCTATGGAGCGAAGAGAATAGGGGTAAGGGACCTTGGTAAGTTGACAAGAGAAATTGAGTTGGATAAAAGAAACATAAGTCAGGAAAAGGCAGCTGGGATCAAGAGTATCCCTGGACAAGTATAGGGGATTGTGTAGCACACTTAAGAAGAAAATCAGAAGGGCAAAAAGGTGTCAGGAGACAGATCTGGCAGATTAAATTAAGGTGAATCCAAAGAGGTCAAGGTCTGGGTGTCAAAATCGAGGAATTGAGTAATATTCAGGTGTGTCACTGATGGACTGTCCATGATGGACCCAATGTTCCAGGTCCCCAATGTCATGTGGAGGAGTGAAGGGGCCTCGACCCCTTGATCCAATAATCCTAATTGACCTATAACTTTCATCCTTTCCTGCAAGCAGCATTTGAACATTGTTATCGATGAGCCAATTCTTTCCCAGCTTGAGAGGTGGGATCAGTTGCCTGTCAGATATTGTGACAGCTTTTGTCAATAGAGTAGCTAATCAGTTTCCATCTGATGAGAAAATGTGACAGTAATGACAGAAATCCAGTGAGCGAAGTAGTGAAACAAATTTGTCTCGTCAACATCCTGTCTAGATTCATAGTTCTCAGCACTCAGGACCTCACTGTGACTAATGACCTTTGAAATATTTGCTGCTTTGAAATGCTGTTGATGTTAGGTAAAGGCATACATTTAGCATGTGTATTCTTTGTTTAAAGTGTAATCAATGGGAAGAACTTTGCATTAAGGTTGCAAAACAAACAAACCCAATCCATGCATTTCTCACGAATGGAAGGCTACATGCAATATTTACAATACGATTCAAATATTGTTAGAGCTCAGGGTTGCCATCCAATGGCTAATACATCAAAACAAAAATCAGTAATGGTATATTATTTATCCAGTCACAGTACTTCTTGATGTTGACCTCACAGATTAATATTGTATGGAGAAGGGTCCCGACACGAAATGTCTACTATCCATGTTCTCAAGGGATGTTGCCTATCCTGTTACTCCAGCACTTTGCATGGGGTGGAAGATTGCAACCTTCACGTGGTCTGCCCTGTTTCGACGAATGCAATCAACTCGGCGTGTCCAATCAAATAGGATTAAATAGAAAAAGTTGTTTTACAACTTTAGGCTATGCATGCCATATACAAGAATAAGTAGAAGAAGCACTTTGCATCTTTTTTTTAATACTGCCCTACATAGATGTGTTAGGTTGCTCTCATCATGGTTAAACTGCACTGAATACTTTCTCAACAATTAACTGCAAATGATTTCACAATACGGCAGCAGTCATATTGCAATTATTAACCCGTTAGTGTGAATGTTATGGTGTATCATGTAAAATATATCATAATGAGAGCATACATGGGTGTTTCAGGCAACATCCAATAATTTTGATGACTAACATAAATTGTTTGAGCTTTATTCTTGAGGATTATGGTTAATCTGTAACTGAGAAAAAACTACTTTGCTCCACTACGATTGTTGTTGTAATTTGTCCTCCATTACAACCAGTGAACAATTCAACTAATCTGTGAAGGGTATTTAGCCTTATAATATGGCCATCCAGCTCATGGTTCTTTTAAATGGTCAATCCTAACAAATAGAACAAAATGGTCAATCCTGTGACGGTAGTTCACATGTTATCACATTACTGGTATAAGATGTAGAATAGAAACAGTGAGTTTTCATAGCAGCAATTAAAATCAGCCATACGTTCCTTGTATGTGCTGCCATTGCAAGCTCATCTCGAACAACATCCTTTACCATGGTTTTCTGATGGTTTAAGCATCTACTAGCCTACTTAAGCTGAGATCATCAGAGAGATGTTTCATTTTAAATCCTCACAAATATTTGGGCGGCACAGTGGTGCAGCAGTAGAGCTGCTGCCTTTCAGCGGCAGACCTGGATTTGATCCTGGCTACGGGTGCTGTCTGTACGTTCTCCCTGTGACCACGTGGGGTTTCTCGAAGGCGCTCTGGTTTCCTCTCACATTCCAAACACACGCAGATTGGTGTGTTCATTGGCTTCTGTAAATTGGCCCTGGTGTGTAGGATGTGGAAGTGGAGTAACATAGAACTAGTGAATGGGTGATAGATGGTCGGTGTGGACACGGTGGGCCAAAGGGCCTATTTCTTTGCTGTATCTCTAAACTAATCTAAATAAGTCTTATGGATGGCAGCTTTTCCCATTTTGCTGAATGTATGCTGTCTCCTCAATATACAGACTCAACAATATCTGTAAACTTAAGTGTTGCACTTAGCAAAAATTAGGACGAGAGCTGTGTCTTGAGGGTGCTCTGCAGACTATGTAACATTGAGAATTAATGGACTTGACACCCTCTTTCCGAAAGAACCATTTTATCAGCCGACCATCATCCTCATGAAGCTATTAGCATTAACCTCCAGCAAATTACAGTAGTTGCAATTTCTGAACATTTTGAAAAGGAACAAAAAGAAGAAGAGGACTCGGCCCTTGTGCTTGCTGTTTCGAAAAGCAATTCAATTAGTTCCACGGTTACCACCTTCCCTACAACCTTGCAAGTATCTCCCCTTTGAATATTTAGCAAGTTTCCTTATGGAAGCTTCTACTTGTTTGGATGTTTCCCAGATCATAATAATTTAACTGTGTTGCATCACTTACCCTTATACTTTATCTGCATCCTTAATCAAGTACCTTATATTAATGTCCCTGATTGTTGACCCATTGGAAATGATCATTGCTTATATACTCTAATATAAGCTATTACATCTCTCCTTAATGTTCTTTCTAATAACAAGCCCTGCTTCTTCACTCTCCACAGAACACAGTCCCAGGTAAATAATAATGCAAGTCACTAACTCTGTTATGATATGATAACATTACCATATATTAATTTCAGAAACATAATTATCAGTGCTTTTTACCCAACCTTTTTCCCCATTAGAACCATCTATCATAGAACATAGAACCGTAGCAAAATACAGAGCAAGAATAGGCCCTTAGGCCTACAATGTCTGTGCTACATGATGCCTAGTCTGTGCTGCACATGATGCCTTTAGACTTTAAGATGGGTGATAGATTTAATCTGTTCCGGTAGGCGGCGCGCTCTGGCCAGCAGCGGCCTCTGCAGCCTGTCCCGTTTTTTGTTAGACTTTCTGTGTAGATTGGGGTGTGTGTGTGGGGGGGTGGGGGTGGGGTGGGAGGGGGGGGGAAACTTTTGAATCTCTCCCTGCACTGGAGACCCGACCTTTTCTCGTCGGGTCTCAGGTGTCGTTGAGGCCGCAACGAGGAGCGGCCTCCAACGGGAAGAAGCTGGGGACTCTGGTGCCGACTCACCGTTGCCGTCGCGGAGCTGGCCGAGACCGGAGCGGGTGGAGCGGTGGAGGAGCGCTGCTGCTGCTGCTGCCGCTGCTGCTGCTGAGTCGGAGGCTGCTACTGCGGGTCTGCGGACGGCTCGGACGACCCCGCGCGGCTCCCTGGAGGGAGACCGCTTTTCAGGCTGCTGCAACGGCGAATTCTCCCGCCCGTGTTGCGGGGTCGAAGAGCTCCTGGAGCGGGGCCTACACCATTGCCCCGCGCGGCTGGAACGGCCGCGGGACTTTGCGAGCACACACCGGGGGCTCCAACATCAAAACCCGGTGTGCGACCTCGCACCACCCGGCGTGGCTTCAATGGCCGCGGGACAATCGCCATCGCCAGCCGGGGGCTTTGACTTTGACTCTGACATCGGGGGGGGGAGAGTGCAGTGGAGAGATAAGTTTTTTTGGCCTTCCATCACAGTTATGTGATGGATGTTTATGTTAAAAGTAATTATGTTGTGTCTGGGGTCTATTTGTGTGTAATGTATGGCTGCAGAAACGGCATTTCGTTTGGACCCCCAGGGGTCCAAATGACAATTAAATTGACTCTTGACTCTTGACTCTCTTTAGAGATGCAGCCCGAAAACAAGGCCTTTCGGCCCACTGAGTCCGCGCCGGCCAGCGATCACCCCGTATACGAGCATTATCCCACACACACAAGGACCAATTTACAATTTTACAGAAGCCAATTAACCTACAAACCTGTACATCTTTGGAGGGTGGGTAGAAACGGGAGCATCCGGAAAAAACCCCACGTGAATGAGGCTGCAGAAAATTGAGATCCATCGCAGGTGTTGACCTCGCCACCATCGAAGCGATGTATAGAAGGCACTGCTACAAGAAGGTAGCTAATGTCATCAAAGACCCACACTGAGATGAGGAGAAATGTCTTAGCTATGCTCTCTTCTCACTGCTAACAACAGGAAGAAGGTACCTGAAGGCCGTTATCTCCAGGTTCAAGAACAGCCTCCTCCCATCAAATCATTAGGACCCTGAACCGCCCTGCACAGCCTTAACTGCAACCCTACCTCAGCACCAAACTACAACAGAATGCAGTGTAATGGTTGCTCAATTGTCAATTTGTTTTTGAAGTATCATAGTCTAGTTACTTTGAATAATTGACAATTTATTGTATATTTATTTATTTGTTGCTGTCATTGTTGTGAGTCCAATGTGCCTGTAAAGGTGCAGTCAATAAGAATCTCATCGTTCCCATTCATATGACAAATAAACACTCCTGACACTTGTCTCTCACCTTACCCAAAATGCGAAGCAATCCATGATCTAATATTTCCAGCACCTGCACCATTTGATTTTCATTTAAATGAGGCCCCTCCGTCTGAAGAACGGTCTCGACCCGAAACATCTCCCATTCCTTCTCTCCAGAGATGCTGCCTGTCCCCGCTGAGTTACACCAGCTGTTTGCGTCTATCTCCTCCTGTGACAGTCTGCTGTTCCCACACTGGGCTCATTGACCACCTCAGAATCGACTGAACCGAAGTGGAAGCAAGTCATCGTTGACCTTGAGGATTATTGAATAAGACACTTATGCGAGTGATGTGACTGTGACTGAATGTATCCGGCACTTTCATTGGCCCTACTCTGGTCTCCACTGACCTCCTGGCCACTATAAGGTCAGAGGCTAATACAATAATGAAACAGCGCACTCTCAGTGATACTGTGACACATCTGCTCTGTAATATGGGACACAATGTCACGGCAGTCACTCATTTTGTTGTTTTAATAGCATTGTTTCTCTCCCAAGCATGACTTTGAAGCTGCATGGAGGAACACCTTCATTTGAAAGGTTCATAGAGCAGCTCAATCAGGTTATCAGTTAGGTGGTTGTTCTGTGACAAGTACAAACTCTTTCTTCCAGCTATCTCCATTTGTTTTGACACACCTGACCATTTTGCCTTCATCATTTGACCCACCAAGTATCAAAATACAAAGTACTGGGGAGCGTGCTATTCTGCAGGTAGACACAAAGAGATTCTGCCATGCTACAAACTCTATCCACACTCGAAAGGTGAACAGGTTTGTAGGTTAATTGTCTTGATAAAACTGTAAATTGTCCCAAGTGTGTGTGGGACAGTATTAGTGTATGGGGATCGCTAGTCAGCGCAGACTCGGTCGGCCAAAGGGCCTGTTTCCACGCTATATCTCTAAACTAAACTAATCTACCTGCTCTTGTGGGATGAAGGAGTCATGGATGAGGTCTTCTCCCCATGTGAATGGAGGTTGGGTGAGGTTTAGCTCAGTTTAGTTTAATGTCACTTGTACCCGAGGTACGGTGAAAAGGTTTTGGTGCCTGCTTAACCAGTTATCGGAAAGACAATACATGATTTCAATCGAGCCATCCACAGTGTACAAATACATGATAAAGGGAATAACGGGAATAACGTCTAGTGCAAGATAAAGCAAGTAAAGTCCAATCATAGATAGTCCCAGGGTCTCCAATGAGGTAGATAGTCGTTCAGAACTGCTCTCTAGTTGTGGTAGGATGGTTCAGTTACCTAATAACAGCTGGGAAGAAACTGTCCCTGAATCTGGTGGTGTGTGTTTTCACACTTCTATACCTTTTGCCCAATGGGAGAGGGGAGAAGTGGGTGTGACCAGGGTGCAGACTTGTCCTTGAAACACTTCACACTCATCATAGAACAAAGAACACAGAACATAGACAGTACAGCACAGGAAGGACCCCTTCTGGGGTATAAATTGAGTCAATGGCAGGGAAGTTGCTTTGTGCGATGGTCTCCGTTACGTTCACAATTCTCTTCAAATTCTTGCGTGCTTGGTTAGAGGTGTTCCAACAACAATTTCATTGTCCTAAATAGAAGTGAACTTTGGAGGTGGTTTTCAATGCACTCGAATTTTTACACCATATGTTTGGCACTCTTTACGGTGATGAACTTTAAGGCATGTGTGTCCATTGTGAACGTGTGTTTCGTGTTACCATCAGAATCATTATTTAAGAATTATTTTATTAAGCATTAAGCTGGGTACTTAAAGAATGTAAATATTGAATGAGCTTCTAAAATGCAGTAAATTCTCATTTGTTTGCTGCGCTGCCAACTATTAAAGCACTTTGTTCAATTAATGCTGCATCCATGTATAATTAAACATAATTAAATCATAATAAATGGGATAACTGTTCTAAGATTGCAGCAGAGGCAAGGAACTGAAGCAACTTTAAAATTCTAACCATCCCTGTAAGTATTGTTTCACCTTCAAAAACTGCAACATCAAACAACCGCATCTGATCTGAGAAATATCTCATTAGGCAGGGAGAACCACACTGCACATGTAAAAGTGCTTTGTGAAAGCTGTCTTGAATAAGCTGAACTGTTCCACCTGCAGACATTGGCTGCAGCTAACAAGATTCCATAAATCCTCTGCAAAAACAAGGTGTCCTGCAGAATGCTGCATGCAGTTTCCATGGGGTAAAAGACGACACCCCCATCACAAAGGGCAGGAGATTGGTTGTTCCTGATGAGACGCTAGTGATCTTAGAACATAGAATAGTACAGCAGAAGAACAGGCACTACGGCCCACAGGCATGTGCTGAACATGTTACCATAGCAACACTTAAAAGGCAGACATAAAATGCTGGAGTAACTCAGGGGGACAGGCAGCATCTCTGGAGAGAATCAATGGGTGACGTTTCGGGTTGAGACTTCTTCAGACCCATTCCTTCTCTCCAGAGATGCTGCCTGTCCTGTTGAGTTACTCCAGCATTTTGTGTACCTCTTTGGTTTAAACCAGCATTTGCAGTTCATTCATAAACATTTAAAAGGCATTTGGACTGGTACATAGATTACAAAGGTTTAGAAGGATATGAGCCTACCGTGGGCTGGTGGGGATAGTGTTGATGGGCATTTAATGGCCTAGAAGGCCGCACTTAAATGGCCTAGAAGGCCGCATGCCTGTTCCAGAATAAACAATCCAAGTCTGTCCCACGTCTCCCTGTAGCTAATAACCACTAATCCAAGCATCATTCTGGTAAAGCTCCTCTATCTCCTTTCCAAAGCCTCCACATCCTTCCTGCAACAGGGCAAAAATAACTGAATGCAATGTAGAAATGCCACCCAAGCAAAGTTATATATAGCTGCATCATGACTTCCTGACTTATACTCAATGCCCCAACCTATGAAAACAAGCATACCATATGCCTTTGTTACCACTCTATCTATATGTGTTGTGAGAGTTGTTGACTTGGACCCCAAGAATCATCTGTACATCACTGCTGTTCAGGGTCTCGCCAATAATTGTATATTTTTCCCTTACATTTGACCTCCCATAAAACCTCACACTTGCTCGGATTAAATTATACCCCATTGTACACCTTGAGAACCTTGCATACATTCCACAACCCCAGCAATCCTGGTGTCACCTGCAAACTTACCGACAAACCCATCCATGTTTAAGTCTGATTAATTTATATATATCGCAAACAGAAAATGTCCCAGTACTGATCCCTGCAGAACTCCACTGGTCACAGACCACCAGCATGACTATTGTCCTTCCAAGTCAACCCTCGTTCTTCTATCAGTAAGCCAGTTTTGAATCTATATGGCATTCATTTACAAGGACCGGCACAGTGGCGCAGGGATAGAGTTGCTGCCTTACAGCACCAGAAACCCGGGTTCAATCCTCACTAAGAGTGTTGTTTGAATAGAGTTTGTACATTCTCCCTGTGACCCCGTCGGTTTTCTCTAGGTGCTCCGGATTCATCCCACATCCCAAAGACGAGCAGGTTTGTAGGTTAATTGGCTTCTGTAAATTGTCCCTAGTGTGCAGGATAGAACCGGTGTATGGATAAACATAGATCGGCGTGGACTCAATGGGCCGAAGGGCTTGTTTCCATGCAGTATCCTTGAAACTTAAATACGTCCACTATCTATTTTATCTGTGTGTTAATGAACAGTATGGAATGATCGATGCCCTGTTGAAAAATATCCGCATAGACTCTTTGGAATGATTAAGTCAGCCATTCCCATGACTGTGATTGTGTGGTAAGTGGTATATCTCTCTCTCTCTCTCTCTCTCTCTACATTGCTCGCTAACTGTTTACTTGGCACCACATTTCTGCAGCTCTTTATTAATGGTTGATCAATACACAGAACTCATGGCAATAGCCTCGATACTGGTGAGTTCAGCTTGTTCAGCATGATTTCTTCCATGGTATGGAGGTACATTCCCTTTCAGAAAATACCTCAACAGAACGCTCCATGTGCCATTTGAAACATCCTTAGCCAGTTATAACCTATGATTATAAAACAGCTGTAAGGCAACTTTTCTCTGGCTGATATTTCCTCTCATGCTGTGCATGTAGACCCATCTTGCTGAGTATATCTTGCCCAGTGGCCTAAACCACCTCAGTGCCTATTACTGGGAAATCCACAGTAACAGGTTACAGTGAAAATCATGGTTTTACCATGCAGCAAACGGTCTGAACGTTGATTATGTTTTGCGTTGATGCATGATGTTCAACCAAGAAGCCAAGCTGCTCGCTCCACGCACTGGAAGCTGATTTTATGAATTTAGGCATTGCTGCTGTAGTTTACAGAATCATCAAGAAGAGTTGCGATCTCTTAAACCCCCTTTTCACGGTGCGACTTGACGCAAGAGGTAACCAGAGTTTGACATCGTGGGAACCTCGTGCGGTAACAATACGGCATTCGTGGACCACCGTGGCGCTAACGGCAGTTAATCGTGTACCTTGGGTACTCGGGAGAAAATTCAAACATGTTTGAATTTGTCCAAGAGTGTCTTGTGCACTTGTGGTTGAGCATTGCAACATTTTATGAACGAAGTGTCCCGTGCGATATCCGTAGTAACTCTTGCGGTCACCGTGGGAACTCCTGCCAACGGTGAACCCGGAAGTTGGATAGAGTGAATCCAGCCAGTTTGCTATTTACATACAAATCTAATAAAACTAGCTAAGCATTTCATTAATGTCAGTGTGTCTCTTTTTGTCTGAAAGATGGGGGTGTCTTCATTTACTGGCGGTGGGTGTCTGTCACTGAAACAGGCAGGTAAGATTTCGCATCCACCTTCTTCACACTCTCCCTCCCTCACTCTCACACAGGCGTGAATGGATGAACTCCGCGGGCCAGGCAGCATCTACAGAGAGAAATGGACAGACGAGAGAGAGAGAGAGAGAGCGAGGCAGTCCTGGTCAGTCCTTTGAAGATAGACACCAGTTGCTTGGAGCAACTCAGCGGGACGGGCCGCATCTCTGGAGAGAAGGAACGTAAATGCTGCCTGGCCCGCGGAGTTCCTCCATTCATGCCTGTGTGAGAGTGAGGGAGGGAGAGTGTGAAGAAGGCTCTCGACCCGAAACGCCACCCGTTCCTTCTCTCCAGAGATGCTGCCTGTCCCGCTGAGTTGCTCCAAGCAACTGGTGTCTATCTTCCAAGGCCTGACCAGGACTGTCTCTCTCTCTCTCTCTCTCTCTCTCTCTCTCTCTCTCCCTCCCTCCCTCTCACACAGGCGTGAATGGATGAACTCCGCGGGCCAGGCAGCATCTACAGAGAGAAATGCTGGAGAAACTCAGCGGGTGCAGCAACATCTATGGAACGAAGGAAATAGACAACGTTTCGGCACCGAGAGGGGAGAGAGAGAGAGAGAGAGAGAGAGGGTGGGGTGGGGGGGGGGGGGGGAGAGAGAGACATAAGGCAGCCTGAAGAATGGGTCGTCTGTCCATTTCTCTCTGTAGATGCTGCCTGGCCCGCGGAGTTCATCCATTCATGCCTGTGTGAGAGAGAGAGAGAGAGGGGGAGGGGGAGAGAGAGAGAGAGAGAGAGAGAGAGGCAGTCCTGGTCAGTCCTTTGAAGATAGACACCAGTTGCTTGGAGCAACTCAGCGGGACAGGCAGCATCTCTGGAGAGAAGGAACGGGTGGCGTTTCGGGCTGAAAGTTTCTTCAGACTGAAAGTTTCTTCAGACTGAAAGTTTCACCTCTCAGTAGATCATAAAATAACACAATAATCACGGTCAATGTGAGATACAGTCTTTATTCATATTTGACAAAATAAAAAGACGACCTTGCACATATTGAGAGAAGGTGCATCACACCAAACAACATTTGTCTAAAAAAACAGATTATTCTTCAGCTCATTAAAGAGCTCGGGTGAAAAAAACGAATAGAGTGTGTGACAACAAAGTAACATCATTTGTGCCACGTGATTAACTACACTACAGTCCACGATGTTCATTCGGGAAAGATCGGGAGACGGACAAGTCACTCGCACAAATGACAGAATTGCCGAGTACCGTGGGAACTCTTGGTCTACCCCCCCGTTATATCGTGTGATATCGTGCTAGACCACGACCACTCCACTCTGGCTACATCTTGCGTCAAGTCGCCCCGTGTAAACTACCCATCAAGGGGTGAGGAATTGAGGGGGGGGGGGGGGGGGGGCACAGTGGCACAGCCGTACAGTTGCTGCCTTACAGCACCAGAGATCCAGGTTCGATCTTGACTGCGAGTGCAGTTCCTCTCACACTCCCATGAAGTACAGATTTGTAGGTTAATTGACTTTGGTAAATTTATAAACTGTCCCTAGTGTGTAGGATAGTGCTTGTGGATGCGTCGATCGCTGGTATCCGTGGACTCGGTAGGCTGAAGGGCATGTTTCCGCGCTGTATCTCTGAAGTCTAAAGTAAAGTCTAAATCTGTAACAAGAATAAAGTCTTCACAAAGTCCCACACCTTGCACCTTGCAACATTTTGACCTGGACGTCTTCACTTACAGTATGAGGTGGGATACAGTCAGAGGCAGAATGAACTAATTGAACTCACAAGTAGTGCAAAAAGAGAAATAGAGTGCTGAATTTAGTTTTGCAGATCCAGAGAAGTGCAAGTTAGAAAAGTGCGAGGATCACACATCGGGATAGATTGGGAGATCTGGGAAACATCCTTGGTATATGAGAGGTTCGTCCAAGTGTCTGATAACAACAGGGAAGAAGTATTTCTTTAATCTGGTGGCACGGCTTTCGTTTTTGTATCTTCAACCCGACAGGAGAGAGAATGACCTGAGTATGAAGGTCTTTCATATGCTGCTTTCCTGAGCTAGTGTCGTTCAGATGGAGTTGATGGTGGGGAGGCTGGTTTTCATGGTGTACTGAAGTGGGTCCACAACTCTCTGCAATTTCTTGCAGTCTTTGGCAAAGCTGTTGCCATGCCAAACTGAAATGCATCCTGATAGGATGTTTCTATAGATTTCTTCTATGGTATGGAGGTCAGTACCCATGATGGTTCCTGTGCTGTCCACCATTTTAGTAATCTTCGTTCCTGGGCGTTCCCATTGATAAACCAGGCCACATCGCAATTAGTAAACGTGTTCAATCAACCACCTAAGAACCAATGGAATTGGAGTGAAAGCGAGTCATCCAGGATTCCAAGGGATTGTCTAAGAAGGGAGTGAGAAAATATCAACAGCCCACGAACTATACTGTATGTGCATCAGATGCTGTGGAGATTTTCAGCACAATAAAATATAGTTGTCAAGATAATAAATCAGCACTATTGAGAAATGTCAGAAGTGTGTGAAAAGCTCTGAGAGATGTAACAGTCTCGAAAGAGCTAAAGTGGAATTTCTTAACATTCTCACAGATGTAGAAAATCCTGTTTGTTTAAAAAAATTCAATTTGCCAATCATAAAATATTTGCAGCAATCATTCCCCTTCCATCTTGCAGTTTGTGATTCAAAGGCCTCTTCTCCACAGTATTCACACTGGACTCAAAGTACAAATGCCACTTAACCTCCCCAGGAATTGATTGGACTGGGTGAGCTCAGAGTGAGAGGGTGTGATGGCATCTCAGTGGGAAGCTGAGCAGATGAGCAATCAGCTGGTCACTTGGTTGGCTCAGACACTTCCGATTCCTTTGTAAAGCAAATAAACCCCTGAAGAGTTAGATAAAAACAAATCCTGTTTACGAATGAAGAAGACTTGCAATTTTATTGTGTTTTTTACGTGCTTAACTCTTTAACTTCAATGAAAAGTATTTGCAGGAATACTTGCAAACCAGAAAAATCTCATAGAGTAAAATAGCAATGATCCGGCAATGTGCTGAGAGAATTAACTGCATTGAAAGTTATCCAAAATAAAGCTCTCTATAAAGTGTGCCGGTTATAATAATGGCTTTAAAATTTAGCACTGAAGTGGAAACGGTCAAAGCTGTATTGCATCAGAACAATCTAGTGTGACAAATAAGGTCTCATATCATCAGGGCATAGAAGATAATAAGTGTCTGGGAGCTGCTGATTGTTCGGTTTTCTGCTGCCCAATTCCTCAACATTTGATCCTTGCAATCCCACTCCCCATTAACTTCCCACCGCCCGTGTGTTGTTTGCCAGATTACAACACACTCATACGTCTGCATGAGACGGGGACTTGGGCTGGTCCACTGATAGACCTGAATCGATAGACTTGAAGGTTGAGGTGAAATCCACTCACACATCTAATAATCTTTTGTTAAATCATTGCCAGATATAGTGAAACTGTCACCAACCTATCAATTCAGTAAATTTGTTCCTGTATGGCACAGATTGCATCTAAAGTGAATTTCAGCAACTCCATGCTCAGTTTTCCTCAAGTTTTCCAGTTAGCCTTCACTTCCACATCCCACGCACCCATTCCCTCTGTCCTCATGGACACTGACTTCCAGTGACTACCTTTGTCACAAATGTCGATCTTAAATGTCTCCACTTTATTCAAACGCTTGCCCAATCTCGCTCATCCAGCCTCAGGATCCCTCTTCCACACTGCTGAATTCCCCTGGACCTTCTCCCACTACAGGCTGTGCTTTCAACTTTACCCTTCCCTCACTGAACCTTTCTGTCCCGTCTCATTTTTGTTCTGCAATCAAAAGATCTTTATAATCTCTTTGGCCAGAAATTATCATAAAGTTGTAGAAGGTAGACAAAAATGCTGGAGAAACTCAGCGGGCGAGGCAGCATCTATGGAGCGAAGGAATAGGTGACGTTTTAGGTGGAGACCCTTCTTCAGACGATGGGTCTTCCTCTGAAGAAGGGTCTCGACCCGAAACGTTACGTATTCCTTCGCTCCATAGATGCTGCCTCACCCACTGAGTTTCTCCAGCATTTTTGTCTACCTTCTACAACTTTATGATAATTTCTGGCCAAAGAGATTTCAATTTTTCCAGCATCTTAAACATAAAATTGTAGAAGCTCTGTGGCAAAAGTGGTAATTTGCGCCTGTCAGAATAAACCCATCTACTGATCCCTGCTAATAGTCCTGCAAATGCTCTGTCTGCTCCCCCTTTCCTTTCTGAAAGCTCTGATTCCACTCTGCATCCAGACAGTAACCTCCAGGTCACACCTGCTCTGTCTAGTATCGTTAACTCCCCGCTTCCCAAATCTTTGCCCGCAGGTTCATGTGTGCTCTCTGGGACTTGCACCAGACTTTCGCATTATTATCATACCAATCAATTCTCACAAACTTATTTGTATCAAGAACAACCCCAACCTTGTCAGTCTGTCCTAAAAGTTGAAGTGCTTCATGACTGAAAGCAATTTTTTTTCCTGCCCCCTCTCAAGGACACCACCTGAAGAGTGTTGACCAGAATTGGACTCGGTAACAATGCTACAGCCTTACCAGTATTCTCGGCAGATCACCATGACCTAGAACATACAACATAGAATACTCTCATAAAACATACAACATAGAGCAGTACAGCATAGGAAAAGACCCTTTCAACACAATGTCTTTGCTAAACATGATGCCAAGACCAACATGCGCCTGCACACAATCCATATCCTTCCATTCTCTGCATATCCATATGTCTATCGCATCACCTCCTACTGCCATAATGCATGACTACACACTTTGCTACACTGTATTCCATCAGCCATTTCTCTGCCCACTCTCCCAACCTGTCCAAGTCCTTCTGTAGAGTCCCTGCTTTCTCTGCACTACCTGCCCCGCCACCTATCTTCGTATCATCTGTAAACAGCCTCAAAGCTTTCAATCCCCTTATCCAAATCATTGATATATATCATGAAGAACGGCTTCCCCAAAACTGGCCCCTGTGGAACACCGTTAGTTACTGGCAGCCAACCATTCAAGGTTCCTTTACTTTGTCTAGTTATCTCTCCTACTTACTGGAACATTCTGGGCCTGAACCTTAATCAACTGGCCTTTAAAAAAGTCCTACATGTCAGATGTGGACTTCACCAAAACAACTGATCCCAATGTACCCTCCTGAGCTCCTGCCTAATACACTCATAGTTTGCCTTACTCTAATTTAGTAGGTCCAAACTTATCCTTGTTCAAAACAATCTTTAAACTTATGGAGTTGTGATCATTATCCCCAAAATGCTCCAGTCACCTGCGAGACTTGTCTCCCAACATAAGGTCTATTATATTCCCTTCTCGGGTTGGACTATCCTCATACTTTCAGGAAACCCTCTTGAATACGCTTAACACATTCTGCCTCGTGCTAAGCCTTTGGCAGTGAGGAGTTCAGTCAATATTGGGCAAGTTAACGTCACCGACGAAAACAATCGCCTTGCTTTCCAGCTTTTGTGACTTCTCTGCTATTGTTTTCTGTCCCTAAGTATATGAATCCCAGCATCTCCTGCAATTTACCAACCACTCCATCAATACGCTCCATCACTTTAAAAAGATTAACAAATAGTGCACCCAGCTCCCAATGTCTGCACAATCTCCACAATCATGTGATTTGTCTCACCTCATTCTTAATTCACATTACATTGCATTAAGTCCAATTTGCCACTTGCTTGCCCACACAGCCACTCTATCCCTGCCTTTCAACACTCGAGTACCATTCTCCCAGCTATTTGCCACACCTCCAGGTTTGATGTTATCCATTTTAATGTCACCATAAACACTTGGCATTAGTGTTTTCTGCCTTATTATGCTCTTCAGAAGCTTCTCACGAAATGTTAGCATCTAAAACAACAAAATATGTAATTGGACTTGACAGCTGTTTGGCTCTCATGGGGAAATATGTTTTGTGCCTTATTTTTCAAATAGACATATAGGCGGAAGCTGAAGCCAAGTAGATCAACAGCAAAGTAATGAATTACAGCATCAGCTTGTTCACAGCATTGTGGCATCCAGTTAATTACAGTTCTATGTTTTGCCCCTTTCACCTCAGTTATGTCCTCTCATATTTAATATTTCCATCCTAACAAAAACATTTGACTATCCACCCTATAAATGCCTTGCATTTACTTTATAAAGTACTCTAAAGCCACATCATAACTTCCTGACTCTTATACTCAAAGTCCTGGCCTATGAAAGCAAGCATACTCAATGCCTTCTTCACCTCTTGTCTTGACACTTCTTCACTATTTGTGTTGACACTTTCAGGGAGTTATGGACTTTGATCCCCCTGTACATCAACGTTGTTAAGGTTAATCCTGGCAAGCCACATGGCAGGAGTATCCCAACAAGCCATGGCCAAGCCCACCAGCAGGCTCGGCTCGCCCGCCGCAAACCGAGGACCCGCGGCGCAGACTGGGAATCCACCCTGAGGGCCCGGGGCCCCATGGTCTGAAAACCATGACCTCCAGGTTTAGGAGCAGCTTTTTCCCCACAGCCATTGGGCTATTCAACACCACTCAAACCAATGAATCCAAATTACGAAATGTCTTATTTTCGCCAGGGACTTGTGTTTTGTTTTGCATTATATTGGGGTTTTAACATTTTTTGAACTTTTTTTTTGTTTGTTTCTTATCTTATCTCTTGAGTACTATGTTTACTTGAGTACTTGCTCGGATAAAATTCCTTCTGCCATTTCTCCGCCCATTATATTTAGATGATCTATATGACGCTGTATAATTTGACTGCGTTCCTCACAGTCTGCGACCCCAGCAATCCTGCTGTCATATCATACCAACCCGTCTACATTTACATCCAATTCTCATCACATTCAGTGGAGGCCCTGCTACAGATTCCTGCTGAACTCCACGGATCATAGCCTTCCAGCCTGATTATTGTCCTTCCACCACAACCCTCTCTTCTATCAGCAAACTGGGTCTGAATCCATATAACCAAGTCACTATTAATCATATGCACCTTAATCTTCCGTATCAGCCTACCATGGAGGACCTTATCAACTACCTTACTGAAATCCATGTAGTCAGCATCCTCCATCCTACCCTCATCTATCATAGTTGCTATCTCCTCACAAGACTTGGTTAAATTAGTTCGACATGACCTGAATTATACAGCAGAAAAGGAAACCGCTGTGTCATTGCACCTGTGTTGACTCTGGAGCAGCCTCCAATTAATTTTCCATTTTCTTCCATTAGAGACAATTAAAACTCTCACTTTCAAGTGTGCTGGATGCCAGGATGGATCTGATGGATGAAATGGTCTCCTTCTGTTTTTAAGTAAGTATACACCAAAATGATTTACAGTGTCTAATATACTTTTTAGAGTGTTGGTGGTTGCAATGCATGATGCATGATGTTGGGCTGGTTCAGTTCAGTTTAGTTTATTGTCACATATACCAAGGTACTTTGAAAAGCTTTTGTTGCGTGAAAATCTTGCACTATGGAAACTGCAATTTGAAAAAGACCAGACAATTTGTAATGTTATTAATACCATAAACATATTACGCTTCCTCGCAGAACCAGGTCTCTTAGGCCCCTCGGCAACCCAAACACCTCACACCACATCCCCTTCATTCTGATCCTTTACCTCTGTTTTCTGTGGGCCTGAATTTCCACCTCCTCCTTCCAGGCTTTTACCCTCATCTTCCATGAACTCGGATAAGCTCTCACCAGCTATTCCATTATCACTGAGATACGGTGTGTGTTTTCCATTACTTTGATGAATTTAAAGGAAAAGGACATTAAAAGTGAGGGAATTATTCCAACATCATGGGGTGTTTCTGCTTCTGTTTCTTGGTGACACGCTGCAATTTGTTCTCATAGAAATGGGGACAGTGCAAGATCTCTGTGGATCATGATTGGATGGATAATATTTCCATGAATTCTGATGGGATTAAGAAAATATATAAACTAGTCCCAAAGATGTGCAGATTGGTAGGATAATTGGCCACTCTGCAGTATATTGCCGCGGGGGTGGAGGTAAGTGATAGAATCTGGAGAAATACTTGAAGGGCTGAAAGGCCTCTCCCATGTTTGTGGCATCATGATTGCAATGTGTGGCAGAAGTGCCATAATGTTTGGGGGAAATTCTGAAGGTTCAGTGATGTTGCTATTAACTTTGGATAATAATTAGAATTACAATATTTACAAAAAGTAATATGATTACTTTTCAGTATAATTTTTTTCAAATGTTGTAACATTCAGTGAGAATTACAGTAAATATTCAGTTTTTGGAAATATTGCTGTTAACTTTGCAGATTGCTTCATTTTTAACTGTACTTGCAATGTGTGTTAAATGTAGCACTGTGGTTCGAAAATTTATCAGACAATTTAGATCTAACATAAACTTTGGAAAATATTACATTTGAATTGACATTGTATTGTCTATTATAAATGTGGCCAAATATGTGTAGTTTCAGTTTTATTTGAGGAAGGTGCATTTGTACAGGCAGAAAGGATTAGTTTAACTTGGCTTCATATTCGGACAGACATTGTGGGCCAAACGACCTGTCCTGTGCTGTACTGTTCTCTGTTTTATGTTCTTACTGTGGAGGTTATACATACAGCTAGAGTCATAGAGCTGTACAACATGGAAACATGCCCTTTGGCCCACCTTGCCAATGATGATCGTGGCATTCTGGGCTAGTCACATTTGCCCCTGCATTTGCCCATATCCCTCAAAACCATTCCTTTCCATATATCTACACAAATGTCTTTTGAAAGTCATAATTGGTAGTTTTTGTTTAGTTTAGTTTAGTTTATTGTCTATCTGCTTCAATAGCTTCCTCTGGCAGCTTATTCCAGTTGATTTAATTTGATTTGATTCAACTTTATTGTCATTGTCTTCAAGTAAGAGACAACAAAATGCTATTTCCCATACAGTCATACGAATAAAAACAAAAACACAGAACACGATAGTTCACAATACAAACATCCCCACAGCGGCACCAAAGTTCCCCACTGTTAGGGAAGGCACCAAAGTCCAGTTAACCACCTCGCTGATGTTCCCCGATGTTCACCCGCAGTCGCCGCTACGGGCAGCCCGATGTTCAGGCCCTCTCGCCCGGGAACGATGGAACCCCGACGTTGAACGGAAGAACATCCTCAGCGGCCTGGACCTCTGAATCGGCCACCTCCCACCGGAGTCCGCGGCTCCTGAAGTCCACGGGCAGAGCTAGGAGGAGGAGATTCAATGCTGGAGGTCCCCGGCAATGGGTCCCAGGACCCTGCGATGTTGCTCAGCGTCGTAACCACATCTCCGCGATGTCGATGCAGCAGCAGGTCCAACACTCCGGAGCACCAAACGGCGATCCCAGGTGAGGCATCGCCCACTCCGCTCCGCGATGTATCCAGCGCTGCGCCGCCGCTGCTGAAGCTCTGGTCCAGTCCCCAGCAGGAAAGGCCGTGCCAATCCAGTTGGTAGGCCACGAGGAGGGGGGCTAGGGCGCGACTCGGATAATATTCGCATCCTCACCAGGAAGTGACTGAAAGACAGTTTCCCCATTACCCTACCCGCCTCCCCCACATAAAATACTCAAACCCCCCCCCCCAAAAAACATACTTTAAACAACTAAAAATAAAAAAGACAAACAGACTGTAAACGGAGGCAGCCATCAACAGCACCACCGGATGTCCCAGTTACGGATTACCCTCCGAGTCAAAGTTGCCAAACCAAAATTTTCCAAATTTACCAAACTTCAAAGTTTTCGGTCATGTATTGGCCAAGATTGACTGGCAATTAATTCTAAAAGGGTTGACGGCGGATATGCAATGGAAGACATTTAAAGACTGCATGGATGAACTACAAAAATTGTTCATCCCAGTTTGGCAAAAGAATAAATCAGGGAAGGTAGTACATCCGTGGATAACAAGGGAAATCAGGGATAGTATCAAAGCGAAGGATGATGCGTACAAATTAGCCAGAAAAAGCAGCATACCGGAGGACTGGGAGAAATTCAAAGACCAGCAGAGGAGGACAAAGGGCTTAATTAGGAAAGGGAAAATAGATTATGAAAGAAAACTGGCAGGGAACATAAAAACTGACTGCAAAAGTTTTTATAGATATGTGAAAAGAAAGAGATTAGTTAAAACAAATGTAGGTCCCTTGCAGTCAGAAACAGGTGAGTTGATCATGGGGAACAAGGATATGGCGGACCAATTGAATAACTACTTTGGTTCCGTCTTCACTAAGGAAGACATAAATAATTTTCCGGAAATAGCAGGGGACCGCGGGTCAAAGGAGTTGGAGGAATTAAGTGAAATCCAGGTTAGCCGGGAAGTGGTGTTGGGTAAATTGAATGGATTAAAGGCCGATAAATCCCCAGGGCCAGATAGGCTGCATCCCAGAGTACTTAAGGAAGTAGCTCCAGAAATAGTGGATGCATTAGTAATAATCTTTCAAAACTCTTTAGATTCTGGAGTAGTTCCTGAAGATTGGCGGGTAGGAAACGTAACCCCACTTTTTAAGAAGGGAGGGAGAGAGAAAATGGGGAATTACAGACCAGTTAGTCTAACATCGGTAGTGGGGAAACTGCTAGAGTCAGTTATTAAAGATGGGATAGCAGCACATTTGGAAAGTGGTGAAATCATTGGACAAAGTCAGCATGGATTTACGAAAGGTAAATCATGTCTGACGAATCTTATAGAATTTTTCGAGGATGTAACTAGTAGCGTGGATAGGGGAGAACCAGTGGATGTGGTGTATCTGGACTTCCAGAAGGCTTTCGACAAGGTCCCACATAAGAGATTAGTATACAAACTTAAAGCACACGGCATTGGGGGTTCAGTATTGATGTGGATAGAGAACTGGCTGGCAAACAGGAAGCAAAGAGTAGGAGTAAACGGGTCCTTTTCACAATGGCAGGCAGTGACTAGTGGGGTACCGCAAGGCTCAGTGCTGGGACCCCAGCTATTTACAATATATATTAATGATCTGGATGAGGGAATTGAAGGCAATATCTCCAAGTTTGCGGATGACACTAAGCTGGGGGGCAGTGTTAGCTGTGAGGAGGATGCTAGGAGACTGCAAGGTGACTTGGATAGGCTGGGTGAATGGGCAAATGTTTGGCAGATGCAGTATAATGTGGATAAATGTGAGGTTATCCATTTTGGTGGCAAAAACGGGAAAGCAGACTATTATCTAAATGGTGGCCGATTGGGAAAAGGGGAGATGCAGCGAGACCTGGGTGTCATGGTACACCAGTCATTGAAGGTAGGCATGCAGGTGCAGCAGGCAGTAAAGAAAGTGAATGGTATGTTAGCTTTCATTGCAAAAGGATTTGAGTATTGGAGCAGGGAGGTTCTACAGCAGTTGTACAGGGTCTTGGTGAGACCACACCTGGAGTATTGCGTACAGTTTTGGTCTCCAAATCTGAGGAAGGACATTATTGCCATAGAAGGAGTGCAGAGACGGTTCACCAGACTGATTCCTGGAGGACTGTCTTATGAAGAAAGACTGGATACACTTGGTTTGTACTCTCTAGAATTTAGGAGATTGAGAGGGGATCTTATAGAAACTTACAAAATTCTTAAGGGGTTGGACAGGCTAGATGCAGGAAGATTGTTCCCGATGTTAGGGAAGTCCAGGACAAGGGGTCACAGCTTAAGGATAAGGGGGAAATCCTTTAAAACCGACATGAGAAGAACTTTTTTCACACAGAGTGGTGAATCTCTGGAACTCTCTGCCACAGAGGGTGGTTGAGGCCAGTTCATTGGCTATGTTTAAGAGGGAGTTGGATGTGGCCCTTGTGGCTAAGGGGATCAGGGGGTATGGAGAGAAGGCAGGTACGGGATACTGAGTTGGATGATCAGCCATGATCATATTGAATGGCGGTGCAGGCTCGAAGGGCCGAATGGCTTACTCCTGCACCTAATTTCTATGTTTCTATGTGTCTATGTATCTGATTCTATGTTTTGCCATCCAACCAAAATGAGTGAAATGCAAGAAATAGTTGAATGATTCCAAAAATTATGCATGTGTCTTAATTTGAATTCTAGAACAAACCGCAAAGGAGAAAATGGCAGAAAGCAGCGGCTTTGATCGCTTCGTAAAACTAATTGCGGCAATTATCTGTTTGCCATTCCTTCCACTCTGGTTTTGTTTTGTGTGTAAGTATTGCTTTCATTAAACCCACTACAGAAGGACATGGTATAAAAATGTGAGATACTATTTTTTTGTTTGTTTTGCAATTGGAAATTAATTTTTCAGAAGGTGGGACACGGTAATAACCATTTCTAGCCTGTTGTTCACCACACTGGTAATTCACAAGGCACATATCTACAAATCAAATCTACAGCCCAGAAGTAACCCCTTTTGGTCACCTTGCCCATGCTGACCAAGATGCTTAGAAAGACTAATCCTATTTGTCCACTTGCATCCCTCCACTCCATTCCACTCCAAGAACCTGTCCAAATTCATTTTAAACATTGTAATTACATCAACCTCCACTACCTCAATACATATCTCGTTCCAGACCACTCTGTGTGAAAAATGCACCCGTTCGATTTTCTTTAATTTTTCCCCTCTCACCTTAAACCTCTGCTTTCTTTAATTTCTCTCATTTCAAGCGACCCTTGCATTCCCTCCCTTCTCCCTTCCCCCACCCTATTCGTCCTACTAACTTCAATTCCCATCCTTGTATTCCTTCATAATCACCTCTTCCCCAGCCAACAATGGATCATTATGGGCTCCACCCTTCCTTGGTCAACTGTTGCCTGTCCTGCTTTGTTCTGGCCTTTTCTAACCTCCAGTTCCCTCTCCTCTACTTTCAGTCTAAAGAAAAGTCTCAACCCGAAATGTCACCCATCCTTTTTCTCTAGAGATAGTGTCTGATCCATTGTTACTCCAGCACTTTGTGTCTATCTTCTCTCTAGTTCTAGATTCCTTTGCCATTGAAAAGATGATCCTATCTATGCCCCTTATAATTTTAGAATCTTTATAAAGTCACTTCTCAGTCTCCTGCATTTCAGTGAGAATTATCTCAGCCAATGCAATCCAGTCATTTTGGAATAATTCATCCAGAGAGGCTTGAAAACAGTGCCGAAGAACTGACATAACAATTCACATTCTCCTTATAACTGCAGCCCTCTATTACAGGCAACGTCCTGGTGAATGTCTTCTACTCTTTGTTTATTGTTACTCCACAAGTTGAATCAGTAGTAAGGAAGGCAAATGCAATGTTAGCATTAAATTCGGGGACAGTCATAGTGCCAAGGCTTTGGACGGGGTGGAAAGGGGGTGAAGAACAATGGAGGTCCCAGGGTGGAGGGGAAGAACAATGGACAATGGGAGCGGCACAAAGGACAATGGGGACCCGGCGTGGGGGATCTGTTGGGGTGGGAGGGGGAGGGGTGGTGCTTTGTAACTTTGTGAGCGCCGTAGGTGGCTGCTATTTGTATACATTGGGTATGCAAACAAATAACGTTTTCCTATTTGCATTCCTCCTGTAGTGTGGCCACTAGAACTGTACACAGTACTCCAATTGTAGTCTAACCAATGCTTTGTAGAACTGCAGCATGATGTCCCGGCACTTATATTCAACGCCTCGGTCAATGAAATGCATTACCTCACACTTGCCTGGGTTACATTCCATCTGCTATCACTCTGCTCAACTTTCCAGCTGATTTATGTCCTACAGGTCCCTTACACAACCTTCTTCGCTATTTACAACTTCACCACTACCCTCTGCCTTCTATCACCATGACAATTTTGAATCCAGTTTGCCAACACACCTCGGATACCTTATGCCATAATCTTTGGACCCAGCCTACGATATAGGACCTTGTCAAAACCGTTACTGAAACCCATGAACCCATGTCTACCATGTTGCCTTCATCAAGTTATCTCCTCAAACAACTCAAGTGCATCATGATTACCCCTGCACAAAACCACACTGACTCCTCCTAATCAGTTCCTGCCCTTCCAATGGACCATAAATCCTGAGCCCCAAGCTACCTCGCCCTTTGTCTCTTCAATGACTTCAGTTTTTCCAAGCCCTCACTCCCTCATCTTTACTATGGACGTTCAGTCACTCTCCATCTCCATCCCCCACCAGGAATGCCTTAAAGTCTTACATTTCTTCCTCGACCGCAGGACCATCCAATTTCCCTTTACTAACACATCTACTCCACCTAGCAGAGCTGGTCCACACCCTCAACCACTTCTCATTTGACTTCTGCCACTTCCTCCAATTCAAAGGCGTAGCTATGGGCACCCGCATGGGCCCTAGCTATGCCTGCCTCTTTGTAGGGTACGTTGAACAATCCCTGTTCCAGGCGCACACTGGCCCTATCCCCGAACTCTATCGCCGTTACATTGATGACTGCATCGGTGCTACCTCCTGCACCCATGCAGAATTCATGGACTTCATCAACTTCACCACATAATTTTCATCCTGCACTCAAATTTATTTGGACCATCTCTGACACCTCCCTCCCCTTTCTTGATCTCACAGTCTCCATCACAAGAAATATACTATTGACTGACGTCTATTACAAACCCACTGACTGCCACAACTATCTCAACTACTCTTCTTCGCACCCTGCTTCCTGCAAAGACTCTATCCCCTATTCCCAATTGCTCTGTCTGCGCCACATCTGCGCCTAGGATGACGTATTCCTTACTAGGACATCCGAGATGTCCTCATTCTTTAGGGAAGGGGAATTCCCCTCTCCTATCATAGATGAGGCCCTCACTTGTGTGCAACAGAGATAGAGTCCCCCTAGTCCTTACCTTCCATCCCATCAGCCATCGCATACAACACATAATCCCCTTAAATTTCCGCCAGCTCCAACGGGATCCCACCACCAGCCACATTTTCACATCTCCAACGAACAATGGCCTGTTTCCTTTATCATTATTACTTTTATGCATATCTTTCATTCATTGTTCTCTCTCCACATAACCGTCTACAGTATATCTCTCGTTTACCTTATCCCTAACCAGTCTGAAAAAAGGTCTCGATCCGAAAATTCACCCCCCCCCTTCACAGCATCCAGAGATGCTGCCTATCCCGCTGAGTTACTCCAGCATTTGTGTCTATCTCCTGAACCTCCACATTTTTTACAGCAAATTCCCTACCACAGATATACACCCTACTGATCAGTAGATTTCAAGTTTCAAGTTTGTTGCTCCTGCCATTTTTGAACAAGGGGACAATATTAGCTATCCTCCAGTCTGAACATCCTAGCTGATCCATGCTTTCACATCATTCCATTGTCAGATGGACACATCATGATGTCGTCCTCAGCACTATTTTTCAGTCTCCCAGGATGAATTATTCAAAATCCTGTTGTTTGTGATTCTCTAGCTCTGCAATTTAAACCCATGATGGTGGGGGGGAGGTGGACACAGTGACGCACAGTGGCACAGCAAAGCGACAAAGACCCGGGTTCAATCCTGACTACGGGGAGCTTGTCTGCACACTGTTTGTAAGTTCTCCGTGACCGTGTGGGTTTTCTCCTGGTGCTCCAGTTTCCTCCCACATTGCAAGATGTTTGTAGGTTAAATGGCTTCTGTAAATTGTCCCTCGACTGTGGGATAGAACCCGTGTACAGGGATTGCTGGTCTTTGCAGACGCAGTGGGCCAAAGGGCCTGATACCATGCTGTATCTCTATGCTAAACTAAACTAAAGGAACATGCACACTTTCACTTGAATTTACCTCCACAGCAATCTATATGCTGGCTGCTTATACTAAACCATGCTCTTCTCACTGTTCACTCTCCTGAAAGCTATTCTGCCCTTAGATACTGACATGGTAGATCCTTGTTTAGTGCTTTCACTGGCGAGGGTATCAGAATTGGAATTGGATCAAATGCTTCAGGTGGGAAAGTGGGAGGATCCTGTGGGACTAGGCCTGGAGGGCTTAGACACAACAATGACATTCTTACTTGCAGCAGCACAACAGAATATGTTAACATAAAACTCTGTAATAACAAAAAAAAAGTTCAGAGTGTGTGTGCACACACGTACACTTACACATGTACACACATGCCCACACAATTATAGTGCAAAGCTAGGGTTGAAATGAAGGAGGAGGTGGTGCTCAGGCTTGTGAAGAGCATTAAGTTGCACACATCCTCCAGGCCTGACCTGATCTATCCCAGGTTATTAGGAGAAGCAAGAGAGGAGTTTGCAAATGGAATTAAATAACTCCGAGCCAGCCCAGCTTCTCCCGATATATCACTCTCTCATCAGCAATTTAATGGCACCTTGACAGAAGGGCACCTGTTAATGCTCAGCTTCAACTAATCCCACAGTGGGTTGATCTATTCTCCAGGAACTTTCATGATAATGCGAATACACGCAAGAACTGAAACCCACATGACTAGTGAATATTAACAATGAAATAACAAATGCCATATAAATATGCAGATTAAAACAGCCAAGTATGAATATTTGTTTCTGCCTCTATCTAGATGTACAAAGACTGCTAGAAGCACCTGGAAATGGTATGATTCTCCAATATATTTATTATATGTCAAGGGTTATTAAAAATTAAATTAAAACAATTGATTTGCCTGCCCTATGGTATCAAGACTTGTTCTTAGCATATCCTGCCGGGAACACTAGAGCAACATGAATCTTGCCCATTGACAGCCTAGGCTGCTGACATTCTATTGCCCATTTGGTGTTTCAGTTCAAAATGAATGAACACCCATAAGTTTCTGCCCCCTGTCAATGATCTATATTGCTGCTGGCCTATTATTAATCTCAACGTCTGCTTCTAATTGCCTGCATAAAATCTTTCCTGTTTGTTTTATATTCTCATAGTCTGATTTCATCTTCTTAAATCTTATATAAGCTTCCTCTTTTTTTTAAAAACACAAATTTACAACCTCTCTGGTCATCCATAGATCGCCTTTCATTGAGATCCTTATCACTCTCCCTTACTGGAATATGCCAGCCCTGAAATCTGATCAGCTGGTTTTTAAATGACTTCCACATGTCTGATGTGGATTAACCTAATAATAGCTGTTTGTCCAATTTAATCTCCCCAACTGCTTCCCAATATTTTTGTAATCTGCTTTATCCCAATTTAGTACCTTCCCCAAAGGGCCAAACTTTCCTTTATTCATAAACATTTTAAAACCTATGGAGATGTGATCACTATTCACAGAATACTCTTCAGTGGAATATTAATTGTAATAGCCAGAATGTTGACCAAAGAGGTAAATTTCAAAGTAGGCTTTTAAACAATGAGCAGGAGGTAATAATACCTGAATTCCTGTATGAACATAAAATATTGGCATTAATAAACATATAATTCAATATGTCAGAATGAACTGCAGATTCTGGTTTAAAGCAAAGGAAGACACAAAATGCTGTAGTTACTCAGCGGGACAGTCTGAAGAAGGGTCTCGACCCGAAACGTCACCCATTCCTTCTCTCCAGAGATGCTGCCCGTCCCGCTGAGTTACTCCAGCATTTTGTGTCTACCATATAATTCAATGTTATATATTGTAATAATCCTAATCACCCTTTGCTTTTTACAGAAACCCCTGAAGCAGAGAATACAACAAGCGAAGAAGAAAGTGGTAAGATGCTTTAAAATGAAAAAAAAAGTAATGTTGAATTCCTTTGATGAAGAACCCCTGCCCCCAAATGCACCTGTGGGCAATTGGCTATTTCAGACAGATGGAAAATCACTTTGATCCCCCGTCTCTCAATTAGGATGTGATTGGCCTTGGTGAAAGAATTACAAAGGTTATCCTGCTTCTTCAACTTCACCTACTGTGGCATCAGGAGTGGCAGCAGATCAGCAATGACTACACTAGCACTTGGCATAAGGTGAACGCACATGATAGGCTTTATTTTCAACAACTAACGAAAGCATCTTGTAGGTCCAAGTCTGCACAAAGGCACAGTCCCTTGTCATCAGTGGTTTAATTCTGACTTCCAGTGCTGCCTGGGTGAAGTTCTCCTCTGATTGCATGGGTTTTCCTTACATGCTTCAGTATTCTCCCAAATCCCAAAGGCATGTTGGTTGTTATGTTAATTGGCCACTGCAAATTTTTCCTGGTGAGTGGACGAGTGGTAGAATCTGTGGGGAGAATCGATGAGAATATGTGGAGACCAAACTCGAAATATTGGTGGATTGATGCAAATGGGTGCCTGATGGCCAGTATGGGCGTGATATGCCTAAAACCCGTTTTCCATGCTGTATGACTCTAGTACTTCCTATCTTTTTTATCCCAACACTTCAAACACAACCCTCCACACCCCACATTTAACCACAACATCAATATCATTCCCCCTCACTCAGACTCTTGCAAGTACTCAGTAAGAACATTATCCAGATACATGCCTCTGCCTATGTTATCTATGTGGATCCTAATGGGGCCCCATTCTGCCCCAGTTATCCCGTTGCTCTTTATTTCAATTTTACATAGTCATAGTCATACAGCATGGAAATAGGCCCTTCAGCCCAAATTTTCACTTGACTGGAGTTCTCCCTCCCTTCCATCGGCTGATAATAAGTAAAGTTTCACTGGTCTACCAAACAGTTTGTGTGTTGTCTGTTTATTAAGAAGCGAACCTGTTTAGTTGTTATAATAAGTAACATTTTTCAGCCCCATATCCCTCTAAACCTATCTTATATGTGTACCTTATCCTATCCATGTACCTGTAATTTTACAGGCCAATTCTATTTTCCCTATTAGTGTTCCTAATATTCAATTTAACTTCACTCCTACAGTTCTGAGATTTTGTAAACTCTTCCAGCTATTGCTGTATCAAGGAATTAGTGCTTAACATGACCTTTATTTTTCTTACTCCTTCAACTTCTTGACATGAAGATGAGATGAGATTAATTTGGCAATCGTGCCTTTCTCTTTCTAGGGACATATTTACCTAAATCTCTTGAATCTCCTTCTAAGTGACTCCCAATGGCATAATTTTCCCTAACTGCGCTAAATCTAACTCTATTATGAGCATGAGCACAAAATTGCTCTCCCACTGATATTCATTCCCTGAAATCAAATCCAGAATTCCCAGTCCTCACAGTGAGGATGCTCCTTTGTCATTGTTTATTTCATCCCATACCATTTCATTCAATGATCCTTTTATCACCGCATCGCTTCACACAACTGAGATTGTTTCTAAGCAAACCCTTGCTTTACATCCAGCACCATCTTATCTGAACATACTGTAATCAGGAAATGTAAGCTGCCAGTGCAACCTCACCGAGATGTGTTGCATTTATAGCTGGAGGAGGAGCCATCTTGGGGAACGGCTGCAAACCAGCAGCCGTCCGTTTAATTTTTTTTTTTTTAAAGTTTTTAGTAAGTCTTGTGCTTCGTCTGTTGGAGAAATGGACTTTTTAATGTGGGGGGAAGGGGGTAATTATACTTCTAGGTCCCTACCTGGTCGGTGAGGCAGCTTTATCTCCGGGCTGCCCCGTCGACCCGTCCTCGTGGCCTACCAGCGGGCGTGGAGCGCCGTTTCCTGGCGGGGACCGCCCAGCACCTCAGCTTCGTTGGCGGCACAGCGCTGGAGCGCTATCGCGGAGCGGGCGATGCCTTGCCTGGGTCGCCGCACTGGATCGACGCGCTGGAGCTCCGGTGAGCTGTGACCGCCGAGATCAACACCTCCGGGCTGCGGGTCTGCGGAGCGAAGCGGGCGGCACCGACTCTAACATCGGGAGCCTGGGAGCTCCAACCCGGCGCGGCCTTGTCGGCTTCGGAAGCCGCGGTCCCCAGCTAGGAAGCGGCCGTTCCAGGTGCCCCAGCCGCTGTGAGGACTCTCCCGACGCTGGGGCAACACCACCCGGCCAGAAATGGCCAGGAACATCGGGCCTCCATAGAGGCAATTGCGGTGGCCTAAATAGGCCTGACTTTGGGTGAACTGGGGATGGGAACTGGATGTTGTGCCTTCTGATAATTTTTTTGTGTGTAAGTAAACATGTTAGTCTGTGTCCAAGATGGCTGTCGGAAGGGAGAGTGGACGCTGGCGCGCTTTAGTTGCCGCTGCTCTCTCTTCACATTGTGTTTTTTGATTTTTTGTCTTTGGAGCGATTTCTGTCTTTAATTTGTGTATTGGTGATGCCCTTATTATTTATTTTACTACGACTAGATGTTATTTTCTCTTCTGTTAATTTCTGTAATGTGTCCTTGAGACTTTGAAAGGCGCCCGAAAATAAAAATGTATTATTATTATAGCTAAAACATTGTCCGACCACATCGGCTGATATCATCAGTTCTCTAGCTAGATCTCCGCAAGCTCACTGTAATCCTTTACTTCTTTTACAGACTGGTTCCCCTGCTGTCCATTTTCTAACTTTTAATCGAATATCCTGCCAAATGAATTTTCTGCCTTTCATTTCCACTTCTTCATTCTTCCTTCCAAATCTCAGCTTCCCATCTCCCGACCACCCTGATTCAACCTCCACCCCACTTCCCATCCTCCCCAACTCACAAGCAAACCTGCCTACAAATATATTGTTTCTGGTCATAGAGTCATGGAGTCCTACAACACAGAAACAGACCCTTCAGCCCAACCTGTCCATGCTGACAAAGATGCCCCATATAAGCTAATCCATATGCCTGCATTTGGCCCATATCCCGCTAAATCTTTCCTACCCAAGTACCAGTCCAAGTGTATTTTAAATGCTGTGATAGTATCTGCCACAACTACCTTCTTTGATAGCGCGCTCCATATGCTCCCCACCCTCTGAATGAAAAGTTGCCCCTCGTATTAAATCTTGCCTCTCTCACCTAAAACATTTATCCTCTTGTTTTTGATTCTCTTACATTGGGTAAGACTCTGCATGGAATCAGCCCTTCCACCTGCCTATCTCTCCAGTTGTTCCCCCATGATGCTCACTAGCATCTGATTCTGGGGAATCTGGAAGTCGGGAACTCTTGCGAACAATCCCTTGTTCGAGGCTGATATACCAGAATGGGCCCTTATGACATCCTTGTCCTTGTTACCAGACCAGTAGCAGAACATCCTACTCTCCTGATATTGAATCTATTCTAGCTGTATTTGAATAACACAAATTTAATATAACATGATCAATTAATTAGCGAACACTAATTGTATTACATGGGCCAAATATTATTTGCCTGAAGCCTCCATGCTGCTAACTCCCACTCCCCTGGGTTTGACTGCACTTGGTCCTAGTGCTAGTCTCCTTAACCCTGGTTACCTCAGTGGCTGTTCCACTGGGTCTTCCCCATCCCCTCAAACTATGTAACCCCTGCTCTTCCCCATTCCACTATCCTCACCCCCCCACCTCACAAATCAAATACACCATGGGGATGCCTGCCCTTTGTTACGTCGACACTTGTTCGAGGCGTACCAGGGCCCTACCTCCGACGATTTGCCGCCTCCTTGACTTCATCCGCTACACCACTATCCTCAAATACACCGCAGGTGATAGACTTCTGACCGACATCCACTATAAACCCACTGACTTCCATGGCTATCTAGACTACTCTTCCTCCCATCATGCTTCCTGCAAGGACTCTATCCCCTACTCCCAATTCCTCCGTCTACGCCGCATCTGCTCCCAGGATGAGCTGTTCCACACCAGGACATCGGAAATGTCCTCATTCTTCAGGGAACGGGGGTTCCCCTCCCCTACTATAGATGAGGCTCACACCAGGGTCTCTTCCATACCCGTAACACTGTTCTCTCTCCCCATCCCCTCACTCGTAACAAGGGCAGAGTTCCCCTAGTCCTCACCTTTCACCCCACTAGCCGTCACATACAACAAATAGTCCTCCGGCATTTTCGCCACCTCCAATGTGACCCCGCCACTCACCACATCTTCCCATCTCCCCCCGTCTGCTTTCCGCAAAGACCGCTCCCTCCGTAACTCCCTTGTCAATTCTTCCCTTCCCTCCCACACCACCTCCTCCCCGGGCACTTTCCCTTGCAACCGCAAGAGATGCTACACTTGTCGCTTTACCTCCCCCCTCGATTTCATTCAAGGACCCAAGCAGTCATTCCAGGTGCGACAGAGGTTCACCTGCATCTCCTCTAACCTCATCTATTGCATCCGCTGCTCTAGATGTCAGCTGATCTACATCGGTGAGACCAAGCATAGGCCCAGACAATGCAACACCTACTGCAATGCCCATTGCTGGATAATCCATGTACTACTGCAGATCTTGCACATAACACTCAAATAGCGCAATGATGTATACGGCAGTGGCGAGCCACTATATATAGCATCAGGACATGAAAAAAGAAGACGGGCCAAATTGGATTTCACGTGATTTCGATCAGAAACTAGGGAACCACTTAAAAGTTACTTTGGAAATTGACAAACAAATAATCTGTCTTAAAAAAAATGTCAGGGGAAAGAACAAAGTTTCCATGTACCTGCCCACAGTAATCAGGCACCATTATCTATTAAGAACATTTTTTTACTACAGAAGGCCATGGAAATTGACAAGTGACAAGTGATCATCTCAATTAACAATTGTGCATTGATGCCCTATTAAACAACATCAGCCCACTCGTGCACCCGTGGTTGTCCCAGACATGGAAACCAGTCCACAATTTCTCCAAGAACACAAGAGGTGTCTTCCACATGATGGAGATGCCTTGTTATCTCTCTAATGATTCAATTAACTGATAAGGCAGAAATAAAATACCACTCTCCCCACATTGGAGAAAATTTGTCCACGCACCAAAATCCCAAGTGTCTCCAGAAAGCAGGCACCTCATCGCTGGACTTTCTGTTCCTTACTGTCTGTATTAACAAATAGCTTCTGCATTTATGCTAACTGAAATCTTAGATCTGTCAAACCCCAATTCAAAAAAGTGCCCCTGCCTCACATTCTGTTGAAGCAGTGCTCCAGGGATCTAGACTCTATTCTCTACATCACATACACATGCTGGGCACTGTTACATTAGACTGGTTGAAATTGCAGTGATCCTGACAGCCCTCTGGACATTAATTACCAGATAACCAGATAACCACTGCCTGCAATGAGCCAGCACAGCCTTTGTGGTCAAGGGATTTGAAGATCAAGTCCGAAACCTTACGGTTTACTGGGCAACTGTGATCTTTACTACCCGTATGCTTCAGAGACCTGAACTGCAGTAGGTATTTCAAATAACTGGATGGACACGACAAACACTATATACACAAAATCCTCCAAGCATACTGGTGAGACAACATTGATGTCTTCTGCAGTTACTGAGGTTCAAATTAAACTCAGACAGCTTCAGTTGCCAGACATGACAGGAGACTCCCAAAACAAAATATGATTCTGAGCTTTGTCAAAGGACAAGATTACAGGAAGAAAGGTTCAAAGATATGCTCAAAGCCTGCTTGAAAAAAGTATAACTCCTGAGGAACCCTGGCCATCGCCCACTCGAGTTGAGAAGGTGCTGATAACCTTAAGTCCCTGCATCAGGAGCCCTGTGGCCAGATATCCTATTACTTTAGTAAATGTGGTTTCCCCTCTGCTGTCATAGATGGAACTTCCTCTGTGCCTCGTAGTTCTGCTCTCTCTTCCTGTCCCCCCAGACAGAACAGTTAGAGTTCCCCTAGACTTCATCTTTTACCCCAGCAGCCTACCAATCCAACACATAATGTTCTGACATTTCCGCAAATTTCAACGTGATCCCACCACCACCCACATCTTCCCATCCCATAGAAACATAGAAAATAGGTGCGGGAGTAGGCCATTCGGCCCTTCGAACCTGCACCGCCATTCAATATGATCATGGCTGATCATCCAACTCAGTATCCTGTACCTGCCTTCTCTCCATACCCCCTGATCCCTTTAGCCACAAGGGCCACATCTAACTCCCTCTTAAATATAGCCAATGAACTGGCCTCAACTACCTTCTGTGGCATCCCCATCGCTTTCCGTCTTCTGCAGAATCCACTCCCTCCGCAGCTCCTTGGTTCACTCAATTCCTTTGCACACAAACTACCCCCTGCCCAAGGCCTAACCATTTTAACTCCCCTTACCATTCCCATACTGACCTTTCTGTCCTAGGCTTCCTCTGCCAGTGTGAGGCCACATACAAACTGGATGAACAACATCTCATATTCTGCTTGGATAGCTTATAACCTAATGGTATAAACAATAAATACTACAATTTTACGTAAGTAACCTACAAACAACCCCTTTGTGTTTTTTTTTCTTTTCCCTCCCCCTTCCCTGTGCCCCTCCTGGACTCATACAGATGTTTCCCCTTCCCCATCCCTTTCAACCTATATAACTTCTTATGGTTCCAGAAAAATACAGGCCCGCTCCAAGTCTCAGTTCTTTTAGATCGGGGCGGAAGACTTTACTGTTTGACGTTGCCTTTAATTAAATTAAATAATTATTCATTTCTTACCCTGCACTGTAACTTTTATTCGTGTATTTTATACTTGTCTTATTCTATTTTAGCTTGTTTTATTTTCTATTCTTTTAACAACTGTTTTTAATTGCTTTTGATCGCTCTTTAATGCTTTGTGTAAAGCATTTTGAATTGCCTTGTTGTTGAAATGTGCTATTTAAATAAACTTGCTTGCTACTTGGTTTCACAATTTGCACTTCTTCTATCCTTATCTCACACCTTTTGCCTTTTCATCTCTGGATTTAGTCCAACCAACTGCCTATCAAAAAAACCCTCACCTGTATCCACCCATCACTCACCAGACTTTGTTCTGACCCTCCCCTCTTCCAGTTTTGTTCTCCCCCGCCCCTCACCCTGACCACAATCCATCTGAAAAAGGGTCCCGATCTGAAAAGTCACTTATTCATTTCCTCCATAGATGTTGCCTGACCTACTTAGTTACTCCGGCACTCTGTGTCTTTCTTCGTAAACCAACATCTACTGTTCCTTGTGTCTACTTCCTAAACAGACACTGTTCTGAGTTTTGTTATAGGAGAAACTTTGGAATTTGGAATTGGAAATGCAATTGGAATTGGAAATTGAAGATGCGTTCAAAAACTCCTTGAAGAAGTGCAACATCCCCACTGACCTTTGGGAAACTCTGGCTCATGACTGATTAAAGTGAAGAAGGAGCGTTCAGGAAGGGTATTGAGGACCTTGACGCACTGCATCAGGAGCATGCAGAGGCTCTGTGGAAGTAGCAGAAGAAGCACACCACCTCGCCAATGACCCACCCCACCCCCCCTCAGCCACCTCCTGTCCATTCAGTGGAAGTGTCACAGTTCCAACCGTGCTCATCAGTCACCTCAAAACCCGCAGAAACAAAGCGGATTACGCATGATCCCAATGGACTGCCTGTGAAGAAGAAGAATATAGCACTGAATAAGACCCATCATCTGTGTGCTAGTTGATCTGAGACTGTTGAACTTTAAAAAACAGATCTATCCCCATGACTATTACAATGATGTCCACTTCTCTTTGCACCTTATGTGGTAATACTCCCCATCAAGACATGGATTCTTCTAGACTGTACACCCAAGGTGTTCATTTTCTCATTGATATTATGGAAAACCAGTTGAATGGTTCTACCATCCCAGAGGATTTAGGCATGACTGCATTATTACTGTTCTCTTGAACCCTTGGTAGCACCACCTACAACATGCCTATGGAACCACCCAAGATGCCATATGCTCTCTCATCATTGAGAAGGCGTAATGGGAGAATATTAAAAATGAGTCGTTCTCGCAAATAACACCCAATGCACAGGCCTGTTGGTAATTTGCACTGCTGTTTGTGGGCCTGTGTTCTCTGCAGCATGCCTGCCATGCATTCTCCAACAGTCTGTGCCTCAAGTCAAGTTGATTTTATCATCATCTGCACAAGTATGATGAAGTACAAGTACAATTAAAATCTTGCTTGCAGCAGCAGCATCACAAGCACATACACAACACACAAAAACAGAAATCATATTTCATTTATGTATAAATTCTACAAGATAGTGAAAGGGAAAATACTGCAAAAAAAACAAAAAAACAACAGTGCAAAAATACGTAATTAAAACCATCTATCGTAGTACAAAAGGATGTCTGTAGTGTTTCATAGCCAGCGAAAGTACTGAGCAGGTTGGTTCAAGAGTCTGATAGCTGTAGGAAACATATCAGAAACATATCCCATGAAGTCCCGAGCGCTGTTTACAAGTCATGAAAAACACCATCAAAAGTTAGTTCCTTCTTTCTGAAGTTTGGAGTTCATGAGAGAATTGTTCTCAGTAAAAATCAATGTCATCAGGACAAGCAAAGCAGGATCAAAAAAATGCTTCCTTTCTAGACTCCGTTTGAAGATTTGCCTCACCCACGACGAGAATGATAACTTCAAAAATATGTGGCTCAGAGCCTTGATCACTTCAAAGCTTAATGACGTAGCTGTCGAAAATAAATTCCGGCTTCAGCAAAATATCATCTTATTATGAAAATACCTCAAGGCCTGAGGATAAGATTTGATTTTATTAGCATTACATGACAGGAAAAGAACTAACAAGATAAAATTCATCCCTGATCTTGGGACATGATCAGTTATCTAAGAAAAAAATGCACAGGCTGCCCAAGATACCAGATAGTATCCATTAATTTAAAAAAGTCGCATTATCCAGGCATCAACATTTAAATTGTGTAGATTCTGGTTTCCACTAATAGAAAATATTTCTGTGCTGATGGAACGATTTCCATCAATTTTATACCTGTTTCTCATGAAGCCAGTCTTTCTGATTTGTGGGCATGTGATTGTATCTTCAGCCTCATCTAAATGAGTGACTTGCTTGAAATGATAATGAGAAATCATATAAATGATAATGCTTAAATACTTGTCGTTGAGAGTATATGGGCAGGGACTGACAGTCAGGTTGCCGCTGGGACTTAAGTGCTGAATGTTATGTGTGGAAATTGTTTACATTGACTGTTTTTCTGGTGCTCCTTCTGAGGACGGTCACGGTCCACAAAACATTGTTATCTACTATTCCATGGAAATTCCCGGGCCTTCATGATATATGTGTGCCTCCTGCCATTTTCCTCACCTAAATCCCCGACACTCTATCCCCTTTTCTTTCATATGCCGCTGTAAATTTCTCCCAGTGAGTGGATACACCCAATATACCCGACAAGCCACACTATAACCTCTCACTACTGGAAGATAAAGAAACAGATACTTTGCACTTGGCCTATCTGGTCCTGTTTATTCTCCATGTAAGCATCCTCCAGTAGGTGGTGGGTGTATAGAAAGAGCTCCCAGAGGATGTAACTGAGGCAGGTGCAATAACAACATTTAAAATACATTTGGACGGCTACATGAATAGGAAAGGTTTAGAGTGATATGGGCCAAATGCAAAGTAATTAAACTAGCTTAGATAGGGCATCTTGGTCCGCATGGACTAGTTAGGCCAAATGGCCTGTTTCTGTGCCATGTAACTGCATGGCTCTGAGCATTCCTCCTTACTTCATTCAACAGAAACCTAAACATTGAAGTGGTCTCAATGGGTTTTAGCAGGCTTTTGACAAGGTCCTACATGGTAGGCTGGTCCAGAAGGTTAAGGTAAAAAGAAACCGAGGTGTGTCGCCAAACCAGATCTAAAATTGGCTTGGTGATAGTAGACACAGAATAATAGTGGATGGGTGGTTTCTGACTGGAAATCCATAACTAGTGGTATACCGCAGGGATCAGTGCTGGGACTTGTGTTGTTTGTGATTTATGTAAATGTATGTGAGTGTAGGTAGTCTGATGAGTAAATTTGAAATGACAGAAAAATTGTTAGACTGCACTTGGGAGTATTCTGTACAGTTCTGGTCACCTCATTACAGGAAGGATGTGGACGTAATAGAGAGAGTGCAGAAAAGATTCACACAGGATATTACCCTGAATGGAGGGATGAAGTTATACGGTTGGATAAGATGTGTTTATTCTCACTAGAATGTAAGAGGCTGATTTGTGACCTTTTAGAGATTAATAAAATGATCAGAGGTATGGATAGGATAGAGTCAAGAGTTGTTTCCCTGGGCAAGACAGTCTAAAATGAGGCACAGAATTAACGCAAAAAGGGAGAAATTTAAAGGAGATATGAGGGTACATTTTCCACATAAAGAGAGTGAATATCTGGAAGAGTTAGTGGAAACTGATACATTTCCAATGTTTGAAATGCTCCCTAATGCCAGCAAATGGGATTAGCATAGACATAGAAGAGGTGGATCGGAAAGACCCATTTCAGTGCTGTAGGATTCCATGATCCCACATTTTCCCCTCCCAAACTAATCATTGCAGCGAATTCAGCCAACTTGTATTTCAATAATCCCAAAATAATTTTTTATGTACACCGCTTCCATTTCTCTTCCCTCTCCTGCTCTGCCCTGACTTTATCTCCCATCCTTGTCCTACCCTACCCCTCCCCTCTCCACCTTCCCTGCTTCGGTGTGCTTCTATCTGTTTGATTTCACATGTCTAATTTTAAGCATTCTGTAATCTAAGTTGTTCTGATTAAAAATACCAAGTTATTTCACCAAAGCTTTAATATCCCTCCATTAGAGCAGAGCCAAATCATAACACTGCGATAAAGCTTTGTTTGTATATTCCCTTTTATATTCCTTCGTATGAGTTATGTAACTGAGTGTATGTATCAGATGATGTATTTGTATGTATCAGAAGATCGGCATTCTGAATGTGGCCTCAAAGCCCAAGGGCGAAATTTATACCCTGTCTACACTGAATTTATGCACAGATATTAAAACGGACAAGCACCGGTTAGCTCCTTATTTGTAAAATAGTTATTAACCGTTCCTGGAGACTATCAGGGAGTTCAAGCGTTGCAAGAGTAAATTAACCCAGAGTAATGTTACACTCGTTCTTCTACAAGGACCTTAATGACATTAACAGCACCAGAGAAATATTAATAGAATTTAAATGTGGCAGAGATCACCCACAGCGGCACGTGTAGCCAGGTTATCCAGGGTTGGAATTGCTAAATGAATTAATATTCGGGATGTTGCTGATTCTTTGGAAACTTTAGAAAGGCAAATAATTAGGGTGAGTGGCAGTGGTTTTTGTCCTTTAATCTGTTGAACAAATAATTCAATAGACACCTAACTAGGCAAGGCTTAGAAGGATACAGATATAATGCAGACAAATGGTATTCATGTGAAAGGATAAAAAGGGCAGCGTTGACATGGTGGGCCAAAGGTCCCATTATTGTTCTGTACAGTTCTAAGTGTCTGTTACTTGACATTTGCTTAATTTCATTCCAAAACTTATCAGGTGCAGGTCACAATTCAAATCCATTCCCAGCTTAATACAACCAATGACACTGTGATGACTCTTTAGGAGATAAATTAATTCATTTAAACGTGTAGTTTAGTAAATTAATAGTGAAGGCAATCAACCACTCTACCTAACCATTTTTAAGTTGTTATTGGATGTCGTTGGGATTAATAGTCCATTCTTAGTTGATAAATGCTTCAACAGTTAACCATGCTCTGTGGGGTGGTGCGTTTATCAAAATGCATAGAGGGTGGTTGTAGAATCACATAGAGAGGCTTGGTTGTGGTGGTGGAGACATTTGCAGACTGCACCAGATGGGGTGGGAATCACGTGGAGATGAGACTCAGTGAGGGTTGGGCTTGGCTGACGTGTACATTAGAGATCGGTGTCCCATAGAAATCGCATCATTTCCTCTCCCTGAATAATATCAGCACTCTTACTCAAATCCATAACTTCCTGCAAATGGCAACACATGTAGATAAATAAGGCATATGATATGCCTGTCGGTATTGGTCGAGAAGTCATGATGCAGCCTTATATGAATTTTTTTAGGCCAAATTCGGAGTATTGCCTGCAGGTCTGGTTGTCCCATTAGAGCATACATAGAACTTCCAACTAGCGCAGGAATGGGCCCCTTCGGCTCACAATACTGTGTTGAATATGATGCCAAGTTACACTGATATCATCTGCCTGTACATGATCAATATATCTCCCTATCCCTTGCCCTTCCATGTGCCTTTCTCATAGTCTCTTAAACGCCACTATCATATCTGCCTCCACCATCACCCCTGGCAGCACATTGCAGGCCCTGACCACTCTTGCCCCGTACATCTCCATTATACTTTCCCGCTGTCACCTTATACCGATACACTGTTGTGTTGGACATTTCCACCCTAGGAAAAAGTTCCTGACCATCTACTCTATCTATGCCTGTCATAATTTTACATACATCTATCAAGTCCCCGATTAATCTCCGTTCCAGAGAAAACAATCCAAGTCTATCCAACCTCTCCCTGTAGCTAAAACCCTCTAATCTAGGCAGCATTCTAGTAAACTTCCTCTGCACCCTCTCCAAAGATTCCACATCTTTACAGGTAGGATGTGGATACTTTGGAGAGGTACAGAAGAAGTTTACCAGAACGCTGCCCGAATTAGGGGCCATTTGATTCAAGGGAGCTGTACAAACTTGGATTGTTTGCGATGGAACGCGGGAGGTTGAGAAGAGAACTGACAACAGTAGATAAAATTAGGAGAGGAATAGATAGATTGTGTAGACAGTCAGGATCTTTTTCCTAGGGTGGAAATATTAAAGGCTATAGTGCATAGCTGTAAGGTGAGTGGAGCAAAGTTTGGGAAGAAATGTTAGGCAGGTTTTTTATTCAGAGCGTGGGGGATGCCTAGAACGCATTGCTGGAGTGTGGTGAAGGCAGATAAGATAGCGTTTAAGAGGCTTTTGTGATGCATATGGGTATGCAGGGAATGGGGAGATAAGCAGGCTATGGGAACAGATCTGCCAGCTCCAACCGGGCCGGAGTTCCAGAGCCCTACCAGCTGCACTGGAGTTCCAGAGCCCTACCGGCTGCACTGGAGTTCCAAACCCCGGCTGCAGGGGGCAGATTTGACCCACCGATTGGCGCACAAGTCCCGATAAGCGTCCGCCTCACCTGGGCTAGTCACCACATTTTCAGAGGAAATTCCAGAGAGGAGTGTCAACTGCGCTCTTGTAATTTTGTCTGGATTAAAGGGGGCGCCAGACCACCAGTTGCCCGAAAATTGTGGTGGACCTGTATACTGTTGAGTTCAAGTATCACTATACATAAGCACTTAGATATATCTCAGTTAAGCAATTAGTGCATTGGGTAAGCATACAGTACAAGTGTATAGTGTTAGTATACCAAGATAGTACTCAAAATCGCCAGTTGTAAGTGCAGGGTTCTTTACCTGACCATATAGGCCCGTTATCCTGGCGGCGTCATAGGGTTGGCCTGGCCAAGCGTGGCTGTTGATGTCCTCCACCTCTGCTCCACCGCTCCGTGCCGCTGCAGGTCATGTCCAGTCCACACACTCGGCCTCTCGGAGCAGCGCGCAGTCCAGCTGAGCACCATGTTGTTGCAGGGTTAATGGCCCACTCCACCACCGAGGCAGTGCACTGGCTCCCACAGTCCGTCTGCTTACCGGCCCTCCGTCCAACTCCCTCCTCACTGAGCAGTGAGCCGGGCCTGCTGCTGGGTATGGTCGCGGCACGCCGGGGCGACCCTCTGCCGTGAAGAGATGATCAGCCTTGATCCTCCCGACCGCTGTTGCCGACTCCATCCTCTTCGGTACTCTGGTCTACACCGGACGGTCTTCAGGGGATGACAAACCATTGGTTAGGATGTACATAGATAATTGAATTGGTTAGGATGTACATTGAGTATTGTGTACAGTTCTGCTCATCACACTAGAGGAAGGATGTGGTTGCACTGGAGAGCGTGCAGAGAAGATTCACCAGGATGTGGCCTGGTCTGGACGATTTAGTTGTGGGGAGACATTGATTCAGTTAGGACTGTTTTCCCTGGAGCCACAGCTGGCACTTCCAATGGAGGCTGAGCATGACTTCATAGAGGTTTATAAAATGATGTGTGGCATTGATGGGGTATTTTGAAAAAGTCGTCTTCGCAGGGGAGAGGAGTCTAAAACTAGAGAGCGCAGGTTTAAGATGAGAGATAAATGATTTAAATGAACCTGAGAGGTAATTTTCCACACAGTAGGTAAAGCATATATGGGACAAGTTGCCAGAGGAAGTGGTACAAGGAGATACATTTACATTTGGACAAAACGCGGCCAAATGGGAATCATGGGTACTTGGGTATATCTTGGCTGGCGTGGATGAGTTGGGCCGAAAGGCCTGATTCCACACTGTATATTTATGAGAATGAATGAAGCAATGTTCACAACTGGCCAAAACAGGCAAAAAGTAAGTGGTTCCCTTTGATGATGGGGAACTGAAGAGAGTGGCAATAGCAGGACTGGACAGCACGACTGGACAGGTGGGAGTAAAACCCAAACCCAAATCGAAATCAGCCTCACCATCACAACATCTACCAAGCCACAGCTGGCACCACTGGCCACTGTTACACAATTGGGGTTGTCACCATCTCTCTCCACTTCGAGAATCATTGGGTACACACTTACTCTATGTAGCGATTTTGCACTTTAACAGAATTAGTTTATTGTTGTGTGTTTCTTTTCTTTTAAGGGATTGACCACAGGAATGCAAGACCCCGTGACTATGCCAGACCTTCCAGGAAACCTCAGGAATATAGGGCGGATAAAAGTAAGGAAAATAAACAGTTTACCACCTTTTATGTGCAACTGGTTATTTTGTAATGTTTGGTTCAGAGATGAAGCTGTGCAGCATAGAAATTGTTTTTTAACCCAACATCCATAAAGACCATGATGCTTATTTACATTAACCCACTTGTCTTAATTTATCTTCATATCCTGCCACTCCTCTCCTATCCAAGTGTCTGTCCGGATAACCATCATCCTCTGGACTTGCCTCTCCAACCCCATCTCACCTTAAACTGCACCCTCTAATTTTACCCTCTCCCATTCTTGGAAATTGACTGTGCCTATCTACCCAATCTAAGCCTTTCGTAATTTTAAAAACATCGATAAGGTCACTCCTCAACCACCTACATTCCGGTAATAATTAACCCAGCCAATCCAAACTCTCCTTACAACCACAGCCCTCCATTCCAAGCAACATCTTGGTGACTCACTTCTGTACTCTCTCTAATGCTACATATCCATTCTATGGTGCAGCAATCAGACCTAGACACTGTTCTCCAAGTACAGCCAGTTTGCATATCATTCTGAAGTATGAGAATTGCCAGTAGCTCTGTTCCACTATATTGCCAGTTTTGTTCCACTACATTGCAGAATACAAGGAGCATGTTTTATGCCGGCAGCAGGCTCCAGTTTGGACTTGTAGGCTGAGTTGGCTGCCAGGACTTTATTCTTTTCTGTGAAGCTATTGTCCCCACTTCCCCCATTTTATTTCAGGTTCTGTACACAATGTTGTACAGGGGGCAACTTAATCTTATTAATTCCACTGCACTCTGAACTGTTATTTTCTAATTATTTTATAACAGTAAATAATTTCTGAGCCTTTGTGTTGCCGTTATTTCATACCTCTGTCTATCTTTTAGTTTCACCATCCATTTTGTTAATCTTCAAGCTGAATATGTTGACTAGATATTTTCCTTCACTCAGAACCCTCTCCCTACCTTACACGTATATGGTCTCATCTTCTGTCCACGTTATCTCTCTCACTGAGAACTTGGTTCCATGTATTGAATGAAACCTGCCTTAATTGTATAACTTCTTCCTTTCCTAGTTCTATTGCCAATGAAATGGAATGTCTCTTTCCCTTCCTAGACTTCCTGGCCTCACATTCACTTCCCTCATCTTTCATCAAGCAGACGGTAAAAGGGAACCGTTGCAGAGTAGATCCACCAGATGGGTCAAATATAGAAAAAAAGAGTTGCAGATAATGGCAGTATGCAAACCTCTCTAGACGATACTTCCCTGGAGAAATGCAGATATTGGAATGTCTCCTAGAGGATCCTAGTTGTATTTCCAACTTGAATAAGATCCTCCAACAGCGAGGCATCTAGGAGGAGTGGTAGCTTAGTCATAGTAACCACATAGATTGCCTTACTGGGGAAGCTGCTGTGCTGGCAGCCTAGATGGATGGAATCAACTGGCTGCAAAGTTTCCATTTGGTTACCAATTTGTTCATAGAGGTGATAGCCCTTCTGTGCTCCAGATCACAAACCTCACAGTGTTCCTGGCTTGACTGTTCACCACTAAACGTGGAGAAGGGTCATGAGAGCTATCAGTGGCATCCCAAATTTCTGGCGCTCAGCAGGGTGGAAAGAAAATATGAGAGTTAATGCCACACCAGAAGATATGGAGGTGAGGAAGCTCAGGATGATATATTGCACAATGTCTGAATTACAAAAATGTGTAATTTCAAGAATCCAAGTCCAAAAGTAGAGGTTCAAATTCTTACAGTCAAAATGTTGTACAGCACAGAGAGATAAGGGCCAAACACAGGCAGATGGGACAAGTGTAAAAAGGCATCTTGGTTGGAAAGTTGAGCCAAAGTGCCCAAGTTTCCATACCATAGACTATGACTAGACTGTTTCCACCTAAAAAACTCTTTAAAAAAAAACCATTACATAACATTGAGGGCCCACTGAGTCCTCATAGACCATCAACTACTAATTTACACCAATTTTATCACCAGTTTTATTTTATTCTCCCCACATTCTCATCGACACCCCTCCCCCTTTAGATTATCTAATTCCTTTACACACCAGGAGCAATTTACAGTGGCCAATTAATCTATCAACTGGTATATCTTTGTGATGAAGGAGGAAACTGGAGCTCCCAAAGGAAACCCATGCAGTCACAGGAAGAATGCGCAAACTCTACATGGACAGTGCCTGAGGTTAGAATCAAACCAGGTCTCTGGCTCTATCAGGCAGCAGCTCTACCAGTTGGGCAATAGTTATTTCAATCCTTCCATATGTTATGTGGCAACTGTTAAATGTGCTTCAGGTCCCACTACGTAGATGTGTTGGATGGCAAATTGCAGATGACCTAAATTACCAGAATATCCATGTCTCCACAATCATGTCCAAACCCAGAGACATTCAAAGTCATAAAATTATAGATTTGTACAGCACGTAAACAGGCCATTTGGCCCACCAACCTTTTTGCCCACCTACACAAATCATATTTGCCCGCATTAAAATTGTTTCCTTTTATGCCTTGCCCATTTAAAATGGCTTTTAAATGTAATATTTGTATCTGATTCCACCACCTCTTTTGGCAATAAATTACAGATATCAACCTTTTTTGTGTAAAAAGAAAATCCCTCAGCTCCCCTTTGATACAACCTTCTCTCATCTTAAATCAATGTAATTTTGGTTTAACCATTGACACCCCTACCAGGGAGAAAGATTCAATTTGACTCTCATTGACAGGTAAGATCTCCGCCTTCTACACTCCAGGGAAACAAGCTCTGCTTCTCCAATCTCTTCCTATAATTAAAGTTCTGTTGTCTAATTTCCATCCTGGTGACTCTCCTCTACACTCTGTCCAGTTCAAGCACACCCTTCCTACAGTATGGCGACCAGAACTGGACACAAGATCACAAGATTCCTGGTGCGATTCAACAGATGTTTTATAAAGTTGCAGCGTAACCTCTCAACTTCTATATGTTGTTCATTGACACTTTGTTCAAAAACGCTGCAGCTCACAAATGAATTTCTCAACATGGGGTGCAATATCAAACTTGCTCTGCTGAACTCAATTGAAAATCTGTGGCCCAGCTCAGTAAAGGAGGTCAAGGCATGAGGAAGGAAATCAATAAACTGTAAATATTGAACATATTATATCAAAACAGAAAATTCAAGAAAACTTTACCGATCGGGCAGCATAAGTGGAGAGAGAAACATTGATGTTGTCAGCTTTTATCAGAAGTGGGAAAGAGAGAAGAAACTGATTTCAGACGTAATGTTCAAAACTAGTGGGTAAAGGTTCAAGGCAATTCCTAAAGTGATATAGGTGAATGTAAATGAAATGTTTGAATTGTTATGGAAAGCTGCTCTCCCAGGGTCCTGAGCAAAGCTGACAGAGTAACAGAATAACAGAGACCTGGCTGCAATCAGAGCACTCATTTTAAAAAGAGGATTTAGTTGTTTCAGTGTATGATAAGTGACAGAGATCAAACTCGCTGAGTGATGAGCAGTTTTCTATCCTTGGAGTGCATTTAACCATGCTGGTTACATCAGCTCAGGGTAGTCGTGTGTATCTAGTGGGGCAGCAAGGAAGATTGGGATTGTGAACTGCCGTCATATTCTGTAGCCCTAATTTCTGTGACATTTAATGTGAGTGCCAAGTTGCATCTTTGAAACAGGGCCTCGAGTTCATTCCTGTACATCTGGGAGCTTCATTTAACATGTAATAGTTTAGTTTAATTAAGTTTATTATTGTCACGTAAACCACAGTACAGTGAAATGCTTTGGTTATGTGCTATCCTGTCAAAGAAAAGATTGCATGAATACAATCCCATACACAGTGCACAGGTGAAGGATAAAGGTACAACATAAGATAAAATATTGCAGTCTGAAAAAGTCCGACAAAAGATAGTTCAAAGGTATCCAATGAGGTAGAAGGGGGTTCAGGGCCACACTCATTGATGAAAGGACCGTACAATTGCCTAATAACAGCTGAGAAGAAACTGTCCCCGAATCAAACTTCTGTACTTCTTAACTGATGGGAGAGGGGAGCAGAAGGAGTGGTGCTTGATTATGCTGGTGGCCTTGCCAAGACAGCATGAAGTATAGATGGAGTCAATGGAAGGATGCTTGGTTTGTGTGTTGGTCTGGGCTCTCTGCAATCTCTTGTGGTCTTGGATGTAGCAATTCCCAAACCAGGCTGTGATACATCCCGATAAAATGCTTTCTACAGCACATCTATAGATGTTGGTGAGGGTTGTTGGGGACATGCCAAACTTCCTAACCCATCTAAGGACATAGAGGCATTTGTGTGCTTTCTTGGCCATAGCTTTGATGTGGTTGGTCCAGGACAAATTGCTGATGATATTTATTCCAAAGAATTTGAAGCTCATGACCATCTCCACTTCGGCAACATCAACATATATTGGGGTGTGTGTACTGTTTCATTCTTGAAGTCAATCATGATCTCCTTTGGCTTGGAGATATTGAGGGAAAGGTTGGTGTCTTGGTGAATCGGTGGGGGCGCTGCAAGACAGCTGCCCTGCCAGCAGCGTGTTAGTCATTTCTACTTTTTTGTTTTTTTTAGTATGTCCAAATGTGTAATGACTCTCAGTTAAGGAGGGGGGGGGGTGGGGTAAGGGGGTAAACTGCTTTCAGTTCTCTCCTCCATGGAGAGGCGACTTTTTCCATGTTGACTCCCTCGCGGCCTAACACCAAGGATTGGTGCGGTCCTTCCCATAGTCGGGCGCAGCATGGATTATTTACAATCGCTGGCCCGCGGCCTACAACATCTGAAGCCGCGGTCTGCAGAGCTTCTAGCCATGGACGTGGCATCCGGAGCCTGGGATCCTTCGCTGGCGATCCCTGGAGAAGAAGAGCTCCATCCCGACGGTTCGCGGCCCACAACATCTTGAAGCCGCAGACTGCGGAGCTTCTAGCTGCGGGCGCAGCGGGGACTTACTTACTTACCATCCGGAGCAGGATCCCTCGCTGGGAATCCCTGGAGAAAAGCGACCGCCGGCCTGCAGCCTACGTCATCTTGAAGCCGCAGCCTCCGGGAGGGAAGCACCGATTCGGGACTTACCTTTCAGATGAGAGTGCCTGTCATCTGGCCGCCCACAGCGGCGACTGTGGAGGTTATGGCCCCGACCACGGGGAAAAATGGAGGAGGACTGACTGTACTTTTGTGCCTTCCACCACAGTGAAGAATGCTGTGGTGGATGTTTGTGTTAATTTTTTATTGTGTATTGTGTGTTCTTTTTTTGATTGTACCACTGCTGGCAAATTCATTTCACTGCACTTTATCGTGTATGTGATGAATAAATCTGATTGATTGATTGATTGATTGATTGATTGATTGATTGATTGATTGATTGATTGACCAAGTTACAAGGTTGACAATCTCCTTTCTGTACTCTGTCTCATTATTCAATATCGGTGGTGTTGTCTGTGAGTTCATTGAGTTGGATTGGTATTTAGTTGCACAGTCGTGAGTGTATAAGCAGTATAGTAGGGGCTGAGAACGCGTTCTTGAGGGGCACCAGTGTTGAGTATTATCGTTGAGGATGATTTGTTATCTATCCTCACTGATTGTGGTCCTTTGCTCAGGAAGTCGAGGAAGCAGTTACTGTGGGAAGTGATGACTCCAAGTTCCATAAGTTTGGAGATGAGCTTGGTTGAGATAATGGTGTTAAAAGCAGAGCTATAGTCAATGAATAGGAGTCTGACATTGGTGTCCGACTTATCCAGGTATTCCAGGAGTGAGTGTCAGGCACTTCTGACAGTGTTGCACTCATGACAGGCAGGGTTTTCAGCTCAGGATTACGAATGTTGAACCCACAGTCTTGTGATAAGAGGAAAATAAATGTAATTAGTAAATTCTTGTTATACAGAAAGTATTGTTGAATTGAACAATAACTTTGAATAGAGAAGCAAGCAAATATGATAAGGGCTAAGAAGAAGTAATAGTGCAAAAGCCAATCGGCCATTCTGGCACCATGAGCTCATGTGGTATATGGTTTTATCATTTTACAAACCTCCGGTAAACTCTGTACCCCCCCGTTCTGGCACTTTGTGATCTCCACCTGAGCACTGTCACACTTTCGGCAACTGAATCCTGAGCACGAGAATTTTCTTTAAATGTACAAAACCTGTACCTCTCCATAGTACGTCATTGGTGAGACTGTACAAAGTATTGTGAGCAGTTCTGGGCACCTAGCTATAGGAATAATGTCATTAAATTGGAAAGGGTACAGAAAGATTTACAAGACTCTTACTGAGACTGGAGGGCTTGGGTTGCAAGGAGAGACTGGATAGCTGCACTCTTTTTCTTGGAGCATAGGAAGCTGAGGGATGATGTTATAGAGATTTATAAAATAATGAGAGGTGTAAATAAAATAAACGGTCAGTCTTTTTTCCTAGCATAGTGGAGTCTAATACTATAGGACAGGGGTGGGGAACCTGCGGCCTTAAGGTTCCACGCGGCCTTCTAGACCATTAATTGCGGCCTTTTGAATGAATCCAAATTTTGTCGAATAAATCCTTTTATTTTTTTTCATATGTTTTTGTTCATCTTTTATTATTTTTATTTTAATCTTAAAATGAACGTATTTAAAATACCAAAGAGTAAAAGAAGATTCAACAAAATAATCTTGTATCTAATTGAAGTTTCTTGGATGTGGCCTTATTAGATTTTATCTAATATCTAATATCTAATATAGATATTAATATAATAATAATTTATCTAATATCTAATATCTAATATAGATAACAATGCGGCCGTCCAACATGAAAAGGTTCCCCATCCCTGCTCTAGGACTTATGTTTAAAGTAAGAAGGTGAAGATTTAAAGGGGACAAGTGCATGCAATATTCTAAATACGGCCTAACCAAAGTTTTGTACAGTGGCAACATGACTGTTTTTATACTTAACACCCTGACTATAAAGGCAAGTATTATTTTCTTTACCACCTTATTTACCTGCAAAATACATCTTGCTGTGAACCTTCATACAGTCCCTTGAGATGATTTACTGAGTAAATAGGTTATTAAAGCAGCTTCATAATGGTGGCAGTTTTGCAAACTTTCAATTAGCCATGGTTTCATCCATAGTTTCCCAGATTATCCTTAATAAAATTAATCCAGAATTTATGAAAGGGATATGGGCACCAGTTTGACTTCCTAGGTGTCGTGTTTGTCTCATTTTCAACACCACTCAAAGAATAAAACTTTGAGCTGCTTTAAAATCTTTTGTGAGCAATTTACTAACCAAAATAAAACTGGTCAAGCTATCATCTGAGCAGTGCCCAATGCCAAACGTATGGCGCTTTCTTTTCAAGGTGGCTATCCTGTGCTGACTGGACGCCAAGGAAGACAAACATCAACTTCACTTTATTCCACCTCCTCAGGTAGGATTCCAAGCAAATCAATTGACAGAAGGGCTGGAAGCATTGCTTAGTGAAATGAGGCACCATGCCGCCAATAGTTTAATGTCCCAGCAAAAGAAGATGATCAAAGCAAAATATTCCTTGAATTTTTACAGTAGCAAGATCTGAACAGAGTCCCATCACACTACATATAAATAGTCCTGCTTCGGTGAATGGTTGGCACCGAGACCAAGGGACATGGTCTCAGAATAAGTGACCAGCCACTTGGGACTGAGATGAAGAGAAATGTCTTCACTCAGTCGGTGATGCATTCTCTACACTGAAACTCCGTGGAGGCTGAGTTCTTCAGTTCATTAAGAACTGAGATCCATAGATATTTGGATATTAAGGAATCAGGGAGTATGGGGATAGTGCAGAAAAATGGTGTTGAGCTACATCAGCCTTGGTCATTGAAAGCAAGTGACTTCAGGAACTTTAATGACCGCCTGCTCCTATTTCTTACATTATTTTGCAAATGTCTGATATTCTTTTATTCTTTTGCAAATGTTTCTGGGTCTTGGTAAAATTAAATCTGAATACTGTGCATATTTAATTACCTCAGGAAGGATACACACGTCAGAGGTTGCAGTACCATACTAGATTGGAAAAAGGAGGGAGAATAATAATCAAATGTACAAAATATATCTAATTAGTGGAATGTACTTTACAGGTAAAATATGTCACGTGATTAGAATGCAAGAAAGCAACCAGAGAGCAAGGGAAATACTCAGTAGGTCAGGCAAGGGAAATACTCAGTAGGTCAGGCAGTATCTGAGGAGAGAGAAACTGAGGTCATGTCTCAGCTCATTGATCTTTAATCAGGACTGAAAAAAATCAGAGTAAACCAGGTTTGGGAGGATAAAGGGGAGAAAGGGTGGGAGAGGAGAGAACAAATACAAGGTCCATGGCAGTGCAGAGGAGGTAGAAATGATAAACATGAATGGTGTACCTTGGAAGAGGGTGGTAACAGTACAAGTAGTGAAACAAAACGCCAGTCTAGAGAAATGGAAACAGAAGGAAATGCTCATTGTCTGAAATTGTTAACCCATCGTTGATTGTGGTGTGTAGACAAAAATGCTGGAGAAACTCTGCGGGTGAGGCAGCATCTATGGAGCGAAGGAAATAGGCAACGTTTTGGGTTGAAACCCTTCGTCAGACCTATAGATGTTGACTGTGGTGTGCCCAGTTGGAATACAGATGCTGTCCCTCGGGTATACTTTGGGATTTGTTGAAGCAGTGTTGAAGGCTACCCATTGAGAGGTCTGAGTGGGTGTGGAGTTGAAAATTAGAATGATTGGTGACTGAAAGTCAGCGTCACTCCATGCTTCTTCACCTCTCCTATTTGTTTTTTTTACAACCCATGAGATTTGTCACTCTTTGCTCGTCCATTTCCTCATTTCTAAATGTGGCCATTGATTCCTGCAATCCACGCTCAACCCAGTGCTTCCAACAATCAGTGCATGCATTTGAGTGGCAGTGCCACAAAAAAACATCAAACCTCAGGGTCACAAAACCATGGAAAAAAGAAGGCGCATTAGGCCATTTGTTCGAGTCAGTTGAAAAAAGTCTCTCCAGTTTTATCCCTGATTTTAACTTTTCAAATACACACCAAAGTACTGCTTCAGTGTGATGAAAATCTACCTCCACCACCCTTTCAGACAGTGAGTTCCAGACACCCACCATCTTCTGGGTGAAAACATTTATGTCATATCCCCACTAAAAACATCTACCTGTATCTTTAACTCTCTGCCTCACTAGATTTTGACACTCCAGCAAAGGAACAAAGATCCTTCCTCCTTATGCTAGCTGGATTCTTGAACATTTTTGATTCAGGAACCCATCAGTCCTTCAGGTGAAGCAGAAGTTCACATGCACTAGTCTTTTGTTGATCGTAATGTGTTCGCCTCTAAACTGGATAAGCCATTCACAGATTGGACAACGTAACAAAAGTGCTGGAGAAACTCAGCGGGTGATCAGTCTCAAGAAGGGTTTCGGCCCGAAACGTTGCCTATTTCCTTCGCTCCATAGATGCTGTTGCACCCGCTGAGTTTCTCCAGCATTTTTGTTTATGAAGCACATGTTCAAAGGTGACCTTGAACTGCTAGTGGAGTGCTGCTTTATTTTTCCATTGAACTCTCACTCTGACTTCTCTGTCTGTGGTCTCCTGCACTGTTACAATGTTACACTGTTACGCGGATGACACCCAGATCTACCTCGGCACCAAATCCCCCCACAACCCCCCCCTCCCATATCAACTCCTGTTTGTCAGCTATAAAAACCTGGATGCAACATAACCTCCTCAAACTCAACAGCGATAAAACAGAATTCCTTCTCTTAGGCTCCAAATCCACACTTAGCAAAATCAATAACCCCACTCTCACCATCGACGGCACCACTGTCTCCCCATCTCCCCAGGCCCGCAACCTTGGCGTGATCTTTGATTCCACCATCTCCCTTGAGCCTCACATCCGCCATGTCATTAAAACCTCCTTCTTTCACCTCCGCAACATCGCCAAAATCAGACCCTCTCTCACACCTCCCGCTGCTGAAAGACTCATCCATGCCTTCATCTCCTCCCGACTGGACTACTGTAACTCACTTCTCCTTGGCATCAGCTCCACCTACATCAACCGACTCCAACTGGTCCAGAACGCAGCCGCCCGACTCATCACCCGCACCAAATCCTGGCATCGCATCACCCCAGTCCTCAAACAACTTCACTGGCTTCCCATCTCCCACCGGATCACCTACAAAATCCTGGTCCTCACCTACAAAGCCCTCCACCATCTGGCCCCCCCCCATATCTCACTGATCTCCTCTCCCCCTACCCACCCTCACGGTCCCTCAGATCCACATCAGCCAGTCTCCTCTCCATCCACGTCCAACCTCCGCAGTTTTGGGGACAGAGCCTTTTCCAGGGCAGCTCCCAGGCTCTGGAACTCCCTACCCCAACTGATCCGCAATTCCGTGTCCCTCACCATCTTCCAGTCCCGCCTCAAGACCCATCTCTTCACCTCTGCCTATCCTTGGCCCCACGTCCCCCTCCCTTTTCATCTGTGCTTGAATTGCCTCATATTGTGTTTTGAATTGAATTCTGTCTTTATTTGTGTGCTAGTCATGTCTCTACTATTTATTTCATTCCCCTTAGATGTTTTTCCTCTACCTGCTAAATTTTTGTAAGGTGTCCTTGAGACTCTTGAAAGGCACCCATAAATAAAATTTATTATTATCATTATTATTACAATGAAGTGCAACTATAAAAGATGAGGAGCAACTCTGCCTTGTCACGTTGCAGCCCTCCTGTGGCAACACTCAGTCCCTGCAATGTCTGTAAATAGCACGTCACCCAAGTATTGAATCTTCTAAACTCTGAGCTGCTTGTTGGCATGGATTAGTGATGTGCTATTATGGAACCCTTCTGGTCAGCTTAGCAAAGTGTACTAAAACCAAACAAGAAGTCAAGCAGCATCTGTGGAAAGAGTCAACATTTCAGTGACCTTTCCTCAGTAATTGAGAAAAAGTGGAGTGTTTATAGTTTAATAGCAGAGCTGGAGCAGGAGTGAGATGTAAGAAAAAAGAAAATGCTAAGAAAGGTCAGATGTTAAGAAGTGTGTACTAACTGTTTGTGAGGCATATTAAACAAATAAGGTGAGAATGCGATGAAGCATGATGATGGGATACAATGAAGGAGCAGTCTATCTGAAGTTTGAAGATTTAATGTTCATTTCCAGAAGGTTGCAAAATGTTATTCCTTTATTGGACCTCATTATGCAGTGGAGGGTGTCAGATGGAAAGGTCAGAATTGGGGTAAAATGGAGAATTTAAATGGCATACAACTGCAAGCTCAGGGTCACCCCTGCAGACTGATCACAGGTTCTCCACAAAGCAGTCAGCCTATCTTTGCCTGTATTGCCCAATGAAGAGGAGACCACACTGTGCACACCGAGAACAATACATTGGATCGATCGGAAGTGTGAGTGAATCACTGCTTCATCCGGAAAGAAGGGTTCTGGGACAATGGGGAAGGAAGGGGTGAAAGGAATGCTGTGGCACTTCCTCTGATTGTGGATGAGGAACAGGGAGTGTTGGGACAGCCGACACGTGAGATTTGGTAGGATTCTCTTCCAGGATCCCTGATTGACCTTTCCTGCACCAACCTTTATAATAGTGCGTTCCACACCATATCACTCTGCATAGTAATGTTTTCGCCATCTGTTGCCTGTTATATTCAGTCTGTCTCACTTGATCCTAGAAACATCTGACAATGGCACTAACTATTTCTATTTACCCCATATGCATCCCACTTAATCAAGCTGGGTTCATATAGGATATATAGAAAGCTGTTCTGCTTCAATCAGATATGGCAATACCGTTCTGTGGCATTTGCATTGGTTTTCCCAGGAAAACCATTACTATGCAGGAGGTTTCCCATAGAAAACATTACTCTGCAGGATGCTGCATGAAGTTGTTAAGAGGTATGAGGGGAAGCGGGACAATCAAATAAGCCAAAAGACCTTTAAGTGAAGTCATTTACTTGAGTTGAATCTGATACCTGTAGAGCTACACTTTGTTGTTAGAACAATGGGTTGGGGTTGAAATTCCTCTCAGGCAGTTGCTCCACCTTGGCACAGTGCGGATAACTAAAACTGTCTTTCTAGGACCATACTTGAATAGAAACAGGTTTTGGTTTGCAGAATCTCTTTATTTGTACTGATGATTAAAACTTTTTGCAGAAGCGTCTGATAGTGATGACGAGAGCAACACGGAAACATCAGGTAATTAAGTTTTGTGCTGGACTCGCTGGACATATAGCCATGTGCCTGGTTTGCTACATGCCAGGCATGCCATGTTTACACTTAATAGTCCAGATTTCATAATGGAAAAAGCTCAATTAAAACATAAGAAATAAAAACTGGTTGAAGATGTAGGCTATCCCTTGCGTGGACAGCTCCTGATATTCATTTAGGTCCTGCCACCTCTGGAACCTAACATATCCCAGTGCAGAAGAGGTTCACCAGGATGCTGCCTGGATCAAAGGGTAATAGTTCTAAGAAGAATCAAATCCAAATATGCTTCAATTCTTGTCAACTGTCATTTTCTTCAATTAACTAACAGAAGGCAGGTAAAAGTTTTGAGAATAAAGTCTGTAGCTTAATAAAGATGTTTAAATTAATTATTTAAAGTTATTATCAACATCTGAAGACAGCTTCTCTCCGATGTATTCAAAATGTTCGGCTCATATGCTGATGCTATCATGGCTCATGAAATATAAACAGAAAATGTGAAAAAAATACTCAGCAGGTCATGCTGCATTTGTGGGGAGAGAGAAATGGGTAATCTTTCAGGCTGATCACTCTTTATTGCAACTGAAAAAGGGAGGACAAGTTTGTTTTAAGTTGTGGAGGAAGAAGATTGGGGAAGATCTGGATAGGACAAAGAGAGTTTCCGTGATAAGATGAGGTCAAGATTGCCAAGGGGGTGGGTTGGAGGGGTCCACCAGTCAAATGGGCTTAATGGGGACAGTTAATGGGTGATATTAGGAAGTGTAATGTGCCTTCCTTTTTCGTGTTTCATGTTCCTTTGTTCATCTCAGTATTTTCTGCTTTTATTTTAAGATTTCCTCAATCTATTTTTGGTTTTCATTTGGTTTGTGGTGGTTGAAGTAAGATGCTGAGCTGATAGCCTTAGTTGTTTAAGTGTGATATTCTGTGCTAGGTGCTGTGCATTATAAGAAATGTGAAGTGGAAAATGGTCCATGTTTCTCACATCTCACCGTGAACCTGTACTGTCTGGTGCACTGTTGTACAGGGGTTGCAGGTTGGCAGAACCATTGTCTCTGCAACAGAGCAGATACTGTCTCTGTTGAAGTCCTGAAACCCGGTGCTGAAGAAGTTAAGTTACAAATCCATAACCTTGTCATCCACATCTGGGAAGAGATGAATACTCCAGATGTACTACAGTCATAGCCACTTTCATGACATGGGCAAGGTCCAACAGTGGTATCTATAGGGAGGATATCCCTGCTGCCTGCCAGGGAAAGCCATCACCAGAGACCTCTAATGCAGAATGCAGAAGAGCTACTCTCTCTATTGTAATGCTGATGTGTCCATTGAGAAGCAGAGTGGACATTACCTTCACATGCAACAGTTCTGAGAAAAATACACAGAACCACATGACCACGTGGTTTTTTCAATCTAAAGCCTTTGACTCCATCAGTCAGGAGCAATTGTAGAGCAACCCCTTAAAATTCAGTGACCTCTTTCTCCTCTCATCTTAATCCTGTGCTCTCTAGTGCTTTATTCCCCTACCTGGAAAAAAGACTCGCCAAATAGAACCCCTCGGATACCAAAGCGGTCATCTATGTGTAGAACCTCAAAAGATGTGCAAGGTCCTCAATCAGTATCTCTCCCCTGTTTCTACCTATAACATTACAGATTGAATCGAGCGTGAATGATGTTGGTTGAATCGGCTGCGTTTTTCCTGTCGTTTGGGAATATGTTTAGGCTAACAATGTCAACAGGATGAGCTGCCTCAACATGAAATGTTCATGCTGTTTTCATGACTTTGAACTGTTCTTGGTCCACAAAACTCAACCTCATAATTCTGCCCTGTCCTGTCTTGGGGATGTTAAAGGAATCCAAATATATCAACCAAGAGACTGGTGAATGGTTAAGGGCCTGTCCCACTTGCCCGAGTTATTCACAAATTCTCCCGAGTTTTCAAACTCGCAGAATGTTCGTAACGAGTCCGTAGGAGTCCGTGGATATATGGTAGCGGCTCGTTATGCCAGCCATAGGTACTCTGGGCTATTTTTTTACTCGTGGACATTTTTCATCATGCTGAAAAAACGTCCCGACTTACCTGACGCCCCGATTACCTACGGCTGGCACAACGAGACGCTACGGTATATCCACGGCCTCCTACAGACTCGTTATGAACATTCTGCGAGTTTGAAAACTCGGGAGAATTCGTGAATAACTCGGGAAAGTGGGACAGGCCCTTTAGAAGGAGTTTTCAATGGTGGAGCAGATCTACCCCTGTTTCTACTCCCTATTTTCTTATCACAACGTTAATTTTCTTGGTGTGGCTCTAGGTCACAGTATGAACACTGCCGAAAATATTGCACATTTAGCGCATTTCTATCCGTAATCTATATTTTATCTATATCTATATATTTTTACGTAATCTATATATATATTTTTTTAAATCAATTTTCAAGTCTTAATATCACTGGAAAGGCCAGTGTTTATTGCTCGTCCCTATTTCCCCTTGATAAGGTGGGAGTTAGATGCCTTCTTGAAATGCTGCCCCCCCCTCTGGTGAACCTGCTACCATAGTGCAGTTGGGAGAAAATTCCAGACCCAAAAACAATGAAGAACCCGTGGTATATTTGTAATGTAAGCTACTGAGTGACTTAGGGGGGAAAACTACACTGAAAGCCCAAATCCTTTTGATTTTCGAGTTAGTGAGCATGAGAAGCTGTTGGAGTCACCTGGTTGAGTAATTGGAGTACATTTTAGTGAATGGCACACACTGCAGTCAGTGTGCCGTTGATGGAGGTAAATGGTGTTGAGGATGGTGGGTAGATGCCTTTTCAGGTGTGCTGCTTGGTCCTTGATGATGTCGAACTACTTGCTGCATTCATCAAAACAAGTGACAAGTACTCTATCTCACTCCTGACTTGTACCCTGTAGATGGCCGGAAGGCTTTGGAGTGTCGGGAGGTGATTCATTCACCACAGGATAGCCAGTCTCTGACCTCCAAGTTGTTGCCACAGTATTTCCAATTGAGTTTTTGGGCAATGGTGATCACCAGGATGTCGATGGTGAGGGACTTGGCAATAATTATGACGTTGAACATCAAGTATAATATACCTGGGACTGGGAGCTGTCAGTATCCAAGCTGAGATTCCTGTTGTGTGGAGTAATGGGCTGTCGACTATTTAATGAAACCATTCCCAACAAGCATCAACGTAATTATCTGAGCTCATTTCTCATAACCACTCGTATATGACCACTTTCCCTGACAATTAACCGTTGCATCGCTTTTCCAACTGATTGGAAAATATTGCACTACAAATGGTGCACGTGATTAACCAATAATTTTGAACACCAAATAACAAATGATTATTACCGTTTCAGATAGAGAAGCAGACAGATATCCTCAGAAAGAAAAGCATGTGGATAGAAGCAGAAGGAGAGATCCAACAAGAGGTAAAGAATATTTATGGGGTTTTGGAACCAGATCATTTTCTTCTCATTTATGCAGAAAATTAAAAATTGCTGAAAGGAAAGAGACAGAACTGACATCTAATTCATTATTGAACTGCAGTGTAAAAGGAAATACAATTTGAGCAGTAAACCATTGACTGGATATTAAGTACAAATGGTTCTTCCAATCATGAAGTTTATACTGGTTTGTAAGAGGAATGGGAACAATTTATTTCTATCTACTCTGTCCATATCTTCCCGACTGTAAAGCCTCTCTGCAAATCCCCATCACAACCTTCTCTGTTCCAAGGTTAACAACACTAGCTGCTTCAGCCCCTCACTGTCCATCTTCAAATCCAGTGTTAAAACACATTTGTACTCCCTGGCTTTTGACCATGCCTGAGACTTTGCTTCTGTTTTTATTGTTTTTAATGTTTATTTTACATATTTTTTCCTACTATTTCATTTGATTGTTATTATTGGTGTGTATTAACTTTTTTGTCAATGATTAGTGATTTACAGCACTATGTTGCAACTATGATTGTTTTTAAAGTGCTCTATAAATAAAATTATTATTATTATTATTATTATCTACAGAACTAACGTCCCTCACTCCAGAATCATTCTAGGACTTGGGTACCAAAACAACATTTAAAATACATTTAGATCGCTTCATAGATAGGAAAGGTTCAGAGGGATATGGGCCAAGGACCAGAACAAGGGGTCACAGTGTAAGAATAAGGGGTGAGCCATTTAGGACTGAGTTGTGGAAAACCCTTTTCACTCAGAGAGTTGTGAATCTGTGGAATTCTCCACCACAGAAGGCAGTGGAGGCCAATTCACTGGATGTTTTCATGAGAGAGTTAGATATTGTTCTTAGGGCTAATGGAATCAAGGGAGAAAGCAAGAAACGGGGTACGGATTTTGGATGATCAGCCATGATCGTATTGAATGGCGGTTCTAGGCTGGCTCGAAGTGCCGAATGGCCTGCTTCTGCACGTATTTTCTATGTTTCTATGTTTCTCTCTATAACTTTCACATGTTTCTCAAAGTGTAGTGTTCAAAAGGGGACAAAATACTCTGGACGGACACAAACCAATGTTTTCCAAACAATTATCCAATTAAATGTTATAATCCCAACTCACTCATGGCAAAGGATCCTGTGACAGTCAAAAGAATCATGATGACAACACATATCGACTTTGGCCTTGGTGCAAGTGACTAGCTAGGCTTGGTCAGAACTCTATGAGTCAGCTACTTTCATACATGTCTGGAGTCACATGTCTGACCTAAAACAGGTCTGTGATTTCATGGTTTCATTACTGATATTGGTTTCTCTCATTGCAGATACATTTAATTAATAAACCTTAAAGTTCCCAGCTGCTATGTTGTGTATTGATCTTAACTCTGCCCAGTAAGATAAATATTAATCCAGTCACATAACTGTTAGCTTCCATTCCAGTTGACAGTATGACTGTCTTTGGATTTTGAAATGTAGACTAACCCAATCAGAATAAGGGAAGATTATGTTGAGACAGTTTCCTAAATTAGGTTACAATGTTCGGCACTTGAGAAACAGGGGCAATATTTTAAAGCAACAATTTATAATTGTCACAAAGTATATTTCATTAAACAAAAGTCTTATGAGAAATGTGATCCATCTGTGGCCATCTGAGAAGATTAAAGATGGTGCCAAGCTGAAAGAAATATTTACATCATTGTCAGAAAGGAATAGATTGGCAAGAAAATAATTCCTTCAAAGTACAGGCCTGGAAATTGCTTCTCACAACACTAATGGACAATTGAGTGTAGTTTATTAACTGATAATGACCAGTCTGCCCATGGCCAGCTCCCAGTGGAGCAATCCCATTAGTCCAACTCTCATTACTTCACTGTACCCCTGCAACCTATTCTCACTCTCCTCCTGAGTTCCTTGCCCATCCCTTCATCAATGGACAACATGCAGCAGTCAATGAGACTAACACTACATCTTTGGGATGTGGGAGGAGACCAGAATACATGGAGGAAACTTGCACTCTGACCAGAACAGCCATCTTTCACTCATGCTGCTTGTTCTAAAACCATGCTTTGTTAATGGTCCAAATATACTCTCAGGTTCTGCTCCAGCCCACTATGCTTTAGTCCCCATGTTTCAATCAATATTCATTGAACAACTGAGATTTTTCTTGAAATAAAAATCTATATGCAATTATTTATATGAACCAATTCTTTATATTAACCAGTTGTACATTAAGTTGTAATGAAAATGAATGATAGACAAATAATTTCAACTATTTACAGACACACAGCCACAGGCAGCAGAAAATGCTATTTGGCCCGAGAGAGGTAAGAAACATGTGGTGTTTGCTTGTCTTTGCTTTGTTTGGTGTGTAAATCATACAGTGGTGAAAGGGAATCATTTAAATGGGAACTTAATTGCCCATTCCTAGTTACTCTTGGGAAGGTGGTAATGAGCTGACTTCTTGAACCACTCAGATACTTCTGATGAATGCACTCCCACTGTACTATTGAGAGGGTCCCAAGATTTACTAGAACCAACAATAATGAAGAAACACCAATATAATTCTAAATCGGGATGGTGTGCAACAAGGAAGGAGGGGGGGGGGGGGGGGGGTCTTCACATAGCGCTACACCATCCACCCTGCATCTGTCTTCTTGGTGGTAAAGTTGTGGGTTTGGAAGATGTTGTTGAAGTAGACTAGGGAAGTGAATATATAGTATGGATTTAGAAGTGGCTTACTGATAGAAGAAGGTTGTGATGGAAGGGCAATGTGACCAGTGAAGTGCCACAGGGATAGACACAAATTGCTGGAGCAACCCAGAGGATCAGACAGGATCTCTGGAGAAAAAGAATAGTTGATGTTTTGCGTCGGAACCCTTCATCACCCCACAGGGATATGTGCTGAGACCTCTGTTGTTTGTGATATATAAATGACTTGGAGGTAAAAGTAGATGGGTTAGTTAGTAAGTTTGCAGGTGACACCAGGTTTGTTAGGGGTATGGAGTGTGAGGAAGGCTGTCTAAGTATAGAACAGGATATAGATCAGTTGCAGAAATAGGTGGAGAAATGCCATGTGGAGCAAATATGAGGTATTGTACTTTGGGAGGTAGAATATAGGGGAAATTATATAAGTAATGGCCAGACTTTTAACAGCATTAATGCACAGAGGGATCTCGTGGTCCAAGTCCCTGAAAATGGTAACACAAATAGATAATGACATAAAGAACACATATAGAATGCCTGCCTTCATAGGTTGGGACGTTAAGCTAAGTCATGATGCAGTTTTCTACGTTAGGCCATATTTGGAGCATTGCATGTAGTTCTGATCACCCCCTTACAGGAAAGATGTGGACACTTTGAAAAGGCTACAGGAGAGGTTTACAAGAGTTATGCCTGTGTTAGCTACAGGGAGAGGTTGGACAGACCTGGACTGTTTTCTCAGGTACTCTGGAAATTGAGGGGAGACCTGAGAGGGTAGACAATCAGAAACTTTTTCCCAGGATGGAAATATCAAATAGTAAAGGCCATAGCTTTAAGATGAGAGGGAAAGTTAGATGGGGAGGGGATAGGTTGGGTGGGAAGGATTTTGAATTAAAGAGATGTGGAGGGATTATTGTCTGCAGAAAACAGGAAGAGGCAGGGGGGACAAAGAAAATGTGATTGGCGATGGGATGGTGATGAGGAGGAAGTCAAGACAGTGAATCACTGTTGTTGATTAATTCACCACCTTTTGCAGATCCAGTCTTGTCCTTCAATACACTTCCAGTTCATTCAGTTGTGATGGATGCTAAAATCATTCAATACATTCTGTGTCCTCGCTTCTTTCATGTGTTGTTCAACAGAGAGGAGAACTGTTTCACCAGTGGAGGAAGGGCAGTGGTCGGTGGGCAGGAGGCAGTTTCGTGGACCATATTTGACGTGATTCCTCACGTTTTCCAAGATTATTCCCTCTTTACTGTATACCACACTGTTGCCACCTCTGCTGGTTCTCACTTGCTGGTGGGCAGGGCATATCACAGTATTGTGACATTCTGAGTAGGGTTTAATTCAACAAGTGGCACAGAGTTAGTTGGTGGGACAGTTCTTCCAGACTTATGTTTGTGAGAAGAACTAAATCCAGTGGATCTTTACTGTAATAGAGTTTGAAGCCGATATTAAGTATTTCATCGTATATTACCTGAAATCACATAGCCATTATAATGGGCTTGACCTGGTAAGGATAGATGCTGAACTAGAAGGTGGTACCAGCAGATTTATGCTTATCTTTTCTATGGGAAGACCATGCTCCAGGTTACGATCAGTTTTGTTGCAGAAACTTAGTCTGATGCCTTCAGAAGCAGAACAGGGATTAAAATGTTGCCAAACAATGCAGCATTTATGAGGTTTGGGAAATTTTCAAATTTCATCAAAAGAGGAGCAAGAATTGGTTAGTAAGGGATAGGAATACAAGAGTAATCTAACGAGCAGCACAAACCTGTGCAGAATTGAGATATGAAGTAAATCCTTCAAACGGAGGCAATAAACTGCTGGAATTCTCCAATATATTCAAGACAAAGGTCAGTAGATTTTGAATATTAAGGAACCAATAGTGTAGATGGTAGTTCTGCTGTCTCGCTGTGCCAGACACCTGGGTTCAATCTTGAGCTCTGTGTGTGGAGTTTGCCCATTCTCCCTGTTTTCTCCAGGCGTTTTCCTCCCAAATCCCAAAATAATTAGTGGGAACAGATCGTCGATAGTCGGCGTGGACTCGGTGGGCCAAAAAACTTGTTTCCATGCTGTATCTTTCAATCAATCAGTCAATGGCTATGAGTTTAATGCAGGAAAGTTTTGCAGAAGTAAAAGATCAGCCAGAAATTTACTGAACAGTAATGAAGACGCAAGGGGCTGAATGGCCTCCTCCTGCTTCTATCTCTAACAAGAAGCTGGACCACACTTATGCAGGATGGTTAATCGTAAACACTCCAAAAGGCCCTGCTTTAAAGAATGACTCAAAACTATGTGGGGCTGAGCACAAAGTCCCAATGAACCACTGGTACAGTGCACTCACTGCTTTATTTAGGAAAAAACAGATAGACAGGAAGATTCCACCTTAATGAAGATTTTTGAGCTCCTCATTCCAAATGGGAGCTGTCTAAGAGTAAAGGCCTGATGCAGGTTGGACCATTATCAAACCAACTGGAGCTTCAGATTTTCAGCGTCCGGAGTTCCATCATAAATACAGAGAAAAGTGTTCAGCAAATCAGGCAATATTTGAGGAGAGGGAAGCACATTAACATTTCAGGTCAATGGCCCAGCTGTCCAGGTGACTCTGATTACGTCATTATTAATGCATCAAGTAAAGTTATCTTTACAGGCTGGTTATCTTCTACTTTAGAATATTCTGACTTGCAGAACAATGTTTGATGTATGATGGAGAAACTACAAAGATAAATGCCCCTCCGATAGCCGGCTGTCTTGCATGCCAGGATGGAATTCTCAGTTGAAAATTCCCATATTGTATCTGTTTAATGATGTTACAGTCTGTCACAAAACAGATTTGTCAAATAGTCGAAGGAACTTTATAAACGATGATATATGACACCTTTCACAGGAACGCCATCTCGGAGAACAGAACCCGCACCTCGTCCAAAACCAAGAGGTAAGAGGGGCATGTGGTGTGACATGTACTTTGGCAAGCGGTACGTAGGACAGAATTAGATAGGAAATCCAAAAAATCAAGTGAAGTTCTGGTTTTCATTTAAAATAAAACATTGAAGGCAAACTGACCCATTGAATGATGTGTTGATTGAACATCGGTTACATCGGTTTAAGTAGGTTCTAGTGCTCAGTCGCTACAGCTTTGTGGATGCTGTTGATGACAACTCCTTTCCCAACATGTCCAGCTTTAACAAACATCATGCATCAATATTGCACCATTCAAGTCTCACATTTTAAGGGTTAAAATTAGGAGCCATTCAGAGCCTTTGGTGCAACGAATGCTTCATCCATTGCAGCTTTCATCTATAGGCTCCAGAATCCCTGAACGAAATGTAGAGGTTACTGGAATACTCAGTGAATCTGGCAGAAGGCTGTGGAGAAAAGAACAGAGTCAATGTTCAGGTTAATGACATCACTGTCCAATATTATGTTGGTCAGGGTACATTATCAAACCAATATTCCAAAACATGAGAAGAATATCTTTATAGAATAGATCTTTATAGAATAGATCTTTGTTCTGCTTTGCAATATTCTAAACTAAAGGACAATCTTTAGGCAATCTTTGAAATATGTTTGAATCTTTGAAGTATGTTCCCATAATGGATAATAAGCAAAGAATGGTCAATACACCATGCACATGTTGTTATTGTACCTGCTCACCATTGTTGAGGCACATATAATTACAACATTTAAAAGACATTTCAACGGGACACAGATAGGAAGGTATTAGGGATATGGGCCAAACGCAGGCAAAGGAGATCATCTTAGGTGGAGCATCTTAGTCGGCATGGATGAGTTGGGCCAAAGTTGACTCTATGACTATGACACCTTGGAACAGAAGCTATATTTCAATTCCGTACACATAGAGTTTGGAGATGGAAAATAAACATATTTGGCTTATCCTATGTTGACAGTCTGTCACAGAACTAATTTGGAAAATAGTTAAAGAACTATATAACAGATAACAATTAAAACATTTCACAGGAACACACCCACGGAGAACAGAAACTTCCCCTTCCACCGGACGGAGAGGTAAGAGAAATCTGTGATATTCATTGTAGGTTTTCCTCTTCAGTGCATAAGCTGTACAGTAGTGACTGTAAAAGGGAATTATGACAGGACATTATAAGACAATAAGTTGATCTTTAAGATTTTCATTCCATGAGAGGGTTAAGCATTTAAGAAACTCGTTCAATATTGATTTGATGTCAACTGATTTTTGAACTCGTATAACTAAGTGGTGTAAACACATCTTCAGGACAAATAAACACTGTGCAATTGAAGATTGACATACAGTCAATTCTCGTTAATACAACTTAATCCAATACACCTTGCATACAGTGGCTTGCAAATGTATTCATACCCCTTGAACTTTTCCACATTTTGTGACGTTACAACTACAAACATAAATGTATTTTATTGGGAATTTTATGTGATAGACCAACACAAAGTGGCGCATAATTGTGAAGTGGAAGGGAAATGCGCCACTTTGTGTTGGTCTATCACATAAAATCCCAATAAAATACATTTACGTTTGTGGTTGTAACGTGACAAAATGTGGAAAAGTTCAAGGGGTACGAATGCTTTTGCAAGCCACTGTATGTTGCACTATTGAATATGTCAGACTGTCGAATTTTACAATTTCAGAGGTAACTGACATCATGTCGACTGACGTGACAAGTGGGGAAAATTTGTTACATCAGAATCTCCTTCATACATATTTGTCTTGAAAAATCTCATGCAGCCACCAATGCTCTAACACATGCTTCTATTGTTTTCCCTGAAACCAACTCTTACCTCCCAGTGCCTCCTGTATTTATTCGGAACCTCGGTTATATCAAACTCCCGGTGATTCTCCAAGCACCGTCACTTTGTGCATTTTGTTGCCTGTTTCCCTCACCTATTTCTCCATTATTGGTTTGCGTTGAGTTACTCGTTACAGTCTGTGGGGCTCAAAAACGGAGGCCCAATGTGATCTGTTCAGTGGACACCGCGGTGCTCTCCTGCAGAGGGCGATATTGAGCAGAACTGCTTACACAGCCAGACACCCAGATATAATGCATGGCCACTGCAAATCTGATCACTGCAGATGATGTCCTTGTCTGATAAACAGATTGAAATGTGGAATTCAATGTCTTCACTTACTTAATGCGACTATCTTTGTATCAGCCAGTGGTACCTGGAGTAATAGTGCTTCCTCACATTTCAAACCTACTGCTGAATAATGCTTTTTGAAATTTCTGACCAGATGTATTCACGAGAGAGTTAGATATAGCTCTTAGGGCTAACGGAATCAGGGACATGGGGAGAAAGCAGGAAGGGGGTACTGATTTTGGATGATCAGCCATGATCATATTGAATGGCAGTGCTGTCTCGAGAGGCCGAATGGCCTACGCCTGCACCTAATTTCTATGTTTCTATGGTTGACATGGGTGACACAGTCACACAGCTGGTAGAGCTGCTGTATCACTGTGCCAGAGCCAGAACTGTCTGAGCAGAATTTGCATGATCTCCCCGTGACCGTGTGAGTCTCCTTTGGGTGCTCCGGTTTCCTCCCACATCCGAAGAATATGTAGGTTTATAGGTTAATTAGCCTCTGCAAATTACTCCTGGTGTGTAGGCAGTGGAAAAGTAGGATAACACACAATTAGTGTGAACGGTTGATTAATGTCAGTGTGAATCCAGTGGGCCAATTGGTCTATTTCCATGCTGTATCTCTAAACTAAACAAAACATTTTAACACCCCTCTATCTATCTGTCTGTGGAATTCTCTGCCTCAGAGGACGGTGGAGGCAGGTTCTCTGGATGCTTTAAAGAGAGAGCTAGATAGGGCTCTTAAAAACAGCAGAATCAGGGGATATGGGGAGAAGGCAGAAAGGAACGGAGTATTGATTGGGGATGATCAGCCATGATCACATTGAATGGCGGTGCTGGCTCGAAGGGCCAAATGGCCTACTCCTGCATCTATTGTCTATTGTCTCTCTCTGTCCATTTCTCTCTCTCTCTCTCTGTCTGTCCATCTCTCTCTCGCTCTCTCTCTCTCTACCTTTCCCTCTCTCCCAGGTATCAGTACTCTCTGGCAGCCAGGTACTGTTTGTGTTGCTAGTTGTGGGTTTCTCCTGGCCTGAGATTAGAGTGGCACGAGGGAGGAGGCGCTGTCACAATATACATGTAATCAAAGGGTTGGCTTCATAACTGGACATCGCAGGATATTTTCCCTTGGAATAATTTAAATTGACAGATAATCGTTGCAGTTAAACAAAAACAAACTGTAAATGAAAGTCTGAAATTAAAATAGAAAATGTTGCAAACTCTCTTCAGGTCAGGCAGTATCTGGGAGGGAGAAACAGAGTTGACGTTTTACGTCTGGGACCCCTACTGCTTTGATCATATATCCTTGACCTGAAATATTGATTCTGTTTCTCTTTCCACATACTGTTTGCTGCTTCACCTGATGGTTTATGCTTTTTCAGGATTTTCAATTTTCAACCTCAGCATTTTCAATCTTTGATGCAAGTTCACATAATGATGAAAGAGCCAAGAATAATCAGCCCCCATTGATAGATGTTCAGCTTCATTCATCATGGGACAGAACTCCAGAGTTTTAAAATCACGTTTTGTGCCCGTAGAAAAATGCTAAAAATTCAGCTGGTTACATGTTTAAGATCCATTCGCAAGACAAAATAATGGAAGATGATTGAAATTTCTTCCAGGACAACAGCCACAGAGAGTCGAAAACATCCCTCGTCCCGCCGAAAGAGGTAAGAGAGACTTAGAGAGGTATTTAGGTCCAATGAAAATGATAGAAGGAGATCATTTCCTGCTACATTTCCAGCCTGTCCCATTGAGGCACTCAATGGGATCCACCGTGACCCCAGCATCCATCTCACAATCCACACAGATGGAGTGGAAGTCATAGAGTTAGAGAGTACAGCAAGAAAACAGGACACTCCATCCAACTTGCCCATGCCAGCCAAGATGACCCATCTACATTAGTTGTAGCTGCCTCGTATCCCTCTGAACCTTTCCTATCCATGTGTCTGTCCAAATATCTTTAAAATGTTATTATAGTACCTGTCTCCCAAGTACCTCCTCTGGCAGATCATTCCATTTAACTACTACCCTCTATGTGGCAAAATTGCCCCGCAGGTTCCCATTAAATATTTCCCCTCCAACCTTAAACCTACATCCCTCTGTCTTGATTTTCCTACTTTGGGTAAACGATTCTGTGCATCTACCCTATCTATTCCCCTGATCTTATGCAATTCCAAAAGACCATCCCACAGTTTCCTGCACTCCAAGGAACAAATTCCTAGCCTGTCCAACCTATCCCTTGAGGCCCCTCAAGTCATGGCAATGCCATCGTAAATCTTTTCTGCACTCTTTCCAGCTTAACAACATACTTCCTACAGCACAGTATGTACATCAAAACTGAAAACAATACTTCAAATGCAGAAATTAGACATCCCCACACCCAAGGGACTGGCTGAGAGGAAGAGGTTGTTGGGAACACAACAGAACACTCTGTGCCCTGCAAACTTCCAGAGAAATCACTGTGACAATGGGTAATGTTGTAGATGATTTCCAAGGACCAGTACTGGTTGTTTACACATCTTCCCATTCTCAGATTTTGCTCTTGGATCTTTCATATCCATTCAGGACAGAAGGCCTGGATAGAGTGGATGTGGAGAAGATGATCCCTCTTGTGGATCAGAGCCTCAGTATAAAAGGACGTTCCATTAGGAAGGAGATTAGGAATTTCTGTAGTCAAGAGGGTGGTGAATCTGTAGAATTCACTGCCACAGAAGGCTGTGGAGGCCATCAATAGATATTTTTCAGGCAGAGATAGATAGATTCTTGATTAGTATGCGTGTCGAGGGTTATGGGGAGGAGGCAGGAGAATGAGGTTGAGAGGGGAAGGTAGATCAGCCATGATTGAATGGTGTAGACGATGAGCCAAATGACCTAATTCTGCTCCTATCACATGAACATTGCAGGACCTTGAAACTTCTGAATGTTTCTGTTGCTTTTCATTTAAGAATGCAAAACACCATGTATTCATTGGTACACAAAAAAGCTGGAGAAACTCAGCGGGTGCAGCAGCATCTATGGAGCGAAGGAAAAAGGCAACATTTCTGGCCGAAACCCTTCTTCAGACTGCCATTCGCTTTCTTCACTTCCTGCTGTACCTGCATTCTTACTTTCATAGACTGATGTACAAGGACCCGTCTGAAGAAGGGTTTTGGCCCGAAACGTTGCCTTTTTCCTTCGCTCCATAGATGCTGCTGCACCCGCTGAGTTTCTCCAGCTTTGTGTACCTTCGATTTTCCAGCATCTGCAGTTCCTTCTTAAACACCATGTATTCATTAATTTCTTTTGAATGCATATATTAATACCGGTAAATAGAGAAAATAAATAGTGGTTGATTAATTTTATTTCACCCCTTGGCTGCAGTAAACAGTTCGAAGGGACACGATCAAACATTCTTTACAGTATGTGTAAGAAGGAACTGCAGATGCTGGTTTAAACCGGAGATAGACAGAAAAAGCTGGAGGAACTCAACGGGACAGGCAGCATCTCTGGAGAGAAGGAATAGTTGACATTTTGGGTCGACCCCCTTCTTCAGACATATGGTGGTCCTGAGTTCAGGGAGATTCAGGAATCTAGTATCAAGAAGGGTTTCATGTTGGAGAAGATTGAAGGATTCCAGGGTCAATGGGAGAGGGGACCTGCAGGGACTGTTATGTTCTGCCAGGTAAAACTTTAGGTTAAATTAACAAAACAAAATCATGGAAAATGATTGAATTGTTACAGGAAAGCAGCCGAGCAGAAAAGAAACTCCTGACGCCGCCAAGCCGATAGGTAAGAGAGACTGCAATATTTACTTTTAATGTATGTAGGTTCGAAGAATAAGGGATTCGATTAAAATAATCAACCCCAATATTCTCAGTAGCTCAGGCAACATCTGTGGAGCGAGAAAGGGAGCTAACATTTCAGGATATTTTTCCGACGATTTTGCTACATATTACCATACTTCCTCATGACATTGAAAGAGACCATCAAGTCTATGCCACTTCACCTGCAATCAGATGCCAACCCATGCAACTTTGGGATGTGGGAGGAAACTGGAGCACCCAGAGGAAACTGAAGCAGTCATGGGGAGAGCACGCAAACTTCATACAGACAGCACCAGAGGTCAGGGCTGAACCTGGATCCTCGGACTGAATTGTACTGAGCTGCCCATTTGTACTTTATTAGCTCAATAATATATATATCTATATCTATATCTATATATATATATATATATTGTATGTCAGTGATGAGTGTGAATTGGAGAAAGTTTACATCGTTCTCACTTTCCATTAGAACTTAAATGGGAAGAGCTGCTCTTCAACTACTATAGTATTATAATGCCCCTGTCCCACTTAGGAAACCTGAACGGAAACCTCTGGAGACTTTGCGCCCCACCCAAGGTTTCCGTGCGGTTACCAGAGGTTGCAGGTGGTTGCCGGAGGTTGCAGGTAGTGGAAGCAGATAGGGAGACTGACAAAAACCTCCGGGAACCGCACGGAAACCTTGGGTGGGGCGCAAAGTCTCCAGAGGTTTCCGTTCAGGTTTCCTAAGTGGGACAGGGGCATTATACTTATCTTCCAGTATTGTGCGAGGTTAGAAGTCCAACTTGATATAGTAGACTGATATTGCCCTTATGAAAACCTTGTGTTACTGTGAGCAGTTGCACAGCCAGTTCACTAATGTTGTACACATGCTTTCTGATGTAATCCCCAGGGAATCTTTCATGAGATTGCCCTGAGTTAAGCTTACAAAATGTGCATGAAGGAACTGCAGATGCTGGTTTGCAGAAAGGTAGACACAAAATGTTGGAGTAACCCAGCGGGTCAGGCAACATCTTTGGAGGAAAGGAATAGGTAACGTTTTGAGTCGAGACCCTTCTTCAGACTGAGAGTCGGGGGAGATGGAAACTAGAGATATGAAAATGTACAAAGAACAAATGAATGAAAGATATGAAAAGAACAAATCAAAGCCAGCCAGATGATCAAAGAAAGGTGGAGCCCACAATGGTCCATTGTTGGCAGTGGAAAAGGTGATAACGAGTGGATACAAACAGTGAAACTAAGCAGAACAACAATGAAACTAGTAGGATGGCTAAGGTGGGGAAGGGTTGGAGATAGAGCGAATGAAAGGTTTATTTGAAGTTAGAGAAATCAAAATTCATACCGCTGGGTGTAGGGTGCCCAAGCGAAATATGAGGTGCTGTTCCTCCAATCTGCATTTGGCCTCAATGTGACAGTAGATGAGGCCCAGGGCAGAAAGGTCAGTGTGGGAATGGCAAGGGGAATTAAAGTGCTTGGCAACTGGGAGATTGCATTGGCCAAGGTGGACTGAGCGAAGGTGTTCAGCAAAGCAATCGCCTAGCCTGCGCTTGGTCTCGCCGATATATAGGAGTCCACACCTAGAACAGCCGATACAGTAGATGAGTTTTGAGGTGGTCCATGAACTTCTGCCTCACCTGAAAAAACTGTTGGGGTCCCTGGATGGAGTCGAGGGAGAAGGTATAGGGACATGTGTTGCAGGAGTTGTTGCAGTAACCCTTGCATTCTTTCTCTCTCTCTGTCCCTTGCCTTACATTTGCCCTCTTTACCACCTTATCCACCTGTGCAGCCACCTTCAGCAATCCCTGGATTTACACACTAATGTCCCTCTGCTCTCCAAAGGTCTCGTGGGCCATCTCTGGAAGTGAAACACTCACCATGTTTCTCTGATGGTCAGAGCATCGGAATGGAATGGCCTATCAAAGCTAAAGAAGTCTAACACAATTTATGAATGTGAAGGCAGACTCAGGCATCCTTACAGAAGATGAATGAGTTGTTTGAAGTTAAAACATGTCGTACAATTGGTAGAGAGTGGAGCGTTGCAATGGTAGCAAACATTCCATCCTTAGAGTCCGTAACGATTAATCATTGAGATCAGTCCACAAATCACCTAATCAATCACAATCATACTTTGTTAGCCAAGTATGTTTTGCAACATACGAGGAATTTGATTTGCCATACAGTCATGCTAATAAAAAATAACAGAACACACAAAACACATTTTAACATAAACGTCCACCACAGTGACTCCTCCACATTCCTCACTGTGATGGAAGGTGAAAAAAAAGTTCAATCTCTTCCCTTCATTGTATGCAATGCCATGTAACTCTCACACAGTTAGGCACAGGTAACAATGTTAGCAGGGCCTCACATCATTATGCCATTGAGAGATCAGCCTTGAACATATAAAGGACATCTCTTTTTCCCTGTGGCTTCTTCTGCCCACCAGCACCCAGGACCTTGCCTCTCAAGTGCAGGCACTGAGATCAGAATTATGGCAGTAAGTATTAGGAGGCGATGTCTTATTTAAATGATCCAGCAGTTATTTAGGTCAAGGATCCTACTGTTAAGGTCATTAGGTCATAATGTCAGAATTAGGCTATTCGGCCCATCAATACTCTGTCATTCATTAATGGCTGATCTATCTCTCCCTCCTAACCCCATTCTCCTGCCTTCTCCCCATAACCTCTGACACCTGTACTAATCAAGAATCTATCTATCTCTTCCTTAAAAATATCCACTGATGGCCTCCACAGCCTTCCGTGGCAAAGAATTCCACAGATTCACCACCCTCTGGCTAAAGATATGTCACCTCATCTCCTTCCTAAAAGAACGTCCTTTAATTCTGAGGCTCGGACCACCAGCCCAAGACTCTCCCACTAGTGGAAACATCCTCTCCACATCCAAGAGATCAACATTTGGCCCTCGTGTCTCAACATGACATCTCACCCAGCAGAGGACAGAGTGTGTTGTTTTGTTATGTCACGTCTCTCGGGCTGGCAGCTCACCTATGCGACTGATCGCAGGATAGCATTATTTGGCACAAAAGTGTAACTGGTTCAGCAGCAGATTGAATGGCTTATGGGTGGAGCGTTTCGGCATGAGGGGATTGAGTCTGTCTGAGAGTCACTCTATGCAGCACTGATGGATCATGTGAATAAGGATTATAGGGAGAGGGGAAAAATTAATTATTTTTAAATGTTTTATGTTTTATTCAATTGTATTTTATTTTCATAATTTTAAATTGTTTTATTTTCAATGATTCTGAATGTCAGGCACATTGAACATTGACAGATTTGACAGCTGACAAAATTGGTTCACAGGGCTTTATGCAGTGCCTAAGCCCCCAGGTGAATTTGCTGGGTGGGACTCTGGTTCTCTTTGTCATCCAATATGTTGGAGCTACCAATTAATTGTCTGTGACTGTCTGGACCGGTGAGATTTGGAGTTTCGAGATACAGCATGGAGAAAAACCCTTCGGCCCATCAAGTTCCCACCGACCATCGATCACCTGTACACTAGTTCTATGTTAGCCCATGTTTGCGTCCTATACATGGGGGGCAATCTACAGAAGCCAATTAACCTGCTAACCTGCATGTATTTGAAATATTGAATGAAAATTGAGCTCATGGAGAAAACCTACAGTGAGAACGTACAAACTCCACACGGACAGCACCTATAGTCAGGATCAACCTAAACCTCTGGCGCAGTGAGGCAGCAGCCCTACCACTGAGCCACTGTGCCACTCCCAAGATTCCAGCATCTGCAGTTTCAGCAGTTTTGCTATTTTATTTAGCTAAAGTAACTTCTAAGTAATGGGGAAAGTGGATAGTGAATATAGTTGAGGTGCCTTCAGAGTAAGATCAAAATAATTCAGCAGGTCAAGCAGCATCTCTGGAGGACATCGATAGATGATATTTGTCCTTGTAACACCATCCGGCCTACTTTTAACCGCACTAAGGCCTGCACTACCAGGGAGCAAACTGACAAAGATGCGGGTGAATGCTCTATTGGTGCCCTGGGTCACCAACTAGCTGACTGGTCAACCATTGTATGTCAGGCTGCAGAGCTGTGTCTCGGACATGGTAGTGAGCATCACAGGGGCCCCACAGGGAACAGTCCTCTCTCCCTGTTCATCATCTACACCTTGGACTTCAGATATCCTGGCACCTGCAGAAGTTTTCAGATGACTCTGCAATTGTGAGGTGCGCCAGTGAGGGGAGGGGGGGAGGTGTAATCAACGACTTTGTTGAGTGGTGTGGGCTGAGCTCAACACCGACTTTATGAGTGGTGGAACATCCCTCTCCTCTGTCTCCATCTATGGTGTGGATGTGCAAGAGTGCAAGTACCTTGGAGTCTACCTGGACAGTAATCTGGACTGGTCCAGGAACACCCAGGCACTATATAGGAAGGGCAGAGGCGGTTGTACTTTCTGAGTTGGCTCTGCTCCTTCAACATCTGCAGTAAGATGCTGCTGATGTTCTACCAATTGGTGGTGGCTAGTGCCATCTTCTTGGCTGCCGTGTGCCGGGGCAGCAGAGCGAAGGCCGTGGACCCCAACAGCTCATCAGGAAGGCTGGCTCCCACCTGGGGGTTGAGTTGAATTTACTAGAGATGGTCTTGGAGGGGAGGATGCTCCTCAAACTGCAGAGCATCTTGGACAATGCGGCTCACCCCCTCCATGACACAATAGTCAACCTGAGGAGCACCTTCAGCAACAGACTGGTTCCACCAAGATGCAGGACAGAACGCCACAGGAGATCCTTTTTTTTCCTTTTTCCCTGTCCAACTCCTCCCCTGTCTGTTGTGGGGTAGAATGACTCCCCTCCCACGCACCCCTCTCCCCCACCCCCCCTCAGCAGTCTTTGCACATCCCCAATCCTGGACTTTCCACTAATTACTGTTTCATGTCTCTTATTGTGTTTATGGCTGTTGGCAGACCAATTCCCTCCTGGTATAGATAAAGTTCAATCATATTGTATCATATTGTGATGTTTTGGATCAGAACCTTTCTCCAGATTGTAGTAGGGGGGTTGGGGGGGGGGGGGGGGGGGGATGGGGGGGGGGCTGTAAGAGAGGTCATGGAGAGTCATGGAGTTATACAGCATAGAAACAGCCCCTCGGCCCAACTTGCCCATGTTGCCTTCGCTGAGATGGGGGCAGTATAAAAACTTGGCAGGTAGATACATGTGAGGGGCGTATAGATAGGCAGATGGGTGTACAAAGGCCACAAATGGAAATAAGACAAAATGCTGAGCGATAAGAGAAGTGGCATGAAATGTGAAGTCAGAGAGAGGAATATAGGTGGAAGGGGACAGGGGAAAGGGAAGGTGAGGCACAGGAAATAAAGGAAAGAAAAGTGGGAGGGGGTTTGGGAGAGGGGGAGTTTGTTGGTTATTGAAACAAAGAACTGCAGATGCTGGTTTATACCAAAGATAGACACAAAATGATGGAGTAACTCAGCTGGTCAGGCAGCATCTCTGGAGCTAATGGATAGGTGACGTTTTGGGTCGGGGCCCTTGTTCCATGGTTAATTATCTAACATTGGAGCATTCCATGTTCGTACCGTGTAGGAAAGAACTGCAGATGCTGGTTTAAATCTAAGGTAGACACAAAATGCTGGAGTAACTCAGCGGGACAGGCAGCATCTCTGGAGAGAAGGAGTGTGTGACGTTTCAGGCCGAGGCCCTTCTTCAAACTCATTCTTCAGAATGTTCGTACCATTGTGTTGTAAGTTAACCAAGCAGAAGATGAGTTAGTGTTTCTCCAGTTTGCGTGTGGCCTCACTCTGGCAATGGAGGAGGCCCTGGACAGAAAGATCAGTGTGGGAATCGGAAAGGGAGTTAAAATGGTCAGCAACTGGAAGATCCAGCAGACCTTGGCAGGCTAGGCATAAGTGTTTGCTGAAACAGTCTATGCTCGGTCTCATCGATCTATAGGAGGCCACATTGGGAGCACAGAATGCGATGTCCAGCATTTGGCTGGCACAGTGGCACAGCAGTAGAGTTGCTGCCTTGCAGCACCAGAGACAGGGTTTGATCCTGATCCTGGGTGCTTTCTGTAAGGAGTTTGTACATTCTCCCTGTAACGGCGTGGGTTTTCCCCAGGTGCCCTGGTCAGGGGAGATCAGCAGCAGCTGCAGTCAGGTCTGTGGTGTTGGTTCTGACTCTCAGGCACATTGGGGAAGGGAAAAGTCAGAGAGAGCCACAATGATCGGTTTCTATGTTAATTGGCTTGGGTAAATTGTCCCTAGTGTGTAGGATAGAACTAGTGCATGGTCGGCATGGACTCGGTCGAAGGGCTTGTCTCCACACTGTGTTTCTAAACTAAACTAAACTACTCCAACTCTCCAATTTTTAAATAATTCTCCCCTAACACATCTGGTTTCCCTGTGACCCCCCCCCCCCCCCCCCCCCCAGCTTCTCCATCCATTTTTCTCATTGATTCACTGATTCTGCTCCTTGTGCTGTCCCTAGCTGAATACATGGGCTGGGAAATGGCTTCTCTTGGATTCACCGAGCAAAGTCTGAAACAAACATTGAACTTTGTTTTCTCAGCACCATCACCTCAGATGAAAAAGATATCCCAGTCGTCATTGAACAAGTTTTATAATGCAGGTATGAATGCAGACTAAACAGCAATATCGACACACGAAATGATCAGAGGCCATTCAGCCCAACGTATCAATTGCAACCACGTTGTGAAGGTCTCCAATTGTTGCACTCAACTCCCACACTCTGTTCAGATGTTTATCCAAAACATGAATCTCTATCAATTACCCATCTTCACAACTGCCAGGCAGAGCAGTCCCCTCTTTTTTTTCTTCTTTTTTTTTAAATCAAAAATATTTATTCAAATATTAAAATAGTATTTACAATACAATAAAACAAAACACCACCATAATACAAGACAAAACAAATATGCTAAGCAACTGCTAAACAACTATATTGCAATCCTTGTCCAGGATACATTCAACCCCCCTCGGTGCCCAGCGGTCCCGGAACTCCCTCAGGGTGCCCGTAGACAGGGCGTATTCCCTTTCCATCCGCACCCGGGCACGGACGTATCCCCGGAAAAGGGGCAGGCAGCCGGCTCGGGTAGAGCCCTCCACCGTCTGGCGCCTTGACTCGCGGATGGCCAGCTTGGCCAGGCCCAGGAGCAACCCAACCAGGACATCTTCAGCCCTACCCTCTCCCCTACGCACAGGGTGTCCAAAGATGAGGATGGTGGGTGAAAAATGCAGCCAGAAGGCAAGGAGCAGCCCCTTTAGATATTCAAACAGTGGCTGCAGCCTCACGCACTCCATGTACACGTGGTACACAGACTCTTCCAGCCCGCAAAAGTGGCAGGCGGCTGGCGAGTCTGTGAACCGCGAGAGAAACAGGTTGCAGGGAACACCTCGGTGCAATACCCTCCACCCCAGCTCCCCAATGTAGAGGGGAGCAGTCCACTCTTAGTAGGAAGGAACTGCAGATGCTAGCTTACACCGAAGAGAAACTCCCTCTCCTCTTTTACCTCATGTCTGTTTCGCCTATAGCACCTGTACCTTCGAATATTCAGCTGCCAGTCCTGTCCCTCCCTTAGCCAGGTTTCCATAATGCCCATAATATCCCAATCGCATGTACCTATCCATACCCTGAGTTCACCCGCCTTTCATGTCAGTTGTCTCACATTGAAATTGATGTAATTTACTCCTACACTCCATCCTTAATCCCTGCTGTGCTCCTGCCTATCCTGTCAACTGAACTTGCTGTCATTGCATTCCTTACTGAATTTCCAGCCTCTCACCTGCATTGGAAACTGTCCTACAAAATTTGGTTTAAGCCTTCCTGAGTAGCACTTGCAAACCTGCCCGCCAAGATATCAATTCTCCTCCAGTTCAGGTGTAACTATTCCCACTTGTACACGTCACCACTGCCCCAGAAGAAATCTCAATGGTCCAAAACATTTAATCCCTGCTTCCTGCACCAACGTTTCAGCCTCGTTCACCTATCCTAACCTCCTTTTCCTTCTGGAAATAATAAAAGACCACTACCTTTCAGGTCCTGCTTTTTAACCTTTTGCCAAACTCCCCGTATTCACTCATAAGGACCTCAGACCTTCTTCTACCTATATCATTTGTGTCAATGCGCGCACAACTTCGAGTTGCTCATCCTCCCCCTTGAGAATGCTCTACATCATCCTTGATCCTGCATCATGGAGGCAACACACCATCCTGGAGTCTCGTTTGGTGCCACAGAATCTCATGTCTGTCCCGCTAAGCAATGGGTCTCCGATCACTGTGGCTCTGTCTGACTTTTCCCTTCCCCAATGTGCCTGAGAGTCAGAACCAACACCACAAACCTGACAGCAGCTGCTGCTGATTTCCCCTGACCAGTCATCCCCCCGCAACAATATCCACCGAGGCATGCCTATGATACGGATATGGTTGACAGGCCCTTGGGGTTGAGGATGCTTCTACTCACGTGGGTCCTATGGTGACTGATGAGGCCAATGTGGGACTCACAGATTCTGCCGCTGCTGGAGAGTGGTGGGCAGGTTGTTGTTTGGGTGGCTGGCTGTGAGACGGATGGATGTGGTAATATTTGTGGAAACTGTCAGTGGAGTCCTGGAGTCATGCAGCACCGATAAAGGCTAATGCCATCTCATCCCCTCTCTTGGTTCAGGGGAACCTCATGCTGGACAATGACCGTTCACTTGAAAATGTAACAAGGAACGACTACTCAGAGAAACTGGTCGTGGAAGGACCCAGACTTCCACAGATGTCCTTTCCTCTGTGCTTTTCATGGGAAGGCAGGCCCTTTACCCAAAGTTAATAACATCTGAAACAAACATGTTTCTCACAGTAACTGGGCAGCTGGGCTTTCAGAATCAGCTTCACTATTTGTCAATGTGGTAAGTGTAGCTGAGCACGATGGTTAGCGTGTATTTGGTGGGCTGAAGGACCTGTTTCTATGTTGTATGACGATGATTCTGTGACATTACAGGCTTGGGAAGGAACAGATTTCAGATCAACTGGCTCATCAGCTCCTCAGCAAGCCCCACCCACACAATCCCAGCCCCCATACCTCTGCCTTGCACACATTTCTAAATGTTGCCCCCTTGACTCCCTCTCCCCTTCATCGTTTAAAGCTTGTGAGATGGTGCGAGGATCCTAACTCTCACCCTAACAGTGACCCCCGATCACTGACCCCTACTGCCATGATATCTTTCATCACTGGGTGGAACATGGAATCCACCTCCTCCACAACGCGTTGAGAGGGAGCCAGCTCATTGTACTTTCCCAGAGTGTACAGAGTAACTATTTTATAATGCAGAGCTGCCACTTTAGCACCCAATCTTTCTCCCCAGGCTCTCTAAAGCAACCCTTCACCTGGTGTTTATTGAATTCTCATTTGACTCCCACAACCTCACTGTACCTGATTTCTGCTTCTGTTTACTGGGATATGTAATCAGCCAGTTCAGTGCTCTCTAAAGCCCATCCAGCAAGGGCTGGCTATCTCTGTCGCAGCCTCAGGCAACACTTGGCTCTTGTCAAGTTGCACTCGGAGAGGCGGGAATTGGTCTGCACCCGTCGTGTGAAATTAGCTCAGCAAAACACATCCATCCCCTTGTTACCTAGATTAATTTTCTATCAAAATCAGTGAAGACAGTTGGCATGATGTGGTAGATGCAACAGGTAGAGCTGCTGCCTCGTGGCTCCAGGGACCTGGGTTCGATCCAGATCTCCGTGTGGAGTTTGCACACTCTCCCTGTGACCGTGTGGGCTTCCTTTGGTCTGGTTTCCTGCCACTGCCCAAAGACGTGTGGATCAGTCAGCTAATTGGCTGGTGTAAAATGCAGCAGCTGCCAGGTTATCAGCCAGGTTCTTCCACACCATCTGGGACCACACATCACCTTTTATCTATTGAGTGCTCCCACTGCCAGTTGTGGCCTCACTAGACCCGATTTGTGCTTCTGTTTCCCTGATATATGTCCACTGGATGGGCGATCAGTGGCTGCCCAGTGTGAAGGTGGGTGGTAGAATCTGGGAAGAGTTGGTGGGAATGTGGGGAGAATAAAAGTGGGATCAGTGTCGATTTAGTTTTCATAGGTTTTCAAAGGCCAGCATGGACTGCAGAACCTGATTCCGTGCTGTGAGTTATGACTATGACTTTAAGGTGTCAACTAGTCAGGCAGCATCTGTGGAGAGAGAAACAGAATTCAGGTTCCAGGTCGATGCCCATTTATTAGGACAGGACTGGCAAAGTGAGAAAATACGTCTTCTAAGTTGCTGAAGAGGACAGAGGTGGAGGGATCGTGTTTGAGAGGGAGAGAGACATCCATTCTCCACCACTTAAAGCACACTACTCCAAGTCAGATCAGCTCATCAACCTGACCTCGTGACTCTCTCCACAGACACTGCCTGACTTGCCAAGTGTTTTTGCCAGTCTTTGTTTTCATTTCATATTTACAGCAGTATTTTGTTATTCAGTTGATCACTTCATCATGAGTTCATTTCACCTTCATCGATCTATTTAAAATGATACAATCATAATGTGTCCCAGTATTGTCTCACACTGTTTCCAACTTGCCTCTGATGGAATCTCTTGCAGGAAAACATTCTAAGAAGAAACCACAAGCATCAGCATTTGACGAATCCGATCAGAAAGGTTTGTCCTGCTCAGCATTTAACTTCCAAGTTTTCCACATCTGACCGGGACATTTGGCAAAGTGTTCATTATTCCATGTACTTACCATTTCATAAATCGCAGAATGTGGTCCAGGGTCAGCATGAAGATAATTTAAACAATTGCGAGTAACTCAGTGGGTCAGGCAGCGTCTCTGGCAAACATGAACTGGCGACGTTTTGAGTTTGAACCTTTCTTCAGACTAATTGCAAGGGAGGGGGGCAAGAAAAAAAGCTGAAAGCGAGGAAGAACAGGACGGAGCATGGCCGTAGTAGGTGAACACAGATGAGGGGATATTGTTGGACAAAATCAGAGAGAAAAAGATAGATGCGAGCCCAAAAGGCAGAAGAATTGAAATTTGTAAAGCTTGAGGATAGAAAAGTTGCAAATTGTGAAGGGGAGAAATGAATTTGCCGGCTGCACTGGTGGTAAGGAAGGCGTATGCAGTGCTAGCATCCATTTCAAGAGGACTAGAATTTGAAAGCAAGGATGTAACGCTGAGGCTTTATAAGTAGACACTGGTCAGACCACATTTGGAATATTGTGAGCAGTCTGAGGAAGGGTGTGCTGGCACCATATCGGGGATGATTGGATTAACATATGAGGAGCCTGTAATGGCTCTGGGCACTAGTGTTTAGAAGGATGAAGAGGGGATTTCGTTGAGATCTAATGAATAATGAAAGGCCTAGATAGAATGAATGTGAAAGGGGAGTTTCCAGTAGTGGGGGTGTAGGGCCCAGCCTCAGAATAAAATGACATAGCCTTAGAATGGAGATGAGGAGTAAGGGTGTCAAAGGTTATGGGGGAAAGCAGGAGAATGAGGTTCAGATGGAAAAATAGAGCAGCCTCGATAGTAAGGCACAGTAGACTCGATGGGCCAAATAGCCTAATTCTGCTCCTATTTCTTATGGCCACATGGTTGAATTACCCCAATGTCTGTTGCCAGAGACAACTAGTGGATTTGTGAAGGGCAGATCATGCCTGACAATCCTTGTTACATTGTCATTAGTGTTAATTAATGTAGTAGAATGGGTTAATGTTTAATATTTCTGATGTTATTTTGTGGGCTTCCTGACAACTTTTGAGAAAATCTTTCAGAAGAAATTGGAAGCTGAAGTTAAAGCTCACAGAACTGAGGGTGGATTATTGACCTGGCACGGAAACTGGTTGAGCAGCAGGAGGAATCATGAATTGGGTATTGGCAGGATGTTACTGACGAGGTCCCGCTTGGATCCTTATCGAGTTCCAATTAATTACCATACTGATAAATGTGAGAGATGGGATAGAAACTACCTATCCAATTCTGCTGTTGGCACTGGGAGAGCCGGCACTGGTGAGTGGTGCAGATGGAACCACTAAATTGCAATATAATGTTGAGAGAATAAGTGCAGCTAGTAGAGCTGATCCTCACAGAAACCTGGATTTGATTCCCACTCCTGGAGCTGGTTGTGTAGAGTTGGCACATTTTCCCTGTGAAACCATTTGGATTTTGCAAGGTGTCCTTGTTTGCTCCAATATATCAATGGTCAATGGTGAACAGTGCTTTATTGTCAGTGAAATGTTTGTTTTCCATACAGTTCAGTAAAGTATTGCCATATGCATGCACAATCTGCAATTAGCAAAGTATGCAGACTTGGTCCACTGAGGCCACATGCAAGAAGTGCCAAGATTTGGTGCCGTTTTCAAAGTTTAGGTCTAGGTCTTATGAGCGGCGCCCAATCCAGGCAGCCAACGGCTGCTGCTGGGCCTCCAACCTTCACCTTCCTGGATTGTCCAGTGAACCGACATCCCTCTCCTCACTCGTCCACCTTTGTGTCCTGGAGGAGCCTCCTGCATCCAACCTTGAGGACACGGAAGGCCAGACCCCGGTTCCCGCTCCCACTAGCCTTGTTCCTCATGTCTGCCATTGCCGGCTCCCTTCTCTCCAGTCTCTGGTCGTCGGGGACGAGCAGGGGCCAGCTCGGCAGCTTCCCCCTAAAGGCCGCGGCCCGTCAGGTCTTCGTGGGTTTGTGCAACTGTTTAAAAAACTCTATCTTCAGGCGTTGAACACAGAGTTGTAGAGCAGCCATCTTGCTCAAAGACAATAGGGTTGGTAGATTAATTGTAAGTTGCCCCTAATGTGAGGATCCCCCCAGAATTGTTGACAGAAATATGGGGAGAATACATTACAGGGAAATTTGGTGGGGAATGAAATTGGCCTGTGAGCCAACTGACTCAATGAAACAAAATTATCTCCTTCGTATCATAAGAAGATACAATATAAATAGTTGCAACTATGGTCAGTTAAGTTCATCGTGGACAAAGGTGAAAAGGCATTTGTTGTAGGAATTCCTGGAGTCTTATGGATTGTTATAAATCTTATGAAAAGATTTAACAAGTAAACAATGAGTTGATGAAATGTGGCCTTCAAGTCCAGGAAGCAGGAATACATGTGAAGAGAAATGATGCTCACTTCTGAAGATTGTTGACAGCTCTGGCATTGCACCTTGGGAGGAGATAGTGGTTCAGGAGCAGTGGCGGATTGGCCAGGGTGTCATCTGCATATGTATATATGTATGTAAGGTACACAAAATTGCTGGAGAAACTCAGCGGGTGCAGCAGCATCTATGGAGCAAAGGAAATAGGCGACGTTTCAGGCCGAAACCCTTCTTCAAACTATATATGTATGTAGTTTGTTTGTCTATACTATTCTTATAACAAATGTAAAGCACTTTGGCCAACGAGAGTTGTTTTTTAAATGTGCTATATAAATAAATGTGACTTGACTTGACTTGACTTGACTTGCCCGATGGCAAGTAGGCCCCTGATGAAGTGATAGCAAGTGATGGCAAGTGGGCCCCTGTTAAATGATAGCATTGCAGCTGTGGGTGGGCCCCCTTTGTCTCCTGGCAACCAATATTTTTAGATCCAGTCCACCACTGTTCAGGAGGGTTGATTTGCCAGAATATACCTAGTCCCCGAGGATTAAATTATGAAAGTGAGATTACACAAACCGAAATTGAAGAAAAACAATTGCAGATCCTTGGAATTTGAAATCAAAAGAGAAAATTCTGGAAACACTCAGCAGTTCAGGCAGCTGCAGTGAGGAGAGCACAGAGTCAACATTTCATGAAAATGACCCTTCATCAGATCATCAACATTTTTTTTCCTTTTGTTACTCGCAACTGGAATTTAGAAAGTTACTAAGAGTTTACATTGTAACTTTCAGGGAACTGATGGATTATATCAAGAGAAACTATTTCTGCCACTGTCCCAAATATTTATTGGAGACATAGAAACATAGAAACATAGAAAATAGGTGCAGGAGTAGGCCATTCGGACCTTCGAGCCTGCACCGCCATTCAATATGATCATGGCTGATCATCCAACTCAGTATCCTCTACCTGCCTTCTTTCCATACCCCCTGATCCCTTTAGCCACAAGGGCCACATCTAACTCCCTCTTAAATATAGCCAATGAACTGGCCTCAACTACCTCCTGTGGCAGAGAATTCCAGAGATTCACCACTCTCTATGTGAAAAATGTTTTCCTCATCTCGGTCCTAAAAGATTTCCCCCTTATCCTTAAACTGTGACCCCTTGTTCTGGACTTCCCCAACATCGGGAACAATCTTCCTGCATCTAGCCTGTCCAACCCCTTAAGAATTTTGTAAGTTTCTATAAGATCCCCCCTCAATCTTCTAAATTCTAGCGAGTACAAACCGAGTCTATCCAGTCTTTCTTCGTATGAAAGTCCTGACATCCCAGGAGTCTGGTGAACCTTCACTGTACTCCCTCCATGGCAAGAATGTCCTTCCTCAGATTAGGGGACCAAAACTGTACGCAATACTCCAGGTGTGGTCCCACCAAGACCCTGTACAACTGCAGTAGAACCTCCCTGCTCCTATACTCAAATCCTTTTGCTATGAATATGATATGACCTCCGAGCCAAAGACATTCAGGGATGTGGGGGAAAAGCAAGCATGTGGAATAAATGCAGAGACCATCCATGGACTGTCAAAGGAGTTAAACAGCTCATTCCTTTTCCCACGTTCCCATCCAGAGCTGTTTGGTTCCAAATACTTAATTAATGCCATGAACTGACAACCACACCTCAGCATTAGAACTATGCTTATTTGTTCATGTTTGTGCGAAGATTGTCAATGATACTGTGAGGTGAATGATACATACACCAACACATCTAACCTCTCCCATACTTTGACAGCAAAGCCACTGTTCGGTCTGAATATCTTTTTATTTAAATTTTTCGGCCTATTTTTAATTTTTAAAACTATATGTATTTATTCTGTTTTTATTAACCGCACTGATGGGAACTGATTGAGAAACATTTTTTTTGTTTCATCTGTGTATGTAAGTACTCAGTTAAAATGACATTAAAGTAAATACTGAATACTGAATCCAACAGGACATTCACGACCGGGCTATTGACCAACTGGGAATCTGCCTGCATTCACAATGCATCACAGAAATGAGTCCGTATTCAAACAAAGACCAGAACTTACAAAGGAGTGGTGGTATGCACCAGGGTCTCACATTAAGCCATACAGCATGGAAACAGGCCCTTCAGCCCAGCTTGCCTGTGCCGACTAAGGTGCCCCAAGTCACATTAGTGTAGATACTAGTCCCACCTGCTCACATTTGGCACATAATCCTCAAAACCTTTCCTATCCATGAACCTGTTCAAATGTCTTTTAAATGTTGTTATAGTTTCTGCCTATAGTGTAAATGGATGATTGATCTTTGGCAAGGACTCAGTGGGCCAAAGGGCCTGTTTTCATGCTGTATCTCCAAACTAAACTAAACTAACTAAACATGGATGTATTTCATTATTTCCACGGTCTCCCCAGGATTTGGTTTAGTTTATAGTCACGTGTACCGAGGTACAGTGAAAAGCTTTTGTTGCGAGCCAAGCGGAAAGACTATCCGTGATTACAATCAAGCCATCCACAGTGTGCAGATACAGGATAAAGGGAATAACATTTAGTGCAAGATAAAGTCCAGTCCAATTGAAGATTGTCCGAGGGTCTGCAATGAGGTAGATGGTAGCTCAAGACCGCCGACTTTGAATTGTATTAAAATTAACGAACCTTCACCTCAAGTACAAGACACAGAATTGCTCAGCGCAAATTCTAAAGTTGTATAAATATCTCGTTCACAGGAGAAGATGTTTTTACACCAGAAGATGAGGGTGTCTCGGAACAAGTGAACAAAGCAGGTTGGTGCAAGCGTGTGCTCACCTTATACTCCTTCACAAGTCTGAGCAATAGCAATGGAATTTGGTGTTATGAGCAACATTATTGAAAGCATATCTGGAATGCCAGAGACATGGTGTTTGCATTGTTCCACGGTAGTCTGTCAATTTGTATACTGCTCTCTGCTAATGGGTCAGCTTGTACACAGCTCCCTGGGAGTGTGGTAGTTTGTGCACTGCTATGTGCGAGTGTGTCACTTTGCATACGGCTATGTGGGAGTAGGTCTATTTGTACACTGCTATCTGCAAGTGCGTCAGTCAGTACACTGCTGACTATGAGTGTGCCAATTTGCACACTCCTATCTGTGAGTGTCAGTCTATACACTGCTATCTGTGAGTGTGTCAATTTGCACACTTCTCTCTGGGAGTATGTCAGTTTGTACTCTGGAAGCTGGTATGGCAGTTATCAAAGTGCTACCTGGCAGTGTATCAGTTTGCACACTCTCTCTGTGAGTGTGTCACTTTTCACACTCCTATATGGGAGTGTGTCTGTGTAAAGATTACTATTTGCAATGAGTCAATTTCTACACTGCTCTTTGGGAGTGTGTAAATTTGTACATTGCTATATGGGAGTGAGTCGGAATGTATACAGCTTCCTGGAAGTGGTTAGGAAGGAACTGCTGATGCTGGTTTATACCGAAGATAAAATAGCCGGAGAAACTCAGCGGGTCAGGCAGCATCTCTGAAGAAAATAAGCATGTGATGTTTTGGGTCAGAACCCTTCTTCAAACCCAACCCGAAAGAACAGGTGACGTTTCGGGTCGGGTCTGAAGAAGGGTTCGGACCCAAAACGTCAACTGTTTCATTTCTTCAGAAAGGCTGCCTGGCATGCTGAGCTACTCCAGCATTTTGTGTCTATCATCCTGTAAGTGAACATCAGAGTAGAAAGTCAGCATATTGAAGGACCTTTGGGAAGGTAGAGGTTATAACCATAAGTCTGAAACGTATTGAAACTGATGGGCTGAAATGTGTTTATTGCAATGCATGGAGTATTGTGGGTAAAGCAGATGAACTTAGAGCCTGGATCAGTACTTGGACTTATGGTGCTGCAAGAACCACTAGCAGTTCAATATTCCAAGGTTTTGATGTTTCAGACAAAGAGGGGAAGGTTAAAAAAAAGTGCGTGGAGTTGCTTTACTAATCTGGGAGGACTGGACGGTTCGTCCACTGAGGCAATATGGGTAGAACCCACCAATAAGAAAAGTGAAATCACTAGCAGTATTGTAACATAGCCTTCCAATAGCCAACCGGCGATAGAGAAACTGTACAAAGGCTCACTGGAGTCAGGAGTGGTCCTCGAGCACCGGAAAATTGCAAATGTTACTCCACTGTTCAAGAAGGGAGTGATGCAAAAGAGAGGAAACTATTGCCCGACTTCAGAGGTTGCAAAGATTTTAGAGTCTAATAACTTGATTGAGTTTTTTGAGGAGCGACAAAGGAGATTGATAAAGGTAGGGTGTGAATGTTGTAAACATGGATTTTAGTAAGACATTTGATAACGTGCTTCATGGCAGGCATGTCCAGAGGATTAAGATGTACGTGATTCCTGATGACTTGATTGTATGGATTCAGAACTGGCTTATTCATAGATGACAGAGGGTGTGATGGAAGGGAGATATTATGGCTCAAGGTCCGGGACCAGTGGAGTTCTGCAGGGATCTTTGCTGGAACCTCTGTGATATACAGTGGCTTGCAAAAGTTTTCATACCCCTTGAATATTTCCACATTTTGTCACGTTACAACCACAAACGTAAATGTATTTTATTGGGATTTTATGTGATAGACCAACACAAAGTGGTGCATAATTGTGAAGTGGAAGAAAAATGATACATGGTTTTCAAATGTTTTTACAAATAAAAAACTGAAAAGTGTGGCGTGCAAAAGTATTCAGCCCCCTTTACTCTGATACCCCTAAATAAAATCCAGTGCAACCAATTGCCTTCAGAAGTCACCTAATTAGTAAATAGAGTCCAATTGTGTGTAATCTAATCTCAGTATAAATACAGCTGTTCTGTGAAGGCCTCAGAGGTTTGTTAGAGAACATTAGTGAACAAACAGCATCATGAAGCCCAAGGAACACACCAGACAGGTCAGGGATAAAGTTGTGGAGAAGTTTAAAGCAGGGTTAGGTTATAAAAAAAATATCCCAAGCTTTGAACATCTCACGGAGCACTGTTCAATCCATCATCCGAAAATGGAAAGAGTATGGCACAACTGCAAACCTACCAAGACATGGTCGTCCACCTAAACTGACAGGACGGGCAAGGAGAGCATTGATCAGAGAAGCAGCCATGAGGCCCATGGTGACTCTGGAGGAGCTGCAGAGATCCACAGCTCGGGTGGGAGAATCTGTCCACAGGACAACTATTAGTCGTGCACTCCACAAATCGGGCCTTTATGGAAGAGTGGCAAGAAGAAAGCCATTGTTGAAAAAACGCCATAAAAAGTCCCATTTGCAGTTTGCCACAAGCCATGTGGGGCACACAGCAAACATGTGGAGGAAGGTGCTCTGGTCAGATGAGACCAAAATTGAAGTTTTTGGCCTAAATGCAAAACGCTATGTGTGGCGGAAAACTAACACTGCACATCACCCTGAACACACCATCCCCACTGTGAAACATGGTGGTGGCAGCATCATGCTGTGGGGATGCTTTTCTTCAGCAGGGACAGGGAAGCTGGTCAGAGTTGATGGGAAGATGGATGGAGCCAAATACAGGGCAATCTTGGAAGAAAACCTGTTAGAGTCTGCAAAAGACTTGAGACTGGGGCGGAGGTTCACTTTCCAGCAGGACAACGACTCTAAACATACAGCCAGAGCTACAATGGAATGGTTTAGATCAAAGCATATTCTTTTATTTATTTATTTATTTATTTTTATTAGAAGTACATTAAGTTGCAGTAATACACACCACATATATCTCATTACATTTGTTTTACCCCTTCATTTTTTAACTTTAAAAAAGATAGAAATAAAAGAAGTAAGGAAAGTGAGAAAGAGTCGTGAAGGTGCAGGAAATGTTGGGAAAAGAGAGCCCATTAGAAAAGGAGTTAGAGAAGAAAGTTAAGAAATAGACCCTAGAATAGAAAGAAAGAAAGAAAGAAAGAAAGAAAGAAAGAAAGAAAGAAAGAAAGAAAGAAAGAGTAACAATCGCTCTATTATTTTTTTTTTAAACTCCGCAAAAAGGGATATACCAACCATATTTTTCACCCCCCATTACCAGATCCTGGCACCATTTATTTTTTTAATTACTATTGCACCTTATGCTTGTAATAAGTCCACAAATGCAGACCACGTCTTTTGGAAGTGATCTGCTTTACCTGCGAGGAGGAGTCTCATCTCTTCCAGGTGTAATGTTTCGAACATGTTTCAAATCCACATTTTTATTGTTGGTATAGGAGCGTTTTTCCAGAATTTGAGTATAAGCTTTTTTCCCGTTATTAGCCCGTAATTAAGTAAATTCTTTTGAAACACGTTTAGTTCAGGGCTACCTTCCATTATTCCAAAAATAATCCATTCTGCTTTTGGTATCAGTTTTATTTTGAATAGTTTTGTGAAGATTTCAAATATTTAGTTCCAGAATTTTTGGATTTTTATACAAAAAACAAAAGAGTGCGCTATGGTAGCTTCATGAGACTTACATTTATCACAAATGGGTGAGACGTAAGGGAAAAGTTTATTTATTTTTGTTTTTGAATAGTATAGTCTATGTAATGTTTTGAATTGAATTAGAGTATGTCGTACGTTGATCGAGCATTTATGTACATATAGTAAGTGTTTAACCCAGCTCTCTTTTGAAATTTTTATAGCTAGTTCTTGTTCCCAGTCTCTTCTAATACCATCAGTTGTAGGTATTTCTATATTTAAAGTGTTGTATAAGTATGATATTAGGTTTGCTGATTCGGCCTTTGTCTTCATTGCTTCGACCAGTAAGTCTGGAGACATGTTATGATAGTTTTTGTGTATTTTTTCAGATAGTCACGGATTTGAAGATATTTAAAATATTGATTATTTCTCAAATTATATTTCAGTTGTAATTGTTGAAATGATAATAATTTTCCAAATTCATACAAGTCTCCGAACGTTTTGATTCCTATTCTTTCCCATTGTGTAAATGATTTATCTATAGTAGAAGGTTTAAACGACGGATTATTGACTATTGGCATTAAAAGAGATAGATTTCTTAATTTTAGATTCTGTTTTATTTGTTTCCAAGTTCTAATTGCGCTATGTATGATTGGATTTCTATTGTAATTTTTGTTATTCAGATTCATTGGTGAAAGGAGAGTCGCTCCTATATTACATGGAGAGCAGTCCTCTCTCTCCATTACAATCCAGTCCACCTGCTGGGCAGAATTGTCCAGCAGGTGAATCATATTTTTAATATTTACTGCCCAATAATAGTACATAAAGTTAGGGAGCGCTAGACCACCCAGCTAGAGATCAAAGCATATTCATGTGTTAGAATGGCCCAGTCAAAGTCCAGACCTAAATCCAATTGAGAATCTCAGGCAAGACTTGAAAATTGCTGTTCACAGACGCTCTCCATCCAATCTGACTGAGCTTGAGCTATTTTGCAAAGAAGAATGGGCAAAAATTTCAGTCTCTAGATGTGCAAAGCTGGTAGAGACATACCCCAAAAGACTTGCAGCTGTAATTGCAGCGAAAGGTGGTTCTACAAAGTATTGACTCAGGGGGGCTGAATACTTTTTGCACGCCACACTTTTCAGTTTTTTATTTGTAAAAAAATTTGAAAACCATGTATCATTTTCCTTCCACTTCACAATTATGCACCACTTTGTGTTGGTCTATCACATAAAATCCCAATGAAATACATGTACGTTTGTGGTTGTAACGTGACAAAATGTGGAAAAGTTCAAGGGGTATGAAAACTTTTGCAAGCCACTGTAATGACTTGGATGTAAATGTAGGCGGGTTGGTAAGTTTGCTGACATCATAAATTGGAGAAGTTGTGGACATTGAGAATGCTGTCAGAGGATACAGTGGGATATAGATCAGCTGCAGAAATGGGTGGAGAATCGGCAGATGAAGTTTAACCCATGCATGTGTAAGGTTGTGCACTTAAAGATTTGAATGCATGGGGAGAGTATACAGTTAATATTGTGTGATAGAATTGGAGGGGCAAGGGGTGGAGGTGTTGCATTGCTAGTCAGGGAAGATATTACAGCAGTGCTTTGGCAGGATAGATTGGAGGGCTCATCTAGGGAGGCTATTTGGGTGGAATTGAGAAGTGAGAAAGGTGTAGCAATACTTATAGGGGTGTATTATAGACCGCCAAACAGGGAACGAGAATTGGAAGAGCAAATATGTAAGGAGATAGCAGATATTAGTAGTAAGCACAAGGTAGTGATTGTGGGAGATTTCAACTTTCCACACATAGACTGGGAAACACATTCTGTAAATGGGCTGGATGGGTTGGAGTTTGTAAAATGTGTGCAGGATAGTTTTTTGCAGCAATACATAGAGGTACCTACTAGAGGAGGGGCAGTGCTGGACCTCCTGTTAGGAAATGAGACGGGACAGGTGGCGGAGGTATGCGTTGGGGAGCACTTCGGGTCCAGTGATCACAATACCATTAGTTTCAATATAATTATGGAGAGGGTCAGAACTGGACCTAGGGTTGAGATATTTGATTGGAGAAAGGCTAACTCTCTCCAAGGAACTTGGGCAAGATGGTGGCGCGACTGGAGCTCGCAGCGACCTCTCCCAGTGAAAGTTCAGTGTATTCGTGGATTTTTGGAGCGAGTGGTGTGTACGAAGAGTGTGTGTCGGAGGAGTGAGTGTACGTGCGTAAGTACGAGCGGCAGGTTCTTTTAAAAATCGGCAGCAAGGCTTCTTGTTGCGACCTTACCTTGCGGAGCGTCCTGGTGGAGCTGAGACTTCTGCGTCGCGTAGGCCCACGGAGGTGCGCAGGCCCACGGAGGCGCGCAGGCCCATGGAGAGCCGCTGCACCCGCACCCGCACCTGGAACAACGGTGTTGGGGAAACATCGCAAGCGGTGTAGTAGAGGGCAGAAGCGGGGGAAACGCGCAGGAGCCTACGCTAGGCTAAACGCGAACCCTCACAAACCGGCAGTGCCTACAGTCATGCTGGCAAATGTCCGCTCCCTCGACAACAAGATGGACTACCTCAGAGCGTGGAGAGCCTCCCAACGAAGCGTGAAGAACTGCTGTGTCTACATCCTAACGGAGACCTGGCTGAATCAGAACATCACAGACGCTGCGATCCAGTTGGAGGGACTTATGCTATACAGAGCTGATAGAGTAGCTTCGCTAGCTGGTAAGGCAAGGGGAGGGGGGCTGGCTGTGTATGTGAACAGATCATGGTGCCGGGATGCTGTGGTGATTTCCACTTACTGCTCACCCCACGTGGAGCTAATGACTGTGAAATGCCGACCCTTCTACTTACCCAGGGAACTAACAGCTGTCTTCATAACCGCTGTCTATGTACCACCGAGCGCGGACGTGAAGGATGCTATGACAGTGCTCTACAACAACATCAGTGAGCAGCAGAGGGAACATCCAGATGCTTTCTTCATGGCAGCTGGGGATTTCAACCAGGCAAGTCTTACATCTGTTCTGCCTAAATTCTACCAGCATGTGAACATTGCAACCAGGGGGAAGAACAAACTAGATCTGGTGTACACCAACATTAAAGATGCATATAAAGCAGCCCCCCTCCCCCATATCGGCAACTCTGACCACTTAGCGGTCATGCTCACACCTGCATACAGACCCAGGGTGAAACAGGACAGGCCAACGGTCAAAGAAGTCAGAACATGGCCACAGGGAGCTACGGCAGCACTACAAGACTGTTTTGAAACCACACAGTGGGCCATTTTCAGAGAGGCAGCAACAGATGACAGTGGCATCAACCTCCAAGAATATACAGAATCCGTCATCGCATACATCAATAAATGTATTGAGGATGTAACGGTGGTAAAAACCATCAGGAGGCGTGCCAATCAGAAACCTTGGCTAACTGGGGAAGTGTGTTCCCTACTGAGAATCCGGAATGCGGCATTCAAATCTGGGGACAACGAAGCATACAAACTGGCAAGGGGTAACCTATCCCGGGGGATCAGGGAAGCGAAGAGGCTGTACGGACAAAAACTCAATAGCCACTTCGCAAATGACAAAGACACACGTCGCTTGTGGCAGGGATTTCAGACCATCACTGACTACAAGCCCCCCCCCCCCGCTGCGGATATGCCAAAACAACCCCTCCCTACCAGATGAACTGAACGAGTTCTACGCACGGTTTGAGGTTAAAAACAGCACCCAGACACGTGCACTACTGCCATCTCCCAGTGACCAGTCGCTCAGGCTGTCCGCAGCCAGAGTTAAAAAGGCCTTTGCCAGCGTCAATCCACGCAAAGCTGCAGGGCCGGACAACATTCCTGGATGCGTTCTAAGAGACTGTGCCGAGCAACTGAAAGATGTCTTCACAGACATTTTCTAACATCTCACTCAGCCAGGCAGTAGTGCCCAACTGTCTTAAGAGGGCCACCAGCGTCCCTGTCCCGCATGAAACCAAACCCAGCCTGCCATAATGACTTTCGACCAGTGGCCCTAACACCCATTGTAATGAAGTGTTTTGAGCGACTAGTTATGCAGCACATCAAAAATAGTCTACCTGCCGACCTAGACCCACTGCAGTTCGCCTACAGAGCCAACCGATCCACAGAGGACGCAGTCTCAACAACACTGAACCTCGTATTGTCACATCTCGATCGGAAAAATACCTATGCCAGGATCCTCTTCATAGACTTCAGCTCTGCTTTCAATACAATCATTCCGCAGCAGCTGGTGGAGAAGTTGGAGCTATTGGGGGTTGATGCTGGCACATGCAACTGGGTCCTGAACTTTCTGTCGCAACGGCAGCAGACAGTCAGGGTGGGCAGTAGGACATCAAAAACCATAGCCGTGAGCACTGGCTCACCCCAAGGCTGTGTCCTAAGCCCCCTTCTGTTTAGTCTGCTGACACACGACTGTACTGCCAGACTCAATAACAACTTCATCAACAAGTTCGCTGATGACACAACAGTGGTGGGTCTCATCAGTGACAATGATGAATCGGCGTACAGGATGGAGGTGGAGCTGCTCACAGGTTGGTGCAAATCCCACAACCTCATTCTTAACGTGGGAAAAACTAAGGAGATGGTGGTTGACTTCAGGAGGGCGGGGAAACAACACCATACACCTCTGCACATCGACGGAGCTGATGTGGAAAGGGTCAGCAGCATGAAGTTCCTAGGACTACATCTGTCTGATGACCTGACGTCCACGGCCAACACCACAGCTCTGGTCAAGAGAGCCCAGCAGCGACTTCACCCTCTCCGAAGACTACGTAAAGCAGGCCTCCCCACTACACACCTACGGACTTTTTATAGGGGGACTGTCGAGAGCACACTGACCTACGGCATCACTTCCTGGTTCGGGAGCTGCAAGGCGTACGAACGGCACCAACTAGACAGGATAGTGAAGACCGCCAGCAGGATTATTGGTGCTCCACTCCCCTTCCTGCTGGACATATACAGGAAGAGATGTATCAGCAGAGCCATCTCCATCATCAAAGACCCTTACCACCCATCGCATGACATTTTCTCCATCCTCCCATCTGGGAAGAGGTACAGGAGCATTAGCTGCAAAACCAGCAGGATGCTCCTCAGCTTCTTCCCACAGGCTATAAGACTGTTAAATGGACTTTGCCCCCTGCCAAGTATCGCGCACAAACCCCCACACTGCAGCAGAGCCACTGTTGTGCCGCTGCCGGTCGGAACGGCTGTTGAATGTTTAGTAGAGTGTTAAATTTGTTCATGATACATGTATTTTTTATTTCTATTTATTTTTCATGCACACTGAATGGACACTGGTTGAGCAACGTTTTTTTGTTTCCTCTGGGTATGCGAATACTCAGGAAATGACAATAAAGATATACAATATACAACTTTGATGAGATGCGAGATGATTTAAAAGGAGTGAACTGGGACATTTTGTTTTATGGGAAAGATGTAGAAGAGAAATGGAGGACATTTAAAGGGGAAATTTTAAGAGTACAGAATCTTTATGTTCCTGTTCGGTTGAAAGGAAACAGTAAAAATTGGAAAGAGCCCTGGTTTTCAAGGGAAATTGGACATCTTGTTCGGAAAAAGAGGGAGATCTACAATAATTATAGGCAGCATGAAGTAAATGAGGTGCTTGAGGAGTATAAGGAATGTAAAAAGAATCTTAAGAAAGAAATTAGAAAAGCTAAAAGAAGATATGAGGTTGCTTTGGCAAGTAAGGTGAAAGTAAATCCAAAGGGTTTCTACAGCTATATTAATATCAAAAGGATAACGAGGGATAAAATTGGTCCATTGGAGAGACAGAGTGGACAGTTATCTGCAGAGCCAAAAGAGATGGGGGAGATATTGAATAATTTTTTTTCTTCGGTATTCACCAAGGAGAAGGATATTGAATTATGTGAGGTAAGGGAAACTAGTAGAGTAGCTATGGATATTATGAGGTTCAAAGTAAAAGAAGTACTGACACTTTTGAAAAATATAAAAGTGGATAAGTCTCCAGTTCCTGACAGGATATTCCCTAGGACATTGAGAGAAGTTAGTGTAGAAATAGCCGGGGCTATGACAGAAATATTTCAAATGTCATTAGAAACGGGAATAGTCCCTGAGGATTGGCGTACTGCGCATGTTGTTCCATTGTTTAAAAAGGGTTCTAAGAGTAAACCTAGCAATTATAGACCTGTTAGTTTGACTTCAGTGGTGGGCAAATTAATGGAAAAGATACTTAGAGATAATATATATAAGCATCTAGATAAACAGGGTCTGATTAGGAACAGTCAGCATGGATTTGTGCCTGGAAGGTCATGTTTGACTAATCTTCTTGAATTTTTTGAAGAGGTTACTAGGGAAATTGACGAGGGTAAAGCAGTGGATGTTGTCTATATGGACTTTAGTAAGGCCTTTGACAAGGTTCCTCATGGAAGGTTGGTTAAGAAGGTTCAACTGTTGGGTATAGATGCAGGAATAGCAAGATGGATTCAACAGTGGCTGAATGGGAGAAGCCAGAGGGTAATGGTGGATGGCTGTTTATCGGGTTGGAGGCAGGTGACTAGTGGGGTGCCTTAAGGATCTGTGTTGGGTCCTTTGTTGTTTGTCATGTACATCAATGATCTGGATGAAGGTGTGGTAAATTGGATTAGTAGGTATACAGATGATACCAAGATAGGAGGTGTTGTGGATAATGAAGAGGATTTCCAAAGTCTACAGAGTGATTTAGGCCATTTGGAAAAATGGGCTGAAAGATGGCAGATGGAGTTTAATGCTGATAAATGTGAGGTGCTACACCTTGGCAGGACAAATCAAAATAGGACGTACATGGTAAATGGTAGGGAATTGAAGAATACAGTTGAACAGAGGGTTCTGGGTATAACCGTGCATAGTTCCTTGAAGGTGGAATCTCATATAGATAGGGTGGTAAAGAAAGCTTTTGGTATGCTAGCCTTTATAAATCAGAGCATTGAGTATAGAAGCTGGGATGTAATGTTAAAATTGTACAAGGCATTGGTGAGACCAAATCTGGAGTATGGTGTACAATTTTGGTTGCCCAATTATAGGAAGGATGTCAACAAAATAGAGAGAGTACAGAGGAGATTTACTAGAATGTTGCCTGGGTTTCAACAACTAAGTTACAGAGATAGGTTGAATAAGTTAGGTCTTTATTCTCTGGAGCGCAGAAGGTTGAGGGGGGACTTGATAGAGGTCTTTAAAATGATGAGAGGGATAGACAGAGTTGATGTGGACAAGCTTTTCCCTTTGAGAATAGGGAGGATTCAAACAAGAGGACACGACTTCAGAATTAAGGGACAGAAGTTTAGGGGTAATATGAGGGGGAACTTCTTTACTCAGAGAGTGGTACCGGTGTGGAATGAGCTTCCAGTGGAAGTGGTGGAGGCAGGTTCATTGGTATCATTTAAAAATAAATTGGATAGGCATATGGATGAGAAGGGAATGGAGGGTTATGGTGTGAGTGCAGGCAGGTGGGACTAAGGGGAAAAAAAAAAATTGTTCGGCACGGACTTGTAGGGCCGAGATGGCCTGTTTCCGTGCTGTAATTGTTATATAGTTATATGGTTATATGGTTTAATGGCAAAACTCTTAACAGCTTTGCAATGCGAAGCATCTTGGAATCTAAGTTCATTGCTCACTGAAGGTGGCAGCACAAGCAGATAGGGTGATAAAGAAAGCTTCATTGCTAGGGGCATTGAATGTAAGAGTCAGAATGTCTATAGCAATGCTTCAATTAGTATGATGGAGATGCTAAGCATTCCTGCTGTAAGTGGGTCTATATTTTTTTTAAATTCTGAATTGGAATTAATTATTCATTCACAGACAAACAACGATCCCCATCAAATGAAGAGAATAAATCATTCAAAAGTGAAGATGCAGGTTTGCTACATTACATTTGATTCCTGTGTCTTTGCAGTTTTGACTAGTTGCAAGTAATAGTCCCTACGTCCCTTGTTTGAGTTCAGTCTGAACAAAGCCCGGGGTATCCTGTAAGTTATCTACCTGTTTAGGCAAAAATCCCCAATATATCACTTGGGTTAGTTACAAATAGTACAGAGCAACATTCAGATATTGTGTTCCGTTCCGGGCACCATGTGTATAGGAAAGATGTTGCCGAGCTGGAAAGGGTACAGAGAAGATTTACGAGGATGTTGACAGGACTAGAGGGTCTGAGCTGTAGGGAGAGGTTGAGTAGGCTGGGACTCTATTCCCTGGAGCGCAGGAGGATGAGGGTGATCTTATAGAGGTGTACAAAATCATGAGAGAAATAGAACAGGTAGATGCACAGTCTCTAGCTCAGAGTATGTCAATCGAGGACCAGAGGACATAGGTTTAAGGTGAAGGGGGAAAGATTTAATAGGAATCTGAGGGGTAACTTTTTCACACAGGGTGTATGGAACAATCTGCCAGAGGAGGGTAGTTGAGGCTGGAACTATCCCAACGTTTAAGAGGTAGTTAGACAGGTGCATGGATAGGACAAGAAGGTGGGATACGGACCAAACTTCAGCAGGTGGGACTAGTGTAGGCCGATGTGGGCAAATTGGGCCGAAAGGCCTGTTTCAACACTGTATCACTCTATGACTCCAAGACTAACATCTAACAGTCTCAATCATGAGTGAAAGGATCAAACAGGTTTACAGAAGAACAAAAGGATCAGCGCAGAGGGAGCACAGTGGTTGCATAGGGAGCATCTGCAGTTGGACTAAGGAGTGAAGGGCAAACAGTGACCTAGAGTGATAGAGATGATAATGGGCCTTCCACTGTTGTGTTAGTCAGGATGCCTTGGTTGCCACTATGATTCAAAGGTTGAGTTTGCTGCTCATATTATGCCATATTAACTATTACAATCTCTGACCAACACTCACCTCACCACCCGCACCTCCCCCATCACATCCCCACCTCACTTACAGGAGACATGAGGAATGGTCTCAAAAACCTGAGCTTTTCTGTTTGGAATAGAAGTTGCCAAGAGTTATTATATAGTTCAGGCAATGATCTGAGACGTTACTTTAGCTTAGTTTTTAGTTTAGTTTAGGGATGCAGCGTGAAAACTGGCCCTTCGGCCCACCGACTCTGCGCCAACCAGCGATCCTCGCACACTAACACTATCCAACACACACGTGGGACAGTACACATTTATGCCAAGCCAATAACTTACAAACCTGTACGTCATTGGAGTGTGGGAGGAAACCGTAGCTTCCTAGAAAAAATGGATGTAGGTCACGGGGAGAATGTACAAAGTCCATACTGACAGCACCTGTAGTCAGGATCGAACCCGGGTCTATAGCGCTGTAAGGCAGCAACTCTGCCGCTCTGCCACTCTTTAACTGAACTGATGGGGTTAGAACAACAAAGATATGGAAGCTGAAAACTCTGAAAATCTTGCAATGTTCGTGGAGAGAGAAAAAGAGATACAGTTTCAAGTTGAAGACATAGAGCAGGAGGGAATAGTGGCGACGGTGTTGTTTGAAAGAGTGGAGTAAGTGGCTCGGGGAGCTGTCAATGGGTCACGAGTGAAATCTGTGACACCTGAAGAGTAGAAAGAAGTCCTGGATATTGAAAACTGGACAAAGCTGTAATAACCATATAACAATTACAGCACGGAAACAGGCCATCTCGACCCTTCTAGTCCGTGCCGAACACATATTCTCCCCTAGTCCCATATACCTGCGCTCAGACCATAACCCTCCATTCCCTTCCCATCCATATAACTATCCAATTTATTTTTAAATGATAAAAACGAACCTGCCTCCACCACCTTCACTGGAAGCTCACTCCACACAGCTACCACTCTCTGAGTAAAGAAGTTCCCCCTCATGTTACCCCTAAACTTCAGTCCCTTAATTCTCATGTCATGTCCCCTTGTTTGAATCTTCCCTACTCTCAGTGGGAAAAGCTTTTCCACGTCAACTCTGTCTATCCCTCTCATCATTTTAAAAACCTCTATCAAGTCCCCCCTTAACATATAATATAACATATAACATATAACAATTACAGCACGGAAACAGGCCATCTCGGCCCTACAAGTCCATGCCGAACAAATTTTTTTTCCCCTTAGTCCCACCTGCCTGCACTCGTACCATAACCCTCCATTCCCTTCTCATCCATATGCCTATCCAATTTATTTTTAAATGATACTAATGAACCTGCCTCCACCACTTCCACTGGGAGCTCATTCCACACCGCCACCACTCTCTGCGTAAAGAAGTTCCCCCTCATATTACCCCTAAACTTCTGTCCCTTAGTTCAGTAATAACTGAACATTGGAAACTGTTGAGCTCACTGAGGGCTGTGACGTGTCTGGTCATAAGTTGAGATGCTGCTCCTCAAGCTTATGTTGGGCACTGTTGGAACAAAGTCAGAGGCCAAAGGCAGAGAGGTCTGAAAGATTGTGGGACGGAGAATTAAAATAGCAGATAACTGGGAGCATCGTCAACTCTGTGGATTGAGTGGAAGTGGAAATACATATAAATGAGTGATTGCAACGTGTAAGAATGCTGTCAGTATGTTCAACACAGAATACATACTCAGCAGTGAGAATATCCATTGATAAGAATGGTGCACTGAAAGCCAATGAGATGTGGCAATCCAAGAATGAAATCAAGATTAGTTTACAACTTTCCCCACGGAATCTGATAAAGACCGAACGGTGACACACCATGACAGCACTAGTCAATTTGTATTCCAATGTCACCTTTTAGATTAAAACTTTGTGCATAAAATAAAGCAAGGAGAGAACGTGAAGATTCTGTGACTAGTTGGCCACCTGACTTGGATTCAAAGGGTAAAGAGATGATTTGGGGAGATCAAATATGACAAAAATATACATTACAAGACCCTTAACAGCATTGAGGTATAGTGGGATCGATGGCTCACAGAAAGTAGCAACACCAGTGGACAGATTGGTAAAGAAGGCAGATACAAATGCTGGAGTAACTCAGTGGGTCAGGTTGCATCCCTGGAGAAAAGGAACATGTGACGTTTCGGGTCGAGACCCTTCATCAGACTGAGACTCAGGGGAGAGGAAAACTAGAGGTATGAAAAGGTTCAAAATAAATCAGAGCCGGCACCGATGACCAGGGACAGGTGGAGCCCACAATGGCCCATTGGTGGCTGCGGAAGAGGTGATAACGAAGGGATATATGGATGCGAACAGTGGAACCAGCTGCTCAACAAGGATGGGGGAGGGGCAGAGAGAGAGAATGCAGGGACTACCTAAAATTAGAGAAATCAATATTTGTAACCGCTGTGTTGTAAGCTGCCCAAGCAAAATATCAGGTGCTGTTCCTCCAATTTCCATGTGGCATCACTGACAGTAGAGGAGGCCCAGGACAAAAAGGTCAGTATGGGAATGGGAAGCCATGCAACCCGGGCCAACTCGTAGGCCAAGGCGGACTGAGCATAGGTGTTCAACGAAATGATCGCCCAGTTTGTGCTTGGTCTTGCCGATATATAGGAGTCCACACTGAGAACAATGGATACAGTAGATGAGGTTGGAGGAGGTGCAAGTGAACCTCTGCCTCACCTGTCGGGGTCCTTTAATGGAGTTGAGGGAGAAGGTAAAGGGACAGGTGATGCATCTCCTGTGGTTGCAGGGGAAAGTGCCTTGGGAGGGGCTGGTTTGGGTGGGAAGGGATGAGTGAACCAGGGAGTTGAGGAAGGGATGGCCTCTGCGGAAAGCAGAAAGGGATGGAGATGGGAATATTAGTCTACCGGTGGGATCCCTTTGCAGGAGGTGAAAATGTCGGAGGATTATGTGCTGTATTCGACGGCTGATGGGGTGAAAGGTGAGGACTGCGGGGACTCTGTCTCTGTTGCAATTGGGGCAGGGGAAGCAAGAGCGGAGCTATGGGATATTGAGGGCAAGTTGGGCAAAAGGGCCTGTTTCCACACTATATGACTATGACTTTATGGAGAGGAGACAGAAGAGATTGCAGATCCTGGAGCAAGAGACAAAGTTGGAGGAACTTAGTTTGCCCAACAGGCAAAATCTGTGGGGGAAGTAGACTGACAATATGTTGGGGTGGGACCCTTCTTCACACTAAAGGATTATGGTAGGATTGGAGTAAATGGGTGCTCGATGGTGGGTTGTTTTCATGCTGTGAGATCCTATAAACTTTGGAGCATTAGTTAGCTCGCTTTAGTTTTTAGTTTTTAGTTTAGTTTAGAGATACAGCGCAGAAAAATGCCCTTCGGCCCACCAAGTTCGCACTGACCAGTAATACTCACATATTAACACTATCCAACACACACTCGGGACAATTTACATTTATACCAAGCCAATTAACTTACAAACCTGTTTGTCTTTGGAGAGAGGGAGGAAACCGAAGGTCTGAGAAAACCCACGCGACCACGGGGAGAATGTACAATCTCCGTACAGACAGCACCCGTAGTCAGGATGGAACCCGGGTCTCCGACGCTGTCAACGTTGTAAGGCAGCAACTCTACCGCTGTGCCACTGTGCCTCCCTTGCATCCAACATCTGTTATCTTTGCCCAGACTGACCTTAGTTGCAGAACCAAAAGGTTGGACAAATTTAGATTATTTTCTCTGAAGCATCAGAGGTTGAGGGGGGACTTGATAGAAATATATGAAATGATGAGAAGCATAGATAGTGGATACAGTCAGAACATATGTCCCTGGGAGAAAATGTAATCGACTAAAGGGCATAAGTTCAAAGGATGAAAGTTTAAAGGAGATGTAAATGGCAGGTTGACAAAAATGCTGGAGAAACTCAGCGGGGGAGGCAGCATCTGGGGAGCGAAGGAAATAGACGATGTTTCGGGTCAAAACCCTTCTTCAGACTGATGGCAAGTGTTTTATACCGAGTGGTGGGTACATGGGACACACTGCCAGGGGTGGTGGTGGTGGATACAAGGGTGACGTTTACAAAGTTTTTAGATAGACACATAGTTATGCAGGGAATGAAGGGATATGGATCCTGTGCAAGCAGAGGTGATTAGTTTAACTTGGCATCATGTTTGGCATGGACATTGTGGCCCAAAGTTCTGTCTGTTCCTGTTAATTCTGAATCAGTGAGGAGAGTGCCAGCACTGAGCCTTGGCTGACACTTAGGGTGCACCAGAGATGTTAATGAGTCAAAGTGTCATATAGCATAGAAACCTAGAAATATAGAAAAGTAGATCCAGAAGTAGGCCATTCGGCCCTTCGAGCCAGCACCACCATTCAACATGATCATGGCTGATCATCTAAAATCAGTGCCCTGTTCCTGTTTTTTTCCCAATATCCCTTGATTCCAACAGCTAAATCTAGCTCTCTCTTGAAAACATCCAGTGAATTGGCCTCTACTGCCTTCTGTGGCTGAGAATTCCAGATTCACAACTCTCTGGGTGAAAAAGTTTTTCCTTATCTCAGTCCTAAATGGCCTACCCGAAACAAGCCAGTTGGCCCAAACTGTTCATGCTAACCAAGATGCTCCATCAACACTAATCCCATGTTTAGTTTATATCCCTCTAAACCTTTCCTAGCCATGTACTTGGCTAAATTACTTTTAAGTGCTGTTATAGTACCCTATCTATTCCCTTCATAATCTTATACACCTTTATAAGATCACCCCTCATCATCCTGCGCTCCAAGGAATAAAGTCCTAGCCTGCCCAACCTCTCCCTATAGCTCAAGCCTTCAATCCTGGCAACATTCTCATAAATGTACTCTGTGATCTTTCCAGCTTAACAACATATTTTCTATAGATAGACACAAAAAGATGGAGTATATCAGCGGGTCAGACAGCGTCTCTGGAGAAAAGGAATAGGAGACGTTTCGGGTTGAGATCCTTCTTCAGACTTTTCTATAGCAAGGTGACCTAAACTGAACGCAATACTCTAAAATCTTCACCAACGTCTTGTATAACTGTAACATACAGTAACATTCCAACTTTTGTCCTTAATACTCTGACTGATGAAGGCCAATGTGCCGAAAGCCTTCTTGACCACCTTATTGACCTGTGACGGCATTATCAAGGAACTATGTACTTGCACCCCGATATCCCTCTGCTCTACAACACTCCCCTGACACTTGCCATTTGATGTGAAGGTCCTGCTCTGATTACCTTCCCAAAATGCAACACCTTGCACTTATCCAGATTAAACTCCATTAGCGATACCTCATCCAATGCCCAATGATGAACATGCTTCTGTAATTTTTGATCTTTGCTATCTACCATACCACCTGTTTCGGTGTCATCTGCAAACTTAATAATCATACCTTGTTTATTCTCATCTAAATAATTGAAATAAACCATAAGCAGCAATGGGGGCCCAACAGCGATACTTGAGGCTCACCATTAGTCACCAGCCTCCAGTCCACCATCGCCGTCTGCTTACTTCCATAAAGTCAATTTACCATCCAGCTGTCTGGCTCTCCCTGAATCCTCCTTGGAATGAACATCAGATGCTGTTGGAATTTATCTTTCTCCAATAGTAATACACATCTGCCTTTAGGGCGGACGGTGGCACAGTGGTAGAGTTGCTGGGTCACAGCACCTGAGACTAGGTTTTTTGATCCTGAGTACAGGTGCTGTCTGTATGGAGTTTGTACGTTCCCCCTGTGAGCTGCGTGGGTTTTCTCCGGGAGCTCTGGTTTCCTCTGGTTTGTAGATTAATTGGCTTGGTATAATTGTAAATTGTCCCTAGTGTTTATAGGATAGTGTTAGTGTGCGGGAATCACTGGTCAGCGCAGACTCGGTAGCTGAAGGGCCTGTTTCTCTAAACTAAACTAAACAAAGATATGTCTGCATGTAACATTTATTTATAAATATTATTAGTTTTACTTAAGAAGAATAGAAAACTTGATGATGATGCAAATTCTCCACAGGTAGCAAATCAGATAAAGTGTCTGAACCTTCCCTGGAATCCAAGGACAAAAAAGGTTTGATATATTTAGTTGTCATACATTTCATGCATTGGTCTTATTTAAGTATGCAAATGAATTCCCTTATTGCCAACCAAGCAATAATGTTGATTTTGCTTTTAGATTTAGACCCATCCTGCATAACTGTGTTCTTTACTGAATACTAGAATAACGCAGATTAGATGAACTGCAAGAAGTGGAGCATAGATTTGCCAACATTATAACACGGTTTAAAGGGTTAACTAGCAAGCTAGGTTGCATAGAGTTGTACTGACAATTACGAGGTGATTAAATGTATTAAGGTGATAAAAGGTTTCGGGCCAGGTGTAACAGTGGCAGTTATGACTCTCCAAGTGGGGAGTCTAACACAAGAGGTGTGAAATTAGAATTAGAGCCTGGACATTGAAGATGGTTTTCAGGAAATATTATGCACAGCATGAGTGGGGAAATCTGGAACACTTGCCTCCCAAAAGCTGCAGAAAAAAGCCTGTGGAAAATCCCAAAACTAAGATTGTTTGGAATGTTGTTAGTTAAGGGTCATGGAACCATGGAATTGAAACATTGATCAGCCAATATTTAATTGAATACTGGATCAGCCATGATGGATCACTGACCATAAATTTGTGGGTGCATTGACGTTACAGGTACATAAAGAGGTAATTTGGCTTAATGAGTCTGTGGCAGCCGAACAAGAACGAACACGTCTACTTCTTGCTGCATTCTTTTATGGGAATCCAGTTGCTTTTAAAGTATGATTGAGGTATAAGATATTGAGAAATTGTTCATAATTAAAAATAACACGACAGGGACCTTATTGATTGAGGTAGAAGTTTAAACCACCATGACTGCACTTCTTTCTGAGCCTGTTGACATGGAGAGTGACAAACTCTCTAGAACTTTCCACACAGATATTGTTGCCACAAGATGGACAGCAGCCAATCACCTCACAGCCCTAAGGGGTTCAGCAAGCCACTACAACTATTACCGCATGTTAGAATTCTCTCTCAGCCACTCATGCTGCTGTACACAGCACTTGCACCAATTATGTCACCACAATGACCAAATAAAAAATATATTAATCTGAAACATTAACCTGCAGGTCATCCCTGACCTGCTGTAGGTTTTCTGTTTTCCTTTTTGATTTCTAGCTGTTCAGGAGTCTGATAAGGGTGATAAAAATCTGATGGTATTATGAAATTGATTTGGTTCAATCTAAAACCAAGGTCTTAAATCTACACAAAGGAATCTATGAAGGTGTGAAACACGGTAGATTGGAAAATGTTATGGAAAGCTGTGATAGTAAAGGAGCAGTGGCTAACATGTAAAGAGTTAATACGTAATTTAATGCAAATGTACATACCTCATCATCTATACATGCTCAGAGATGGCAAAGTTTTGTCAGGATGTAAGACTAATCTTTCTCAAGGTCAGTATACTTACAAACATAGAAAATAGGTGCAGGAGTAGGCCATTCGGCCCTCCGAGCCTGCATCGCCATTCAATATATATCTATCTAGGGATCAGGGGCTATGGAGAGAAGGCAGGTACGGGATACTGAGTTGGATGATCAGCCATGATCATATTGAATGGTGGTGCAGGCTCGAAGGGCCGAATGGCCTACTCCTGCACCTAATTTCAATGTTTCTATGTTTCTAATAAGATCATGGCTGATCATCCAACTCGGTATCCTGTACCTGCTTTCTCTCCATAGCCCCTGATCCCTTTAGCCACAAGGGCCAGATCCATCTCCGTCTTAAATATAGCCAATGAACTGGCCTCAACTACATTCTGTGGCAGAGAATTCCAGAGATTCACCACTCTCTGTGTAAAAAATGTTTTTCTCATCTCAGTCCTAAAAGATTTCCCCTTTATCCTTACACTGCGACCCCTTGTTCTGGACTTCCCCAACATCGGGAACAATCTTCCTGCATCTAGCCTGTCCAACCCCGTAAGAATTTTGTACGTTTCTATAAGATCCCCCCTCAATCTTCTAAATTCTAGCGAGTAAAAGCCAAGTCTATCCAGTCTTTCTTCATATGAAAGTCCTGACATCCCAGGAATCAGTCTGGTGAACCTACTATGTACTCTCTCTATGGCAAGAATACTTGGTGGCAGAACCAGGTCTTCAAGTGAATAGCTACAACATTTGAGAGAACAGTTGAATTCAGTGTGCAATAGGGCTGAGAGCGTAGCTATTCATTTTGTCTGTGAGGGAGAGAAAGGTAGAGGAGGAAAGTTTTCAGACGGGTATATGTAAAGTCAGCTAAGGAGAATTAATGATTGGGAAATTAAGGTAGACTTGAGATGAAAGCTTGTTGTTCTGCAGGAAATAATTTGTACTAGTTTGAGGCTAGTTATGGTCAGTTAGTCAGTTGATAATGTATTTTATAGAACTGACGGTACCTTGGGAAAACTCAGTGGATGAGGTTTATGAAAGGAAAAAGCTTAGATAGGTAGATTTGACAGCAGATGTTGAGCGGGGAGGATGGAGTACAAGAGTACGTTCGGTTGAGGTGGGTTGTAGAGGTTTCATTGCGAGACCAACCATGTCGCTATTTGGAGAGCTAGGAATTCACGGACAGGGTTTACGTCATTCTGTAAAGGAGATGTCAGGGGCAGCAGAGCAAGGTAGTAGGTGGATTTGGTGGAGAAGAAAGGAAATGTGCAACGCGCAGTAAGTGTATTCCTTCCCGTTTTATATGTGAGGTTGATATTAGTGGCATTACAATTGTTTGATGGAGGGTTAGGATAAGTGTAAGAAAGGATAAGAGTATTTAGCATTTGCTTGAGTGTTGAATCGATCATCTGTAGTTTATTTTACTTAGTCGATATTTACAAAGTTAGCTGCTTGGTAGTGTATACTGGTAGCATAACTGATGAGAGCAGGTATTGAGCCGGGGTGGTTCTAACTAGAAACATAGAAACATAGAAATTAGGTGCAGGAGTAGGCCATTCGGCCCTTCGAGCCTGCACCGCCATTCAATATGATCATGGCTGATCATCCAACTCAGTATCCCGTACCTGCCTTCTCTCCATACCCCCTGATCCCCTTAGCCACAAGGGCCACATCTAACTCCCTCTTAAATATAGCCAATGAACTGGCCTCAACTACCCTCTGTGGCAGAGAGTTCCAGAGATTCACCACTCTCTGTGTGAAAAAAGTTCTTCTCATCTCGGTTTTAAAGGATTTCCCCTTTATCCTTAAGCTGTGACCCCTTGTCCTGGACTTCCCTAACATCGGGAACAATCTTCCTGCATCTAGTCTGTCCAACCCCTTAAGAATTTTGTAAGTTTCTATAAGATCCCCTCTCAATCTTCTAAATTCTAGAGAGTATAAACCAAGTCTATCCAGTCTTTCTTCATAAGACAGTCCTGACATCCCAGGAATCAGTCTGGTGAACCGTCTCTGCACTCCCTAACGTCTGAACTAACTGTTGAGCTCTTTCGAAGTGTTGTGAACCTAACTCAATGGAACACCAGTGAAGGACGAACCCCACTTGATAACCCCAACGATACACTGGCATTTACACGCCTAGTTTTTGTTGTCCAATTGTGTAACTGTGTAAAGGCATTTTAGAATTGCATGTGGCATTGGGCTGGGTTTTTAGCTTGTGTATTTCCTAACATGTTGACAGCTTATTACTGAATATGAAGTTAGTTATTGTCCTATCGAATAAGTGTGTATAGTTAGTTTAGATCCTACTTTGGCTTTGGACTTGTTATTTTATTGGTTGAGCATGTATCCTTGTGTTATAGCACATGCTTTGTGTTTTAACCGTAATTGAGGCAAATAAACCCAATTCAAAAGGTGGATCAGACATAGCTATTAGAAGTTAAAGAGATCAATACATCCTAGAAAAACAAGAGTTTGCGGAAAAAAACAACAGTAAACCTGAGGTTTGAAAAACTTTCAGAATTCAGCAGAGGGTCAACTTATTGATAAGGAAAGTTAAATATAAAACCAGACTGAGGCAGGAAAATTGGAGAATAAAGAAATTACAGCAAAATTAAACAAATATTAATGTAGGAAATAGTGGAGTCGCAAGTAGGTCGCAATTGAAAGATGAGCTGAAAAAAATTAGTATCAAGTAAATTAATTACACTGGGAATAGATACATCCCTAGGATCTGATGACCTCCATCGTAGGGATTTGAAGAGGTGCTTGTGGAGAGAGTGGGTTCACTTGTTGTCATCTTCTTAAATTCTACAGAATCGTGAGCAGTTTCAACAGAATGGAAGGCGGGAAGTGTCACTGCATTATTTAAGAAATGACGGAAAGAAAATACAAGGAGCTATGGTGCATTTAGAGAAAAACAGGAACTACGTCAAATTAGCCTGAATTTAGTACAAAAAAACCTTTGGAACCTGTTGTTAAGAAAATGGGTACCTGGGCACTTAGAAAATAATATTAGGATTTGGCAGAGCAAATCTAAATTTAAGAAAGGTATGTCAGGTTTGACAAATTCTGAGATTGCAGTTCACAAAATAAATAACATGAACATACATATATGCATGAAGGTAACAGTGGTGAAAGTGGATTTTCAAATGGCATTGGTATTGGTATATTTTATTATATTCAAGTCACACGATACAGTGAAAAACTTTGTTTTGCATGTTATCCAGTCTAATCATACATCTGTGCATCAGGTAGTGCAAAAGAGCAAATAACCAAATAGACACAAATTCCTGGAGATTTCTTTGTAAACCAGCATCTGCAGTTCATTCTTTTTAGAAAATAAACAAAGTTTATCTCCAATTAATAGTTTTTTTGGACTTTGACTTGGACATAAACGTTGATGGGTCGGTTAGTAAGTTTGCAGATGACACCAAGATTGCTGGGGATATAGACTACGGGGAAGGCTGTTAAGGGATAAAGACCAGTGACATAAATGGGCAGAGAAATGACAGATGGAGTTTAATCCGAGCAAGTGAAAGGTGTGTTGCTCTATGGGAGGTGCATGTAAGGGGAAAACATACAATTAATGGCGTGTCCCTTAAAAGCACTGATATACAGAGGGATCTTGGGTTCCAAGTCCATAACTCCCTGACTGCCAACACGAGTAGATAGAGTGGATAGTGGTAAAGAATGCATATGGTATGCTTGATTTCATAGGGCAGGGCATTGAGTATATAAGAGTCAAGAAATCATGATGGTCACCCCATTACATGATGGTCACCCCATTACAGGAAGGGCATAGAGACTTTGGAAAGAGTGCAGAGTGATGCATAGATTAGGGGATATTATCTGCAGGGAGAGATTGGACAGACTTGAATTATTTTCTCTGGAATACCAAAGGTTGTGAGGAGACCTGGAGACCTGAAAGAGGTATATAAAATTATGAGAGGCATAGATAGGGTAGACATTCAGACCCATTTTCCCAGGATGTGAAAAATCAAATACTAGAGGGCATCATTTTAAGATGAGAGTGGCAACGTTTAAAGGAGAGGTGCAGGGCAACCTTTTTACTCAGAGTGCCTGAAACATTCTGGAGTGATGAGTGCCTGGAACGTGCTACCACAGTTGGTGATTGAGGCAGATACAATAGCGGCATTTAAGAGACTTTTGGATAAGCATATGTATATGCAGATAATGGAAGGATATGGATTATGTGTAGGTAGATAAGAGATGTTCACCACAAACTTTGTGGGCCAAAGAGCCTGTTCCTGTGTTGTAAACTATTTTCTATGTTCTATGTTTGAGAGTACAAAATATAGAGGTTTTACCACAGAGAAAGTGTAGATTAAAAAAAAGTGCAGGGCCACAAAGAGGTTGATTGAAAAAATTGGAAATTCATCGCGAGCCCATGACAGGCCCATTCAAGGGTCTGATAACACCAGGAAAGAAGCTGTGGTACATTGAGTCTGGTGGTATATTCTTTCAAGAATTTGTATCTTCTGCGCAACGGGATACTGGAGAAGAGGGAAAGACCAGGGTGTTCTCTGGTGTATGTTGGCTGTTTTTCAGAGGCATCATTAAGTATAGTTGGAGTCGCCATAACAAGATTCATCTTATTAGGACATTTTCTATGGTGTTGCTGTAGAAATTGTATGAAGCCATTCAGGTGCCACATAAAAGATTGCTCAAAAGAATTTGACTGCCATGGTATTGAGGAAATATACTGGAAATTGTTGATGACTGGTGAACAGAATAAAGCAGAGAGCAAGAGTAAAGGAATTATTTTCAGATTGGGAGACAGGGATCTGCACAAGGGCCAGTTCTCACTACCTGTATCATTAATTGGACAAGAGAACCTGTGTTTACATTCACTACTGACATTGAGCAAGCTGGATGTTTTCTCTATTCAGGGCATTCAGAATCAAGGTTAACCATCTCAAAATAAGGACCTGGCCATTAAGAACAGATGAGAATGAATCAAGAATTTTCTGTCCATGGGGTGCAGAAGGTTATTCACTGAATATATTCAATATCGAGTCAAAGGATCATACAGCATGGAAACAGGCCTATTATCCTATTTCATCCATGCTGACCTACATGATCAGCTACGAAGGTCCCATTTTCTTGCATTTGAACAATCTATATTCTACCAAAACTCTTTCCTTTGTTCTCAACATTCTAAATGTTCATGTGTATGCAGGGTAGTGTTGGTTTTCTTTTAATCTCCTTAATTTGTATCTTCTTCCAAAATGCTTGACCACCGCCTTCCCATTTTCACACATGCTACTCACATTTTTTCCCTCGACAGGATAAATTTCTTCCCGTCGCCTTCCAACCAATATTTCCGAGGTTTTTTTTGTTTTAATCGTTTATTTTTTTTAATTAACTGCTTTTCAGTGGGAGACTCTTGCAGCACTTTCCGTTGATGATGTCACGGTGCCATCTCACAGACGTCCAATCACGATGGATCTCATTTACATATGACATCACAATGGGACAGGGGTGGGAGATTGCAACATTCATGTGTTTCCACGAATGCAATCAACCTGTCGTGCACAATCAAATAAGATCAAATAGAGCAAGTTGTCCTCCCTCCTCTCTACCCCCTCCCTCTCTATCCCCCTCCCCTACCCCCTCCCTCTCTACCCCATCCCTCTCTACCCCCTCCCTCTCTACCCCCTCCCTCTCTACCCCCTTCCTCTCTGATCTCCGCTCGCTACCCCCTCCCTCTCTAGCTCACTCCCTCTCTGTCTCTCCCTCTCTGTTCCCCCTTTCTGCCCCTCCCTCTCTGTTTTCTCCCTCTCTTTGACCTTCCTCTCTCCCCCCTCCCCCTCTTCCCCCTCCTCCTCCTCCCCCCCCCCCCCCCCCTCCTCCCTCTCTGCCCCTCCCTCCCCCTCTCTACCAACCCCACTCCCTCTCTAGGGAGTGGTGAGTATTGGGACCTATGAGTGAGTGGCGGAGTATTGCGTTTGGAGACCATCCCTCCCCTGTGACGCCGCGTGCCCCCCCACCCCTCAATCTCTACCCCTCCCCCTTCCCCTCCATCTACCCTCCCTCTGTAACCCCCCTCACCCTCTCCCTCTCTACCCCTTCCCTCTCTACTCCCTCTCCCTCTCTAACCGTGCCTGTGCAGTTGGGGGCTATGTGTGAGTGGATAGGGTGGGGGAAGGAGGAAAAGGAGCAAATGAATAATATTAATATAATATCAAGGGGGGGAGGTGTTAGTGTGCGTGATGCCACAGGCCGCCCTCCCCCCATGAAGGGGATGGGACCCAGCGGGTCCCACTTGGACTAGTACCCTTCTAAAATGCTCCTCTCCACATACCTGTCCAAATGTATTTTAAATGCTGTTATTGTAGTTGCATCAACCAGCCCGTTGCATATACCCACCACCCTCTGTGTGAAAGAGTTGTCCCTCGGATTCCTATTAAATCTTTCCCCTCTTACCTTAAACCTACGCCATCTTGTTTTAGACTCCACTAACCTGGGGGAAAAAAGACTGTGTGCAGTCACCCTATCCATGCACCAATAAACTTCTGGATATTAGGAGAATCAAGGGATTTGAATTTCAGAACATGCAAGTAGCTTTGTGCTAAAAGGTAATTGTCAATTTTATCGAGTAGCTGAGCAGGCAAGAGGAAGTCAATGGCCTTCTGCAGCTTGCCTTTCCTTTATTCTTATGTTCTTTGATTTGAATCCTTTCTGGGAGAGCCCAATGATGCTACTGGGGAGACCAGGACAAGAAAGGCGCTCCAATGAAGATCACTAATGACGCTGACTGGTTAGCCCGTAACTAAAGATTTTCACTATACCTTGGTACACATGACAATTAACTAAACTAACCATTCACTCCTGCTATAAAGTAACTTCCAAAAATCAGTCAAGATAGGGGGTGGAAGTTGGTTGGAAACTATCAGAATTGTATTGTTGTCCTGAGCTTCTCATTCCCTGATTTTACCGACAGCTTATGGCCTTGAAAATAAATAGTGTCCAAGTGATTGATCTGACCATCTCAATAGGCATAGGTATGTTATTTAAATGGATCCCCCTTAAGGCTCATATTAGCCTGCATCAATGGTTTCTCCATGAATCCTCCACAGACAGATGAGACATGTCCAGGGATGCTGTCCCCTACCATGGGGAATAAACCCTCCACCAAGGCTTTTGGAACAGTGGATACCATACACCCGATGTTCAATCTTCATGGCAGAGAGAAATAATGGTACGTTGGAAACTCACTGCAATGACTGGAATTGAGTGGCACAGTGCCTAGCAGCTCCAATGATCCGGGTTCAATCGTGACCTCCGGTGTTGTGTGTGTTGTTTAAACATTTTCCTTTTGACTAGATGAGATTCCCCCAGGTGCCGTGGTTTCGTCTCGCTGCCCAGCTTACCCATGCCACCCAAGATGATCCATCTACACTAGCCCCACCTGTACACATTTGACCCATATCGATCTAAACCTTTCCTCTTCATGTACATGTAAAAATGTATTTACATGTTGTTATAGTACTTGCCTCAACTACATCCTCTGGCAGCTCATTCTATAATTCCACGTGTGAAAATGTTGCTCCCTGGGTTCCAATTAAATCTGTACCTTCTCACCTTGAACCTCTGGTTCTTGATTCCCCTACCCTGGGTAAAAGACTGTGCATTTATCCTATCTATTCCCCTCATGATCTCATACATGACCACCCCTCATCCTTCTGCATATCTAGGAATAAAGTCCTGGCCTCCACAACATGTCTCTACAACTCAGGCCTTAACGTCCTGGCAAAATCCTCATAAATATTCTCTGCACCCTTCCCAGCTTAACAACATCTTTCCAACAGCAGGGTGGTCCAAGTGTGGCCTCACCAACATCTTGGAACAGAATATCCCAACTTCTATACTCAATAGGTAGACACAAAATGCTGGAGTAACTCAGTGGGACAGGCAGCATCTCTGGAGAGAAGGAATGGGTGACATTTTGAGTCTAGACCCTTCTTCAGACCTTTCTATACTCAATACTCTGACTGATGAAGACCAATGTTTACCAGAATGTTTCCTGCATTAGGGGATATTTGCTACAGGTTGGACAGACTTAGATGGTTGTGGGGAGATACAAAATTATGAGAGGCATACATAGGGTAGATAATACTAGAGGGTATAGCAATCAAATACTAGAGAGCATAGCTTTAAGAGGAAAGCGCAAAGTTTAAAGGAGATATGCGGAACAATATTTTTACACAGAGGGTGGTGAGTGCCTGGAACCAACTGGCCAGCATTAATGGTTGAAACAGATACAATAGTGGCATTGAACAGGCATTTGGATAGTCGTATGGATATGCAGGGAATGGAGAGATATGGAGAGATATAAGAGATTGGGATCATGTTTGGCGGACATTGTGAGCCGAAGGCCTGTTCTTGTTCCATACTGTTCTATGTGCTGAATGCCTTTTGACCACCCTATCTACCTGTGATGCTACTTTCAAGGAACTATGTACCTACACTCCTAGATCCCTCTGCTCTACAACACTCCCGTGAACCCTGCCATTCACTGTGAAGGTCCTGCCCTGTTTTGACTTGCCAAAATGCAACACCTCACACTTATCTGCATTAACCTCCATTAATAATTCCTCATCCCACTTGCCCAACTGATCAAGATCCTGCTGTGATTTTTGATTACCATCTTTGTTATCTACGAAAGCATCCACTGTAATGTCATTTGCAAACTTACCAATTCCACCTTGTACATTCTCATCCCAGTCATTGATTTAAACCACAAACAGCCATGGGCCCAGCAGAGATTGCTGAGGCAGACCATTGGTCGCATGTCTCCAGTCTGAAAAACAACCTTCCACCTTCGCCCTCTGCTACTTTCCATGAAGCCAATTCTCTATCCAGTGGGTAGGCTCTCTCTCTCCCTGAATCCCATGCATAATAACCTTCCAGAGTGGCCTACCATGTGGAACTACATCAAATGTATACTGAAGTCCATATAGACAACAACTATGGCATGTCCCTCATTGACCTTTTTGATTACTAATTTGGCGACTGTAAATTACCCCTGATGTGCGTAAGTGGCAGAATCTAAGATAGTTTATTAACAATTATGGGGAATAAAACAGATTGTAGTGTTAGATTAGTCCTAATGGTAGTTGATGGCTGCCACACACTCAGAGGGCTGAAGTGCCGAATTTGGCAACTCAGCCAAGGACATTTATATGTAAAATATTTTTTTTTAAGTGTTCTCTTATTCTGTGCTGCTGCATGCAATGTCACAAAGATACACTGCAACTGAAAAACATTATCTTGATATTGCAGATGTTGCCTCTGGTCAAAAATATAAGCTAAAAGAAATTAAAGGTGGGTATTGTGGAGGTAAAGCTGCTCTCTTCTTCATTTGTGCGGCTTGAGCTCCCTGTTACATCAATGAGAACTTTATATTTGCTCAGAGACGCAAGTTATACTGCAGAGACTGGAAACCTGAAACAAAAACAGAAAACGCACTTGGTAGGTCTGATAGCATCTGTGAAGAGAGAAGAACAGTTCCGGCAATGTTTCTGGACTGGTTTTGATGAAGGGTCCCGACCTGAAACGTTAACCATTTCTCTTTCCACAAGTGCTGCCTGACTTGCTGCTTATTTCCAGCACTTTCTGTTGTTGGTTCAAGCAAATATTTCATTTTTCTGCAAAATAATTAGAACACTGAACAATCTAAATTACATGTTTGACAAGAAACTTTTATTTGGCCCAGTTGAGACCATTCAAATTAAAATCACTGTGGAATTTTACTTGGAAAAAAAAACTCAGCCAACATGGTTGGTGTTTTTCAGCGATACAGCGCAGAGTCTTAGGTGATGGATTCACTCTATTTTGGCATGCCCAGTAGGTGCAAACACACAAATGGAGCCCTGTACAAATATAGGGGATATATTAGAGTGTGTATTGTATATTGGGATTTGCATTGAGAACCATGGACTAGAATAACAGTTTGGCCATTTCAATTGGGTGTGAAATGGAAAACTCACAAAGGTATCTTACTGCCTACAATGTGAGTGGCTTCATTCATAGTTAAATGCAGGATGCCAGAGGAGGCAGAAAATTCAAGGGATAATCCTGATGTGATCATAGTCATTGTGCATGGAAACAGGCCTTCAGTCCAAGCCCCCCCATGCTGAATAAGATACCCATATACACCAGTTCAGTTTGCCCATATTTGACCAAAATTCCATATATAACCATATAACCATATAACAATTACAGCACGGAAACAGGCCATCTCGACCCTTCTAGTCCGTGCCGAACACATAATCTCCCCTAGTCCCATATACCTGCGCTCAGACCATAACCCTCCATTCCCTTCCCCCATCCATATAACTATCCAATTTATTTTTAAATGATAAAAACGAACCTGCCTCCACCACCTTCACTGGAAGCTCATTCCACACAGCTACCACTCTCTGAGTAAAGAAGTTCCCCCTCATGTTACCCCTAAACTTCAGTCCCTTAATTCTCATGTCATGTCCCCTTGTTTGAATCTTCCCTACTCTCAGTGGGAAAAGCTTTTCCACGTCAACTCTGTCTATCCCTCTCATCATTTTAAAAACCTCTATCAAGTCCCCCCTTAACCTTCTGCGCTCCAAAGAATAAAGCCCTAACTTGTTCAACCTTTCTCTGTAACTTAGTTGCTGAAACCCAGGCAACCTTCTAGTAAATCTCCTCTAAATATTCCTCTAAATATTCTCCTTAGGAAGACCCATTTTAGCTGAATATGTGTATGCTGTTAAATCACCTACAATGTTTGGATGTCAGGGACTCAACCTGTTACAGAAGGAGGGGAGGCCATTCACTCCATTGAGCACACGCCAGCTCTTTGTGCAGCAATCCAACCTTTCCCAATCCCTGTTCTAACCTGTGATGCAACATGTTTATTCCTCTCAATGGCAGATCCAATTTCCATTTAAATCATTGACCAACTCCACTTCCAGTGCCCTTGTGAGTTCCAGGTCACTAAAACAGTTCTTCCTCCTATCGCCAATTCTTCAGAACCCCACTTGTATCCTACAGTCCTTGTAAAAGCAGCCTATAACTGTCCTTTGACTAACCTATCTAAAATCACCTTAATTTTGTCCACCTTAGCCCCCTTCCCTCCAAGGAGAACATCCTCAACTTCTCCTATTTAATCTTGTTTTTTAAAAAAGTCCTAACCTTACTCTCTTCAGGAATGTACCTCACCTTTGCCTGAAACATCTCCTCCAAAAACATTTAATCCTCATTTATACTTCTTATCAATTTTTAGTTCTGTTATGCCCTGGCTAGATCTCCCACCTCCCTATCTCTCTTCCAATTCCAAAGATTCAGATTGTTCTTTGAACTTCTCCATTGCTAATTAAATCCTTGATATGATGATCACCCTTCCAATTGGCCACCTCAGTCGCCAGCACCAGACCCATTCTTGCTTTAAATTTATTCCACATGATTTTGTCAAATCTTTGAAATATTTTTCCATGCTTACACTCTCAGTAAACATCATTTACGATAAACTTCATTTTTTCTCATTCTTCTGACATTCAAATTTTCAAAATGTATGTAAGGAGATATAAAGTGCTAAGAGGCACAAAAGAAATGTGCAAGGTTTAAAAACTACTTTCAGTGTGAAATAAGTACTGTTCCGTCTGTGTGGCTCAGTGACTATGGCTCACAGAGCTGTTGCCTTACCTGGATCTGATCCTAATGCTCCTGTCCCACTGGGGAAACCTGAACGGAAACCTGTGGAGACTTTGCGCCCTACCCAAGGTTTCCGTGCCGTTCCTGGAGGTTCCCAGAGGTTTTTGTCAGTCTCCCTACCTGCTTTCACTACCTGCAACCTCCAGCAACCACCTGCAACCTCTGGGAACCACACAGAATCCTTGGGTGGGGCGCAAAGTCTCCACAGGTTTCCGCTCAGGTTTCCTAAGTGGGGCAGGGGCTTAACTTTCAGTGTTGTGTAAATTTAGTTGGCATATTCTCCCTGCAACTCTGTGAATTTCCTTTGGGTGTTCCAGTTTCTTCCCACAACTCAAAGATGTGCGGGTTGTTAGGTTCATTGGCCACTGTATATTACTTCTAGTGTGTAACTGAGTGCTAGAATCTGGGGGGAGTTGATAAGAATGGGTGAAATATAATGAATAGGATTACTGTAAAAATTGATACTTGAGTGTACAGATACAATGGACCACCAAGTACCTGTTTCCAGGCTGTATCACTCCATGACTCATGAATATAGTTTGCAGAGAATTCAACAATGAGTGAATGTGCACTAATAGACAGCAGCCTTGTGGTTTTTATATCTGGAACTAGAGCTCTTTTGAAAGATTTTGAATAAAACTACTCTTTGCCAATCCAAGAAAATGTCAAGTCAATGTACTCTGTTATGATCAGTGTTTCCATGCTGCAAAAGGATTCAAAATATCTCAGGAGAAGTTGGCAGCAAGCCTTCACACTGATATAGAAACTGCAACAAAGAGCATTTGGTTCAAGGTTTCCATTTCAGTTATAGTCCATGAACCTCATCACACGTTAAATATCATACACATAACTTACAAAGATCCCCCGTGCAAAACAACAATGAAAATCATTGCAAGTGAACACGTTTCTCAGCTAACTGGCAGCTTCTTGGGGAGAGCCACAACCAACAAGGCAGAACAGTATTTAGTTCAGTCCCAGCCTGTCACACCAAGACTGTGTGCATTACCAGTGGGAATATAGTGCCCAGTGGTAGCTATTGGTAGAGATGAGGTGATAGTGCAGGCTCTCAACATCGTCACTGGTATGGTCTTAATGAAGTATAAATGGGACTATACTGTAAATAGTAGTGAGCACGACAAGGCAGGGCATTGTGAATTGATGTCAGTTTGTCCTATACACACTGGACCTTGCATTTTGCTCCATCTCTGTACTTGAGTTTGACTTGGTTGTATTTATGTATTGTATTCTCTGATCTGAATGGTCAGCATGCAAAACAAATATTTTCACTGCAACTCGGTACACGTGACAATTAAACCTAAACCTTACAGTAGTCAAACATGTCAATTACACGGGAACATAATAGTGGGACATTTGAGCTAGATGCTGTGATTGGGGCGAGAGATTTCTTGGAATGGATGACCTGGACAGAACAGTCTTTCCACCTGCTACTCACCTTGTGAACTGAATCAACAGAATATTCCCTTCAACGTTGATTCTTTACTTACTATTAATTGATTGGGAAGCATAGGGGAACAATGTAGGTGCACTGCCAATGCTGCCAACAAGGAGATTAATGCTCCTGCTAATTAATACATTTATGCTCATACAGCTGAGCAGCAGTGGGAAAAGTCCCCCCAACAGCACGACTAAAAGGATCATTAAACACCTTCAGAAAAAGCAGCAGGTAACTTCCTCAGATGAAGATGCAATTCACAGAAAATAGAACATAGAACAGCACAAGACAGGAACAGGCTCTTCGGCCCCCATTGTCTAAGCCAAACGTGATGCTAAACTAAACTAATCTCATCTGCATGTACCTGACCCATACGCTTCCATTCCTTGCAAAATGCAACTAACGTGTCTGCCTCCACCTCCACCCATGGCAGGGCATTCCAGACACCCACCTGTGTATAAAACTTGCCCTGCACGTCTCCTTCAAACTACGCCCCTTTCACATTAAACCTATGCCCTTTCATCTTTGACAATTCCACCCTTGGAAAACTATTCTGACTGCCTACCCTATCTGCCTCTCATAATGTTATATCATTCTATCAATTTTCCTCTCGGCCTCTAATGCTCAAGAAAACAATCCACGTTTGTCCAACCTAGAGCTAATACCTCCAATCTAGGCAGTACGCTGATAAACCTCTTTTGCAGCCTCCCCAAACCCTTCATATTCCCCCAGTAATGGGGCGGCCAGAACAGTATGCAATATTCCAAATTTGGCCGAACCAAATCCTATAAAGCTGCATCATGACCTCTTGACTCTTATAATCAATGCCCCAATACCATATTTACCACCCGTTCCTTTGGTGTGTTGGAATGCATTTGCCATTTTTGACCACCATTTCAGTCATTTGATACCCTACTGAGGTCTCCAGCTCTTGCTTACATTTAAACAGACAATATTTGTACCCACAAAAACTTCAATCATTGCACCAGATTTACTTCCAAATCATTGATATTCAAGCGACCTGGTGCTGCAGCCTAACATACTCGCACATAAAACCCTCCTATCACTTAAACGTTGAATAATTACCAAAGATAGACACAAAAAAGCTGGAGTAACTCAGCGGGACAGGCAGCATCTCGGGAGAGAAGGAATGGGTGAAGTTTCGGGTCGAGACTGTTCCTCAATAATTACCCTTTTCTTCGCTGTACTGAGGTGACTTTTAATCCAATGTTATATTATCAGCTTCCTATGGCCATTTGCCTTTCTGCCTAACTTTGAACTTTGCATGCACCTTACTAAAAATACATATTGTCTTCATAAAATGTCATTCCATTATCTACCTTCCTTATTACTTGTCAAGCTTGGATTGTGTTCTCTGGATTGGCAGAGGATGAATGGTTGATAAATATTGGAATAGTTAGTTTAAATAGACCTGGCTGTTCAAGATGTCTTCTGTTACTGAACATGGTGGTTTATGGCTGCTGATAATAATTAATAATGCCTGCATTTCAATCAGCAGCCATAGATTCACAGCCATAGAGTCACATCTTGCTGACCAAGATGTCCCATCCAAGCTAGTCCCATTTGCTTGTATCTATCTGGCCCATATCTCTCTAAGCCTTTCCTTTCCATGTACCTGTCCAAATATATTTTAAATCTTGTTATTTTACCTGCCTTAACTACTTCATCTGGCAGCTTGTTCCATATACCCACCACCTGTGTGAAAATGAATCCCCTCATATTATTATTATATCTTTCCCCACTCATCTTAACCCTATGCCCTTAAGTTTTTGATTCCACCTTCCAGGGGAAAGAGGCTATGCATTTATCTGTCCATTCACCTCATGATGTTATCCACCTCTATACGACCGCCCTTCAATCTCCTGCGCTCCAAGGAATAAAGTCCTAGCCTGCCCAACCTCTCCCTATACCTCAGGCCCTCAAATCCTGGCAACATTCTCATAAATCTTCTCTGCAGCAAAACCAACACAATATCACGTGCAGCCTCATCAATATCTTGTACATCTGTAACCATCTTAACTTCTATACTCAATTCCCTGACTTACAAAGTCAGTGTGCCAAAAACCTTCAATACCACCCTATCTATTGCAATGCTGCTTTAAGAGAACTATCCACGTGTATTCCTTGGTCCCACTACTTTACAACACTCCCCAAGTTCCCAATGTGCGGGAATTCTCAAAATGTAACATCTTGCACTTGCCCAGCTGATCAAAATCCTATAGATTTAATTTACAATCGTAACTCTACCTCTTTTTATCCTCTGTCAAATCATTGCCAGATAAATATCCAGGGTTAAAGATGCATGGCCATTGAAGTCACATTATTCTAAAACAGTTAGCAAAGCAGGTAAGGCTGTAGTAGAAGTACAAGCCAAAGGCCACAGGTTAAGAATAAGGCGTAAGCCATTTAGAACGGAGATGAGGAAACACTTTTTCTCACAGTGAGATGTGTCTGTGGAGTTCTCTGCTTTAGAGGATGGTGGAGGTCGGTTCTCTGGATACTTTCAAGAGAGAGCTAGATAGGGCTCTTAATGATAGCGGAGTCAGGGGATATGGGGAAAAGGCAGGAACGGGGTACTGATTGAAGATGATCAGCCATGATCACATTGAATGGCGGTGCTGGCTCGGGGCCGAATGGCCTACTCCTGCACCTATTGTCTATTGTCTTCCTAGGGCAAAAGATTATGTAAACTGTTTAGAGACTGAGAAGTTTAGGGAATTAATCTGCTACCAAGTTGACGTTAGTAAATCATTCACATAACAGTCGTTACTTTATTTTTCAGATGACATGTACAACCTGAAGTCCATGAAAATGAATGTGGCAGAATTTGAGGCTCTTGATGTGTATGCTTGCAAGGCAAGTATCAAAGAGAAATGGGGGGAGGGGTGCTATACTTTCAGACTGCTCTGGCCAAATGGTAAATGAAATGTCAGTAAGTACCCTGTTCCTGGAACTCCACAACGTTTTCAGTGGCTAACTGAAGACCTGTTTGCCGCTTTGCCCCAGAAAATCCCCAGAGGTTGCAGTGCGTGGTTTAAACGGCCTTGTCCCCCTTGCTTCCTTGAATGCCACAGAGTGCCTGAACCACATCAGGTCAGTCCAGAGCCAGGCTAGGGTCAGGAACCTCCAGTGGATCAGAACTATGGTCAGTTGCCAGTGATGAGGAGCCATGTTTGAGCAGAGGAGTTAGGCTGGAGATTGTGGAGTGGGATTCACAATGGGGAAGGGGGGTTTGCGGGAATGCTGAAGTTAAAAATTAAGCAGTGAGTTCAGTAGCTGGGTGTGGGATCAGTGTCCTGTGGTGTTCCGAGCACTCTGCAGTTAGTGGAAGCCATGTAGTTCATGATTGAAAAGTGATGGCAAATGAGATGGAAAGTGATTAGGTTCATGTTTGTCAAGGTGGGGTGGGCAATCAGTGGCTAATACTGATGGGAGGTTAGTCTGGGAGTCAGGGTCTTGAGGGGGCTAGGGAGGTAATGTGATAGGGCCAACTAAATAGTTTTCAAAGAAAGCTATCAAAGTACCTAGCTCTAAGTTGTACGTGCGGAGCTGAACCAACACCTACTGGGATCTGGTGTGAAAGCCACGTGCAAGTGGCTGCTGGGAATTACAGGCCTGTGTTGCGTGGTATTGTACCAAGCCAACATCATGCATTAAATTTAAAAAAGAAACCGCTTGAAACATTCAACAGGTCGGGCAGCATCAGTGAAGAGAGAAACACAGAGTGACATTTTATCAGAACTGATGGAAAATGAAAGTTAACCATTTATTTCTCCACAATTTTCTCCACTGATTTGCTGAGGATGTCCTAGACTTCTGGTTGTATTTCAGATTTCCAGCCACTGTAATATTGTGTTCCTCTGTACTGCAGTGTACCAGTCACATGGAGGGGCTGGAGGACAAATTGCCGAAGTCACGAACTTTATGAGTCCGTGGTTTTCAATTACAGTTGATATTTCATTCAAAGTGAGACCACAGGGTACACAAAAAGCAGGTTGTGTGATGGAATTCCTAAACACATGTTGAGTCCCAGCCCAATCAAATCCTCCCATCACGCCCATCCCAAAGCAATCATATTTTGCAAAAGCAAACTAATATGCACATTGGAAACCTGAAATACACACGGAAGATGCTGGAAACATTCAGTGCATAATTTCTTTTCACTGAGGGGTAATTGTTTAATCTCTGCTCTTTAATTGGCTTCTACTTTTGAATCTTATCTGTGCTAGCTAAGTTCAGATAGGCTTCACTTGTGCTCACAACCCCCCCCCGCAGAATCTGAGCCAACCTGATCCAGACATTGACTGGAAGTGAACAATAGAAGCACAGGAACAAACTCTTCGGCGCTCAATGTCTGTGCCAGTCATGATGCTACGTTAATGACCCATATCTCTCTATTCCTTACGTAAATACCGAAAAGCCTCTGAAATGACACAATTACCTCTGCCTTCAGTCATCGGGTCCTAGGGATGTAAGTTTTCTCAGTGTCATTAGTTTCGAACATAGAGCAGAGCAGCAAAAGAATAGTCCCTTCAGCCCACAATGTCCATTCCAAACAGAATGCCGGGTTAAACTAGTCCCAGGTGCCTATCAGAAAACCTCGTAAATCCCACTATTGTATCTGCCTCTACTGCCATCACTGGCAGTGCATTCCAGCTACCCACCCCTCTCTCTCTAAAAAAGATTATCACACATATCTGGAAGGTTCTCTGAGAAAATCTCTGGAGAATCACTCTCCGAACTGAAAATACATTGTGGTGTTATGCCCTTTGAGCACAAAGATAACAGCAGGTGATTAAATAGAGTTTCAATAGTTAGAATGTCATTGTTTACTTCAATACATTGGGTGGTGAAGGCACTGGCTCTGTAGGGTTACATCTTTACAATGGGAATGCACGTAAACTGAACTTTGTATTTCCAAACACCTATGTTGCGAATCAAGGCACCAAAATCAGCTTTTTTTAAACTATATTGAGAGGTGAATCTTTCTGCAGGCGTTAGTGTGTATTGTGCAGATATCCTTGTCCATGGTTGAAGACTGATTTTCATTCGCATTAGCTGGCTGTTACCACGGTAACTCCTGAAGAATGTCCCAAGCTTAGCAATCCCCAATACCTTCATTGCCCAACCAGCACTCAAAGTTTCACACACTTCGACATGGACAGCAAGCCTCACTGCCCAGTCAAGATAGAGCTAAAGAGATGGCACCTGATCTCCTCGTCAAACTGTTGAAGTGGGACCACTGCTTCCCACTGGTGATATTGGTGTCTGTCCAGAGAAAGACAGTGGGTGATTCTGAGGAAATCTGGGGGATGATGTGATGCTAACAAGTTGTTGAGGACTTTACTACTTATAGATTCTGACAGCATCATCATTCACCGATCCATCCACACTCAGTCCCCCATTGCCCCACATCCCCACCCATAGTCCTCCATCATACCCTCCTTCTGCTACCACTCCTCTCTAATGAAAGGCTCACACATGAGTTTTAGACTAGTGCTTTGGGAGTGAGGGATGACAGAAAGCGACTGTTTAAAATTGTGGCAAATGGTTGTCAGTAATCAGAGAGGCCAGACTTAGAACCGTTGCCTCACAGCACCAGAGACTCGGATTCAATCCTAACCTTGGCTGCTGTCTGTGTGGAGTTTCCATGTCCTCCATGTGACCACATGGGTTTCCTTCCACATTCCAAAGACATGCAGGTTCGTAGGTTAATTGGCACTGTAAATTGCCCCAAGTGTGTAGGGAGTGGATGAGAAAGTGGGATAACATAGAACTAGTCTGAATGGGTGATCAATGGTCGGCATAGACTCGGTGGGCTGAAGGGTCTATATCCATGCTGGATCTCTAAACTAAACTAAAAATCTGGCGACTAGCTAAAAAAAGGTGATGTTTGGATCTGGGGAGAAGCTGAAAATACTGAACCTATTTCTTCTGCACATATCAAATACTTGCAATTGGAGCTCCTTGAAATGAAAAGCTTCCCCAGATAGCATGATGTATTCACCATTAACCATCTCCTGTAATAACAGGTTCCACCAATGGATTCTGTGGAGGCCCTGGTACAGAATTTGTTGCAGTATGCAAGCACGGATCTGGAGAAAATTCGAGCAATATGGATGTGGATCTGTTGTCATATTGGTAAATCTGCAGTTAAATTATCTTAACAGTTCTGCAAAGGAGTTATTTGCAATAGAAATTAAATGTGCCTGAACTATCTTTACAACCATGTTTAAATGCCATCAATCTACATCTCTTTGCCAGATCCCAGAAGTGAACTCAGTGGCTTTACCTATGGGCTTCTTCCCTTCGAGTGTGTCTCAGAAGGGGATGTGCTCAGCCAGCTTTGTAACTGTCTGCCAACAACAATTTGCCTTGGGTCCATGCACCACAAGAGTCCAATCTCTTAATTACTAAAGTTGTACTTTATCGGCTAGTGCAGCAGTAGAGTTGCTGCCTCACAGCGCCAGAAACCCTGGTTCAATTCTGACTATGGGTGCAATCTGCGCGCAGTTTGTACGTTCTCCGTGTGAACGAGTGGGTTTTCTCTCGATCCTCTGGTTTCCTCCCACATTCCAAGAAAAGACATGTGGGTTTGTAGGTTAATTTGACTTCAGTAATTGCCCCAAGTGTGTAGGACATAGAACTAGTATACAGATTGATGGTTGATGTTTGACTAGATAGGCCCAGTATCTCTAAACTAAACTAAACAAAAAAACCAAGAGTAAAATATTCTTTATGGTCATAGCGTCACAGCACAGAAACAGGTCCACCAATCCTGGCCATCCATCAAATACCCATCTACACTAATCCCATTTCCCAGTACTTGGTCTGTAGCCTTCTCTAGCTTGGCGATTGAAGCATGTATCCAGATACACCTTAAATGTTGGACTTCAGAAGTGTTAACAGTCAGCTGAATAAGGGAAAAGGGTTAACGTTTCAAGTTTAAAATGGATTTTAACCAATGGTTCAATGGTCATTTTAATGGTGTTTTTATCATTACATGTGCAAATGCACAGTGAAATTATTTTCTTCCACATAGTCCAGAAAAGTATTGCCATACCTAAGCACAGTAGTACCGAGTAGCAATGTGTACTGAAATAGTCCACTCAGTCCGGGCCTCCAGCCATCGCCCTCCTTGGACGCAATGTCTCTCTCATCGCCCGATCCACCTTGTGACCCTGGGGCAACTCCTGCAGCCAACCTTGAGGGCGCGTTAGACCAGTCCCCGGTTCCCTCTCCTATGGGCTTTGCTTCTCGCCCATCACGTCTGTCATCGTTGTCATCACCGGCTCTGTCCGCCCGGTCTCTTGTCTTTAGGGGACGAGCTCGGCAGCATCTGCCCTGCAGGCCGCAATGCATCGGGTCCTTCGATCAGGGGCCGGCTCGATGACTTCTTCCCTGTAGGCAGCAAAGTGCTGGGAGCTTCCAATACTGCAATGATGTAGCATTAAGAGGAACAGGAGTAACCATACAACTTCTCCAGCCTGCTTCGTATAGTTCAAGTAGATCACCCCTGAATTTCTCCTTAACACACTGAAGGGACGTGATAGAACAGTACACAATCTTGAATGGTTTTACCAGAGTAAGTAAAGAGAAAATATTTACAACAGCAGAGCAGTTAGTAGCCAAGAAAAAGCAACAAAATAATGACAATAGGAATGATGGGTGGTGGAATGTTCATGGTTTTTGGAAAGGAAAAATAAACTTCCCTGCATGTTGTGGAGAGACGATGTGGACATGGAAATAATTGGTTGGTCCCATCAAACAATTGCCACAATAGACTCCAGTTTGTTAGAAAAAACATGAGTTTCATGGTGTAAATAACAGCAACTGGGTGACAGCTCCTCTGCTGTCTGAGGAAAAGGGAGCAGTGACTATGATTGAACATTGATCTGTGCTGGCTGGAAAGCGACTGACAGTTCCTCATTTCACCAGAACAGTGGAAGGCACCTAAGACTAATCGAGGTCTGAGTGGGGTGCAATTAAAGCTATAGGTAAGTGGAACCAGGAAAACTAATAAAAGATCACCCAGTCGCAGTTTTTGTTTCTCCCAAGTTTGCAGTACACTGTACCATTTGGAACAGTTGTCCAATTCTCCCTAACGATGCGGTGAGCATATTTACATGGCTCACAGTGATCTAAAAATAGCTTTATTTTTAAAATGCCTAAAATCTACCATCAAGTACTTCTCAACCAGCAAACAGTAAAGGGAGAACTTTCAATCCACATCTAAAACTCCATCCACATAGTCCAGAATGGACAATCGTGTTTTCAGTGTTTAAGAAGGACTGCAGCTGCTGGAAAATCGAAGGTAGACAAAAATGCAGGAGAAACTCAGCGGGTGAGGCTACGTCTATGGAGCGAAGGAAATAGGCAACGTTTTGGGTCGAAGATGGGTTTCGACCCGAAACGTTACCTATTTCCTTCGCTCCATATATGCTGCCTCATCGTGTTCTCAGGTTTTACTTGGATGCCTTTGTAAACAATTGCACAGAGAAAGTCCGCAAATGCACAAGAGAATGGACCCACCTTCTGCCTCTCCTGCTGTGAAAATAATGCTATAGATGCCTGCGGCAGTCAGGAAATATCCTTCAGTGCTGTCTATTTTGTTGGATATATGTTGTTTCTACGTACATTCCTGCTTCTACGACAGATGATTCTTGCATATTTTTATAGTATTGTAACCACCTCAGTGAAAGCATAGTCAAATAGTCAGCAGATGATAGCCAAACTATTGGAGGTTCAATGTTCCTTCCCTGGCAGTGAACTCTCCACATGCGCAAACTTTGTCCCAGTTGTGTGTTATTACATCGCGATTATTTTGCCTTCAGGTCATTCTTCCCTGTGCTGTAATAGGCTCAGTCTCCAACTCAAGGACACACCAAGCTTTCATTGGGTAATGTTTTAGATCCTGTGCCTGTCTGCCCACAGTCTCCACTCCCATGACCACCTTCTCCAGTTGCAGCTTCAGTTCCCTAATGTGGCCATTAAGGGGATGAACCTGGATGCACCTCCTGCAGATGCAGTCCTCAGGATCACCAGATGTCTTCCTATGACCCCACATCCCACAGGCCAAGCTCTCCACAGCAATAGCTTCCATCCCACCTACACCAGGCCCAAGCTACACTTTGAAACAAACAGAAAGTCCAATCCTAGATATACGGCAATCATCCTCACCGAAGCCTCCTCATACCAAAGCCGCTTGAGCCGAAGCCTCACTACCCCACTCCCACACTATCCACTCCCACTATCATTGCTTCATATAGACTTATCTTCCTTCTGTTGGTCAAATAGCCAACCGTGAGACTTGCCTTTTTAAGTTGCTACCATTCTCATTGGGAAATCCTGACAGCTGAGGACTCATTTTCACCATAGTGCCACCAACTGTGGGTTTTTGACTTTAATTTACAAAGCTAGTTTTCACAACAACCTATGGAGTGCCAATTTCTGCATGTAAGTATAGACTGCACCAAAATACCCTTGATGTATTTCAAGGAGGCTTTTCAATTTACAAAGTTTCACTGAAACTTTTTGTAGGAATGAAACCCTTTAGATAAACTAAAGAATTCCTGCAATATAACCACCCATCAAATATATTGTCTCCTGGTTTGGCTGGAGGATTCTATCACCAAACCCCCTGACAGTGAGGTGAGACCTCTTCTCATCTCGATGGTTTAATGGTGCTTTATTGTCACCTGCACTGCACAGTGAAATTATTTCTGCATAGATCACACATGCATGAGTTGCCATATGTTGGTGCCATTTATAAAAAAGTTCAAAGTCCAGTCCACATAGGTTCAATGTACTGCAACGGCTCCCGATCCACGTAAGCCCAGGCTGTTGCAGGACTTCCTCCGTCACCCTTGACCAGCGTGGCCCGTGAACTGAGATCCCTCTCCTCACCCGATTATGTCTGTGTCCTGGGAGCGCCTCTTGCATCCAACCTTGAAGACGCTGGAGGTGCCTACCAGCCTCTCCTACCAACCCACTCCTCGCATCCGTCGTCGCCAGCGGCTCCCTTCCCTTCAACTCTCTTCAGCAGAGAGGAGGACATTCCCCCACCACATAATGTGCCGCCTAGTGATAGCAACATTTCTCCCAGTGGAATGCAAACAGCCAATGTATATTTTATGTGGATATCATAATAAATATGATGATACCAATATTTCATAAGTACATTTTCTCATGTTGTAAACAGTGCTCAATGATAAACCATTGATCAACAAAAGTGTTTTCTAATCATGTTGTGAATTGTACATTGAGAAGTCTACTCAATTAGAGGTGGCATGGTCTGGGAGGATCGTGAAGCGATTGTCCCATCTATTTCAAGGGCTATTAGCTCAGAATCAGGGACATTGCCTGCTTGTGGAATCTTAGTGAGTTAATTGTCTACTGTGAATGTTAACACAAAGTGCACCCAGTTGAAATATATATATATGAATGTAAAAGTCTTATGTATTTGCTTATTCAGAGTTTACCTCTGTAAATCATAGTGATAGACATGAATTCAATGCAGTCGCTTCCAAGGTTAGGTTTGGAGTTTCGCTGTTTATCGTCCCACATTCCCCTCCTTTTTCCACCTTTCTGAAGACAAAGGTTCAGGTACCTGCTTTTTAATATTTTCAAACTTTAATTGCACTTTGCAAGTGCCGACGGATTCTGTGAAGCCACTGATGAAGCAGAATGTAGTAGACAGGGTTTCTGTGTATTTGCAGAGTATGATGTGAAGGGATATCACAACAAGGACCATTTGCATTCTGATGCTTGTGATGTTCTGAAGAGTGGAAAAGCAGTGTGTGCTGGGTACTCGGGACTCTTCTGTGAAATGTGCAGGTAAGGCGGTTTTATGTCAAACTTTTATTATTTTTCTTCAGCAGCTTCCCTGTCCAACCCTCCCCACCTTCAGCCCCAGAACTGCAAGTTGCGGCCCTGAACTTATCAGCCCCCACATTTCCATTGCCTGAATGATCCACTCCCCCAAACCCCACATCCCAATTTTGGCACAGTCCACTCCTTTTGTTCCCCTATATCCCTATACTGGGACGGTCCCCTCCTGTACCATCCCCACATTCCAGGGATGGGATGGTCCACGCCTGTTCTCCCATGCATTCCTAAGAGGCTGCCTGACCCGCTGAGGTACTCCAGCATTTTGTGTTATGCCCACATTCCAATGTTGGAATGTTTCACTTCTCTTCCATTCCCATTATCCATACTTTGTAGATGTTACGTTTTTGCTTGTTTTTTTAGTATGGAAATGGGCCCTTAGGCCCACTGAGACCCACCAACCAATAATCACCCATACACTAGTTCTATTCAACACACTAGGGGCAATTTACAGAAGCCAATAACCTGCTTCTATATATATATATATAACTTATATATAACTTTTTTTCCATTTATTATAATTTTTTTTCCATGTTTACAGAGTACTATGTTTACATATCCTGTTGTGCTGCTGCTTCCATTTTTCTATCGGAGACGTATGACATTAAAACACTCTTGACTCATGATTCCTGTATCCTGACAACATTCCGGCAAATGTCTGTTGTCCCCCTCTGCCAAGGTATGAGTCATGTTCATCCAGGTGTGGTCCGACCTGGATTCATCCAGCCAAGGCATTGCAGTCACTCTAATGAACCCCCATCTCCACAAAAGGGCACCAGTCTGTCAGCTTCTTGAATGGCCTTTTATATTCATTCTATTTTACTGATCTGGGATCATGAACCCAATATCTCACTGCATCCCATTTCATCCCATCAAGTTTCCTAATTCTAGCTATTATAGCAGGAAGACGCTGTCCTTGAATATGGTGGGACATGCTTTCAAACTATTTGTTTCTTCTGCCCGATAACAGAAGGAACAAGGGAGAATGACAGGGGTGTCAGTGGATCTTGATTGTGTTGGCAGCTTTCCTAAGGCACGGTGTGGATGGGATCGATGGGGGGGGGAGGCTAGTTTATATTATGAACTGGCCTGTGTTCATGACTACAATTTATTGCATACTTGGACAGTACATTTGCCAAACCAAGCTGTGATTATTCAGATTGGATGCTTTTTCTGAGGCATTGTAGATAATTGGTAAAGGTCATTGGAGATATGCTGAATTTCTTTAGTCTTAGTTGAGTTTAATTTAGAGATACAGTGCGGAAACAAGCCCTTCGGCCCACTAAGTCCACGCTGACCAGCCATCACCCACACACTAGTTCTATCCCACTTACAAAGGACAATTTACAGAAGCCAATTAGCCTACAAACCTGCACATCTTTGGAGTGTGGGAGGAAACCGGAGCATCCAGAGAAAACACAGGATGCAGCTACAGGAAGGACATACAAAATCCATAAAGACAGGTACAGGTGTACATAAAATAGACACAAAATGCTGGAGTAACTCAGCAGGCCAAGCAGCATCTCGAGAGTTCTCTCCTCTCCAGAGATGCTGCCTGCCTTGCTGAGTTACTCCAGCATTTTGTGTCTATCTTCGATTTAAACTAGCATCTGCAGTTCCTTCCTATACATGTGCACATGGTCAGGGGTTCGAACGCGAGTCACTGAGAAAGTAATGTTGATGTGATTTCATGGCGTAGCATCAATCTTATCTACATTACATCCACAGAATGAGTTACTCTTTTTCCCAGTGCCTGATCAGGAAAACTATCATGTTTAACCCCTAACGTGCCTGTAAATATTTCTTCTTCCATGACAGAAATCAATTATAGAAACATAGAAACATAGAAATTAGGTGCATAAGTAGGCCATTCGGCCCTTCGAGCCTGCACCGCCATTTAATATGATCATGGCTGATCATCCAACTCAGTATCCCGTACCTGCCTTCTCTCCATACCCTCTGATCCCCTTGGCCACAAGGGCCACATCTAACTCCCTCTTAAATATAGCCAATTAACTGGCCTCAACTACCCTCTGTGGCAGAGAGTTCCAGAGATTCACCACTCTCTGTGTGAAAAAGGTTCTCCTCATCTCGGTTTTAAAAGATTTCCCCCTTATCCTTAAGCTGTGACCCCTTGTCCTGGACTTCCCCAACATCGGGAACAATCTTCCTGCATCTAGCCTGCCCAACCCCTTAAGAATTTTGTAAGTTTCTATAAGATCCCCTCTCAATCTCCTAAATTCTAGAGAGTACAAACCAAGTCTATCCAGTCTCTCCTCATAAGACAGTCCCAACATCCCAGGAATCAGTCTGGTGAACCTTCTCTGCACTCCCTCCACGGCAATAATGTCCCTCCTCAGATCCGGAGACCAAAACTGCACGCAACACTCCAGGTGTGGTCTCACCAAGACCCTGTACAACTGCAGTAGAACCTCCCTGCTCCTATACTCAAATCCTCTTGCTATGAAAGCCAACATACCATTCGCTTTCTTTACTGCCTGCTGCACCTGCATGCCTACCTTCAATGACTGGTGTACCATGACACCCAGGTCTCGCTGCATCTCCCCCTTTCCCAATCGGCCACCGTTTAGATAATAATCTGCTTTCCCGTTTTTGCCACCAAAATGGATAACCTCACATTTATCCACATTAAACTGCATCTGCCAAACATTTGCCCACTCACCCAGCCTATCCAAGTCACCTTGCAGTCTCCTAGCATCCTCCTGACACCTAACACTGCCCCCCAGCTTAGTGTCATCCGCAAACATGGAGATATTGCCTTCAATTCCCTCATCCAGATCATTAATATATATTGTAAATAGCTGGGGTCCCAATACTGAGCCTTGCGGTACCCCACTAGTCACTGCCTGCCATTGTGAAAAGGACCCGTTTACTCCTACTCTTTGCTTCCTGTTTGCCAGCCAGTTCTCTATCCACATCAATACTGAACCCCCAATGCCATGTGCTTTAAGTTTGTATACTAATCTCTTATGTGGGACCCTGTCGAAAGCCTTCTGGAAGTCCAGATACACCACATCCACTGGTTCTCCCCAATCCACGCTACTAGTTACATCCTCGAAAAATTGTATAAGATTCGTCAGACGTGATTTACCTTTCGTAAATCCATGCTGACTTTGTCCAATGATTTCACCACTTTCCAAATGTGCTGCTATCCCATCTTTAATAACTGACTCTAGCAGTTTCCCCACTACCGATGTTAGGCTAACTGGTCTGTAATTCCCCGTTTTCTCTCTCCCTCCCTTCTTAAAAAGTGGGGTTACGTTTGCTACCCGCCAATCCTCTGGAACTACTCCAGAATCTAAAGAATTTTGAAAGATTATTACTAATGCATCCACTATTTCTGGAGCTACTTCCTTAAGTACTCTAGGATGCAGCCTATCTGGCCCTGGAGATTTATCGGCCTTTAATCCATTCAATTTACCCAACACCACTTCCCGACTAACCTGGATTTCACTCAATTCCTCCACCTCCTTTGACCCGCGGGCCCCTGCTATTTCCGGCAGATCATTTATGTCTTCCTTAGTGAAGACGGAACCAAAGTAGTTATTCAATTGGTCCGCCATATCCTGGTTCCCCATGATCAACACCTGTTTCTGACTGCAAGGGACCTACATTTGTTTTAACTAATCTCTTTCTTTTCACATATCTATAAAAACTTTTGCAGTCAGTTTTTATGTTCCCTGCCAGTTTTCTTTCATAATCCATTTTTCCTTTCCTAATTAAGCCCTTCGTCCTCCTCTGCTGGTCTCTGAATTTCTCCCAGTCCTCCGGTATGCTGCTTTTTCTGGCTAGTTTGTACGCATCATCCTTTGCTTTGATACTATCCCTGATTTCCCTTGTTATCCATGGATGCACTACCTTCCCTGATTTATTCTTTTGCCAAACTGGGATGAACAATTTTTGTAGTTCATCCATGCAGTCTTTAAATGCCTTCCATTGCATATCCACCGTCAACCCTTTTAGAATTAATTGCCAGTCAATCTTGGTCAATTCACGTCTCATACCCTCAAAGTTACCTTTCTTTAAGTTCAAAACCATTGTTTCTGAATTAACAATGTCACTCTCCATCCTAATGAAGAACTCAACCATATTATGGTCACTGTTGCCCAAGGGGCCACGCACAACAAGACTACTAACTAATCCTTCCTCATTACTCAATACCCAGTCTAAAATAGCCAGCTCTCTCGTTGGTTCCTCTACATGTTGATTTAGATAACTATCCCGCATACATTCCAAGAAATCCTCTTCCTCAGCACCCCTGCCAGTTTGATTCACCCAATCTATATGTAGATTGAAGTCACCCATTATAACTGCTTTGCCTTTGTCGCAAGCATTTCTAATTTCCTGTTTGATACCATCTCCAACTTCACTACTACTGTTAGGTGGCCTGTACACAACACCCACCAGCGTTTTCTGCCCCTTATTGTTTCGCAGCTCTACCCATACCGATTCCACATCCTCCAAACTAATGTCCTTCCTTTCCATTGAGTTAATCTCCTCTCTAACCAGCAACACTACCCCACCTCCTTTTCCTTTCTCTCTATCCCTCCTGAATATTGAATATCCCTGGATGTTCAGCTCCCAGCCTTGGTCACCCTGGAGCCATGTCAATCTAAAGAATCTAGATCTTTTGCACTTCAAATCAGCTAGACAAACAAATCTATAATTAAAGTGACTCTGTTACTATCAAAGAAACTAACAAATATGTCGTAAGCTGGAAGCCATACCAAGAGAAAGGTATTAATCAATTTTGTTTACATTTCATTTTGGAGCCCAATTGGCCCTAAAGATTGTCCTCTCCACCTGTTTTCTCCTTGGTGCATTGATATCAAGATTTAGTGAACAGTCTTTGATGATTGTAGGATCTTTGTGGAGCCATCCCCAGTATCCATAACCCTCCTGCAATCCTACACCCATCAACATTGCCTGCCACCCTTTATGTGCCTGATCCCACGTGCCTTTACCCTAACCAAGCACATGTTCATTTGGACATTAATATGACTGGAAGAGATCACAGCTTTTAATGCAGAAGTTAATCACAACTTGAAGTGGTTGCTGATCAAATGTGTATTAACCACCAACAAATTAGTTTTGCAGATATACAGTGTACTGAAATCGCAGGATACTCCAAAGGCTATAATTACGAAGTTGGGAAGAAGTTCAAAGGGGATTCAGACCATGCCTGGAATGCCGTGTTTCTGGAGGGGAAGTGGCACCTTCTGGACAGTACCTGGGGAGCAGGCCACGTGAATGAGACCTGCACTAAGTTCACCCACAAGTAAATCCTGCTCTTCCTTTGTCATTTCCACATTGACAGAACACAAAATCATACAATATTACAAATTATACAATACTATATGTTTCACCAGGGCCTTATATTTGTAGTTTCCCTTCTTTCTCTGGGGTGCACTGGTAGGTGGTTTGTATGTGCTGGTGTGTGGTCTGTGTGTACAGGTAGATGGTCTGTGTGTACTGGTGTGTGGTCTGTGTGTGCTGGTGTGTGGTCTGTGTGTACAGGTAGATGGTCTGTGTACTGGTGTGTGGTCTGTGTGTGCTGGTGTGTGTGCTGGTGTGTGTGTGTGTGGTCTGTTTGTGCTGTGTGGTCTGTGCTTACATGTGTGGTGTCTGTGTACTAGCGAGTAGTCTGTGTGTGCTGGTGGATAGTCTGTGTGTACAGGTGTATGGTTTGTGTGTACTGTTAGGTGGATTGTGTACTGATGGGTGGTCTGTGTGTACTGGTAGGTGGATTGTGTACTGGTGAGTAGTCTCTATACTGGTAGATAGTTTGTGTGTAGCATGGCAGGGCTGGTGAGGTCACACTTATTGTCTCTACTGAAGACCAACAACAACTAGAATGGGTGCTGACTCCAGTTAGATCATCTCGTCACACACGTGGCTCATTTACATGTTGACTTACAAATATACCGCGCTACTCTCCCTGTTTGAGAGATTGATCTAGGTCTGGAAAACTACATCACAACTGACCTGCACTGCTGGCTGTTTCTCAGATTTCTGTTTTATAATTGTGCGAGAGAATAGTTAGTTTACCTTTAAGAGTGATGGTGAACTGTTTAATGGAAGATGTGGCCTCACTTGTAAAGGACACACAAAGTGACTTGAAGATCTCACACAGACATTCTGAACCCACCAGACAGCAACATTAACTGGCACCGTTCTGCAAGGCTTCTCTGGGATTTAATTTATATCAGCCTAAGAAATGCTGGCTTTCTATTACAGGTATGTTGAGTTTTATTTCTTCACACATCCGACACTCTTCATCAATAATCATTTCCCTATGGAGGAAAAGTGGCAGCTGATTTCCCCGAGGATTTCCCTCAAGATATTTGAAAACATGGTGTTCAGGACAGGAGATTTCTTTGAAATGGGTCTGAAGTACATCCACCCAGACGTGCAGGTGATATCCACAGGTACAGTGACAGAATGTGATGACTTTAAACATTTTAGGATTGTTTAATATGGACAAGAAATCATTAGAAAGTAAAAGTGAATGATAGTGTGAGAGAGACCAAGTTGGTGCAAAAGAAACGACCAGATACAGAGAAATGCAGAGACAGAGACACAGAAAATAGAGAGACAGACTCTCAGACAGAGAGGTGCAGAGACAGACACATAGACACAGAGACAGAGCAACACAGACAACAGGGACAGAGATACACAACAACAGAGGCACAGATACAGAGGTACAGAGAAAGAGAAGCAGTCATAAACATAGACACAGGGCGAAATACTGTGAAACAGAGATAGTACGGCATAGAGACAGATGCACAGAAACTGAGACATTGACACAGAGACAGATAGATGAGGAATCAAAGAGACACAGAGACAGTGTGGCATAGACAAAGAATCAAGGATGCTGAGATAGATGAAACGAGACAGAGAAATAAAGAGAGTGAGCCATAAAGACACAGAGACCATGGTAGACGATAACTTAAAATATTTTTGGATTCATGGTACATTGTAGGAAAGGTTTAAAGAAATATGGGCCAAATGCGACAAAATGGGACTAGCTAGATGGGCATCATGTACGAGGCAGGTCGAAGGGTCTGTTTTACATGCTATATTACTCTGACACAGAGACAGGGACAGGTAAAAAGAGACAGAGAGACACAAAAAAGATATGGGATTAGAGGCAATGGGTCACAGAGATAAAAATACTCAGATACACAGAATAGAGATACAAGATGTTACACGTTGACAGGGAGACAGGGGGCTGGTAGAATGTACATGGGAGAGCATAAGAATGTACTTATTCAAGCATGAGGGAATTGAGAGAAAAACAAAGGGATTCGGATGGGAAGACAGAGATATGTGTAGAAGTTCTGTGAATCAGCAGAAGACAAAATCAGCATCAATGGCATTTACAAACACATCACAATATGGCACAATTGTGCCAGAAGGTCATTCAATTCATCAGAAATACAAATTTGTATTCTGTCTCACCAAGAATTGGAGCATAAGGGTTTAGCCTATTTACAATAGGACCAATTGAAGAAGTTTGCTGTGAGTTGCTTGAGGGGCTGGGAGTGCACAAGATCTTCATGAAAGGTTTGCCGAATTAACAGAAACGATTGAGGAAGCTTGGGGAGTAGCCCATGAACTATGTTACTATTTCAATGTCCATTTCTAGGAAATACCAGACCGCATGTTATACAAATGCAGCTTACCAATACATCAATTGAATGACAGTCTGAGTAGAAAAAGACTGTTGTTCTATTATACCAATTTCAACTGCATGACTTCCCAAAGTCAATAGAATAGTCATGTTATAATTTAGGAAACACACCTGCCAGTTTACACACAGCTAGATACCAGAAGCAGAGATGAAATTAATGGCCAGATAATCAAAGCGATGTTAATAGAGGCATAATTATTCTGAGGGACACTTGAGGAAGATCTTTAAAACACTGCCATGTCATTTTTCATGGTGCTGAGAAGAGAGAGTCAAGTTTGTGTTTTATCCAAGAAACCATTTTCTTTTCACTCAACTCCATTGGAAATGCCAGCATGAAGTTTGTGTTAGGTGCAAGACAAGATGACCTTGAACCAAGGGTACTGGGAAATCTCCAGGATCTAACCCTGATCTTTAGCTTTAATCATCCAAATTGGGGTTTAAATGTCGCATCAAACAATCTGCTGAAGGAACAGAGCGAGTCAGACAGCAGATTGAATCAGGGGAAATGGGCAGATGAAGTTTCAGGTCGGGACTTTTGTTTGGACTGAAAGAGGAGAGGGGTTTGAGGGAAGGACAGATATAGTGACAGGCTGAGAGTTGCTAAGTGGAGACAAAGGACTGCAGATAATGGAATCTGACTGGAAAGTAAGGTGAAGCATGGAACTAAATTAGGAAGAAAGATGGACAGATGGGAATAGTGGGGGCAGTGGAAACAATGCCTGGGTGATGAAGAAGTAGAGTGGTTGGGAGAGGGAAGGCAGTGTGTGAGAGGACCTGGGAACATCAGAAGTGAGGAAGGGACCGAGGGGGGACCGAGGTTACCTGAAATTGGAGAATTCAGTATTCATACCATAAAGTTGTGGAATAGTCTGGTGGAATGTGAGGTGCTGTTCTAGTTTGTGCTAAGTCTCTAGTTATTCACTCTGGCAGAGGAGGAGGCAAGAGACAGATAGGTTAGTGCAGGATTGGCAACGGTTCCAGATGGCCCTGGGGTAACAATTGGTCAGAATGGTCCAGTCTAGAGCTGTTGGCTTCTAGTTATCTAGACAAAACCTTTCTTCACTCTCAATTTGTCCATTATCTCTGCATCCATTGCCAAGATGAGGATTTCCACTCCTTCGGGCCGCCGACCTGCGATTCCCGCACATTAACACTATTCTACGTACGCTAGGGACAATTTACAATTTTACCAAGCAGTAAAACCCACGCAGGTCACGGGGAGAATGTACAGACTCCGTACAGACAGCATCCGTAGTCAGGATCGAACCCGCATCTCTGGCACTGCTCGGCAGCGACTCTATCGTTGCACCACCAGAGGGAGCGATGGTGGGTAGAAGGGAACAGATGAGAGGGTACCATGGGAGGGTGTCGAGTACACCGCGTTTCTTATGAAGAGTTAGCGAAACTCAGCGGAAAAGCAGGAATAAACCCCCGCAGAAAAACAGAAGGAAGTTGGTCAAATTGGACACGTTTAACTGATTGTAATTGTTCTCTAACAGTGAACGGAAGAGTTATCATCAACATAGAGGGCCGTTCCCCAACTTTGTTCATGTACAATCTCGACGACAGGAAGGACTGCGCTATCATCATCTTGACCAAGTACGGAATGAAGCTGGAGGTTCTGCCGCAGAAGGTGGGGAACCACAAGTTAAAAATCTATGCAAAACTCTGGGATTCGGAAGAGGAGACGTATTCCTTTATTTGCGCATATCTAGTCAGATGCGATTTGATTGATGAAAATTTCAAGCTGCCAAAGTCGTTTCATAACCCCATGGGTCCCAGCTGGCTTACAGAGACCAAGGGGCTTCTGCAGCCATCTCACCCTGAGCCCTTGATTTACTGTGAGGACGGCAGGTGTGCGATCAGGTTCATGGTGAACATGGAGCTGAGCTTCGCCAGCAAGCTGTCCGGTGATGACGTCCGGCTGTCAGACGAGGTCATGAAGAGCCACGTCTTCAAGACTCAGTCCGGCAACTGGGTGGAGTTTAAGATCCAGCTCCCTCAGTCGGGCCTCTATGTCTTTGCGATCTTCGCAAAGGAGAAGAACAGCCGCAGCCCCACCCACGACCACATTTGCGAATACCTGATCTCCTGCACCAACAAGAATGTCCACTTGTCCAGCTTCCCCAAGATCTTCAGCTCCTGGACAGACGGCTGTGAGCTGGTGGAGCCTCTCTCCGGCACACTGCCCCCTAACCAGCTGATCAAATTCAAGTTTAAGATCCCCCATGTGAGGAATGTGCAGGTGTATGGTAAAGGAGCGTGTCCACTCACCATGACCCAGGAGGGCTACTGGGAGGGCATTTGCAACACGGAAGATAACAAGCACCTCAATGTGGGCGTCTCGGATAAAATGTTTGACAGCAAGTTTACATTTGCCCTTCAGTATGAAGTGGGAGGTTTAAAATAATCTGACCCCGTATTACAACCTGCCATGGATAACAAAAGCGAAGCTGAGCGGAATTAAAACCAAAAAAACACATGTAATTCATCTCAAACTCTGTTTTATGGTAATGAATATGTTTTATGCAGTGGGCTTCCCTTGACTGAGGCTTCACAAGGTGATCAAGTTAAAACTCTTCATTTAATACCCGGATCTCACAGGATGTTCAATGAAGGAAGAATTAGAAATTAAATTTGCCTTTTATGTCTTGAGCATGTCCAAAGACATGTCCAAAGAGCGAATAAATTACTTTTGACATGTTTTTAATGCCGTACTGTGGGGAACCGTAATGAACTGTGCCGTTTCATTAAAGTGTGGCGCTTGGCTTAGTGTTCAGAGTGCTACATGAGGAAATACTGAGCCGGTGTCCAATGAGGGGGCATCATAAGCAGGTAGAGGTCCGGGCCATACAGGGGGCCTGGACCAGAGTGAACGTGGGCTGTCAGATTGAAGGAGACGAGAGCTGGGAGGAGCGAGGCCACAGAGTGGACTGGGCCGCGATCTGACAGCGCAGGGACTGTGTGAACACGAAGGGCCGTCAGAGGGGGAAACAGGAGAGCGATGCAACGGTGGGGGGGCGGAGAGAGACACTGAGGGGATCAGAAGAACAGGAGGGTGAGTGAGGACGATGGGGCAACAGGAAAGTTGATGCAAGAGGGACGGTGAGGGAGAGGGATAGTACACTGGACAGTCAGCTCGGGCCTGCAAGGGTTGAGCTTTGTTGCATAGAGAACACAATGAAACTTCAATCGAGAGAACTGGAGTAGAAATGTGGAGGCAGGGATATTATGGAAGGGCAACGCTGGATTGGGGGGTATCAGAGGGAGGGATGGAGGTATGGTTAGAAGGAGGGGTAAGGTACGGGTCAGAGGAAAGGATGGGAACAGTGAACAAGGGGAAGGATGGTGTAGTCAGAGAAATGATAAAGACAGTGCACAGAGGGAGGAATAGAGAGGTAATCAGGTTTCTGAAACAACTCCACGTGCAACAAATGCATGCCTTGAGCTGTGACAAAACATGGAACAGCACAGTACTGAAACAGGCCCTTTGGCCCACGACATCTGTGCCGAACATGATGCCAAAACCAACTCTTAACTGCTTGCACATAATCCATATCCTTCCATTCCCTGCATATCCGTGCCTATCTAAGTCTCTTAAGTGTCACTGTTGTATCTGCCTCCACCACCACTCTAGGTGCAAGTTGCAGGCACTTAACACCCTCTGTGTAAAATCACTTTAAAACTATGGACTCTATGGAGCTATAGTATATGATATTTCAATCCTGGGAAAAAAGGTTCCGACTGCCTACTCTGAATGAATGAGTGAATGAATATGTTTATTGGCCAAGTATGTACACATACAAGGAATTTGCCTTGGTGCTCCGTTCGCAAGTAACAACACGACATACAGTAAACCATTAAGAAAAAAACATAAACCATTAAGAATAAAACATTATAGTTTAAACATGTGAATGAAATAAAATCCCACTACAGGCTACAGACTTTTGGTTATTGAGTAGAGCTATTGCACGTGGAAAAAAGCTGTTTTTATGTCTGGCTGAGGCAGCTTTGACAGTCCGGAGTCGCCTTCCAGAGGGAAGTGCTTCAAAGAGTTTGTGGCCAGGGTGAGAGGGGTCAGAGATGATCTTACCTGCTCACTTTCTGGCCCTTGCAGTGTACAGTTCGTCAATGGGGGGGGGGAAGGTTGCAGCCAATAACCTTCTCAACTGATTGAACGATTCGCGGCAGCCTCTGGGTGCCGTGCTTGGTGGTTGAGCCAAACCAGACCATGATGGAGAAGGTGAGGACAGACTCTACGATAGCCGTGTAGAATTGGACCATCATTGCTTGTGGCAGATTGTGTTTCCTCAGCTGCCACAGGATGTACATCCTCCGTTCGGCCTCTTTGACTGTGGAGTCGATGGTGGCCTCCCATTTGAGGTCCTTGGAGATGATGGTTCCAAGGAACTTAAAAGACTCCACAGTTGTGACTGTGGTGTTGTTGATGGTAGGTGGGGGCGAGGGGAGGGGGAGCTCTCTTAAAGTCTACTATCAATTCAATTGTCTTAAGAGCATTGAGCTTCAGGCTGTTACAAAGGCACCAGGATGCCAGCTGCGTCACTTCCTGTCTGTAGACAGATTCCTCCCCATCCTGGATCAGCCCAATCAGGGTTGTGTCGTCCGCAAATTTGAGAAGCTTGACAGAGCAGTCGTTGGTGTAGAGAGAGTAAAGGAGAGGGGTGAGTATCCAGCCTTGCGGTGCTCCTATGCTGAGGGTCTGCGGGTCCGAGATGTGCTTTCCCAGCCTCACATGCTGCTTCCTGTCTGTCAGGAAGTTGGTGATCCATTGACAGAGGTGTTCTGCAGAAGGACATCTTTGCTCCTATACTCGACTCCTCTTGTTATAAAGGCCAACACGCCATTCGCTTTCTTCACTGCCTGCTGTACCTGCATGCTTATTTTCATAGACTGATGAACAAGGACCCCCAGATCCCATTGTACTTCCCCTTTTCCCAACTTGACGCCATTTAGATAGTAACCTGCCTTCCTGTTTTTGATACCAAAGTGGATAACCTCACATTTATCCACATTAAACTTAATCTGCCATGCATCTGCCCACTCCCCCAACCTGTCCAAGTCACCCTGCATTCTGATAGCATCCTCCTCACAGTTCACACTGCCACTCAGCTTTGTGTCATCTTTTTGCAAATTATACACCTTTATAAAATCAACCATCATTTTCCTCCACTCCAAGTCCTGGCCTGCTTAATTCAAGTCAAGTCAAGTTTATTCGTCACATACGCATACGAGATGAGCAGTGAAATGAAAAGTGGCAATGCTCGCGGACTTTGTGCAAAATGACAAACAAACAAACAACCAAACAGAATCACATATTCTTTACATATTAAATATTGTGGGCGGAGGGAAAAAAACGGCAATTTTAAAAAAAAGCAGTAGAGTGATACAGTAAAAGTTAGTCCCTGGTGAGATAGGAGTTTACAGTCCTAATGGCCTCTGGGAAGAAACTCCTTCTCAACCTCTCCGTTCTCACAGCGTGGCAACGGAGGCGTTTGCCTGATCGTAGCAGCTGGAACAGTCTGTTGCAGGGGTGGAAGGGATCTCCCATGATTTTATTGGCTCTGGAGTTGCACCTCCTGATGTATAGTTCCTGCAGGGGGGCGAGTGAAGTTCCCAAAAATGCGTTCGGCCAAACGCACTACTCTCTGCAGAGCCTTCTTGTCCTGGGCAGAGCAATTCCCAAACCAGATTGTAATATTTCTGGACAAGTTGCTTTCCACAGCCGCTGAGTAGAAGCACTGGAGGATCCTCGGAGACACTCTGAATTTCCTCAACCTCTCCCTATAGCTAAGGCCCTTGAGTCCTGGCAATATCCTTGTAAATATTCTCTGCACCCTTTCCAGCTTAATATCTTTCCTATAACAGGGTGAGCAAAAGTGAACACAGTTGCCTCACTAACGTCTTCTACAACGTAGCATGATTTCCCAACATCACTCAATACTTTGACTGATGAACGCCAATGCGCCGAAAGTTATATTGACCACCCTATCTACCTGTGATGCCCTGACTATGTACCTGCACTCGTAAATCTCTGTTCCACAACACTCCGCAGAGCCCTGCCATTCACTGTGTAGATCCTGCCCTGGTTTGACTTCCCAAAATGCAGCACCCCACATTTCTCTGTCTTAAACTCCATCAACTATTCCTCAGCCCAACTATCTTCACTATACACAATACCGTTCACTTTAGTGTCATCTGTAAACTTACTAATCATGCCTTGTATGTCATTGATATTGATGACAAACAGCAATGGGTCCAGCACTGGCACACCACTAGTCACAGACCTCATTTCCAGAAAACAACTTTCCACCATCACCCTCTGCTTCTTTCTTTGAATCTTGTAAATTATTTTCAAATCACACACCGCCCTGACTTGTAAATATATCATCGTTCCTCGAACGTTGACGGCTCCACATCTTGGAACTTCCTGTCCTGGGCTGCACAATGGCACAGCGGTCGAGCTTCTGCTTTTATTTGACATCTGTAAATTACCCCTAATGTCTAGGAGCGAAACTGGGATAATGTAGAACTAGCGAATGTGTTGCTGTGGACTCAGTGCGGCAGATAGCACAATGGGTAAGAGTTCGGCTGAAGGGCCTGTTCAAATCCCGCACTACTGTCTAAACTGGGCAAGACACTTCAACCTTTGCCTGTAATGGAAGGCAGGCGCGGGCACACCGCGACGCCCTGTGTCTCCCTTTCAAGGGAGATGGTAAAAATGCATTTCGTTGTCTCTGTACTGTACACTGACAATGACAATAAATTGAATCATTCATTTCATTTCATTTCAGTGGCTGAAGGGCCTGTTTCCACATTATGTCTAAAACTAAAAACTAAACCAGTGTGGAATGACTTTCACCAGAGCGACTGCCGCAGTTCAGGAGCACAGATCACCACCAAAACCACAAGGCAATTAAGGAATTAATTATAAATGATGGCATTAGAAAAAAATCATTTATATCAAACAAATACAAAAACGATCATGAGTCTGGTTTTTTCAAGGCAGCTGCTCATCATCATCTCAAGGCTAGTTAGAGATTTCTAATTGAGCAGATGCAGATCTCTCACGACTGATCCAAGGTTAGATTCCTATCTGGAGAAAATACCTGTGAACATGTCTGTGCAATTGTCAGCAAATAGAATATAATGCGATCAGCAAAATTAAAATATTGTCATTTTATACTGTTGCAGTAATACAGAATGGAACTGGTCCATTTATCCCACCACATCCACACAGATCATACTCCAATCCTGCATTAATCCCCATTTTACTTCTCTCTCATTCCCATTCACTGTCAACTCCCTCCTGTCTTCCAATTCACCTGCCACCCACAAGGACTATTTACGGAGGCCAATTCACTTTGTCATACAGGAGGTAACAAAGTTACCAGGAGGAAAATCATATGGTCACAACGAAAATACCCTAACTTTACAAAGGCAGCAAAGAAAAAGGAATCAGAGTTGACATTCTGAAAAGTAGACAATGTCTCATCCCCAACCATCCCCCAAAGATGCTTCTCACTTGCCGAGTTCCTCCAGCAGTTTAAAGCGACGGAAGAACTCGCAGTTCAAGCAGCATCTGGGGAGGAAAATACAGGGACGTTGTTTGGGTCAGGACCCTTATTTAACCATGCCCGTTTCTAGCACTCCAGCACTATGTTTTGCTTGATCCCAGCATCTGCACTCTCTTGAACAAAAAGGCAAAGTGCGGGAGTAACTCAGCGGGTCAGTCCGCATCTCTGGAGAACCTGGATAGGTGAAGTTTCGGGTCGGGATTGTTCTTCAGACCATATCTTGCTCAGTTCCAGCATCTGCTGTTCCTTGTGTCTGAAGACAGCACCCAAGGTCGAGATAAAATATGGGGTTCAGGAGCTGTAAGATAGCAGTACCGACCAGTGCTCCACTGTACCCGATGTTGGGGGAGTCCAGAACCAGGGGCCACAGTTTAAGAATAAGGAGTAAGCCATTTAGAACGGAGGCGAGGAAACACTTTTTCTCACAGAGAGTGGTGAGTCTGTGGAATTCTCTGCCTCAGAGGGCAGTGGAGGCAGGTTCTCTGGATGCCTTCAAGAGAGCTAGATAGGGCTCTCAAAAATAGCGGAGTAAGGGAATATGGGGAGAAGGCAGGAACGGGGTATTGATCGGGGATGATCAGCCATGATCACATTGAATGGCGGTGCTGGCTCGAAGGGCCGAATGGCCTGCTCCTGCACCTATTGTACCATACTTGGCAAGGTGAGAAGTTTAGAACTATTCAAATATCAATCACACAGCGTATGAACATTATATTAGTGTAAACGTGCTGTCCCTTACCAAACAAGTAGGATAAATGTTTCTTCAATTCTATATTAAATTTATTGATAAATCTTATGTAAATAAATAAAAACACATTTGCATTAGTTTCTAGTGAAATCCAACTGCATCAATACCTTTGATGTACAATACTGATTCTGTGAAAATATTTAACATGACTGAGTGAGCCCTGAGACAGGCAATAGATAAAACGATCTAAAGGCAATATAAAGTACAGACCACTATCTCCTTCCTTTACTTGCATCAAAGGACACTAGCAGAAGGGCCTGGACATCTTCATTCATCAATGCACAACAATGTAGCAAATAAATTGCACCATGATTTTAGACACAAAACATTCGCAAATTTCCCTTGCAGTTTGGATTTTCCGGTTTACATAACAAGATATCATCATCCTATGCTCAGTGCTGTGGTCATAAAATACTTCCACAATTATGGCTTGCAGCTTTGACAGTTCAAAGATGAACCCCTTGGTTTTGCACAATTCCCTGTAAATGGATACATTTAGGCATGGATTTAGGAAACTGCAGAGGGAGTTTGAAGCCCATCTCCAAATGTACACTTGCACCTGAAAGCTAGTCTCACCTTTCTGGTATAATTTTGGGTAGAGAAAACAAAAAGCAACCATATGAAACCAGGACATGGACAATGATGGCAAATTTAAACTCTAATATAGGAGGTTTAGTGCAAGGAAACAAATGGGCCAATCAAGGAGGCACAGCAATCTACACAATAGCTCCAAGTTACCCGTTATCATACCAAGCAATTTCCATTGTATGTAGCATGTAAGCTGTCCTTTGGTCAGCAGATCACACAAATTTGTCAACAGTTCTTTCACTTTCTATTTTGAGCTCATCAATATGCATGTCCAGTTGTTTTAAGAGTCGTTGTGACCTTTTATCCTCCTCTTCAAGAAACTTGGCTGCTATCGATGTGTTGGGAGATTCAATGGCTGGGCTCTGAAATAAGAGCAAAAGAGGTTTCACTAAGGTAGGCAAATCAGAGGCAATTTGGATTAATTTTATTCATGTGTACACAACCACTAATTGAAACCCTTAACAGTGGAAGGCGTTTACATCAAAATCTGTTCTTCTCCTGCAAAAGCAAATGCCCTAATGGAGATACACCTTTCTACTTCTGGAATGATGGGACAAGATGGTTCAAGGAGAACCACCAGTTTACAGAAATGTAGTCTTGGAAAGTTATTCAAGTAAAGCATGCATTTGGGAAATGTTAACTGCAGGAGTCATAAATGTATTCAAAAACTGTGTATGGACAGATTATGCAATTGTAATCTAAGGACTTCTTCCCAGCTAACAGCAATATGCATGCTTTTCAGCTATATCATCAGTACTGCCTGTCAATCAAAAGCAGACTGGCTTAGAAAAGCAATGAGATATTTGGGAAAAAGCTTGGCCTAATTTAGAAGAACCAGTAAATGACAAGGTCACTAAGATTAACTTTTACTTTTTCAGAGACATTGGCCCCTGATAGAACAAATAACTCTTGTTTTTGACACTAAGGAGGATAGCTAGTTTTAAAACATACTTTTGTTCCTTGACCAAGCTTTTGGAGCGGCACCAGGGAACACTGGCTCTTCTGAAGAAGGCTCTTGACCTGAAACGTCACCCATTTTTTCTCTCCAGAGATGCTGCCTGACCCGCTAGCATTTTATGTCTATCTCTAGTTCTTCCAAAGATCTTGAATCCAAGCTTTTAAACAGAAGTTACAGCTTTCAGGCTGAAGGACATGTGAGACTCAGTAGTTGTTTGCCGTTTTGCACTGCTATTTATATTGTATTGTATTTGTGTTTTTATTGTTGCTTTAACTGAAGTTTGTATTTTTATACTATTGCTATTTTCTCATTGCTTGGTTATTGCTTTAATATGTTTGTGCTTTAAATTTTATATTGTCTGAATGTTTTTCCTCCATCATTGATCTGAATCCTTGAAACCTGTTAGTATTCCATTACAGTGATTCAGAAACATGAGGCAGAACTGAAGGGAAATGTATATGTTATGTAAAGGTAAGGTTTGGTGCCAGAGGGTCTGTGACAGCAGGTATTAGTCGTTGGATCATATAACCCACTGCAAAGCTTCAGAGGGAAGCTGAACCAATTTCCAGAATCGACCACAGTAAATATTGCGGTATAACTCACAGCAGTGTTATCATCTGAAATGAATCTTTTACAATGATCTGCAAGGCAAATGCAATGTTAGCCTTCATTTTGAGAGGACTAGAATATACGAGTAATGCTGGGGCTGTTTAAGACACAGGTCAGGTGCCTCATTTGGAATATTGTGAGCAGCTTTAGGCCCCAAATCTGAGGAAGGATGTGTTGGCGTTGGAGAAGGTCCACAGGAGGTTTATGAGAATGATCCCAGGTTTAACGTATTGGTTTAACGTATATAGGCTCTGGGCCTGTATTCGCTGAAGTTTAGAAGAGTGAGGGGGGATCTCTGAAACCTACCGAATAATAAAAGGCTTAGATAGAGTAATAGAGTAGCTGTGGGGCGGATGAGTAGTGGGAGAGTCCAAGCCCAGAGTGCATTGCCTCAGAATAAAATGCTTCTACCTCCTTCCCAAAATCCAGCCGTGCCCTGGCAGACCCATTGTTTCTGCCTGCTCTTGCCCCGCAAAACCTATCTCCAAATATCTTAATTCCATTCTATCCTTCCTTATCCAGTCCCTTCTGCCCTACATCCAATTCACCTCAAAGCCCTTCAGCTCTTCAATAACCTTCCCCTCTATCCCCCAGGAAGGTCTCAAGACCCTCCGGTCCTTCCATGAACAGACCCCCAATCAATTTCCCTCTAATGTCACTTCCACCTGGCAGAACTTGTCCTCACCCTCAACAATTCTCTCTCTCTCACTTTCTCCAAGTTAAAGGTGTAGCTATGAGCACTTGCACGGGCCCCACCTATGTCTGCCATTTACATACCATATACTTTGACAGCCTTCCTCACGGTCTGAAACCCCAGCAATCTTGGTGTCACCTGAAAACTTACTAAAGTCGTCAAGTCTTGTACATTTCTATGATTCTATGGCCCTAGTCAACACTGATATAACAGATACAGCACGTTATATTAAAATCAGAAACCAAGTTATTCGCACTAAAAGTTGAATAACTAAGATATTGCTGACCTCAGATCAAGCAATTAAAATGTGACCCATTCTACATCTTGATCCAGTTGATGTGAATTGCAAGGTATTTCATTCAAGACAGGATTAATGTAACCTAGGAAAACTTAAACTGATTTTTTAATTAATTCTCTAGTAACTGGGTTTATCCGATATTATCTCAACTGGAATGGGCCAAGCAGTATCAAGCCAGTGAGGTAATGTGTTTGAGCAACTCATGTTCTTTCTTTGTGACTCTTTGTACATGGAAATGGTTTTATAAAATCTGCTTTCAGGCAAAGCATTGCAGATCATAAGTTTTGGGGGGCACATTTTCCTCAACTTCACTTGCTTTTTCTGACAATGTTTATCATCTAGTCAACAGAATTAGGTTGCAGTCAAAGCTCATAATTATATTAACAGGTGTATATAATTCCTGAATATGAACATTTATTTTTATCACTCTGAATCTGAATGTTTTATACTGAGAAAAGTACAACTAAATCAGCATACCAGAGGCAGAAGTTGATCATTATGAAGTGAACGGAGAGACTGCATCGATGCACTGTCAGAAAAATCTGCTTCATTCTTATCTGCATGCAAGGTGACGTATGACGTGATAGCTTGAAGATATTCAGACGGCGAATCCCTTTGCTGAGCGTCACTATAGTCACTCTCCCCAGCCTGGCCTGAGCAGTCTGTTAAGTTGCTAGAGTCAGACTTGGATAGTGGATGCGCACTCTGTTTTGGCCTCTTGACATCTTGGGATTTCGCAGTCATCTCCACGAGTTGGTTCTGAAGTTCCTGCAACTCCTCCTTATGTTTAAGCTGGAGCTCTCCCACTCGCCTGCAAAAGTTAACAAGAATTTACAGGCTTGAATTCATACAGGGAAGAGTTTATGTGCTGAAAATTGAAAAGCATGAATTTTTCCATGGCCACTGTCGGAGTCAGTCAACAACTCCATATCTTCTTTTCCAAACAAATTTGGTCAGGTTATTAAATAAAAATATATATCTGTCATCCTATCCCATGTTCATCTGCCTCAAGAAGTCACTTGGTTGTAACAAAACTACAACAATGGTACTTCACAGCACGGAGTATATTGCCATGAACAAAAACACCAGTGGAATCAGTGCTAAAAAAGGTTGTTACAGTATTATGTATAGAGAATTACCAGGAAGCTGGTTGAGAGCTTCACCTTCCACTACTCCTGCAGCAGTGTAATGGTTGAAGTGGCCTCATGATGTATGGTTGAGTATGGGTGAAGCACCAAGACACTTTTCACATCTGCCAGGAGGATTGGTGCTGGGCAAGTGCAGCTGCTGATGCTGTAATTCGAGGTTTGGACGCAGGCTGGCCGGAGCAGCAAGTGCAGCCATTGTTGGGGACTACACTGCCTGCTCTACATTTGGTAAACTAGCTGGAACCTATAGTGCCTCATACCACCTCTCTATGTTTATGACACAGGTGGCCATCTCTCCTTCTCTTTGTTTAGCTGCTCAGCTCTCCTTAGCCCAGGGATTTAGTTTAGTTAAGTTTAGGGATACTGCATGGAAACAGGTCCTTCAGCCCACTGAGTCCGTGCCAACCAGCGATCACCCTTACACACCAGGGACTATTTTCAGACGTATATAAACCTACAAACCTGCACTTCTTTGGAATGTGGGAGGAAACTGGAGCATGTGCAAACTCCGTACAGACAGCACCCATAGTCAGAATCGAACCTCGGTCTCTGGCGCTGTAAGGCAGCAAACTCTATCTGTGCTACACCCTACAACCTCTCTACGACCAGCTGGCATCTCTAAACTGAGTGTTGAGTCCAATGAGGAGGGCAGAGGGATGTGCTGAAAGCAGCACCATGTATGATGTGCCAGTCTGATACACATAAAGGTGCTAAACAGTAAATACATCATGCAATAGATAAGACTTAAGTGACCTCTGAACCAGCACATCAAATCAAAGCTGTACAGTGCTGCCACATTTAGTTAGGTGCTAAAAGCAGGAGGAGACTCCAAGATCATGCCCATCCTCGATGATAGAAGGGCCCTGCATGTCAGTGCTAAAGGCTGAACCATTGGCAACCATGTTCAACCAGAAGTACTTCTGCCTGTTTCAGCAACTCCATGTAATGAGAAGAAACAGCTGGAATCATAAAATATAACAAAGGCTAAATGACCAGACCACATCCTGGCTGCAGCTTTCAAAAAGAGCTGCTTCCATTTAAAAAAGAATGCAAGGAAAATCATGAGTCTTATATCAGTAGTAAGTTATTGGAGGTAATTCTAGGTGACAGGATCTACCTGCACTTGGAAAGGCAAGGACCCGATTAGATAGTCAACATGGCTTTGTGCAGGATGGTAGAACAGCGTCTTTCATACTGGAGGACTGTCCTTAGTGATGTATCACAGGGATTGGTGCTGGCTCCACTGCTTTTTGTATTTTTACTAACAATTTGAACGTGAATATAGGTGGCATAGTTAGTAAGTTTGCAAATGACACTGGCATTGGTGGTATAGTGAACAGCAAAGAAGGTTATCTATGCTTACAATGGGATACTGATCAACTAGGCCAACGGGCCGAAAATGGCAGAATGTTTAATTAAAAGCAAGGTATTGCATAAAGATGATGCAAATAACGCTGCAAGAGATTCTTCCTCCCTAGCTTCCCACAAGGTTTAAGGGGCACTTGGTCCTGGGGATTTATCTACCTTTAAAACTGCCAATCATAACTCATCTGCCGCAATTGCTTAGCTTCCATGATCCTTTCCCCAGTAAAAAACGATGAGAAATATTCATTCAATATCTCCCCACCTCGTGTGGCTCCACAGAAACACAGCCATGCTGATATTTAAGGAGATCTCTTCTTCCCCTAGCCACCCTTTTGCTCTTGGTATACGCCTAGAATCTCTAAGTATATTATTTCACATTCCCTTTGATCTATTTTGCCCACCTGATTGACTTTGTCAGTGTACTCCTACACTTCTTATAATCGCAAAGATTTGCTTGATCATGACCTAAATCTGATGTATGCCTCCTTTCTCCTTAGCAGAGCCTCAACATCTCTCATGAACCAGGGCTCTTAAACTTGCCTGCCTGGTCCTTCACTGCAACAAGAACATGCTGCCCTATGCTCCTGTTATCAGACAATTATTGAGTGCACATGCAGTTCTGTGCCGCAACTCGAACTGGGTTGGCATTACTTTCCTTGGTGTGCCTGATAACATTTCTGGCATGCTCTGTTATACTCCTCACATAGTTCCCTGGCTTGGCAGAAAGGACAAAAGTCTGAGGATATGCTGGGAATCGGGGCTGCGGTGAAACAAAATGTTGCTGCTCATATGCATTGCCTTATAATTGCCTAGTCTTGAATCCCTCTTTGTAGTGACAATGCCACACAACATAACGCAGAATACCCTCACAGTGAATGTGTAAAACTGCCTATACATTATCTGTACAGGAGCATCTGTGACAGGCAATGATGCTATCAAAGAGATTCCCCCAGCTGCTGGCTCTCTAGTTCAGTAGGCGGTAGTTTCACCAGCAATTCCGTACCTGTCCTCCATATCTCCGATATCTGTCAGCTTGTTATGTATCTGAAGCAGAAGCAGCTCGTATCTATCCTGCGCCACTTTCACTGACATCTCCAGTTTGTTTCTCACGTCAGCAAGTTCTTGCTGGAGCCGTTGGTTTTCCTGCTCCAATTGCGTCAAAGATGAAAAGTAGCCATCCTGAAGGTCCAATTCCGAACAATTCTGCTGAAAAAAGTGATGTTAGTCAGTGCCTCCAGAAGTCGGGAGGGAAGAGAATATACTTTTCCATTCAGTTCAAGTGTTAACGTCGTGGTCTGGACCCTTTTAGCTACAACTTTGCTCCGCTCAATCCTATCCTCATCCAACACTTACACATTCCAAAGTAAAAAGAGGTCCAAAGGGCAGATTAATTTGTAGCTGAGGAGCTGGCGCAGGAGACCGGGAACCTTGTTTAAACCCTCCTGAGTAGTACTAGCAAACCAACCTACATCGATATTGATATCCTGTTTAGGTGCAACATGTTCCTCTTGTACAAGTCACCTCTGCCCTAGAAGAGATCCCAATGGTCCAAAAATCTTTTAGATTTGGTGTTGCTGAGACTTGCTGTTGCTTTTAGATAGGCACATGGAAGTGCAGGGAATAGAGGGATATGGATCAGGTACAGGCAGATGATATCAGTTTAACTTGGCATCATATTCAGCACAAACATTGTGGGTGAAACATTGTCCTATACCGTTCTATATCTTCAGGAAGGGAAAAGCAGGAATCCATAAACTTGTTTTCATCAACAGAACAGCATTGGAAAGTTTCAACCGTTTCATGTTTTCCTGGGCATGCATATATATCTCTGAACGCCTGTCCTGGGGCCAGCACAATGATGGAATCACAAGGAATGCTCATCAACACCTCTACTTTCGTAGAAGATTGAGGAGATTTGGCATATCACCAAATATTTTGTCTGAATAGTAAATTACCACAGGGGACAAGGGATACTGACTGGTTGCATAGGTAACTCACATGCCCAGGAATGAAGGAGGCTGCACAATGTGATAGACATTGCACATTCCATCACGGGTACTGATCTTTCTACCCTCAAAGCATCTCTTGGGGGCACTGCCTCAAAAAGGCATTTAATATCATCAAATACGCTAGCCACCCCTGGCCATGCTCACATCTCGCATTTTTGAAATACAAGATTACATGTCACTGCTGGAATTTCTACATGGTTAGACCAAATTGTATAAAAATACCCTTTAATAAAATCTGACAATGTGCACTTTAACTACATGCGATTTTTTTCTATTACAAATCTCAAATTGTGGAGTACAGAGGCAAATAAATAAATGATGGGTCTTTATCCCAAACTTTGTGGTTTCTATTGTGTGTGTGTGTGTGTGTGTGGGTGTGTGTGTGTGGGGTGTGTGTGTGTGTGTGGTGTGTGGGTGGGGTGTGTGTGTGTGTGAATGTGTATGTGTGTGTGTGAGCGTGTATGTGTGTGTGTGTGTGTGTGTGTGTGTGTGTGTGTTTATGAGTATGCGTATATACACTCTGAACCTGTTTTTTTCTCTCTCGTTTATCATATTGTTTATATTGTTTACAGTGTGCTATGTTCTGTGCATACAGTGTACATATTCTGTTGTGCTACAGCAACTAAGCACAATGGGACATCTGACAATAAAACACTCTTGCCTCATAATCTATTCCGCAAGAGATCAAATCTTTTTGTCCAGATTATTGAGGGAAAGGACTAAATGCCTGTTTACCAAACTCACAGATCTGGCTGACTATTTTAGTTAACACACCTAGAATAACTGTGTCTACAATTATAACATCTCAAGACATGCAAAAAGATGATCGGGGAGAGATGATGAAAACACAAGAATGTTGGAACAGGAGCGGCCACCAGGTCCCTCACGCCTGCCTCACAATATAATCACAGCTGATCAACACCACTTCAAATCCTCCTCTGTGCCAGTTCCCCATTAACTCAACAACTTGGTTAAAGTTTTAAACCGTGCTTTAAAGGGTTACAGGGAAGGAACTCGAGGGCATTAATAGCTGAAAGCATTCTGCTCAAATTCTAGCAATTTTAAATGGAAACTTCAGATACTAAACATGTTCAGCTTGGCACTAATCCCCACCTCCCTGTCAAACCTCTCAAAAGCTGTTTTGAAGGCCAATATGTTCACTTCTGCTCTTAATTTGTATGTTCTGTAAGCAGATTGTCTTTATACAGGTCCACCACCGATTTTCCGTCAAGTGGTGGTCCAGCACCTCCTTTAAACCGGACAAAAATACAAGAAATCCCCACCAGAAGTCCCTATGAATATGTGGCGCCTAGGTTGGGTGAGGCAGCCAATCTCCAACTCATCGGGATTTCCACGCCGATCGAAGGGTTGAAGCTGCCCCAAGGATGACACAAAAGCTTATGTAAAGGTTAAACGCAACTCATTTTTCTCCAATCCCGATTGCCTTATTGCATCTTTCCAGATTATTATTGAGGGAAAGGACTAAATGCTTGTTTGCCAAAATCACAGATTCGGCTGACTATTTTAGTTAACACACCCAGAATAACTATGTTTACAATTATAACAGCAACAGATCAACAGGTCAAATTTGCCGGCTGCGGCCAGGGCTCTGGAACTCTTTCAGATTCGTTATCATAACCGACCCACAGCTAACTTTCTTGGCCAGTATTTCAGCTCCCCAACGGCACAAGGCCGTGACCTCTGTTGGTCCGGCAAAACGGATAACATGGCAAGGTTCTGGAACCAAAGGTGCATGAAAATCAATGGGGACCTATACATGAAATTTACCAACATCATACAACTCGTACATAGAAATAAATGAAAAAACAGAAAATACTGAAAACATTTTGCAAGTCATAGGTTTGTAGAATTATGCAGTATAGAAGCTGGCCCTTTTGCCCAACTAGTCTAATCCAACCACACTTTGCCCATCTAAACTATTTTAATTTGCTGGTGTTTGGCCCACTTCCTTCCAAACCTTTTCTATACTTGTTCTTGTCCAAATGTCTTTTAAATGTCATAATTGTACCAGCCTCCACACTTCCTCTAGCAGCTTATTTCATATACCCACCATCCTATGTGTGGAAACAATGCCTCTCAGATCTCCTTGAAATCTGTTCCTTCACACCTTAATCATGTGTCGTCAAATGTTAGAGGCCCCCTAGTCTGGGATATAAATTATCTATCCTATCCACCTCCCTGGAGTCTTCAGCAAGAACCATCATCTCTGAGCTCCATCCACAAATGTTTCCCGACTCGTTAAATGTTCCCAGCATTTTCTGCATGTGTAATTTTTTGAACAAATAATTGAAGTTAATTTAAAAAACCTTAATTTCTTTTGCCTTCCTGTCAGTTTTCTCCATTTCTCTTCGAAGCTGATGCTCCATGTCGGTGGTGGCTGCACTCATTACTGCAATGGCTACATCACGTTGGTGCAGCTCGGTAGTCAGCTGCGAAATCTCCAGTTTCATTCCCTTCAACTCAGAGTGATGTTGCTGCTCAACCAGGTTCATTTGGTCTCTCAGCTGTGGCAGGAATAAACCACCGTGTCAAGAGAATACCAACTTCGACTGCTGCATTGAAGGTTAATTTCCTTTGTAATACAAAACCATTTCCAAGATGGAACCACTGGAGAGGAACCAATATCCCAGCAGGCAGGTTTGCTAGTCATGGAGTCGTACAGCACAACCACTGGCACTTTGGCCCAGTTTGCCCATGACGACCATGGTGCCCCATGTACACTAGTCCCACCAGTTCGTGCTTGGCACACATCCTTAATCCTTTCCTATCCATGTACCTGTCCAAATGTATTTTAAATGTTGTTATAGTTTCTGCCTCAACTGGTTAATCGGCTTCTGTAAAAACTGTAAATCAAATGTGGCCTAACAAAGTCCTATAGAGCTGCATCATGACTTCCTGGCTCTTATATTTAATGCCCCTAGCAATGAAGGCAAGCATAGCATATGCCTACTTTACCACCGTATCTACTTATGCTGCCAGCTTTAGTGAGCTATGAACTTGGACTCCAACATCCTTCATGTAGTTAAGGGTCTTGCCATGAACTGTGTACTCTTTCCTTGCATTCAACCACCCAAAGTGAAATACCTTGCACTTGCTAGGATTGAACTCTATCTGCCATTTCTCAGCCCATTTCTACAGCTGAGCTATACCCTGCTGCATCTTCTGCCAGCATTCCTCCTTGTCTGCAATTCCTTTTGTCCACATTGCTGCAACAATGTTAGTTGCATCTACTGATTTGCTAAACCCATCTATATTTACATCCAGGTCATTTATATACATCACAAACAGCAAGGTCCTAGCACAGATCCTTGTGGAATTCCACTGGTCAGACAATATGTCTACCTCCCACCACCATCCACTGTCTTCCATGAATAAGCCAGTTCCGAATCCATACGACCAAATCATTGTGAATCCTGTACATCTTAATCTTCTGGATTATGTTTTAAAGTATGTTTTTAATGTTTCTCTGTGTGTCTTGTGTGGAGGGTGGTATGGGGGGGGTGAGGGGGAAACCACTTTGGTCGCCTCCTCCACGGAGAGGTGACTTTTTCCAGGTTGCCTCCCCCGTGGCCTAACAGCGAGGATCGGCGCGGCCTTTCCCGGAGACGCGCCCGGGGCTTCAGCGGCGGGCGCAGCGTGGACTCTCGGCGTGGAGCGGGTGAGCCCTCACTGGGGCTCGCTGGAGGGTAGCGCTCCGTTTCGCTGGCCCGTGGCAACCGGCAGCCTGAAGCTGCGGTCTGCACGGCTCCAGCTGGCGCAGCGTCTGCAGCCCGGGAGCTCACGTTGGGGACCCGGGGGAAGAAGAAGCTCTGAATGCCGGCCCGCGGCCAACTTCTACCGCGGGCCCGGCATGGATTTACCATCACCCCTGGAGGGGGAGCTTCGACCGCCGACCCTGCAGGCTGCGGTGCTTCTGGCTGCGGCGGGGACTTTAAATCTTCGACCGCCGGCCTACACCAGCCTGAAGCCGTGGTCTCCGGTGGGGAAGTGCCGCCTATGGTCTGGCTCTGGACTCTGGTCCCGACCACGGGGGGAATGGAGGAGGACTGGCCAATTTTTGTGCCTTCTGTCAATGTTTGGGTTCAATTTTTATTGTGTATTATGTGTTCTTTCTCATTGTATCGCTGCTGACATATTCATTTCACTTGCACTTTATGTGCAATGTGACGGATAAATCCGTATTGTGTTGTATTTTATTGGATTAGTCAACTATGAGTGACATTATCAAAAGCTTTACAAAAATCCATGTATACAGCATCCACCGCTTTACCTTCATCAACCTCCTCAATAAACTCAATCAAGTTAGTGAGACATGGCCTGCCTCGTACAAAGCCATACCGGCTACCCCGAATTAGCCCATTCTCTTCCAAAAGGCAATAGAATTCTATCTCAAAAAATTATTTCTAAGTTTTCCTACCACTGACGTGAGGCCTACCACTTATAGTTCAATGGATTCTTTCTATTTCCCAACAAAGGAACAACATTGGCCACTCTCCAGTCCTCCGTGACCTTGTGTGTGGCTACAGAAAAAAACAAAGTTCCTCATCAAGGTCACTGCAATCTCCTCTCTTGACTCCCTCAATATGGTGAATATGACAATTAAACACTCTTGACTATGCTCCTACAATAGTTTTGCTTTTTTTTTTGACAAATTCCTAAAGGCCATAATTTCTTTTTTACACTTTCAATTTCACGTGTATTTTTTGCACTGCCTGCCAGTGGCCAATGAATTGTGAGCTGAGCCGACTTTCCACAAGGGCTACCGCCATTAGTCTCCATTCTACTGTTAACTGTTCTATAGAGGAAGCAGTGGGGTTAGCAATTTCCAGAGTTAGGGCCAAAAGTAGCGTGAAAAAAAGATTCACCACCTTAGGCGAAATTTCATGGATCCCTACTGGAGCTGGTATATGAGTGGACATCTTATGATACTCGCCAGAGTAAAACCATTTTTACTGTGTGCAGGATCACTTGGAGACCTTGTTGATTGTCATGTGAACTTGTCATGGGAGGGATGGGAAATCAAGTTATCAGAGAAATTAAATTTGGATTGAAGCAAATAGAAAATCACGTCCCTACAACCCATTCAGCACTTTCAAAGCAGCACTGCGATAATATTACCAGAGGCTCAATTGTGAATTGACTCCAAGAACAAGATTAACCTATTTGGAGCAGGTTATGCAATATATTTGAACAAAGTAAGAAACAGGACTAAAGAAACGATATGGTGAATTTAAAACAAAAGCATATTTTTAACAAATAAATCAATTAACTCACTAATAGGTGAATGAAGATATGCACAGTATACACTTTGTACCTTCTTAACTTCTGATTTGCATTTACTGTGCTCGGCTTCCATCCGTTTCAGCTCCTCACGTTTTTTGAGAACTTCCTCTTTTGCAGAATCTAAACTATTGAAAGGGTTTTTATTGCAAGATGGTTTTGAGAAAACATCTACTTTGAGAAAAGTAACCATATTAATATTTCATCAAAGCTGCAGCATCTTACACCACAAACTACCAATGTAATTATTTCAAAGGCTATGGTTACAAGTTGATGCCTGCTTTAGATGTACGTTCACGTTCAGTGATCTGACCTCCCCGACTCCAATGGAAAGTCATAAATCCCACATCTAAAGATGTGGTATGAGAACAAAGGAGTAGGTCACCTTTGATGGAGAATCATGAGACCATATTAATCAATTGAAAAGTTTTTAGAGTGTTATAAGGAATTCAACATGGAGATATACATAAAGAAGGACAAGGGGGAAGGACAAGCGGGTGGTGTAGGATGCATTTAGTAGAGCTGAAGCTATTTGTGCAGAATTGCACATTCTCCATGACCACAGGGGGTTTCCCTGGGTACTTCAGTTTCCTCCCACATCCCAAAGCCATACCAGTTGGTATATTAATTAATTGGCCACTGTAAATTGGTCCGTGCAGTTGGCAAGGTAGAATCTGTGAGAAGTTGTTGGGAATGTGGGGAGAATGTAATGAAAAGTAAACAGGGAATGCTGAGCCGAATGGCCTCTTACATCATAAGGAAATATTGAATAGGTGATTTGATGATCAAACCTTTGCTACATCTGGAAAATGTATGCCAGTCATAGCCATGGTACAAAAATCATATTCAGTTTGGCGAGACCTTCATTTGTGAACATTGTTTCTGGAAAGAAATGTCAAGTCAAGTCAAGTCAAGTTTATTTGTCACATACACATACGAGATGCGCAGTGAAATGAAAGTGGCAATGCTCGCGGAACAACAAAACAACCAAACAAATTATAAACACAATCATAACACACATATTATTTTACATAATAAATAATAGAAGGAAAAACGTTCTGTACAGTTAGTCCCTGGTGAGAAAGGCGTTTACAGTCCGAATTGCCTCTGGGAAGAAACTCCTTCTCAACCTCTCCGTTCTCACTGCATGGCAACGGAGGCGTTTGCCTGACCGTAGCGGCTGGAACAGTCTGTTGCAGGGGTGGAAGAGGTCTCTCATGATTTTGTTTGCTCTGGAGTTGCACCTCCTGTTGTATAGTTCCTGCAGGGGGGTGAGTGAAGTTCCCATAGTGCGTTCGGCCGAGCGCACTACTCTCTGCAGAGCCTTCTTGTCCTTGGCAGAGCAATTCCCGAACCAGATGGTAATGTTCCCGGACAAGATGCTTTCCACTGCCGCTGCGTAGAAGCACTGGAGGATCCTCGGAGACACTCTGAATTTCCTCAATTGCCTGAGGTGGTAAAGGCGCTGCCTTGCCTTACTCACCAGTGCTGAGGCGTGTGATGACCATGTCATATCCTCAGAGATGTGGACTCCCAGATATTTAAAACAGTTCACCCTATCCACAGGATCCCCATTTATACTCAATGGGTTGTACGTCCTCGGATGATGTGCCCTCCTAAAGTCCATGATCAGCTCCTTCGTTTTTTTGATGTTCAAGAGGAGGCTGTTCTCCTGGCACCAGAGTGCTAGATCAGCCACCTCCTCCCGGTAGGCCTGTGGAGAGCTGGTTCAGTCTGTTGCCTGAATTAGTGAGGCAACATAGGCGGGATGAGATCAAAGAACGTTGAAGTTTGGTTTTATAGTTCTTTTCACAATCTGGGTTTCGCCAGCATTGCCCAGCCCCCAAAACCTTTGAAAAGGTGGTGGTGAGCCACTACCTTAACCTGTTGCAGTCTAACAAGCAATGTAACAGTGTTGAAAGCAGTGGGGCAGTTGGGGATGTGGGCAGTAATTGTTGAAATGAAAGGTAGCAGGAATAAGTAAAAGGAAGACGAGAGTTGAATAGAGACAAACCAATTGTGATGAAGATTTGATGCTCTGGGAAGCTAATCCCACTCTGCTCCAGATACTGGAAAACATCGCAGTAGAACAGTTAAGGGCCTGTCCCACTTAGGCGACTTTTTAGGAGAGTGAAGGACTCTGCGCTAGCCACATGATCGCCATATGGACACCACATGTTCGTTGGTGATCTCTGGTGAGTCTCCTTCATGGTCGCGAGGAGTTCCTGAATTCTGGGAACTAGTCGCGGCCTCAGTATGGTCGCCGCAAATTTTTCAACAACCTAAAATTGGTGGCCATGGAGAAAATCGCTAATCCTGTAGTCATAGGTGCAGTTGTAGTGGGGTCGCCATGTAGTTATAGGTAGTTGAGGTAGTCGTAGGTAGTTTTAGTTAATCGCCTTTGCTGACCGGGCATTTTCATTGGCTCATTGGGGAAAAAAAACATAAGCACGAGTTTTCAGAACCAAGGATAACAGACCGGTTAAATGCCCATCAAACGTACACTGTGCTTGCTGTTTTAACCTTCCTGTCCATCGTGGTGTATGTCTGAATTACTTTGACATGGCACCGTGTGAATTTCAGACAGCATTCCCCTGCTTTGTGTGTGTGTGTGTGTGTGTGTGTGTGTGTGTGTGTGTGTGTGTGTGTGTGTGTGTGTGTGTGTGTGTGTGTGTGTGTGTGTGTGTGTGTGTGTGTGTGTGTGTGTGTGTGTGTGTGGTGGTTTTTCAGGTGACTGCCGGGAACTTGACAGTCGCTGTCACTCCGCTGGAAAATTGCCTAAGTGGGACAGCCCCTTTAGGTATCCCAAATGATTGAGCAAAAGTTTTGCATAGAAATAATAATACAATTCAATACCTACAGGCTGCAGGGAAGAAAGGAAGCTCATTTTTATATTTATGAGAGCTAACACATAAGATGAGCCAAATGGCACCGTTCTGTGCTACAGATATTATGATTCAAGCACATATAAAATATTTCCACTCTAGATTGGAAAATGAGTAATAGCTTTTACTGTCAGCTTTGTTTTGTTGCCATGACAGCCTCAAAACCGCTTGGTGCTTACCTCTGCTGAAGGACTGTAACTTCGACTATGTGATTCCTCTCACCTTGTGGGCTTCCATAGAGTGGAACTGCTTCCTGGAGCTCAGATTGCCTGTAGGAAATATTGCTATACTGTTGCTTCAAGCTTTCTGATGACCTGCTGGAAATCAGAGTACAACAGAATTGTTTGTAAAAGGGAGTCTGTTCAAAAATGTATTTAATGCACTTCTGCAACTAGTAAATTAACTGATTTGATCAAGTGTATGAGGAAAGTAGCAATGCCCTTTTACATTTTTCATAATGAAATACACATATGAACTGCTTTAGTAAGAATCTAGTATAGAAACTGAGCAATTGGATCCTCGACTTCCGCATCGGCAAACTTCAATCAGCATGTATTGGCAACACTTTTTTTGCTTGTTTGTTTATAATACTGTAAAGGGCCTGTCCCACCAGCATGCGATTGCTGGCGTCTAGCGCGACCAAACGTGGTCGCTTGAGGTGTACGGCCTCGCGGGGGCGGTCCCAATTCGAACCGCGGAGGCGTATGGAGTTGTGCGGGGCTGGTTCCGACATCATACTCGCCAATCAGCTGGGCAGGAGGCGGGCCGACTGAATTTGGACGTCGTACGGCGTCGGGTGATGACATCATCACGCAACGGCACGCTGGGCGGTGCCGTCATCACGCAACGCCACGCGCTAGGCGTACAACATAGACGCGTACAACGTCAAGACGCTGCGCACGCCCTTCGAGGCGCTGCATACGGCCTCAATGCGGCTGCGGACCGGTACAGGCCGTTGTCGCGTGGGATTTTCGGACAGTGCAAGATTTTTGAAGCCCCGCGCGATGTCGGGACCAGCCCCGCACAACTCCATACGCCTCCGCCGATCGAAGTGGGACCAGCCCCGCGAGGCCGTACGCCACAAGCGACCAAGTTGTGTCGCACTAGACGCATGCAATCGCATGCTGGTGGGACAGGCCCTTAACGTGTATCGAGACATAGTGAAAAACATTTGTTTGCATACTATCCAATTGGCATCACTTCCCCCTCGATTAGCATAAGCAGCGCACCTTTGATCTGCAAAGACCCACAACAACTGGGCCATACTCATCTTCGTGCTACCTTCAGTAATGTGGCACAGTAGTCCAAGAACTATTAGCTCCAAATTCAAGAATAGTTTCCATCAGACGTTTGAGTCACACTGCACAACCTTATCTCAGCAATGAAGTATTATGGACTATGTATAGGTTGCTTCCATACTTCAATTTGCAATATTATGGTCAAATTATCTAGAATTAAACAGTGTTGACACTTTCTAAAAATACCTTCTTACATCAATATACTTACGATGCAAAACCTTGTTCGTGCAACAATCAGCAGGAAGTAACACAGCTGCGACTGGAAATAAGAGCATAAATTCTCCAGGACATACATGGCCACTTACAAATTATTTTACTTCCTATGTACCATTTCTATGCATGCCTGTTGGCTTTCCTTGCTGTATTTTTACTGGACACTATTTATATCAGAGATTATATTGGTGAAACATTAAATTACCAGCGTGTAATCACATTTCGTAAACTTCTGCATAAAATGGATGCAATTTTCAAAAAATAGTGTTGGGAAAAGCAGCAGGAATGAATGGCCAGGCAATGAGCTTCATCGTCACTGGTTGATTGATAAAAGTTGGCCACAATTTCAGAATAAGTTGGCCACAATATCAAAAAGTGGATATGAATCTCCAACCTCTATTTTATTTGAACTGTTGAACCTTTATCACAGATAGGCATACCATTTAGGCACTACACTCTCCCACAAGTTCATACATGCATTTAGGTGGACAGGGGCTGATTAGGGATTGTCAGCCGAGTTTTGCATGTGGGAGATTGTGTCGCAGGAATCTGGTCAAGTGTTTTGAAAATGTGACTGAAAAATTTGATGAAGGCAGAGCTGTAGATGTTGTGAATTTCAACAAGACATTTGACAAAGGTCTGCATGGTTGGCTGCTCGGGAAGGTTAGACCCCCATAGGATCCAAGGAGAGATAACTGATGAAAATCACCTTCATGGTAAGCACAGGGTGATAGTGGAAAGTTGCTTTTCGTACTGCAGACCTGTGACCAGTGGAGTGCCTCAGGATTCAGTGCTGGGCCCATTGCTGTTAACTATACCAACAATTTGGATGTGGATGGTATTACGGATATGCAGATGGTTGTCAAAATTTGCAACATGATCTTGATCGGAAGGACAGGTGGGCCGAGGAATGATTGATGGAATGTAATACAGAGAAATGTGAGTAGTTGTATTTTGAGAGCACTAACATGGGCTCTGGGGAGTGTTGTACAGCAGAGGGATCTAGGAGTACAGGTGCATAGTTTGTTGAACATCACAAAGGATGGTCAAAAAGGCTATTGGATCATTGGCCTTCAACAGTCAAAGCATTCATTATAGAAGTTGGGAGGACATGTTAGTTGTATAAGACATTGGTGAGGCCACATTTCGAGTATTGTGTTCAGTTTTGGGCATCATCTTATAGGAAGAAAGTTGGCAAGGTTGAAAGGTGCTGATTTATGAGGATGTTGCCAGAACTCGAGAGCCTGAGCAATAGGGAGGTTGAGCAGGCAATTCCTTGGAGAGCATGAGGATGTGACCTCATGGAGGTTTACAGAATTATGAGAATAGATCAGGTTGACGCATAGTCTCTTGTCCAGAGTAGGAAAATTAAGAACCAGAGGACATAGGTTTAAGATGAGGGCAGAAAGATTTAATTGGAACCCGAGGGGTAACTTTTTCACACAAATGGTGGAGGGTACATGGAACGAGCTGCCGCAGGAGGTAGTTGAGGCAGGTACAATGCCACGATTAAGAAACATTTAGACAGGTACATGGATAGGACAGATTTAGAGGGGTATGGGCCAACCGCAGGCAGGTCGGACTAGTGTAGATGGGACATGTCGGCCAGTATGAGCAAGTTAGGCCGAAACTGATTATATTCTAAATGTGGCCCCACCAATGTAACATGACCTCACTATTTGTAAACTCAATACTCTGACCGATGAAGACTAATGTGCCGAAAGCATTCTTGATCACCCAATCTGCCTGTGATGCTTCTTTCAAGGAACTATGTACCTGCACTCCTAGATCCCTCTCCTCTACAACACTCCCCAAACTCTGCCATTCACAGTGTATTTGCTGCCCTGGTTACTTCCAAAAATGCAACACCTTCCACTTCTCTGTATTAAACTCCATCAACCATTCCTCAGCCCACCTGTTCAACCAATCAAGATCCTGCTGCAATTTTTGTCAACCATCTTCACTATCTACAATACCACCAATTTTAGTGTCATCAGCAAACACTAATCATTTTAGATGACAAACAGCAATGAGCACCGAACACTGAAGCACATCACCAGTCATAGACCTCCAACAATCTTCCGTCATTAACCGCTGCTTCCTTCCATAAAGCCAATTTTAAATCTAGTCTGCTAGGTCTCTTTGGAGTTCATGCAATCTAACCTTCTAGAGCAGCCTACCATGCGGAACTTTGTTAAATGCTAAAATCCATATATATCAATACAACTCAGCCCTCATCAACCTTTTCTGGTCACATCTTCAAAAAGCTCAATCAGACTCATGAAACACAATCTCCCAAGTACAAGACAATGCTTACTATCCCTAATTAGCCCCTTTCCCATCTAAATACATGTCTATCTTATACCTCAGAATACTCTCTAGTAACTTTCTGAATACAAATATTAGAGTCTAACAACACTTGATTACCTGTTAATGTTCTCTTGGGCCTGCAGCATTTCATTGCATCTGGCCAGTTCCTTACACAGCCGCTTCTGTTGGAGATCTTTACTCTGAATGATATATGCTTGATCTTGCAGTCTTTTGTTCAGTTCCTCATTTTCCTTGATTGATTTCTAAAAAGCAATGAGAATGCAAAATCTATACAAGATCATGAGATCATAAGAAACAGGAGCTGGAGTAGGCCACCTGGTCTTCAATCATGTTCCACCATTCATTAAGACCATGGCTGATCTTCCACCTCAGCACTAATTTGATTGCATCATCATATTGCTTGATTCCATTAATACCCATAAATTATCAAGAAGAATTAATGCAATTGAGCCTCCAGAGGATGGAGATACTTCTGGAAGTTCACTGCCCTTAATGACGATATTTATTTTCATTTCCGTCTTCAATAGCCTGCGCTTGTTCAGAGACTGTGCCATCTTCTCCTAGACTCCTCAGCCAGGATAACATTGTTCTTGCACCTCACCTACTAAGGTGAACAATTTTCAAAAATTTGATTGGACCCTCTCTCATTCTCTAAACTCTAGAGAATAGAGCCCCAGTCAACTCAATCTCTTCTTATGTACAGCAAACCTGTCATCTCTGTAATCAGTCTAGTTAATAAAACATACAATGAGCTTTTAAAGTAAGAGATCAAAGATAATGTAAATAGCTCGTTCTCAGCTTCCCCCAGTCTAGTTTCAGTCAATAAGATACTGAGTCAAGCACTTGCACATCAAAACTCTATTTTGGAAAAACACAATAACAGTTCCCCACTACTATACCTAACCACCGCGGATTCAATCCTTGTATCTGCCTTGCCAAGCCCTCCTATCCTCGTGCAAGCAGAGACACTCCAAAAGGTCACGCAGTCCTAAGCGTTCTCCCAAAAGATTCTTCTTCTACTTCTTCTTCTTCCATGTAGTTTTTTTTGGCGGTTGGCAAACAACTTTTTAGTGCATTACCACCACCAACTGGTATGGAGTGTGGATCAAATAACATTATAACTTATATACTAATAACCTATATCTTTCCGAACAAATTGGTTACCCTGAGAAAAAGCAATAGGATTTGATAGCACTTATCTGAATTCTTTTGTATCTATTTTGTAAAATATCTATTAAATCAAATTGTACTTTTTCTTTTCTGAATCGGAGCTACCTTTTATAGGTCCCTGAACCTTGAGGGGCCGAACCATATGGGGGTGGTCTCTTTACAGTCCAATAGCAGATATCGATTAACACAGTATATGATAGACATTTCCCAAACCCAATAATAGTGACCAATACAATGTATCTGACAAAGTTTCTAGATGCAAGTTAACAGAGATGAATTATGCAACATGTGCCTGGATATTCAAGAAGCCCAGACAAGGCTGAACATTTAACCCAAACAAAATCAAAGTAAAGCTTTGCAACAATATTTACAATATCTATGTCTGGTTTGCATTCACCCAATCTAGGCTGTGGGCTGAGGCGCTTTATTCCAGTGTTTCGTGACCCAAGTCACAGAACTACATGAAATTTTCACATATTGCGTAAAAAAATTATATAAATCACCCCTGAAACTTGTCATGAATAAGACTTGCACATTTTTATTAAATTAGAGAAAAACTGAAAAATTTGGGGTATTTTTAGTCCAATCAAAGCACGTTTAACATTGAGTTGTCTGCCAGTTGGCCAATCAGGCGCTTTGTTTCAGGCTAGCACACAACATGGCTGAGAGTGCCTCTACTGATGCCCGTTTTACTGGAGATTCCAATGAAGGTTCTTTGTTGTTCTGTGGAATACATGTCGTGGAAACTTGCAGCAGGGTAATTGAATTTAGTGAGAAAAGCATTAAGAAGTCTGAAAAATGGTCAGCTATGTGGATAGAAGTGGAAGAAAGTCTTGAAAGCAAAGTCCCTGCTGAGATGCTGCAACACAAAGTTGTGAAACTTTATGAATCAACTCAAACTGAAAGGTAAGATCTAAAGTCTGAATTTATGAAAATTAATCTGTATGGACTTTAATTAATTTAATTGCACCCTTTATAATGTGAAAAAATGAGATTTGGAGGCTGTACATTCACTCATTCACTCACTGATTCATTCATTCATTCACTCACTCACTCATCCATTCATTCATTCACTCATTCACTCACTCGTGAAGTTGAGGGCCTAAACTATATGTATCAATAACAAGGTAAATTAAACATTTTCACTAATGCCAGCTTGTTGTAGAGTAATAAGTCTTAATCATCTAATCTCGGAGCTGCATGCGATAACTTACCGGGAAAAAGTGCTCTGATCGCGGGGCCTATGTATTTAACATAGTGGTCTCAATTAAAAAGCGGCCGATTCGTGAACGCGGAGCCGCGGATCTTCTCCAGCGTTTCGGGACGGGGGGGGGGGAGGGGTGTGTGTACATAGTGCCGTCCGTAGCGGCCGTTTCCAGAAGAGCGGAGGAATATTACTATCTGGAATATATATAGGTATAATAATATTATATTATTATATATATATTATATTATTATACCTATATTACTATCTGGAATATATATAGATATAATGATATATAGTTTAAATGGACTGCAACACGAAAATAGGCTGCCCATCATGTAATATGATCATTGGCCACTAGAGGGCGCTTACTTTCCGGATTTTATTTCCTAATTAGCAACTTTCGGCAATGACGAGTTATCCTTCTCATCTATATTTCATCTAAATCTGTGGAAAATTTCATGTAGTTCTTTGACTTGGGACACGAAAACTGATTTCTAGACACATTTTTGATGCTCGGTTCACAGCCTAATCCGTTTCATGCAATTTACACCTAATTGTAAGAATCTGCAGCTGTCCCATTCTTTCCCTGCAACTCTTATCTAGGTTCTAGACAAGCTGGAACAATTCTGCAGCTTGTCCCATTTCTGCAGAAGCCACATTTAAATTGACCAAATGGCCTAGCAGCCCAGAAGCCTTTGCTCAATTTTAGTGTCCTGGCATCTCCAATTTGACCAGAATTAACAATAATGCATGAAAATTTAATGAAGTGCCACATAACCGTTTGAAAGTATCAACCATTTTCCAGTTGTACAATCATACACGATCATGCCAATTACTCTACTCCATGGCTACTGGTGGTCTTGTGGTAAGCCCAAAGGCCCCTGATGCGGGTTCCTTTTCTCTCCTTGATTGGGAGTAGGACTGGTAGGGAGTGTGAATTCCATGTTTCTCCCGACCCCTGCTTGGGTCTTGGTCTGAAAACCTCATCATACTGAGCATGCCTTGTAAGACAATTCTGGCCATAATTCTGAGTCTGCATTGAAAGACGACTCTGATCATATTTCCGTGCCCAACTTTCAAGCTACCACCGGCTTCAGTGAACCGCTTACCCCCTATGGAGGTGTGGGGTGTGTTGTCGCCTACTGATGAAGTTTTGCTTGTCGTTGATACCTTGGTTGGTCCGACAGCTTTTGCTTCCTTCTTCTGGTCATACCTGAAGAGAGGATGCGGCGGCTGGTTTCTCCAAAGTCACCCTGATAGCGCAGTTCCCTTGCCAGCACTTGTAGCCCCATGCTGAAGTAATGTTAACATTACGTCATGTCCCATACTCCCATGTTACTGGGCCTGGGAGAATTTGTGTTAAGATATCCTATATAATTCTGGATATCAGAGGGTGAGGCCTGACAGAGTGGGTTCCACTTGCTGCAGCAAATATGATGAGATGCACGTTTGCACCGTTTAATGGCACTGTAAACTGAGTATTGTCAAAGACTCATAAGAAATGAACTCTAGGACATCAGTTATTCGTGCTGTATTGCATGTGACATGTGTATTCAGCTAGAACCGTTTCCCATCTGCTGAAGTGGAGATGTCCTGCCTCTTTTTGGTGCTATCCTGCATTCTGCAGTGAGCACTCCACAAATTTGTCTGACAACCCGCGGCGCAGGAAATCGTCTCGGCGTCTTCAAGTCAATGACTTGATGATTCATGCAGACGCTGGTCTCCCGAGTCACAGACCGTACCAGCAAGTTTTATGCTTTGAATTCGCATATAGGTTCTATATAATTCCTTATATTGGCGGGAACCATGGCTGCATATGTCAGTCAGGCAGATTGAGGCCTGAAGCGGTGTCTTGCTGGATAAATTGCAAAACCCTACTGATGAGGTAGAATGGAGAAACACACATGCAATAATTCCTCCACCAAGTGGCGATAATGTATCTTTTGCCACTGTATGCCACATGTTTTCTCCAAGGGATTGTGGACCAGTTACATGTTGGTAATTTTTACTCTTGTGTTTTTGTTCAAAATAACAATAACATGAGTTTCAGATCTGGTTTTAAAAAACAGATAGTAACATGTGATTATTTTTACTGCACAACATACATAGGTTCCAAGCAGACTTGGAATTCGGACTGGAGTTGGCTTCACGATCAAACTTCAAACTGGTAAGTTCTCGTTTAATCTTACTATTAATTATCTTTGGTTTAAAAAAATTATAAATTGTCCCTAGTACGTAGAATAGTGCTAGTGTATGGAGTGATCGTTGACGGCATGGACTCGGTGAGCCGTAGGACTTGTTTACGAATTGCATCTCCCAACTCAAAATTCTAAAGGATGTCTGGTAAGTGGAAGGCCCAAGGGCACAAGTATATAGTTCCCAGAAAAGGGCGACACAGATAGACACAGTGGTATTTGGCATGCTTGCCTTCATCGGTCGGGGTACTGAGCATAAGAGTTGCAAAGTCATGTTTAACTGGACAAGAGGTTGGCGAGATCACACAGAGTATTGATTGCAACTCTCTTCACCCAGCTATAGGAAGAATGTGATTAAATTGGAAAAGATTCACAAGAATGTTACTGAGAGTGGAGGGCTTGAGTTGTAACACAAGGCTGGATAGGCTCAAATGTAGGTCAAACACGGGCAAATGGGATTAGCATATACGGGCATTTGCTAGGCGTGGACAAGGTGAACTGAAGCAGGGCTCTAAATTAACGGTTGCCCGGGTGCCAATGGTGACATAAAGTCCCGCCGGGCAACCTAAAAGCCGTGCCATTTTGCCCAGTTTGGCAAGTACCCGGGACACCTATCGTTCAACTCTGAGCAAGCCCCCCTCTCTATCTCTCTCTCTGTCTCTCTCCGTCCCCGCCCGCCATCCGTATCCGTGTCCGGAACGCCGCTCCTCATCCGCCGGCATGGCTGGCCGCCTTGCACATGTGCACTGCCACAGCCTGCACATCCTCCCCCTGCACATGTGCACAATCACGGACAGCACATCATCAGCCGTGGTTGTGCGCATGTGCCACTGCTGAAAACCAACGCAGAATCACTCCCAGGAGTTGGAGTAACTCCCTGGAGTAACTGTTGCTTCTTGGTTTCCTGGTCCTCCATAAATATTCCAAATGAAATTTAAACTGGCGTGGACCCTCCACCACAAAACTCCAAACTCTGAAAAATAACAGCCTATTACACTTTATCTGTTTATTTATTATATATATATATATGTGCGTGTGTGTGTGTGTATATATATATATATATAAATGTGTGTGTGTGTGTATGTATATGTGTGTATATATGTGTGTATGTGTATGTGTATGTGTATATAGTCTATGGTATATAGAAACACTGAACTTTTATCTCCTGTTCTGTATTATGTTTACATATTCTGTTGTGCTGCAGCAAGCAAAATTTTCATTGTCCTATGTGGGACACATGACAATAAAACTCTCTTGACTCTTGACTTGGACTTAAGCAAAAAAGGATTCTTGGAAAAAAAGAGCTACCTTAAATTTAGTTGCATCTGGTTGGGTAACTATGGTAGGGTGAAGACTATTCCATGCTTTAATTGTGCGGGGGAACTCCAAGGAGCAGCCAGCATCTCTGGATAGAAGAAATTAGGTGACGTTTCGGGTAGAGACCCTTCTTTAGATTTGCTCTGGTTTTAGTGTTTTTAGTTTAATTTAAAGACACAGCTTGGAAACAGGCCCTTCAGCCCACCAAATCCACAGAACTTGTGTGAATGGGTGGACAAAAATGCTGGAGAAACTCAGCGGATGAGGCAGCATCTATGGTGCGAAGGAAATAGGCCATCTTTTGGGTCAGACTGATGATAGGGTGGGGGGGCTGGACGAAGAAAGGAAAAGGCGGAGACAGTGGGCTGAGGGAGAGCTGGGAAGGGGAGGAGAAAGCAAGGACGACCTGAAATTGGAGAAGTCAATGTTCGTACCATTGGGGTGTAAACTGCCCAAGCGAAATATGAGGTGCTGCTCCTCCAATTTATCTCCAAATAAGAGAGCTCTCAGCACCTAGTCTTTCCTCCAGTCTTTCCATCACATCTGGAAACTTTTATTGCTGTTTATCAACATGAGGATCAGAGTTGTGCCAATGAAAGTCAAAAAAGCCATTATGAGACTGAGAAACAAGAACAAAACTGTTAGAGACATCAGCCAAACCTTAGGCTTTCTAAAATCAACTGTTTGGAACAACATTAAGAAGAGAGCATGGGTGAGCTTACTAATCGCAAAGGGACTGGCAGGCCAAGGAAGACGTTCAAAGCTGATGACAGAAGATAAAGATGACCACAAAAATAAGATGGCCAGGTTACAGTTTGCAAGAAGTACTTAAAAGAGCAACCACAGTTCTGGAAAAAGGTTTTGTGGGCAGATGAGATGAAGATTAACTTATATCAGAGTAATGGCAAGAGAAAAGTATGGAGGACAGAAGGAACTGCCCGAGATCAAAGCATGCCACCTCACGGTTATGGCCTGGGCATGTATGGCTGCTGCAGGCACATAATCACTTATCTTCATTGACGATACAACTGCTGATGGAAGTAGCATAATGGATACTGAAGTGTATAGACACATCCTATCAGCTCAAGTTCAAACAAATGCCTCAAAATCTATTGTCCGGCAGTTCATTCTACAGCAAGACAATGATCCCAAACATACTGCTAAAGCAACAAAGGAGTTTTTCAAAGCTAAAAAATCCCTAAAAGCAATTTTAGTCACTATCCTATTGGAAGGAAGTGATAACATTAGAAATTGTACAGAGGATATTAACCAGGATATCAGGGGCATAAGAGACTGCAGATGCTACAATGTCAAGAAAAAACAAAGTGCTGGAGGATCGCAAGGGGTCAGGCCCTTGGAAGGAATGAACAGGCAAAATTGTAGGTCAGGATCATTTTCAGGCTGCTTAGAATAGGGGAAGAACGTTGAAAACTAGAAGGGGGAGGAGTGGCAGGACGAAGCTTGGCAAATGATAGGTGCATATATTTTTGGGAGGGGGGGGGGTTGGGGAAGAAGAGAAAGAGGGTTGATTCTGGTCAAATGGCCTGCAGATTCAAATGTACACAGACTGGACTGCTTCACCAGTCACCAACCAAGCCCACAGCTCTGACAACAGGTTTCTATCCAGCGTCGCCACCTGCTGCCGGTAACAAAACTCTTGCTTTTTTCCCAGTCCAGTGAATTTTCCCTGAAACTCCTAGAAACTGAACTGCTTTTTGTGAGTTTCTATGTTATTTAAATAACCCCAAAATACCACAATGAATAACCCAAGGAAATCCCATCAGTCTGAAGAAGCATCCCGACCCCAAAAGTCACCTATCCTTGTTCTTCAAGGATGCTGCCTGACCCGCTGAGTTACTCCAGTACTTTGCCTCTTTCCCAATAAATTAGATCAGTGTTGGAGACTCACCATCAAATTTAGCCAGTCTTTAAATACTAATCCTTGAGCGTTTTTGATGCTTCATGAAATTGGATCTAAACTTGAAAGGTTTCCTTGTTGCATCTTTTGGAAGTATCATCTTTCAAATCGCTCGTTAAACCAAGGCAGTCATGCCTCCCAGGTGAGCATAAAAGAGTCCCATTATTCACTGCTTCAAGAGCAGCAGGGAGCTTTCCGACATTTATCCCTCAGCCAACAGCTAAAAACAGACTACCTGATCATTATACTGCAATCGGTGGAATCTTGCTGAGTGCAAATCAGCAGCTGTAATTTTTCATTACTGCAATATGCATCTGGAAATTCAATTGTGCAATGTTGCTTTTGCCCATTTCGAACAATTGGAAATCAGTCTTTGCTGAACGGAACTGTGATAATGACTATTTGAGTCATTTTGTAGCAGTCCAGATACATAATCAGGCACTTTTAGATGCAAGTCAGGCAACTCCCCAACACCGTCTCCCCATCAAGGTACACATTACTAGTGTAATTCATGACCGAGAAGCAGAAAAAAAAATTGTTATTTCAGATTTTCAGTATCTGCAAAATGCTGGAATACTCAGTTAGGCAGAAGAGAAATGTGATGAAGGAAGTTAAGTGATAACTTTGATTCTCTTTCTGCAGATGCTGCCTGGTGAGCTATTTTCAGCACTGGTTTTATATCATATTGAAATTAAGATATGTAGTAATCCCGAGGCTTGGACTAATAACCTGGCGACAAGTTCAAATTCCATCATGACATCCAGCGAGTTTAAATTTGGATGACTAAATAATTTGGAGCAAAAAGCCCATCGGGTTCACAAACCCCTTTGAGAAAGTTAAATTCCCAGCCAGAACCAAGCGTCACTCTAGACCAACAGCAAGGTCCTCTTGGAAGGCCCAAGTGAGTTGCAATAGAAACTGAACCAAAACGTCGTCCTCAAAACATCTAAAGACTGCTTATCAAGTTGGGAGGACCGACCAGCAGAATACTTCAGAAACGGCATATCAGAATCACACTCACAAAATGATGCCTTTATCTCCATTATCCATGTCCACCAACACGACTCGTACAGTCAAGAAAGATTGGGCCTGGAATCCTGCAGCATTCATTCCAAACCCAATGGCATCAACTAACACAAGTATAAAAAACAAAACTACCTATTACCTCGTACAACTAAAAATATTGTTGACAACTTGACCATGTTTCAAATCTGAGCTGTACTGCTGGATATATCACGTAAATGTTAACGTACATTGTTCCTTGAAAGTGGTCTCACAGGTAGATAGGGTGGTCAAGAATGTATAATGGCATGTGGGCCTTCATCAGTCAGAGTATCGAGTATAGAAGTTGGTAAGTTATGTTACAATTGAACAAGACATTGATGAGGCCACATTTAGAGTATTGTGTTCAGTTTTGGTCACTCTGTTATAGTTAAGAGATTTTTAAGCTGGAAAGGGCACAGTGAAAATTCACAAAGATGTGCCAGGAATCAAGGGCCTGAGATATGGGAAGGATTGAGCAGGCTAGGACTTTATTCCTTGGAGCGCACGAGGATGAGGGGTGATCTTGTAGAGGTGTATAAGTTCATGAGAGGAATTAATAGGGTAAATGCAGAATATTTTGCGCAGAGAAGGAGAATCAAGAACCAGAAGATATAGGTTAAAGTGAGGGGCGGGAGATTTAATAGGAACTTGACATGCAGCTATTTTATTTTACACAAATTGTGGTGGCTATATGGAACAAGCTGCCAGAGGTGGCCGTTGAGGCAGGTATTATCACAATGTTTAAAAGATTTTTGGACAGGTATATGGATAGAAGTATATAGGTTGATTACAGTCAGGAGGGATTAGTATAAATAGACCATGTTGCGCTGCATGGACAAGTTGGGCCGAAGGGCCTGTTTCCACATGGTATAACTCTATGACATGCACCTAGTTTAGTTAGGACTCTGTGACTTGAAAGTTTCCCAGAGATTTGTGAATTATTTGTGGAATATTGCTTCAAAGTTGGGTATTGCTTAAGAACAGGTTGATGCATTGTGTGTAGTTTTGCTGCTATCTCTTTCCTTTGTTGTCAATTGGAGCTTATAATAAATACAAACCCTAGACAGAGTGAGAGCATTGCCTTCCTGTTAGTTCGGTGGACTGGGACAAGCATGCTTCACAACCAGTTTGTATTTGGGTCAGGTGTTGGATGTCCACAAGAAGTAGAGTTCTGGATGCTTGTGGGGCATCCAGAACTCGACTATAACATTTGTTCTGAAATGCATTCTGATCCTTCAAATGGAGGGACAGCACAGTGACACAGTACTCCAAGTGTGGCCTCACCTTCGTTTTGTACAACTGTATCATGTCCCAACCTCTATACTCAGTATCCTGACTGATGAAGGCTAATGTACCGAAAGCCTTCTTGACCACCCTATCTACCTGTGACGCCACTTCAACTTTCTCATTGGTAGGCATCAATCAGTAGGAACTGGCAAAAACACTTCCTACTCAATGACCATCAACACAAGGGCATCTCAAGGCTGTGTGTTCAATCTTTGTTCGACTCTCTCTACATACATGACTGTGCAGCCAGACACGGATCCAACGCCCTATTTAAATTTGTCGACACCACCTTTATTAGATGAATAATGAGTATTGATGAATAGGAGAGAGAACGATACAACACAATCATTTCGGACATTCTCAATGATAAATTGGTCACTCTCGGCCTCCCTACTCTCACATGTGCCTGGATAAAAGATTTCCTCACCAACCGGCCCCAGACTGTGAGACTCGGCCCCCACCTCTCCTCCACTCGCAGGTTGAGTACTGGCTCCCCACAGGGCTGTGTGCTAAGCCCCCTCCTATACTGTCTCTACACCCACGACTGTAGTCCGGCCCACAACAACAACCGCATCGTCAAATTTGCTGACGATACTACTGTAGTCTGACTTATTTCAAAGGGACACGAGGCAGCCTACAGAGAGGAAGTCCTGAAGTTGACAACCTGGTGCTCAGAAAACAATCTGGCTCTGAACACCAGGAAAACAAAAGAGCTCATTGTCGACTTCAGGAGGCACAGCACCGACTTAGTCCCCCTACATATCAACGGCGAGTGTGTGGAGAGGGTCAACACCTTCCGGTTTCTCGGCGTCCTTATCTCTGCTGATATCTCCTGGACAGACAACACCACAGCGGTCATCAAGAAGGCTCAGCAGCGGCTGCACTTCCTGAGGGTTCTCAGGAAGCACAACCTGGACTCTAACCTGCTGCTGACCTTCTACCGCTCGTCCATCGAGAGCCTGCTGACATACTGCATTACAGCATGGTACGGCAGCTGCACCATGGCAGATAGGGAGAGGCTTCAGAGGGTAACTAGGACAGCACAGAAGATCATTGGTTGCCCTCTCCCCTCCCTGATGGATATTTACACCTCCCGCTGCCTTAGCAGGGCAAAGAATATCATCAAGGACAGCTCCCATCCTGCGTTTGGACTGTTCGACCTGCTGCCCTCTGGAAGGCGCTATAGGTGCATCAAAACTAGGACAAATAGACTCAGGAATAGTTGTTTTCCGAAAGTCATAACTACTCTTAATTCACACATGCACCGACTTCACAGCCCAACACCCGGACTTACATCTATTCTATCCACGTACTGAAATTTGGAACTGTAATGTGTATTGTAACTGTAATTTTTAATATTTTTAAAAAAAAAAAAAAATATTTAATATAATTTTTAAACATCTGCCTAAGAATACTACCTATTCATCCTTCACCATTTTGCCTTTATAGATATGTATATAGCGCCGCAGAATTGTGCACCTATCCCCCCCCCCTCCACCTTTTGTTTTGTTTTCTGTTTCTTTTTTTTTGTACTAAATTATATGTATGCACTGAGTACGAGCTGCTTTTAATCTCATTGTACATGTATAGTGACAATAAATGGCATATCTATATATCTATATCTATAATCTTTTTGAATCATAACTGAACAACAATCATGCTCTGAATCATGCTCAGTCTGAAGAAGGGTTTCGCATGACATACAAACTTTTAAAAATGCACTATAGGACTTTATATGCGCTGATTTTAACATCGGGAGCCTGGGATCTCTCGCCGAGATCACCAGTGGTGGAGCTCTGTCCAGCGCAGCCTGTCGGATTCGGAAGCCGCGGTCTCCAGTAAGGAAGCAGCCGTTCCAGGCATCCCAAGCCACGGAGAGTGTTCTCCCGACACGGAGCACCACCACCCGGCGAGAAGGGCCTGAAACATCAGGCCCCGTAGCGGCGACTGCGGAGGCCTCAATAGGCCCGACTATGGGTAGACAAGGGGATGGGGACTGGACTCTGTGCCGTCCCTCACAGTTGAAACCATTGTCGGGGGATGTTTTAATGTTTTATGTTAAATTCTTCTTTAATGTTGTGTTGTATTCTTATTAGTGTGCTGCAATAGCAACTTGAATTTCACTACACCAATTGGACCCATGCTGTTGGGTTGAATCACAACTAGTTTTGGGAATAGCTCTGCCCAAGACCATAAGAAATTGCAGAGAGGCGTAAATCTTCCCCAGTCCATCATACAAACCAGACCTCCCACCATTGACTTCATCTGAACCACGCTGCCTCAGAAAAGCAGCCATCCCTGCCATTCCTTCTTCTCCCTGCTCTGGTCCAACAGAAGATACAGAAACTTGAAAGCACGCACCACTGCACAGTTTCTTCCCCTCAGTTATCAGATGCTAAATGGTCCTTCCATAAGCCAAGGTACTGTCCAATTCACTTCTACTCCATTGTGGGCATTGGATTTTGTCCATGGAACTGATGTGCCACAATGGTGAGAACTATATACTGCACTCTGTTTCTTCCCCTTTGCTCCATTGTACTTGAGTTTGACGCGAATGCATTTACCTATAGTATTATGATCTGATTGGATAGTATGCAAAACAAAGCTTTTCACTGTACCTTGGTACACTTACAAAAATAAGGAATTACTGGGATGGCTGCTTTTCTGGGGCAGCATGGTTCACTTACAATAAAAACTATTATAGATGTACAGAAGAAAGCATATTGCAACACTGCCTGGTTTAGTAACATGAAATCCCAGGAAAGGAGGAAGCTACACAAAGTGGGAGACATTGCCAGTCAATCAAAAAGGCAGCTACCATCATCAAAGGCCCTCGTCACCAAAGGCTCTCATCTCACCATTATCATCAGAAAGAAGGTACATAAGCCTGAAAATCGTGACCACCAACTTCAAGATCAGCTTCTTCCTTTCAATCATCAGACCAAGGAACTGATTGTCGACTTTGGAAGAGGAAGAAAGGGGAACCACAAATCTGTCCTCATCGACAGGAGTCAAAAGCTTCAAATTACTGGGCATGTACATTTCTGACGATCTGTCCGATGCACAGCACATTGTTGCAATCACAAATAAAGCCCATCATTTCCTTCAAAGATATAGGAGATTTGGTATATCAACGATTACTCTCTTGAACTTCTACAGGTATACAATAGAGAGGATGTTGACTGGTAACAGCAGTTATTAAGATTACAAAGGGAGGGCTTCAATGGACAAGAGCAATGATAATGAAACGTGGTCAAGCTAAATTCATTAAATAAGCAAATCACAAAAAATTACAAAGAGAAATCACCCAACATGTAAGAGGGCGGAAAATGTCACTGGTTGATGATAGATTTCGGAGGAAGTGATGTAAATAGAAGGGAGAAACAAATTGGCTGTACTGATACAACAGAATGAACTAGGGTGCAAAATTCTTGTGCAGAAGACTGGTTCAGATGCACCGCATCCAAGGTTAAATTTTATCTAATTAACTTTAATTAATGTAATTGAATGTTAAATTAAAATTAATGTCAAAATTCATTTTATTAATGATATCACATTTATGCATTTACCTTGGTGCAAATCTTAATTCCATCAAGCCAAGAACAGATCATGATGAAAATATATTGTGTAGATATCGAAACTTCACATGTTAGAACTTTACTGAATCATTAAGAAATGCTTAACAATCTAAATGTCCAAATCAAACCATCACACATGGTTATTTACCTCAACCTTTTTATTTAGCTTGTTGAGTTCAGACATGCACTCCTTCCTGTCTTTCCTGTCCTTCATGTCCTCTCTCGCTTCCTTGAACTGCCGTCTCTGCAACTTCTCGTAGCTTTTCTTCAGTTTCTCAATCTTAAAGTATGAAAGTGTAATTCAAGATTTGATTATTTTGAGGAAATATCTATTTCCCTCTTCTGATGAGCACTTGTTATTACACACATCTAATTTGTGGTGTGACCGACTAGCACAGCACAAAACATTAATAAACACAGCACATAAGTAGAGCTAGGCAAGTTGCCTGCTCATTGTTTTTCGGCATTGAAGTACATATGAGCAAACATTGGAGGGTACTGATGGCTTTAACATCACAACCAGCTTCGTGGTGGGTACAGATCGCAATAACATTATAATCAACCTTGCCGTGGGTACAGGTGACAATAAAATATGGTGGAAAATGGGTGGAAATTAATCTCTTTTCTAGATTTGTGGTGGATCAAAATGAAATAAAAATGCCCGAATGCTCCAGATGTCACCAACAAAGTCAAACGGCAGAAGTAGGTTGATGCCAAGCTAGGACAAGACAAGGTCCAAGTGAGATCAGGATCAGGTCCCAGACAGAGCCAACGGTTCATTTCAAGGGTCTCAATCCGAAACGTCACCCATTCCTTCTCTCCAGAGATGCTGCCTGTCCCGCTGAGTTATTCCAGCTTTTTGTGTCTATTTTCTGAGTACAGCAATGGGTAGTAAATTTGACAATGGAAATGGTCTCAAAGAAAACAGGAATGGGAGATTTATATTTAAGCATAAAATTAGCTCTTTTTGTAAACTAAAAATTCTATCTTTGATAGTACCTCTTCTTGAAATATGTTGAGCTGCGATTCATACTGCACTACCATATCGTGTTGAGTTTTCTCACTGTCTTGTAAGTATTGTCGCAACTGGTCCACCTGAATGACAGAAAAACTGTGTAAAGATCATCAAATAATCACACATTCAGCAACATATTGCAAAGAAGGCAGTTCATTTTTTACCTAGTCTCTCTACCTCAGCTGTTGCAACAAAGATCAGCCAAATTTGCTATCTCGGTTTCCTCTTTAGCTCCCTGCCATTGGAATCCAGTCAATTTCATTCAGTATTATATCAAGAAATTGCTTTGAGCAGTGGATACAGAAAAAACTGAGGTCCGGGAGGATGTCAGATATTGACATCACAGTCAAGGTACTCAAGTACGATTGCCACACCAGTTAATTACTGACCCATCAGTTTCTTCTCAATTAGATTAGCGGAGCTTGCGAACGATTGCGTAATCAAGCAGAAATTATTCACCATTAATCAATTTTCGTTTGACAAGACCATTTGCTTCTTCCTAACATGTCATTACAGCCATGGCCAAAAAACCTGAATTCCATTGCAAGGAGACTGATATCGAGGCAGCAATTAACCCAGTACGAGATCAAGGAGCTGGAGTCAAAGGAAATTGAGTAGAAATTTCTTGTCAGGCTGGATTCAATAGTCACAGGAACAGGAATAATAAATGGTTGTAGGTCAACTCAACAATAGGATAGAGCTGCCGTCCTTCTTCAGGGTAGAATCGAAGCTAAACCAGTTTTAGTTACAGAGAGAAAGGTGAGATGAATTTTGTTTATTTTTTCAGCAGTATCAAAAGCTGAGCGTAAACCTGATAGAAGTATATAAAATTGTGAGAGGCATAGAGAAGATTGACAGTCAGAAATAGACAAAAAAAAGCCTGAGTAACTCAGCAGATCCTCAAGGGGTTCTCAATCTCTTTCCAGTACTCGATATCATCATTATTTGATATCTAGCCCACAATGGTGGTGTCGTCTGTGAATTTATAAATTGAATTAGATTTGTACACGGCTGCACAGTCGTGGGTGTACGAGTAAAGAAGGGGGCTGAACACACATCCTTGCGGAGCGTCAGTGTTGAGGATTATCATAGAGGATGAGTTTAAGAAGGAACTGCAGATGCTGGAAAATCGAAGGTACACAAAAATGCTGGAGAAAATCAGCGGGTGCAGCAGCATCTATAGCATTCCTTCGCTCCATAGATGCTGCTGCACCCGCTGAGTTTCTCCAGCATTTTTGTGTATCATAGAGGATGAGTTGGCTTCTATCCTCACTGATTGGGTTCTATTGGTCAGGATGTCGAGGATGCATTTGCAGAGATGAGTGTTGACTCTTAAGTCCCACAAGTTTGATGATGAGCTTAGAAGGTATAATGGTATTAAAGGCAGAGCTGTCGGTTGGGAAAAGGAGTCTGACATAGGTGTGTCTCTTATCCAGGTATTACAGGGTTGAGTATAGGGCCTGGGAGATGGCATCATCCGTGAACCTGTTGGGACGGTAGGCGAACTGCAGTGGGTCAAGGCAGCTTAGTAGAATGGATTTGAGGCATTCCATGACTAGCCTCTCAAAGCAAATCATGATGGTGGACCTCATCCCTTCAGAAAGTGAACGGTTGAGAGATGTTACCATTTAATTTTTTTTCCCATTATTGTTCCAAATCCACATTCTTTTCTCTCTTTAGACATGTGATTTGATACAGAATTCACACAATGTTTATTCTGCAATCCTTAAGACTTATCAGTTCCATCATTACAGACTTCCCACATGCCCTGTTGTCCTTGCCATATCAGTGTAGAAGGCTTTGGGCAAAATGGGTTGCCCATGGCAGTATTGACAAAGGGGGCCGAAAGGCCTGTTCCATGATATGCTCTATGACTTTTTGGCATTCAGTAGGTATCTTTGGAATGCATTGCCAGGTACAATATTGGAGACAAATTCATCTGAAAAGTAAATTGAATAGGTATCTGAAAGAAAAGAATTTAGGTAATGGATAGAGGAATGGGACGAGCTAAATTGCACTCACATAAAACCAGTCTATTATCGATGGGCTGAATAGTGCTGAAAAAAAGATGGTGCGAGCAGACGGTGGAGAGGATCGATGCCAGTGAGCAGGCTGTGGACTCACCTTCTGTGGCTTCAGAGGCACTCTGGGTCAGCTGCAGGAGGTGCCTCAGCACAGAGTCAGAGATGTGAACATGGGAGGTGAGGAACGGCACAGCTGGAGACTCCACAGAGGTCAGATGAGCATGCAGATCGAATGCAGCCTCTAAGCAACACTCATCGGCAAGGAGCAGTGGAGGACACCGATAGCATCGCAAGGCCGGCCCCTGCAATGCTGCGTGCTACCGCCAGGACAACGGGCCTTTAAGACCAAGATTAGACGCCACATTGTTAAGAACTTTCAATCTTGAAGGATACAAAGCTATTGTGTACTGCCTAGAATGTACTATTCTTGCACTCTTGTGTCTGTGTGATATGCTTATGTATAGTAAGATTTTTATTGAATTGTATAAAAAGGGAATTTCACTGTATCGAGGTACACGTGAAAACTAAATACCATTGAGCTCTCCATACCAGAACCATTTGGAGTGTGAAGTTAGGCAATAACAATGGCACTGGAAAGTACACAACCCATGTGCATAATACTAATAAATTGGCTGTTGCCTGCCATTTAATATGTAATTTATTTGAATTGCACAAAATGACATTTTGCTCCAAACATCTCATAAAGAATAGCTGTAATGTGAAGCATTACTGCCATCTAGAGGTTGAATTGAGCCTTCAGTACAATCGTCAGCCATGACAAACTTAACCTTAGTCACATATTCAAAATGAAAATCAAATGCAACTTTTAAGGTGAATCCAAACACATCACAAGAAGCACTACATTGCTTTAGATTTCAGTGGTTTTGGCAAGCTACATGGATCTGTAATTGTGATAAAGCATATATTAATGTTAGGTTATCATCAGGGACTTGAAGTACACTTTTAACTCTTACATTGGAAAATATTAAATTAAATGCAAATAAAAATTTAAGGTGAAATTTCCTTTCAGATTCTCTTTTCAAGGTCAGCATTATCTCATTGGGGTCACGTCTGGCAGAAATACCTTCCATACCAAATCTGGCCCAGAGACACTGATCTGAAACTGATGAGCACTATTGCTCTGGCCCAAAGACTTGGTTGGTCATTCCTCAGTCATGGTCCGAGTAAACCATCAGATTCAGATCGCATTTTGTCACATACACCAAAATGCAATGAAATTTGTTGTTTGCATGAAGTTTGTGTATATGACAATCAATCCTCCACTCTTAAAATCACATACACTATTTATTACACCACACGGAATCTTACACAGATCATTGTGGACTGATATCTGCAGTCAACTGCTAAATATGCACGATCGCAGTGAGTTTTTCTCCTACCTCTGTCTGTTTCTGGTCGAGCAGTGGCTGAATGGCACCAAGCTCCTGTTCTCGAGCCTTTAGCCTTGTCTCCACTGACTGGAACTGTGCTTCCCATTCCGCCTTTTTATGGGCCATCATGATATCAATCTGCTTCATCAGTTCTTGCAATTCAGCTTCACAGGTGGTGAGGACGCTGCTGCAATTCAATTAAAAACCAAGGGAACTCAGAGAGAGAAAAATACATTTTTAGATTTGCCTACAGATTCCATTTTTAACATACGGATTTTAGCGCAGCACTAATGACTGCATAATATTTAATAATAGTCCTTTAGATCTTGGCTTGTTGAGAGGAACAATTTATAGACAATAGCCGTTCTGATTGGCTATTTCTCACATCTTCACTGTAACTGTCATCTGCCCCACTGGTATCAGAACAAAGAGGTTGATTACAAGTCCCACTATATCAATTTACAAAACTATGTGATCCAGCAACTCGCAGACCAATATTCTTTGGGGAAGGGAATCTGCCTCTCATCTGGCCTGCCTTACATGTAACCTAGGTCCCAAACTAAGTACAGTAAAACTATGATAATATGGTATCCGATTGTTCAAAAATCCCAACGTTCGACATCTAGCTCACTTTATAGTACTTTTAGTCCTCATTACCAGTTCAGTTCAATTTAGTTTATTATCCGTGGATCCACGATGTCGACTATCACTCAGACTGTGGGACAGGTGTGTGCATAGCACTTGAGGTCACAGTTGACAACACTGGAGAATGAACAAGGACCACAGCGCTGGTAGCTAGCTCTTCAGGTCCTAGAGGAAACTCCGACCACGCAAGTCCAAGCTAGAGTCACCCAATTATCAAGGAAACCGAAAAATTGATGCCCGTTTGAGCCGAATTCAAGCGACAGTGAATTAGCCAGAAATTGAATGGCTAAAGACACTATTCAGCTCAATATCAGCTTTATCTAAATGCAAATAAGCTGCAGACATTGGAAGTCTGGGAATGGGAGATGTATGGGGAATAAAATGCTAGAAATAATGGACAAATTAAACAACATTTGTGGAGAGAAACTGGGTTAACATTTTAATTCAATTACCTTTTATCAAAACTGTTCTCATCTGAAAAATTGAGCTGTTTCTCTCCTCATTGAGGCCATCTGATCTGCTGAGTATTTCCAGCATTCTATTTATACTGGCTATGATGGCGCCGTTCTGTGGCAACATTTTGCCAACAACTTAACAGCAAAAGATCAAATACAACACTTCTGAACTTATTTGTATCACAGAAACAGCACAAATCACTGCTGTAACTGACAGGCAGCTAGTTCATTTAAATGGATTAGCGCTATTCCCATCTCCCGATGGCAACAGAGCAACCACTTATAAAGGATTCCCTGAGTGCTGGGTATTCTCCCATGTCATTGAGAATTGCAGGGTGCAGTTCCAGGAAACACTGGGAAGGCATCCATTGTGTCCGGAAACGTGGTCGATGGGGCAGCTTGCAAGCAAGACCAAAGAGCAGGGGACGACAATCCCCCACTGGGTTGGTTATGGCGCATATCAACTCCGACTTCAGCAAGAACCTGAACCCACTGCAATTTCCTTATCACCACAATAAATCAATGGGGGATGTGATCTTGCTGGCTCTCCACTGGACCACTTGGGACTACAAAAATACATACATCAGGCTACTGTTCACAGACTACAGCTTAGCATTCAACACTATTATCCACTCCAAACTAGTTACCCAGCTCAGAGAACTGGTCCTCAAGCATCCTTTTGCAACTGGTTCCTCAACTTCCTCATCAACAAAGTGCAATTGCTATGAATTGACAACATTTCCTCCTCGATACACATCAGGATGTGTGTCCTCCCCGATACACATCAGGGCACCTCAAGGATGTGTGCTCAGCCTCCTACCCTACTCACTTCTACCCATGACTGTGTTGCCGAACACAGTTCCAAATCCATCTTAAAAGTCACTGAGGTACCACTATTTTTGCACGTATTGCGGGTAAGTATAAGCCAGAGTATAGGAGGCAGATCGATTGTCTGATTGAATGGTGCCAGAATAACAGCCTTGCTCACAACGTCATTCAAACCGAGGAACTGATTGTTGACTTTGGAAGAAGAAGGCCAGGGATCCACAAAACATGTCTTCATCAATAGGTCAGTGGTGGGGAGAGTCAACAACTTCAAGTTCCTGGGCAGCAATGAAGGAGATTACAAAAAGTGGTGAACACTGCCCGCTCCATCACGGGTACTGAACTCCCAATCATCAAAGGAATCTACAAGAAGCTGCTCAAAAAGGCAACCAGCATCATCAGGACCCACGCCTACCCTGGCCACACTCTCATTTTATTCCTGCCATCGGGAAGAAGGTAAAGGAGTCTGAAAACTGTAATATCCAGGCTCAGAAACAGCTTCTTCCCAACAACCAACACTATGAACTCCAACTAAACTCCGAACTATGAACTGCAAGGGTTGCACAAGGGACAATTATATACGAGTACTGTGCTTACAACCTGTTGAGCTGCTAGTAAGAATTTCATTGTTTCGGGCATCAGCCACGAAAACACACTCTTGACACCGATGACCAAGACGGTACATTAGTTAAACTCACAATTTTCTTCACTACTCTTCTTGATAACTTTGCAGCTTCGTCTTAATTTTCTCACACTTGAACTTTGTTACAATTCCAAAGATTTCACTCTCTCTTTATACGCTAGTATACCAAGGAAGCCATGAATTGTACCAGCTCTTTGAACAGGCACTTTTCCCAGTGCTTTGTAAAACTGCATCTTAGCAAATGCTATCAGTTTCAAGAAAGATCCAATGCAAATATGCTGACATTTGTAGATATGGGCAATAACTGTATACCAATGCAGTTTAGATTTTTACCATTTTTTCAAAGCCAGTGAATCCCTAATCATCACATTTTCTAAACATAAAAGACCACCATGCCTGCCAGATTATTTATTTCTGCTTACCCATCATGGCCAAGATGCTGCACTGCTTCTAACAGAGCCTCCATTTCCTCCCAGCTTCAGAGAGACAACTTTGAAGAGAAAGTATTAGAAACATTAAAAAGATTCATTTTTCATTTAAAATGTATGTCACAATTGGTTAAACTTGTAATTTTACATTGATCACGATTCCTGTATTATGAGTTACCTTACTCTCATCTATTTTTCCTGATCTGAAGCTAGTTTCAACTCCAGGATTCTCCTTCCTTATCCTAATTGATTTTAAATTCCTAATGCGCTGTTAAATCTATGGAAACATGCACAGTCTAGATCAGAGAGTGGAATCAATTGGATGGTTACATAGCACCATTGGTCAAAAGTCATAATACAATTTTTTAAACTAAACTCAATTTTAAAATATCCTACCAAAAAATGGTTGTTTTGTTTGAATGGATGTTTGATGTAGTATACCTGGACTTCGGAAAACTCGTTGACAAGGTCCCTGGATTGAAAGCAATTGACAAAGCTGCCTTAAGTTCGTTTGGTAACAAGAGGCAGACAATGAAGATCAGAGGCTGTTTTTGCAAAAGGAAGCACATGCCTTGTGGTCCATTGCAAGAATCAGATTCAAGACCCAGGCTCTTTGTTATGAATTGACCATTAGATGTGAAAATTGATGCAAAGAAAATTGATCAATTGAAAATTGATGGCTCTCTTGATGAGCTGGAAAGATGGGCAGAGTAATGACAGATGAAAATTAAATCTGAATAAGGACACACATAATGAATGGTAGGACCCCATTAAATACCAAGAACTGGGTGATCTTTGTGTACAAGTCCAAAGATCGCTGACGGCAGAAGCACAGGTATGTAAGTCGGTTAAGCATACGGGATATTTGACTTTATAGTCAATTCATGGAATTAAAGAGCAGGATGTTGTTTGATTAAAGAGTTGTTAATTGTGAAGCCAGAAGAAGGAATCTAGGGGGAGAGGAAGGGAAGAAATAGGTGCAAGTCCAGGTGGAGCACAGGACTGGGGAGGGAAAGGGGAGGAAAACATCTCAATATCTATTCAGTTAATATAGACTCCAAAAGACTATTTGCATCTCACGCAGGTTTCCATTAAGAAGCATATTGCGAGACAACTGGGATATATTATATACACTCTGTCCCTTCAGGCAAGATATTAATTCTGTTTTTGAATACCTGCGCTATCCACTGACAGGCTATCAAACTAAATATAAATATTCCCGCAATCCTTCCACCATGCTAACTTCCAACCCCATGAATCATTATTTCACACATAAGCAGAAAAATCTGATTAATTGAGAGCACAGTTGGAGAGGTAGATCGGTGGGTAGTGGGTGCAAACCTCAAATCTTTCCAAACAATCCCACCAAAGATCAGCATGCAAGAAAGAAATCATAGAAGAAGCAGATCCCTCCCACACTGCTTCCCAACATCTAATCTTGAAATTTCCCTTACTAGGTATTGTTTTATTCAGCACTATTTCCATCTCAAACTATCCCCAGTTCAGATTACAGTCTTTAATAGTCCCAACTCATTCATACCGGAATTATGTTAATCAGCAATGATATATAGCCAGTGCCCTGCATTCACTCTTCCTCGACACAAGTATATCACATAATAAATACCTTTGGTATGGACTTTGACACTGGTCCAATCTTTGGTATGAAATCAAACTTTTCTTTGTTTTCAACTATAAATATCAATGGTCGTCTTACTCTCGCAGCACATTATTTTGTAATTCCTCTCTAACCTTTATCTCCTCTATGACTGTCCTTTTGTTTAATTGTTCTCTTATACTTCAGATACTATATAAATACAATGTGTTGTTATACTATGTTTAGGGGCCATTTCATCAAAATCCCTCCAACAGCTCTTAAAATTTAATCCAACCTTCTAAATGTTTTCAATCTTAATCACATCCTGTACATTAGATATTGTATTATTACAATTAGCTTCATATTTTCAGCAGTTTTCCATGAGATTAGGTACAGTTTAATTTAGAGATACAGCGTGGAAACAGGCCATTGGCCAACGATCACCCGTACACTAGTTCTATGTTATCCCAGTTTTGCATCCTACACACAAGGGGAAATTTTACAGAAGTCAATTCACCTACAAACCTGCACGTCTTTGGAATGTGGGAGAAATCCGGAGCACCGGGAGAAAACCTATGCAGTCACAGGGAGAATGAGCAAACTCCAAACAGACAGCACCCGTAGTGAGGATTGAACCTGGGTCTCTGGCGCTGTAAAGCAGCAACTCTCCCACTTTGCCATCCTATATCACAGTATTATAACATTTCTTTCTTTTGCATTCTTGCATCTAGACTTGATGTGTAAAGTACTTTGTAAAGTTAAAATGCATGTACAATGATAACAGCTGAATCTTTTCTAATCTATGCTAGTCTGGTTGTCATTTCCAATTATAAAGTCATAGTCATGCTTAACATTCACCATTCTTTCCCCAGCATTCTGGCTAATTACAAAGTCAATATTGCTTCCATCATTATGTAATTGCGCTCCTCTCTTCAAGGTAACTGCACACTGCAGACATTTAAACATATTCACACGAAAATTAATTATCTATTAAAGATTTGTTCAATTATATTATTGATCCAATCTCTGGTAAGCATATTAATGCACATGTTTTGTTACCTCAATCATACTGAACAGATTGTTCACTGAACCCCTGGTGTATGTACTCAGGCAAGATGCGAAACAAAGGATAAATTAGTACTGCACATAGAAGGCATGCAAAGAGTAAGAAGAAAGAAAGAAAGCAAAGAAAAGACACTAAAATGAGGAAAAAAATCATTTGAGGTAAACTGTTTGAAATTAAAGTTATTTTCAGGTTAATGGTCACAATCAGCTTTGTTTCCCTTTCAATGACATCACTCCACTTTTACATTCAATACAAAAACCCACAACAAAATAGTTGCAGGTTGATTTTATAAATTAAATATCTGAACACCTGCAGATTATGGAATAGGGTCAGAATGCCAGAAAACATGAAGTTTTATAGCTTTATGAAGAATAAGCTTCATAGGATCTTTGGTCTTCATTGGCCTCATCACAAGAGCTAAGCAGAGAGGCAGACAAGCAAAGTGAAACTCTGCTGCACTGGCCAATGTCCATCGCACACCCTGAAACAACCCCAATGTCCGCACCAACATCCCAAAGAATTCCCCACTCAACAACCACAGCCTCTTGATAAGCCCTTGCCAGAACACCCCCACATTCCCGCTCAACCAATGCTACTTCCCCCACGACTCCCCTTCTGCCATCTCTTCCCCTTATTCATCCCCTTTCCTTCTCTGCCCCAATCGTCTCCAATCCTAGCTCCAGCGACTCCCTTCTTTACCCCTGCCTGTCTCCATCCATCCCCCACTTGTCCCTTTGCCACCAATCTCCAACCCTCCCCCTCAGCCATTCAATTCCATCGACTCCACCTCCTCTCACTCCCTCCACTCCTCAGCTATCCCCTCACCCTTCAATCTCTCCCTGTATCTCGACTGTTCCCATCCAGCTACAATTCCCCTCTCTCACCCCACCGTCCACTTCTTTATCCCCATGCCTCCAACCGTCCCCTGCATCTCTCCCCCCCCCCCCCCACTTCCTCTCACCCACCCAATCAATTCTCCCCTTTTCATCCCTACACCCTCCCTTCTTTTCCTTCCTCCCATCTTTCATCCTCCTCACTTCCACCCCTCCCTCTCACCCTTAGTATTTTACCCTTTCCTCCCCACTCCCTCTTGTCTCTCCCCTCACACCTCCATCCCATCTCTCCCCTCACACTCCCCTTCCCCCACCCTCGACCCTCCTTTCACCCCTTTCCCGTCCCTCACAATCTCTCTCCCAATTCACCCACTCCTCCCATTACTAACTAATGTCCCTCACCTATCCGTCCGCCACCACTCCCCAGTGCTTCACATCCCTCCTTCTCCTGTCCTCTATTCCCCTCTCCCCAACTCCTTCTCCCAATATCCCCTCCCTATATCTGCTCCTCCTTTTATCCCTCACCCCTCCCATTATCCCTCACCCCTCCCTTTATCTTCCCCTTTCCCTCCCCCCTTATCCTCCCCTTCTCATCCCCTTCCCCTCTCCCAAATCCTCCTCTTCCCCTCCCTTATCCTCCCCTCCCCCACCTTCTATCCTCCACCATCTATCCTCCACCATCTATCTATCTATCTATCCATCTCTTTCTTCCTTCCTTCCTTCCTTCCTTCCTTTATCTCTATCCCCTTCTATCCCTCCCTGTCCCTTTATCCCTCCTCTATCCCCTGCTACCCCACGCCCCCATCAACCCCTACCTGACATCCTTGCTCTCCCGCCATCCGAGTACGGACGGATCCCAGTGCGGCTGCGCACGTCTTTGCTGCGTCGGCGCGTTCGCGGCGCCCCCTGCTGGCGACGTTGGCCTCACGCACCAACAACTCCTGGGCGGAGGAACAGGGACAGGCCTGTGCTCGGGGCGGGGCCGAGGGAGGGATAGAAGAACTCGGGCCAAGGGACAGGGCTGGGGACAAAACTGGGCTTGGGGTAGGGCAGGGCAGGACTGAAGGAGGAGACGGGAACAGGGCCCCGAGGGTGGGGACTGGGCTAGCTGAGAGTGCGGGGACAGAGGTGGGGACGAGAGCAGACAGACTTGGTCAGATGGGCTGCAGATGCAGTGAAAGGTACAAGGACAAGATTGAGAAAGGGGTCAAGGCTAAGGGAAGGTGACAAGTCCGGAAGAGGATACTAGGAGAGGGCTGAGGGAACACATGCGCTGGGGAGGGGCAAAGGACAGAGCTGGGAGGACAGATTGGAGTGGTGGGAGTGGGCAGAGGGAGGGTCAAACCATGCTACTTGCAGTTGTGGCAATATTTTGGCAAGTCCGTTGAAATTCTGACTTCACTCAGTTTGAGCCGTTGCACTTCTTGGTCTTGCAGATGATGTATTTTGCTTGACAGGATTGTTTTGTACTTTCTGCCATTCAGTAGCTCTGCTGGTGATGTCAGCACTCAGTGGTGTTAGGAATGACAATAAGGCATGATTCCTTTGTCTCTCGGCATGTGATGACCATTTTCTTCACTGGACCTGTCTTTCTATAACCAATGTCCCCTCTGATGGTGCGGGGATGAGGTGGTGATGATTAACCCACATTATTCTGCTAATTCTTTGAATTATTTCGCAGAAGGCTGGGTCCCATTAGCACAAATTACCGTCTGAGATAATCCCTTGCTCAGCAAACAGGATCCATATTGCTGTAGATATTGTTCATAGAAAAATAGGTGCAGGAGTAGGCCATTGGGCCCTTTGAGCCAGCACCGCCATTAAATATGATCATGGTTGATCATCTAAAATCAGTACCCCGTTCCTAATTTTACCCCATATCCATTAATTCCTTTAGCCCGAATAGCTAACTCTAACCCTCTCTTGAAAACATCCAGTGAATTGGCCTCCACTGCCTTCTGTGACAGAGAATTCCACAATTCACAACTCTGGGTGAAGAAGTTTTTCCTCATCTCAGTCCTAAATGGCCTACCACTTATTCTTAAATTGTGACCCCTGGTTCTGGACACCCCCAACATCGGGAAAATTTTTCCTGCATCTAGCCTGTTTAATCCTTTAAGAATTTTATATGTTTCTATAAGATTCCCTCTCATCCTTCTAAATTCCAGTGAATACAAACCCAGTTGTAGATTGGCTATTGCATGTTAGCAAATTAGAATGCTTAGTAATTATAATGTGCCTAATTATAACATTCATAGTGTTAAAAACTCGCCCACTGCCTGCCAGTAACTGTAGCAGTGTGAACGTGTAATGACCTGCTTACAAGATTATGACCTGAACAATAAAGATGCTTGTGTTTCAACCTGTTTGAGCTCTTTACACCAGTTGACCCATTATTTTATCATATATCAGTCCCGCCATCCCGGGAATTAACCTGGCGAATGTATGCTGCACTCCCGCAATAGCAATAATTTCCTTCCTCTATTATGAGACCAAAATTGCACACAATACTCCAGGTGCAATCTCACCAGGGCCCTGTACAACTGCAGTAGGACCTCCTTGCTCCTAAACTCAAATCCTCTTACAATGAAGGCCATCATGCCATTAGCTTTCTTCGCTGCCTGCTGTACTTCCATGCTTACTTTCAGAGACTGATGCACACCCAGGTCTTGTTGCACCTCACCTTTTCCTAATCTGACACCATTCAGATAATAATCTGCCTTCCTGTTCTTGACACTAAAGTGGATAACCTCACATTTATCCACATTATACTACATCTGCCATGCATCTGCCCTCTCACCCAACCTATCGAAGTCACCCTGCACTCATAGCATCCTCATCGCCGCTCACACTGCCACCCAGCTTTGTGTCATCTGCAAATTTGCTAATGTTACTTTTAATCCCTTCATCTAGATCATGAATTTATATTGTAAATAGCAGCAGTCCCAGCTCCGAGCCTTGTGGTACCCCACTAGTCACTGCCTGCCTACCCGTTAATCCCTACTCTTTATTTCCTGTATTGCCAACCAATTTTCTATCCATGTCAGCACCCTACCCCCAATACCATGTGCTCAAATTTTGCCCACTAATCTTTGTGGGACCTTATAAATGTATTCCTAAGGTGTACCATGGTCATGGTGGCATCTCACTGGGTGTCATGTCTTCGTTTTATTGTATGTTTCCATCCCATATTCCTGGCATACACCACATTCAGACACCATCTTTTTTATTTATTTGTATATGTTCATCCAGTAGACAGCTGGTTTTGCCCTAAGCTTGTATTTCTCCATTCCCATGTGGCGGATTTATTCTTGATTCAGCTAGTAATGCACCATCTTCTACAGATATGTCACCTGATGGACCAGTATTGCCTTATTTCTGGGTGGACTTGTTTGATTCGCTCAGGCCATCCTTGGATCACTTGTGAGGTGAGCAGCTGCAACTCCTCATCTCTGCTGGTCTTATTTCTGATCTGGCTCAGCTTTGTAGGCGTCACATTTACAATGCGATGGATTTTGACATCAAGATCAACATGCTTCTCGTCTAGGTGGTAGGCGTGATAAAACTTCAACAACCATCATTTCCTTTCCTGATTTGTACCTCAGGGTGAAATCATAGTTCTTAAGCCTCAAGAGGAGTCTTTGAAGTCTGTCCGGTGCTGAACGTAAATTCCTTTTGTTGATTTGTTCCAGTGCCGAAGGTCACTTTCAATTTTGAATTTCTTTCCATACAAGTGAAACGTTTCACATCCATAGACCACTGCCACGAGTTCCCTTCCTTTATCGGCATATCTTGTTTCAGCTGGTGTTAGATCTTTCAAAGCAAATGCAATTGATCTACTATCATGACATAGAGTACCACCTACTCCCTTCTGAGATGCATCTAGTTGCAGAGTGACAGGCTTCCTTCTAATATAGTAGTGCAGCGTTGTCTCATGTGATCAACTGTTTGCTTATAGCGATGAAGGAGCTCATGAACTATTATTTCCAAATGCTTCATAGTTGTTATCAGTTGGTGCCTTCAGGTCACTGATAACCCTCACCTTATCCTCACTTGGTTTTACTCCGTCTGCTATGTAGTTCAAACCAAAGAACTGACATTCTGATACTTTAACGAAACACTTCCCAGAACTCAGTTTTAATGTTGGCTCTTCTGGTTTTCTCCATTACCTCATGGAGGTTGCAGTCATGGACTTTGTCGTATTGTCCAAAGACTTGAACGTCATCTGCTGTCCCAATTGCTCCTTTACAGTCACGCTAAGTCTCACGTATTTTCTACTGGAAGACATTCAAGATACAAGATTCAAGAGAGTTTATTGTCCTGTGTCCCTGAGAGGACAATGAAATTCTTGCTTTGCTTCAGCACAACATAACATAGTAGACATTGACTACCGAACAGATCAGTGTGTCCATATACCATTGTATAAATCTTGTCTTACTCAAAGACTAAATGGGAGGCGCTGAAATCGGTATTTTCCAAAGAGTGTATTGAAAGTATCGAGCATGGCTGACTCCTCATCGATCTTAATATTCCAATATCAGCATTTTCACAGCTGCTGATGTCAGATTAACTGCACTGTGCAGGGACCATTCTAGAAGCTGTGGAGTTTTGGAAGATAACAACTAATGCATATGTTAACGATTTGACTGCATTTTTCCAAACACTGAGATATAGATCTTCTTGACCTGCTTTATCACCTTTCAATCTGTAATATCTCTAATATTAGTGTTTGTTTATACTAATTACTCAGGTTATTCTGAGCTTGGTGTTCTTCATTCGCGAGATTTTATGTGTCCATTCAGAAAACGCACATGCAAATAATTTGGTTAGTTTATTTTCCATTTCCTTATTCTCCAAGATAATTTCTCCTGTCATAATCTGTAAAGGACGCAGATTGGCCAGTTTGTGGTCAACATACCACTTGGATTATGTAAAAGTTCTAGAGCTGGCACAGGTAAAACATGGTAGAATGGTTTCAGGAAAGAAGGATTGCAGCTAAAAGGTTAGAATGCGGAAACTGAAAATATTCTCCTTGAAGCAAGAAATGTTAATTGGGATGAATATTCAGTGTTGAGTCCATGTATTAAAAATTGAGGTTGGCATTTATTTGGACACAAAAGATATGTATATGTTACAGGAAATCATCCAAAACTATTGAATGGTGGAGCAGGAAACCCCCCTTGCATGTGGTCACGCTTTGTCCTGCCCCTCCTCTCTTCTAGCTTCCCCCCCACCCCATCAGTCTGAAGAAAGGTCCTGACCTGAAACATCATCTATCTATGTTTTCCAGAGATGCTGCCTTACCCATTGTGTTACTCCATCACTTTGTGTCTTTTTAAAATTCTACCTTCTGTTCCTTACATTCTTAGACTTGGATGCACTATTTAAAAGGACCTGATGATGGCACTAGACGTTTGGCTCTTTGCACTCACTTCAACGTACTAACTAGACCAAGTGGTGAAATGCCAAAATAACTGTAAATCACTGGTGTGGAGCATGAGTGAAGCTCAACAGCCTTCGTACTGGAGTGTCTCAATTCAATGGCAGCATGTGGAGATGGGGACTCCGCCAGAGCCCAGCCTGTGAAAGCGGAGCAGAACAACAGACAGACAGCCATGTCATCTCTGGGTGCCCGCTCTACCACCCACCAAATGGAGCTCAGGGCCCGGCAGACATTAACGCAGAGACAACAACCTGACTGCTCAATATTCAGCTTGAGATCTTACTATTCCTTTGGTTTATGTTTCATTCGCAAGAAGAAGAAGAAGACTGGTGTGGCGAAGGGGAACAGAGGAGCATTTTCTTAATGTTCTGATTCTATTCACAGCAGTTTACGTTTATTATTGTGACGTACCAAGGGTCAGTGACAAGCTTTGTTTTGCACACCATCCAATCAGATCAGGTACTACAATACATAAATACAATCAAGTCAAACTCAAGTACAATAGATTGAGTAAAGGGGAAGATACAGAGCGCAGACTATAGTTTTCAGGATTGTAGTGCATCAGTTCCATTGACAAAGTCAATGGGGTGGTGAATCGAACAGTATCCTAGCTTATGGAAGCATAATTCAGTTGCCTGATGACAGAGGAGAAGAAGCTGTTCTTAAGTCTGGTGGTGCACTCTTTCAAGTACCTTGGATGGGATAAGTCTTTGATATGTTGACAGCTTTTCCAAGAAAGCGTGAAGTGTAAATGGAAATCTGGTCTGTGTGTTGGACTGGGCTACATCTACAGCTCTCTGCAATTATGTGGTCTTGGGTGGAGCTGTTGCTGTACCAAGCTGCGATGTAACCTGACAGTATGCTTTCTATACACCATCTGCAGAAGTTTGTAAGAGTCATTGAAAACATGCCAAATTTACAAAATCTCCTCAGGAAGTAGATGTATTGGTGTACCTCCTTGGTTGTCTTATCAACAGAGTTGGTCCATGACTGATTGTTGGTAATATTAATACCATTACATTTTTCTCCTCTCATCTTAAACCTATGTCCCCTGGTTCTTGAATCCCCCAACTCTGGATAAAAGAAACGATGCATTTATCCTATCTATTCCCAATACACCAGTATAAGATCACTCCTCATTCTCCTGTGCTCCAAGAAATAAAATCCCAGTCTGCTCAACCTCTCCCAGGCACTTAAGTCCTGGCAACATTCTCATAAACCTTCACTACACCCTTTCCAACTTAACAACATCTTTCCTATAACAGGGTGACCACAATTGACACAGTGTTCCAAATGTGGCCAACCATAGCATAACCTCCCAAACTCTATGCTCAATATTCTGACTGATGAAGGATAATGTGCTGAAAGCCTTCTTGACCACCCTATCTATCTGTGATGCCAATTTCAAGTAACCATGTACCTGCCCTCTTAGATTCCTCTGCTCTACAACATTCCCCAGAACCCTGCCATTAACTGGGAATGTCCTGCCCTGGTTTGACTTACCAAAATGCAACACCTCGCACTTATCTGTGTTAAATTCCATTAGCCATTCCTCAACCCAACTGACCGAGATCCTGCAATTTTTGATAACCATCTTCGCTCGCTACGATGCTACCCACTTTTGTGTCATGTATAAACTTGCTAATCATGCCCTGTACATTCTCATCCAAATCATTGATATAAACCACAAACAACAAAGTGCCCAGCACTGATTTCTGAGGCACACCACTAATCACAGGCCTCCAGTCTAAAAACCAACCTTCCACCATCACCCGCTGCTTTCTTCAATCAAGCCAAATCTGTATACAGTTGGCTAGCTCTCCCTGAATCCCATGTGATCTAACTTTCCAGAGTGGCATACCATGTGGAACCTTATCAAATGCTTTGTTGAAGAATATATAGACACTGTCCTCATCAACTTTTTTAGTTACTTAAAAAAACAGATTTATGAGACACATAGTAGTGTAACACATAAAATTAAGTTGCAGAGAAGGTGGGGGAAGGGATGAATAGGACAAAGGGAATATCTGTGATACAGGAGATAGGATCTACAGTATCGACTGAAAATTCTCGTCAAAGAAATGAGTGTGAAGGCAGAGAAGGCATGGCTTAAAGAGGGGTGTGTGGAGGATGAAGCTGAAACCTCCACTGAAGACTGGGTTGTTGAGGAATGGAAGGGATGGTGAAAATACAGCAGAGGGTGCGAAGGAGGGTTGATGGGGCTCAGTGATCTCACTATCCCCAGAATGCTCTTCCACTGAAACACAAGTCACCTGGCCATGCTCATTTTCCAACGCAAGGTCCAGTATGTTTCTTTCTCGTGTTGGAATATCCACATTCTCTTTCAAGTCACCCTGCTGGATACATCTCACAAATTCTGCCCCATCTAAGCCTTTAGCACTGAGCTAGTCCCAGTCAATATTGAGGAAGATAGAGTAACCCACTAAGACAACCATGGTGCTTTGGCATCTTTTGGTAATCTGTCTGCATATGTTCCTTTATCTCCCATTTGCTATTGGAAGACTCATAGTACAACCCCATTAAAGTGCTTGCTCCTTTTTTATTTTTAAGGTCTACCCATATCGTCCTAACAGACGAACCCTCCAGTATGTCCTCTCTGAATGCCGCCGTGATAGTCTCCCTGATTAGTAAGGCAACTCAACACCTCTTTTACCTCCCTCTCGATCGCGTCTGAAAAAATCGAAAGGCTGGAATATTCTATGTGAATGCAAACCATTCTTTATTAGCAACAGAAGAATCCTTCCTGGTAATTACTGGAAGTTTACAGTCCCTTTTGGCTCTTATACTTGAAGGAATGAGGGAGGGAGAATGACTGTGGTTAACTGCGTGGATGTTTTAGTCATCTTTGGCTCACTTTGTCACTGCTGTGAGCTGAAAGAAATTAGGTGATAGAGAAAAACAAGAGTGCTAAAGTGAGCTGTATATGTTTTCTGAGGACCAAATTTATAGAAAATACCTTGAACTTTCACACTAAACTGAGATAACTTCAAGCTAACATTCCATAACTGTAATTGAAGTGCAAGTTTTCCTTCATGATGGTGAATGCCAAGATTTTTGAAAGTGCTCGAATTCCTTAAGAATTAAGAAAAAAATGAAAGTTGTTTTGCTTGAAGCTGAGCTCAGTCACATAGAAATAAAGATTTTTGTTTTTCCCAGAAAGTATTTCAGTTCTATTTATAAAATTGCTAATAATTCTTGAGTGGACATTGCCGCTTGGATTTTATGAATCCAAATAAAGCAATAGTTTAATTTAGCTAAATTTATTATTGCCACATGTACAGAGGTACAGGGTAAAGCTTTTAGTTGCGTGCTTTCCAGTCAACAAAAAAGCTATATGATTATAATCATGTCGTCCACTGTGTACAGGCATAGGATAAATAGGATAACGTTTATGTAAGATAAAGTTCAATAAAGTCTGATTAAAGAGCGTTCGAAGGTCGATGAGTGGTTAAGACCGCTCTCTGGCTGGAGAGAGAACGGTGCAGTTGCCTGATAACAGCGGGGAGGAAACTCCCTCAATTATAGAATCATACACATCATTCAAACAGGCCCTTCGCCCAACTTGCACACTCACTGGCCTCTCAGACTACCTGTCCTACTGCCCCTAAGCCGGGCAGCTCATATACATACGAGGACACCGCCCACTCAGCCCGCTCCTTTGTTGCTTAGTGCTGGGTATTCGCCGTTCCTGGTTGCTAGGTAGTCTCCCTTAACCCACTACGCGGCCCTAACAATCTATTTCCTCTTCTGATTCAATGCACACTTCATACGCTTACTATCCCCTTTTCCTGGCCTGTGCCTCCAAGGATAGTCCCAGACATGCCCTGTCTCAAACCTCCTTCCTTCAGCTCAGATCCTTGATGTTGCCGCGGGGCATTACCTCTTGTCCTTTCTGCCATAAAACCTTCTGTTACTTTGGTTTGTCTCAACTTTCGACTGATTCAATCTGTCCTGCCCTCCGTTTCGTAACATGGGTGCCTTGAGGTGCGTACCGGTGTGAACAAGCAGTTACATCCTAATGCGCGCCTCAAACGCACTGTCTTTACTTTCACTGAAAACATGACCTCACCATTGTCCTATACATTACTTCAATACTGGTGACCTGTGATAGGTCCATTGTGCCAAGTACGAGAGCCTGATTTGTGACCCGCCTTACCATGCATGTCACTGAGTGTCAACTATTCAACACCTAGATATGTACCTCAAACTCAATGATATCCCGTTTGCTTGCTACCCAACACAGCTCCCCCCAGAGCGCTTCCCATTGAGGCGTAGACCTTATGTGTGTTCTTCCATACATCTATGTGTGGTGGATGGTCCCTGGGCCCATTGTTTATACTTTGGGCCAGAATGTACAACACCTTAAAAATGTTCTCCTGTATTAAATAATAATTCAGCTCAACCATTTCCTCAGCCCCATCTTCAACTATCTGCAATAAAACCACCCACTCCCAATCTTTTTCCCATCTGGAGCCATTTTCTATCTCAACAAACTTCTGTACTCTCTTTGAACGCCTGGATTGGGGGAGAGGAACAGAGGGACCTTGATTTGTGAAGACGGGGCCACTTGGATGTATGCTGTCATTAGCCCAGCTGAGGCATGTAAACGAATTGGTAGATGAGACGGCAATATAGGAAGCAGAGTTGGTTCTGCACTGGTCCGATGGTCTGTTCTACTTCCTGCAACTCGTCTCGTGCATAGACTCTGCAATCTCTAACGGTCCTTGGATGGATGCATCCTGAGTTCCCAAACGCCGTGCCGCTGTAAATAATGCAATCCCGATAAAAATGCTTCGGGTGGTTTCGTACGCATCGTTAAGGTTGTGAATAAGTGTGTTGTTACGACATGCCCAAAACCCTGTAGTTAGGGAGGCTTAAGAAGTATTGGCGTCGGTGGTACTGCTTTCGGTGGTGTAATTGCTTCAACGTGCAGGTCCAGGCACAATTACCCTGGTGATCTGTAGTGCTAACGATCGGGCTATCAAGGACAATCTTTATCTTACCTCAACCGACTTTATTCCTCTGGTTCTGTGCCATCACAATATGAATCCGGAGGGGTGTCGGTTGGTAACCGCTTTGCGTGCAGGGTGGGCCACCGCCTGAAGTTTGTTACCTGTCACCAATCTTCCCCGATCCTTGCGGCTGCAACATAGATGGAGAAGTTCTGTTGTTCGTTGGCACCAGATTGTGTATGTTGCTCCAATCCTACCTTCCTGTACTGACCAATCTTATCATTATATTTTCGAATATTCGTAACCTCGCGATAGTAAAATCATTACAGAAACAGTTGGAAGACATGTGATCGGGTACTTCCTAGCTGGGGGATGTAACAGAAAGAATTTTTCTGCGTGTTGTTAGCCACTCTTTTGTGACTATTTATATAAAAATAACAAAACTCACAGAGCCATATTCTCGATCTCCAGTCACGGCTGCACCTTTTTTTCAACCTCCATGCTCCATGCTCAAGTCACGTTCGTTGCAAGTTAATTTGATTCGACAGGGCCTGCGCACAAGTATGTAGTTGTCAGCGTACAGTGTATAGATTACAAATCTTAGACATCTGTAGCACAATCAACACGAACACAGACCACACAAATAATTTTACACTTAGACATTTACCCTTTCTCATGGGTAAATCTCAACAAGAACAGGTTGGCAAGAAACCTAGCATGATGCAAAAAACCGATAACGTTCAATTCTTGGGCCGTCGACTGTCTAATTGAGAAAGACAAGTCCATTCATTACGTACCTAGGGAGGGTGTCCATAGGTGTTCTGGTTGCGTGGAGGTCACCAGAAATTGCCCTTTTTTGCCAGCTCGCTCTGCACTCCAAGACATGCATCGACTCTGAGTTCCGTCGCCCGGTTGGTAAAAAATAGCAGCGCGCTTTAGGAGCGCGGCGTTTCGTCGTGTCCTACTACTGCCTTCAGTAGGCTAGCTGAGTAAAGAGTGTAAAATGCCCAGAATCAATGGATCCTCACTGCGCGGGGGGGGGGGGGGGGGGTAGGTAGGGGGGAGAGATCCTGATGCCCAACTGCTCTTAGATGAGGCCGGGCAGATAGCACCTATATCGAAACGACGGAACTGGGCTTCGCTGCCCGCAGAGATATGGTACTGCCTCCACTAGAGATACTCGGAACTCATGCAAGGCGTGATCAGAAGCTGACCACTCAGAAGAGAAAAAACAATCGACTGTGTCAGACCCACCTTTGTAATTGTCGGGCCATGATCCACCCCATCAGGCATTCACTGAGGTGTACTCGCAAGACAGTACACTCTCGAGTGTAAGATTTGTTGCGCCTGGCGGTCAATCATTGCCAAATTCTCTTTAAAAACCTTCTAACGCCGAGTAAAATCGGCTGGTACTGAGCCTAGGATAAGATTCCATCTCACTATGTTAAACCACATGGTAATTTGAACGGAATTTTTTGGTCCAATATCTCCATCGCTAATAAAAACCTTTTGAAATGTTAGAAGATAATTGTAGCAGAAGAGAAAAGAGAACCAAAAAAAGGGCTGGTGTTCAATCTGCATGTTACGAAAGAAGTCATAGTTACCTTTTTCAGAAGCCCCTCCCCATCTAGTTAGCTATCAGCAATAATCCAAGCACTAGCGATGCGGAGACCAGAGTACAGAATGAATCGACTACTAGTTGTAGATGAAGTCGGCCATCCTAGGGTCCATCGTCATCAGCCGCTCACCAATAGGGGACCTATCTAAACTAGTCCCCATTTTGCCGTTGTTTTGAGCCCATGATCTCTCAAAAAGATCTTTTCCTGAATCCATGCCCTATCCAAAAAAGGCGACTCAGATGTGCTCCACTCCTAGCCTCTCAGATTTAAATTTAACTAACAATAGATGTACAATTACAAACCAATAGAGCTAGTTTCATCCAGCACCAGAACAGGAATTCCTGGGTTTGCAGAAAGATTGTTCAACAAAGAGGAGAAGATAAAGCAGAGGAGCCGACAAAGGAGAAGAGCCATAGAAGAGAAGCAAAGCAAGGAACAAAAAGCTGGCAAATAGATAAAAGAAGAGGAGAAGGGAAAACAGAGAGAATAAGGCGCTACACAAACGCGATGACATAATTGAGAGTGCTGGCAATAGCAAGGAGATTATAACATGTATCAGAATTGCATGAGTAGATCACGATATATGAACAGAAAGGAGAGGAAGCACATAGAATATCTGAAACTACAGACCATCTCTCCCCAGGATTTATAAGGCCATACAGAACAGAAACAGACTATTCAGCCCACCTTGTCTATGCCAACTAAGTGCCCATCTATACTAATCCCATATGCCAGCACTTGGTCCATACCTTTCTATGCCTTGGTAATTTGAGTGCTCATCTAAATACTTCTCAAATAATGTCAAAGTACCAGTCTCCACCACTGCTCAGGCAGTTGGTCCAGATTCCAACCACCTTCTGGATGAAAAAAATCCTCATCTGATCCATTTTGTCATCTGAAAATTAAGCCTCAGTGTAAGATTGCTGTACAGTTAGATGATTATATTATGATCTTAGATGTCTGCTAAAGGAGAACCGCATAATTACTCTGGTTACAAAAGCAAGTTGGGCCTGAACCAAGAGTTACCTGAATCCGGGTTGGGCTCACATTGTGTGATACCCAAAATCCTGGTTTGACCCCAACTGGAAATGTCTTATGTTTCACAATTTCTTCCCATCTCTATCCTCGACTTCATTCTAATCTTCACCACAAGCCCCAATTCTCCTTTCAACCACTCATCACTGTTGCATTCCCTGTGCTACTCCTTCCCTAGAATCTCTCAGCATCCGAGGGAAGAGAAGCAGACTTTCTACTCCTTTTTCAACCTTTCTCCATAACTAATCAGGGGGAGAAAAATCTTGAAAAATGAAAGAAATATCAGGAATGGAATTAAAAATAATTCCTGCGTGATGGACATTCATGAATCAGCCAGTCAGGTAATGAAAGAAGGGTCTCGACCCGAAACGTCACCCTTTCCATCTCTCCAGAGATGCTGCCTGTCCCGCTGAATTACTCCAGCATTTTGTGTCTATCGTAATGAAAAGTAGGTTTATTTTCTGTTGGTGGGACAAGCATGACACTGTGAGAATGAATATATTGGACAGGAGCATTCAGACATCAAGTAATGGGACTTTCAGGAATGTGTCTAATTCCAAAGGCAGTGCTGGGTCAGAGGAATGGTCACCGATGATGTCAATGAATCATCAAGGGAGTTCTGCAGTGTTGCATTCAAGGTCATGTTTAACTAATTATGGTGAAACTGCGAGGCAATGATTGACACCGTATTACTTATTTTGCAAATAAACCGCATAGAGTGGAACGACAATTATATCGGACATTTGAAACATATGCGGGCAGTTTCTAATTCAAATGAAACTCTAAATGATGACAGCAAATTCGAGTTGGACAAGTTTTCTAGAAGCAGCCAAAGTATTTATTTCGCTGCACTCAGGCACCTCAGAAAATTGCCCAAAAATGGCCAGTATTTCTACAAAATCTGTCACCATCTGAATCCAGTGTTAAAATCCAATATCAGAAAGACATTCTTTAGTTCTGTTGATCCTTGTGTATGGAACAGAAATAGAAAAAAAGCAAAAAAATGCAATAAAATACAGCAGTGAGCTGTATCCTGGGATTTTGAATACCAAGATCATTAACACAAAACATGTGTGGGTTGTTGTGTAACTCCTAATTCGGAAATTGGGACGTTGGCAACATCGTGAGAAATTCCCTAATGAAACGGAAAAGTGTTGGAAAATAAACTGAAATCTAACCAGGAACAACAAATCTAAATAAACAAGAAACATAACACTTTATATTTTGCTCAGACTTTTGCTTTAAATGGTACGGTGAAAATTGTGCCATGTTGAATCTGGCCAGCCGCTCACCCAAGGAAAGTAGAGGGATTGCGTTTCCATGGTTACCCATTATGTAGACAGCAACAAACTGTGAAGATGTTAGCAGGCCAAGCTGCCTGCTTGGAACAAGAAACCTCACAAAAATGCTAAGCTTGCGAAAGAACAACTGGTGTAACTCCTTACTGACCAACGGTTGCTACTCAAGCAGGGAGCTCTTGCAAAGAGAACAAAAGGGGCTACAAGCAAGTTTAGAGCAGCTGCAAGAATCTTGGGCACAGATGAAAAAGCTTAGTGTGAAGTCGCAGCAAAAAGGGTTTGCACAATCATCCATCCTGAGTCTGTACAAAGACCACAGACCTCAAGTGAAAACATATAAGGCATGATTAATGAGAATGTAGCTGATTTGCTGTGAAAGTACAAGGCAAGGCTACCTACAAACCAAAACGTAACCAGGAGGATCTGGTACAGAGAGTTGGTCAATGCTGGTCAGTGGACACGGATTACATCTTTACGTGACTGCTTTGATTCAGTGGACTGGTCCATATTCAGGGATTCTGTAGCCAACCTAAATGAGTGCACCACTGCTGTGACTGACTTCATCAGCAAGTAAGTTGAAGAGTGCATGCCGAAGAAGACAATCTAAGTGTTCCCCAACTGGAAACTATGGATGAACCATGAGGTACATTCACAGGTGAAGGCTGGGTCCACTGCATAGAAGTCAAATGATCCAGAGGTACAAGAAGGCCCACTACAATGTTTGCAAAGCATCAAGGATGCCAAGAGACAATACCAGGACAAACTTGAGTCTGAGTATAATCATTCGGATACCCGCAGAATGTGGCACGATCTGAATACCTAAATTGGCCACAAAGTGAAGTCAGGCAATATCACTGGTGATAGTGCGGCCCTACCTGATGAACTTAATGCTCTCTATGCTCGCTTTGAGCAGAAGGCCAAAGGGGCAATGACATCCGTCCCATCAGACCCAAGTATGTTAGGTGTTAGGTTGGCATTCCTGAGGGTGAACCCACAGAAAGTATTGGCCCGGACAGAGTCCCTGGCTGTGCCATTTCAAACTGGCCATTTCTGTGGACTATCTAGTTGCAATGGGATGCACTCCATCAGTTCCACACATTCCTCGTGAAAGCAAATGTCAAATTTCCAATGGAGATTGCCAAGGGGGAATGATCAAGATCTGTGTATATCCAGATCCTTGTGATCGAGGCAGTATTCCAGTTCAGTCTCTGTGCAGCGTACTTTTAGTGCCTCTGGAAATCTGACACACTGCAAGAGCCAGGAGCTCGGGAGCAATTTTATGCTGGAATCCCAACAAATTCATCTCTCCCAGCCAAGTTTGTAACATGAATCATGATGTGTATTAAATATTTTACAATGGTTGATATGGCAACACCACATTTCTCATAAAATATGGAATGAATTCATTCTTATACGAGTTAGAGGAATAATGTGATGGAAGTGATTAAAGAAAAAAGTAAAAAAGTGATGTGATCAGGTGGATGTGAAGGGGGAAAAAAATTCTCATGGGGAAACTCAGGACAGGGAAGAACGATTTTAAAGATCTCCCCCATCTGACAGCTTTCTTGCTGCCTGGGCTCAGCTGTGTCTTTCAAGCCTGGGGCTAGTGGATTTTGGTTGGGCTGCCATACTATGGGAAATGGGTTGCAGATTGACCTCATTAAACTGGAAAGGATGCAAAAAAGATTTACTGTACATGGATGTTACCAGGTTTGGAATGTTTGGGCTATAATGGGAGACTGTATAAGTGGTTATTTTTTCCCCAGTGTGTAGGAAGCTGAAGGGTGACCACCTAGATGTTTATACAATTACAAGGGACATAGATAAGGCAAATAGACACAATATTTTCCCCCAAGGTAGGGGAGTTTAAAACAAATGGGTAGAGGTTTAAGGTGAGAAAGAAAAGATTTTAAAGGGACCCGAGTTGATCGATATTCAGAACTGACATGTTCCAGTAAGGTGAAGGGATAAGGATAGCAAAGTAAGCGAACCTTACCAAAAAGGTTGTAAATTTAGTCAAAAAGTGAAAGGAAGCACATGCAAAGTTTATGAGGTTGGAATCTGATAGGTCCTTCATGGAATATATAGAAAGGGGGAAAGAACACATGGACAATTAGAAGTGCCACAAGAGCCCACAAAATGGCTTTGGCATGTCAGATTGAAGAAAATCTATATTAATATCCATATTAAAAACAAGCAGTTAACAAATGAGAGGGTAGGATTTCTCAAGATTAAAGGAGGGAATTTATGATTGGAGTCTGGATATGTAGGTAATAAACGAGTACTTTGCATCTGTTTTCACCAAGGGGAAGGACATGGTGGACAATGAGATCAGTGTGGAGAATACTAATATGCAAGGGCAGTTTGAGGTTAAGATGGATAAATCCCCAGGACCTCATGGGATCTATCCCAGTTTATTGAGAGAGGCAAGAGAGGAGATTGCAGGAGCCTTGATGAAAATTATTGCATCTTCTCTAGCCAGAGGTGAGGTCCTAGATGACTGGAGAGTGGCAAATGTTGTTCCTCTATTTAAGAATGGTAGTAGAAAGAATCCAGGGATACATAGGCCAGTAAGCCGCAGGTGAGTAGGGAAATTATTGAAGATAATTTTTTGGGATAGGATTTACTCCCATTTGGAAGAGAATGGGTTAATTAGGGATAGTCAACATGTCATGTTGTGTCTTACTGATTTGATCACGTTTTCTAAGGAAGTGCTGAACATGATCGATGAGTAGTGGATGTTATCTGCATGGATGTTAGAAAGACATTTGATAAAGTCCCCCATAGTAGGCTGATCCATAAGATTATGATGTACACAATTAATTTGGGACTAATTTGACATGGGATTAACAGTCATTTGGCCGTATGGATTCAGAGATAGACAGAGGGTTGGGGTGGAAGGACAGTATTCAGGCTGGAGGTCTGTGACTAGCGGAGTTCTGCAGGGATGCCACCACTGCTGCTTGTGATTTATATAAATGACTTGGACATAAATATAGATGGGTTGGTTAGAACTTGCAGATGACACCAAGATTGCTGGGGTTGCGAACTATGTGGAAGGCTGTCAAAGTTTACAGTGAGATATAGATCAGCTACAGAAATGGGCGGAGAAATTACAGATACGTTTTAATCCAAGCAAGTGTGAGGTGTTGCACTTTGGGAGGTCAAATGTAAAGGGGGGAATATTTGATTAATTGCAGGACCCTTAATAGCATTGACGTACAGAGGTACAGCTGCAAACAAGAAGAAAGACATGCATGGACTTCATCTCACCCATTAATCTTACTTTGTCCTTCATGTGCTGCCTAACCTTTAGTTTAGTTTAGTTTAGAGATATAGCGTAGAAACAGACCCTTCAGCCCATGTTTACACTACTTCTGTGTTCTCTAATAGAACTGTTTAGATGTTCTCACAGTTTTGCACCACTTCCTACACAAGGAGCAATTTACAGGGGCCAATTATCCTACAAATAATAATAATAATACACTTTATTGTCATTGTAAATACATACAACGAAATTTCAGGCGCACTGCCCGAGCGGAGCTCCAACGTATCAGATAAATAATAACGACAATGGAAACGACAAAAATGGCAAGAAAAACGTCAAGTCAGAATGTGGAATATTTTACAGTATGGTGTTATAAAGAGTTTTCACAGTATAGTGTTGTGGCAGTGCAAAATATTGGCTATGGGGGGTGTGTGTTCTGTGCAAAGTTCAGAGTCGTGATAGCCTTGGGGTAGAAACTGTTCATTAATCTTGTGGTGTGTGATTTGATGGAACTGTAATGCTTTCCTGGATGGCAAAAGGGCAAACAAGTGATGTGTGGGATGAGATGAGTCCTTTAGCATGCATTATGCCTTCCGCAGGCAACGAGAGCTATAGATCTTTTCCAGGGCAGGCGGATGTGCGTTGGTGATCTTCTGGGCTGTATTGATGACTCTCTGCAGAGCCTTCTTATCAGCCGCAGAATTGTTACCACACCACACCAGGATGCCATGTGTCAGGACACTCTATGGAGCAATGGTAGAATGACATTTGCAGCTGTTGTAGCAAGTTGACTTTCCTGAGTTATCTTAGGAAGTAAAGTCATTGTTGTGCCTTCTTCATCAGGGAGTTTGTGTTAGTTGACCACCTGAGATCTGCTGAGATCTGGGTGTCCAGGAACCAGAAACTGGAGACTCTGTCCACACTTTCTCTGTTTATGTGCAGTGGGGGATGGTCACCCTGCTTCTTCCTGAAGTCCATGATGAGCTCTTTTGTTTTGAAATCCACATGTCTTTGGGAGGTACGAGGAAACCAGTGCACCCGGAGAAAATAGGGAGAACATGCAAACTCGGTACAGACAGCGGCCAAGGTCAAGATCAAACATGGGACTCTGGCACTCCAGCAACTATACCACTTTGCCACTGTCCCGCCTAATGCAACATTACTTTAGTTTGGCACCTTTTCTTACCCCCTTTATGAAGTCACTCTTTATATTAGGTCCATGCCCTTGATTAGGTGGATTTAAGCCTAAATTTGGACCTGCAGTGAAGGACAGTCACAGAGTGAGAGTTCATAGGTCATTGTGCAGAAATAATTTAATGCCTACTTTCGAGTTTCATTATATTCTTCTTGTTGTTGTGTTTCCAACTTAAATTCAAGTGGGACGTAGGAGAGTCTGAAACTAAAGATACCGGTTTAGGCAAGAAGGGAATGATTTAAAGCGTATCTGCGGAGCAACATTTCACGCAGAGGGTAGGTGGGTACATTGGTATAATCTGCACGGAAGTCATAGAGGTAGTTAAAACTGAATCAAAAGATACATTTTCAGATGCAACTGTAAGGAGGACAGGAAGGGAAGAGGTGTGGGGATGAAATTACGGAGCCAAGGGCCTTTCCAGCCAGTCAGTGGTATGGGGAAAATAAACTGAGATGTGCAGTAAGCCAGAGTTGGAAGACTGCGGATTTATTTGTGTCTTTCACTCTAGAGCAGTGGTTCCCAACCTTTTTTTGGCCATGCCCCACCTAATCACCTCTAAAATCCTGATGCCCCCCCCCCCCCCATGTGGTGATATATAATTCTTATCATTTAAAAAGTCAAAATAACATCTGAAACATAAACTACATATGTTTACCTGATGGAAAATCCAAAAAAATAAAAATCGAAAATTTGGACCCAGACCTCCTCAGCCGCGCTCAATTGCCCCCCTTAAAAATCAAATTGCCCCCCTGTGGGGCGTACGCCCCACGTTGGGAACCACTGCTCTAGAGCAATAGGGAAAGAATCCTATGGATGCATTCAAACCACAAGGGCAAAATTTAAATTTGAACGTGGTTTAGCGTGGGAGCTGTCTGTCAGTGATTCAAAGGGTGAGCAATAAATAGCATGGTGATATGAACTGCTGACAAAGGGTCTCTGATCAGAAGCGTTGATTTTGTTTTTATTTCCACGGAAACTGCCTATCCTGCTGAGACTTTCCAGCAGTTTCTGCTTTTATTTCAGATTCCTAGCATCTGTAGTTTTCTTTTGGTTCCAGATTAACGCTGCCTTAGGTCAGGAAGAGTAATCCCTATCCAGGTTACAGCTTGCCCACAATGTCTGACTGCAGTTGTCATCTTGAATGGCTGCCAATTAACCTAATGGCAAAATGTCTCACAGCAACTCTTGATTGCATATTTATCTGTAAAGCCTCTTCATCAAGGTGCCTGAGCAGATTAATGCAGGAGTGTTTTCCTGAGACAGCAAGCAGGCTCAACCTAAGAAGCTACTGGACAAACATTGCAGTCAGTGCTAGACAGCCACTTATTGGAAAATGGTGTGAACATAGAACATTACAGCACCAGGACAGACTATTTGTGGTCCCATGTCAGTGAATTATTCCCACATAAAACGAGTTGTGCAATTAAAACAAAACTACATCAGTAATAACAGGCCACCAAATATCAAGTGGGTGCCTGCCCTGTCAAATATGTAGACTCCAACATCAAAGCATCTAGTTGAGAAAGTCCAGAATATATCTTAATTGTCATTTCTTAAATAGTTCTGGAATGCCGATCAGCATTAATTCATCTAGGCAAGATCAGTCTAGATTATCATCCTTCTCCAAGGTATTATTGTGGATAGAATGGGTGCATCAAATGATTCCCCGTTGACTGGTTCTTCAGGAAGGCTGATCCTTGGCAGGCCCTCTTCATCACTCCTTGGCATTGGAATGTTCAGACAAAATGTATTTTGTTTTATTTTACAGTTTGTGATTTTGAGTTTTCTTTTTTCTTTTCCTGTATCACTTGTAGGTTCATAAAATATATTTACACTGAGTGGTGAGAATGTGAAAGTTGGAAGGGAAAGAAGAGGATAGCACCAGCAAACTGAAGGGACAACGTGGCCTATGTGAAGCAGACGGCAATCGTGGAATCTGGGTGCGAATGTAATGAGAGGTAATTAAAGCTTGTGTGGAGATTGAACAGGGTAGAAGAGAAGGAATGCCATAAGAGAAGGAATGTTTGTCATCATTGTATTTGGAATTTGATCTTTTGAAATGGTAAAGTTCTCAATACATGGCTAACTTCATTTTTATTATAGTGTCTTATATTGTCACAGTTTTTAGGACTGTCAGCTTCTCTGGGAATTCATCAGTTTTCAGTAATTAGTTTGTTGCTTAAATTCACTAATGTCACTTCTGTACTAGGCCGACTATCTCTTGTTTTTCTTCCCCCTGCCCGAAACAATTAACTGTACATATTGTTAAATGGAATTGGATCTCAAACATTAACCCTTCTTAGCCTCTTGCAGACCCTGTCTATCTACTGCTCATGTCACATGTTCTCCATTCCTGTGCATCTGCATTGCCCAGATAAAAGTAATGTTATTTGACCTTGGGACATATGGGCGGTGTGAGCACGTTGGGCCGAAGGGCCTGTTTCCACACTGTATCACTCCATGACTCTACGGCCTATTTGTCCCTGAAGGGGTTAACACTGCTCTGAAATGGAACTCACTACTATGGAATTTGCTGCAGATTCTCTGACTCGCTTCACCATCTATGAAAAGCAGATTGGGTTTCAGTTATTTCACCAGCAACATTAATGAGCTGAACATTCCACAGATAGTTGTACAAATGAACAAACAACCACGGCTCTTTTAAAGGTCAGCAGTTATTTTCTGATTGCGGAATAAATGTGAATCAACAACAGGTCAAAGTTGGGAGAAATGGAGACAACGGCGATCCATCGGCTAGGAAAACTTATGAATCACTTTCTGCTGGGTTATGGAGGTGTCGGAGATACGGGATGCGAGATAAATGAAGAGTAAATCATTAAGCATAACACATCTATCCAAGGAGGTGGGAGGACAGGAAGAAACTAAGTCATGTGTTTTGGCCAAAACTTGATAGTATGAATCCAGTTCGTGGAATAATATCAAAATGTTGCCAAAACAAATATATCAATACCATATCAAAATGCTTGTCATTTTTCTGCTGTTTGCATAATATCTCAAACAGTCAGGATAAAGTCCACTTCCTTCTTTGTGTTTAAACTTCAGCTTGACTCAAACTCTGTGAATGCCAGACTGGCGTTATTAACCAGAACAGCAACTGTGAGTTTCTAGCAACACGGTGATTGCTCCCATCTTCTCCCCTCGCCTCACACTTGTCTCCCCCTCTCTCCCTGCCCACTTTCCTTTCTATCCCTCTTCACCAATATGACCTCTCCTACACTCAGCCCTCTCCCCATCTTTCCCTTCTTCTTTAACCCTTTGCCACATACCCTACTCTCTCCCGATTTCCCTCTCACCCTTTATCCTATCTACCTTGCATCCCCTGCCCTTTCTGCCCATTTCTCCCGCCCACGGACACTCAGAACCCCTTGTGTCTCCTGTCAACATTTTTCAACAGGAAATAAAGACAAAGATTCATGAATGAGAACACAGCTTGTGTTGAGACTGAGCACTTGCAGGGATGGGTTGGGCCAAATGGCCCATTCCTGTCCAATAACATTTAATTAGCTCCAAGTTATTCTGGATTAATCTATGGGGTGATGGGTAAATACTGCTCTTGCAGGACAAGCTGTCACCAGGCACCAAGCCTCCAGCCTCTTGTCTAAAGACCCTGAGCTCAGGTTCCACTCCTGGGAACCTAACACACTCTCAGATTGATGTTTTAATGCAGGAGGCAGAAAATGTTACATGGCCAAAAAGCACTATTTACAATCAGAAAGCCATACAGCACAACCACAGCCCCTTCAGCCCAGTGATGCTAATCCTCAACCACCCATTTGTACTAATCAGTCTGAAGAAGGGTCTCGACCCGAAACCTCGCCCATTCCTTCTCTTCAGAGATGCTGCCTGTCCCACTGTCCAGCTTTTAGTGTCTATCTTATACTTATCCTACACCAACTCATTTTATTCTCTCCACATTCCCATCAACGCACGTCAGATTTTACCATTCACCTGCAAACCAGGAACAATTTACAGCAGCCTATTAACCTATCAACCAGCATGTTGTTGGGATGTGGGAGGAAACTAGAATACCGGAAGGGAACACGCGTGGTTACCAGGAGAACATGCAGACATCGTGCAGCCAGCACTGGAGGTCAGGATTGAATTTGGGTCATTGGAGCCGTGAAGTTGCGGCTCTACTGGTTGGCTGAAACCTTATATTAAGGTTCAGCTCCATCTCAGATAGCAGGAATATTTGAGGAGCAGTAAAGCCAATAATATGTGAACAGATTGAGGTGTCTTTGTTTTATGCCAAGCATAGTGGCTGCCAAGGATGGTAGCAGAAATGATAGTTTAAGTGGCTTTTAGATAGATGGCACCTATCCGAGTGGTGGTGCCATCGAGTGTGGCTGCCTCGCCTGCAGCTGTCTGTCCTTTCATTCTTTTTGTTATTTTTAGTCTGTTTTAAAGTTTGTTTTTAGAGGTCTTTTAGTCTTTTTTATGTGGGGAGAGCGGGGGAAAGGGGGAAACTATTTTCTTGGTTACTTCCTGGTCGAGTATGTGACTACTCTCCGAGCCGCATCTTCGCCCCCTCCTCGCGGCCTACAATCGGCCAGAGCTTCAGCTACAGCAGCAGCGCAGCATTGGATTTCATCACAGAGCAAGCGATGCCTTACCGGGAATCGCCGTGATGGAGCTCCGGAGTGCTGGGACTGCCGACTTTGACATCGTGGAGCTGTGGTGTTCGGAACTTCCCAGCCACGGGCGGTGGGAGCTTCCAGCCGCTGGCGGCGCTGATTTTGGCATTGCGGAGCCTGGGATCTCTCGCCGAATCTCCGCCCAGCTCAGCCTGTGGACTTCAGAAGCCGCGGTCTCCGGTAGGAAGCGGCCGATTCGGAGGCTCTGGGCCGCTGAGAGTGTTCTTCCGTTCAAGGGCCTAAAACATCGGGGCCCCGTTGCGGTGATTGCGGTGGCCTCAATAGGCCCCGACCACGAGTGAACAGAGGAAGAGGACTGAACTTTGGTGCCTTCCCTCACAGAGGGAAACGTTGATTCCGCTGTAGCGGGATGTTTGATTAATGTTTTATGTTAAATTCTAAAGTGTTGTGTTTATCTTATTTGTGTGCTGCATGGCAACTCAAATTTCACTGCACCAATTGGTGAATGTGACAATAAATGTATTTTGTCCTTTTGACAGATGTGTATGGAAGGAATGAAGTGATATGGATCACATGCGGACAGACAAAATTAGTATAACTTGCATCAATTTTGGCACAGACACTGTGGGCTGTAGGACCTGTTATCTAGTCATAGAGCCATACAGCGTAAAAACTGGCTCTTCAGCCCAAGTTGCCCATACCAGCCAACATGTCTCATCCACACTAATCTCACCTGCCTGTATTTAGCCCGTATCCCTCTAAACTTATTCTATCCATGTACCTAACTAAATGTTTCTTAAATATTGCAATAGTCTCTGCCTTAACTACCTCCTCGGGCAGTTTGTGCCATACACCCACCACCCTTTGTGTAAAAATATTTTAACATCTTTCCTATTAAATGTTTTCCACCTCACGTTAAACCTATTGGTTCTCAATTTCCCTACTCTTGTGCGTTAAACTGATCGATTCCTCTCTTGATTTTGTGCTCCACAGAATAGAGTCCTAGCCTGAGTCCAGAGTCCAAGCCCTCAAGTTCTGGCAACATCTTTATAAATCGTCTCTCTGCACCTTTTCCAGCTTGACATCTTTCCCATAAAATGGTGCCCAAAACTAAACACAATACACTAAATATGGCCTCACCATCTTATATAACTGCAACATGCCCTCCCAACTTCTATACTCAATGCTATGTCTGTGGAAGGCCAATATGACCACCCTATCATCCTGTGATGATACTTTCAAGAAACTATGTATCTGCTCTCCAAGATCCCTTTGCACAACAAACCCCCGCAGAGCCATGCCATTCCCTGTGCAGGTCCTGTCCATGTTAGACTTCCCAAAATGGAAAACATATTTTTCTGGATTAAATTCTATTAACCATTCCACAGCCCAACCGATCAAGATCTTGCTGCAATTTCAGACAACCATCTTCATTATCTGTAATACCACCAACTTGCTCATCAACCGGTGCTGTCTTGTTACATGTTCACGGTTCTATTGGCCAGGGTCTAAATAGTTTGATGACTTGCTGAGAAGTGGCTGGAGCAGGGAAATTGTCTCAATTCCTTTCCTGATAATCATGATGAGTGAGCAATGATCCGAGTCTCACTGAGGCAGCTCGTGTACAGCAGATCCATGGTGAACCACAATTAGTCTTCGTCTTTTTCACAGGAAACTCTTAAACCTCTGTTAACCAGACTACAGCCTCAGTCATTGGCTTGCAGACATTAGATGGTGGGATCAGAATCCAAATCATCAGCAGCTCATCCCTGAAGCATATTAAAGGATAAGACTTACGTTCCACATCCCCAATATAAAGCTTCTCCCTTGCTGCACAGATTGCCCTCTAATAATAAAGATCCACAAAAGCATCCTGACTCCACATCTCCGTAAAGGCAGACATGGATGATGGAATTACCTAGGACCATCTTTGGTTGTCTGAGGAAAAGATTGTTTAATGATCGAGACTTCAGGCCTTGCACAAAGCTTATCTTGGAAGGTGGCTAAGGGACTACGGAGCGATAAAGCTGCTGCCTTACAGCGCCAGAGATCCAGGCTCGATCCTGACTATGGGTGTAGACTGTACAGAGTTTGCCGTGTGTCCGCGTGGGTTTTCTCCAGGTGCTCCGGTTTCCTCCCACATTCCAAAGACATGCAGGTTTGTATAATATGATTTATTTTGACTGGATGGCATGCAAACAAAGCTTTTTACTGTATCTTGGTACATATGGCACCTGACAATAATAATCAATACAATACACTCTCTGAGGAATGCACTGATAGCCGAGTGTTGAACTGACACATGATAATCTGCTCTCGAAGGTTAGATCGCATGGCATCCAGAAAGAGCTAGCCAATTGAATACAAAATTGGCTTGATGCTAGGAAGCCGAAGGTGATGATAGAAGGGTGTTTATTGGACTAGATGCCTGTGACTAGCGGTGTGTTCAGGGGCTGGTGCTGGGCCTAGTGTTCTTTGCCATCTATACAAGCACTCCCTGATTTATGTAATAGACGCGTTACGTACACCCGCACTTATGTAAACAATTCACAATAGATTGTCCCGTTTCCTGAATGACCTGTGTTATTGCAATGAGAGGATAGCAAGAGCTTCCTGTCCGCTTCACAGCTATAAAAGCATTGCCTAGCTCACTGTTCTCACAGTGCAGGCAAGCAAGAACCAGGGAGGCGGCCGACAGCAGCTGCCAGCCGAGTCGCAGTCATTCTCCACGCCAGCCTTCCACAAGGTGCAGCAGCAAGCCCTTCATCACCAGCTGTTCCAGCCTCTAATTAACGTTTCAGCACACCACCACCGACAGGACGTGTTTGGTCACCGTGGGGCAACCTCCCCTCTCACCAGCCATCACTTTGTGCACCTTGGAATATGTCAGTAACTCTGGGGGAGAAGGAGAAAGAGGCAGTGGTGGCGGGGGAGTGGACAAAGCCACAGCCAACAGGAAGAAGAGGCAGACAGTGAGAGGGAGGGCAGCCCCACGGTCCTGTCCATGGCCAGGGGATACAACGGGAGCTGCAACAACAACAGCCGGTGAAGAAGGGCTCTTAGTTTTAAGATGAAACGACACAAAATGCTGGAGTAACTCAGCAGACAGAATGAGTCTGAAGAAAGGTCCTGATCTGAAACGTCACCTATCCATTTTTACCAGAGATGCTGCCTGATCTGCTGAGTTACTCCAGCATTTTGTGTCATTTTGTGTATTAACCAGTATCAGCTGTTCCATACTAGGGCATCGGAGATGTCATTAGGGAATGGAGATTCCCCTCTTCCATTATAGATGAGGCTCTCACCAGGGTTTCCTCAATATCCCGCAGCTCCGCTCTTACTCCCCCTCCCCCTATTCGTAACAAGGACACATTGCCCCTTGTCCTCACCTTCCACCCCATCAGCCATCGCATACAACATATAATCCTCCGATATTTTCACCACCTCCAAGGGGATCCTGCTGCTGGCCACATCTTCCCATCTCCACCTCTTTCTGCTTTCCGCCGAGACCTTTCCCTCTGTAACTCCCTGGTCAATTCGTCCCTTCCCACCCAAATCACCCCCTCCCCAGGTACTTTCCCTTGCAACCGCAGGAAATGCAATACTTGTCCCTTTACCTCCCCCCTCGACTCCATCCAAGGACCCAATCAGTCGTTCCAGGTTAGACAGAAGCTCATGTGCACCTCCTCCAACCTCATCTACTGCATGCGTTGTTCCAGTTGTCAACTTCTCTACATCGGTGAGACCAAGCGCAGGCTCGGCGATCGCTTCGCTGAACACCTCCGCTCAGTCCGTCTTAACCAACCTGAACACCCGGTTGCTCAGCACTTCAACTCTCCCTCCCATTCCCAATCTGACCTTTCTGTCCTGGGCATCCTCCATTGTCAGAGTGAGGCCCAGCGCAAATTGGAGGAACAGAACCTCATATTTCAATCCAAGTTTATTCAACCTCTCCTTGTAGTTGAAACACTCTAATCCAGGCAGCTTTCTGGTAAACCTCCTCTGCACCCTCTCCAACGTCTCCACATCCTTCCTGTAATGGGGTGACTACAATTGCACATAATACTCCAAATGCAGCCGAACCAAAGTCAGAACTGCATCATGACATCCTGACATTCTAAATTCAATGCTCCATCAATGAAGGCAAGCATACAATGCAACTTCTTTACCACTACTCATTCTGCCACCTTCAGTGAGCTATGAATTTGGACTCCAAGATCCCTCTGCACATCAGAGCTCCTTTATCTAGCTTGCTCTGTGTGTGATCATTTGGCATAACTATTGTATATGCATGGCCATTACACTTATGTATTATTGTATTGCATAGTGTAACAAGGTCTTATATTGTATTATGTCACAATATCATGAAATAATATATCATGTAATAATGTTGATAGTATGTATTAACGTACGATGTATGATAGGTGGTATATTGTATTATGCATTAACATTATGCTACAACACATAACTATTGTTATTATTGGATATGTAAAGCCAATTAACAATTGTTATAAACTATAACAAGTGGGGATGGAGGGGGTTTGGGATTGGTGTGTGGATAGGTGGGTCAATGAGAGCCTCTATGTATGTTATGTCTTGTGCTGTATGTTCTATGTTGGACCCCCTCGAAAACGAGATGACTGTCCATCTCAAGGGGTTATCCATGAATAAACTTGTTTCAAATTGTTTCAAACTTGTTAAGGGTCTTGCCACAAACTGTATAGTCCCCCTTTACATTCAACCTCCCAAAGTGCCCGTATAAAGCTTTTCAAAAAGGGGGTGGCATGACAGGATTACAAAAAACTTAATGTGAAATAATGTCGATTCACATCACGAGCGTGAAGCGTGAAGTCCATCGATGCCAGCGTCCAAGGCCCGCTTAAGGGCTCTGGAAGCTCTGGGGTTTTAGATGCTCTCTGATGCATTCTGAACCTTATTTTGGAGCATTTTTGCACCAAATTTATGACCATCATTTCAGAAATTAACAGGAATCTGAGAGGTAGCTTTTTCACACAAAGGGTGCTGGGTGTATGGAACGAGCTAACAGAGGTAGTTAAGGTTGGGACTATCCTAATGTTTAAGAGACATTTGGACACGTATATGGATAGGACAGATTTAGATGGATATGGGCCAAACGCGTGTGAGTGGGACTAGTTTAGATGGAACATGTTGGTCGGTGTGTGCAAGTTGGGCTGAAGGGCCTGTATCCACACTGCATCATTCTATGACTAAAACGTGAAGAAGAAAAATACATGTAGATAAGTAGAGCAGATTTCAAAGAGGAGTGAAGGCAGAAAGAGGTTTATGGGTGGAAAGGAACATAGGAAAGGAGGGGGGAGAGTGGGCTTGGGCAGGTGGGTGAAGAGAAAATAGTCACAAAGTGCTGGAGTAAGTCAGTGGGTCAGGCAGTATCTGCAGCATCAGAGTGCTGGAGTAAATCTGCGGGTCAGGCAGCATCTGTGGAGAACATGGATAGGTGACATGTCACAGAGTGCTGGAGAAACTCAGTGGGTCAGGCAGCATCTCTGGAGAAAAGGTATAGATTATATTTTGGGTCAAGACCATTCAGTAATATTCATGATGTGACATGCATAGACATTCCTGAATGTTTACCCAAACCATCGTGAGCTACTTTGTTATGGTGCTTGCCCTCTCCTATAACGTCTCTGCTGCCTTGGGTGATGCAGGACAGGACACGAGCTTTGGGACACGGTGTGAAGCTGTTGCCGTCTGTCCCAGCCTGGTAAAAACCTGGATGGAGTGGATTTGGAGAGGATGTTTCCACTAATGGGAGAGTCTAGGACCAGTGGCCACAGCCTCAGAATTAAAAGACATTCCTTTAGGAAGGAGATGAGCAGGAATTTCTTAAGTCAGAGGGTGGTGAACTGTGGAATTCATTGCCACAGACAGCTGTGGAGGTCAAGTCAATGGACATTTTTCAGGAGGAGATTGATAGATTCTTGATTGATACGGGGGTCAGAGGTAATGGGGAGAAGGCAGGAGGATGGGTTTGAGAGGAAAGGATAGAGTCATAGAGTGATACAGTGTAGAAACAGGCCCTTCGGCCCAGCATGTCTCATCTGCACTAGACCCACCTGCTTGATCCATATCCCTCCGAATCTGTCCTATCCATGTACCTGTCTAACCTTTTCTTAAATGTTGTAATAGTCCCTGCCTCAACTATCTCATCTGGCAGCTTGTTCCATACATCTACCACCCTTTGTGTGAAAAACATACCCCTCAGATTCCTATTAAATCTTTTGCCCTTCACCTTAAACTTATGTCCTCTGCTCCTCGATTCACTTACCCTGGACAAAAGATTCAACCATATCTATCCAAATCATGATTTTATACACCTCTATTAGATCATCCCTCATCCTCCTGTGCTCCATGAAATAGAGTCCCAGCCTACTCAACCTCTCCCTATAGCTCTAGTCCTGGCAACATCCTCGTAAATCTTCACTGTACCCTTTCCTGTTTGATGACATATTTCCTATAACATGGTGCCCAGAACTGAATACAATACTCTGAATGCGGCCTCACCAACTTCTTATGCAACTGCAATATGACCTCCCAACTTCTATACTCAGCCTGACCCGCTGAGTTGCTCCAGCACTCGTCATAGAACAGGGCAAGATTAGCAAGTTTGCTGATGATACAGAAGTGAGTGGTTTTGCAAATAGTGAAGATGGTTGTGAGTGGATTGCAGCAGGATCTGGATCAATTAGCCAGGTGGGCAGAGGAATGGTTGATGGTTGCATGGTTCCTTGAAGGTCGTGTCGCAGGTATATCAGGTGGTCAAAAAGTATTTTGGCACTTTGGCCTTCATCAGTCAGAGTATTGAGCATAGAAGTTGGGAGGTCTTTCCCTCTCAAACCCATTCGCCTGCCTTCTCCCCATTACCTCCAACACCTGTATCAATCAAGAATCCATCAATCTCCTCCCAGTGGGGGTGGCGGGGCGGCGTGGGCCCAGTGGGGGTGGCTTGGGCCCAGCGGGGGTGGCGTGGGCCCAGCGGGGGTGGCGTAGGCCCAGTGGGGGTCAGAGGGGGTGGTGTGGGCGCAGCGGGGTGGCGTGGGCCCAGCGGGGGTGGCGTGGGCCCAGCGGGGGTGGCGTGGGCCCAGTGGGGGGTGGCGTGGGCCCAGTGGGGGTGGGAGGGGGTGGCAGTGGGCGCAGAGGGGGGGTGGCGTGGGGCAGCAGCGGGGGTGGCGTGGGCCCCAGCGGGGGGTGGCGTGGACCCAGCGGGGGTGGCGTGGGCCCAGCGGGGGTGGCGTGGGCCCAGCGGGGGTGGCGTGGGCCCAGCGGGGGTGGCGTGGGCCCAGCGGGGGTGGCGTGGGCGCAGCGGGGGGGGTGGGCCCAGCGGGGGTGGCGTGGGCCCAGCGGGGGTGGCGTGGGCCCAGCGGGGGTGGCGTGGGCCCAGCGGGGGTGGCGTGGGCCCAGCGGGGGGGTGGCGTGGGCGCAGCGGGGGGTGGCGGCGCAGCGGGGGGGTGGTGTGGGCGCAGCGGGGGTGGTGTGGGCCCAGCGGGGGTGGCGTGGGCCCAGCGGGGGTCATTGGGTTGGCGTGGGCCCAGCGGGGTTGGCGTGGGCCCAGCAGTGGTGGTGTGGGCCCAGCGGTGGTGTCGTGGGCCCAGCGGGGGTGGCGTGGGCCCAGCGGGAGTGGCATGGGCCCAGTGGAGGTCAGCGGGGGTCGTGTGGGCGGGAGATGGCTTGGGATCAGCGGCGAGGGGAGCGGGCCCCGCCGCAGCAGTGTCTGGCATTGGGGTTGCAGCCGCTGGGTTCAGATTCAGCCACTCCCGCCGAGCGACGGGAGAACGGAGAACTGGCCGTTTCGAAAGTGGAAACGCTGATTTTTTCCCCCCGATTTTTTCTTACTCTGGGGGGGGGAAAGGGGGGTGCGGTCGCACCCAACGCACCCCCCCCCCTTCGGACGGCCATGTTATTAGTACTTTCCACATTGTTACTGTCCTCTATGTTAATCACCTTGGTGAAAACAGATGTAAAATACTAATTTAGTATATCGCCTATATCCCCAGATTCCCTCCTTTGTCCTGGGGCGGTCCTTCCTTCTCTCTGGTTATCCTCTGGTTTTCAAATATAGGTATAAAAAGCATTGGGATCTTCTTTAATCTGACTTGTCAAAGCCATTTCATGGTCCCTTTTGCCTACTTGAGTTATTTCCTCCTTTCTTTGTATTCTTCAAAAGGCCTGTCTGATTCCAATCTCTTTTATTCCAACCGCTTCTGTTTTATTTTTGACTAAATTTACAATCTCTTTGGTCATCCAAGATTGCCTTATTTTGCCATACTATAGAGTTGTGATTACTATCCCCAAAATTCTCTTCCACTGAAACACGGGTCATCTGGCCAGGCTCATTTCCCAGCACGAGGTCCAGTATATTCCCTTCCTTGGGATGAACTACTCACATATTGTACAAAACAATAAACAATAAAATCACCTTCAGCCTGGTCAGTGTACAATGAATTTTTAACCAAGTAGAGAGCAGGTCTGATTCATCAAGGCTGCAAACGTGATAAAATCCTTACCACACTGGGACTTGCCAAAAATAGTTTATGCAGATTGCCCAGTGTAACGTGTAACAAAAATCTCAAGCAAACAATCAGGGCACACAGATGGAGGATTTCATCATTTGGACTCTGCAATGTTGAGCAGTTCTGTCTCGTCTTCGGATTGATTCAATCCGAAAAAATGTTGATTGTCGAGTTCCAAATCCTTTCCCATAGATGTCATGATCGGGCACATTTTTGGAGCCTGAGTAAAAACTTTGGATCAAAAGATCCATTGAATTTCAATCAAAATAACTCTGCTCCCTTCCCACACTGGGCAGATCTCTGCTAAACTTTTCACTTCAAATAAAAATATGATTTCCTGGCTCAAAGAGATATTACCTTACAGAGAGGGGGAAATAGACTTGATTTGAATGGCATCTTTATTGACCTAATAAATTCACCCAAAATAAAACAAGAAAGATACAAGTTTACCTCATCAACTTCTTTTCAGAAGGCTGCTCACCTGTTTGGTTAGTAAATACGTTGCTTAATCTTGTACCTATCTATCTATCTATCTATCTATCTATCTACCTATCTACCTATCTATCTATCTCTCTCTGTCTATATTATATCTATATCTAAATAACTATATCTATATTTAAGTCTCTCTCTCTATATATATATCACATATCCTTATAACTATCAAACTCTGATCTTGGATGTGTATTTATTTGTGTGTTATTCACATCTCGAAAAAACGACGCACTAATGGTGGCATTTTTACATATTCCGTTAGAGATTTATGCCGTGAAGTCAAAAATCGCCATCTGAAAATTTCATGCATTATTTCTTGAGTTATTTATGAAAATGTTCACAAATCTCAAATAACTTTGAAAATAACTGAGATGTTCTCGCCTGTGACGTCACAATGGCTCAGCTCCGCGCGGCCTGCTGCGCTATGTTCCACGCGCTGTTAGTGACGTCATCCCCAACCACTCTCCCCCTCCTTCCCGCTTCTTCCCCCCCCTCTTCCCCCCCTTCCCTCCTACCCCCTCCTCTCCCCCCCCTTCCCCCCCTTCCCCCTATCCCCTCCTCTTCCCCCCCTCTCTTCCGCCCTCTTTCCTCCCCCCCATCTTCCCCCCCCCCCTCAACCCCCCCCCCCCCCCCCCCCCCCCCCCCCCTTCCCCCCCCCCCCCCCTCTCCCCCCCCCCCCCTATCCCCCCCCTCTTCTCTCCCCCCCCTCTTTCTTCCCCCCCCCACCTCTTCACCCCCCCCCCCCAGGGAGGGAAGAGGAGTTATGGAGGGAGGGAGGGAGGGAGGGCGTGGCTGAGGGTAGGGGAAAGGAGAGAGAGTGAGAGGTGAGGGAGGGATTAGGGGAGGAGTAGAGGGGAAAGAAGAGGGAGGATGTCGGGGAGGGGGAGGGAGTGCTGGGGATGAGGGGAAATGAACCGCGCCTGTGCAGCTGGGGGCTATGGGTGAGTGGTGGAATATTGCGTTGGGGGAACAGGTTGCGTTGGGGGACCAAGCCTCCTGTGTGACAGGGACCCAATGGGTTCCACTTAGTCTAGTTGAACAATAAAATAAATAAATGACTCCAGCTCCAGTTTTCAGGATCCAGTTTCCAGATATTATAGCATTAGCTTGGATAGGTCAAGGTACGCTCCCAAATTCGGAGATAACACTATTCAGAAAAGAATTGGGTGGGGGATTGCATATCGTGAAATCTTTCACATGTCATTTGGTTACATTTCCAATGAGTCTTGGAGTAACAGGCCCAAGCCCTTCAGTCTACCGTGTTCATACTAATCACCCATCTATACTGATCCCATTTGCCAGCACTTTGGCTGTAGTCAACTATGCCTTGCCGATTGAAGTATATACAATTTAAAAGTTGTGAGAGTACATGCCTTCACCCAGTTCTCAGGCAGTGCATTCCAGATTCCCACCACTCACTAGATGAACATGTTATTTCTTGGATTTTTCTGAAACATCTTACCCCTTAGATAAATCTTTGTTCTCTAGTTGTAAACTATGTCACTCATAATTGTGTAAAGCTCCTTCAAGTTCTCCGCTCAGCTACCTCCACCTCAAGGAAAACAAATCCAGCCCATCCCGTCTCTCCTCATAACAAGAGTCACGGAGGCCTAGATTCTACAACACCAGCATATGCCCTTCCATCCAACTCTCCTCTGTCCACCAAGTTATCTACCCGAGCTAGGTTTGGCCATTTGCCTGCATCTGGTCAATATCCAAGCATGCATTTTGCTTTTGCCTCTTCAGCATTACTTCTCAAGAGTCAAGAGAGTTTATTACTCATATGTCCTGAATGGAACAATGAAATCCTTGCTTGCAGCAGCACAACAGATATGTAAACATTGCAGGTCACAAAATTGCTGGAGAAACTCAGCGGGTGCAGCAGCATATATGGAGCGAAGGAAATAGGCGACGTTTCGGGCCGAAGCACATCTTCAGACTGATGGGAGGTGGGGGGGGGGAGAAGGAAGGAAAAGGGGAGGAGGAGGAGCCCGAGGGCGGGTGGATGGGAGGGTGGGAGGAGACAGCTAGAGGGTTAAGGAAGGGGAGGAGACAGCAAGGGCTAGCAAAATTGGGCGTACAGTTGGAGGGCAGGGGGGAATCACAGAGGGTGTGCAGTTAGAGAGGAGGTTGTGGAACTGTCTCCGGAGAGAGGAGGAGAACGTCTTCAAAGTAGGCATACCTTGAGGAGATATCGCAGTGGAGTAGACAAAGTGTTCAAGAAGGAACTGCAGATGCTGGAAGATCGAAGGTACACAAAATTGCTGGAGAAACTCAGCGGGTGCAGCAGCATCTATGGTTCAAGAAGGAACTGCAGATGCTGGTATTTCAAGAAGGAACTGCAGATGTTGGAACTGCAGATGCTGGAAACATTGCAGTCTGTACACACCATAATAAACAACAAAATGTTCAGCATATTTAAAAAAACAATAACAGTGCAAGGACAAAAACAATGTCCCCCAAGTCTATGCGGTTCAGAGCATGGTTGGAGGTTGTAGTGTTTAATAGCCTGATGGTTAATGGGAAGAAACTGCTCCTCAACTGGAATGTTAGTTTTCAAGCTCCAATGCATTCTTCCCGATGGCAGTGGTGAAACAAGAGCGTGACCAGGGCAGTGTGGATCCCTTCTTGAGTCAGTGTAGATCCTTTTAATAGTTTAGTTTAATTTATTCATGGTACATGTACCAAGGTACAGTGAAAGACTTTTGTTGCATGCTATCCAGGCAAAGAAAAGACTATCCTTCTTATCCATGTGTTCCAGGGATAAGTGTAGGGCCAGGGACCTGGTGTGGCGGTAGGCAAACTGGGTGTGCATATCTCTGAAGATCTGTCCTGGACCCAGCACATTGATGCAATCATAAAGAAAACTCATCAACACCTCTACTTCCAGAAAATAGGCACAAATAGCTGGAGTAACTCAGCAGGACAGGCAGCATTTCCGGAGAGAAGGAATGGGTGACGTTTTGGGTCAAGTCCTTCTTCACCCGTTCCTTCTCTCCAGAGATGCTGCCTGTCCTGCTGAGTTACTCCAGCTTTTTGTGTCTATCTTCGGTTTAAACCAGCATCTGCAGTTCCTTCTTACACACCTATTTCCTGAAATGAAAGCAGGGAATGTTCAGCAGGTCAGGTATCAACTAGGCAGAGGGAATCAGAGATAACATTTCAGCCTTTTGGTGAGAAATTATGGGGTGCCAGGATCATATTAGGTTTTGGGTAGAAGTCACCTCATGCATCTGATGGACTTGATGTAAAGCCTCTGTGTATACGGATGTATAAGGAGCACATGTCATAGTTTGTTGGAGTTTTATATATTTTCCACAGAATTCTTTGGATACGTTCAGAACTTCAAGTTCACTCACCTCTAGCTCTGTTGAGAGTGTAAACATTGTGAAATAGTTCTGATCTGCTGGTGTTTTCTTTTAAAAATGCCTCTTGAAGAAATGACTTTTGGTAACTGATGTTCAAGCCGTGCTTGCGCAAGATGTTCTGCTGCCTGAAGGGAGCTGATTGATGAAGCTGGCAGAGGCCCAAAGTCTGGGCTCTGTGCAGTGGTTCATCTGGAATTCCCCCGTGAAGAAATGGAAAGAATGTCACAATGTTAATCATAACAGTGTTTAAAATATTATACATTTTGTGGATATATCCTGGCAGCTGTGTGGCAGGCTACCCACTCACATCACTACCAGCACCTCATGCTCAAAGACAGCCATTTTAAGTTAATACACAGTCATAGAGTTATACAAAATGGATTCAGGCCCTTTGGCCCAACTTGTCTATGTTGACCTAAGCTATTTGCCTGCATTTTGATCAAACTTTCCAATCTCTGTTCCTGTCCGCATGTCTTTTAAACCTTGTAATTGTGCTCCTCTTTTCCACTTCCTCTAGCAAATCATTCCATGCATCCCTCACCTCTGTGCAAAATATTTATTCCTCAGATCCCTTTTAGATCTTTCCTCTATCACCTTAAACCAATGCCCACTAATTTTAAACTCCTCTCGGCAAACTACTGTGACCATATACCTTATCTACGATCCACATGATCTCATAAACCTCTCAAGGCTCACCCCTCAGCCTCCTTCCCGCTAGGGAAAACAATCCTAATCTAACCAGTCTCTCCTTGTACATAAAACATAGAACACCACAGTACAAGGACAGGCCTTGGACCCACAATGTCCATGCTGAACATGATGCCAAGTTAAATTAATCACGTCTGCCTGCCTGTGATGTATATCTCTTGTGACAGCACCCTCTACCTTGGATGTCGCTCTGATGTTGTTAACTGGCTGACATGCCAGGAGAGGGCAATTCCCAGCGTTATTGGTAACAGCTGGGTTCAATTAGCTGATATTGGTTGGCCACTTGAAGCTTGTCAACCTATGAGAGAGATTGAGAGAGATTTGCTGAGTTCCCTTCTTGAAGGTTTCAGGGAGACTAAACCATTGGGACAAACACAAGACCAGCAGCACTACTGTATTGTCCAAACTGGACTGCCGGGAACGAAGCCCTAGACAGGCAGCGCCTCTACCTGAGGCTAAGATTGAATGGCTGGGACAAGAACTTCTTCCTGCCCACGGATGATGAGGGACTTCGCCTACACATGCAGGCAAAAGAATGGCCGTAAGGATAATCCGGAGACCACCAGTGTCTTCTCTTCAAAATCAAAGCTGAGCAGCCAGGAAGAAACCTGTACCATCAGCACCTCAGACGGACATGCCTGCAGTCCATCCTTTCACCTTTTATTATTTTTATGTGGCTGCGGGCGTCCAGCCGAGAGCGCCGCTGGATTTAGAACGCCGCGGAGCCCGGGATCCGAGATCGCCAGAGTCGGAACTCCGACCAGCGCGGCCTGAGGACTACGGGTGTGTGGTCTCCGGGGAGGAAGCAGCCACTCCAGACATTCCAAGCCGCTGAGGAGTGTTCACCCAATGCCGGAGTTCCAGCTTCCCGGCAAGAGGGCCTGTAACATCGGACTGGCTGCGGAGGCCACAAATAGGCCCCGACCTCGGGTGATCACAGAGGAAGAGGACTAAACTTTCTGGTGCCTTTCCCCACAGTGGAACATTTTGATTCTGTTGTGGGGAGGACGTTTGTGTTGAATTCTATAATGTGTTGTGTCTTTTTTTCTTTTTTTAAGTTTTCTATGGATGTACCGAAACTTAATTATTTATTTTACGTAAAGCACTTTGGTTTCAACGCGAGTTGATTTAAACATGCTATATAAATAAAACTTACTTACTACTTACCTCCTCTCGAGGTAAGGATGAACTGCAGAAAGAAGCCTGAGATCACCACGCCTCCACCTTTGAAGACCAGGTCTAAGCTGCTGGGAGAAGTCCCAGATCGCCAGCATTATCGCACATACGCTCTGATGGCGAGGGACAGCTCCCCCCATGCAGTCCTGGACTTTCTTACAACTGTAAATAGAATAAATTGTGTGAGTTCACCGTATTGCAAGTGTCGATGTTAACACTGCCGTACCCGGTGTCATTCCGCGATGCCACATTGGTGGAGGATGTGGTCAAGGCCACACTGGCTATTCGCAAGATGGAAGAATAAATTCAAATGGAGGAGTTTTATTGATGTTTGATTTGGGCTCCTTTTTTGGATGTGCCACTCGATAGTAGTCCCATCTTGTAGCCGGAGTATCATTCAGAAGGACTTCTATTGTAAAGGACTACTGGACATTAAATCACCTTGAGACTGAGTGATGCCGCAGTCTCTGCTGCTGAGCAAGCGTACTGCTATGGGTGTGTTCACTGTAGAACACCGCATCTTCAGAGGTCCCCCAGTATTTTTTCTTGATTTTAGAGAAATTTAACTAATTAACTGGACAATTGCTTGTTTGTAAACTCAATCTGGTCGTGGCAAAATCCTCGTGAATCTTTTGTGCACCCCTCTCTCCTGCAGTTCTGTAATTGACTTGAAACTGCTGCGCAGACACATTTAAATGTTTGTCCCCCTGGGTGGAGGCCAGTCCCTCTGATGTCCATCATTCTATAGTTTAGTCGGCACAGGTCACCGGCTTCACAATAATTCTGCAGAGTAGCTCATGATACTGGGTCCAGTTCATGTTTATCTTCATTCCGTTAAGAGAGAGAATTTCCCTCCAGCTCCTTGCTCAAAAGACATGTGTGTTTAAAGCATGGTGTTTTTTTACTTCCATTACTACACAAGAAGTGCGTGTTCCCTCACGAATAACAGATTCCTGATAAAGTGATCGATACAAACTTGCGTCAGGGTTCCCAACACTTACAGAGAAGCTGTCCCATAATCTTCACTGGTGCTGGAAGTTGTTGTGAAACTCTGTTGTCCGCAGTGGATCTGCAGATGGGTAGGGGTAGTGTTCAGTGACAGGAAACTTCACGTTCTAAAGGATGAGGAAGAAAATCTTGCCCTGTTCCTAACTTCAACTGCAGCCCAATACAAAACAGAGTGGGTGGGTGGGAAGGAAGCAAGTGAGACTCTATGACGCTTTGAGACGTTGGCGTACACCCTCGGAGAAGAGATTCTAGCTGAGGCAGGGCAGAAATTTGACAGGCACTGTGGGCTGACTCAGGGTGAAGGAGTCATGTGAGCTCATTGCAAATTGGCCATTGGGCACCTTCATTCCTTGGTCACAGAGGAAGTGCTAGGATTAAAATCTCCTGTGATTCCTGCAGGGACAAAGGTTCATATAGAGACCCTGGGCAACCTGAGTGCCACTTCTCATCCCAATGCTTCCAGCATCACATTTTCAGGGTGAATGCCCAAAGACAAGAAGATGGAGTTTTTCCCAATACACTGGCTCTCAGGGGAAAGGAAGCAAATAGCCATCACTGCCCTGAAGAATCCAGGAGCTAGGAAGGCAGAATGACTGGAATTCTGATTGCACAAGACCTTGGATTTCCTCTCTCAGTTGGCGTTTGAAAATCTCTCTTCTTGTCCCTGGTTGGGCAGGCCACATTGGCGATCCCTATAAAAGCAACATGCCAGGGAGATTTTAGATGCATAATAAATTTGACACTTAAGTGGGTTGTATCATATATAGTGAAGATGGATATCAAAAATCGCAGCAGGATCTTCATCAGTTGGACAAGTGGCCTGTGGAATGGTTAATGTAGTTTAATGCAGATAAGTGCAAGATGCTGCATTTTCAAAAGTTAAACCAGGGCATGACCTTCACAGCGACCTGGGGGACGTTGAAGAGCAGAGGGATCTAGGAGTGCAGGCACATAGATCCTTGAAAGTGGCATCACATGCAGATAGGGTGGTCAGGAATGCTTTCAATACATTGGCATTTATTAGGCAGGGTATTTGGTATAGATGCTGGGATAGGCACAAAACGTTGGAGTAATTCAGCGGGACAGACAGCATCTCTGGAGAAAAAGAATGTGATGTTTCGGGTTGAGACTCTTCTTCAGAAGAAGGATATTGACCCGAAACATCACCTATTCCTTTTCTCCAGAGATGTTGTCTGACCCGCTGAATTACTCCAGATTTTTGTGTGTATCTTCAGTTTAAACCAACATCTGCAGTTCCTTCCGATACTTAGAAGTTGGGATGTTATGTTACAGTTGTGCAAGATGTTGGTGAGGCCATATTTGGAGTATTGTGTTCTATTCTGGTCACCATGCTGTAGGAAAGATGTTATTATGCGGGAAAGAGTGCAGAATACTCCTCATGCCTAATCATATCCGAAGAAGGGTCCCGAACTGAACCTATCCCTGTTCCCCAAGGCTTCTGCCTGACCTGCTGAGTTACTCCAGCACTTTGTGTCTTTTTTTGTAAATCAGCAGCTGCAGTTCATTGTTTCTACGCTTTGTTGTGGTGTCAGACTTGTGCAGATGGTGAGAAGTCATGCCGCAAGGAAACTTCACCTCGCTATTGGAGAAACGACTGTTCCTACCTCCTCACGCAACAAAGGGTTTCTCTATCCCACCTCCACTGCAGGCGCGATACTTAAAGGAACAGCACTCAAACATCATCCTCACTGGGACTCGAAAGCTCCAGTAACTTTACATAATTCATCTTCATCATCTTCACCATGGATGTCCAGTCACTCTACACCTCCATCCCCCACCAGGAGGGTCTTAAAGCCCTCAGTTTCTTCCTCGACCGCAGACCCAACCAATCCCCGTCTACCAATACTCTCCTCCGCCTAGCGGAGCTGGTCCTTACCCTCAACAACTTTTCCTTTGACCCATTTCCTCCAAATCCAAGGCATAGCTATGGGCACGCGCATGGGCCCAGCTATGCCTGCCTCTTTGTATGGTACGTCAAACAATCCTTGTTCGAGGCCCTATACCAGAACTCTACCTCCGATACATTGACGACAGCATTGGTGCCACCTCCTGCACCCATGCACAACTCACTGACTTCATCCATTTCACCACTAACTTCCATCCGGCACTCAAATTCACCTGGACCATTGCCGATATTTCCCTACTGTTTCTTGACCTCACTATCTCCATCGCAGGTAACAGACTATTGACCGACATCTACTACAAACCCACTGACTCCCATGGCTCTCTGGACTACACTTCTTCCCATCCGGTTTCCTGTAAGGACTCTATCCCCTACTCCCAATTCCTCCGTCTACGCCGCATCTGCACCCAGGGTGAGGTGTTCCAAACCAGGGCATCGGAGATGTCCTCATTCTTTAGGGAACGGGGATTCCCCTCTTCGACTATAGATGAGGCTTTCACCAGGATCTCTTCTGTATCCTGTAGCTCCGCTCTCACTCCCCTTCCCCCCCACTCGTAACAAGGACAGAGTCCCCCTTGTCCCCACCTTGCACCCTACCAGCCGTCACATACAACAGATAATCCTCCAACAATTTTGCCATGTCCAATGGGATCCCACCACTGGCCACATCTTCCCATCTCCTCCCCTTTCGGTTTTCCGCAGAGACCGCTCCCTCCATAACTCCCTGGTCAATTTGTCCCTTCCCACCCAAACCACCCCCTCCCCTGGTACTTTCCCTTGCAACCGCAGGAAATGTTACACTTGTCGCTTTACCTTCCCCCTCGACTCCATCCAAGGACCCAAGCAGTCTTTCGAGGTGAGGCAGAGGTTCACCTGCACCTCCTCCAACCTCATTTATTGCATTCGCTGCTCTAGGTGTCAACTGCTCTACATCGGTGAGACCAAGCGCAGGCTTGGCGATCGCTTCACCCAACACCTCCGCACAGTTTGCATTAACCAAGCTGATCTCCCAGTAGCTCAACACTTCAACTCCCCCTCCCATTCCGTTTCCGACCTTTCTATCCTGGGCCTCCTCCATGGCCAGAGTGAGTCCTGCCGCAAATTGGAGGAGCAGTACCTCATATTTCGCTTGGGAAGTTTACACCCCAGCGGTATGAACATTGACTTCTCCAATTTCAGGTAGTCCCTGCTTTCTCCCTCCTTCCCTTCCCCTTCCCAGCTTTCCCACAGCCCACTGTCTCTGCCTCTTCCTTTCTTCCCCCTGCCCCCCCCCCCAACCACCCCCACATCAGTCTGAAGAAGGGTCTCCACCCGAAACGTCACATATTCCTTCGCTCCATAGATGCTGCCTCACCCACTGATTTTCTCCAGCATTTTTGTCTACCTTCGATTTTTCCAGCATCTGCAGTACTCTCTTAAACGTAACTTTACATAACCTCACACGTACATAAAGGTCAGGGTCATTCTCTGCTCCCTGACCTCGGGGCCATTCCGGCTGCTGCTGATCTCTGCTGCATCTCACAGCCTGCTGTTCACTGTTGCATTAAGAAGGTCCCCCAACCTCCATACTCAAAGGTGGAAGACTCATCGCTGATTTTTCAGCCCACAGAAGCAGGAAGAGTGGACACAGACATTTCCTATGTCACAGGCTACCTATTCCCACCCTCCACAGCCACCCCAAAGTGCAGGCAGTCAGAGACTGCATTCCTGCCTTAAAAAGACCCCATGTAACCTCCAGCCTGGAGGGCCTGGCTCTATCCAGATTGTGTCATTAATCACATGTCACATTAAAGGGTCCAATGTTTCCAGATTGTTATATGGCCCTGGCCTTTGGAATCTTTTGATGTCGTATTTGAACCATTCCTGTGGAATTCACACACAGTCTCTCCACCAATATTCTACGGTTGTTAAATTCACTTTGATCTCTTTCACTTCCTGATCTGATGGTGCTGGATCATCTCCGTGCACAGTTTGCAATGTGCACTGCACCTCCCCCTGGCTTCACCCGCAGCTCAGTAACTTCCAAAGAGCACGGGACCTGGAGTTGAGCACAAAGCTGTCGACTGAACACTGGGTTTGTGTGGCTTGAATAAAGTGAACCTAATGAAGTGGTGGCATTTCTGGGAGTAATTTTCCCTTCCATCTCAGACAGGGGGTTATGCAGCAGTTTTGCTGATGGCTGCTGTGTTTTACTCCTGCTACACTCTTCATATGTGGAGACATTACAATGCAGATGTCCAAACTGCACATTATTGTCCATTTACTGTCCAGAGCTTTTTTTTGACATACCGTTAGGATCAGAAGTGGAACGTTTAAAACAAAATGTTTTAATACATTGGGTGCCTGGAATGCAGTGCCAAATGTGGTAGCAAATATGATAGTGGTGTTTAAAAGGCTTTTAGGTAGGTTAATAGATATATGCAGGGAATGGAAGGATAAAGTTCACATGGAGGTGGAGGAGATTAGTTTAAATAGATAATTATAGTTCGGTGAGCCTCATGTCAGCAGTAGGGAAACTATTGTAGAGTAATTGTCGACATAGAATTTATTCCCATTTGGAAGAGAATGGGATAATTAGAGATAGCCAGCACAGCTATGTATGGCAGGTCATGTCTTACTAACGATTGAAGAGGTGTTGAAGGAGAAGGAAGAAAGTAGGGCAGTGGATGTTGTACACATGGATTTTAGTCCCTCATGGTAGACTAACCCTGAAGATTAGGATGTCGGCATTCATGGTGACTTGGTCACATGGATTCAGAACTGGCTTATTCACAGGTTGTGGTGGAAGGGGGATATTCTGGCTGGAGGTCTGGGACCTGTGGATTTCTGCAGGGATCTGTGCTGGGATTGTGTTTGGGATCATATATAAATGTGTTGGACATAAATGTGGATGGCTTAGTGATTAAGTTTGCTTAAAGCACCAAAATTGGAGGAATTACAGACAGTGAGGAAGGCTGTCAGAAGATAAAGCAAGATATAGGTCAGCTGCAGAAATGGGTGGAGAAATGGCAGATGGAGTTTAATCTGAGTAAGTGTGAGGAGTTTGAGAGTTTGAATGTAAGGAGAGAGTATACAGTTAACGGCAAGACCCTTAACAGCATTGATGTGCAGAGGGATCTTGGAGCCCAAATTCATAGCTCACTGAAGGTGACAGTACAAGTAGATCGGGTGGTAAAGAAGGTGTATGGTATGCTTGCCTTCATTGCTAGCGGCATTCAATATAGCAAGAAGTCATGATGCAGCTCTATAAGAATTAGACTGCATTGCCAAGAGTGGTGGAGGCAGATATGATATGGTGTTTAAAGGGATTTTAGATAGGCGCATGGAAGTGCAAGGAATAGCGGCATATGGATCATGTACAGGCAGGTGCGATCAGTTTAACGGCATTATGTTCAGCCCTTTCCTACGCAGTTATTTTCTATGTTTTAACTTGAAATCATGCTGGGCATAGACATTGTGAGTGGAAGGGCCCAATTCTGTGCTGTACTGTTGTAAGATTTATTAGTATTTATCAGTTTTAAATATATCGTGCTTCAAAGAAGAATAATTAAGTGATTCATTTACATAATATAATTGATGGTGATAATTCCTGGATAATTTCCGAGTCATAAAATCATTGAGCATGGAAACAAGGTATTTGGCCCAACCTGTCCATGCCAACCAGGTTTTATAGCTGAGCTAGTCCTATTTGCTTGCATTTGGCCCATATCCCTCTAAAGCTTTCTTATCTACAAACCTGTCCAAATGTCTTTAACTGTAGCTGTTGTACCCACTCCACCAGGATGTTAAAGTCACAGAGCACAAAAAGAGCCATTCGGCCTAACTAGTCCATGCCGACCAAAATGTCATATCCCAATTACTCCATGTTCCTCTAAACCTTTCCTACCCAAGTATTCACCTAAATATCTTTTCAATGTTATTATTGTACCTGCCTCAACTACTTCCTCTGGCAACTCATTCCACATACCCACCACCCTCTGTGTGAAGACATTACCCCTTTGTTATCATTTACATCTTTTCCCCTTCATCTTTTGACCTTGAGCATGTTAACACCATGCTGAATGGCAGCTACACAGCTCACCCTGACGCCACCAGACAAGTCTTCCACCCACTAAGTGGGTGTTGTCATCGAAGGTGAAGATGGTTATCACAAGTTGCAGCAAGATCTTGATCAGTTGTACGAGTGGGCTAAGGAATGGAGTTTAATGCAAATTAGTGCAAGGTGTTGCATTTTTGGAAATCAAACCAGGGCAGGACCTACACAGCGAATGGCAGGGCCCTGGAGGTATTGTAGAGCAGAGGTGAAAGTGGGGCCACAGATGGATAGGATGGTCAAGGGGGGGTTTTGGTACATTGGTCTTCATCAATAAGGGTATTGAGTACAGAAGTTGGAATGTTATGTTACAGTTGTACAGATATTGGTGAGGCTACATTTGGAGTATTGAGTTCAGTTTTGGTTACAAGCTATAGGGAGGATGTTGCCAGGTCTTGAGGCGCTGAGGTATAGGGGGAGATTGGGTAGCCTAGGGCGATATTCCTTGGAGCACAAGAGGATGAGGAGTGATTTTATAGAGGCGTATAAGATTACCCATCATCATCCTGTGTTGCAAGAGGAATAGATAGGGTAGATGCACAAAGTCTTACCCAGACTAGAGGAATCAAGGACCAGAGGAATCAAGGACTAGCGGGATTAAGTTGAAAGGGGGACATTTTATTTGGAATCTGAGGGGCAACTTTTTCACACAGAGGATAGTAGGTATATGAAACAACCTGCCATAGGAGATAGTTGAGGCAGATCCCATAACAACATCTAAAAGAGATTTGGACAAATACATATATAGGAAAGGTTTAGAAGGATACAGGCCAAATAAAATAGTTTATTGTCACATGTACCTAGATATAGTGAAATGCTTTATTTTGCATACAACCCGGTAAAATCACATGGCAGAACTCACCTGGGCATAGATGTAGACTAGTGCAGATGGGGTCGGCATGAGCCGGTTGTGCCATGGGGCTAGTTTCACTGCTGTATGACTGTGACTCTAATAACGGCTTTATTAGGAGAAAATCTCTTCTGGCTTAAAAAAAAATCCTGAAGAAAGGCCCTGATCTGTACATTCCCTCTACAGATGTTCTCTGACTCATTGAGTTCCACCACCACTTTGGTTTTAATCAAGATTCCAGCATTTACAGTTTCTTGTGTATTCCTTTTGACTAATTTGACTGGGGATTTCAAAGAGTAACAAAATGTATTGATGAAGATCATGTAAGTTATGCAATTTACATGGAAATCAAAGAAATCTCTGACTAAGTCCCACATTGGAGAGTGGCCCAGGAAAAGTAGCAAATTGCATCCATATTCGACTGTGTAATAGGAGGCAGATTTTTTTTTCTGATTGGAAGCCTGTGATGTTGGCATACCACAGGATTCATCCTTGGAACCCTCATTATTTGTTATATACATTAACAATTAGGGGGGAATGATTAGGAAGATGGGAGATAACATGAAAATCAGTGGTGTTCTTAATAGTGAGGAGGATAGTTCTTGGCTACAGGTTCATGGAGTTATACAGCACAGAGACAGGCCCTTCAGCCCATAGAGTCCATGCCCACCATTAAACACCCACTTACACTAATTTCATTTTACTCTCCCCATATTCCCATCAACTCCCCCAGATTCTAACACAAGGGTGATTAAGTGATTAACAACGGCAATTATCAAAAGAAATGGTGTAGCGGGTCAGGCGACATAGAACATAAAACATAAAACATAGAACAGTGCAGCATGGGAGTGGGCCCTTTGGCCCCAATGTTAGTGAGCGAACATGATGCCAAGCCAAACTGATCTCATGCTGCCTAGATTAGAGGATTTCAGCTACAGGCACATGGAGAGATAATAAGTGATAGGAGCAGAATTAGGCTATTTGGCCCATCAAGTCTACTCCGCCAATAAATCATAGCTGATCTATCTCTTCCTCCTAAACCCATTCTCCTGATTTCTCCCCATAACTTCTGACATCTGTACTAATCAAGAATCTATCTATCTCTGCCTTAAGTATATCCACTGACTTTGCCTCCACAAACTTCTGTTACAACGAATTCCACAGATTCACCACCTTCTGACTAAAGAAATTCCACCTCATCTCCTCCCTAAAAGAACATCCTTTAATTCTGAAGCTAGGAACTCTAGGCCTAGATTCTCCCACAGAGGTTGAATAGTCTTGGATTGTTTTCTCTGGAACATCAGACGTTGAGGGGAGACTTCTTCTTCTTGTGTATGGCGTGCACAGCCTAAAGTTGTAGGACAACTTGTTCTGTTTGATCTTACTTGATTGTGCACGCCACATTGATTGCATTCGTCGAAACAGGGTGGACCACGTGAAGGTTGCAATCTCCCACCCCAGGGGAGACTTGATAGAAGTGTATAATATTATGAGAGGCATAGGTAGAATTTAGAGACAGCATGAAAACAGGCTTTTCAGACCACCTCACTGAGTCCATGCCCACCATTGATCACCTGTTCACACTAGTTATCCCAATACACACTAAGCACAATTAACAGCCAATTAACCTACTAACCTGCACGTGTTTGGGATGTGCGAGGAAACCAGAGCACCCAGAGGAAACATATGCGGTTAAGGGGAAAACGTGCAAACGTGCAAACTCCACCTGTGGTCAGCATCTCTAGCGCTGTGAGGCAACAGCTCTACTGCTGTGCCAATGTGTCAGAACCTTTTTCCCAGGGTGTAAATGTCCAACACTAGAGGGTAAAGCTATTAGGTCAGACAGGGAATGTTTAATGGAGTTTCTCCAGCACTTTTGTCTACCTTCGATTTTCCAGCATCTGCAGTTCCTTCTTGAACAGAATGTTTAATGGAGATGTGTGGGGCAAGTTTTTTGCACAGAGGGTGGTGGGGACCTGAAACACATAGCCAGAGGTGGTGGTGGAGGCAGATATGATGTGGCGTTTAAGAGGCTTTTAGATAGAGGTTTTAAGATAAGGTGACAAAGAGGGCACAGGGGATACATGCCCTCATTTGCTTGGGCAAAGAATATAAAAGCAAGGAGCTTGATAAGACACTGGTTAGGCTACAGCTGATCACCACACTAGGACAGATGTGATTGCACTGGAGGGGATGTGGAAGAGTTTACCAGGATTTTGCATGGATTGAAACCTTTCAGTTATGAGGAGAGACAGGACGGGCTGGATTTGTTTTCCTTGGAGTGGAGGCCAAATGGGGAAATCTGATAGAAGCATGTAACATTATGAGGATACAGATAGAGAAGACGGTGACAGGTTTAAGGCAAGGGCAAGAAGCTTAGAGGAGATCTAAGGAAGAACTGTATCTTTCAGGGGGTGGTTAAAATCTAGAAGGCACTGCCTGTATGCATGATTGAGGCAGCATTTCAGAAGCATCATGACAAGCATTTAGTTTGCCATGGTATGGAAGGCTACAACCATGTGTTGGTAAATGGGATTAATATAGATTGGTACCTGAAGTTTGGCAAGGACATGATAGACCAAAGGGACTGATTCTTTGCTGAATGACTCTATAACTGCTCACTCATCCTCAAAGGTTGCAAGCCGTTTTATATTGAGTTCCGTCGCACAGTTTTTTTTCCTAATCCAGTCATATTTGTGCTTGTGGGGTAAATTATACTGTAAGTTTAGCTCAGGAAAGCAGCAAGGTTACGAGCACCTACGCTGGAGACTGGACTCTGCTGGGCAACTCGCCTCACCAGCAGGAAACGTGACAATGAAGCTGTGCAGGTGTTTACATGAGATACCCAGCCATGTGCATCCCCTGTCATTGCATCATTAAAATGCCAGCCCATGTACTTGGAAAGATAATAAAATAAAATTATTTTGCCCCTGCACCCCCCCCCCCCCCCCCCCCCCCCCCCCCCCCCCACCTCCACGCCCCACGCCCCTTGGTAATACACACGTGTCTTTGTTTGTGTGACTAAGAGATTCGGACAAGTAGCAACTTTTCCATTAAAGCAAGATAATTGGAGCGCTGGAACGTTCTGGCCTTTGATACACAGCTCGCCAGTGCTGAGTCTGTACCCGGCTCATTGACAAGATAAACAATGCAACATTCACTTCGTGTGCCGAAAAGCGAAGCAGCAAAAATGTGCAGACTATTGCTGTCAGTGAAAGGAATTGCAGATTATTAAACTGGACTGATTCCGGAGAAGGGGGCACAGGCAAACTGTAGACAGAGCTGTGCTGACAACCACTGTAAGCTCGTCATTTCTTAAGAACCTGGAAAGCCTGCCCCCTCATCTTACAGCACATCCCCCCCTCCACCCCCATCCCCAGGGGTCTTCTGGTAATGGAAGTCTTCCACCAGCAAGTATAGGGGACCCTTGGTACACTCAATACACACAGTCATACCTGTGGGTAACTCTTCTTGATACAAATGAGGATGGAGGGGTAATGAGGATGGAGGGGTAGGAAATCTATGAGTAAACCCCAGAAATATGTTCACCCCTCCCAAGGAAACTTAGGTGGTTTATAAAGGGAAGCTCCATCTCTGGTGGATGAAGCAATGCTGAGATCCATCAGTAACCTGAGTCCATTTTCCTTCACTTCTCCCTGCCTATCCTTCCTTTGAGATTCTACCTTTCTAACAGTCCTTCCATTTGCTGGCCTTTTATTCTGGCTTTCCCCCCTCCTGCCGCTCTAAACCCTCAAGTTAAAGCCGCCTACATAGCATGAGTGAATCTCCCTACGTCTATTAGTCCCCCTCCAGTTCAAGTGCAACCCCTCCATCTTGCACTGGTCACCTCTGCCCCAGAAGAGATCCCAAAGGTCCAAAAATCCAAATCCCCACCAGCTACATGTTCATCTGTCCTTTCCTCCAATTCCTACCGACACTAGCATGTGGCACTGGGAGTAGTGCGGAGATTATTACCCTCCAGGTCCCATGAATGTCTGATCACAGAGGGGTGCTGATGAAGAACAGAAAAACAATACATGACCTTTATTTGATTGGACAAGCAGGAGAGAACTTGAACTCTAAACCTTTGAAAATACAAAACATGCTGATTCTGAAAATCGGAAATAAATACCAGAAAATGCTGCAAGCACTCAGCAGGTCAAGCCACACTGTGGGAAGAGGAACAGAGTACAGGTTTCAAGCCTGAGACCCTAGGATCAGGTTTGACTAAGCCTTTGCTCAGCCCTCTTCGTCTCTCCTCCCTGACATGTAGTGTTTCATAGCGCTTGAAGCAGCTTGGGACACTTTTTCTTTGACAATGTCACACTGTAAATCCTCTTTTAGTTTGAAATCTTTTACATTTACAATCTGCCAACAGAGAGTATGTTAGTTTAGTTTAGGAAGCAGACTCTTCGGTCCACTGAGCCGACCAGCGATCACCCGTACACTAGTTCTATCCTACAAGCTAGGAACAAGTTACTGAGGCCAATTAACTTACAAACCTGCGCGTCTTTGGAATGTGGAAAGAAACTGGAGGAAACCCACGTGGTCACAGGGAGAACGTGCAAACTCCGTAAAGACAGCACCGGTAGTCAGGATCAAACCCAGGTCTCTGCCACTGTAAGGCACCAACTCTACCGCCGATGGAAGATAACATCACAAGATAACATCTTATTTGGTGTAAATGTATAATTATTGCAGATGAGTGGAATATTTACCAAACACCTACTCTGACAATAACAATAGCTTGTGTCTTTGGTTGAGATACCTATCCTTGATCAACTTCATTTGGCTCCTTTTGAGCACAGAATCAGACGAAGTCCTTATTTACAACAAGTTCAGCTACTTTCTGAATGATGCTGCCTCTGTTGAGGATCGATTCAGGAATGCAAACCCTGGCATTTTTTCTTCCTCCCTAAAGCTAGTTTCCAGGAGGTGAGGGGGGCCGGGGGAGCCTTGGTTCCCTAGCTATAGCAGCGGGATGTTAAGCTTCCATTCCTCACTGGTTTCTTTACATTTTTTCCTTCTAGTTCCCAAAGCATTTGACAAACAACCAACAATTCCTGGAAGTCCAGCGGCATGACTCATGCATGACTTTGTCCCGACCACACAGATAGGCAGAAAGAAGCAAAGCCTTGACATGTCAAACAAAACAAGCCTGTTCACTGTGAGCTGCAGGATGTCACACACAAGTTCTCTACCTCTTCCACTTGAACCATTTGGCTCAAGAGTCAAGAGTCACAAGTGTTTTATTGTCATATGTCCCAAAACGGAACAAAGAAATTCTTACTTGCAGCAGCACAACAGATATGTAAGCATAGTCCTCTGTAAAACCCCTTATAAACAACAAAATATATTTTTTAATATCTATATATATATATATATATAAAACAAGCAATAACAGTACCAAGGCATATGTATATCTGGGTGTATGTATTTCAGAGCTTATAGGGAAGAAGCTGCCTATCTTCTTTCCAATTGCAGTGAAATAAGAGGGTGGCCAGGGGGGGTGGGGGTCTCTAATTTTTGCTGGCTGCCTTTTTGAATCAGCAACTCTTGTAGATCCCTTTGATGGTTGCGAGGTCAGTGCCCGTGAAGGACTGGGCAGTGTTCACCACTTCTTGCTATCTTCGTACCTGGACGTTTGACTTACTGAACCAGGCCACAATTCAACCAGTCGATATGCTATCCATTGTACACCTGCAGAAGTTCAAGAGAATATTCGTTAACATGCCAAATCTCCTTAATATTCCCAGGAAGTAGAGGCGTTGATAAGATTTCTTTATGATCGCATCAAGGTGCTGGGCCCAGGACAGATCTTCTGAGATATGCATGCCTAGAAGTTTGAAGTTTTTGACTCTCTGTCACCTCCTGTTGATGAAGGCAGGTTTGTGGATCCACATCTTTCCTCCTTATGTCTGCTTCATTGTTCACTTATCAAGGTGGCCCTTTTACCTAAGCACCACTTTCCTGTACAAATCGCACATCTATTGATTCCCTTAACATCCAGAAATCTGTAGATTTCTGTCTTGAACATGTTTCTGAGCTCCCTTCATCACCTAGGACTTACCACCTCTGGCTGAAAAATAAAAACAAAAAATGCTGAAAATACTCAGGTCAGGCCACTTCTGTGGGACAAGAAACAAAGTCAACTTTTCAGGTCAGAGACCATTTGTCAAAACTGCCGAAAACGTTTGCTGACGAAAGCGTTTTGATTGTTGTAGTGAGCGTTTGTTAAAAATTTATCTAGGAAAAGAAGGGCACAGGAAACCACAAAACCACAGAGGTTGAGCATGACGAGAATGACAGAAACCCCATCGGAGAGCAACGTGGAGCTACTTCAGGCAAGACATTCCTGGAAGAGGCATAACAGTGAAGTCACCAAGAAAATGAAAATCAAAAAGACTGTAGATGCTTGAAATAAATCAGAACATGCTGAAAATACTCAGCAGTTTAGGCTAGATTGTGGGAAGAGAAACAACGTTAATGTTCAGGTTGATAAGCTGGTCACAATGGGATGAAGAAATTGCTTCTCTTCCTGAACGGCCGACTCACTATTCTGAGACTCAGACTCTTGGTTCACAGATAGCAGCACAGTGGCACAGCTGGTAGAGCCATTGCCTCACAGCTCCAGTCACTCAAGTTCAATCCTGACCTCAGGTGCTTTCTAAGTGTAGTTTGCACACATTCTCCCTGTGACTGCATAGGTGTTCTTCCACATCCCAAAGGTGTGCAAGTTGTTAATTAAGCAGAGTATATTGCCACTGGTGTGTAGGTGAGTGGTAGAATCCATGGCTGAAAGACCTGTTTCCATGTCTGACCTCGTGAACCTTGGTTCCAGACTCCCCAGACAGGGAAGGCATCATCCCTCTATCCACTCCATAAAGCCCTGCAGGAGCTGGTCACAACAACGTGCACAGAAAAGGCTTCAGTTTTCCACTCCTACCACATGTTGGACCATGGCAGCCTCTCAACTGTTGGTCCTCAGTGAAGGCATCGGGTACTTCCATGGGCAAAGAAACTTTACAGCATTTAAAATGATGAGAGGCATAGAAAGGGTAGACCAGAGTCTTTCTCCCAAGTTGGAAAAGCCAAATTCCAGAGGGCATAGATTTACGGTGAGAGGAGATGTGTGAGGTGAGTTTTTTACGCAGTGATAGGTGCCTGGAATGCACTGCCAAAGGTGGTGGTGGAAGCAGAAACAATGGTGGCATTGAAGATACATTTAGACAGATACATGAAGAGACAGGAAATGGAGACATATGGATCCATTGTTAGAGTGAGGCCCAGTGCAAATTGGAGGAACAACACCTCATATTTCACTTGAGCAGTTTATACCCCAGCAAGTATGAATATTCTCTAACTTCAAGTAACCCTTGCTTTCGCTCTCTCTCCATCCCACCCCCTTCCTAGTTCTCCGACCAGTCTGATTGTCCTCGATTACATGCTTTGCTTTGTTATTACCTTCTCTTAGCTAATAATGATCTATTCTAGAATGCTCTATACATTTTCCTTGATCACCATCTCCTTTGTCTTGTTTTCACACTTTACCCTTCCTTATCTCTTTATCTCCCTCTCCACTGACCCAGTCTGAAGAAGGGTCTCGACCGAAATGTCACCCATTCCTTCTATCTAGAGATGCTGCCTGTCCTGCTGAGTTATTCCAGCATTTTATGTCTATCTTCCGTTTAAACCAGCATCTGCAGTTCCTACCTACACATGGATCATGTACAGGCAGACAGGGCTAGGTTAATTTGTCACAAACGTTGTGGAATAAAAGGCCTGTTCCTGCTATGCTGTTGTGTGCTCCACGCTCTGTCTCTTCCAGATTTGTCGACTGCAAAGTCCCTCCTTTGTCTTATTCCCTCCACACTTCCCCACGTGTCAATGCCATGAATAGGTGATGAAATCTTTATTTGCCATAACTCTGTTTATGGTAGAACAAGAATATCCTCTGCATTATTGACCAATAGTTTCCAGAGATCCTCTCTCCTGACCATAACAAAGGTCTCCCTGAGATCAACAAAGCCTCAGTAAAAGAGGATATATAGTTCTGAACATTTCTTTTAAAGCTGTTAGACAATAGAGATCCAAACAAATGATGCCTCTGCCTTTATTTAATCCACATAGGCCATTAAACAGGCATTTCTCAATGTGATAAGGCAGTATAATACTGTCACAAGTGATAACATTCCCCTGTTATTAACACAAACATGTTAATTGATCTTTTGTTTGAACAGGTGGAAAATCGATGTGTCTGCACATGCTTGCAGGAAAATTCATTGCCATCACATCAGCTGGGAAAGGCCACTCAAAGACAAGGTGAGTGGTATGTCAGTGGTGTAGCACCAGGATCCTGCCTCCAGAGACTTGATGGCCATAGCGTGCTCAGCCCACAAAAGCTCTCCAGCTGGGCAGGAAGGAACTGCAGATGCTGGTTAACACCGAAGATAGGCACAAAAATCTGGGTCTCCTACGCTCGGACACTGACATGGGAGATTCATAATCACATTTTCTAATTGAAAACAATTCGCTTCTCTGTCCAAAATTTGAGTTTTATCATTTTATGAGATGGAGCTAACAATGGAGGAATAGCCAAAACAAGGAATTGCAGACGGTGGTTTCGAAGGTGGATTACCCAAGGGGGTAATAGTCCTTCTGATCATATTTGGCCATTAATGCTTCACCAGAATCAGTCTCAAAGCCTGTTATGTATAGCGGGATGTACCCAGTTTCGACTGTGCACCACCTTCCCAGGTGACCCTCAGCATCTTCACTGAGCATCCACTGGGTTTGGTCGGCTACCCACAGGCTGATTCTTGGAACCAGTCTGGTCCACTCTCCTGGGCCTCCTCCATGGCCAGAGCGAGCACCACCGCAAATTGGAGGAACAGCACCTCATATTCCGCTTGGGGAGTCTGCATCCTGGCGGCATGAACATTGAATTCTCCCAATTTTGTTAGCCCTTGCTGTCTCCTCCCCTTCTTATCTCTCCCTCAGCCCTCGGGCTCCTCCTCCTCCTCCTCCTCCTTTTTCCTTTCTTCTCCCCACCCCCCATCAGTCTGAAGAGGGCTTTTGGCCCGAAACGTCTGAAGAAGGGTTGCCTATTTCCATAGATGCTGCTGCACCCGCTGAGTTTCTCCAGCATTTTTATGCACCTTCGATTTTCCAGCATCTGCAGTTCCTTCTTAACCACTATACATGATGTTCTGGTGAAACCTTTAGTTAAGTTTGGAGGTGAGCTGCAAGGTATTTATAGCCAGTGTTTTATTTTGCCTCTGTCAGAAACTGATATCAGGTGATGATGTTTTTATCTTCTGAGCTGTAGTTATGTATGCACAGCGCACAGCTTGTTGGAGGAAATTCCTCTCTGGTTACATCATCAGTTCTTCCGGGGTTGTACAACAACACCTGACAATCACCTTGACTTTAAAACGCAGGCTGGGTCATTCGAAGATGCGTTTTTGAACTAATTCTGATGTTAGTTTGGAACAATGCATTGAGTATGCTGGTTTGCTGCTTTGACAGCCAAACTGGGAACTTACTGACAATAGTATGTACTTAAATATTTATCCATGCTTTACATCTCCAGCAGAGAGCAGGGAATGGATAGGAGTATGTCTTGAGTCCTGGGAGAGTTTTCTATTACTACATATTTTTGTGTTTCAGTTACCATGGATAGCCTTTGGCATTCATGGACTGTAAATCAACGGAATAATGTTTTTTTCCAAAGTAACAACAGAATGGAATGTGGCCATTCTTGTATGATCTAAATTACACATGTCGTTATGACTCAAATACTGGTTATAAATGGGTGTGTCAGAAGGAAAATTTCAGTAATGCTTTCTTTGTTTGTCTTTTAAGAGGGATAGCTGGCATGGAGGGTGTTTGAAAGTGCACCAACGTCTTTACGTTCCTAGAAGTTCAATGAGATTCGGGATGTCGTGGATTACTTGAATAAACATCTACAGATGCATTGTTAAAACGTATCCTGACTGCTTGCATCATGGACTAGTATGCAGGAACACGAGAGGCTCTAGAAGGTGTTGGAATCAGCCCAGTCCATCACGGCCACAGCCCTCCCCACCATCGAAAACCTCTGCACAAGATACTGCCCCATGAAGGCAGAATCTATCATCATGTATCCACACCATCTGGGCCATGATCTCTTCCCCCCAGTACTATCAGGCAGGAGGCACAGAGTCCTGAAGTTCCACACCATCGTGTTCAGGAACAACGACATTCTTGAACCAATCTACACAACCCTAATCCGACCTCAGCAATGGAACACTAAAGACCACCTCTTACAATTCCCATAGTTTCCTAATTGTGCTTTCCACTAATGTATAAGTCTAGGTGCTTGTGATGTTGCTGCCAATAAGATTTTCAATGTACCTCACTGTATCTGTGCAATTAACAATAAACTCGACTGGACTGTTGTATTATGGTAATATGGGTGGGAGATTTCAACTTCCCTAATATAATACTGCGTCCCCATCGTACAAAGGGTTTGGACAGGATGGAATTTGTAAATTTGTGCCCAAAAAAGCTTCCTTCCTCAATATATAAAGCCCAGTTCTAAAAAGAGCACATCATTGGAGCTTCTTTTTGGGAATGAGGTAGGGCAAGTGTCTGCAGCGTCAATCGGAGAACACTTTAGAACATTATTTTTTCAAAGTTATCAGGAAAGAGAACTGGCCCGCAAGTTAAAGTCCTACATTTTGGACAAGGCTAATTTTGCAGGCATTAGGCAGCAACTTGCAGAGGTCAATTGGATACGTCTGTTTGCAGGTTCGGGGGTGGCTGCAGGTGGGAAGGAGTATGTAAACAGGGAACAGTGTGTCTGGAGTGGGAGGGATATTTCACTTGGATAGCTTCCAACCCATTGGTATGAACATTGAATTCTCCAATGTTATTAAAAAAAACACCCACCGTATTTCCCCCCTCTCTTCCATGTGCCCCACTCTGGTGCACTCCCACTACCCACAATCTACCCCCCTTTCCCTGTCCCCGTTCCTTTCCACCTATATCCCTTCCTCTGGATTCACATTTCATTTTTTGTCTTCTCTCCTTATCTCCCTTTTGTCTCTTGTTGGTCTTTAGCCTTTGTCCACCATCTGTTAATCAACCCCCCACCCCCGCCTCACTTGTATCCACCTATCACTGCTGGGCTTTGACCCTCACCCACCCCTTTTCCAGCTTTTTCCCTCTTGTCAATCTTTCCGAAGAAGGGTCCCGACCCGAAATGTCACCTATCGATGTTCTCCAGAGGTGCTGCCTGACCCACTGACTTACACCAGCAATTTTTATGGGGTTTTTTTTAAACCAGAATCTGCTGTTCCTTGTGTCTACACAATACACAGAGTGTCTATGGGTGGAAGGAGTTTACATACTACACACCATGCCTGAAGGTGAAACAGTGTGTGGGACAATTGTATATAGTGTCCGCAGGTGGAAGGGAGAGTGTAGACACTGCACAGTGTGTCAGGGAAGGGAATTTAGTAAACTCGGCACAGATTATCTTTAATGAGAATGGGTGTAAATGCAGCTCAACAGATCGGGGGGGGGGGGGGGAGGGGGAGAGGGAGAGGGGAGGGGGGAGGGGGAGAGGGAGAGGGAGTGTGTAAATGCTGAACAGTGTCAGGGGTGGGAGGAAGTGTGCAAAGATTGCACATGCTGTCTGACAGTGGGAGAGAGAGTGTAACCACAGCACAGTGTCTGCAGGCAGGGTGGAGCTTATACACCCCGCACAGTCTATCTGGGGTGTGACGGAGTGTGTAAACATGGCACAGTGTATCTGGAGAAGACACAAGTGTGTACAGACTGCACAGAGTCTGAAGAAGAGTCTCGACCCGAAACATCACCCATTCTTTCACTCCAGAGATGCTGCCTGTCCCACTGAGTTACTCCAGCATGTTATGTCTATCTTCAGTGGGTCTGGGGTTTGGTTGTGTGTGTAACCATTACACAATGTCTGGGGTGGGAGGGAATGTGTAAACCTTACACCGTGCCCCTTGGGTTGGGATGGTCAGTGGAAATACTGCATGCTGTGCCTGGGTGTTAACTGAGTCTGTAAACCCTGCACAGAGTCTCTGGCGTGGAAGAGGGAGTATAAACTCTGCATGTTGTGTGTGTGGGTGGGAAAGAGTTTGTAAACTCAATGGGTCTGTGGAGGAAATGTATAAGCACAGCCTTCTGTATCTGAGGCTGGGAGTGTGTGTAAAAACTGCAGTGTGTCTGGGAATGGCAAGGAGAATGCAAACTCTACATAGTGTGGCTGGACTGGGAGGGAGTGTGTGTCATGAACCCAAACATCAACTATGCGTGTTCTCCGGAGATGTTGCTGCGTGACCCGCTGAGTTACTCCAGCATTTTGCATCTTTTTTTTGTAAACCAGCAAATGCAGTTCCTTGCATCCTTGTATCAACACTTTGTCTGGGGTGGGAGACAGTATGTAAACACTGCACCGTGCATTGGGGGTGGGAGGGAGTGTGTAAACACTGCAACGTGTGTCTGGGTGTGAGAGGAAATGTATAAATTGCACAATTGATCTGGAGATGGGAGAGTGTGTAAATACTGCACAGTGGGTCTGGAGATGGGAGAGTGTGTAAATACTGCACAGTGGGTCTGGAGATGGGAGAGTGTGTAAATACTGCACAGTGGGTCTGGAGGTGGGAGAGTGTGTAAATACTGCACAGTGGGTCTGGAGGTGGGAGAGTGTGTAAACACTGCACAGTGGGTCTGCCATTGTACAGCTCCTGCTGCTGTTTCACACATGCAGCCGGGCTTGAGCGGCATTGTGCCTGAGGAGCAGGTGGTGATGTGCACATGTGTGCTTATCCAGTAGGCCGGGATTGTCCGCGGGAACTGGTCGCCCTCTCACTTCACCCTGTTGAATGCTTTCCCAACTCAGCAAACAGCAGCTGCCTTCAGAGGAGACTGCCTTCTGCTTGATCCTCTTCCCCAGCTCATGCCAGACCCTTTGAATTAATTGGGAACCTCAGCTATTCTCTCTTCCCCTTTTCCCCACCCGCTGCCACTGCCTCTTCACAAATGTGTTTCACACAAGATTCCAGCATCTGCAGTTCCATCTATTTACACATCTAAATCATTTAGTTACCTATAAAGTGCTTTAGTTATATGAAGATTGTGATGGGCACCATACAAGTGCAAGTCGTACTTTATTTTTGCTACAATCCCAATCTCTGACCACTACTGCAAAGCCTCGGCAGAGAGCCCCTGCGTTAGGGAGTTTTCTGCAACGTGCCTGAAAGAAGGAGCTCCCCAAAGGCCAAGGTTCCCGAAGCATTTCCTGCCACAAATGACATGGGTGGTTCCCGCCAGGATGTGTATAGTTAAAGTTAATGCATGATGGGCACATACAACCTTCTCTGGCTGTGAGTCTGGGCAATAACTTGCACCGTGCCCGTGTGTCGTGCTCCCTGTCACCCCACCGAACACCGTGCCCCCTCTACATATTTAAGGGAAAGATTCCTTGGGTTTCTGCCTCTCCTAACAGTCCACGTCGGGGGTTTCCGTACCTCGAACACATCAATGCTTTGACCATGAATGAAACATGTAACGAGAATCTGAGAGCAGATTGACTGTTCAAGACTTTCTTCGTGTTTTGATGCTATGGAAGCAGGCAGCTGACTGGAGTTACTCCAGGGTGGGCGGGCTTTATACACGAGACAAATACACAAAATACTGGAAAAGTTTGTAATGTTTTTTTCTTTGATTTGCCGATTCTGCAGTTTTTGTTACATTTTCATTTTAACATGGGACATTGGGAGTTAGGGAGCCAGGAACACTGCATCTGTCAGCAAGGTGTTGCTAGACTCTGAGTGAAGGTATAGAAGGTAGTAGCTGAGGGCAGGCTGAACCCGTGTCGTACCAAATGTACAGATCTACAGACAAAATGTCTGAACTCTCCACTTCCCCATCCCGCATGCTCAACATCATGACATTTTCACTAAACACCAGCCTTTCAATTTAACTCAATTTGCACGACATACAAACAGAATGCAGCTTAAGTTATTCAAGCATGGAAGCGTAACTAGATAAATGATTAAACTACAAATACATTTTAAGTACTCTGGTTTGTTTGTTCCCCGAGTTGGTGAAATGTATAGTTGTTCTATGCAGATTCTGAATTTGGTAGCACTTTACACATCCTCTAATGGATCATTGGCAAAGTCCACCGTTGTAGAAGAACTGTGTTCAGCTGAAATGAGCAACATACCTGCCCGCAGTGCCACTGAAATCCTTGCAGTCCCGTGGGGTGCAGAGGTGGTGCTACGTTCTGCAAAGCATATGCTGCTGTTGTTTGTGCACCTGGAATAGAGCTGGGGGTGAGTGTTCATTGCCATCTGCTCCTTCTGTTATCTGGTGGAAAATGAAAATCATTAACAAGTCAGTTAATCACAGTAACTGAGCTGTGCAAATAAATGTTGTAGGCCAGGAAGAGGTCTGTGACAGCACCACCTGGCCCATGCTGATGTCTCTAGTCCACAAGAACCCACCCCCCCCCACCCCAAACTCTCAGCCCCAGCTCCCACTTTCAGGTTATCTCCTTTTGACCGTTCTCCTTTCCACTCAGTTATGCTTTAACCCCTTCCATATGGAACAGTGGAGCCACTGCCTCGTAGTGACAGTGACACAAGTTAAATCAAAGCCAAGGCTAATGTCTGTGTGGAGTTTCCTTGCTCTCCTTGTGACCACGTGACAACGGCCTGACGGCGTACGCATCGCCTTAATGGGCGTATGCAGCGTCTCGACGCCGGACGCAGCGTCTTGACACCGTACGTCACGCGCGAACTTCCCGCGGACTTCGCTCGAACCTCACGTCACTCACTCGACCTCCGTGCGGCCCCGCTTCTGGTTTGGTCGCGCTCGCCGCATGCAGATCGCATGCTCGTGGGACAGGCCCTTTAGCTCCTCCATCCCAAAAACATGCGGGTTGGTAGGTTAATTGCCCTCAGTGTGTAGATGAATGTGGTATCTTAGAAGAGTTGATGAGAATGTGGGGAAAATAAAATATGAGGTCAATGTAGGACACGTGTATGAGGGTGGTGGATGCTTAGTGTGGGCGTAGTGCACTGAAGGGGCCAGTTATATGCTGTAACACTCTATGAATCTGTGACTCCAAGTTTGCTCCCCGCCCTCAGACTATAAGAAATTCCTCCGAAGTCCACAAAATTAGGGGACAATACAGCGCAATGGAGCACATATGGTCCTGTGTGTCTGCAGCAACTCCTTGATCGAATTACCTCCACTCTTGCTCTCCCCTCTCCCCCAGAGCGTGGCCAATTTTCCATTCCAACAAAAGTCTCGTTTTTAACATTATATTGGGTTTACTTATATCCCACCCTAATAGCCTGTGTGTACCAATTCATTACCACTTGTTTTTAAAAAAATATTCCTACCTGCGGTCCTTCTACCAATTGCTTAAATCTGTCTCATCAGGTTATTTACTCTGTTTCATGATTTTAAACACCTCCATTAAATCTCTTCTTCACCTTCTCTCCTGGAAGAGCAACATCAGTATTTCCCCTCTTTGAAACAGCTGGTACGTCACTCCTTCAAGGCTTGGAGACCTTTCCTTCTAAATGAATGTAATGGTCCTGTCCCACATGCGATATTTCAGCAGACTGCCAGCGACTGTCAAGTTGCCGGTAGTTGCCTGAAAAACCGGCAACTGGAACGGCAACTGTCAAAGTGGGACACACACAAACATGTCGCTTCCTTCACCAGCCCATTATGCAGGTGGGGGACAGGGCAAGCGGGGGTAGCGCCGTCTAAAAAATTCACAGGGTGCAAAGCTAAGGTGAAACAGATACACATCGTAATGAACAGGAAGTTTGGTGCTGTAAAAAGACGGCTAAAGCACAGTGTACGGTAAATCCTTTAAAAGTAGGGGAAGAGGAGGGGGGAGAGAGGGGGGGAGAAGGGGGAAGAAGGATGGGAGACAACATTTAAGAAGTCACAGGTACACGGCTGTGAAGCTCGGCGGACATTTAATGTTACCAGTCGGTTATCCTTGGTTCTGAAAACTACAGCTTACCTTTTTTTACCCAATGAGCCAATTAAATTTACTGGTCAGCACCGGCTAGAACCTACGAGAACCTCGGAGAACCTTCGACATCCTGGCAACCCATTAGGACCTCGTGGCGTCCCACCTACAGTGTCATGGTTCAGTTTTCTTAAACAGATAAAAACCCAAATAAAATCAGTATGAGCAGTACAATCTTTATTTTGCCAGGCGGGTGTGGTAAAACTCTTAACAGTATGCGGATTACAGACTATACAAAGTTCTCATCCTCACACAAAAGTGCAATGATCTAATTACATATATATACTCCAATAACCAACAATTCAGCAATACCTTATCCATAAATCATAGTACAGCCTCTTGTTTCTTAAGATTGACAGATCCTTAAGACTGACAGCTTCTTAAGATTGACAGGTTCTTCTGACAGAGGAAGGATTAGCCATATATGGTTATATGAGAAGGTTATTTCTCTGCAGAACAAGCATTTTGGTATTTTCTACTTATGATGCACATCATAATTTTATAGTCTCAATGTTTACATTGTAGAGGAGACATTCATGAAGCTGTGTTTGTTATCTCGCTTATGTTATTGGAAAGGGAACATCAACAGTCTGCTAGCTTTGTTAAAGTACTGAAAGCAAAGGTTAATGCATTTCGCTGGCTTTGCAATTTAATAGAAGAAGGTTAAAGCTTGTCTTAGTTTCAATGGAATCCATATGTGAGTTTAAATCATTATTAACTTCCACAACGGCACGAGAATTCTCGCTCCTCCATGGCGGCTTCATTGTAGTCACCCTTATTTTTGAACATGTTGAAAATTTCACGCCGACCATAATGAGGCCGTGACTAGTTCCCAGAATGTGGGATCTCTTCACGACCATGAAGGAGACTCCCCGGCAACCACCCGCAAACATGTGGTGACCATGTGGCGACTGCATCGTCTCCTGCAGTCGCCTAAGAAGTCGCCTAAGTGGGACAGACCCATAGCACTGCATGTGAGGCCTAACATGTATTTTCAAAAGACTTTGTAGAATTTTCTCTTAATAGCTGTGTTGTTTTAATGGTTACCTGTTTTGAACTCACCCACATGGAATGTTTCTCTCGATATTTGTTTCCGTTGAATCATCTCTTCCTGGTACACCCCACAGAGACCTTGTTCATAATAACCAGGGATTTCAATTAGGCCAACCTCAAGAGTGTGCGACCAAAATACTATCAATGCATCTCCAGTCCAACCAGAGGCCCTTGACGATTGCTACACAACCATCAAAGGCAGCCACTGCTCCATCCCCCAACCAAACTTTTGGAAATCTACACATCTGGCTGTGTTTCTACTCACTGCTTACAAGGATAAACTGAAGTGGGAAGATCCAGGACAAAAAATCATGCAATGCTCATCTGAGGAAACAGGTGAGATCCTTTGCGGCTGCTTTGAGTCGGTGGACTCATCCATATTCAAGGTGAAACCTAAATGAGCATGCCACTGTCATCACAGACTCCGTCAGTAAGTGTGTTGGTGAAGTGTGCTAAAGAAGATGATACGTGTATTCCCCTTCTGGAAAACAAGGATGAATCATGAGGTCCATATATAAGTGAAGTCCATCTGCAGCGTTCAAGGCAAATTATCCCGAGTGATGCAATATATCTATTTACAATCGTCACAAAGCCATCAAGGACGCAAAGAGGAAATTCCAGCCAAGCTAGAGATAACCACACGGACACCCTTTGATTGTGGCAAGGGTCACATGGTATAAAAGGCTACAAAATGAAGTCAGGCAGTATCACTCGAAAGAATAGGTCCCTTCCCGGCAAGCTATGCATACAATGAACAAAAGGTCGTAATTCAACCCAACAGCCTTGGGTGTGCTTGTAAATTATTATTATTATTGTAATATTAATGTCATTATATCAATAATGTCAATAATAGTCATTATTGTAAATGTCAGATCAGCCTTCCCTTTAACCATGGGACAAATAACTGGAAAGTAACCATGGAAAACAACTAGCCTGGATATAATCCCCAGAGCCCCAGAGCCCCAGAGCCCCAGAGCCCCAGAGCCCCAGAGCCCCAGAGCCCCAGAGCCCCAGATTCTATGCTCAGGACCTACACTGTCCAGTTGGCAGGAGTATTCACAGGCATCTTCAATTACTCAGTACACATTTTGAGGTCCCGACTTGTTCTAAGAAGACCACTATATTTCCAGCGACAAAGAAAACCAGGGTAGTATGCCTTCATGACCACCATGCAGTAGTTCTGACATTCACCATCATGAACCATCATTGATGTTGTCTATATGGATTTCAGCAAGGCATTTGACAAGGTTCCGCTTGGTGGCTGCTTTGGAAGGTTAGATCGCATGGAATCCAGGGCATGGGATCCAGACCTACCCGACTGGATAGAAATTTGGCTTCATGGAAGGAAGGAGATGGTGATGGTGGAAGGTTGTGTCTCAGACTGGAGGTCTGTAACTTGTGATGTGCCCTAGAGATTGGTCCTGGGCCCATTTCTGTTTGGGTTTATATCAATGATTTGGATGAGAATGTAGCAGGCATGAATAGTAAATTTGCAGATGACACTAAAGTGTGTAGTATAATAGATGGCAAATATAGTTATCAATAACTACAGTAGGATTTAATCAGTTGGGCAAGTGGGCTGAAGAATGGATAATGGAGTTTAATGCAGATAAGAACGAGGTGTTGGATTTTGGCAAGGACCTACAATGAATGGCAAATCCTGGGGCATGTTGTAGAGCAAATGTATCTAGGAGTGTAGGTACATAGTTCTTTGAAAGTGACATCAGAGGTATATAGGGTGGTCAAGAAGGCTTTTGGTACATTGGCCTTCTTCAGTCAAGGGCATTGAGTATAGATGTTGGGATGTTGTGTTACAGCCATAGAAGACGTTGGTGCGGCCACATTTGGAGTATTGTGCTTCGTTTTGGTCACCATGCTAGAGGAAGGATGTTGTTAAGCCACAAAGAATGCAGAGAAGATTTACAAGGATGTTGCCAGGACTCAAGGGGCTGAGCTATAGGGAGAGATTATGCAGGATAGGACTTTATTCTTTGGAGTGCAAGAGGCTGAAGGGGAATCTTATAGAGGTATATATGATCATCAGTGGAATAGATAGGGTGAATGCACAATCTTTTACCTAGAGTAGGGGAAGCAAGAACTAGAGGACATCGATTTCAAGGTAAGAAGGGGAACACTTTAATAGGAACCTGAGGGGCAACTTTCTCACACAAAGGGTGGTAAGTATATGGAATGAGCTGCCAGAGGAGGTACTATAACAATATTTAAAAGACGCTTGGACAAGTACATGGATAAGAAAGGTTTAAAGGGATATGGACCAAACGCGGATTAGGTGGGATTAGTTTAGATGGGGCATCTTGGCTTGGATAGGTTGGGCCGAAGGGGCTGTTTTTGACACAATGACTCCAAGTATTTCGAGACACTAGTGATGACGCAAATTAATTTCAGCCTCCCAGCCAGACTTGATCCTCTGCATCACAACAGATCCAGTGCAGATAACATCTTCCTGGCCCTACACTCTTTTCTGGAGTATCTAGATATCTAACATAGACTCTATTGAATATGTCAATAAATAGGTGCTCCACCTACCAATGCTATAATCCTGGGGTCAAGGAAAGAGTGTTCACGTCACGGCCCTGTTTCCACCACCACGCACAAGAAGCACAAGAAGCGCAAGACAAGCACCATTGTATGCGGATGCCGAGAAGTGTGTTCAGCTCCGGCTGAACAACTTCTAATCTTGTGTGTGGACTCGACAAGAAGACCATAATCCTGACCAAACTACTTATCGGCTGTGTTGGACAAAAGCTGTAAAACTATATTTTACACTCTGATATGTTTCTCTTTGCGCTACCTGTTGTACTTGTGTATGGCGTGATTGTACTTATGTACAGTATGATATGATTTGAATGGGTGGACACAAACAAATGATTTTTACCTTGTCAATTTTGACAATAATAAACTACAGGTGCACAACCTTTTATCCGACGATCCAAATAACGAAAAGCTCCGAATAGCGACATTTTTTTTCGGTCCTTGAAGAAAGGTCCTTGAAAACGTTCACCGAGGGCGGCCCCGCAGAGGTGACAGCGGAACCTCCGGTCGGTCCTCGAAGAAAGGGGAACTAAATCCCCATTCATAAAAGAGAAGGTGAGGGTATATTGCGCGGGAGGGTTAATAATTTACAATCTGCTGCTGCCTGCCCGCTGAGTTAAAAAGTTCCCACGGTAGACTCACGATACACAGTGTATCGTGAGTCTTGCGTGGGAACTTTTTAACTCAGCGGGCAGGCAGCAGCAAATTGTCGCTCCCTTCAGTTTCACCCCACCTACACCCCTCTGCTTCCAGGCCATGTGTGTGACCCCTTCCCTCCCCTCTCCAGCTCCCCGCCCATTGCACTGGCGCGGGGGATTTGCACTGTCTTCACGTCGGAGTCAGTGAGACGTGTGTTCCCAGAGACCCACAGCCAGCAGCAGCCCAGCCCCGTTCCAATTCCAGAGGAACACGCTCCCCGTAGGGACAGAAGTTGATGGTGTGCAAGGTGCGTCTGGGTCTTGAGGTTGCGGTGTGACGTCTCCGGCCACCCTCCCTGTACAGGAGCTGAGACTGGGAACTGTGGGGTTGTTTGCAGTTGCAGAGGGAGGGGGCAAGGGTGGTACAGTTCCCAGTCTCAGCTCCAGTCCAGAGGGGTGGCCGGAGACGTCAGGACCAACGGGACACCGACTGCAAGCACGGAGATCCCAGAGACTCACAGCCAGCAGAACAGCCCCAGCCAGACCCCGCTAACTCCTGACCACTCCAGAATGAGGGGGCGCAGCTTGGGCTGTGGGCGAACTGCCACTTGTCGCTGTAGCGGCGCATCGGGGAGCGGGTTCCTGTTGGTCCTGACGTCTCCGGCCATCCCCCTGGACAGGAGCTGAGAGACGTCAGGACCACCAGAAGCTGCTCCCCGATGGGCCGCTACACGACAAGTGGCAGTTCGCCCACAGCCCGAGCTGCGCCCCCTCATAGGGGCACCGAGCCCCGGGCCGACAGCATGTACGGAGATCCCAGGGCGTCACAGGCAGCAACAACTCTAGCCCAGCCCCGCTCCAACCCGGGTTCGGATGAGGGGGCGCAGCTCGGGCTGCGAACTGCCACTTGTCGCCGTAGCGGCCCATCGGGTAGCGGCTCCTGTTGTATGGCTTTTGATGGTGGGCAATACTTAGTTCTGCCCACACAGTATGACACCTCTCCTACACTTGTCTCCCGACTTTGAATCTCGCAGGAATGACACAAACTAACCCTCCCTATTCTCTCCTATTCTGCAAGAAAAATTTTACCTTGAAGACTCAAAATCGCGATTTGACAAATCGCGATATGAACTAGCATACCGCGTCCCGTTAAAATCTACGCTAAAAATCTTCCATTCCGAAAGCCGAAAAATTCTGAATTACGAAAAGTGTCCGGTCCCAAGGCTTTCGGATAAAAGGTTGTGCACCTGTAATACCAATTATTTTTAAACTGTTACTCAATCATCTCTACAAGGTTATCTAATGTTGCCCTAACTTAGAACCAATAATCAAATGTGGCTATTTTGAGTGAGAAAATATTTTGAAAATGTGCTTGATCTTCAATTTCAATTGAAATTTGAAGGCAGCAGCATCTCTGATCTTAGAAAATGTAATGGCCCAGATGTTGGGGTTTTGGATCCAATTCCCCCGCTTAGAGAAGAGGATTTGGAATATAGAAACTTGGAGAGGTCAGAGGATGCACCCATTGTCCAGAAACTATGAAATTCAGTTTTTTTTTGCAGTTGAGGGAAAGACAAAGAAAAATAATGATGTGGGGTGAAAGTTTATTCTACCGCCAGTGGTTATGGTGAAGGGTGTAGTTCTGGAGAGCAGAGAGTGCAGTTGATTGTAACATTGAAAAGGGAGCTGGGTTAGTATCACGCAGTTGTCTCCAGCAGAGAGATATCCTCGCACTCTGCAACCTTTCCACAATGCTGAGTAGTCAGTTGTTCATTCTGTTCTTGGAAGTTTCACCCCTGATGCATGTTGAGTAGGTAGAATGTCATTGGTAGGATGAAGGGGAGGCATTAACATAACTTTTGCCTCACCTGTTCACATTCATCTCCTTTACTAGCACCTTTGGAATGAACAGCTTCACCAGCCTCCCTCAGTCAGCACCACCACCACTTGTACCATTCAGTCTCTCTTGCTCTCCAGCCTCTCACAGATATGCCCTTTGTTTTCTCCACCCCGTCTCTGCTACTTAAAACGTGTTTGTTTGCTAACATTTCCCAGGTTTGATGAAGGGTGATTAACCTGCCACTGACTCCACAGATGCTGTCCAGCCTGACGAATATCTCCACCATTCCCCGTGCTTACTTTGAATTTCCAGGGCCGCAGCTTTATGCTTTGCGACAGCTGTGTCACAGTGCCCAGGGACCCTGCCAGTATTTACAGCTTTAAGTTAGCCCATGAATGGCAAAAGTAAGAAAAGCTGAACAAAAATCAGGAAAAGCTGGAACATGTTTATGAACCAGTGGTGGAAGGAAGGCGATTTAATTTCAGCCATTTGCCAACTGTTCAACCCCCCCCCCCCCCTCTCATCCTATTGTACAGAGAGATTGACAGCATGTAAAAAAGGGCCATTCAGTGTCAGTCAGGTTAAAATAAAAGGAGAAAGCAGTAAAACACTCTTTGGAATTGCTTTAATTAGCAAGCAAAGTGGCTAAATAAATAACCCCATTGAATAACATTCCTAGCCTTCTCTGCCCCTGCCCAGGCTGCCACACGTGGATTTAAATGAAGGCACGTCTGGCTGCCGTTTTATTTTCTCCTTCTGTGTTAAATAGCTCTGACATTCCTGTCTTTGTGCTGAGGTTGATCTGAACTGAACAGATGTCCCTGCCTTTGTTTAGACAGCACAATGGTAGCTCTTCTCTTGGTAATGGACCTGCTGCACGCAAGGACTGTGTGCTGCCAGCTGGCAGCCTGCTCCTCCAACTCTCAAACACACTCCCAGCAATCAGCATAGTCCAATTACGCAAATATTTGGACATTAAATGTGACCAAATGGTCCCTTAAAATCCTAACATTCTTTTTAAAACATATCTTTTGCAAGTTTTGTCAACTGCACAGTACAGCTGAAACACAGTTGCTGCTTTGTTTCGGTCCACAGATTATTTTTTTTAGTTATAAGGCTTTTGGTACTCTCAATGGTGTCATTGATCTGTAGTTTAAACTGACACTTCGATCTATAACCTCCATTTGTAGAACTGAACCACGGAGGCAGAAAGAAAGGTATCTTCCACCTTGCAGGACTAAACCTGAAGGAAGGTAGGTCATTTCCATCTTCTGTAATGTCCTGTGTCCAGGCCTTTGAAAGATTCCCAATCCGTGACACTGGCTTTGTGGACTCTGACACTAACCCGAACACTGTGGGACGGCACAGTGGTGCAACGGTAAAGTTTCTGCCTCACGATGTCAGAGACCCAGGTTCGATCCTGGGGCTCTGTCTGTGTGGAGTTTAAACATTCTCTGTGTGACTGCATGGGTTTTCTCTGGGTGCTCTGGTCTCTTCCTATATCCCAATGACGTGCAGGTTTGTAGGTGAATTGGCTTCTGTAAATTGCTCCTAGTGTTTAGGATGCAAAAGTGGGATAACATAGAACTACAGGTGATCGGTGGTCGGCATGGACTCGGTGGGCCGAAGGGCCTGTTTCCACGCTGTATCTTTAAAATCTAAACTCACCACTCATGGAAGAACCCTCTTCCTGAAGCCAATGTCAGCCTGTGATAAGGCTTGTGAAACTAACATAGGAGACTTTAACAGAAAGTTACATCATTGGATGAAGAAAGGATGAGAAAAATCTGGGAAGATGGACTTAAATGTTAAAAGTTTTGGAAGTGTAGGATTAATCAATCCTGATCTTTTGAAATATTTTCTTTGAAAAGGGAGTCACAGGTGGACAGGGTGACAAAGAAGGCATTGGCTTTTGAGGTCAAGGCATTGAGTACAGGAGTTGGGTCATCATGTTATTATTATATAAGACATTTGTGAGACTACACTTGTCTGCAGTCCTGATCGTCCAGAATGGAAGGATGTAGTGAGATTTGAGTGAGTATGCACAGACCGAGTGATTGAGAGAATTCATTGCAGCTGGAATACAAGGCAGAAAATGTGAGCTCATCCATTTTATTAGGAAATATAGAAAGGCAGAAATATTTTCAATGGTGAGAGATTAAAATATATTGGTGTACATAGGTTGCTGGGTGTTCGAGTTCACACATCTTTGAAAATGTATGTTTGGTACACCAAATGAATAGAAAAGGGAAATGATATATTGGCCATTCTTAAAAGTGGATTTGATTACAGGGGTTGAGGCATCATGCTTCAATTATATCGAACTCTGTTGAGAACACAATTGAACTTAGTGAACATATTATGTAAGGTCTGGTGTCCCTATCTGTGGGTGGATACATTGGCAAAAGAGGGAGTTCAGTGAACGCTCAGCAGTTTGATTCTTGGGATGGCAGGCTTGTCCCACGTGGAGAAGTTAAGTCAGATCCTGTACCCTCTTTTAAAGATCATTCTTCCAGACTAATGAGTCTTTAGTCTAGAAGAATGATCATTGGAAAATACAAAAGATAAAAACAAAAAGATGGAACAGGTGACATTTTGGGTCGAGACCCTTCTTCTGAAAATGTCACCTATTCCTTTTCTCCAGAGATGACGTCTGACCCGCTGAGTTACTCGGCTTTTTGTGTCTATCTTCAGTTTCAACCAGCATCTGCAGTTTCTTCCTTCACATTGGAATGTACAACATTTTTACAGGGTAGATGTCGGGCTGATGTTTCCCCTATTGGGCTGCCCAGAAATGGGGGTCACAGCCATTCTCAAAATAAGGAGTCAGCCATTCAGGTTAGAGATGAGCCAAAATGTATTTACACCCAGAGTGCAGTGACTCTTTGGAATTCTTTATTGGAGAGGGTTGCGTACACACAAGACAGACATTACAAAGCTTTTGGATGTTAATGGAATTTTAAGAGAGGGGTTAGTGCGGGAGAGTGGTGGAGATGTAATAGATTGACCATGATTTTATTGTATCATAGAGCAAGTTTATATGTATTAGTTCTGCACTGTGCTATGAGACTCTGGCACCCATTCTTTCTGCATAAACGTGATTATTTGAAACTCCTGCTCATGCTTCATTTTGTACCAATACCATTGTGCTCACTAAGCCACAATTGCCCCAATTTTTAAATTCTTATTCTTGATTTTAAATTCCTTACTGACCTGGTGCGTCCTTTCTACTGCACCCCTTCAAGCCCCATGACCTTTCAAGATATCAGAGCTGCTCCAGTTTTGGCACCCTGATTAATGGATCGACTGGGTTTATATTCACTGGAATTTAGAAGGATGAGAGGATATCTTATTGAAACATATCAAATTCTTAAGGGATTGGACAGGCTAGATGAAGGAACAATGTTCCCGATGTTGGGGGAGTCCAGTACCAGGGGGTCACAGTTTAAGAATAAGGCGTAGGCCATTTAGGACTGAGATGAGGACAAACTTTTTCACCCAGAGTTGTGAATCTGTGGAATTCTATCCTACATAAGGCAGTGGAGGTCAATTCACAGTATGTATTCAAGAGAGAGTTAGATACAACTCTTAGGGCTAACAGAATCAATGAATATGGGGAGAAAGCAGGAACGGGGTACTGATTTTGGATGGTCAGCCATGATTATATTGAATGGCGGTGCTGGCTCGAAGGGCCGAATGGCCTACACCTGCACCAATTTTCCATGTTTCTATGCATATGCACTAGTTTGCTCAATGATGGCCAAGGTTCATAGTGCAAGGTTCATAAGGCGGTGCAGATATCCCTCTGCACCACCTTAGGTTGGGAACTATCTTCAAGCATGATGTAAATGCAAGTTGTTGTTTGTCTTGTTAAGTGTGATATAAAAGACTGCATGCCTTTAAACTGTGATGATGGAACTGTGAAGTGAAAATCACTGGTTCTCTTTTCCTATAGATCCCTGCTCTAAACAATCCACCATGCGCATAATCATCTAAATCTGGTCATAAGGTCATAAGTAATAGAAGCAGAATTAGACCATTCGGCCCATCAAGTCTGCTCCACCATTCAATCGTTGTCGATCTATCTCTCCCTCCTAACCCCATTCTCCTGCCTTATCCCCATAACCCCTGACACCCATACTAATCAAGAATCTATCTAGGTCTGCTTTAAAAATATCAATTGATGACCTCCACTGCCTTCTGTGGCGAATAATTCCACAGATTCATCATTCTCTGACTAAAGAAATTCCTTCTCATCTCCTTCCTAAAGGAACGTCCTTTAATTCTGAGGCTATGACCTCTAGTCCTAGATGCTCCCACTTGAGAAAACATCCTCTTCACACCCACTCTATCCAAACCTTTCACTATTCGGTACATTTCAATAACCCCCCCCTCCTTCATTCTTCTAAACTCCAGCGAGTACAGGCCCAGTACCGTCAAATATTCATCATAGGTTAACCCATTCATTCTGGGTTCATTCTTGTAAACCTCCTCTGGACCCGCTTCAGGGCCAACACATCCTTCCTCAGATATAATGACCAAAATTGCTCACACTTCAAACGCAGCCTGACCGGCGCTTTATAGTCTCAGCATTACATCCCTGTTTTTGTACTCTAACCCTCTTGAAATAAGCATTGCATTTGCCTTCTTTACTACCGATTCGACCTGCAGCTTAACTTTTTGGGAATCCTGCACCAGCACTCACAGATCTCTCTGCACCTCTGATTTCTGGATTCTCTCCCCATTTAGAAAATAGTCTATGCTTTTATTCCTATTGCCAAACTGCATGACTGCACACTTTGTAACACTATATTCCATCTGCCATTTCTCTGCCCACTCTCCAAACCTGTCCAAGTCCTACTGCAGAGTCCCTGCTTTCTTTGCAAAACCTGCCCTTTCACCTATTTACGTAGCATCCGCAAATTTGGCCACGTAGCCTTCAATCCCCTCATCCATATCTGGTCCTTAAGGGATCCACTGAAAATTGGTGCATCCAGCATAAAGGTTTTGTTGGGAAGTTCTGTAATCTCAGAAGCTAAGCCCTATGTAATTAACTCCCATGTATCATTTCAGTTTAGAAGCTCTCATGTAGGCAAACCTTTGCCAATACTATAGAACCCCAATCTCCCAACATCAGTAACACCACGAGCTTCAATGGAACTAAGTGAACGCAGTCCAATCCCAGTGAATTGGCGTCAAGTTGGGAAAACGGGATCTGGGGGTCCTTGTTCATCAGTCTATGAAAGCATACATGCAGGTACAGCAGGCAATGAAGAAAGCTAATGGCATGTTGGCCTTTATAACAAGAGCAGTCGAGTATAGGTGTAAAGAGGTCCTTCTACAGTTGTACAGAGCCCTAGTGAGACCACATCTGGAGTATTGTGTGCAGTTTTAGTCCCCTAATTTGAGGAAGGACATTCTTGCAATTGAGGGAGTGCAGCGTAGATTTACAAGGTTAATTCCCGGGATGGCGGGACTGTCATATGCTGAGAGAATGGATTGACTGGGCTTGTACGCTCTGGGGTTTGGAAGTATTAGTGGGAATCTTGATGAAACATATAAGATTGTTAAGGGTTTGGACACACTCGAGGCAGGAAACATGTTCCCGATGTTGGGGGAGCCCAGAACCAGGGGCCACAGTTTAAGAATAAGGAGTAAGCCATTTAGAATAGAGATGAGGAAACACTTTTTCTCACACTGAGTTGTGAATCTGTGGAATTCTCTGCCTCAGAGGGCGGCGGAGGCAGGTTCTCTGGATGCTTTCACGAGAGAGCTAGATAGGGCTCTTAAAGATAGCGGAGTCAGAGGATCTGGGGAGAAGGCAGGAACGGGTACTGATACTGATTGAGGATGATCAGCCATGATCACATTGAATGGCGGTGCTGGTTCGAAGGGCCGAATGGCCTACTCCTGCACCTATTGTCTATTGTCTAATGGCAGAGAGGCTGATCAAAAGACTCAGATGGACCACTCAGAGCAGTGCATCTTTGTCTCAGATGTGTGGGATGTTGTGGGTGATTTCATAAGATCATAAGTGATAGGAGCAGAAGTAAGCCATTCGGCCCATCAAGTCTACTACTCCATTCAATCATGGCTGTCATTTGATTGTGACGGCGTGAAACCCACGGTAGGATTCAGATCACAGTTCAGGCGAGAGGGGCATTGGTTCGGGAAGTTACACTTTCATTTTGCCAGGAGCATTTCTATATTGAACTCGTCAGTTATCATATCAAATGTCTTGGGTTTGGAAATAATATTCTCTCACAGAGTTAATCTTGAAGTCGGAGGACAGGTGCATCTGCACTAAAGCCAATGGGTTTTGCAACCTTCAGCGGAGTTCCACAAACGCTGCCCCGGTTATCAACGTTTGTACAAATGTCCAGTCTCTCCGCAGCGAGTCACGCAGAATATTCCACTTTGAATGAAAGTCGAGGCAAGCACACAGAGAGAGAGCAAGACCATTGCGCCCCACCAGCATGGTCTCACATTCGGCGAGGCTTCGGTATACCTTGGTGAGATGGCCAGCTGCCACCTTTGAATGGCTCTATCACTGTTGCCGGAGCCACGCAGCCATCGAGACCCACTGTCCTTGATTCGCCACTGCTTCTGCCGGGGGGCTGTGGTCCGCGATGTGTGCCCAGCTGTGCCCCCTGCAGGTTTAGCCCCAAAGGCTGTGAGTCGGCCGGCCCCGGCTGGCGGCTTTGATAGACTGAGGAACACGTAGCTCCCGCATTCCTGGCATTCCAGCCGCTGCCTGGCTCGCTGGCGCACCGCGGGACGCAGCCATTCTACAGCTCGCAGGCACACTGGCGCTCCGTCCTCAACTCGACCGTCGCTGCCTGAAACCACAAGGTGAGTTATATCTTTCTCTTCGGTACTCTGGTCGGACTTAGCCTTGGGACAGAGTCCCGCATTTTAACACTGCCCGGGAACTCCATTTCATGTAAGACTGTACTTGCGGGGGAAGTGTTAAAACTCGTATAAATATTCCTCGGGGTTCGGATACAGAATTCCTTCGGGTAATTCGGTGCGGGTTGACTTTATTACTGCTGTTTAGAGGGTTTTGTGTGCGGGATTATTCCTCTTTCTGTGTCTCTTCCCCCGCGTATTCTGGTGCCTGCGTTTCTCCACACTGGTAAATGATGTCAGCCGACAAGAATGTGCCAGCAGAAAGCAGCGGCGGCAGGAATTATTGAGCGCGGTGGTGAAGATCGCAAACTGAAAGCGATCCTCGATCCCGAAATATTCAACCGCACTTAAAATTGCAGATTCTAAATATCATTCCGTGCTATAGAAAGATTCCAAATGATAGAATATTAATTTTGTCAACATTGTATTACAACGTGAATATTCGCACCTACTGGTCATACTTTATTTAAAAAAAACCCATCAGCGTCGTTCGGTGTGAAATATTAGCGGATTGGCGAAGATTGCAGATGAATTACAAATTAGTTTTATAGATTAGATATTCTCATTGTAACTGTTAAAGTTACACATGATAAGGGGTCTTCACTGGTTGTTAGTTAAGAGTTGCAGAAGATCAGGATATCGGGGTACTGATTGGGGATGATCAGCCATGATCACAGTAAATGGCGGTGCTGGCTCGAAGGGCCGAAAGGCCTATTGCATCTATTGTCTATAATGGGTCTTCAAAGAAAACTCACGGAAGGATGTAATAATAATGTATTTTTTTTGTAAACGATGTGACCAACTACACTCCGAGTACTCGAGGCTCAAGACTTCTTTAATAATCTTTATAGGTGTTAATTGGAAGAATATTTTTTTCCCCGCGTGCTAGTTTGGGAATGTTGGTGGAATGCATCATATTTTGAATCCAAAGATATTTAGGCGGTGCATGAATGCGACTTTTGGCTGGCGTTGGAGGGTTTAGTTGGTAGGTTATCGGGTTCAGGAGCAGTGGGCTGAGAGGTGTTTTCACATTGCGGTGGAATGTGTGGCTTGCCCTGAGATTCTTCAGGTGGGTGAATGAGCCTTTGTTTTGGAAACCTTCAGGAATGCAGTTCCTTTTCTAAGTCTGTTGTGTTTTATCAGTGACCCTATTCAGGGATAATCAAGACTCAACGGGGAAGGAATGTTTCTATCCTTGCAGTGGGGGGGATTTGTGTATCGGCTTGACTATCTTTAGATCTGTATTTCTCTACCAACAAATGTATTCCGGGAGCAATTACTTTTCCCGACCAATGCATATTCGAGTGGTTAGAAATGTTAATCACCTGGAATCCAGTTAAACGTTTGGTGCTTTTTGCAATTAAGATTAGAGAGGAAGCGTCGAATGTTGTTAATTTACAAGAAGATCAGAACCACAAATGCAGGCGACTCTGGGCACTCTTTATTCCGAAATGCCCCGTTCCTAATGAATTCCTCAGTAATTGCCATGTTATCTTTGTCCTTTCAAAAGTCAAGGTTATTTGCACTCCTGAAGTGTTGCAGTTGCTTGCGGCCCGTATCCTGCCTGCAGCGCATGAAATAATCAACACAAGCTGTTAGAAGGAAAAGTTTCTTAACAATAGAAAAAAATAACTTTAGGATAAAATACAGATTGTTTTAATTACTGAAACGGGTAAGAAAAAAAAGTCCCCTCTGTGGTTCACATTCTACACGCTTTATTGCTGGAATTTCCTGCAGGGTTGAGATTCAGACTAATGTTTGCTCAGCCTCTCATCAGCCAAGTTCCTTGAGCTTTTCCTTTACTATCCAGTCACTTCATGCTCACAACTTCATGCCGAGCATTCCTCAAATTCGTGCCATTATCTGATGATGATAAAGCAACTAGCCATGCACGGAGGTGGAGTCTCATGGGAGACAACTCCCAGGGAGGTTCTGGTGTGTAGTGTGTTAGTTGGTGGAAGCTCAAGAAACTAGTGTGAAATGCTACTTGTCACTGAATTGTAAATGTGTTACATTCTTGGAAGAAAGAACATAGAAGAGAGTACAGTGCAGGAACTGCACTCTTTATTTCTTTGGAACGTAGGAGGCTGAGGGTTGATTTTATTGAGATGTGTAAGATCACGAGGGGCATGGATAAAGTGAACGATCATACTCTTTTTCTTCCCAGGTTAGAGGACTCTAAAACCAGCAGTTTTAGGTTTAAGACGAGAGAGAAGGGATTTAAGAGGGACCTCAGGAGCAACTTTTTTCACTCTGATGTTAGCCCATATCTGGAATGAGCTTCCAAAGGAAGCTAGAGGAGCAGCAACGACTACAACTTTTAAAATAAATTTTTGGACAGATGGGTGGATAGGAAGGGATTAGAGAGCTATTGGCCAAATGCAGGCAAATGGGGTTAGCTTGGTATGACAATTTGGGCGCCATCGACAAGGTGGGCCAAAGGCCTGTTTCCATACTGTGTGGCTCTACAACTCAATATCATTGTATGTCTGTGCTGAACACCACGCTGATCTAAATTTATCCCATCTGCCCTCACATGGTCCATATCCCTTCATCCCAGCAAGTTCATCAGTATGCGTCTTCAACATTGCTCTCACATCTGCTTCCACCACCTCCCCTGGCAACACCTCCCAGGCACCAATGATCACACTAGCTCTGTGTTATCCCACTTTCTCATTCTGTCTGTGTTATCCCAAGACACTAGGGGCAATTTACTGAGGCCAATTAACCTCTAATACAAACGCACAAATCTTTTGGATATGGGAAGAAAGATGAGTACCACGTGGTCACAAGGAAAACGTGCAAGCTCCACCTAGACAGCATCCCAAACTCCAGATTGAACTCAAGTCTCCGACGCTGTGATGCAGCAGCTGTAACTGCACCACTGTGCCACCCTTTTATAACCTACTTGGTCCGCACAAGTCCTTTAAACTTTCTCCCTCTGACCTTAAATCTATGGCCTCTAGTATCTGCCAATTCCTGCTTGGTGGGAGGGGAGGGGAGGGGAGGGACGGGACGGGACGGGACTCTTACCAGGAAGGTCTATGCTCGGGAGTCCGCGCTCTGGGGCTCACATACCAGCGTCTGTGCTCTGGAGCCCTTGTACCTGATCTGGGTCCATGTAGCGGAGTCTGTGCTCGGGGCGCGTGTACCGGTATCTGCTCTCCAGGGCCCGTATAACGGTGTGGGAACTCTGGGCCCGCGGTACCGGTGTCGGTGTTCTGGGGCTCGCGTACCTGATATACTGGTGACCGTGGACCTCACTGGCTGTGTTGTGTTGCAGAGCCATCCCAATAGCTGGAGCCAGGATGCGGACTGCGGAAGACTCGTCGGGAACAGTGCTCCACCGGCTGATCCAGGAGCAGCTGCGCTACGGCAACCTGACCGACACCCGGGCATTGCTGGCCATCCAGCAGCAGGCGATGAGGGGAGGGTGCAATAGTCCCCGCTCCTCCCTGGAGAGCCTCACTCAGGAGGAGTGCCAGATGGTGCAGCACTCCACCCGCCAGGAGCCGCAGGGCCAGGAACACCAGGGCGACCCCTCGCACACCGAGAACCTACGCCATCGCCTGCACCAACTGCAGCTCAACGGGGAGCCGCTGCCATCCTACGAGGAGGCCAAGGCTCAGTCTCAGTTGCTGGCCGGCCACCGGCAATGGCAGGCAGCGGGTGTGGGCCCTTACCCAGCCGCCGTCACCGGCCACGCACCAGCCGAGGTGAAGCCGATCACGGGCAGGACCCAGCCAGACCTCCACGGCGATGGCCTCAAGGAGCTGAAACACGGGCACGTCCGCTCGCTCAGCGAAAGGCTAATGCAACTTTCCCTGGAGAGGAATGGAGCCAAAGTCCCCGTCACCATGAGCTCTTCGCAAAGCTTCCCCCAGTTGTCGAGACACCAGAAGCAGCCGGTGGTGCTTGCAGGGTACCAGGGCTACTGCCATTCCCTGGACCACCGCGACCCTCCCCCTGAATACTATCCCACTGCCAGGCAGGCAGCTCCCAGCCTCGCATCCACCCAGCAGTTCTACGAAGAGTCCTCCACACCGTGGTCTGTTGGCATGCAGAATGGGGCAGAGAGGCGTGGCTACAATGCCCAGGGACAAGCACCCAGGTAAGGATGCTGCCAACAATGTTCACTCAGCAAGAGCCATTACTGCTCAGTCTCCCCTCTTCTAACATTAAGGGGGTGGGATGGTAGGGATCGCGTCATGCAATGACTGAGCCCCCTGGTTTGATCCTCAGTGTAGGTTCAGTGGCCATCAGGAATGGCCCTGCAGAAGAGAGGTGAGCTGAAGGACCCCAGCTCTGGTTACTACCCAGAGATATCGTAAGGAACGTTTGTATTCGTAGGTGTCCAGCAAGATCAAATTGGCCTTTTAGTGTTAGGGGCCTGTCCAAAACTCTGGCTCCAGCCATGCTTGGATTTGGGGGATGGTGGAAAAGATGTTGTGTAGGAGATGCTAGGTTTCTCCATCAGATGCTGGAAAAATCCACAAGCCTTGTAAATCCTCATGTGCTTTGTGTTTATTGGAGAAACTTGCTGTTGAGCAAATGAAAGCCTGTCCCCTATTCTGCAGCTCTCTGACCACTCGCACCACATGTCAGAGTTGCACCTAAAAAACCACAATCCCAGCTGAGATACAGTCGATGGGTGCAGGGCCATCCTATATGTATGTAGCCATGCCAATGTCACAAGCGTTTCAAAGTGCTTCACAAAAGTTTATCAAAGACACGGAGCCACATAACATCAACAATAACAGGTTCCATTTATATAGAGCCCCCAATGTAATGAGATATCCCAAAGCACACAGCATCAGGTGGGACAGGGGACACAGCTGGTGGAGCTGCTGCCTCACATCTGCAGCAAATGGTGTTCAATCCTGACCTCAGGTGCTGTAGGTAGGGATTTTGCATGTTCTTCCTGTGACCTTGTGGATTTTCTCCCTCATAGAGCATGGAAGCAGGTCTCTGGCCCATCGTGTCCATACTGACCAAGTTAAGATAGTGGGCTAGTTCCATGTACCTGCATTTGGTCCATGGCTCTCTCTCAACCCGTCCGATGCATATATCTGTCCAAATGTCTTTAAAAGTCATAATTGAATCCGCTACTATAACTTCCTCTGGAATCTCATTCTAGGCACAGATTAGCCTCGGAGTGAAAAAAATTGCCCCCCTGAGGTCCCTCCTAAATCTTTCCCTACTTAACTTCAGCCTATGCTCTAATTTTAGAATCCTCTACCCTGGGGAAAAACTGTGAGCGTTTGCTTTGTCCATGAACCTCATGACCTTGTACCTCCCCAATAATGTCACCCCCTCAGCCTCCTACATTCCAAAGAAAAAAAGTCCCAGCCTATTCTACCTCTTCCGATAACTCAAGCCCAGGTAACATCCTGGTGAACATTAGAGTTGAATTCCATTGCCCACCGCACCAATTGATATCCTTCCTCACTGTCCACGCATACCACCAATTTTTGTGTAATCTGCAAATTTGCTATCAATGTTAACAACATTGTCATCCAAGGCATTAACATAGATGATAAACAACAGTAAATCCAGCACTGACCTCTGCATTACTCCACTGCTCATAAGCCTCCAAGCATAAAAACAACCCTCCACAACGATTCTTTTGGCTCCTTCCTCCAAGCCAGTTTTAGAATCCAACTGGCTAGCTCACCTTGGATTCCATGCATTCTAATTTTCCAGATTGGCCTAGCATACAAGAATTTGTGGCCTTGCTAACTTCCATATAGACAACGTTCACTGCCCTGCCCTCAGTGGTGTAACTGGTAGAGCTGCAGCCTCGCAGTGCCAGAGACGTGGGTTTGATCCTGACTTTGGGTGCTGTCTGTGGAGTTCGCACATTCTCACTGGGACCACACGGGTTTCCTCTGGGTGCTCCAGTTTCCTCTCACCTCCCAAACTCTGTAGTACCTTAGTGTGTTGAGAGTGGAACATTGTAAGAGAGTAGACAGTCCGAATACTTCCAGGATGGACAAATCAAATACCAGAGGGCATAACTTTAAGGTGAAAGGGATAAGTTTAAAGGAGTTGTGCTGGGCACGTTTTTTGAAACAGATGGTGGTGAGTACCTGGATCTTCCTGCCGGAGTGGTCGTTGAAGCAGATATGTTAGTGACGTTGCAAAGTATTTTGAATAGGCATATTGATATGCAGGGAATGGAAGGATATGGGTTCTGTGCAGGTAAATCCATGATGCTCTTGGCATCATGTTCGGCAGATTGTGGGAGAACCTGTCTATATGCTGTACTGTGCTATGTTCTAAATATCTAAGGAGCTTCATAATTTCCTCCCCAGCTTCCCAAATGGTTCAAGGATATACTTAGTGATGTCTAGTGATTTAGTGATTTATCCACCTTAAAGTGCTTAAAAACCACAAAGATATCCTCTCTTGGTAATTTTTCAAATCTAAGACAAAGAACTCCTATGCCTCAATTCCTTAAATTCCATGATCTTCTCAGTAAAAACAGATGAAAAGTATTCATTTAATATCTCCCCCATCTCTTATGGCTCTGCACAAATATTGCCATTATGATCTTTAAGGAGTTATATTCTTCCCCTAGACACTATTTTGATCGATGTCTGTGAATAAGACATCTCAAAAATGCAATTGGTTACTGTAAATTGCTCTTAGTTTGTTGATGTGCGGCAAAATCTAGGAGAAATTCATGGGAATGCGGAGGGAATAAAATAGGATTAACATAATTTTTTAAATTAAAGGTATCGTATGAAACAGAAGTATGATAAAATACAACAGTAAGAGTAGGAGATATTAGGACAGGATCAAACTTTTGGTCAGAGGGACATGATCTAAGGTTCATCTCGTAGGACAAAGGAGTGGGGGAGGATTGGAGTAGGACTAGGGGAAGACTCGTGACCAGGGGGAGAAAGAAACAACTAAAAATGTACATTGCAGGAGATTAGACCTGAAATAATTCGAATGATCAACAAGGGAAGGCTCAACTTCTCCCAGAAGGTTAGATGTAATTTGTGATGGTGAAGTGCTGTGACAGGAAGGGCATGGCAAGAGGTTAGTCCACTTCAGAGCGGACAAGAACCTAACCTCTGAAGGCACAGTTTTTACATCAGCCACAATCGGAAGATATCAAAGGCTGGGACAGAATGATCCTCTTGCTTGATTTCATTTTGCAAAAGAATGTCCTGTACTTGTGAACTCTGCTTTATCTTTGAAAGAGTTTGTGTACATAATCTTCTTGTTAATAAATTGCTTTAAATTTGCAAACTGTTAAGAAATCTTGGCAAAATTATTGATAGAATCATAGTCATACAGCATGGAACAAGCCCTTTGGCCCAACTTACCCATGCTGATCAAGATGCTCCATGTACACTAGTCCCTACCTGCCCATGTTTGGCACATAGCCTTCTAAACCTTTCCTATCCATGTACCTGTCCAAATATATTTTAAAGAGATATTGCTAATGCGGCTAATGGTTCCCGATTTATCAGAATAGGGATGTCTGCTACATTACAGGTTGTTTGTTGTCCTTTCTCACCAATGATATAGTATGTCAAATTTACATACAATTTGGCAACTCCACGTCAGATTCCTATGCACTGAGTTTCACCACCACCAATATTTAAAGAATGCAGTTCAGTATTTTAATTCTGCCAAAGCTTCCCTTTCAAATTAAATCTTTGTAGCTGAGCTGGAGGTAATTTAAAAGTCAAAAGCCCAGAGCTAAATACTGAAGCAAACAAAGAGACTGTGACTACAGAGAGCAAGGCTACATTCCAGAGGACTGAAGCTATCGTGATGTGACGTCTGGTGTGTTTGTGTCATTGTTTTGCTCAGGGTGACTCAAGCTGAAGCATTACATCCTGCCCAGCAGCAGAGACAGCATCTCCTCTCCTCTCCGCAAATGGAGGTGGTAGTGGTCACTGGGGCGCCGCATGACAGCTGCCAGTTTGTGCCAGTGGATCACGTGGCACTGATAAACCGTGCCCAGCAAATGGTCGAGATGTTGCTTAAAGAAAATGAAAACCTAAGGAAAGAGCTAGAGGGCCACACTGAAAAAGCCATCAAAATCCAGAAGGTAAGAAGAAATGTTGGATGAAACGCATAATTGCATTGAGCCCCTGAGAAATTCGACAGTTCCTGCAGCAGTCGCGATGCTGGGAAAGGAGGAATATGGGTTATATGGCGGTGGAGAAATGATAACGTTGGCGTCATGTTCAGCACATGTGGGCCGAAGGGCCAGTTCTTGTGCTGCGTTATTTTACTTCTCTGTTCTTTGCCGTCTGACGACACCACCTTTCTGATTATTTCCACAATCCCTTTCTCCATTGGGGAATTGAGTATGCACCATCTCTCCTGATGAATGTGTATCTGGCCCACACACTCGGTCCCTAGTCCACTTCAGCTGATGCTGGATAATCATGACCACAGAACCGAAGGTGATGGCCTCTGTCAGATCAGTGATTAAAATGTGACCTTCATCCTAGTTTACATTGAGGATCTTCTGAGAAAAGTGCTGATGCTGAGAACTGGCTCCTGGCAATGAATGGTTGTATTTCTTTGGCTCAGTTATCCATAGTTGTGCTGCATTTTCTCAGCTCCTTTTAACCTCGGTTTTGAGCTGATGTAAAGAAAGATTATCTTGCCTCTTGAGGAGGAAGGTGGAAGGGTGTGCTTTTCCCAGTGTTGTTGTCATTAGACCAGTACTGAGTGTGGAGGGTGACCAGTGGATGGCTCACAACCCTAATAGATGATCTGCTTCAGTTGTCTCCAATCTTGCCATTTCGAGATAGGGATGGAGTCAGAGCCATGCAGCAGAAAAACAGGCCCTTCAGCCCACCTCGTCACTGCTAATCAAGTTGGCGCACTAGACCCATAGGTCTAAACCTTTTCTATTCATATAGCTATCCAGATGTAGTTTTATGTGCGTTGACACTGAAGCTGATTGCAGAGAGTATATTGTTAGGCAGAAGACTATGTTATTTCCCTATCACAATTTTGCCACATTTACGTAAAATAAATTGCTGGTTATGAAAGTGAACTGGACTGAGGCTTGATACACACTTGATAACTCATCCTTGTAAGGTCTGGTTGGACGTCACTGTCGTGTCTAGTGCTTGCACACCTACATGAACCACCAGCACCACAAATAACTGACCATCACATTTTTCAATCACATGCCCTGTCTGTTTTTTTTTCCCACACTGTGAAATATTCCTCGTTTTTATGACCTGTGATGTATTTCACTGCTGTGACTGGGGTGATGTTATCTGGTAAATATTTAATTTGATTAAGTCCAATGTGTTAGCCAATATCCATTGATGAAAGGAATGCTCTTCAAGCTTTTAGCTGGTTGGGTCTCTCTAATAATATCTCCCTCACTTTGAGGATCAACATTGTAATCCATATATCGCTCCATTTCTACTAAATTGCTTAATAAAAAACAATTGTTTTTTGTTTTGTGCGGTTGGTGGTGAGAGAAGTCAGTTCATTTCAAGGATGCATTAACTTATACATTCTGCAAAGGTGAGGTCAGATTTAGCAACACCTTGTTACAACGCTTACATGGAATTGGGATGGAATGTGTGCAATCACCAGGGAGGAACCTCTCCAGCTGTGAGCCAGTCATTAGTTTTCACACAGGAATTTACCCTGAGACCAGTCAGTGAACAGAGCAGAGGACAAGAGAGCAAGCAGCTCACAAAATCAGTGATTGGCAATATTCTGCAAGTCTTTGAAGAAACTTTGCAGAATATTGTCCCAAAATTTATCAGACTATTACTCCCCGGAAGATTTCCATTGTATCTTGGATTGATAGACATTGTGGCTGATAAACAAAATACACTAGCTCAGGTAAAATAGTTTGAGCTGATTCACTATCTCCTGTCTATAATAAATATGATTACCATGACCATAAACTCCTCTCATGCTGACAACTTTGAACTACAGTTGTTTGGCTTCAGCTACAATGGTTCACTAATGAACGTTGCTGAGACGTTGGTGGTGTGAAGCCTAAAAATTCAACTAACATCTTTGGAATGATGTCTGCTGAAGATCCAACCAGATCAATACGTTTTCAGTTGCACTGCAGAGGTCGACTGTGTGTGCAACCCAGTGAATCACTGTAGCAAATTGTTACAATTTACAAGTCAGTCCGGGATTTGAGAACATTAAGTTTTATTGATGATGGATTGTGACCTCTCAATTCTACTGATCTTTTTTTAATTTTTTTTTAATATAACATATGCTGTCATTTTCCAAAGCCTGAATGCGGTGTTAGTAAAATGCAGGTGTAAGATCATTGCTAAACATTGCTAAAAAGTTAACAATTTCAAGACAAGCAATAGTTTCTTCCGGGTGCTTCAATTTTCCCCACCTCCCAAATAAGTGCAGGCTTGAGGTTAATTGGCCTCTGTAAATTGTTGCCGGAGTGTTAAGACTGGAAAAGTGAGATAACGTTGAACTAGTGTGAATGGGTGATCGATGGATGGTCAGTGTATAGTCGGTGAGCTGAAGGGTCTGTTTCCATGCTCTAACCTAAGCTTGCTTTCCAACCCTGGTTATTTTACGAGAATGTTGCCAGGACTTGAGGGTCTGAGCGATAGGCAGGCTAGGACTTTATTCCTTGGAGCTCAGGAGGATGAGGGGTAATCTTATAGAGGTGTATAAGATAATGATAGGGAAGATTCAGTCTTTCGCCCAGAGTAGGGGAATCAAGAACCAGAAGTCATAAAGTTATGGGAAAAGATTTAATAGGAACCTGAGGGGCAACTCGCACAGAGAGGGTAGTAGGAATATAGAACGAGCTGCCAGAGGAGGTAGTTGAGGCAGGTACAATAACAACATTGAAAAAATATTTGGACAAGTACATGGATAGGAAAGGTTTAGAGGGATATGGGCCAAACGTGGGACTAGTGTAGATGGGGCATCTTGGTTGACGTATGCAAGTTGGGCTGAGGGGCTGTTTGCATGCTTTATGACTCTACACTTGAAGTGGGATCCATCATGTATTATTACTCATATGAATGAGCCTCTTTCAATCGCGCCCCAACTGGGTGCAAAGAGACTTTGCCCGTGATAAGTTAGAATGGGGATGCTTATGAAACCAACGTTGTGGATGTACTTTCCCTCTGGGGAATGTATGGGATCCCATGGAGATTGCGGAGATTGCTGGTTTATCAGCCTCAAGACAGGACCCGGCAAAAGCCTGTAAGTAACTCAGGCACCAGCATCCAGTTTTTATCCTTGATCTGCTGAGACATCTGATCTTCAAGGTTTCAAGGTCAGTTTATTGTCACGTACCAATTAAGGTACAGTGAAATTCAAATTAACCTACAGCCATACTAAAAGAAAATGCAACAAGACACACAACTACATAAAAGTTAACATAAACATCCACCACATTCATAGTCATGATCATGGAGCTTCTATTGATCACTGTTGTCAGTGAGTTTTAGGGAATGCCAGTGTTGGTCACTGTTGAAAATGACACACTCGGTGGTGTCACCATTCATTCTGGTTTCCTGTCTGCAGAATATCAGTGCAGAGGTTCCTCAGGGCAGTGTCTAAAACGCAACCATCTTCAGTTGCTCCATCATAACTTGAAGTTGCAGGTAACACACCAGAAAAGTTCCAGACAATGACTATTTCCAACAAGAGCCTTAACCACCAATGCATGACTTTCAGTGGCCTTATCATCATTATAGGTCAGATACCATCAACATACTTGGCCACCATTGATCAGAAACTCAGCTGCACTAGCAACATAAATACCTGCCTGTTCACTCGCCTTCCGTTATGTTAGCGGAGTTGTCTTCACCCTAGGTAATGCCCCCTTTTGGTGCCTTTCACTCATCCGCCAACCTGTGATTATTCTGCAGTTGGAGAGAGAGATCCAGAGAATTTCTGAAGCCTATGACAACCTCATGAAAGCATCATCCAAACGTGAGATACTGGAAAAAACAATGAGAAACAAAATGGAGGGAGAGATTCGGCGGCTTCACGACTTCAACCGTGATCTCAGAGGTAAGATTGCAGGTCTTGCCAAGACTGTGTTCATGACCCGAAACTGCAGGCAGATGTATTCTGATATCACTTCAAACCATTCACCAGGATAAAGATTTCAACCAATGCAATCAAAATATTTAAGATGGGTAGTTATATAAAAATTATTCATATTCAAAAATGCATTAATACTATCAAGAAATGACACCATAAGGGGATAATGGAGTATTCCAGTTCAACATTATGTTACCCTTGAACTGTACATTTGAACCAGACTAGCCTTCCTGCTGTGCTTTGGAGTCCAAACAGTAATGTGGTTTATTCTACTAAATTGGAGGATGTTGAACGAATTAATAGGAGAAAATATCTGGCACATTGACAATGTTAAAACGTATCAGAAAGAATGTGAGATCTAAAGGAGAATTGTGCCTCACATTTTACCTCAACTTTATAGCATTAATTAGACAATATATAGTGAGCAGGAGGTGATTCGGAGCTGCCGTGTGTATTGGCCTGATGTAGCCCGCTAGTCATTTGTGCAACTTGTTGCTTGGTTTCCTGTCCTCCATGTGGTTCATACTCTGGCTTTCCCATATAGAAAAGCTGGGTTCTGCCAATAAACTGCTGACCACTAAGGAGTGCGAGGTATCGGAAGATGGACAAAGTATTCTCAGCAAGTTGATCGTTCAAAGTAAGATTACCTCACTTACCTTCATGATCATTGTACAACTAACCTTTGTCCACAAATGGAAGTATTAGCCCAATATGAAACTTGAAATTTGGTTGGAAAGATTCCATCCAACAATTGACATTGACTGATAGTTTGTGTGAAGGACCCAACAATGAATGGGCCCACTCGTGTTCATTCACAATAACTTCAGAAAGTAATTCTACTGTAAAATCTCAGGAACAGTGATAGAGAATGCATCAGATCTTAAGGTGAGAGGTCAAAGATTTAATAGGAACCTAAGGGGCAACTTTTTCACGCAGAGGGTGGTGGGGATATGGAATGAGCTGTCAGAGGAAGTATGTATAAGAAGGAACTGCAGATGCTGGTTTAAACCAAGGATAAACACAAAAAGCTGGAGTAACTCAACGGGACAAGCAGCATCTCTGGAGAGAAGGAATGGTGACGTTTTGGGTCGAGACCTTTCTTCAGACGAAGTAGTTCCACGTACAATAATAACATTCAAATGATATTTGGACATGAATATGGATATAAATATGGGCCCGATGTGGGGAAAATGAACTAGCTTGATGGGGTACCAAAGTTGCCATGGATGTATTCGGGGCAAAGGACAGCACAAATGACGCATTCCTTTCCATCAACTTTTTAGATTTATTTAAGATACTTAGGGGCCTGTCCCACTTAGGCAGTTTTTTAGACGACTACAGGCAACTAGGCTGTCGCCACATGGTCATGAGTTGTCTCCCAAAGAATTGTAGCATTCCATTGGTGACTACATACGTCAACCGGCGACAGATACCAGTGACTGAATTATCTTACCTTGCCGCGGGTGGGCGTAGGTGGTCGTAGGTGGTTGTAGGTGGACGTCCTAATGGGTCGCCGGTTGTCGGTAGCTTGCTATAGCTGGACGTCGACTGGGTGGTAGGTTGTTGTAGACATTGTCATGGGGGGGGTCCAGTCACCGTTTTTTCAGCGACCCGCTACGACTATGACAGTCGCCAAAAAAATCGCCTAAGTGGGACGGGCTCATTAGAAGGAATTTATCAAAGTTATGTTCATAAAGAGGGGAATTAAGAATATCTCAGAAGTCTGATACCCAGCTTTTCATCCATCATGCACCACTTGTTCACCCCAATAGACATTCACATGCCCAGGCAAAGGACAGCACATTACCAGGAAGATCTCCTCCCAGGTAACATGGTACAGAGTCTAGATCAACATCTGGATTGATGCCCTGGCTCGGGCCAGTAGACACACTTGGACTGACTTTGTGACAGTAGTGAGATGTGGTGCCTGGTGCTTGATGGGTAGCAAGATGGCAGCTCTCTATATACTGAAGGTTCATTCCAAGCCTACTGCGAAACCCTGTCCCACTATCAACTTACAAGGATGGCAGCTGAAGACCTGACCCCCTACTCCAGCATTATTCAGAGCATGGCACAGACTCCACTTGCAAACAGGCAGCAAAGTGGAATTTCTGTGGAAGACACAATCTTGTCATTTCATAATCTTCAGAAAATGACTCCGTTCCCCTCCTGCTGTCACTAACCACACTAACCTTAAACCTCTGGGCTGCCACACCCCAATCCCTACAATCTTTCATATGCCCAGCCTTGACAAAAAAATGTCAGAGTGACCGCAAGGAAGGGTCATTACACAAGTTGTAGTAATGGAAGGGATATTGTATCATGAAGGAGTGAGTAGATTGGAACTGTAGTCTCTTGAGATGTTAGGAATGAGAGGAGATCTCAGCAAAACATAACAATCTTAAGGTGTTTAAAGGCTAGACTCGGGGAGATTAGAACTGAAGATGCTGTTGAATAATGAGGGAAATGCCATTTGGGACTGAGGTGCGGAGACATTTACATGCAGAGGTGACGAACCTTTGAAGTTCTCGAGGAAAGTGGAGAATTAGTCAACTTCATTGAGAGCAGAGACTGACCAATTTCTGAATATTAATGATGAGGGGGATAATGCTAGAAAATGGAGCTGGGGTTGAAGATCATAGTTTTGACAAAAAGTGGAGCAGATTGAAGGCTGGCTCCTTCTGATTCCTTTGTTATGTGATGTGGCACTTTATGCTTGGTTGAATTGAGTTGCACAAGAAACAGTGAAAAGCTAAGGTAGAACTTAGAGCTAAACAAGCAGCTCTTGGCACTTCAGCACATCCTGTGTGAAAAATAATAGCAATGTAAATTCCTTGCATACCGCGGGGTGACTTGGACTGCTGTGAATCTCCTCTGCTGATCCTCAAGCACTAGTCATTAGCTCTGAAGTAATGCAGCCAGAGTTGGTGGACAGGCAGAGTGTTCTGCAGAACAATCAGCACAGCACTTACACGTGGCATATCTTGAGCAGAATTATTTGCTCAACTTTGCTAACATGTCCTTGAGGCGAGTTCAGAAGGGCAGCTGTGAGCTGGCATTGCCCACTGGGTACATGAGCCTCTGGAAAAAAACCTGTCATGCTGCTGTGAATCTCTCAAAAACCAAGAAAGGAAAGTTAAAACAAAAGACCCTGAGGTGGACAAACTGTTCATGCTAAATGTTAAATTCCACCAGGGTTTCTTGAACTGTGTGCCAGGGATCCATGTCACATTTATTGGTTGATACAAAGGCCTCAGTATTTCTGTCTGTGGAGCTGATTAGTTACTGATTAGTTTTAATAATCAGATAGGAAGAACCATTAAAATGTTTCTCTCGGGATATACAAGGTCTTTTGGTTGAGGCACATGTGAGGACTTTGGTTCTTCTTGACAGGTTGCTGCACCTGCCTCTCCACACTACCACTTGCACAATAGGATTTGCATGATCTAACTTCCAAAATAAGTCCCTTTTAAAAAATAAAAAATCTCTTTAACAACACATACCCTGTAGTTTTACACTTTTCTGTTGTGAAAAAGACTGTGTCCATCCATGATCTGCGTCCATCCATACATCACTCATGATTTTGTGAACCTCTGTAAGGTGACTGTGGGCTCATGGTTCTGTGTCCCTGAATCAACGCTGCTTCTCGAGACACAGAGCCAATCCATCCAAAGCCCACCATCCCCAATCTGTTCCAAGAACTAAAAGAGTGGTGATGTTAAAAGTGAGAATGAAGCTGTTGCAAAGTCCTCAATCCTCACTGCTTGAACGAGTGTCCCTTAGTAAAGAGTCTGCCCATTTAACCTGAATTTGCCACTCCAAACCTGATTGCTGGTGTAGTTAGACAATGAAAATGGCAGCAAATTTTAAAGCTTGCAAGTGGGGCAGCAAGCGTCACAGAAAACTGCCTCATTGCAAGAAACTGCGTGGTTACACATGTTGTGAGCAATATTTTGGTGAGGCTCCATCATTCCTACTAAACTTACACTGCTGGGCTTTGATGGATGTTCAATGGGCAGCACAGTGGCACAGCTAGTTCAGCCATTGCGTCACAACTTCAGGGGCCCAGGTCTGGTCCTGATCTCTGGTGCTGTGTGTGGGGTTTGCACATTCTCCCTGTGGATTTCTTCATGGATTTCCTTTGGATGCTCCAGTAAAACTCCCACACCCCCAAAACGTTTTGTATGTTAATTGGTTGCTGTAAATATGTTTGTTTAAGATTGTCACGTGATACAGTGAAACACTTTTGTTTGCATGCTATTTAGCCAGAAAAATAGACTACAATATAGGGTACAATATTTAGTGCAAATATATAACATTGAAGTCCGATAAAGTCAAGAAGGCTTTTGGCACATTGGGCCTTCATCTGTCAGAGTATTGAGTATGGAAGTTGGGACCTTATGTCACAGGTGTACAAGACATTTGTGAGGCCACATTTATAGTATTATGTTCAGTTTAGGTTACTCTATTATTGGAAAGATGTTGTTAATGTGGGAAGGGGGCAGAGAAGATTTACGAAGAACTGGAGGCCCTGAACTATAGGGAGCAGGCTAGGACTTTGTTCCTTGGAGTGCAGGAGGATGGGGGTGGTCTTATAGAGTTTAGTTTAGTTTGTTATCACATTTACAGCTATAGTGAAAAGATTTTTGTTGAGTACTAACCAGTCAGCAGAAAGACTGCATGATTACAATCAGGCCGCCCACAATATACAGATACATGATCTGCATTTCGGTGTCTCTGTACTGTACACTGCACAATGACAATAAAGTTGAATCTGAATCTGAGAATGATGAAGGGAATAACGTTTAGCGCAAGATAAAGGTCGATTAACGATAGTCCTACTATCTCCAATGAGGTAGATAGTAGCTCAGGACAGCTCACTAGTCGTTGATATGATGGTTGAGTTGCCCGATAACAGCTGGGAAGAAACTGTCCCTGAATCTGGAGGTATGCGTTTTCACACTTCTGTACCTCTTGCCTCTTGCACATCTTGCCCCCCAAGTGTAGAATATGGCAGGCTGGGGGTTGATGGGAATGTGGGATTAGCGTGCAGGGAAGGTTAGTCTGGAATTGGATTGCTCTCTGAGCTGGCCCAGACTCATTGGGCTGAATGGCCTTCTTTAAAGTAAGCTTATATGATATGTTGGATGTTTTTGGTTACGAGGTCAGCATAATTTGTTTGGAAATGCATGGCAATGTACGTGGGTTTATGGTGAGGTTTTCCTGCCACTTTCACCCCCAGGTGGGGATGGGGTGCTGCGCCTTCCTCCACTAACGTGGTCATCTCTGCCCGTGCCCAGTTGGAGATGCTGCCGCTTGATGTAGATGGTCGTTAATGAATTCCCCACTTCTCTGCTGGACTTGTGATACGAGCCCCATCCAGATTTCTGTCTGCCCCCTTCATGTCACTTCCCTCCCACCAACCTGCCCCTGGGTTCCTGCCAAGGTTATGCCCAGGTTCACGTTTGCGACAATTGTGTTGGGAACAGCACACTGTGTGACTGTTAGTTACGGCTGAACAATTGTCATGCTCAATGAGCGCAGCTTAAAGGGAATGTTTTTTATTAAGCACATTACCAACACGACATTCTCACCTGATGAGTGAACAAGCAGAGTCACATCTGCACTCTGAATGCCTGTGTACGAGAATGCGTCATCAAGTCATAGGCCCAGGCACTTCAGCCCACCAGGTCCATGCAGACAATTTCAACATCTACACTAATCCCATGAGAAAAAAACGATTGAAACTCCCTCCCCACTTTCAGTCTACACTTTCAGGGGTTTGAATTAGCATATGCGTTTGTATGGGTGTGTCCATATGATCAGGCATAGATCAACAGATCTGGTCATGTTGAAGTCGCAAACATTAGTCATAGAGCCAGCCAACACCAAGACAGGCCCTTCAGCCCAACTTGCGAATGCCGACCAACATGCCCTATCCACTCTAATCCCACCAGTCCATTTGGTCCCTATCCCTCTAAACCTTTCTTATCCATGTACCTGTCCAAGTATCATTTAAATGCAGTTATTCTACCTGCCTCAATTACCTCCTCTGACAGCTTGTTCCATATACCCACAACCTTCTGTGTGGAAAAAACTGTCCCCCAGGTTCTGATTAAATCTCTCCTTCTCACCTTAAACCTATGTCCTCAGGCTCTTGATACTCCTACTCTGACTAAAAGAATCTACGCATTTACCCGATCTATTCCCTTGATGATTGTATACCCCTCCATAAGATCATCATGCAGCCTCCTGTACTCCAAGGAATAAAGTCCTAGCCTGTCCAACCTCTCCCGAGAGCTCAGGCCCTCAAGTCCTGGCAATATCCTTGTAAATATGTTTGGCACTCTTTCTAGTTAATGACATCCTTCCAATAGCAGGGTGACCAAAACTGAACGCCATACGCCAAATATGGCCTCACCAGCACCATTTAGTTACGATGTGCCGAGATTGATGTGCTGTACGATTTACAGCAGCAGTCAGAAGACCAGACTAAATCTGAGTGTCCTAGTGAAGACCCACGTGATTAGATGTCCACTATAATCAGGGTGAGTTAGAACAAAGAGCAGGTGTCGGGGATGTTGCAGTGTAATATATATTATGTTGGACCGGCGAGAAGGATTACTGCTACCTCACTTTGTGGGATAGTTCCACGGGACACTAGGCCTGGCCACGCCACATCTGCTCACAGTTTGTTCACTTTTCCCTCCTGTATTCAGCCCCAGAAAGGCAAAGAATTTCCCAGAGAGCTAAAACAGTGCATTCCCAACGCACATTGCATTCCCAACCCTCTTGTGGCTTCATTCCATTCCTCCTCTTGTTTTTATTCTGTGCCAGTACAAATCACAGCCGTGGGCACTGAAGTGTTAACCCGGGTTTGCTCTGGGAGGTAGTTGTGTAGTATGCATTTGATTGTTAAGTATGTAGGTCAGAGGAACGTGGATTGTAGTTTGTCCCATGACTGCCATTAACAGTGCAGCTTCCCCTCCCCCACCCTCAGCCTCAAGCACATTCTTTGTTCAATGCACAACTTTATAGCAGGAAGTTAGGAGCCTACCAAGGTCATTCGGTCATTCCCTTGGGAGCATGGCAGAGGAAGGTGGAGTGGAATGCGGAATGCTGGTTGCTGCTGATATTACTACAATGAGCTTTTAGCGGAAGAGTTAGTATAAACAATAAAGGGGGCAGGATTTTTGATGCTTTGGCACAATTATTTGCAAACTTGCTGAAGAATGTTGCAGTGCTAAGCAGTGGCTTCACTTGCACCAGTGAATTGCTTTGTGCGTCTGCAACCTTATGGTAATTATTGCTGCAGAAGTCAATGTGTTTTCCTATTTATTGCTCAGAGGAATGCAATTTTGTGGAGCCAAAGTTCTCAGAATGCTTTTTATATGTGACTGCACTCTGTGAAATCTCAGTGGGCAGCGCAAAGTCAGGCGGGGGTGATTTTATCACAGGAAACAGCATAAGCACTGATTCTGCATGGTTCATTCTTACAGCTATTCTTTTACTGATGTGAAGTCAGTTGCATTCTTTAATCTAATGTCCACTGTTAAACAACGACCTTGCATTAATCTACACTTTTGAATATTAGACAAATCCCAATCTCGGAAGTGATGGCATCCAGAACTTAGCAGAGAGCCAGATTAAGATATTGGGAGATGTTGTTAGTAGCTGGTTAAAGATGTGGATTTTGGGTATGAATTCAAGAAGGGGCAGAGGTGGAAAGAGTCAGGGCTTCACCATCTATGACTGGAAATATCAGTTGGAAACACCAGTGGTCATGACTATCCTTGGACATTGTGGTTGGTGTTTAATGTGTTCAATGGAATTGTTCAAGAGGGAGATTCACTCTTAGAAAATGTTGGGACACTCAGCAGGTCAGGCAGATTCTGTGAAGAGAGAAATGGTTAATCTTTCAAGGGTTGGGAACCCTTCATCAGAACAAAGAATGTTTGCCAATACTGATGAATGGCCTTTGACTGTTTCTCTTTCCATATATGAGTTTGTCCAGCATTTTCTATTATTGCTTTAAATATACTGATTCTGCAATATATTTGGTTTCAATTGGAGGTTCTATCTTAGAGCATAGAACAGTATACAGGAACGGGCCCTTCAGCCCTCAATGTTTGTGCCAAACATGATACCTAGTTAAACTGATCTCAACTGCCTGCACATGATCCATATGCCTCTATTCCCTGCATTTCCATGTGCCTAAAAGCCTCTTAAATACCACTATTGTATCAGCCTCAACTCCACCCCCTGGAAATGCGTTCTAGGCCTCCCATCACTCGCAGTGTAAAAATAAACTTGCCCTGCACATCTCTTTCCCCCTTTCACCTTAAAGTATGCCCTCTAGTGTGGGACATTTCCACCCTGGGAAAAAGATTCTGACTGTCTACCCTATCTGTGCCTCTCATCATTTTATATGCTTCCATCGTTTCCTCTCAACCTCCGATGCTCCACAGAAAATAATCCAAGACTATCCAACCTTTCCTTGTAGTTGAAACCCTCTAATCCAGGGAGCATTCTGGTAAACCTCCCCTGCACCCTCTCCAAAGCACCCACATCATTCCTGTAAAGAGGTGAACAGAACTATGTGCAATATTCCAACTTCAGCCTCGCCAAAGCCCTATAATTCTGACTTGGTGCCTAGGGACTGGAAAATTACAAATGTCATACCCTTATTCTAGAATTATGTAAAGATATGTCAATAGACACCAGTGAATTCAGCCTCAGAGTGGGGACAGTTGTTGAAACAATAAATCAGAGATGGAATTAGGAGCCATTGGATTGATCAGTGCATATCTGATCACACTAATCACAGGACGGATTGATTAGAAAAATTATAGAATTGTCAAAAGTAAAATGTATTTGCCTTACCTGAAGGAGCTTTTTAATGAACTAACAGTGTGGATGGTACATGGGGAAATAGATTGTACTCTTGAAATCATTTGCAGTATTGTCATTGGTCTGATTGCTATGTTATCATGCTGCCTGAAAGGCACCATTTGGCTGATGAATGTAAGAGATAAATTGCCAGCAGCATTTTCTTGATTGGATGTGCATGTTTTGCAGACAGGGAACAGCAGCAAGAGAAGGAGCAGCTTCGGAGAGAGTTGAGCCTTTCGTGCAGCAGGAATGACGATCAGCACAGGCGAATGCAGTTGCTTGACCACGCCCTCAACAGCACGCAGTCCAAAGTCGTGCGGCTCGAAGATGAGGTACAGCAAGTTCTGCCAACTCTTTAACTATCGATTGCCACAGCATGGTCACGGTTTTGATGTCAGGCATTTCTCTGTCTCTCCCTCAGTTGCGGAAGAAGCGAGCCTACGTGGAGAGGGTGGAGAAGTTGCAGCATGCTCTGACCCAGCTGCAGGCAGCGTGTGAGAAACGCGAGCAGCTGGAGCTGCGGCTGAGGAACCGACTGGAACAGGAACTGAAGAGTCTACGGACACAGCAGGTAACTAGGCCACCTGCCGCCTAACGCAAACTCCACACCCCATTTTGTAAAATGTTATTCAGAGCAAGCCTAAAACATGACAGCAGCCAGCATGCCTGTGGAGGTCTGGAAGCTCTACTCCATGCAGACCAATGGACCCAAGTGAGCAACAGATGGGATGACTGATTGGAATGGCATTGCTCTGCCTTGTAAGGGTGGCACAGTGGCACAATGGCATAGTTACTACCTTATAGCACCAGCAGCCCTGGAGACCCAGGTTCGATCCTGACCTGGGGTGTGTAAATTGTCCCTAGTGTGTGAAGGAGAGCGTTGATGTGTGGGGATAGCTGGTCGATGTGAACCCGGTGGGCCAAAAGGCCTGTTTCCGTGCTGTATCTCTAATCTAAATTAAAACCATTCCATAGTGTGTCTCAACTATCACAAAGGCAGCGGGTTCTATCAAAAATTATATCGAAGCGATGCAATATAAAAGCCTTGCAAGTGTGTATCTTGCTTGAAGCACAGTCCCTAAAGGAATTTTCAAAGCAACCCAAGTATAACATTTGTGTTTGCCACAAGGTCATTTAGAAAATAAAGAACTGACATTTATGTAGTGCTCTTTGTGTCTTTAGGACATCCGAGAATGCTTTACTTAAAGTGTTTTGTGAGTGTGCTCACTGGAATAATGTGGGACTTAGAACAGCCAGTTGGACTGATGTTTACTGTGTAGGAAGAACACCAGCTCTGGCAGGTTGAACTACCCAGAGGAGGGTGAACGGAGGAAGCATTCAGAGACTGTTTGCCCTTGTGAGGAAGAGCAGAGCCAGAGGTCAATATAAGCATTACCGTGAGATTAAAAGGGGGTTGAGAAGAAAGCCAGAGTGATTATAGCGTGGAGATCAATGGCAAGAAGAGAGAATGTGATGAACATTGATGGGATTTTGCATAAAGTTTATGTAGGGCAAGGGCGTTACACTGATAGTGACAAGGCAGGGAAGAGAGGGGTGTTGCTGGGAGTCTAGTTGGATTGTGGCCTATTTCTGGTACCTTGTACAGAGAAAGTTCCCACATGCAGCCCTACAATAACAACCTATTGATGGATAAATATTGCCCAGTTGAAAAATAACATCCTTCAAAATGGTGCTGTGATTATTTTGCAACTGCCATGGATGACAAACAGCATTCAGCTTAATGGCTCATTGAAGTATTTGGCTCTGTGGGAGCTGCACTCGAGGCTCTGCCTGTGTGTGACCCGATTCTGACAGTCCCACTGTGGATCAGGTCTGTCGGTATTTTCAGCATTTAGCTAAGATGGCAAGGGGCAGGCTGCTTGTTTATCTGCGGAAAGCTTGAATGCATGGTTCTCCCCGCAGCGCCAAGCAACAGCCCAGAACACTGGAGCTGCAGAGTACAGTGCACCAGCGTTGATGGAGCTGCTCCGTGAGAAGGAAGAGAGGATTCTGGCTCTGGAAGCTGACATGACCAAATGGGAACAGAAGTATCTGGAGGAGAGCACCATGCGGCAGTTTGCAATGGATGCAGCTGCCACAGCAGCAACCCAGAGGTACGTTTGTGCATTCCCAGCTGTTTCACTTTAACAACGCGAATCAGATACATTAAAGGATTTATCCTGGATATATCCTTTCCCCCTCTCCACCTGGAGACACAACCTGCAGGGTCACAGGGAACCCGTTGGTTTATACACCCCTGCTCTTGGATTTCTCACCAGTTTATTTTGCTGCCCGGGTGTTTAAAGTGAACAGTCCCTCCTTGAAATGGTAGGAATGACAGATAGATGTTGAATTTTAAAGTTTTCAAAAAGCATTATTTCAGATATCCCAGCACAGTAGGAGCTTGTACCTAGATCTGGGAAAAGCCTAGTGTCACGAGAAGCGCCCAGTGTCCCAGGGATCTCGGGTCTGTGGTGGGAGGAGGAGGAAAAGCCGCATATTTAAGGTGGGGGGGGGGGGAAAGGAGAGCCCCGCAAGTCGGTGGGGGAGGGTCATGTCTTGAGGGGAATGCATTTCGTTGTCTCTGTACTGTACACTGACAATGACAATTAAAATTGAATCTGAATCTGAACCCCGTGTCCAGGACGAGAGCCCAGTGTCTCAGGAAGCATCTGGGCTGCTGTCTTCGGGAGAACTAAATGATTTCTTTATTTCTGCAGAGATACCACGATCATAAACCATTCCCCCCACCATTCACCCAACAGCAGCTTCAATGATGGCTCTTTGGAGAAGCGAGTTTACTACGAGAATGGGGAGGTTATTGGGACTAACCATCGGCACCAGGAGATGGAGAGCAGGTACTTGTCAACAGATATGGGGCTGGGATCAGGGGCCTGGGTTTGGGCTAAGAACTGGGATTGGTGAACCAGGAGCATCCGATGGGAAGAGGCTGCGTGAGGCAGTGTTAGGGGTGCAGGGAAGGATTGGACATGATGCTATGAGGATAAAGCTATCCCAGCTCAAGCACAAAATATTCCCCAGAGCCCCACCGGTAGGGACCAACCAGCGAGGGATGAATGAGACTTGAATGGCGGGAACGTCCAAATCTGGGGCCACCTCTACCCAGGGTGGTTTCACCCTCATTAAGCTGATTGCCAGCCTTGGCCCTCATTTATCGACTCCCCAGCCCCATTTGTACCTAGATTGTATTTTGTCTTGTCTCTTACCGGGGCTGTCTGCTCCCCAGCCCCATTTGTACCTGGTCTGTCTGCTCCCCAGCCCCAGCTGTACCTAGTTTATCTGCTCACTGTTTGTGTGTTTCCAGTGTACCTGTACTTGGATTGTATGCTAACCCCGCCTGTAACCAGTCTGTCTGTACCCGGTCTGTCTGCTCCCCGGCCCCATCCGGACTCAATCTGCTCCCCGGCTCTGCCTGTACACGGTCAGTCTGCAGCCAATCTGACTGTACCTGGTCTTGCTGTATCATGACTGTCAGGCCTCACCTGTACCTGTTCGGTGCCCGGTCACCTTGTGTTCTGTCTGACCACTCGCCCAAGACAGGCTGTGCTTCTGTCCATGCACCTGTTCATGGTGACGGCATTAGGCTGCCGCACATCCTGCCTATGACTCTCGTTGACTGAGACCCCACCCATCCTCATCTCCCTGTGACCGTTGTTGTGTGGAATCCTTCCCTTCCTCAGTCTAAACCCATGCAATCATTACCTTTCTCAGTAGGTAACTCCTTCTGGGTTAGCTGCTTTGAGACGGGCCGGGAGAGGTTTTCTTATCGTGCGGAATTAGTACGTTTGCAAAAGCCCATGGACTTGTAAGATAAAGGTGCCGGTGCAAAGTCTGGAGAGCTGTGAATAATTGGTGCTTCCTCTTGCCTTCAGGATTAAGGCCCTACATGCGCAGATCCTGGAAAAGGATGCTATCATCAAGGTCCTCCAACAACGCTCCAGAAGGGACCAGGTGAAGCCGGAGCAGATTTCATTGCGGCCAGCTCGCTCAGTGCCCTCCATCGCTCTGTCTGCCGGCATATCTCTGACCAGTGACCGGTGCTCGGATAAAACAAGCAGAGGCAGCTCAGGTAAATCACTTCCAGAGAGCTTTGGTTACTTCCCCTGAAACTGATTCACCTATGGCATTCCCATGAGTCAGTGGCCGCATACCTGCCCTGTGTGGGGGGTTGTGTGTTCAAACCCTCTGCCATAAATGGAAACAGCTTTTCACTGACATGTTAGCCAGCTTCAGGCATTTAGGGCTGTACAGTTGTACCGTGGGTGAGTTGCTGCCTTACAGCGCCAGAGACCTTGATTCGATTCTGACCTCAGGTGCTGTCTGTGTGGAGTTTGCATGTTCTCCCTGTGACCGTGTGGGTTTCCTCCGGGTGCTCCAGTTTCCTCCCACCTCCTAAAGATATGCGGGTTTGTAGGATAATTGGCCTCTGTAAGTTGCCCCTAGTGTGAAGGGAGTGGATGAGAAAGTGGGATAACATAGAACTAGTGTGAACGGGTGATCGATTGTAGGCATGGACTTGGTGGGGCGAAGAGTCTGTTTCCCTGCTACATCCCTAAACTGAACTAAAGATCAACACACAACTTTGTTATCAATTTGGCAAAAGCCCTGTTAGTTTGTTGTCACTTTAAGCTGGCCTCCTTTGTTACTTTCACCAGAATCTATTGCTTCTATTCCCTCACAAAATCCCTTTAAACTGTTGAATGGATGCGGAATAATGGAGTAATTGTACACATGGAGTAAAAAGCTTGCACTAATTCTAAACATCACTGGGAGCAGGACATCCGTCAGCCAACTGGTTTGGAAAGTACAGGAAGGCTGGTGAATAGAAGACAGGCTTGATGGAGAGCACTGAAGTATGTGATGCCTCGGCTGGCTTGCCAGTTCAACCGAGGTCCACCACCCTTCGAATAAGTCACCTGCTTGACCAGCTTCAGAGCCTCTTGCAAAGGAGCCCATGACCTAAATCTTTCACATCTGCTTGAACTGTTTTAAAGAGCTTGTACCACATGACCTAGAAACATCAATTGAAACAATCAGTGGAGTTGTTCATAGCAGAGCTAGAGAACATTATCCAATAGAAGATTTAGCCCCGGTTGTAGCAAGTGTGGGAATGGAAGACTTGATGTTGAGTGGACCGTTCTGTCTTTTAGGTGCTGGAGGCAAAGGGTACATTGAGGATCAAATAGTTGTCCTGGAGCCACGTCCCGTGTCGAGCCACACTAAACACGGCAGCCGGGATGGCAGCACACAAACGGAGAAAGAGGGCGATGCAGTGCAGTCGGCCCAGGGCAGCTCGCAGGACGAGACTTTGGTCAACTCACGAGCAGCCAACTCATTAGGTAAGTGTCCATGCAAGACAGCAATGATAAAGGGAGGGAAGGATTGCGTTTGAGTAAAATGAGGAAGTCGGTTAGTGCGTCACTGTCTAGCCGATCATAAGAATGGAAAACGTTGATTTCCATATCTCACTTCTTCTGATTGGATTTTATTTCAAGTAATCCCAGCGCTGTGGTTTACGTGGGATGAGGTGGTCCAGAAATCGGGAACGGTGAAAGGAAGGGACGGGAATGATTACAGGCACTAATGAGGAATTCCGTTGTGTGTTTTGTGTCCACAGATTCACTGCAGCCACTGAAGCAGATCAGCCCCAACATTATCAGAAAAGCAGAATCATCAAACACTGAGATGGTGGAAATTCTCATATGAAAAAGACTTCTGGCAGTACACAAGGGACTTCTGTGAAATAAAAGGGCCTCCATATCTGGAAAACCTTTTACTGTCCTCTACCAAGTTATCAGAATGTGGAACCAGGACAGAAACAAAGGAACTATGAACAATTCCTGCATAAAAGTGCGGAGAGGGAATGTGATTTTTTTGGGGGGGGGAGGAGAGAGGGAGTTGTGGCCTTCAATGCATCAGATCCATAAGCTGCTATAACACTGTGTTCATTTGAGGGTTATACACACAAGAAGAGCTGAGCTAGTCTTTGTGCCATGTGTGAGCCTTCCCTGAGTGGCAGGAAACACTCGTAAACTAATCCAAACTATTCAAACTGCTGTGAAGCTCTAACCTGTGACAGACACTTGGTGTTGCAGAAGTCAGTATTTTTGCATCCAACTGCCAAGCATACAAGCTTCACAGCAGTACTAATATATATAATTACAAATATCTGGCACAAAACCGTGCTATACGTAATATATACTGTACATAAAGCTGTAAATTAATCTCTATTCTAACAAGCTCTTAGTTTCAGCTTTAGACTCTGTGCAATTCTACTAACTCTTTGCCGTGACTAAAAACATCTACTAAACCTCTTGCGCCATTTCTGCCAGCAATGGACACTGTATCTCTCCCTCTTCCCATCCTCCACTTCTTTCTTTCTACACTTTCTGTACTAGCCTTGATCGTTACTTCAGTTCCAACTCACTTTGCATTGATCCCAAGATTTTCATTGGTGACTGGGTAGTTCTCCCTTTCATTGTACTCTGCTTGGAGAACCCCCTTCACCAGATCCACACTGCCCTGGGCTGCATGTCAGCATTGGCACAGGGAGATTCCACATCTCGTAGCGGGAATGCCCAGGTGATGGGGCTCTCCCAGAACTGTAATATCTCAATGAAAGCTTGTGTGTGTGTGCGCGTGCGTGCGTGTGTGTGTGTGTGCGCAAAGGGGTAACATTACCCACACCTTTCTGAATGAAACAACGCATTTTTAAAAGAGAGAGCGGAATTCTTGTGGCTGCCAGATGCAGGGGTCTCCAAGCAAACTTTCAGATCTTTCGCGGAACAAGTGCCCCTCAAGCTCCCTGATTCAACCACCAGTGTTTAGAGGATGTATCGTTAATTCAGCAATCCAGATGGAGGAGCGACGAGAGTGAGGTCATGGGGTACTGATTGTGTCAGGTTTAAACCCTCTCGCTCTCCTCCAGTCACACCATTTAATTAAACGGTGCCCACGTAACTGATCCAAAATGGCCCTCCCAGAATCTACAACCGAGCCTCCATTGCCCCAGCCTACAACTGCCCACACACAGCAGCACAGTTCATCACCCTGCATGCCTCATCCCATATGACCTCATATCAGACTGCATGTCAATATTGGTATACGAACAGCAGGGGTGAGGGTACAGTTCCATTAATGTTCCCTGCCCTGCACCCCCTGGTTCTGAGTGGCTCTGGTGTATGCACCATCTTCCTGTTCCCTGTGTGCAGCCACCAGTTCTTGCCCTGATGGAGGTGGCTGAGCACAAAAGTGTCGGGCAGAGTTGGGCCACAGACTGGCAGCTGGTTTCTGCCACACCGACTATTCATCATTTCCAAATAACAATGCGAAAGAGTTGATTGGAGGACTGTCAGGGTTACAGCCAAGGTATGAGCTTACAATTGTCCCATCATTCACTGGTGAATTTGAGCTTGGGCCAAGAACACTCCACTGACTCATTCTGGGAACAGGTGCAGGCTGTGAATAGGGTCTGATGCCACCTGTGGCCAAATAGCCTGCGGGGAAGATGCCCAGGCCTGTAACCTAAAGTATTAAGGATACCCATCGCAGCAAAACCCATGAAGAGGAGATCAGGATTAGCGTCTCCTGTTCCGCCACACAAGTGGGTGCAGGTCATATGAGAACAAATTCAGCAATGCCAAAAGGCAGAGGGCAACCTGCTTCATTCTGCCCAGCTCGTTACATGCTGATGTTTTTCCATACATTGTGCAATTGCTGGCCATTGCCTTCTCTCTGTGACGGAATTCACATGTACTTTGTTTACAAAAAATATTGTGAAGCAAAAAAAAAAAACAAAAAAAAAATTAATATATTTTGTATGAGTATTTGTATCTGACACGGCTGTATTTTAGTGCCACTGAACCTCATGCCAAAGATGATAAACTGCATTATTATTGAATAACTTATAAAGGTATTTAAAGGTGAAGCCAAGGCTGTGTATTAATGCTGAGATCGCTGCAGCATTCTGTACGGTATGCGGTTATTTCAATTTAATGATGTGAATCTCAGACCTGGGATTTTTATATTGAAATGCCAGCACACATTTCAGTAATAAAATCAAAAATTCAGTCAATTTTACTCCAGCCGTTTCTATTTTGTATCTTGTTTGCTAACAGTAAAAACTAAGCTACATGGACTGCGTGCAAACTCCCTCGACACCAACTTGCCCACAAGCTCCACAATGTCTTGAGCCAGGCTGGTCTCTGTTCTGTAGAAATGGGAAAGGGTAGGAGAACCAGGATGTTTAGTTTATCAACTCTCTGAATGTGCACTTGAATATGCCCCCAACCTTCCTGTAGATGTTCCCATTTTTCAAGTATTCATCTCATTCTGTTTTGCTGTTGAAACTGACTTTGATTCCAACTGACTTTGCCTTCTCAGGGGGGCATTTGCTGCATAGCAGATGTTGCCTATGATTAGCATTCGTCTATCTGCTTCTTAGAATAAAGGGGAGGTCATTTAAGGAGGAGAGAAAAAACGTTTTCACCCAGAGAGTTGTGAATTTCATGGAATTCCCTGCCACAGAGGGCAGTGGAGGCCAAATCACTGGATGGATTTAAGAGAGAGTTAGATGGAGCTCTAGGGGCTAGTGGAGTCAAGGGATATGGGGAGAAGGCAGGCACGGGTTATTGATAGGGGACGATCAGCCATGATCACAATGAATGGCGGTGCTGGCTCGAAGGGCCTCCTCCTGCACCTATTTTCTATGTTTCTATGATGGTGTGGCATTGATGATGTCCTGCTTGGAGAGGGGAATGTTTCATGTGTGGTTGCATTTCCTGCTGCGGCTGATTAGGCTGTGACAGGGAGGCCGTGCCACAGCTTCCACAGGTGAAGCTGTTTGTAGAAGTTGGATTGGGGAGTGTTTCTCTTGCCGTTGACCATTTGGTGTAGTTGGCGCCTGGCCTTCAAGGTCTTGAACCAGATGCTGTGATGTTGCTTCGTTCCCACATGGAGGTCCCTTTTCCACCATCCCTAGTCATCAACAGCTGCTTCCCAGTTTTCAGTGTCAATGTTAAAATTTGTCATATCTCTTAATTGTCTCCTTGTAGTGAAGCTTTGGACTTCCTGCTTTGACAACCTCCCACATAGCACATCTTTGGGGATACGTCCATTTTCCATCCTGTATACATGTCCAAGGCAGCAGAGACACATCTGTTTGAGGATCACAGGCATGCTAGGCTTGTTGGTCAGGGAGAGGACAGATTCATTGGTGACTTTTTACTGCCAGGAAATTCCCACAATGTGAGGGAAAACGGCGGAAATAAAAATATTCAATGTATTGGTGTAGGTAATTCCTCCAAGCTTCACTGCTTCAGCAGACTGATTCCTGGGATGTCAGGACTTTAATATGAAGAAAGGCTGGATAGACTCGGCTTGCACTTGCTAGAATTTAGAAGATTGAGGGGGGATCTTATAGAAACTTACAAAATTCTTAAGGGGTTGGACAGGCTAGATGCAGGAAGATTGTTCCCGATGTTGGGGAAGTCCAGAACAAGGGGTCACAGTTTAAGGATAAGGGGGAAGTCTTTTAGGACCGAGATGAGAAAAACATATTTCACACAGAGAGTGGTGAATCTGTGGAATTCTCTGCCACAGAAGGCAGTTGAGGCCAGTTTATTGGCTATATTTAAGAGGGAGTTAGATGTGGCCCTTGTGGCTAAAAGGATCAGGGGGTATGGAGAGAAGGCAGGTACAGGATACTGAGTTGGATGATCATCGATGATCATATTGAATGGCGGTGCAGGCTCGAATTTCTATGTTTCTATGTAACATGCTCAAGATGCATGCCTTGTAGACAGTTACCTTGGTCTTGATTGTCAGCTTCCTGTTCTTCTCTGGTTAGTCTCCGGAAGGTAGTTGCTGCCTTTCCTAAACGTAAACTGCTTTCTTCAGACAGAGAGGCTATCCGTCACTATAGATCCAAGTTAGTTGACAGTTTCCAGCGGAGTGGTGTTTCGGGTGATTTCCAGGGTAATGCAGTGACCCGTGACAACAGTCGTCTTAATACTGATTGTCAGTCAGATCCAGTTGCAAAATGAGACAGTCTGTCCATCTGTCCCTCTTCTTCCTTTTTTGCAAGGTTTGCTAGCTGGCGGCATCTGGATTTATTACCAGTGCACTAGACACATGGATAACCTTGTGGCTTGCACCACCAAGTTGCCTATATCTGTGGCTCTCCGAATCAATGCAAACCATCGATTACCCGTTCGCACTAGTTCTATGTTATCCCACTTTCTCCTCCACTCCCTGTGCACTTGGCGAAATCTGCAGAGGCCAATTAACCTGTCGGGGAGCGGCCTTGTCGAGAGAAGTGCCTTGTGAGAAAAGTGCAAGTCTTTGGCTCGAGAGTCTTCGGCAAGGATGCTGAGGGAGGAGACTTTGCCAAACATTAAGAGAGGTGAGACGCAGTGAAGAAATGACAGGTAAGCTAATTCAGTGCGATGCTTGCAGAATGCGGGAGGTCCGGGACACTGCTGGTGCCTCTGGCTGCTACAACTGGAAAGTGCGTCCAGGTTCAGCTCCTGAAGGACCGTGTTGGGGCAGTGGAGAGGCAACTGGATGACCTCAGGATCATCTGGGAAAACGAGAGTTTCCTGGACAGGACCGACAGCGAGATCGTTACACTGAAGATACCGTAAGAGAGAAGGTGGGCGATGATGAGGAAGGACTATGCCCAGAAATTCCTGCCATTGCTGTTCCACCGTCATTCCTGCTGGGATCCACTTCCAGTCGACCTTGGCCAGCTCCTCTCTCATGCCTTCATAGTCCCTTTTGTTCAACTGCAACACTGACACTTCTAATTTAACCATCTAATTGCAGATTAAAACATCATATTATTAAACCTGGTTCATTTAACACTAAATCCAGAATTGCCTTCTCTCTGGTAGGCATTACGAATCCATCTCGGAGGCACTCTACAAACTCCGCTTCATGGGGTCCAGAACCAACCTGATTTCCCCATTCTACCTGCATATTGAAATCTCCCATAACCACAGTGGCATTACCTTTGTTACATGTCAATTTTAACTTCTGTTGCAACTTGCACCCTATACCTTATAGATATTGTTTATGACACTCTATAAATATTCTTGTTTTGTTTTTTTGTATGCTGTTTCACACTTGCTTTTTATTCAGTTTGAAATAAAGAATCAAATAAATAAATAAATAAATATTAAATATCCACAGTACTGTTTGAGGGCCTGTAGATAATTCCCATTAGTATCTTCTTATCGTTACAATTCCTCAATTCTATCCACAGCGACTCTACATCATCAGTCCCTATGTCACCCCTCGCAAGGGACTGAATTTCATCCCACACCAACAGAGGAGCTACCCCAGCTCTTCTGCCCACCTGCCTGTCCTTTCTATAGGACATATAACCCTGAATATTCAATTCCCAGTCCTGATCCGTACAATGTCATATCTACCAATCTCTAACTGAGCCTCAAACTCATCCACTTTACTTCTTGTACTTTGCGCATTCATATATAATACACCTCACCTTTCACATCGATTCCTATTTCACTTGGCCATATTTTCCTATCCCTTCGTGAGCTTCCTGTCCCGTTAATTCTGGTGTCTTTCTTAACTTTTCCTATACTCTCTTTCCCTTGAACTCCATCCTTGTATTTCCAATTTGTCTTCCCCCTAAGACTATTTAGTTTAAACCCACCCGTGTAGCAATGGCAAACCTGCCTGCCAGAATGCTGGTTCCCCTCCTGTCAACGTGCAACCCTTTGGCCCACAATGTCTGTGCCGAACATGATACCAACTCAAACTAATCTCCTCTGTCTGCAATTGACTCTTATCCCTCCATTCGCTGCACATCCAAAATGCATTTTAGCATCTGCCTCCACCACCACCTCCAAGCACCCACCACTCTGTAAAAAAATGTGCCCTTCACAGCTCCTTTATAATTTGCCCCTTTCATCTTAAAGCTCAGCTCTCTAGTCTTTGACATTTCCACCCAGGAAAAATGGATCAGACTGTCTACCCTATCTATGTCTCTCATCATCTGACATCTTTCTATCCGGTCCCCCCTCAACTTTTGACATTCCAGAGAAAACCATCAGCCATCCAAGTATGTCAAATCTCTCGGTATAGGTAATACCTTCTAATCCAGGCAGCATTCTGGTAAAACTCCCCTGTTCTCCAAAGCCTCCACATCTTTCCTGTAATGGGGGGGGGGGGGGGGGGGGGGGGGCAAGAGCTTCACATAATACTCCCAAAGCAGCCTAACCAAAGTGGTTCAAGAAGGTGATGGCTGATGGGAAGAAGCTGTTCTTGAACCTGGAGGTAATGGTTCTCAGGCTTCTTAGTTCTTCTTTCCAATGATAGCAGCAAGAAGAGGCACAATCACCTCTGGCAGTGCCTCTGCGTAAAAAAATGTTCTTGCACATAGACTGTGTGTCATACAGCAAGCAACCAGGCCTTTTGGTCCAAATTATCCATGCCAACCAAGTTGCACTATTTAGGCCCACAAACCTTTCTTATCCAGATACCTCTCAAAATGTCATTAAATAGGTTTGCTAGTGGTATACCCAGCACTAGGATTGAAATTAGATTATTGGGGTTGGGGGGTGCAGGGATCCAATGCATGACTGAGGCAGGTGAGAGGCTGGAAGTCTGTACGGAAGGTGATGGAAGAAGGTTCTATGGACAGGATAGGCAGGAGCATGGCAGAGATGAGGAAGGACTGAACTGTATTTATTTCAATGTGAGAGGCCTGACGGCTAAGACGGGTGAACTCAAGGCGTGGAGACATGCGTGCAACTGGGATGTTGCAGCAAGAGCAAACTCTTGTCCTCTTTTTATTCTCTTGATTTCCCTCTTAAGGTGTACTCTTACATTCCTCAAGGGATTTGCTTGGTCCCTGCTGCCTGTACCTCAAGAATGGCAGCAACTGGTTGAGCTGCTGCCTCACAGAGATTGGATCCTGATTTTGGATGCTGTCTGTGTGGAGTTTGCATGTTCACTGTGACAATATGGGTTCCCACTGGGTGCATTGGCTTCCTCGCACATCGCAAAGACGTGTGGGTCTTAGGTTAATTAGCCCGTGTAAATTGCCGCTGGATGGGGATGTGAAAGTGAAATAACATAGAACTAGTTAGTGACGGGGATACAATGGGCTGAAGAGCCTGTTTCCAGGCTGGATAAAAAAAGTTGGAGAACAAATGCGTTTGGAGTCAAAGGGTTACCTGCAAGGGAACTGCACAGTTAACCAGCTGGAGGGAAGGAGTAATAAACCAGGACGGTGTTTAAGGGTTAGAGCAGATGGTGCAGAATATGTAAGTTCTGTATTTGGTATCATTTCATATAACCTCTTATGTCATTTGTTGTATTTGGTATGCTCCATTCATCTCTTTGCTGTGGTTACTTTGGTTAGGTTTTCAAAATCTTTTAAAAAGTATTGTGAACTGTGTTGCTTTGTGAACCTTAACCCCACCAGGATGTGCCCAGCTGAACTCGGAGAATATCTGTAGGAGAAACAACCTTCACACAGAGACGGTGGCTCTCGGAGAGAGTGAATGTGGCACACAGAACACCGAGCCTGGGAAAGAGGGAAATCAGCAAGAAAAAGTGAGAGTAACAAATCGTGGAGGAGAATGAGCCGAATACACAGAGCAATAATATCGGAGACACTCTCCCAGAGAGAGACAGGTCAGGGACAGAGAAAAGAGCTACACAAAGCAAACTGTGAGGTGCACAACACAGAGGGAGAGATATGAAAGGGAAAGATACACAGAGCAGTAAAGTCTGAGACGGACTGAGAGAGATAAACAGGCATAGTGTCAGAAACAGAGAGAACGGGACAGACATGTTGTCAATGAATCTTATTAGCCAAGAGCACCCTCTGGGGGAGATGAAGAGAAGTGCACAGAGCAGCAAGAATTAGGACCACAGGAAAGAGATGAATGGAGCAGCAATGCTTCAGCCAGATAGAGGAAAGTTAGAACAGTCAGGAAATATGAGCTGGTGGGGGGGGGGGGGGGGGGGGGGGGGGGGGGGGGGGGGGGGGGGGGGGTTACATGGAAGGTGCCAACTATTGGAAGGAAGGGTGAAAGGGCTGGTGGTTCAGAGAACACCTTGGTCTGCAAAAGCAGGAGAGAATGGAAATATATTTCCTCGCTAATAATACTGAGCTGGATGTCAGTGTTTTTTGGGGTTTTTTTAATTTATTAGAAGTGAGTACAATGCATTGGTACAAAAATTATGTTAACATATTACATTCTCTGTACAACTTGCATTTTCTTTTTTCTTTTTTAAAGAGGTGAGAAAAGAGAGAAGAAAAAGAGGTTGTGAAAAGTGAAGAATAGACTAGTAAGCATGAGTGAAAAACAGATAAAGAAAAAGTGGAAAAAAAAGGAATGTGAAGAAGGAAAGCAGGAGGGAGATTATTCAGTCGCCACAAGGAGATGATTTTTTTAATATTCTAAATCATCTTTCACCCATACCTGAAACTTTTAGTTTTCATGATACTATATCACCACATGGATCCAAGAAATCTATAAATGGGGACCAACTCCTTAAGAACTGGTCTTGTTTGTCTATTAGGAGGAGTCTCATTTCTTCCAAATGTGCTGTGTCCAGCATATTATTAATCCACATTTTAAATGTTGGTATATTAGCATTTTTCCAAAATTTAAGTATAAGTATTTTGCTGTTATTAACCCACAATTGAAAAATGAGTTTTGGTGTGTATTTAATTTATTCCCATCTCCACTTACTCCAAATATAATCATTTCAGTATTAGGTTCCATTTTTGTCTTAAATAGCTTTGAGAATATATCAAATATGTCACACCAAAATTTATAAAATTTTGTACAAGAGATGAATGAGTGCGTAATATTGGCATTTTGAGAAAGACATTTATCACAAATGGGAGAAATATTTGGATAAAATTTATTCAACCTAGTTTTGGAATAATATAATCTATGTAATATTTTAAATTGAATTAAATTATGTCTAGCGTTGATCGAACATTTATGTATATGTATCAAATATTTTTCCCATGTTTCTTTTGAGATTTTTATCATTAATTCTTTTTCCCAGTCTTCTCTAATTGCCTCTGTTGATGGTAATTCTATGTTTAAAATACTGTTATACAAGTATGATATTAATTTTTTTGGCTCCGCCTTGATATTCATTACTTCTTCCAGTGGGTCTAAAATTATACTTTGGAATCTTGGTATATATTTCTTCATAAAATCACATACCTGTAGGTATTTAAAATATTGATTGTTATTCAATTTAAATTTTGATTTTAGTTGTTGAAATGAAAATAAATTTCCCAATTCATACAAATGTCAGTGTTCATGCAGCGTGTATGTGCATGATTGTGTCTGGGTCTCACACAATTCTATCACTCAGACAGTTTCTGTGTCTCTTCCTATGATTGCTGCCTGCGCTGTTCTCTCATTCACCTGTTGTTTGCCTCACTCCTTTCTTTCCTGTTTCTCTCAATATCTATTGTTGCTTTCTATCACTTCCACCCCCCTCCCCCCCACTACCCCCTGACACTACTACCTCCCCTAGTGTCCTGCTACCCATCTGCACAACCCTAGTGCCTCTTCCCCTTCCTCCACATGTCTCTCTCCCCCATTCTCCAACCCCAGTTTTCTAGTGATGTATTCGTGAGTTGGATATAGGTCTTAGGGCTAACGGAATCAAAGGATATGAGGAGAAAGCAGGAACGGGATACTGATTTTGGATAATCAGCCATGATCATACTGAATGGTGGCGTTGGGTTGAAGGACTGAATGGCCTACTCCTGCACCTATTTTCGGATTCATTCTTCTCTCCCTGTCCCTCACATGACTGTTCTGTCCCCCTTCCATTCTCATTAGCTTCACCCAGTTTCCCACTCTGTCTTCAACTCTGTCTGTGCTTTATCTTATCATATTCTGTTCACTTCGCTCCAGCCACGTTAACATTTGCAGCACTGTCTTCCAGCTTTAGTACACTAGTGCCCATGGAATACGAGACACACGCATGCACAAACAACAGCTGTCATTTCCATTAACACTGGAAAACTCCCTGTAGTATTATGATAGAGATGTAAAAGAGTTGAGGGAGTTGCACTACTTATCAGAGAGAATGTCACAGCAGCACAGAGGGAGGCCATCCTGGAGAGCTCAAGATGTTTACAGTTGGCAGGAATGACTATTCAGAAGTGAATAGCAGCAGTCAGTTCTGTGGCACCCAGCCTGGCTCTGAGGCATAGGGGGAAGGATAAAGGCAGACAGGATTATAATGAGAGAAGGCTCAAAAATTAGCAGATCAGACAGTAGATGATGTAGCAACATACACAATTCCAGGATAGTGTGTTGCCTCCCATGATGCCTCGGAGTGGCTGCTGAACATTCTCAAGGAAGAAGTTGAGCTACCAGAAGTTATTGCGCACATTCGCACAAATGACATTGTTAGAAAAAGAGATGAAGTCTTGCAGATTGAACAAAGGAGTGTTCATGGATCATGAAAACAGACTTAGAAACATAGAAATTAGGTGCAGGAGTAGGCCATTCGCCCCTTCGAGCCTGCACCGCCATTCAATATGATCATGGCTGATCATCCAACTCAGTATCCCGTACCTGCCTTCTCTCCATACCCTCTGATCCCCTTAGCCACAAGGGCCACATCTAACTCCCTCTTAAATATAGCCAATGAACTGGCCTCCACTACCCTCTGCGGCAGAGAGTTCCAGAAATTCACCACTCTCTGTGTGAGAAAAGTTCTTCTCATCTCGGTTTTAAAGGATTTCCCCCTTATCCTTAAGCTGTGACCCCTTGTCCTGGACTTCCCCAACATCGGGAGCAATCTTCCTGCATCTAGCCTGTCCAACCCCTTAAGAATTTTGTAAGTTTCTATAAGATCCCCTCTCAATCTCCTAAATTCTAGAGAGTATAAACCAAGTCTATCCAGTCTTTCTTCATAAGACAGTCCTGACATCCCAGGAATCAGTCTGGTGAACCTTCTCTGCACTCCCTCTATGGCAATAATGTCCTTCCTCAGATTTGGAGACCAAAACTGTATGCAATACTCCAGGTGTGGTCTCACCAAGACCCTGTACAACTGCAGTAGAACCTCCCTGCTCCTATACTCAAATCCTTTTGCTATGAAAGCTAACATACCATTCGCTTTCTTCACTGCCTGCTGCACCTGCATGCCTACTTTCAATGACTGGTGTACCATGATACCCAGTTCTCGCTGCATCTCCCCTTTTCCTAGTCGGCCACCATTTAGATAATAGTCTGCTTTCCCGTTTTGCCACCAAAATGGATAACCTCACATTTATCCACATTATACTGCATCTGCCAAACATTTGCCCACTCACCCAGCCTATCCAAGTCACCTTGCAGTCTCCTAGCATCCTCCTCACAGTTAACACTGCCCCCCAGCTTAGTGTCATCCGCAAACTTGGAGATATTGCCTTCAATTCCCTCATCCAGATCATTAATATATATTGTAAATAGCTGGGGTCCCAGCACTGAGCCTTGCGGTACCCCACTAGTCACTGCCTGCCATTGTGAAAAGGACCCGTTTACTCCTACTCTTTGCTTCCTGTTTGCCAGTCAGTTCTCTATCCACATCAATACTTAACCCCCAATGCCGTGTACTTTAAGTTTGTATACTAATCTCTTATGTGGGACCATGAAGTGAAACAATATGGGTGAAACAAAGAAATTTGAAGGGCATAATCGCCTTGTTGGGATTATACCAACAGTCGATGAAAATTAGAACAAATATGAAGGGAGAATGCAGAGTTGCAAAAATAATCGGATAGTCATGGTCAGAGATTTTAGTTTTCCTAATATAGACTGGGACTGCTATAGCACCAAAAGCTTAGATGGGTTGGAATTTGTTAAATATGTTCAAGAAAGTTTGTTCTGGCAATATATTGAGGGCCCAATTAGGGAGAGACCTAAGCTTGACTTACTCTTGGGAAATAAGGCAGGGTGATTGATTGAGATGTCAGTGCAGTGCACTTTTGAACCAGTGACCGTAGTTCTATTATATTTAAAATAATTATGGAAAAGGATAGAATTGGGACATAAGTTAAAGTTCTAAATTGAGGCAGCCAAATCTCGATGGTATTAGACAGGGGGTTGCAAAAGTTGAATGGAGCAAGTTGTTTGTGGGCAAGGGGACATCCAGCAAGTAGAACATTTGTTAATCTTTCTTGCACCTTTTCTAGCTGAATGATATATTTTTCCTAAAGCTGAGCGACCAGAACTGTGCACAATACTCCAAGTATGATATCATCAATGACCATTTTGTTACAACATGATGTCCCAACTCCTGTCCGCAAATATCTGACTGATAAAACAAGTGTGTCGGATGCCTTCTTCACCACTCTGTCTGCCTGTATTGACACTTTCAATGAACTATGTACCCATAGGTACATAGTTCCATAACAATCTCAGCCCTACCACGGACCTGTTCTGATTCAACATAAAAATATACCACACACTTGTCTGAATTAAAGTCCATCTGCCAATCCTTGGCTCAATTCACCTGGAACCTGAAGCAGGTTGTAATCTAAGCTTCATTGTCCACCACATCATCAATTTTGGAGTAATCTGTAAATGTACCAACTCTGTTAACAACATTGTCATCCAAACATGGACAGATAATGTTTTGGGTCAATACCCTTCTTCAGACTGATTGCAGGGGGTGGGGGGGGGGGGGGGGGGGGGGGGGGGGGGGGGGGAAGAAGAAAACTGGAAAAAGGGGAGAAGTTGGAAAAAAACATGGCAGACAATTGCTAAATGCAGAGATATTGTCGACAGTCAAGGGTATTTTTTGATAGGCAGATGGTTGGAACAAGGGACAGAGATAAGAGTCTGGAAAAAGGTTTCGACCCGAAACTTTGCCTATTTCCTTTGCTCCATAGATGCTGCCTCACCCGCTGAGTTTCTCCAGCCTTTTTGTCCACCTTCGATTTTCCAGCATCTGCAGTTCCTTTTTAAACAGTGATAAGATAGGAAGGTTTGAAGAGTTCCAAATTGTAAAGCCAAGGGGTGGGGGGGGGGGAGATCGCAGGCGTAAAGGGGGGGGGGGGGGGGGGGGGGGTAGGGGAGGTGGGGCACAGGGGGGGGGGGGGGGGGGGGGAGGATCGAGGAGAAGGGGGCGTTTGGATTGATTGGTAGTGAAATGTTACCTAAAATTGGAGAATTCAATGATCATTCCATGGGTTGTCAGCTATCAAGTGGAATATGAGGTGTTGTTCATCCAGTTTGCCTGTAGCCTCACTCAGCAAAAGTGGAGGTCGAGGAGAGAAAGTTCAGCGAGGGAATGGGAAAGGGAGTAAAAATGGTTAGAAACCAGGAAATCCAGTAGGCCTTGGCAGACCGAGTGCAAGTGTTCAGCTAATTAACCTACACGTCTTTGGAATGCTGGAGGAAAGTGGAGCATCCGGAGAAAACCCATGAGGTTACAGCGAGAATGTACAAACTCCATACAGACAGCACATGTAGTCACGATCGAAATCAGGTATCTGGTTCTCTACCACTACGCCACTGTGCCGCTGTGCCGCTGACGAATTCTCCTCAGCTCCCCAAACGGATTCACTTGATCCCAGCTGCATTTACCTTGCCTTGGCTTCCCTTTCCCTGACGAGATCCTTAATTTCATCCGTCATCCCGGTTTCCTTAACCCTGTAGTCTTGCCCTTCACCTTAAGGGAACATGCATGCTTTGAAGTCTGAGCATCACTCTTAAAACATCTCACCTTCTAGACGTCCCACCAACACTTCAGTCACTTGACCGTCCCAATTTCCTAAGAGTATGTCAAGCTTTGTAGAGCCCTCTACATATTGCTTAAGGGAAGTTTCCTGAAAATATCTGACAAAAACCACCCCGTCTAAGACTTTGGCACTATGACAGTCTCAGTTTATATTGGGAAAATTAAAATCCCATACTCTTTGACAACTCTATCACATTCATAGTGAATTGCAAGGGTCTGGGGAATTTGTAGAGCATAGGAATCTGGAAGTCCAGCTACAGAGTTTATAAGTGCCATCACAGGGAGATAGTGTGATCAAGTAAGCTTTCAGTACATTGGCCATCAGTCAGTGTATTGACTATAGAAGCTGGGACGTTATGTTCCAGTAGTACAAGACATTAAGAGGTAAAATTTGGAATATTGTGTTCAGTTTCGGTCACCCTGTTATAAGAAAGACATTAAGCTGGAAAGGGTGCAGATAAGAATTACGAGGATGTTGCCAGTACTTGAGGGCCTGAGCTACAGGGAGGCAAGGACTTGGAACACAGAAGGAAGAAGTGAAACCTTACAGAGAGGTACAAGGATCATGATGGGGATAGGGTAAATGCAGTCATTTACCCAGAGTAGGGGGAATCAGGAGCCAGAGGCCAGAGGCTTGAGATGAGAGGGGAAAGATTTAAAAGGAAACTGAGGTACAACCTTTTCACACAAAGGGTTGTGGGTTTATGGAACGAGGTACCAGAGGAGGTAGTTGAGGCAGGCATGGTGATCAAGAGGGTGGCAGTGACGTAGCAGTGAAGTTACTGCTTTACAGTGCCAGAAGCCCGAGTTTGATCCTGACTACATGCGTTGTCAATGTGGAATTTGTACATTCTTCATGTGACGGTGTGGGCTCTGTCCAGATGTTCCGGTTTTCTCCCACACCCAAAGATGTTCAGGTTAGTAGGTTAATTGGCTTCAGTAAATTGTCCCTAGTGTGTAAGATAGAGCTAGCATTATGGGCGTCCGCTGGACGGCGCAGACTCAGTGAGCTTAAGTGCCATTTTCCATGCTATATCTTTAAACTGAAAAACTAAACTACTATCACAACATTTAAAATACATTTGGGCAGATACATGGATAGGAAAGATTTAGAAGGATATGGACTAAACACAGGCAGTTGGGACTAGTGTAGATGGGGGCATCTTGGTCGGCATGGGCAAGTTAGGCCGCAGGGTCTGTTTCCATGCTATATGACTATATGCATTTGGATATTCAGGGGCTGGTTGGTTCTAGTTGGCATATTTTGTATGTGGGAGATCATGTCTTACAATTGTGTTTGAGTTTTTTGAAGAGGTACCGGTAATCAAAAAGGTTAATGAGGGCAAGGCTGTGGACATTGTCTATGTGGACTTCAGCGAGGTTTTTGAATAGGATTCTACATAATAGACTGCGCTGTAAGATTAGATCGCATGGGATCCCGGGAGAGATAGCAAACTGGATCCAGTGGCACAATGACACATCAGGTAGATCTGCTGCCTCACAGCCAGAGACCCGGGTTCAATTCTGACCTCGGGTGTTGTCTGTGTGGAGTTTGCACGTTGTTCCCGAGACCATGTGGGCTTCCTCCGGGTGCCCCAGCAACCTCCTGCAACCCAGACGTGCAGTTTGTAAGTTATCTGTCCTCTGTAAATTGCCCCGTTTGCAGGGAGTAGATGAGTAAGTGGGATAACAAAGAAACAATGTGAACGTGTGATCAATGGTCGTCGCTGTCTCAGTAGGCCAAAGGGCACGTTTCCATGCTGTTTCTCTGAACTAAACTAAACACAATTGGCTTTAAGGAATGCGCTCCAATATTCTTGATGTCTACACTTTCCTGCTACTGATCATCTCCCACAACACTGCAGCCTCCACATCCTTCTCCTTGGTGAATATTCAAAATATGGAAGAATTCATTTAGGATGTCACACACATCCTTTGGTCCTTGACTTCACTCGGTCTACCTCTCCTAGTTCTTGAGAGTCTGAAAGTAAAGAAAGAAAGAAATACCCATGTGTTGTTACTCACCATTACCTTCCTTACCAAAGCACTTTAGCTGATCAATGCCCATACTCAGACCTGCTCAGCAAAACCAGGTTGTGGTTTCAGTATCTCTCTGAATCCACTCAGACAACTGTAGTCCTTTGGGTTGGTGCAGGGAAATGGAGTGAATATTGATGGGTAGTTGATAGCTAAACAGACATGGCGCACCGAAGGACTTGTTTCTGTGCTGGATATCTCTTACATAGTTCATGCAATGAAATTACTTTAATCCTTCATTTTTACAATATAGCTACTTAAATTAAATATTCTAATATACATGTAGGATTTCTCTCTTTTAATCACATCCTCTGCATTGTACATTATACAAAGATGAACATTCGTTGGCAACTAGAAATAGTAAACAATTGAATTTAAAAAATATATACAAAGTTTGGATTTACAAAGCAAGGTTTTGAACCTCGTGATCCCAACCACCTTGTACCGAAAAAAAAAGGCTGACGGTATGTTGTTAGGTTTCCATGCAATAATAGTTTGAACATAAGAGGATAAATTACTGTGGCAGGAAGTGCTAAAATGCAAAATAACTCCCCACGTACCTAGTTTTGAGGCAAAGGCAGAAGCTTCATTTCCCATTGCAAGCAAGTACCTCAACCATTCAAAACTCAAGACTGCTGCACAAAATTAACATAACTGGAGGTGCATGGAGGCTTCAGACTTCACCAGACACAGGTATGAATCTGGATTCTAGAGAATAGATAACAGCTTCGCCGCAACGGTGAAATATTTGACAAATTATTCACAACTTCAGCAACACTTTGGTAGTACCAAAAATAAGTAGACATTCAAAAGACTCAACAAAATATTTTTCAGTCTTCAACATCCTGCCTCCTAAAGAAATAAGGCAATAGAAGCCAAGGAATGCAGTGTAACGCTTCCCTGATATCTGCCCTTAACAATCCTTTACAAGTGGATGCGCCAGGAATTTCAATCACGTTCTCATTCAAGTACACACACTGCTGTTGCTAGTACAGATGAGAACTCGCATTATCTGGATAGTTTACAAAACAAATGATGAAAGCATTTGAAGGCACACTTTTTAATAAGAAATGTCTCCTCTATTTTCCTTTATTTCCATTATTGAACCAGCATTTAGTGTTGAAGATTTCAGACGTAGGCACCTAGGGCTGCGTGAAATTCAGTGAGGCACTGCACCAGCTGCTGAAATTTTGGCCTCTCCTCCCGATCCAAGGCCCAGCAGCAGGCCATCACTGCAAATCTGGGGTGGGGGGAAAAAAAAGGCATGGATGTCAAAACACAGGGCGACTCATATGCGAGACACAATAACATCCCAGATCAGAGTAAAAATACTCAGCAGCAGCTGGTGAACAGATAACCCGGCTGAATAAATTAGACCACTCACCAATCACCTACCTGATATATAATGACAAAAAAAAGTAGTCAGTAATAAAATATACAAAATTGGGTATCCAAGAATAATTACTAATGAAACATTGAGCTGGGTAAGAGATCAACAAAAATAGATATACGAAACAAAATAAAAAAATCACATTACACAAATAATGGACCAAAGAGTCACTGGTCAGATTAACAGGAAAAATGAAAAAAATCACCAATTAGAAATGGGAGCAGAGAGCGTTAACTGGTCAAATATTAACAACAGAAGTTAATAATCAGACATGGGTCAGATGTGCAACATTAATTAACATGTTTTAAGTTGTGCTTTCTAATATAACACGGAAGACAAGGCACACTCTGATCAGGTGTACAATGCTGCAGATATCAGATACCAGCAAGGGGTTTCCTTACTGTGGCTGTCAAAGTGCAATGGTGAACGGTGGCTCTGGTGAGGAGGGTTTTCTAAGTGCTTCACAACATGAACTTCACACCTGAACCAGAACTGGTCCAACATTCTTCCACGGTGGTGTGCTTGTTCTGTCGCAAAGAATTTAAATTCATTTTCAGGGGAAATTGGTCGTCAAATACAGTGAGAGAGCAATGGAAAGGTCCGGGTCAGAAATCGAAAGAAAATAAATTAATTCTACAGGCAGAGCAGATAAGGACTAGAAGTTTGGAAGGCTAAGATGCATCCACTTTAATACAAGAACGATATTTAACAAGATAGATAAATAGAGCATTGATAGGAATATGATACTGTTGCTATCATAGAGACATAGCTAAATTAATCGAAGGATTGGAAATTAAACGTTCCACAGTATAGAATGTTCAGGTGTGATGGGGAGGATGCAAGAGGATACTGTATTAATAGCATGGGTAAACTAGATGTACGCACAAGAGGCTGAGATGCTCGTTGCAGTAGGGGTAGCAAGCTGGAAAAGAGGTGGGAACAAATCAAAAACTGGCAAGTAATAGGTGGATACAAAATGCTGGAGTAACTTAACGGGACAGTAGCATCTCTGGAGAGAAGGAATGGGTGACGTGTCGGGTCGAGACCCTTCTTCAGACTGAAGGGTCTCAACCTGAAACATCACCCATTCCTCTCCAGAGCTGCTGATTGTCCCGCTGAGTTACTCCAGCATTTTGTATCTATCTTTGATTTAAACCAGCATCTGCAGTTCTTTCCTACACAAATATTAAGTGGATACAGGTGAGGGGGAGGGGTTGATTGGTAGATAGATGGCCTTCAGCTACTTGCTGAAGCTAGGGCACAGGATAGAAGAGCAGGCCACAACTGAGTACAATTCTGATTGGTGTATTATAGGAAGGACCTAACTGCACGGCAGAGGGGGGGGGGGGGGGGGTGAAGAGATTCACCAGCATGTTGCCTGGGACTAGGAGCGACTGGATAGGCTAGTTTTGTTTTAATTGGAATGAGGGGATCTTATACACAATAATGAGTGCCATAAATAGAATGGATAATAGGAAACTCATTCCATTGCAGAGCTTTCTAAAACTAGAGGGGTACAGAGTACAGGGGGGTTGAGTGTACAGGGTAGCATGTTTTGAGAGGATCTGATGAATAACTTACATCCCACCCCCTCCCTCCTCTGTTCGGAGCATGGGAGGAATCTGGAACCCACTACCTGAGTGGATGGTAGAGGCAGTGACTCTGACCGTATTTAAGAATTACTTACTCGACAATCGCTAGAATCACCAAGGCATAAAAAGTAACAGATCAAATGCTTAGATCTGATATACTGGTGTGTGGATGGGACTGCTTCCGTATAGAATGATGCAATTAAATCGAGGACGGGTCAGGGAGTAATTGAATTAAATTTGAAGTGAATAAATGTTATTAACCAAGTATGTATACATACAAGGAATTTGCCTTGGTGCTTTGCTTGCAAGTAACAACACGATATACAGTGAACAATTAAAAATAAAAAATGATTTAAACATGTGAAGAATTAAATAAAATGCCAGAACAAAATAAAATACTTTGTCCTGCCCAATTAGATATTGGGCAGGACAAAGTACGCAGAATGAAACATTGCATGGACAGACACAGCAGGAGCTCTATGCAAATTCTGGTCACCACCTTTCAGGCATAATGCAGCAGCATTCTAGTAAACCTTTCCTGTACTCTCTCCAAAGTATCTACATCTTTCCTGCAACGTGGCGACCAGAACTCCACATGCAGCCTAATCTAAGTCCTATAGCGCTGGATTATGACTTCCTGCTCAGAAGCCGGATCACTGACAGCATTGAAATGCTTAAACCTAGGGCTATTGACAATTGCTGGGAAATAGGATTAATGTGGAAGGGTGCTTATTGATCGGCAATGATTTGGGCCAAATAACCTTTCCAAGAAATAAAATGTTATGACTCATTGGCTCTTGCACTACCCACCTGCCCTTCCTGGTGGTCACCCATCTCCTTTCCCTCTGTACTTACGGTATGATCAACTTGCTCAACATCCTAACTACGATATTTTCAGCATTAAACTGCTCCTCAGGAAGTTCAACCACAGTTCCATTTTCTCTATGTGATCAAACAGCAGCAAGACACAATTCCAGCAGGTGTAGTCAGCAGTGACATTGGAATTGTCCCTTATCTCATACGTCCTGCAGAGGTATACCACTGCCCTAACTTCCAGACACAACATCACTATTTCCCCAGGCTCAGCCTGATTTGCTACTCACCCTGGTCACTGTTGCCCATGACTCCCTAATTTGAGGAAGGACATACTTGCTATTGAGGGAGCGCAGCGTAAGTTTACAAAGTTAATTCCCGGGATGGCGGGACTGTCATATGCTGAGAGAATGGAGCAGCTGGGCTTATACACTCTGGAGTTTAGAAGGATGAGAGGGAATCTCATTGAGACATATAAGATTGTTAAGGGCTAGGACACACTAGAGGCAGGAAACATGTTCCCGATGTTGGGGGAGACCAGAACCAGGGGCCACAGTTTAAGAATAAGGAGTAAGCCATTTAGATCGGAGATGAGGAAACTTTTTCTCACAGAGAGTGGTGAGTTTGTGGAATTCTCTGCCTCAGAGGGCGGTGGAGACAGGTTCTCTGAATGCTTTCAAGAGAGCTAGATAGGGCTCTTAAAAATAGCAGAGTCAGGGGATATGGGGGGAAAGCAGAAACGGGGTACTGATTGGGGATGATCAGCCATGATCACATTCAATGGCAGTGCTGGCTCGAAGGACCGAATGGCCTACTCCTGCATCTATTGTCTATTGACTCACCAAGGCCCCAATCTTAACCTCAATAGCAGCACTGCAACCTTACATCGATTGTAATGATTACTCTCAAAATGCCTAGCACTCCTTTACACAGCGCTCTTTGTGGTGTTGCACTTATCACTGCCCCTCACTGATATCGCTCCCCCGCTTCCAAATTCCAAGGAATACAGATCCAAGAGTGTTATTTTTTCACACAATTAGCAGTGGAGAGGCCAGGACAGATTGATAGATTGATGCAGACAGAATCCTTCAGTACCTTTCGAATGTATCGAAATGTATTTGAAGAACCATAAGATCATGGACCAATAGCTCAGAGTCTGCCAAACAACCTCCTTGTATCTCATAAATTTCCATGACTTTATGTACTACTTGATTAAATAAGATAAATAAGTATGATCAGATATGCACGAACACCAGGAACATTCACAGATCAGAAATAGAATGGGGCAACAAACATTATTGATCAGTACAATCGCTGATCAGAAATGTCAATGGCCAATGTCACTGAGGTAAATGTAGAAGATAGATAACTCAAATACTGATTAAATACTGATCAGAAAAAAACGATTTAATATTTTAAAAACTGTAGCAAGTGGTATTTCTAGACAAGTAATAGCCCTTTAAAATCATATTATGAAATCACCAATACAGCACTGAGTATTTTGATACTCTGAGAATACAAGCAGACCTACACTCTTGGAATTTTCATCATTACAACATCACTTGGACATCAATTGCCGCGTGTCAGCAGTTTTACTCTTCCGAAATTTGTTCGGCAGGCCATTGCTTTGTTTCATTTCCTCATTACTAAGTTGAATGTTTGCTTCATTACAAATATTTCAGCTATAAATTAGGTTTACACATTTAAAAAAACACCAATTGTAAATGGTTACTTACAATTCATCTGGGCAGTTGATTGGCTGTGCTATTCTGTATCCATCCTTTAGATAAACAGCCATCTCAAAAGGATCAATATCAACATATGGTGTCTGTCCCAGAGTCATTAATTCCCACAGTGTAACGCCAAATGCCCACTGAAAAAAAAAAAACCCAAAGAATTATTTGGATTGGATGATCATGCATTCTGTGACACTGCACAATTCCTGGTTCACAAAAAAACAGCCTTGCCATCCGAGCAGATTGGCTGGCAAGATTTTGATGTCGACATCAAGCATCAACATACCATCTACATACAAATGAAAAACCCAATCACTTCACCATTTAATATTGTGTGTGCTGTTATGTAGACGTTCCCTATTGACCAGTGCCCTAATTGGCTTTGTCTTTCCCATAAATCAAGTCTAGCAACATTACCTCTCTTGTTGGGCTGAAACAAACCCAGATCAAAAAAGTTTTTAGGAATATCTCCAGTCTTTGCTCGAATAATTGAAAACCTCCATTACCACTGCTGTCTAGTTTTGCATACTGCTGTACTTCACTGCAAATTTGCACTTCAACCTCCTTCTCTCTAATTAGATGCCTACAGCACAATCCCAGCAGAATTCCTTCATTCTGAACTAAAAGATTCTGCCTTGAACCTTCCAGGACATCCTCTTTCTGAGACTAGTCTTTCTGCCTTCCCATCCAAACATTCCTGAATATGAACCATTGGAACTCATATTTGACCTTTAATTATCAGGATCTAATCTCAGGTCTCTGGCGCTGCAAGGCAGCAACTTTACCTCTGCACTACTGTTCCGTGTCATTTCATAGCATTATTAATCTTTTCCCTGAATGCAACCATTCTGCGCTTGAAATCTCTGGTTTTATTTCTCAATCTCAACAGCTTCAAATTAGTCAATACTCTCTGTAATTCCCAAATTTCTAAAAATAGCGCTGCCACCTTCAGCTTCCAAGCAAAAATCTATGCTATTCAATACTAAGCTGTGCTACCCTTTCTTGTTCCCAATCCACCATGCATTGTTTAAAAAAAACGTTGTTACTTGGTCATATGGGAATCCTGACGTTTACTTCAAGTGACTCGAGTAGCACCCAGGGGAATGTCTGCCTATAAACACCCAAAAGTCCTTCAGAATCACTTCACAAGAGTTGAAGCTCATCGAAATGAAGGCAAGCTGTTATAACCATAACCTTAGAGCCATAGAGTCATACAGCATGGAAACTGGGCCTTTGACCCAACGTGCCCATACCCACCAAGATGCCCCATCTCTACTAGTCCTACCAGACAGCGTTTGGTCCATATCCCTCAAAACCTGGTTAGGAAGCAGTCTAAATGCCAGGAAATGCAATATTGGGCAAGCAATCAGCTTGGCAGATGTAATAAATTAGTTTCTTGGAAGGATTTATTAGGGCCACAACTACATATTGTTTAAAGAATAGGAAGGAACTGCATATGCTGGTTTACACTGAAGATAGACACAAAATGCTGGAGAAACTCAACTGGTCAGGCAGCATCTCTGGAAGAGAGAAATGTGAAGTTTCAGGTCGAGACCCTTCTTCATAAGGAGAAAGAAACAGGCAGGATTGGGCAGGGGAACGATAAGGTTGGAGGCTGTGGAGTGGAGATCGGAAGAGGTGATGAGATCAGTAGATCACAGTAGAGGAACATAAGCAGACAGTTTTCTTCTTAACTAGTTTGATACAAGGACAGAAAACTTAATAAATCATAACCTTTCATGAGATATGCAATATAAATATGATGGGTAGTGAACTGACAACAATCTGGGAGTATATTCCCTGAAAAAATGGAAGGCATTAAATTACAAGTACAAAAGCTGTTGTCTTTTTCCTTCTTTGTGCTTTTAGTTTGTTATAAGATGTATGTTTTAGATTTTCTTTAGTTTTGTATCATGTGGGGGTGATGGAAACTTTAATTATCTCTTTCCTTGATGGAGATGCCACTTTTTCCGTGTTGTATCTCCATGGGCACTGAGGCCTAACATCATGGAGCTGGCGGCCTCTTGCTGGGATCTCGGAGCTCCAACCTCGGGAACCTACGGACTTAACATCGTGAGCTGGCGATCCCTTTGCCAGGGACGACCTCGGAGCTGCAACTGCTGGTGCCTGCGGATTTTAACAGCATGGAACTCATGGTCTCTGGTTAGAGACCGACTTTGGGAGATTCAAGCCGTGGGAGCATCGACAGCCCCGACTGCAGATGGCTCGACTCCCCCTACCGCGGGAGATAAGAAGAAAGGACTTATGTTGCCTTCCATCACCATGGGGAATGGGGAGGAGCCGCTGTGGTAGATGTTTATGTCAAATTCTTATGTAGTTGTGTGTCGTGTTGCTTTTTTGGTATGACTGTATGGCAAACCAAATTCCTCATATGTTGCAAAACACTTTACTAATAAATTACAATTATGATTATGTACCTCGGTATATATGACAATAAACTAAACAACTAAGCTACCTCCTTTGTTGTGTTTATAATGGTATTTACATTTCAACGTATTTTGGAACAGATTGCTTACCACATCACTAGCACTTGAAAACTCATTGTTGACAAGGCTTTCCAATGCCATCCATCGAACAGGTCTGTTTTCATTGTCCCCTAAACAATGATAGTCCATGGGGAAGAGATCCCTGGAGAGAGCATTGTCTGCAATCTTTACCTGAAGGCCATCATCAATGCTAGGATGGACACAGACTTACAATTAGCAAAAATACTCTTATATAAGTGATAGAAATGTTCAAGTCAGAATATACAAAATCTGGTTCCAGCTTTCACATTTTAAAACAAATACTGGAGATCAGAAAATCTCTGACCGAAGGTAGGAATGCACATCCAGTCAAGATAGCAACTGAGTAAATTGCAATGCTGGCAATTCTTTGCAACATGAATTAAATCGTAATACACGTCTGCCTAGCTTTCTACAGTACAAGATATACCTGCATGAATAGCACATCCTGCATTTTATGAAACCTACCTTCAAAGTTTGAGAGCACTTTCTTGCATTTTGACTAAATGTTTGAACATAGGTAAGTCTAAGATTGCAATGTAAAGAAATTTTCAGCAGCTGCTATTTCTGTTATTAATATTTCTAATATTATATACCAAAATAAAACATAACAATTCCCATGGCTCATTCGCCACTTTCCACTCAAACCACCATCTCCCCAGATACTTTCATTTTCAATCACGGGAGATGCAACACCTGTCCTTATACCTCCTCCCTCGACCCCATCCAGAGTTTCCGACAGCCCTTCCAGGTGAGACAGAGGTTCACGTGCACCTGCTTTAATCTTATCTATTGCACACGGTGCTCCTATTGTGGGCTTCTGTATATTGGCAGGCCAAAGCGTAGACGCGACAAACATTTTGCTGAACACTTACACTCGGTCAGCCATGGCTACAGGATCCCCTGGTGGCTAAATACTTTAACTTCACTTAATAATAATAATAATAATAATAATAATCTTATTTATATAGCACATTTTCAGTCAACTTGCATTGACCCCAAAGTGCTTCACATAATTACATTACATTTACACACAGGCAAAGGTGGGTGAAGTGTCTTGCCCCAAGGACACAACGACAGTATGCACTCCAAGCAGGATTCGAACCGGCTACCTTCCGGTCGCCAGCCGAACACTTAGCCCATTGTGCCATCTGTCGTCCCATTCCGACATCTGTCGTAGGCCTCCTCTGCTGCCAGTGTGATGCCATGTACAAATCTGGGGAACAGCACGTCAAATTCCACTTGGGTAGTTTGCAACCCAGCGGAATGAACGCTGAATTCTCTAATTTTACAGTGCCCTCCATAATGTTTGGGACAAAGACCCATCATTTATTTATTTGACTCTGTACTCCACAATTGAGATTTGTATTTTTTTTTAAATCACATGTGGTTAAAGTGCACATTGTCACATTTTAATAAAGGCCATTTTTATACATTTTGGTTTGCTGAATGGGGGGGGGGGGGGGGGGCTATGTATAAACACAGCTGTAATTTCTACATGGTGAAACCAAAATGGATAAAAATACCCTTTAATAAAATCTGATAATGTGCACTTCAACCACATGTGATTTTCTTTCTATTACAAGTCTCAAAATCACCCGGCGGGGTCACAACATCGGAGGCTTGGATTGCCTCAGCGCAGAGGGAGAGCAAGGAGGGAAGAGACAATGACTTTGGGACTTTAAACTGTGTTGAATGTTTGTTATTTATTCTATGTTATGACTGCAGGCTAAATCATTTCGTTGCACTGAAAAGTGCAATGACAATAAATTGAATCCAATCCAATCCAAAACCTGTGGAGTACAAAGGGAAATAAATAAATGTTGTGTCTTTGTCCCAAATATCTTTAGAAAGGCAGGCAGTTAATTCTAACCCAAAATATCATGAACCATAGCAATGATTATGAATTAACTCTGAAAAAGGTGGTTGGAAAGATCATAATGATTTGCTAGGTAATTTCAGCTCAATTAGAGTTGCATGTGGGCTCAAACTAGGTGTAAGGACATAATAAATTTAATGGAATTGTTTGGAACCCCCATAAAGAGTTCTATAAATTTTGCATACATCAAAGCCAACGTGGTCCCCTAGCCATAAAAATACATAATTTGTGAACTAGAAATGTTTTGCAGTAATCTCTTGCACTCACACACAATTTCTTGTTGCAAGGTCTTTATGAATAACTTCTCTCCTTGCCAAGTAACTCATCCCACAGGCAATCTGAATGGCCATATGAACAAGGTCTTGCTGTGATATTGCCTGTGAAAAAGACATAACAATTACTTGAATGTCCCCTGTATAAATTGAAAACGATATCACATTGAAAAGAATTACTTTTCCTAGATCCAAAATTAATTGTCATACTTGTAGAATACATAACAATTTTACTAATAATGTAATCTCCTATAATTTCCATTCCAAACAAGACACATGGAACAGAGTGATAGAAATTATATCACTTTCAGATGAATTAAACTGCTGCCCGCTGATCCCATTTTTCTTTTCCATATCTGAAAAACTGAATGATAGAGTCATGGAGTCCGACAGAATGGAAACAGCCACTCCAAGACATCCAAGTCTCTGACACCAGGGAAGCAGCAAAGCATCCTGGAGTCCCATTTGCTGCCACAGACACTCCTGACTGCTCACCTAACTATCGAGTCTCCTATCACTATCGCACTGCCTGACTTCGACCCACCCCACTGTACCTTAGAGCCAGGCCCGGTACCAACCTAGCTGCTGCTCTCCTCTGAACAGTCATCTCCCCCAACAGTATAAAAAATGGCATGCCAGAAAACATTTACAAGGATATTAACAGGACAAAGGGCTTGAGTTATAAGGAGAGTGCGAATAAGTTGGGGGGTTTTTCCCTGGAGTGTAGAAAGCCGAGGCATACCTGTGTAATTATAGATACATACAAGATACCTTACAGTGGTATCTAAAATCATGAGGGGCGTGAAGTGAACTGGTGCAGTCTTTTTCCCCGCATAGTAGGCGAGTCTAAAACTAGAGAGCATGGATTTAGGTGAAGAGGAAATGATTTAAAGGGGACCCGAGGGGAAGGTTTGTCACACAGAGGCTGGTGTATGTATGGAACAAACTGCCAGTGGAGGTGGAGGTGGTACAAATTACAACATTTTAAAAACATTTGGATTGGTACAGGTATATGAAAGGATTCAAAGATTTCAAAGTCCAAATGGAGGCAAATGGGACAAAAAAAGTTAGTCGAGGAGCATCTGTGGAGAGAAAGTACTCCATAAATTACTTGGGTTGAGATGTCGACAATTCCCTACCCCCTGCCCCCCCCCCCGCCCAACCACACATGGACATTCTGAAAAGAGGAATAGCTCAGGGTTGGCATGAGTGAGTTAGGTTGAAGAGTCTGTTTCCAGGCCATAACTAAATAAATTATTAAAAAATATTTAGAAGTTACCTGTGGATTGTTGGCTTCGGCAAGTTTGCATTGTCGAAGGAAGAGCTTTAGATTACCCCAGTTCATGTAAGGGAGCAGTACCATGGGCCTCTCACCATCCTCTATGCAAACATGATTGATGGGCAGAAGGTTTCTGGTCCAAAAACAACACAATATTAGTCACAATCAAACGCCATCTCTTACTCCTGCAGTTTTCGAAACAGGAGAGGTTCCTGCCCCCTGACCTCCACGGCCAGTTACACCATATTCTTCACTACACACAAAGTTCAAATCTATCAGATAAAACAAATCGTAAAATATTAATATATAAAAAATATTGCCTGTAACTGCATTGTTATCAAGAGGCTTGAAGCACTGATCCAGAGACCTTGGTTAGCATTGGGAAATAGCTTCTTCCTTTCCTGTACTTCCATTTCTAACATTCACTCTTCCCAATACAGATACCCCATTATGTTTTTTTGCCCTGGCTTGCATCCCACAACCCATTCTCCTTGTGTCCTTCCTCATCCCATCCTTCCCCCCACCCCTTATCCATGTTGCCTAAACCCAGCCCCTCTCATGAATGGGTATAATTCTTCATTGTTTAGAATAACTTGCCATGGTAGAGATGGTGCCAGCGTGATGTTTGCTTCCAGGCAGGAGCTTATTGCCATAGTATGGCCCTCAACCCTTGGTGCTTCAGGCAGAAAAATCACGAGAAATAGTCAGTGATTTTACAGCCGACAGTCTGATTTCACTATATCTGGCCTCAAACTAGTAGTAATTATTTCCCAATCATTAGTTTCCCTTAGCTGACCTTCATGTCTGTCTGAAAACTTTCCTCCTCTACCTTTCTCTCCCTCACGGACAAAATGAATAGCCACACTCTCAGTCCTATTGCATAATGAATTCACCTGTGCTCTCATCCTCTCAGCTTTCCACTTCAAGACCAAGTTATGCTGCCATGTATATCGACCTTGAGAAAGACTAGTCTAACATCCTGACAAAATATGCCTCAACGTTGGCACCTCTGAACATAGGGGGCACGCCAGGTTCCCACCTACCCACTGTTTGAGTTTCTTTGGTGATGGCAGCACAACATAAATAGCTCCAATAAAGAAACTTCTTTGTTTCTTCAGTTTAACATTAGTTTAGTTCAGTTTATCATCTTCGGCACAAACATTCCTGTGCTGTTCTATGTTTGCTGAACACAATTCTTTTCCATTTACTCTATTATCTCGATCTATAATATATAAAACATGAACACTAAAGGTCTGGAGATCACATCTATAATGGGGTGGAAACAGGCTTTTAATGAGGTATGGCAGTTATGTGACAGCTGCACTGTTGAGTCATGAATAACACATCCGCCAGATCGAACAACAATTTTCTACCCAAATGTCATTAATGAACCAGATCATTATTTCTTTTTGTATTCTTTTTTTCTTTAACTTCAGATTGATTTAATTGTTTATATTTAAACTCCTCTGTTGCAGCAGTGGAATTTGAACTCATGCATCTGGAACCATGGTCCAGTACTTTGGCTGTGTATTCGCTGATGTAACCACTACATTGCTGAACTGTTATGAGTAAGGTATTTAACTCGAAACATTAATTCTGATTCTCTTTCTATTGAGGCTGTCTGGCCTGAATGTTTCTAGCAATTGCAATTTTTATTTCAGTTTGCCAGCACCTGCATTTTTGGGGGATTTTCACACTACAAGTAGCCTCTCCTGTACCAATACAAATCAATGATTCTACATGAAGGAAACTAAAGATCCATCGGCTCCTTTGTGTCTGAAAAGCAAACCCGAAATTGGCATGTCAAAGCATTGCAGAAGTACCACCAAACTCTCTCCATTAAATCCTGGAGAACCCTCACCCAAGACTGCTCGCAGGGACAGGAGAGAGGCAGGTAGCTCCAACAACACTGAGCATCTCTATCAGGAGCACCTGCTGGCCATGCGCAAACAGTGGAAGGTAAAAATATGATGCAACAGGGTTCAAGAGAGGGGGGGAGGGGGAGAATATGTTGAACCAAATAAAATTTTGGGGAGGATATCATGATAGGCAAATATTGAGAACAAGACTGAAAAGTAAACTGAGAAACAAGGCATAATAGAGAATAAGATGGACAGAAGATGAGAACAGAATCACAGCTACTGTAAAAGACTAGCAAATATTGTATGCAAGTTCACTGTTCCCACACAGGACTCATTTGTCATCGCAGACTCAATATAATAAACGTTGAAGCAGGAGAGTCTGAAGAAGGGTTTCGGCCAGAAATGTTGCCTATTTCCTTCGCTCCATAGATGCTGCTGCACCCGCTGAGTTTCTCCAGCACTTTTGTCTACCTTCGATTTTCCAGCATCTGCAGTTCCTTCTTAGACACTTAACCCCAATGGACTGCCTGAGAAGAACGATAGATGAAAGTTAATTTTGCTTACCTGTGATGGAGTCCCCGCAGTTTGCAGCTCTCTGTCAACATCATAGTTACTTGTACCTCTGAAGCATGGTCTACAAAAGGGAACAAAAATAAATTATAGCACTTGCACACATTTTTTGGACAAAATCTGTTCCCTTCTTTCCATTAAACAAAGGTAAAAATCACTACCTTTAAAGCTATAGTTAAGTGTGCATGTGGCTCATAGCACCATATCATTTAGTGCTAGGAACTAATCTGTAAACAAGCATTCTCAAGTTCAAGCAGAAGTGGTTAATTGAGAAAAACTCACCCCCGTATTCTCTTAGACAATACTATAAATACAATTCCATCAATTATTTCCTTATAATCCTAGTCACATGCCCGTTGACTATATCTCCATTATCAAATAACATGGATATAATTTACAGAAGCCACGACTTATAAACCAGGACATCTTTGGGATTTCGGATGAAACATGAGCACCTGGGGCAAACTTATTCAGACACCATGTGCAAACTCCAGATAAACAGCACCAGAGGTTAGGATCAAAGCTGGGTTGTTGGAGCTGTGAGGCAGCAGCAATGCATGCTCTCAATCACCAGCATCTCATTCAATTGAAAAAAATATTAATTTTTGTATGATTGAGGTCAAAGATTAAAATAGATTCTGCACCATTAGACTGACCAATACAGTACAGGAATGGGCCTTTCGGCCCACAATGTTTGTGTCCGCACATGGCGCCAAGTTAAACTGATCTCATCTGCCTGTACATGATCCATATCCCCCTAGACACTATACTTCTAGGTGCCTATCTAAAAACCTCTAAAATAGCACCTTATCGGCCTCCAGCACCACCCTCGGCAAGGCCCTCCACTACGATCTGTGTAAATAGCTTGATCTGCACATCTCCATTAAACCTTCCTCCTCTTGCCTTATGGCCACGCCCCCTAGTTTTGGACATTTTCACCCTGGAAAAAATATTCTGACCATCCACCCCATGTGTGGCCTCGCATAATTTTATATACTCCTATCGACTCCCCTCAAACACCAACATTTCAGTGAGTCTTTCCAACTTCTGCCTGTAGATGGAACCCTCTAATCCAAGCAGCATTTTGGTAAACATTGAATATAAACGTTGAGAGGTCAAATGTAGTTATACTAGACGTCAGTGAGACCACATTTAGAGTATTGTGTTCGGTTTTGGTCACCATGTTATTGGAAAGATGTTGTTTGCCTTGAAAGGGTGCAGAGATTTACGAGGATGTTGCCAGGACTTGAGGGGCTGGGCTTTAAGGAGAGGTTAGTCAAACAGACTAGGACTTTATTCCTTGAAGTGTAGGAGAATGAGCGGTGATCTTATAGAGGTGTACAAGATCATATGAGGAATAGATGGGGTAAATGCACATTCTTTAGACCTGAATAGGTGAACTGATAACCGGAGGACATGGGTTAATGGTGGGGGGGAATAGATTTAATAAGAGCCTCGGGGGTAACTTTTTTTTACACAATGGGTGGTGGGTATATAAAAGACAAAGGACATTTATTGTCACGTACACCAATTGGTGCAGTGAAATTTGAGTTACCATACAGCACACAAATAAGATAACCATATAAACCATATAAAATTTAACATAAAACATTAAAAAATCCCCCCCACAGCGGAATCAACGTTTCCCACTGAGGGAAGGCAACAAAGTTCAGTCCACTTCCTCTTGTTCACCCGTGGCCGGGGCCTGTTGGGGCCTCCGCAGTCGCCGCAATGGAGCCCGATGTTTCAGGCCCTCGCGCCAAGATGATCGGAGCTCCGGCATCAGAATGGTAGAACATTCTTAGCGGCTTGGAGTTTCCGAATCGGCCGCTTCCTACTGGAGACTGCGGCTTCCGAAGTCCACAGGCCGAGCTGGATGGAGCTCCATCACTGGCGATCCTCGGCAAAATATCCCAGGTCTCCACGATGTTAAAGTCAGCGCCGCCCGCAGACCACAGCTTCATGGTTGTAAGACGGCACGCCCGCTCTGCGATGGTAATTTAGTGCTGTGCCACTGCTGAAGCTCTGGCCGGGGGGGGGGGAGGCTGCAGCTCGGAGACAAGACGCATCCTCGACAAGGTAGTGACTGAGAAGACAGTTTCCCCCTTCACCCACATAAAAAAGACTAAAAGTCCTCCAAAAACAAACTTTTAGACAGAATAAAAATAACAAAAAGGATGAAAGGACAGACAGCTGTTGGCGAGGCTGTCACACTCGATGGTGCCACCACTCGGATGGAATGATATTTGGATAGGTACATAGAAGGCGCCACCACTCCATATGGAACTTGGATAGGTACACAGACATGAAAGGTTTGAAGGGATATGGACCAGACACAGGCAAGTTTCACTTACTCAGTTAGGCAACTTGATCAGCATGAAACAGCTGGGCCAAGGGACCAGTTTCCTATGTTGTACTGTTGTATAACTTACATTAAATCTATGCTCTTTAGTTTTAGACTCCCAATTCCCAGGAAAAGACTCCCAATTCCCTCTTATCTATGCCACTCATGATTTTATAAACTACTATAAATGTCACCCTTCAGCCTCCTCTGCTCCAGGGGAAAGAGTCCTAGCCAATCCAGTTTCTGCTTATAATGCAAGTCCTCCATTCCCAGCAACATCATTGTGAATCGGCACCGGCTCTAATTTAATCACATCCTTCCAATAATACGGTAACCCAAAGTGTGCACAGTATTTCGGTGCAACGGCACCAAGATTTTGTACAGCTGTAACGTGACATTCCAACTCTTGTATTCAATGCTCCGTCCAATGAAAGCAAGCACGCCATATGCTTTCTTCACAATCTTGTCTACCGGTTGCCACTTTTACCACTCGGTCTCATGTTTAGATTCAGATTCAGATTCACAATCTTGTCAGTGTACCGTACAGTTGCCGAAATGCATTTACCACTCCCTTGAAGAGCGACATAGCAAATGTTTAATTAAAAAAACTCCCCAGGTCCCTGGGGGGGGGGGGGGGGGGGGGTGTTTTAGCACTTCCCAGGTCCCTGTCATTTACTTTGTATGCTCTGCCATGGTTTAACTTATCAAAATGCATCACTTCACACTTGTCAGAATTACATTCTATCTGCCATTCTGTGGTGACAATTTTGCAAGCAGCACAACAGCAAAGAATCAAATATTGCAGTTCTTGGCAAGGGAATAATAATCTTCTTGTTTTAGTAGATAGCCACTCAAAGGGGATTCAGGAGGTATTTGGCAGAAGTCAGAGGACGTGTTAGAACTATGCACACGAACCATATGATCTCGGCAGGGAATGCAAAGCATGGACGAAGAAGCAGATAGACAATAGACAATAGGTGCAGGAGTAGGCCATTCGGCACTTCGAGCCAGCACCACCATTCAATATGATCATGGCTGATCATCCCCAATCATTACCCCGTTTCTGCCTTCTCCCCATATCCCCTGACTCCACTATCTTTAAGAGCCCAATCGAGCTCTCTCTTGAAAGTATCCAGAGAACTGGCCTCCACCGCCTTCTGAGGCAGAAGTCCACAGTCTCACAACTCTGAGAGAAAAAGTGTTTCCTCATATCTCCGTTCTAAATGGCTTATGCCTTATTCTTAAACTGTGGCCCCTGGTTCTGGACTTCCCCAACATCGGGAACATGTTTCCTGCCTCTAGCGTGTCCAAACCCTTAATAATCTTATATGTTTCAATAAGATACCCTCTCATCCTTCTAAACTCCAGAGTATACAAGCCCAGCCACTCCATTCTCTAAGCATAAGACAGTCCTGCCATCCCGGGAATTAACCTTGTAACCTACTCTGCCCTCCCTCAATAGTAAGAATGTCCTTCCTCAAATTAGGGGACTAAAACTGCACACAATACTCCAGGTGTGGTCTCACTAGGGCCCTATACAACTGCAGAAGGACCTCTTTGCTCAAATACTCAACTCCTCTTGTTATAAAGGCGAACTGTCTATTGTCTATTTATATTGTCTATTGTTGCAATTTTTAAAACCATCTTCGCTATCTACAATACCACCCACTTTAATGTCATTTGCAAATGTACTCATCATGCCTTGTACATTGTCATCCAAATTGTTGATATAAACCACAAGCAGCATTGGGCCCAGCACCGATCCCCGAGGCAAACCACTTGACACAGGCCTCCAGTCCAAAAAACATCTTACCACCACCACTGTTTCCTTCCATGAAACCAATTCTTTATCTAGTTTGCTAGCTCTCCCCAGATCCTATATGAACCATATCAGAAGCTTTGCTGAAGTCCATATGGACAACGACTACACCCATGCCCTCGTCAACCTTTTTTGGTTACCTCATCAAAAAAAGCTAAAATTCATAAGACACTATTTCCCATGTACAAAACCAGGCTGACCATGCCTAATCAGCCTATCAGTCCATATGCATTCACATCTTATCCCTCAGAATCCTCTCTAGTAACTTACCTACTACAGACGTTAGGCTCACTCGTCTAGTTCCCAGGCTTGGCCTTGACGTTCTTCTTAAATAAAGACACAGCATCAGCCACACTCCAGTCATCCAGCACCTCACTAGAGTCTAACAATGATTCATATATCACAGCCAGGAGCCCCCCCAAAATTTTTTTCTAGCTTCCCACAGCATCCTTCAATACATCTGATCAGGCCCGGGAAATTTATCTACCTTCATATGCCCTAGGACATCCAGCACCTACTTGACCGTTATACGGACCGTCCTCCTGACAGGAGGTGGAGACAGTTAGTCAACTTCAGAGCTGTGTATTCAATTAGGTACAATATTTACTATATGATTACTTACCTTTTACTGCTTTAGTAAATACATATTTTTCTTTACTTGGATCTTTCTCATCAATTAAAATCCCAAGAAAGATACGACCAAATGTACCTGAAACACAAAATTAACCAAATATTGTATGGAAAGCCATTAAGCTAATTTATTTACACTTCAGATTTAACTTTCAAAATCTATACAAGATCTATTTTGCTGAAAAAGTCAAAATGCTGGAGTAACTCAGCAGGTCAGGCAGCATCCCTGGAGAACATGGATAGGTGATGGTACACAAAAATGCTGAAGAAACTCAGCGGGTGCAGCAGCATCTATGGAGCGATGGAAATAGGCCGAAACGCTTCTTCGGACATGGATATGTGATGCTTCGGGTCTGGACCCTTCGTCAGAATGATTGAGGGGGAAGAAAACTGGAAGAGAAGAGGAGCAGGACAAAACACGGTAGGTGAGATGTAAAGACAGGGGGGGGGGGGGGGGGGGGGGGGGGGTTATTATTCGGCAGATGGATGGACAAAGGCCAGAGTTGAAAAAGCAGAAGGAATTCGTTGAGATGTAGGAGCGCAAAGATATGGCAACACTTGCGATTGGTCCACCAAGGCATACTGGATTCCCTGGTTGTTTCTGAAATTACCCAGTCACCTCAGAGCAGAAAAATGTAGGATTGAAAAGTTAAATAATTAAAAAACTTTTGCTGCAATCTTCACCTTCTTGAAGAACTTCTTTGAGAGTGACCCTCTCTCTGGAGATAGCTATGTCCTTCACTTTAGCTTTTGCCTCTGCTAATGTGACACTTTTGAGATCATTCTTTTCTATCCGAAGTGTTGGGTAACCTGGAAAGAAAAAGTGAAAACCAATAACCAACATATATTGACCTTGTTCAAAACTCAAAAGTGCGTAACTGTAGGGTTAGTGATAAATTGCAGCATATACCATGCATGAGGAAAGCAGCTACAAATACATGAGAAAAATAAACAAATAATGTTAGGCCGTTTTGCACATCACAACAAATACGCTTACGTAAAAATGAAGCATGACTATCAGAACAATGAAGCATGGTCCTGTCAGCAATCAATTTGTGTTGCGCCCAAAGATCCTCAACTCACGCACCAAGAGACCCTCAACCCGTGCACCGACAGAGATCCCCAACCTGTGAGCCCACAAAGATCCTCAACTCGTGCACTCACAAAAATCTTCAACCCCCTCAGTCCAGAGACCATCACTCTACTCTGCCTACCAAGCCTAACAGCCCCATTTGTCCACAGAGATGCAAACACCCTCCATCACCTGAGATCCCCAACCCCCTCGTCTCCCTGGAGCCCCAACCCTCTTGCCCATCGTGACCCCCGAGTGCCCATCAAGACCACCAGCCACGCCGCCCACCAAGACCCAATCCGCCCATTGACCCCAATCCCCTCTGCCCATCGCACCCCATCCCCTCTGCCCATTGCACCCCAATCCCCTCCTCCTGTGCCCAAAAAGACACCCATTCAATTTCTTCCACTCTCTTCACATTAATCCAAAAGTACAGGAGAACAACAGACCAGCACTTTTGGACTTTGGTGGTCGTGCCTCAGATTTCCCAGACTATTGGATGTTATTTCTATTTATTTCTCTTAGAGAAGTAACAGTCATTTAGTAAAGTAGAAAAGGGAAATGACAGACACATTAAATAAATATTTTGCTTCAGTCATCACAGAAACAAAATTGGTATAAAGCAAAAGGCAACAGTAAAATTAAATTTCCAAATGGCTACTGAGCAATTTCCAAACTGTTGATTGGGATATGAATTCAGTAAAACCACTTTTGCATCTCCATAGAACTTTCTTAGCACCTTAAATACAATGTGCTCTGTAAAGTCACTGCTATTGATGATGCTAACCTGACTTTTTGGAAACTTGGGTGATACCATTTTGTCTTTCTTCTTCAGGATTACACCCAGAAAGTTCCTTCAAATCACTTCCTGCAAGGACAGAAAGTTGTGTTATAATCATAATTATTTTTCTTTTAACAATGCATTTATACACAAAGGCAGGCTTTGAGGAAAAGTTGAGCCGCCGGGACAATCCATAACTGCTAGCGTCTCCTCCTCGATTCCAAAACTGAACCGCTGGGACAAGCCTCAGACCACCAGCATATCCTCACCTGCCCACAGACAACAAGGGACGGCGCCCCACATGGAGTGCAAAGATTGAGCCACTGGGACAAGCCCAAGGCCGCCAGAACCTCCGAGGTCTGGTCGGAGCTGCTGGGAAAAGCCCAAGACCACCAAAGCCTCCTCTGTGAGACTTAGACCAAGCTGCCAGGACAAGCCTGAGACTCCCAACATCACCTTTTAAGGTATGAGTGAGCTGCCTTGACCACCCGCACTTTCTCCTTGAAGCCAAGATTGGGCTATTAGAATAAGCCCAATGCATAACACTGATGAGCAGCTGAGCAAGAAAGCATTTTTTACTAGTCATTTTTGGATTTGGGATGCAAACATTGACAACATTTAATATGAACTGTAAGAAATAGCAATGGCTAAATGACCAGATTATACATATTATGCTTACTGAAATACTGAATTCTAATTCATGTAGTTTGCTTTCCTGCCTGAATGAAAAGACAAAACTATGTCAGTCACTCATACAATACTCCAAATGTGATTTCACCAACATCTTGCAGAGGTGTAACATGACATCCCAATTATTGTGCTCAATATGAATCCAAGACGAGTCCAATGAATGTAAGCATGCCAAATGCCTTCCTCAACCGTGTCTAACCTGCAGATCAGATTTGGCAAGAGTGATGTGTCACCAGCCTGAGCATGCAGAAAAAAACAAAACATCTCAGAGTATCTGCCTTATCCTTTTCTGATTAGTATCCGACCTGCTGCCTTGCCTTTCACTAATCAGTTCTGCATGTGGCTGGGGTTTTATGTGAGGGGTAATGATATAGCAATAGTGACTTTTAAGAGGCTATTCGATATGCACATGGAATGGAAGGATATGGATCATGTGCAGACAGAATAGATTAGTTTAATTTGGCATCATGTTCAACGTCTTGAGCTGCACTATTCAAAGTCCAATGTTCCATGATATTTTTATTCTTACTCTTCAACCTTTGTTATCAGGGCATCCTGGGTATGATGATCAACTGTGAACTGATGTGAATCACTCACGGATCACAATGTTCCTAGCTATGGCTAGCTAAGATTGCCACATAAATTAAATCTAAGACATATGGTATCAATGGAGTGCGAGCTAGTTGCAAATACTAATGCTTTCTTACTCTGACTGTTGCAATCACAGGGGAAAGCTTATTTTAAAATGTTGACAAATTCCCCCCATTCTACACAACAGGAGTATCTTAGGCACATGGAGCATTCTAACATTGCATGTACAAGCCTCTGGAGCAGTGTCAGATCGTGGAGCTATACAGCACAGTAACAGGCCCTTCAGCCCGCCCTGTTCATCCACACCATCAAGTCCCGATCGACTACTTCCATGTACCAATACCCAATCCATAGCTTTCTATGCTTTGGAGATTCCACTGTGCTGCCTTAGTCTATCGAGTCTTTATAAAGAAATGCTCCATCCCATAATTTTAACCACTATGGGATACAGGAACAATTACTGTCAAGAGATAAACTAAAATAAACTGCATGATTAACTTAATCCAGAATAATCCAAAAGACCGAGACATCAATGTAGATGGGTTGGCAAATTTGCTGATGACACCAGAGGATATATGTGTAGGAAGGAACTGCAGATGCTGGGAATGGGAAGGAGAATGAAAGTGTTTAGCAATTGGGAGATCAGGTAGGTCCAGGCACAGTGAATGAAGGTGTTCAGCGAAACAATCACCCAGTCTTCGTTTGGTGTCGCTGATGTACAAGAGTCCACACCTTGAACAATGGATACAGTAGATGAGGTTGGAAGAGATGCAAATGAAGTGCTAAACCCTTTAATTCTCCTTCCCATCACTGACCTTTCTGTCCTAGGTTTCCTCCGTTGTCAGGGTGAGGCTAAACGCAAATTGGAGGAACAGCATCCCATATTTTGCTTGGCCAGTTTACAGCTCAGTGGCATGAATATTGATTTCTCTAACTTGAAGTAACCCCGACATCCCCTCTCTCTCCATCCCTCCCCCACCCAAGTCGCACCAGCTTTTCATTTTCACCCAAAGAGCAAAAAATGGTCCGTTTCCTTTATCATTGTTACTTTTTGGCATAACTTTCATTCATTGTTCTTTATCTCTCCCTACATCATTGTCTATATCTCTCATTTCCCTTTCACCCGACTAGTCTGAAGAAGGGTCTTGACTCAAAACATCACCCATTCCTTCTCTCCAGATTTAATGCCTGTCCTGCTGAGTTACTCCAGCTTTTTGTGTCTATCTACAGTGGGTTCAGATCAGTTGCAGAAACAGGTAGAGAAATGGCAGATGGAGTTTTACACGATCAAGGATGAAGGATTGCACTTTGGGGGGTTGACTACCAGGAGAGAGTATATAGTTAATAGTCATAGAGTCATACAGCATGGAAACCAGTCCTTCGGCCCAACTTGCCCACTCCAACCAATATGCTCCATCTACACTAGTCCCACCTGCCTGCGTTTGGCACATTTCCCACAAAATCTATCCTATCCATGTACCTGTCCAAATGATTCTTAAACATTCTGATAGTAACTGCCTCATACTACCTCCTACAGCCACTCCAGCAACTACCACCCACCCTGTGTGTAAAAATATTGCCCCTCAGGTTCCTATTAAATCTATTCCCCCTCACCTTAATCTTATGTCCCAATGGCAAGACCCTTAATAACAGTGATGTACAGAGGGATCTTGGCATCCGACTTCATAGCTCAATAAAAGGTAACAGCAGAAGTTGATAGGGTGTTAGGCATAAGGCATGCATGCCTTTGTTTCTAGGGGCATTGAAGATAAGGCAAGTCATAATGCATCGTTTTAGGACTTCGATTATGCTGCATTAGGAGTATTGTGTGCATTTCTGGTCGCTCCATTACAGGAAGGAGGTCAAGGCTTTGGAGAGGGTGCAGAGGTGGTTTACCAAAATGTCAAATGAATTAAAGAGTTTCAGCTACAGGAAGAGGCTGGATACACTTGGAATATTTTCTCTAGAAAGTTGGAGGTTGAGGGGAGAGTTGATTGAAGTATGTAAAGTTATGTGAGGTATAAATAGCGTAGACAGTAAAAACCTTTACCCCAGGGTGGAAATGTCCAATACAAGAGGGCAATATAAGGTGAGAGGGGCAGATTTAATGGAGTACACAAGTGGGGACCTAGAACAAATTGCCAGAGGTGGTGGATCAGGCTGATTCGATAGTGGCGTTTAAGAGGCTTCTAGTTAGGTATATGGAGGCGCATGGAATAGGGGGATGTGGATCATGTACAGGCAGATGACATGAATTCAGCTAGGTATCATGTTCGGCAAAAACATTGTGGGCCGAAGGGCATGTTCCAGTGCTGTAGTGTTCTATGTTTTAATAATAAATGAAACATTTATGTAATTCTCGCATTATCCAAATAAAATCCTTACTAGTGACAGGTGTTGCATTATTGGGTGTATCTGCTCGCAAATACTGGGTGGTCTGTGTGGAGGGCTGCGACAGGCCCTGGGTGCTTCCACTCTCACTCATGCTGATAAAACAAACAAAAACAACACATTACCATACATAAGTAATTCAATTACATTTGCAATTTTTATGGCATTTTGTATTTGTGTTTTCAAGACTTAAAAGCCAAAATGTTCTCAAGGTAAAAAGAAAATCAAACTTTTTTTCTTCAAAAAAGGCCTTTAGATAGAAAAGATCCAACATTTCTGCACAAAACATTAAAAACTGTGGTTTGTAATTCTACAAATGGTAGCCCAAATACAATTAAGAGACTACCTGCATCATGGTGAACAGACATGTTAAATGAAAGAAGGCAAACCCACCCAACCTTTATTTTTACATTGTCGAGCAACTGAGCAAAAAGGCATTTTTTTAAAAATATTAATTTCTGGGTTTTGGATGCAGGCAATGACAACATTTAATATCAATTGTAAGAAATAACAATGGCTAAATGGACCAGATTCTACCAATTAAGCTTACTGAAATACTGAATTCTAATTCACGTAGTTTGCCTGCCTGTATGAAAAGACAAAACAATGCTAGTAGATGCAAGACATTATTTTTAAAAGTTATCACTGAAAAATGAACATGGCAAAATTTAGGGAGAAGCTTGCACAAGTGGACAGCATGTTGGTGATGACAATGGAACTATTTAGCAAACTATACACACACACACACACATATACATATATACATATACATATACATAGAGATGAGATAAAGTTTGTGAATTGATGAGTTGCGGAGAAGGGCAGGAATAAGTGTATACTTCCTATTACTCCTTTTCCAACATGTAAGGTTTAATTTGTGATGTTTCTGAGGTTATTCAATGAGTTGTGTATAGGTTTATTGTTCATTTCATTGTTATTTTTGGCTTTGTCTTTAATTTTTTTGTTTTACATGTTCGAAATAAAATATATACTAATATATTATAAATGACTAAAAGATCCAGGGGAAATAAATCACAATTCCTATCCAGACTTTCTGTATAACTTCAGCCTTCCTGTCCTGTAACAGTTTCATGAATCTTTTCTGCACCCATTCCAGTTAGTGACATCCTTCCAATAGCCGAGTGACCAGACTGCAACACAATACTCCAACTGTGGGCACACCAACATCTTGTAGTGTTGCACAAGACATACAATTTTTTATAGTCAATTCCCTGACCAATGAAGGCAAACATGCAGTATTACATTCATCACACTGTCTAACGGTGTTGCAACTTTCAGGGAATGATAGACTTGTACCCCCTAATTCTTTCTGTTCTACAACACTATGCAGTGCCCTACCATTTACTGTGCATGCCCTCCCCTGGTTAAACTTACCAAAATGCAACACTTCCTACTTTTCTACTTTAATATTTATAAAACAATAATCAATTCACTTTCCTAGATAACCTAAACACTGTTGCAATCTTAAATAACCATTTTCAGTATACCACGATTTTGATGTTATCCCTGATGTTATGCCAGGAGAGTCATATTCTCATCCAAATCGTTAACATGGATGACAAACAGTGGACCCAGCATCAATCTCTGCAGTACACTAGTCACAAACATCCAATTTGAAAACCTTCATTTCTACCATCTGACTCCTAAAACCAAGTTAATTTTACATCCAATTAGCTAGCTTACACTGATCCCATGGAGAAACCAAGTGTAGGTGAGGTGAACACTTTGTGGAGCACCTCTGCTCAAACAACGAATGTGAGCCTGAACCTCCAATGTTCAAGTAGCCTGCCACTTTAAATCTTCATCCCACTCTTACCCATGTGCTAGATCATTGCTGTGCGGATGTCCATCATAAACTCAAGGATCAGGAGCAGCTTCTATTTGGTCATGACCATCAGGATTCATTGATATACCATATTGCATTTAATATTACTACCTTTTGAGAAGGAGTTCTAAAGATTTCAAAAATTAATGAAAACATTTTGCACCAACATTGTTTTAAATGGGCATCCCTTCATTTTTAGTTTGTGACCTCGTTTTACATTCCCCAATAAGAGCAGACACAGAGGAACACAACAGTGCATGACAATCTGTAGTTTCATCGGTCATCATTACAGTAGTGGCTTTATTTTAGTAGTTAATGTGGATGTCAATTAACTACTTTAGAGCTCCCAGTTTGAATACTGAGATCATCAGTACCTGCCTCTCAATGAAATAACATTTCCTACCATTTGTGACAATATTCATAGGTTTCCGTTCATTAGATGGCTTTGGGGAATATTTTTAATGTTTAATTTGTGGATAAAAATAACCAGAGTTTGATCCTAACCTCCGGTACTGTCTTTGTGGAGTTTGAGCATTCTCCCTGTGACCGCCTGGGTTTCCTCCCGATGCTCCAGTATCCTTCCACATCCCAAAGATGTGTGGATTTGTAGGTTAAATGGACTCTGTAAAAAGTATCCCTAATGTGCAGGGAGTGGGTGAGAAAGTGGAATAACATAGAACTTGAGTGAACATGTCTTGGATAGTCTGCATGAACTTGGTGGGCTGAAGGTCCTGTTTCATTGCTGTATCTCTAAACATTTACAATGATGACAAGCATGGTTAAACCGCTGTGCTACAATCTCATTTAAAATCAAAGCATTACTATTTAAAATACCACAACGTAATATAATACACTAACTTGATTTGAGTTTTTACTAACTTGATTGAGTTTTTTGAGGAGGTGACGAAGGAGACTGGTGAAAGTAGGATATAAGCGGAGAGTATACAATTAATGTCAAGATCCTTAACAGCATTGACGTGCTGTGAGATCTTGGAATCCAAGTTCACAGCTTACTGAAGGTGGCAACACAAATAGATAGGATGGTAAAGAAGGCGTATGGTATCTTGCCTTCATTGCTAGGCCATTGAGAAGAAGAACCAGGAAGTCATAATGCAGCTCTAAAAGGCTTTGACTTGGCTGCATTTGGAGTATCGCGTGTAGTTCTGGTTGCTCCATTACAGGAAGTGAAGGCTTTGGCGAGGGTGCAGTGGAGGTTTACCAGAATGCTGTCTGAATTAGAGGGTTTCAGCTGCAAGGGGAGCTTGGATAAATTTGGATTGTTTTCTCTGCAACATTAGAGGTTGAAGGAAGACATGATAGAAGTATATAAAATTATGAGAGAGTCAGAACATTTTTCCCAGAATGCAAATATCCAGCAATAGAAAGCATAGCTATAAGGTGAGAGGGGGAAGAGTTTAATGGAGATGTGCGGGGCACATTTTTTACACAGGGAGTGATGAGGGCCCGGTATGCATTGCCAGGGGTATTGTGGTGGAGGCAGATACAATAGAGGCTTTGTGATACGCACATGAAAGTGAAAGGAATTGACGAGTATGGGTCATGTATAGGCAGATGAGATCAATTTAACTTGGCATCATTTTTACTGCAAACATTGTGGGCTGAACTATATTCTACCACTGATTAATTTTTTTCCAAAAATGGTTTACTTTAAAGAAAATGTAGGATTTATTCTATCTTTTTTATGTTTGTACCTTTAAAAACACAATTCCACAGCATTAAACTGGAAGTCACTCACCTTTCATCAATTTCCACTCTTTTCATACTGTGCAGGTGGAGAACAGCTAATATTATTGCCACCAAGAATATTACTGCGCAGCAAACTCCAACACTGATGTAGAATACACGGGTGGAGGTAGTGGGAGCTATGTGTACTGCATCAACTGTGTGGAACCAAGCACAGAATTATTATTTTTTTAAATATCTATTCCCATTATATCATGAGTGTGTTTAAATTGATATGTACAAGACAACAATGTCCAAAGAAATTACATTGCTTGAGATAAACTGCAGCAGAGCACAAAGAAACCTTCCAATAGGTATTTTATAGGATCCTCCAGAAACAATTTAGTTAAGGATCCCAAAGGGGGCAGTCTTGCATTGAAGCCAATGGAATTGAACAAAAATACTCACCTGCAGAGGGGGAAAAGCAAGATCTAACAAAGTGATCATTTTCAGAAGGAATGCTTTGAAATTGAATATAGAGCAATACAGCACAAGAACAGGCCCTTTGGCCCACAATGCCTGTGCCAACTATGATACCAATTTAAACTATCCCCATCTAAGCATGATCTATATCCCTCTTTTCCTGGCTTACTTATGATGCTTGTCTAATTGCCTCATACACATTACTATCATATCTGTGTTCATCACCCTGCTGGCAGTTTGCTGCAGGCACCTAACACTCTGTAGAATTAAACCATTACTCTACATATTTCAGAATGAGTGAGTCGGTGAGAAGAGGAGCAATGCAGAAAATTTTAAAAGCAGCCATTAGCTGCTTTTCAGCAGGTCAGGGAAGGGTGGTCATACATATCAACATTTATGCCTTCTAAAATCTCTTAAACATCCCCCTTTTCAATGTTAACACGGTCTGGACATCCCAATGCCCTTCACTAAAATCTGCAGCCCTTGACGGTCCAAATGGCAGTCTGGATGTGAAGTCAGAGGGCGATCTTGTGGTCTTAAATGGATACTTCTCATCTGTATTGGTGACTGAGAAAAACTTTCACTATTTTGATTTTAGACATGCCTGCAAAGAAGATGCTCCCTGTCTATCATTACTAGGTCCTATGTTTTGGTATTAAAATTAGTCTTTTCCAATTCAAGCCCTTAACCACTGCCATTCACCATTACTTCAGCAACTATGATCTTCTATGGACTGTTTTTCGTTGTTCTACACTTTAATTTTGGACTGTTATGGTCACCTAATATTACTGTTTTTAATTTATTGTATCATTATCATATAATACTGTGTTATTGCATTAATGGACCTGTTAAGCAGCAGCAAGCAAGAATGTCATTGTTCCGTGGCTGGTACGTATGACAAATTAAAAACACTTGACTAATTTCCAGGGTGCAGAAAGAAAATCTGTAATTTCAATTTAGTTATAGGGAAATGTTCATTAGTCAGTTAATTTCAGTGTTTCTTCCAGAGGACAATAAATTACCGAAGTCACCACTTACATGCAGCTCTTCCACTTTTGCTATTGTTTCTGCCTGGGTAAATGGTTTTTTTCTCTTCCTGTTCAGGTCCTGGAGAGATTTAAATAAAATCTGTTACTTTTTACTTTAAAGTAATATGAGAAACATGTCAATAGACTTATATTTTAACTCCAGACTTACAATAACAAATGTTTTATTTGCTGCAAATAGTGCTCTCCTTCACAATCTGCAACTTTCCAAATAATTGGTGGGAAATATTTTACGGGGCTCAGTCCACAGATTGGAAGTGATGTGCAGCACAACCTCTGCTTGGCAGTGTCAAATATCTGAATGTTTTAATGGTCTTGAAGTACATGTATGCGTGCATCCATTAACTTAACAAGAAAATCATTGTAACTTTTATTTTAAAACAGGTGTGAGTTTAAGTGTTTGCATATCACAGGACATTAAGAAATATTCAAATTAGAAACAATTCAGTGGCCAGTGAACTTGGGAACAGGGCTCACTGGCAGTCAGTCTTTCTGGTAGAGCAGCCAGTCTCCCCTCTGCCGTGATCTGGTAAGATCATGTCCTGGACCACAGAAAGAAACATGGGGAAGGATCTTTTGTGCAACAAGATTGTCAAATATTAAATACATGCTGCAATGCATACTGCTGATTAATTGTGGACGGTCAAGTGGCCCAGTGGGTATCCAGTGATCCAGGTTTGATGACATCTGCGTTGAATGGGTATTCTCCATCTGAGCGTCTGGGTTTCACCCAGCTGCTTCAGTTCCTTCCCACATCCTAAACATGTGCTTATTTCTTAATCGGCTATTGGATATTAACATATATGTGGGTGGGTAGTTGCTATAAATAACGAGGAAAATTAATGGTCTTTTTAACTACTAGGTTATAAGAAAATAAATGGGTGAATGGGGATTGCTCCAAGAGCTGGCAGGCCAGATGGCCTTTTCCTATGTCGTACTGAAATACACCCATATAAAATCCACCTTGAAAAGAGACAGATGCTGGAATCTTGAGCAAAAAACAAAATGTCAGAGGAACCCAGCAGGTCAGGTAGCATCTGAGGAAGGAAAAGGACCAACATCATTTCAGGTTGGGATCCTTTTTCAGATTCAGACTGATCGTTCAGGCTGATCCTTCTTCGGAGTGGAGGGGGCAAAACTGAAAGGGAAGGTGATAGGTTAATTGAGGTGAAATTGCCCGATTGGTCTTTGGCAGATTGGAGATATTAACCAAGGCTGGAGATAAAGTAGAGATAAAAGGCCATCAGATGTGGGGTCTATGGAAGGAAGATAAAATAAAACTTTATTCATTCCCGGAGCGAATTAAAATAGGAAGTGAAATGTAGATTAACTTCTACATGGAGCGATAGTTGGGAGAATGAAAAAAATGGGGAACAGTGGGGGAGGATCCAAGATGAGTAAATGGAAGAGGGGATAGGAACTGTGTGACAGGAGCAGGGGATGCATAAAGAAAAGTGTTCACGCCGGAGGATGGAACTAGGTAGGTGAGAAGTGTGAGGTGGGGTTACCTGAAATTGGAGAATCCAATGTTCATACCGTTGGGCAAAGGGCCAAGTGAAATACAAAATGCTGCTCTACCAATTTGCACGCAGCCTCACTGGCAGTGGTGGAAACAAGATATAGACTAGGGCAAAGGGAAGGGTAATTATAATTGTCAGCAACTGGGAATTCCAACAAGCCCTGGTGGACAGAGCGCAAGTGTTCGGCAAAATGACTGCCTGTCTGTACTTTGTCTTGCCAATGTAGAGGAGGCAATATAAGGGCACCAAATTCAATAGATCTGGTTGGAGGTGTGTATACCTGTCTCACCTGCAAAGGCCATTGAGGTATTTGAATGTAGATGAAGGAGGTCTACAGACAGGTGTTGCATCTCCTGTGGTTGCAGCGGAAGGGGAGGATGGGCAGGTAAGGATGAGTGAACCAAGGAGTCGTAGAGACACAGTTCCACAGAAAGGGGTTAGGACAGAAGGATGTGGCATGTGGTGGGATTCGTTGAAAGTGTCAGGAATGTCAGAGGATGAAGTGTTGGATGCGGAGGCTGGTGGGGTGAAAGGAGAGGACATGAGGACTCTATCCTGGTTCAGTCTGGAGAGATGGTTGGTGGTGGGGGTACAGGAGGCAAGAGCCGAACAACGTAAAATGGAAGAGACCACAATGATGGCCATGGGGAGAAAAATGACTTTTACTGAGGCCAAGGCTTGCTGGAGCTCCAGGTTGCTTGCCCATTTTAATTCCTCTTCCCATTGCACACCAACCTTTCTATCCTCGCCCTCCTCCACTAGATTCACCTGTTCTTGCCCCATCCCTTCCCATTAGCTCTCTCTCCTCTAGCTTTCACCCCTCTCCTTCTTCAATCTCAACCCAAAACATTATCTGTTCTTTACCCTCTACAGATGCTGCCTGGCGGCTCAGATCCTCCAGCGCTGTTTCTTCCCCCACCTGGAAAGGAATCCAATCTCACAATTCTGCAGCAATCATTCCTCTAAAAGTGAAGCTTGAAATCGAATATTTCAATCTTTGCTGCTAAGTGCTATCTTGCTCTCAGCTCCACCTCCAACTCTTTACTCCCCTTCCTTGCCATTTCTCTTTCAGGGAACAGTCCACAATCTGTCTCACGCTATTGTGGACTGCATTACACGCAGCCATTATATCTGTTCCGACAATGCCAAATTCTATATTATTGCCTCCAGCACATTTTTTTCCACTCAGCCACGCATTCCGCCACATCACTGACAAAGTCTTCAACCATGACTATTCCATTTTTGTTTTGCAGCGTGTCTCACCCTTCCCCTTCCAACCCAGATCCATGTCATAAATTCAGGTCCGAGGAGCAGAATGAACCTGCCATTCAATCATAGCTCATCTATCTTTCCCTCTCAACCCCATTCTCCTGCCTTTTCCCCATAACCCTTGACACCCTTACTAATCAGGAATCTATCAATCTCCACCTTAAAAATATCGAGCACGTCATCTAGGTAGCAGCAGCCTGAAGTAAGCGAAGGGCTCGCTGGTGCAGATCAGTGGCACCAGTGCCTAGTTTTAAGGTGAAACACACAAAGTGCCAGAGTAACTCAGCAGACTGAACAGTCTGTAGAAGGGTCCCAACGTCACTTATCGATCTTCTCCAGAGATACTCCCTGACCCTCTAAGTTACTCCAGCAAGTTGTGTCCTTTTGTGTATTAATCATCATCTGCAGTTCTTTGTTTCAACTACATACAATGATAGTACCGTACTCAGTTTTAGTTTAGTTTAGCACGGAAACAGGCCCTTCAGCTCACCGAGTATGCACTAACCAGCGACCACCTCGTACACTAACAATATCCTACACACTAGGGACAATCTACAATTCTTACCAAAGACAATTAACCTACAAACCTGTACATCTTTGGGATGTGGGAGGAAACCGGAGTGTCCAGGGAAAATCCACGCCGTCACAGGGAAACGTACAAACTCCTTACAGACAGCACCAGTAATCAGGATCGAACCCAGGTTTGCTGTATATAAAGGGTATACTGTATATAAAGTTAAGAAAGGCATAGATAGGTAGACATTTCCCAGGGCAGAACTTTAAGGTGGGAGGAGTAAAATTGAAGGGAGATGTGCAGGGCGAGCATAGCCTCCCTCCCCACTAAAAACACACTGCCAGGAATGTTGGTAAAATATGATACAATTGTGACGTGCAAGAGGCTTTTAGATAGGCACATAGATATGCAGGGATTGGAAGGAATATGGATCACGTGCAGGCAGAGGAGATTAATTTAACAGTTAAACAGTTTCCTGTGTGACAAATAGATAATACCAAGCTAGGACATAACTTCTTCCCTAAACATTAGTGAACCTTTTTAAAAAAAAATAGAATTTGCTGTTTCATGGTTACCATTGTAACTTACCTAAATCACAGGACTAATAATAACACTTGTATGTATTTATATTATATGTAATATATTTATATTACATACTCATATGTATTTATATTCTTTACAACATCATCCAATCTGCACCATTTAACTCCTTATTGCCCCTGATGGGGAAAGGATGGATGCACACAGTTAGGTCAAATTATTAATTGATTTAATGTGCTCAACAATGGTGCTATTATTACAAAATCAAAGAGTGTTCAAAAACTTTGCTTTATCATAAGAGATATTTGAAATTGTCATATTTTCATAAAAGACAAAAAACTGCTTTGCAGCATTTCTTACTTTTGTAGCACATTTTCCTCCTTTTGAAGTTTAGAACTGTGATGTTCTTTGCAGAGTTAATAGTTAGGTTAAGCTGTATTTCCATTGTGACCTCCGAATCAAAATTTCCCGTGCATAAAAGATCCACTCTAAATACTGAAAAAGACAAGGAAAATTGTGAAGATTATTGCTGACATGTGCCCAACAAAGATGTTGCACTAGTGCAATTGCCACATAATCATAACTTCAAAAGGTTAATTTTTACTCGTGTAGTTATATGGAAAGGAGAAAAAAGTGACTGAGGTTTCACAGCACGCATTTACATTCACAGTTGGTCATTGAGGTTTTTCAAGCAAATCAGGATATCAAAATGCTTGCAGGATTTTATCTTTTGTCTCACATGTGTCAATAACTGGTACATGTTATATCAATCAGTGATGATAGGCTCAATAATAGAACCAAATGGACCATGTTTTTTCGTACGTCTAAAGAAACTCCAATTTAAAAATCATGTTCAAAAGCATAGAAAAGATTGCAAAACACTCAATGTGTGCTCCTGTACATTGGAACGGCCAAATGTAGAGTCAGTGACCATTTGTCCGAACACTTGCGCTTGGTCGGCCGAAGTCTATGAGATCTCCCGGTTGCTAACCACTTTAACTCCCCTTCCCATACTGACTTTTCTGTCCTGGGCCTCCTCCATCACAGACAAATTGGAGGTACAGCATCTCATAATTTGCTTGGGTGGCTTACAACCCATCAGTATGAACGTTAAACAATTCAAGTTTTTGTAACATCTACTCACACCCCCTCCTCTCCATCCCGCTGGACTTTTAACCAGTTTCACTGTTCTTATCAATTTATCCATTTGTCGCTTTACCTTTGCTCCTCGACTCCATCCAAGGACCCAAGCAGCCTTTCCAGGCGAGGCAGAGGTTCACCTGCACCTCCTCCAACCTCATCTACTGCATCCGCTGTTCCAGGTGTCAACTGCTCTACATCGGTGAGACCAAGCGCTGGCTTGGCGATCACTTCGCCCAACACCTCAGTTCGCAATACCCAACCTGATCTCCCGGTGGTACAGCACTTCAACTCCCCCTCCCATTCCAAATCTGACCTTTCTGTCCTGGGCCTCTTCCATGGCCAGAGTGAGGAACAGCACCTCTTATTTCGCTTGGGTATGTTTACACCCCAGCGGTATGAACGTTGACCTCCAATTTCAGGTAGTCCTTGCTTTCTCCCTCCTTCCCCTCCCCTTCCCAGCTCTCCCACAGCCTACTGTCTCTGCCTTTTCTTTTCTTTTTCACGCCCCCCCTCCCCCAACATCACTCCGAAGGGTCTTGACCCGAAACGTCGCCTATTCCTTAAGCAGCTCCATAGATGCTGCTTCACTCGCTGAGTTTCTCCAGCTTTTTTGTCTACCTACGATTTTTCCAGCATCTGCAGTTCTTTCTTAAACATTTCTTAAGGAATGATTAATGTAGTTTAATGGAAGTAAGTGCGAGGTGTTGCATTTGGGAAGTCATACCATGGCAAGACCTTCACAGAGAATGGCAGGGCTCTGGGGAGCGTTGTAGGACAGAAGAACAAAAGGATCTTGGAATGCAATTCATTGCGTCTTGAAAGTGGCATCTCAGGCCGAGAGGGTGGTCAAAAAGGCTTTGGCACATTGGCCTTCAACAGTCAGGGTGTTGAGTATAGAAGGTGGGATATTATGTTACAGTTGTACAAGGCATTGGAGAGGCATAATAAAGACCATCTTACAATTTTTTACCGAAGCCAATTAACGCACAAACCTGTACATCTTTGGAGTGTGGGGTGAGACCGGAGCACCTGGAGGAAACCCACCCGGTCACAGCGAGAATGTACAAACTCCGTACGGACAGCACCCGTAGTCAGGATCGAACGTGGGTCTCTGGTGCTGTCAGGCAACAACTCTACCGCACCATTCTATCAGCGTCAAGTGTAGATCATGTCAAACGTAGATTCCCATCTTTCTCACCTGATACAGTGCGTGGAACCTCTCCTTGTACAGAAATGTTAGCTTGAGGCATGTCCATGGCTGCTGGGTTATCCACCTGAAAACCCAATTTGTATTCAACCTGTTGTAGAAAATATAACAAAATAACATGAGAATAAATCATTTGACTTCCTGAATACCATCAATAAGATAATGCCAAATTAATTTTTTCACAGGTCATATTATTTATTCATTGCAACTGGACTAAATTTATGAAACCGTCAGATAAGGGTCGAGGACACAGGTTGAACGCTGTTTCCGGCACCCTCGGTTCCGGAGCCTTTCTGGATTATCCTTTTTTATGGACCAACAGAGGTCACATAATGACATGACAAAAACACCCCTGGCTCGCTAAAAACACCCCTCCCATGTCTTTAAAGCACCATGGAGTGCCAGAAACATAAATAAAATAAATATAAAATGTAAACTGGTTGTGAATGGAATGACTGCCGACACATCCTCGGCACCCACTGTCTTCCCGTCCATTTAAAGCATTGCTTCTGACCAACCTCCTGACTTGCAATGTGCACCAACTAGCCCTTCTTCACCAATTCACACGGCTGTTGTTGCGGCTCATGTTGCAGCCCCTGCTGACAGCACTTTCTTTGGGTCGTCGCCCCCTCTGACCCACCCCCTCCTCCTTTTCCCCCGGAGTAGCCAACATACTACACCCTGGAAGTGACAGCAACTGAGATAAGAGGGAACCCCACAGCCACCCAGCACTTTCAGTTTTGTGCAGTGGCCTCAAGAAAGCATTGTCTCCAGGAACGACAATGTGAGTCGCAACAGCCTTGTTAACCGATAGGCTGGTGCAGACGAGGCATCTGTGTCTAGTTTTAAAGTGAAATGACCCACAGTGCTGGAATAACTCGGCCAACTGAATGTCTGAGGATGTGTCACAATTTCACATATCCATGGTCTCCAGAGATCCTGACCCACTGAATTACTCCAGCACTTTGTGTCTTTGCAGTGGGTGAAGAAGGGCTCGCGGGTGCACCTTGGGGGTCAGGGGTGGGGTCGGAAGCCAGAGCTCCAAATGGCCGGGGAGATGATACAAGCTGGAGATGGGTCGGCAGGTCCGTCCGTTATATCCAACATCTGTTACAAGGTGGTTGTTAAAACAAGGGTTTATTGTACTGTTTTTACGAAAAACTGTTGATTTTCACAGTGTAGGGACAGGTGGGAAAAAGCACTCGTTCATCTGTTCCAAAAGCAAGTAATTCCTATCCCAAATAATCCCCTCAAATAGCTTCCCCACTCCTAACGCGAGGTCACCTGCCTATAATTTCCTGGATGCTCTCTACTTTCCTTCTTAAACAAAGCAATAACGTTGGCTGATATACACTGGGACCTCACCTGTGCTTAGAGAAGATACACATATTTGTCAAGGCCCCTGCAATCTCCTCTCTTGTCTCTCAGAATAACCTCCAATACATTACATCAGGCCCTGGTGATTTCTCCCACATTGCAAAGATGTGCAGGTTTGCATGTTGAAAATGGTTTATTTGCATTGCCGTTAGTGTGTATTGGATAGAATTAGTGTACGGTTGATCATTGGTTGGCGTGGACTGAGTGGGCCAAAGGGCCTGTTTCCATGCTGTATCTCTAAACTAAACACTCCTTTCCTCAGCTCTTCTCATTGAAGGGACATCTTAAAGAGATGTATAAGATCATGAGGGGAATAGATAAGGTAGATGCAGTGTCTTTTACCCAGTCGGGGAATCAAGAATCAGTGGACATGGTTTAAGGTGAGAGGGGAAAGACCCCGAAGGGCAACGTTTTTACAAAGGGTGATGGGTATGTGGAACAAACTGCCAGAGAGGAGTTAAAGCAGGCACTATAACATTTGGACAGGTACATGGATAAGAAAAAAATTAGAGGAATATGCGCCACACGTGGACAGGTGGGACTAGTGTAGATGGGGCTTCTCGGAATGGGCTAGTTGGGCTGAAGGACCTATTTCCTTGTAGTCTGACGATGACTCTCTCCAATTTGTCCATATCTTCACTTTGTTCATCATATTCCAAAGTACTTGAGCTGTGGCATAATTGTAGAGCACAATTCTAGCCTATTTCCTTGGTCTTACATTCTACGTCTCATCTGATAAAGGAAAGCAACTTACATGCATTTTTTAATCAATTTACTCTGCCTGCTCTGCTACATCTGTGGATGTTCTTTTCTTCGGCACTACTCAATATCTCCCAATATTATATATTCCCTTACCTTGTGCAACTCCTGAAAAGCATTACATTGTACTTCTCTGGTCTGAATTGTATTTGCCACTTTTCTATTGAATTGACCAGACTGGCGTGTCTTATAACTCAGTAAACAAGAATAGGATCAAGCAACTGCTCACAAATGGATCTAGCTGCTCCACCCTCCTTGAGCTTAACCTTGAGCTCAGCCCTCCTACATCCTATTTACAGCTAATTGCAACAGCTATATCATGAGGGGTATTTAATGAGGATGGAATGAAATCTTTGAAAGATCTAGGAATTCAGAGCTATGAAGAAGAGGAGTTAAGGACTGAAGAGGGTTCATATTGAATGGTAGAACAGATGAGGGCGAGATGGTCTCCTCCAACTCCTAATATCTGTGCACTGAACAATGGAACAGAGATAAAAAACGCTACCAAGGGAACTACGCCTGTGAGAGGCTATCATTTTAAGAAGACTATTAAAAATGCTGCAGAGGAATGTGTGGTTAAACACATTGACAGCTACAGAAGTATTTTGATGGATCAAGATCCAAAAGGTAGGCAACTGAAGTTTTATAAGAACCTACGTAAAACTGGGGGATAAATTTTCCTGAAGGCTGTACGTAAAAAGAACAAGGAAGTAGAATGTGGATGTGTGCAACAAGGTGACCAGAGATGGTCTTTATTTATGTCATGGAATAGTCTACACCATAGAAAATAGATGCAGGAGTAGGCCATTCGGCCCTTCGAGCCAGCACCGCCATTCAATATGATCATAGCAGATATCCAAAATCAGTACCCCATTCCGGCTTGTTCCCTATATCCCTTGATCCCCTTAGCAGCTCTCAAAATTAACGGTTGCCTGGGTGCCACTGACCACTCAAAGCGCCGCCGGGCAACCTAAACACCGAGCCATTTTGCCCGCCTTGGCAACCAGATACTGGTTTGTACCGAAGATATTCGTCACAAAAAACTGGAGTAACTCCGCGGGTCAGGCAGCATCTCTGGAGAAAAGGAACGCGATGTTTTGTGTCGGCGGTGACGGCTGTATTGCGTGGGAAAGATACTAGGTGCGGGGTGACGAAGGGTCGCAGCGAATGACGGGCCCCGAACAGCGGCACCATCTCCTCCTCCGGCACCCCGCTCGCCCTGATAGTGGCCACTGCTTGCAAACCCGCTAACGTCGTTTTTTTTAAAAACCCTCCCGCACGCCGAGGCTGGGAGGAAGGAGGAGGCTTCGGCGCACAAGAGGGTTTTAAAAAAAAAAAACATTTATCGCCATTAGAGGGATTGCAAGCAGCAGCCGCTATCAGGGAGGAAGAGGAGATGCAGCCGCTGTGTGGGACCCGTCATTCGCTCCGACACTTCTAAAGCAGCTGCGCCATAGATCCTATAGCTATAGGATCTTTGAGCTGCACCGCTCGGCCCCGCACCTTTCTGTTGGCTGGGGGAGGAGGGAGGCGGTGGCGAGGAAATCCCAACGGCCAAGGCAGCGGGGCGATGTTGTCTGAGGAGCGCTGACCCTCCTTCCTCCATACCTCACCCCCCTTCCTCTCTCTCTCTCTCTCTCTCTCTCTCTCTCTCTCACGCCCCCTCCACCCCCCCATATCCTGGGACCCCTCCTCTACATCCCGCACTGATCCCCTTTCCCGCCTCTGTTCAGTCCTCACTGACATCCCCTGTGCTCCCCTCCCCATCTCCCCCCCCCCAATCTATTCATCCAGCGCTGATCACCCTATCCACCTCGCATTAATTCTCCTTCTGCCACCCCCCCCCCATCCATCCTACACTGGTTCCCCAATTCACCCTTTCCCATCCATCCTGCACTTCTCCTCCATCCATCCTGTACTGATCCACATCCATCTTGTACTAATCCACGCATTCATCCCATACTGACCCACCCTCCATTTACCCTCCACCTTCCCCTCATTCATCCTGTAGTGATCCCTCATTCATCCTGTAGTGATCCCCCATGCATCCTGCACAGACCCTCGCATCCACACTGTACTGACCCCCTCCCCCATTCATCCTGCACTGATCTCCCCCCCCCCCCCCCCCCCCCCCCCCCCCCATCCATCCTGTACTGATCCTCCCATTCAAGAAGATGGGGGGGGAACAGTCTGAAGGATCTTGACCCGAAACGTTGCCTATTTCCTTCGTTCCATAGATGCTGCCTCACCCGCTGAGTTTCTCCAGCACTTTTGTCTACCCCGATCCATCCCGTACTGAACCCCCCCCCCATTCAACACCACTGACATCCCCCGTGCTCTCCCCTCACAATTTTACCTACTCCAACCAACACGTACTAATTCACCTGCCTCAATCCATCCATTCTGCACCGACTGCCTTCTAACCCCCCCCCCCCCCCCCCCCCCCCACCCCTATCCACCCCGCACTGATTCACACACACCCCCCCCCTCCCTGACCCTATTGTCCTGGAAATGTTTTCAGAGCGAACATTGACTATGTTTGATAACGGAATGCAATCAAATGTGTTTTAATTCCCAATGTTATTATTTGTTTTAATCCATAAAGATGGATTAATTAAATTGTGAACACGTGAAACATTAAAACCGTAGTGTTCGATTGTCACTGCTACCGTTGACACATTATTACAGAATTCATTTTAACGGCAAATCAATGCTCTTAATATGGAGTATCAGTACTGTAGTTATTTAATGAGCAACATTCACAACTATACGTACGCGTATATGTTACCATGGTCCAGGATTTATTGACACAGGTTGATCATATGCTGAATAATCCAACCACATTTTTGTTTGGAAGTGGAAAGAACTATTAGAAATTGCATTAATTGTAATGTGTAAAAAGAGTTGAGATACTGTCTTATAATTTTGCTGCATTGAGGGATATATCATATCTTGATTGGTGAATGTTAAGTTTGTGACTTTATTTGAAGCAGAAATAATATGTGAATGCTTCATCGAGCATAATTCCGACTGGTAACTACGCACTTTGTCCGAGCACATTATCGCACGCGTCATGCAAGCCGTCTTAAATGACCACCTAAAGTGTCATTTGGCAATCTAAAAAGCCGCCAAGGTTGCCCGGCTGGCAACAGGGAAAAAAAGTTACGCGAGAGCCCTGCTTAGTCCTAAGAGCTAAGTCTAACGCTCTCTTGAAAACATCCAGTGAATTGGCTTCCACTGCCTTCTGTGGCAGGGAATTCCACAGATTCACAACTCTCTGGGTGAAAAAGGTTTTCCTCATCTCAGTCCTAAATGGCCTATCCCCTATTCTTAAATAATATTTAAATTATATTGATTAAATATACAGGTGCACAACCTTTTATCCGAAGATCCAAATAACGAAAACCTCCGAATAGCGACATTTTTTCGGTCCTTGAAGAAAGGTCCTTGAAAACGCTCACCGAGGGCGGCCCGCAGAGGTGACAGCAGAACCTCCGGTCGGTCCTCGAAGAAAGGGGAACTAAATCCCCATTCATAAAAGAGAAGGTGAGGGTATATTGCGCGGGAGGGTTAATAATTGACAATATGCTGCTACCTGCCAGCTGAGTTAAAAAAGTTCCCACGGTAGACTCACGATACACAGTGTATCGTGAGTCTTGCGTGGGAACCTTTTAACTCAGGGTGCAGGCAGCAGTAGATTGTCGCTCCCTTCAGTTTCACCCCACCTACACCCCTCTGCTTCCCGGCCATGTGTGTGACCCCTTCCCTCCCCTCTCCAGCTCCCCGCTCATTGCACCGGCGCGGGGGCTTTGTACTGTCTTCACGTCGCGAAGCTAGCAGCACAGTGCCAGTCACCAGAGACGTCAGGACCAACGGAACACCGACCCCCAGGCCCACTGCAAGCACGGAGATCCCAGATCAGCAACTCCAGCCCAGCCCCGTTCCAACTCCAGAGGAACACGCTCCCCGTATGGGCAGAAGCTGATGGTGTGCAAGGGGTACGTCTTGTTCTTGGGGTGGCGCAGCTCTGGCTGTGGGCGAACTGCCACTTGTTGCCGTAGTGGCCCATCGGGGAGCGGATTCCTCTGGAGTTGGAGGGGGAGGGGGGTATTGTGCTGTTTGATCGCCCCCTACTATTCCAGGGGCAGGGAGACAGGACGTTCACCGAGGGCGGCCCGCAGAGGTGTATCGTGAGTCTTGCGTGGGAACTTTCTAACTCAGCGTGCAGGCAGCAGCAGATTGTCGCTCCCTTCAGTTTCACCCCACCTACACCCCTCTGCTTCCCGGCCATGTGTGTGACCTCATCCCTCCCCTCTCCAGCTCCCCGCTCATCGCACCGGCGCGGGGGCTTTGTACTGTCTTCACGTCAGCGATGGCAGCCAGCAGGCTAGTGCAGTCACCGGAGACGTCAGGACCAATTGGACGTCGACCACCAGGCCCACCGCAAGCACGGAGAACCCAGAGACCCACAGCCAACAGCAGCCCAGCCCAGCCCCGCTCCAACTACAGAGTAACCTGAGTTGCGGATGACGGGGCGCAGCTCGGGGCGTCGTAGGGGCCCCATCGGGGAGCGGGTTCCTGTTGGTCCTGACGTCTCCGGCCACCTGCTGTCCTCCGGGAACTGTACCGCCCTTGCAGGAGAGTGGGGTTGTTTGCAGTTGCAGAGGGAGGAGGCAAGGGCGGTACAGTTCCCAGTCTCAGCTCCAGTCCAGGGGAGTGGCCGGAGACGTCAGGACCAACGGGACAGCGACCCCCAGGCCCACTGCAAGCACGGAGATCCCAGAGACCCACAGCCAGCAGCAACTCCAGCCCAGCCCCGCTCCAACTCCAGAGGAACACGTAGGGGCAGAAGCTGATGGTGTGCAAGGTACGTTTTGTTCTTGGGGTGGCGCAGCTCGGGCTGTGGGCAAACTGCCACTTGTCGCCGTAGCGGCCCATCGGGGAGCGGATTCCTCTGGAGTTGGAGGGGGAGGGGGGTATTGTGCTGTTTGATCGCCCCCTGCTATCCCAGGGACAGGGAGACACAGCGCCGTTTTAGACTGGTGGGCAATCACTTCCAAAGTTCTGCCCACACAGTCAGTACACCTCTCCTACACTGCATTTCATACAAACATTTATTCTGCAAGAAAAAACTACATTGAAGACTCAAACTCGCGACCGAGTAACTGCCGGGATCAAGGCGCAAACTCGCGACCTTGCGGATATGAGCCGAGCACTCTACCACTGAGCCAGCCATTAAAATCTACGCTAAAAAAATTCCATTCCGAAGACCGACAAATTCTGAATTACGAAAAGTGTCTGGTCCCAAGGCTGTCGGATAAAAGGTTGTGCACCTGTACTAATTAAATAATATTAAACCATAATTTATTAAAGATATGTAATGATGATTACAATGATTATTCTCCCCAATACCTTGTGTAGAAATCTCAACAACAACTGTAAAATGCTCTGTTCTGAAATGGCAATACTACAAATGTGGATAATTTGCTTCCTGTGTGGTTTGTATTATGGGGATCACCTGTAAGCAACAGAGATGCAATTTAATTGTATAATACGACTTAGTGTTTTTGATTAGAGCCCGGAGTTGATCTTAGCTGTTTACCTTGGACTTGGCATGCCAAGTAAAGTGAAGACTGTTGGTCTCCCCTGGTACAAGCAATTTAAAAGGGAGTGCGAAGTGGCTAACAACATCATTCCGCACATAATACAACTCAGCATCAAGACCTGTTGAAAGAAAAAAAGAGTTGCATGTAATTCATGCAAACTTTACTGCAAATTAAATAACAAATACTTAATTTTTAAGTTTTCAACCACAAATTCTAGTAAAACTTGGCATCGTAAGAGGTTACAAATATTATAATTCAAAAGTGACTCAACCTCATACCTGCTAACACAAAAGGAAATATGCTGCTTTCAGCATAGTCCTGAGATTGCTTTGAGCAATCTAGATCATGAGACTTCATTACTTATCACAAATTTATTTTCTTTACTCACATACAATAAACACAGCCCTGCCAGCATCATTTCATTGTCGATGGCAATTTTTCCACAACCTGCCTGTCACCTCTTAAGTGACCTTTGCTCAGCTGTAATACCGAGACATCCAATTTCATCTTCTCATTCTCAAATTGCAGGTTGAATTTTATCATATTACGAGACTAAGTGGGACCCTTTGGGTCCCTGTCACATGGGAGGCCTGGTCCCTCAACGCAACCCGTCCCCCAATGCAATATTCCACCACTCACCCGTTCCCCCAATGCAATATTGCACCACTCATGCATAGCCCCCAACTGCGCAGGCACAGCTCATTTCCCCTCATCCCCCAGCACTCCATACCCGTCCTCTTCACCCTCCCTCTTCTTTCTCTTCCCCAATCCCTCCCTCCCAGTTCCCCTACCCTCAGTCAATCTCTCCCACCCCCCTATAACTCTCCTCCCTACCCCCTCCTATCCCTCTATTGGGGGCTTGTAAATAACTCCTATATTCCAACCAGGCTATCTGGGTTAACCGTAAAATTAAGAAATAGGCAACCACTTTTCTGGGATTATTCTGAAGGTGCCCCTGAACGTCAGTGGGAGATAGATTAGATATGGGGACAAATTACAAAGGTGTCAAAGCAATATGGTTCTAGTAGTGAAGAGTTTAATTTCCCGATATTAACTGGGATTGATTTAGTACAAGGGGCTTGCATCATAATATACATACAAGAGTTTTTTGAGTAAATATGTAGATAGTCCTACTTGAGAAGGTACAGTGGAAGTGTCATTTCAGAGACCATCATCGAAATGCTGTAAATTTGAAAGGAGTTACAGAAGGGGATAAGGATGGTCAGCAAGTTAAGGTCCTAAATTGGGGCAGGCCTATTTCAATAACATAAAACAGTACAGCATAAAAACAGCCTCTTCGGCCCAATGTCTGTGCTGAACATAATATTAAGGCCATCACTTTTCTACCTGCACATAACCTATATGCCTCTATTCCCCGCATATCCAAATTCCTATCCAAAGGTCAGTTAAATGTCACTAACATATCTGCTTCAACCACACCACCGGCAGCACGTACCAGGCACTCACCACCCTCTGTATGAACAATCTTGCCCTGCACACCTCCTTTAAATGCTGCCATAAGACAAACTTTATAACATATCAACTTTATAACACAAGACAGGACCTTGTAAAAGTAGATTGGGAGCAGCTGCCTGCTGGTAAAACAAGATCCAACAAGTAGGATTTTAAACAAGAGATATTGAGAGTTCACAACTAACACATTCCTTTAAGAGTGAAAGGTAAGGATGGCAAGATTAGAGAAGGCTTGATGACAAGGGATTTTAAAGGAATTGATATTATGGAGCTGGTCAGCATTAAATGACGATAAATAAAAATTGATAAATCCCTGGATGTTATGAGATACATGCTAGCTAGTTATGTATTACAAGAGAAGGGGCCCAGAGATTTCTGCATCTTCATTAAATACAGGTGGGACATGGCTGGAAGATAGCAAAAGTGTTTATTTTGTTCATGAAAGGCAGCAGGAAAAAGCCAGGTAACTATAGACAATAGAGTCTGCAAAGAGATGTCAGAAAATACTGGAAAAATTCAAAGGAATAGATCAACACTTAGTAAGGCTGGGATTGATTAAGGAGAGCCAACATAGCTTTGTTCATGGGATATCCTGGGGAAACGATAAAAGTATATATAATTATGAGGTAGGGTAGACAGTCAGAACCCTTTTCCCAGGGTGGAAATATCCAACAATGCATAGCTGACAGTTGGAAAGTTTAATGGACATGTGCGGGGCGTGTCACATAGACCGGTGGGGACCTGGAACACATTGAGAGTTGCTGATGGAGGCAGATATGATAGTGGTGTTTAAGAAGCTTTTAGATAGGAACATAGAAGTGCAGGGAATAGAGGGCTATGGATCATGTACAGACAGATTAAATCAATTTAACTTGGTATCATGTTCGGCGCACATAGGGCCCATTCCTGTGCTGTACTGTTCTGCACTCAGTTCTATGTTAATCTTTGCCATATGATACCTTTTCCATAACAATTAGACAGGTTTAGAGGGATACAAGCCAAACGTAGGCAGGTGAGATTCGTGTAGATGGGACACGTTGGTCGGCGGGGCAAGTTGGGCCGAAGGACCCGTTTCCACACCAATCAATATTATATGCCTTCTCTTTTGTTTTTATGTTGCATTTGACTTCCTTTGTCAATTTCCCCTTTGTATGTTTATTCCTCTTTGGGATGAAAAGATCCTGCATTATAAAACATTGGTTCATTCACTAGGAGTATTGTCTGCAGTTCATGTACCAGACTAGATGAAGAATTGCATAGAGTGCCGTGATTTGCCAGGTTTGGAGGACGTTTGTTATAAGAAGAGATTGAATAAGCAGGGTTTGTTTTCCCTGAAGAGGCCAAGAAGTGACCAAATAGATTATACAAAATTGCGAGGAGAATAAATGGGGTAGGTAGTAAAAAACTTTTTCCCGAGTTCAGATGTCTAAAAAAGTGCATAGGTTTAAGGTGAACAGTTTAGAGGGGTTCTCCGGGGGAATGTTTTTACATGGCGAGTTATTGGAATCTGGAATGCACAAGTTAAGGTGGTGGTGGAGGCAGGTAAACTCACAGCACTCGTGAATATAGATATGCCTGTGCAATTGGCAAGGCATACAAGGCATTAGTACAGATGGATGCAACGGCTAGTCTGACTTTGGTGGGCTGAAGGGACTGTTTCTGTGTTGTACTATTCTATACCTCTATCCTGTGTCATATGACACATCATTGACACAAAAGACAGACAAAAAATGTTGGAGTTATTGAGTGGAGTAATATTGTGAGTACCACCTCCATTACCACTTTGTGTGTTGATGTACCAGGTGAAAATATTCTTCCTTAAATCATCTCTAAATCTCCTCGCCTTCACACTCCAAAGCTGTGCATGTTTGTAGGTTAATTGGCTTCTGTAAATTGTCCCTAATGTGTAGGTTAGAACATAGTGCTTGGGTGATTGTTAGTTGCCGTGGTCTCGGTGAGCCAAAGGGCCTGTTTCCACACAATATCTATAAATTAAACTAAAGGCAGAGTGAATGCAGTCTTTTTCCAGGGGTTGGGAAATTTAAGGTGAGAGGGGGAAAAGTGCTCTTAAGGCTAAAGGAATCAAGGGATATGGGGAAAAAGCAGGAATGGGGTACTGATTTTAGATTAACAGCCATGATCATATTGAATGGTGGTGCTGGCCCGAAGGACCGAATGGCCTAAGCATGCAACTATTTTTCTATGTTTCTAAATGCACAGTGGGTAGTAAGTAGAATGAAACAAGCTGTTAGAGGGGATACAAGGAACCACAGATGTTGGTTTCCAAAAAAAGACACAAAGTGCTGGATAAACCCAGTGGATCAGGGTGATCGCTGGAAACATGGATAGGTGACATTTCAGGTCGGAGCCCTTCTTCAGACTGATTGTGATGTGGTTGGGGGCGGGTGGTGGAAGAAAGCTGGGAGAAGGGGAAGAACGACGCCTGGCAAGTGTTAGGTGGACACAGGGTGGGGAAACGGTGGTAGATAGATGGTTGGACAAACATCACAGATGAAAAGACAAAAGGTGAGAGATAAAATAGGTGCAAATTATGCAAGGAACACAGGTGGAAGGGAGGATCAGCGGGAAAATGGCTGTGTCGAAGTGGGGCACACGGAAGTGGAGGGGGGGGGGAGAAGGGGATTTAATTGGTTAGAGGAAGTGGCTGAGTCAGGTGCAATAACAACATTTAAAAGCAAGGTTTAGAGAGAGAGATATGGGTGAAACGCAGGAATATTAGATTAGATGGACATCTTGGCCAGCAATGAAAGAGTTGGGCCAGCTTTTGTACAGCTCAATCAAGTCACCGCTCAGCTATTCCTGCTCCAAAGAAAATAAACACAGCCTATCCAGATCACGCCAGCAGTCAATCCGATAACTAATCTTTTGTCTTCGCTGTAACTGCATCGCATAATCTTACTGTGTCGCAGCAATTAGCCTTCAGTAAACCGAAAACAAATCCCAACAAGTAAAACCAAAACAGCCATCAGCAAATATAATTTCTCATTGTTAATGACATTGATGTTTTAGTTATTACCAAAATCACAGAAGTATCCGCCTCAGAAATGGGCCCTTTTGGATCACCTCATACAGGATGACCATGATGCCCACCTATACAAATCCCCTTTGTCTGCATTAGGTCTGTATCTATCTATGCTGTTCCAAGTACCCGTCCAGAAAACATTACTTAAAAATGTATTGATTCGATAGGCATCATATAAAGTTTATTGTACATCTAAATGCACCAAGTCAAGATTTTTTTTAATTCAGTCGCCATGAAACGGTTCAGATCCGATGGCAAACTTACCCACTCAAGTGTGTGATCTTGTCATGCACTTTCTATTGACATACAGATAGATGGTCTTTATGCATACCAGCGCAACACAATTCAAAGTTGATTTTCTTAACCAAGACAAAATCACCTTCCTCTCACTGCGCTCACCCCCATCCTCTCCCTCTGCCGTCCCCATCCTCTCCCTCCCCTCGCCCCCACTCTCTACTTCCTCTCACTCTCCCCTCTCACTCTCCCCCCGCTCACCCCACCCTCCCCCAATCTCCCCCTCCGCTCAACCCAACCGAAGGCACCAACCTTCTCCCTCCCTCCCGCCCCGCCCCACAGCCTCGCTGCTGCCACGGCAGCTGCACTGCTCCTCCCGCGGCCAGGCAGGCCCTATTGCGCGGCCTCCACCACAGGCCGGGGCCAGTACTCACTGATCAGCCTCCGCATCTCCTCCACGCTCAGGTAGACGTTGACGCCGGGGCCGGCGGGATAGACGGCGGCGAGGCAGCAACTCCACATCAGCGCCAGCGCTCGCCGTAGCGGCCGCGCCGACCCACCGACCGCCATCCGCCAGCGGGAGTGGCGCCTGTGTGCGCGTGCACGTCCCCGCCGCGGCCGCGCGCCCTGCACGTTACCGCGGGAACGCACGTGCGGATGATCCGCCCCCCGGTGCACGCGGGGCGACGGCAGTTAAACAGGTCGTGGTTAAACTGCCACCTTCCCCCTCATCAACCCCAAAGATTATAGAGCTCCTCTAGGATCATTGCCCAACCCCTTCTCTCACCCTCCCGACCTCATCACACTCAACCCCTCCCTCATATCATACCAATGTTACAACATTTTGAGATTTTAAAAATCAAGTCTGCAATTTATCCCATCAGATAAAGCACAAAAAGAAGTTTAATTTGACACCTAATTCACTTTCATATCTTCAATATTAAAAACGTTATTGCCATTTTCTTACTCGGAAATTGGCATCTTGTTCCCTATTGCTTTTCCATTGACTTGACACAAAAGCTGTGATCGAGGACAGTGAAATGGCCATAACTTTCTTAAAAATTAAGGGAACTGAAAGAAATTTTCAGTTATTATAGATTGAAGCATTCTGAAACAAATATGAAACAATCTTACTTGGATGACCTGAAATTAAAGCATATAATTAGTTAGTTACCCAATTGTAGCTAATTCCAAACTTCAATTACTAGATCTAAACATCTATCCATTTCTTAAGAAAAGATTAACAATTTTAAATAGCCTAAGCGTCCAAATAACATTCACAAAGAATTCACAATAAAACATGATTTTTAAATCTCATTTACATTAATTTATAGGCCAAATGGAAGGAATTTAGTGTTCAATTGCTGTAAATTAATAGCCATTTAAATCAGCTTTCGAGTGGGATCCTGTGGAACTCTGTGGAACGCGCTGGTTTGGAACGTTCCCATTGCGGTAGATTTGTACCCCCATATGCCCAGAAAAATACTGCGGGATTTAATGGGGCCCCAAATTAGCTACTCACAACATAAAACTTTGTATATGGGGATGTTAAGAAGCCCTTTTTAATGTAAAAATAAACAACCTACCTTCCGTTGTCCTCTGTATGAGATCCGTCCCGTTGTCGGCGGTCGCGGATTAGAGGATAATTTTTAACCTACTATAACAATTAAATTAACCCATTATATTTAAAAATAGCTCCAGCGAAAGAATCTCCCAGCGATTTTTCGTCAGCAACTAAGTAGGCTGAACAACCTCGATTTGAATAGCCTAGGGAAAATCGCATTTTAAACCCGCCCCCCTCTCAACGCCAAAATCACGCACATGGGCTGGGACAGATCTGCAGCGACGCTTAAGGTAGGTTTTGCAACATACCTACATATCATCCTTCCCCCCCTCATCTCATTCCTCCTCCCCCACTTATTACATCCTTCCTCCTCCCCTCCATTTCATCCCTCCTCCCCATCTCATCCTCCCCTCATCTCATCTCCACTCAACTCCCCCTCCATATCACCCTTCCCTACCTCATCACCCTCAACCCCTCCCTCATATCATCCCTCCCCCTTCTCATTCGCCCTCCCCTTTATTTCATCCCTCCTCCGCCTCCCTCATCTCATCCCCCTTTTTCATCCCCCACCCCCTCATTTCCCCTCCCCTTCATCTCATTCCTCCCATCCCCTCCCTCATCTCATCTCCCCCCCATCATGTCACCCCTCCTCTCCGCCTCCCTCATCCCCCCCATCTCATCTCACCCCCCTCCCTACCGCATCATCTCATCCGCCCTCTCATCCTCATCTCATCCCACCTCCCCCCATCATCTCATCCTTCCTCACCTCATCCCCCTCCCCATTTATCCTCACATCTCATCCCCCACCCTACCTTATCCCCCTCACCCCGCCTCAACCCCAACCTACCCTACGTCATTCATCCTCAACCCCACCTTATCTCTCTCAACCCCAGCCTGCCTCACCCCACTCTCCCTCCCCAAATCCTCCCTTCCCAATCTTCCCTGGCTCAACCGCATCACTACCTTCCCTGCCACATCCTCCTCACCCCTCTGTCCCCTAGCTACCCTGCCTTAGTCCCTCCTCACTCCTGAACCCCTCCCTACCTTATCCACCACACCCCTCCCCATCCTCAACATCCCACCCTGCCTCATCCTTCTCGCCCCTCCCTATCCTGCCTCATATCCTCCCTCCCCCTCCTCTACCCTACCTCACCTCCCCTCCATTCTAAACCCCTCCATACCCTACCTAACATTTCCCCTATCTCACACCCCCTACCTACTTCACCGCACATCCCCCTCCCTCCTCCCAACGCCAAACACTTTACCTTCCCATTCCCATTCTGTCCTGGGAATCCTCCATTGTCAGAGTGAGGGCAAACATAAATTGGAGGAACAGCACCTATTTTGCATGGGCAGCTTACACCCAGCGGTATGAATTTTGATTACTCTAACTTCAAGTAACCCTTGCTTTCCCTCTCTCTCCAACCCTCCAATATCCTAGTTCGACTAGTTTCACAGTCCTCCTGATTAATGTTAGTGTTTGTATGCCTCGTAATCACCTTCCCCTCAACCACAATGAACCACTGCATTTCCTCGACCATTGTCTGCTTTGATCTGCTGTTTTCACACCTTACCCTTCCATATCTCTGGTTTCCCTCTCCCATGACACTGAAGAAGGGTCTCGACTCGAAAAGTCATCCATTCCTCCTCTCCATAGATGCTGCCTGTCCCGTTGTGTTACTCCAGCATTTTGTGTCTATCTTTAAGCACCTGCTGATCGTTCCTACCAATTAGGTAGAGGCCTATGTATGGAAAATAACACCACAGCGTTGGAAGCACTGAATTAATCTGTTTCCAGCAAGCAACATTCGCTTTCATGAATTTTGCAATTACTTTTCAGGGCAAGGAGCTACAATCAAATAAATGATTCCAATTGCTTCATGAGATACATTGGAAATGTTAGTTTGCAATGCGTTATTACAAAGTACATGATTGTTAGAGGCCATGTATCATGACACAGTTGGATTGTTCCTAAAACACTCCAATCATATCGAATGATGGGGCTGTCTCGAGTGGCCCATCCCGATCCTATTTTCTTGTATCCCTGTGACCTTGTTAAATGAAAGCCTCATCAACCACACTAGCCTCTGAATATGTTCTATTACCTCTTCAGAAATTCCTCAATCTCCATGAAAGCCAGGAAAGTACAGCAAGGTTCTACTACCTGGGAAAATGAAGGAAATGTGACTGTTCTTAATTACATTTTCCTGTCATAATCTAAATGTTCACGCAGCCAGATAATTATCCAGTCTGAAGAAGGGTCTCGATTCGAAACGTCACCTATTCCCTGTTAGCTCCATAGATGCTGCCTCACCCGCTGAGTTTCTCCAGCATTTTTGTCTACCTTCGATTTTTCCAGCATCTGCAGTTCTTTCTTAAACATGATCCTTTGTATGATGTTGAGTCTCTTCCTGTTGTGTGTGCCCCTGGTCTCTGCCTGTTTCTCTCTGGTCTCCGCCTGTTGCCTCTCTGTCCCTGATCTCCGCCTGGTGTCTGTCTGTATGTCTGTCCCTGGTCTCTGCCTGTCGCTTTCAGCCGGTTCACAGCAAAGATCTTTGGTTCACAGGCTGCATCAGCGCCGGGCCCGTGCTGCCCTCTGGTGGCTGTGACCAGAACTGAATCCATGCGAGTTAATTCAAGTTAATCACATGAAGATAAATATAAGATTCTGGAGTAACTCATCGGGACAGGCAGCATCTCTGGAGAGAACAGGTCAAGACCCTTCTTCAAAATAAAAAGTCAGAGAGAAGGTTAATGTTCAAGTTTAATTCCCTCTTAGTTGTTTAAAGTGAAATGATGTGTTTGTATTATCATTTTTTTATTCAATGGCAGGCTGGAAAATCTGGATTAATTCCCATCCTGTGAGAAGCCGGGGTGGGCCATGGACGACCCGCTTGCGTTCCGTGTGGGTGGGGACGTGTTGCTGGGGACTGGGGTTCGGCGCGGACCAGTGGCCCTGGACGAGCGGCAATGTATTTCTCCATCAGAAGTTGTGTGTAACTCAGAGGACCACAAATTCATTAATCAATAGTTAACAAATCAAATAAAGGTGGCGTTAAACAAAGGAGGGGGTTATAACGCGACGGAAGGAAGTGGCAGAATTAAACCGAGCGTTTTATAGTGAACCAAGAATCCAATGAGGACAAAGAACAGAAGGGAGAACGTTTCAGTAAAAGTTTCCGGAGAGGTTTGTGAGATTCGGAGGCGATCTCTTCAGCGGCGACTTTCTGCACCGGACGCGATGGCTGTGCCTCTGATTGTTCGTTTCTGCTTCACATCTTTCAACCTATTGGATCCTACAGGATCTCTGCTTTCAACCATCCTTTCATCTGGACCAAACCTCTATAATCTTTGATCTGGACTGACCTCTGATTGGAGGCTGCACAGAGACAATGGCGAGTGTCTGACCCGTCAACCTAGCGCCGGGGAAACACTAACATCTCTAATGAAATACGGAGCAGTGAGAGGCAGGGAAAAGCCAGCGCGGATTCATGGTCGGACCGGAATGTGCGCCTCCTTCGATGTGTGAACAGTGGAAGAGGTAAAGGGAACAGGGAAAGACGCTATGTGCTGGAGTAACTCGGCGGGACAGGCACCATCTTCTGAGAACGTTTCGGGGTCGGGACCCTTCAGAAGGGCCGCCCAGTGACGACCCCGTCTCTAACATTCCCTATTTACTCTCTTACAACAGCAACAGGAGATATTCCGGACCGACGCTCCTGCCGCCCACCAACGGCGGGCGCCGCATCCCCACATTTCCTTGATTATCGTTGTTTTTTGCATATCTCTATTGGGGGGTTGCACGTAAGATCACCGGGTCATAGGGTTTGACGCACGGAGCCGCTTAATCCATCTGAAGGACATCGCAGTTTCCGGTATATGTTGTTAATACACGAAACGCGTACTTTCCTACCTGTTAAAAACCGACAAAATGTGATAAATCTGGCTGTAAATTTTGCTTCAGAGGCGTTTTCTTTTTGTATGTAAAAACCTACTTGAGAACCATGGGCGATTAAAAAAATTTACAGCCAGATTTATCACTTCTGAAACTTTTTAGATGCCAAAGGAATCAAGAAAAAACACAAATAATGCCTTACTGTTGATGAAATGCAGTGAGCAAACAGCCAATGTTCACCAAGCACTCTGGCTGTTGTTGTCCCTTCAGCTCTCGCTTCTATCTACCGTCATTTCTCCTCACTTTTGGAATTCTGAAGTAGCTAAATGTCTCTCACGCTTATCCCAATTTCCATAATTATTTACAGCGCAAAAATTGACAATTTCGGCGGGTTTTAACAGGCCCGCTACACTGGAAACAAACAGTGGTGTAGCGTAGCAACAGTACGGGCCATGGGTGGTGACTCGACTGCCGTGCAACCTCCCTATATCTCTCGTTCCCTTTTCGCCAGTCTCTCAGTCTGAAGAAGGGTCTCGACCCGAAACATCCCCTATTCCCTTTCTCCAGAGATGCTGCCTGACCCACTGAGTTACTCCAGATTTGTGTGCCTGTCTTCTGTTAATCAAGCTGCCGGTACAGTCTGAAGAAGGGGTTCGGCCTATTTCCTTCGCTGCATAGATGCTGCCGCACCCGCTGAGTTTCTCCAGCATTTTTATCTACCTTCGATTTTCCAGCATTTCTTGAACAGTTTATAGCGCAGAAGCAGGGAGGTGAGGGCGGAAGCGTGTTACCTGTGGAGAGGTGGGTGAGGGCTCGGGAAAGCCCAGCCCAGATGGGTTACACACAATCACAAGGACGCAGATGTAGGAAACTTTACTGCACAGAGAGAGGGCCGCAGGTGACAGCGAGGAACTCGGGAAGAGCTCCGTTCTCCGGAGGATGGCCCCGACGTGGAGCCCGAGGCCCGACGAGCCGTAGGGGGAAAGATGTTTCTGGACAAACTCCGGAGCTGGCATCACTGGTAGATAGGGTGGTTAAGAAGGATTTTGGCACATTTGCTTTAATCAGTCAGGGCAATGAGTAAAGGTGTTGGGACCTTATGTTACAATTGTACAAGATGTTGGTGTTGTGTAATGAGACCGTTACACTCATAGTCCTACATTGTAACACAAGCGGAGGAAACAATATATGCTATCGCCTCCGTAGTCAGCATCAAGTCTGACCGTGAGATGGTGAAGTACCGTTATCAATATTCCAGAGTAGGGATGAAGATACGGACTGGACTTCATATGGAACGTGCAGCATGCATGGTGATAGATATAGTAAAGGTAGGCTAATATAATTAGTCTACAGATGATGAGGCCACATTTGGAGTATTGTGATGGCCTGGTCACCCTTCTGTGGGAAGGATGTGTTTAAGATGGAAAGATTGCAGATTACAACAAGGATGTTGCCAGAAAATCAAGAAGATAAGGTGAGGAGGAGAAAATTTAACAGGAAACCAAAGGACATTTTTTTTCCCCCACACAGAAAGTAGTGGATATATGGAACGAGCTGCCGGAGGCAGTAGTTGAGGCAGGTATTATAGCAACATTTAAAAGACAGTTGGACGGGTATAGGGATAGGAAGGGTTTAGAAGGATATGGGCCAAATGGGACCAGTACAAATGAGGCACCTTGGTCGGCATGGACAGTTTCCGTGCTGCCCTCAAATCCCCAGAACTCAGTCAAGCCCTTGGCAATTCTAGAATAATCCTTCAAAAGTCAGAACTGATGATGGCTGAAGTGTGATGGTTATAATCAGACAGTGTGTGAGTGTGTGTGAGTGTGTGTGAGTGTGTGTGTATATGTGTATATGTGAGAGAGTTACTGCTGCTACTCCTCCAACGCCACTCTCGGGTGCCACTGCATGCCTCACTCCTAGGGAATGGACGTCACTGACACATCGAGACCTCTCACTCCACCATAGCAGCGAGGAGGTGACAGCCCTCATTGCCGCCAGAAGAAGGGTCCCAACCCAAAACATCACCTATCCATGTTCTCCGGAGCTGCTGCCTGATCTATTGAGTTACTCAACAACTTAAACTTTTTTCACATGGCAGTGCAGGAGTTGCGGCCACACAGACCCTCCCCTCCGTGTCCGCCACGTGCGGCCACACCACCCTCCCCCGAGAGGGACAGACACCCACCAACACAACAGGGACACACAAGAGTGAAACCCTCCTCTCCCCCCTCCCAGCAAGAACCCCCCTCCCAATCATAGGCCCCTTGGCCATAGTCGGTGGAAAACCCCCACGTGCCACCCAGGCACACATACATAGCCCCCCCCCCCCCCCCCCCGGCAAACAGTCAGTGACCCAGTTTCTCCCTCACCCTGGTGCGATCAGACGCCTCCTTTCCCACCCCGTGTTGACCAGTCCCCCCACCCCGACTGACCAGTCATCGTTCCCATCCCGAATGACTAACACTTCCCCCCCCCCAAGTAAGACCACACGGAGTCAGGCAGCAGGGCGATATAGTCATTTATTACATTCTGGCGGCTACATCATACAGTTCATGATAAAAATCCTGGTGAATCGTTGCCCACGTTTTCACCCACCCTCGCTTCAGAAGGCCCAGGTCAGAGGGCATGGTCCAGCGACCCCAGGGGAGGTCGGGGGTGGAGGGGCGAGGGCCCTGGACCTTGGGCACAGAAGGCACCATGGAGACTGCTTCATCAACAGGGACACAGAGCGTCCAGGGAAAATGTAAACCTGACTTTTCAAAAGCAGCTGAGAATATTTCAAAAGCACATATATCATTTCACAATAGACAAAATATCTGAAGTGCTTTAAGCCATAGACATGTTCAGACCATACTCTGCCTGCAGATGACCTGTCCGACCAATCTCTCCTTTGCTGCCCTACCGACAACTTTGGTTAAAAATATGACTGACTTCCCATTCTTATATAATAGTACGACTCTGTTGTGCTTAGCACAGGAAAAATATATATATTTATATATTCATACATTCCTTTATATTATGGGCAGAGATGCATATTTTAAAAGCAAACACTCCAATTTCTATTAACAGGAAATAATTGCAAGCACTTTTCACAAGCTTAGAAACCCGTTACACATCTCCCTGCCGATACCTGCCGGGATTCTGACCACTGGAGACTCCAAACTAAAATCCTTTAACCATTCCAGAATCCCACCACCTCAGAAAGTCACTGGTCCGGGGGTCAGCGGGCCCGGCAGGGGTCAGTCGAGCACTCTGTAGGGACCTGATATTGCACCTTGGTGTTGGTGATGGCTCCATGCTTCTGCCGCAGGTGCAGGCGCAGCTGGCTCTTGTGGCGGAAATGCAGGTTGCACTTCTCACACTGCGGGGGAGAGAGAGAGCGCAACAGTGAGGTGGGAGAGCGAGCGAGGTGGTGGAAGGGAGGGGGAGGGTGAAGTGGGGGGCATGCAATGGAGAGGGCAGGGGACAGGATGGGGGGGGGTGTGAGGGAGGGGGAAGGGAGCAGTAGTAGAGGGGGAGTGTGAGGGGGGGGGGAGGGAAGGAGGGGGAGGAGGGGAAGGGAGCAGTTGAGGGGGAGGGAAGGAGGGGGAGGGAGGAGCAGGCAAGCGAGGGAGGGGCGGGCACGGAATGACAATGGGGGAGCAAGCAAGGGGCGAGCAGAGGGCCCCGGCAGGGGGGGGGGGGGGGGGGGGGGGGGGGAGGAGGGGGATGGGTGTCTGGTGAGCCCCTTGTTAGTCACAGCATGAGGCACAGGTTCATGGGTCACCCCCTCCCCTCCCCCAAAATTACAAGATTCCTCCCAACCCCACAGAGACTGTCCCGTCCCTCCCCTCCACAACAGGAGGGGTGGGAGGGAGGGGCAGTGGGGGTGAGGGGAGGAACATCCAGGGAGATTTGCCTTGCCCCACAGCAGCTGGGTGGGGGGTGGAATCGTCACCTCCCCGGCAACTCGAGCAGAGCCCCCCCCCCCCCCCCCCCCCACCTACCTCACCCCGGCTTCCCAGCCAAAAGTCCCCACCTCCTTTGCCACCCCCCCCCCTCACTCACGTGGTAGGGCTTCTCCCCCGTGTGGATGCGCAGGTGACTCTTCAGCGTCTGCAGGTGCCGGAACCGGGTGCCGCAGATTTCACACGGATACGGCTTCTCACCCGTATGGATCAACACGTGGGCCCGAAGGTGAGCGACCTGCAGGAGGAGAGAGGGTCAGCGCGGGAAGAGAGAGCCAGTATGGGGAGGGCGGGCACCGGTCAGTCAGGGGGGGGGGGGGGGGGGGGGAAAGAGGATGGTTTAGGGGGGAAGAGAGTGCGCCAGTCAGCGGGGGAAAGAGAGTGCACTTCTCAGATAATCATTCATTAGTTACCCTCCTGGAACTTCACCTGAACTAAAGATGATGCAAATATCTCTGCATCGACCTCCAGAGTTTCCTCCCAAGCTTCTCACAAGGTCCATGGATGCACTTGGTTGGGCCCTGGGGATTTATCTACCTTAATGCAAGTTATAACCACCAAATTCCCCTCTTTGGTGATTTGTGTACGGTCTAACTCATCACAACTCTTATGCCTCAAATGAATCCTCCTCTGTATAATCCAAAAGAGTGAGTCAGAATATAGGAAACTATGCCAGTCATTGTAACATCGTTTATGGGGTGAGTTAGCAGATCTTGTTAAAGATGTCAGAGCAGTTTCTTGTTATTAGAGCAGCAAACACTGCAGATGCACAGGAACTGGTGGGATTAATTCAACTTTCCAGAAGGCATTTGATGATGGCCACATGAAAGAAGAGTGAGAACTGTGAGTCCCGGGCGTTGGAGGGAGGGTTTCTGAGGAGGCTGGCGTCCAGGAACAGCAGCACGAAGGCTCTTACTCTGGAGTGAGGTTGTGATTGGAGTGTCACAGGGCCTCAGACCTTATAGTTCATACAAATGACTTGGATGAAAGCATGGAATCGAGTTACTATATTCACTGCAACAAAGATGGAGGGGGAATTAAGATGGAGAGTGTGAACGCACAACATGATGGATGGGTAGTTTGCAAGGGGACAAAGATCAGGCAAATGGAACATAATGTGGGAAAAGGTGCAAATGCCCATTTCAATAGAACATTGAGCAGTGCAGGAACAGTCTGTTTGGCCCACAATGTCCATTTCGAAACGATGCCAAGTTCAACTAATCTCTGCCTGCACATAATCCATATCCTTCCTTTCCCAGCATATCCATGAACCTATCAAAAAGTATCTTAAATGCCAGTATTGTATCTGCCTCCACCGCCATCTCTGGCCGCACGATCCTGGTTCTCACTACCTTCTTAAAAAACTTGCCCACAGATCTTCTTTAACCTTTCACCCCGACCCGATAGCTATGCCCGTCAGTCATTGATATTTCCACCCTGGATAAAATGTTTTGAGTATCCAGCCTATCAATGCCTCTCAAAGTTGTATCAGGTCTCCCCTCAACCTGCAACATTCCAAATCCAACAATCCAAGTCCGACCAACCTCTCCCTGTTACAAACACATTGTAATCCAGGCAGTGTCCTGGTAAACCTCTCCAAAGCCTCCACAACAGTTCACTAGAAGCTTGCAAGGGAAACGGGTGAGGCAGTGGCCAAGATTCAGCAGGGGCAGTGAGGCAGGCGAGGAGCAGGTGGCAGCAACTCCCTCGGGGTAGGGGTTAGTGCAAGAGGGGTGAGATCACTGACCTGGACAAAGCGGGCGCCGCAGGTCTCACACTTGTAGGGCTTCTCCCCGGAGTGGATGCGTGTGTGGGTCTTCAGGTTGGCCGGTCGGTTGAACTGTGCGCCGCAGATGTTACAGCGATAGGGCTTCTCCCCTGCAACAGGACAGGCCGGGTCAGCAGAGCCAACTGGGGGGGGAAGGGTGCATAACCACACACATTGCACAATGTAGCCCGAGTTCGGAGCTCCACCCCCACAATCCTAGCAACTTAACCAACCCCAGCACCACCTTCACCCTTCAGTCCCCCTTCCCACCTCCATCCCTCTCTTCCCTCCCCCAGCCACCCCTCCCTGGCTGTGCCTCACCCACTGGCTTGTCCTCATCCCTCTCCCCCCCCCCCCCCCAAACCACTCCCACCCTACCTCCCCTTCGCTCCTCACTGCCCTTCATCCCCCTTGCCAACCCCCACCTCTCCCCAGCCCCCCCCCCCCCCCCTCACCCCTCCCTGCCCCAGTTGTCCCCCCACCTGTGTGCACGGTCCGGTGACTGGCCAGGTTGCCCTTGTAGCGGAAGGCTGCCTGGCACCTGTCGCATTTGTACGGCTTGTGGCTGTGGGACTGCACCAAGTGTCGCCGCAGTGCCGTGTCCTCCGGAAACCGGCACTCGCACTGCACGCAGGGGAACGGGCCCGTCTCTGGGGGCACAGGGTCAGGCAGTGTTAGTGACCCCCCCCTCTCAACACAGTCACCCAACCCCCCCACCCCCACACACAGAAACCCATCCCCCACCTCGACACCGGGTCACCCACCCACTACCGGTACTCCCACTGCACACAGGGGAACGGACCCGTCTCTGGAGGATGAGCATGGACAGCAGCTGTCCCCCCCCCCTCCACCGTCCTTCCCTGTCCTCCATTCCCCCCCCCCCCCAACCCGTCTCCACCCACCCATCGTTCGCTCCTCCCACCACCCTTCGCAACCCCCCCCCCCCCCCACCTTCCCGGCCCCCACCCTCGTCAACCCTCTCTCTCCCCCCCCCTCACCGGAGCTGGAGTCCGACAGCTCGGACTGGGTCTCTGCCGGGTCATCTCTGTGGGAGGGGGAGCGCCGACAGTGGGGGGGCCGTTGCAGACAGGGCGACTGGCAGGAGCTGCAGGGTGGGAGTGCCCCAGGGGACGACTGCTCCGTGTCCGGCGAGGTTGTGTCCGGCGACCTTCGACCCCAGGAGAGAGACCGTCAGTGCGGGAGATCGGCGCGACCCCCCCGACCCCTCAATCCCAACTGGCACGAGCCCTCCCCGATCCCCAACCAGTGCCCACCCCCATCCCCACCAACAACAGCAAGGTGGTCACGCCCACCCAAGGGGGGGGGGGGGGTCTGTTGCGAGGGGTCCCAGAAGGGGAAGGGTGATTGGGAGATGTTTTCCTCGGGGGCCCCCGTGGGGCGGGGGATCCCTGGTGAGGGGGTCATAGTGAAGAGTTACCCAGGATAGTAGAGTTCGTGGGGGGAGGGGGCTGTCACAGCAGGGGAGGGGGGGGGGGGGGGGGGTTTACCTGCCCTGGGAGAGAGTGGGGGCCAGATTACTGGTCGAGGATGTTGCGGGGGGGGGGGGGGGGGGCAGGGAAGGCGTGGTCCCTGGGGTAGGGGGCTCCCAAAGGGAAAGTTCTCGACCGGGGTGGGGGAGTTGGGGGGGGGGGGGGGGGGGGGGGGGAGGGGGGGGGGTTACCCAAAGGCTTTTCCCGGGTGGACGTGTCACGGGGTGAAGGAGGGTCCCTGGGGGAGGGGGTTTCCCGAGGGAGGGTGTTTACCTGTCGAGGAGGTTGTCGAGCCGGCTGGCCTGCGTCTCGCTGTCGATCTTGGTGCCCTGGGGGGTGGGGGAGGGGCTGCTCAGGGTCTGGGTCTCGGGGGTGGGGCAGCTTGGGGAGGTGGGGGCAGGGCCTGAATCGCCCCCCCCGGCCTGGTTCAGGGAGTTGAGCACGATGAACTTGTACTTCTTCCAGTTGCAGACCTTGGGGCCGAGGGGGGTAGGGAGCGGGGTGGGGGGGGGGGGGGGGGGGAGAGTTCCCGGGACCCCCCGCCCAGCCTTCTTGCTGCTGCTGGACTCGGTGGGAGAGTTGGGCTGGCAGTCCGACTTGAGGGGGCTGCGTGGTCCGGGGGGGAGGGGGCAACCTGAGGGCACCCCCTCCTCACCCGCCAGCCCCTGCCCCAGCCCCACTCCGCTGGGGGGGGCTCTCCTGGGTGCGGGCGGCAACGGTGAGAGGTACTGAGGTCCTGCCCCACCCTCCATGGCCAGGCCCGTGGGGTCAGCAGCTGGACAGGGGCCTGGCCTGGCACAGCCGTGCTGACCACCCCTCCCCTGAGTCCTGGGCCCCTCGGGCCACGACCCCGTGTAGGGGTTGGCAGAGTAGCCGTGTAGGGGCAGGTGGGGGTACAAGGTGTAGGGGTGGGGTGAGGGGGGCAGTACGCTGTAGGCCGCAGTGTCGAGGGGCCGTGCCTCGGGGTCCATCCCCTTGCGGAAGGTGACCAGTTCCGGGGGGAGCATGGGGTTGGATGAGAGGTAGTGCTGTGGCGACGGGCTGACCGACGAGCAGATGTCCTCACTGTGGACAAAGTGAGGAGCGGGTCAGCAGCAACGTCAAACATGAACACCAGCCCCCCCCCCCCCCCCCCTCCTCCCTCCCCCCCCACGTCAAACATGAACAACACCAGCCCCACTCATCTCCCCCCATCTCCCCCCCCCCCCCCCCCCAACGTCAAACATCAAACATGAACAACACCAGCCCCACGCCCCCCCACCGCCATCGATCGCCCGTTCACACTAGATCTATGTTATCCCACTATTTCATCCACTCCCTGCACACTAAGGGCAATTTACAGAGGTCCAATTAACCTACAAATCCACAAACTCCACACAAACACAGCACTCGAGGAACAAACCCTCATCTCTGGTGGTGTGTGAGGCAGCAGCTCTACTCTCAGACCCATCCACGCACCACCCACACCACCCACCACTGTCAGACCTACACAGGCACCATGGGACCCGCCTCCCCATACAGCCAGGATGCAGCGGGAAGGGCAGGTAAGCTCACCTGGACTGCAGGTACCTGCGGCAGGTGTCTGCCACGTGGTCCATCTGCAGATAAAGGGCGGTGTTCATCACGGCCATGATGGTGCTGTCCCTCAACGACAGGCGGGACGTGTACATGAAGTCCAGCAAGATCCCAAACCCCTGGGGGTCAACCTCAGGGTCAAGGGTCACCATGTTCAGGTTGAATTTCACCTGGTCGGTGAAGATTACGTAGAACAAGCCGCTGTAATACAACGCAGGGCGTTAGAGGGGCCCAATCCAGGGCTCACTCACCCCTCTCTCAGCTGCCCCACACCCCCACCACCCACCCCACCCCTGCGTGCCCGTGCGTGTCAGCCCAGTGCCCCGCCTGCAGGCCATGAGCACGGTCTTGTGTGCCTGGAACCGGTGCCGGTGAACGAGGATGGTGACGTCGGTGAGGATGTCCCGGCTTCGCAGGCGGTTCAGGTTGAAGAGCACGTCCCCCGCGTGCCTGGTGAACTGGATGCAGCTGTCAGCCGCCGCCGTCATGGTGCCTGTGGGTCAGAGCGAGAGGGCCCAGTCAGTAACGGCCAGTCCCCAGCCCCACCCCACACATCACCGCTGGACATCTGACCATCACCCACCACAATCATCACGCCTGTGGGTCAGTGGGAGAACCCAGTCAGTATTGGTCAGACCCCAGACCTGCTCCAGTCCATATCCATGTCCACCCTGCTACCTGCCCCGCCACATGCTAAAGCTGGACATCTGACCATCACCCGCTGCAGTCATCGTGCCTCTGGGTCAGAGGGGGGCCCTCCTGGCGTCAAGCCCCACTTCCCTCCCAGCTCCCTACATGCCAGCGCTGGACAACTGGCCATCACCAAAGCCTCACCCCCGCTAACATCTCCAGCACTCGTTGACCCTCCCACTGCGCTGAGCTTTAAACCAATGGGCTCCTTCATGATTAGTCAGGGTGTAAAAAGTTACAGGGAGAAGGCAGAGGAATGGAGTCATGAAGGAAAGATGGATCAGCTAAGATAGAATGGCGGAGTAGGCTTGATGGGCCAAATGGCCCGATTCTGCTCCCGTCTATGATTCAACACTCCACCTACTGCCCTCACTACCCCGAGCAAGGGTCACCTCTCCGGCCACCCACTCCACCTCGCTCCGGCCACAATGACCAGCATAATCACTGGCTGCACACGACAATCACCACAAGCACTCCCATGTCCGTGACCCACAAGGTGCAGCTTACCCATAAAACGTGGAGACCTCAGCTGAGGAAACACTGCAAAGAGAAAAGGAAATTGAACAGAATGAGTCACTGTGGTTTCATTCACCAACCCAGAGACCCTGCAGCGCCAAGCACCACTCGCACAGAGGTCAAACAAACCTCCTCTCGCTCAGCCAGTTCCACCCACAGAACCGGGCCCAGTGGCCAGAGTGCTCACACTCACCCCATCCCTGGACAGTGGTCAGAGTGGCACGAGCACAGTCACCAAAGCTGGACAGACAGCGAGAGCCGGTCACCAGAGCCGGACATTGAGAGGGCCCCTCACACAGAGAGGGTCAGTCAGACTGCTCTCCTTACAGTCCAGTCGTCACCTCACAGCCCCCCACCCCCCCCTGCCCAGGTACTGGGGCACCAGACGACTGACACTAAGCATCTTGTGTTCCCCAAACAGGGCTCACTGCCCCCTCCCTCAGCCCCTTCACTCACTGGCAACCACCCGCACTCTCACACACTGCTGAATGCACAGCCGCTAATCACTTGCAGTCCCACTGCAAGCACTTTCAGTTTCTGGAATTAAGTCAACCTGATTTAATCTCCCCTATTGCAGCAATTCTTGGGGGCGACTCTGAGAAACGCCGACTGCTCACTTCAACTAACGTTATCGTGCCATCGATTCTGTGAAAGTTACCAGGAGCTGAGTGGGTTTGTGCTGAGTGTCTGGGCCAGGGTGTAAACCAGAACAACACCGTTACAGAGACAATGGGGAGGGTGCTGAGGGGGAGTGACAGGGAGGGTGAGATAGGGGGACAGCTGGAGGAGGGGAGGGGGGGGGGGGGGGGGGGGGGGGAAGCGCCGCACTGTCAGCACCGCCTTCATGCCTGAGACACGGGCGCGATCTATGGCCGTGGATGGGGACCAGAGTCCCATCCCAGCCACAGGATATCAGGTCACTCCGTCCCAGCAACAGGATGGCTGGTCCCAACCACATAACAAAATCCAGTCACTCATTGTCCTGCTAAAGCTTTTACAACAAACTACCAAACTGCATCGAGGAGGGGAACCATGAATCCCGAGCATTGAAGCCTTTGATTAGGTGTCGCGAGTCATAATCGCACAGCACAGAAACAGGCCCTTCGGCCCAACTCATCCATCTAAACTGGTCCCACTACCCCATAGAGAGCCATACAGGCGCTGATTAAAGTAGGTGCGATTGAGCACAATATCCCCAGCACACTGTGATCTGGGATGAACAGAACCTGTCTGGAGGTTATGGGTGGCCCGAGCTGGTCATATTCCACATCTGACGCCGGGCAAGGGGACAGTATTCAGTGATATAATAGACAAATGTCACCGTGTATTTGGAGGATGTGTGGGGGGGGGGGGGGGGGGGGGTGCTTCAACGGGTTTATGAAGAGAAATTGTGAAAGGATGCAGCTGTGGAAAGCAGGAGTCTGGAGGGTGTTGATATGCGGAGGATCCAGCCAACAGCCAAAGAAGTAGCAGCTACTGAAACTCTGTGGCACAAAACAGTAATTATATCAATGATCACAGTGAATGGTAGTGCTGGCTCGAAGGGCCGAATGGCCTGCTCCTGCACCTATTGTCTATAACTCGAGTCTGACTCCGGGGAGAGTGGTTTCCCCCAGGATGGACAGTGCGGGATTTACTGCTCACAGCTGGGACGGTGGAGGAGTCTAGAACCAGGTGCCCGCGTCTAAAACAAAGGGTCGATCATTCAGGACTCTTGGCGGGTGCTAGATGTTTGGAACTGGCGTGGATTGGTCGAGTTTGCTCGGGACGGGAGTGGTACTGGCGAGTTGAGCCCGCCCTCGGCAATCACCGCAGCAGGTGCGGGCCATTACCTGCAGTACCAGTATTCAGCGGCAGGTGGCGGGCGTGGGCCATTCCACGCAGTACCGGCACTGAGCGGCAGATGGCGGGCGCGGACAGCCCCAGCACTCAGCAGCAGGTGCGGGCCATTCCCCGCAGTGCTGGGACCGAGTGGCGGGTGCGGACCACTCCCCGCAGTACCGGGAACGAGCGACAGGTGGCGGACGCGGGCCGGGATCTGCTGCAATTTGCATCCAGCGACGGGACTTGGGCGCTTATTTCAAAAGTAAAATATCTGCAAATTGGAACTGGAGGACAAAAGCAAACAGTTATGCAAAACCTCTGAATGTCTGATTAGATGTCAGCTGCAGGTGTGCCTTCCATTATGGATGGATGAACTTTAGAAGATACAAGGAACTGCAGAGGCAGTTAAAAAAATGACAGTGCTGGAGTAAGTCAGCGGGTCAGGCAGCACCTCTGGAGCACATGGATAGGTGATGTTTCGGGTCTGGCCCCTTCAGACTGAGGCTAAATGCGTGGGGGGGCGGGTGAAAGTGCCGGCGGGATGTCATGTCTCCTATGGACAGGGAGCGGATACGTCTGCTGTTCTATCCCGTACAACGGCGCTCAGGAACAGGGCTACCCTCGGACTGGGAGCATTATCTCCCTTCATCAGTGGTTGCCTGGTTATGGCCGCAGTGCACATTACACAGGAACCCATCGACCCCACTCGCCTGCGGGTACAGGAGTGACGGCCCATAGCTGGATAATTGCAAATGTCACCGACATCTAGAAGACGCATCAGGAGTAAACTGGTGACTGTAGTCAAATTAACACGAGTGATGAGCATAATTCCAACCTTGCTGAGGAATCTGTCAGTGACGTACCGATATAGCCGGGGGGGGGGGGGGGGGGGGGGGGAGGGGGCGATCAGGTAGAGTTGGCCTATCCCTTGTGCAGGGTTGGAGAACTGGGCTTCAGGAATTAAGTGGCTGCAGAAATTATTATAGTTTTGTTTTATGATTAAACAAGCTGGGGTAATAGCTGGGCCGAAGGGCCTGTTTCCGTGCTGTATGACCTACATGCTTTAAACACTCAAACGCAGCCTCCCTCAGAGTAGATGCATATCGAAAAGGAAAGCATTTGTAGGATTCTCCTACACATAGAACAGACTGGATGGGTCAAATGGCCTTTGCCCTGCATTATGGATCTCCAAAGGACAATGGATGAAGTGCCACGTACCAATGGTCAGCAAAATCAAGGACTGGGGACGATAGACTGATGAAGCGTCAGGAAACCATGGCGAGTGGACGGGTTTCAAAGGTCTGCGGGGTCCAGTACACACTCAGCCGCTTCACCCAAGCGAAACAGCAATCCCAAACTCGCAGATGATAAACTTGACATTGTGAATCAGGGAGCGCGGCACCTCGCGGGGCTGTGACAGGCTAGTCTGTGCCGAGATATTGACATTTGGTTAAAAGGGTGTTCCTGAAGTGGTCACCCTTGGGCATGTTGATAAGTGGGCGATAAGACACACGGGATCCGGGATTAATAAACAGAAAAAAGTTGATCACAAGTCGTAACCCATCTTTAGGACATAGATTCGGCCAGAACAAAGTACTGTCCAGCGCTCCCCACTGGCTTCAGCGATGTTACCGCCTCGGACAAGTACAGAAAAAAAAAAAACAATTCCAGAGACGACCAACTTCAGTTCGGTGGAGACTGGAGAATGAGCGTTGGCTGAGAAACTACCCGTGCAGGTTTAAACCAGGGGCAGGAGTTAGGGACAGCGCTGAGGGGCAGGAAGGGTGCTGGGTCTACACGGGATCGTGGAGCGCGATGCAAGAGCCGGGTCAGGAGCGGGGCTGTGGGTCGGTGTCAGTGCACGCACCTCCCGCAGAAACCATCACCCTCCCGGCCTCAAACTTTTCACCCAGTCCAAGAGTGGGAGCTGGCAAACAAACTCCCGGAGCCGAGGACATGACTCCTCAGCCCTGGTTCTGACAACCCGCCCCGCTCCCAGCCCCAACAACAGATCTGAACTGTCAAAGAATATTGCGACTAGCGGCAGGCTCAGATAAGCAAGGCCCCCTCTGCCTTGGTTTACGAAGGAGCGAGACTCCAGCCCTAGGGCGAGCTGCCGAGTGCACAGCCGCGGAGCTGGGCACGGATCCGGCTCCGGAGCGAATTGGCCTCGGCCCTGCCCGCGGAAAGAGCCGGAGGGGGAATCGAGCGACAGGTCGGGCTGACGGGCCATGGTGCCCGTCCGCCCACCTGCCGCCGCCCGCACACACACACACCACGGGCCGCGGCTCCGTGACAGCCCCGTCCCCGCAGCGGCTCTCCGCGCAATGACAGCGAAAGCGCGGCCGGGGCAGAGAACCGCTGGCTCCCGGGGCCGTCAGGGACAAGACGGACCGAAGCGGCTCCGGCACGATGTGTGCCGGGGGAAGGCGCTTGTTCGGGCCGGTCTCTCGGCTCCGGCAGCGACTGCCAGTAGAGGGCGGGCACGGGTCGGTGGCCCAGCGCCGTAAACAAGCGCGGACATCGGCCGGGAGCGCTGCCGACCGCCCAACACCAGTGCCGGGACACTCAGGCCTGATCATAGCCGAGGACCCGCACCAACTTCGTCCGCCCGAGCAAGTTGAGCTCCGGTTCACTGCCGGGCCGCAACACTCGCCCCGCTCCGAGCGGCGGCCTCGGCTCAGTTGCCGATCCTCGGAGCCCCAGAGAACAGCGCAGAAGCCACGGCACCGCAGCCCAGCAGACTGCGGGACATTTCCCCCGGCCTGTCAACCATCGACTGCCGCAGTAGCTGTCATATAACCCCGCACTCTTCCCCAGTCTCAGTCCACGGCTCCCATTCCCTCCGTCAGTCGCCGTCCGTGCCCCGCAATCCACTCTCCCGGCCCTGACACCTCTCCCCAGTCTCTCAATCCCCGGCACCCATCTCCCCAGCAACTCTCTTCCCGTCCTCTCCACAGCCTCTCAATCCCCGGCCAGTCCACATCCCTCCTTCCCTCAGTCCTCCTCTCCCCGGTCCCCTGGCCGCTCTAACAGCCCCACTCCCCGGCCCGCTTCTAGCCAGCCCCGGTCCCCTGCCCGCTCTAACAGCCCCCCTCCCCGGCCCGCTTCTAGCCAGCCCCGGTCCCCTGCCCGCTCTAACAGCCCCCCTCCCCGGCCCGCTTCTAGCCAGCCCCGGTCACCTGGCCGCTCCTTCCAGGAACCGCCGCTTCTCAGAACCGCCTCTCGCCAATTCCGCGAATTTGAGCGGAGGGCTGAACCACCGGAGGAGGGGGAGGGGTGTAAGTTAGCGGGATGGCGCTGAAGCAGCAGCTGAGAAGCGATGCTGAGCCGGTGGAAACTGTGCCGGGTACTAAATATTTATTCCAGCCGGGGTTGCCGCCCGTGACCCCAAGTCCGGGGCCGGGGTCGTCGGTGCTGAGATCGTTTTCTCACCGTTCACCCCCGTGCATCGAGCCGGTTGGGTTGAACTGGCACGTGTCGTGCCCTGGGAATGACGTCGACGCCGAAATTGATACATTGAATCCGAATTCTGAGAACTCATTAACCGAGGGCGGGGCCTGCGCAGTGTAGGGGTGGGCATGCGTGCTGACGTCAATGTAGGGGTGGGCATGCGTGCTGACGTCAATGTAGGGGTGGGCCTGCGCACTGCCTGACGTGCCTCAAAGGAAGGGGCCTGAGCTGTGAGTGACGGGCGAAGAGGGGCGGGGCTTGGACAATTAGTGACGTGTGGAAGAAGGCGGGGCCTGCGACCAAAGACGAGAGAAGGGGGTGGGGCCGGTTGCCGATTGACAGGGACCAACTCATTAAAGGGCGGCATCTAACTCTCTCGAAGTTGTCGCGAGTTCGCGGCCGCTGAGCCCAAATCGGTCGAGGGAGATGTTCGAGTGGTGGGTGGAGCGGAAAGGATAGAGAGAAGGATAGAGAGAGAGAGAGAAGGATAGAGAGAAGGACAGGGAGAGAGAGAGAAGGATAGAGAGAAGGACAGGGAGAGAGAGAAGGATAGAGAGAAGGACAGGGAGAGAGAAGGATAGAGAGAGAGAGAAGGAGGGAGAGAGAGAAGGCTAAGGGGCCCCGACCTGTTGCCTGTCTATTCCTGTCAATACTTTGCATTTTGCTCCAGCATCTGCAGCTCCTTGTGATCCCAATGTTGTTTTGCATCCCAATATTATTTTCAGTTGGCTCTACATTTTTCAAATGTGACTATTAATTCCTGTTTGGCAATATTCTACCAGGAGCTGTAGGGCGACTGATAGGATCTCTATGCAGTTCTATAAACCTTGTGTTATGCTGCTTTTGGAATATTGTGTGTAGTTCTGGTCGCCCTGATGAAGGATGTGGTGGTTTTGGAGAGGTTGTAGAAGTGGTTCATCAGGGTGCTGCCTTTGCAACTCTAGGGTATATATAGGGTCTTAGCTATAAGGAAAGATTGGGCAGACTTGGATTGCCTTCTCCGGAGGCTAAGGGGTGATCTAATAGAAGTATACACAATTATGAGAGGTATATATTAGCATAATCAGTCAAAACCCTTTTCCTAGGGTGGAAATATCAGACTAGAGGACTTTGTTTTAAGGTGAGAGGAGCAAGGTTTGAAGGACATATGTGGGGCATTTTCATAGTGGATGGTGGGTGCCTGGAATGTGTTGCCAGGGGTGGTGATGGATGCAGATATAATAGTGGCATTTAAGAGGCTTTGGGATAGCCACATGGAAATGTGCAGAATGGGGTGATATCATATACAGGCAGAGATTAGTTTAGAGTGGGGTTTGGTGTGGGCTGAAGCGCCTATTCCTGTGCTATACTGTTCTAGGCTCTAGAACGTTCTGAGTGTTGCACACCCATGAGCAGCCAGTCTGGGCTCGGCATCTCCTCTTGCACACTGGGACTGCCAGTACTGAGTGGGTGCCTGGGCCATGCCGAGTGCTACCACTCTACACGCGGACTATGAGGGCAGAGTGTCAATAGTTCAGCCGGGGTGAGGTGCTTGTGGAACCAGAATAGTGTCAATGTTTCAGGCTGTCCTGCTTTCATTTTGTTAGGGCATTAGTTTGAAACTATCCCCATCTCTCTCTACTGATGCTGACTGACCTGCTGAGTTTTCAGCCATATTATTTTCATTTAGATAGCACCATGCTGCTTATTGTAGACTCTGAAAGTTGTACAGCACAGGGCTCCTTCACTCTTATGTAGAACTTACCTCTCTACACTGTCCCATTTGCCTGCATTATGCCTGTATCCACTACTTTCCTATCCAAGTATTTGTCCAACTGCATTTCTAATGTTGTAATTTTGACACACGACCATCTTTGACACACCACCCTCTGTGGAAAACCTATCACTTAAATCTCCATTAAATCTCGCCCTTGTCACATTAAACCTGAGCCTTCTCTTTACTCTGCCCTGGAGAATATCTGTCTTTACTTTGCCCCTCAATTTTATAAACCTCTATCATGTAACCCCTCAGCCTCCTACAATCCAGGCAGAACAAACCCAGCCTCTCTAATCTCTCCTTATAACTTGCCGCCTTCCATTCGAGGCAATATCCTGGTCAATCTTGTGTGCGCACTCTCTCTATTGCTACCATATCCTTCCTATGGTGTGTTGACCAGAACTGTACACAATCCCAGTGCGGTCTAACCATTGCTTTGTACAGCTGCAACGTGACATCCTAATTCTTATACTCAATGCTTTGGCCTACATAGACAAGCATGCTGAATGCCTTCCTCACTATCCATTCCAACTGTGCGTCACTCTTCAGCAAGCTCTGGAATCGCACCCCAAGATCTCCCTTGTTGCAGAACAAGGCATCACATCCAGAACAAGGGGTCAAAGTTTAAGGGGTCACAGTTTAAGGATAAGGGGGAAGTCTTTTAGGACCGAGATGAGAAAAACATTTTTCACACAGAGTGGTGAATCTGTGGAATTCTCTGCCACACAAGGTAGTTGAGGCCAGTTCATTGGCTATATTTAAGAGGGTTAGATATGGCTCTTGTGGCTAAAGGGATCAGGGGGTATGGGGAGAAGGCAGGTACAGGATACTGAGTTGGATGATCAGCCATGATCATATTGAATGGTGGTGCAGGCTCGAAGGGCCGAATGGCCTACTCCTGCACCTATTTTCTATGTTTCTATGTTACCATACATCAATGCTCCTTGGGTCCCTGCTGTCTATATTACTAAAAGCCTGATCGTGACCACTTCCTGTTCTGTATATTGATTTTAGAAAAAACGCTGCCACTTACGGCTGATTTTTGGCCATCTTATTCCGAGTCCCCCTCCGCTGCACAGGACAAGAGGATTTTTCCCATCGATGAAAAATGAAAGAGTTATTAGTTTTTTTAAATGTTGAGATTCTCTCTCCTGAAGGCCACGCCCTTTCCGGAGGGACTATAAAACCCGGAAGTGTTGACTGCCTCAGTCAGTCTCTACAAGATGGGGGAGCGACAGGGTCATGTCTCTCAGTCTGAGCTGTGAATAACACTTAACACATGTCCACTAAACTGTGAGTGGTATTACTGACCTGTCAGTGCCCTTAATGTGGTTTGAAAATATAGTTTGGAAATGCTAAAGCTATGTTGCCTTTGGTTTGGAAATGCTAAAGCTGTGTTGCCTATGGTTTGGAAATGCTAAAGCTGTGTTGCCTAATTAAAGTCGCCTTACCTAATTAAAGTCGCCTTACCTTCTATATAATTAAAAGTCTAATCTTGACCACTTCCTCTTTGCGTTTCATATTGATTTTAGAAAAAACGCTACCACGTATGGCTGTGATTATTTGGCCATCTTACTCGGTCCCCCTCCACTCATCAGGTACCGAGGATTTTTCCCATCGATGAAAAATAAAAGAGTTATTAGTGTTTTAAAAATGTTGAGATTTTCTCTCCTGTCAATCATGCCATGAAGGCCACGCCCCTTCTGGTGGGAGGGAGCCCAAGAATCCATTCGGTCCACAATGTCCATACTAGCCCTCTGGAAACCATTTACTTCAGCCCACAACACCCATACTAGTGCTCCAGAAAGCCTGCCCCCCCCACTGGCCACCAATATTGGAGAGATGGAATATTGTCTAGGGGGTCCAGCCCTCCCGTGTGATGCTGGGACCCAACGGGTCCCACTTAGTCTAGTTTTCATATAGTCTGACCAGAATCTGACTTGCCACAGTGCCTTACCTCGCACTTGGCTGGATTAAATTCCATCTGCCACAGCTCTGCCCACCTTCTCATTTAATCTATGTTCCTCTGTACCCTTGGGTCCGACTCATCCATATTGACCAAGATGTCTCATTTGACAGTATTTGGTCCATATTGCGCTAAACCTTCCCCATCCATGTACCTGTCTTTTAAATATTATTGTATCTGCTTCATTTGGCAGCTAATTCCATATACCCACCACCTTCTGAAAGAATAGGTTGCCCGATCTGCTCCAATAATCTTTGTTACCTGCAAAGCTCTTTCCCCATCCCTCACTCCCTACCCCGCTCTCCTTTCCCTCCCAAATCTATCCCGTTTCCTCCTCCTCCCTCCCCTCTTCTCACCCCCCCCCCGCAAACGCCGTTGGGGAAACAGACCATAGAGGGAGTACAGAGAAGGTTCAACAGACTGATTCCTGGGATGTCAGGACTTTCAAATGAAGAAAGACTGGATAGACTTGGCTTGTACTCGCTAGATTTTAGAAGATTGAGGGGGGATCTTACAGAAACTTACAAAATTCTTAAGGGGTTGGACAGGCTAGATGCAGGAAGATTGTTCCAGATGTTGGGGAAGTCCAGAACAGGGGGTCACAGTTTAAGGATAAGGGGGAAATCCTTTATGACCGAGATGAGAAAAACATTTTTCACACAGAGAGTGGTGAATCTCTGGAATTCTCTGCCACAGAAGGTAGTTGAGGCCAGTTCATTGGCTATATTTAAGAGGGAGTTAGATGTGGCCCTTGTGGCTAAAGGGATCAGGGGGTATGGAGAGAAGGCAGGTACAGGATACTGAGTTGGATGATCATCCTTGATCATATTGAATGGTGGTGCAGGCTCGAAGGGCCGAATGGCCTACTACTGCACTTAATTTTTCTATGTTTCCCTCTCTCCTCCCCCCTCCCCCCCTCTCCTCACCCCTCTCCCTCTCTCCCCTCCCCCCCCCTTCCCTCTACCTCTACCCCACCCCCTTCCCTCTCTCCACCCGCCCCCTTCCCCCTACCCCCCTCTCCTCCTCCCTCTCACTCCCCACTCTTTCCCGTCTCTCCCTCCTCCCCCCCCCCCCCCCCCCTCCCCCTCCCCCCCCCCCCCCCCCTCCCCCACATCTCTCTCCCCGCTCTCCTTTTCCCTGCCAAATCTGTCATGTTTCCTCCTCCGCCTCTCCCCTCCCTCCCCTCTTCTCACCCACTCCCCCCACCTGTGAGTTTGGGGGGTGGTTAATTATAGTGTGATGCCGCAGCCCCTACTCCCCCTCCCCACCACCCCCCCCCCCCCCCCCCCCCCGCAAACGCTGTTGGGGAAACAGACCCAACGGGTCTACACTTGGTCTAGTTAATATATAAAACTCAAATCCATCCTTGCTGCCTTTTGATTCGTTGACGGCTCCTCCTTCCTATCAGCTTCCAACACACTTCAAAACAAAGTTGCAAGACAGGAACACTGAACTTTTCACTGCTGCAGCAGGCAGGGGAGGTGCAATTGAGGGAGGCAGGGGAGTGCTGGAAACTTACATTTGGCAACAGCTTCAGTTCCATTGGAGGAGACGGGTGCATGGTGGAATATTGGGTTGGGGGAATCACACCATTGGGGGAGCAGACCCAACGGGTCTGCACTTGGTCTAGTATATATTTAAAACTCTGGCCCCGACTGCCGACCAGCGCCCTTCCTGCCTTTCGATTCGTGCCCGATACTCGCATATGTCCAATCGGAATGGCCGATGCTCGCAGATGTCCAATCGGAATGGATTCATTTGCATGTACGGCTGCCGGCTGCATTTCTTCCTTTGATTCATTGCCACGCCCAATCCAGACGCTCAATCTCCGAGATATTTTCCATTTCGGTAGAGATTTCGCTTTTCTTTCTAAGTATCCACTCCTCATTTCATTTCGTCGTGCTGAAGTACAAGTTTTTAATCAAATCCTTCTCCCCCCACCCACCCCCAAGTATTTCAAAAATAACCAGGCTTCTCCATTTACATGTCAGCTTCCAACACACTTCGAAACAAAGTTGCAAGACAGGAACACTGAACTTTTCACTGCTGCAGCAGGCAGGGTAGGTGCCATTGGATTTTTTTTTAAAGAGGCAGGGCAGTGCTGGAATCTTACTTTTCAGAACGGCTTCAGTTCCATTGGAGGAGACGGGTGCATGGTGGAATATTGGGTTGGGGGATCACACCATTGGGGGAGCAGACCCAACGGGTCTGCACTTGGTCTAGTTAATATATAAAACTCAAACCCATCCGACCGCCTGCAGTACGGATCCCTTCCTGCCTTTCGATTCGTTCCCGCCGTGCGATGTCACAATGCCCGATGCTCGCGGACGTCCAATCGGAATGGATCCATTTGCATGTACGGCTTCCGGCCGCGTTTCTTCCTTTGATTCTCCGCAACTCCGAAACCGGACGCAGAATCGCCGACGTCTTTTCCATTTCGGTAGAGATTTCGCTTTTCTTTCTAAGTATCCGCTCCTCATTACATTTCGTCGTGTTTAAGTACATTTTTTAAATCAAATCTACCCCCCCCCCCCCCCCCCCCCCCCCCCCACCTCAATATTTCAAAAAGAAACTGGCTTCTAACCCATAGAAAAGCCCCAGCCCCGTGTGATGTCCCAAGCCCAATGCCACGATGGCCAATCGGAATGGATTCATTTACATATGCCATGCGTGAGATGTCCATCGTGTGATGTCACAATGCCAATGCTCAAATACATTGTTGCCATAGAGAACGCTCAGCGATTATTCAAATTCTTCACTAACTGTCATTCTGACATGAAGAAAACATTTTTCACACAGAGAGTGGTGAATCTCTGGAACTCTCTGCCGCAGAAGGTAGTTGAGGCCAGTTCATTGGCTATATTTAAGAGGGAGTTAGATGCGGCCCTTGTGGCTAAAGGGATCAGGGGGTATGGAGAGAAGGCAGGTACGGGATACTGAGTTGGATGATCAGCCGTGATCATATTGAATGGCGGTGCAGACTCGAAGGGCCGAATGGCCTACTCCTGCACTTAATTTCTATGTTTCTATGTGTCCCTCGCCTCACCTCTCTCCCTCTGCCACCCATCTCTCTCTCCCCCACCCCCTTCCCCTACCACTCTGTCCCTCTTCCACCAGTCTCTCTACCCCTTCCTCCCCACTCTCCAACTTCTCTCCTCTTACATGGTAAATGGTAGGGAATTACATGGTAAATGGTAGGGAATTGAAGAATGTAGGTGAACAGAGGGATCTGGGAATAACTGTGCACAGTTCCCTGAAAGTGGAATCTCATGTAGATAGGGTGGTAAAGAAAGCTTTTGGTGTGCTGGCCTTTATAAATCAGAGCATTGAGTATAGAAGTTGGGATGTAATGTTAAAATTGTACAAGGCATTGGTGAGGCCAATTCTGGAGTATGGTGTACAATTTTGGTCGCCTAATTATAGGAAGGATGTCAACAAAATAGAGAGAGTACAGAGGAGATTTACTAGAATGTTGCCTGGGTTTCAGCAACTAAGTTACAGAGAAAGGTTGAACAAGTTAGGGCTTTATTCTTTGGAGCGCAGAAGGTTAAGGGGGGACTTGATAGAGGTCTTTAAAATGATGAGATGGATAGACAGAGTTGACGTGGATAAGCTTTTCCCACTGAGAGGAGGGAAGATGCAAACAAGGGGACATGAGAATTAAGGGACAGAAATTTAGGGGTAACATGAGGGGGAACTTCTTTACTCAGAGAGTGGTAGCTGTGTGGAATGAGCTTCCAGTGAAGGTGGTGGAGGCAGGTTCGTTTTTATAATTTAAAAATAAATTGGATAGTTATATGGACGGGAAAGGAATGGAAGGTTATGGTCTGAGCGCAGGTATATGGGACTAGGGGAGAATACGTGTTCGGCACGGACTAGAAGGGTCGAGATGGCCTGTTTCCGTGCTGTAATTGTTATATGGTTATATGGTTAAGGTTCACCAGACTGATTCCTGGGATGCCAGGACTTTCATATGAAGAAAGACTGGATAGACTAGGCTTGTACTCGCTAGATTTTAGAAGATTGAGGGAGGATCTTATAGAAACTCCTGATTACATTTTGTCGTATTTATGTACACATTTTTAATCAAATCCTTCTCCCTCCCCCTCCCAATATTAAAAAAAAAAACTGGCATCTCACCCATAGAATCAGCCCCAGCCCCTGGTGAACGTTCCATCGTGTGATGTCACAATGCCCAATGTTCACATATGTCCAAACGGAATGGAATCATTTACATATGCCTTTGCAGGAGCACCAGCACCCGCTGAACGTTCCATCGTGTGATGTCACAATGTCCAATGCTCAAAGACATTCTTGCCATAGAGGGAGTACAGAGAAGGTTCACCAGACTTATTCCTGGGATGTCAGGACTTTCATATGAAGAAAGACAAGATAGACTCGGCTTGTACTCGCTAGAATTTAGAAGATTGAGGGCAGATCTTATAGAAACGTACAAAATTCTTAAGGGGTTGGACAGGCTAGATGCAGGAAGATTGTTCCAGATGTTGGGGAAGTCCAGAACAAGGGGTCACAGTTTAAAGATAAGGTGGAACTCTTTTAGGACAGAGATGAGAAAAACATGTTTCACACAGAGAGTGGTGAATCTCTGGAATTCTCCGCCACAGAAGGTAGTTGAGGCCAGTTCATTGGCTAGATTTAAGAGTGAGTTAGATGTGGCCCTTGTGGCTAAAGGGATCAGGGGGTATGGAGAGAAGGCAGGTACAGGTTACTGAGTTGGATGATCAGCCATGATCATATTGAATGGTGGTGCAGGCTCAAAGGACGAATGGCCTACTACTGCACGTAATTTCTATGTTCCCCTCTCCTCACCCCTCTCCCTCTCCCACCCATCCCACTCTCCCCCATCCCCCTTCCCTCTCTACCTCACCCCCTTCCCTCTCTCTACCCACCCCCTTCCTCTTACCCCTCTGTCCCTCTTCCATCACTTCCCCTACCTCTCTCCTCCTCCCTCCCCACTCTTCCATGTCTCCCCCTTCCCCCTCCACTCTCCCTCCCCACTCTTTCCACTCTCTCCCCCCACCCCTCTCCCACTCCCTCCCTCCTCCCCTCCTTCCACATCCCCCTCTCTTTAACAAATAATCCCCCACATCTCTCTCCCCATCCCCCTCTCTCACCACCTACCCCGCTCTCCTTTCCCTCCCAAATCTGTCCCGTTTCCTCCTCCTCTTCTCCCCTCCCTCCCCTCTTCTCACCCCCCCCCCCCCCCCCCCACCTGTGAGTTTGGGCGGTGGTTAATATGAGTGCTCCCCCCCCCCCCCCCCCCCCCCCCCCACCGCAAACGCTGTTGGGGAAACAGACCCAACGGGTCTGCACTTGGTCTATCTATAAAACTCTGGGGCCATCCGACCGACTGCCGACCGGCGCCCTTCCTGCCTTTCGATTCGTGCCCGATACTTGCAGATGTCCAATCGGAATGGCCGATGCTCGCAGATGTCCAATCGGAATGGATTCATTTGCATGTACGGCTGCCGGCTGCATTTCTTCCTTTGATTCATTGCCACGCCCAATCCAGACGCTCAATCTCCGAGATATTTTCCATTTCGGTAGAGATTTCGCTTTTCTTTCTAAGTATCCGCTCCTCATTTCATTTTGTCGTGTTGAAGTGCACGTTTTTAATCAAATCCTTCTCTCCCCCCCACCCCCAAGTATTTCAAAAAGAAACTGGCTTCTCCATTTACATGCCAGCTTCCAACACACTTCGAAACAAAGTTGCAAGACACCAACATTCTGAACTTTTCACTGCTGCAGCAGGCAGGGGAGGTGCCATTGGATTTTTTTTTTAAAGAGGCAGGGCAGTGCTGGAATCTTACTTTTGAGAACGGCTTCAGTTCCATTGGAGGAGACGGGTGCATGGTGGAATATTGGGTTGGGGGATCACACCATTGGGGGAGCAGACCCAACGGGTCTGCACTTGGTCTAGTTTTAATATAAAATTGCATACATGTAAGCCTACAAGTAACAAACAAACTGTGAAGATCACCTCTGAAAAGTACGTAGTTACAATACCTCTTGTTTTAGTAACTGAAACGAAAAATAAAATTCTAATTTAATGAACTAGATCCTTGAAAACCAATAACTATTGGCGAAAAACCAGTCCAGGCATTACATTTTGGGCTTCAGCCCCATCCTACCCTTTGGGCTTCTACCCCATCCTAACTTAGTTGTGTGTGTGTGTGTGTGTATGTGTATGTGTTATTTGTGTGTGTGTTTGTTAGTTGCTGTGCGTGATGTGTGTGTGTTAGTTGTCTGTGCGTTATGTGTGTGTGTGTGTGTGTGTGAGGGAAGGGAGGGAGAGAAAGAGAAGGGAGTGGGAGGGAGAGAAGGGAGGGGGGGGGAGGGGGAGGAAGGAGAGAAGAAGGGAAGGGAGGGAATGGGAGGGAGAGGGCCAGTGGCGGAAGCGGATGCCGGGGTCCGGGCGGAAGGGTGAGAGTTGAGGCCGAGGTTTGTAAACATTGCTCCAACGCCCGGACCTCTCTGTGTTGTTCACTGTGTCTGCCCGGGGAAAGAGGGGCGGAGCCGGGGCTGTGTGCGTGAAGCACGGCGACTGGAGGGACGGGAGTGCTGCCCCGGGACCGTGAAGGAACGACCCACCTCCCCCTCTCCCCTTCTCCATTCTCCCTCACACCTCCCTCCCTGTCTACCCCTTTCTTCCCCCTCCACCCCTCTACTCTCTCTCCACCCCTCTCTCTCCCCCTCCATCTGGGTAGATCTTCCTGACCCGAGAGCAGTTTACTCGAGCACGGGGCCCCCTTAGGCGCGGGGCCCAATTGGTCCAATTGGCTTAATGGTGGCCCTACAGGCAATTGCAGATGCTGTAATTTGAGAAAAACACAAAGTGCTGGAGGAACTCAGTAAGTCAGGGTTAGGGTTAGAAGACAAATAGATGGTTGACATTTTTGGTGGATTCCCTGTGTCAGGAGATGTTGACCATCTTTGCAGATGTTGCCTGACCTGCTGAGGTCCTCTGGCTGTTTGTTTTTTTTTTAAGAGACGGGCATCTTGCAATGAGTGCCCTGTACCTACTGTCTGCTAAAGTGCTAATCTGTCTTAATTCATGGGAGCACAGGACAGTAACGTGGGCCAGAGGTATCCACCAGCAATTGTACTGGACCAGGAAATGATGTTTGCTTGGCTCTTTGCATGTGAGGAGAATTATAAAGCCTTTCCAAACAGACACTGGGCCAAGTCAGGAGCTAGGAACTAATGAGAGCTATTGCAGAGACTGAGCTGGGAGCTAGACTCCTTCTTCCAGCCCTCACTTTCTGATGCAACAGAAAACATTATTGTAACAAATAACTTGTCAGACGCTTCTGTAATTACACACACCAAATTCAAAACTGCCCCATGAGGAAGATCAATAATACACCCGGTTGATTATTAAACCACTGTGCAAGTTGGTGATGACTGTAATTATTACTACAATCATGTTGTGTATATTCTGTACACGAGTACTCCATTCTCGGGTTGCTCCATTAACATGAAGCCACATCCATTGTGAAATTGGCCGTGATTCTGATGATGTGCACTTTCAAATGGGATTCAGCCCTTGTAGAAACACGGAACTGCAGATGTTGAATACACAAAAAGAGACAAAGTGCTGGAGTAACTCTGCGGGTCAGGCAGCAACTCTGGAGAACATGGATCTGGAGAAGGTATTTGCCCTGAAACTGCACCTTTTGGTGTTCTCCAGAAATGCTGCCTGACCAGCTGTGTTACTCCAGCACTTTGTGTTCAGAACAGCACTTTGGGCGGAACGATTCTTATTCCTATGCCTGATCCACTTCCTCTTGGGCGCCCCCCCCCATCCTGATGTGGTGACACTCTGTGTTGGCACTGTGCAAGGATATGGCATATCTCCATGGACCAGGTTCGATCCTGACCTCGGGTGCTGTCTATGTGGAGTTTGCACGCTCTCCCTATGACCCCATGGGTTTCCTCCGGGTGCTCTGGATTCCTGCCACATCCCAAAGACGTGCTGTGGTTTAATTGGACGCTGTAAATTGTCCCTGTGAAGTTTAATTTCAAAACAGGGTGAAAGGAGAATGGTGGGCATGTGAGAGGAAGCATGGGAAGCAAATACCGAGAGGGGACGGGGCCGGTTCCTCTCGTATGAACCAAACGTGAGCAGCCGTCTCCTCCTGGTAAAGGCAATGGGGCTGGACATTGGAGTCACTCCTTGAACACCCTCAAAGCATTGATGTCTGACAGCCATTGAGCTGGGCTTGATGCAAGTGGAGGTGTGAGCATTTGAAGGATACGGATTGTCCTCAGATCTAGGGCACACCATGGTGGAATAATTTGTTGAGGTCTGCTGGTGACCCCCACAGTGTAATTGGGAGCTCTCTCCCTGACCTCCCTCTGCACACCTCCGCTATCCTACATCGTAGCAGGACCTGGTCCGCCTTGTCCTTCTGCAAAATCCCAAAATCCGCTCAGAGGGATGCGTCGGTCCCTCAGCCAGGGAAGGTTATAGAGTCGTAGAATCTTGCAGCACAGAACAGGCCCTTTGGCCTTACTTGCCCATGCAGTCCAACATGCTCCATCTACACTAGTCTCACCTGCCTGTGCTTGGCCCGTATCCCTCTAAACTCGTCCTATCCACATACCTGTCTAAATGTTTCTTAATAGTTGCGATAGTACCTGCCTCAACTACCTCCTCTGGCAGCTCATTCCATACACCCACCACCTTTTGTGAAAAAGTTTCCCCTCCGATTCCTATTAAATCTTTCCTCCTCCTGCGCTCCAAGGAAATGAGTACCAGCCTACTCAACCTCTCCCTGCAGCTGAGGCCCTCGTCCTGTCAACAGGAACTTTCTCTGCACCCTTTCCAGCTTGACCACATCTTTCCTATAATATGGCACCCAAAACTGTACCCAATACTCTAAATGCAGCCTCATCGACATCTTATTCAACTGCAACATGACCTCCCAACTTCTATATTTAATGCCGTAATTTTTGAAGGTCAAAGTGCCAAAAGCCTTTTTGACCACCTTATCTGCCTGTAATGCCACTAAATGAACTATATACCTATACTCCGAGATCCCTCTGCTTTACAACACTCCCCAGAGCCCTACCATTCACTTTTATTAGTGTGAGCCGTGTGACTGCCAATGTTGGAGCACGTGTGTGATCCGTTGTTCGTTGGCAATCGACACATTGCAGAGAAATGCCAGGATGTGGCTACATATCAGTGATGAAACAGCAAACAGGCTCTTCCGCCAAATTCGTGTAACTTCCTTTTGCTACAAGATGTGTCCAAGTAGGTAAGCAGTATTTCACTAACAAGACACAGTGAGAGCTGTTTGGGTTAAGGCCTGGAGACGGGACTGTGTTGATGCGGGGGATCCCGACCAATGTTGGAACAGCAGAAACATTATTGATTGGACATTCCCACTGGGGATAGAACTCGGGCTTGCTTCCTCCCCTGTCACTGTTAAGTTATGATATTAATCAGAAGGTGGCAGAGGCAGCTGGGATCAGTGAATCTCTTGAGGAAATCAAGGAACGTAGAAGTACACAGAGGACATGAGATAGCTCTGGCAGGGATGATGAAGGAAACTCCTGAAAATTCTACTGGTATGTTAACAGCTAAAGGGGTAACAAGGGAGAAAATCAGCTTCCCTTGAGGATCAATGTGGCCATTGGAGATGTGCCAGGTGTCACATGAATATTACTCATCTGTATTTACAGAGGACAAGCTAATGGAAGCTAAACAGCTGAGGGATATAAGCAGTGATCGGGCAACTGAATCACTCTATCACCAACCCGAGAGCAGTCCTGACCTACCACCTACCTCATTGGAGACCCTGGAACTACCTTTAATCAGACTTTACTGGACTTTATCTTGCACTAAATGTTATTCCCTTTATCCTGTATCTGCACACTATTGGCAGCTTGATTGTAATCATATATAGTCTTTAGTATACAATAAAAAACTTTCCACTGTACCTCGGTACATGTGACAATAATAAACTAAACTGATATGTTGGGCCATATCTTAATTACAGCGGTGGAGGTACTAATGTAGGCTTGTCCACAGATACTGCCTGACCCGCTAAGTTCCTCCAGCATTTTGTGTTTTGCTCAAGAGTCCAGTCTCTTCCGTCTCTGTTCTTTGCTCCGTGGATCACAGTAGCCTGCTGATTATTTCCAACAATTACTGCTTTTATTTCAAATTTCTTTGGTTTTTACATTGTGCTTCAGTGAAGGGGCTTTGGGTCCATTCACATCCACACTGCACTATTATTCCACACTGCACTATTCCACACTGCACTATTCCACACTGCACTATTCCTTTTTTTTTAATTATATTTTTATTTGAAGCAAACACATATTATGGTAAAAACATTTCATTTATATCAGTCGTACATTATTAATATTATCAATTATGGATTGATTCTGCTTCTAGTTTTTTTTTATAGATAGGGAGTAAGAAAGAAAGAGAAAAAAACCCACAAATGTCAAGATAAAAAAAGAATGGAATGATTTACTAATAATACATCATTGGAGCTGGGTTCGTAAATTATAAAGTATAACTTTTCATCTAATCCTGAGTTCAAGCTTCAGTTAGGATCCCGTGCTGAACCGATCTACCCCTTCAAATAGTCAATGAATGGAGACCATATTCTAACAAAAAGTTCTTGTTTGTCCATTAAGACAAGTCTGATTCTTTCCAGGTGTTGGGTCTCCGACATTTCCATAATCCACATTTTAATTGTAGGGGTTATAGGGCCCTTCCAAAATTTTAATATTAATTTTTTCCCAGCACACTGCACTATTCCACGCTGCACTATTTCACAGCTTGCCACCTGAAGCTTGGACAGCACTGGAAGTTTAAACTGCTGCTCTTCCCTGTTGCACTGTGTTGAAATCAGGTCTTTGCTTTCTCAAGAGCTGTAGATTACTCAAATCCTCAACTCCCAGAATGTCACATTGCAAAAACAAACGGGTGGGCAGTTGAAACAGCAGCTCGTCAGGGCAGATTATATTTTATTATTCTAACATTTTGATATTAAATAACATAACTTATTAAACGTGAAATAAACTTGTAATTTATTGTTGAACTTATTATAACTTTAAAAACTTTAAAACTTGTGTAAACAACTTTTCTCAAACAAGTAGGTAAAATAAGTAGAAGGTAGACACAAAATGCTGGAGTAACTCAGTGGGACAGGCAGCATCTCTGGAGAGATGGAAGGGGTGATGTTTTGGGTCAGGACCCTTCTTCAGACTGTGGGCGGTACAGAGATAAAATGTACTCGGAGACTGTAAGATTGGTAAGCGAACTGGGAAGGGGGAGGGAAAGCAAGGGCTATTTGAAGTTAGAGAAGTCAATGTTCATACTGCTGGGGTGTAAGCTACCCAAGCGAAATATGAGGTGCTGTTCCTCCAATTTGCGCTGGGCCTCACTGACAATAGAGGAGGCCCAGGGCAGAAAAGTCAGTGTGGAAATGGGACGGGGAGTTAAAGTGTTGAGCGGCCGGGAGATCAGGTAGGTTTAGGCGGACCGAGCAGGTGTTCAGCAAAACGATCACCGAGCCTGCGCTCGGTCTCACCGGTATACAGGAGTCCACACCTGGAACAGCGGATACAGTAGTTGAGGTTGGAGGAAGTGTAGGTGAACCTCTGCCTCACCTGTCGGGGTCCTTGCGGAGTCAAGGGGGGAGGTATAGGGACAGGTGTTGCATCTCCTGCGGTTGTTGGGGAAGGTACCTGGGGGAGAGAGTGGTTTGGGTGGGAAGGAACGAGTTGACTAAGGGAGTTGCGGACGGAACGGTATCTGCGGAAAGCAGAGCGGGGTGGAGATGGGAAGATGTGACTAGTAGTGGGATCCCTTTGGAGGTGCCGAACATATTGATGGATTATGGTAAAGTAAGTATCCATTTCCCAGGCTGAATGCTTGAAGACCAAACAAAGGAGATGGGTAAAATATCCAGGAGGGAATGAGTGTAAAATGGATAACTTTATCGGGTTTGGCAAGGTGTGGAAGCCTGGAATAATTGGGCTGTTCTTTCAAAGCCACAAAGGGGCAAATGCTTTCATTCTGTTGTCTCAGAGTGAGTGCTGAGGAGATTACAGCCCAGCACCCACTCCTCAACCTGCTGATGTTGCTTTGACTGGAAGATCGTGATCTGTATGGAGGGACTGATAGGCTGCGACAGTTTCATAGAACACAGAAAAAGACTGGCCCTTCAGCCCACAATGTCCGTGCAGAACATGATGGTAAGACCATCTCTTATCCACCCACGCGTAATCCCTATCTTTCCATTCCCTATCTGATGAAGGGTCCCGTTATGAAATGTCCCCTATCCACATTCTCCAGAGATGCTGGCTGACCTGCGGAGTTATTCCAGCACTTTGTGTCCTTTGGCCTATCCAAAAGCCACTTAAATGCCTCTATTGTCTGCCTCAACCACCAACCCTGGCAGTACGTTTCATGCACCCACTACCCTCAGTAAAAAAAAGTTGGCCTGCACATACATCTTCTTTAAAACTTTGCCCCGCTCACCTTATAGCTATGCCCTCTCATATTTGACTTTTGCATCCTGAGGAAAAAGGTCCTGACTGTTTACCCTACCTATGCCTCTAATCATTTTATATACTTCTATCAGGTATCCCCACAGCTTCAGGCATTCCAGAGAAAATAATCTATTGGTCCTATGTCTCCCTGCAGCTAATACCCCGTAATCTAGGCAACATTCTGGTAAACCTCGTCTGCACCCTCTCCAAAGCCTCCACATCCTTTCTGTAATGAGGCGACCAAAACTGCACGCAATATTCCATATGTGACATAACCAAAGTCCTATGAAGCTGCATCATGATATCCTGACTCTTATGCCTTGACCTATGAAGGCAAGCATGCCTTCTTTACCACTGTTACTACTTGAGTTGCCACTTTTAGTGAGCTTTGGCCCCAAGGTCACTCTGTGCATCAATGATGTGACGGTCATACCACAATGATGTGACAGTCACAAGACTGTGACCTCCCAAAGTGCAACACCTCTCACTTGCTCGGTATATAAAATCATTCGGGGCATAGATAAAGTGAACGGTCACAGTCTTGTTCCTGGGGTAGGGGAGTCTAAAATGAGAGGTATAAGATGAAAAGGAAAAGATCTAAAAGGGACCCTGAGTAGACACAGTTTCACACATGGGTATATGGAACAAGCTGCCAGAGGAAGTAGTGGAGGCGGGTACAATATAACAGACATTTGGACAGGGTCTCATGACCAACAATCACAGCTTTGAATGTATTCAACAACTGACACCCACAGCTTGCTGTTGTGCAGAATTCCAAACATTCACAATGCCATGAATGAAGAAATGTCTTCTTATCTCTGCGCTAAAAGCCCTGGGACCTGCCCTGGAGACAAACTCCTCCGTTACAATTTGTGGCTCCAAAATAACCGTAATGGCATTGACTTACGATAGACCTGGCAGCTCAGCATTCGAATCTCTGATTCTCCCTAATCTTCTCTGTAAAAGCTATCTCGATCCCCCTCTTTTTGCTCTGGCGATTTCCTTCTTAAGTATAATCCTTCACCCCGACACACCTCCAGGATTCCTCAATCACAGTTGCTTTTATCCGACCCATCTCTTCGTTTTTCTGACCAGAGCCTCAATTATCATCCAGGGTTCCTCGTTCCTGCCGGCCTTGACTTTCACTCTCAAAGGAACCTTCAAATCTTAAATGCTCGCTATTTCACTTTTAAAAGCATCCCACTTTCCTGATGTCCCTTTCCCCGCAAACAACTTACTCTAGTCAACTTTTGCACACTCCTGTCTAAAACCATTAAAATTCTCCTTGCACTAGTTGAGAGCTTTAACTTGTGGAACAGCACTGTCCTCATTTGTAACTACTTTAAAACTAATAGGATCGTGGTCATTGGTCCCAGCGCTCCCCCACTGAAACCTCAATCACTTGCCCTGTCCTGTTTCCCAAGAGTAGGTCAAGCTTTATCCTCTACATCCTCGGGCCTTCTGTACCTTCTGTATATTGCTCAAGGAAACTTTCCTGAACACACTCAACAAATTCCACCCCATCTAACCTCTTCGTACTAGTATAGCAGCCCCAGTTTATATAAGGAAAGTTAAAATTCTCAAGTCTAACAACCCAATTTAGTGTTGCAACTCCACGCAATCTCCCCGCACATTTGTTTCTCGAGTTGCTGTTGACAATTTGGGGGGTCAATGGGAATTAAGAGAAAAAGGTAATCATCTATCTGCTTTTTATTTTTCATTCCATCCATGAAGCCCCACTGAAGGCCCATTCCTTTTTTCATCCTAATCCATCCCAATTTCATCTTGGTTTACTGTCATGATGTTCTTAATCAAATATTAACTCCCCCTCTGCTCTTTTCTCCATCTCGATCTCGACTTTCTAACGAAGAACCTACCAATCTCCATTTTAAAAATACCCAATGACGGCCTCCACAGCCATCCATGCCAATAAATTCCACAGATTCATCCTCTAATTAAAGACATTCCTCATCTCCATTTTGAATGTAGGTCCTTTGGTTCTGAGGCCGTGCCTTCTGGTCCTAGACTCTCCCATTAATGGAAACATCCTCTCCACATTCACTCCATCCAGGCCTTTTATTATATGGTAGGGGGTTACAATGAGATCCCCCTCATCCTTTTAAACTCCAGTGAGAACAGGCCCTGAGCCATCAAACGCTCCTCCTACATTAACCCATTATCCCGGGGTCACTGGAGGAGATGGCTGTCTCCGAGTGGTGTCTGGGTCCACACACTCCACGTGGCCAGAGGTTGTGTTTGTGATTCCCCACTAGGGCCACGACTTACATTGCCTGTTCTGAGCAGCTCTGCGAAGATGGTGGTGAGCCATGGCCATGAACTATGGCCATCCTTCCCCACACTTGGCGAATTGTGATCGCCCATCCATTGGTCGCCTCTCCCTGACTCTGTGACTGATCCTGGAGCGGGTGCTCCTTCCCCTGCTCTCTGTGATGGCGATTATGTGTAACGGCTGTCTTATGGTGATGACAGAGCACTGGAGTTGCTCAGCGAGTCAGGCAGCATATCACAGCGGTAATGATGCTTAAAGGTCAGTCCACGGGCTTGGGTTCTTTGAGCGTTTTCCAGACGTGGACACCTCTGGCGAGACCAGCATTCATTGCCCATCCCTGATGCCCTGGGGGAAGAGGTGGGGACCCTTAGCTACTGTGGTACTCCTGGTGGCGGTGCTCTCATGGTGCTGTTGGCCTGGCTTTTCCAAGTGTTAGATTGTGCAGTGGTGAAGGGGTGGTGACATCGTCAGTCAGAATGATGGAGGGGGGACAAACCAGCTTGTGGTGGCATTCCATCTGCCCTTATGTTTCTGGCTGGGGCAGGAGGTGGGTTCTGGTGGGAGTGGAACAGTACATTTGGAGGATTTGCATATCTGCTTTACACGTGGCGCGTCTGCATTAAACCTTCACTCATCGATCTGTGCTTCTGATAACTGTTCTGTTCTGTATCACCCAGACTCTCAGGTCACCAATTCCCTGGGCTCATCGGCAGGCTCTTAATTTGGTTACATTTCAATCGATGAATTCTCTCATAGTTTGCGCATAAAAAAATCTATTATTTTTCAAAAATCAATTTTCATTTTGCAGCGTTTCAATGAGATTTTCATCAGTGGGTTCGTCATAAACTCGACTTTATGTCAGCCTCTCCTCCCAGATCAGATGTGGAATGGATGCTTGCTCTGGTTAGTCACAGATTCTTACAGCATGACATAGGCCCTTCAGCCCGACTTGCCCATGCCGACCAAAATGTCCCATCTGCACTTGTCCCACCAGAATACGTTTAGCCTCTATCACTAGACCTTTCCCATCCATATACCTGTCCAAATGTTTTTTTGAATGTTGTTATAGCAGAAATCCATTCCTTCTGCTAGTTTTGCATGTAAATGCTTGGTGTTACCTGCTGCCATCATGCTGAGCATGGAGTGCGGAGTGAGCTGCTGGAGGACCTCTGGGCCAAGCAGCCTCTGTGGTTGGAAGGGGTGGGGGGACGGACAGGCAACACTAGGTCCGGACACGTCCTCTGCACTGGATCATGAACCTCGCCAAGTGCCAGCAGGGTAGCAGAAAGTTCCTCCACAGGGCAACCCTCAACTAGGGGAAGTGGTCCCCATCACTGTCCCAGCCCCCAAAAGCTGAGCTTGATTCCTCATCTCATCCAGAAGGGCCCTGACCCGTAACATAAGGTCATAAGTGATAGGAGCAGAATTAGGCCATTTGGCCCATCGAGTCTACTCTGCCATTCAATCATGGCTAATCTAATTCTCCCCCCTAACTCCATTCTCCTGCCTTCTCCCCATAACCCCTGACACCCGTACGAATCAAGATCTATATATCTCTGCCTTAAAAATATTATTTGATGGCCTTCACAGCAGAAGGCTATGAGCTCTAGTCCTAGACTCTCCCACTAGTGGAAACATCCACTCAATCCAAGCCGTTCACTATTCGATACATCATTTATCCATGTTCTCCAGAGACGCTGCCTGGCCTGCTAAGTGACTCCAGCACTGTGTGTCCTTTTGCTTCCACATCCTCTGCCTAGAAATGATGAGCATTCGCTCCTCCTCTCCGAACACTGAGAATGGCCAGAAATTAATATTTTACCAATAATGTCTGAAGAATATCAGAAATGTTTGCATGGGCAGTTGTTCCTTTGCTTCAGGAATTTTTATACCTTCATAAAGCAGTCTAGACAGCGGTGACTAACTGTTTAAATGGTTCGGCTCAGAGATAGTGTTTGCATTGTTAGTCCTCTTCCCGCATTCCTAGGTGGGCCACAGACCGAGCGGTGGCAAAACTAGCCCCTTGGCCCCAGAAAGCAGGGAACATGAAAACGGGAACGAAGTGCCCAGGAAATCTGGGAATGAGGAAAAAATGTTCACCCAGGGAGTTGTGAATCTGTGGAATTACCTGCCTCAGAGGGCAGTGGAGACCAATTCACTGGATATATTCAAGAGAGTTTGATATAGCTATTAGGGCTAATGGAATAAGGGGATATGGAGAGAAAGCAGGAACGGGGTACTGATTTTGGGTGATCAGCCATAGAAAATTGGTGCAGGAGTAGGCCATTCGGCCCTGCAGGCTCGTAGGGCCGAATGGCCTACTCCTGCACCTATTTTCTATGTTTCTATGTTTCTATGATCATATTGAATGGTGGTCCTTGCTTGAGGGGCCGAATGGCCTATGCATGCACCTATTTTCTGTTTCTATGTTTGAGCCTGATGTCAATGGTAGGGTCCTTTGGCCCATCTCGTCCATACTGACCATGAGGCTAATTTACTCTGATCCCTTTTGCATGCATTAAGCCCGCAACCCTCTATCCACTTCCTATCCAAATGCCTTTTAAATATTGGTATTGGTTCATTACCCTCACATGTATCGAGATGTAGTGAAAAAACTCTGTTTTGCATGCTTTCCATGCTAGCCATGAGTATTCTCAAACCACACAGAATACAATGTTGCAGCCACAGGGAAAGTGCAGATAAAAGAGCGCAAGGCTGCCAGGTAGAATGGGAGACCAGGAATCATCCTCAGCTTCCAAGAGTTCCGATCAAGGGAAGAAACGATTTTTCAATCTGGTGATACGTGCTTTCAGTCTTTTGTATCTTCTGTCTGACAAGAGAGGGTAGAGAGAATGGACCAGGGTGTGAGTGGTGCTTGATTGTATTGGCTGTTTTCCTGAGGCAGCGTGGTGTAGATGAAATCAACGAGGGGGGTGTATGGTCTGTGTGATGGACTGGGCTACATCTGCAGCTCTCTGCATTTTCTTGCAGTCTTGTGCAGAACTGTTCCCAAACCAAGCAGTGTCGCAACCTGACAGTATTCTTCCCATGGTGTGTCTGTAAAAATTGGTAAGAGTCATTGGAGACTTGTCAAATTTCCATTTTGTATCTAATTCTTGCCTAATTCCTAAACGTATGTGCCTCCTCCACCTCTTCTGGCAGATTATTTTAAATATTCATCACCTTCTATAAAATCACCCCTTGGTTTCCCATGTTCCAGTGAGAGTAGACATAGCCTATCTAGTCTCTCCTTATAATCACTGCACTTCAATTGGCCCAAGAACCTGCACTACCCTTAGTCATAATCAGAGTCATGACCTTAGTCATGGTCATACAGCAAGGAAATGCTGTCTAGGGTCCTGCCTTTAACTGTATACTTTCCTTTTACTCAACAAGATCAGGGCTGATCTCCCTCAACCTCCTGTCATCGATCCTATCTATATTCTCCAATATTCCGAGATCTATCGATCACTGTTTTGACAGGAATTCTCGTCCACAGAGAAGCCTCAGTCAGTGAGGGTCTGGCAATTGACAGATACAAGAGAGACAAGGCACACGGGAAAGAGGCCCTGTAAGTGCCACCTATCCCTTTTCTCCAGACGTGCTGCTTGAGCCGCTGAGTTACTCCAGCTTTTAGTGTGTCTGTCTTCCTGAAGTAAAATGTGAGGTTATCCATTTTGGTGGCAAAAACGGGGAAAGCAGACTATTATCTAAATGGTGGCCGATTGGGAAAGGGGGGGGAGATGCAGCGAGACCTGGGTGTCATGGTACACCAGTCATTGAAGGTAGGCATGCAGGTGCAGCAGGCAGTAAAGAAAGCGAATGGTATGTTAGCTTTCATTGCAAAAGGATTTGAGTATAGGAGCAGGGAGGTTCTACTGCAGTTGTACAGGGTCTTGGTGAGACCACACCTGGAGTATTGCGTACAGTTTTGGTCTCCAAATCTGAGGAAGGACATTATTGCCATAGAGGGAGTGCAGAGACGGTTCACCAGACTGATTCCTGGGATGTCAGGACTGTCTTATGAAGAAAGACTGGATAGACTTGGTTTATACTCTCTAGAATTTAGGAGATTGAGAGGGGATCTCATAGAAACTTACAAAATTCTTAAGGGGTTGGACAGGCTAGATGCAGGAAGATTGTTCCCGATGTTAGGGAAGTCCAGGACAAGGGGTCACAGCTTAAGGATAAGGGGGAAATCCTTTAAAACCGAGATGAGAAGAACTTTTTTCACACAGAGAGTGGTGAATCTCTGGAACTCTCTGCCACAGAGGGTAGTTGAGGCCAGTTCATTGGCTATATTTAAGAGGGAGTTAGATGTGGCCCTTGTGGCTAAGGGGATTAGGGGGTATGGAGAGAAGGCAGGTACGGGATACTGAGTTGGATGATCAGCCATGATCATATTGAATGGCGGTGCAGGCTCGAAGGGCCGAATGGCCTACTCCTGCACCTAATTTCTATGTTTCTATGTAAAGGATTGGCCGTGAGGGAACATTTGTGCAGATCGGGGAGCAGAGTTGTCTACTCTTGTTTCAGGTAATGCTCTATTTATCTGATTACCAATCCCAGATAGAGTTCAGACTGCAAAATTAATCCAGGGTAGGTATGCCACACCTAAGATGTTGGTGAGAAGAAGGTTTACAGAGACAGGGTGGCGTAAGGTGCCAAGAGTTAGTAGGAGACTGGAGCTGCATCACCTTGTGGCCAAGTCTGCTGGAGGAACGAGCCACAGAACGTGTGGAAGAGGTGCGGACTGCTCTCCCAGCTAGAGTACAGCCTGTTCCTCTGAGCTGCTGCCCTTCCTGCAAAGTATTCAGATTTCTGGATTAAAATGTGGCTCTACGGGTTGGTCTGAACAAACCAGTTGTGTGAGTTCCAGTCGTTCAGTGAGCAGTCCCAGGCTGGGCCGCGCTGGTAGGTGGGAGCCTGGGCCGGAGGTTGTACAGTTGTACACGGCGCTGGCTGGCTCAGGCCCCACCCACCCACTCACCACCACCGGAGCACGGAGACAGGAGGGGCCACATTCACCCTCACTCCTCACCTGCAATGCTTCCCGGGCAACCAGACCCAGGCTGGCATTAGCCATGGGCGACTGCAGTGCCTAATGCTGCCCATTCACTATGCAGACAGGAAGTCAATGGGATATGGGAGGAAATTGGAGCACCTGGAGGTAACCATATGGTCACAGAAAAAAACATGCAATCTCCATGCAGACAGTCCCTGTTATGTGTCACTGGAGCAGCGAGGCAGCAGTTCTACTGGTTGTACAACAATGTCACCCAGTTTTCTGTTTGTGAATATTTCTTTATGCTAATATTATCTCCAATGCCTGCTTTAATGCATTATTGTCTTGTGGATGTTCCTGGGAAGGCTGGCATTCATTACACATCCATGTTGCATTTGAGAAGGTGGGAGTGAGCTGCCCTCTGGCCTCCTGGGGAAGGGGCTGTCATGGTGCTGGTGGGGAGGGAGTTCCAGTATCTGGACCGCAGTGACAGTGATGGAGTGGCGACATATATCCAGGCCAGGATGGTGCGTAGACACGTGGGGAACCTGCATGTGGTGGTGCTCCCCTGCCTTGTCCTTGTGGCAGGGACTAGGAGGGGCTGCTGGAGGAGCTGGGAGAGTGTGGATGGTGCACACTACAGTTTGTGTGCAGTGTCTGACCTGCTCCCTCAGGCAAAGGCCATAATGAGACCAGGACAATGGTGTTTCAGGTCAGTGGGTGAGCCTGGACCTTGATGTGGACAACTCAGTGATGGGGATGCCATTGTACGTCCAGCTTAGACTCCCCTGTTGGAAATAATCTTTACCAGCAACTTTGTCTTGCAACTGATGAGCCCATGGCTGAATATTGCTGCGGCTCTGTTGCATGCAGGCAATGCTGCTTCCTTGCTGCATGCAAACAGGGCTTGCTTCCTGCTGAATGCAGACAGGGCTGCGATGGAAGGGAATGTCTCCTTTGGTTGTCCATGTGAGAAGGTCTGGTCTGGAGATCTGCTCCATTCTGAGGGTTCAGCACATCTCCCAGACTGACACTAGGTCTGAAGTTAAATAATGAGGTTCGGTTTCACAGACATAACTTACATCTCCTTGAGTTGCGAAGGTGAGGGATTTCCCAAAGTAGTGAGAAAAGGAATCACCGGATCAAGAGAGAAAATGTGTGAAACATCGAGGTGATCCAGCTGCATCTGTAGAAAGCGGAACTGAATTAATATTTCAGATGAGTTCAGCGAGAGCTACAGAGGAGGTATTTCCTTTAGTGGAACAATTCAGAACAAAGACTCGCTGTGTTAAAAATAGAGGCCAGTGAAGAAGTGAGTGAAGTCTAGTCTCACGTGGGCGACTGGAAACTCTGAAGCACTGGATGGGTGCAGTCACCACGCAATCAGACATGAACCAGTACAAGGTGAGGGGCGGAGCGGTAATATTTCCCAGGTCTCCGATCCAGCCGAGCTCTGACACCTCAGGGACAGGGCTCTCTGAAGTAGAATAGGGGACCCTTGAGCTGGTGTTATTGGATGACTGAGCATTGTGTTGAGCTGTGACTCAGAAACGTCACCCATCAGTGTCTGCTGTGCAAACCCAACCACCCTCCCAACCATCCATCCTCTCAGCACCCAGCATCCACTACCCAAGCACCCAGAACTCATTCACCCTCCCAGCACCCATCCACCCTCCCAGCACCCATCCACCCTGATCCACCCTCCCAGCACCCATCCACCCTGATCCACTCTCCCAGCACCCATCCACCCTCCCAGCACCCAGCACCCAGTACCCAGCACCTATCACTCAGCCCTCATCACTCAGCCAGTGAGGGGACAATTGCTGCTCAGTGTGAGTCAGGGATGGGGAGATGGATGATTCCTGTGCCCCAGACAGTGCTGTGCCAGGCACAGTGAGGACCAGGACTACACTGTCTGCCAGACCACAGGTTAATATTATTGGACAAGGTTTTTCCCTGCAAGAGGAATTCACCTGGCACCGATCATGTTGGGAAGCTTTTCCTTTGCCCATTCCCAGCACCAGGTGGTCCCACTGAGAGGGGAGACCAGCCAGAGCAATGGATGTGTGATGGGTCAGGGCCATTCACGCCCTCTCTGCCTTGGTTGGCTAAACAACAACCCCAGTGAATAATTCCTTCCCAAATGCTTGCCAACATAAGCCTTGTTCGTCTCTGAACAGTGATCACCGCTCACGTCCTGGTCAGGACCAAGCCCGCGCGAGGCTGTTCCCTGTGTAGTCACTGTCCTTTCTGTGTGTGACTTACACTCCCGGCCACTGGTTCCAGCTAGGACCTCTCCAGGGCTGCTCAACGCTCTCCGTGTTGTGTGAAAAGCCCGGCACCTGCGGCTGTGTGTTACGGGAAGACAACAGGTCGAACGTCATAGACTGGAGAGGATGGGCACTCTTGTCTTTGGGGCAGGGTCACACTTCATACATACTCTGTTGCTATTGCCCCCACCATCGTGGTGCTCAGACGTCATCCTACAACAGTTATTGAGCACGACCATAAAATGTGTTGTGCATTGTCTCAATCAGTAAAGGTTAATGGAGACACTTTGGCAGGGAACCTTTATGCCTTTGACAAGACTGTAATCCATCTTTTGCTGATGTTCTCCACGGCTGACAATGCACCGTCCCTACGCTCCACACAATAACGTCTAATTGTTGCCACCTCCAGCGCCGGCCCCCATCTTTCACTCCCATTGATGTTCACAAGGCAACAAGAAGGCACGCAGTGTGATTAATGTGAAATACCATATGCATCGCTCACATTGTCAGGGTGGTGTGTCCAATAGCAGTGAGCACAGTCTGGCTCCGAGGGGAATTGCAGCCTTTGAGAAAAATGATATACAATCAGCAATAAATCAGCAATAAATCAGCGTTGGGGTCAGCTGATGGAGGGTGTTATCTGTTTGATTGCTCCTCAGGAAGATGGCAGATTTAGACCACAGTGAGTTTTTAACACACACAGGATGTTGGTGGTGGTTTATTCTACCTCCAGTTGTATCAGACGGAGGAGAGCTTTCCTCTCGAAGCACGCAGACTGTGATGTAGGCCCTCTCAGCATGTTGCTGTGGAGAGGGCAGTGTGTCGTGGCTCTGCTTGGTTGTCCATGGACAGTGTCCAGTTTGCTGATAGGATGGGAACGATCTGTAACTAGCTGAGTGCAGCCTTCAGGAACGACAACATTCTTGGCTTGAAAAGGAGAGAAGAGAGATGGGGAGAGAGGATTTCAGTGAGAGATTATTGAGGTAATACTCAGATAGACTTGGTCTGTAGCATTAAAGGGTCACCATGGTCAGACAGCATAGAAACAGGTCGTTCGGCCTATACTGAGCTATACTGAGCCTATCACCAGCATCTGGACGGACCTCCATGTCTTGCCAATTCCAGAGCCCATCCTGGTAGTTCTTAACATTGTGAATGCATTTACCTACATCACCAACTCTGCCTCCAATTCAGATTAGTTTATTGTCGTACACACCAAAGGGCAATGAAATTCCTTGTTCCATGAAGCTCACAGAGTGAACAGTGTACACTCTGTGTACCTATGTACCAGTGTACCTATACCCAGCCACTGACACTTTCCTCCGCTTAGCGGAGTTGGTCCTCACCCTCAACAACTTTACATTTGACTCCTCCCATTTCCTCCAAACACAAGGCGTAGCTATGGGCACACGCATGGGCCCCAGCTACGCCTGCCTCTTTGTCGGGTACGTTGAACAATCCTTGTTCAATACGTACCAGGGCCCCATCCCCGACCTCTATCTCCGTTACATTGACGACTGCTTTGGGGCCACCTCCTGCACCTACACACAACTGACTGACTTCATCCACTTCACCACCAACTTCCACGCGGCACTCCAATACACCTGGACCATTTCCGACACTTCCCTACCATTCCTTGACCTCACCATCTCCATCGCAGGGGACAGACTCCTGACCAACATACATTACAAACCCACTGACTCACATGGCTATCTGGACTACACGTCTTCCCACCCTGCCCCCTGTAAAGACTCCATCCCCTACTCCCAATTCCTCTGCCTACGCCGCATCTGTTCCCAGGATGAGACATTCCATACCAGGGCATCGGAAATGTCCTCGTTCTTCAGGGAACGGGGATTCCCCGCTGCCACCATAGATGAAGCTCACACCAGGGTCTCATCCATACCCTGTAACACTGCTCTCTCTCCCCATCCCCACACTCGCAACAAGGGCAGAGTCCCTCTGGTCCTCACCTTTCACCCCACCAGCCGGCAAATACAACACATAATCCTCCGCCATTTCCGCCACCTCCAACATGACCCCACCACTCGCCACATCTTCCCATCTACCCCCATGTCTGCCTTCCGCAAAGACCGCTCCCTCCGCAACTCCCTTGTCAATTCTTCCCTTCCCTCCCGCACCACCCCCTCCCCGGGCACTTTCCGTTGCAACCGCAAGAAATGCAACACCTGTCCCCTCACCTCCCCCCTCGACTCCATTCAAGGACCCAAGCAATCGTTCCAGGTGCGACAAAGGTTCACCTGCATCTCCTCCAACCTCATCTACTGCATCCGCTGCTCTAGGTGTCAGCTGATTTACATCGGGGAGACTAAGCGTAGGTTGGGCGATCGTTTCGCCGAACACCTCCGCTCAGTCCGCAATAACCAACCTGACCTCCCGGTGGCTCAGCACTTCAACCCCCCCTCCCATTCCCAATCCGACCTCTCTGTCCTGGGTCTCCTCCATTGCCAGAGTGAGCAACAGCGCAAATTGAAGGAACAGCACCTCATATTCCGCCTGGGGACCTTGCGTCCGGATGGCACTAACATTGAATTCTTCCAATTTTGCTAGCCCTTGCTGTCTCCTCCCCCCTTATCCCTCTATCCCCACCGCCCATCCGGCTCCTCCTCCTCCCCTCCTTTCTTTTCCTTCCTCCCCCCCCCCCCACCCCCCATCAGTCTGAAGAAGGGTTTCGGCCCGAAACGTAGCCTATTTCTTTAGCTCCATAGATGCTGCTGCACCCGCTCAGTTTCTCCAGCAATTTTGTGTACCTTCAATCTTCCAGCATCTGCAGTTCCTTCTTGAACACAGTGTACAAACTTGTTTTCTTTAGATCCTGAGTCCACAGCTGCACAGCAGGATCCCACAAACAATGGGTGATATTGACCAGATAACAGCTTCTTTGTGGTCTTGAGTGAGAGGGCTCTTGGATCATGATGTGGCACAACCTCTCCAGGGGGGTCTGGGCAGCGGTGACTGGGAGAGTGACTCTGGTCCGGTCTGGTCCATGGCAAGTCTCCTACCACACAGCAGTATACGATCAGCTCCGACTCAATGAGAGATGTTCAGCCCACAGTTCCGTCCCAGTCGCTCTCTGTCCTCGGGTGGCTTTTTAGATCGAGATCAATGTCAAGACGACCCAAACCATCCACTCTGTGCTGCCCATTGTGGAGAGTGGGCTGACAGCATCGTTTGAAGGTTGTCACCATTGTCTGCCAATGCTGTAAGTACATCAGCGTGTACAGCAACACAGCGTTGACACCATTGTGTGGACCAGGGATATGACTCACTGCATAGTTGTTCATTGTTACTAACACAAAGGTTTGGAAGGGTTTCTTTTCAAATTGTAATAATAAGGAACAGTAGATACTGGTTCACACCAAAGGTAGACACAAATCCTGGAGTAACTCGTGGGTCAGGCAGCATCACTGGAGAAATAAGGTGGTAGATTATACCTTAAACTGAAGAAGGGTCCCAACCTGAAACATCACCCATCCATGTTCGCTGGAGATGCTGCCTGACCTGTTGAGTTACTCCGACAGTTTGTGTCTATCTTTCTTTTTGAATAGTTGCTACAAGTTCTGAAAATGAAATTAATTTGATTAAGTATTCAAACCACAAGAGTTAACACAAGAGGTGGTGACAGTAGACTGTGGGAGAGCTGGGAAGGGGAGGGGAAGGATGAAGAAAGCAAGGAGTACCTGAAAGTGGAGAAGTCAATGTTCATACTGATGGGGTGTAAACTGCCTAAACGAAATATGAGGTGCTGCTCCCCCAATTTGGGGTGGGAGTCACTCTGGCTATGGAGGAGGCCCAGGTCAGAAAGGTTGGATTCGGAATGGGAGGGGGAGTTGAAGTGCCGAGCCACTGGGAGATCAGGTTGGTTAATGTGAACTGAGCAATAACAAACTAATGCAGTAGATGAGGTTGGAGGAGGTGCAGGTGAACCCCTGCCTCATCTATTGCATCCGCTGTTCTAGGTGTCAACTGCTCTACATCGGCGAGAACAAGCACAGGCTTGGCGATCGCTTCGCCCAACACCTCCGCTCAGTTCGCAGATATAGGAATTGGGAGTAGGGGATAGAGTCTTTGCAGGAAGCAGGGCAGGAAGAAATGTAGGCGAGATAGTTATGGGAGTTAGTGGGTTTGTAATAGACGTCAGTCTATCTCCTGCGATGGAGACGGTGAGATCAAGAAAGGGGAGGGAGGTGTCGGAGATGGTCCAAGTGAAGTCTCTAGGACCCAGCCATTGTAAGAGGGAGATCAAAATATCACTGGAGGACAAGATTAAGGAAAATTCCAAAGCAGTTAATAATTACATTAGAAACAAGAAGATAACCAGGGAAAGACCAGGGCCCATCAGTGACTACAGGATATTCACTATGTGGATCTAGAGAATATAGGTGAAGCCTGAAATAATACCTCACCTGCATTCACCATAAAGATGCACCTTGCAGTTGGAGAATTTAGGCAGGGCATGGTGAAATTCTAGTACATGTTATCATTAAAGAGGAGACGGTATTAGATGTCTGAGTGAGCTAGCATGTGATATATCCTCGAGGCCTGCTGAGCTGCATTTCTGGATGTTCTCGAAATCCGGGGAAAGGTGGGCTCTAGTTGTGATAAATGTTCACCACAGATGAGGTACCAGATGATGAGATGACAGCAAATGTTGTGCCTTCATTCAACAGGCAGCAGGGAGAAGTTTGGTAATTATAGGCCAGTCAGAGGCAGAAAATGTATTGGAAAATATTCTGAAGGACAGGATTCATCTACATTTGGAAATTAATTGATGCGAGAGTGGCTTTGTTGGGGAAGGTCCTGTCTTGTCACCCAAGTTGATAGAATTTCTTAAGGTAACAAAATAAATTGATGAGAGCAGTGCGGGCCATATTGTCCACAGACTTCAGAGAGGTATTTCACCTGGCTATACATTTGTGGCTAATCTAAATGTTTAAAGCACATGGGATTCAAGACAAGCTGGCCATTTAGATCCAAACTGCTTTGGTGAAAGGAGACAAGGGTGATGATTCAGGGTTATTTAGTGATTTGGAAGCCTGAGACTAGTGGTGTATCATGGGGATCAATGATGGGACATTTGTGCTACACAAAAATGCTGGAGAAACTCAGTGGGGTGAGGCAGCATCTATGGAGCGAAGGAAATAGGCGACGTTTCGGATCGAGACCCAAAACGTCGCCTATTTCCTTCGCTCCATAGATGCTGCCTCACCCGCTGAGTTTCTCCAGCATTTTTGTCTACCTTCGATTTTCCAGCATCTGCAGTTCCTTCTTAAACATGGGACTCTTATTGTCTGTTATACACATCAACAATTTGGGTATGAATGTAAGGTATGATTGGTAGGTTTGTTGATGAACAGTGAAAGTGAACAGTGCTGATAATGAGAGGGTTGCCTCAGGCTCGGCATTTTGCTGGGACTGATTGTGTAGAACACACACCAGGACTACTAGGTCCCGAGGGAATCTAAAGGAACGGAGGGACCTTGATGTAGAAGTTCAAGGATCCCTGAAGGTGGCAGCACAGGTGGTTCCAAAGGCATATGGGATACCTGCCTTCCTCAACCAGGACAAAGAGAATGAGAGCTAGGTTATAGCGCAGCTTTACAAAGCATTGGTCACTCCACAGCTGGAAGACTGTAAGCAGTTCTGGTCACCATACTGTAAGGAGGATGTGATTGTACGCGTGAAGGTGCAGAGGAGATTAGGCAGGATGCTGACTTATGAGGAGAGACTGCATGGGCTGGGTTTGTTCTCCTTGGAGTAGAAGAGGCTGAGGGGAAATCTAGTAGAAATGGACAAACCTCTGTGGGCATACTGTAGATAACACAGACAGTGAAGGTGGCAATCACAAAGAATTGATACGCCAAGACTTGGGAGGCTATGGGCCAAGTATGAACCAACGCTCTCATTGGAGCTACTGTAGAGATGACAGTTTCAAGTTCCTAAGCATCTGTACCTCCATGGCCAGAGTGAGTCCCACCGCAAATTGGAGGAGCAGCACCTCATATTTTGCTTGGGTAGTATACACCCCAGCGGTATGAACATTGACTTCTCCAATTTCAGGTAGTCCTCCCTTTCTCCCTCCTTCCCCTCCCCTTCCCAGTTCTCCCACAGTCTACTGTCTCCGCCTCTTCCTTTCTTTTCTTCCATCAGTCTGAAGAAGGGTCTCGACCCGAAATGTCGCCTATTCCTTTGCTCCATAGATGCTGCCTCACCAGCTGAGTTTCTCCAGCATTTTTGTCTACCTAAGATTATCAGCAAGATCATCAGCATGTTTACTTTCTTACCCATCTGGAATGGCAACTGCTCTGTTCTTAACGGCCTCAACCAGCAGAGAGAGTTGAATGCAGCCCAGTCTCATCACTTCCATCCAGGCTCCTCACTTCCTTCCAGTCAGTCCATCTACATCGAGGGTTCCCAACCTGGGGCAAATTTACCACCTCATATTTTGCTTGGGCAGTATACACCCCAGCGGTATGAACATTGACTTCTCCAATTTCAGGTAGTCCTCCCTTTATCCCTCCTTCTCCTCCCCTTCCCAGTTCTCCCACAGTCTACTGTCTCTGCCTCTTCCTTTCCCCATTTACCCCAGGGGGTACATTTGTTGACTCTCATTTTTCTCATTCTCATCCAGGTATCTGTTCATCATTAGTTGTTCATAAATAAGCAAAATAACATTCTTATGTGCTATTAAAGTTGCCAGGGGTGAAAGGGACGAAAAAGGTTGGGAACCCCTGATCTACATGGTGCGTTGCATCAGGAAGACTGGAAGTATTGTCAAGGCTGCCTGCCCACCTTGGCCATTCCCTTTCCTTTTCTACCTTTTGGGAGAAGATACCAAACACTTCTTTCATACCCACTTCTCGAAAGTGCTGCCACGTATTCACACTCTTAACTCTACTTTATTCAGTTATTCTGTTAGTGTACTTTAATCTTTTTGGCACTACTTTGATTTTACGCTACAATCTTGCACCATTCTGTTTGCACGGGTCGTTGAGTCAATCAATATGGAAACTGGCCTTTCGGCCCAATTTTCCCACGCTGACCAAGATGCCCCACTAGGCCCACGTTTGGCCCATATCCCTCTAAACCTTTTCTATCCATATACCTGTCCAAATGCCTTTTAAATATTGTTATAGTGCCTGCTTAAACTACATACTCTGGCAGCTTGTTCCATACACCCACCATACTGTGTGCAAATGTTGCTCCTCAGGTTCCTATGTTTCCCCTCTCACCTTAAACCTGTGTCCTTTGGTTCTTGATTCCCCTACTCTGGGTAAATGGCTCTGTGCATTCACCCTATCAATTCCCTCATGATCTTATACACCTCTATAAGGTCACCCCTCCCCCCCCCCCCATCCTACATTGAATAAAGTCCGAGACAGTCCAACATCTCCCTCTAGCTCAGACCCTCACGTCCTGGCACCATCTTTGTAAATCTTCTCTGCACTTTTCCCAGCTAAACAGCACCCTTCCTATAGCCAGGGTGACCAAAATTGAACACAATGTTCCAACTGTGGCCTCACCAATGTCTTGTACAACTGTGTAATATCACATTCCTACGTCTATACTCGTTATCCTAACTGAAGGCCAATGTATCAAAAGCCTTCTTGAGCACCCTATCTACCTGGTTGTTGTATTTACGATTGCATTTATCATTACTGTACGTGTAGTTTATGCTGTGAGCTTCATGTCAACAAAATGTTTCCCTGGTAAATATTACATTAAACTAACCCAATGTTATCTAATCTAATCTAGTCAGTGGTCAACACACAATGCCTTGTAGCCCTGCAGGAGAAGGGCACGACGGATCCTGTGGAATAATTTCCCACGCAACTGTCTGATTTTCTGGCAGAAAGCTTCACCGCCGGAAGGTGCTTGGCCAGCGTTTGGAAGGAGCCTCGCCATCCGATCCTTCCCGCCCAGTCAGAACCTCACTCATGATCAATGATGCCCTCGGGACGGCTGCAGTGAGGCAGAGACAATTACCTATCACTTTGTAAAGAAGATCTGGAACAGGTTGCAGTGTTCTTGCCAAGGTTCAGCCCAAGCAGAGGACTCTGGTCTACAAGCAAGTACACGTTTCGAGCGAAAACGCTCTGTGTGGAGATCAACTGGATGAGGCCCCAGATTTGTTGGTCTTCCAGTGCAGTGAGATATCCCTGAGGGAATGCTGGCTATTCCAGAATGCAGATGTCTGTAGTGAGGGACGCATTGAAGCTTGGTGCAGCCAACACCATCTTGGTGGGGAAGCCATCTAACGTCTTGCTGCTTGTGGAGATGGGGCCAGATCCTGTGTAACTGGTCCATAGACTAGGGAAGGTGTTTGGTCCAAAAGATACAGCGCGTGTACATTGTACGAACTTGAAGACATGATAAATGTATAAACCCGTCACCACACACTCCACCAAAGCATGAATGTGAAGAACATGCACTGTTTTTGTATTTCTAATACATATATATTTTTATGAATAAAGTTTGTTTTTTTTGGCTTTACAAAAGTTTCCCTCTCCCCAATCAGCTTCCCTCTGCCAGATATCTCTCCCTCCACATCCCCCTACTCCTCTGCTCCCCGTGACCTACTCATCCTCAATGTTGTTTCCATTCCCTTTAGACTCCATTTCAACTCTTCCTGCACCCACATCTGCTCCATCTACCAATCCCATCTATCTCCTCCCTCCACTGATCCTGCACTGACCTCCCTATCCTATTCCCTTTCTACCTCACCCTCTCCTCTCCCTCATCTAATCCTCCTCCTTCTCTTCTCTTTACTTCACCCCCTTCTTTCTCCTTACTCTCACCCCCTCTCCCCTCCCTCCTTCAAACCTCTCCCCTTAACCCTCTCTCTTCCTCCCTCACCCGGTCTCCCCTCTCCTTCCCACACTCTCTACACTCGTTCTCTATCTCCATCACTCCCCTCTCCTTCGCTACTCTCCTCCTCCCTCATTCAGTCCCCTCTCCTTCCCACACCCTCCCCTATTGTCTCCCTCCATCATCCCTCTCTCCTTCCTCCTCTCCCTCCCCTATTCTCTCCCTCCATCATCCCTCTCTCCCTCCCTCATTCTCTACCTCCTCCCTCCCTCCCTCCCTCCCACCGCGCGGCGGGGCGGGGCGTGGACGCGCTGACGTCAGACGCGGCCGGGCGGCGGGCGGGAGCGGCGGCGGCGGTGAGTGAGTGCGGGCGGGCGGGCAAGGGGGGGGCTGGGGAGGGAAGGAGGGAGAGGGAGACCGGGCCGGGGTAACGGCATCCCCCCTCCGCCGCCGCTCTGGTATGTGGCCGAGCGGCAGCCGGAACCGGGGGCTCGGGCCGGGCCGGGCTGGGTGGGGCGGCGCCGGGCCCGGGCGCTGTCAATGGGATCTTGCTGTGCGCCGCCTGTTCTAAAGATGGTCGCATCTTGCACCTCCCACGGCGGGGGGAGGCCACTCGGCCCCTTGAGCCCTGCTGGCCACCCATATGATCACGGCTGATCTAATCTTGGCCTCAGACCAATTACCCCCTCCTTGTGCCCTCTGACCCCGTCAGCACTACTGCCCCTCTCCCCTGATTCCTGACCTCAGTATCATTGCTGCTGTCCCCATGACCTCCTCATTACCACTGCCCCTTATGCCATACCCCTTCGACTGTGACCCCGTCCCTCAGTACCATTGCCCCACTCCCTCTGACCCCCCCTCCATGTGACCCCTGGCCCCAGTACCATTGCACCTCTCCCCTGATCCCCTTAGTATCACTGCCCCTTTCCCCTAACAACCCCTAACCGCATCAGCACCACTGCCCCCTCCCTCTGATTACTCTTCATGTGACCCCCTGACTCTCTCAGCTCCTCTCCGCTCTCCCTGTGACCTGCTCAGTATCACTGACACCTCTCCATAAGACCCCTGACCCCAGTGCCTTTGCCCCTCTCCCTGTGACCACCTCAATACCACTGCCCATCTCCCCTAACCCCTGACTCAGTTCTCACGACTGGTGAGCCTCAGTGGAGGGTTGTAGCTACAGAGTGAGGAGCTGTTCATATAAAATTGAGATGCGTAGGAATTTCCCGCAGAGAGTGATGAATCTGGAATTCATGGCCTCTGAGAGTGATGCAGGTCGGATCATTGAAAGTATTCGATCTGAGGACAGATAAATATTTAAAAGATCCAGTAATTGAGGGTTATGGGAAACCGGACAAATAGAGGTTGATGCCAGCATAGATCTGCCATAATTATACTGAATGAAGATGCAGGTTTGAAGGGGTGAGTCGCCTCCTGCTCATATTTTCCTGTGTCCTTATAATTCGAATGTCTGTCAATCTCCACCTTGAATGACTTGCGTTCCATAGCTTTCTTGCGACGTGAGTTCCAACGATTCACGTACCTCCAAGAAGAAAAGTCCTCCTCATCAGCCCTAAAGAACGATTTATTATCCTGAAACTATGTCCACTGGTTCTAAACACCTTTGTGAGGGGAAACATCAGCTCTGCACCTGCATTATTAAGCCTCAGAATCTAGGTTGTTTCAATAAGATCACTCCTTGTCCTGCTGAATGTCAATGAGTTTGGGGCCAACCTTTTCATTTCGCAGATAGACACAAAATGCTGGACAAAGCGGGACGGGTAGCATCTCTGGAGGGAAGCCAGTGATGCTGCATGTCCCACTAAGTTACTACAACTTTTTGTGTCTATCTTCAGTTCCTTCGTACACACTCCTATTTATTTCTCTCAATTGCCCTTGCATTGTAGTGAGGCCATTTTCTCCAATCAAACCAACTTTGTTGGCTCTTGGGGGCATTCCAATCATTCTCTAAACCCCCAATTTTTAATGTCCTTCAAACACCCCCTCGTTGTGTCAGGGAGTTCACAGAAGTCAGTTAATAACACCATGTCCAGGAGTTGGGACGTAATATTAGTAGTGTAGAAATGGTTGGTGAGAACCATTATGGTGAGAACCATAGGGAGGATGACATTATGCTGGAGAGGATGCAGAACGGATTCACAGGGATGCTAAGGTTGGAAGCTTGAGTTATAAGGAGACATTGGTCAGACTTTTTCTTGCAGGTCGAGAATGGTATAAAATAATGAAAGAGTAGGTGGGGTGGATATTCATAATCTTTACCATGCCAGGGCTTTCTCATACTAGAGGACGTAGGTTTAAGGTGAGAAGGAAGTGATTTAAAAGGGATCTGAGGACTACATTTTTTTCACACACAGCGTAGTTGGTATCTGGAATGAGCTGCCAGAGGAAATGGTGGAGGCAGAAACAGTAACATTAAAGTATTTAGACAGGTACTTTTGAATGAGTGAGGTGTAACGGGAAATGGAATTAATGCCAAAGAGCCTGCTTCTGTGCAGTACAACTCTTATGACTATAATGCAGGAACAGATTACCGCCATTATTCTACTGACCAATAGGGCAGGTGTGATGGGCCGAGCGGTCTTCTCCTGCGCTTATGATTCAATGACTCCTGGCAAAGTCAGCATTTATTAACCATCTGTAAGTGCTTTTGAGTAGATGCTGTGGAGTTACTTGGAGGCGCTGGTAATAAATGAGTGTGGTGCGGAGTGGATATCATCGGTCAAATCCAATTACTTTTTGTGGACTAGACACAGCTGTGCCATTGCACTCTCAGGAAGGTGCCTGAGTTCTAACCATTCGGGACAGCTCTGGCAGTAGTGCAGCGATTTCTGCAGAGTGGGTCTTCAGGATGCCAGAAAGGGTATTGCTGCTTCCTGCAACTTTTACTGCATCCATTCACCTCACCATTTTGTTAAATAACACGAGTGAATTGAGTAAAACACCAAAGCGCTGGAGGAACTTAGCAGGGCAGGCAGCATCTGAAGAGGCAGCATTTTGGGTTAGGACCCTTCATCAGACTGATGGATTGGGGGTTGGGGTAAGCTGAAAAAGAACAGTCCGGTGGGCAAAGCCTGGCGAGTGATAGGTGGGTACAGATGATGGGCGATGGTTAACAGAAGGGTAGAGTGAATGGCAGTGGCTAGAGGTGAAAAGGAAACAAAAGGGTGTCAGATAGGAGAGAAGAGGAGGAATGAAATGTAAATCCAGATGGAGTGGCTGAATGGGAGATACCAGAGAGTAATGGTGGATAACTGTTTGTCAGGTTGGAGGCTGGTGACTAGTGGGGTGCCTCAATCTGTGTTGGGTCCACTGTTGTTTGTCATATACATCAATGATCTGGATGATGGTGTGGTAAATTGGATTAGTAAGTATGCAGATGATACTAAGATAGGTGGTGTTGTGGATAATGAAGTAGATTTTCAAAGTCTACAGAGAGATTTAGGCCAGAGTGGGCTGAAAGATGGCAGATGGAGTTTAATGCTGATAAGTGTGAAGTGCTACATCTTGGCAGGACAAATCAAAATAGGACGTACATGGTAAATGGTAGCGAATTGAGGAATGCAGTTGAACAGAGGGATCTAGGAATAACTGTGCATAGTTCCCTGAAGGTGGAATCTCATGTAGATAGGGTGATAAAGAAAGCGTTTGGTGTGCTGGCCTTTATAAATCAGAACATTGAGTATAGAAGTTGGGATGTAATGTTAAAATTGTACAAGGCATTGGTGAGGTCAATTCTGGAGTATGGTGTACAATTTTGGTCGTCAAATTATAGGAAAGATGTCAACAAAATAGAGAGAGACAGAGGAGATTTACTAGAATGTTGCCTGGGTTTGCGCAGAAGGTTAAGGGGGGACTTGATAGAGGTCTTTAAAATTATGAGGGATAGACAGAGTTGACGTGGATAAGCTTTTTCCATTGAGAGTAGGGAAGATTCAAACAAGAGGACATGATTTGAGAATTAAGGGACAAAAGTTTAGGGGTAACATGAGGGGGAACTTCTTTACTCAGAGAGTGGTAGCTGTGTGGAATGAGCTTCCAGTGTAAGTGGTGGAGGCAGGTTCGATTTTATCATTTAAAAATAAATTGGATACGTATATGGACGGGAAAGGAATGGAGGGCTATGGTCTGAGTGCATGTAGATGGGGCTAGGTGAGAGTAAGTGTTCGGCACGGACTAGAAGGGCCGAGATGGCCTGTTTCTGTGCTGTAATTGTTATAGGGTTATATGGAGGGATATCAGTGGAGGGGGGAGGGGGCATGAAAGGAAAATGAGAGACTTGCAGATGAGTGTTGGGAGGAGGGAAAAGGAACAGGGTAATGAGTTGGTGGTAGAAATGTGTGTGCCCCAGATGGGAGCACCAGGGGGAGCAGGGTGGAGTCCATGGATATTACTTGGAATTGGTGAATTCAACGTTCATACCATTGGATTGTACGCTACCCAAGCGGGTGAGGTGCTGTTCTTACAGTGTGCGTGTGGCCTCACTCTGGCAACCGGGAGTTCCAACAGGCCCTGGTGGACTGAACTGAGCCAGAGTGAACTGAATTGACTGACGACTAAAGAGCCTGTCCCACTTGGGCGTCATTTGTGCGTCATTTACACAACATCATTTACGCGTCACGACGCGCGTGTGGTGATGCACGTGTGGTGGCGTAGGCAGTGACGCTCGGTCGCGCGTGGCGCACCAGGATTTTGGGATTCACAAAATCTTTGCGCGCCACCTGCATGACGCGCAAATGACGCCCCTTAACCGCTGTAATTGTTTGGACTTCAGATGAGGCCATTTGGCACTTCTGATTGAAAGAGGTTGGAAATGCTATATTCTCCAGGGTGGGGCATGCAGGGATGCAGGGATGTAGAAACAAAGAACTGCAGATGCTAGTTTATACCAAAGAAAGACACAAAGTGCTGGAGTAACTCAGTGAGTCAGGCAGCATCTCTGGAGAAAAAGGATAGGTGACCTTTCGGGTCCTGACCCTCTTCAGACTGACCTGCTGGGTTACTCCAGCACTTTGTGTTTATCTTACAGGGAGGTTTTCCCCCGATCTGTGCCCATCACCATTCACGGTGGATGTGATACGTTTATGGAGCTTGGGTCTGACCATTACTTGTGGGGCTGATTTGTTCTGCTTCAAGCATAATCTTTGGGGAATGACCTCCCAATATATCTGGCCCCAGATTGCATGAGGAATTTATTTGTAAATGCACGGACTGAGGGACACTTTGCCCAGTGAGGTATGGAAGTCAATATTGCTGTTTTATTCCTCTCACCCGTTTCAACAGGTTTGATACTGGGTATGTACTAGTATACTTCAGAGGAAGGAGAGTTGGATTGTCTCTGCACAAGATTTGCTGAAACTAGAGTTATGATTTATTTTGGCAAATACTTGAAAGAAAACAAAATTGAAGGAGTCTTGGAAAGAGTAGGGAATAGGGACATGGAACAGCGCTTTCCAACGTTGGCCATGGTAATGTGGGCCAGATGGTCAGTTTCTAGAATATGTTTCCTATCTGTGAGTTGGTGTAGATTGAAGGAGGCACTGAGTTTTCAGAGTTGCTGACGTGATTGTAATGTGAATTAAAAGCAGGAATAGGCTATTCTGCCCTTTAGCCTGTTCCTCTACTCAGTAACATCACGGCTCATCTTTCACTTCGGCGCCACTTGCCTGCACTCAGTTTGTATCCCTTAATTTCCTTAATATCTAACAGTATCTTTTTTACTGATTTACACAGCAGTTTCTGATTTTTCTGATTTAATTAGCAGCTGAGCCAGCTGTTTTGAATGGCTGACTTCTTATTTTGAGGCAGTGAGCGAGCGCTCTCCCGGACACGCACCAACTCTGTGTCCATTCAGTGAAACATGACAAGGATTTGGCACATTTTAATAAGATCACTCTTTCTAAGATCAAGTAAGTGTAGGCCCAATTTGTTTTAGGGTCCCGACCCAAAATATCACCTGAACATTTCCTCCACAGATGCTGCCTGAGTTGCTGAGTTCTTCCAGCACTTTGTGTTTTACCGTTTATTTAATCTCCTCGTACGAGAAACCAGAATGTTGACTCTTTGCTGCGATTACAGGGAGGGAGACCACACCTGTCCACAATAATACAGGTGTGGTCTCACAGGGTTTGGCATAATTGTAGCAAGATGCCTCTATCCTTATTCTCAAATCCTCTTGTAATTAAGGACAGAGATGCTGCTTGCTTTACTGTGTAAGAAGGAACTGCAGGTGCTGGTTTAAATCGAAGATAAACACAAAATGCTGGAGTAACTCAGTGGGACAAGCAGCATCTCTGGAGAGAAGGAATGGGTGATGTTTTGGGTCGAGACCCTCCAGCATTTTGTGTCTACCTGCTTGCTTTATTAATTGCTTGCTGAACCTACATATTACCCATCAATGACTTGTGCACAACGACACCGATTCTGCCGAATGCAACACCTTTCACTTTCTCATCACTTCAGAAAGACCTGCCTTTCTATTTTTCCCATCAAAGTGTTTTTCAAAATGATCGAAGTGTATGACCTCACATTTTGCCACAGTATTCTCCGGCTGACGTTTCTCATCCACTCACCCAGACTGCCTGTATCTCCAAACTTAGCCCGTTGGTTCTGGTAGTTTGGCTTGTTAGTGATGGTGGTGGGGAAGGAGTGCGGGGCAAGTTCGGTGGCTGATCACCATTGGTTTTTGGTCTTGACTTGTACAGGGTTGGCAGTTGTGTATGTGTTCAGGAGAAGTACAAAGTCCCTCATTGCCTGTAAATGTTTCAAGGTATTTGGGGCGTGGAAAAGCTTTTAGTCTAACAGAACCTGGCGAGAGGCCAAGTTCAGAGTTTAAACTGATAGCAACCTTTGGTGTGGAGTCACCACCGAGTGAATGTTAGACAGGGAAGTCAGTGAGTGTCACTGCTGTCCTGTCTGTACCACTGCCGGGGCTACGAGTGGCAGCTTCCCTTCAGTGGAGCAGGCCGGCACCTGCTCGCGTTAAAGCTCCTCACAGATCACCCCTTCACTCAGAACAGGGACACTAGACCCGGAGGAGACCACTCAGCCCTAAGGTCTGCTCCCACATCAAGGAGATCAGGGCTGATCCAGCGCAGGCCATTATGGAAAAATGCCATTCAGACCATCTCTACATCCCTGGACGCTCTTGTCCAACCAAAATCGACCATTCTTGGTGTTGAGATGTCCACCCTCACCTGCTTCCTCTCCAGGATCCTGCAAATCATTTCTCATCAATATATATCCAGCTACTTGTCGGAAGTTCTTCTGGAATCCAATTTCACTGCTCTTTCTGATATCTGTGCAGATCATTCTTGGTCAACAAATCTCTCTACGTTTTCTTGCTTGTTCTTTTGACATTTATGTTAGACTTGAAAATTTGAGTTTGGTTCACATGCAGTGTCCCCCTCCAAATTGATGCTTCGTCTGGAGGGGTGGGGGTGGCATGAGTCATGGAGATGTAGTGACAAAGACTGCTGGTGATGTTTGCCCGGTTCCCGGAGTGCGATCTCCATCGTCCATCATTGGGCTGATGGAGAGAGTGGCTGAAGTTCTTAATTAAAGTCATGAAACGTTTCCATTATGGAAAAAAAGCCATTCAGCCTATCTGGTTTGAACTGGTCAAAGCAGCTAAATTCTTCTTTAAAGTCATCATACATTTACATTATGGATAAGGCCATTCAGCCCATCTGGTTTCAATTGCTGCCTCCCAGCTGTGGTTCTGGTGTCAAGCTTCCTCATGTCCAGACCCAAGTGTAGTGCAAAAGTGGTGAGATTTTCCTTTTGGCTTGGCCCCTCAATCCTGCCCCTCCATTCCACATAATCATGGCTGACCTACTCCGGCCTCAGCTTCCCTTCTGTCAGTTCCCTGATTTTTAACACCAGAGAGTTGGTGGAGAACGTCACTAGCACTTGCAGAACTGCCCACTGGTGTACCGGTGAAGAGCAACTTATTTGGATGGAATGTGTTCCCCTTCCCCCAAAACTGATCTCAGTGTCCCAAGAACTAAATAATTGTTCCTGCACCATCTCTAGCCAGACGGTCAGCCACAAATAAGACTTGAAGCTGGTTCCTTATTAATTAATGCAGAAAAGTAGGACTAGTATAGATAGGACTGATGGTTGGTATAGGCGTGGTGGGCTGAAGCGCCTGTTTCTCTGCTGTGCCACTTTACGACTCAAAGTGATCATCTTTCTTATTTCCTAGTTCTTCCCACACAGCCTCTTTGGCCAATCCCTCCAGGATCCCTCTCCCTCCCGCCCTACAGAGGCCCTGCCGTGATTGGTGGTGCAACACCCCGTCTCCTTTTGCACCCCCTCAGTCGTGCCTGGGACATCAGCAGCCTGGAACAGTCAGCTGCCAGTCCTGCCTTTCCCTCAACCACCTCTCTGTGATTGCATCAATATTATAATCGTCATGGTCTATGTGTGGCTTTCTATGTGAATTTGCACGGGAAAGGCATTATTTTATGTTATGTTCTGGAGGTTTGGGGCAGATCTGCTGTGATTACTTTGTATGGCATGTATGGCTTCATTGATGATACAACTGCTGATGGTAGTATCATAATGAATTCTGAAGCATATAGACACATCCTATTTGCTCCAAGTTCAAACAAATACCTCAACTCATTGGCTGGCGGTTCATTCTACAGCAAGACGATGATCCTAAACGTACTGCTAAAGCAACAAAGGAGTTTTTCAAAGCTAAAAAATGGTCAATTCTTGTGTGGTCAAGTCAATCACCCGATCTGAACCCAATTGAGCATGCCTTTTATATGCCGCAGAGAAAACTGAAGGGGACTAGCCCCCAAAACAAGCATAAACTGAAGACGGCTGCAATACATGCAGAGCATCACCAGAGAAGACACCCAGCAACTGGTGGTCCATGAATCGCAGACTTCAAGCAGTCATTGCATGCAAAGGATATGTAACAAAATACTAAACATGACTACTTTCATTTACATGACATTGCTGTGTCCTCAACATTATGGTGCCCTGAAATGGGGGGGGGGGGGGGGATTATGTATAAACACAGCTGTAATTTCTACATGGTGAAACCAAAATGTATAAAAATGGCCTTTATTAAAATCTGACAATGTGCACTTCAACCACATGTGATTTTTTTCTATTACAAATCTCAAATTGTGGAGTACAAAGGCAAATAAATAAACGACGGGTCTTTGTCCCAAACATTATGGAGGGCACTGTATGTACTTTACCATATGTGATGTGGATGTGTTGCTGAATGATACAGTTCTTCATCATATAAGATGTGGTTAGTATGTGAAGTAACATGGAAGTAACTCAGCGGGCAGCGCAGCATCTCTGGAGAGAAATTCCTCTTCTCCAGAGATGCTGCCTGTCCCGCTGAGTTACTCTAGCATTTTGTGTCTACCTTCGATTAAAACAGCATCCGCAATTCTTTCCTGCACATGGAATGTGCATTATTATGTGTGATGGGATGTGGGCGTGGGATGTATGTAACTTTGAGGCACTGTAAGAGTACAGACGTGTGATTTCCAATATGTTGGTGTGAAGTCAATATTCCTGTGGCGTGGCACTTTTGTTGCTGTTAGATTATGTTCACATCTTGTTCACTGATGCCAGCTCAGTCAGTGTGGTTGTTGCTGCAGTGGAGAATGGCTATTCTGTGAAGAGTGCAAAATCCAAAGTATTCCTTTAGCTGCTTCTACTTGAGAGGTTGCTGTTAATGTGAGCTGCCTGGTTTACAGGGAGGCGGCAGAGGCTGCACTGTGGCACAATTCCTTCTTTTCCGTTTTTGAGGAGATTTTGTGGCAGTAATCTTTGTGCTGTGTTTGTTGTAATTTCCCATATTTGGAATTGTTGAGCTGTTCCTGGGATCGGAGGGAAGGGGAGGGATGTAGGAGGGAGGATTTGGTGGTGCTTCCAGAAGGTTTCCTGCCAGTAGCGGTGGAGTGTTCAGCCTGGGGGCTTGAGCATTGAGGGCAGGCTGCTGGTTGCAGCTCTCCACCCGGCCTCGCTGCAAGTGCAGAACTGTGGATCTGGGTTCAGAAGAAGAAGAGGAAAGCTGAAAAGTATAATTCTTGAAGAGGGCAGGGAAAGCAGGTTTGTACAGGAACTGAAAGAATGAGAGAAGAAGCACTGGGCCAGAAATGGCTGGCTGCTCTCTGAACTGGGTGGTGCCCCAGAGATTATGACAGTCTTCTGTGTTCTTTAACAGTGTAATTGTTAACCCATTGAGGACAATGTCACTGTTGCAATATGTATACGTACCGAGTGCCTATGTCTCTGTGTGTAATGTTGCCCTGTGTCAGTAAGGTCTATCTGACCGTGCATGTCTGATTGTTCTGCGACTGCATCGCGCTCTGCCTTCGTCTCTCGCACGCCTGTGATGTTCGTCTGTCTGCCTGTCGGCATTCTGCGTACCTGACTGTAATGTGTGCCTGGACTGTGCTGCCCTGTGTTATGTGGCAGCATTTAGGATCAGGGTATACGAGGGAGTGCAACTGAGGCGCCTATAACACTGGTCAAAGCTTTGACGTCTGAAAAATGGTGTGAAGGTGAGATTGAGTATCGTGTGACAGGTGGAGTCTGTGCAGAGGTGTGTGGCCTTTAGTGATCTATGGCAGCTTCCCACACAGACTGGAGCATTTGGCCTTTACAGTGATGTACACAATGGCCTTTACAGTGATGTACACAATGGAAGCAAATGGACAATGTAATGTGAAGTAGTGGTGATTGGCAACTTCATCCTGACAGGTTTCACTGCCAATTCTGGACAAAACCCATAGCCCCGGTCACATTTAGCTCCCATACCCCCTGACATGGGGCAATTACAGCCATATTGTACCATCCCTGTGCTAACATTTTGTCATTGTGCCTGTGTCCCTCACGGTAGCCGCATAGACCCTTGCTTTAACTATGCCCCTCATCTATAGTGTTATGTCTTGTCTGAACTGTGCCACCTGCCTCTTGTGTTATGACTTGCATTAACTATGCAACTCATCTCTGACTATGCTGAAACTTTTATTAACAGATAAATACTAAAATATTTGTCAAAGGAATAGGCTGATTGGGTAAAAGGGATATTGTTTAGAGGCAAAATGTGAACCTAAGATCTCTAATTTGTTTTTGCGTCTGTACTCAGTTGAAAAGAGTATTTTGCCACATGACAGCGAAATATGGCACATTTATATTATTGGGAAGGATATAAATAGAAAAATAAGTCATTGGAAAGTTGTCAGTGTTCAGAGTAGAAGTGTGATCTAATCTGGATGGGATGCAAAATAAAATACTGCAGATTCTGGAAATCTGAAATAAAAACAGAAAATGCTGGAAATAGTTCGGTCAGTCAGCATCTGTGGAGAGGGAGAAAGAGTTAACATTTTAGGTTGAAAATGGTTAATCAAAATTAGGAAAAGTTAGAGGTAAAACAAGTCTCCTAAGTCATAGAATCGCACTCTTGTTGCTTGGATAGAGCATTTGGCCCAGCCACCAACATTAATATGGAAGAATGGGAATTGAAGAATGGGGAGTGGGAAATGGAGGACCGGGTGTGTGGTTTGGGAAGTAAAGATGGAAATTGCTCTGCCGTAGAGGCTCTGCTGTAATTGTATGTCCTCCTTGTATATATGGCTGATACCAGAGGATGGGGGATTGCAAATGTTGCACCTTGTTCAGAAACAGCAGCTGCAGACCAGTCAGCTGGCTGTATTTGATGTTGCTGAAACTTCGCAGAAACTTCCAGAGATGATCATTTGGAAACATTTTGGCAAATCAGAACATTTAAGCACATGCTAAAAGCCAAATTCTTGAAAGAATTATCATAGAATTGTAGAGGCATGGAACGCATTTAGACCATGGAACCTGTGCCAACTCTCTGTTGAGCAACCCTCTCAGTTTCATAACCCACTCTTTCCCCACAGCCTTGCAACTCTTTCTCCCTCAAGTGCCTATTCATTTCCTTTTGAAAACCTCGATCAATTCTGTTCCCAGCATGCTTAAAAATGAAGCATTCCAGGTAATAAACACGATCCATGTAAAATCAAACTTGTATCTTACTTAGATCTTTCACCAGTCTCTTAATATCGCTGCCCCTGATACTTGAAGGTTTAATACAATGAGAACAGCTTTGTACCACCTACCCCATCTAAACTAGTCCTGCTTCTGTACACTTCTATCAAATTTCCTCTCAACCTTCACTGCGTAAAGGACATCATCCCTAGCTTCAATAGTCTAAACTTGGAGCAGAAATCCCTCATCCGTGGTACCATTCCAGAAGATCTTTCTGTCACTTTTGGACATTAATGTCCTTGGTAAAGTGCAGTATTCCAATTGTGTGCCGCTCTGTACTCAGTGTATCTAATTATGAATCCCAGGATTCCATTTGCTTTACTAACCACTCTCATCGTGGCCCGTCACTATTATTACATATACACCCTGGTCCTGTGGTTCCTGCACACAGAACAATTTGAGAAGGCTGCTGAGGCATGCATAGGTTTGTAGCTTCATAGCAGAGGTATGGGAAACAAGAGGAGAGACAACACAAGTCCATGATAGAGACGACGTAGGTGGAAACAAGGCATCTTGCAGGCTAGCCTTCGTAGACCAGGACATAATTACAGTGTGCAAAATCATGAGGAGCATGGATAAAGTGAATTGAGATGTCCAGTTGCAGCTGTACAAAACATGGCTAAAGACTGGGCTTGAGGCATTGTGTACACCATAGAAAACATATGGCAGCATAGAGAGAAATAGCAGATGAGATTCACCAGGATGTTGCCTGGAATGGAGGGGTAGGAAAGATTGGATAAGCTGGGTGTATCCCAGTGGAATGTGGGAAGCTGAAGGATGACCTTACATAAAAGTATGAGAGGCATAGATAAGAAAGTTAGGCAGAGTTCTTTCCCAGGACAGAAAAATCTAGAACTCAAGGGCACAGGTTTATGGTGATAAGGGAGAACTTTAAAGGAGATGTTTTTTCCAGGAGCTTCTAGAGGAGATGGTGGAAGCAGATACAACCACAATGTTTGAAAGACATTTGCACAGGTATTTAGATAGAGAAGGAATGGAAGGATTTGGGTCCAATGCAGGAAAATGAGATTACTGTAGGTACCCGTCACAGTTGGCTTGATGGAGATGTGCTGTAAGGGCCAGTTTTTGTGCTGTATGATTTTATACTTGGATGACTGTATGAATCACTGGTTGGGACGTAAGCAGAGTATCAAGTCCAATTGTGGATACCACACTTTGGGAAAGATGTCAAGACAAACATAAGTGGATGATGCATACATATAGCATTATACCTGAAACCCTTTTTATGGTAATGGAATGCCAATAAAAGTATATTATAAAAAAGAAAGAATATGGTTAAGGACTAAGTGGAATGATTTCAGGCATGGTGACATCAAATGTACAGAAATAAAGAGAATGCAAATGTTCTTCTTCCAGCAAAGATGAGAGGTTTTCTTAGATTTAACATAGAAACACAGAAAATAGGTGCAGGAGGAGGCCACTCGGCCCTTCGAGCCAGCACCGCCATTCATTGTGATCATGGCTGATCGTCCCAAATCAATAACCCGTGCCTGCCTTCTCATATCCCTTGATTCCACTAGCCCCTAGAGCTCTATCTAATTATCTCTTAAATCCATCCAGTGATTTGGCCTCCACTGCCCTCTGTGGCAGGGAATTCCACAAATTCACAACTCTCTGGGTGAATAAGTTTTTTCTCACCTCAGTCCTAAATGGCCTCTCTTTTATTCTAAGACTGTGTACCCTGGTTTTGGACTCGCCCAACATTGGGAACATTTTTCCTGCATCTAGCTTGTCCAGTCCTTTTATAATTGTATATGTTTCTATAAGATCCTAATTAGGTCCAGAACCTAATTAAAACGATTGTCAAAAGAACAGGTGATTTAAGTGTTTTTTTTTTACCGTGTGCGTTGTGGTCTGAAACGTCTGGACTGACAATTGATAGGGCAGCTTTAGCCACAGTAGTGTCGTGCTAATTCACTGACTGGAGGCAAGTAGTCTGGACCATTGACCCAGAAGCGCGAGTGTCGATCGTCCATTGTAGCCTGCAAAACTAAACCCGTGTATTTAAAATGGAACTTAATAAAAGAGCTCATGTTGGTAAGGTTAATTATGAAGCTACAAGGTAAGAACCAGCTGGTTCATCAGTGTCCTTTTCGGGAAGAACATTGTGGTCCTTAGCTGGGCTGGCTGGACTGATTGCTTGTGATATATGAATGACATGGAAGGAAATATAGGTGGGCTGATTTGCAATTTGTAAATGTTGCAAGAATTGTGAATAGTGTGGAAGATTGTCAAAGGATGCAGCAAGATATAGATCAGTTGGACGTATGGGTGGAGAAATGACTGATGGAGTTTAATCTGGGCGGGTGCGAGATGTTGCACTTTGGCAGGTCAAATGTAAATGGAGAGCATACAGTTATTTGAAAGACCCGAGGGAATATTGATGTGCAGAGGGATCGGAGTGCAAATCCATAGCAAGTCCCTAAAAGTGGCAACACAAGTAGATGGGTGGTGAGGAAGACATGTGGCAGTGCTGTTGAGTATAAAAGTTGGGAAGTCATTGGAGCTATGAAACTTTGGTCTGGCCACATTTGGAGTATTTTGTTAAGGTCTGGTTGCTACATTACAGGATATTGCCTGGAATGGAGGGGTCTGGCTTTGGAGAGGTTGCAGAAGAGGTTCACCAGGATACTGCCTGGTTAGAGAGTTTCAGTTATAGGGAGAGGTTGGGTAAACTTGGATTGTTTTCTCTGGCGTGCCCAAGGTTGAGAGCGAACTGATATAACAATACGAGAGGCATAGAAAGGGTTGATAGTTTTGATCCCAGGCTGGATATGACAAAAATGAGAGGGCATAAATTTAGGGTGAGGGGACATTTTTAAAGGAGGTTAACAAGGCAATTGATGTTTACAGTGCATTCAGAAAGTATTCAGACCCCTTCACTTTTTCCACATTTTGTTACGTTGCAGCCTTATACTAAAATGGATTAAATTATTTCCTTTTTTTTTTTAAATCATCAATCTACACACAATACCCCACAATAACTGAAATATCACATTTACACAAGTATTCAGACCCTTTACTCAGTACTTTGTTGAGGCATCTTTGGCAGCGATTACAGCCTCAAGTCTTCTTGGGTTTGACGCTACAAGCTTGGCACTCCTGTATTTCGGTAATTTCTCCCATTCTTCTCTCCAGATCCACTCAAGCTCTTGTCAGGTTGGATGGGGAGCGTCAATGCACAGCTATTTTCAGGTCCCTCCAGAGATATTCGATCGGGTTCAAGTCCGGGCTCTGGCTGGGCCACTCAAGGACATTCACAGACTTGTCACAAAAAGCTACACTTGTGTTGTCTTGGCCGTGTGCTTAGGGTTGTTGTCCTGTTAGAAGGTGAACCTCCGCCCCAGTCTGAGGTCCAGAACACTCTGGAGCAGGCTTTCATCAAGGATCTCTTTGTATCAGTTCATCTTACCCTCGATCCTGACTAGTCTCGCAGTTCCTGCCACTGAAAAACATCTCCACAGCATAATGCTGCCACCACCATGCTTCACCATAGGTATGGTATTGGCCAGGTGATGAGCGATGCCTGGTTTCCTCCAGACGTGACGCTTGGCATTCAGGCCGAAGAGTTCAATCTTGGTTTCATCAGACCAGAGAATATCCTTTAGGTACCTTTTGGCAAACTCCAAGCGGGCTATCATGTGCCTTTTACTGAGGAGTGGCTTCCGTCTGGCCATTCTACCATAAAGGCCTGATTGGTGGAGTGCTGCAGATATAGTTGTAATTCTGGAAGTTTCTCCCATCTTCACAGAGGAACTCTGGAGCTCTGTCAGAGCGACCATCGGGTTCTTGGTCACTTCCCTGACCAAGGCCCTTCTTCACGCCCGATTGCTCAGTTTGGCCAGGCGGCCAGCTCTATGAAGAGTCCTGGTCATTCCAAAGTTCTTCCATATAAGAATGACGGAGGCCGCTGTGCGCTTTGGGACCTGCAATGCTATGGAAATTGTTTTATACCCTTCCCCAGATCTGTGCCTCGACACAATCCTGTCTCGGAGGTCTATGGACAATTCCTTCTTCTTCATGGCTTGGTTTTTGCTCAAACATGCACTGCCAACTGTGGGACCTTATATAGACAGGTGTGTGCCTTTACAAATCATGTCCAATCAATTTAATTTACCTCTGGTGGACTCCAATCAAGTTGTTGAAACATCTCAAGGATAATCAATGGAAACAGCATGAACCTAAGCTCAATTTTGAGCGTCATAGCAAAGGGTCTGAATACTTATGTAAATGTGATATTTCAGTTATTTATTTTCAATTACTTTTCAAAAATTTCTAAACACCTGTTTTCGCTTCGTCATTCTGGGGTATTGTGCTTAGATTGATCATTAAAAAAATGAATTTGAAAATAAGGCTGTAACGTAACAAAATGTGGAAAAAGTGAAGGGGTCTGAATACTTTCTGAATGCACTGTAGATGGACATGGGAACATGCAGGGAATGAAGGGGTGTAGACCACATTTAAGCAGATACAATTTAGCATCATAGGTCAGCACAGACACGATGGGCCAAATGGCCTGTTCCTACGCTTTACTGCTTTACTGTTCTCACCTAACCTATTAATATGGTTTCATGTATACCTCTCAACTGCATCATAAGTATGGATTTTGTGGCAAAGTTCACATCCTGTGAATTAATAAACAAAAAGATCAATAGGTGCTTTTAAAATGAATCTTGAAGAGGAGGGATATAGGGAATGGGCCTCCCGTGCTGTACACCCACGGTCAGATGGGCTTACAGTCCTCTGGCTGGGAGATGGTGTGGCACTATAAGAGCCATTGTAGACGTATTATCCATAGCTGTAAATATTTGTGACCCTGCTGAATTCTATCACTGATTTGCTAGTTATTTGTACAGTAGAGAGAGATGACCCTTCCCATCCGACCTGTGCAAGCTCTTTGCTGCTCATCTCTGCTTGTTTGTGCCTGATAGCCTTGCAAGTATCTCCTCCTATGTGTACGCAGTCAACCGCAAAAATGGATATGGGTTGATGAGAATTGTGTGTCTGTGTTGTATGTTTGGGATTTCAAAAAGCATTTGATAAGTTACCTTACAGAAATGTATTTGAAAAATAGGGGATGATAGCCTGTATATAATTGTCTAAGAGATCAGAGGATCAGAAATGTGGAACAAATGTTTGTGTAGAGGATGTGGCGTGGGTTCGCCCAGCGTTTGATATTAGCACCATTATTATTCTTGCAATAAAGAAGACAGAATTTTTGTTTATTGATTTACCGAACCAAATGTCAGTATTACCATTTATTGGGTACATAGAGTACAATTTAATTGTTTGTGTTTGACACAGAATTTGTCGATAGTAAATAGTGTGTTTGATCGTAGGTGCATTCAAGGAGATGGGGACCTAATCCATGGACATCCCATTTAGTGCAGGTGTGACGGGAGGAATTTGGGTGCAACAATACGGAGAGGTGGGGCAATCCAAATTGTCCCATTCTGTGGGAGGGGTGGACAATGTAAGAACAGAGGGACCTGAAGTGTGTGGCTGAGAAGACTGAAGAAGGAAGGGCAAGTTGACAAGGTTGTTAAGATAATGATTTGAATATTTTTCTGTATAAATAGGGGCAGTGAATACAGAAACAAGGAAGTCAGATCAAAGCCTTCCATTGTTTCATAAGTTAATGTCACAGGAGCAGAATTGGGCATTTCGGCCCATCGAGTCTACTCTGCCATTCAATTAAGGCTGATTTATCTTTCTCTCTCAACCTCATTCTCCTGCCTTCTCCCCGTAACCCTTGACACCCTTACTAATCACGAATCTGTCAATCTCCGGCTTAAAAATATCTAATGACGTCCGCCACTGCCCTCTGTGGCAATGAATTCCACAGGTTCACCACCCTCTGATTAAATAAATTCCTCCTCATCTCCTTTCTAAAGGTACATCCTTTCATTCTGAGACTGTGCCTGATCTGATACAGAGTTACATGTCCATTTCTGGAGAGCACAAATGTACTAGTTAGGAGCGGGGGGGGGGGGGGGTGTTACTGGAGCCATTAAACATGACCGTGGCTGGCTTCAATCCTGCTTCATCACCCTGTGGGAACCTTTCCCCTTTGCAAATCTGCCTACCTCTGCCTTAACACATCCAGTCTTCTTCCATCCTGCTTTAAGGAAGAGAATGTAAAAAACTTGCAGAAAACAGGTGCGGCAGAAGCTGATTTACGGTTTAAAAAAAAGAGCCAAAGTGCTGGAATAACTTGCCGGGTCAGGCAACATCATTGTAGAACATGGAAATGCGACGTTTCGGGTCGGACCACTTCTTAAGACTGATAGTGTGGGCAGGGGAGAGGGGGAAGACAGCTGGAAGAAAAGGCTTGCAACCTTCTGTCTTAAATAAACAGCATTTTAATTCAAAACAGTGTCTACGAGTTCTAGGTTCTCCCGCGAGGAAACATACTCTTCGTATTCACCCCGTCAAGACCACTTGAAATTTCAGTCCCCCACGCTCCACTACACTCCAGAGGATACACACTGAGCCTGTCTAACCTCTCCTCACAAGGGTCACAACCCCAAACGTCAATCATCCCTCCGCCTCCACAGATGCTGACTGACCCGCGGAGTTTTCCCAGCACTTTCTATTTTGTACCATTCCAGGTATTAATCCAGTAAGTGAAAATTAAAAACGGCAGATGCTGGAAATATGAAATAAAAAATAAGAAACTACTGGAAATGCTCAGGAGGTCAGTAAGCATTTGTGGAGGGAAATATAGTTCATTTATCAGGTTGAAGCTTCTGCAGCTAAACTAAAGGGCCTGTCCCATTTTGAGATATTTTTCGGCGACTGCCAGCATCATTGACTGATGTCGAAAGACCGTCAAGTTCTACGACAACCTAGGACAGCACCTACGACAGGAGACGACAGGCAACATCAGGCAACACCAAGCCCACTGTCGCTGCAAGGTTTTGAACATTTCACAATCCAGCGGCGACAAGAAAAAAGTGATGACACTTGCGGAGACAGCTCACCACAACACAGGCATCAGCCCGTGTCACGCCGCGACCATGAGCGACTGCCTATTTTTCGGCTGTCGCCAAAAAAAGTCGGCAAGTGGGACAAGGACTTAAGACAGAGATAAAGGAAGTTAGTGCTAAATTGCAGTGGGTGGTGCCAAGGTTATTGTGAACCTCCACTGAACTATTTCATTATGTTAACGTGCACCCTTAACTAAGGAGACTAATGTACCCTGGGTGTGATCTGACCAATGCCCTGTGTAAATGAAACACATATGAAGAATGTCAATATTTTGATTGGAAGTTTGTCAGAATAATATCAGGGATTAAATAATTTCAGTTGTGTCGAGAAATGAGGGAGTCCAGAATAGTGCTCCTTGAAGCAGATAAATTAGAAAGAGGTGAAAACAATCATTAAAATGTGATGCATGAGAGACTGCAGGAGCTGGAATCTGGAGCAATTATCAATCAGTGAGTGAGGTGAGTAGCATCTGTGGAGGAAAAGGAATTGTCAACATTTCTGGACAAAACCCTACATCTGGACATTGCAAGTGGTGATGCAGGGTCTCGATACAAAACGTCGACAATTCCTCCCCCACCAGAGATGTTGCCTGACCCACTGAGTCCCTCCAGAAGATTGTTGTTGCGTTGCATTTGATACAGCGCATCAGGAGAGTGATTTCTTTGTTACTCTGGCAAGAGCAGAAGTTGTGACTTAAAGTAATGCCCCATGGTAACCAGAGCAGAAATGAACAGAAATTTCTTCATGCACTCAGGGATTGGTAAGATCTGGTTCTCTACGTAGAAGGACGTTTAATCAAATTTCATGCGCCCTTTTAGTCGACAGTTGTTGATGTATTTGAGGATTGATTAGCAGGATTATGGGGGACATTCTGGCGTGTGGATTTAATTGGATCAGTATTTGAAAGAACCAAGACACAGACAGCTGGTGAAAAGCGCTCAGTCTGTGCTGTAAGATTCTGTGAAAGTTCGACTGAATCAGCTTCCTCCACCCTTCCAGGAGCACATTCCAGATCAGGCTTCTTGTCTCATCAATTACCACTTATGGTAACATACCACATTCCAGGAAGTCTTTTGAGAAACTTTCGTCTAATCTCGTTCTCTGCTATTCGATCATTCCTGACTACAAAATTTCCATTTTTGTCCCTTAATGGGAACTCGGTAAACAGTGCGCTTGCCAATATGTGATGATCTCACTTTTGTTTGTCTTACTACAAATGGTTTAAATTGGCATGCCTGGCAGAACAGGTGGCAATGGGCCAGAGGGTACATCAGGAAGTAGTTCAGTCATACATTGATCCTTGCTTAATGTTAACACATGAAAATATGTAAACAAAGGAATAACTCTACAGGGATAGAATTCAGAGACTTTTAAACAATCTGGGTTGGAACATCTTTTGAGTATTTTCAAGGATTAGAAGCAGGGTATGGGATCATTGAAGAGACATAAAAGTGATACAAAAATGTGAGTTTTTGTGGGATTGAACTGGCTGATGATATTTACAGGAGAAACGAGAGGGATCATCTGACAAGATTTATAAAATTAATCAATGGGGTGGTAGGTTGCTCATGGAGATGATTACATATTACTCTCGGCAGGAAGAAACTATTTTTCTCAATACTTTGCTAGCTTTGGCAACATTTATCAGATTTTCCACACTCCTCTGTACTTCCCACAAATCCTGCACATTTTCCCTCTGCAATATTTTCAATTCTCTATTTAACGTGTTCCATCGCTCTTTCAGGTGGTGTGTCCCTTGGGCTCTGCTGCCCTCCGAGTCTCCATTCAAGTTGATTCTTCCATTTGAGCCACTCTTCAGGTACCCTTCTTGGAACCTTTCTCTTGTTCCAGTTGTTTACGCTCCTCAATGGATTCCAGTGCCCCCTCTGATGCTGGGCCCAAACATCTAAGTTTAAACGGCATTTACAACAGGTATTTGGATAGGAAGGAATATGGGACTGGTGTAGGAAACTGGTGCAGATTGGCATCGCAGTTGGCATGGACAAAGTCTTTTATGCTGTATAACTGTATAACTCTGGGTAAAATCCAAATTTGCTGATGATACAAAGCTCTGTGACTGTGTGAATTATAAAAAGATGCATAAAGTCTAAGAAATAGAGAAGGTTAGGTGAAAGAGTTAGGAGATGGCGGATGGAATATACTGTAGAAACATGTTTGGCCATTCACTCTTGAAGAATAAAATAATTTGTTTTAGTTTAAAAGCAGAGATTGTACATGAATCAGTAAAAATTAACATGGAGATGGAGCAAATCATTTAGAAAATCAGGGGAGGAAATCCTGAGGGGGACAGCGGGGCCCTTACTGCACCACCCGTTTTTTGTAATCCGGATTTTTAAACTCGGTGAAAAAAAAAGCTGTTAAAAATCTCCGCTTTCCGCAAGACGGTGGGGGTGGAACTGATGATTGAGGGCGCCGATTGGACAAGAGAGATGTCGGTCAGCAGGCAGTTGGGGGGGGGGGGGGGGGGGGGGACCATGATGATTCAGCGTGGTTATTGGAGGAGGGAGGTGTTGGTCAGAGGCGGAAGTAGGGGGGTGGGACTGAGGATAGAGCGCAGTGATTGGAGCAGGGAGACTTCCTGGTGGAGCAAAGATCAGATGGGAGCTTGAATCGGCCCGTTCATGGGGCTTTTCATCGCCCAGCCCGACCTTTATTCCTTTGAAACCTTGCTATTGTTGTGATGTTATTTGGAGGCAGCTATGATCCCAGAGTGCTCGCAGCCTAGCAAGCATGAAACAAAGCGCATGATTAGTCAATTTGCGTCTGACTCTGTCAAATGTGCTTTGATTGGACAATTACTACTCAGAAAATTTGAGGTTTTTCTCATATTTAAAAAATATTTGCAGGTTTTGTTCTTGACGAGTTTCAGGTATGATTTCTATAATATTTTTACACAATATGTTATAAATGCAGGTAGATACGTGATTTGGGTCACAAAATGAAACGGCTCAGCCCACAGTCTACAACCGAAGGAAGGATATATACTTGCCATGTAGGGAGTGCTACAAAACTTTACCAGGTTCAATGCTTGGGCAAGGGGGTTTGTCTGATAAGGAGAGTTGTAGCTGGGTATTACATATTTTAGATTTGAAGAAGGAGAAGTGAACTTGTTATAAGGGATATTACAGTAGGTGTTGGGGCTTTCCCCTGGTTGGGGTACCTGGAAAAGAACCAGTCAACAATTCAGATAAGCCTTCACCCAGAAGGATGAATCTTTAGAATTCTCTGCCCAAGGATGTTGTGGAGCCCCAGTGGCTGGTTGTAGATATTGAGCAAATCAGGGGATAGATGGTGTGGTGCTGAGATAAATGATCAGCCATGGTCTTACTGACCGTGGAGCAAGAACAAGGAGGGGATAGCCAATGTTCAATCCACAGGGCGTGTTTGTGGGGCACAAATTGTGGGTATTTCTGACTGAGAAAATCTTGTTTTTCTCTGAAATTTCAGCAGATAATAATAATAATAATAATAATAATAAATTTTATTTATGGGCGCCTTTCAAGAGTCTCAAGGACACCTTACAAAAATTTAGCAAGTAGAGGAAAAACGTGTAAGGGGAATGGAATAAATAGTAGAGACATGACTAGTACACAAATTAAAGACAGAATTCAATTCAAAACACAATATGAGGCAATTCAAGCTAAAAGGGAGGGGGACGTGGGGCTAAGGATAGGCAGAGGTGAAGAGATGGGTCTTGAGGCGGGACTGGAAGATGGTGAGGGTCACGGAATTGCGGATCAGTTGGGGGAGGGAGTTCCAGAGCCTGGGAGCTGCCCTGGAGAAGACTCTGTCCCCAAAACTGCGGAGGTTGGACTTGTGGATGGAGAGGAGACCGGCTGATGTGGATCTGAGGGACCATGAGGGTTGGTAGGGGGAGAAGAGGTCAGTGAGATATGGGGGGGGCCAGATGGTGGAGGGCTTTGTAGGTGAGGACCAGGATTTTGCAGGTGATCCGGTGGGAGATGGGAAGCCAGTGAAGTTGTTTGAGGACTGGAGTGATGTGATGCCAGGATTTGGTGTGGGTGATGAGTCGGGCGGCTGCGTTCTGGACCAGTTGGAGTCGGTTGATGTAAGTGGAGCTGATGCCAAGGAGAAGTGAGTTGCAGTAGTCCAGTCGGGAGGAGATGAAGGCATGGATGAGTCTTTCAGCAGCAGGAGGTGTGAGAGAGGGTCTGAGTTTGGCGATGTTGCGGAGGTGAAAGAAGGAGGTTTTAATGACATCGCGAATGTGAGGCTCAAGGGAGAGGGTGGAATCAAAGATCACGCCAAGGTTGCGGGCCTGGGGAGATGGGGAGACAGTGGTGCCGTCGATGGTGAGTATAGAATCATAGTCTTAGAGTTATAGAGTTTTACTATGTGGAAACAGGCCCTTCGTCCAACTTTCCCAAGTTCCATCTATACTAGTCCCACCTACCTGCATTTCGCTCATATCGCTCTAAACCTGTCATATCCATGTATCTGTCTAAATGTTTCTTAAACGTTGCGACAACCCCTGCCTTAACTACCTCCTCTGGCTGCACATTCCATATACCCGCAGCCTCTATGTGAAAAAGTTGCCCCTCAGGTTCTTATTAGATCTTCTCACCCTAAACCTATGTCCTTGATTCCCCTACTCTGGGTAAAAGACTCTGTGCATCTACTCTATCTATTCTTATCTTCATCATTATATCTCATAGATGGACGGATGCTAAGAACGTTGCCCTATTGATCTCACACACTTCCATAAAATCATCCCTAATCCTGCACGTCAAGGATAAAGGTCTAGCCTGCCCAATTCTATAGTTTTGGCCTTCAGGTCCTGGCAGGATCCTCGTAAATCTTCTCCGCACTCTTTCCAGCTTAACAACAGCTTTCTTATAGCAGGGTGGCCAAATCTGAGCACAATACTCCAAATTTGGCCTCACTACATAGGGTCACCACTATAGATAGGGTGATGCACGGAGCTTTTTACCCAGGATAAGGAATCAAGAACTAGAGGGCATAGGTTTAAGGTGAGGGATGAAAGTTTAATAGGGACTTGAGGGTAAACTTTATCACACAGAGGGTAGTGGGTAAATGGAAGGTGCTGCCAGGGGAAGTAGTTGAGGGGGGTATAATAAAAGTCATTTGGACAGTTACATGGGCAGGAAAGGTTTAGAGGGATATGGGCCAAACGTGGGCAAATGGGACTAGTTTAGATGGGCATTCTGGTCGGCATGGACGAGGAGCCTGCTCTAATGACCCTATGATTCTCTATGACTTGCAGTGTGTGTTTACTGGGTATAAAAGCTGGGAATTTCTGACTCGGAGCCTGTAGTTACAGAGTGCCATTTTTGGCAAAACCATTCTCATTTTGTCTGTTGTCCTTTGACCCACTTAACATGAAAGAAAGAAGGAATGGAATTGGGGAGGTCTTGGTGTGGTTTCCTCGAATCATTCATCGCATAGTTGCTCTCCAGTGACTTCTAACTTGTTTGCAAATACAGCTAGATTGCTCTTTGATTGTTTAGATTCCAGCCTGTTTTTTGGTAAACAAAAGAGAGATTGTCTCTTAAAATTACTTGTGATTTATTTGAGGTTTAGGATGTGCATGTTCTTGGATTCCAGCTCTAGGGGCCTGCGAGAGGAATTAAAGTTCTCTCTGCCCTCGGCCCGAATGTATTGGAGCTGCACAGGTCTGGGAACCCCTCACCGCGGATCCTGATAGGGAAAGTGGCAGAAACGAGTGTGCTTCATGCTGTGTTGTGCAGTGTCGCTGCCCTGTGCTAGTTGTTTATGACGTGTGCTTGAGAGGGAGTGTTAGGAATGCTGGAGCTCAGAACATGGAGAAGTACCTCCTGTTTATTACGTTCAACTTTGGCTTCTGATTGTGTCGGGAGGTTGGCTGAAACCAACAATGCAAGCCGTCCTCATGCCGTCCACGTTCCTCTTTCTTTGCTCATGTGGGTGGCATGAGATGTCCCGACTGCTCCAGCACTGACAGAGCCCCACAGAAAATGCTGGAAAGTCACAGCTTCTGCAGAGGAAATCATTGACAGTTTAGAGGAAACTCCTACATTATCTGTCCCTTCTAAGAATTGGCTGAGGGAACCATGGATAAATAGATCATGTACTAGACTCACTGCTCTGCTCTTTGCGATTCAGAATGATAGCAATCTAGGAGAAGGCCATTCAGCCCATCAATCCTTTGATGACGATGAATGTTCTCCCTCCTTCGCTCTCTTCCCTCATCTTGGGTCTATATATTTATAACTTTCCCATTTGAAAGTTCACATTGACTTCTTTCACTGCCTTTCCAGTTCACACCCTTTGGTCTTTGTGTCTAAAGAGTTATAGAATTATTTAGCAGATACAGCCCCTTCGGCACCAACTCATCCATGCTGACCAGGATGACCTAGCCCCACCTGCCTGCATTTGGCTCATATCCCTCTACACCTTTCCTCTCCATATATTTGTCCAAATGTATTTTAAATATTGTAATTATACCTGGCTCAACAACTTCCTTTGTTCCTCCACCCTCTGTGTGAAATGGTTGCCCACAAGCCCGCTTTAAAACTTTGTCCTCTCAAGTTAAATCCGAAATGCACGCAGTATTCCAAATGTGGTCTCACCACGACTTGTACAATGTAAAATGATGTCCCAACTCTGTTACTCAATGTGTAGGTAGGAACTGCAGATGTTCGTTTAAATCGAAGATAGACACAAAATGCTGGAGTAACTCAGCGAGACAGGCATCATCTCTATGCTCTGACTGATGAAAGCAAGATGTATATGCATAAGATGCGTAAGATGCATAAAATGCCTTCTTTACCCCTTTGTCCATCTGAACCGCCACTTTCAGGGAACCATGCACCTGCACTCCAAGATCCCTCTGTTCTACAACTCTCCAGGGCTCTACCATTCACTTTGTAAGTCCTGTGCTGGTTTAATTTACCAAAATGCAGCACCTTGCACTTGTCCGAGTTAAATTCCATCTGTCATTTCTTGGTCCACTTCTCCAGTTCATACAGTTCCTGTTATAATGTTAGATAAACTTCTTCTTTGCCCACTACATCAATGATTTTGGAATTATCATCTTATTGACAATATTGTCGAAATCGCAAATATAGATGACAAACAACAGTGGACCCAACACCAATCCCTGCGGCATATCACTGGTCTTCGATCTGAATAACAACTCTCCGCTACCACCGTCTGATGCTTTCCACTGAACTAATTTTGGATCCAATTGGCTAGCTCACTCACTTTTCAGACCAGCCTACCAGTAGAGATCTTGTCAAAGGCCTTGTAAAGTCCATATAGACAACACGTACTGCCCTGCCCTCATTCATCCCCTTGGTCACCTCTTCAAAAACCTCTATCAATTGTGAGACCATGCTGACTATCCTTCATCGGACTTTCCCTTTCCAAATGCTGGTAGATCCTGTCCCTCAGAATCTTTTCCAGTAACTCTCCCACCACTAATGTCAGGCCCATTAGCTCATCTTTTATCTCACTTCTCCCTGGGTCGTTGACTCATAGTGTGATGTTTTGAAATCTTTCTTCTGTAACTGCACTATTTTGATTTGCTATATATATGCGAAGTAAGCTGTGAGATCTAAAGGCTCAGATTCAGAATGAAATGTGTCTTCTGTCCTGATTTTCACGTGGATAATGCCTTGTAATGAAACACCTTATCGTGCCTCAGTAACTGTTATTTTTATGGAAAATTGAACAGTTAGTATGTAGAAGATTACAATAGACAATAGGACAATTCGGCCCTTCGAGCCAGCAACGCCAGTCAATGTGATCATGGCTGATCACCCACAATCAGTACCCCGTTCCTGCCTTCTCTCCATATCCCTCAACTCCGCTATCCATAAAAACTCTAACTCGCTCATGAAAGCATCCAAAGAACCAGCTTCCACCGTCCTCTGAGGCAGAGAATTCCACACACTCACAATGTGTGAAAAGGTTTTTCCTCATCTCCGTTAAAAATGGCTCACCACTTATTCTTAAACTATGGCCCCTGGTTCTGGACTCCCCCAACATTGGGAACATGTTAGTCAAAAAATGCTGAAGAAACTCAGCGGGTGATGCAGCATCTATGGAGCGATGCTCCATAGCTGCTGCCTCACCCGCTGAGTTTCTCCAGCATTTTTGTCTACCTTCGATTTTCCAGCGTCTGCAGTTCCTTCTGAAACATTTTGTCTACTCCACTGCGAAATCTCCACAAGGTATGCCTACTTTGAAGAAGTTCTACTCCTCTCTCACTGCCCCCCACCCCCCCCCCCCCCCCCCCCCCCCTCTGTGATTATAAGATTATTAAGGGTTTGGACATGCTAGAGGCAGGAAACATGTTCCCAATGTTTAAGAAGGAACTGCAGATGCTGAAAAATCGAAGGTAGACAAAAATGCTGGAGAAACTCAGCGGGTGAGGCAGCATCTATGGAGTGAAGGACTTTTCTTACCTGAGATGGTGAGGTCAAGAAAGGTTAGGAAATGTCGGAAATGGTCCAGCTGTATTTGATGCCGGATGGAAGTTAGTGGTGAAATGGATGAAGTCAGTGAGTTGTGTGTGGGTGTAGGAGGTAGCACCAATGCAGTCGTCGATGTAGCGGAGGCAGAATTTGGGGATAGGGCCACGGTATGTCTCGAACAAGGATTGTTTGACGTACCGTAATAAGAGGCAGGCATAGCTAGGACCTATGCGCATGCCCATGGCTACGCCTTGTATTTGGGGGAAATGGGAGGAGTCAAACGAAAAGTTATTAAGGGTAAGGACCAGCTCCGCGAGGCGGACGAGAGTATCAGTAGACGGGGATTGGTTGGTTCTCCGTTCGAGGAAGAAACGGAGGGCTTTGAGACCCTCCTGGTGGGGGATGGAGGTGTAGAGTGACTGGACATCCATGGTGAAGATGAGGGAATGGGGGCCTAGAAAACGGAGTCGACGGAGTCCTGGAGTCGACGAAGAGCGTGTGAGGTGTCTTAAACATAGGTAGGGAGGGATTTAACCAGGGGGGATAGGATGGAGTCGAGGTATATGGAAATATGTTCGGTAGGACACCAACAGGCAGAAACAATGGGTCTGCCAGGACAGTCAGGTTTGTGGATTTTGGGCGAAGGTAAAATCGGGCCATGCGGGGCTGGGAAACGATGAGGTTGGAGGCTTGGGAGGGCAGCGAGCCGGAGTCACCTCACCTTTCCCATACTCAACTCCTCTTGTTATGAAGGCCAACACGCCATTCGCTTTATGTCACTGCCTGCTGTACCTGCATGCTTACTGTCAGTGACTGATGAACAAAGACCCCCAGATCCCGTTGCACTTCACCTTTTCCCAACTTGACCATTTAAATAATAATCTGCCTTCCTGTTTTTGCCACCAAAGTGGATAACCTCACATTTATCCACATTAAATTGCATCTGCCATGCATCTGCCCACTCACCCAACCTGTCCAAGTCACCCTGCATTCTCATGGCATCCTATTCACAGTTCACACTGCCACCCAGCTTTGTGTCATTTGCAAATTTGCTAATGTTACTTTTAATCCCTTCATTCAAATCATTAATATATATTGTAAATAGCTGCGGTCCCTGCACCTACCCCACTAGTCACTGCCTGTAATTCTGAAAGGAACCCGTTAATTCCAACCCTTTGTTTCCTGTCTGCCAACCAATTTTCTATCCATGTCAGCACCCTACCCCCAATACCATGTGCTCTAATTTTGCCCACTAATCTCTTACGTGGGACCTTAGACAAATGGTTTCTGAAAGTCCAGGTGCACTTCATCCACTGGATCTCCCTTGTCCAATATCCTGGTTACATCTTCAAAATATTCTAGAAGATTCGTCAAGTATGATTTCCCCTTCGTAAAATACATGCTGACTTGGACCGATCCTGCTACTGCTATCCAAATGAGCTGCTATTTCATCTTTTTTTATTGACTCCAGCATCTTCCTCACCACTGATTTCATGCTAACTGGTCTATAATTCCCTTTTTTCTCTGCCGCCCTTCTGAAAGAGTGGGACAACATTAGCTACCCTCCAATCCACAGGAACTGATCCTGAATCTATAGAACATTGGAAAATGATCACCAATGCATCCACGATTTCTAGAGCCACTTCCTTAAGTACCCTGGGATGCAGACCATCAGGCCCTGGGGATTTATCAGTCTTCAGTCCCACCAGTCCACCCAACACCATTTCCTGCCTAATGTGAATCTCCTTCAGTTCCTCTGGCCACTAGTACATCAGGAAGATTGGTTGTGTCCTCCTTAGTGAAGATGGATCCAAAGTATCTGTTCAACTCGTCTGCCATTTCCTTGTTCCCCATAATAAATTCACCTGTTGTCGTCTTCAAGATTCCAACTTCGGTCTGAACTAATTTTTTCCTCTTCACATACCTAAAGAAGCTTTTACTATCCTCCTTTATATTCTTGGCTGGCTTACCTTCGTACCTCATCTTTTATCCCCGCATTACCTTGTTAGTTATCTTCTGTTGCTCTTTAAAAGTTACCCAATCCTCTGGCTTCCCACTCATCTCTGCTATGTTATATTTCTTCTCTTTTATTTTTATACTCTCCCTGACTTCCCTTGTCAGCCAGGGTCGCCCCTTACTCCCCTTGGAATCCTTCTTCCTCTTTGGAATGAACCGATCCTGCACCTTCTGTATTATTCCCAGAAATACCTGCCATTGTTGTTCCACTGTCATTCCTGCTAGGGTATCTTTCCAGTCAACTTTGGCCAACTCCTCCCTCATGGCTCCATAGTCCCCTTTGTTCAACTGTAATAACGACACCTCCGATTTACCTTTCAAATTGTAGATTAAAACGTATCATATTATGGTCACTACCTCCTAATGGCTCCTTTACCTTGAGTTCCCTTATCAAATCCGCTTCATTGCATAACACTAAATCCAGAATTGCCTTCTCCCTGTAGGCTCCAGTACAAGCTGCTCTAAGAATCCATCACAGAGGAACTCCACAAACTCTCTTTCTTGGGGTCCAGTTCAAACCTGATTTTCCCAGTCTACCTGCATGTTGAAATCTTCCATAACAACCGTAGCATTACCTTTGCGACATGCCAATTTTAACTCTTGATTCAACTTGCAACCCATATCCAGGCTACTGTTTGGGGGCCTGTAGATAACTCCCATTAGGGTCATCTTACCCTTAAGATTCCTCAGTTCTATCCATACTGACTCTCCAGATTCTATGTCACCCCTCATAAGGGACTGAATTTCATTCCTCACCAATAGAGCTACCCCACCCCTTATGCCCACTTGTCTGCCTTTTCGATAGGACGTATACCCTTGAATATTCAGTTCCCAGCCCTGGTCCTCTTGCAACCATGTCTCTAATTCCCTCAACATCATACTTGCCAATTTCTAACTGAACCTCAAGCTCATCCACTTTATTCCTTATACTTTGTGCATTCATATACAACACTTTGACCGGTATTCACCTCCCCTCTCACAACGGTCACTCTTGGCTCTGACGGTACTCTTTTATCCCCTCTCGAACTTTCCTTCCCATTAATTCCCATTAATTAATTACATAAAGCAGAACTAACTAGACCATTATTTTGTGGTGTTAGTGCTGCTTCGGATAATGGAGGAGTAGTGCTGGTCTGTGACTCATTATCAAGGTCAGGAGATCCACAGCACACTGAGTTATGGCATCTGAAACGCCTCTTCAAAGGGTATATATTTTTTAGAAAATACAGCAGCATTGCCTCGTAGAATCAGCAGGTGTGGGCGTGTGTGTGCGTGTACACGCACTTGTAAAACACCTCTCTTCATCTCTCCCTCCCTCTCGCTCTCTCCCTCTCTCTCTCAGTCTCCCTCTCCCTCTCCCCTATCTCTCCCCCTGCTCCGCCTCTCCGGAATTCTTCATACCTGTTTTACTCTTTATTTCTGCCCTCATCCTTTCTCTTGTCTTATTATATCTATTTTTTTTTCTAATTCTGTCCACCACTCTCGTAGTCACACTTTGTCTCTAGCTTTTTCTCTCTTCTATTAGTCTCTATCTCTCTGTTTCTCCTAGTCTCACTCTTATCTTCCTTTATCTCTGCCTCCAATACCAATTCTTTCTCTGTCTCTGACAGGTAATGTTTTGAAGAATTCTCAATGTGGGTGATTTGTCGCCTGTCTCGTAGCCTTATCTTGTGCTTCAGTTTAACCCCCATATGACTGATGCACTTCCTGAAAGGTTAAACTGTCAAAAAAAATCTGTCTTCCACCTCCACAGTCTCCGAAGGAACAATTTCTTACAAAGTGCGCGATTGAAGAATATTCTGGTTGGGCTGTGCAGAAATTTCCATTTCTAAAAGAAGGACTTGCCTCAACCTCAGCAACCTCAGGACGACCCAAATGATTCATAGCGAATTAAATATCTTTTGAAGTGCAGTCACAAATGTAATGTGCAAAACATTGCAGGCAGCTTGTGCATTGCAAGTTCCACTAAACTGCAGTGCAATGAACCATATAATCTGTACTCCTTATCCTGGTTGGGAAATAAATATTGTCCAGAATAAAACTATACTCTACCACCAAATTGTTTCTCTCTCTTTTTCTGCCTCCTTTCTGATCCTTTCTTTTACAGTGAAATGTCAAATTGAGAGAGCAGGTGGGATCTTAATGTACTGCTGCACTCCAGATCTTAATACACATGACAATAAACTAAACTAAACTAAACTAAACTAAACTAAACCAAAGCTTCCATGCCCCACAGCATAGTGCAGCGCTCCCTCAGTCCTGCGCCTTTGGCAGAGCAACACCAACCATGCTGCACTGGGCTATCAGCTGTAACTTGTGCTCAAACTGATCTCTAACTGTGACCTAAGTGATTCTGCAGAAGGGTCTCGTCCCAAAACGTCACCCATTCCTTCTCTCCAGAGAAGCTGCCTGTCCCCGCTGAGTTACTCCAGCAATTTGTGTCTATCTTTGGTGTGAACAAGCATCTGCAGTTCCTTCCTACACATCTATCTGTGGTGACCTAACTGGGTAAAATGCTATCACCACCCCCTCTTCATGCAATTTCACATGCTGATTATGTTGCAATGATTTAATGGGTTATTTACCATCCTGCTTAAAGTTGAAAATGTGAATGTTCTCGGCTAGTGTAGTAGTCTCAGTAAATTACACCAAGAAGGATCAGCACCTGCAGATGCTTAGTGCTTTGACATCACCAGGTTTTGTGCAGCAATAATGATAAATAGAACAATTTTCTTTTATCATCATTTTCTGTGGAAATGGAACATTGAGTCTTCTCTTCTAATTTTGATCTCTGACTTACACTGTGGGGTACTCTTCATTTAACTGTAGTTGTTTGTAAGATGCTAACACTGGGCTCGATGCTCTGAGAGAGTTCTGCACATTCACTGGGAAATCTTCGGCAAGTATCAGAGAAGCAGCGGAGAGTCTGTCAGGAGTGAGTCCCCAATTTTAAGTCCTTTCTCACTGAGTAACTTTGACCTTGGTAACACGTAGTGTTACCGAGATCAAAGTTACTCAGTGAGAAAGGATTTAAAATTGGGGACTCACTCCTGACAGACTCTCCGCTGCTTCTTGGCCCACTATCCAAGAATGATGTTAGTAATAGCACGTACCAGCCAACACACTCAGAGATCATTCATTTGTTGTGGAATGAGGAACATCACGGACCGGACTATAGTTGTAGGCTCTCTGAGAAGAGAGCCCAGATGTTGTTGGAGCTACTCCAAAACCCTTGGTTTTGTGAACAACAAGACAGAGAATGAAAGCGAGGGAATTATAATTGTGCAAAGTTTTATAGGATATCATTTGCAGCGAAACAGTGAACTAATAACTGCAGATGAAGGGAATCTGAAGCAAAAGCAAGTAGTGGGAGTGTTCAACAAGTCCGGCAGCATGTGTGGGCAGTCTGCGCATGTTTGGACCTTTGTCAGAACTGGAAATGTGAGGAGGCTAGAGTTCTACTTTGCAGAGAGGGCTTGGTGGAGAGGACAGGGAGTGTCTGAACTGCTGTGCAGTTAAGCTGTCAAGGTAGCAATTACTTTAAAACTGGCAAGTGAAACAAACATAATATAGAAACAAAAGTACCAGCATATCTGTGAAAAAGAGGGATTTACCTGAAATTAATAAACTCAGTATTATTTTGTATCAAAGATTTCCTAAAAAAACAAGTACTGGAGGAACTCAGTAGATCAGGCAGCATCTGTGGAGGGAACCTTCTTCAGAGTGAGACGTCCAAACCTGAAACATCATATGTTCATTCCTTCCAAAGATGCCGCTTGACCCATTTGAGTTCCTCCAGTACAAAGCTTTTTACTCAATATTCCAGCTACTGCAGTCTCTTTTGCCTCAAAACTTCCCTACTGTTACACTCCATACCCTTTGCAATAAAGGCCAACTTTCCATTTGTCTTCCAGGTTACTTGCTGTGCCTGCATGCTGTGTGGATAACCTCACATATTCCTACGTTATATTCTAGCTGACAACTTCTTGCCCACTCACATATATCTTTTTGCTGGCTCAATGTGTCACTTTAGAACTTGCTAGCCCATACATCTTCCCTCTTCAGCAAGTCTGGCTACAGTATATTAGCTTTCTTCATCCAAGTCAATAATAAGGATCGGAAATGGTTGACTCTCCGGGACTGATCCCTGCGGCACTCCACTGGTTACTGTTTGTCAATTGAAAGTGACACATTTATCTCGACTTTCTGTTTCCTGTCAGTTCGTCAATCCCCTTTCCAGGCCAGTATATTATCTTAAACACGTATACTGTCATGCTGTCAAAAACTTTCTTGGCACCTTGTCAACATTCTTTTGGGAATGTTGACAAATATACCACATCTACTGCTTCCTTTTATCCTGTTCACTGAACTCAAGAACATGTGTCCAATGCACTGTCCCTTTCATAAAACCATGCTGGCCGTGCTTTATTGGCTCATGTTTTTGAAATGTCCTGCTGTTGCTTCCTAGACTCCTGAATGTTCCCAATGACAGGCTTTAGCTAACTATATATAGTTTCCTGATTCTTTTCCGCCTCCCTTCTTGAATAGTAGCATTACGGTTGCAGTTTTACGGCCCAGGTGCTCGTCTAAACACTTCTTAAATGCTGTCAGTGAACCAGCTTTTAGGTGTGAAAAAAACATAAAGTACTGGAAGAACTCAGCGGGTCAGGCAGCATCTGTGGAGGGAATGGACAGAAGACGTTTTACTTGGGCCCCTTCTTCAGATTGCATGTGAACGTTGGGGATGTGTTCAACTCAGTTTTAGTTCATTGTCACATGTACCGAGGTACAGTGAAAAGCTTTTGTTGCTTGCTAACTAGTCAGCGGAAAGACAATACCTGATTACAATCGAGTCATTAACAGTGTATAGATACATAAAAATGGAATAACATTTAATGCAAGATAAAGCCAGTAAGGTACGATCAAAGATAGTCCGAGGGTTACCAATGAGGTAGATGGTAGTTCAGGGCTGCTCTTTAGTTGTGGTAGGATGGTTCAGTTGATGAACAATGGTTGTAGTGCGGATAGTGAGGGGTATAGCCTCTGGCTGCAACACACCATCATGAACTGGTAAGAAAAGCAGAAAAAAGGTAGATGGAATTTATTCCTGAAAAATGTTTTGAATGTTTGAGTTCCTCAGTGTCGAGTGGCAGCAGATCTCAGATTGTATTCCTTCTCCACAGAGCCTCTGTGTTTGCTGCACCATGCCTCAGTGCATCCCTCAGTGCAGCTCCTGTAGCAAATGCAAGGAAATGGGATCAGTTTAGATAATGGCCAGAACAAACAGTTGTCTGAAGGGCCTGTCTGTACTGTATGATTTTATATGACAGTGGTGTGTAGTCACATTGAACTGCCATGGTCCTGTGGTGAAGTTGCTCCCATCATGCTCCTGAGGAGAGAATTCCAACAATGATAAAGGCCCAATGTTATTTTTCCAGTCTGGATAATATGTGACCTGGAGGGAACCAGAAGGTGATAGTTCTTCATAAGTCATAGGAGCAGAATTAGGCCATTCGGCCCATCGAGTCTACCCCACCGTTCAATCTATCTTTCTCTCTTAACCACTTTCTTCTGCCTTCTCCCCATAACCCTTGACATTCTTACTAATCAAGAACATGTCAATCTCCACCTTAAACACACCCAATGTCTTGACCTCCACAGTCATGTGTGGCAATGAATTCCACAGATTCACCACCCTCTTATTGAAGAATTTCCTCCTCATCTCCTTTCTAAAGGTACGTCCTTTTATTCTGAGGCTGTACCCTCTGGTCCTAAACTCTCCCATTAGTAGAAACATCCTCACCACATCCACTCTCATCCACATCCACTAGGCCTTTCACTATTTGGTAAGTTTCACTGAGGTCCCTCATTATAAACATACCTCTTGTAACCTCAAGGGAGCAGTGCCATAAAGCACTCACCATACGTTAACCCAATCACCCGGTGATAGTGTTCACATAGCACTGCCATTGTCCATCTTGGTGCCACACTTCAGAGTTTTGGTTGAAGAGTTTTGGATTGCAGATGAAATTGAACTACAATTATCAATGAATGTTCATTTTCATGACCTTTAATGTGATGAAGGAAAGCCATTGGTGAAACAAGGCAGCATGGTTGGGCTCAGGATCTTGCTCTGTGGAACGAACCCCTGCTGTGATGTCCTATGTGATGTAGCAAAAGTCATACTACGGGAGGATCTCAGCGGGGCAGGAGCATCTGTGCGGAAACGTGGACGGTCGATGCCTATAGATTGTGGTTTTTATCCTTCCTTCCCTCTGCTGTGTGACTGACATTGAAGTGAGATAAATCAGAGCAACTGGAGCTCACGCTCCTGCTGGTGAGGCCGCTAAGAGGAGGGATTTGCAGTCATGGTTTAATACAGGTATGTTTATAATCTTTGGAGGTGTGGCACAGCCTCAGGTGGTTCATTGGGTTCAGAGTCAGGTTTGTGTGTGCCTTGTCTCTGCGTGGCTGGCCAGGTCCTTGAAAACAGTGCTGGGTTTAGCTGCAGGCCAGCAATCCCCTTCCTGCACTGCTTCCCACTCCCTGTTTACGGGAGTATGATCAGTATGGTCAGGCCATCTGACTGGCTGAATTGCCTTTCATGGTGTGCAGGCTTTGCGCTCTGCCACAAGCTTTAACCCAACCCCTCATCCAACCCTTCCCCCCTCGCCCACTCCTGACCCTCCCCCTAACCGCTCACCCTCTTCCTCCTCGCCCCTCACCTCTCACCCCTCACTCCAACCCCTACCCCCAACTCCTCCCACTCGCCCCTCCTGCCCCTCAACCCTCCTGCCTCTTCTCCCCCTCGCCCTTGCTGCCCCATCACTCCTCTCCTTCACTCCCTTCTCTCCATCACCCTTCCTCCCCTCCTTTCTTCCCTCTCCGTTCACTACCTCCTCTCACCCCTCCATTCCCGAACCCCTTAAACCCCTCACCCACACCTCGCCCTCACCTCTCCCTCACCTCTCCTCTCCATCACCCCTCCTCGCCCTCACCCCTCCTCCCACTCACTCCCCCCTCCCCCTCACACCCTCGCCCCCTCACACCCTCGTCCTCCTCAATCCCACTTCTCCCTCAATCACTCCTCCCTCTTCTCCCACAACCCCTCAAATGCCTCAACCCCTCAAATCCCGCACCCTTCCTCCTGCCCCTCACTCCCTCCTCCCCCTCACTCCCCCCTTGCCCTAACCCCTGTTCCTCCCCCTAACCCGTCCTCGCTAATCTTACTGCTGCTGACTTTGCTGCCTGCAGCTTGAGTTTTTGTCCTGAGCTGAGAGAGGAGTGGAGCTCCTCCTGCAGGGGTTCTGGGATATTGTGTCCCAGTGCAGTGCTCCACAGTCGACTGATATCACGCACTGGTCCTTGCCTGTGCACTCTCTCCCCTCTACCCTTTGCTCCTTTGCACCGCTGCTCGTGCCTGCTACAGAGAGAAGGGGGGGGGGGGGGGGGGGGGGAGAGGAGCAAATGGGAGTGTGCAGTTATTTCTGTTATATCTAATCTTTTGGATTCTCTGTATTCAAATATTTACTCGAAGGCAGACATTTTATGATGTTCTCGTCAATAGTGAAGGAAATTTGAGGAAGCGTCATGATCAAACTTGCCTGAAGTCTGCAGGCGAGGATGATATATAGAGACAGTCGAGCATGTTGTCAAATGGAGAGAGAGAGAAATGAGCACATAGTTTGTAAGGAATTTGGATTGAGTTCAGGCTGCAGATTTTGTGTTCCTCACTGGCCAATGCTTTCCGCACAGGGTGGTTCCAGCATCTGCAGTTGCGGATGGGTTGTTGAGTACATTCATGTGGTGGGGCTGGAGCTGAAGGACAGAAGTGACCCAGGTGGCATTTTCTGTTTGTCCACAAGTCTCACAGCTCTTTTGGCGATCTTGACTTCTTTTTTCCAGGTTTAGTTTTCAAACTGACTTTAACTTGCCAGCCTCCCCTAACCCCACCTCCCAGCCCTCCCTCTCTCTCTCTCTCCACGTTTCACATTCTCAGGGATTCACAGCATGCATGTTGAGTGGAGTTGCCCATTCAGGACTGAGATCTGAACAAGGTTAGAGTCATAGAGTCATACAGCACGGAATCAGGCCCTTCGGCCCCAGGTTGGCTAACATGCCCCAACTGCCCGAACCTAGCCTTGAACCCTCTAAACCTGTCCTATCCATGTACAGTGCCCTCCATAATGTTTGGGACAATGACCCATCATTTCTTTATTTTCCTCTGTACTCCACAATTTGAGATTTGTAATAGAAAACAAAATCACATCTGTACAGTCAGATTTTATTAAAGTGTATTTTTATACATTTTGGTTTCACCATGTAGAAATTACAGCTGTTTTTATACATAGTCCCACCCCCCTCCCCATTTCAGGGCACCATAATGTTTGGGACACATGGCTTCACAGGTGTTTGTAATTGCTCAGGTGTGTTTAAATGCCTCCTTAATGCAGGTATAAGAGAGCTCTCAGCACCTAGTCTTTCCTGCAGTCTTTCCATCACATTTGGAAACTTTTATTGCTGTTTATCAACATGAGGATCAACGTTGTGCTAATGAAAGTCAAAGAAGCCATTTTGAGACTGAGAAACAAGAATAAAACTGTTAGAGACATCAGCCAAACCTTAGGCTTTCCAAAATCAACTGTTTGGAACATCATTGAGAAAAAAGAGAGCACTGGTGAGCTTACTAATCATAAAGGGACTGGCGGGCCAAGGAAGACCTCCACAGCTGATGAAAGAAGAATTTTCTCTACAATAACGTAAAATCCCCAAATACCCGTCCGACAGGTCAGAAACCAGCTTCAGGAGTCAGGTGTGGATTTGTCAATGACAACTGTCCGCAGAAGACTTCATGAACAGAAATACAGAGGCTACACTGCATGATGCAAACCACTGGTTAGCCGCAAAAATAGAATGGCCAGGTTACAGTTTGCCAAGAAGTACTTAAAAGAGCAACCACAGTTCTGGAAAAAGGTCTTGTGGACAGATGAGACGAAGATTAACTTATATCAGAGTGATGGCAAGAGCAAAGTATGGAGGAGAAAAGGAACTGCCCAAGATCCAAAGCATACCACCTCATCTGTGAAACACGGTGTTGGGGGGTGTTATGGCCTGGGCATGTATGGCTGCTGAAGGTACTGGCTCACTTATCTCCATTGATGATACAACTGCTGATAGTAGCATAAAGAATTCTGAAGTGTATTGACACATCCTATCTGTTCAAGTTCAAACCAATGCCTCAAAACTCATTGGCCGGCGGTTCAATCTACAGCAATATAATGATTACAATCATACTGCTAAAGCAACAAAGGAGTTTTTCAAAGCTAAAAAATGGTCAATTCTTGACACCCAGCAACTGGTGATGTCCATGAATCGCAGACTTCAAGCAGTCATTGCATGCAAAGGATATGCAACAAAATACTAAACACGACTACTTTCATTTGCATGACATTGCTGTGTCCCAAATATTATGGTGCCCTGAAATTAGGGGACACTGCTATAATTTCTACATGGTGAAACCAAAATGTATAAAAATGGCCTTTATTAAAATCAGACAATGTGCACTTGAACCACATGTGATTTTTTTTCTATTACAAATTGTGGAGTACAGAGGCAATAAATAAACAAGATACAAGATACATTTAATTGTCATTTGGACCCCTTGAGGTCCAAACGAAATGCCGTTTCTGCAGCCATACATTACAAACACATAGACCCAAGACACAACATAATTTACATAAACATCCATCACATCGCTGTGATGGAAGGCCAAATAAACTTATCTCTCCACTGCACTCTCCCCCCCCCCCCCCATGTCAGACTCAAAGTCAAAGCCCCCGGCTGGCGATGGCGATTGTCCCGCGGCCATTAAAGCCACGCCGGGTGATGCAAGGTCGCACACCGGGTCTTGGTGTTAGAGTCCCCGGCGTGCGCTCGCAGAGTCCCGCGGCCATTCCAAGCCGCGCGGGGCAGTGATGTAGGCCCCGCTCCAGGAGCTCTTCAACCCCGCAACTCGGGCGGGGGAAGTCGCCGTTGCGAGAGCCCTAAAGCCCTAAATGATGGGTCTTTGATGTTGTGATATTACTTTCCTCAACTAGCACCTCCGGCAGCCTGTTCCATACACCCACCACTCTTTGTGTGAAAATTTACCCCTCACATTCCTATTAAATCCTTCACCCCTCACATTAAGCCCATGTTCTCTTGTTATTGATTCCCCTACTCTGGGCAAAAGACTGCATTTATTCGATCTATTCCTCTCATGATCATAAGTTCTTTATTCCATGGGCTGAGAATCTGTGGAGTTCTCTCCCATGGGGGTGGTTGTGCTCTGACACCGTTAACAAAGCTAAGTCTAATTGACCTTTGATTTGGATGGGAATCATGGGATATGGGGATTGGGCAAGGCATACAGTTGGCCTTGATCTTATGCAATGGCTGGGCAGGCTCAAGGGCTGTGCATTCCTGTTTTTCTGTACTGGCCACACCAAACCTAGTGGATCCTTTTATGATAAAACACTTATTCATATCATCTCTCAGCTATCTTTCCTTGAAAGGAGCTAAAGCATATCTTTCTTGCAAAACTTCACAGTTCTGTAATCATTCGGCAAATTTCTTCACAAGATCTTGGAGACCAGATTCTTCTTAAGGCTCTTTGTGGTCTAACCAAAGACCAATACAAATTTAATGTAATTTATCTGCTTTTTAATTCCAGCTAATTAAAGTTTTTGTGAATTGAGTTATAATTTTACAACCACATGAGAGTGATATGCAGCTTTGAGATCCTTCATTGCTACCTTGTAAATAACACATGATCTTTCTCCTCCATCACACACATGCATCTCTTGCATTCTTACACACGCACACACACACTCACACAGGCACATATACATATATATGCATACACGCATATTCTCATGACCAAGTGTGTACGGGCGTGTGCACACTTGAACAGCCGCACAGTTCCTGTGAAACACTGGCCCAGACCCAGAAGACACGCTGCCCCCAGGTTTATAACCTGTTGTGCAAGTTTGGTCATTCAGAGTTGTCACTGCCTGCAGTATTTTCACTCTATGGGTCTCAGTCACACTGCTTCACATGAAAATACCAGATAAACAACTTAGTCTTTTGTGATGATCTCGTATCATGAGATTTCACTCAACAAGCCCCCAGCTTTTCAGGCTGATGCAGTTTCTCTCTATTTGCAAGCAATACAGAGCAAATTGTTTAAAATTTTTAATCACCAAACCGTTAAAATGTTTTCATAAAGCTTTGTGCCCAGTGAATTAAGATGTGCAGTGTGGTAGGACTGCACAGACAGTGACCGCTGCTGGACATTCATTGAAGGTAACTGCAAGGTCAACCACCTTCACTTCAGCTGATGTTTACTTTTGGTGATATTCTCCGAGTTTATTTAGACTCCTGGATAAAGCACAGAGCAGCTAAATTCTGTATGAGGCAATCGTTCTCTGGTTGTGGACATGCCTTGTATGTCAAGCAGCCACTGGTCTGGTCTGCCGTTTAAAGAGCACAGCACTGTATCTCATCAAAACCCGTTCCTCCAGCTCTTGTTCTAGACCCATAAAGTCATACAGAATGGAAACAGACCCTTTGACCAAACTCATCAATGCCATCCAAGATGCCGATCTATACTAATCCAATTTGCCAATATCCCTCTAAACCTTTTGTCTGCATCTACCTGTCCAAATTACTTAAATTGTTTTGTACCTGCCCCAACTACCTCCTCTGGCAGGTCGTTCCAAAAACCACCGCCATCTGAGTGAAAAGGTTGTCCCCTCTGGTTTCCTATTGAATCTTTCCTCTCTCACCTTAAACCTCTGCCTCTATCATGGGGTTACAAGACTCTATACATTCAGCCTATCTATTTCCCTCATGATTTTATACACCTCTATAACATTGAAACCTTGAAACCTCTATAAGATCACCCCTCATCCTCCTTACACCAAGGAATAAAGTTCTAGCCTGCCCACCTCTCTCTGTAGCTCCTGTTAGCTATATGTTGAATGCCATCTACCCCAAACGTTGATGGTTTCAGGGCTGAGAATAAGTAGTGTGTTTTGGGGTATTTAGTATGAATAATCAAAGCTTACTGACTCCTCAGGGGTACTGCAAGGGGATGGGGACTGCAGCCTTTGGGGTGTGGCTGCAAAGTATGGATCGTGTAAACAGGAGCAGTGACCCAGGGAAGCAGGAATGTGATAATATTCAGGCAGCGGGGAGGAGACAGCAAGGCACTAACTCAGCTGTTTTCAGATTTCCGGATTCACCACATGTGACCACTCCACAAGGTCGACTTTTTCTGCTTTTTGTTTTAACTTCGTGGTGAAGTTCTTGGGCAGTCGTTTTGACATGGTCCGTTTGGGGGCAGTTAGAGTGGCAAGGCCTGCTGTATATTTTATGCATCGTTGGGTCAGTTTATTAAATTGCAAACTTCTCTCTCCGAGTGTTGATGTTTGCTCTGGAATGGTTGGAGAATCTGCTATAGGCTTGGCTTTTAATGTTGCTCCCTTCCATTCCATATCCCAGTCTGTAACGACAGAAACATCACCACAACAAACATCAGCAATTGCTAAAACTGCTGGTTATTCTCGTTGGAGGTGGATTGTTCCACTCGCGAATCCCTTCTCAAGCAAGCAACTGGCAGGGTTCCAAGTGCGGTTAACTGAGTTTGTTTGCTGACTGACTTGAACCCAATGCCCTGCTGCTGGGATTAGAACACGCCTCCCACTGCAAACAAGACTGCGATCAGACAGGTCCCACCACTCACATTCTTTGCTAAAATTGAACAAAACAGATTAATGCTTGTGTCATAACAGCATTGCAAGATTTACTGCACTAAATCCTTTCCTAATTAGCACGAGAAATTCTTCCCCACCCAGAGAATGAAACTTTCACACTTGAAGTTGGAAACATGCCATGTTTGTGAGAAATTACTGCACTGTGTAAAGAAAAGCTCCTTACACATTGTCCCGTCAAACACTCTGGGGGAGAGACCGAATAAAGCTTCTTCTGCACTGCCCCATCAAACAGTCCCAGGGTAAGGACGGCATGGGTCCATCCTGGATTGTAGGGTAGCTCAATCCAACTACTCCACATGTCACGCAGTGCCTGATAGGTTGTAGTGCACAGCCATCTGTACTGGTTGTAAGTCTGGCCTTAAACCAGAAAGAGCACACTGCTTTACTGAAGGAGGTTGTTGCCGTGATGAATTGGGAATTTACCGAGCCCAGCGATGTGCCGATTTCTGCAAAGAATTTCCCTGCCACGATAGGTGGGGAGAAAGGCAGAGGGGATACATTTCTTCATTTACAGGGACATACATTGCAAGAGCTAAAAGGTTATGGTATGACTATATAAAACATTAGTATAGAACTATAGGAAGGATGTAGTTGTGTGGAGATGGTGCAAAGGAGATTCACCAGGATGTTGCCTTGGTGAACACCAGCTATGAGGAGAGGCTGGAGGGCTGGGTTTGTTTTCCTTGGAGCAGAGGGAACTACGCAGGGACCGATTGAGAAAATGATGATGGGCACAGATGGGGTCACAGATGAGCCCTTTACTCTGATACCCCTAAATAAAATCCAGTGCAATCAATTGCCTTTAGAAGTCACCTAATTAGTAAATAGAGTCCACTTGTGTGTAATCTAATCTCAGTATAAATACAGCTGTTCTGTGAAGGCCTCAGAGGTTTGTTAGAGAACATTAGTGAACAAACAGCATCATGAAGCCCAAGGAACACACCAGACAGGTCACGGATAAAGTTGTGGAGAAGTTTAAAGCAGGGTTAGGTTATAAAAAAATATCCCAAGCTTTTAACATCTCACGGAGCACTGTTCAATCCATCATCCGAAAATGGAAAGAGTATGGCACAACTGCAAACCTACCAAGACATGGCCGTCCACCTAAACTGACAGGCCGGGCAAGGAGAGCATTGATCAGAGAAGCAGCCAAGATGCCCATGGTAACTCTGGAGGAGCTGCAGAGATCCACAGCTCAGGTGGGAGAATCTGTCCACAGGACAACTATTAGTCGTGCACTCCACAAATCGGAAGAGTGGCAAGAAGAAAGCCATTGTTGAAAAAAGCCATAAGAAGTCCCGTTTGCAGTTTGCCACAAGCCATGTGGGGGGACACAGCAAACATGTGGAGGAAGGTGCTCTGGTCAGATGAGACCAAAATTGAAGTTTTTGGCCTAAATGCAAAATGCTATGTGTGGCGGAAAACTAACACTGCACATCACCCTGAACACACCATCCCCACTGTGAAACATGGTGGTGGCAGCATCATGCTGTGGGGATGCTTTTCTTCAGCAGGGACAGGGAAGCTGGTCAGAGTTGATGGGAAGATGGATGGAGACAAATACAGGGCAATCTTGGAAGAAAACCTGTTAGAGTCTGCAAAAGACTTGAGACTGGGGCAGAGGTTCACCTTCCAGCAGGACAACGACCCTAAACATACAGCCAGAGCTACAATGGAATGGTTTAGATCAAAGCATATTCATGTGTTAGAATGGCCCAGTCAAAGTCCAGACCTAAATCCAATTGAGAATCTCTGGCAAGACTTGAAAATTGCTGTCCACAGACGCTCTCCATCCAATCTGACTGAGCTTGAGCTATTTTGCAAAGAAGAATGGGCAAACATTTCAGTCTCTAGATGTGCAAAGCTGGTAGAGACATACCCCAAAAGACTTGCAGCTGTAATTGCAGCGAAATGTGGTTCTACAAAGTATTGACTCAGGGGGGCTGAATACTTTTGCATGCCACACTTTTCAGTTTTTTATTTGTAAAAAGATTTGAAAACCATGTATCATTTTCCTTCCACTTCACAATTATGCGCCACTTTGTGTTGGTCTATCACATAAAATCCCAATAAAATACATTTACGTTTGTGGTTGTAACGTGACAAAAATGTGGAAAAGTTCAAGGGGTATGAATACTTTTGCAAGCCACTTTATATATGCTATGCTTGCCTTCATATATAGGCACATGGAAATGGAGGGATATAAATCATGTGTAGGAAGATGAGATTAATTTATCTTGGCATCATGTTCGACACAGATATTGTGGGCCAAAGGCACTGATTTTGTGCTGTGCTGTTTTTATGTTCTTTGTAAATGGTAGAGTCATGGGTAGTGTTGTAGAACAGCGAGACCTAAGGGTACTGGTGCATAGTTTCATGAAGGCGGCAAAACAAGCGGTCAGAGTGGTGAAGATGGTACTTGACTCACTTGACTTCATCGGTCGGAGTATTTAGTACAGGTCTGAAGAATGTGCTCGACCTGAAACATCACCTGTTCCTTTTCTCCAGAGTTGCTGCCTGAGTTACTCCAGCAATTTGTGTCTATCTTCAGTATAAACCAGCATCTGCAGTTCCTTCCTTTACGTAGAGGGTGGTGTGTATGTGGAACGAGCTGCCAAAACAAGTGATAGAGACAAATACAATGATGACATTTAAAAGACACTTGGACACGTACATAACTAGGAAAGATTTGGAGGGATAGGGGCCAGGCACAGGCAAGTGGGACTAGCTTGATTAGGCTACTTGGTTGGCATTAACGGGTTGGGCTGAAGAGCCTATTACTGCCGTAAGCTCTTTAACCATATGATTTTTTGGGGGGAAAATGACTGCGCGTTGGAGGAACAGACCCAACGGGTCTGCACTTGGTCTAGTATCCTTTAAATCTTCCCCTCTCATCTGATGTAGACGCTGGGTATTTACCTTATCTATGCCAATCATTATTTTATACACCTCCATCATTTCACCTCTCAAGTTGGTGGCGCCGCAATGGCTGCCTCGCCACCAGTCTGTCTCGTCCTTTTCCTTCTTTGTTGTTTTCTAGTGTGTGCTAAATGTATGTTTTAGTGTTCTTTAGCTTGTTTTATGTTGGGGGTGTGGGGGGAAACCTTTTTTTAATCTCTTACTCGACGGAGACGCAATTTTTCTCCGTATTGTATCTCTGTCCGCACTGCGGCCTTACATCATGGAGCTGGCGGCCACTTGCTGAGGACCAACTTCGGGAGCTCCAACCTCGGGACCCTGCGGACTTTAACATTGTGGAGCTGGCGGTCCCAGTCGGGGATCGATCTCGGAAGCTTCAACAGCGGGGTGCCTGCGGACCTACCATCGTGGAAATCGCAGTCCCTTGGTTAGGGACCGACTTCAGGAGCTGCAACCGCAGGAGCTTCGCCATCGCTCGCCCCGATTCGGGGGCTTCGAACGCCGGCTGCGGGAGCTTCGATCAGCCCGACTGCGGATGGTTCGACTGCCCCGACCGCGGAAGAATAAAGAGGGAAGAAGATTAGTCTTTATTGCCTTCCATCACAGTGAGGAATGTGGGGAATCCGCTGTAGTGGATGTTCATGTTAACTTTTATGTGGTTGTGTGTCTTGTTGCTTTTTTTAGTATGGCTGTATGGTAATCGAGTTTCACTGCCTTAATTGGTGCACGTGATAATAAACAGTCCTTTGAAACCTTTGAACCTTCCTTACTTGAGGGAAAAATAATGCCAGACTTTCCAATCTCACCCAGTAACCCGAGCCCTCCGATCCAAGCTACATCTATGTGCATCTCTTCTGAATCTTCTCTGCACATCTTTACTATAGTGTAACGGCCAGAACTACAGAGAATTATTTAAGTGAGACTGAACCAATACAAGAGACTTCAGATGCTGGAATCTTGAGCTAAAAAACTGTTGAAGTAGGTGAGGTAGCATCTGAAGAGGGAAATGGACAGGCAGCGTTTTAGGTCGGGACCCTTCAGAGGATGTCTGGAATTACAAGTAAATACGAAACAGGGCCCAGTGTGTTTAAAAGAAGTTTAAGAAACATCGCCTGCTGAGCCTGCCGCTGAACCGCTGGGATTTCCACATAATCGTTTAGCTGCTTGCAAATACTGGAATTCAGAAACCAAGAAAGAAGGTGATTTGGAGGAATGCACTATTGATGCAAGTTTCTACTTTTGCACACCAGAAAGATTTAAAAATATCCAAATTTAGAAGCAAAGTCCAGTATTGGTATCAGATGGAACTGCTTCTGATCTCTGCATGCCAAAGGAATGCAGAGTAATGACTGGGAATCAGGCCTGGCAGAAGACAAACAGCTCAATGCCAGCTTCTACACCATGAGGATCAGAATGAATAAACATTAGACTCGCCTCACCCGGCTCCATCAACACTGAACTGTTCTTCGTTGATCTGTTCTTCGCTGCTAATTTTATAAAGTGTGGGATTGACATGTGAATTAAAAGGTTCTGATCCCATGGTTGTAAGTTTAGAATGTTCTCTAAGTAATGAGATGGTCAAAAGTACAAAGTGCTTTGTGGCACGATTGGAAAGGGAGTTTTGGGATCAGTTGTTGGTTGATTACAGATTTTTTTCAATCTTGAATGATCTTGAAGGTGTTGCACTATTGCTTATAAAAAATACATTCAAGGCTATGGGTTATAGGGAGAAGGCAAGAATGTAGAGCTAAAGCCAAGATCAGATGAGCCATGAATTTTGGCCATACTATCCCGAGTCTGATCCAGCATCCATCGTTGCTCTGACCTTGGCCTCACTTCTACTCTCCTGCCCATTCCCCAGAGCGTCTGATTCCCGATAAACTAAAACTCTGTAGATATTGCCCTGAATATATTCAACGATTTGGCCTCCACTGTGGCTGCAATGGAGAAATCAAAGTTTCATGGCCTGAAAGATGACATTCCATTGCATTTGCCTAAAATGGATAATTCCTTATCCTGAAGCTCATTACCCCTTGATGAGAATCATCCGTTCAGCATCCACTCTGTCAGCTCTCAGAATCTACATTTCAATAAGATTACATTTCATTGCTTTAAACTCCTAAACGCCCATCCAATCCAAGCATTAATTCCTGCAATCAACCTTGTGAACCTTTTGCGACGGTTGCTGTCTCCAATATAAGCATATTCCTTCTTGACAAAGGAAATCAAAACTAAACATCGTACCCCATGTATGGTCCCACCAACACCATGTCCACTTGTAGCAATGCTTTCCTACTTTTATTGTCCAACTCCTTCGCAATAAAAGCCTATGTTCCATTTGCCTTCCTAATCACAAGTTGTACCAGCAGGCTCACTCTCTGTGTTTCCTAGATCCATCTGCAGAGCCGTATTGAGCCCTTACCTATTGTTAACTTTTGTTTTTATGGTTAGTTTGATTGGAAGATGATTGATAGGATAGGGTAGCGGATCTTGTATACATGGACTTTAGTAAAGCTTTCGACAAATTCCATGATGGTAGGTTGATCCAGAGCATTAAGTCGCATGGAATACAGGGTGACTTGGTAGATCGGATAGAAGATGGAAAGTTGTTTGGAGGCAGTTTCTCTGACTGGAGCTCTGTGGCCAGTGATTTTCCGCAATAAATAGTGCTGGGACCTATGTTATATGTAATGATTTATAGAAAAATGTAGATGGTCTGAGTTTGTTTACTTTGCTTCAGATTCTGGCATATGTACTCTCCTGTGGTTCCACTACATCCATTTGTTCTTTTTATCCATTTTGCTCATTAAATCCTCAAGGAACTTAACCAAATGTGCCAAACATGAATTCCGTCTTACAAAAAAAAAGATGACATTGTTTAGTGCAATTCCGATTGTCTCCTTCCTTAATAAACGGCTCCAGTACTTCTCTTGTAGCATGGCGCACACTAGCTGACATAGAATTCCCTGCTGTCAATCTTCCTTTTTTGAATATCGGTATCGTAAAGCAACGATTAAGTTCAAGCAATGTGACAGGCTTAAGTGCAATTAGTTTGCCTGGTACATTTACTTTAGGCCACTTGCTAAATACTGTGGAAGCTGATAATCTGAAATGGAAGTGAGGAATACACGGCAGCTGAAACAACATCAGATCTGGCTGACTTTTTGTTCGATATAGCAGTTTGCAGCTGGGAAACATAGAAAGTTCTCAGAGTGGAGAAGAGATGATGCCAGAAGTTTTGGATTTCCAGCATTTTCACCTTTCTTGACATCATGGTTCATTCTAACCCCCTCAAAATTTGCTCCTAGAGTTTGCATGCTCTTTACCTCTTTACCTCTTCTACCATATGGGCAGAAACAAGATATTTGTTGAAACTTTCTCTCTTTATTTCCTGATATTAAACATCTAATCTCATCCACTGAATGGACCAACCAGAGCTCGAAGAATAAGAACTTGGAACTAGAGTGGGTGATTCTGCCACTCGTGCTTGGGGTCCATCTGCGACCATCATGCTTTAGGTTTAAGCTTAGGCTTAGGTTTGTTATTGTCAGGTGTACCAAGGTACAGTGAAAAGCTTTGTTTTGCATGCTATCCAAACAGATCGGTTATACTATACATAAATATAATCAGTAAAGTAGGTAGAGCAAAGGGGAAGATACAGAGTATAGAATATAGTTCTCAGCATTGTAGCGCATCGGCTGCTTGGACTAACAGGCTGACATTTTACTCCAATGCCTCCTTCCTGCACTGCCCTGCATCCCCTGAGCTTCTCCTCCCCTTCCCAGTTCTTTATATTTTATGTCAACAAGTTGACTGAAGGGAGTAAATGTCATATTTTCAAATTTGCTGATGATACAAAACTAGGTGGGATCGGTAGTACGGAGGAAGATGTAAAGAGACAGCAAAGGGTGTGGGCATGGCAGGTGGAAGAGTATGAGGTCATTGATTGTGGGAAGTAAATGAACAGAGCATTTGTTAAATGCTGAGGAACTGGATTGTGGTCATTTTCAAGTGTGCTTGTACAAAGTTACAACAGACCAACAGGCAGGCAAAGCAAACAATTTGGAGGGCAAATGATATGTTAGTTTTTATGTTAAGACAACTCGTATGCATGAGTAAGGAAGCCTTACTGTAATTGTGTAGGAACTTGGTGAGATCACACCTGTAATATTGCGTGCAGATTTGGTTTGCTAACCTAAGAGAGGAAACACTTGGTTAAGAGTGGGCGCACTGGTTCCATAGATTATGGGTTTGCTGTGTGGTGAGAGGGTGAGTAGGAGGGGATTGTATTTTCGAGAGTTTAGAAGAGTGATTGCCTCAAAATGTCCAGTCTTTGCGGTTTCATTTTCTCTCTTTCACCGTGTGGGAATCCCCTGGCGACTTGGTTACCTCCATGTTTCATGTGTAGGCTGGCTATTTAATTGTTACTGTCAATTATGTCGAATGAAACTGAGGTGGGGGAACCGCTGGGGAGATTGCTGGGTTGGAGTACTTCAGTACTGGGGAGAGATTGGAGAAACTAGGCTTGTCTTCCCTGGAGTGAAGAAGGATGAGGGGTAATCTGATGGTAGTATAGAAAATAAGAGGCAGAGATAGGCTGGGAAGTGACATTCTTTGTCCCATGGTAGAGTATCATAAACAAGAGGGCACAGGTTTAAGGTGAGAGGAAGGAGTTTTAAAAAGGACTAGAGGGCAAATGTTTTCATGCTCAGAGTGGGTGGTATCTGAAACTCTGCCAGAGGAGGTGGTGGAATCATTATATTTAGGCATAGTACTTAAATAGACCAGGCATTAAAATAAATAGTCCAAGTGTGGGTAAATGGTATAGTTGGGAGGAAAGCCCAGTATGGGCGTGGTGGGAAAAAAGAACACATTTCTATGCTCTACAGCTCTATGACTCATAGAATCGATGGGAATGCTCTGTGAGTTAGTATAGACTTTAGGGCAAAATGCCCTCCTTTATTATAAGGAAATATGATAACGTACAAAGAGCTTGGCAGAGGGGATGCTTCACTTGGCTGGGTAGTCTATGTCGAGGGCACAGCTTCAGAATAGGGAAGGTGCAGGCCTAATGAAGGCAATTAGGATTAGTGTAGCTAGGCATCGTGGTCAGCATGCACGAGATGGGCTGAAGGGCCGGTTTCTGTGTTGTGAATCTCTACGACTCTGAGTTTCGAACCAAGCCTTTGCGGAGATACCTGCCATGCATTCACAAGCCTTGGCACACATATGGTTTGGCCCCATGCGACTGTGGGGTTGGAACCAAATGCACAGAGAACAGGACTACCAATCAACATGCTGTCCTTCACTTTGAAACTTTCCTTGTACATTATGTCCCCACAATGTGTTGACTGTGCTTGGAAATCGCATGCTGGATCTCACTTCAAATACCTTCTGAATGTTTCTGCAGGGCCGGGTGCCACACACTGTAGCAAGCTGCTTCCCCAGCTAATCTCACATCCTGCTGATCGCCCTCTATCTCAGGCTACTGGTGATCCAATGCGTCACCCCAATGAAATGGAACACAAAGTCTTGTTGTTGCAAATCTGATACATCGGCCCGCTGTAAGCAGAAGTCATCGAAGGAATTGCTGAATGTCGGAGGGGCTGAGTGGACAGCGCTAAGCACAGGCCGTTCCGAGTAACGAGAGGGTTTGTTTTTACAGCCACCATCTGCCCATTCCCTCCACAGATGCTGCCTGACCTGCTGAGTTCCTCCAACGCTCTGCGTTTTGCTCCATAAGTCGAGTTTGTCCATAAGTTGGAAAATACACAAAAATCACTCAGTATGGGCACCATATCTCCACAGTATTATAAAAGCACACGTCTGATAAGGTAAAACAATGACTAAAAGTGGAGAGAAAGGGAAGTTGTTGTGCTTTTGGTAGGATACTTGGAGCTTCTCGCCGTATGTGTGGGTATCCATAAGTTGGGCATCAGAACCAGAGGTTGGCCGGCAGGAAGATCTGGGCTCCCAGGTGAGGGTGGGGGGATTTGGGGGGATGATGGAGATTACTGAGCGAGTGCCTTTCATCACTAGCAATCCGGGCAAAAATATGATTGTGTGTCAGGTTGTAACTGTGCTCAGTGGCTACAGTGTGGTGTAACGGATAGGTACCATTCAATCCTGGTTGCTATCACCAGTAAACAGTCCAGGTTGTATATTCGTCCACTATCCCCCATTGCCAAGCCCTGTCCAGTAAAATCATCTCAGGAGTCCAGTCTACCCATCTTCACCCCACTCTTACCCACTCCCCACAGCCCAGTCTGGGGTGCTGAGTGTGTTCCTGTTGGCTGCGCAGTCTGTGATCATACCTGGACTCCTCCACTATGTTTTGTATCCAACCCAGTGAGCTCTGAACCAGAGAAAGCTCAGACCGTGGTTTGAAAGGCTTCTTTATATGTTCCTTGTGCCCAAGGCTTTTTCAATTAAAGCTTTTACTGGAATGCGATCCTTAGCATTGAGGCAACAGGCCAAAATCTGTGCACATTAAACTATGAACTTTTATTAGTGCGATTGCATCTGTTCAAGCTGCTGGATGTCAATGCCAGGAATTTCAGGCAACTCAAACATACGTCAAACTTTCTCTCAAATCAGACATGCTTAGCTTTTGTACAGAGTAAAGCTGCCTCAGTACTGTCCCACTGACACCTCAAGTCTCATCTGACACAACCCCACCAACAATGTTGGAGTCCCACAGCTATATTTCTCTGGCAGTGTGGCACGCCCTCAGCACTGCCCCTCTGGCAGTGTGACACCTCCGCACCTCTGCTTTGGGATAGCACTCCCTCAGCACTGCCCTTCTGGCAGTGTGCCCCGACCCTCAGCTTTGCCTCTCTGGCAGTGTGCCCCCCTCCCTCAGCACTGCCCCTCTGGCATTGTGGCACCCTGTCAGCACTGCCCCTCTGCCAGTGCGACACTATCTCTGCTCTGCCCCTCTGGTGGTATGGCATCCCCTCAGCACTGCTCTCTCAGAGTGCAGTGGGCTTTAAACAAACAGCATGCCCAATAACTACAAGGAAATATGTTTTGAAGTGTACATCATTAATACCACTGCTAAGTTTTTGACCATTTAATTTTCTCTTGCTTTCACCTTCTCCTGCCTGATATTCTCCAATTCCCAGTTGCCTTTTATTTACTTTCATTTCTCATTTCATCTATGTTCTCCCCCACCCCCTCTGGTTCCCAAGTCCTTTTCCTCCCCTATTTCCACTTCCCTCTTCTCTCTCTCCCTCCTTTTTTCTATGCACACACACTCTCTCTCTCTCTCCCCCCGATTCCAACATTCTTATCCCCAAATGACTCTGTAAGGCCTCCGACATGGTGATCTTTATTAGGGATTTACCTATATTGAATATTGCAGTTCAGTGCTTAATTGACCATGCATTTGGGGAGCAGCACCTGTTTGCAATGTGGGGTGTTAGGGACACAGTGTTCCTCGATGGTTTGTCGTGTTGCTTGAGCTGGGAACCAGAGTGGAAGTGTTGGACCTCTCTGGATGTGGGCACCTTCTACCCAGAGTGATGAACTCATCCCTGGTGAGCAACAGATTCCCCAACCCTCCTCTGCGTTCGATCATTGTGGGCTTTTGGCAATGCCCCTCAATCAAATGTAATTCATGTAGCCTGCGCACTCCTGTATAACAACAAGGATCTGTCCTTGGCTCCTCCAGTTTCCAGCAATGTGTTGCTTCTTGGCTGAAAGGAATACTAAAGCAATATAGACCAAGGATGATCGTTCAATCACATTACCTTGGAGAGCCCTCCAGTCAATCTCAGTCTCTCCCGCTTCCTCCAGCCCTACCTTTTCAATGTACCCAGCTAAGCTTTGGAAAGTTAATATTGAGTCTGTTTCTGTTATCCTTTTAATGGGCACCAAAGGAAAAAGGGGGGGGGGGGGGGGGGGGGGGACGGACTATGCTGGCAGTGGATGAATGAAATTTAAAGACCAGTGGGAAAAGGAAGGAGAAAAGACAAAGATTAACTTTGCCAACAAATTAATCACAGGATGAAGCATTTCTAGGTATAAGGTGAGAGGAAGTTCTGAACACGACTTCTCGGCATCTTCCTAAGCAACCACAGGAAGTAGAGACTTCCTCTCTTCCTGTCAGCTCTCGACCTAAACACTTCTTACAGGTGAAGCAGTGATTTACTGGTGATATTAACTTCCAATTTTATACACTGAATTTGAGTCTCACAACGTTCTACTCTGGGGAAACCAAATACAGTATAACTGATTGTTGAACACATTTGTGGAAACAGGCTCTTCAGCCCAACCCATCCATGCCGTCCAAAGTGGCTCCCTGAGCTAATCCCATTTGCCTGTTTGACCCATATCTCTACACCTTTCTTATTCATGTCTGTTTGCAAGTAACCTATGTTTCAAGTTGTCATTACTTACATTTGCCATCTCATTCTGACAACTTGAACTGTTCCAATTGAACAGTACAGGTCCACCACCGATTTTCCGGCACCCTTGGTTCCAGAGCCTTTCTGGATTATCCATTCTGCCGGACCAACAGAGATCACAAGCTTTTGGGGCCAAGATACCGACCCACAATGACAGTCGCAGAAGTCGGCTATGGGAAGGGATCTAGAGCCCTGGCCACAGGGAGCAAATTGAACCGGCTGATTGGCATGGAAATTGACTGATTCCACCAAGTTGACTGGTTCCACCCAGATGCTTATAGAACGTCACAGGAGATCCTTCTTCCCTGTGGCTATCAAACTGTACAGCTCCTCCCCCTTCTGTCATGGTGTAGCCTGACTCCCCCCCCAACCCCCCTCCCAATCTTTGCACATCCCCAATCCTTTCCACTCGTCACTTTAGTTTCATGTATCTTGCGTTTTATGTCTGTTGGCAGATCAATTTCCCTCCTGGGATAAATAAATTCTATCGTATCGTAAGTCCCAATGAGGTTGAGTTTGGCTGCTTCACCCAGCCTAGGCACCACATGTTCAGGTGGACCTTTGGGGGGGAATATGTCAGTATTAAAGAGTAGGCCAGACCACAAGTTACTGGAAAATCGGTGGTAGACCTATACGTTCAAGAACCAACACTCCTCAGTTACCTATGCAGACGAGAGGAATAACACATATTTGGAAGTGTAATTTTTCTTGAGTTCTTTCCTACACTCTATATTCCTCAAGAGATTCTCTTGATACCAGTTGCCTATTCATGCCGTATGTTTCTATATTTTCCTGATCAAATCTTCAATATCTATTCAAGGTTCACTAATTTTGCCATGTTGTCGCGTCGCCTCTGTTGTCCAATGCACAAGTACGGTGAGGTACAGGTGCAATATTTACAGCAGCATTACAGCCATATACACAGCAGAAATTATACAGAAATCGTACATAAATAGCACATAAAATTTAAAAAAAAAGAAGTCTGCAAAATAACCCACAAGAAAATGGTGCAAAAACATGATTAGAATAAACAAAAGTCCATGTTAGTGCAGGAGATGGTTCATAGTGTTCTTTTTGAGCTATTGGTAGCCAAGTAGATTAGGAAACAACATTCAGAATCCGTTCCGTTTTTCTTTCCATCTTTTGAGGGACTGAGAGAATTTCACCTGGACCTGATGACTTATCTGCTCTTAAAGACCTGAGTGCACTTAATACATCTTCTCTCTCTCTCTCTCTCTCTCTCTCTCTCTCTCTCTCTCTCTCTGTCTATCATGTCCAAAGCCTCTCAAGCTCCCTCCTCGCCAATGCCATGCCATCTTCTCTTCTGTGAACAGAAGGGACAAAGTTCATTCTGAACTTTGCACATATCTTTTGCCTCCATTGCCATTGTTAAGTTGCCATTTTGGTCTCTAAAAGGACCCCCTCTATCTTCTCTAATCCTCTGTAACGTGTTTATAGAATGTGTTAATGTTTGTCCTGATTTCACCTGCCAATATTTTTGCATTTCCTCTTTAACGTCACGTTGTACATTCTCTAAACCCACAGCTTCCTGCGGTATTGAAATCTCGGTATCCTTCACAGGCTCCTCTGTTGCTTCTCCCTTCCCTGTGAGTTCCTTGACATCCCCGGGGAATACTTGCACCAGTGTCATCCTTTTCCAGTGTCCCAACATATTTGTCCTGCGGCCTGATTCTAATTTATCTGTACGTGGCTTCGTGCCTGCTAGCTAAAATCATATCTCAGACAAGTAAAGTTGACATCTGTGAGACATAGCTTTAAGGTGAGAGGGAGGAGATTACAGGGCATCTGAGATACAAATTTCACATAGAGCATTGTTGGTGTGGGATGAGCTGCCAGAGCCTGGTGGAGGCAGGAACAGGAACAGCATTTAAGAGGCAACTGGACAGGCATTTGAATGAGCGAGCCATAGTGAGTATGGAATTATTGCATGTAAATCTATTAGTATGGATAGACATGATGGTTGGCACTAACATGGTTGGCTGCAGGACTTGTTTTTATGTCTATGACCTTATAATAAGATGCCAAGGAACTTTTGTATAACATTATTTCAGGCCGTAGAAGCATTGACCAATTCTGGGCAGCACGTTATGAAGGATTTAGATGGGTATAGGGCAGGAGATGGGGTATATCAGCCATATATCTCCGGATGCAGGAGTTCTCCTTTAGTGCAGAGAAGGTTAATAGATTTTGTTTGTGGCATTTAAAGTCTTAAAGGAGTTTGACAGCGTGTGTATGGAGGAACAGTTTCCAGGGGTAGGAGGATAATCAGGAGTTCCAAGGTAATTGGCAAAAGAAACACCAACAACTCAATGGAAACAATATTTAGTGCAGCAAGTGGTTCAGGTTTAGACTGCAATTCATGGTGAGGTGGTGGGAACTGATTCAATAGCAGCTGCCAGAAGGCAATGGGAGACGTACCTGAAGAGAATAAAAATGAAGTGGACGAGGAAAAAGTGGGAGGTTGACTGATTGGATTGTTGAACAGAGTCTCGTCGTTGCCACACAGTTGGTTGATTCAACAGCTTGCTGTTGGTAGTGAAACAGAAGAGGCAAGGCAGGAGCACGTTCTCAGTTTACCCTAAAAGGCATGTGATTCTATGTTAAATGTTCCATCGGACTGCCGATTGTTTTTGTGCCTGTTACAGTAAAATTCTAGACTGGGGCGGTTGGTAGATGGTACACATGCACAACGTCACCTTGGCCAGTGTATGATTGACTGGCCTGACAATAGACAATAGGTGCAGGTGTAGGCCATTCAGCCCTTTGAGCCAGCACAGCCATTCAATGTGATCATGGCTGATCATCCCATTCCTGCCTTCTCCCCATATCCCCTGACTCCGCTATCTTTAAGAGCCCAATCTAGCTCTCTCTTGAAAGTATCAAGAGAACCTGCCTCCACTGCCCTCTGATGCAGAGAATTCCACAGACTCACAACTCTGTGTGGGAAAAAGTGTTTCCTCGTCTCTGTTCTAAATGGCTTACCCCTTATTCTTAAACTGTGGCCCCTGCCTCTAGCATGTCCAAACCTTTAACAATCTTACATGTTGCAATAAGATATCCTCTCATCCTTCTAAACTCCAGAGTGTACAAGCCCAGCCGCTCCATTCTCTCAGCATATGACAGTCCCGCCATCCCGGGAATTAACCTTGTAAACCTATGCTGCACTCCCTCAATAGCAAGAATGTCCTTCCTCAAATTAGGGGACCAAAACTGCACACAATACTCCAGGTATGGTCTCACTAGGGCCCTGTACAACTGCAGAAGGACCTCTTTGCTCCTATACTCAACCCCTCTTGTTATAAAGGCCAACATGCCATTCACTTTCTTCACTGCCTGCTGTACCTGCATGCTTACTTTCATAGACTGATGAACAAGGACTCCCAGATCCCGTTGTACTTCCCCTTTTCCCACTTAGATAGTAATCTGCCTTCCTGTTTTTGATACCAAAGTGGATAACCTCACATTTATCCACATTAAACGTCATCTGCCATGCATCTGCCCACTCCCCCAACCTGTCCAAGTCACCCTGCATTCTCATAGCATCCTCCTCACAGTTCACACTGCCACCCAGCTTTGTGTCATCTGCAAATTTGCTAATGTTACTTTGAATCCCATCATCCAAATCACTGATGTATATTGTAAACAGCTGCGGTCCCAGCACCGAGCCTTGCTGTACCCCACTAGTCACTGCCTGCCATTCTGAAAGGGACCTGTTAATCCCTTCTCTTAGTTTCCTGTCTGCCAACCAATTTTCTATCCATGTCAGCACTCTACCCCCAATACCAGGTGACCTAATTTTGCCCACTAATCTCCTTATCAAATGCTTTCTGAAAGTCCAGGTACACTACGTCCACTGGCTCTCCCTTGTCCATTTTCCTAGTTACACCCTCAAAAAATTCCAGAAGATTAATCAAGCATGATTTCCCCTTTGTAAATCCATGCTGACTCGGACCGATCCTGTTACTGCTATCCAAATGTGCGGCTATTTCATCTTTTATAATTGACTCCAGCATCTTCCCCACCACTGATGTCAGGCTAACTGGTCTATAATTCCCTGTTTTCTCTCTCCTGCCTTTCTTAAAAAGTGAGATAACATTAGCTACCATCTAATCCATAGGAACTAATCCTGATTCTATAGAACACTGGAAAATTATCACCAATGCATCCACGTTTTCTAGAGCCACTTCCTTAAGTACCCTGGGATGCAGACCATCAGGCCCTGGGGATTTATCAGCCTTCAGTCCCATCAGTCTACCCAACACCATTCCCTGCCTAATGTGGATTTCCTTCCGTTCCTCTGTCACCCCAGATCCTCTGGCCACTACTATATCAGGAAGATTGTTTGTGTCATCCTTAGTGAAGACAGATCCAATGTACCTGTTCAACTCATCTGCCATTTCCTTGTTCCCCATAACAAATTCACCTTTTTCGGCCTTCAAGGGTCCAAATTTGGTCTTAACTAATTTTTTCCTCTTCACATTCCTAAAGAAGCTTTTACTATCCTGCTTTATTTTCTTGGCTAGCTTACCTTCGTACCTCACCTTTTCTTCCCGTATTGTCTTTTTAGTTATCTTCTGTTCCTCTTTAAACATTACCCAATTCTCTTGCTTCCCGCTCACCTTTGCTACGTTGTACTTCTTCTCATTTATTTTTATACTGTCCCTGATGTCCCTTGTCAGCCCCGGTCGCCCCTTACTCCCCATGGAATCTTTTTTCCTCCTGGGAATGAACTGATCCTGCACCTTCTGTAATATTCCTAGAAATACCTGCCATTGTTGTTCCACTGTCATCCCTGCTAGGGTATCTTTCCAGTCAACTTTGGACAGCTCCTCCTTCATGGCTCCATAGTCCCCTTTATTCAACTGTAACACTGACACCTCCGATCTACCCTTCTCCCTCTTCAATTGTAGATTCAACCTGACCATGTTATGGTCACTACCTCATAATGGCTCATTAACCTCAAGTTCCTTCATCAAATCTGGTTCATTACATAACACTAAATCCAGAATTGCCTTCTTCCTGGTCGGCTCCAATACAAGCTGCTCTAAAAATCCATCACAAAGGCACTCTACAAAGTCCCTTTCTTGGGGTCCAGTACCAACCTGGTTTTCCCGGTCTACCTGCATGTTGTAATCTCCCATAACAACCACAGTATTACCTTTGCTGCATACCAATTTTAACTCTTGATTCAACTTGCACCCTATGTCCAAGCAACTGTTTGGGGGCCTGTAGGTAAATCCCATTCAGGTCTTTTTACAATTCCTTAGTTCTATCCATACTGACTCCACATCTCCCGTTTCAATGTCACCCCTTTAAAGGGACTGAATTTCATTCCTCACCTACAGAGCTACCCCACCCCCTCTGCCCACCTGTCTGTCTGACACTGGTGGAGCGAGCAGCATTGTGGTACGATGTCCCAACATAACTTGGATGTTCCTCGTTGATTATGAAGTGAATGGTCACAATTGAAATGAAACCAGATGTTCATCTGTCGATATATTTTTAGTTTACATTGCGAAAGAGGGGGCTGATCAGCTGTGAATCTGGTTACTGACAGTAAATTACAGAGTAAATCAACCTTGAGGATTAGAAATAGAAACTTTAGAAAATAGGTTTATTTTGGGTTTAGCAGAGGAGTACACCGTGTTATTTTTTTTGACAGAAGATCTTTGTTGTGCCTTTTAGTCAACCAGTGAACCCTGCACAGAGAGCATTGCTGAGGTGCAGCAGCCAGTGACTGTCCTCAGCTTAGAGCCTTGCACAAGGGCTCTCTCATGGGGAGCAGATGAGCACAGTGGCATGGATCCATTCGAAGGGACATTAACATTTGAGGGAGACGACATGGAAAGAATAAGCTGCGAGGAGATGGACGGGTGCACATGGACCAGCATGGGTCTGATGGGCTGAAGAATCTGTTTCTTTTAAGACTTTCACTTGGAAACGGTAATTTATCTGGAGCAGCCCAAGCCTCTGCATCCTGACTATTAAAATCTCTCCGTTCTGTTGTCGGCGTTTGGGGATGTTGATAGTTATGCGGTTTTCACTGGGCAGGAGGACGTATGCACAGTGGATTACGGGTTGAACCGATGGATCTCTTGGTCAGTGCCATTGTCTCTGACTGGTGCTGCAGTGTGCCTGTTTGCAACTGAACTGTCCATTTTCCATTGGGGAGCAGCAACTCTGCTGCAGTTGTCAATGTGTAAGGTTACACCAGGGCATTTGTAAACATGATGAGAACAATTTCTCCGCAACCATTGCGGCAGAACTCTGTGATTTTAAACTTCCGAATGCAAGAGCACCCCAGGATCTTAGTTGTAACCCACACTTACAGAACCCGAATTGAACCTTCAGGTACTGGCTCAGCAGGTTAGTTTGCAGCATCTGCACCCAGCCACGCAGGCAGAGAAAGTGCTGCTCCCCAATGGAAAGTCTACAGTTCCATTCAGTTGCAACAGACCACGCTGCAGTGCCAGGCAGAGACATTTACCGGAGGATGCTGAGTGGGCTGGCAGACTCTCGACTGCTCTGCCAGTGAGTGAGATCATGGCAAAACCTCATCACCATGCAGCATGGATACAGGCCCTTCAGCCCATCATGTCTGCACCAACTATCAAGCACCTATTTACAATAGTTTGATTTTCTCCCCATAACTCTCCACCCCCCCCCTCCTGGATTCTATCACTCATGTACACACTAGGGGTAATTTACAGTGACCAATGAATCTACTGACCTACATGCCTTTGGGATGTGAGGGGAAACCAGAGTAGCCGGTAGAAAACCAACACATTCCTAGGGAGAATGTGCAAACTGTACGCAAACAGTTTTTGAGGATGGAGTGGCTGCAGCTCTCTCGCACAATCTCCAGCCGTTATCCAACCTCAACATGCCTGTATCCCGTGACTCTCTTGACGTCAAAATATGAAGTGATTTTGAAACAAATAGTCTCTGTCTGTGGTTGTGTTTTACTCCAGGCATCGCGTGTTCCTGGTGATTTAGTTTAGAGTTTCTGTTGTATGTTTCCCTGGCCTCAGAATGAGAATGTGCTTTATCAATACAGTGTGGGTAACAGGCACTGATGTGGTCAATCTATGAATTTGAAATATCTAACCATGAAATTATAACTATTCCCTGATTCCAGAGCATGCACAGTGAGGGGGGCCATCGTCCCCTCACCATTTCCCATCGGTTCCCTACCAACTGAAGCTTGGCCCTTCCTATACTGCATCCTACTATTGTTGGTTGTTCTTACTATCCTTCACAGCTCTGAAGAAGGGTCTCGACCCGAAACGTTGCCTATTTCCTTCGCTCCATAGATGCTGTCTCACCCGCTGAGTTTCTCCAGCATTTTTGTCATCTTCACAGCTCAGTCATTTGTTGCAAATAATTGCATTTCTGATAATATTTACTACTTTCTTAAACTCGTATTTCAAAGCACCTTATTGAATGATTAATGTACAGCTTGGACCACCGTACTTTTCAGATAAAGTGGATGAATTCAGCTCCTGAAGTGCTGTGTGGGATGTGTTCAATGCTTAATGTATCTGCTTTTATACTCCAGGCTAAGGAAGGTGTTATTTGCTCCCATGGAAATATTTGGTTTGATTTTAATCCAGTTTAGAGATGCAGCGTAGAAACAGGTCCTTTGGCCTAGAATCCATGTCAACCAGTGATCACCCATTCATTAGTTTTATCCCACATGCTAAGAACAATTTACAGAAGCCAATTATCCTACAAACCTGTACGTTTTTGGATTGTGGGAGGAAACCGGAGCACCTGGAGAAAACCTCACTGTCACAGGGAGAATGTACAACCTCCGTACAGAAAGCACCGGATCGAACCTTCTGAGAGACGGGATCCCCTTCTAGTTGGCATCAGCCTCTGGCGTTCAGTGGTTCATTTCTGCCCAACGTCGGGACTACCGAGTGCACGGATTCTGAAGGCTGAGTGGAACCCTGGGAACTAGTGGAATCTGTGGAGAGTGGAGTCTGCGGTGTGGAACCCTCGGGAAGGAGTGGGATCTGTGGAGAGTGGACCCTGGGAGTGAGTGGGTTCTGTGGAGACCGGGGTCTGTGGACAGTGGGGTCTGTGGACAGTGGGGTCTGTGGACAGTGGGGTCTGTGGAAATTGGGGGTCCAGGAAGGAATGGGGTCTGTGAAGAGGGGTTTGCAGAGAATGGGGTCTGTGGAGAGTGGGGTCTGTGGTGTGCGACCTCCGGGCTGTGATGAGAGAGACTTTGTGAGAAAGAGGCATTTTCTGTGGTTAACAAAGCAGATCAAAGATAATGTTAAATTGAAAAGTAGGACATGCAAAGTAGCAAAGGCTGGTGTAGGCCAGAGCATTGTGCGGTTTATAGGATCCAGCAACAAAAAACTAAAAACTCTAAGCCGAGTGAATTTGATTTTGCGAGAAAGTATGTGAGCAATATTGCAACAAACAGTGTGGGTTTCAGTGGATATGTAAAATGGTAAAAGGTGCTGTGGTCAGTGTGGGACCTCTGAAGAACAAGGCAGGTTAGTTCATAACAGGAAACTAAGACGTGGCAGATATGTTCAATCAATGTTTTGCATCTGGCTTCACCATGGAGGACACTTCAAATATCCCTAAGATAACATATGGGCTCATTTAAATTAAATGGAGGAACTTGTAAAAAGCCCAACAATAAGGGAGATAGCATGAGAGAAATGTGCAGGTCTAAAGGCAAACAACTTGCCTGCTCCCAGAATGTTAATGGAAGTCTGCAGAGATATTGGGCCCTTGGCGTGAAATCTTTCAAGCTTTCCAAAAGGCATTTGAGCAGGTGCCACATAAGAGGCTGATGTTTACATTAAGAGCCCAAGGTATTGGAGGATGTCTTGTAAGCATGGATTGAAAACGGGTTGTCACATGTAAAACAGAGCTGGATTAATGGTTCTTGGCCCCCAAGTTTCCAAGTTTGCCGATGATATGAAAATAGGTGAAAGTGCATGTTCTGATGTGGACATTGTAATTCTGCAACAGGATACAGATACTTGAATGATTGGGCAGAAACATGGCAAATGGTGTTAATGTCGACATGTGTGAGCTCACCCTTTTTGGTGAGAGAAATCAAAAGGTGGATTACTATGTAACTGGAGGGAGACCGCAAGTGAGTAAAGTTCAGAGGGGTTGTGGTGTGCCAGTGCAGGAAGCACAAAAAGTTGGCAGGCACGTCCAATAAGTAGTTAAGAAGGCAAGCAGAAGCATGGAAAAAATGGAGAAGGAGTAGGCCCTCAGGCCTTTCACAAGCCTGCTCTTCATTTAATATGATCTTGGCTGATCCAATTGTCCTTTTCTGCATCATTCAAAGTCATTGTTATCCTTCCGCCCAACTCGTCAGTGCCAACCAAGATGCCTATTTCAGCTAGGAACATTGAAATTGTACTTGTCAGAATGTCTTTTAAACATTGTAATTGCATCTGCAAGGTACTATGGAACATTTTGATTCCGAAAGGCATTTTCAAGTTCTTGATCTCAGTCGATGCTCTGTTTGTTTTTCCATTCTGCTGGCACAATACTTCCCCATCTAAAGAGACTAGTTTTGTTAACAAGATGAGCAAGGACTTGCATGGGACGTGACATTTGTTTGGTTAGTTAATGTTTTCTTATCTTAGACATATCACTTGCTTGTTAGCTCACTCCTATATAACACTGCAACAAAGTAATCTGTCTCAGGTCACCAAGAGCCTTGTGATGTACAGTACAGCACAGCTCTGATAATCTGCTCACTCATTACATGGAATCCCAATTGTTCAGGATCAGTCTCACTGGATGATGAAGTTCTGCACACACTTTAAAAAAAGGGCCATGTTTATCATGCACATTGAAATCAACAGGCCCCATTTCATATGCTGCTTTGTAATTCACCAACATCCTGTTTCCAAAGCTCTTTTACACAAAACTGGGGCCATATTCGCCAACTATTCCTTCCTTGATATTCCCGTTTCCCGTGCTCCCTTTAAACTCATGGGAGCGTTATCTCTCGTACTCGCTTTTAACTTACAGGGTCTTCATTTCTGCCTGCCTTTTAAATGTACATTTCCAAACTCCCTTTAAGCTCATCCGAGCTTTTGTTTAAGGGCACTATTTCCTTCAATCCCTTTTTTAAAAAAGTTGTTCTTTTCTTGTTCTCCCTTCAAAAGAACTGGGGCCCCGTTTCCCACAGACTGCATTGGAGTAGTAAGATAAATGACTTACACCAGTCTGGCATTACCAAATTGCTGAGCTTGTGGGATGATTGGAATTTACTGTACATCACTGTGCTCAGATCTGTAAGACGTTAACTAGCTGATAGGATAAGAGAACCAACGCCCGTGTGCAGGGAGCGTCCCCATCATCCAGACTCTGATTACACTCAGTCAGGGCTGGTGGGCGAGCCACGTCAGTTGACTGCTCAACACCAGACTGCCGATAATGGCATAGTGTCCAAACTACATTGACACAAGGAGTCACCAGGTAAATAAGAACAATAAATTCCTGGATGTACTCAAGAATGAAGATTCTTGCATGAAGAAGTATAACATTCCCATCATGTCACGGGTCCTTGACGGCTGAAAATGGGGCATTTTACTACGTGGGGGTCTCAGGAGGTGCTGTCAGAGATCCTGAGCAAGTTACTGCAGTGCACCTTGTGGATCACACACGCTGCAGCCACTATGCACCGGTGGTCGAGGGAGCGGGTCTTAGGGATAGTTCTTCTTCTTTTGTATGGCGTGCACAGCCTAAAGTTGTAGGTCGACTTCTTCTATTTGAAAATTTGTTTGTGCACGTTGGGTTGATTGCATTAGTCGAAACAGGGTGGACCACGTGAAGGTTGCAATCTCCCACCTCTTCAGGATAGTTGATGGGTACCAATCAAGTGACTGCTTTGTTTGGATGGAGTGGAGTTTCTGGTGTACAAAGCATCCTTCACCCAAGTAGATGGTGGAACAGTAGGGGTGACATGAGGTGAATCATTCAGTGCAGGTTATCCAGCCTCTGTACCTCTTTTATAGTCACTGTGTTTGACTGGTCAACAAGTTTCTGATTTGTGGGAAGATGCTGCTGGCGGATGGCTTGGTGATGATAATGTGATCTATTCCAAATGTAATTAGTTTATTGTCATGAACACCAGAGTGCAATAGCATTCCTAGTTCGCTTGAAGCTTACAACGTAAACATTATTCAAGATAATGATGAATACAACAGTAAATACAATGTCGAGTGCAAAACAGTAGAATGGGGTAAGATTATCGTGTGATCATGGAATGGGATTGAGATCAGGGGTGATCGTTCAGGAGTTTGATACCGGGGTGGGGGAGGAGGAGGGGTGGTAAACTGTACTTAAGGCTGGATGTCTGGGCTTTCCTGTATCTTCTCCCAGAAGGTAGAAGAGAGAAAATGGAATGGCCAGGTTGGCATTATTCTTGACAATACCTCCAGCCTTCCTGATGCGATGCCCTGTGACGATGGGCTGGAAGGAAGGAAGTGAGGAGCCTGTGATGGACTGAGCCGTGTTCACCACTCTCTGTAGGTTCAGGAGGTCAAGAGCAGATCAGTAGCCATACCAAGCTGAGATGCATCCCATCAGAATATTTTATATTTGGAGAATTCTCGTGGACATGGCCTATCTTCTCGGACACCTAAGAAAGTAAATAACCTGATGCACTTTCTTGATCTCCACATCAATTTGAAGGAACCAGATTAAATTGTTGGTGATGTGACTGCCGAGTAGTCTACACTTGAAGGTGTCAACTCCCCTAGTTCTTTTGACTGTCTACCATTTCTATGCCTCACATAATTTTATATACTTCTTTCAGGTCTCTCCTTAATCTCCAACGTTCCAGAGAAAACAATCCAATCAGTCCAACCTCTCTTTACAGCTAAAACCCTCTAATCCAAGCAGCCTCTTGATAAACCTCCTCTGAACCTTCTCCAAAGCCTCCACATTCTGTAATGGGATGACCAGAACGATACACAATACTTCAAATGCAGCCTAACCAAAGTTTGATTAAACTGCAAAATGACTTCCTGATTCTTGTACTCCAGGGCCCAACCAATAAAGGCAAGCATACCATTCATTTTCCTAACCTTAAGGGCGCGGTTGTTTTTCTGACACCAGGGGACAAGGTTTCCCATCTCTTTTCTGATTGCCATGAATAGCATTTACTTCTGGAATATCAATGGTTGGCCATTGTGTGCCGTGAATATTACTTACTGCTGACCAGCCCAGGCCTCATTCTTGCCCAGCTCTTGCTGCATGCAGGCATGGGTCTCATTGATCCCAAGGGCTTATTGCATGCAGGCACGAGTGGCCTCATTCTAGCCCAGGATTTTCTCCTTGCAGACACGAGTGGTCTCATTCACCCCCAGGACTTATTGCATACAGACATGGGTCTCATTCTTACCCGGGTCATGCTGCATGCAAGCATGGGTGGGTGGCCTCATTCTTGCTCAGGCCTTGCTGCATACAGGGATGGATGGATGGCCCCATTCTGGCCCAGGTCTTGCTGCATGCAGACATGGGTGGGCTCATTTGCTGACAAGACACAAGGAATAGCAGATGCTGGAATCCTGAGTAAAACACATGCTCTAGTAACCCATCTGGTCAGGCAGCATTTGTGGAAGGTATGGACAGACAACGTTTCAGGTTGGGACCCTTCAGACTGAAAATTGCCAATGGAATTGACCATTGTGTAATCATCAGAGAACATCCCTTCTACCCTTCCTCCGAACTCATGATGGAAGAAAGGTCCTTGCAGAAGCAACTGAAGATGGCTGGACCCCGGATATGATAGCTCATGTACATGCCAACACACACATGTATCCGTAGTCCACCACCTCTGTTGTTTATAGATATGGGCCGAGAAATGGCAGATGGAGTTTAATCTGAGCAATTGTGATGTGTTGCACTTTGTGAGGTTGGATGTACGGGGAAAGTATATAGTTAATGTCAGGAAACAGTTAACAGTATCTTGTGCACCAATTACACAGTTCCCTGAAAGTGGCAACACAAGTAGATAGAGTGGTAAAGAAGGCACATGGTATTCTTGCCTTTATCAGTCAGACAACTGAATACAGGAATCAGGAAGTCAGTTTGCGGAATCAAATTTTGGTTAGGCTGCATTTGGAGTATTGGGTACAATTCTCGTCTCCCCATTAAAGCATATAGAGGCTTTGGATTGGAGAGTATTAGTTGCAAGGAGACGTTGAACAGACATTGATTGTTTTCTCTGTAACGTTGGAGGTTGAGGGGAAACCTGATAGAAGTATATAAAATGATGAGAGACATAGATAGGGTAGACAATCAGTATCTTTTTTTTCCAGGGTAGAAATGTCTAACACTAGGGGGCATTGGTAATAGGGCATAGATGTAACAAGTATAATGGATAAGGGCGAGCCAGTGGATGTGGTGTATCTGGACGTTCAAAAAGCCTTTGGCAAGGTCCCACACAAGAAATTAGTGTGCAAAATTAGAGCACATGGTATTGGGGGTAGGGTATTGACATGGATAGAGAACTGGTTGGTAGACAGGAAGCAAAGAGTAGGAATTAACAGGACATTTTCAAAATGGCAGGGAGGGACTAGTGGGGTACCACAAGGCTCAGTACTGGGACTCCAGTTGTTTACAATATATATTAACGATTTGGAAGAGGGAATTAAATGTAATATCTCTGAGTTTGCGGATGGCATAAAGCTGGGTGGCAATGTGAGCTGTGAGGAGGATGCTATGAGGCTGCAGGGTGACTTGGATAGGTTGGGTGAGTGGGCAGAAATATGGCAGATGCAGTATAATGTGGATAAATGTGAGGTTATCCATTTTGGGGGCAAGAACAGGAAGGCAGATTATTATCTGAATGGTGTCAGAGTAGGAGAAGGGGAGGTGCAATGAGACCTGGGCTTGCTTGTACATCAGTCACTGAAAGTAAGCATGGAAGTACAGCAGGCAGCAAAGAAAGCTAATGGCATGTTGGCCTTCACTGCGAGAAGAATTGAGTTTAGGAGCAAGGAGGTCCTACTGCAGTTGTATAGGGCTCTGGTGAGACTGCACCTGGAGTATTGTGTGCAATTTTGGTCTCCTAATTTGAGGAAGGACATTATTGCTATTGAGGGAGTGCAGCGTAGGTTCACCAGGTTAATTCCTGGGATGGCGGGACTGACATATGATGAAAGAATGGTTCGACTGGGCTTGTATTCGTTGGAATTTAGGAGAGGGGATCTTATAGAAACATATAAAATTCTTAGAGGATTGAACAGGGTAGATACAGGAAAAATATTCCCGATGTTGGGGAAGTCCGGAACCAGGGGTCACAGTTTAAGAATAAGGGGTAGGCCATTTAGGACTGCGATGAGGAAAAACTTTTTCACCCAGACAGTTGTGAATCTGTGGAATTCTCTGCCACAGAAGGCAGTGAAGGCCAATTCACTGGATGCTTTTAAGAGAGATTCTTAGGGCAAACGGAATCAAAGGAAATGTGGATAAAACCGGAACGGGATGCTGATTTTGGATGATCAGCCATGATCATATTGAATGGTGGTGCTGGATTGAAGGGCCTACTCCTGCACTTATATTCTATGTTTCCATAGGTGTAAGGTCAGAGTGGGAACGTTTGAAGGAGATGTATGGAGCAATTTTTTTACATGGAATAGTAGGTACGTGGAACACACTACCAGAGATGGTGGTTGACGTTGGTACAATAGTGGCATTTAAGATCTTTTAGATAGTTCCATGAATATGCAGGGAATAGAGGGATATTAGCATGTGCAGGCAGGGTGATTATGTTTGGCATGGACATTGTGGGCTGAAGGCCCTTTCAGGGCTGTACTATTCTATATGTTCTATGTCCTTGGCTGTTGAGGAGGAGCCAGAGGTGTTAGCCTTTAGCAGCACCCATGTCCCAGTAACACATCAGTGAGACACAGGTGCTGCAAGCAGTGATTCACGGCTGACTGGTTAGCCAAGTTAAAAAGAGATTCTTATTTAAAAACACATTTAATGATTTTTAGGAATAAGTTTAAGTTTGCAAGGGGAGTATGTTGATGCTTGCTGCAGCTTTGTTCTTGGCGTGGGCTGAAGATGGTTGAAAACATTTGATGATTGGGAGTGAATGATGCAGATTTCATCTCTAGTGCGACCTATTTATCGACTGGAAATGGTGCAGTCATGACAACCCACTGATCGTTCTACTTGAGTATTATTAGTAGTATTTTAAAATCCTGATATTGTTTGTTTTGAAAGCAGCAGTCAGGAGTTCAGTTCATGCACTTGCTTCCCTGAGCAGCAATGTTTCTTAAAAGTTTCCAAAATTGATGCATTTTTTGAAAGTGAAAAACAGAATGATGTGGGAGAGCAGGTTTTTTGGTGTGTGGGTGCTATGAGATCGAGAGATACTTCACTGAATGCTGACCAACAAACGGAAACTAATCATATTCCTGTTCTGCTTTGTCACTTCTACCAGTTTCTCAGTTTCTTTTTTTAAAACAAGTTTCTTTTAACCATTGCTTTTTTCTTTCAGCAACAATAAACTGCAATTATCTAATGGCTTTAAGATGCCCGAGGCACTTTATGAAAAGAATTGTGAGAAAGAATGTGACTTGACTCCCTAAATATTAAGGCTGATGAGTGCAAATATCTTGGCTGGAGGGAGATGAGGTGATCGGGAGGGTGTGGGACTGGATAGCTTTGGAGGCAGGGGTAGGAGAGACTGAACAACATTTGGAAACAAATGAAAATCTGAGAATTGGGTGTTTACAGCATTGCACGCAGAAGTCAGTTTCAGTATGAAACCATAGTTTAATAAATAAAGATTAACCAAATATTGCTGTGGACTCCAAGAAGAGCAGAAATGGAGCAGGTGGCAGGGGAGAAAGCTGTGTTAAGTGTACAGTTGCAGTTAAATGCCTCGTGGAAAGTGGTTGGTTAGGGATACAGATGCATTGCATGTGTGAAGGGTGATTGCTATCTTCACACAGTGGAAGTCTGAAAGGTCAGAGACTAGTGCTTCACCTACACACCGTTTCGAATAGGAAGAACTCAGTAAACAAAGGCTGACTCGTCCGCAACCAAATTCATGACAACTTTGAAGATAATCAACTTCCTTGCTTGCAACATTCACACATACGGTAAATTGTAGAAATGAAGAAATATTTCATTAACTTTCTCGAAAATCTAAAAATCCACAGACCAGTGTGAATAAAATTGAAACTAGAGGAAGCTCCCTTTTACTTTTGTGGTTTGTAAAAGATGAATTTCAGTCAGATCAAAACTGGTGAATTTGGAGATGTGAAGATTCTGTGGTTTTATCAGAAATTCCCAATTCCAATCATCATCTGCGCATGTCCAATGTTGGTATTCTTCATTCTTCTCAGTTACCTGCTGTTTGGAGCAAGCGGGAACATCTTCCCCTCGGCACCAACATCACTGTGGGCAGTCATGTCATGACTGGAGCTCTCTAACACGGCGCCAAGCTGTCGGTTTCACCCTGTATGGTGGGAGATCACAATTACCTCTTGTAGTTTCGGGTCAAATACAGACTTAAAAATCATCTTTTGCTTTCAGAAAACATACAGCAGTACAGCATAGGAACAGGCCTGCCATGTCAGCTGACCATGATGACAAACTAACCCAAGGGCCAAGTGCTAAACTAGTCCAAGGGACAAGTGCTCCAATCAAAATCAACTGCATCAACTTTTATCACATTGTCTCACTTATCATTTTCGATAACAAGGATGCTCCTTCTGCATTCGAACCATTGGGAAGAACAGCCCCACATTTTATCACCTCTCCTGGCACCTTCACTGCCTCTAATTTGTGTAAAATCTGGTTATAAGAAGTTAAAAGTTAAGGAGAGTCAGTGTTATCCCTTTGTAAAGAAGGCAATATGGACAAACCAGGAAGTTACCGTGCTGACTGGTCTCTCTGAGCCATGTTTTGTCAGCTCTCAAAATGAGGAGGACCTGCACTGTGTCCCTTACCTGTTTTATTGCAGCCTTTATCGGCCCCCAAAATCTAAATAAAATAGTTAAATAGAGGTGTTATCCCCCTGTTCAGGATGTCCGCTGCTCCACACCGTGCAGTGTCCTCTGTCCCTGGACTCCAACAAGCCTGTACTTCCTCTGCAGGGATACCTGGCCAGGAATGTCACAGATGAGGGGCAGGTAGTCAATATGGATGGACATTCCTGCCTGCTGCTTGCAAAGGCCACTTTGGTCAGGCCACGGAGCAGACTGTCTGGTCTGTCCCCAGATCTGGCTGTCTCCTCAACAGCTGAGAGGACTGAATGGAGATGACCATACCTCAGACATGCAAATAACAACCAACGTGAGAAGTATGGCTAATTCTTCCTTTTGTAGCTGAAGGTAAAATCCCGGCTGAGAAAGTACGTTGTCAGCTCTCAACATGAGGCCACAAGACATTGGACCAAAATTAGGCCATTTGGCCCATTGAGTCTGCTCCGCCATTCGATCATGGCTGATCTCTTTTTCCCACTCAACCCCTGTCTCCTCAATCTCCTGTCTTCTCCCCGTAATCTTTGGTACCCTTACTAATCAAGAACCTATCAATCTCCATTTTAAAACATACCCAATGACTTGGCCTCTCCAGCCGTCTGTGGCAACGAATTCCACAAGATTCACTGCCTTCAACATCAGGAGGATGTTCCACATACAGGTATCTCTGCAGAAGAATCATAACCTTGGTACACCAGCGGCAGGCCTGGAGACACAGATCCACAGCAGACACCCAGTGTTTCCTCTTTCCCCAGAATAAATTAACAAACTTCTTCTGCATGTAGGTGACAAAAGCCATGATGGGACCAAAGTGACCAACTTTGGTAAGGTCGCATTTGGAGTATATGTGTTCAGTTTTGGTCATCCTGCTATAGGAAGGATGCCAAAAAACCAGGAACTGCAGGTGCCGTTTTATAAAAAAGACAAAGTGCTGTAGTAATTTAGCAGGGCAGGCAGCATGTCTGGAGAACATGGATAGGTGACATTTCATACTGAAGAAGGGTCCTGACCCAAAACGTTATCTATCCAGGTTCTCCAGAGATGCTGGCTGACCCGCCGAGTTACTCCAGCACTTAGGAAGGATGTCATTAAGCTGGAAAGAGTGCAGAGAATATTTACGTGGATGTTGCCAGGACTTGAGGGCTTGAGCTGTTGGAAGAGGTTGAGCAGGCTGGGACTTCATTCCCTTGCAGCACAGAAGGCTGAGGAGTGATCTTATAGTGTATAAAATCATGAGGGAATATCAGAGATAATGGTGAGTATTTTACCCTGAGTAGTGGAATTAAGAACAAGCAGACTTGGGTTTAAGGTGAGTGGGGAAGAATTTGATAGGAAACTGAGGGGCAATCTTTTCACACAGGGTGGTGGGTATATGGAATAGGCTACTAGAAGAGGTAGTTGGAGGCAGGTACAATAACAACATTTAAAAGCCACACAGGTACATGGTTTGGCAATGCTTAGAGGAATGTGGGCCAAATGCGGGCAAATGGGACTAGCTTAGATGAGGCATCGGCGTCGACACGGGTGTGTTTCCGTGCTGTATGATTAACTGGTAGCACAACATGGAGGCCAGCAGTTGGTTTGCGGCCACTGGTCACCTGTCATGCACCCGGAGTGCCGTCCAGCACATTAACTGTGCCATGGCGTTTTCCTCAACTCCCACCAGCATGCTGCAATGTTTATTAGGCAGGGCCAGGGTAAACATCCAGACAGAGGAGGTCCAAAAAGATGGGCCCACCTCCTCCGCAGGGAGATAAACTATCATGTCCTTCACAATATCGCCGGGATTCTAGGACGTTATCCGGTGATCCATGTGTAGGACACGGTGGAAATACCTGCTGTTACTAACACGCTCTCCGCAGACCTGTGACTGCGAGTGTTTGTGGGAGAGTGGTGAGGGAGGTTTATTCGGTGTTGAGCCAGTGCAGGTGCAGGTTTATTAAGGGCATCGGGATATGAAATGTTGAACTCTGTGACTGAAGCTGGGTGGAGCGAGTGAGGCTTGTGTTGCTGGGTGGGGCGGCAGTAACCTTTTGATTTAATTTCAGCCTTGCTGCTATCAGCTCTTGTGTTTATAATTGCCAGGAACCCAATGAACTCTTTTGCACTTAATCCTGATATTTGAAGTAGCAACCTTCATCTGCAATCACTGTTGTATGATTTTAAATTGCTTGTTGGTAGATGCAGTATCCACCATCTCCTCAATAAAGTATACTCTAGTGAAGTATTACCTTGCAGCCACTCCCTCCTGCAGCCCCCCCTGCCCGTATCAATAAGCAAACCAACGAGCATATTTTCCAGTCTTCTTTGCAGCTTGGGCCTCTCAACCGCTCTAACCGAGGGCAAATACAGAGGCTGACACAGGGTATGGAGAGGTGTTACTCTACTTGTGTCCAGGAGCCCGCTCTCATAAACATAGGGCTTTATGTCCTATTGCAGAGCCTTTAGGAATAAACACATTTATTTCTCAGATGCACGACGTGTCCTCTGCAGTTCCTAAAGGGCTTTATTGTTGTTGAGATGTGGTCACTATTGTGGGAAACACATTCACGCACATGTGAGATTGAAGTGTGAGAGTGAGTGTGTTACACAGCATTAGGAGCAGGAACCACACAGCCCTCACGCCTGCTCCACCCTTTTATGAGAACACGACTGATCAGCCTGTAACTTCATTTCCGACTCGCGCCTACCCCTATAACCTTTTCCGCTGTTTCCATTAGTATAAGTGTGTGTCCCCTACTCCAATCTTACTGAATGTCCAATCCATCAAAAAGCCTCCCGCTTTCCTGTCTGAGCCTTGTCTAACTTTGTGCTGGCTACCCAAAGCACAGACTGCTTCCTGCCACCTGCAAATGTGGCTTCTTCAACACCAGTGAAAATGCTCTGCAGCATCTGTGCTGAGTGAAACTGTTAGCATTTCACATCATGACTCTTCATCAGAACTTGGAACCATTAGACACGAGATTGCAGATACAGGAATCACGAGCAAAGTGTTGCAGGAACTCAGCGGGTCATTCAGCAGCTGTGGAGTGAATGGATAGACGGTGTTTCAGGCCCAACCCGAAATATTGCCTGTTCATTCCCTCTATAACAGTGACTACATTTCAACACGCCTTCTTCTTTCATGTCCATCTTCTATGTTTCAAATGTTGACATCGCTGTCATCGTCCGTCCTGAAAAGGACCCAAGCTTCCGGCGACAATCAGTGATGCCATCACTTGTTGCAATAGATGATGATGGTAGCAGAATTAGCTCGGGATACTTCCAGTTTTTCATCCCTTCTTTAGCAGTGCAGACATGGGGTGAATGGTGGGAGAAGCTGTCGGGAAGTGGGAATTGGGGATGATGTAGGCAGTCAGAGCAAGCGAGCAAGATATGCTTTGGGGAAGAGGAGCATTGTGAATGCGTTGTTTGTGATGTGAATGCTACTGACCCATGGCCATGTCTTGCTGCATCAAGTACGGACTGTTTCATTAGCTGAGAAGTTGCAGATATAGTTGAGTATTGTGTAGTTATCAGCAAAAGTCATACTTCTGGTTTTATGCTGGAAGGAAGATCTTGATGAAGATGGTTAGGCTTTGGACACCACACTGTTTGAGAAACTCCTGTAATGATGTCCTTGCACTTGGCTGATTGCACTCGACAGCCATCACCCTTGTCTAGGTATGACTCCAACCATTGCCTTCCTCATGATGTCAGTTTTACCACAGCTCACAAGAGCACATGGTAGTAGGAGACATAGGCCACTTGGTCCCTCAGACCTACCCCGCCACTCAGCATGTTCATGGCCTCAACGCCTCTGCCAGTTCCCTTTGTCTCTCAATTTCTCTCTGTGAGCAGATTAGGAGGAGGATAATGCCACATGGTAATACTGTCATGCTGGTACCGCTCATTAATATTAGTGGGGGATGATAATTGTCCTGATGACACTAGAGAGAGAAGGAGCTTGCTGCTCGTTGTAGGAGTGTGGTGGGATCTTGTACATGTGCTGGAGAGGATAGATCTGACTTGGTTTAAACCAAAGTGAGAACTTATCCCACAATGGAGCTGTGGGTGGGACCAGAGTGCCACTAGAGTGACGGCCTGGCTTTGTCTTCCAACCTCTCGAGTGGGCATTGAACCCACAACCTTGACACCTTGCACACTCGACTGCAGGTGAACAGCCAGCTGGGTCCATGTCGGGTTCAACCAGTTGTGGGACCCGAGAGAAAAGTGGAACTGAGAAGTGATGCAAGGTACCAAGTGCGTCAGTGCTGGCTCACTAACACGTGCTGCATCTGTTCCCCACCATGCAGCGTCACCACTACCACACTGGCAGCAACCTCCCATCATGGAGCTGATGCAATGCCTCAGAGTAAGGTAGCAGGAGAACCTCCTGAAAGCTACTGTCAATTCCCCAGTGGTATCAAGGCCACTGGCCAATAATTAGACCGCTTCATATAGAGTCCGGGACAGCCCTTGTCTATTCACCCAACTACTTTAATGAGCCAGTTGATTTTTACAGCAATCTGGCAAGTTTTTATGGATATTTTTCTTACGTCAGTTCTAACATTTCACAACCTGTCCAGTGGGATTTGAGCTCATTACCTCTGTTGTTAACATACCTCAGTAATCTCCATTACAGGACCATGCTCAGATTCAGAACACATTAGCTTATTGTCATATACACCAGGGTGCAGTCAAATTCCTTGTTCACATGAAGCTCAGAGTAAACTGTGTACATGGCGATGATAGATACAACAAAATAATGCAACGGTGAAACTAACTGAATGGTACATCAGCGTGTGCCCGCGTGTATATGGTGTGTGTGCCACGCTCTCCCTCCCCCTCCTCCCTTGTATTCCTGTCCCCTCCCTCACTTACCCTCTCCCTCAGTTACCCATCCACACCCTCCCTGATTGTCTATTCTCCATTCCCTTATTTACTGCCCCCCCTGCTGTCCTCCCTCCCTCCCTCCCTCCCTCCCTCCCCTCCCTCCCCTCCCTCCCTCCCTCCCTCCCTCCCTCCCTCCCTCATACCTATCCTACCGCTCCCCTACCCTCCCTCCTACCCTCATACCATCACTCATACCCTCACTCATACCCCCACACACCCGCTCACATCCCCTCACAAATACCCTCAACACCTTCCCACACACCCTCACATCCCCTTACACATACCCTCACATATCTTCACACAGTCCTCACTGCAATCCCTTCCAGAGGGAATTATCATTCCTTCCCTCAATCATTCCTTCCCACACGGTCACCTGCTCCTTGCTGCCCCCCACACCGGCTACACTTGCTGTCAAATCATTAAGCTTCTTCCTCACTCCCTGCCCTCTGCAGAGATGCATTAATGAACAAGGTGACGGATAAGTGACCTGGCGGAGTGGGGGCCACAGCATGGAATCATGGACGGAGGAATGCTGGCGAGGCAGGGAGGAGTGGAAGGTCATGGGTTGGTTTAGTTGCATGCGAGTTGTGAGCTGACACTCATTGATACTGATGTTGTGTGGGGCACAGCGAGCTGATCATTGAGCATCACCGCCTGGCCCACTGCAAACACTTTCTGACCAACTGGCCCTTATGTTTTCCAGGTTTTGAGGCCATGTCCAACCCAAGCTGGCTGGTGCAAAGTGGCATTGATAACCCTGGCCATGTGCCTGCCAGGATGGAGACCATGACTTCAATCACCAACCCCAGTATCTCTGTTTCAACTCAACAAACCCCCAAGAAATGTGCACCTGTGGTTGCTCCAAAACCCAAGTACAACCCCTACAAGCAGAACGGGCAGCCTGTGGTCCAAGTGGTCACTGAAGGTAGGTTCAGCCCGACCCAAGCCATCCCCTACTACAGCGGTGGACGTACAGTGCATAACACTCATGTGCGGGAGTAGTACGTTACAAAAGAGGTGATATTAGAGGTCTTTGGCCTGTCAGAAGGTGGGGGGTGAGCCGCCATCTTGTGTGAGGGGGTGAGGATGGGAGTTTGGTGTTTCTGTGGGTGGGTCCTAACACTGTTTGTCCCCACTCTTGTTCCCACTCACTTTCTTCGCTCAGTCTCATGACTGCCAATGTTGGTCCACCCACTCCTTCCCCCTCACTCTCCCGTTCCTCCTTTACACTCTTGTCCCCCTCACTCTCCCGTTCCTCCTTTACACTCTTGTCCCCCTCACTCTCCCGTTCCTCCGGACTCTGTTGTCACCCTCACTTTATTATCACCCTCGTTTTCCCAGTTTCTTGTCTACCAACCCAGGTTTTGTACACCCTCTCATCCTCTCCTTCCCTTCCCCTCACTCTTGTCTCCCACTCTCCCCCCACAACCCTCTCGGCCCACCCCCATTCTTTCCCACTCTCCCCTTTACTTTCTCCATCCCATCCTCTCCCACGCCCCCTCTCTAATCCCCACCTCGGTCTGGTTCCATTTCGTCTTTCTCTCACCCTCTCCTTTCCTTTCTGTCTCACTTCACTCCCTCTCCCCACCCCCCATCTGCAGACAGCTTTCTCCCTCTGTAGCCAGTGTCACTGTGACTCGCCGTGCACCTGTTTAATATTAGATAATGAATGCTCCCTCAGCAACCATCCGTGACCTGTTGGTGTTATGATTAACAATTTAATTCACAACCCAAGGTTAAAGTCTTGCAGGGTTCAGACCTGTGAAACTCTGCCATGCACATTCCTGCTATGTGTGTTACTGGCCGCTCTTGCCAGGCACGGCAACACCAGCCTTGGCTTCCCGCGGCTTCACAGCGCCATGTCCAGCCGGGCCTGGTCAAGGCAACGAGCAAAGTGTTGGACCTGCCTCACTCACTCAGCCCACACCGAGTTCAGGTGGCAGCATCTGCTTGCGTTTCCAGTTTTCTCAGGGTAAGTTCACATAGGGCAAGTTCACCATTCAATGGTCAGATTGAATTATCCCTGAATGTCCAAAGGTGGAACTGCACACAGGAATACAGTAAACCCTTGTCATTACTGACCTCTTTATAACAGATGTGAAGAAGAATCTCAACCCAAAACATCACCCATTCCTTCTCTCCAGAAATGTTGCCTGTCCCGCTGAGTTACTCTAGCATTTTGTGTCTACCTTTACAACAGATTTCAGTTATAGCGGAAATCACTGTAACAACATAGGCTGCGAGTTACACTTGTTTTTTGCGGACAATCAGCAATAATGGACACCATTAACCCCCCCCCTCCCCCGTTGTAACAAGGGTTTACTCTACCCCACACTGCACTCTGACCTGTCCATAACCTCACATTGCACTCTGACCTGTCCTGTACGTAACCCCACACTGCACTCTGACCTGTTCTGGCCCTAACCCAACATGGCAGTCTGACTTGTCCAGGTTATAACTGAATCTGTTCCAATCAGGTCAACCCAAAATGTTGCCTACCCATGTTCTCCAGGGATGCTGCTTGACCTGCTGTGTTACTCCAACACTGTGTGTCTTTCTTAACCAGCATAAAGGTGCCAGGTGTCAAGTTGTTGTTACCCTCTCTAACCTCCTTGCCCTCTGTCCTTTATTTCTATCCCTACCTCTACCTCATTCCCCTCTCCCTCTAGCCCTTTCCCTTCATTCATCCTTTGCCCCCCCCTGCTCCCGATTTCCGATCCATCTTCTCCCTATTCTGCATTCAATCATTCTCTCCCGATCTTCATTCTCTTTCTCTTGTTCCTCCTCTGGCTCCCTTTTCCTGCTCTCCCCCAGACAATAGAGTGAACATTCTAGAACAATCCCTATTTTTAGTCCCATGCCTTTGTTTTGCACGTTGGTTGTTTCTGTAAAGTCACCTAGCAACCTGCTGCCCAGCGTATGTGGTTGCCTAGCACTCAAGGATAGAGTTCTGCTCGGAGTAAGAGCTACCAACAGCAGCCGCACATCAACGCACTGATTTCTAAATGGATCATCAGATGGTTGAAAGCAGATCAGCTCAAGAGATTAGTTCTTAATTCAGGCAAATCAGAGACATCAAATGTCAGTACATTTGAAGCCTGGATCCGTTCCAGTAAACCCTTGCCTTTCTGCGGTCCTTCCATGGTGAAGGATGTCTCAGAGGATTTTATACCAATGAACGGTCATTGTTGGAGGTGTCATCTTGCATGTAACAAATGAGCAGATAACCTGAAAAAGTGGGGAGGGGAGGAGGTGGGGGAAATTGGTTGGAAACAACCATCTCTGGCCTTTTTACACCCACCTTCCAATCAAACCGCCCCCACTTGTCACTTGTACCGCCACCACTCTCTCCCTGCTTTCTCCCCTGACCACAATCAATCTGAAGAAGGATCCCGACCCGAAACTTCTCCAGACATGCTACCTGCCCTTCTGAGTTGGTCCACCACTTTGTGTCTCTTATTGTAAACCTGCATCTGTGGTTCCTTATGCCTGCTTGTGTGGAGCCTGGTTGAGGGATCCATTTCATAGAGGATCTCTGCCACAGGTGGGGGGGGGGGAGGGGAGTGGTGGGTTAAGTGGGGGAAGGGGATGAGCAGCACAGACTGCTGTTTTTTGCCGATCACCAAATTAATTTGCCGATCACAAATTATTGCAAATTCAAACGACGTTTCTCTTGTCTCAGGCGTTCATGTATTTTCCAACCCTTTCGTGCAACGTTTGTACATGATAGTGAAGATGTAAAGTGCAGGGGTGGAGCCGCAGTCTCACAGCGCCCGGGTGGGGTTCCATCCAGACCTCCAGCACTGACTGTGTGGAGTTTGCACGTCCTCCCTGTGACCATATGGGTTCCTCCTGGTGCTCCGGTTTCCTCCCATGTCCCAGAGACACGGGCTGGTAAATCAACCAACCAGTTTAAGTTGCCCCCGCACCCCCGAATTGTGGTGGTGTTGATGGGAAAATGGCAGTAGGGACATGGGAGAAAATGAGAACATAGGATTGGATGATTTATGGTCAGTGTTCCAAAGATTCACCATTGTCCATTGAAACCATTCAAACCAACTAAACCAGAAAAAGCATTGTCTTGGAGAATAACATTTCCCACATTTGTCTTTGAGGAACAACCCCTTATTAAAGAGAGACCTTTGATACCTATTCTCCCACAAAAGGAAACAGCCTCTGCACATCCACTGTTCCTAAGGTTATCTTTCAACACTCCCCTCCTCTCTGTAAACCCCAACCTTACTACTAACTGTCTCTCCACCCTGCCCTCAATAGGCAACCCACCCACCAGGAGGCAATCTGGTAAACCTGCTCCGAATGGCTTCCAGCTTGAGTTGCTTCTTTCAGCAGGGAGACCAATACTGTACACAGCACTCCTGCTGTGGTTTCACCAATACTGTACACAGCATTCCTGCTCTGGTTTCATCAATGCCAGATGTTGCAGAAGTGTAACTTCCCCAATTTTATATTCACTTCCCTCACATTAAACAATAATATTCTGTCAGCTTTCCTAATAAATGCTGCACCTTATGCTGGCCTTTTACAAAGCACACCCGGATCTGATCTCAGGTCTTTGCTATCTCCCAGTGTGAAAATAATATGCCGCTTTTCACATTTTCCTGCCAAAATCGGCATTCATTTTTCCCACATCTTGTGCCAGAGCTCTGGCCACTCACCGAACTGACCTCTAGGAGTTTCCTTCCAAGCTTCTTTCCAACCTATCTTGAGCCATCAGGAAATTGAGCAAATTTACATTCCTTGCCCAAGTCATTGAGATAAGTTGTTGGAAGTTGAGGCCCCAGCATTGGGTTCTGTGGTACACCGCTGTTTCTATTTTGCATTCCAAACAAGGCCTATTTGTGCCCCTCTCAACTTCCCGTGAGCTACACGAATGTAGAGTCTGGTTGGACTGGATGACACGCAAACAACGCTTTTCACTGTATTTAGGTACACATGACAATAATAAACTGAACTAAACTAACCCAACGTTTATCCTTGCACCCTGGGCTCTCATTTTCCATAAAATGTTTGATGTGGCATATTTGTGAATGTATTCTGATATCACAGTACAGACCATCCACTGGTGTCCATGATCGCCTACTCACATGCTTCATGTCCGATTCTGTGCCCACTTCACTGAAACCCTGTGGGAGCGAAGCTGGTGTGCTTGTCTAGAAGCCTGCATGTGGCTTCAGAGGGCCCTCTGGACTGGTCAGTGAGAGTGGTCATTGTCAGTCAGTGAGTGGTTGCAGACAGTGAGTCGGCAGTGGGCAGTGGGCAGTGAATGGTCAGTAAGGAGTCAGTGGGCACTGAGTGGTTAGTGAGTAGGCAGTGAGAGTGTGTGGTCAATGGTCATTGAGTGGGCAGTGAGTGGGCAGCGAGAATGTGTGGTGAGTGGGTAGTGAATGGTCAGTGGGCAGTAAGTGGCCATCGGGTAGTGAGTGGTCGGTGGGCAGTGAGAGTGTGTGGGCAGTGTGGGCTGTAAGCAGTGGTCATTGAGTGGGCAGTGAATGAGCAGTGAGCGTGTGGGCAGTGGGCAGTGTGGGCCATAAGCAGTGGGCATTGAGTGGGCAGTGAGAGTGTGTTGTCAGTGGGTAGTGAGTGCACCGTGGGGTGTGTGGTCACTGCAGGGTGTTGGTCAGTGGGGTGAGTAGTTTACCCTGTGCCGGCTGCCTTGGTGCCCACAGCCCTGGGATTGGCTGTCCTTCTGCCCACTGTCCTAGTGGCCACTCCCCTGGCATCTGTTGCCCTGGGAACTCACCCTGCCTGAGCTGCGGGTGTTTCTGCCCAAGCAGTGGCAAAGGGTCTGGCTGGCTTGGTGACCGGACACTGTCTCTGTTCTTGGAAGAGATACATTGAGTGATACTTCCTGAAGGTTTTCCCCAAGAGTAAAAATAGCCTGAGGTCATTGGCAATGAGTCAGTTCAGGAAATAAAACCCGCAACAAGCTGTCTTCCTGAAAACACTACACATGGCTGGCTTTGAGAGGCTTCCGCTGCCTTTTGCTTTTCAGGGTGAATAAGGGAAGAATTTCCAGTAAATAGAAACTATCTGGTAACTGGGCTACAGGCATCAGAAACTTCCAGTACAGGCATGGTGCCTGTCCAAGTGAGCAGGGTATGGCTGGGCCTGCTTTTCCTGTGAGGTTGCCCCCAGAGCAGTGAAGCTGGGCTGCGGTCAGTGTCAGGGAGTGACTGTGTGAACATTTGAATCATCTGGACACAGGTCTGGATGGAGTGCTAGGCATCTGGGTTAATTCAGAAGCTCCCTCTAGCTAGCATGTTCGAGGAGAAGGTTGGGGGGGAATGGCCTGTTTTCAACGTACAATTCTTTGACTGTGAAGTTTACTCTGGCAGTGAGTTCATTGCAAAATCTCTCAGAAACACTTGTAAAATAGAGGCCTTTGGGTGGCCCATTGAATTACATGTAGTGTTTGATGAAATATAACAGCGTAAGGAACTAATCTGAGTCAAGAGTGTGGGAGGGATCAGTTACTGAGCCCATCAGGCTGGTCCCTAACATGGAGCTCAACGTGCCATGTTTGCTACCCCTCTTCCTGTGTGAGGAGCTGTTGACCAGAGTTGGAGTTCTCTGTTGACTCCAGCGTGAAGCTCCTGAGCTGTGGCTCAATGGGTAGCATGCCCAGCGGTCCCACTACAGAGGCTTGAGCAGGAAGATCTTGGCAGAGCAGATTCTGGGGGGAGTTTAACAGGAACCTGGGGAGAATAAAGAGGAACCAATATGAATGGGTTGCTGGTGGTCTGTGTGGACTCAGTGTAGAGGCCCATCGATGAAGCATTTACTGCAACTGAGGCCTAGTCGATTCCACAGCACTGATGTGATGATGACAAGTCAAGACAAAATGAGTTTATTGTCATATGCACCAGTTATTGGTACACAGGCAGACAACACACAATACATAAATTAGACAGGAATCCTACAGAATGCTCATGAATTTGCAGGACATTAAAACGTTTCAAATGACTGTCAAACAATTAAGACATTAGTGCAAAATACAATTAAACAAAAAAAACAAATCCATGCTAGTGCAAAGGGTAGTCCACAGTTTTCCGTTGGTGAGTCGGGTTAAACTTGGGCTCTTAGAACAGAGACTAGTACAGTACAACACAAAACATGCCTTTCGGCCCACAATGGCTGTGCTGAACATGATGCCAAGACCTATTCATCTGCACATAACCCATATTCCTCCATTCCTTGCATATCCATGTGCTATCCAAAAGTCTCTTAAAAGCCACTAACGTATCTGCTTCCATCACCATCCCCTGTAGCGCACTTCAGGCACTCATAGTTATAGGGCCCTACAGAGTGGAAACCGGCCTTTCAGCCCAACTTGCCCGCACCAACCAACATGCAACATCTACACTAGTCCCACATGCCTGCATTTGGCCCATATTCCTCTAAACTCACCAACCTTTGTGCATGTGTGTATGTCATTTTTTTGGCTTTTGATTCGTTACTCCGCCAAAACCAGACGCTAACATGCCAAGATTTTTACCATTTCGCTACCCATTTCACTTTTACATTCGCTCATCCACTGCTCATTAAATTTAGTCATTTTTCTGTACACATTTTTAATAAAATCCTTTCCCCCCCCCACTCACTCATTTTTTCGCCTCCTGCTGGCCAGCTACCATAACGCCTGCTGCCGCCCGTCTCTCCTCCAAAAACGCCGACAAAACGCCGACATTTTTTCCCATTTCGCTAGCGATTTCACTTCCTCCACTTCCCCCCCCTCCCCCCCCGCCCGGCTCTGTCACGCTGGCCGAAACCAAAGATCGCATGCTCCCCCCGCTGCTTTTCGCCGTCCTCGCTGACTTGCACTGTCCAAAAATCCCGCGCGTCAACGGCTTGTCGGCCCGCAGGCGCATTGAGAGCGTACGCAGCGTCTTGACGGCGTACGCCTACCGCGTGGCGTTGTGCGATGACGTCAGGCCGCCCCCTCCCCTTGCAACCGCGCGTTGCGGGAACAGACCCAACGGATCTGCACTTGGTCTAGTCTCCTTTAAACTTTGCTTCTCTTACCATAAAGCTATGCCCTCTAGTATTTGATTTTTTTTATACTGGGGAGAAAGATTATGACTGTCTACCCTATCTATGCCTCTGTCAGGTCTCCCTGCAACCTCTGGTGTTCCAGAGAAAAATTCAAATGTCCAATCTCACCCTGTAGCTAATACCCTCTAATCCAGGCATCATTCTGGTAAAGATCCTCTGCACCCTTTCCAAAGCCTCCACATCCTTGCTGTAAAGAGGAGACCAAAACTACATACAATACACCAAATGAGGCATAACCAATCCTATAAAGCTACATTATGACTTGCTGACTCTTATGCTCATTACCCTGACCTATGAAGCAAGCATACCACACTATCAACTTGTGTTGCCACTTTCAGGGAGTTATGGACTTGGACGCCAACTTCCCCCTGTATATCAATGCTGTTAAGGGTCATATCCTAATTGTATATTTGCCTCTTATATTTGACCTCCCAAAGTGCAACCGCACACTTGCTCAGATTAAACCCCATCTGTCATTTCACTGCCCATTTCTGTAGTTTATCTATATCCTGCTGCATAGTTTGACATCCTTCTTCACAGTCTGCGACACCAGCAATCGTGTTATCTGCAAGCTTATTAACTGACCCGTCTACACTTACTGTACACCCTAGTCATTTATATATATCACAAACAGCAGCGGTCCCAGCACAGATCCTTGTGGAGGTCTGCTGGTCACAGATCTCCAGCCGGAATATTGTCCTTCCACCACAACCCCCGGTCTCCTATCAGTAAGCCAATTCCAAATCAATATGAACAATTCATGACTAATAACTTTGATCAAGAACTTGATGTTGTATGAAAGTAAATGGTTGTATGAAAGTAGAAATAAGGAACTGCAGATGCTAGTATATAAAAAAACACACAAAGTGCTGGAGTACCTCAGCGGGTCAGGCAGCAAAGTGGGAAAGTGGCTATTATCTACTTGTTACCTTTCATCAGGAACTTTGGACTTGTGTCTCCCTGTTCCTCGTCACTGCTCCAATCCCCAAAACACGCCGTGTGATTTACTCTTATTAGTCCACCCAATGTACAACACCTCCCCAGTGTACACCACCCCCCAGTGTACACCACCCCCCACCCCCACCCAATGTACACTCCCACCCAATGTACACCCCACCCAATGTACACCACCACCCAGTGTACACCCCCACCCAATGTACACCCCCACCCAGTGTACACCCCCACCCAGTGTACACTCCCACCCAATGTACACCACCCCCAGTGTACACCACCCCCCAGTGTACACCACCCCCCAGTGTACACCACCCCCCAGTGTACACCACCCCAGTGTACACACCCCCCCCAGTGTACACCACCCCCCCAGTGTACACCCCACCCAGTGTACACCCCCCCCAGTGTACACCACCTCCCAGTGTACACCCCCCCCAGTGTACACCCCCCCCCAGTGTACACCCCCCCCCAGTGTACACCACCCCCCAGTGTACACCACCCCCCCCAGTGTACACCACCCCCAGTGTACACCACCCCCAGTGTACACCACCCCCAGTGTACACCACCTCCCAGTGTACACCACCCCCAGTGTACACCCCCTCCCAGTGTACACCACCTCCCAGTGTACACCCCCACCCAGTGTACACACCCCCCCAGTGTACACCCCCACCTCCCAGTGTACACCCCCCCCAGTGTACACACCCCCAGTGTACACCCCCCCCCAGTGTACACCACCCCCAGTGTACACCACACCCCCAGTGTACACCCCCCCAGTGTACACCATCTCCCAGTGTACATCACCTTGCATTCATAAGAATTAATTGTTTTCTTTGATCTGCTTATCTTACCAAATGTTCATTGTCATCTGGCAGCCTGTGATTATCATCCCAGTTATCATCATAAATTATGATTTGCAAACTTACCCCATAGCTCCAACGTTGACTTGCAGTGCCATGAGCAGTGAGGGTCCCAACACACACCCCTGTGATACCCAACATGGGCACAGGCGGAAACAACAGAAACAACCCGCCACCAACACCCTCTGCCCACCAATACCCTCTTGTTATCAAGATACCTTTGGACTCTATGGCCAGCATACTGTGGATCCCACGGCTGTCACGTTTGGATAGTTTCCCGGGTGGGAGCTTGTGAACGGCCTCACTGGTTCATGTGAACTACACGAATGGCCTCATCAATAATTCTTGTTGCCTCTTTGAAAACTTCAATCAAATTGCTCAGGAGGGATCTTCCCTAACTAACAAAGCTATGCTGCAAATCTTTGATCAATCCTGGCATTCCAAGTGTAGATGAATCCTACCCTGCAGAATGTTTTCCAATGACCAATCCCTACCAGTGGCATTAGATTCTAAGGCCAACAATTCCCTGCTTTATCCCACTACCCTTGAATGAAGGCCCTTTCTGAGCCGTCCTTAAGTCACCCTGCATATCGCCAATGGCCAGTGATGATTTTAAACTCCCAGTCAGGGCCCCAGCATTCTTCTCCCTTGGCTCTGATAGCAGCACGTGATACATTCCTATCTCATCAGGCCCTGGGTTCACTCCATCTTTAATATGATATCTCTTTAATCAGATATCTCTTACTACATTATTACTTTTTTTTGTCTGTCCCACCTCTTTCCCGCTCTGCTGTCTATCTCTCCTGGTGCGTGTTTGTTCGTTCCCTTTCCCTCTCGCTCTCCCTCCCGCTCCCCCTCCCTCCCCTTCCATCTCACTCCCTCTCCCTCCTCCCCTTCCCCCTCTCTCTCTCTCTCCCTCCTCCTTCCTATATGCCAGTATATTTTTAGTGTAGCGATGCCAACAGGAAATTGTTTCCCTCTATCTACCCCGCCAGACAGCCCTGTGCTTGATATGGTCCAAGTCATATCTTCCCCTGCAGTTGTGCGGCCAATATGCTGATGTTGGAGTGAGCAGATTCTCCCCGATATCTACAGTTTCCATTCTCTGGCGTCATCTCACCAGGTGTCGGGTCTGTTGTGACCAAAATAATTTATATGCTTAAGACATCGTAAAATGTGGATTCTTTCTCATGTGGAGGGAGTGTGACAAACGGTAACTTTGGCCTTAAGATAAGGTGGTTCCATGTACTTTGGTCTTTGCACCATCACGCAGGTTTGTTTGGAATAACTGGTCATTTATTGTATATATATATTACGACTTTTGTACCTATAAAATTGCAGCAAGTAAGAATTTCAGTAAGAATTCCCGTTCAAATCTAGTGCATTTGACAAGTAACTTTCTTTGAAGGTTACACAAAAAAGCTGGAGAAACTCAGAACTCTCTGCAGCAGCATCTATGGAGCGAAGGAAATAGGCTAACGTTTCGGGCCGAAACCCTTCTTCAGACTGATCAGGGGCGCGGGGTGGGTGGGGACAAGTAAGGGAAAAGGAGTTGGATAGCCATCAGCCTGGGGGATGGGAGGAAATGGCGGGGGGGCTCGAAGGGGAGAAGACAGCAAGGACTACCAAAATTGGGGAGAATTCGATGTTCATGCCCCCGGGGTGCAGACTCCCCAAACGGAATATGAGGTGCTGTTCCTCCAATTTCCGGTGCTGCTCCATGTGGCAGGTTTGTTGGACCCAGGACAGGTCATTTATTGTATATATATGGGACGACTTTTGAAGTGCTGAGCCACCGGGCAGGAGGAAGAATTTCAGTCGATTCCCGTTCAAATCTGCAGTTCCCTCTTAAACATTTCTCAATTGAATCTCTCTTACTTTACAAACCAGTCTGGCACCACTCTACCAGAAGCCTCCATCCGTGCAGCCCTGTTGGGACGGTGCTGTGCTGTCCACATTGCTTCTGCTTTCAGTCAATCATGTCGCTGATGTATTTGTTGTGAGTTCATTGATCAACACAAGTGGGGAAAGTCCCTTCTGCTGCAGCAGCCTTGCGACCTTAGTCAGACACCGGTTAGTCAGACGTGGACCAGACACAGATCTCTGTAAAATAGACGACCTCGACATATCTGCCTTAATTGTGAAACCACAGATTTGGCCTATGCTGCCTCAGAATGAGTTCCCAGTCAGTGTTCGGGTGGCGTGAGCCCACTGCTTCATTGAGCTGTGAGATCTCTTTGACAGCAAACGTCCCCTCACCTTCTCCAGGTGATGCTGAGTTATATTATACAGGCTCTTCCTTGTCTGTGCCTTGAAATCATCAAAAGGAAACTTGTAAAAATGCTCCTGCAGTCTCAGATTGTCTCAACTTTGCTTCTACTCTGCTACAGAGGGCAGGCAGCGTTTACCCTGAGCTGTAACTCTGCACTCCAAGTAACTTCACTAATCGCACTCTCAGTATGATGTCAGGGCCCTCTATCTGCACACCCCTTTAGTCCTCTTCCTTCCTGCCAACATATATTTCTCCATTCTTCTCTGTATTAAACATCATTGTCGCCACTACCTATTCAGCCGTCTATTTCTTGTCATAGTCCGTTACTATCTTCCACACTATTTACCATAATTCCATATGTAAATTTGGGAATTTCAAACTGCACATCCATGCCTAAACGATGAACATTTATGGAAAGCATGGTCCCAAACCGACTGTGGTAACACCAATGCCGAGCAGCCTCCAGCCTGAACAACAATCATTTACCACCAACTCTGCTCTCTGCCTTTAAGGTTATTGACAATCTTTGATGCTAGTGACCTTTTAATACCACAAGGTTCACAGTTTCTAACCAGGTTGTGTGGGACTTTATCAAACCTCTGTAGATCCATGTAGATGACATTAACCATTCCCTTCAACACCACCAACGAACCCAAACCTGGCCATGGCCACCACAAGCTCCCGGTCCTATACCATTTTGACTTCTCTTCCCATTTCCACACTTACCTGTCCATCCTTGGCCTTGTGCCAGAGTGAGGCCCAGAGCAAAGTACAGCTCCTCACATTCCACCCTCGTATCCTGGTGTGGTATAAACACTGAATTTCTGTCTTTCAGGTAACTCTTATCTCCTGTGTTCCCTTTTGTCTCTCTTTCTCGTCCATCTCCAGTTTTGCCATTTGATCCTCATCCCTCCATCATCCATTGTGTCTCACCCCCCCCCCCCCCCCCCCCCACTCCTAGTTTAATCAACCTTTCCCACCAAAGTTTGATGGAGGTATTGCAACATTTCAACAAGAAAGATTAAGGAATGTGGCAGTGGGGTAGCCTGATTTACCCCAGCCCACACTGAGAATGGTTCCAATGTTCAGTCCATTGGGCACAGGCATACAAGGGAATACCACTCACCTCCTTACTGAAGGAAAGATGTTAATGTGTTGTAAATAGGTTGAGTGGACTAATAGCTGGAATGAGTGTGTTTGATGAGGAAAGCTTGGATGGGCTGGGCTTGCATGTGGGAGCTCAGAAGAATCAGAATCAGAATCAGAATACCATTTATTGTCATTTGAACCTGTTCAAACAAAATTAAGTTTTCTGCAGTCATACAAACATGAAAAAACATAAACGCACAATTAATACAATTTACATAATCATCCATCACAGTGAATCTCCACCCCCCTCCTCATTGTGATGGAAGGCAAAGTCTTGTCTCTCCCCTGTTGTTTATTCTTCTCCCGATGTTAAAGCCCCTGGCGGGTGATGGTAAGTCCCGCGGCCATTAAAGCCGCGCTGGGCGATGTAAGGCCCCGCTCTGGGTCGTTTTAACTCCGCGATTCGGGCGGGAGAAGTTGCCGTTGCGGGAGCTCCGAAAAGTGGTCTCCCACCAGGGACCCGCGAGCTCCCAATGTTACCGTCCACAGGGCCTGCAGCTGGAGCCTCCGAAGCTCCGAAGTCAGGTCGCAGCCGCGCGCCACCACAGCTCTCCACGCTCTGAAGTCGGCCAGATGGTGAGTCCGCAGGCTCTGCGACTGGAGCCCCAGGTCGATTCCGGTTGGAGGCCGCTTCATGGTGCTAGGCCCCAACGACAACGGAGACCCGACAGGGAAAGTTCGGAGTCCCCGTACAAGGAACAGATTTAAAAGTTTCCCCCCGAGCCCCCACATTTACACAGCTAAAATAATATATAAACTACAACCAAATCATACACTTAACAGGACAAAAATTTAAAAAAGACAGACGGACTGCAGATGCCGTTGCTGTGAGGCGCCTTCATCTTGCAATTCAAGGGATGAGAAGGGATTTGATGGAAAAATGTGGTATGCCAAGTGTTTTATGTATATCCTATTGTGGGAGAATCTAGAACGAGGCGATAGTGAAGAAAATTAGATAAAACACTTCTCACAGGCAGACCCAGCAGAACATTTGAGTATTTTTTAGCAGAGGTAGATAGATTCTAGATGCATGAGTGGGTGGAAGGTGGAATGTGGAGTTGAGGTTGCAATTAGAACAGGCATAAATGTATTAATTTCCCTGAAAGTGACGATGCAGGTAGACTGGGAAGAGAATACGCTGGCCTTCACCATTCAATGTATTGAGCACAGGAGTTGGGTCATTTTGCTGCAGCTGGACAAGATGTTTGTGAGACCATATCTGGAGAACTGTATACTGTTCTGGTTGCCCTACTATAGGAAGGATGTCATCAATCTGGAAAGGGTGCAGAAGAATGTTACCAGAGGTTGCAGGCTACAGTTATAAGAGGCTTGATAGGTTGGGACGTTTTCCCCGGGGTGACCTTGTAGAGTTATACAAAACAGTGAGAGATAAGCTATCAGAATAAGAGATAAATCATAGTACAGATAAGGTGAATAGCTGCAGTCCTTTTCTCAGCACAGAGGAGTTCAGAACTAGAGGGCATATGTTTTGTTTGAGAGGGGAAAGATTTAAAAATGACTTGAGGGATATATGGAATGAGTCATCAAAGCATACAGCACAGAAATAGGACCTTCGGCCTGACGATCATGCTGAACAAAATTCCCATCTCTGCTAGACCCACTTGCCAGCGTTAGGCCGATATCCTTCTAAAACTTTCCTATCCATATTCTTATTCAAATGTCATTATATCTACCTCAACCACTCTTCTGGCAGCTACCTCTGCATATGCACTATTTCTGTGCAAAGAGGTTGCCCCTCAGGTGCCACTCACCTTAAACTTATTCCTTCCAGTTTTAGGCTGGCCTGCCCTGCGAAAGAGACTGTGTGCATTCACCTTATCTATGGCCCATGATTTTGTACACCTCTATAAGGTAACCTCTGAGTCTTCCCCACTCCAAGGAAAAAAGCCTAACCTACTGAGCCTCTGCCCTATAATTCAGGCCCTTAAGTCTTGGCAAAATTCTTGTAAATCCTCTTTGCACTCTTTCCAGATTAATGCTATCTTTCATAGCAGGGTAACCAAAACTGCACACAAAAATCCAAATGTGGCCTCAGGCCATCTTGTACTACTGCATCATAATATCCCAACTCCTACATTTACAATGTGCAAGAAGGAACTGCAAATGCTGGTTTAAACCGAAGATAGACACAAAAAGCTGGAGTAACTCAGTGGGACAGGCAGAATCTCTGGAGAGAAGGAATGGGTGACGTTTTGGGTTGAGACCCTTCTTCATACTGAGTTACTCCAGCTTTTTGTGTCTATCTTCGATTTAAACTTAGCATCTGCAGTTCCTTCTTACACATGTTAAATATAGGAGTTGGGATGTTATGATGCATCACCCATTCCTTCTCTCCAGAGATGCTGCCTGGCCCGCTGAGTTTCTCCAGCTTTTTGTGTCTATCTTATATTTAACATCCTGATCGATGAAGGCCAATAAGCCAAATGGCTTCTTCACCACCCTATCTATGTGTAACACCACTTTCAATGAATTATGAGCCTGCACTCCTAAATCCCTTTCTCCACAACATCCTCCCCTGACCCCCCCCCCCCCCCCCCCCCCCCTACTTGCTCAGCTGATCGAGATCCTGCTGTAATTTTTGATAACCTTCACTGTCTGTAATACACCTATTTTAGTGTCAACTAGCTGCGAGAGGAAGTTGTTGAGCCTGGTGCAATGGTGATGTTGAAAAGATGTTTGGATCAGGTTTACAGGGATGTTGCCAAATGCAGGCAAATTATACTTGCACAGTTATAAAACCTGGCTGGCATAGCCGAGTTGGGTTGAAAGGTCTGTTTCCATGTTGTATCACTCGCGGACTTTTACTTTGCCTTCCTCTAATTCCTCCTTTTCCTTCCACTAATCTCTTCCAGACAGATTCACCCTGATTAACAACTGCTGCCATCCGTTCCCACTGACATCCACACTGTGTCCTTCCCTTAATCCTGGTCCCTGCCCTGTACAGTCGCCTTTGCTCTCTCCACCCTCCCCTTTCTCAACACCCATACATGAGTGATCTCCAGCTTTCCCTGTTTCTGATGAAACATCATCAATTCAAGCTTTAACATGCTCTCTCCACACAAACTGCTTGATCTGCAAAATGTTGACAGGATTTTCTGTTTTTAATTTCATATTACTTCCCTCCTTTACTTGTCTAAGCCTCTGTTTATGAAGTCAGGATGCACATGCTTTACTAATTACTTTCAGTGCACACACTGCCCTATCAAGGATCGGTGGATGTGATCGCCTCTGCCTCTCTAATCATTTACTCCAGAATCACTCCAGTTACTGCACACTGTCATATGATTCCCATCTCACTCGGTTAAGAGAATGCAGAAGATGTAAAGATCAGGCACTGAGGTTCATGATATTTGACATGAAGCTTCAAGCCTGGAGATGCTCCCTGAACACTCCTCTGTGCTCCAGGTCCAGCACTGTTGGCGGTGTGCCCCCTACTCCTGCAGCGAGGTGCAGCCTCACAGGTGGGTCCATCTGGCCAAAGGGAAGCACATTGCCTGTTGCCACCAGCTCTCTCAGCTGAGGCAACCCTGTAGTTGCACAATCCATCAGTGAGCTGGCCTCTGCCAGGGGAAGTCAGGGAACTTTGGTGCCTCTTGTTATATAATTAATTGTGTGATATTGACATTGCTGGCAAGGAAGATGTTTATTGATTATCATCAGTTGTCCAGTAAACTGTTTGAGGTGAGTCTAGGGCTGACTGGATAAAGTGACAGATTCCTTCCTGAGGAATATCAGTAATCTAAGTGAGGTAATCCAATTGTTTTTTGTTCTGACGCTGTATTTTAATTGCAAATGTTATTCAATTATTCAAAATTACATTTCCCTACTGCTGAGGAAATATGCAGACTCGAGTTAACAGATCCATGCCTTTTGATACTGGTTCAATGTCTTAGCGTCAATGCTGACACAGCAGACTGCAGACACTTTAACCTAGAGTGAAATAAACAAGCTACAAGAGAACTCCAGTCACACCGTGTCTGTGGAGATCTGATGCAGGATCTCAACCTGAAAAGTCGATTATCCGTTTGCCTCTGCAGATAGAGTCATACAGCACAGAAACAGGCCCCTCAGCCCAACTCATGCATGCTAACTAAGATGCACCATCTAAGCTAATCACATTTGCCCACACTTGGCCCTTATCCCTCGAAACAGATTCAGATTCAATTTTAATTGTCATTGTCAGTGTACAGTACAGAGACAACGAAATGCATTTAGCATCTCCCTTGAAGAGCGACATAGCAAACGATTTGAATAAATAATAATAAGTGTCGGGGGGGGGGGGGGGGGGGTGGTGATTGGCAGTCACCGAGGTACGTTGTTGAGTAGAGTGACAGCCGCCGGAAAGAAGCTGTTCCTCGACCTGCTGGTTCGGCAACGGAGAGACCTGTAGCGCCTCCCGGATGGTAGGAGGGTAAACAGTCCATGGTTGGGGTGAGAGCAGTCCTTGGCGATGCTGAGCGCCCTCCGCAGACAGCGCTTGCTTTGGACAGACTCAATGGAGGGGAGCGAGGAACCGGTGATGCGTTGGGCAATTTTCACCACCCTCTGCAATGCCTTCCGGTCGGAGACAGAGCAGTTGCCATACCATACTGTGATGCAGTTGGTAAGGATGCTCTCGATGGTGCAGCGGTAGAAGTTCACCAGGATCTGAGGAGACAGATGGACCTTCTTCAGTCTCCTCAGGAAGAAGAGACGCTGATGAGCCTTCTTGATCAGAGTAGAGGTATTGTGGGTCCAAGAGAGGTCATCGGAGATGTTGACTCCCAGGAACCTGAAGCTAGAAACACGTTCCACCTCCGTCCCGTTAATGTGGATGGGGGTGTGCATGCCGCCTCTGGACTTCCTGAAGTCTACAATGAGCTCCTTGGTCTTCTTGGAGTTAAGGGCCAGGTTGTTGTCAGCGCACCATGCTGCTAAGTGCTGGACCTCCTCCCTGTAGGCCAGCTCATCGTTGTTGCTGATGAGGCCAATCACCGTTGTATCATCTGCATACTTGATGATGGTGTTAGTACCATGTACAGGTGTGCAGTCATAGGTGAAGAGGGAGTAGAGGAGGGGGCTCAGCACACAGCCCTGTGGAACGCCGGTGTTCAGGGTGAGGGTTGAAGAGGTGTGCTTGTCTAACCTCACAGACTGGGGTCTGTTGGTTAGAAAGTCCAGTATCCAGTTGCAGAGGGAGGGGTCGATGCCCAGGTTACCGAGTTTGGTGATCAGTTGGTGAAACAGTGTAGAAATACAGAAATGCAGATGCTGGGTCATGCCACAAATAGGCACAAAGTGCTGGAGTAACTCAGCAGGTCAGGCAGCGTCTCTGGAGAACGTGGACAGGCGACATTTCGGGTCGAGACCCTTCTTCAGACCTCTGAAGTGTCCCGAAACGAAACGTCACCCATCCTTATTCTCCAGAGATTCTGCCTGACCCTCTGAGTTGCTCCAGGACAGTGTCTTTCCCTCTAATCATTTCCCATCCATGTACCTGTCCAATTGTCTTTTAAATATTATTATAATACCTGCTTCAAACACCTCCTTGTTCGATACACCCACCAAAGATGATAGAGAGGAGCAAGATAGACCACTCATGCAAAATCACGTACATTGAAATATGGTACGCAATGGAGCAGAACGTCCGCCATTGCATTAAGCAAAATCTGCCTCTCGCAGTGTAATCAGTGTTGTGGGGGAACAGTATGTATGATAATACCATAAAAATGCAGAATATGGCTCATCTATCAATTCACAGATTTTTGTTATATTTCTTTATAAATGTTTTCCCCATGCTTAATCTCTCTGGTTTTATTCTTTCTTACTGTTTCTGCCTATTTCCCTCCCATCCTTCCTCCCCAGCCCCCTCTTTGGTGCAGTTTCCCTTGGATTGCTCTAACCCACACTATGCGCAAAATTAAGTTATTATATATATATATATATATATATATATATGAATGTGTGTGTCTGTGTGAGAGGCAGGTCAGGCAGAGATAAATCTCAAGATAGAGATAAATAGATCTCAAAGTTCCTTCTCATGGATCAGAAACAACTTTGATTTAAAGCAACGCTATTTCTCTCTTTATCTTATTTCTCACATGATGTACATGAACCATAAAGGTGATTTGACCTTTATGGTTTAATATATCTATATATACACACACAACATATAATAATAATAATAATAATAATAATAATACATAAAGTTTATTTATGTGCGCCTTTCAAGAGTCTCAAGGACACCTTACAAAAATTTAGCAGGTAGAGGAAAAACATGTAAGGGGAATGAAATAAATAGTAGACATGACTAGTACACAAAGTAAATACAGAATTCAATACAAAACACAGTATGAGGCAATTAATGCACAGATGAAAAGGGACGGCACGTGGGGCTAAGGATAGGCAGAGGTGAAGATATAATATATATATATATATTTCTCTAGTTCTGACTTCTCAGCACATGGTTCTCTCTATCATAATCACTGTTCTCTCACATACATTTCATTAGGGCCTACCCATATGTGACATCAAACGTATTTCCTGAAATCCTAATATTGTGAATAAAATAACTATGAACACATGTCAAGATATTTTTTCAATCGTTTCTTTCTATATTAGTGTAATGAAATGTAATGCATACATACCTACACTGATTCAGAAGTGCTAGCTGTAGACATGAATAATGTACATTGCTACCATAGTTTAGTTTTGAATTTAACATATAATTGCAGAATGGATGATATATCACTTGTGCAATTGTTTTTAGGGGTGGGGGGAGACCTGTATATCGAAGATGCATTTTTCCTCTAATATGTCAATTTACCTTAAATGTAGAAGGGCTTTTTAAAATCTTCTTACATGGACCCTTTTAGTATTTTCTTTCTATCCTCTATTGAACCTAAGACACTAGCATGCACGCCTTAGAACAAGAACAAAACCAAAAATGTACAGCAGTGGAAAAATTGATAACATTATTATTGTGGTAAGTCTAGATCTATTAATATTTTTTTAATAAGTTATGTATACATTATATTCTTTTAAATTATTGTTACTATATGTCAGCATAGCCAGGTTTCCTGGATTCGGGAGGGGGGGGGGGGAGTAACCAACCTCACCATCCTTAATGTTCCCACAAGAACTTGAGAGAAAAAAAAGCACCCAAAATGTATTTGCCTATTTTTATCACCTAATACATTTACCAGAGTGGTAAAAAAAACAGGTTTCCATAACTTTCTAATGTACCGACAAACATAGTTTCCCCTTGACCGTTGATGGGAGAACAGGAAAGAATATTTTCTCGACAGAATAATCTTGACAGAAAAGGAATATTTTCTCACCTTGGGCAACTTGAAGAAAGACAGGTCGGGTTATTTACTTTGTCAATTAGTGCATTTCATAGCAGAACAGTGAGCTGAGCATGTAGACGCCATGACGATTCATGCATATCTGCTTACTAAAATGGAGCTTGTATTGCCCCAAGACCTACTACGGCTTTTTGGTCGAGTGGTCTATCTTGCTCCGCTTTATCATCTTTGATACCCACTACCCTCTCTGTGAAAAAATTGCCCCTCCAGATTCTATTAAATCTTTCCCCTCTCACCTCAAACCTGACCCTCTGGTAAAATCCATAATTTTACCCAATCAACCTGCATTTTTACCTTAATTTTTGTACAGTATAACCTTTTAGTGCAGAATTCCATGCTGGTGAGCGAAATAAGTTGGTGCCTGGGATAGATGCCCATAACCTTACGCAGAGTCAGTAGCATATCCCTCACATTCGCCTTAGTGTAGAGGCAAGGTTGCAATCCTAGCACAATGTGAAGTGCAGAATAGAACACTGGAACAACAGCAAGCAGACAAGAAAGTAGCATAACAAGCTGGCAAACCAAATATAGGTCTGTATTTGTGCTACAGAACAGAATTAGCAAGTGGTAGATTGCACTGAATAATCCTATAGACCATATACAAATGACCAAAGAGGACGTATTGGTGGTTTTAAAGTGCATTAAGGTGGATAAATCCCATGGAGCTGACCAAGTGCACCCACGGACCTCGGGAGGAAGTTGTGGAGGCCATTACAGAGATGTTTGAATCATCTTTAGCCACCCCTGGAGTTCTAGGAGACTGGAGGACAGCTGATGTTGCGTCTTTATTTAAGAAGGGTACTTGTCAATATTTGCTGCATCCTTTCTAGCTTAATGTCATCCTCCCTGTAGCTGGGCGACCACAACTGCATACAGTACTCCAAATGCGGTCTCACCATAGTCCTGTACAGTGGTAACATGATGTCCCAACTCCTGTACTCAACGTCCTGACTGATGAAGGCAAGCATGCCAAGTGCCTTCTTCACCACTCTGTCTGCCGGTGTGGCCACTTTCACAGACTATGTACCTGTACCCCCAGATCTCTCTGCTCTACAATGTTCTCCAGGGCCCTACCATTTACTGTGCCTTGGTTTGACTAGTGAAGTAATGACAGTTTTTCAGACCCCCCCCCCCCACCAGCTCTGTTGTGCACCTCGTGCACCATCTGTGGCATAGTCTGCACCACACACTGGCCTTGCCATCCACAGAATCCAGAGAATTCCAAGGGATCGTCTAAGAAGACTAGAAAAGTCTGAGACATCAGCAATAGCAATTTGCAAAACAAACTCAAACCACCAGCAACGCCTGACTCATCCCCTGCTGTAACAATGCCAGATAGGCCACAGCATCATTTGCATTTGAGCATCGTGCATGACGTTAACAACCTCTATTTCACACATTCTCCAAATCCATCAACACCTTACATCAACAGAAATTTGCCTGAGAACTGTACTCTAAGTGGCTGTCTACAAACACAATGACCACATCACAAGCCTTCTTATAAAGACTTGTCTTGCATCAGGACCTTGCATGGCCTCACAGGATGTATCAAGGCACTTTGAAACCAATGATGTTTGTTTGACGTGTGGTCACGGTGCAAATGCAGGCAATGCAGAGCCATTTTCTGCACAGACTCACATGGTCAGCAGTGTGGTGGTGACGGCATCAACTATTGGAGTCCCACTCTTCTCTCAGCAGTACCACGGATTGCTAGCGATCCCATGGGATATTAACAGCCACCTTAGATGGGGACTCTGCTTAAAAAAAGAAAACACCTCACACAAAAGACGGCGTGTGATTCTGACCAAACAGCACCATCCTTCCAAAAGCATCACAATCCCTCTGTACTACAGCAAGAGTGTTAGCCTAGACTTTGGGTTTGTTTCTGGAACATAGAACAGTACAGTGCAGGAACAGACCCTTTGGCCCACCATGCTTGTGCCAAACATGATGGGTGTTCATGCGCCTGACTAAATGCTTCTTAAACATTGCTACTGTGTTTGCTCTCACCACCTCCTTTGGTAGAATGTTCCAGGCACACAATGTTCTGTGTAAAAAAAATGCCCTGCACATCTCCTTTAAACTTTGGCCCCCTCACCTTAAATTTCTGTCATCTAGTCTTTGACTTTTCCGCCCTGGAAAGGATTTAACTTTATCTATGCCTTTCATAATTTTATAAATGTCTTTCGGGTCTTCCCTTAACATTAGATGCTGCTGAGAAAACAATCCAAGTTAGTCAAACCTCTCCTTGTAACTAATATTCTCTAATCCATGCAGCATCCTGGTGACCCTCATCTGCACCCACTATGAAGATTCTGCATCCTTCCTGTAATCGGGTGACCAGAACTACACATTGTACTCCAAATGCGGTCTAACCAAAGTTTTCTACAGCTGTAACATTACTTCACAACTTTTCTGCTCTACGACCCAACCGATAAAGCATACCATGTGCCTTCTTATCATCCTATCTGTTTGTGTTGCCACTTTCATGGCACTATACATGCACACCTACATCCTTCTGCACTACATAAATGCTCCTGAGATCCTGCTTTTAACTATTTACTTTACCCTTACATTTGACCGACCAATGTTCAACACCTCACACTTGTCGGGATTAAACTCATCTGCCCTATCCAACTGATCTCTATCCTGCTGTATAATTTAGCAGCATCTGCAGAGACAGAGACAGAATCAACATTTCAGCTCATGATTCTTCATCACAACATCACAGTGGCATACCTCTCCCACGTTGCCCTTACAGAAGGTGCTAGCCTGCCCTGCCTTGAGCTGGCTTTTTGGTGCCCTTTGTATTTCAGCCAGGGCACTGATGCTGATGTTGGATAGTCTGAATTCCCAGAGTTTAATCAGCGCTGCTGGGGTTTTCTGAATGGCACTAACGAATGATAGATGCCTGTGTAAGGATTCTGATGATGTGGAATGGCTGTTCACACTAGCTACTACACAGATGTGACAGGACATGGTCATTGCGCAATGGCGTGCGGTAGGTAGATGAGTCTGCTTAAACCCCCCTCACAGAACCCAGAACAATCTGGTGAAGCCTGTTGCACTCCATTTCTAGAAAGAATGCACTAATTTACGTTGGGAGACCACGCCTGTACATTGTAACAGGTGTGGCCCGTATTATTACAGCAAACATGATTATTTTTGTACTCAATACCTCCTGCAGTAAATTTGCATTCACTGTTGGTAGTGTGGATTAGGAATGGATTGAATGGGACAATTACGTCTGTAGCCATAGAGACTGGTGGTTGTATGAGAAGGTTTGTTAAACAGGCACATTACAAGGTCCAGTGGATGTGGCAGAGACATGTGCCTTCACTCCCCTCACGCCAGAGGAAGTAGGGTCGAATAAAGGCACAAGTGATTGCAGAGTGGAACCGAGATAAAAACAAAATGCTGGAGGAACTGAGCGGGACCCTTCCTCAGACTGATCAGTTCCCTCAGCACTTTGTTTGTTGTTCAAGGTCAGAATAAACATTGATGACAGAGGTTTGGCACAAAATACACCAATCACCTGTTCTCCACACCAACTGGAGAAGGTCACGTTTAATGATGAAGCACACTATCTGTTCAGTGCATACACGATCTGAACAAGAATCTGCAATAGTGGTATAACTACCCTGTGTGGGGCAGGCCACCTGCTGCTGGGGCTTGGCAAGAACATTAGCTTGACTGGTGACTGGATTGTTGTTCAGGCCATCAGGGTACGCTGTCCAAGAAAGTTGACAACCAAATATAATTTGTCCAGTGGCACCCTGGCGTTGGCTTGTGTTAGTACCTGCACATCTGACACAATGGGAGAGTTGAATCCCTTAACAGTAAACATTTTATGAACAGGTTATGGTCAGAGGTTGAGTTAAGATCGCCACATCAGTGCACCGCGAAACATTGATGGTAAAGCCGAGGATTCCTTACAGTCCATACGACAAAAGGAAAAAACCCTCAGGTTACATCAGGGTGAGCCATGTTTCAGTGAAACACAGAACACAGCAGTCCCACAGGAGTATAGCAAATTAAGTCCATTATTTAAGAGAGGAGGGATAAAGAAAACAGGAATATACCGATCTGTTAGCATAGTGCATTCAGAAAGTATTCAGACCCCTTCGCTTTTTCCACATTTTGTTACGTTACAGCCTTATTTTAAAATGGATTAAATTTTTTTTTTTTTAAATCATCAATCTACACACAATACCCCAGAATGAAGAAGCGAAAACAGGTGTTTAGAAATATTTGTAAAGTAATTAAAAAGAAATAACTGAAATATCACATTCACATAAGTATTCTGACCCTTTGCTATGACGCTCAACATGAGCTTAGGTTCATCCTGTTTGCATTGATTATCCTTGAGATGTTTCTAGATGAGATGACAAAAAATGTTTTAATCCATTTTAGAATAAGGCTGTAACATAACAAAATGTGGGAAAAGTGAAGGGGTCTAAATACTTTCTGAATGCACTGTAGTGTCAAGGTATAGCTTTATTATTGTCACGTGTAGCAAAATGCAATGAAAAACATTGTTTTGCATGCTATCCAGTAAAATGACCCCATGCATAACTAACATAATCAAATGATAAACGAGTATAACTGGTAGTGCAAACAGGTAAATAAAACAGTACAGAATATAGTGTTACAGCCATGGGGAAGATCAAAAAATGAGCAGGGGCCACCTAGTTAGGTGGAATAGAAGATCAGCAATAAATCCTTAGCACATGAGAGATCCATTCAAGAATCGGATAACTATGTAGAAGAAGCTGTTCCTGAATCTGGTGGTACGTGCTTTCACGTTTTTGCATTTTTTGCCTGGTGGGAGAGGGGAGAAGGGGAATGAGTGGTTCTTCCCAAGGACCAAGTGGTGATGCATCTTTATAGGATGCTTTCAGACACGGTGTGTCTGCAGAAACTTGCAAGAGTCGTTGGTAACATGCCAAATTTCCTTTGGCTTCTGAGGAAGAAGAGGCATTGTCGTGTTTTCTAGGTTGTAGCGTCAATGTGGTTCGACCAGGGCAGATCGTTGGTAATAGTGACATCTAGCGACTTGAAGTTCTCGATCATCCCCACTTCAGAGTGTACTCCATTTCGCTTCCTGAACAACGATTAGCTCCTTCGTTTTGCTGAGGAGAAGGTTGTTGTCCTGACACCATGTTACTAAGCTCTCTATCTCGTTCCTATCCTCGTCTCCTCATTGTTCAAGATCTGACCCACTAGGGTGGTGCCATCTGCAAACGTGTAAAGGAGTCAGAGCTGTATTTGGCTGCACTGTCTTGTGTGTGTGGGAGTACAGTAAGGGGACTGAAAACACTGCCTTGCATGGAATTGTTGCTGAGAATTATCCTGGGAGATGTTTTGTCGCTTATCCTCATGGATTGCGGACAGCGGGTCAGGAAGTCACATTTTGAATTGCATTGGATCAAGGCTGTCTAGGAAGGCTGAAGTTAATGTGCACGTGGCCAGTCTCTCGAAGCACTTCATGATGGTGCATGTCAGAGCCACTGGATGGTCGCCATTTTGGCACACTACATTGCTTTGCTTTTTTGTCTTTGGCGCTGGGATGATGGTCGTCTTCTTAGAATGGAGTAGGGAGAGGTTCAATGGTGGGAAAAAATGCTGGAATCACATATAGTCATGCAGCACTGAAACCGTCCCCTGGTCCCATCACGTTGTACCTATCTGTACTCATCCCATTTACCACATTGAACAGCCTTTTATACCTTGCATCTATGATGAAGGATGCAATAACAGAACCCCTTGGATTTAGGAGAAACAAAATACATTTGATGAATCTCGGGGAGTTGCTTGAGGTCCTCACCTGCAGAATGATTGAGGAGCCAGTGATGTGTATTTGGTTTGTCAGAAGGCGGGTGATGAGGTCTGAGGAGGTTGGTCAACACGGTGGGAGCAAGTGGACGTGGTGGAAAACTGCCTGTTGGACAGAGAGTGAGGGGTGGGTGTGCATGGATCCTCTTGTGTTGGCAAGCAGTGACCGAGGAGGGGGTACACAGGGACCAATGTACCGCCCCACGCCTCACACTATCCGTATGTCTGGCTGAGGCATCCAAGTGTCAGAGTTCCAAGTTGAGGATGGGTGGAGGAGTGTAGGGTTTGGGAATTCAGAGTGAGTGCGTGAGTGTGGGTTAGAGAACAAAATGTGCAAAATGTGAGTTCTGCTGTAGTACAAAACAGAAAAACGGCTTATTTGTTAGATGGTGAGAGATGAAAGAGACATTTTAATCTTGTTTAAGGATTATTGAATTGAGATTATGGAGATGAGGCTTTACCCCATGTCTAATGGATGGATGTGGTCATGGAAGTGTGTGATAAGAGAATGTAGAGGGAGCTTAACTCTGCACTAATCTCTGTACATACCATGTCTGAACAAGGGTCCCGACCTGAAATGTGGATTGTCCATCTCACCACAGATGCTGACTGACCCGCTGAGTTTCTCCAGCACTATGTGTGTTACTCATGCCCTGAGTGGGTTTGATGCTGAAATTGCAATGGAAAGTGTTCTCTTGCTGATCTTGATGAGAGCAAAGTACATGTTGGTGTTATTTTAGAGCAAACGGATTGAAGCAGCCATTTGATTTGCAGCTGTTGACCATACTGTGCCTATAGATGTGGTACTGAGGTGGGCTCAATCAGAGGGCCAGCACATCCCTGACCCACCACGCTGCTTCATCTCAGTGCAGAACTGCTCTGTACGTGCTGTTTAAAAAGCATGACATCAAAACACTGTCAAATCAGCTCAAAACAACAATAAATTTCACAATTTCCTACGTCTCAGAATCCTCCTTATTTGGTTTAATAACCTCCATACTTCCCATAAGGAATTTCTCCATGTGTCTCTAATCTGCTCCCTATTTGAGCCTGAGTCAGGGTTCTAGTAACTGTGCTGGGAACAGTCCAAAAAATAATGTTTATGCTGCAAACCTTGCAGTGTTTCTGTTTTAATCAAATATATTATTCATTAAACTTAATCTTGCACTCAGCACAGTACACGCGACGGCCAGCTCCCAGAGACACTGGTTCACTTCTGAGTTGAAAGCTTTGGTTTAAAGTTCTGTCATAGAAACATAGGAAATAGGTGCAGGAGTAGGCCGTTTGGCCCTTCGAGTCTGCACCGCCATTCGATATGATCATGGCTGATCATCCAACTCAGTATCCCATACCTGCCTTCTCTCCATACCCTCTGATCCCTTTAGCCACAAGGGCCACATCTAGCTCCCTCTTAAATATAGCCAATGAACTGGCCTCAACTACCTTCTGTGGCAGAGAATTCCACAGATTCACCACTCTCTGTGTAAAAAATGATTTTCTCATCTCGGTCCTAAAAGACTTCCCTTTTATCCTTAAACTGTGACCTCTTGTTCTGGACTTCCCCAACATCGGGAATAATCTTCCTGCATCTAGCCTGTCCAACCCCTTAAGAATTTTGTAAGTTTCTATAAGTTCCCCCTCAATCTTCTGTCATTGAGCCCTTGCTCGAAACCAGATGCTCCGTTTAGGAGAGGGGCTGACACAGAGAGACAGAGTGGAGGAGGCCTCTGTACTTCAAAGGACTGTAATGTACAGTAGGCAGGGCAGAGGGGGGTCTCTGTACTGTCAGGGGACTGTACTGCAGATAGGGCAGAGAAGCCTTCTGCACTACAGAGGACTGTCCTGTACTGTTTCTGCACTCACAGGGGCTATAGCGGACTGGTCCATGTCTTAGTGATTCTGTATGATGAGCACCTCACAGTCAGAGGGGCAGTGCTGAAGGATGTTGCACTGTCAGCATTGAGGGCTAATACAAATGCAGGAGTAGTACTTGGGGTGTTGGCAGGGTAGTGGTGAGGAGCGGCAGTGATGTAGGGGAACTGTACGGAACAAACTCTATGCTGTGGGCAGTAGGTGGCAGGTCTGTAAATCAGGAGTGAACAGACTGATGCCATCCTCAGCAGGCAGTGCCACCAGGGTACCATGCTGCCAGCACTGTGGGTGCACAGGACAGAGTGGGACAAGTGGCTGGGTGCTGACTGGTTATAATGGCAGCAGGAAGGCAGGTCTGCACTATCAGAGGGGCAGTGGTGAGCGAGCTCTGCTCTAAGCTGCCCCTCGTGTCCGCCATGCTGCCAATGATCGCTGCTGAACTGCCCCAGGCCTCAGGGTGCAGAGGTGAGCAGGGACACAGGAGGGGCAGTAGTGAGGGAGCTCTGCACTACAGAGGGGCAGTAGTGAGGGATCTCTACACTGAGCTACCCCTCGTGTCCACCATGCTGCCCCCGGTATTGCCGCTGCTCTGCCCGGCCTCAGGGGGACACGGAGGGAAGGACCCATCTTGCAGCATCGAGGCAGGTGGAGTGCAGCAGTAATGCCTGCAGTCACAAAGTAATAATTAACAACAATTAACTCGAGGCAAGCCTTCTTGCCTCGACACCTGGCTGCCTAGCATCTGACGACTTTTCACTGCACACACACCCCTTTTCAAGGAGAAGCTAATATTAAATAGATCTAGCCTACTCTGCACATCGGGTACAGTATGTGTGCTGGAGGCTGAGTGTATGGGAGGTCAGTCCCAACCTCCTCATGCCTCAACTCATCATCACCCACAGCGTCATCAATCTCGCCAGTTCTTCACCATAAAGTGGTGCCAACGTATAAACGTAGAGGAACGTATAAACATTGGGATCACACTGCATCCTCAGGAATGCTCCTCAGGCTCTGCACTGAGGGGCAGTAGTGAGGGAGCTGTGCACTGTCAGGGCCAGTAGTGAGGGAGCTCTCCCGTCTAACCAGTGTTTTGTTAAATCACATAACACCCAATTCTTCCATTGTGCGTCCTGATCTATGAAGACAAGCCTGTTGTGTGTCTTCTTCCCCATTCTGTGTCATTGTGCTGCCACTGTCAGGGAACTATGGGCCAAACTCTCTATGTCCCTCTGTTTATCAACATTACTGAGCACCCTACGACTTGCTCTATGTTCAACTGCGTTTTAACTGCCAAAAAGGCACGATCTCACACCTGTTGAGATTAAATTCCGTCTGTCAGCTCATCGGCCAACTTTCCATCTCAACTATATCCTGCTGTATTCCTCGCTATCCACAACACCCGAAACTTTTGTGTCATTTGCAAACTTACCCTCATCGGTCTGAAGATGTCGCCTGACCCAAAACGTCATCTGTCCATTCCCTCCACAGATGCTGCCTGACCTGCTAAGTTTCCCCAGCGTTTTGTGGTTTACTCAAGCTTCTAATATCTGCAGTTCTTGTGTCTCCATTTTACTGCTCCATCTTGAACATTCCCCGAAGTATGATACATAGCACCGGAGTAACTCAACGGGTCAGGCAGCACCTCTGGATTGCACAGAGAGGTGATGTTTCAGATCGGTAACCTTCTTCAGACTTGTATCTCATGCAAACCCTCCTCAAAGTATGACCACTTTGAAGAAGTTCTCCTCCTCTCTCCGACGGGTTCTGTGAGAGCCTCACTGCCCCCCCGTCATTCCTGCTGCTCTCCTGGCTGTAAGTGTTTGAAGATGCACAGGCTGAGGGGATAGGCACAGGCCACTGACCCCACCAGCCGCTCCACTTTGTGATCACATTGTGGCTGACCAGACCAACGGCGACACCACTCTGTACCTGCATTGACCCTACAATCTCTTGTTCATCAAGAAAATATTCACTTCTGCCCCATTTAAAGACACGGGTTCCACAGCTCTTTGAGGAAGAGATTCCAAAACCTCATAACCCACCACGAGAACATTTGCCCTCCTCTGTTTTAATTCCTCGTCCTTGACTGTCCGACAAGGTAACATCCTCCCTGCACCCACATTGGCCTGACCCCCCCCCCCCCCGCCGGGGCCCCTCTCACCGCTGAACTCCAGCGGGTACACTCAAGCCTGTCCAACCACCTCATAAGATAATCTCCAGTCTGACTGTGTTTAGTTAACTTCTGAACTGCTTCCAACTCATTTACATCCGTAAATCAGGAGATCAGTGTTGAACACAGTACTCCAAATGCTGCATGTGCAGCATTACCTCCCTATTTTGAATTCCGTTCCCTAGCAATAAGCAAAAACATTCTGGTCACTTTCCTAATTACCGGTTTTAGTAGCTCATTCATGCTAGACACCCAGACCCCTCTGCATCTCAAGGTTCTACAATCTCTCACTATTTACATGGTATGCTTTTCAAAAATGTTGTTTCCCAACTGAGCAGTTTCGCCTATTGCCACATTATGCACATTTAACAGATCTTTACCCACTTTGTCTATCGTTCGAAGCCTCCTTTTCTCTTCATCACAACTTACTTTCCTACCTATCTTTGTGCCGCCTGGAAAGTTAGCAAGCACAGCTTTGGTTCCTATATAAGCTGTGAGAAGTTGAGCCCAGCACCAATCTTGCCAACGGGGGGTACTCCCTTAGGGTCTATTTCCAGCCAGTCTTCTATCCATTCTGGCATGTTACCTCCTACACCAGTGTGAGATTGATATAGGGCCATGGGTAGTGGGCTTGTTTCAGAATGCAGTGCTGTGAAGGATACGTTTGAGTTTCAGAGAGAATTGCGGAGAACAAATGAGACAGAGGGATTAGTTTGAGATTGTTAGAATATTGTGATGAGAGGGCAAGGCAGTAGGATATCTTGTGGCTGATAGAACATAGAACAATGCAGCACAGGAATTGGTCCTACAGCCCACAATGTCCTTGCCAAGTTAAACTAATCTCCCTGTCTGCATGTGACCAATATCCCTCCATTCCCTACATATCCATGTGCTAAAAGCCTCTTAAACACCACTATCGTATCTGCCTCCACTACCACCCCTGAGAGTGCGTTCCAGGCACCCACCACCCTCTGTGTAAAGAACTTGCCTCACATGCCTCCTTTAACCATTTCCCCTCTCACTTTAAGGTTATTCTCTCTAATACTTGCCATTTCTACTCTGTGAAAAGGATTCTGACTGCCTATCCTATCTATACCTCACAACATTTTATATACTTCTACCAGGTCTTCCTTCGACCTGCAGGAAGAAAAAAACAATCTTGTCTGTTTACCGGTTTTTTAGTAGCTCATTCATGCTAGACACCCAGACCCCTCTGCATCTCAAGGTTCTACAATCTCTCACTATTTACATGGTATGCTTTTCAAAAATGTTGTTTCCCAACTGAGCAGTTTCGCCTATTGCCACATTATGCACATTTAACAGATCTTTACCCACTTTGTCTATCGTTCGAAGCCTCCTTTTCTCTTCATCACAACTTACTTTCCTACCTATCTTTGTGCTGCCTGGAAAGTTAGCAAGCACAGCTTTGGTTCCTATATAAGCTGTGAAAAGTTGAGCCCAGCACCAATCTTGCCAACGAGGGGTACTCCCTTAGGGTCTATTTCCAGCCAGTCTTCTATCCATTCTGGCATGTTACCTCCTACACCAGTGTGAGATTGATATAGGGCCATGGGTAGTGGGCTTGTTTCAGAATGCAGTGCTGTGAAGGATACGTTTGAGTTTCAGAGAGAATTGCGGAGAACAAATGAGACAGAGGGATTAGTTTGAGATTGTTAGAATATTGTGATGAGAGGGCAAGGCAGTAGGATATCTTGTGGCTGATAGAACATAGAACAATGCAGCACAGGAATTGGTCCTACAGCCCACAATGTCCTTGCCAAGTTAAACTAATCTCCCTGTCTGCATGTGACCAATATCCCTCCATTCCCTACATATCCATGTGCTAAAAGCCTCTTAAACACCACTATCGTATCTGCCTCCACTACTACCCCTGAGAGAGCGTTCCAGGCACCCACCACCCTCTGTGTAAAGAACTTGCCTCACATGCCTCCTTTAACCATTTCCCCTCTCACTTTAAGGTTATTCTCTCTAATACTTGCCATTTCTACTCTGTGAAAAGGATTCTGACTGTCTATCCTATCTATACCTCACAACATTTTATATACTTCTACCAGGTCTTCCTTCGACCTCCAGAAAAAACAATCTTGTCTGTCCAAAGTTTGTTCAACCTCTCTTTACAATTAATACCCTCTAATCCAGGCAACATTCTGATAAACCTCCTCTGCACCCTTTCCAAAGGCTGCACATCCTTCCTACAATGGGATGACCCAGACTGCACGTAATACTCCAATGCTTCATCATTGTTTCCTGACTCTTGTACTCAATGGCCCGACCGATGAAGGCAAACACACCATACACTTGCATTACCGTTATCTATGTGTGGTAGATAGAGTCATGGGGAAAGCACAGGGAATGGTTTATAATGGGCCTAGGGCTATGGAGAGATGATGGGGCAGTGGGGTTGTTTATTTGCTCTGGCGAGATTCTGGTCAGAGTGCCAGGTTTAAACGTGTTGCTGCCGGGCCAGGGAGCTTATGATCTGTGAGTAATGTTGGCCCCACCCTTCCCTCAGTCTGAGTGTTAATGAGTGTTTTCGGGCTGTTTGGAGATAAAGCCCTGTCACTCTTGTTGACAAGTTTCTGTGTGACCGGTAACTCCTCATTCATGGATGAACCCTTTAACCCAATGATCTCATATAATCTCTGGCACGAGATTGGAAATGCTGCCAGATGTTTTATGGAAATTCCTCTGCACACTACGAGCATTTTACATAAATTGGAACTCACTGTGAACTACAGTGGTTGCTTTACTGGATAGAGAGATATCCTACAGAGATTTGCATTCAAACTTGCCAAATGTTGTGTTTTCTATAAAGCGATCTTTGCATCATGCTGCCTTTTTTCCTGACTACTCCATGGTCACCAGTTCTCTAACTTCTGGAGCTACTGGTTAGGGACGGAGCTGTCTGTATTTAATTCCACAGATACCTTGGCTGGGTTGTCTGGTATCGAGCTCCTGCTTGTTACCCTTTAGTATTTGCATGTCAGTTCAGAATAGGAGCATGGAAGGGAGTGAGCTTCATTTTGCCAGCGTTTATGAAATCCTGCACTTGTCCAAGTTTGATACTCACATTCCTCCTCCCCCTCTGTCTCCCAGCGAGTCTCATTCCGTCGATAGCGTTACTTAGTCCTGGCTTTCCACAGTGCTTCTCAGGAATTCGGCCCAAAGACGTTGATGTACTTTTAAAGCAGTCACGGAGGTAAAGCAGAGAAACGTGACGTCTAATCTGTGCACAGCAAGCCCCCATAGCAGACAATTTCATAATAACCAGAATAACCACCTCAGTGGAGACTAATTGAGAGAAAATTATTTCTCAGATACCGACAACACCGTCCCTCAGAGAAACACAGCTCAACACTGCCTCCCAGCGAGAGTTGCACCATTTTGGCAGATCCCCTGTTATTGAAGCATTCCCTAGTTGCTGCTAATCCAACAGTCCGGCACACCCTCAGTGCTGCCCATTCAAAAATACACTGTTCTGTCACTCTACCTTTCTGATTGAGAGAAGCCCCCCCCACCATCATGCCCCTCACAGAGTGCAGCGCTCCTTCACTGCCCCACCCACAGTGTGGTGCTCCCTCACAGGTGATGGTAGGGTGAGGACGGGTAGTGCTGTGAAGTTCTCTGCTTTGTCTAGGAGTTCTTGTTGGACACCAGCAGGTCAGTCAGCAGGGAGAGCTGCAATGCTGAGGGCAGGACTGAGGGACTGCAACACTCTCACCATGTCTGTTCAGATAATGGTTCCCATCGTTCTCCTTTGATAGCTTGATTAAGAAACACAGCATCGAAACAGGCCCTTCGGCCCACTGAGACCGCACCAACCATCAATCACCCATTTGCACTAGATCCATGTTATCCCACATCCTCATCCACTCCCTCCACACTAGGGCCCATTTACAGAGGCCAATTAACCTACAAACCTACACGTCTTTAGGATCTGGGAGGTAACTGGAGCGCCCGGTTGAAACCCATGCAGTCACAGGGAGAACGTGCAAACTCCACACAGACACTGCATCCGAGGTAAGGATCGAACTCGGGTCTCCAGCGCTGTGTGGCAGCAGCTCTACCCGCTGCAACACTGTGCCCCATCCCCCAGGACAGATGTTGTTTGAGACAGCATTCTGCCCAGTATCCTGGGCAATGTGTCCCTGCACTAAATCACTGAAGCAGATGATCTGCTCAATCTCCCAAAGCAGTGAGGGAGCTTGCTGTGTCCACACCCATTGCCGTGTCTCTGCATCAAATCAAGCAATGCATTTGTAAGTGCTTGTTAGTTATGTTTTATTCTGAACACATGAATGAGACAGTTTGTTAAGCAGCTTGATTAGCACATTATCTAAGCCTATGGGGAGATAGTACATCAAACATAGAACAGTGCATATAGAAACAGACCCTTTAGCCCACTATGTCTATGCTGGCTCTAACATCTGCCTGCACGTGGTCCCTATCCCTTACCTCGTGGTGTGCTGTAGTGGGTCCAGTACTGATCCAGCTCTGATCCCAGGCTAAGACCCGGCCTCTTTGCTGGGGCTGAGGGTGCTGCACATGTGTGTCCCTTGAGGGCTTGCATTGGACGGCACTGCCTGTAGCTTGCACCGCTAGACCCAGCAGCAGCCTCAGTGCCGGGGGCAGCATGCTGTCAATGTAGAGACGGGCATGGCAGTGTGCAGACGCGTCTGGCAGAGGGAGACGGGAGTTTGGCAGTGTGGAGACGGGGACAGGGATCTGGCAGAATGGAGATGGGGTATCTGGAATGTGGAAATGGGTGTCTGGCAGTGTGGAGAAGGGGGGCTCTGGCAATGTGGAGACGGTTTATCAGTGTGGAGATGGTCTGGCAGTGTGGAGACGGAGGTTCGCAGTGGAGACGGGGGGGGGGGGGGTCTGGAGTGTGGAGACGGGGGGGTTCTGGCAATGTGGAGACGGGCGGGGGAGGGGATCTGGCAGTGTGGAGACGAGGGTCTAAAATGTGGAGATGGGGGGTCTGGAGTGTGGAGGGGGGGTTTGGCAGAGAGAGACGGGGGGGTCTGGCAGTGTTAGGACGGGAGGTTTGGCAGTATGGAGATGGTCGTTGACTGGCATCGGTATGGGTCAGAGGGCTGGGCTGTGGACGGGCACTGATGGGCGAGTCGGGCTTCCATGGGTAGCAATCCCCCGTCAGACACTGTCTAACGATGTGTGGCATGGAATGGCCAGCAGGTCACCATGTTTAATGGATGCGGTGTCTAACATAATCCAATGCTTCATTCAAGCCAAGCCATGGAAGAGTACATCCCGTTCTGGCCTCTGTACTTTCAGAGGACATTGATGGGTTAGCAGGAAATAACCGTTGATCTTTCCAGGGCACAGACACTAACATTGTTTGAATAACTCGGAGAGAACTTGCTGTTCTTCTAGTGGGGAAATTGGTTTCAAGACATCTAACATAACAAAGGGCATGGATCCAGGGGAGATGTCAGAATTAATTGGGTAGAGAATGAATCAGAGGGCCTTCAGTCTTCAAGCAGTGAAGCACAGTAACTTGGTGTTGGACTCTGCCTGAACATTTCTATCTCGGAAAATAAATGTGTCGGGGAATATTTTGGAATAAATTCAAGAGCGGGAACAGCAGAAGGTACAGGCAAACGTCAATAAGAGACATGCATACACACAGGCACATAAATGATCCAGGAAGGAGACGACGAAGAATGAATGAGCAATCTTGCGCAAGGCCCATGGGGAGCGGTGGGCACAACCTGGTGGATTCCTGGGGAAGATGTAGAGTGCCGCACGTGATACAGAGACTGAGGTCACGAGTCCAAACTCCGGTGGTGTGAGAAGCGGGTTGGGTCATCTGAGAACCAGCCCAGGTGGATGGGAACGTTTACATGGTTCACTTGGTCATTCCCGTGGACACAATGAACTGCAGATGCTGGTTTACAAACAAAAAAGACACAAAGTGCTGGAGTCACTCAGCGTGTCAGGCAGGTGTGGAGAACCCTCCTGGACTTTGAACTCCAGCACTTTGACTTTAATTGGTCATTCCTATCTGGGATAAAAATAAAACAGGAAATGGTGACTGAAAGGAGAATATGTGAACAGTGCTGGATCCAAGGAGCAGATGTATGAACTGTAGCCAATCTACAGATTAGGAACAGTTTGGTGAAGGAGGTCCAATGGATTAATTAGCAGGAGGCAAGTACGAAAGTGGGAGCAGGGAGCATGAACATTGTCCACAAAAGCTTCTCTGAATAAGTGAAGATCAAAAGATTAGTGAAAGATGATGTAGGTCCTTGCAGTGAAAAGAGGAGGACTTTGTCTGGAGGACCCAAGGAATGGCCGACCAAGCACACGCTTGCATCCGCCTTCACAGTGAGATAGCCTGAGCAAGAGAGGGAAGGTGAGAGGCGGCAGAGAGACCAGTACGAACTACCGGGTGGTTAGTGAGTGACGAGTGTACAGCGAGAGGCTGGTAGAGGAGGGGCAGCCACACAGCACTGACACAAGCCCTGCGACCCAACTCTTCCATGCCGACCAAGATGATCATCTGTGCTAATCCCATTTGCCCAGATTTGTCCCATATCCCTCTAAATCTTTCCTATCCATATAATTTTTCTTGTGTCTATTAAATGTTGTTATAGTACCTGCTTCAACTACCTCATTCCATACACCCACCACCCTCTTTGTGAAAAAGCAACCCCTCCGGTTCCTATTAAATCTTTCCCCTCTCACCTTAAACCTATGTACCCTGGTTCTTGATTCCCCTACTGAGCAAATGATTCTGTACATTCACCCTATCTATTCCCCTCATGATTTATACACCTCTGTAAGATCACCCCTCTACCTCCTGGCTCCTATCCTCCCTGACCTCTCCCTGTAGCTCAGGCCCACGGGTCCTGGCAGTATATTTGTGAATGTTATCTGCACCCTTTCCAGCCTAGCGGCATCTTTCCAATAGCAGGTGTCCCCTCCCCTGAGGCACTCCACTAGCCGTGTATGTGAATAGCTGGGGCCCGAGCTCTGATCTCTGCTTCCCTCTGATCTGCCTCTACTGCGCAGAGACACAGCTGTTTCTTCCTTCTCCATGCTTGTACTGTGCTGAGACTTTGGACACTCTTCCGCAAAGAACAGTGGGAATATTTTGAAGGTAGATACTTTTTGATAAACCACGGGGTGAGATGTTACTGGGGGAGAACAAGAATGTGGAGTTTTGATTACAGTCAAATCAGATGCGATCTTGTTAAACAATAGCGCACACACACGGGGTGAACTCATGATCCATACGTTCCCAAGGCACAGGCCGTGTCTATCCCAGAGCGACTACACAGAGCCCAGAGTGTGTGCATACTTGGGGTGAGGAGACACGAATGCAGTGAGGGCATGGAAACCGCCTGTAACTTCTGTGGCGAGGAAGAGACTGTGTTCCACGTGTACATGGAGTGTGAAAGGTTGCAGCCTCTGTACGAATATCTGCAGGGGCTGCTCCTCAAGTTTTCATTGCATTTTAGTCCAACGATTCAGGTATTTGGGCACAAGGCAGGGAGGGGGAGGGTCGATCAGGAGGGTTGGGTCTCCCTGTCGGTCTGCTCCTGGGCCTGGCCAAGATGGCCATTCGCTGGTCCAGGCAGCAGGTAGTCGATGGTCACACCAGAGTTGACTGCCTGTCCCTCTTCCGGGCCTATGTCCATGCTCGCGTGTCCCTGGAGGGGGAACACGCATTGTCCACTGGGACTCTAGAAACCTTCCGTGAACACTGTCGCCGCGGGGGGTCGGGTGCATTGTAGATAAAGATGCCGTTATTGTATTATAATGATTGCCTGATGCAATGTGAGTATTGAACGTTTTTGTACCTTCTGGTACACTGTCATATGCAATTATTGAATAAAGTCCCTGGAAGGAAAAAAAAAGTGAGGGCATGGAGCGGGACAGAACAACAGCTGCTAAGTGCAGGAATAACTCAGCGGGTCAGGCAGCATCTTGGAAGAACATGGATACACATGTTTTGAGTTGGGACCCTTCGTCATTCTGAAGGGGTCGAAATGTCACTATCCATGTTCTCCAGAGATGCTGCCTGACCCACTGAGTAACTCCAGACACTTTTGTTTAAGAAGGAACTGCAGATGCTGGACAATTGAAGGTAAACTAAAATACTGGAGAAACTCTTTTTGTGTAAACCAGCATCTGCCGTTGCTTGTATCTACAGAATAGACCCACGCCTGTGCCTGAGCTCACTGACAGAGGTGTGCAGGGAACCAGCCCATGGCAGGGGACGTGCTGGCTGACCAGCTCTGGCTGTGAGGAGGTTACTGACGTTTGAATCTCGTTGTTTGCTTGCAGGTGAATTCCCTGCACCTCCTCCAAGTGTCGAAGGATTGAACCAGGTCCTAGCGGAGTTCCCTCCTCCGCCAAACCTGCCCTTGGATCGCCATGGACCAGGTGCTTCATCTGATGTGCAGGTGAGCACATGACAGGTGATGTGGGAGGGACAGGTAGAATGGTGGGAGAGTCTGGAGCAGGTGGAGGAATTGCTGGGGTAGTCTGGGGGCAGGTGGAATTGGTGGTGGGGTATGAGGGCAGAGTTCAGGGGGACTAGAGGGGGTGTTGAATTGGTGGGGGAGTAGGACGGCAAGTGGGAATAGGGGAATAGGTGGCAGATACCGGGTGAAGTTAGAACATCAACAGAGAGTGTGGGGGAGTTAGAGAACTCTTCCATGACCAACAGACAGTTTTTAAACATGAGATTCAAGAGATTTTTATCATGAAAGCTATAAACACATGTTGCCAGAGTGGGGAACTCCATGGAGTCATACAGCATTCGTGGGCCGAAGGGCCTGTTTCTGTGCTGTATGATGCATGAATCGTTAACCTGAGTTGGGTCACAGATGAGCAATATTTGGTTGAACAGAGGGGCGTATTTGAGAGCCTGACTGTTCATACACCCCTAAATCAGCCAGGATATCCAGCAGCAGCAGCATCAGCTTACTTGGCAGCATCGAATCATAGGGTCCACAGCACAGAAACAGGCCCTTCGGCCCAAAGTCCATGCCAAGCAAGATGCCCCATCTATACGTGTCCCACCTTGCCGCGTTTGACTGAATCACGGTTCCCCACCAGTGACTTGTGATAGGTTAAAATTCCATCCTGGCGGCTGGAGGATGTGAGTGGGGTGGGAGATTGCAACCTTCATGTGGTCCACCCTGTTTCGACGAATGCAATCAACCTGGCGTGCACAAACAGAAGATCAAACAGAACAAGTTGTCTTACAACTTTAGGCTGTGCACGCCATACGCAAGAAGAAGAAGAAGAGAATGTGAGCACCTAGTGAAATAAAAACATTCTGGAATAAACACCCTGTCTGGATGGTGGTGACTGTGAAACTACTGCCGACACTAAACACTGCAACAGCTGGAATCCCGAGAAAGAAGTGCTGGAGGAATTCAGCAGGTCAGGCAGCATCTGTGGAGGAAAGAAACATCTGCTCTACTAACTGCACTGACTTAGTCTTTCTATTTGACTGTAGTTCCCCATATCAACTGTACTCCCCCACCCCAAATGTAACCCCCCCCCGACCCCAACTGTAATACCCCCCCCCATCCCCCAACTGTAGTATTCCCTCCCCCCCCCCCCCACCCCCCTTTCCCAACTGTACATCTCCCGTGTTCCCACGTGTCCCAACATCATCTCCTCCATTGGTAATGGGAAGCACCCTCTTGCCCGGTGAAGACAGAGGCCGAGTTGTTTCATGTTCCTGACCGCAGTGGGAGCGGGGCCCATTTCTGACCTCCACCTCCCATGCTTTTACTATTTATGTGCCCAAACAACATCTCAGATTCTCACTTATGTTGGCATCTGATTTGTTCTATTTGTCTCTTATTTTAACTTTTTCACTTCCCCTCTCATTCTTTTGTAATCAGCCGGGTTCCCGCAAGTGTCTACAACCCAGCAGTTATTTGAGGCTCTGTCGTCCTACATATGCCTCTCGTCGTCCATCTTGTACGCCTCCGATGCCCCTGTACCTGAACCACCACCTCCTCTGAGGTAGCCATTCTTCTCTTCAATCTTTCTGTCCCAAAGTAAACAGCCCCAATAAATCTCTGCACCCTCTCCAGTTCTATCACATCCTTCCTGTGTGGTGACCAGAATTGTACACAGTGCTCTGAAACTGTTTAATGCATACACTCCTGCCCCATTGCTTGGCCAAAAAAGGCAAGTATCTCAAATTCTTTCATAACCATCTGCTCTATTTCAGGGATTTGTGAACACACACTCTGATCCTTGGTTGCTTCACACTTTTTTTAACCATCCAGTCATTTAATATGTGTTCTCTTATCCTGCTGCATCCCCCTGCATTATTTCACACTTCTTTGCATTGAATTCCACCCGCTACTCTCCAGTCAACTCAGTTGTGGAATAACTTAATCAACGTTGTCCTTAATGGAGGAGTAAGATTGACGTTAAACGTTGCTACAGTTTCACTCCCACCCATTTAATCTCACTCTCTCCTCACCCCCTGTGGTCTTCCTGGTTGTAACCAAGAACAGGCTGCTGGGGAGAGGAGGTGGGAAGCTGCCAGCGCAGTGCTGGATGGATGTGAAGGCAGTGGATAGTGCTGTGGAATGGACCTGGGTTGAATCATGAATGGCCGAGGAAGGAAGACAGGGGTGGGAGAGCTGTGTAGGCCCCCAAAATGTGGCCTCCCCACAGGTCGGAACATAAATGGGGGAAATATCACGTCTGACGTTACACAGCTCACGTATGCAGGGAACTGCAAATTCACGTGGGAGACTTTCATCTACCTGTTGATTGAATGACCCAGCCTGGCAAGGGTACGGTGGAAGTTGGCTCTGTGGAATGTGGCTGGGATCGCTCTTTACAGCAGCTCCCGGGAATAGACAGTTTTAGATTTGGTCATGTAATGAAGAAAGATTAATCACAGATCTTGTGGCTAAATATTCGAAGGGGAGAGTGTCCACCTTGGAGAGTGATGGAATTCTCAGTGCAGTTGGAGGATAAACACCATGGGTCCGTAATTTAATGATGGGTTTACCGCCAGTAGCAGCACAAGTAGATAGGGTGGTAAGGATGGCATCGGCATGCTTGCCTTCATTGGTCAGGGCATTGGGTAGAAAGGTTAGCATTGCTCTGTGCTCCTCCCCCACAACATGGCACCACCATGACTTTAGGATGGGTCTGAAGAAGGGCCTCGACCCGAAACGTCACCCATTCATTCTCTCCAGAGATGCTGCCTGTCCCGCTGAGTTACTCCAGCATTTTGTGTCTATCTTCGACTTAAAGATGGAGTAGGCTCCGTTCCTGGCCTAGCAGTCACGGTGCACAGTGAACCTCCACTCCCCGAGTCGTCCCTCTGCCAGTACAGGGACATTCCCAGCACGTCCTTGGGAAGGTGTTGGCGAGGCTCCGGTGAGGGAGCCTCTGCCCCTGTGTTTTCTCCCATCGGTCTCACTGTCCGTTGCACTGGGAGGATTGGGGAACATTGGGGACATTTAGCTTTGGGCTTGTGGACACTGGTGGTAATTATAACCCGTCAGTGAATCCTTCCATCGACCTTCCCCCACCTTTCAGTCACACTGACCTCAGTATCCTGACTTTCACCGTGCATGCGTGTAGACAGGCAGGGCAGATGTGGAAGAGTGAGGGTGGATGGGCGTCAATGAAAAGGGGCCCAATGTTTGCCCACTCCCTGCCAGGTGTGTGTGGTACAGGAGCCTGGTACCCAGGGTACTGAGGCCAAGACACGCCAGTGATTGACTGAGCCGTCCATCCTGAGGAAATGCCCGCTCCCACACACGGTGAGTTACACAAGGTAACAGCTCCACTTGCTCAAACAACAGCTGCACAGAGATAAGCATCTCAATCAACAAAGCGGCTGTTACTTAAAACGCGGCCTGATACGGAGTAGCAGTTCAAAGTATATTACTCGCTCTGCCGGCTTCATTACAGCCGGCCCGCTGGTGCGATGGGTAAAGTGCAGGGATGATACTGAGGGGTGTGTCGCTGTGATTGCCTGTGTGCTCCACCATTCTACCGCTAGACACGGCAGCATACTGTTTAATATCAGTGGGTCTGGGTCTGTGCCAGCTGCTCACCCAGCACCTCACCCAGGGGAGGAGAGAGTGATGGAGAACTAGGCATTAGAGGCGTAGGGTTACGCTAGTCTTGCGTTAGTCAGTAATGGTGGCGTAAGGTTAGGGCTCGGTGATGCTGAGGTTAGTGGTGGCTGGCAGTGAGGTCAGGAGGTGTGAGTAGAGTGAAGGGGGCAGTGGTGATATTGTTGGTGGCTGGTGGCAGTGATGTCAGGACCAGTAACACTGAGGTTATGGGTGTGAGAAAGGGAGATTAGGAGTCGGTGTATTCAGGGTAGGGCATGGAAGCTAGTGGTGGTGTTATCAGGGGTGTTGAAATCAGGGGAGGTGGGATCAGGGTTGGTGGGATCAGAGCTAGTGCGATCAGGACTGGTGAAATCACAGGGGGTGAGATCAGTGGTAGAGAAATCAGGGCTGGTGTGATCAGGGGTGGTAAGATTAGGGTTTGGAGATCATGGGGAGTGGGGCCAGGGCCGTTGACGTGTAGGTTGGTGAGATCGAGGCTGGAGGGATCAGGGGACAGAGATCAGGGGTGGAGGGATCAGGGCTATCTGTGCCTGATGCAGGAGAGCATGATCTGTGTCTGATTCAGGAAGCTCATCCTCTGCCTTCAACAGAAGCGCTGACCCTGCCTGACTGCCGCTTTCCTTGGCCGTCGGACGGCAGCTTAAGCTTGCCTGCTGCCCCTTCACTTCCCTCGTCTGCACACGGAGAGATTATTTTTGACTGTGTTCCAGCTGCAGACTGCTGTCCTCTTTCATTAAAAGTGCCTCACCTGACCTGAATAAAAATTCCCGAGGAGGCACAGAGTGTGCTGTTATGGCCGAAGAGTGGGCTTGGCCTCAGGGAGCCCAAGCTGCCCGTGGGAGTCCAGTTATAGTTACTACTTGTGCTGCCCATCCCCCACCCCCGCACAGCATCAGAATAAAAGCATGTACCTTTAGAAAGGAGATGAGAAAGAATTTCCTTAATCAGTGGGTGGTGAATCTGTGGAATTCATTGCCACGGATGACATTGGAGGTCAAGTTAATGGATATTTTTAAGGTGGAGATTGACAGGCTCTTGAGTAGTACAAGTGTCAGGGTTTATGGGGAGCAGGCAGGAGAATGGGGTTGAGAGGGAAAGATAGATCAGCCATGATTGAATAGTGAAGTAAACTTGATGGGCCGAATGACCTAATTCCACTCCTGTGACTTATGAACTGTGGCGTCAACACCTGGACACAAGACGCCAGTTGTGGCCACACGTTGTTTTGTAAAGGTTCATATGTCATCCTTGCTCTTTGGACTCTGTGCCTCGATGTATGTATGTGTGTGTGTTTTCACCATTCTCTGACTGCCTCGCCACTCTGCATGGACTCTACACTGGACACAGACCCACCTGCCCTGCCCCTTTCAATTATATAGTCACTTTACACAGTGTGCTACGTTGATGCTGCCTCTCTTCAGTCTTCCAAGAGAAGCCTAACAGTTGACATTCTGCAGCTTTAGATTTCAGCTGCCTCCTCCAGCCTGTCTACATTGTAATCCTCCCAATAATTCATCCAGCATCCAAGCTTGAAATATCTGCACATTTGTAATTTGTGTCCTGTAGGTTCATGTCTAAATCACTGCTATAACGTTGAGGGAAGTAGTGGCTCTGCTGCTGTGCATCAACAAATAAGCTGCACATTTCCCTTCCATTTATCTGGAACTCCATCGTACGTGTCCAATCTGTGTTCCCTCTTGCTTCACAAATGTATGTGCATGCTCAGAGCGGGCCCCGATTCCACAGCAGTCAATGTTGTGTGGCAACTTGTCCACAGACATTCGGACCAGGTACAATGTGCCAGCTGCAATTCCCTCATCAAACTAGTACATCATCGAAGGGCAACAAACAATCTGCTGGAGGTACTCAAGATAGGCACAAAATTCTGGAGTAACTCAGTGGGTCAGGCAGCACCTCTGGAGAAAAAATGATAGGCGACGTTTTGGTTTGGGACCCTTCAAACTCAGCAGTTCTAGCAGCATCTGTCAACATTCAATTGGAACTGGGCTATGGTGATGGCTGAAACGGTCTCAGGAGCTGGCACTGGACACTCCCAGAGATGCTGCCTGGCCCACAGAGTTACTCCAGCATTTTGTGTCTGTCCTACGTTATGCTTGCTTTCTTCAAATCCAGGGAATTGAGTACGAGAGTTGGGACATCATATTGTTGACCACACTTGAAATAGTGTGTATGCTCCTGCGCACCACAGTACAGCAAGGATATGGTATCAATAGAGAGAGTGCAGAAAGGATTCACCAGGATGGTGCCAGGATTAGGCAGTAGTTGAGAGGTGAGATAGACTGTGTTTTTTTCTCGCTGGAGCGTAGGAGACTGAGGGGTGACCAAATCAAGGTTCATAAGATTATGAGAGCATAGATAGGATACATAGTCAAAGTCTTTCGCCCTGGGCAGTTGCGACCAGACCTAGAGAGCATAGGTTTAAGAGAGGAGAGAAATTTAATGGAGATCTGAATGGTAGATTTTGCACCCAGAATGTGGTGGGACCATGGGACAAGCTGCTCGAGAATGGTGAAGGCAGATACACCATTTAAAAGGCATTTGGACAGGTACTTAGGAATGGGGTAGAGAGTATGTGTCTAATGGGATCAGTGGGATTGGCATCAAGGTTGGCATGGGTGAGCTGGGCACCTTACTTTGCCGTCTGAATCTATGATTCTATTAAATACGATGTAGCAGCACACTGGAGGGGCTGAACAGCCTCTATGTAAGTGTTCCACACAGAGGTGGGGGTTGTGAATGTTTAAAGATCACTTGCTGACTGCTCACCTCTGCATGGTCTCTCAGACAGGGAGGAAGAGCCTGGAGGAGAGGCGCTCGAGTCTGGACGCCGAGATAGACTCCCTGACCAGCATCTTGGCCGATCTCGAGAGCAGTTCCCCCTACCGGCCTCGGCAGGTGAGTGTGCCACAAACATTGACATCAGAGCGGTGCAGTGATGGGTGTGAGTCTACCACAAAATGGTGGCATCAGAATGCAACAGTGATGGGTGTGATTGTGTCAAATATATGATACAGTAGGATTGAACTTTATTCATCCCAGGAGAGAAATTGATCTGCCAACTGTTATAAAACACAACATACATGAAACATGAAATTAAAGTGATGAGTGGAAAGGATTGGGGATGTGCAAAGATTGGGGAGAAGGGGGGTGGGGAGTCAGTCTACCCCACGACAGAAGGGGGAGGAGTTGTACTGTTTGATAGCCACAGTGAAGAAGGATCTCCCTTGGCGCTGTGTACTGCATCTTGGTGGAACCAGTCTGTTGCTGAAGGCACTCCTCAGGTTGACCAGTGTGTCACGGAGGCAGGGGAGCTGTATTGTTCAAGATGCTCCACAGTTTGAGGAGCATCCTCCCCTCCAAGACCACCTCCCATGAATCCAACTCAGCCCCCAGGACAGAGCCAGCCTTCAAGTTCAAGTGAGTTTATTGTCATGTGTCCCTGTATAGGACAATGAAATTCTTGCTTTGCTTAAGCACACAGAAAATAGTAGGCATTTACTACAAAACAGATAAATATGTCCATATACCATGATATAAATATATACACACATGAATAAATAAACTGGTAAAGTGCAAATAACAGAAAGTGGTTATTAATAATCAGAGTTTTGTCCGAGCCGGGTTTAATAGCCTGATGGCTGTGGGGAAGCAGCTATTCCTGAACCTGGTTGTTGCAGTCTTCAGGCTCCTGTACCTTTTACCTGAAGGTAGCAGGGAGAAGAGTGCGTGGCCAGGATGGTGTGGGTCTTTGATGATACTGCCAGCCTTTTTGAGGCAGCGACTGCGATAAATCCTCTCGATGGAGGGAAGGTCAGAGCCGATGATGGACTGGGCAGTGTTTACTACCTTTTGTAGTCTTTTCCTCTCCAGGGCGCTCAAATTGCCGAACCAAGCCACGATGCAATCGGTCAGTATGCTCTCGACTGTGCACCTGTTGAAGTTAGAGAGAGTCTTACTTGACAATCCGACTCTCCGTAATCTTCTCAGGAAGTAGAGGCGCTGATGAGCTTTTTTGATAATTGCGTTAGTGTTCTCGGACCAGGAATGATGAGGTTGTTAATCCTGTTGGCATCCGCGGCCTTGACATCTGATTTGCATCAGAGTGTGGCAGCGATAGATGTGAGTGTGAGTGTATCAATGTCTTTTTTTGTCTTTGGATCAAATTCTGTCTTTAATTTGTGCATTGGTGATGTCTTTATTATTTATTTTACTCCGATTATGTTTTTTACTCTTGTTAAATTCTGTAAGGTGTCCTTGAGACTTTTGAAAGGTGCCCATAAATAAAATGTATTATTATTATTATTAATGCTGGTATTAGTGTGACAGTGAAGGGTGTGAGTGTACCACAGTGTACTCGTCCTGCCTGGTTCACTGTGGGCTGTGTTGTGTGCTCTTCAGAGCACGAAGCATCCCCTCCTCAAGGGAGGATCCGAAGGAACTGTGTAAAATTATATATACTGACAGAAGTATATAAAAAATGAGAGGGAGAAAGAAAATAGAAAAAAAAGGAAATGAAACAAACAAACAAACAAACAAAACAAAACCAACACCGTCCAGCAGGTTTTCTCGGCTGCATACTCCGCCAGGATCAACTGGGGGAAGTGTTCTGGTTTCTTGGTGGGTCAGTGGCAGGTGGACTCCCTGCCAGAGTAGATTACATTTTATGCTTGGAGCACCACGCACCTCCTCTACCTGGGGGTCTACCTGAGGCCCACTGAGGTGGCTTGGCCGGCGAACTGGCAGGAGCGAGGGACGAAAGTCGTCACCCGGCCAGGGCGCTGATCTGTCCACCTTGGTGTGCTCTCTTACTGGGGCAGAGCATTGGTCATAAACCAGCTGGTAGCATCTATGATATGGGCCCGTCCTCTATTTTGTCACCATGAACCAGAGGAGGTTGGTGAACTTCTTCTGGGGAGAGAGGAATCACTGGGTCTCTGCTGCGGTTCTCAGTCTCCCGTTGGAGGAGGGCGATCAGGCGCTGGTTTGCATCCGTACCCAGGTGGCGTCTCTCCGTCTCAGGACCCTGCGGAGGTTCATGTATTCTGAATGCCCTCTTAGATGAGACGCGCTGGCGACGTACTTTTTCCGCCGTGGTGCTGCCTACAGGAGGGCACACGGCTCCCGGTAGCGGGCATGTCGACGCGCTAGGCGGGAGTTGCCTGGCTTTTATCGTGATCAACTTAAAGCCAGGAATTTGGTCACGTTCAGTCAGGGCGCTGCTCCTCAGGGGAAGGGGGTGTTATAGCTGCGAGAGTGACCAGTCCTCACCCTGTCACGGTGGGTATCGAGGAGAGGCGTGCGCATGGTGCGATTCCGTCCAAGCTTACCCCCGCTCCGTCCCTTCCCGAATGCCAGCCCCACGCAACATGAGCCACTTTTCCGGGATGCCCAGCGTGCCGTTCCGTGAAGTGGAGAGACGCGTACTGTACAGTCTGCTCCTGCACACTCTACACTTCTTCGTCTTCTGTCCGGACACGCCCTGGCAGTCCGTGTTACCACCTGACAGTGGGAGCGGTCCCCATCGGACACCTGGGGTGGATATTGTTGCACAAATCTGTGGCCTGTAACAGGTAGTTGAGCCTGTTCACGGACTCGCCAGCCGCCTGTCACTTCTGCGGTGAGGAAGAGACCGTGTTCCATGTGTACATGCAGTGTGAGAGGTACATGCAGCCCCTGTTTGATTGAAGGGGCTGTTCCTCAAGTTTTGGCTACATTTTAGCCTCCTGATATTTGGGCACCCGGTACAGGGGGAGGGTCGGGAGGGGGAGGGGGGGGGAGGGGTCGATAGGGAGGGGGGGTGGGGTCTCCCTGTCGGTTTGCGCCTGGGCCTGGCCAAGATGGTGTTTCGCGGGTCCAGGCGGCGGGTAGTCGACGGCCACACCGGGGTCGGCTGCCTGCCCCTTTTCCGGGCCTACGTCCGTGCCCGCGTGTCCCTGGAGATGCAGTGTCCACGGGGACTTTGGAGGCCTTCCGTGAACGCTGGTCGCCGCGGGAGATCGAATGTAATACTGATGCTAAGTTTATTTTAAAACTGATGACCGTTGTTTTGTAAACTGCCACAAAGGCACTTTTGATCATGTTACTTTTTTGTATTTTCATTTTGTTTTTGAATAAATGTATTTGTATTATTAAATTAAAATAAAAATAAAATAAAATAAAACAAATAAAAAAAGGCAAGAACAGTACAGGTTGGATACAGAGTGATGTCCTCTCGCTGTACAGTCTCTCAGCAGCTCAACTCCAGAAAATATGAATATGACTGATTGGAAAATGGGTGTATAGTCAAAGCCTGAGATGTTTGATAATTACCTGATGAAAGTGATCCAATATTTGAGCAGGGATTGTGAACACGTTGTGCTGAGTATTTAGTGTTTTAATGATGGCACTTCAGGATATTGAGGGATTATTCTGGCAGTGGCTCAGCTAATTAAACCTTTTATGAGGATTTAAATTCCTACTTTGCTTTCAGCCATTCATGGCTGTGAGAGGGCTCTCTGGCAGCAGTGGTAATCCTCTGATGTGTGCGGTCTCCGGGTAACTGAGCACTGGGACAGGATATTCTGCTCAGTGGAGCTAAGCTGTTGTCTCAGCCTTGCTTTGCTCAGTGTGTTTGTGCCCTGTTTCTCCCGCCTCACCACTGAGCCCGTGGCACCTGCTCTGGGCCACACGACAGGGAAGCCCAGAGTGAGTGCGATGGTTTCACTGGAGCAAGTGGTGTGAGGAGAGGTTTAGCGTGCACTGCTCCATCGGAATATTTCACTTGGCCACCCGCTCTCTCCAGCTGATCAAGGGCAAGGGCCGTGTTCACAGGCTTTCATGGTGAGCCGTTCCTGCAGCTCAGTAGGACTTTGGTCTATTGGTTGCAGTTCTGGTCGCTCCATTCCAGGAGGGATGTGGACCCTTTGGAGAGGGTGCAGGAAAGGTTTACCAGCTTGCTGCTGGGATTAGACGGTGATGGTAAGCTTGGAAAGATGGTGAATTAGAATGCTAGAGAAGGCATCAAGACCTAAGAGTGTGCAGACAAAACGCAGCTCAGTGGAGGAGATGGCAGGTGTAAGACAGAGTAGGGAGTTATACAGTCATTACAGACTGCACCTTGAGCCACTACTCTCTGCTTCTCCTGGTAACCCTATTTCGCGATGCTTGGCAAAAATATACCACATGCAATTGATGATTCAAACCGGGCATTCACCCATTGGACACTTCCTCAGCTAGTCCCATTTGCCTGCATTTGGCCCATATACTTCCTATACATGTACTTGTCCAAGAGACTTTTAAATGTTGTTATAGTTCCTACCTCTCTGGCAGCTCGTTCCATATACCCACCATCCTCTGTATGAAAATGTTTGCACCTATGGTTCCCTTTTAATCTCTCCTCTCACTCAAACCTCTGCCCTCGAGTATCACACTCCCTTACCCCAGGGAAAAGACTGTAACCATTCACTGTATCTACGCCCTTCATGATTTTATAAACCTCCATAAAGTCACCCACCCCTCAACTTCATGCACTCCAGGGACACAGTCCCAGAGGAGCCAGCCTCTCAGAACTCAATCAATTAGCTGTCCAGTGGAGGTAGAAAGCATTTTATTGGGGTGCATCACAGTTTGGTTTGGGAACAGCTCCATCCAACACTGCAAGAAATTGCAGGGACTCAGCCCAGACCATTACATAAACTAACCTCCCTTCCATTGACTCCATTTATACTTCACGCTGCCTTGGCAAGGCCAGCAGCATAATCAAGGACGTTGCACTCCGGTCACTCCTTCTTCTCCCCTCTCACATTGAGTATACAGAAGTGTGAAAACACACACCTCCAGATTCTGGGGTAGGTTTCTTCCCAGCTGTTATCAGGCAACTGAACCATCCTACCACAACTAGAGAGTGGTCCAAAACCACTATATACCTCATCAGGGACCCTTGGACTATCTTTGATCAGACTTTACTGGCTTTACCTTGCACTAAACGTTATTCCCATATCATGTATCTATACACTGTGAATGGATTGATTGTAATCGTTGATTGGCTTTCCACTGATTGGGTAGCATGCAACAAAAGCCTTGCGCTGTACCTCGATACACTTGACAATAAATTAAAATTGGACTGAACTGAAACTGATCACTCCCCAGTGTGGGGGTGACTTCCCAGTGTGGGGATTATTCCCCTTAGAGCGGGGATTACTCCCCAGTGGGGATTACTCCCCAGAGTGAGGACCTCACTCCTCGAGGAGATTTACTGATGCTGATGGAATAAACGAGGCCTCTCCAGGGACAGGATGATTTGTAACCAGAGTGCCATTGGAGAAAGAACCAAGAAGTGGCGTGTTTACTGTTCTAATACAGCGTGGCTGGTGCAGTGAATCTCCACCTGCTGCAGCTCAACAGGCGCATTAACGCAACTAGCAACAGATTTACAGAACATTGTCAGCTCGACTGGGTAGAGCAACCCACAGTAGTACAAGCTAAAGTATACTGGGTGACCAGTGGGGTAGGGCTGTGAGAGATGGGGGATGATTTCGGGCCAGTTGCTGTGATGTGGGGTTGGCTGCTGAGATGGTGCCAATGGGCACTGTAGGTGATGCTCTACCCCACCTCTGCACCTTCTCTGGATCGCTGGCCCTTCCCGAATGTCCACCCATGCTGCTGGTAACAACGGGGGATGAGAATCCTGGCACTCTCCCCGCTCACACATCCTCGCCCGTGACTCAGATCCAAGCCGGGGCTGTCACAACTGCTAAAGCTGGTCTCCAGTGTGTGGCTCTGCAATGCCATGCATCTGTCAGGGCCCACTGAATGTTCATTGTTTTGTTGAACACCTCCGCTCAGGCTGCTTAGGCCTACATGATCTCCCGGTTGCTGAACACTTTAACTCCCCCTCCCATTCCCACACTGACCTTTCTGTTCTAGGCCTCCTCTGCTGTCAGAGGGAGGCCCAACGCAAATTGGAGGAACAGCACCTCATATTTTGCTTGGGCAGCTTCCAACCCAGCGTTTTCAACATGGATTCTCTATCTTCAAGAACTCTTGCTCCATCCCTCCACCACCCTAGTTCTCCAACTAGTTATCTGTCCTTCTGATTAATTTTACTGATTGTATGCCTCATAGTCACCTTACTGTCAACATCAATGAACCATTCTACATTTCCTTGAGCATTGTCTGCTTTGATTTGTCGTTTTCACACCTTACCCATCTCATTATCTCTAGTTTCCCTCTCCCGTGACTTTAGTTTTAGTTTTTTTTTAGTTTTAGAGATACAGCCCACCGGGTCCCCGCCGAACAGCGATCCCCGCCCATTAACTATCCTCCACCAACTAGGGACAATTTTTACATTTACCACTCCAATTAACCTACAAACCAGTATGTCTTTGGAGTGTGGGAGGAAACCAAAGATCTCGGAGAAAACCCACGCAGATCACGGGGAGAACGTCCAAACTCCGTACAGACAGCACCCGTAGTCAGGATCGAACCCGGGTTTTCGGCGCTGCATTCGCTGTAAGGCAGCAACTGTACCGCTGCGCCACCGTGACCGCCCAAGATCTTCAGATCTCAGTCTGAAGAAGAGTCTCGACCGGAAACGTCATCCATTCCTTCTCTCTAGAGAGGCTGCCTCTGTCGCTGAGTTACTCCAGCTTCTTGTGTCTATCCCTGGTGAATGAGTGCTGCGTGTGGTATTTATGGTGCCACATTTCCCCATCTCTGTTTAGAGTCTGTGGTAGAAAGGCTGCAGATGAATCAACGCTGAAAGGTGAAATAACTGGTGCCGCAGAGAAATGGAACACTGGACAGGATTAGAGAAATCAAAATAAATCCCGGATTAGCAATATGTTTTACACAGGAACAAACTGTACAGAGCACTGTTTTGACGAGCGTTGGTTTGAAGGAGGAGGTCTCAGAGTGTTCCCGTGTGTTGGAATATTAACCTTGGACCAGGTCTGGTGTGCCATTCTATTCCTGCCCAAGAGCGTCACTACACCCAGTGTTTATATCGCCTGACCCTGCAAAACCACAGCCTTGCCACACTCATCCTGGCTGGCACAGCCCCAGCCACAGGCTCCTGTTTCTCAGCACGGAGATGGGGCAGGAATCATGTTACCCACAGGCTTCAGAAATAGAGATTAGTTTTCTGAATGTTGTTGGGAACGGCTCAGGGTCGTTGCTGGGAGACCCACACTCTGTCTGACCCACCCGTCTCATTATTCCATCCATTTGACACTTCTCCATCTCCCCTTGCCAACATTCTCTCCCTTGGCCCTTCATGCCTGACGGAAGATTCACCATCGAAAATAGTCATCTCTGTTCTCGACCTCCGGCACTAGAACAACAGTTAAAAGACATTAGACAGTTACATTAATAAAAAATTTAGCGAGCATGTGGAACAAGTGTAAATGAAGCATTTGGTTGGCGTGGGCAAGTTGGGCCGAAGGGCCTGTTTCCACACTGTATGACCGTGACTACTGTATTTCAATATTTATTGGTCTCCAGAATAATAATCCAAGGGCCATCCTCTGACTGCAATACCGAATTACAATATGACTATGTGGCCTTGCACCATTCTCCCCTCATTGACTCCCTGTGTCACTTGAAGCTCTCCCTATCTCTCTCCCCCTCGCTCCCTACTATCTAGTAACTTCCTCTCTCCATGGACTCCGTATTTGACTGGCTATTAACGCTGCCTGCTAACCTGGTGTCGATTGAATTTCCCACTCTCGCTATCTATTGATTCTCTCTCACTCCCTTCCTCACCCCCACCTCTCTCTCCACCTCTCTATCTCCCGCTCCCCCTCCTCTCTCTCACATGCTCTCTGTGCACTGATTGCCAGTTGTTTCTCTCAACCCACCCACCCCCACCCCCCACCCCTCACTGCCACTGATGCCCCCTGTGCCACCCGCTGGTTTGTGTTTTGCCACATCTCACCTGCCACTTGTTTACGACCTGTTCCCGTGCTTGTGGTTTCACCCTCTCTCCCCCATTGATCTCTGGTTTGGAAGGGATTCAGACTTCAATGACTGTGCAGCCTCTGTAGTCACTTGTGGATAGATTTACGAGGTGTAGTGACTAATCCTGTGAAGTGTGAGTTTTACGGGCCTTTGCTCGAGGACTAACCAGTTGCCATCTGTTTAATTTCCTGGCAAGTGGGTAAATGCTGGAGATGGTGCTACAGTATGATGCAATCTGAAGTAGAGGAGATCTCATACCGGGCAGTAACTCCAGTTGGTTGGAGAGTGATGTTAGAGAGCAGTGAGGAGCTGATGTAATCAAGAAGGTGCTGGATGTTCCTGAGGTCTTGCACGTAGTGAGCCAATAATCAGGCTCTGCTGACAAATGCTTCTAGAGAGGTTTGTGTAAAATATTAACTTTGCATCTTTAAAAGTCTACTTCTTGGGCCTTCACTAGCCTCACCAAGAACAGTGATTTTGTACATGTCGGGGTATCGGTGAGGTTAGCCATTGCCAGGCCCTATCAGGGGGGGGGGGGGGGGGGGGGGGGCAACGAGAGCCATTGGCATGGGCCTCATGCCTGTCTGCTTCAAATGGATCTTGATTTGGTAGCCTCTAAAATTGAGGGGCCTCTGCTTGATCTTGGCTTGGGGGCCTCTTAAATTGAAATTGGCCTGGGCCTCAGTTCATCTATGAGAGAGCGTGGCCATTGTCCTGAGGCCCTGGGCCTGTGCTGAAGGTAGCCAGTGTCACCATCCCACCTGGCAGCCAGGTGCAGAGGGTGTTACACACCCACACCCGCTACCCCCCCCCCCCCCCTCCCCTCAGTGTTGGTAGGTCCTGTCTGATGATGTGATTGCTTTCAGATCCTTGTACAGGAGCTGGTCCCAGGCCTTCAGCAAAGCATCCACCTCAAGCATCCAATTCTAGACAGCAAACGCCTGTTGCTGTCTTGAATTGTGACACGCTGCATTGTACGGACTGCGTGATACTGCATTGTACGGACTGTGTGACACTGTATTTTATGGACTGTGATACACTGCATTGTACAGACTGTATGACACACTGCATTATACAGACTGACACTGCATTGTAGACTGTGTGACACACTGCATTGTACAGACAAGCACACCAGTGAGACACAATACCACGAGTACAGTGTTTCTATCCGGATATACAGTCCCTTGCTCAGCCTCACAGTGATGCAGCATGTAATTGCAGTTTAATGGTGAGATAGTAGGAGTATATAAAATTATGAGAGGCATAGATAGGGTAGACAGTCAAATACATAAATTCATAGCTTTAGGGTGAGATGGTGAGAATTTAAAGGAGATGTGTGGGTAAAGGTTTTTACAAGAGGGTGGTGGGTGCCTGGAACGCACTGCCAGGGGGTGGTGATGGAGGCAGATACGATAGTGGTGTTAAAGAGTCTTTAGTCCGGCATATGGATATGCGGTGAATGAATGGATATGGACCACGTGTAGGCAGAGGTGATTAGTTTAATGGCATCATGTTCGGCGCACATAGGAGGATCTGATCTGTGCCATACTGTTCTATCAAAGATTGTGCAAGGTGTGTAATGCTTAGAGCGTGGCAAATCTTGGTCACCGCTTCCCTGGTGCAATCAGAACCCAAGCAAACCCCACACTCCCTTCATCCTTTCTTGGACTGATCTTCCTTTACCTGTTAGTTTCCAAAAGTACATTCTGAGGAAATATTCTTCCTTTCTGCTTTCTCGAGCGGTGTTTGCCATAATAGAGTACCAGGTGCAGTTTTGATCTCTGCGTCAAAGGAAAACTCACCGGCCTTGGAGATAATGCAGTATTGATTGAGTAGGTCGATTCCTGGGATGATCAATGAGTGGAAAACGAGGGAGCTTGGTCGTCACTGCTAGAGGCTGGGTGATCTCAGGGAAATGTAGACGGTGCTGTACAGAGCCATGGTCATCAGCTACAGTCATTCACAGAATCTAGTACAGGACCACACTTCATCGGATGGCGGGCAGTGTGGGGAAGAACGCATTTGCCTTCAATGGGAAGGGTACAGCTACCAAAGGTGGGGCATCAGCTGTACAGGTCACTGGTACTGTTCTGCTCGTCCAGCTGCAGGAAGGATGTCAATACGTTGGAGTGGGTGCGGAAGAGATTCACCAGAGTGGGTGCAGAAGAGATTCACCAGCGCCACAGCCCTTTTCACAATCTTTTTCCCAGAGCGGAAGATTCTAAAACTAGAGGGCACAGGCTAAAAAGTGAAATGGGAGAGATTGAAGAGGGACCTCAAGGCCAAATATTTCATTCTGAGGGTAGTCCGTATTGGGACTGAGCTGCCAGAGGAAGCTATAGAAGTGAATACAATTATAACTTTTAATATAGATTTTGACAGATATATGGATAGGAAAGGTTTAGGATATGGGGAAATCAGACTAACCAAACATGTTAACTTGGGCGGTATGGTTCAAGATGGGCCAAAGGGCCTGTTTCCATGCTGCACAGCTCTGTAGCTCGAGGACATAGGTTTCAGGTCAGAGACGGATATTCAAATGAGATTTCTGTGGTAAAATGTGTAGGAAAGAACTGCAAATGCTGGTTTAAATCGAAGGTAGGCACAAAATGTTGGAGTAACTCAGCGGGAAGGCCAGCGTCTCTAGAGAGAAGGAATAGGCGACGTTTTCCATTCCCTCTCTCCAGAGATGCTGCATTTTCCGCCGAGTTACTCCAGCATTTTGTGTCGACCTTTCTGGGGTAAAAGTTTTATACAGAGAGTGTGGGTGCCTGGATCGTGCTGCCATGGATGGTGATGGAGACGGATGCCGTATTGTGGGCTGAAGGGCCTCTTCCTGTACTGTTCAATGTGTGTAACACAGGAAGAAAGTCCTCTGTTCCTGGCATTTGGGAGTGATTCCCACTGGAATCAAAGGGACATGTTGAGAGAGGGTTTACAGTGTAGATCCCCCCTAAAGTGAGAGGCACCGCAGTGACTGGTGTTTCACCGAATGGCCCACAGTCGGGGGAAAGTTTCAGTCCGAATGTGGGACAGAGGAGTTGATGGAGGTTTGCATAGTGGATGTCACCAAGGGGAGAGGATGTAGACCACTGTGGCTGAGAACGAGAGCAGGAGGGATACAGTCAGAGACAGAACAGGCGGAATCAGTGGAGAACACATTAAAATGGAGAGGAGGGTTCAAGAAAGATTCATGAGGATATGGTGATATTACCAGCTCTGCAGAATTTTGCACCTGACCATCCTAGTCCTCTAGGAGTCCTTCTTCGTGGCCACGCCAGAGGTCTCGGCCCCCAACAGCCTCTCCCGGCGTCTCAGTCAGCCCCGCCAATTTCCCTCGGGACCACTCACAAGGTATCAGTATCGGCCCCCATCTCCCCATCTACTCTAGTGTTCACCCCCCCCCTACCCTCCCCCCCTCCCGCTCCATTAAATTCCTGGTTCCTGACGTCTCTCAAGGTTCTGAAGGAAATTGCTCTGGACTTTAAACCAGGTTGCCCGTTCTAGATTCTTCCACAAGGGAGGGGACATCCACTCCACACGCCCGGATAACGCACCTCGATATCTTTAGTCCCATCCCCATCACAGCCCAGCCGGTCCACCCTTCCTCCAACGTCCATTACCCTTCTCTGGGCTGCTTCAAATACAGCAGTATCCTTGGTTAAACGCGGAGACATATACTGTGCACACACACCTGTGGGGCACAGTATACGTCCTGCCTGTGGTCAGCAGTTGGCCGGTGATGAGCAAAGACATGCAGCGCTGGTCGGTGGTGAGCAGAAACAAGCCATGCTGGCTGCTGTTATCCCAGTGTGAATTGTGCATTCTGATACCGGCTGCAATCTCTCACTGTTCACTCTACTTGATCTGCGGAGGAGCTTAGACAAGTGACCACCTCGCTGCACTGGGCCATTTGTAATGGAGTCACACAGCATGGAGACAGACCCTTCAGCCCATCTCGTCCATGCCGACCAACATGCCCGGACAACATGCTAGTCCCACCTGCCTGCATTTGGCCCATATCCATCTAAACTATCCTAACCAAGTACCCGTCCAAATGTCTTTTAAATATTGTGATAATACCTGCTTCAACTACCTCCTCTGACATCTCGTTCCATACACCTACTACCCTCTGTGTGGAAAGGTTGTTCCACAGATGCTCTCGACAACCCTCCACCTCCCCCAACCCCCACCCGAAACCCGTGTCCTCTAGGTTTTGGAAAGGGTTCCTCTCTCTGTGCGTCTCATATTTGTGTATACCACAAATAGCATCATTTCAAATGTTTTAAAAATAGTATGAGCTGTTCTCCTCTTCTCGAATTAATGTGCTGACTGAGTTTTGCAAATTACCACGATTAATTTGGAAGTTTCACAGTTCTGCAATTCTGTTTGTTTTGTCCATATTTCAGTCCGTATCTCAGACATATTTACTTGAATGCTTAGCAGTCCTCAGTATTTCATTGATTTGAAAGTTTGGTTGCCGTTGAAGGGTCGCTAGTAGAGCAGTTAACTAATAGTGGGAAACAGGTCACTAACAGAGCGTTTAACAACTAGAGCGGTAACAGGTCAGTAAAGGGCCTGTCCTACGAGCATGCGACTGCATGCGGCAAGCGCGACCAAACCGGAAGCGGGGGCTGCGCGGAGGTCGAGTGATCCCGTACGAGTTGACGTGAAGTTCGAGCGAAGTCCGCGGGAATTTTGTGCGTGACGTACGGCATCAAGGTGTGCGTACGGCGTCGAGACGGTGCGTACGGCCGTCGAGGCGGTGCGTACGGCCCCAAAGCGGCTGCGGGCCGGTAGGCCTTTGCCGCTCGGAATTTTGGACAGTGTCAGTTTTTTTCGGAGCCCCGCTCGATGTCGGGACCAGCTCCACACAACTCCATACAGCTCCGGCGATCGAAGTGGGACCTGCCCTGCGAGGCCGTACTGCTCAAGCGACCATGTTAGGTCATGCTTGCCGCATGCAGTCGCATGCTCGTGGGACAGGCCCTTAATAGAGGTTTACACTGTCAAAGCCGGTGAAGCACTGCTCTGAACCGCAGGTGCGGGACGGGAGTTTCCAGCTGTGATTCACACTGGTCATTCACATCTGGCATGCCTGTACGCCCACATTAGGGGGCAGCACAGATTCGACAAAATCGACAGGGAGACAATGTTGCACCTGAATAAACACCCAGACACAGGGGAAGAAGCGGTACCCGGTAGTCAGATCCAACCCTGGTGTCAACACGCCCCGCTCCGTCCACCAAACCCTCGCTTCCCCACTGGTCCCATCGTTGGAATGCAAACATGGGTACTCTGGGTACATGCAGACTCATGTACGTGTGTGCATTCAGGTACATGTGTGCATTCATGTACATGTGTGTGTATTCATGTACGCCTCTACACATGTGTATACATTCCTGTATGCACTTGCAAGTATACACACATGCTTTTGTGGTAATGTATATAAGTGTGTTTGTATGTGCCTGTGTGGACAACGTGTATATTTCTGTGTGCTAGTATGTCCCAGTGCCACCGCTCTGGTTGATGAGACCATTACCTGCCTGTACACATGTGCACCTGTACCTGCTTGCACACCTGTATACCATTACTTACGTGTACACCTGTCTCCCTTTGCTTATGTTTCAGAGTCATGGTGGTTCAGCCACGTTGCCACTTGCCGGCTCATTGGGAGGTGCAATCCCGGGAACCATGGCAGCTCCCAGCCCGGTGATCGGTCACCAGAGGATGGTCATCCCAGCCCAGCCACTGCTGACGGCCACCAAGAAGACGGGTGGGAAGCCGGGGACCAGCCCGGGGCCGACCGGAGCCACCCGGACCCTGCCGCAGCCGGTGCCGGCCTCCTACAGCACCGCCTCCACGCCAGCGCAGCCAGCCTTTAACGTGCAGGTCAAATCCGCCCAGCCCAACCCGCACTACCTGCCGCCGGGCCCAGAGCCCGGGGTCTCCCTGCAGTACACCCTGCCGCCCGGCCGCTCTCCTGAGCCAGCGAGACACGGACCACCACGCCCCGCACCGACCTGGGCCCCCGAGCCCGGCTACGGCTACACGGCATCGACACCACCTTCCCGCTACCAGGACCTGCAGCCCGTGCCACCCTCCTACGCAGGAGGCTACGCCGGAGAGCCTGCCCACCGTGGACACAGTCCCTGGAGGCCAGAGCCAGCCTACCCCCCAGGACCACCCGCCGGCCCCTACCGCCAGCTCGCTTCCCCCAGGAAGGTCCACGGCATGGAGCCGGCACTGGGGCCAGCCGCCATGACGCAGCAATCCAAGGTAGGCCAGCACCACCCCTGTCTCCGGAGTCCCTCGAACCCTGAACACTGCACCCCGACCCCCAGTCCTCCTGCCCCCCCTGTCTCCGTACACCATTCCCGGTCTCTATCCCCCCGAACCCCATCGCCTCTAACCCCTCAGAAACATGGTGACACACAGCACATACACACGGCACAGACACACGGCACATGACACACGGCACAGACAACCGGCACAAGGCACAGACATATGGCCCATGACATATGGCACATGACATATGACAAAAGACACATGACACATGACACAGTAACTCACAGCACACTGACATATTGCACATCACACACAGCAGATGACACAAGACATGGACATAACCCGCGGTACGCTGACACAGCGCACGCTAACACATGGCTCATAACACATGGCATGATGAGCCTGTGCAGGGTGATGCAGGGCACGTTGACACATGGCCCACGGCACGGTGACATAGGGCACGTTGACACACGGCCCACGGCATGGTGACATAGGGCACGGTGACACACGGCCCACGGCATGGTGACATAGGGCATGATGCGGAAGCTTAGCTCTACTCCATCACCTTCTCCCAAGCTCTTGAATTTACAAAGTTCACGTCTGCCGGATTTCTGATGCAGCTCCCAAATTCCCAGTGTCACTGCAGCCGAAGACACAGGAAACTGCAGACTCTGGAAACCTGAGCAAAACACAAAGTACTGGAGGAACTCAGAGGGTCAGACAGCATCTGAGCTGACCCGAGACATTGTCCGTCCCCTCCGCTGATGCTGCCTAACCCACCCAGTTGCTCCAGCACTTTGTGTTTTGACTGCAACGGGAGATGGGTACAGCCACCTGCCATTGCCTGAAGGGTTAAGGGATTCTCTGAAGGTCTTATTTGGGACTTCAGGAAGTTGAGGGGTTTTCTGTGGAAGTTGTTGCTGACAGAAATAGCTGCATTGCTGAATGCACAGGCCAGACTTTAGGGGAAGCTGTGTCAGCATGTGGAAGAGGAAGGAGCAGCGGGCTGGAACACTGGTCCACAGTGTGGGTGATGCGTGTGTGGGAGTAGGCACAGACACTGATCAGCTGGGGTACATTTCCGCTGATCACTGTGACCACAGGAAGGAAGAAGGGGCTGTGATCTGGGGTTGATGAAGCAGGTTGGAGCCCCGGCAGTGAGCTGTTCACTGTGGCGATTTATCGGTGAGGGGGTGGGCTGATCTGGTGTGAATAGAGGGGTCAACACAGCAGCCAGCGCTGAGATACAGAAACAGGCCACTGAATCTGAGTGAGGGGACACCCCACACTCAGCCCAGACCAGTTTCCCTGCACCTGCCACAGACTGCCCATCCTCACCAGGCGGGGTGGTTCGATTCCCGGCTGAGACCACAGAGGCAGAGCTGTATCCCTCCACCACCCCCCCCCCCCCCCCCCCCCCCCCCCCCCCAAACATGGATGTGAAAAGCAGTTCCAATGCAGCTGTGTGGTTAGGATGGACAAAGCTTCCTCTATGTCCAGAACAAGCAGGAAAGCCTTAAACCTTTGTGTAGTAAATCATCGCAAGGTACTGCCCAGATGCATTTCCAGACAAAGCGTACACAGACTATTGTCCAGAGCCCAAAGCAGAAAATATTGGAAACACTCAGCAGGTCAGGCAGCGTCCAGGGAAAGAAAACCAGAGTCAACGTTTCATGTTGAAGATGTTTTGCTGCCTGGCTGTGGATTGTCTCGGCATCTTTGCTCTTTGGCTTAGATTCCCTGCATCTGCAGTATTTTGCTTCATCAATCTACAGACAGACAAAGGCTCAGCCAGTGGGGCCTGCTTTGTGCTGGAGAGGGTGGGGAGGGAGAAAAAGGGGGAATTCCACAGCCCCGGGCTTCCAGGGAGGGCAGACCTGTCCGTGTGAACAGGGGACATTATTGATGCAGAAGAGAGCAGACTTGGAGATGGTTCCTGAGTTGGGAAGAGTTTGGATATGCACCAGGTATGAGGTAGCTGAAATATGGAGCAGCTCAGAGCTGCTGAAATGTTGCCTGGTTACAGGGCAGGGTGACAACTGTGATGTTGCCTGGTTGCAGGGCAGGTTGAGTGCGCTGAGTATGCTGATGTAGCTGGTAGATGGGGTCTACAGTGTGGACCCCACCAACCTGTCTCCGCACCACGTCACGCCGACCATCGTACACAGTTCCACACTCTTCCCGTTCTGTTCCTCCCACATTCCCTCCATTTATCACCACTCCCCACACACTAAGGGCAATCTACAGAGGGCCAATTAACCTATAAACCCGCATCTCCTTTGGATTGGGGAGGAAACCGGAGCACTCGGAGGAAACCCACGCAGATAGGGGTTATGGTGAGGCAGGAAAATGGGATTAGGAGGGAGAGATATATCAGACATGATTGAATGGCAGAGTAGGCTTGATGGGCCGAATGGCCTAATTCTGCTCCTATCACTTATGACCTTATGAGAACATGCAAACTCCGCACAGACAGCATCACAGGCCGGATGACTGCACTATGAGGCAGTAGCTCTACCCGCTGCGCCCTGTGTTGGAAGGGATGAGTTTGTGGAGCAGATTGCTCCTGGGGCGGTGTTGGGGTGAGAGGGACTGACTTCCCTCATAGACTGCGTGTGACACACACACACCACTCACTCCTCCTTGCCCTCTGACCATTCATTTTGCACTACCACTGCTATCCCTTTCTCCCTGCACTGCTGAAGCCTGAAGTTGTTCCACTCACTCTGTGGGGTTGGGCAGTTTATCTTTGACCAAATCACCAAGTACATGGCTTGGGAAGTAGGGAGGAAATATTAATTGTGTTTAATAGCCTTGTCTAGGAGGTTGTTGTGTCGATTGGGGAGATTCCCTGGAGAAGCAGTGTGTGCAGATCGAGCTTGTGTATGAGGAAGGAGGCACTGAGTCATACACCGGCAGCTCGTCTCACCACTGCTTGCTGTGCAGTTAAAGACTCGCAGACGCTTCCTATCCAGCAGTTACTCACGGCAACCTGCTCATGAACTGAGACATGAGGGAGCTGGCAGGACCGAGAGAGCTTGTTGGCTGTGTTAGTGTTGCACTGTAAGTGACTGCATGGTGTCCATTAAACTCACTGATCCTGGTGTCCAGCAGTGGCTGCAGTTGTGAGTTTAATGAACTCCTGGACAGAGTGTTCACAACATTCGTACACCCTCAATAAACACCCCCCACCCAGAGCTGAGCAGGAAAACAATGCGGGAGCACCGCACTGTGGGAGGGGTGGTATTGAAAGATCCCTGTACAATTTAAAACATTTGTTATTATACAAATACTTTTATTCCGAAAATAAAAATAAACACACAGTGTATTAACACGACCAAAGGCTGCCTATGTTGACAGTTTACAAACAAACGGTCATCAGATTAATATAACGCCAACTTTAACAGCAATACACTCGACCTCCCGCGGTGACCAGCGTTCACGGAATGCCGACAAACTCCCTGTGGACACCGCGCGTTCTCTCTCCACGGACGTAGGCCTGGAAAAGGGGCAGACAGCCAACCCTGGTGCGGCCATCGACTACCCGCTGCCTGGACCCGCGAATGGCCATCTTGGCCAGGCCCAGGAGCAGATCGACAGGGGGACCCCACCCTCCCTCCCGAACCTACCCCCTCTGTACCGGGTGCCCAAATATCAGGAGAGTGCCGCACTGTGGGAAGGGCAGTGCAGGGAGAGCGTTGTTCTACAATGCCTTTCTTTGCTCTGCCGTGAATAATTCTGTTCATTTTTCTGCCTCCTGGCTCTGACTCAGTGCTGTCACTTATACCCATTTCTTTCCCCATCACTGATACTGATGAAAAGTCACGATGCACTCTCCCTGCTCGCTGCTTCTTTTCATTTAAAATGTCACCGTTATCTGCCTCGTTCAGCCCACATTACTCTGACAACCCACTCCCTGATAAAGTAGTGAATGAATTGTTGCTTCTGCTGGCTCTCGTGCTTGTTTCTCCCCGCCGCTCCTGCCTCCCTCGCGCCTCTCACCTGCACCTATCTCTGCTCGCCGCTCCTTCTGAGAACTTTTAGCTTCTCCCTCACTTTCACCTGACAGCAATTTTTATCTTGTCGCGACATTCTTACCCTCTTGGCTTTAAACTGATTCCATGTCACCTGTGCTTTTGTTGTCAGCAAAAGGTCCTGTACTCCTCCCGTTTCTTACTGTTGGTGTCTGGGGCGATCATTGTCCTGTAAGCTGTTTAAAGGCCTGACCTCCCAATCTTATTAATAAATGTAATTTTTTTTAATTTTAGTAATCTTTGTGTAATATTAACACTTGTTAAAATTTATAAATCTAGTTTTTGAATTTCCAATACCATCGCAAAAATAGCAGAATAATGTAGCTTTGGTCAGTGCCTGTGCTGTAACCCCAGGTAACTGGGAGGAATCTGCATCAGTACACGGGATCAGCCCCACACCTCTGCCACCCGACACTCCTGCCCTGAAGATGCGAACATACACCATGGCTCTTGCAGTGCTCTGTAAGGGAAATCATTTACACCCAGACTAACCCACGTTGGTGACTGTTTGCTTTAACCACTCGCGTTTTCTTACCAGAGACAGAGATCATTTGGCCCATCGAGTCTGTGCCTGTTCTCAAAGCAATCCCATCACTGGCTTCCCCCCACATTTCCCTGCAACCTGCTGTCTTGGTTTGCAGGTGGGATCTTGGTAGTAATTCACGCCTCGCCGCTCCCTCAGCCCCCTCCCACTCTGGGTGATGCAGGGTCTGGGTAGTAAGGGCTCAGAGGGATAAGGGGCAAATGCCAGCAAATGAGACTCGTTCCGTTATAAACCTGGTGGGAATGGAGAGGTGGAGGGAGGGGTCCGTTTCTGTGCTCTATAACTCTGACTGCCTCTTGTGTCAAAGCCACGCCCCTAGATCCTGACTCCTAGCTCGGGCAGCTGGATTTGCATTTTAACCGGCAACATTGATTGATTATTAGGTTGGTTGATTGATCGGTTGGTCGGTCAACTGTCGGGAACAGCACTGCACCCGTAATGTTCCCACCAACATCCCCCATCATGCAGTGCCCTCCCTCCCTTGGCCAACCCCCTCCTCATTGTGCAGACTCTACGAAGGGATCCTTACTGCACCGTCAGAAGCCCCCAAAACCTGGTGCGCATGGGGAGAGGAAGGTACAGTGGCTGGGTAGGGAGTTGTGGAGTGCAGAGTTTAAGGAGGTGCAGACACATGATAGATCAGTCATTGGGGGATTCAGCTCCAGGTTGGTTTATTGTTGCATACACCGGGGTGGCAATGAAATTCCCTGTTCACATGCAACGCACAAAATAAACTAGATACACACAGCAATGATCAATGCAATGTGAAATGGTGCAAAAAGACACTAAGGTGCACCAAATGAGGTAGAGTTGAGAGTTAGAGTGGATGTCAGCACCTGTAGGAAGGGGGTGTTGAAGAGGTGATGGGTTCAGGAGTCTGATAACTGTGAGGAAGATGTTCTTCTTTTCTGGATCTCTGGGCTTTCAAGCTCCTGTATCTTCTCCCAGAAGGTAGAACAGGGAAAGACGATGGTCAGAGTGGCAGACATCATAAAAACATAGAAAATAGGTGCAGGAGTAGGCCATTCGGCCCTTCGAGCCTGCACCGCCATTCAATATGATCATGGCTGATCATCCAACTCAGTATCCCGTACCTGCCTTCTCTCCATACCCCCTGATCCCTTTAGCTTCAAGGGCCACATCTAACTTCCTCTTAAATATAGCCAATGAACTGGCCTCAACCACCTTCTGTGGCAGAGAATTCCAGAGATTCACCACTCTCTATGAAAAATGTTTTTCTCATCTCGGTCCCAAAATACTTCCCCCTTATCCTTGTTCTGGACTTCCCCAACGTCGGGAACAATCTTCCTGAATCTAGCCTGTCCAACCCCTTAAGAATTTTGTAAGTTTCTATAAGACACCCCCCTCAATCTTCTAAATTCTAGCGAGTACAAGCCGAGTCTATCCAGTCTTTCTTCATATGAAAGTCCTGACATCCCAGGAATCAGTCTGATGAACGTTCTCTGTACTCCCTCTATGGCAAGAATGTCTTTCCTCAGATTAGGAGACCAAAACTGTACGCAATACTCCAGGTGTGGTCTCACCAAGACCCTGTACAACTGCAGTAGAACCTCCCTGCTCCTATACTCAAATCATTTTGCTATGAAGTATCATACTATCAGGTAGTATCAGGTAGTACCAGCCTTCCTGATGCCACGCACGGTGACGGAGAAGCTAAGGTTGATGAAGTAGAGAGGTGGATGGTTTTGGGAGGTCAGGACTCTGAGAAATGTCAGGTTATCTGGTGACAGACCAGTCCCAGCCTAACGCTAGTATCAGTCATTGTGTACACCCCAGGCACAGGTCATGGGATGAAGATTCCTTCCTCTCACACCCTCTCCCTGTGAACGTGCTTTTGTGGTGAATAAAACTTCCTTTTCTCTTCTCATCATTCTGCTGATCAATTTAAATCCCTACCCCATGCTGTTTGATCCCTCTGGTTAGGAAATGAGTCTTTCCTATTTACTCTAGGTCCCTCGTCATTTTGCACTTAATTAAATCTTCCCTTGGCCTTCCCTGCTCCAAAGTAAATAAACCCAGCTATTCCATTCTTTCCTCAACAGCTAAACTATTCCCATTGTGTCACTGTTCCCACTGATCTTCTCTGAACACTCAGTGCAATCTCATCCCTCCCACGTTACGGTGACAGGGCAGGTTCGCAGTGCTGGAGCTAAGGTCTAACGCTGTGAAAGAGCTAACTCGAGCACCATTCCCTTTAATCTGTGTCTCAGCTAATACAGGAAAACATTACCTCCCCTTTCCCAGCTACAGTTGCCTATTTCCTTCGCTCCATAGATGCTGCTGCACCTGCTGAGTTTCTCCAGCTTTTTTGTGTACCTTCGATTTTCCAGCATCTGCAGTTCCTTCTTAAAAACTGCTGTTGGAAGTTGTGTTTGATGCTCGATTTATCGACATGCGTTTTCTCTTTCTCTCAGAATGTCTACCAGCCTCCAGCTCCCGCTCCGGTTCCAGCTCCGGCTCCGGGTTCCGCTCCAGCTCCAAGGCCAGAGGATGAACTTAACCGTCTGACAAAGAAGCTGTTGTTTGACATGGAGAATCCACCATCGGATGATTACTTTGGTAAAGAAAACCAGTGGCAGCTTGTCTGATCCAGATGTGTCTGTATTTCTGCCGTCTCTCCCCATGCGAACATAGTGACAGTTTTCATTGATGGAGCCCTCTCCTCCCTCATCCTACAATACTTTACATGCTCGACGCATCAGTGAAACACCAGTCACTACAGTGCCTCTCACTGTAGGAGGGATCACCCTCAACATATCCCTTTCAGACCAGTCGCTGCTTTAGTAATCCCCAAATACCAGTAACAGAGAGCTTTCTCTCTCAGTAGGCGGTGCTGCATGGTTGCCGCAGAGGTGCTGCAGGGTTCCTGCGGGGTTGCTGCGGAGATGTTGCAGGGAAGAGCTGTATGGCTGCTGCTGGGATGTGCTGCATGGTTGCTGCAGCGGAGGAGCTGCAGGGCTGCTGCACAAGTGCTGGCAGCAGAGTGGTCGGGACCCCAGTGCTGACAACGCAGGCAGTGTGCGGAGGGAGCAGGCTGGGGGAGGGTTGCTGCATCGCTCCATGTGCTGCATGTTCAGTGTTGGGATTGATTTGGCGAGACAGCTCGAGGGTCTGGCAGGATTCCTGTGTTTCCAGGGAGAAGGCGTTTGGTGTTTGCTTGATTATGTTGCTGGAGAACAGTCCGCTGGCAGCAGCCAAGGAAGCTGGAGAACACTGCTTGTGAATCACAGGGAGGATGCCATTCAACCCATGCGGCTGTGCTGGTTCTTTGGATGAGCTGTCTGATCAATCCAGCCCTTTCCTCACAGCCCTGAGCATCTCCCCTCTCCAGGGCTGGGCTGGGCTGGGCTGGGCTGGGCTGGGCTAACTGAATGACTAGCCTGACGAGGGACAGAATGGCCTCTCCTGGGCTGGGGCAGGAACCTCAGATCTGACTCCTCCTGCTTCCTATTTACTAGCGCCGGTCTCCTCCCTGCCCATGTTGATCCCATAGAGTGTTCATTCCAGTCGCCGCTGCACCATGGGAGCTGCACTGCTGCTCCCTGCGGTCCCCCCCCCCCCCCATTAATGCAGCCATTGTGCGGGTGTGACCTGGCAAGCGAGTGAATCTCTAGTTCCCTTCTGCGTATCTCCAACCTTCCAACCTTCCTCCCACCTCTCCAGGAGGGAAGGGGAGGTGTAGAGTGGAAGTGAGGCTTTTATTTACCAAAATATAATTTAAATTAACCATTTACAAAATAATAGACACAAAAATACAACAACAAAAAACCAACACCAAATAAACAAATATTCTTAAATATTATATAATTATTTCCCTATATTAAGGATACCCTCCACCCCATGCTGTGCACATGGGTCCCGGAAATCCTCCATGGAGCCCCTGGACAGCGCGTAATCCCATTCCAAAACCACCCAGGCGCGGACGTAACCCCGGAATAGGGGCAGGCAGCCGGCTCGGGTAGAGCCCTCTTCTGCCTGGCCCCGTGACTCGAGGATGGGCAGCTTGGCCAGGCCCAGGTGCAACCCAACCATGACATCTTCAGCCCTACCCACTCCCCTACGCACAGGGTGCCCAAAGATGGGGATGGTGGGTGAGAAATTCAGCCAGAAGGCAAGGAGCAGTTCCTTTAGGCATTGGAACAGGGGCTGCAACCTCACACACTCCATATACACGTGGTACACAGACTCTTCTAGCCCACAAAAGTGGCGAGTCTGTGAACCGCGAGAGAAACAGGCTGCAAAGGAATCCTTTGGGTGGCTTTGGGGGTGTTAGAGGTCAACTGAAATTGGAGAATTCAATGTTCATACTGGCTCGCCTGGGCAGGGTGGAGGGATCCCTGAGGGAGGAGGAAGGGAGGGGTGATGCTGTTTCCTTGTGGTGGAAATGGGGGGGGGGGGCGGTCTTACTCTGGGGGGAGGAGAGGGAATAGGAGGGTGGTGGTCACTCCATGGTGGGGGGGGAGGGAGGGAGGGAGAGGGAGGGTGGTGGTCTCTGTGGGAGGGAGGGAGAGGGAGTGTGGTGGTCTCTGTGGGGGGGGAGACGTGCCACGGCCGGTGGTCCCCCTGCGTTGCTGACATTGCCCATCCTGTTGCAGGACAGTGCGTGCGCTGCGGGGAGAGCGTGGTTGGCGAGGGAGCGGGCTGCACGGCCATGGAGCAGGTGTTCCACGTGGACTGTTTCTCCTGCGTCACCTGCGGCAACAAGTTGCGGGGACATGCCTTCTACGCCGTGGACAAGAAGTCGTACTGTGAACTCTGCTACATCGTGAGTGTCGGGAAAATGGGAGCAGCGCGCGCGGGAGGGGAATGGGGGTTCGAGACTCCCCTGTGACCCCTCACCCTGGGGTCACCACATCCCAGTGACCCCTCACCCTAGTGACCGCTCATCCCGGTGTCAGCACATCCTCGTGACCCTTCACCCCAGTGACCACACACCACGAAGCTGGATGCCTTCAAGATGGAAGGAGTGCGGAGATTTATGAGGATGTTGCCAGGGCTTAAGGGCCTGGGCTATAGGGGGAGCTTGGACAGGCTCGGACTTTATTCCTTGCAGTGCAGGAGGATGAGGAGTGATCTTATAATGTATAAAATCATGAGAGGAATAGATAGGGTGAATGCATGTTCTTTTACCCACCGTAGGGGATCCGGAACCAGAGGGCAGAGGTTTAAGGTGAGACGAAAAAGGTTTAATAGGAAGCTGAGGGACAACTTTTTCACCCAGAGGGTGGCGGGTATATGGAATGAGCTGCCAGAGGAAGCAGTTTAACAACATTTTAAAGACATTGGACAAGTGCATGGACAGGAAAGAATTAGAAGGGTAGGGGCCAAATGCAGCAAATAGGCTGGCTTAGATGGAGCATCTGGGTCGGCATGGGTGAGTTAGTCCAAAGGGCCTATTTCCAAGTTGCATGGCTCTGTGACTAGGAGGTGTGACAGTGGACGGTGCCAGTTACAGGGCAGGTCCTACAGCCAGTCCCACCCTCAGTCCAGCACAGTCTTGTATGTACTAATCTAGTCAATGACAATGATAATGTGCAACCCTTAACAACCCCTTCCAGGCCTCTGAATGATTCAAATATGCCCAAAGTCTCAGAGGAGCCTGCGATCAAACTCAACCTGAGAAACACTGTTCATCAATTTTACAAATGTCCATCAACAAAGTACTGGAGGATCTGACAGCTCAATCTTGCTGGCAATGTGTCCTGTGTGGGAGCCCCCAGTGAGGGGGTGTAGGGACCAGTAACGTGTCTGATGATGTCAGGCCCTTGGAATGGGAGCCAACCTGCCTTCTCCAGCAGGTCCATCTGTGAAAGTGGGTGAAGTGCTCACATGCGAACCTCAACCTGTCTCTAGACCCCCAGCCTGTCTCTGGACCTCAGGGTCTGTGCTAACTCCAGCAGTCTGGTGTCCTCTTTTCATTACTAATTTCCTGTTTAAGCATCTCCCTTCATTTTAAATCCTTTTGAGATCTCCCCTGTCATTAGTTTTCAATCCCCACCACATGCTTCCTTTTCTCTCAGTATCCCTCGACACCCAGGGCTCCCTGTATTTGTTACCCTTGGCTTTTAACTACAGGAAAATGTTGGCTTTGAACTCTTGTTATTTCTGCTTTGAATGCTTTTCACTGTGCAGATGTAGCCTTACCTGCAGTAGATGCTCCCAGTTTACCATTGCGACTTCCTGTCTTATTTTAATAGAATTTGCTTTTCTCTAATTTAAGATCTTTATTCCTAGTCCACCCTGATCTATTTCCATAACTACTTTGCAATATACAACGCTGCGGGGCATTGAGAATAAGAGTCAGGAAGTCATGTTGCAAGCGTTATAAAACGTTGGTCAGGCCGCATTTGGAGTATTATGTGCAGTTCTGGTTGCCCAATTAGAGGAAGGATGTGGTGGCTTTGGAGAAGGTGCAGGAGAGGTTTACCAGGATGCTGCTGGGATTAGAGCTATAAAGAGAGGTTGGACAAACGTGGATTGTTTTTCTCTGGAATGTTAGAGAATGAGGGGAGAGCTGATAGGTGTTTATAAAATTCTAAGAGGCACAGATAGGGTAGACAGTAGTGGGTGAATGGAAGGTGCTGCCAGGGGTGGTGGTGGAGGCCGATAACATGGTGGCATTTAAGAGGCTTTTAGACAGGCACATGATATGCAGGGAATGGAGGGATATGGGTCATGTACAGTCAGAGAAGATGAATTTATCTTGGCATCATGTTCGGCACGGACATTGTTGACATTTTCCTGTGATAGAAACATATAAAATAGGTGCAGGAGGAGGCCATTTGGCCCTTTGAGCCAGCACCGCCATTCATTGTGATTACGGCTGATCCTCCACAATCAGTAACCCGTGCCTGCCGTCTCCCCATGCCGCTTGATTCCGCTAGCCCCTACAGTTCTATCTAACTCTCTTTTAATTCATCCAGTGAATTGGCCTCCACTGCCTTCTGTGGCAGAGAATTCCACAAATACATAACTTTCTGGGTGAAAAAGTTTTTTCTCATCTCACTTTTAACTGGTCTCCCCTTTATTCTTAGACTGGTTCTGGACTCCCCCAACATTGGGAACATTTTTCATGCATCTAGCGTCCATTCCTTTTATAATTTTATATGTCACTATGCGATCCCCTCTCATCCTTCTAAATTCCAATGAATACAAGCCCATTCTTTCCAATCTTTCCTCATATGACAGTCCCGCCATCCCAGGGATTAACCTCGTAAAACTACGCTGCACTGCCTCAATAGCAAGGATGTCCTTCCTCAAATTAGGCGACCAAAACTGCACACAATAATGTACTGTTGTATGTTCTATCCCACAATGTCCCCCCATCCCCAACACTGACACGACAGGTTACCTGTCCCAAGATGTGGTCGTCCAACCTCATCTACTGTATCTGTTGTTCAAGATGTGGACTCTTATACATCGGCGAGACCAAACGCAGACTGAACGATCTTCGCGGAACACCTTTGCTCAGCCCGCTTGAACCAACCTGATCTCCCGGTTGCTGGACACTTTAATTCTCCTTCCCATTCCTACACAGACCTTTCTGCCCTTGGTCTCCTCCATTGTCACAGTGAGGCTAAACACAAATTGGAGGAACAGCATCTCATATTTTGCTTGGGCAGCTTCCAGCCCAGTGGTATGAAAATTGTTTTCTCTCACTGATGAAGGGTCTCGACCCAAACCGTCACCCATTCCTTCTCTACAGAGATGCTGCATGTCTCCCTGAGTAACTCCAGCATTTTGTGTCTACCATTGATTTCTCTCACTTCAGGTAGCCCCGGCATTCCCTCTCTGTCTATCCCTCCCCCACCCAAGTCTCACTAGCTTCTGATTTTCACTCTACAGAGAGCTTACAGTGGTCCGTTTCCTTTATCATCATTACATTTTTGCATATCTTTCATTCATTGTTCTTTATCTCTCCACATCACTATCTACATCTCTCGATTCCCTTATCCCTAACCAGTCTGAAGAAGGGTATCGACCCAAAACGTCCAGTGATGCTGCCTGTCTCGCTGAATTACTCCAGCTTTTTGTGTCTATCTTCGGTTTAAACCAGCATCTGCAGTTCCTTCTTACACGTTTTGTTCAGTAATGCGCCTCTCCTTGTTCTGCCTACTCACATTTAAATAGATGGACCAACTACTCCTTTAAATCCTTTAAATTGAAAGTAGATTTAAAGTTTGAGATTTATGAGATCTGACACAGAGGGTGGCTGAATGAAGAGGAGGTGGTGGAGGCAGGTGCAGTAACATTGGTAGAGAGGCATTTGGCCAGGAACTGGATAGGACAGGTGCAGAGGGATATGGGCCTAATGCAGTGAATGGTAATCGCAGTCAGCAGGTTGTGGCAGCGTCAGGGCCTGTTCCTGAGCTGTTACTATCCTTGCCTCTATTCTACCAACCTACGCTGAGGGGTCATTTACAGCGGGCAATTAACCTACCAACGAGCACGTCGTTGGGGTGGGAGTTAATTGGAGCCCTTGTGTGAAACCCCATCCAGCCACAGGGGGAACGTGCAAACTCCACATGCACAGTGCCAGAGTTCAGGATCGAACCTGGGTCACTGGAACTGAGGCACAACTGTAGTGCCAACATATCATCCCTCATCCATCTCTCCCCCTCCTCCCTCATCTCAATCCTCTCTTCTCGTCCTATCTCTTAATTTCCCTCCACTGTCACACTCCCCCCTCCCCCCCTTTCCTTCTCTCCTATTCTCTTCATTGAGATGGCCACATTTGGATGTTCCGTGCCTTTGGCAGTGTGTGTTTGAGTGTGGCCCAGTGCCCTTTCCCCCACATCCTTTGCATTCTCTGTACAAGTGAAGCAGCCAGTCTTTAAGCTCGGCTCTCCCCGGCTAGTCCCAGCAGCGGACGGAGTGCCAGCTCTCAGCTCCCCCACTTTTACTTGGAGCTTGCAACCTTTGAAAGAACATACGAGTCAGCTTGACAAAACCTTTAGGATTTTGACACCTTGAAGCCTGCCGTCTCCTGGTGAGAGTGGACCAAGTTGTTTCAACCTGAACAAGCAACAGTATTGAAAATGTCTACCTTCTCTCTGCGCCAACAATGCCAAACATAACAGATTTTCACCGAGATCCCACCGTACATAGTGCTCCCTCAACACGGCCATTCCACAGTTCCTTCCATCCGACATAGTGAAAGCCTTGCCAAAGTTTAACTTTGGAATCTGAACTATATTTGTGCGGATCTTTTTATAGATTGAAGTGCAGGCATACTAGGGTTTGGAAACTTGATTTCCAGAGGCTCTGTGTTAGGTTGCTGGCAGGAATTTTTATTACTCCCCAATTTAACAACTGCAGCAATATTTTTTAAATTATCCATTTTGAGAGAGGTGCCAGTAACCTGGCGTTCACTGCCCAGCTCTCCTGTTCCAGGTGCTCATGCCACTTTGTGAAGGTTTTGCTTCAACTCAGGGGCCATATCAGAGTACGTTAAGGGTCAGTTATGAGTCTAGGATTAAAGTCACTTCTCGACCCAGGCTGGATAAAGACAGCACACGTGGTCCTTGGGTAGACACAAAATCTGGACTCAGTCTGATGAAGGTTTCGACGCAAAACGCCACCTCTTCCTCTACCCCAGGGATGCTGCTCGTCCCACTGATCTGTGGTGTAAACCAGTATCTGGGGTGAGGGTGGGGATGGAAGGGGGACAATGAATGGGACAGCCCTGCCCATGTTTGTACAAGCAGAGAATGCTTGATAAAGAGCAATAAAACATGACTAGACTTTGAAGGCCAGGGTTATCTGGGAGATAATGAAGTGTACTTAGGTACAGCCTCACGTCAGTGTGCAGTCCTGTATGTCTGGGAGGGGCAGACTGCTTCAGAAACACGTGAGTTATTAATTGACGTTTCTTCATCACTGAGGCTTTCTGTTCATGAACACAGTTGTTCTGTAACTGGACTGGTTTCCAGACAGCTGGTTACAGGTGCAGGGACCGCACTTCCTGACGGGAGCAGGATGCCTGAATTCCATGAAGTAAGCGTGGAATAAAGAGCAAGTCTGAGAAACTGTGTGAGAGAACTGCCAGTCTCTCTTTAGTGCCGGTGAGGTTCATACCCGTGCTGGCAGGAGGGAGTGTCAGCTCTCACCGGGTCTGGCCAGGGTCTGCCTCCAGTCCCACAGCCCCCGGTCACCACTACCCCCTACACTCCCCTCTGCCCCATCGTGTCAGTGGTTGAGGTGGGTCAGGGTCAGCTCTGACCTTCCCCGGTGACCCCGGCACTAACGGCGGCCCTCAACAGCACAGGCAACTCCCACTTCACATTAGAGGGCTCCCGGCTGCCAGACATTTTGATTCATCTCGCCATCCCCACTCCAAGTGCCTGGTCTCAGCCTCACCCTGACCCTCAGCCCCACTCACCCTCAGCCTCACTCACCCTCAGCCACATCTTCCTCATCCTCCTCACAGCCGCAGCAGCACATATCATTCTCCACGGGGTCGTCTACAACCCAACGGCTGGACCATTGAGTTCTCCAATTACCCCTAACCCGCATCCTCTCTGTCTCTTTCTCCTGTCTATCCTGTTTCTCTCACACCAGCCCCCCATCACCCTGTTTCTTTCCCCTCATTCCATCTCCTCCATTATTCATCATCTTTCACTACTCATCCCTCCCCTCCCGCTGTTCCAATCTGCCCCCCCCCCCCAATCTACGGCACAAATCACAACTCTGCTATGCTTTGCTGTGTCTTCCTTCATCTCTCTCTCTGTCTCTCTCCCTCTCCCTGACTCTTCCTCTCTGTCTCCCTCTTCCTCTGTCTCTGTCTCTCTGTGTCTGTCCTTCGCTCTCCCTCTCTCACGCTTCCTCTGCAGCCTCTGTTGAACACGGTGACTGTGTTCGCTGTAGAGCTGTTAATCACATTCTGCAGTGTCCCCGCTGTGCCTATTTCACTTATTTTGCAAGTTGTTGATGAATCTGCTCCATTGCTGTTCAGACAGCGAGTTACAGAGAGAAGAATGATTGCCCGTCTCTTCCTTTTTTTACTTTTGCACTCACCGTAAACTGTTCTTTTGGTAATTACAGCTCTTTCCCTGCAGGGCGTCTCTGCTACTTTATTGAGCATATTTTTCTTCTAATCCCTTCCAAGTGTTTATCGTTAACTAGCTTTGACCAGTCACACTCCCAGCCCATTGGATTGAATCTCACCCACACATGCTGTTTGAATTTGATTACAATGTGATCACACGTAATTAGATCTTCACTTAACGGCTTCCTTCTCTATATTTAATGTCCAGCTTGTTACCTGTACAATCATAACCTTAACCAGCTAGGCATCCCTGAATAAATGGTGTAGTGGCTAGAGGGGGAATTAGCAAATAGAAAGAACACAAAGGCTTCGTGAATAGATGTGTATTGAGCTAGTTGTGTAAATAGTTGTGTAAATGAGATGTGCAGGGCAAGTTTTTTTCCACAGAGGATAGTGAGTGCCTGGAACGTGCTGCCAGGAGTGGTGATGGGCAGATACAATAGTGTTGTTTAAGACTTATGGATAGATGGATACATGGATATGCAGGAATTGGAGGGATTTGCATCATGTGCAGGTAGATAAGAGATGGTCTTGACATCATTTTCGACACGGACTGTGGGCCGAAGCTCAGAAGGGTACGCAGAGGAGAATGTGGAGTCCCAAACACATCTGATTACAGGTGGAACAGGGTCAAGGGGCCTACAACTAATTCATATATTTGTAAAAGCAGAGGGCTTTAATTGAATCTGTGCAAAACATTGGTTTGGTAGAGGTTTTATCCGATCAGGTCAGTTACTTTGGAAGAAGGTCCATGAGAGATGGTAGGCCGTTTCAGGGACAAGGGGCTGCTGCAGGGACAGGGGACGGCTCCAGTGACAAGGACGACTCCAGGGTTAGACGGCAGAGGCTGAGGTTGTTCTTTTTTTAACCAAAAATTATTTTATCAATTATTTACAATAATGTTTAGAGTACAAAATAAAACAAAACAAAACAAACCCCACCACCATAATACAAGACAAACAAATATACTAAATAAACGATTATACAACTATATTACAATCCTTATTGAAGATGACTTCCTCCCCACATGGAGCCCGACAGTACTGGAAAGGTTGTTCTCTTTGGCGCCGGTCTCACCCTCCCCTCTCTCTCTCTCCCCTGTTCCTGCCAGAGCACCCTGGAGCAGTGCAGTGTGTGCTCGCGGCCCATCATGGAGCGCATCCTGCGAGCCACCGGTAAGGCCTACCACCCCCAGTGCTTCACGTGCGTGGTGTGTCACCGCAGCCTGGACGGTGTGCCCTTCACTGTCGACACCACCAACCAGGTGCACTGCATCGACGACTTCCACAGGTAAGTGTCTGCCCTCCCGGCTCCCTAGACAGTACCCTAGCCCGGCTCCCCATCCAGCCCCCACCCGAAGCCCTGCCTGGCCCCGGCCCCCCCACACCTGAGCCCCCCCCCCCCCCTGCCTGGCCCCCGGCCCACACGCCCGAACTCCCGCCTGGCCACCCCCACCTCCGCACTGCCTCCCACTGCTGACTTCCACAGGTAAGTGGGCTCCTGCATGGCCCCGCACCCCCCCCCCCCCTGCCTGCCGACCCTGCCGGGCTCTAGTACCCCCCGCCCCCCCCGGCCACCTAGTACTACCCACCTGTGTAGTCTAATGTCATGTGTAATGCCCGGTGTGTGGACCCATGTCATTTGTCTCGTGTGCGTTCCCGTGTCCCGTGTGCGATCCCGTGTCCCGTGTGCGTTCCCGTGTCCCGTGTTCGTTCCCGTGTCATGGCTCTGCCCCCCACAGGAAGTTTGCACCGCGTTGCTCTGTGTGCGGTGAGGCTATCATGCCGGCGGTGGGACAGGAGGAGACTGTGCGCATCGTGGCCCTCGACCGTGACTTCCACGTGCAATGCTACCGCTGCGAGGTACTGTACACACGTCGGGGGGGAGGGGGGGGTGTCTCTGCCACCACAGGTAGCCAGGTACTGCAAATATGCCAGGGTTAGGGGCTGTGGGGGAGGTACAGTGTGGGGGTCGGTACAGAGTACTGCAGGTAGGGGCACACAGGTCAGCCATGCTCGGTGACTCTACGATACCTTTACACAGGGAGCCCCACAGATAGATCAGGTGAGCTTTAGCACGGATCAGCCGTGATCCGGTACCAGAGACTGGGGCTAAATGAGATATACAAGTCCATTGGCTTTGCCCCTTTGTTTACGTAGACAAAGGCCGTAGAGAGAATCCAGTGAATTGCAGGCTGGTGAGCCTCACGCAGTGGTAGGGAGCTAGCAGAGGGCATAGGGATAGAATTTACTTGCATTACAGAAGACAATGGGTTAATGAGGAACAATCATCGTGGCTCTGTACACGGCAGGTCGTGCCTTCATAATCTGAGTGCTTTGAGGAGGCAACAAAAGTGATGGATATGGGGCAGTGGATGTTGTCTCCATGGATTTTAGTGAGGCATTTGATAAAGTCCCCTATGGTAGGCTGATGCAGAAGACTAAGATGCATGGGACTAACAGTCAATTGGTCGCATGGGTTCAGAACTGGTTTACTGAGAGAAGGCAGGGTGGACCGTTATCTTGGCTGGAGGTGTGTGACCACTGGTACTCCGCAGAGATCAGTGCTGAGGCCTCTGCTGTTTGAGATGTATATATTTTAAATTAGTTAGTAAACTAGTAAGTAACCAACTTACTAGTTTTGGAGTTGTAGACAGTGAGGAAAGCTGTCAAAAGGTACAGCGGGATGTAGATCGATGTCAGATTTAGCAGAGAAATGGCAGATGCATTTAATCAGAGCAAGTGTGAGGTTTGGGAAGTATATAGTGAATGGCTGGATCCTTAACAGCATTGATTTATAGAGGGTCTAAATGTGTAGCTGTCTGAAAGGGGCGACACCAGCAAGAGTGGTAGATAAGGCATATGGTATGCGTGCTTGCCTTCATACGTCGGGCATGGAGTTTCAGAGTCACAGTGTACCACTGCATCTTTATAAAACTTGTTAGACCACATTTGGAATATTGTGTGCAGTTCTGGTTGCCCCATCACAGGAAGGATGTGGTGGCTTTGGAAAGGGTGCAGAAGAGGTTTACCAGAATTATGGCTGGGTTAGTGGGTATAAACTTCAGGGAGAGGTTAGATTATTTTTGCTGGAGCATTACGGATTGAGGATAGACTGATATATAAAATATATAAAATTATGAGAGGCATACAGTAGATAGGGTAGAACTTTTTATCCCTAAACAAAGACTTTTTCCCCAAACAAACAAAGTCAAAGACTGGACAGCATAGTTTAAAGGTGAGAGGGGCAAAGTGTAATGGAGATGTGCGGGGCAATTGTTTACACAGAGGGTTGTGGGGGCCTGGAATGCGTGGCCGGGGTGGTGGTAAAGACACATACGATAGTGGTGTGTAAGAGGATTTTAGTCAGGCCCATGGATATGTGGGGACTGAAGGGACAGGGATGATGGTAGTGTGGAGACACTGATGTTGGTGATCTGTTTCCCAGGACTGTGGTTCCCCGTTGTCGGACGGCGACACCCAAGGGTGCTACCCCCTGGATGGTCACGTCTTCTGCAAGACCTGCAATGGCCAACGCATCCAGGCCCTGACGGCCAAAGCCAGCACCGACCTGTGAGGCCATGCAGCGGTACGCCTGCCCCCCACCAAAGATCTACAGCTGCACTTTCTCCGCGCGCCTTCACCCTCCCACCTCTCCACACACCGTGTCCCAACCCCTCCATGCTCTCTGTCCCCGAACCCCTCCCTGCCACTCGCTCAGACCCACTGCCAGGACTACGACCAGGTACGGGAACAGCACGCACCCAGTTAGCGCTGGCACCTGCTACAAGCAACAGCCCACGTGCCCAGTTGCACCTGGCATCAGTGAAGGGGCAGGAGCCGGGGCCTGGCTCATAGTGAGCCGTAGAGCGACAGCCCCCCAGTACCCACTCACTCTCCATCCCTGCTGTTTGCCAAGGCTGCATGCTCACTCTCCATCTCTCACACTCTCTCTCACACTCTATGTCTCACTCTCACTCCATGTCTCTCTCTTTCCCACCCTCCATGCCTCTCTCACTCTCTGTCGATGTCTCTCTCCCTCTCTCTCTCCCACTCGCTGTCTCTCTGTTTCTCCACCACATCCCCCACTCCATGCCTCCTGTGAACCCGCTGACTCTCGGCCCCAGCAGTGTGTGGGGTGGTTGAACTCCACAGGTAGGTGGTTGATGCGGCAGTGGGCGGCTGGGATGACGGCTCAGGCCGGGAGCATCTCCCTCGAGCACGGCTGGGGCTGGGGTTCCAACACCAGGGTGTTGCCAGGAGACAGTGGCAAGAGTGATGCCAGCAGTTGGGGGAGTCTGTGGTGGGGCGGCACAGTGACACAGTGGCAGAGTGCCTTACAGCGCCAGAGCTCCAGGTTTGATCCTGACCACGGGTGCTGTTTATGTGGAGTTTGCACATTCTCCGAGTGACTGTGGGTATTCTCCGGGTGCTCTGGATTGCTCCCACACTACCAGTGGTAGAAGTGTCAGGACAGTGGTGTTGGGGTAGAAGTGCCAGGGAGGTAGTGTAAGGACAGTAGTGTCAGGACGGTAGTGCCAGGCTATGAGGGCGGAGCTCGTGAAGTTGTTGACAGGAACAGCAGGAGTGGGATAAAAATGGGACCGTGCGTTCTTGCTTTGTGTTTGTACAGGAAGGAATAATATTTACTTCTGGCAGCCGATAAATGAGTAAAATCACTTTTATTTAGCTCTGGGAATCTGCATTGCAATGAGAATAAATAGGTTGACATTGAGAATCTCCCTGCTTTAGCGAGGAGCTCACAGTGCCAGTGGATTAGAGTGCGCAGCGGTGCGGGGGTCAGATTAGAGAGCGCAGCGGTGCGGGGGTCAGATTAGAGAGCGCAGTTGTGCGGGGGCAGATTAGAGTGCACAGCAATGTGGGAGCGAATTAGAGAGCTCAGCGGGCTGGGTAAGCGTTAGGCACATCTGACCATCACTGGCCTGGGTTGAACACAAAAACAATTGTTTCTCCTGCCAGTGTGAAATGACCAGGCAGACGGTGTGCATGTGTAGTGACGCTCAGTAACGCTGCTGGAACAGGAATAATGGTTATTGATCCGTTTCTGCTCTGACATCACACTGACCTCACTGTCCACATATAAGGACCACACCGTGCACAAATATATTCCAAGTAAATTACCCTGATAAATGGCATCAGCAAACGTTGGTGGCTGTTTAATACGATTAAATAAAACAGCCATCATTAAACCACTGACGTTTCTTCACCTCAGCTCTATGCAAAGGCACTCTGGGATACACATGTTCGCAGAAGTTCACCACATTCCACAATTTATATACAACTTTTATAAAACATTCCTAAATATATTGCTGACATTTCCAAGATTACAGAACGTACCTGGTTTGTAGAACCCCTTTCCTGATTATTCATGACTTTCCAGGTCATGGAATACATTCTTAGTTTAGCGACATATTCCCGGGTTGCCGGGACCAATCCCAGCCTTGCCGCTCCAGTAACGTTGCTGGGGTTCGCACCCAGGAAGCAACATCTCTCCCAGGGCCACAGCCAACAGCAGTACCATCTGGTGACAGAATCTAGTCATGATGTCGTACAGCACAGAATCAGGACGTTCAGCCCATCTCATCCATGCCCATCCACGTTCCATCCTATTTATCCGCATTAGGACTGTAACCCTCTAATCCTTTCCTACCCCCGTACCTATCCAGGGCACAGTTCTAGTAGGGACAGATTTGTCCTTGTGTAACACTGGGTTACAGTACTGATGGGGACTGGTCCGTTGCTGTATAACACTGGGTACAGTACAGTGTAGGAAGGAACTGCAGATGCTGGTTTATACCGAAGATAGACACAAAATGCTGGAGTAATTCAGCGGAACAGGTAGCATAACTGGAGAGAAGGAATAGGTGATGTTTTGGGTTGAGACCCTTCTTCAGACTGGGCATTAATCTCACTCAGTTTTGAAGAGGGTCTCGACCGCAAACATCACCCGTTCCTTCTGCAGCATTTTGTATCTATCTTTGGGGTACAGTACCAGTGGGGACAGGTCTGTCACTATAACACTGGGGGTACAGTACTGGTGGGGACAGGTCTATCGCTGTATAACACTGGGGTACAGCACCAGTGGGCACGAGTCTGTCGCTGTATAACACTGGGGTACAGTACTGATGGGGACGGGTCTGGCACTGTAACACGGGCACAGTACTAGTGGGGATGGGTCTGTCACTGTGTTCCAAAGGGGCACAGCTGTGCTGAGACAGGCATGGTGTTATATCTCGGGAGGTTCCTGATCTCTGCCGGTGGAGTTCATACCTCACTGTGAATTTTTACTGTCACTAATCTCTCTTTTTCCTTTCCGTCAGCTTCTATGCTGTGTCATTACTTTTGGTGGTGGAGAGTGTGAGGGCAGCCTTGTGGATTTCTATGCAATAAACAGAATGCTGTCTGGACAATCATTGTATAAAGCGGTGGTGTGCAGGGCTATGGTGTACAGGCCCTGCTCATCACCCCCTGCACTTAAAGTGCTCGGCTCAGGGTGGATTATTTCTGCCACCTGGTGGATTCACTGCCACTGCGCTCCTAAAATCAGTGCAGTGAATGCACACCTGGTGAAATTAGCGCCCAGTGACTTCACACTAAAATCAGAGCACAGTGAATCCACACTATGAAATCAGCACAATGAATGCACACTGTGAAATCAGTACAGTGAATCCACACTGTGAAATCAGCACAGTGAATGCACACTGTGAAATTAGCAGTGACTGCATCACTGTGAAATCAGAGCACAGTGAATCCACACTGAAATCAGAGCACAGTGAATCCACACTGTGAAATCAGAGCGCAGTGAATGCACACTGTTAAATTAGTGCCCAGTGACTGCACACTGTGCAATCAGAGCACAGTGAATGCACACTGTGAAATCAGCACAGTGAATGCACACTGAAATCAGAACACAGTGAATGCACACCCGGTCAAATCAGCGCCCAGTGACTGCACAGTCAATGAAATCAGTGCAGTGACTGTACATTCTGTGAAATCAGTCCATAGTGATTGCACACCTAGTGAAATCAGCGCAGTGAATGTACACCAGATTAAATCAGTGCCCAGTGAGTCGGCACTCGGTAATTCATTGCCAGACCTGGGTATGGTGACTTGATCTGTAACCTGTTCTGTAAATTTCAGTTGTAGTTAATCAATGCATTATTGCTTTAACTAAATATTAATCTTTAAAACACTATTATTACGCTGATGTATTTCTAATCACATGTAATGATCTGAAACTGTTCACTGAGGAGAGATAATGAACAAAGTTAAAGTGTCTTCACAACATAAGCTCCTGGCCAGTTACTGTCGGTGGGTTTTATCAACACTGTTTACTTGCAGCCACACTACATATTTTAGATAAATTGCCGTCTTACAGCAAATTGCACAATTACAGGATTGGCTGCAGCTAATTTTTTGTTTTGTATTTGTTATTTACTTAAAGTCTTCCTCAACTCGAGCTTCCCCTGAGAAAGTCAGAGGCGGGAGAGCAGTGTTAGGGGCTGGATCTGGTCCGGGGATGTCCTGAATTCAGTGGTACACAGTCACGTGTGATAAACGCCTTGACATGAGGTTGGCCTGTGACCCTGACTGAAGCGAGTGGGGACTGACATACTGCGGGTGCAGTTATAGATCGACACCTGTTTCTGTCCCTGTCAGACCACATTGTGCCACCACAGCAGAAACATCATCACCCCCCATCCACCCCTGTCCCGTTCCACCTGTCCCGGCCCGTGCACTGCCCGATGATCTCAGAGGCAATACTGATGGTTCTAGCGACAAGGGAAAGATCTGCCAGGATTCACAGCGCTGACATGGGCATTAGGTGTTGCTGCAGTAAGTTGGCAGTGGGTGTGACTGACCAGTGAGGGACTGTGTACACAGGGGGAGTCAGCAAGGACACTGCCTGGGAAGCAGCCTGTGGTTGGAGGACAGACACGCCACTGTATTTATTCCTGGCACATTGGGTTTGTGTATGAGTACCCATGAAGCAGTCTAGGACTGCACACTACAGAGGTTAAAATCATTAAATGTGTTCTCATTGAAACGATCAGCTTGACTGGAGCTGCCTTCCCTGACTAGAGTGTCTAGATCCACCTCAATCTCCAAGTCCACCCAACTCAGCACCACCACACTACCAGCTTAGTCCATCCCATCGCCACCTCCCAGCCAATCCATCCGCACATCGCCACATCATTCCCAAATGGAACAATCCATTCCCACATCATTCCCAGCCAATCCATCATAAAATCATTCCGGGCCAATCCATCCCAACATCTCCACATCAGACCCAGCCAACACATTGCAGTCCATTGAGTGGGAATGCAGAACCTGGGCAGAATTCAGAGACATGAGTTCACACAAGTGCTGCATCGAAGTAAAATGTAGTTGATAGAACGATCATGAGTCCACTGGATTGCCATAAAAATCCAGGTGGTTCCCCAATCTGCTTCCTCCCTCAGTGTGGCCGACAATGTGGTCAACACTACCTGTCCCAGTGACACTCCCTCCCTGAGGGAGAAGACAAAGTGCCTAATGCCAGTCTAACACAGATCGCCATCCACTCTCAAACCAATCAGACTCATCCCAAGCCATAGGCAATGTGCTTTAACACAACCACCTGAAGTCAGGGCTATGGGAGGAACACACACACAGAGAGCATTAAAATGGAACTTAGTGTGATCAACAAGTTGGACTATATATACTGGTATAAACTGAAACTAAAGCATTTTATACATCACTTTAAAATGTATTTTGCTTCGCCATCACGTGATTGTATTAATTATATTGATATTTCATCCTAAAACCATATGTTTGTTTGAAATGCTTTCTATTTTCATTTGAGAGAAGCTAAGATTTGCAATCAGTCTTGGCCATTCACTTCTTGCTATTGAGATTTATATTCATTTTATGAAAACACACTACTCAATAAAGGGTTTGCCACATTCACAAGCATATGTGACGTGTGATTTATTCTGAAAGTGAAATAAATTTGCACCTTGGGTTGGATTGTTGGATCCGCACCATCAGGCCCCAACGTCAGAGCCCAGGCCAGGCACGGGATGGTTCAGGACCCGGCATTGACACGGGTAGTCCTAGTGACCCGGTCAGACCCCGCGGCACATGTTTGGTCAAAGCCAACAAGTTCTACAGGGGAAGTTGCGATTTTGGTTTCAATATCAATATTCAATTTTATTCCAACACAAGGCAGGAGCTGGCCAGAGGACGCAGGGTCGTACAGCGAGTGACATTCACAGTGAGAGTCCAGGGTTGATGTATTCCCATTGGCATGAGGCTAATGTGTCAGGTTGGAGAGCAGAAAGACAGGCGTGACTACAGACACGGAGAGTGTGGGGGGGGGGGGCGCTGGATAATTCAGGGGGCAGAGTGACGGTTTTCAACAACGTATTGAAAGTCTTAGTGCAGTTGGGATGGGATTCTGTTAAAAAGCCGGTGGACCCAAATCAGAGGTACCTAACATTCAGCTGAAGGCATGAGAGACACAACCCCATCCCTGCTGGCGAGAAGAGATGGAGTTGTCACTGATGATGGGAAGGTCAGGACTGAAGCGTGGATTTATGAAGGGTTTCGGCCCGAAACGTTGCCTATTTCCTTCTCCCCATAGATGCTGCTGAACCCGCTGAGTGTCTCCAGCTTTTTGTGTACCGTGGATTTATGAAAGCCGTCGCGACTGAAGCCAGGCTCAAATAGTACCTGTTAAAAGAGACCAGAATGTAAACTTGTAAAAGCCTACGTCAGGCGATGATATTCTCTAAAGCAGAAAATCACAGCAACTAAAGAGGCTTCTCAGCTCCAAAACCAAAGTAAAGATGGCGACTCTGGGTCCGGCCCAACTCACAGCTCAATGTTTGACAATGCAGAGAGATCTCCCACCTGCAAACTCAGCTAAAGACCGCTCCACTTCACCAGGGATCGTGGGAAAGCTGCGGCAAAGGTTGACTGGAATGGCACTTGAACAGAGGGATGAACCCGTTCCCCACAGAAAATACGGATAGGGCTGGCTCGGGGAAGGACAGAGAACAGGAAGAGCTTCGATTGAATGGGTGTAGGGGGTTACACCCCTGGTGACACCAGAACATAGAAATTAGGTGCCGGAGTAGGCCATTCGGCCCTTCGAGCCTGCACCGCCATTCAATATGATCACGGCTGATCATCCAACTCAGTATCCCGTACCTGCCTTCTCTCCATACCCTCTGATCCCCTTAGCCACAAGGGCCACATCTAACTCCCTCTTAAATATAGCCAATGAACTGGCCTCGACTACACTCTGTGGCAGAGAGTTCCAGAGATTCACCACTCTGTGTGAAAAAAGTTATTCTCATCTCGGTTTTAAAGGATTTCCCCTTTATCCTTAAGCTGTGACCCCTTGTCCTGGACTAGGGCTAGGGCTCAAAAACATCCCACATGAAATTCCATGGAAATTCCTTTCCCCAGGGACGGAGGGGGGGGGGGGGGGGGGGGGACCTGGGGAGGATTACTGCTCCAGAGAAGGGGATGGGGTGAACAGACAAGATGGATGAAGATGGGATGGGGAACGGATTGTGGGGCAGGGAGCAGGAGAAGGCCGAATGGCCTGTTTCTGTGCTGTACTTCTTACACGTCTGCCTTTCGGACATTAATGTCGGGTTTTTTTATCTGGGGACCCTGACTTGGCTCTGCACAGTGCTGGCATTCCTATAGTTTTCCAAGAGTCAAGGTGAAAATCTGTTTTATAAAAGTTCAATGAAACTTTACGCTGCACAGAAATGCCCAGCCACGCAAATAGCGATTGGACGGTGATTTACGATCAGTTCTGGAGCAGCAGTTCAGCTGGCCTGGCAGATCCTGGCCGTGTCCCTTACAGCCGGCCTTGAGTTACTGAAGCCAGCGTGAACTCAGTCACTGCCGTATTGTGGCGAGTACAGTTCCCCGTTGAGGTGTGAGGAGAGGGAGTTACACTGTGGAAATCTCCAGCAGGGGGGGTGTCACAAACAGCCAGCACTTCCTACTGATGGGAGAGCAGGAGACATCCAACTCACTCCATCCCAAAACCGTGGCAGCAGGTGGTTCACAGGGAGCGCCCCTCCCATAGCACGGAGCTCCCCCAGTCCTGCCCCTCCCACAGTGTGTTCTCCCTCAGTCCCGCTCCCTCGCTCCCTCGCTCCCATGCCTGTGTTGCCCCGATGTGATGAAGGACAACTCACTCTCCCTCCCCCCTGGTTAAAGCTCCCCGAAGCTGCGGGTGATTCCAGGTGACATGGCCTGCTGCCCGGCCACAAATAAATGCTCGCCCAGTTCCTGTTTGCGGTCGGTGGGTATTGTGTAAACGCTCGGAAATAGCTCCGCTGCTGCCCTTCGAGGATCGTCCGCGGGGCAGGTATTGTGGCAATGCAAGTCCGCAGAAACCATTTTAAACACGGAAATAAATTATGTTTTGTTTCACAGCCTCACCGCGAGGCAGAGAGTGAATAGAAGGAGTTGCAAAACAACCCGGACTGAGCACTCATATGGAAGAGCTCAGTGTTTCTGAGCCTGGGCCCATGGCCAGAGAGCGGAGCGAGAGTTGTTAAATTTAGCTCACAGCCTTTCCACAGACACACACTCACTCTGCGCCTCTGCTTGTGTGACAGTAACTGGAGGAGATGTTGGCACCGCACCAGAGAACATAGTGTTCTGGCAGAGACAGACCGAGGCAGCTCAGCCTGCAAAACAACTCCAGGCAACCAGACAGACAGCAGCACAGGAACTGCTGCACGGTACTCACACACACGTCCACACACTCACACACATTCACACACACGCACACACACACACACACATTCACACACACACACACACACACACACACACACACACACACACACACACTCACACACATTCACACACACACACACACACACACACATTCACACACACACACACACACACGTCACACACACGCACACACACACACGTCCACACATTCACACACACACACACACACACACACACGGCCACACACACACACACACACACACACACACACACACACACACACACGTCCACACATTCACACACACACACACACACACACACGGCCACACACACACGTCCACACACATACACGTCCACACACACACACACACACACACACGTCCACACATTCACACACACACACACGTCCACACACACGTCCACACATTCACGCACACACACGTCCACTAATTCACGCACGCACACACACGCATCCACATTCACACACACTCGTCCACACATTCACACACACAGGCTTCCACACACACACACACACACACACTCGTCCACACTCGCGCTCACTCTCACCTGCCCACATTTGCACACTCACACTCACACACATACGCCCACACTTGCAAACTCACTCACATACTCACACACAAATGTCCACACTCGCTCACACGCACCCACAATAGCACGCCTACTCACACACACGCACACCCATTCAGCCACACACACACACCCACACTCGCACACACACACATGTGCACTAGCACTCACTCACACGTCCACACTCGAATGCTCACTCCCACGACTGCACGTACATGTCCACACACACTCACTCACTCATGTTCACACTTGCATACTCACGCATGTCCACACTCACATACACAGCACCCATACATCCACACTCGCTCACACACGACCACACTCACTCACACGTCTACACTTTCACACTCACTCGTAAACACGGCACACTCACTCGCACGCATCCACTCACGCACACCCACCTGCGGGCGCGAGACACACCCGCCTGCACTCTCACAAACACAGCTATCCACATATACGCACACACCTGTCCAGTTTCACACTTGCACGCACACTCATCCACGCACGCCCTTACGCTCACTCACATTAGCAATTACACTCTTCACTCACACCCACCCACACACTCACATACACACAACTCTAAGTCACTATTACATACATGTGCATAAAGTCACTCAGTCTCACTCATGTCAGTCACATATTCACAGCCACATTTACAAACACACACATGAACTCACACACACACCACTTTCCAAAACGCAAATGCTCACAATCTTGCTAACTCACACACACTGACACAGATACCACACACACACGTGTACACAGAATTGCACATTGGCCCCTCTCTTTGACAGCCAGAACTCCCACTCCCACTCCAATGCCCACATCTGATGGGGAAGTGTGAATCTCCCGAGCTGTTGTTAGAGTTGGGATCTAATTTGAGTTCCTGAGGAAGTGAAACTCTGCGGCAAGATGTTCATGAAACACCAGAAAGAAAATATGTTTGTTAAACAGAAATATCACGTGCATCCGACCCGTTGGTGAACAGAAACGGTCAGAGCGTTAGAGGAAGGATTCATATTATCTCCCGTCTGCCGGTAAGCGGACAGAATGTTCCAGAGAGAAATAAAACCTCGCACAGACTAGAAATCGGCAATAAAACCGAGCAGAAAATGCTAATCAGTTGGGCAAATAGGATCATCGAGCTGAACCACCCGTCTCTCTCTCCACAGTCGCTGCCCGACCTCCTGTTTCCAGAATCATGGCGTGGTCCAGCACAGAATGAGGCCATTCAGCCCATCGAGCCCACGTTGGACTCCACAAATGATACCTGCAGTAGCGGATATTAGATTCAGGGAGAGGTTGGACAGACTTGGATTGTTTCTCTGAAACGCCAGAGGTTTTGGCGAGACCTGATAGAAGTATATAAAATTATCAGAGGCATAGATAGTGTACACATAATCTTTTCCCCATGAGGGAAATATCAAATAACAGCGGGCGTAGCGTTAAGGTGAGAGGGGCAAAGTTTAAAGATGTGCAGGGCAAGTATCTTAGAGAGAGAGAGAGAGAGAGAGAGAGAGGGAGAGAGAGAGAGAGAGAGAGAGAGAGAGAGAGAGGGGGGGGGGGAGAGAGAGAGAGAGACGAGAGAGAGAGAGAGAGAGAGAGTGTGTGTGCCCCCCCCCCCCCCCCCCCCCCCCCCCCCCCAATTCACCCACAGCCCATCCTACACGAACTGTTATTACTGACAGACAAAGCTGCAATGAGATAGTCTGAGGTCTCTGACGCGATCATAAGTGTAAATTTAAAATGTCAGGTATAAAATATTAAACTGCTAATTGGATTGAGTTTATAAGATTCCAAACAAACAGATGCGAAGCCAGGATACGGCAGGGATTGCTGGAAAGCCTTGAGATTTCGGGAAAGAAAAACAGTCACTTTTGTATGATTTATTATCCAATTAAACAGGGTTGGACACATTGATTTTTGCAAAAACTCTTTTGAGGTTTTATTTGGGAAACATACCAAGAAATCAGCATAGGAGGCTAGAGCGATCCGAGTTAGTGTCTCAAGTCTGTCTGACCCCCCCCCCCCCCCCCCCCCCCCCCCCCCCCCCCCCCCCCCCCCACCCCCACCCCCCCACCCACTCTCTGGCCACAGTTTTTTTTGCCAGACTGAAGGTTCACAGTCCGGACGCTGCCCAACAACAGAGAAGCCATGGAGCTACACGGCGCCTCAGTATCCCCCTGTACCTGCACCCCATTGACCCCCCCCCCCCCCCCATCTCCAGGCCACTCCGTGTCTTTGCCTGCACTGCCCTCTGCTCCGCATCACAGACACTTCTTCAGGCTAAAGCCAATCATTCCCTCTCATCCATGCAACACTCTCTTGATCAGATCCAAAGTATTTTAGAATTCCAACAAGATTTCCTGTCCATTTCCCCAAGGACCTGTTCCCAGTTCAGAGGCAACTTGGATCTGTGAGCCTCTGATTCCATCTGATCTGCCAAATCCCACCGCAAGCTGTTCCTCGGTCCAGTTTAGACGCACAACTGCCTCTTGTCCTTCCACTACCGCCAAACACACACCCCCCCCCCCCCCCCCCCCCCCCCCCCCAGCCCTGTCACCACACCCGTCAAGGACACGGGCAACGTGGGCAAGCGACGCCACCGCCTGCAGCAGCTTCCCCTCACAGCCACACACACCACCGTGACCTGGAAACCTACCGTCGCTCCACATCGTAACGGGGTCTAATCCAGGACCTCCCTCCCCACCGGCACCAAGGGAGGGGGACAAACCCCCCTTTCAGGGGAACGAGGGAGGACAGTGTATCTGACATTGCCACTCGACAGGCTGTTCCTCTCAGCCGGTGTTCTGAGCATCGCCTGCGGCTCCCACACTCCCCACCCCCCGCTCCGGATCCCACCCAAACTGCAGTTGTCCATCCCGGGGGCTCCACGCTGTGAGAACACTAACTCTGCGCTGTATCAGGGCAATTAAATAATGATTCACTATAAACGGGAAATAAATCTGATTACAAGAGAGCTGGCAGGGGTGGGGTGGTCTGCTGCTTTGTTGAAGAGACCCGTACACTCACTGGAGGTGCCTGGACAGGGGAGGCAGGGGGACAGGAGGTGCCTGGGTTTGGGGGGCTTCTCCGGTTTGTGGGTGGTGCTGGGGGGGGGGGGGGTTGGAGGGGGGTGGTCGCAGTAAGTTGGGGGGGTCACTGGACTGTGCGACGGCCACTAGGAGCTGGTGGTGGAGGGGAGTGTCGGAAAGCGGGGCGGGAGGAGGCGGGAGTGATGCTGGGAGAGATGGGGACAGTTCAGGAGTTGCTGCATTTGCTGCACCGAGACCCTGATTTCTGCAACTAATGTTCAGACCCACCAACCCTCCTCTGCACCTCCACCCCCCCCCCCTCCACCCCACCTGTCCTCTCCCTCCCAACTCACCCCCCCCCCTCTCCCCCCCCCCCCCCCCCCCTGCTTTCCCCTCCACCTCTCCCCCTCTTCTCACACCGTGACAGCAACAGGCCTGCACTGCCATCTCGTGGTCTGGTTCAGTCCCAGTGATGGGAAACTCCTTGGGTCTGCCCCCCCCCCCCCCCCCCCCCTGTGCAGTCATTCTGCCTCAGGACGTGACCATGGAGGTGGGGGGGGGGGGGGTGTCATCTCCTGGAGAAGTCAGACAGTGAATACGTCAGTACTGGGATCCGCAACATTTCAATGCAGTTCCCCACCAGGGCTCAGTCTCACCTGACTCCAGGGCAGATGCAGAATTTAGTCCCTGAAAATGACCCAGCTGACCGTCTGAAGAAGAGTCCCGACCCAAAATGTTTACATCCAGCCCCGCCCCAGTAAGATGTATATAGCATTATGAGAGGCATAGACAGGGTAGACAGTCAGAACGTTTTCTCCAGGGTGAAAAGGTCAAACACTAGAGGGCATAAATATAAGGTGAGATGGGTAAAGTTGAAGGGAGATGTGCGGGGCAAGGTTTTTTACACAGAGGGTGGTGGGTGCCTAGACGTGCCGCCGGCGGTGGTGTTTAAGAAGCATTTAGAATGGAGGATTGTGGATCCCGTGCAGGCAGAGTAGATCATAGCATCGTGTTTGACATGGACATTGTGGGCCGAAGATTGTATGAAAATATTCTCAGTGTCCCCAATCGTTGCCCATACGGCAAAGCCCCCACCCAGGTGCGTCTGGTGCCATTTGCTGCACTCCCTTCAGATCAAAGTGAATTCCAGAGTATCATTACAAACACGGACACGTAGACTTCATCTCCTCAGCCACTTGGTTGAAAGAAACCAGGGGAATGCACGGTGGCGCAGCGATAGAATTGCTGCCTTACAGCACCAGATACCCTGATTCTATTCTGATTACGGATACTGTCTGTACGGAGTTTGTACGTTCTCCCTGTGATCGCGTGGGTTTTCTCCGGGTGCTCCGGTTTCCTCCCAAACTCAAAAGACGAACATGTTTGTAGGTTAATTGGCTTCTCTGTAAGTTGTCGCTAGTGTTAATGTACAGGGTGATCGCTGGCTGTCGTGGACTCGGTGAGCTGAAGGGCCCGATTCCCTGCCGTATCTCTAAAGTCTAAAGTTGCGATACTTGTGGCCAAAGCTTTCTGTGGGTAAGCAGGGTAGCAGCGTGAGCAACACCGCAGGGCCGGTCTCACCAGTGCACTGTGCAGTGGTAGATCACCTTCACCCATGTATACATTCCTCCTGCAGCAATGCTGCCTCGTGTCCTAATTACTTCCTCACCCCCACATCAGCCTGCAGGATCTCTTGAGCATCCACATTTCCCAAATTCTCACTATTTAGAACACTTTTTGTTCTACCCAGTGGCCCACTTCATGGTTTTGCGCCGTCCTGTTTCTGCAAACTCACTCACTCACCCGTATCAGACAGCACATCAGGGAGAGCCGCTGCCTCACAGTGCCAGAGAACAGAGTCTGATCCTGACCACGGATGATGTGTGTGTGTGGAGTTTGTACGTTCTCACTGTGACCGCTTGGGTTTCCTCCGGGTGCTCCAGTTTCCTCCCACATCCCAAAGACGAGCAGGTTTGAAGGTTGTTTGACTCCATGTAAATTGCCCCCCAGTGTGTAGGGAGTGGATGGGAAAGTGGGATAATATAAACTGCTGTGCGAACAGGTGATTGATGATCGGCGTAGACTCAATGGGTTGAAGGGCCTGTTTCCATGCTGTCTCTTTCAATAAGTGAATATCCCATCCAATTCCCTGCATCCTCACCACTAGTCACGTCCACACGTGGGTTTGTATCATCTCCAGACATTGACCTGCTCCACTCTTTCCTTTCAGCCAAACCTTTGATCTAGATTCTCCGCTCTATCAGTAGGAAATTGTTCCTCGTGTGTTTGATCGAGCTTTTTGAAGAAGTGACCCGGAGGACTGATGAGGGGAGGCCAGTAGGACCTCTGCAAGGCCTTTGACAAGGTGGTCTGTGGAGGAGGAGATTGCAAGAGATCTATGGCGATCTAGACAACAGGATGCACACCCAGCTTGGTGATAGGAGTCAGAGGGTGGGAGTGGAGGGGGTGGTTTCCAGGTCAGAGACCTGTGACGGTGATGTGTTGCGGGAATCTGTCCTGGGTCCACCGTTATTTGCCAACTCCATTAACAATGCAGATGTAGATGGCGCGATTAATACGCTGACAGATGGCAGCAAACTTGGCAGAGTGGTGGACAGCGAGGGTTGTCTACGGTTAGAGCAGGATCTGGATCAACTTGGAACGTGAACAATGGAGTTTAACTCCGACAAGTGCAATCTCGTGCGTTTTTGGAAGTAAAACCACGGCAGGATGAGGGCTGCAGAACAGAGAGATCTTCATGCGCGTTTTCACTGTGAATGGGAACACAGGGGAACAGGGTGGCGCAGAAGCTGTTTTGCACGCTTGCCTTTTATCAGCCCAGGCGCACAGTATGAGAGTCAGGATGTGCTGTTACAGTTGTACAAAACAGTGTTTATTTATTTATTTATTTATTTTGTTGTTTTTTTAATTAGAAGTACAATAATTTACAGTAATACACACCACATATATCTCATTACATTTGTTGTACCCCTTCATTTTTTTGAGCTTTAAGAAAGATGGAAATAAAAGAAGTAAGGAAAGTGAGAAAGAGTCGTGAAAGTGCAGGAAAGTGTTGGAAAAAGAGAGCCCATTAGAGAGAGAGTTAGAGAAGAAAGTTAAGAAATAGACCCTAGAAAAGATAGAAAGAAAGATAAACAATCGCTCTATTATAAAAAACTCCGCAAAAAGGGATATACCAACCATATGTTTCACCACCCGTTACCAGATCCTGGCACCATTTATTTTTTTAAATTACTGTTGCACCTCATGCTTGTAGTAAGTCCATAAATGCAGACATCGTCTTTTGGAAGTGGTCTGCTTTGCCTGCGAGGAGGGGTCTCATATCTTCCAGGTGTAATGTTGCGAACATGTTTGAAATCCACATTTTTATTGTTGGTATAGGAGCGTTTTTCCAGAATTTAAGTATAAGCTTTTTTCCCATTATTAGCCCGTAATTAAATAAATTCTTTTGAAACACGTTTAGTTCAGGGCTACCTTCCGTTATTCCAAAAATAATCCATTCTGCTTTTGGTATCAGTTTTATTTTAAATTGTTTTGTGAAGATTTCAAATATTTCGTTCCAGAATTTTTGGATTTTTATACAAAAAACAAAAGAGTGCGCTAAACATTGTTTAGGCTGCACTTGTAGTCTTGTGTGCAGTTCTGGTCACCGTACTTAGAAGCTTGTGACTGCCTGTGCTGGAAAGATTGAGCAAGAGAGAAACATTGGATGGGCTGGGTCTATTTTTCTTGGTGGGAAGGAGCTGAATGGTGATAGGATGGAGACAAGAGGCGTAAAGGGTGAGAGTTGGGCTCCCATGTAGGAACGTCTGAAGCTAGAGACCTGGGTTCAAAAGTAGCGGCATGGGGGATAGTATAGAGGGGATCTGAAGGGTAAACGTTTCATACAGAACAGTTGGTGCCTGGAATGAGCTGCCAGAGGAGGTGATGGAGGCTGGAACAGCAACAACGTTTAGGAGACATCTGGACAGGTACATTGAATGAGCGGGGAGAGAGGGAGATGGGATTAACGCGGAGAGGAACGGTGGTCGGCAGAGACGGGGTGGGCTGACGGGGAAATGGGGTGATGGGGTGGGGTGTTGTGGAGACGGGGATGTGGGGGGGGGGATTTCTGGTTCGCTCTCAGTTGCCGCCGTCGGCCCCGCTTCACACCCTGACAGCCTCCGTTCGGCCCATCCATCAATTCGCTGTCGATTTCGGCTGTGCCTGGGCGGAGGGTGTCGGCAGTCCCGCCCCGGGGTGAACCAGGAAGCAGCGAGTCCCGGAACAAAGCACCTACAACCCGGACTCTGTGCGCTTCCTGTCTCGCCGCCCCTTCCACCCGTGCTATCCCGGCCCGACCCGACCCAGGCCACCTTCACCCCCGGCCCGGCCCGACCCGACCCGGAGCAGACCCACCTGGGACCCGGAGCAGACCCACTTGGAACACTTACACCTGTCGTGACCCGGGACCAGACGGACGCACCTGCCGGGCCCTGCTCCTCCTATGGCGATGGAGCTGGATAAAGCCGAGTTCCCGGGATGGGATCCGGGCGAGAGCGATGAGACAGCGGCCCCCGACCCTGGACTGGCCCCCGTCCCCTGTCCCTGGAACAGCCCCTGTCCCTGGAACAGCCCCCGACCCTAAAACAGCCCCCGTCCCTGGACTGGCCCCCGACCCTGGACTGGCCCCTGTCCCTGGAACAGCCCCCATCCCTAAAACAGCCCCCGACCCTGGACCGGCCCCTGTCCCGGGACCGGCCCGCGACCCTGGAACTGTGCTGCCGAAGTCCAGGCTGATAAGGTTCTTCGTGCTCCGGGTAAAGGCCTTTGCTCAGGGTGTGGGAGCCGGCGCAGGGCGGTGGGAACAGCTCAATAACCTGCGGTTCTCTCTGTTCTTGCAGCCGGGAACGTTTGAGAACGCGTTGACCGACATCAGAGCCCGGATGGACCCACAGGTGGACGGTGAACTCCAGAGCAGCTGGCTCGTCACTGAGTGAGTGTGTATTGTAAACTCGGTGTGTCGCCGAGTGAGTGTGTGCCCTGGACACTGGGTGTGTCACTGAGTGAGTGTGTATTGTGCACTGGATGTGTCACTGAGTGAGTGTGTATTGTGCACTGGGTGTGTCACTGAGTGAGTGTGTATTGTGCACTGGGTGTGTCTTCTGAGTGAGTGTGTACTGGACACTTGGTGCCTGGTCCTCACATACACCTATCACAATGAACAGCACAGACCATAGGCGTTGTCTGCTCCAAACTCACTGACCCATTGAAGTGTGAATACATCCAGCAACGGGCACACTGCCCACTCTTTGTTCCCAATGTTCTTGGAGAAATGATGTTGAGTTCCATCCAGTAGGGTGCTTCCAATGTGCCTCTCAGGTTTCTATTAAATCTTTCCCCTCTCACCTTAAACCAATGTCCTCTGGTTCTTGATTTCCCTACCCTGGGTAAAAGACTGTGCATTAACCCTATCTATTCCCCCCATGATCTTATACACCTCTATAAAATCTCCTTTCAGCCTCCTGGGAAGGAATAAAGTCCTAACCTGCCATCCCCTCCCTACAGCTCGGCCCTGAATCCTGGCAACATCCTCGTAAATTTTCTCTTACGAGGGGCCACAGTTTAAGAATGAGTAAGCCATTTAGAACGGAGACAAGGAAACACTTTTTCTCACAGAGAGTGGTGAGTGTGGAATTCTCTGCCTCAAAGGGTGGTGGAGGCAGGTTCTCTGGATGCTTTCATGAGAGAGCTAGATGAGGCTTAAAAATAGTAGTCGGGATATGGGGAGAAGGCAGGAACGGGGTACTGGTTGGGGATGATCAGCCATGATCACATTGAATGACGGTGCTGGCTCGAAGGGCCAAATGGCCTACTCCTGCACCTATTATCTATTGAGTCTGCTTTCATAACAAAGGTACAGGTAGGGAATGGCAGGTCTAAAGTGAGCATGAGTGTGGTAGCAGGAGTGAAGAGCAATGCACCCCAGGTCCTCCTCCCTGCACGCCAAGTTGTGGAGGAGGTGCATGTAGAACAGGGGATTACTGGCCACCCATCCCCAACATTCAGATCAGCTCCCACAGTTCAGTAACAAATTTATATGAAAAACAGTGCACTATACACCAGTTAGCCCGCCGTCAATTGCAGGTAAAATGTTGCAATCTATTAACGGAAAGGAAATGGCACTAGAACGTTTGATAGGATTGGATAGAGTTAAATTGGGACATCCTGGAGACCACCAGCAGGTCAGGCAGCATCTGTGGAGAGAAACAGATGTGACATTTCAGGTCAGAGACCTTTCACCAGAACCATAGAGAGTTTCCAGTACTAACAATGTGTCTGGACCACAAACTCAGTCTCTGCTTCCCTTCCCACAGGTGTTGCCTGACCTGCCGAGTGTTTCCAGCATTTTTAGATTTTATTTCAGATTTCCGATCTGTAGTTTTTGCTTTTCATGGGCAGAGTCAACATATGTACCAGCGTGGCTGACCAGGTTTTAGTCCCAGCACCACGTCCCTGCTCTTCCCCCCCCCACCCCCCATCCCCTGTAGTTCAAACGTCCGTCTGACCTTGAATAGACTCCGTGGCTTAGTCTCCACAGACCCTCAGGGGAAGAATTCCAGAAAGTCACCATCCTCTGAGAGAAGTAATCCTCCTCAGCTTCATTTTCAGTGCATCCTTTATCCTAAAACTCTGATCCTGAGCTCAGGAACCACCCCCAGGGCAAAGATCTTCTCAGGATCCAGCCTGTCCAACCCCATCTTGAAGAGTGGACAAGGTTGGCCACAAGGGAAGTTGTGAGCTCAGCTAATTGGTAATAAAACAGGAGGAGCATGCACCAACTGCCCCAACACCACCCAGTGCCCCAACACCACCCAGTGCCCCAACGCCCACCCAGTGCCCAACACACCACCCAGTGCCCCAACACAACCCAGTGCCCCAACACAACCCAGTGCCCCAACACAACCCAGTGCCCCAACACAACCCAGTGCCCCAAACCACCCAGTGCCCCAACACAACCCAGTGCCCCAACACCCAGTGCCCCAACACCACCCAGTGCCCCAACACAACCCAGTGCCCCAACACCACCCAGTGCCCCAACACCACCCAGTGCCCCAACACAACCCAGTGCCCCAACACCACCCAGTGCCCCAACACCACCCAGTGCCCCAACACCACCCACTGCCCCAACACAACCCAGTGCCCCAACACCACCCAGTGCCCCAACACCACCCAGTGCCCCAACACCACCCAGTGCCCCCAACGCAACCCAGTGCCCCAACACCACCCAGTGCCCCAACACAACCCAGTGCCCCAACACCACCCAGTGCCCCAACACAACCCAGTGCCCCAACACAACCCAGTGCCCCAACACAACCCAGTGCCCCAACGCCACCCAGTGCCCCAACACAACCCAGTGCCCCAACACCACCCAGTGCCCCAACACCACCCAGTGCCCCAACACCACCCAGTGCCCCAACACAACCCAGTGCCCCAACGCAACCCAGTGCCCCAACACAACCCAATGCCCCAACACAACCCAGTGCCCCAACACCACCCAGTGCCCCAACACAACCCAGTGCCCCAACACCACCCAGTGCCCCAACACCACCCAGTGCCCCAACACAACCCAATGCCCCAACACAACAGTGCCCCAACACCACCCAGTGCCCCAACACCACCCAGTGCCCCAACACCACCCAGTGCCCCAACACCACCAACTTCTCCCATTGACGGCACAATGGTGCAGCGGTAAAACTGCTGCCTCACAGTGCCAGAGACCCAAATTTGATTCTGACCCTGGGTGCTGTATGTATAAAGTTTGTACATTCTTCCTGTGATCGCATGGATTTTCTCCATGTGCCATATCCGGTTTCCTCCCGTATTCCAAAGGCGTGCAGCTTTGTAGATAAATCTGATTCTGTAAATCGTCCCTGGTGTGTAGGATAGAACTAGTGCATGGGGTGATCGCTGGTCGTGGTGGCCTCTGTAGGCCGAATTGCCTGTTTCCACGCTGTATCTCTAAAGTCTAAAGTAAACTCTATAGTCTAACACAGCTGCCTCCAACACAACCACCCCCCCCCCCCCCCCCCCCCCCCCCCCCCCCCCCCAAAACAATCAACTGCTCCAGCACAACTAGTTACTCCCAACTGCTCTCAGCTCATGCAACTGGTTCCACTGCATCAACCACCCTAACTGAGTCCAACAGCGCAACTTAAGAACAGTAGTGGAATTTCTGCTGTGTCCAGGAATGTTTTCTTACGCAATATCCAGAGGGTCCTGCTAAATAGGGCACATCATTGGAGCTTATATTGGGAATGCTGCAGGGCATCAGGAGGGGCACACATTGAGTGCAGGGACTGCAATTCTATTTGTTTTGACGAACATATAACGGTGTAGCACAGGAACTGGCCCTTTGGCCCACAATGTCCATGCTGAACATGATGCCAAGTTAAAGTAATATCCTTTGCTTGCATGTGATTCATAACCCTCCATATCCATGTGCCTGTCCAAAATGGTAAATGGTACTATTGTATCTGCCTCAACCACACACCTGGCGTTACATTCCAGACACCCACCACCCTCTGTAAAAATACTATCCCTTCGCATTTCCTTTCAACTTGCAGTGTTACATTGTACAAGACATTGGCGAGGCAACATTTGGAGTACTGTTTTTAGTTTTGGCCACACTGTTATCATTTTTTTTTCAGTCAGAGAGGGCTGGCAAATAGATGGAATGAGCTGTCAGAGGAAGCAAGTATTATAACAACATTTAAAAGACATTTGGACAGGGAACTGTGTAGGGGGATATGGGCCAAATGTGGGCAGGTGGGACAGGTGTAGTTGGACCTTGGACAGCATAGACCAGCCATGTTTGAATGGCAGAGTAGACTTGATGGGCCGAATGGCCTAACTCTACTCCTATCAATTATCACCTAACGATGAGCTGGTGATTGGGTGTTGGGGCCCCAGGGACTGTGTGTTGCTAGGTGTGGGCTGCCGGCCCTGTGTGTTGCTGCTGCCGTGCTGACCAGTGCTGTGCCGTTGCAGGGTGGACCACTGGAACCAGGAGGGTGAGCGCATAGCCGCCATTACCGAGCGCAGCCTGCTCATCTGCAAGTATGACTTCATGATGCTGAGCCTACAATCCTGCCGCCGCATCCCTCTCAACTACATCGACAGCCTGGTCCATGGGACCCTCACCTTACCACCGCACTCCGTCAGCAGGTGAGCATCCCTGGCCCTGGGCTCCGGCCTGTCCCATATACAATAGACAATAGGTGCAGGAGTAGGCCATTCGGCCCTTCAAGCCAGCACCACAATTCAATGTGATCATGGCTGATCATCCCCAATCAGTACCCCGTTCCTGCCTTCTCCCCGTATCCCCTGACTCCGCTATCTTTAAGAGCTCTATCTAACTCTCTGTTGAAAGCATCCAGAGAACCGGCTTCCACCGCCTTCTGAGGCAGAGAATTCCCCAGACTCACAACTCTCGGTGTGAAAAAGATTTTCCCCGTCTCCGTTGTAAATGGCTCACCCCTCATTCTTAAACTGTGGCCCTTGGTTCTGGACTTCCCCAACATCGGGAACGTATTTCCTGCCTCTAGCGTGTCCAAACCATTAATAATCTTACATGTTTCAAAAGGTCCCTCTCATCCTAAATTCCAGAGTATACAAGCCCAGCCGCTCCATTCTAACAACATATGACAGTTCCGCCATCCCAGGAATTAACCTGGTGAACCTACGTTGCACTCCCTCAATAGCAAGAATGTCCTTCCTCAAATTTAGAGACCAAAACTGCACACAATACTCTAGGTGTGGTCTCACTAGGGCCCTGTACAACTGCAGAAGGACCTCTTTGCTCCTATACTCAACTTCTCCTGTTATGAAGGCCAACATGCCATTCACTTTCTTCACTGCCTGCTGTACCTGAATGCTTCCTTTCAGTGACTGATGAACAAGAACCCCCAGATCCCGTTGTACTTCCCCTTTTCCCAATTTGACACCATTTAGATAATAATCTGCCTTCCTATTTTTGCCCCCAAAGTGGATAACCTAACATTTATCTCCATTAAACTGCATCTACCATGCATCTGCCCACTCACCCAACCTGCCCAAATCACCCGGCATCCTCATAGCATCCTCTTCACAGTTCACACTGCCACCCAGCTTTGTGTCATCTGCAAATTTGTTAATTTTACTTGTAATCCCTTCATCTAAATCATTGATGTATATTGTAAATAGCTGCGGTCCCAGCATCGAGCCTTGCGGTCACAGCCTGCCATTCTGAAAGGGACCCGTTAACTCCTACTCTTTGTTTCCTGTCTGCCAACCAATTTTCTATCCATATCAGCACCCAACCCCCAATACCATGTGCTCTAATTCTGCCCACTAATCTCCGATGTGGGATATTATCAAAGTCCAGGTGCACTACACCCACTGGCTCTCCCTTGTCCATTTTCCTAGTTACATCCTCAAAAAATTCCAGAAGATTAGTCAAGACTGATTTCCCCTTCGTAAACCCATGCTGGCTCAGACCGATCCTGTTACTGCTATCCAAATTTGTTGCTATTTCATTTTTTATAATTGACTCCAGCATGTTCCCCACAACTGATGTCAGGCTAACTAGTCTATAATTTCCTGTTTTCTCTCTCCCGCCTTTCTAAAAAAGTGGGATAACATTAGCTACCCTCCGATCTACAGGAACTGATCCTGAATCTATAGAACATTGGAAAATGATCACCAATGCGTCCACGATTTCCAGAGCCACCTTAGTACCCTGGGATGCAGACCATCAGGCCCTGGGGACTTATCAGTCTTCAGTCCCATCAGTCTACCCAACACAATTTCCTGCCTAATGTGCATTTACTTCAGTTCTTAAATAGTTAACTTTGGTCTTAACTATTTTTTTCCTCTTCACATACGTAAAGAAGCTTTTACTATCCTCCTTTATATTCTTGGCTAGCTTACCTTCGTACCTCATCTTTTCTCTCTGTATTGCCTTTTTAGTTATCTTCTGTTGCTCTTTAAAAGTTACCCAATCCTCTGGCTTCCCACTCATCTTTTATTTTTATACTTCCCTGACTTCCCTTGTCAGCCACGGTCACCCTTTACTCCCTTTGGAATCTTTCTTCCTCTTTGGAATGAACTAATCCTGCACCTTCTGTATTATTCCCAGAAATACATGCCATTGTTGTTCCACTGTCATCCCTGCTAGGGTATCTTTCCAGTCAACTTTGGCCAACTCCTACCACCCCGTGTGTAAAAGGTTGCTCCTCACCTTCCTATTAATTCTTTCTGCTCTCACCTTAAACCCATCCTCCGGTTCTTGATTCTCCTACTCTGCATTCATCCTATCTATTCCCTTCATGGTTGTATATAAAATCACCCCAGCCTCCTGCACTCCAAGGAACAAAGACTTCCTTTGCACAACCTCTCCCTGCACATCCCTGTACAAAAAACCTTCTTGACCACCCTATCTACCCGTGACGCCAGGTTTTGGGAACTTTGCACCTGCACTCCTAGATTACTCTGCTCTACAACACTCCCCATGGCTCTTCCATTCACTGTGAGGGTCCTGCCCTGGTTTGTATGTTCCAAACTACCACACCTCGCAATTTCCTACATTTTATAAAAATGTTACAACATTTTGAGATTTAAAAAATCAAGTCTGCAATTTATCACATCAGATAATGCATTAAAATAAGTTTAATTTGACACCTAATTCACTTTCATATCTTCAGTCTTAAAAAGGTTATGGCCATTTCATTCTCAGAAATTAGCATCTTGTTCCCTGTTGCTTTTCCATTGACAACACAAAAGCTGTGATCGAGGACAGTCAAAAGCCCATAACTTTCTTAAAAAATTAAGAGAACTGAATGAAATTTTCAGTTATTATAGATTGAAGCATTTTGAAACAAATATAAAACATCCTACTTGGATGACCTGAAATTAAAGCATATAATTAGTTAGTTACCTAATTGTAGCTAATTACAAAATTGACCGTTGTGACGGAAATAGTAATAAACACCTAGACTGCCTTGAAAATTCAAAAATGTGATATTCTCAAGATCAGAACTTTAATATTATTGTATTATATGCTGTAAGTCCGTAACAGATAGGTAAATAAATTACAATTTCGAGTAATAGATCAAGTCTTTATGGAGAAGATCAGTTGCTAGCTGGTACATTGGCATATTATAATCAGTAGCATCATCATACTCCTCAGATTGTAACCAATAAGTAACTCTGTATACCTTGTTTTTCCTCAACTATTCCATTTTGGCATTATAAACTACAAGTTTTTGCTCTTCAAACCACGCATGACATGCCTTTCTGCCCACTACTATCCCATTAAGAAACATAGAAACATAGAAAATAGGTGCAGGAGTAGGCCATTCGTCCCTTTGAGCCTGCACCGCCATTCAATATGATCATGGCTGATCATCCAACTCAGTATCCTGTACCTGCCTTCTCTCCATACCCCCTGATCCCTTTAGCCACAAGGACCACATCTAACGCCCTCTTAAATATAGCCAATGAACTGGCCTCAACTACCTTCTATGGCAGAGAATTCCAGAGATTCACCACTCTCTGTGTGAAAAATGTTTTCCTTATCTCGGTCCTAAAAGATTTCCCCCTTATCCTTAAACTGTGACCCCTTGTTCTGGACTTCCCCAACATCGGGAACAATCTTCCTGCATCTAGCCTGTCCAACACCTTAAGAACGTTGTAAGTTTCTATAAGATCCCCCCTCAATCTTCTAAATTCAAGCAAGTACAAACCGAGTCTATCCAGTCTTTCTTCATATGAAAGTCCTGACATCCCAGGAATCAGTCTGGTGAACCTTCTCTGTACTCCCTCTATGGCAAGAATGTCCTTCCTCAGATTAGGAGACCAAAACTGTACGCAATACTCCAGGTGTGGTCTCACCAAGACTGCAGTAGAACCTCCCTGCTCCTATACTCAAATCCTTTTGCTATGAATGCTAACATACCATTCGCCTTCTTCACTGCCTGCTGCACCTGCATGCCTACTTTTAATGACTGGTGTACCATGACACCCAGGTCTCGTTGCATCTCCCCCTTTCCTAATCGGCCACCATTCAGATATTAGTCTACTTTCCTGTTTTTGCCACCAAAGTGGATAACCTCACATTTATCCACATTATACTGCATCTGCCATGCATTTGCCCACTCACCCAGCCTATCCAAGTCACCTTGCAGCCTCCTAGCATCCTCCACACAGCTAACACTGCCCCCCAGCTTCGTGTCATCCGCAAATTTGGAGATGTTGCATTCAATTCCCTCGTCCAAATCATTAATATATATCGTAAATAGCTGGGGTCCCATCACTGAATGTCCTGTAGATTCCATTTCTTAAGAAAAGGATATATTTTACAAACTCTAGGGAGAAATTACAAACCTGTAGCACGATTGAAACTGTGTCTCTGGCCCTGTAAGGCAGCAATTCTTCTGCTGTGCCATTGTGCTGTCCTCTTTTGTCCTTTAAATGTTTTTATATACCTGCCCGAACTACTTCCTCTGGCAGCTCATTTCATACACCCACCACCCTGTGAGTGAAGAGCTGGTCATGGATTGACTGGCGGTGGGGTTGCAGTGGGTTTAACCCAACCTAGCGCAGAGACTGAACAAAGATACTGAAATGAGAGAGGCAAGATTTGATGGTGAATGAGTTGGGAGGCAAAAGAAACAAAGACCATGAAAGTGGAAGAAATATTTTTTTTGGCTGCACTTAAATGTTAAAAAGGTGAACATGAGGAGTTCAGGTACACCATGAGTTGAGGGCTCGTGGTAGCACTGTGGGACAAAGCGATACTGACAGTCCTGGTTACTGGGTTACCGGTGAAGGCAGAATTGGTTACAGGAGAGGAGGAAGCTGCGGTACCAGTGATGGAAACAGTCACATCTGTGGTAAAACCCCGAGTGCTGGTGGAACTCAGCGGGTTAGGCAGCATCTGTGGAGGGAATAGGCATACGATGTTTTGGGTTGGGACCCTTCTTCATTTTTTATCTGTGGTAGTGGGGAATGAGAATGGAGTTGTGATCTGCTAGAAGGATCAATAAGTGAGGGCATGTGAGCTGAACTGAGGATCACAGGCAATGTCCTATCTGGGAGATACAGGCACCTCCCAATGTCTGAGACAGAGTTAAGGGCAGACATGCAGCAAATTCTGAGAAGTGCAAGTTGTAACGCGGGCTAAGAACTGGGGATTTCCAAGGTGGATCGTTAACTGTGACCTCACCACAGGAAAAGATTACAAAGAAACAAAGTTCTTGAAATGCATTCATGAGAAGGTTCACTTTAATCTGTATTAGCAGGATCAACACAGGAAGGGCTGATACCCGATGGTCTGCACTTGCACAAGCGGAAGAGGTGCAGTGAACATAATTCACGCATTTGCCAGTGCTGTGCAGCTGGCACAGGAATAATATTCCTAATCTAAATTGTGGCAAGGAGAATTCCTTTGGGCTGTGAATTGATTCAGCAAACGGGGACTGGACATGAAGCCTTGCCTCCACCACTGAAGGTCAAACGTGGAGAATAGATGGGAACCGCATGGCACTTTCCAAAAGTTTCCAGTTTAAAGTTTATCGGGAGGGGGCTTGGTGCTAAGTCCAGCATTTAATGCCATCCCCCAACTACCCCCGAGAAGGGGGGATGTGAGACCCCTTGAACTGCCGCAGTAAAGGACCACAATATATCTCCAAGCCTATGACGGGGAGAGTTAATTTGACATGCCGTGAAGGGGGGAGTCTCTTTCCGTGGTGGAGAGTTCCTCTAGCATAGGGAGCCGAGTGTGATGGGGAGAGTCTCTCTGTGATGGGAAGTCTATGTGTGATGGGGAGAGTTGCTGCTGTACCGCTGTACACCTGACGGTGGTGCTGGCATCCCATGGTAAAGCTGGGTACTCAGTGCTGCCCCCAGGAGGCTTCGTGTGGGACTGCAGCCTCGATCAGAGGGTGAGGATAGAGGCTGGTCTCCCTCCCTCCCTCCCTCGCCCCACCTTCCGTACTGGAACCCCGCAGTGTATAGGAAACTCGACGCCCTGATTCAGGACCACTGCTCCTGGGATCAGCGGGTGAGGAGGGTACAGGCAAACCCCATCCCTTCCCCCCTCCCTAACTCACTCTACTCACCACCCTATCCCGCCCAACATCAGCCACCAAGTCCTTGCTGTACCCGGCTAAACTCGCCACCTTGCCAATGTTCTTTCTTTTTTAAGGAAAGTAGAGAATAATCCGGGAGATTGCAGGCCGGACCCTCACGTCAGTGGTGGGGAAGCTATTGGAGAGGATTCTTAGGGGCAGGATTTCCTCCATTTGAACGAGAATGGGAAAATTAGCCATAGTCAGCCTAGCTTCATACCCAGCTGGTGGTGTCTTACTAACTGAGTTTTTGAGGAGGTGACAAAGGCAATTGATGTGGGTAGGGCAGTGGATGATGTCTAGGTGGATTAGTAACGCATTTGGTAAAGTTCCTCATGGGAGGCTGATCTAGCAGATTAAGATGCATGATCTATGGTGACCTGAAGTTCGGATTCTGAACTGATTTATTCATGGAAGACAGGGTGGTGGTGGAAGAGTGTCTTCCAGTGGAGTTTGCAGGGAACTGCGCTGAGACCTGTTGTTTATGGATCACATGCAGGAAGAGGAGATTAGGTTAACTTGGCATCATGTTGAGCACGGACATTGTGGGCCAAAGGGCCAGTTCCTGTACTGTTCTGTGTAGCGGTCTAGTACGGGTGTAAGGTGTGCGGGGTCCTGCTACCCCTGGGGCTCCCCCTCTGACGTGACCTGCAGCGGAGTGGGAAACCAACCCCATGTGATAGGCCTTCATACTACAGGTGTTACTCTGCCCTCTCTCTTGAGCTCCTGCAAAATGAAGTCAATATTCAAATAATTCCAGAGGGCAGTACCAGGGAGGATGTTCTTGGCAACCCATTCATGCCATCTATGCTGACCACGCTGCCAAGGTCCACTCACACCCTAGCAGGTCCTCCCTGGAAGGTCATTCATTGCCTCCTCCCTTCCTGCAGAAGATACAGAAGCTAGAGAGCACATACCACCAGATTCAGGAACAGCTTGTCCCTGCTGTTATCAGACTACTAATGGGTCCTTCCATCAGCTAAGGTCATGTTCCAACCTACCCCATGGCGGATCTTGGACATTTTTTGACCTGCACTTTCTCTGTAACACTATATCGCTGAAACCCCACATTGTGCACTGGCATTTTTCTCTTTGCACGGCCTGTTGTACTTGTGCATGATTTGATTGTACTCGCGTGCAGTATGATTTGAGCGGATAGCTCGCAAACAAAGTATTTCAGTACACGTGACAACTGTACCAGTTAGACAGACACTTAAGTCCAAAAAGGATGCCGTGCTAATGCAGGCAAATGGGATTAGTGTAGATTGGCAAGGTTAGCATGGGCACGGTATGCTGAAGGGCCCATTTCTGTGCTGTACTAAACTGCTTTTCTAAGTTTAGAAGGCTATGGTGGTTGAGCATAGCTGTTAAAGTAGTGACAGGTTTTGCTGGTGGGAGTGGGTAGATGTCAGCAGGGGTGGGGTGAACCCAGAGACTCCCTCACACACAGTGTGTGGCCACTGGAACTCTCTGCCAGCAGGGTCAGGGGTGTTTGGAGCTGTGAAGGAGGCAGATAACTTCATGTAGCAGAGTGGGTAAAGGTGGTGCAGAGGAGCCACGCTCTGTCAGTAGATGGGTGGAGGGTCTCCCAGTTGGCAGAGTCCAGGCGGTGAGTGAGCTGTGGTAGTGGAGATTGGGGAGATGGGCTGAGCTGCGTTGAGCTGCCTTCAATGAAGGCGCTGTTGTTCTGGCAGGGTGAGGCAGCAGCTGTGGCTCAAGAGTGCCTGAGGGCAGGGAGCAGCACATAGCAGCTTGCCTGGCTCTGCGCCACCCTCAGCCCAGGCACTGAGTCAAATGCCACCCTCATCACAACATGTAGACAACACCGCAAGCTGCTGCGGGAGTGGGCGACAGAAGGGTTCAGCTCTTCTGACCCTGACGGGTTCAGCTCGTCAGGTAGCGAGTGAGAGAGAAACAGCTAGTGTTTCATGTTCGGCATCTCAATGGAACTCATTCTGATTCCGATGAAGTGTTCAACTGGGAACATTGGCTCTGTTCTCTCTCCCTCGTTTCCCCCAGACCTGTGGGTATCTCCAGCCTTCCCTGGTTTTATAATGTCAGGTCGAGGACCTCCCATCTGAACTGGGGAAAGTTGAAACCAACCACAGTTGCAGGAAAGAGAAGGTTGTAGAGGACAGAGAGATGGGGGAGCACCTCAGGGTGCCGGGGGAAGGTGAATCCCGTCGTGGGAGTCTGTTTGTAGGGAGCTGTTCCTACTGGGCCTTCAGACCGCAGTAGGGCGCTGCAGAGCTATCTGGGAAACCATCGGTTCTCCTTGTACATAAACAGACACACCCAGCTCTTAATTGATGAGATTTATGTGTCTGCCAATTCAACAATTGCACCTCTGTGCCCCAGGCACGTTCCCGGAACAGTTTTTGTGCAGGGTGAGTGCAGCAAAATCCCAGCCCAGTACAGGCAGTCTCCCCCTTAACAGCCCCTATCCCCCTTCAACAACCCGTCTCCCTCTGAGACCAGTGGAAGGCAGCTCTTCCCGTGTGTGGGCATCACCGGTCCCGCTCTCCTTCACGGCACAGCGGCGGGTGATCAGAGCTCGGCTGCAGGCCAAAGGCTGGCCTCGATTCAGGAGCAAAGACAGAGTACAAAACATGCCTTCTCCTCCCTTTTAAGGTGTGGATGATCTAATTGAGGTTTAACTGCACTAATTCTAAAAAAAAATAGTCTACTGACTTCAATATCTAATCCCACTCTCCGCTCCCTCATTTTAAAACCCCACCCAGTCTAATACCCTATTCCCCTCGATATCCCATGCAGTCTAATTCCACTCTCCCTCATTCCCTACACCAAATCTAATTCCATTCCCCCTCAATGTCCACACCCAGTCTAATTTTACTCCCCCTCATTCCTCAAACCAAATCTAATCCCACTGTCCCTCATTCTCCACACCAATCCCACTCCCCCTCATTCCCTATGTCCAGACTCATCCCTCTTGCTGGTCTCCGGCATTCGGTGCTGACCGTCCTGCTGTGTGGAGTGGACGGGATGATCTGTTGATGAGCAGCATGGAAGGTGCAGGAGCAACATCTTTGCCCTGGGCACCACAGCGGTTTTTGGTCAAAAGGCTGAGATCAGATTTCACTTCATTGTCTAACACTCTGCTTTCTCCGAAGCTGTGAATGGCTACCAATGATGTAACATGCTGTTTGTCAGTGATTTCTGTCACTGGGTCCCCACCCACCGATACAGCACGAGTCTCCCCCATCACTGAACGCCGTCCGCTCCCACAGACACGGAATAGCAACATCCCACACCTGCGCCTCCAGATCTTGGTTTCACCACCACCCTGAGCACTCTCCTCTCTGTCTCTGGTCTCTCTATCCAGTCCATTTCTCCTGTCTAAATCAGTCACAATCTGTCAACCCACCTCTCTGCTTCTCCATCGCATCTTCTCCAGTCCACTCCTGGAATCCCTCAGCCCTGCAACACTGACTAAATCTCCTCCTCACTGACCCTGTCACACCGTTCGAAACCAAAAAATTAATTAATGTTAATGTTAGCCTTGGAACCTAAAGCATTTCCACTGCAACTTTTTTGCTTTTTATTGTAAGAAAGAATAGTTCACCTCATAGAAAGGCATTGCCTGACTGTAAACATGGTCACTGATTACGTAGGAAAAAACTGAAGATAGACACAAAATACTGGAGCAACTCAGCGGGACAGGCAGCATCTCTGGAGAGAAGGAATGGGTGACATTTCTGGTCTGAAGAAGGGTTTCGACCCTAAATGTCACCCATTCCTTCCCTCCAGAGATACTGCATGTCTGGTAACATCCCCTAATCCAGGCATCATTCTGGTAAACCTCTTCTGTGCTCTTTCTAAAGCCTCCACATCCCTCCTGCACCCTGTCGGGCCGCCCAATGGCGTAGCGCCAGAGACTCGGGTTTGATCCTGACTATGGGTGCTGTCTGCATGGAGTTTGTCTGTTCTCCCTGTGATCACGTGCGTTTCCACCGGGTGCTCCGGTTTCCTCCCACATTCCAAAGACTTCCAACTTTTTAGGTTACTTGGCTTCTGTAAATTGTCCCTAGTGTGTGGTACAGTGTTAGTGTACGGGGTGATTGCTGGTCGGCATGGACTTAGTGGACTGAAGGGCCTGTTTCCGTGCTGTGTCTCTAAAATCTAAAGCGTGTAATGGGGTGACCAGAACTGTGCACAATACTGCAAATGCAGTCTAACCAAGGCCCTATAAAACTGCAGAATGGGAAGCAGTGACAGTGGGATGCTGATCCTGATAAAAGAGACAAGCTTTGCACCGTTTAGACTGGGCAGCTGGTCAAGGGGAGACCAGTGGTGCTGTGGGCTCCTGCTCTCTCCACACTGCAGCCTTGGTTTAGTCAGCAAGAGTGAAAGCGTCCCTGAAAGGGAGAGTTCCACAGCAAGTCCAGACCCATTCAGCAACTGCTTTATGAAGGATCCTTTCACTCCAGGGAAACATTTATAAAACACCGCTCTGCCCGATGTGCTGGAGATCCGTGTGCAAATTTACCCTGAAGTTACCAGCAAATCGATCCATGCCGTCAGTCCACACAGTGGAAGCAAATGTGTCAGGGTATGTGTCGTTTGAGTTAGAGAAGACTCGTCATGTCCCTCCGCAGGTTGACAGCAGGCTGCCCAGGGCACGAGAGTACAGCCCACACTCCCCAGACTCCCTCCCTCTCACCCCCCTCAGCAGTGTCCTTACAGCCCGGCCCCTCTAACACCCCTGCCTCTGCCACGCTTTCGTCCCCCACTGCCCCTCTCATCCCACACCTCACTCTCACCCCTTATCCCCTCCCTAACCCCTTCCTTTTCACTACTGCTCTCACCCCTTACCCCTGCCTCTCACTTCCCCCCCTCAGCCCTCACTCAGTCACTGCTCCACTCTGGTCCCAGGTTGACTGATCTGAAGCTTTGGCCTGGGCTGGTGACCCACAGCCATGGGAGGAAGGGTGGGTGGGATCTGGTACCCGGTCAGATTGCAGTTCAGTCCCTCGCCTGCCATGGATTAGTGCATTCCCTCAAGGTCACAAGGTCAGTTAGCAAACACTGCCTCTGCCTAATATCTGTGCCCATTGGAGTCCACAGAGGGTGCCATCTTTATAGTTCCCTCCCCCAGGAGGCTTGGAGCGCAGTTACATAGCTCGTTCAGGTCAGATCGATGGACATTGAGGTGTTAGGAGAACTGGCGGAGATATGTGAGTGCGATAAATGGCGCTGAGATAAAGGGTGAGCCACAGAGGCAGAGGCAGCCAGGCCGGACGGCCTCTGTTATTTCACGTGTTCTGGTGTTGCTGTGACATGGGGAGGATAGTCACCTGGAGTGTTGTTGTATGTTTCCTGCAGGAGAGAAGGCCAGGGGCTGCGCGTTCACTGGGACAAGCTACGAGAGGCTCCCTTCACCTCCCGCTGGAATCCCTGGAGCAATGACATTCCATACACAACCTTCATTGAACACCCAGTCAAAGGGGCAACTGAGATGTTCACCAGCAAGTGCCAGGTAAGATGAGCTTAAGGGTCACCCACTCCCACAAGAGGACACAACACAGGAGATCCCACCCTCCTTCACATCTGGTCACCCGGTGCCTGAAGGAGGGAAATCCCCCAGGGTTGCTGATTGACCATGGAGGGTGGATATTGTGTGAGACAGGCTGAGATTAGTCGATCCTCTGCACTTTACAGGAGGCCCTTCACACAACATTCACAACCTCTGTGGCTCACAACTGCCCATTTTGGGATCTACACAACTCACAGATACAACCCATCCTCCAGAGTATTTTCAGCATTGCTGGTTTATAACTTCTTGTTGTTGCCCTGTCATCTTTCAAGAAATATTCTCCGAATGTGCACTGCTGTGTGCATATTTGTTCTCATTCCTTTTCATTAAACATTTCTCACCCTTTTGATCAATGAGCCTTTCCCAATTTCCCAGTTTCCTAGTTCCATTGGGGAGAAGGTATTAAACAACTAAACCTGGTCTTCAGTGTATGAAGTGGCAGGAGACTCCCTTGTCCAGTCTGTGTGATGAACTGTAGCAGTTAGCAGGCAGCTCATTACCTGAAAGTAGAAAAGGAGGCAAATATTAAGCCTCCTTTACCTACAGGACTTGGAGTTTAAGTGCGGGGAGTTTTGTTCCACTTGTTGGCGAGGCCACACCTGGAATACCGTGCAGCGTGTTCGTCCCCTGACCTAACAAAGTGAGGCTTTGCCAATCCAAAGGAGATTCCCCAAGTTCCTAGGATGAGAGGGTTGTCCAATCAAGAGAGGTAGGACAGTTTGGGTGTGTGGTCCTTGGAGCTTAGAAGAACAAGATGTGATCTTATGCATGTCAGAGCAGCAGAAGTAGACCATTCGACCCATCGAGTCTACTCTACCATTCAATCAAGGCTGATCTCCCCTCTCAACCCCATTCTCCTCCCTTCTCCCCATAACCTTTGACACCATTACTGTCAAGAATCTGTCATTTTCCACTTTAAAAATACCCAATGATGGCCTCCACAGCCGTCTGTGGGAATGAATTCCATGGATTCACCACCCTTTGATGAAAGAAATTGCTCCTCATCTCCTTTGTAAAGGTATGTCCTTTTATTTTGAGGTTGTACCCTCTGGTCCTAGACTCTCCCAATAGTGAAAACACCCTTTTCACATCCACTCTATCCAGGACTTTCACTATTTGGTGAGTTTCAATTAGATCATCGTTCTTCATCCTTCTAAACTTCAGTGAGTACAGGCCCAGCGCGGCCAAACGCTCATCATCGCTAAACCAATCATCCCCGGGATCATTCTTGTAAATCTTCTCTAGATTCTCTTCAATCTCTCATCAGATATTGGGCCTAAAACTGTTCACAATGCTTCAAATATGGTCTGACCAGTGCCTTATAAAGCCTCAGGATTATATTCCTGTCTTTAAATTCTAGTCATCTTGAAATAAATGTTAACATTGCATTTTCCTTCCTACTACCGATTCAACTTGCAAATTAACCTTTTGGGAATCCTGCACCTCTCTGAATATTGAATTCTCTCTCCATTAAGAAAATAGTCTATTTTCATTTTGCCACGCTGTATTCCCTCTGCCACTTCTTTGTCCACTCACCCAACTTGTCCATGTCCTTCTGAGGAGTCCCTGCTTCCTCCACACTACCTGCCCTTCGCCCATCTTCTTATCACCCATAAACTTGGTCACAAAGCCTTCAATTCCCTCATCCACATCAATAAAAAAACAACATTATGAGTATACAACGTTAACACCGCTAGTCACTGGCAGATAACCAGAAAAAGCCCCCTTTATTTTCACTCTTTGCTTTCTGCCATTCTGCAAACCTTCTATCCATACTATTTTCTTCCTTCTAATACCATTGGCTGTTATCTTGTTTAGCAACCTCACATAAGGGACCTTATCAAAGGTCTTCTGAAAATCCAGGTAAACAACATCCACTGATTCTCCTTTGTCTATCCTGCTATTTACTTCCTCAAAGAATTCCAATATATTTGTCAGGCAAGATCTCCCTTTCACAAAACCATGCTGACTTTGGCTTAGTTTATCATGTTCTTCTAAGTATTCAGAAACCTCATCCTTACTAACGGACTCTTTAAAATCTTACCAATTACTGAAGTCAGGCTAGCTGGCCTATGGTTTCCCTTTTGCTTTGCTCCCTTCTTGAACAGCGAAATAACAGTGGCACCATGGTCAGGCCACATTTGGAATATTGTGAGCAATTTTGGGCACCATATCTGTGGAAGGATGTGTTGGCTCTGGTGAGGGTCCAGAGAAGATTTACAGGAATGATCCCAGGAATGAGTGGGTTAACATATGATAAACGTTTTGACGGCACTGGGTCAGTAAAACACTGATTCGAATACTGTAGTCCAAACCCTTTATTCACCGTGGGGATTGATTTTGGATCCACTTACTCGAGCCCTCAGCAGCCTCGCGCAAACAGAACAGAACGAAAGATGACATGCCCCAACGAACCGATCTCCTATTTATACAGTGGCGGGAAAGCAGTGGCGACAACCCTTTAGCCCAATCACATATACTGGCAGGAAAATACAGTGGGAGGCAGCCCCTTTGCCGAATCACAGGTACATAACAGTTGCCAGTGCATTGAAACAAAACAGAAACTGCTTCAGGGGTCCAGACTTGGTGGCGACTGGTGGATCACATGATTTCCAGGACTTGGGTCTCCACTCTGTGATGACACCAGCAGTGAAGCCAAGTCTTAACAGAAACCTTCCATTCCCAAAGCACCCAATCCCTGCATAGTCACGTTCCCTCCTTTTATCATTCTATGATAACTCTCCTCCTGAGGGCAGTATATTGACCCTCGTGCTTAAAGGATTTACTGTGACGAGCCCTCAACAGCTGCTGACCAAATATACCAATCCCCAGTAACCCCATGTTACTGACCAAATACCAATACCGAAAACCAACACCAAATACCAATCCCCAGTAACCCCATGTTACTGGCCAAACACCCATACTACCAGTATTCACCAGATTGAACTTGTTCTCGTCGGGATTCCACTCACGAGTCAGCGAATGACCATTTCATCGTTAGATTAGCGGAACGGGGAAAACTGATGTAGTAAAACTACTTAAATCTGGGGCCCAATTCCTTCCTCCCAGATCCGACATGATTCAGCTTCTTGACCGCAAACTCATGATGGTAATCTGTTGAGATCCCGGACGAGCCCCCAAGTGTTGATTCCGGTTCTTTTACCCTCCCCCCCCCCCCCCCCCTGTCTGGGTCAGTAAAACACTTTGTTTTATACAGTAAGATCGAATACTCTAGTCAAAACCCTTCATTCACCATGGGTTCGATTTCGGATCCACTCACTCAAGCCCACAGCAGCCTCGCGCAAACAGAACAAAAAGGAAGACGACACGCCCCAACAAACCGATCTCCTATTTATACAGATATACAGTGGGAGGCAACCCCTTTGCCCAATCACAGATACCGGCGGGAAAATACAGTGGGAGGCAACCCCTTTGCCCAATCAACAGTTGTCAGTACATAGAAACAAAACAGAAACTTCTTCAGGGGCCCAGATTTGGTGGCGACTGGTGGATCACATGATTTCCAGGAATTGGGTCAGCACTCTGTGATGTCACCACCAGTGAAGTCAAGTCTCAACAGATACCTTCCATTCCCAAAGCACCCCAATCCATGCATATTCACATGGGGAGACCTCATTGAAACTTACCGAATAGTGAAATGCTTGGATAGAGTGGATGTGGAGAGGATGTTTCCACTGGTGGGAGAGTATAGGACCAGAGGTAATTCCTTTCGGAAAGAGATGAGGATGAATTTCTTTAGTCAGAGGGTGGTGTATCTGTGAAATTATTTGCCACAAAGGCTGTGGAAGCCAAGTCAATTGATATTTTTAAGGCAGAGACAGATTGTTGATTAATACTGGTGTCAAGGGTTATGGGGAGAAGGCAGGAAAATGGAGTTAGGAGGGAGAGATAGATCAGCCATGATTGAATGGTAGAGTAGACTTGATAGGCTGAGTGGCCTAATTCTGCTCCTATCACTTATGACGTTATGCAATTTTCCAACCTTCTGGGACCACTCCTGACTCGAGTGATTCTTGAAATGTGTAATTCTAAGCAACATGTAAGATCCTAGGGGGCTTGACGTGGTAAATGGTCGGATGGTTTAATTAGTGGGAGGGCCATGAACAAGGGGACGTAGCTGCAAAATAATGGCAGGTCGTTTAAAAAATTAGGTGGAGGAAGTGTGGAGGTTTGTCCTACCCAGAGGGCGATGAATCTCTGGGATTCTCTGTCCCTGATGAATATATATATTATATATATATATATATATATATATATAGACAAATATATATAGTATGGACAAAAATTGCTGGAGAAACTATTTCAGCGGGTGCGGCAGCATCTAGTTTATCCACATATATATATATATATATATATACACACACACACACACACACACACACACACACACACACACACACACACACACACACACACACACACTATGTGTGTGTGTATGTATATATATACTGTATATATAGGAGGATATATTTTCAAAAGATTGAGGGTGATCGGGAAGTGGCAGAGGAGTTCAGTGTAGATCAGCAGTAACCATGTTGAACGGCAGGCAGGTTTGAAGTGCTGGTGGCCCACTCCTGCTCCTGTTTATTTGTTCTTGTGTGTGGTTTCTCTACACACTTGGCCAACAGTAAGTGATGTAAGCTGTCATCTCAACCACAGCCTAACCTTCTGAGCATTCTTCAGCTGTTAGTCACTGCTGGTTCCCACAGTTTAAACCTGCACTTTCAATTCCACCTTAGGCAAATAAGCTTTAATGAAATTACGGTGCACAATCACTGTTTAATGTCTTTATTGGCATAGAGTCACTAAACTGGATTTTGTTCTCACAGTATTTAAATGAACTGGCTCGCTTTTCTCAGGTCTGGCAATGCCGGAAGCTGTTAGTGTTTTTGTCAAAACACCTGTAAATTGCTAAACCTCACCATGTGATTAAATCACAATTAGACACAATTACATCTCAGTCTAAATGGGGCTAGCAGCGAGATTAGGTACTGGAAATTAACAAACTGCAGACGCTGGAAATCTGAAACAAAAACAGAAACACACAGTGGGTCAGGCAGTATCTGTGGAGAAAACTAAAATGGGAGAGATGCTAGTCTGCGGTCAGGCAGTACCTGTGGTGGGAAATGGACAGATAATGTTTTGAATTGAGGCCCTTCCAGTTTCCAGCATCCGCAGGCTCTCGTACCTCTGTAGAGAGATAAACTGAGTTGAGGGTTCAGGCTGAAAGTCCTTCAGCAGAACTGGGGAAGAGGGTTAATAAATTGTTTTTCAGTAGGTGTGAAGGCGTCAGGGAATTGGGGCAAGAGGAATATATGTTGCTGCAAACCTCAGTTACTGTTTGCACTGCTGTCCTGTTGTAGGGGATTGGTTAGTTCCCAAATCCTAGAATCCCCAACAGCCCCCCAGACATTTCACTTGATTTACACTTACATTTCTGGCTTCAGTGAGTGATTAAAAGGATGGGGCAGGCAAAGTGATTTGTTCTTATTAATTCGCCAGACCTCTACATACCTAATAGCCTCTCTGCCATTTAAGATATCCCTAAATCTCACTAGGCTCAGCTGAGATGGAATCCACACATAGGATTAGGTTGCCCCTTGCATTCTACCTGGTGTCTCTCCTGTTCTCTGCCAAGACTGCTCATGATCCCCTCGACCTCCACTAGCATGGAACTGGTGAGATCAACTTTTTCAATCTTTTTCCAAGACTTTCACCTCCTTCCAAAAGCACTGGGTCCCAAACATGCGCCAGTGAAGGTTGATTATAACTTCCTTTCTGTGGCTCTGTTTCAGAAGCTCAGCCATGGGTGCCCAGCGAGCCCAATAGGTCAGGGCTTTTTCCACCAGTATAGATGTGATGGTCAGAATGGCCTGGTATGTTGTAAATGTTCTGTGACGTGACTGTGATGGTTTCAGCTCTCTGTATTTCTTCACCAGCCTGCTTCCTCCCACTCTGTGTTCTCATCTTCTGTTTTTTCCACAGCTGGAAATGTTTCAAGCTCAGCTTGCTGCTGCCGTCCAAAGGGCCTATGGAGTGGACCCAGTTCCCGGCAGAGCCAATGGGGCACTTATCCTGAATCGTCCCATCGTCATTGATACCTACGTTGGGCTCATCTCCCTCATCAGCAATCAAAACAAGCTTGGCTACTCATTGGCCCGTGGCTCGGTGGGGTTCTAGGGCCAACATCATCTCCACCTGCTGCAACTTCTCCCAGTGTCCCTTCACTTGCACTGGAATCAGTGTATTGTCATTAATAATCACATACCACAGACCTTGATCAGCCACATGTATACGTAATCAAAGCAACTCACCATCCTACAGGACACACAAAAAACTGCAGCTGCTGGAATCCTGAGCAAAACACTACGTGCTGGAGGAACTCAGTGGGTTGGGCAGCATCTCCCTCCACAGATGCTGCCTGGCTCACTGAGTTAGTTCTTCCAGTGGTTTGTTTTTTATACCAAACTACAGATTTGTAACTGAACCTTGAATCAGGCTAAACCCTGGGTGCCCAAACGGCAGGTAAGCAAAGATAGACAAACGCAAAGTACAGACCATCCACAGCTTGCTCTTGTGGTTCAACAATCCAAGCCTTGAATGTTGCGGCAAATCAGACCTCCGATAGGTCCACTCTGCAGTTCCCTAACTCATAACGTTCGTTGCCATTGCCACTGATTGGAGGGGCCTGTGCCCACCAAGGCTGCATGTGAGGGGGCAGCCAGTGGGGAACGTCCAGGGTTACTCTGTACCTTGCAGGAGCCCACTCCAGCAGCCCCAGGCACCTTGCCATGTTGTCACCGGTGCAGGGGGAGTCCACTGGCCAAGGCCAGCCACACATGAACACCCAGCGTTGGACAGTGTGGATCAAACAACAGCAGCAGCAGCAGACCTCACTGATATTCAGTGACAGGTGTACTACACAAGTACCTAGAACAATTCCAAAGATACATCCCCTTTGCCCCAAATAATTGCAGCTGTAGCCAGATGTTTTCTGATAATTCATCCCTGGGGACAATCTGACCCCATGGTGACCTTTTAACAAGCTGTTACATTAGAGGGATTTCTCATAGTTCCTTAGTCTGGCTCCTACTTCTAATATGTGTGATTGCTGTAACATTTATATCATTGTAATTGTATATTGGTCAAATAAAGCGTGTTTCTGCCTTTGCCTCAGCCTCACGTTGTCACAATACTGGAGCTCAATATTTCCCACAACCTTTACTCAGGGACAAATCTGTGTTCAATAACAGACGTTAACACACCAATGGCCTCATTGGAGTGACATGTTGTGCAGTGAAGCACTCTTTTTTGTGTCATCAGTTTGCTAATCAGTCTGCCTCCATGCTCATCCAAGCCATTATAGGTGTGGCAATCAGCAGAGGTTCCAGCACGGGTCCCTATCACACACCTCTGGTCAGACTTGCAGTCAGACAAATGCGCCTCAACCACTCCCTCTACCTCCTGTCGCCAAGACAATGCTGGATAAGTTTTACAAAGCTCAGCTTGGGCTCAAAAGATGGTAAAAGGGGTGAATATAAAACGTGAGCAAATTAGGGTGACACAGTGGCATTGCAAGTTGAGATGCTGCCTGACAGTATTGGTGACCTGCTTCAATCCTGACCTTGGGTGTTGTCTGTGTAGGGTTTGCTCTTCGTTCCAGCTTCCTAGAGAGTGGGGAGAGTGGAGGACAATGAAGATTACCTCCCATCTTCCTAAATGAAGCACCGAATAGCTAATCTTGCTCCTGTGTCTTTTGATCTTAAAGAAGTCCGGTGCCTGTTCTGCAGCAACCTGGAACTGTTGGCAGTGAGTGCAGGAGTGCGGACACTGAGGTTCCTGGCAAAGGTGTGCCCTGGGCCTGTGGTGCTGCCTGAAGGAGAAGCTGGTGGCTGGGTCGAAGGTGTGGTGATGAGCAAGGATGGGAGTGTCAGTCTATGATGCAGTGCTGTCCTATTCTGATCCATGCGCTGTGCTGTCCCTTGGTGCATGTGAGATTACACCCTGGGCTCCTCCACCCTGACATGTCCATTATGTCTTGGCCCGACTGACACTGTGAGCAATGCTGCCCCACCTTGTTCACCAGGCCTCTCCGCTCCTAAAATGTCAGCTATTTAGTTCAACAGCTGAACCGCGCAACAAATGGGAAACACATTCTCCGAATGGAGAGAGGCTGCAACGTTATCCACTCGGATCTGGGACAGGTGCAGGTTGTTTACCACAAACTCCAAAAATGACTTAAGGAAGAATTCCAGTCATGTGATAGGTGTAACTCCACACACACACACACACACACACACACACACACACGGTAACCGTGACCCTTTCATACCCAATACAAAATCAAGGCCACTTAAATGCCATTCGGTTTTTATTTCTAATTCCTAAACATAGTTGGCACAGAGTCGTGTACCTGACCTCGCAACAGCTCAGCACCGTTTCTGTTTCTGAGCACAGTCATTCAGAGCAGTAGGCCACTTAGCCCCTCAATCCTGCCCCAGCATTTAGGGAAATCATGGCAGAACCGACTGCAATTTCAACTCCACATTCCCCTCCAGCCCGGTAAACCCTCACCCCCTGTCTTATCACCAACTTATCGATCACTGTCTCAAAAGCATTCAGTATCTGCATTCATTCCACTGCCCTTTGCCAAAAAGCGTTGAAAAGACTCGTGGCCCTTTGAGAGAGGAAAATTGGCATCTCTGTGTAAAATTGGGGATCCCTAATTTGTAAATCTGTAATTCTAGATTCTTCTATGAGGAAATGGGTTGGCATGGAGGAGTTGGGCCGAAGGGCCTATTTCTGTGCTGTCTTGCTCTTGGAATTATTCTACCCAATTTCCTCCCTGTCAAGACTGTTGTGGTTCTTGGTTCTTTTATTGGGCTTAGATGGGGCAGAATTTGTTCAGTGTCCATGGGGGCAGCACGCAAAAGTCCCTGGGCAGATGGTGGAAGAGTCGGTGGGGGGAACAGTGATGTCCATAGCAGGAGCAGATGTTTGTGGATAAAACAACAACTGACAAGTGGGAGTCTGTGAAACAGGGGCTGGTAAGAGGGCCAGCATGTTCCGGATGGGGGAAAGGCAAAGATGATAAGATTAGAGAACCTTGGATGACAAAGGATGTTAACGGTTTAATCAGAATAAAAAGGAAACATTGAAGGAGGGTCACGACCTGAAATGCCATCTATCTATTTTCTCAATTTTCTACCTGCCCTGCTGAGTTACTCCAGCACTTTGTTTCTATATTAGGTATAAATCAGCAGATGCAGTTCTTTTTTCTTTTTTTTTATAAATATTTTTATTAGAAGTGAAGTACAATAATATAAGACATAAATAACATATTACATTTCATGTACAACTCCTTATTTTAAATTTAATAGTAGAAAAAAAAAGTAAGAAAAGCAAGAAATATAGAGATAGAGAATATTATATAGCTTGAAAAAGGAAAGAAGGTGATGTGAAATAAGCAGAAAGGAAAAGAAGAAAGAGAAAAGGGAAAAAAAGAGAGTAATTGAAAGGGACATGCCTCCTTCGTATCTTTACCCACCCTTCACCCGGTAATGACACAATTAATTTCTAAGGTTGTGTGCACCACATGCTTGTAGCAGTTCATTTTTATTAAAAAGGAAATGTGCTAAGTTTTGGCAATTGCGCTCATTTTAGTTAATTTAGTATAGTTCCCTTTATTGTGATACACACCAGGATACGGTACACATGGTAATGATAAATGGAACAATAAATACAGCAACAAGTGCTAAACAGCAGAATTTTGCAAATATTGTAGTGTGTGACTCTCTGCCGATTGTTGTGATCTTGGGCAGAGCAGTTGCCAAAACCAAACTGTGATGAACCTGGATAGGATGTTTCCCAAAGTTCATCTGCAGAAAAAACTGGTAACTGTCATTGGCAACGTGCCAAATTTCCTTCGCTTTCTGAGGAGGCAGAGGTGGTGGTGTGCTGTCTTGGCAGCAGCATCAATGTGGGTGGAGGGGGACAAATTGTTGGTGATATTTACGCCTTGGAACTTGAAGCTCTCACTTCAGCACCATTGATACAGACTGGGGCGTGTGCTCCACCCTACGTCCTCAAGTCGATGACCAGCTCCTTCGTTTCGTTGACGTGGAGGGAAGGTTATACAAGGAACCTCAGATGCTGATTCACAAAAATAGACGCAAAGTACTGGAGTAACTCAGCAGGTCAGGAGGGGACGGTTATTGTTTTGACACTATACTACTAAGTTCTCTATCTCCTCCTGCACTCCATCTCATCATAGTTAGAGATCCAGCCCATCACCGAGGTGTCATCTGCAAACTTGTATATAGAGTTCAAGCAGAATTTGGCAGTATGGTCATGAGTGTGTAGTGAGTGTTGCATGGGGCTGAGAAAGTAACCTTGCTGGGATTTGGTGTTGAGAATTTTCGTGGAATATATTTTGTCACCTATCTTTACTGATCGTGATCTATGGGTCAGAAGTCGAGGATCCAGTGGCAGAGGGCAGTGCTGTCTACTCGGTCCAGGAGTTTGGAGATAAGTCTGGTTGGAATCATGGTGTTGAAGGCGGAGCTATAGTCAATAAATAGGAATCTGCCGTGGGAGGCTTTGCAGCAGATCACGGCAAAATAGTCATTAAGCCACACTGCCTTGGGTTTATTTGGTACTGGTCTTCTTAAAGCAAGTGGGAACCTCGGATTGGACTAGGAAGATGTTAAAGATATCTGCGATGTTCCTGCTAGCTGGTCCATGCAGGTTCTGAAGATACGGCTGGGGACTCTATCTGGGCCAGTTGCTTTCCGTGGGTTCACAGTAAGGAAGGCTGATCTGATGTCTGTGATAGTGACTGTGCGGGTACAGGTGGGCATCTGAGGTTGCTGCTGCGGCAGGTGCCTCCATTCTACTTATCTCCTGTTCAAACCGAGCATAGAATGCATTGAGTTTATGGCGGAGCGACATGTTGTTGCCAGCGATTCTGCTTGCCTTCCCATTTAGCCCGTTGAAGCATGCAAGCCTTGCCACAATAGATGGGTATCGTGTGGTTAGTCTAGGTTGGTCTAGAATTATCTCATGGCATCCCTGATACCTTTGCATTGGTTACCTAGATTTCCTGTATAGGTCAGGATCACCCAACCTGAGTGCTTCAGACTTGGTCTTTGTAAGGGAGTGGGTCTTGCATTTCACCCATGGTTTCCAGTTGTGGAACACTCGGATTGACGTCTTTGCCATGCACTCCGTTACAATGGTACTGATAAAGTTTGTAATGGAAGTGGCATACTAATGTGAGTCAGCTGCAGAGTCTTAAAATATGGACCAGTCCACTGACTCAAAGCAGCAGCAAAGGATCTCATCTTTTTCCTCAGACCAGCAATGTACAACTTTCTGCACTGGAACCTCCTGCTTCAGTTTCACGTAATCGGGGAGTAGGAGCACGGCCTGGTGGTCTGATTTAACAAAATGCGGGCAGGGGATGGAGCAATAGGTGGCTTTGATGGTTGTGTAACAATCCATGAGAGTGTTAGGGCCTCTAGTAGGACAGGAAAAGTGTTGATGGTCATAGAGTCGTACAGCATGGAACAGGCTCTTCGGCCCAACTTACACATGATGACCAAGCTGCCCCATTTATACTAGTCCCATCTGCCTGCATTTTGCTCATATTCCTCTCAACCTTTCCTATCCATCTACCTGTGCTTTTTTTTGGTAAATGTTGTTACAGAATCTGCCTCAACTCCCTCTTCTGGCAGCTCATTCCATATACCCACCAAATGAAAGAGTTGTCCCTCAGATACCTATAAAATCTTTCCCCTCTCAACTTAAACCTATGTCATCTAGTTCTTGTTTCCCCTACTCTGGATAAAAGACCCTGTGCATCTACTCTATATATTCCTCCCATAATCTTATACACCTTTATAAGATCACCCCCTCATGATCCTAGTGTGCTTCAAGGAATATAGTCCTAGTCTTTAGCAAGATACTCGACCAGAAACGTCACCTATTCATTTTCTCCAGAGGTGCTGCCTGTCCTGCTGAGTTACTTCAGTATTTTGTGGCTAGCAGGGGTGAGTCATGTTTCTGTAAAATGGAGCAGCCTCGCAGTGTGGGAAAAATGCAACTTCCTACGCAGCCAGGAGTCACATCACACAATCTTAAAGGGTAAAAGCCTTAAAGCAACAATTAATGTTGCAACACAAATTGCGTTATCCATAGTTGTGTGAATTCCATGTGGGGTAATGGAAAATGGAGCCCAATTTCACTGTGAGTTCATCACTTTAAGCCTGCGACCCCTGACTGCACAGCAAAGGACTCCTTCCCAGAGTAAATCCTGTCATTGCAGCCACAGATCGATCATCAGCGGTCATTTGAAACGAGTATGACTGTCCTCTCATGGGGGACGCCTGTGCGTGACTTTGTTTAACGTGGGGAGACTGGTGCACAGACAGCCACCACACGGCCCTTGACAGATCTGGGTCAGGATCCAGTGGCATGGAGTCCAAGACGACCGGGGACCCTTTTCTGCTGCAGCCTTCATCCGCCTTCCCAGCCATTGTGATGCTCCACTAGAGTCAGCCATCATCCTCCACTTGTTCCACCATTGAGGTCTTGGTTGGATTGCTCTTTGTCAGAGACCTCCGCCTTGATCTTACCGCCATGGGTGGCCTTACCAGGAGCATAGCTCCAGACGGCATCGCTCTCAGGATCTCAGGACCACACAAGCTTCTCCACCACGACAAGGTGACAATCCATGGAGAAGACTGATCTATACCCGAGCACAAAGAACTTGGGCAGCCCTTCAGATGGTCTTTTTCTTCACAATATAGAAACCTCCAATAACCCTGCAGCCTGATGCTTTGGTGTTGCTGAACTTGTCATTTTTCTGTACTAGAACCCACTTTTAATTCACTTTTTTTTAGACATTCCACAGAAGTATAATAGTATTTTAAATCAGCCAATCAAATTTAAAGAGTTCCAAGAACAAAACCTGGCAAACATGAAGGGAGCAATGACACAAAGGACCCTAATGTTTTGAAAGGAACACAGGAATTAGGCCTCAATGAGCTTAACAGGAGTACTGGCAACATCAATTCACCAGGGCCCTCCCTGGTCCTGTAATTCTTTTAACCCATTTTGACCCCATCTCCTCAGTCTTTAGAAACTCAAGGAATATGGAACTGGGGCCTTCGTGAGTTGAAGAAGGATGATAGGAACATATTTACCAGGGTCCATGCCCTCACTTCCTTTGAATGTTCATTGATGTTCATTGCCTTCTTTCTCATCTCACTGGGGCTCTAAGGAGTGGGGGAACAAGTCCGGGTGGGTTTAAAGGGAACATAGGAATGGGCCCTCTTGAGTTTAGACCTGGTGGGTTTAAACAGGGAGCTGGAAACACAGATTCATGGCCCCATTCTCATTCACCAAGGCCCTGTTCCTCACTCCATATAAACTCAGCGGGGCACTAAAATGCGGGAATAGGGATCTGGTGAGCCAGATGCTGAACAGTCATAGAAACATAGAAAATAGGTACAGGAGTAGGCCATTCGGCCCTTCGAGCCTGCACCGCCATTCAATATGATCATGGCTGATTATCCCTCAGTATCTTGTACCTGCCTTCTCTCCATACCCCCTGATCCGTTTAGCCACAAGGGCCACATCTAACTCCCTCTTAAATATAGCCAATGAACTGGCCTCAACTACATTCTGTGGCAGAGAATTCCAGAGATTCACCACTCTCTGTGTAACAAATGTTTTTTCTCATCTCAGTCCTAAAAGATTTCCCCTTTATCCTTAAACTGTGACCCCTTGTTCTGGACTTCCCCAACATTGGGAACAATCTTCCTGCATCTAGCCTGTCCAACCCCTTAAGAATTTTGTAAGTTTCTATAAGATCCCCCCTCAAGTCAGGATATCTGAACCATTGAACAGCAGATTATTGGAGTCTTACAGTATTTGGGAAGTTGTGAAAAAAACTCTTCATGTTCTCTTTGGGCTCAGCCAAGTGGAATCGAGATTCTGTTTGTCAGTCAGCTCCAACAGCCACAGTGTAAGTGCTCTCAGTCTCAGCTGTGGTTCTGAGTGCAAATGCGGTGTGTCTAGTTCTCAACAATGCATGGCATGATTTCACAATACCAAGGTCAGAGCAAATGTAGAACCAAAAAATTATAATGTATTCAGAGACAATTAGGATAATCAAGAAATGGATACAGCTTGGGAATTAAAATGTAAACCCTGTTTGGAAAGCTGAGGTAGTGTAGGTGAGGCAGTACAGTGGGGTTACGCAAGGGTTGTTGTTAGATGGACCCATCTAAAACCATCTCCTGTTTTTACTTTCTTCTTGGGCCTTGGTGCTCTCTATTCTTGAACTCTCATCCCCATTCTACATTGATTAAGGCATTCAATTCAGTTAAATTTGCCTCTTTTTGGGGTTTTTTGGAGGGGAGGGGGGGGGGGGGAGGGTGAATGAACTAATGAACAATTATCACATGTTGGTTGAGATTCAGACTCTTCATTGGTCAAGTGTGTGTGAGAGAGTCCAGGTTTTGTCAAAAGAAAACGGCACGAGTCCCACCTTGGAGAAAAATGCAACATGTTTGCCTGTCTGCCTGCAATCTAACCACCAGCCTTTACACCTCATTGCCTGTGTCACTTCCAAAAATCACTGCTCTTTCATGCATCAAAAATCTCAGCTGTGGTTCCTTTCCTCTACTAGGTGTGGCTCGCGTAAGGAGTGCCTCTGACTGAGTAATATTAGCAGCACTTGAGTAGATACCTCCCATCCTGCTGGTCGATTGTGGTGTAACATTCAGATACAGTCTGCAGAGGGAGATGGTGCCCTAGTCTCCATGCTTTAGGGTTAAGTGAGCATTGTGGGTCACCTGAAAATTGCATTGAAATCATGTAGCAGGGATCTCATTTACAAGACTCACAGAACAAGGAACATGTTGACACTGGCTGTATAAGTTTCCTCCTGCCATTCACTATTTATCTGCTGAAGATGATAGTGTGTAGCACAGCCGCAGCAGGTGTGACCACAGCAGCCAATTCTGCAGGAACATCCACTGTACAAACAACACTTCTAGTTACAGTGGTGTATTGCCATTAAATGAATGGATGTTGCAACGATGGGAGGGGTGGGAGAGTGTTCTCAGGGTCAGAGGGACACCGAGAGTTTGGTGAAGAGAAAATCTGCAGGTTGGAGGGAAATCCGTATCAGCTAAAGAATGCAGACCCTGACTTCCTGCAGTCTGGGGAAGCCCCCCCAGCTGGGCATGCATGTACTCACCCCAGTCTGCTCCCTCCTGCAGGCTTAAGAAGTCTCCTCTCCTTGAGTGTGGATCTAGAGAACATTCCTAGCGCAGCAGCGAGGTGAAGCCAGATATGGTAGACATCAGCAAAGCTGTCTACAATGAACTTAACCCTGAGCTCAATGGGCAAAACAGTTAAGGCACATGTTTGTGGTCACTGAAGGTCACTGTGGACTGGTAATGTGGATTGAGAGTTGGCCCTTTAAATTGTGTGGCTTTAGGGGAAATGGGACCTATTGTTCTGTAGTTAATCAGAACTGTTTCTCAGCAGTCCGGTTGAAAATCTTATTGTTGTTCCAATGCAGTTGATATAATTAGGAGAAATTTAACATTTAAAAAGTCATATAGTCATGCAGAGAATAGTGCTGCTGCTGTACAACTCCAGTGACATGGGTTCGACCCTGACTTTGGGTGGTGTTTGTGTGGAGTTTGCACATACCCCAAAATAAAATTCTTCTTTCTGGGTTAAGGCAATTTTCAACAGCACTGCAGTTTTGGAAGTTGTGGGAACGAACGTCTAGCCTGCTGAACGTGCAGGTGAAGTCGCTGCGGGCTTGTTAAACCAGATTTAACTACACCTTGCCTTTTGGCTTATTCCCTGTGCTTAATCTTACCCATGGAAAGCATTCCACCCTGTTTATGCACACACAATGTGTTCCCTTGATCACGACAAGACTTTGTTGAGGCCATGCTCTTGAAACTTTGCTAAAGCGGTTGCAGTTCTGTGCTCTGAGCTAAGGTCTGGATACCTGTTCTCCACGCATTAGAGGTACTAGCAGTCTGCTGCAATAATTTACAGCGCACCCTGGCTTGCCTCCTCTCACCCTCATATTCCAGCTTCACACTCACCCTGACTGTAAAGCCTACCGCTTGCTCTTGATACCCATGAACCATTACCTTCCTATCTGGTTTCCTAAACCAAGACAGGCAGAAATTTCACTTGGTCTGCCTGAACTTTGTTGACCTCCCAGCAGAGTGCGATGTCCATCAGTCCCTCAGCCAACTCCAGACTGCAGGGGTACGTGCTGAGGGACACGCAGAAGCTCGGTGCAGCCAATGCCAAGGCTCAGTGGGGGAGGACCACGGTCTAGGGCCCTTCTACTACGACAGGGTGTGGTGGAGACTCCCGCAAATGAGGGAAGGGATATCTCCCCAGGGGGCACATGAATGGCAAGGGTGTCAGGTGAAATATTTGTTAACACTACGACACTGCGCAAATGAATGTGTGCTGAGCCTCCGAGAATGTCGGAAGAATTTTTGCACAGTTCGTGTTTTGAATATATTTTTTATTCTGAATAAAGTTTACTTTGATTAAAAAAAACCTCAGTGCAGAAACTGCCCCACAAAACTGACCTGGCACAGACTTGGGATGGAAACAGTGAATCTGATTCTCAACCTTCCCTCACTAACATTCTGCACTGGACTCAGTGTTACTTTACTTACCCTGAGCCTACCCTGCTTTACTGGGGAGAAGTAATTAGTGGAATTATTTTATTAATTGATTAATCTATTTAATATTTATGTCATCTTTATTGCTATTTAGATTGACAAATGGTGGGCATGGAGGTGACGTTGAAGAGGCAGAGTGGGAAGAATCCCAGAGGTGGGGGGCAGGTAGAGAGACAGAAAGAATAGAGGGAGGGAAAGGATATGGAAAAATGGAAGGAGGTGAGACAAAGAAGGTGAAATAGGGTGTGAAAAATAGAGAATGAGGCAAAGCAGCAGAGACCAAGAAAGAGAATAGCTCTGGGATTGTCGACATCTGAGTCACTGGGTTCCTGGTATTGTCAACATCTGTCTGACTCACTGGGGTCCTTGGATTGTTGATAGCTGTCTGATGCTTTGTCCTGCCCCATCTCTTTTCCAGCTGCCTCATCTTCCCTCTAAAATCAATTTGAAGAAAGGTTCCGCTCCGAAACGCCTCCTATCCACTTTTTCCAGAGATGCTGGCCCGCTGAGTTACTCCAACACTTTGTGTCTCTTTCTCAGACGCTGCTTGACTGGCTAAGTTCTTCCAGCATTTCTGGTTTTGTTTCAGGTTTCAGCACCTGGAGCTTTATTCCTTGGCTAAACTGAATGAGAAGTTGTCAGACTGAAGGCCAAACCTGGCTGACTCACTAATGTTCCATCAGGAAGGAATCCAGCAGCCCAACCTACAGTCAATATGTGATTGCAGTCCCATGCCAAGACAGTGGGCTCATAACTGCCACCTGGAGAGGTATAATCGGGTACCTTGTGTCCAGTCACATGCTAGTTCGGTGAACAAGATCAGCATCAATTTCCACGGCTGTTTAGATATGACTCAACCCTGAAACAACCCATTTTCCTTGAGAGAATAGGGTCATGTCTGATCTCATCTTCAGCCAATCCCCATCTGTGTACTGTATCCCTCTGGGAATGGAAGGGGAGGGAGTATGGGACACTGCACCAAATGGAATAGGTATCTCTTGATTTACACCTTTTGCTGTCACTCCATTGAGTTTTTATGAGATGTCCTCGATGTACAAAGCCTCTTTTAATGTAACAATAGACAATAGACAATAGGTGCAGGAGTAGGCCATTCAGCCCTTCGAACCAGCACCGCCATTTAATGTGATCGTGGTTGATCATCCACAATCAGTACCCCATTCCTGCCGTCTCAAGGCTCCTCAATTGTTATCCTAACTGTACTCTGTGCTTCAGCTCACTCTGTTTGGCCTTTGTTCAGTCCGCGGTTCTAGGTTTGTTATTGGAATTCATCAGAGTTTATTCTATGCATTCTTCAAGGTGGTTTCAACGTGTCCCTGCAGTTCTGAGGATTGCATCTCCTCGAAGCAGTCATAGCAAGCTTACAAGCATTTACACTAAGCTTAATGTAATTAATACAAATGAAAAAAGTAAGCTTTTGGTGAACAAGTTAACTGGAAGTGCTTTATCATAGAAGGCCTGAGAGAGGGTGACATTTTGGAGGTGTGGCAAGGATCTTTTTGACTCAGTTTATACAGAGACCAACAACGGAAAGAGCATCCGTACCTTGGGGCCGGTAGCCAGTCAGGAAGAGAGGATGTTAGTGGGGGAGCATCTTGGAGATAGTGACCATAATATATATTTCAAAGTGTTTTTTGACAAAAATTGGGATAGACCAGGAATGAATGGCTCAAACTGGGGGAAGGCCAAACCTCAGGAACTCACATGATTCATTTGATGATGAAAGCACATTATGTTTTTGTTCCTATTATCTTAATTTTTCATTTAGAGTCATAGAGTGAGACAATGTGGAAACAGGCCCTTCGGCCCAACTCGTCCACGTCCCAGCTACCCTAGTCCCACTTGCCTGTGCATGGTCCATAACCCTCCAAACCTGTCCTATCCATATACCTTCCCAACTGTTTCTTAAACGATGGGATAGTCCCAACCTCAACTACCTCCTCTGGCAGCATGTTCCATACACCCACCACCCTTTGTGTGAAAAAGTTACCCCACGGATTCCCAATAAATATTTTCCCCTTCACCTTGAACCTTTGGCCTCTGGTCCTCAATTCCTCTACTCTGGGCAAAAGACTCTGTGCATCTACCTGATCTATTCCTCTCATGGTTTGTATGCATCTATGAGATCTCCCCTCATCCTCCTACACTCCATGGAATAGAGACCCAGCCTACTCAACCTCTCCCAATAGCTCACACCCTCTAGTCCAGACATCATCTTTGTAAATCTTCTCTGAACCCTTTCAAGCTTGACAATAAAAACACTTATGTCAGGCTGTTGTTTATAGACTACAGCCCGGCGTTCAATGCCATCATCCTCTCCAAGCTGGTTACGACGGTGGGGGTCCATCAATGCAGGGATTCTTCCCCTCTACATTGGGGACCTGGGGTGGAGGGTATTGCACCGAGGTGTTCCCTGCAACCTGTTTCTCTCGCGGTTCACAGACTCGCCAGCCGCCTGCCACTTTTGCGGGCTGGAAGAGTCTGTGTACCACGTGTACGTGGTGTGTGTGAGGCTGCAGCCACTGTTTGAATATCTAAAGGGGCAGCTCCTTGCCTTCTGGCTGCACTTTTCACCCACCATCCTCCTCTTTGGACACCCTGTTTAGGGGAGAGGGAGGGCCCTGTGCATAGGGCTCCTGGGCCCTGGCCAAGCTGGCCATCCATGAGTCACGGTGCCAGACGGTGGAGGGCTCTACCCGAAGATGCCTGCCCCTGGTTCGGGGATACATCCATGCTCCTGGGCCTGTTAGAAAGGGAATACGCCCAAGCGGGGCCCTCCGCGAGTCAAGGCGCCAGAACAATAAGGTGGAGAAACTCAGGGCTCTACCCGAGCTGGCTGCCTGCCCCTATTCCGGGGGATACGTCCGTGCCCGGGTGGGGTTAGAAAGGGAATACGCCCTGTCTACGGGCACCCTGCGGGAGTTCCGGGACCACTGGGTTCGCAGGGTGTTGAATGTATCCTCAATAAAGATTGAAACATAGTTGTATAATAGTTTATTATGGGTACATGTTTGTATTGTATTATGGTGCTGGGTTCTGGCTTGTTTTATTGTAGTGTAAATATTATTTTTTAATAATTGAATACATTTTTTGATTAATTAAAAGTTGGTTACGAAACTCACGGAACTGGGTTTCTGCGCATCCTTCTGCAATTGGATCCTCGACTTCCTCATCCACAGACCACAATCTATTCGAATTGGCAGAAATACCTCTTCTTCTTCTTGTTGCGTATGGCGTGCACAGCCAAAAGTTGTACGACAACTTGTTCTATTTAATCTTATTTGATTGTGTTCACCAGATTGATTGCATTGGTGAAAACAGGGCGGACTACGTGAAGGTTGCAATCTCCCACCCCACAGAAACATTTCACCCTTAGTGATAATCAGTACGGGAGCACCTCAAGGCTGCGTGCTCAGCCCCCTGCACTATATTCATGACTGTGCAGCCGGACACAGTGCAAACTCCATTTTCAAGTTCGCTGATGACACCACCGTTGTGGGACGAATTACAGATGGTGATGAGTCAGAGTATAGAAGTGAGATCGACTGACTGACCATATGGTGCCAGCACAACAACGTGGTTCTCAATGAAAGCAAAACCAATGAACTGATTGTGAACTTTGGAAGAGGAAGGTTGAGGACCCGCAAATTTTTTTTTTTTTTTTTTTTATTTTATTTTTAAATTATTAGAAGTACAGTAAATTACAATAATACACATCAGATATATCTTATTACATTTGTTGTACCACTTCGTTTTTCGAGCTTTAAAAAAGATAAAAATAAAAGAAGTAAGGAAAGTGAGCAAGAATCGTGAAGGTGCAGGAAAGTGTTGGGGAAAGAAAGCCCCTTAGGGAAGAAGTTAGAGAAGGAAGTAAAGAAAGGAAATAAGACCCTAGAAAGAAAAGAAAAAAAAAAGAAAAACAATCGCTCTATTGTAACACAAAACTCCGCAAAAAAGGATATACCAACCGTATATATATATATATTTTTTAATTTATTTTATACCCCCCGTTACCAGATCCTGGTACCATTTATATTTTAAAGTACTATTGCACCTTATGCTTGTAATAGTTCCATAAATGCAGACCACGTCTTTTGGAAGTGATCTGCTTTGCCTGCTAGGAGGAGCCTCATCTCTTCCAAGTGTAGTGTTTCGAACATGTTTGAAATCCACATTTTTATTGTTGGTATAGGAGCATTTTTCCAAAATTTGAGTATAAGCTTTTTTCCCATTATTAGCCCGTAATTAAGTAAGTTCTTTTGAAACACGTTTAATTCGGGGTTACCTTCCGATATTCCAAAAATGATCCATTCTGCTTTTGGTACAAGTTTTATTTTAAATAATTTTGTGAAGATTTCAAATATTTCGTTCCAGAATTTTTGGATTTTTATACAAAAAACAAAAGAGTGCGCTATGGTAGCTTCTTGTGACTGACATTTATCACAGGTGGGTGAGACATTGGGGAAAAGTTTATTTATTTTAGTTTTTGAATAATATAGTCTATGTAATGTTTTATATTGAATTAGAGTATGTCGTACGTTGATCGAGCATTTATGCACATATAGTAAGTGTTTATCCCAGCTCTCTTTTGAAATTTTTATAGCTAGTTCTTGTTCCCAGTCTCTTCTAATACCATCGGTTGTAGGTATTTCTATATTTAAAATAATGTTGTATAAGTATGATATTAGATTTGCTGATTCAGCCTTTGTCTTCATGGCTTCTTAAAATAAGTCTGGGGACATGTTATGGTAGTCTTTTGTGTATTTTTTCAGATAGTCACGGATTTGAAGATATTTAAAATATTGATTATTTTTCAAATTATATTTCAGTTGTAATTGTTGAAATGATAATAATTTTCCAAATTCATACAAGTCTCCGAACGTTTTGATTCCCATTCTTTCTCATTGTGTAAATTATTTATCTATAATTGAAGGTTTAAACGACGGGTTATTGACGAGCATTCTGACTGTTTGGATCGTAGCCTGGTTCGGCAACGAACATCCAGGAGCGGAAAAGACTGTTAAAAGTTGTAAATACTGCCCATTCCATCACCGGCTCAGACCTCCCCACCATCGAAGGGATCTATCGTGGTCGCTGCCTCAAAAAGGCTGCAACATCATCAAAGACCCACACCATCCTGGCCACACACTCATCTCACCACTGTCATCGGGGAGAAGGTACAGGTGCATGAGAACTGTAACATCCAGGTTCAGGAACAGCTTCTTCCCTACAGCCATCAGGCTATTAAACACTACAATCTCATTAGCTATGAACGACAATAGACTATTATTAGTATTATTATTGTACTGTTATTGTTTGTTCTTTTTTTCTGAGCTTTTGTTATATTATTTATTATGATTACATATTCTGTTGTGCTGCAGCAAATAAGAATTTAATTGTTCTATCTGGGACACATGACAATAAAACACTCTTGACTCTTGAATATCTTTCTTATAACTTGCTGCCCAGAACTGAACACAATATTCTAAATGCGGTCTCACCAACGTCTTATACAACTGCAACGTGACCTCCCAGTTTCCACAATCAAATCTCTGACTGATGAACGCCAATGTGCCAAATCCATTTTGACCACCTTATCTACGTGCGACTTGACCTTCATGGAACCATGCACTTGTACTCTACAACACTACCAGAGGTCTACCATTTACTGTGTAGGTCCTGCCCAAAGATCTTATAGCGAAGCAAGATGGGTTACTCTCACGCAAACGTGTAGTACGCTCATGGGCGGATTCATGGGTGATTATATGACTCATTTTAGCAACCGGCCTCCGCCATCTTGTTCCGCCATCTTGCTCCGCCATCTTGCTTCCGGCCAAAGATTGGAACCGCAGCGGGGAGAGGGAGTGTGGGGTCCGGGGCAGCGAGGAGAGGGAGTGCGCGGCTCGGGGCAGCGGGAGAGGGAGTGTGGGGTCCGGGGCAGCGGGAGAGGGAGTGTGGGGTCCGGGGCAGTGGGAGAGGGAGTGCGTGGCCCGGGGCAGCGAGGAGAGGGAGTGCGCGGCCCGGGGCAGCGGGAGAGGGAGTGTGGGGTCCGGGGCAGCGGGAGAGGGAGTGTGGGGTCCGGGGCAGCGAGGAGAGGGAGTGTGGGGTCCGGGGCAGCGGGAAAGGGAGTGTGGGGGTCCAGGGGCAGCGGGGAGAGGGAGTGCGTGACCCGGGGCAGGGGAGAGAGGGGCATAGGAGGGGGGGGAGACATTGTAGGGGGGGGGGGGGGGGGGGGGGGGGGGGGGGGGGGATAAGGCCTAGTGTGTGTGAAGTTGCGGGGAGGTTTACAATGTTTCTTATTTACAATGTTTCTTATTTAATGTCCCTTGTCTAGTCTGAAATAAAGTTCATTATTGGGTCAGAAGAAATATAATTGCGTGTGTTATATGATTATATACATTTATATAATTTTCATGTATGTGTGTTTATAAACATTTTATTCTTTAACAAGAATTAACAGAATTATGAACTGACAGAATTATGAATCTAACCCTATATCACACACAAAAACTTCCCCCGCAATGTCAATTACCCTGCGAGTCGGGTCGGTTCCGGTTACTACAAAATCAACTCAAACACTGCTTGTGAACCATTTAAAAAGAAATGATTTAAAAAACATTAAAAAAGACAATTACCAGAGTCAAATTTTATTCTTGACATGAAGTATGAACTGACAGATTTATGAATCTAACACACACAAACTGTTGCCCCGCAACATTGATTACACTGTGAGTCGGGTCGGGTCAGGTAGGCTCAGGTTACTAAAATGGGTGGGGAAAAATGCCCAGGATCCCCTCCATAGCATACTACACGTCAGCCCATTGCATTTAGCAGGAGTAGCCTATCTTGCTCCGCTATAAGATCTTTGGTCCTGCCCTTGTTCGACATCCCAAAATGCAACACACTTCTCTATATTCAATTCCATCAATCATTCCTCCGCCCACCTAGCCAATCGATCCAGTTCCTGCTGCAATCGTTCACAACCTTCTTCACTATCTGCAAAACCTCTCACTTTTGTGTCATCATTTTATTAAAATTTAAATATTATTTTATGATACCAGTTCCTAGTGTTACATTTAAGCGTTTAGGCCTTTTTGACCTGGAATGCAAGCCGAAGTCTTACATTGAAACTGATGGAAATAGTTTGTTTTCTATTCACAGGTTTTCGATGAGTGTTTTCTAGGAACGGAAGGCCTTGTAGATCGAAGAAAAGCTGTGACTGAGGCCCACGTCCCAAAAATGAACATTTAATGAAGGGGCACTGATGTCCTGCTCCCCACCCACTGCTAGCTTTCATCTGTTTCTCAGAAAGCACCAGCAGCTGTGCAGCTGTGAGCTTGGAGACCGAGTCCAGTGTAGCAATCACACTGCAATCTTTTGTGATTACTGTGAAAACATCGTATTAGCAGAGGTGATAGTCAAGTCTATTAATCTGTGCTGAGGTTAGCTGAACTTAGTACCATATAATAATGACTCTGTTGTTGCACATTTAAAAACAGGTTCCAGAGAAAGGAAATGGGTGTGTGTGGGAATTGCTAAACAGCTACATCTGTGACAGATGACTGTCCTCCGAAGATCCACAGAAGGAACCCATCCGATGAATGTTTACTCTTGAACTGCTGCTGCGGCAAACACTATTCCCCAGTACAGCACACCACATTGGTTCTGTGTGTGATGGTAATATTAAGGTAGTGGCACTGGGAAATTGCAAAACACATTAAAAAAAAATCACTAGCATGATCTTCACCCTGATTCTCAGGTAATCCGCCTCGGCAGATGAAGCAGTCCTTGCTTACATCCAACAAGATATCAACACTGTTCAGGCACAGGATGATATGTGGCAAATTATATTCATGCTACAAAATACCAGGCAATGATCATGTCCAACACAAAAGGCTGCAGATGCTGAGATCTGGAGCAAAGGACAATCTGCTGGAGAAATTCAGTGGGATTTAGCAACAACTCAGGGGGCAAAGTGATGGTTCACAATTCTGGTCAAGAGCCTGCATTAGGATTTGGAGTGCGGTGGGGATATAGACTAGAATATAGACATGGGGAGAGAGGGGTGAAGTAGGGCAGGCAGGTCGATCGGTGTAAATCTTCATAAGACACGGTCGGAGCAAAATAAACCAGAGGGGAAGCAGTGAGAGTGGCACTCGAAGAACTGTCGGAGAGAGGAGCAACATTCTTCAAAGTGGGCATACCTTGAATGGACTTGAAGAGAAAAACTCGAAGTACCTTGCCTTCACATTTAACAACATGACCAAATTCCCCAACATCAACCTACTGCTCAGAAAGTCAACTGCACCAACAACACAAAGACTACAGCAATGACCTTACCACAGCTAAGGTTCTGGGAGGAATAGATTGTAAAGGCATAATCCTTTGACCCAGTGACTGTGTAAGAGTAGTGAAATATTCTGTCAGCATTAAAGCATTTCAAGATTCACCACCAATTTCTCGAGGACAATTAGGGAAGGGCATTAAATACTGGCCTTACCAGTAACACCCAGATGCAGAAAAATAAACAGGGCAGAACTTTATCTGGGTAGTTGCCAAAAGCAGCACCTGCAGAGATCACAGGTGCTGCATCATTGTTACTCTGCCGTGGGAGGACTTCGATCTAATTGCCCTGGGAATCTTTGTTAGCATCATATAATAGCACAAAACAGCTTTTATGCATGACTTCTGCATCAAAAACCTGAAACAAATCTGGGTTCCAGTTTCTAGGCATAGGTGATAAAGATAAATGGGAATAAACTGCAAATGAATTTTGGGAGATGCTGCATATTTGCAGAGCATCTGATGGTTTCAGCAGGTTAGCTTGACCCAGTCTGAGCATGGCGTAAGAAAAGGAGCAACATCCCAAATGTGGGAGGAACTCAGGGGGTCAGGTCGCATCTGTGGAGGGGATGGATAGTCGACCTTTTGTGTCAGACCCTTCTTCACACTAATTGGTAAGAAAAGGTTAATTTGCCCAAATTTAACAGACAATTTAATGTATTCATTTTATGTTCACAGCCAGAACTAATACTCCAGAGGCCAGAGTGTTGGGTCACAGACCACAACACTAGATATGGTGCAGTACTAAGATGCTGAAGGCCAGATACAGTGGATCACTGAAGACTGGAGGAGATTACAGAGATTGAGAACATTTCAGTAATGGAAGGACTTGAATACTGGGATAAGAATTTAACAGTCAGCAGGTGAGAAGTTGCCCGGGTGCAGCTCGAGTCCGGTCTGAGCTCACGGTCCTGGCCCAGGGGGTGAAAGATGCCATGAGTGCCAGCGATTGATGTGCAGTGAGAGGCTCATCAGTGAGAGTGATCATCATCTCCATTCTCACCCCACGTCCCGGCATTGTATACCAGTGGCACAGCGGTAGAAACACTGCCGTATATGTGCCACAGACGCGGGTTTTATCCTGACTACAGTTGTTCTCTGTACGGAGTTTGAATGTTCTCCCTGTGACTGCGTGGGTTTTTTCCAGTTGCTCCGGCTTCCTCTCACATTCCACAGACGTGCAGGTTTGTAGGTTAACTGGCTTCTGTAAATTATCCCTAGTGTGTTGGATAGAGCTATGTAAGGGTGATTGCTGGTCGGCATGGACTCGGTGGGCCGAAGGGCCTGTTTCCACACAATATCTTTACACTAAACTAAACCTGCTGCAGACTGGCAACACGGGTTATGATCTCAAGGGGAAGCCTTGGGCTACACAACATTTGAATCAATCTGTTGCTGTCAAAGGTGTGGGGATCTGCGATCTCTGCTGTTTTGCGTACGGTGGGGAGTTCTGCTTTTGTTTTTTTCAGTAGCGAGTGTGTCCGGTTAGGGCATAGCAATGACGGTCAACAGAAAGTAGCACAAGCCCTACGACATTCAGGAAGACAACTACAAATGATGGGAGGCGGCAAGTACACTGACAACAAAAATAAATGCGGAGCACAATAAAACTCTCCACACCTCAATCATTCTGTCATTGAAAGAGTAGGAGCCTGAATCAGATAGAATAAACAACCTGAGCTCAATCCAAGTTCCTCAGAAATCCACACACATGTGCTGACATGCAAACCCTGGAGTGTAAGTACAGGGAGAAATTGTTCTGTTCTCACCTAACAAGCATTCACCATTTCATGTTTATCCCAGCAGTCTGATACCTCCACAAACTATGTATCCACTGAACCTGGAGCCATACAGTGCACTAACAAGCATTTGCCCCACCGTGCCCATGGCAACCATCAATTACACGACACTAATTCCATTTACAGTACTTGACCTCAGTCTTCCTCACCATGGCACATGTACACACAGTTTCCCACCTGAGACCTGACTGATGTTTTAAAGGCCCCGATACAAAACATCACCAGTCCACGTCCTTTAGAGGACTTGCTGAGTTAATACAGCACTTTGTGATTTTTTCTTGGTATTTTAATATTGTTATATAGTTGCATCATATCACTCTTATATTTTACAGTGCCCTCAATAATGTTTGGGACAAAGACCCATCATTTATTTATTTGCCTCTGAACTCCATAATTTGAGAAGGTACACAAAAAAATACTGGAGAAACTCAGCGGGTGCAGCAGCATCTATGGAGCGAAGGAAATAGGCAACGTTTCGGGCCGAAACCCTTCTTCAGACTGATAGGGGGTGGCGGGGAGAAGGAAGGAAAAATGAGGAGGAGGAGCCCGAGGGCTGAGGGATGGGAGGTGACAGCCCAAGGGCTGAGGAAGGGGAGGAGACAGCAAGGGCTAACAAAATTGGGAGAATTCAATGTTCATGCTCGCAGGATGCAGGCTCCCCAAGCGGAATATGAGGTGCTGTTCCTCCAATTTCCGGTGTTGCTCACTCTGGCCACCTCCTGCACCCACACACAAATGACTGACTTCATCCACTTCACCACCAACTTCCATCCGGCACTCATATACCCCTGAACTATTTCCGACACTTCCCTACCATTCCTTGACCTCACGATCTCCATCACAGGTGATAGACTTCTGACCGACATCCACTATAAACCCTCTGACTCCCATGGCTATCTGGACTACACTTCTTCCCACCCTGCTTCCTGTAAGGACTCCATCCCCTACTCCCCAATTCCTCCGCCTACGCCGCATCTGCTCCCAGGATGAGGCGTTCCACACTAGGGCATCTGAAATGTCCTCATTCTTCAGGGAACGGGGGTTCCCCTTCTCCACCATAGATGAGGCTCGCACCAGGGTCTCTTCCATACCCCACAACACTGCTCTCTCTCCCCATCCCTGCACTCGCAACAAGGGCAGAGTCCCCCTAGTCCTCACCTTTCATCCCACCAGCCGTCACATACAACAAGTAATCCTCTGTCAGTTTCGCCACCTCCAACATGACCCCACCACATCTTCCCATCTCCCCCCATGTCTGCCTTCCGCAAAAACCGCTCCCTCTACAACTCCCTTGTCAATTCTTCCCTTCCCTCCCATACCACCCCCTCCCCGGGCACTTTCCGTTGCAACCGCAAGAAATGCAACACCTGTCCCTTTACCTCCCCCCTCGACTCCATTCAAGGACCCAAGCAGTCATAGAAACATAGAAACATAGAAATTAGGTGCAGGAGTAGGCCATTCGGCCCTTCGAGCCTGCACCGCCATTCAATATGATCATGGCTGATCATCCAACTCAGCATCCCGTACCTGCCTTCTCTCCATACCCCCTGATCCCCTTAGCCACAAGGGCCACATCTAACTGCCTCTTAAATATAGCCAATGAACTGGCCTCAACTACCCTCTGTGGCAGAGAGTTCCAGAGATTCACCACTCTCTGTGTGAAAAAAGTTCTTCTCATCTCTGTTTTAAAGGATTTCCCCCTTATCCTTAAGCTGTGACCCCTTGTCCTGGACTTCCCCAACATTGGGAACAATCTTCCTGCATCTAGCCTGTCCAACCCCTTAAGAATTTTGTAAGTTTCTATAAGATCCCCTCTCAATCTTCTAAATTCTAGAGAGTATAAACCAAGTCTATCCAGTCTTTCTTCATAAGACAGTCCTGACATCCCAGGAATCATCTGGTGAACCGTCTCTGTGACTCCCTCTATGGCAATAATGTCCTTCCTCAGATTTGGAGACCAAAACTGTACGCAATACTCCAGGTGTGGTCTCACCAAGACCCTGTACAACTGCAGTAGAACCTCCCTGCTCCTATACTCAAATCCTTTTGCTATGAAAGCTAACATACCATTCGCTTTCTTTACTGCCTGCTGCACCTGCATGCCTACCTTCAATGACTGGTGTACCATGACACCCAGGTCTCGCTGCATCTCCTCCTTTCCCAATTGGCCACCATTTAGATAATAGTCTGCTTTCCCGTTTTTGCCACCAAAATGGATAACCTCACATTTATCCACATTATACTGCATCTGCCAAACATTTGCTCACTCACCCAGCCTATCCAAGTCACCTTGCAGTCTCCTAGCATCCTCCTCACAGCTAACACTGCCCCCCAGCTTAGTGTCATCCGCAAACTTGGAGATATTGCCTTCAATTCCCTCATCCAGATCATTAATATATATTGTAAATAGCTGGGGTCCCAGTACTGAGCCTTGGGGTACCCCACTAGTCACTGCCTGCCATTGTGAAAAGGACCCGTTTACTCCTACTCTTTGCTTCCTGTTTGCCAGCCAGTTCTCTATCCACATCAATACTGAACCCCCAATGCCTTGTGCTTTAAGTTTGTATACTAATCTCTTATGTGGGACCTTGTCGAAAGCCTTCTGGAAGTCCAGATACACCACATCCACTGTTCTCCCCTATCCACGCTACTATTTACATCCTCGAAAAATTCTATAAGATTCGTCAGACATGATTTACCTTTCGTAAATCCATGCTGACTTTGACCAATGATTTCACCACTTTCCAAATGTGCTGCAATCCCATCTTTAATAACTGACTCTAGCAGTTTCCCACTACCGATGTTAGACTAACTGGTCTGTAATTCCCCATTTTCTCTCTCCCTCCCTTCTTAAAAAGTGGGGTTATGTTTGCTACCCGCCAATCTTCAGGAACTACTCTAGAATCTAAAGAGTTTTGAAAGATTATTACTAATGCATCCACTATTTCTGGAGCTACTTCCTTAAGCACTCTGGGATGCAGCCTATCTGGCCCTGGGGATTTATCGGCCTTTAATCCATTCAATTTACCCAACACCACTTCCGGTCGTTCCAGGTGCGACAGAGGTTCACCTGTATCTCCTCCAACCTCATCTACTGCATCCGCTGCTCTAGATGTCAGCTGATCTACATCGGTGAGACTAAGCGGAGGTTGGGCGATCGTTTCGCCGAACACCTCCGCTCGGTCCGCAAGAACCTACCTGACCTCCCGGTGGCTCAGCACTTCAACTCCCCCTCCCATTCCCCGCCCGACCTCTCTATCCTGGATCTCCTCCATGGCCAGATTGAACAACACCGGAAATTGGAGGAACAGCACTTCATATTCCGCTTGGGGAGTCTGCATCCTGCGGGCATGAACATTGAATTCTCCCAATTTTGTTAGCCCTTGCTGTCCTCCCCTTCCTCAGCCCTCGGGCTGTCTCCTCCCATCCCTCAGCCCTCGGGTCCTCCTCCTCCTTTTTCCTTCCTTCTCCCCGCCACCCCCTATCAGTCTGAAGAAGGGTTTCGGCCCGGTACGTTGCCTATTTCCTTCGCTCCACAGATGCTGGTGCACCCGCTGAGTTTCTCCAGAATTTTTTTGTGTACCTTTGATTTTCCAGCATCTGCAGTTCCTTCTTGAACACATCCATAATTTGAGATTTGTAATAGGAACAATTACATGTGGTTAAAGTGCACATTATCAGTTTTTAATAAAGGCCATTTTAATACATTTTGGTTTCATGATTTAGACATTACAACTGTGTTTATACATAGTCCCCCCATTGCAGGGCACCATAATGTTTGGGACACAGCAATGTCATGTAAATGAAAGTCATGTTTAGTATTTTGTTGCATATCCTTTGCATGCAATGACTGCCTCGAGTCTGTGATTCATGGACATCACCAGTCGCTGGGTGTCTTCTCTGGTGATGCTCTGCCAGGTCTGCATTGCAGCCATCTTTAGCTTATGCTTGTTTGGGGGCTAGTCCCTTTTAGTTTTCTCTTCAGCATATAAAAGGCATGCTCAATTGGGTTCAGATTGGGTGATTGACTTGGCCACTCAAGATTTGACCATTTTGTAGCTTTGAAAAACTCCTTTGGTGTTTCAGCAGTATGTTTAGGATCATTGTCTTGCTGTAGAATGAACTGCTGGCCAATGAGTTTTGAGGCATTTGTTTGAACTTGAGCAGATAGGATGTGTCTATACACTTCAGAATTCATTATGCTATTACCATCAGCAGTTGTATCATCAATGAAGATAAGTGAGCCAATACCTTCAGCAACCATTCATGCCCAGGCCATAACCCCCACCACCGTGTTTCACAGATGAGGTGGTATGTTTTGGATCTTGGGCAGTTCCTTCTCATCTCCATACTTTGCTCTTGCCATCACTCTGATATAAGTTAATCTTCGTCTCATCTGTCCACACGACCTTTTTCCAGAACTGTGGTTGCTCTTTTAAGTACTTCTTGGCAAACTGTAACCTGGCCATCCTATGTTTGCGGCTAACCAGTGGTTTGCATCATGCAGTGTAGCCTCTGTATTTCTGTTCATGAAGTCTTCTGCAGACAGTGGTCACACCTGACTCCTGAATAGAGTTTCTGATCAGTCCGACAGGTGTTTGGGGATTTTTCTTTATTATAGAGAGAATTCTTCTGTCATAAGCTGTGGTGGTCTTCCTTGGCCTGCCAGTCCCTTTGCGATTAGTAAGCTCACTTTCTTCTTAATGATGTTCCAAACAGTTAATTTTCATAAGCCTAAGATTTGGCTGATGTCTCCAACAATTTTATTCTTGGTTCTCAGTCTCATAATGGCTTATTTGACTCATTGGCACAACTTTGGTCCTCATGTTGATAAACAGCAATAAAGGTTTCCGAAGATGATGGAAAGACTGGAGGAAAGACTAGGTGCTGAGAGCTCTCTTATACCTGAATGAAGGAGGCATTTAAAAACACCTGTGAAGCCATGTGTCCCAAACATTATGGTGCCCTGAGATGGGGGGACTATGTATAAACACAGTTGTAATTTCTACATGGTGAAACCAAAATGTATAAAAAATGGCCTTTATTAAAATTTGACAATGTGCACTTTAACCATATGTGTTTTTTTCTATTACAAATCTTAAATTGTGGAGGACAGAGGCAAATAAATAAATGATGGGTCTTTGTCCCAAACATTATGGAGGGCACTGTATATCTTACCAAATGAAGGCAAGTATCCCATTTGCTTTCTTAGTATCTTTATCAACACTTTTGACAAGTTGCAGGAGGTTAAGGCACAAGGGATCCGAGATAAACTGGATCCAACATTGGCTTGGTGACAGGATACAGAAGGTAGTGATGGATGGGTGTTTTTCTGACAAGAAGCCTGGAATGGGTGGTGCACTGCATGGATCAGTGTTGGGACTTTGTTTGTGTTACAGATAAATCACTTGGTGGAGAATGTACAGTATGTGGTCTGACTAGTAGGTTTGCACTTGACACAAAAATTGGCAAAGAAGATTGTTTAAAGATATAACTGGACAAATGAAGTGATGAAAGTTGGGTGGCACGGGTTTAATTTATCCTAGACTAGTGGGAAATAAAGCACTTTGGGGAGTCAGAGTAAATTGCAGAGACGAGTGCTGATGGGCAGAGAGACCTTGAGGTGAAGTCCATAACTCTTTGAAAGTGGAGTCACAGGTGGATAGGTAGTATGCTTGCCTTCATAGGCCTCACTAAAACACAAGAGGATTGTGTGGGGTGATCTTAGAGACGTTTATAAAATTATGCAGTGCCATAGATAGGACAGAATCTCATTCCCAAGTCAGGGGAGTCCAAAACCAGAAGGCTCAGGTTTAAGGTGAGGGGGGAGAAATATAAAGGAGATCGGAGGGATAGGTAATTGACACATAGTTGAAATTTGGAACAATCTGCCAGAGGAAGCTGTTTTATTCCCACCATAGTCTCCAACAGCCCTGAGATGAGGTAAGGAAATACCAGGTTGGAACCTCGGCTGGTCACCTCCTATACATCAAAGCATTCATTTACTACATTCAAAAATAAATCAATCAAATCTGATTTTGACTGTATTAGTTTTAATTATTAAAACCAGGAAAAACCTGCTTTAATAATTAACCATTTGTTGAAGAAATTACTGTCCTGAAACCAAGGTGAGGAAGGACTGGGTATTGTGCAATGAGGAAGGAATATAACGATTCCTCTTTGCAGGTAAAACCAATAAATGGAGAGTGAAGTAGCAGAATCAGAAACTAGGGTCCTGAGTGTGAACAATGAGGTGATGGGGCAAAGACTAGCTATGATGCACTGGGGAATTTTACCAAGTAGGTAAAGATGGTGGATTGTGTGCTTCACCACTTGGGTGGCAATAAATTCACACTTTGCGTAAAACATTTTTCTCACATCTTATATGTTTTCACCAAAGCTTAAGCATCTGTCCCCTAGTCCTTCGAGCCTTTGCCATTCAAAGTTTCCCTCTATCTACTCTCTTCAAATCTGTCATATTCTCGTCACCTCTCACATCTCCTTTTAATTTCCTTTTGGCCAAGCAGAATATCTTCTCCAGATTATGGAGAAGAATCATTCTCCATTCAGAATAAACCATTCTGATACATTTCCCTTGCCCTTGTTCAGGCAGTTCACATACTTCCAAAAGCGTGATGATCAAAATTGAATGCATGGCTCCAATTTTGGCCAAATTTACATGTTCAATTTTCAGAGCATGGCCAATCTGCCTTCGCTACATTCCCCATCCTTGTTACATGTAGAATTTATTATTGTTAAACCTGTCTTCCCCACTCAGCCATCTTCTCAGATGCATACCTCTCTATTTATTTTTCCCTTGTGTGTTGATCCAGCTTCCCTTACAATGCATCCGTGCTGTTCAGTTCAGTCACATAATGGGCTGAACCCACGTTTTCTCCTCTCTGGGGAAAGGTGTCTCCTGGTGGAATTAATCATATTTATTTTACATTTGTTGACTCTCCTGCTATAGTAAATATCTTTTCATTGACAACACCATCAAACCCTTTCCTAATCTTGAAGTTCTCCATCAGACCATCTGTCGGCTGCAGATTGTTGAGCTTTCTCCTCTTGCTTCTGATATTTCCATGTAAATACATTCACACCAGGACACGTGAGCAGAAACAGAAACAAGCCATCCAGCCCTTTGAGCCCACTCTGCCAGTTGTCAAGGCCATGCCTGAACTTTTGCCCTAATGCTCTTTTTCCGCCCTATCACTAATCCCTCAATTCCCTTAATATCCAGTTCTGTATCTTAATTCTCTGATGTCTTTACATTTCCACTGAGTGTGTGAGTTTCAGATAAAGAGCTCCAATTCTGCATAAAAAAGGCTAATTTTGTCTTCCATTCATGCAGCAATTCAGAAACTGGCTAAGATACAGAAATCTCCAGCAGGGCCCAAGTACTGAGCAATGCAAATTCGACTCCTAACTACCAAAGGAACGATAGCATTAGGCAGACCCATGCACCTATCAGCAGCGCTCCTTTACCTGACTATCTGTATTCCACCATTGGATTCACTATCAGCGATTGTAGTAAAGTAAAACGATACTAAACAGAATTGAAAACCACTGATGCATAGTGATAAACATATTGTAAGTCCCACAATCTCACAGTATCTCTTGGATTTCACTTAATAACAAACATCTGATGGTAACGATTACAGTAGAATCATGAAGTGTGGAAATAGACCCTTAGGCCCAACTTTCCCACACCGATCAACATACAATAGTCCCATCTGCCTGCGTTTGGCCCATATTCCTCTAAACCTGTCCTATCCAAGTTTTATTCAAATCGTTTGCTATGTCGCTCTTCCAGGGAGATGCTAAATGCATTTCGTTGTCTCTGTACTGTACACTGACAATGACAATTAAAATTGAATCTGAATCTGAATCTGAATCTGAATCTGAATGTCTAATTGTTTCTTAAGTTTTACGATAGTCCCTGCCTCAACTACCTCCTCTGGCAGCTCGATCCATAACCCACGACCTTTTATGAGAAAAAGTTATCCCTCAGATTCCTATTCTTTTCCTACTCACCTTAAACCTGTGTCCTCTGGTTCTCGAGACAAGAAAATCAGACCATGGAAGTGGACAAATTTGCATTGCAGAAAGCGGCCATTCAGTTTATTATGTCCACACTAGCTAGAGTAATTGGAACTTATACTATTTTGGCCCACGGGCATCCACTATACATTCATCTCTTCTAATATTGATATACGAATAAAAGATGCAATTGTTCCTCAGTGAAAGAAATCTACCAGCAGCGGGCACACCTTCCATAATGTGATCTGGGGGGGGGGGGGGGGGGGGGGGGTGAGGTTAGGTGTCTTTGAAAAAGGCTTCCCCCAAGTGCTCTGGCTTCTTCTCACATCCCAAAGACACATGGGTTCATAGGTTAATTTCATGCTGTAAATTTCCCCCAGCATGTAGGCGAGTCCCCTGCAATTCTCACCAACTTCTGCAGATGCACTATAGTAAACATTATATCAGGATGCATCACAGCTTGGTTTGGGAACAGCTCCATCCAAGACCGCAAGAAATTGCAGCGAATTGTGGACGCAGCCCAGACCATCACACAGACCAACTTCCCATCTATTGACTCCATTTATACTTCACGCTACCTCGGCAAGGCCAGCAGCATAATCAAGGACGAGTCGCACCCTGGCCACTGCCTCTTCTCCCCTTTCCCATCATACAAAAGATATAGAAATGTGAAAACACACACCACCAGATTCGGGGACAGTTTCTTTCCAGCTGGGTGGGAGGACTGAGGAGAGTAACTCGGAGGACAGCAGGATACCAAGGAGAGAAGCTCGTGTTTAATCACCTTACAGCTTGGATCAATCGTAGAAGGAGTGACCATGAACCTGGAACCCCAACCAAGCAGCACTGAAATCTGATAGCTTCCTCATGCTTTGGCCAAGAAATGGTTGATCCTGCAGGGATTACAACTCCAAATTCAGTCTCCTGAACAAAGCTAATGTTTTGACAAGTGTATCACTGAATACAGGCAATGATGTAACAAAGTCTCTTTAATGTAGTGGATTAGGTCCCTATGGTGTTAATGTCAAGGCTGATTGGTTTCCTTTCCACAGCTGACGTGATATCATTCCTACATTATACAATATAGCATCAACAACACCCACCACGTAATCTAGTTCATCTCTGCTCTGGTACAATGTTTCTCAAATAATTTGTTCATTGTTACTAGTCTTCCAGCCAGGCTTTCTAGTTGTGGCAGCAACATATATTTATCCTGTGTAGTGTTTCACATGGACTTCCGTCTGAAATATTAACACTTGTGAACTTCCAAACTCTGAGTTGGCGCCAGTCCCACCTCTGATCATTGTCGTTGTTCAGTCTCTACAAACGTAGCTTCTTTGCAGCACCGAGACCTCCCATGAGCACGGCTGACCTGGGGGCACCATGTGTAGGGCTGAGCTGGGCTCATTCCCCAACACAGGCCAGCGGTCATACTCTCAGCTCCACCCTGTGGAGAACAGCGAGACTTACCACTGGCCATCAGTTGCACAGAGCACAGAGAATCTACAGTACCTCTCGAGACACAAGAAACTGCAGATGCTGGAATATTGAGCAAAAAGTGCTGGAGGAACTCAGCGGGTCAGCAGCATCTGGGGAGGGAATAGACAGGGAACGCTTCAGGTTAGGATCCTTGGTCAGACTGAAGAAGGTCTGAAGAAGGGTCCCAACCCGAAATGTCACCTGTCCATTCCCTCCTCAGTAACTGCCAAATATATCACTGGTCTCTGGAGAAAATTCACCCCTTATGGACGCATGTAGAGAAAAGAATCAACAGGCAAACAAATCTGATGGGAAAAGCATAGTGAAAGATCTATGAAATAGATCTATGAAATGATATAGTATGTATGAAAGTGGCATTGACTAGACAAAATACATCATAGGCAGTTAAAAGAAAGTTTACGGAGTTTGAACCCCACTGCTCACTGGTCCCCAGCTCCAAGAGTGTCATAGCATCATACAGCAAGGAAACAGCCCTTCAGCCCAACTCGTTCATGTTGACTAAGGTGCCCAATCTAAGCCAGTTCCATTTCCTCGTATTTGCCCGATATCCATTCAAACCTTTCCTATCCATGTACCTGCTGTATCTTTTAAACGTTGTTATTGTTTCTGCTTCAACTACCTCATCTAGTAGGTATGTTACAAAACGTACCTGAATCGTGGCTGAGCATCTGTCCCACCTCTTGTGTGTGATTTTGGCGCTGTTTAGAGGGGGCGGGTTTAAAACGCGATTTTTACTAGGCTGTTGCAATCGAAAATGTTCAGCCTAGTAAATCATTAACAGAAAATCGCTGAAAGACCCCGTCGCAAAAGGTATTATTAGTTTTTATGGCCTTGTAAAATAGTTAGAGTAGTTTAAAAATCACTCTCTCACTCCGCAACCTCTCGCAGCCCCAGGGTTTTATAAAGCAAACAATTAAAGGTATGTACCTTATTTTTACATTAAATGGGGCATGTATATAACCCGGTTTATAAAGTTTTCTATAGCGAGTAGCTCATTTTGGGCTCTTTATATCCCGCAGTATTTTTCTGGGCATTTGAGGGCACAAATCCAGCGCAATGTGAACGTTCTAAACCAGCGTGTTCACAGGAACCCACTAGAAAGCCGCTTTAAATTGACTTTAATTTACAGCAATTGAACACTAAATTCCTTCCATTTGGCCTATAAATTGATGTAAATGAGATTTAAAAATCATGTTTTATTGTGAATTATTTGTGAATATTATTTGGACACTTGGGCTATTTAAAAATGTTAATCATTTATTAAGAAATGGATAGATGTTTAGATCTAGTAAATTGAAGTTTGAAATTAGCTACAATTGGGTAACTAACTAATTATATGCTTTAATTTCAGGTCATCCAAGTTAGATTATTTTATATTTGTTTCAGAATGGTTCAATCTATGATAACTGAAAATTTCATTCAGTTCTCTTAATTTTTAAGAAGGTTATGTGCTTTTGACTGTCCACGATCACAGCTTTTTTGTATGTCCATAGAAAATCAATAGGGAACAAGATGCTAATTTCCGAGTATGAAAATGGCCATAACTTTTTTATTACTTGAGATATGAAAGTGAATTAGGTGTCAAATTAAACTTATTGTTATGCTTTATCTGATGGGATAAATTGCAGACTTGATTTTTTAAATCTCAAAATTTTGTAACATTGCTACATCTAGCAGCTTATGCCACGTACCCATCACCCTCTGAAATGTGCCAGAGATCAGGACCACTAACCTTTTCCTATTATATAAATAGAGAAGAAGGAGTATATTAAGTAAATAATGAACAGTTAGTTAAGCTCAATGGTGGGACAATAAGGGACAGTGTAAAGGAACAGGGGAAATCTGTGTGTATTTGTCAAATGAAAGTCACGTGACAAACCTGTTAAATGAGGCCGAGTCAATGTGCTTTGTGAAAGGGAAAATTAAGTTTGACCAACTTATTTGTGTCTTTGAAGATGTGATATGTTGTGTGGATAGAAGGGAACCAATGTATAAACCATAATGGCATGTACATGTAATGGCATGTTATTATCTGAATGGTGGCCGATTAGGAAAGGGGGAGATGCAACGAGACCTGGGTGTCATGGTACACCAGTCATTAAAAGTAGGCATGCAGGTGCAGCAGGCAGTGAAGAAGGCGAATGGTATGTTAGCATTCATAGCAAAAGGATTTGAGTATAGGAGCAGGGAGGTTCTACTGCAGTTGTACAGGGTCTTGGTGAGACCACACCTGGAGTATTGCGTACAGTTTTGGTCTCCTAATCTGAGGAAAGACATTCTTGCCATAGAGGGAGTACAGAGAAGGTTCACCAGACTGATTCCTGGGATGTCAGGACTTTCATATGAAGAAAGACTGGATAGACTCGGTTTGTACTCGCTAGAATTTAGAAGATTGAGGGGGGATCTTATAGAAACTTACAAAATTCTTAAGGGGTTGGACAGGCTAGATGCAGGAAGATTGTTCCCGATGTTGGGGAAGTCCAGAACAAGGGGTCATAGTTTAAGGATAAGGGGGAAATCTTTTAGGACCGAGATGAGGAAAATTTTTTCACACAGAGAGTGGTGAATCTCTGGAATTCTCTGCCGCAGAAGGTAGTTGAGGCCAGTTCATTGGCTATATTTAAGAGGGAGTTAGATGTGGCCCTTGTGGCTAATGGGATCGGGGGTATGGAGAGAAGGCAGGAACAGGATACCGAGTTGGATGATCAGCCATGATCATATTGAATGGCGGTGCAGGCTCGAAGGGCCGAATGGCCTACTCCTGCACCTATTTTCTATGTTTCTATGTCTATGTTTCTACAACACTCAGATTGCCAGAACCCATTCGATAGGCTGCTACATCAAAGGTTATTTTGGAAAATAATTGCTCACGGTACAGTAAGTAAAGCAATGGTGTAGACTGAAGATTGGCTGCCTGACAGGATAAGGAGAGTAGGCATAAATGGATCTCTTCTGGATTAAGATGCAATGAATTATGTGCCGGAAGAATGGTTTAATACTGTTGGAGGATATGAATAATTTGTTCAGTTAGCAGATGATATTTGCAAAAGAGGAATATTAATAATGACTTTCAATCCTAGTGAATCTTGACTTCAAATTGGCTTGATAATAGGGATCAGGGTTGTAGTTTACAGATTTATAAAGTCATACTCCATGAAAGAGGCCCTTTGGCCTCACTCATTCATGCCAACCAAGGTGCCTTCCAACACTAATCCCATTTGCCCATGTTTAGCCCATATCCCTCTACCATTTTTGATCCATATAACAGTCTTTTGAACATTGTAATTTTACTTACTTCTACAAATTTCTCTGGCAACTTATATCTGTGTGGAAAAACCTATCCCTCAGATCTCTTTTAAATCTTTTCCCTCTCACCTTAAACCTATGCCCTCTAGTTTCAGACTCCTCTATCCTGGGAAAAACACTGTGATTATCTACTCTAACTATGTCCCTCATCATTTTACAGACCTCTATAAGTCATGCTGAGCTTCCTTCATTCCAGGGAAAACAATCACAGTCTATCCAACTATTCCTTTTAGCTCTTCTAGTCCGGTAACATCTTTGTGATTTATTTGTTTCTCATCTCCTTACAAGATTCTGTTACCCTTTACTTCAGCTTAGAAAACTGCAGGGTGACTTTACAGAACTTTATAAAGTAATGAGCATCGTAGATGAGCTGGATATGAATGACGTGCAGGAAGAGGAGATCAGTTTAATTTGGCATCATGTTCAGCATCAACACCGTGGGCCGATGAGCCCATTCCAGTGCTTTGTGGTTCTACATTCTAATGTAGGACTGAGTTACTAATGTTATCATGGAGTGTGACACAGCATCAACAGTATACCCTAAATATACATTAGGTTTCCTGGGTCATCTGTAGCCAAATGGCCAGATCTTTGACCATTTCTATATTCTTGTGTAAATTAATCTAAGGAACTTAAAAGCCTTTTCAGGAAACAAATACAATTATCCTAGCAGATCTCAGGCAAAAGTGCTTCATTTTACATATCTCAGAACAGTGCCAAATAAGCTGAGTATTTTAAATCGATTTCATGCTTTTTTTTGCCTGCAGCCATTATAATTTCTACAAATGTCAGGTTAAGCTTTCGGGTGAAAAGTCAATTGAGCAGATGGCAGGAGTTTGATCCAAACTGGAAGAGGTTGCCTTGGTGATGCAGGTGTGGCTGGTAACCAGTGTTTAGCTGGGAGCGATGTGGGTAGGGTTACTTTGCCTTGATCATGAGGTGTGCTGGCAGACCTCACTGGCCCACGTGACCCAGAGGGCTTTGTGAGCTCTTTGCTTGATGCTCGCTGTAGTGTACACATTTGACAAACACTGGATATTGCTCTGAAGAAGGGTCTCGACCCAAAATGTCACCTATCCATGTTCTCCAGAGATGCTGTCTGACCAACTGAGTTGCTCCAGCACTTTGTGTCCTTTTGGATATTGTGCATGTTTTTGATAGGTTCCACATTCTTCTCCTCTTTATCCTAGGTGCTCAACCTTCAGAGTTCCTTCTGCAGATTGTTTGTAGACACATGATATTATAGCTGGCGGAGGTTAGTACAACCTCTGCCTGCTGACTGGAGATACTGACCAAATGACGTGAATTGATAGCTTGATTGTCTCTTGATGTTTTCACCAATCAGCTAGCCAAAATTGGAATGGAGTAACATAGGATCTCCATGTATGGGTTCCATGTTCCCTCCTTGAGGAAATTGTGGATTTTATGATAACCCAGCAGCTTTAATTTTTGTTTAGTTTATTTATTAATTTTTAGCGCAGAAACAGGCCCTTCAGCCCACCGAGTCCGCACCGACCAGCTATTCCCTCAAATTAACACACCCCTACATACACTAGGGACAATTTACAAATACCAAGTATACAAACCCAAGCCAATTACCTGCAAACCTGAACGTCTTTGGAGGGTGGGAGGAAACTGAAGATCTCGGAGAAAACCCACGTGGTCACGAGGAGAACGAACAAACTCCATTCAGATAACCCCCTTAGTCTGGATCACACCCGGGGTCTCCGGCACTGCAAGTGCTGTAAGACAGCAACTCTACTGCTGTGCCACTGTGCCACCATTTCAAAAAACATTTTTGAACATTTTGTCTTTCAAAAAACATTTTAGCAGATATATGGATTGGTAAGGTTAGTGGAATATGGGCCAAATGCAAGCAAATGGGGCTATTGGCGAATGCCGACCAAGTCAGCATGAGCAAGGTGGGCTGAAGGACCTATTTCTGTGCTATACAACTTCATAAAGGGTCTGTCCCACGAGCATGCGACTCCATGCAGCAAGCGCGACCTAACGTGGTTGCTTGAGCCGTACGGCCGCACGGGGCCGGTCCCACTTCGATCACCGGAGCCGTATGGGGTTGTGCGGAGCTGGTCCCGACATCGAGCGGGGCTCCAAAAAACTGACCGTGTTCAAAAATTCCTCGCGGCAACGGCCTGCCGGCCCGCAGCCGCCTCGACGCCGTACGCGCGTCTCGACGCCGTACGCAGCGTCTTGACGCCGTACGTCACGCGCGAACTTTCCGCGGACTTCGCTCGAACTTCACGTTACACACTTGACCTCCGCGCAGCCCCCGCTTCCGGTTTGGTCGCGCTCGCCGTATGCAGGTCACATGCTGGTGGGAACGGCCCTTCCGCCCCCGCTTCCGGTTTGGTCGCGTTTGCCGTATGCAGGTCGCATGCTCGTGGGACAGGCCCTTAACTCGATGACTATTGTTTAATGCTTCCCATTCTTCCTGCTGAGCACCATCTGACCCAAACTTCATAACTTCCTCCCGACTCTATCCACTAGTAGTAGCTTTCCTGGTGACACATGCCAAGTACTTGTTGTGCATCTGCCTGAATCTGAAGTTCGAGCCCCACATACTAGCCTGACTGCGAATGTAGCATGCGCCAGCCGTCGAGAGGAAGCAACATTGATCATGTCCACACATGCACACTGCAGCTACACCACTTACAATATGAGCGGCAAAGAATCAGGATTCATTAACTTTTAGTTGAATACTAATTCAAAATGTAAGAAATTGTTCTAAATATATTGTGAGAGTTTTGTGAGACTTTGAACTCTATGTAACAAACAGTAAATAGGATTATTGCGTTAATTTAAGTTTGATCACACTGAGCAATGCTTCGGCAAATTAAGCAGCTGGTTGGGGAGAACTGGTACATTCGAGGACTCTCTTGGTGTAAGTCACTTGACATGGTTCAGAAACTAAAGAGTTTATTAAGAATTCTAAATGAGAGAATATAGTCCTTGTGTAGTCCCTGGATGATGGAAAGGGAAGAGGTGAATGAGCAGTTGCTGCATCTCCTGTGGTGCAATGAGATACAGAGTAGTAGGTGGAGACAGAAGCATGGGCCTGGGAGTCATTAAGGGAACAACCCCTTTGAAATGCTTAAAGAGGAGGAGATGCCACATTTGTTGGTAGAATCTTGCTTGAGCTAGCAGAAATTGTAAAGGATGATGCGTTGAATACAAAGGCTAATGAGGTGGAAACCTTATGACCTGGGGAGCTCTGTCTTTGCTCAATATTTCTGCTGAACCAAGAAACATACGAAATAGGTGCAGAAGCAGGCCATTCGGTCCTTACAGCCAGCACGGTCATTCAATGCGATCATGGCTGATTATCCAAAATCAGTACCATGTTCCGGCACAAAACCTGTGGAATTTGCTACCACAGAGGGTTGTAGAGGGCGAGTTGTCAAATTATTTTTTTACAAGGAGATGAATACATTTCTAGACACAAACAAGTATGGGTGAAATATGGTATGTGGAATATGATTTTGGGGATGACAACTAACCACAATTGTACTGAATGGCGAAAAGGCTTCAAGGACCGAATGGCCAAATCCTGCTCCATTTCTATGTTTTAATGGTACACCCAGGAGTTTTATGAAGCTAAACTATGTCCTGTTAAAGTTGTGTGGGGGTTTGGAAACATCACTGATTTATAAATATTGGTAACCCACAAAAATTACCAGCCCGATGAAAACGCAAGAGGAAATTCACAGTGACCAACACCCGGCCACAGACAGAATGAACTGTAACCAGCGTGGCTGGCGAATGCTGAAGGTAAGTGAAGAAAGTAGACAATAGACAATAGACAATAGGTGCAGGAGTAGGCCATTCGGCCCTTTGAGCCTGCACCGCCATTCAATGCGATCATGCTTGATCATCCACAATCAGTACCCCATTTCTGCCTTCTCCCTATATCCCCTGACTTTGAGAGCTCTATCTAAATCTCTCTTGAACGCATCCAGAGAACCAGCCTCCATCTCCTTCTGAGGCAGAGAATTCCACACTCACAACTCTTTTCTTTTCCTCATCTCCGTTCTAAATGGGGCCCCTTATTCTTAAACTGTGGCCCCTGGTTCTGGACTCCCACAACATGTTTCCTGCCTCCAGCGTGTCCAAACCCTGAATAATCTTATATGTTTCAATAAGATTGCCTCTCATCCCTCTAAATTCCAGAATATACAAGCCCAGCCACTCCATTCTATCAACATATGACAATTCCGCCATCCCAAGAATTAATCTGGTGAACCTCCCTCAATAACAGGAATGTCCTTCCTCAAATTTGGAGACCAAAACTGCATGATTTAGACTTTTAGTCATATTAACAATTACACAACAAATTATGTTCAATGTCAACAAAGGATACCACTGTTGTAATGAGGAATTGCAGATGCTGGTTTACAAATAAGGCACAAAGTGCAGGAATAACTTAATGGGTCAGGCAGCATCTCTGGAGAACATGGATAGATGACGTTTCGGGTTGGAACACTTCTTCAGACTAATTGTGGTGGGAGGGCAGGGGCGGGGCGGGGGGAGGGGAGAGGGGTGGAAGATAGCTGGGTCTTTTTTTAGATACCACTTTTCTGCAATGTAGTTGTCATCTTGCCTGCAGTGAAGTAAGTAGTACCATTCCTGTAACGTTGGAAATGTGGAAAGTTTACGACTGAGAAAGAGACCATTCAGCCCAGATGTTGTTTACTAGTGAGAAAAGTTACTGCCCTGGTATTCTCTCTGGCAGTGAGGTTCGCAGCTTCACCATCATCACTTTCCCTCGAACCATTCTACCAATTACTTTAAATCTCTGGCCCTGGTTTTTTGACCCCTTTGTTGAGGGAAATACTGTAGGTCCTGCCTTTTACTCTAACCAGCCTGAGCCTGCCAATGGTGACTTTGTTGGAAGCCTTACTAAGATTCATGAGGAGCACATTGCACACACCTCTCTCACTGCCCCCACAGCTAATTCAGTCACATTAGTCAGACACAGTCTCCCTGAACAAATCCACGCCAACTATCCTTGATGGCTCGGGGAAAGGGCGGGGGAGTGGTGCTTGCAGGGGAATAGACTGCTACTCCGACTTTTCTATATTTTGGCAGAAATGTTTCATATTTTGCACTAAGTTAAAGAACCAATATTTTTACCCAAAATATTGATAATATTTTTCAGCTTGGGTAGTATGATTAACTGGGATGAAAATAAATAATTGCAGGCATGCTTCTGAGTTTAGCTTGGGTGTAAACTAAATTCCTCACTAGGCCAGGCTTGTTTCCACTTTAAAGAAACAGATGTACCAGCATCAATTGTATACTGTCAATAATACACTGTAAAATGTTTCATAATGCAACTGGATCTCCCATTGTGCATGTGAACCCTAAGTCACTCAAATAGTTTTTCATTGCACACGTTTGCAATTACTGAGTTCTCACCCTTTTTCTGAATTGCCATAATTGCCATGGTCGATGAGAGAGTGGAGAACCACTGTGAGGGGGAGGGGGGGAACAACGGAGGACCTGGCGTGGGGGGAACCACCATGAGGGAGGTGGGGGAGAACAAAGGACAATGGGGACCCGGGGAGGTGGGAAATGGGGGGGGGGGAGAACAAAAGGGGGAGCCGGCGTGCTTTGGAACTTTGTCAGCCCTATAGGTGGCTGCTAATTTGTATACCTTGGGTATGCAGCAAAGAATTACACTGTGCCTAGTCACATGTGACAATAAAATATTCCATTCCATTTAATATTGTCACTTTTAATCATCAGAATTGCTCTCTTACTTCCTGCCCTTCTCCTAATCAGAAACGTTTCTCACATATTCCCCATCACTCCCCAGATTGTGGCCTTGTCTTTCTCTTTCTGTACATAGCTATTGATCTACCCATTTACTCATAAATATCTTGATATTTGATATAAATATCATGGAAAATACCAGGATCTGCCAATGTGCTGGTATTGGAGAGGGTCCAGAGGAGGTTTACGAGATTGATCCCAGGAATGGTTGGGTTAACATATGATGAGTGTTTGAAGGCACTGGGCCTCCACTCGAATAGATATTTTAGGGCGGAGATTGACAGATTCTTGATTAGTGGAGTCAGGGGTATGAGACGAAGGGAGAAGAATGGAGATGAGAGGGAAAAAAAGATCAGCCGTGATTGAATGGTGGAGTAGACTTGATGGGCCAAATGGCTTAAATCTGCTCTGAGAATTTATGACATGAACTAATTGGAGCATGTTAGCTATGGGGAAATGTTGAACACAATTGGATTGTCTTGGCTGGAGCATCAGTGGCTGAAGGAAGACCTTATAGAAGTGTATAAAATTACGAGAGGAACGTGTAAGATAGACGGTCAGAACTTTTTTTGGAGGGAGGAAACGTCAAACACTAGAGAGCATAGTTTAAAGGTCAAAGGGGGAAAGGAGATGACTGTAGTGTGTGCCAGGAACATTACCAGGGGCAGTGGTGGAAGCAGATACAACAGTGGCATGTAAGTGGTTTACATAGGCACATGGATATGCAGGGAATGGAGGGATATGGATCATATGCAGACCGAGATTAGTTTAATTTGACATCATGTTGAGCACAGACATTGCAGGCCGAAGGGCCTGTTCTTGTGCTGTACTTTTCTATGAGAGAAGGCCGTGGCCCCCCCAGGGGATACAATCTCAAAATGGGTGATGTGACATGAAGGAATGAAAAGGACAGAAAAGGGATGGCGAATCTGTGAAATTCTCTATCCTGCTGTGGTTTTTTTTTGCACATTGTAGGAATCCAGGGATGTGAGGATAGGGCAGGGAAATGGTGTTGAGGTAGAAAATCAGTCATAATCTTGTTGAATGGTGGGACAGCCCTGAGGGCTAGATGGCCAACTCCTACTCATATTTATGTTCTTTTTTGGCTGGATTAAATGTGCAAGGATATGTGTTGTAGCCAGAGGCGTGGGTCTAGCTGAATTAGTCTTCATAGAAATAGCAATGTATTTACTCAGCTTTGGGAGTAGGGAGGAGTTATAGGGAGCAGCAGTTGTGAGCTATGGTGAAGAATATTGCAGATTTTTCATAATGAACATGATCAGATATATGAGTTTGAACCAGTACAAGAATCAAGTGTTGAGGTTCTAGTGACCTGCACAGTTGGCCAGCTGCTGGTCCATTGAATTATCCTGGATTATGGTATTTACATGTTAGGGGTGGGCCATGAAACCACAACCTTCTGATTCAGGGGCAGGAACTCAGCTAGTGAAACGTAACTGGCACTGAACTGGGCAATAGTGGATCAGCTACTTGAAACAGACCCCAACAACTTCTTGTGTAAGAAAGAACTGCAGATGCTGGTTTAAACTGAAGATAGACACAAAAAACTTTAGTAAGTGCTACAGGCAGCATCTCTGGAGAGAAGGAATGGGTGACTTTTCGGTCGACCCGAAACCTCACCCCATTCCTTCTCTCCCAAGATGCTGCCTGTCCCGCTGAGTTAGTCCAGCTTTTTGTGTCTATTCCAACAACTTCTTATTCCATTGACTTCAAAATATTGGCCGGTGCTTCAGGAAAACGTCAACCCACTATTGCTTTCATGGTTTCTCTGGAAAAGGTGAATTCTAAATCTTAATATTATTAAACGATTTGAATAATAGGCACAACACAGATTGACATTCAGCAGAATTTTGCAAGTTTGGTACATGATCAGGATGACAACTCTCAAACAAGATATTTGCCAGCCCGAGTTCACTTGAATGGTTCGGAGTTGAAGAAATTTATAAAAGAATGTACAGTCTTTTTCCTAGCACAGCTTCCTCTGTCTGCACCATCAAAATCAAAGGGTTACTATGTGACTCACTACTTTTCGCGGAAAGGACTAGAGATGAATTTTGATTTACGCCTGTTAAATAAATATAGGTACTATATTTGACAGCAATCTGTTTAAAATGCTTGTCTGTAGGTTAAAGAATGAGATCAAGAGCTACTTAAACACTACGATTTCTTCTCTGTTACCCAAAGATTTAAAATCCACACAGAACGACTTAGAGCTTTTTTAGTTGTTTCTGAAAGAAATTTACTTTCATGTATAGTCATCTCAGGTTATTCAGTTTAAATCTCATAAACCCATGGGTTGAACCATATGCATTTCTCAATTGTAGAATGTGAATCAGACATTTTGTTAACTGCCAGAGTTTGCTTACTGCCAGATAGAGAAAGAGACTATAGCTTTTGCAGACCAAAAAGCTATGGGCTGAAACAACTCAGCAAGTCAGGCAGCAGCATCTGTGGAGGAACGGTGTGTTTCAGTCTGACACAAAACGTCGTTTGTCCAGTCCCTCCACAGATACTGCCTGACTTGCTGAGGTCCTCCAGCACTTCACACTCTCAACATTCCAACATATGCACTTTCTTGTCTCGATCACTTTTACTCCTGGGTATGATAACGTTGACTTGTGATTTAAAGGACTAAATCAGTGAACCAGCTCAAAGTATCCATGCGATTCCTAAAACCTTTTATAAACTCTATATTTGTTGAGTTTCATTAATAGTTGAAATATAGATCAGGTTGCAGGAAGGACTGCAGATGCTGGTTTAAACCGAAGATAGACACCAAAAGCTGGAGTAACTCAGTGGGACAGGCAGCATCTCTGGAGAGAAGGAATGGGTGACGTTTTGGGTCGACACCCTTCTTCAGACTTTGATTCAGATTTCTCCAGAAATTGGTTTACTCTCGTTTGATCATGAACCAGAGTTTTAGTGGTGGAACAAAGCACAGGAACCAGGGATTTGGGGGTAGAAGAGAGCAGTGAAACCAGTTCCCTAGTGGGTAGAAGGGAGTGTATAAATCAGGACCCAGTTAACCAGAAACTGTCCATCAAAATTTCTGGAGCCAGAGAGGAGATTCCGTTCTGTATCCTTCCTTAAATATGGACACCAAAACTGTACAATGTACTCCAGGTGGAGTCTCACCAGTGCACTGTAAATTTGCATCAACATTTCCCAGTATATATACTTTACACCCCCTACAATAAAGAAAATCCATTCAACTTGCTAATTACCTACTCCGTCAACATTTTAAATGGGCTTGGATTCTTATGTACCTTGTACTAGAATATTTTGCAACTTCACTCATTTTAAATACTGTAATAATCTTTTTTTGTTCTTCCTTCCTGATTGGACACAGTAAGCTTCCCCAGACCTATTCCATCTGCCGACCTCTTGTCTACCTGCTTACCTTACATGTATCCTTTGACAGGCCCGTTTCTCCTCACATCTTTGTATCATCAACAACATGGCTGAATCAGCTTCCAACTCATCCAAATGTGTTTCATAACCAACAGGAGCAAGCCCTGCCGCCCATATTCAAATGTTAGCCGAATATAGGGAGGGTTTAAAATTGTGTAAAATACTCCACCAGAGTCTTTTACACAAAGGACCAAAATAACCCAGCATCTGAATTGTAAGTAGTTCTTCCTCGGGTGTATTGGTGTGTATGGTTACATTCCATTTCTTTGGCAGTCCTTCAAGTTCAAAGATGACTTGTTATCACTCAAGTTCCGTGGACTCTGAGCTTGCTGATGTTAATAAGGCACCTGAACTGAAGACTCATCCATGGATGAAGCAACAATTCCACTGCCAATTATGAGGAGGTTCTTTGTGTTATTGTGCAAAAGGATGAGGTCAGTGGATAGGTGAGAGCCTGAACCATCGATCCATCGATGGTTGCATCGATCCATTTGCCTGAGCTTGGCCCGTATCCCTCTAAACATCAGTCAGGTTGGTTAAATGCAATGTAGACACAAAGAACAACTGATACTAAGGGCATGTTTCCACTGCAGGTGGACATTTCCTACACATCTATTGTATCAACACATCTCATAAGTACACAGAGGTACTTAGGAGGGGTAATAAACACTGTAGAAACTGCAGATGCTGGTCTACACAAAGGGACAAAAAGTGCTGGAGTAATTCAGCGGGTCAGGCAACATCTCTGGAGAACTCCAGCACTGTCTCAATCTGAAAAAGGTCCCAACCCAAAATATCACCAATCCATGCCTGAGTTACCCTAGTACTTTGTGTTCTGGTTAAATGCAATGCTCTTTTTGCAAATCTGAACTGGTTTTCTTTTATCCACACTTGCTCAAATGACTATTATGCTCACTACTGATCAACTGCTGGCAAATGGGATGAGCATATATGGGTACAATGGTTTGCAGGGAAATGGTGGGCCGAATGGCCTGTTTTTGCTCTGTAACATTCTGTGATTCTATTAATTCTGTACATGATTATTGTTTCCAGCCAATCCCCATGACTGGGGCTTCACTGACAGACCTGAGAGTGTTCACTCTGTCTCATTGTAATTTTTTGAACCAAACTAGCGATTATAATATTTCCATCGCTGTCTCTTCCATTAGAGCTATAGCAGGCGTGGAATTTTATGGTAGAAACTTTACCTACTTTCACATTAAGGCACCAACAAATGTAAGCAGAACTCAGTGTCCTGATTTACAAACATCCAAATGCAAGGTAAGACGAATAAGGCTAAGTCCACAACCACAAACTTCCAACTAGACAAACCAGTAAAAGAATAAAAGACTTCTGATGCAACTTTTATGACCTTGATGTTCCAAATAATATTATCAATGAAATAGTTCTGGAAGTGAAGTCACCATTATAATGCAGGAAATGTGGCAATCAGTTCACCCACACAAATTCCCAGCAGTGTGATTAATGCCCAGTAAATCTGGTTATAGTCAGTTATGATCATGAGCTAGTTTGCTAGGCTTTGGCCAATGTGCTCACTGATGTAATGTTAATCTGTGGCAACTTGAACTACAATTTGGAGTACTGCTACTGTAGATTGCCCTGTGTATCAATGCATACAACTTCCACAGGTTTGACTGGTAGTTCACAAGAGGAGCAGGCCATAGGGTCATGCAGATTTAGATTAGTCTATTGCTGCTTACACCAGGACACAATGACATTCCTTGTTTAGTATTCCATCTGATGTACCACCAACAACCTGCACAATTGCAGCAAAACCACCCTATTTTTACAATCCAACCCGTTTGCAATGCGAACACAACAAAAACCATTATTCAATGTATCTGCCACTTTGTTTCTTTGTTGTTACTGATACACCAGCCTCATTCACTGGTATTAGTCAATTATTGCCATGTCTACAGGGATATGGTGAAAAACATTGCATGCTATCCAGTCAACTATAGGGTGATTTCACCAAAGGTCAAATGAGCGTAGATCCCCCCTCACGTGACCGAAAATTTTAACTGGAGGACATCTCTCAGTTTGGTACATGTAAGTGAATGGGGAAACACGCACATTCCCACCCGTTAAAAACATGGAAAACGGCCGATTTTTGAGCTGAAATTTTCTGTGCTAGTCGGGGTGACCGTGAAGCACAGCGACCTAAATTTTCAGGAAAAAAAGGATAGAAAGTAAGGTAATTACAAGAGGGAACTGAAGGTAGAAAGCGGCGGAAGTGAACAGCTGACAATTGCCGTGGTGATTTAAAGATCCAAAATATCGGGAATTATCGCGTTTGCTCGCTGAATTTCATCAAAAGTAAGGCATTATTAACTTACTTTTGATGAAATTCAGCGAGCAAACGCGATAATTCCCGATATTTTGGATCTTAAAATCACCACGGCAATTGTCAGCTGTTCACTTCCGCCGCTTTCTACCTTCAGTTCCCTCTTGTAATTACCTCACTTTCTATCTTTTTTTTTGCCTGAAAATTTAGGTCGCTGTGCTTCACGGTCACCCCGACTAGCACAGAAAATGTCAGCTCAAAAATCGGCCGTTTTCCATGTTTTTAACGGGTGGGAAAGTGCGTGTTTCCCCATTCACTAACATGTACCAAACTGAGAGATGTCCTCCAGTTAAAATTTTCGGTCACGTGAGGGGGGATCTACGCTCATTTGACCTTTGGTGAAATCACCCTATACATGCATACAATCAAGCCACACACAACTCCAGCCCCCAGACAACCTTGATCCACTGCAATTTGCCTCGGACTCAGCATCCACATCTACAACTGGGTGCTTGACCTCCTGACCCATAGACCACAATCAATAAAGCTTTCCAAGGATTCACCCTCATGAAGGATCTTCTTACGTTGGTTTTAGAAACTGAGATCTTCTGGGACCTGGTGGCTTGTGAAGCTACTCTGTTCTTCTTCATTTAGAAACAAGCAGAGAATGACTATTTCCGCAGAGACCGCTCCCTCCTTAACTCCCTGGTCAATTCATGGCAGATGCGTGGCAGATGCAGTATAATATAGATAAATGTAAGGTTATCCACTTTGGTGGCAAAAATAATGGGGCAGGTTATTATCTCAATGGGGTTAGGTTAGGTAAGGGGGAGGTACAGCGAGACCTGGGTGTCCTTGTACACCGGTCACTGAAAGTTGGCTTACAGGTACAGCAGGCAGTGAAGAAAGCTAATGGAATGTTGGCCTTCATAACAAGAGGATTTCAGTATAGGAGTCGAGAGGTTATTCTGCAGTTGTATAGGGCTATGGTAAGACCACATCTGGAGTATTGTGTACAATTTTGGTCTCCTAATTTGAGGAAGGACATCCTTGTGATTGAGGCAGTGCAGCGTAGGTTCACGAGATTGATCCCTGGGATGGCGGGACTGTCATATGAGGAAAGATTGAAAAGACTAAGCTTGTATTCACTGGAGTTTAGAAGGATGAGGGGGAATCTTATAGAAACATATAAAATTATAACAGGACTGGACAGGCTAGATGCAGGAAAAATGTTCCCAATGTTGGGCGAGTCCAGAACCAGGGGCCACAGTGTTAGAATAAAGGGGAGGCCATTTAGGACTGAGGTGAGAAAAAACTTTTCAACCCAGAGAGTTGTGAATTTGTGGAATTCCCTGCCACAGAGGGCAGTGGAGGCCAAATCACTGGATGGATTTAAGAGAGAGTTAAATAGAGCTCTAGGGGCTGGTGGAATCAAGGGATATGGGGAGAAGGCAGGCACGGGTTACTGATTGGGGACGAAGTTACCCAGGCGCTGTACTCTAGTTACGAGATGCTGTATTCTAGTTTGCACTTTGCTTCACCCATGACAGAGGAATAGACAGATCAGTGTGGGAATGGGAAGGGGAATTAAAGTGGCTGTTAGCCAGGAGATCCCAATGGCTACTGTGGACAGAGAGCAGATGCTCGACTAAGCAGATACCTAGTCTGCTTTAGGTCTCACTGTAGAATGAGGAGGCCACATCAAGTGCATGGAATGCAATAGATGGGCTGAGGGTTTCTTTATCTGTATTGCATGGCTCCACGCTAATTAGTTCACTAAACCAGCAGTGGAACTTGTGGCAGAGGGCCAAACTAAATAAATGCTTTGGTACTGTTTCTAAGCAGCAGGATTTAGCTGGCAAAATATCGAGCTGAGGCAGCAAAAATCCTGGAAGCGAGCCCATTGGTTAATTGTATAGCAACATCCAAGGATTACTGCACAGCCCCACAAAGGAGAAGTGAAGCATTTGCCAAAGGGCGTTAAAGCGACGGCCAGAATTCTCAGCACCTGGGGAAAAGTTAGGAAGGAGATTAAGGATCAAAGAAAAATAAGACAGGTTGTGAAACCCCTTTAATAATAAAAATTGATAACCCTTTTTATTTAAAATACTGCAGACTAGGTAACTGAACTAAAATAAGTATGAAATATGACCAATAAATAATTTGCTTGCAAGTATTGTACAGTGATGTGAACTGCTTCAGCATATATTGGTGGATTGAGATTAAATGATGCGTGTGTTGCTGAAGTATACTTGAGCAGTGCCCAAAATGAACTATTACATCAACTGTATTTCCATTGAGTTGTGTGGCTGGTTTGTTAACTTCTACTTAGGCTAATACCCAAAGGCCAATTTCAAACATATTGACAAGTAATTTCTTTCAAATGGAAACAAAGATTCTTTCAGAGATAGATGACGAGTTGAGAAAAACAAGAGGGCAATGACCCTTTCGGAGCTGGCCTGTAAGATACAATCTCATGGTTTCTGGTATTTTTCCATGTAATCGGTGAAAGACGAGGCGGTTCTGTGCTGAGTCTCCTTCTGAGCACTATTTCAGCATCAGGTCAGAGTCAACACAATAATACAACCCCTTGATACAATTTCAGACTGAATCAAGTGGTTCCATAGTTTAGTTTAGTTTAGTTTAGTTTAGTTTAGTTTAGTTTAGTTTGGAGATACTGCGCGGAACAGGCCTTTTACCCCACCGAGTCCGCACCGACCAGCAATCCCTGCACATTGACACTACTCTACACATACAAGGGACAATTTTGTTTTACATTTATACCAAGCCAATTAACCTACAACACTGTACGTCTTTGAAGATCTCGGAGAAAACCCACGCAGGTCACGGGGAGAGCGTACAAACTCCATACAAATAAGCACCCGTAGTCAGGATTGAACTCGGGTCTCTGGTGCTGTAAGGCAGTAGCTCCACGTCTATGCCACAGTGCCACCCAAGTTGTCTGCCGCCCAGTTGTGTGTCAAATCTATCTATCTCAGTCCTGAATATATAGTCAGAGGCTGCTATCAAATCCGGTTTAGAATCAGAGAGTCCTAATGCTCTACAGCATTGAAACAGAGCCCTCGGCTCTGTATCTGCGTGTGTGGAGAAAGTTGTCCCTCGGGTCCCTTTTAAATCTTTCCCCTCTTACCATAAGCCTATGACTTCCCATTTTCAGGTGAAAAGACTGTGGCCATTCACGTTGTCATGCCATTTATAATTTTCTAAATCTCTTCATGGTCATCTCTCAGCCTCCTGTGCTCCATGGAATAAAGTCCCAGCCTTCCAGCCTCTCCTTATAATTCGAACCCTACTTACCTGCTAACATCCTCATAAATCTTCTTGAATTCTTTCCTGTTTAATGACATATTTTCTACAGCAGGACATAGAACAGTACAGCACAGGAACCAGCTTTTTGGGCCACAATGTCTGTGGTGAATACGGTGTTAAATTATCTCCTCTGCCTGCACATGATGCATATCCCTGCATATCTATATGTCTATCTGAGTCTCTTAAGTGTCAGTATGGTATCTGTTTCCACCACCACCCGTGGCATCACGCTCTAGGCTCCACCACTCTCTGTGACAACTGTACGCAGTATTGCAAATATGGTATTTTCCACGGTTGTGGTTTCCTTGCTTTTCCTTGCAGCCCTTCTTTTGCAGAGTAATAGCCAACTCTCAGTCTTCTGGCACCTCACCCGTGGCTTTTGATTACAGGCTGAAAGGATACTTTTGCCCTCTGGCTAGCATCACCACTAAACTTGCCTTTTTTGTTTGTGGTTGTAGGATGAGTAATGCGCCAATGCCCTTCAGGGATTATAAATCTACAGTGGAACACACAGAAATATGCACTTGGCACTTCTGGGAACAAAAAAACAGGATCATCATCTTCCATGACAGATTGAACAGATTAATGCTAGCAACAAGAATTGTTATTGAACCTTTTGCTCAAACAAAACAATTCAGATATCAAAAGAACTTGATTGCATGAGGCATCCGGACATGATCAAAATAATCAACTGCATTTAATGCTGTGTAGTATAATTCTACATATTAACATTCACAATGATGAAGTATTTTACATATTCATAAAGTGTGCAATGATAGAACTTGCAGAGGGATATTTACCCCATATTACCCAATAAACGTGCTGTGGGGGGTGGTGGTGGAGGCAGATACAATAATGTTTCTTAAGTGATTTTAGGACAGGCATATACATATGATGGGAGAAAATGCATTATGTGCAATTGGTCTTGGCATCATGTTTGGTACAGACATTGTGGGCAGAATGGCCTGTTCTTGTGCTACACTGTTCCATGTTCTATATTGATAAACAGGTTATTTTGGGAGGTTGTGGCTTTAACACGGGTGTCATCTGCAAGTCAGAAGGCCAGATACTTGACACTCTGCAAGCCAGTTAAACCAGCTTGTTGAATGCCAAGCTGGAGCAAGCAAACACCAAGTGTTAGTAAGTGCACTTTTCCCTGGTGTCACCTCACTGTTCCACAATTTTCCATTTAGCTGGACCTTGTAGTGCTCCCAGTTCTTCATAGAATGGTTCTTTCATAAAAACATCTTTGACTACAAGTCAAAGTCACAAGTGTGCTGGAAGCCTGCAGGAAACGTACATGATGGGATGATCCACGTTGATCCCCCAAGCAGACTGTCAAAGTCATTTGGCAGAATGAAGCATTGCCAGGACAAACACCAAGACATCTCACTAGAGGGGAACCCTCATTGTCAAATACACAGCCTGCACAGCCAGAGCCTTACTCACACAGCACGCTGCCCTCGAGATGGCTGGGATGTGGATGAGATGATCTTTCACATCCTTGTGGATTATACAGTACATTTGGGAAGAAGGGCAGCATAGTGCGGCAGAGGTAGAGTTGCTGCCTTACAGCGCCAGAAACCTGAGTTCAATCCTGACCAAGGGTGCTGTCTGTATAGTGTTTGTACATTCTCCCTGTGATTTTGCCGGGTGCTCCAGTGTCCGCCCACATCCCAAAAACTTGCAGGTTTGTAGGTTAATTAGTGTCCGTGAATTGTCCCCAGTGTCTGGGATAGAACTGGTGTTGGTTGATTGCTGGTTGGCATGGAATCGGTGGGCCGAAGGGCTTTTTTGCACACTGTATCGCCCAACTAAACTCTGAAGGAGGCCTAGAAAAGGCTGCAATTATCCTTATCGGGGTTTTCCCCAAGTGGCTTGGTAACAGAGGATTCTATGATTTCCAGGCTGTTCACGGAATCGCCAAGACATACATGAACTACTGCTGGAAGATCAACTTTAGTCTGGCTGAAATTTGTTAATCTTAACATTTGTGGGTAAGTAACTGGCAGATTTCAGTGCTTGAGTACGTGCTGAGGGTTGCACTAAAACTTGGTGCAACCACCACCAAGGGTTCGTGGGTTAGACTTCACCATTCAACAGTGACTTATATGGTCTTGTCGCCAATGATCACTAAGAGCAGGGTCCTTTATAGCAGCTTCTCAAATGCTTCACAGGTGCAGTTTATGGAGGAAACATGAGTGATGCTGATGCATTAGAAACTGGAACAGTACAGCACAGCACAGCACAGCACAAGAACAGGCCCTTCAGCCCATGATGTCTGTGCCAACTATGATGTCAATTTAAACTGTACATATGCCTACATGCAGTCTCTATCCCTCAATTCCTTGCCTGTTTATGTGTTTGTCTAAATGCCCTTCAATGTTGCTGTTATGACTATTTCCACCATTTCCTCTGACAGCATTCTTGGTATTAAGAAAACTTGCCATCTAAATCTCTGTTAAACTTTCTATTTGTTTAAACTTCTTAAACTTTATATGAAAATGTATTCAATTGATAATACAAATATATACAATATACAAAATAGGACGTACATGGTAAATGGTAGGGAATTGAAGAATACAGTTGAACAGAGGGATCTGGCTATAACTTTACATAGTTCCTTGAAGGTGGAATCTCATATAGATAGGGTGGTAAAGAAAGCTTTTGGTATGCTAGCCTTTATAAATCAGAGCATTGAGTATAGAAGCTGGGATGTAATGTTAAAATTATACAAGGCATTGGTGAGACCAAATCTGGAGTATGGTGTACAATTTTGGTCACCCAATTATAGGAAGGATGTCAACAAAATAGAGAGAGTACAGAGGAGATTTACTAGAATGTTGCCTGGGTTTCAACAACTAAGTTACAGAGATAGGTTGAATAAGTTAGGTCTTTATTCTCTGGAGCGCAGAAGGTTAAGGGGTGACCTGATAGAGGTCTTTAAAATGATGAGAGGGATAGACAGAGTTGATGTGGACAAGCTTTTCCCTTTGAGAACAGGGAAGATTCAAACAAGAGGACATGACTTCAGAATTAAGGGACAGAAGTTTAGGGGTAATATGAGGGGGAACTTCTTTACTCAGAGAGTGGTAGCGGTGTGGAATCAGCTTCCAGTGGAAGTGGTGGAGGCAGGTTCATTGGTATCATTGAAAAATAAATTGGATAGGCATATGGATGAGAAGGGAATGGAGGGTTATGGTATGAGTGCAGGCAGGTGGGACTAAGGGGAAAAAAATTTTGTTCGGCACGGACTTGTAGGGCCGAGATGGCCTGTTTCCATGCTGTAATTGTTATATGGTTATATATAAAAAGATTGATCCATTCAAAATGTCCTTATAAATCCCAATCAATAGTTAAAGATAATTCTTGATTGGTACGGGTGTCAGGGGTTGTAGGGAGAATGGGGTTGAGAGGGAAGGATAGATCAGCCACTATTGAATGGTGGAGTAGACTCGATGGGCCGAATTGTCTAATTCTGCTCCTATAATTTATGAATTTATGATAATCTAGCCAGCCTGCAATTAAAGTACATAATGCTGACCTAGCAACCAACAGCCACATCCAGATTAAAAATTCACTACGATTTTCTGTATTGGCATCAGAAGTTATTTACATATTGACAGAGAAAAGATAATCATTGCCTACACACTGCTATCCAGTTCATAAAACATATGGAGATATTCAGCATGTCACATGATATCTGTAGAAAGAGGAACAATTAACTCCAGAAAGGTTAAGTCTATTTCATGCTCCATACAAACTGGCTGACTTGTATCTGCAAAACTTTGCATTTGCATTCCTGAATTCATCACGTCTTGACTCAGTGCAATTATTTTCACAATTTATACAACACTTAGATACCATAATGGTAGAAGCCAGCAAAACCACTGGTAATAATTGTCCAGTTCTGATGAAGGATGAGTGATACATTTTGGGAAGTTAAACCAGGGGAAGACTGTGAACATAGAAAACATACAAAAATAGGTGCAGGAGTAGGCCATTCGGCCCTTCGAGCCTGCACCGCCATTCGATATGATCATGGCTGATCATCCAACTCAGTATCCCATCCCTGCCTTCTCTCCATACCCCCTGATCCCTTTAGCCACAAGGGCCACAGCTAACTCCCTCTTAAATATAGCCAATGAACTGGCCTCAACTACCTTCTGTGGCAGAGAATTCCACAGATTCACCACTCTCTGTGTAAAAAATGATTTTCTCATCTCGGTCCTAAAAGACTTCCCTCGTATCCTTAAACTGTGTGACCCCTAGTTCTGGACTTCCCCAACATCGGGAATAATCTTCCTGCATCTAGCCTGTCCAACCCCTTAAGAATTTTGTACGTTTCTATAAGATCCCCCCTCAATCTTCTAAATTCTAGCGTGCGCAAGCCGAGTCTATCCAGTCTTTCGTCATATGAAAATCCAGCCATCCCAGGAATCAGTCTGGTGAACCTTCTATGTACTCCCTCTATGGCAAGAATGTCTTTCCTCAGATTAGGAGACCAAAACTGTACGCAATACTCCAGGTGTGGTCTCACCAAGACCCTGTAGAACTGCAGTAGAACCTCCCTGCTCCTATACTCAAATCCTTTTGCTATGAATGCTAACATACCATTTGCTTTCTTCACTGCCTGCTGCACCTGCATTCCTACTTTCAATGACTGGTGCACCATGACACCCAGGTCTCGTTGAATCTCCCCTTTTCCTAATCGGCCACCATTCAGATAATAGTCTACTTTCCTGTTTTGGCCACCAAAGTGGATAACCTCACATTTATCCACATTATACTGCATTTGCCATGCATTTGCCCACTCACCCAACCTATCCAAGTCACCTTGTAGCCTCCTAGCATCCTCCTCACAGCTAACACTGACCCCCAGCTTCGTGTCATCTGCAAACTTGGAGATGTTGCATTCAATTCCCTCATCCAAATCATTAATATATATTGTAAACAGCTGGGGTCCCAGCACTGAGCCTTGCGGTATCCCACTAGTCACTGCCTGCCATTCTGAAAAGGACCCGTTTACTCCTACTCTTTGCTTCCTGTCTGCCAGCCAGTTCTCTATCTTAAAAACAGCAGCAATAGTCAGCCCGGGGCAATTACGTTGAAAGTCGCAGAGGAGCAGCAGCCAGACCAACAAGTGAATGGATTGGCTGAAGGAAGGCTTTCTCCTAGGGTGGGAAGTCAGGGGCACTGCTGGAGTCACTGACCACTACACCTCTGGGAACTGTGTCCAGATGCAGCTCCTCAAGGACCGAGTTAGGGAACTGGAGCAGCAGCTGGATGCCCTGCGGTCCATCTGGGATGATGAAAGCTTCCTGGACAGGACCTACAGTCAGATCATCTCTCTAAGAGTGGAGGAGGTGCGAAGGGTAGAGACGGAAAGAAAGGGGATGAAGAAAGTGCAGGAGGCCTCGATGGAAGTACCTCTTGTGAACACGTACACCTTTTTGGGAGCTGTCGGGGCAGACGACACTTCCAGTCCGAGCGGCGGACAGCTCTGTGACTCGAATCCTAGCGCTGAGACTCGACCAGCGTGACCAATGTCAGGCAGAGCCTTAGTGGTGGTGTTAATATTGTCCAAAATAAAGCTATTATAAAATGGAGGATCTTTGCATCTGCGGGGCCTGCTTGGTCAATTTCTGCGTAAAGATGCAAGCTGCAAGCCAGCACCAGCCAGTCTGAACCCTAAGTTGATATGCAGGATGGGGAAAGATCCAGATGTCCTCTCTATTGTTAAAACGTATGAGGACTTCGCAGAAGAGCTCAAAGGTGTAGCAGATGCATTAGCAGGATTGACTGACAGCAGAAGGGTTGTAAATATTGTTAATAATGTTGCAAGGTGTTTGTGTTACAGTTTGATGATTGGCTGAAATGTGAAGCCCTGTTTGAATTGTTTATACTCCCCGGGAGAATGTTGTATTATGTGATTAATTGGCTTCCTTCCAGAAGTTTCTGTGTAATGGGGTGCTTTGTAATTGGGTTAGGAAACTGTCAATAACACTTTAATGTAATCGATATCTATGATTGGTTTGTAGTTCTGTAATTCTGCCCCACATTCGATGCGCAATGAGGATGGATCAGTTAGCAATCTTGTTGTGCAAGGCCCCTTGGGCAACAGTGACCATAATATGGTGGAATTCTGCATTAGGATGGAGAGTGACACGATTAATTATACTTAAAGGGTTGACAGTGGAGATGTAATGGCAAAGATTTAAAGACCGTATGGATGAACTCCAGAAATTGTTCATCCCTGTCTGGCGAAAAAATAAAACTGGGAAGGCGGCTCATCTGTGGCTGTCGAGGGTAGTCAAGGATAGTGTTAAATCCAAGGATGAGGCATATAAATCGTCCAGAAGAAGCAACAAACCAGACTGGGAGAAATTTAGAACTCAACAGAGGAGGACAAAAGGGTTAATTCAGACGGGTAAAACGCAGGGATGAAAGGGCTTGCAGGGAATATAAAAACTGACTGTAAAAGTTTATTTTGGTATGTAAAAAGGAAAAGATTAGTGAAGAAGAATGTAGGTCCCCTACTGTCAGAGACAGGTGAATTTATAATGGGAACCAAAGAAATGGCAGAACAGTTAAACGAGTACTTTGGTTCTGTCTTCACTAAGGAAGACACAAACAATCACCCTGAAATACTAGGGGACCGAGGATCTAGTGGGAGGGAGGAGCTGAAGGGAATCCACATTGGTCAGAAAATGGTGTTAGATAAACTGTTGGAACTGAAGGCCTGATGGTCTACATCCCAGAGTACTCAAGGAGGTGGCCCTAGAAATCGTGGATGCAATGGTGATCATTTTCCAATGTTCTCTCGACTCTGGATCAGTTCCTGTGGACTGCAGGGTAGCCAATGTAACTCCACTTTTTAAGAAAGGAGGGAGAGAGAAATGAGGGATTATAGATCAGTTACCCATATCGATAGTGGAGAAGATGCTGGAGTCGATTATTAAAGATGTTAAAACAGCGCATTTGGAAAGCTGTGATTGGATAGGTCAAAGTCAGCATGGATTTATGAAGGGGAAATCATGCTTAACTAATCTTTTGGAATTTTTTGAGGATGTAGAATGGATAAGGGAGAGCCAGTGGATGTGGTGTATCTGAATCCTAAAAAAGCCTTTGACAAGGTCCCTCGCAAGAGATTAGTATGCAAAATTAGAGCACATGGTATTGGGGGTACGGTATTGACATGGATAGAGAACTGGTTGGCAGACAGGAAGCAAAGAGTAGGAACTTACGGGTCCTTTTCATGGTAGGCAGTGACTAGTGGGGTGCTGCAAGGCTCGGTGCTGGGACCCCAGATATTTACAATATATATTAACGATTTAGACGAGGCAATTAAATGTAACATCTCTAAGTTTGCTGATGGCACAAAGCTGAGATGCAGTGTGAGCTGCGAGAAGGATGCTAAGAGGCTGCAGGGTGACTTGGATAGGTTGGGTGAGTGGGCAGAAGCATGGCAGATGCAGTATAATGTGGATAAATGTGAGGTTATCCTCTTTGGTGGCAAGAAAAGGAAGGTAGATTATTATCTGAATGGTGTCAGATTAGGAGAAGGGGAGGTGCAATGAGACCTGGGCACGCTTGTACTTCAGTTACTGAAAGTAAGCATGCAGTGGCGCCATGCTGGACTAGCAGTCGCAACACTTAGCACCGCTGCTGAAAATTCGCGATTTTTCGCGTTAAAATCGGGTCTGGAGGTCGGGACCGATTCAAAAACTTACCGGAGTCCCTGGACGTCGCGCTGATGATGTCATCAGTAAGCGCTGTGAATTAAACGGAGGTTAGAAGCTTTTAAATGAAAAAAACGTCTCCAGCTCAGAGCCCTCAGAGGACGGTCTCAAAATACCTGCTGAAAAGCCAGAAACCTGAAGAACTGACCTCTGAAGTGGTTTCTGTAATGGATACAAGATCCAAGACTGAGATGGCTACTAAGGAGAAAAATGAACTGGTGGAGATAAAGAATTCGGTAAGAGAACTGAGAAAGGATATTGAGGCTGGAAATTCAAAAATGATGGAAAATATGATGTTGAACATGAATGCCGGCAATCAAAAAGTTATTGGCATTTTAAAAAAACGAATTGATGATGTGCAAGAAGAGTTAACGGGGAGAATTGATAAAGTGGAAGAAGATTCCACGAAGAAGTTTGAGGCTGTGCATGAAACTGTTTCTTCATATCTAACTGCAATGAGAGACATGGAATCATCTATGGTACAAATGTCTGAAGATATGCAGAGAATGAAGCTAGAACAAGGCAGCCTCAAGTGTCAATTGGCGAAAGTCTCGGATAAATGCCTCGATCTCGAACCTCACTCAAGACGCAAACATTTAAGAATACTGGGAGTAACAGAGGGAGCAGAGGGAAACAACCCCCGTGAGTTTACTGCCAACTTAATCAAACATGTACTCAATTTACCCGTGGAACCGAAAATTGAAGTGGCACATCGAGTACCCAGATTTAAGTCAAGATCACAAGTAGGTCCAGCCCACCCACAACGAATCATAGTCAAACTTCAGGACATTTCAGCACTGGAAGAGCTGATGAAAAAAATCAAACATGGAGTGAAAATGACGTTTGCAAACGATTCTATCAAACTTTTCAGGGATTATCCCTATGAGATCGTGCAAAAGAGAAAACAGTTCTCACAGACAAGACAGATTCACCAAGGAGTTCAAGATGTCAGGTATGGCGTTTTTTTATCCAGCCAGGATGTGAATTACTTACAAGGGAAAGGAGAAATCATTTATCAACCCGGAGTCAGCGTACAAATATGCCCAAGAGATTGTGGCAGAAACAGATGATTAATTAATGCAGCGGGACGGTATGGACAAATTCTGTCTCTTTATTAGTTCACAGAAAACGCCCGAAGATAAGGGAAGAAACACCATTCTCTAAAAGTCTAAAATGGAGGAGAATCTCCATGTGCGCTGGTCTAGACACCTTATCTCTCTCGGACACTTTGGAATTTAACTCAAGGACACTCTTTGTTCAAAATGAAGGAAAGACTGATTAACAAGGCAGCAACGAACAGGAGAGCCGAATGTGGAAAACATCACAAGGACAAATGGCAGTTTTAATATCTTAAAATAGTTTCACAAAACATAGAGAATTAACAATAATTAACAATAATTAACAACACTAATATAGAAATAGAAATGGAAACTAACCAGAACTATATAATGGGGCTAAATGTAATAATGTTTTAAAAAGACAGACTATCCCGTATATAGAGGGAGACAGTTAAGCAGGGATAAAGAAATAACAAATAACAAATTTTAGAACTAACGTAGATAATATCATAAGTTTTAGTGCTATGTGCTTCGGGTGGGGAAGGGAGGAGAATCAGGCACCTGACATAGTCCCAGGAGCCTGATTCTGGTTAACCCTTTCAGCCGACAGCTGACTATTATCGAAGGTATAACTATAACTATAAATAGTTAGCAGATAAAAGTGTTAGATATATAAGTTTCACAGTAGCTGAACATACGATTTGATAAGTCTTATTGAAATATATATATATAGTGTAATTGGGTGAAATACAACTGATTTTGAAAAGGTCCCGCCCTCCTATGCTAAGAGTAATAAAGGGAGCGGAGCTAATTGTATAACATCAACATTGGAAGTCAAATTGATATCAAACCCCACAGCCGTGTGGGACACTCATTACAGTGTCGACCACTCTAGACACTGTAATTTCACTTGTTCCATTTTTTTAAAATCACAATATGTCATAAATATGTGGGTTGTTTTTTTAAGGACAATCGCAAAAGGGATCTACCAAAGGAAGTCAGTAACATAAACGTTCCCAAAATATCCAGAGTCCTGAGGTATGGATGCACCATAATAATTAAGGATATTAAAATCAGCGAAAATGCAAGACGATAAACAAAAGAAAATGGGAGGAATCACATTCTGTAGCTGGAACATAAGGGATATTAATGAACCAATCAAAAGGGGCAAGATACTAGCTCAGTTGAAATCATACAACACGGACATTACTTTTTTTTTACAAGAAACGCATCTTAAACACCAAGATCAGATGAGATTGAGGGCGAATTGGATAGGCCAAACATATCACTCTTCACACACCTCGAAATCCAGAGGTACCGCAATTATTATTTGCAAAGGAATACCATTTAAATCAAAGAACATTATATCAGATAAGGAAGGGAGATATCTTATAGTTACAGGAGAGATCCATGCTACGCCAATCACCTTGGTAAATATATATGCGCCCAATTTTGATAATCCCCAATTTTTTAATAAAACTTGAATACAATCGCAGAGTTAAACTACCAAAATGTTATAATTGGAGGCTTCAATTGTGTTTTAGACCCATACTTAGATAAATCGATGCAAAAACAGAGAGGTATTATGAAATCTAAAACTAGTGAACTCTTAAATACATACACAAAAAATACAAACATAACAGACGTTTGGAGGATCGCGAATCCGACTGGAAGGGAATACTTGTTTTATTCAATGGTACACAAAACATACTCACGTATAGATTATTTCCTAGTGGATACAAAACTAATCCCTTATACTATGAACTCTAAATATCACACCAATACGATTTCACCTCACTCCCCGCTAACTTTCTTTTTAAAACTGGAAGGAATGTCTACAAATAAATCGTTTTGGAGGTTTAACTCGCAAATGTTAAAAGACCCACAAGGGAGTATATATCTAAAAAAACAGATGGACTTATTTTTTGAGATAAACGATACACCAGACATATCGCCCACTTTACTATGGGAATCCTTCAAAGCATTTATTAGAGGAATCATTATCTCATACCAAGCTTTTCAAAACAAAAAGAATAAGAACGAACAAAGACAATTAGAAGAACAAATCAGACAACTAGATATAGATAATGCTAAAGATCCAACTATGGATAAACATAATAAAATATTAATATTGAAATTTAAACTAAATAAGTTATTATCAGATAAAGTTATAAGACTATTCCAAATTACAAAACAGGAACACTTTGAATTCGGGGATAAACCCCACAAACTTCTGGCACGCCAACTGAAAAAACGGGAAAAAGACCAAGCAATTTTAAAGATTAAATCAGATAGAGGGGAATTATTAACACTACCCAATGATATCAATAAAAGTTTTGCTCAATTTTACCAGAATTTATACACATCCAAAACGCTAACAGACAATAATAAAGTTTCAGAGTTCCTGGACAATTGTAATCTTCCAAAACTAGAATTGAAGGAACAAGAGGAACTGGGAGCACAAATTACATCTAAGGAAATAGAAGACACAATAAACACACAAAAAAATGGAAAAACACCAGGACCAGACGGATTCAGTAATGAATTTTATAAAAGTTTTTACGAAATAGTTACACCACGTTTACAGAAAATCTATACATATGCTTTTAAAGAACAAATCCTACCTGAAACACTAGCAGAATCAGCGATTACATTAATACTTAAAAAAGATAAAGACATAGAAGAACCAGGCTCATACAGAGCTATTGCATTGTTAAATACGGACCAAAAAATATTAGCGAAAACACTAGCTAGAAGACTAAGTAAATATGTTAGTAAATTAATAAACGAGGATCAGACGGGATTTATACCCAAGAGACACTCATTTAATAACCTGAGACGCCTGCTTAACATAATGCATTCACACAAACCTCAAGAACAAGAGTTATCAATCATTTCATTGGACGCAGAAAAAGCATTTGATCAAGTAGAATGGGATTATATGATTAAAGTATTGCAAAAATTTCAAATGGGAGAGAATTTCATCGCATGGATAAAATTATTATATAACAAACCTACGGCAAGAATATTAACTAATAATATACTATCTACGAAATTCCAATTATCAAGGGGCAATAGACAAGGATGTTCATTATCACCACTGTTATTTGCTCTGGTAATTGAACCATTAGCCGAAAAAATCAGAACACACCCGGATATTTACGGTTATAATACAAAATATTCAAATAACATAATATCTTTATATGCAGACGATGTACTATTGTACATCACAAAACCCCAAATTAGTATACCAAACATACTAAATCTAATTGAGGACTTTGGATCTTTCTCATGATACAGAATAAATTGGAACAAAAGTGAAATTATGTCAATAAAACCAAAAGACTCAAGACATCTCTTAAAATTCCCCTTTAAAATAGCCACAGAAAAATTTAAATATTTGGGAATTGAAATTACTAGAAACTATCATGCTATGTTTAATGCCAATTATAGTCCCTTACTTAAGAAACTAAATACTCTAATCAAATTCTGGAAAACGCTCCCGATGTCTTTAATAGGTCAAATAAATGCTATAAAAATGATCTTTCTACCACAAATCCTATACCTATTTCAATCAATCCCTATATATCTTCCAAAAAGGTTTTTCAAAAAACTGGACTCAGACATTACAAATTTTATATGGGACTATAAATCTCACAGAATACAAAGAACACACCTGAGTAAACCCAAAGAGCTGGGTGGTCTAGCATTCCCTAACTTTATGTACTATAATTGGGCAGTAAATATTAAAAATATGATTCACCTGCTGGACATCTCTGCCCAGCAGGTGGACTGGATTGTAATGGAGACAGAGGACTGAACTCCGTGCAATATAGGAGCGACTCTCCTCTCACCAATGAATCTGAATAACAAAAATTACAATAAAAATCCAATTATACATAGCACAATTAGAACTTGGAAACAAATAAAACAGAATCTAAAATTAAGAAATCTATCTCTTTTATCGCCAATAGTCAATAATCCGTCGTTTAAACCTTCTACTATAGATAAATCATTTACACAATGGGAAAGAATGGGAATCAAAACGTTCGGAGACTTGTATGAATTTGGAAAATTATTATCATTTCAACAATTACAACTGAAATATAATTTGAGAAATAATCAATATTTTAAATATCTTCAAATCCGTGACTATCTGAAAAAATACACAAAAGACTATCATAACATGCCGCCAGACTTACTGGACGAAGCAATGAAGACAAAGGCCGAATCAGCAAACCTAATATCATACTTATATAACACTATTTTAAATATAGAAATACCTACAACTGACGGTATTAGAAGAGACTGGGAACAAGAACTAGCTATAAAAATTTCAAACGAGAGCTGGGATAAACACTTACTATATGTGCATAAATGCTCGATCAACGTACGACATACTCTAATTCAATTCAAAACATTACATAGACTGTACTATTTAAAAACCAAAATAAATAAACTTTTCCCTAACGTTTCACCCATTTGTGATAAATGTCATTCTCATGAAGCTACCATAGCGCACTCTTTTGTTTTTTGTATAAAAATCCAAAAATTCTGGAACAAAATATTTGAAATTTTCGCAACATTATTTAAAATAAAACTGATACCAAAAGCAGAATGGATTATTTTTGGAATAACGGAAGGTAGCCCTGAACTAAACGTGTTTCAAAAGAATTTATTTAATTACGGGCTAATAATGGGAAAAAAGCTTATACTCAAATTCTGGAAAAACGCTCCTATACCAACAATAAAAATGTGGATTTCAAACATGTTCGAAACATTACACCTGGAAGATATGAGACTCCTCCTCGCAGGCAAAGCAGACCACTTCCAAAAGACTGCATTTATGAGCTTACTAGAAGCATAAGGTGCAACAGTAATTTAAAAAATAAATGGTGCCAGGATCTGGTAACGGGGGGTGAAAAATATGGTTGGTATATCCCTTTTTGCGGAATTTTTTATAATAGAGCGATTGTTTCTCTTTCTTTCTTTCTTTTCTAGGGTCTATTTCTTAACTTTCTTCTCTAACTCTCTCTCTAATGGGCTCTCTTTTTCCAACACTTTCCTGCACTTTCACGACTCTTTCTCACTTTCCTTACTTATTTTATTTCTATCTTTCTTAAAGCTCAAAAAGTGAAGGGGTACAACAAATGTAATGAGATATATGTGGTGTGTATTACTGTAAATTATTGTACTTCTAATAAAAATAAAAATAAATTTAAAAAAAAGAAAGTAAGCATGCAGGTACAGCAGGCGGTGAAGAAAGCTAATGGCTAAAGTTGGCCTTCATTTCAAGAAGAATTGAGTTTAGGAGCTAGGAGGTCCTACTGCGGTTGTACAGGGCCCTGGTGAGACTGCAACTGGAGTATTGTGTGTAATTTTGGTCTCCTAATTTGAGGAAGGACATTATTGCTATTGAGGAAGTGCAGCCTAGGTTCACCATGTTAATTCCCGGGATGGCAGGACTGGCATATGATGAAAGAATGGGTCGACTGGGCTTGTATTCACTGGAATTTAGAAGGATGAGAGGGAATCTTATAGAAGCATATAAAATTCTTAAAGGATTGGACAGGGATGCAGGAAAAATGTTCCCGCTGTTGGAGGAGTCCAGAACCAGGGGTCACAGTTTAAGAATAAGGGGTAGTCCATTTAGGACTGAGAGGAAAAACTTTTTCACCCAGAGAGTTGTGAATCTGTGGAATTCTCTGCCACAGAAGGCAGTGGAGGCCAATTCACTGGACGTTTTCCAGAGAAAGTTTGATTTAGCTCTTAGGGCTAAAGGAATCAAGGAAGATGGGGGAAAAAAGGCAGAACGGGGTACTGATTTTGAATGATCAGCCATGATCATATTGAATGGCGGCAGTGCTGGCTCGAAGGGCCAAATGGCCTACTCCTGCACCTATTTTCTATGTTTCTATGTTTCTAGAAGTAACAGTGCATATTTCCCTGAAAATGGCAACACAAGTTGATTGGTCGGTGTAGAATTTGTATGACATGCTTGCCTTTATTGGACAGGGCTCGACTACAAGAATTGGGACATCATGTTAAAGTTGTACATGACACTGGTGAGACTGCCCCTGGAAACCATGTGCCATTCCGACCTCCAGGGAGGATGTGATTAATCTAGAGGGTGTGCAGAAAAGATTCACAAGTTGTCGCAATAACTAATGGTCTTCAGATACAGGGAGAGACTGGATAGTTTGGGATTGATTGCCCTGGAACGAAGGAGGTGGAGGGGTGACCTTACACTGGTTTATAAAATCTTGATGGGAATAGATAAGGTGGATGGTCAGTCTTTTTCCAGGGCTATGGGTGTGTAAGACTAGAGGGCATAGGTTTAAAATGAGAGGGCAAAGAATTAAAAGGAATTTGAGGGGCAACTTTTTCATGCAGAGGTTAGTGATACATGGACCAAGTTGCCAGATAAAGTAGTTGAGGCACATACAATTACAATATAATTACACGTACTTGGTTAGGAAAGATTTTGATAGAGATCAGGCAAGCATGACCAAAAGGGACTAGCTCAGGAAGATACCTTGTGCAGCGTTAATGAGTTTGGTCCAAGGGACTATTACTGTGCTGTGCAATTCGATGACCTGAATCATTAATTGCTTCTCTTTCCATGGATGCTGCCTGACCTATTGAGTGTTTCCAGCATATTCTATTTTATTACCGTATATTACCTGCGCTTTAACTGTTGAAGTGTGAGATTCCACGTGCCTCAACCTGTTGCTTTAGCACTTCCTGGAAGGATTCATAATTCTGCTAGGTTCCACTGGCATGCATTGCCATTAATTCATTGCACAGGTTTAATATAATTAGCCAAAGGAAGAATACTCTTCAACTTTGCATCTCATTATCCTTCCTTAGCAGGAAGAATAGTTGAACCACCATCCAACAGTGACTTATACAGGCATCTCAGAATCCTATTCCATACACACTGCTGGCTTTATGAGGCTGGCTACCCTCTGCCTGACCCCTGGTGGGAATGTGTCTACAGTATGTGGATAGGGTTGTGCCTGATGTCATTGTCTAGTTGGACTACCATCTTCTGCACCTAGTGTAAGATGAGTGCCTCTTGTGATGATGGATGGCAGATGCAATGGATGAGATAAATTTGGCTCAGGGAGTTGTCACATCGTGGACAGCTGGGTGGTGAATCAGCCAGGTGTCTCGGGTTTAAAGAGCACCCTCAGCAGTCATAAACAATCTAACTTGAGCTGAGAACTTATTACAATAGTGAGTGCATTACACACTGCTTGGGAATGTGGTAAAAACAAAACAAACACACTACCCACACTCTTCACTTCTTTGAAAGCCGGGCAGCTGCTGAAACGATCGACAGTTGGCAGCACTAGGCGTATTTCTCACTGTGACATAGTGTTTAACCGCCTAGGAGGGGGCACATGGTTGTGTAATGGGTGTCTATCATCTATCAGTTGTTTCAGACGCTCTGTCCTACTTGCAACAGCTCTGCTGATGTCTGGGGGAGCGATGCCAGCCAGTAGGTAGATGTTGTTTATGTCCGTAGATCGGAAGCAACCAGTGATGCAGTGGCAGCTGGCATTCAAGGATGAGTCGATCTTCTTTGCATGTGTAGATCTCTCCCAGCAGCAGCCGTATTCTGCAGCAGAGAAGCAGGTATTCTGCAGCAGAGAAGCAGAGTGCTAAGGCTGTAGTACGTACTGCTGTTGGGTTGGCACCCCATTTGGTGGAGGTGAGTTTGTTCAATATGTTGTTGCGGGTGCCCACCTTTGCTTTAGTTTTCTCCACATGTGCCTTGAATGTTAAGCAGCGGTAGAGTGTGACTCCAAGGTAGACTGGGTTTGGGCAATGTGTTAGTGGGAATCTAGACCATATGACGTGTAGTTGATGGTTAACCTCTTGGTTCCTCAGGTGGCATGCAAAGACCTGTGTTTTCGATGGCAGCTGGTTTTCTTCATAGTATGAAGATAAACCGGTGATTGCCTCTGTCAGCGTTGTCTCAACATCTTGGAAGTGTGTACTCTGTGCTGTTATACAGAGATCACCAGCATAGATGAAACGCTTAGTTACCAGGTCAGTTGGCTGGTCATTGGTGTAGATGTTGGACAGGATCGGTGTCAAACCACTTCCTTGAGGGATGGTAGAGAGATGGGTCTATAATTCTTCGCCTCAGAGGCGTCCTTCCCTGGCTTCAGTAGTGCGATTACTCAAGTCTGGCGCCAAAGCTTTGGGATTGTCAGATTACGGAGCATGAGTTGCAGAAATTTAGAAGCCACTCTCGTGTCTGTGGTCCAAAGTGCTTGATTTGCTCAGTGGGCATGTCATCGATCCCTACTGTTTTCCCATCTGTAAGAGTTGCGATACCAGCATCTAGCCCTTCTGTCGTGAGTGGTTTTATGAAGACCCGGTCTCTGGTGTATTTAGTGCGATCTAGTTTTTGCTTCCTGGTGGACTTGGTAGCTTTGAAATTCAGTAGTAGCTGATGTGCAATTTGGTTGGCTGTGATGTTGCAGTATTGTTTAGCCTTCATGGGGTCACTACTGAGTTTACGGCCAAGAGACCGTGCCTTTCTGCTGTTATTTGTCATGTCAGTCAACTCCAACAGGTTCTGCCATGATTTGCTATGTTCAGCGGCGATGGCTGACATCAGCTGTTCTCCTGTGACAGTGGTCTCATCGGCAAATTGATCAACTTGGAATTGCTTCTTGTATTCCTCATACAGTGCTGCACTCTCTGGTGTGAGGTCAGGCAACCACATGGGATGTTCTTTCTAGATGTATCTTTGACCAGGTTGACAAAGCTGCTGTAGGCTTCTGTTGATGGCTCTGGTGATGACACTGCATCAAGACCCTCTGAGGCCTTTCTAATCAGCCTTTTTGTAGTTGAAGCTTCTTCGACATGGAGCAGTGGTGGGAGTGACTGTTGCTCTGACTTGGATACCGATTGGGTGATGTTGTTTCTTCGATATTGGATCTAGCATGATCATGTTACATAGTCCCATTATGTTTTCGCTGACAAATGCGAGGTCTGGATTGTATCCCCATTTCCATCAGCCACTATTGAATGAGCTAGGCAGTTTTGCGTCATGGACCAAACTCATTTTGTTAGTTTCCACCCATTCTTCTACAGATACTCCATCTGCATTGGTCTCTTTGTAGCTCCATTGTGTGCTGTGGCTGTTGAAATCACCAATTATCACCCATGGTTTGTTGTGGGGATTGTCTTGTGGGTCTTTAAACTTAAAGGCTGTGCCTGGTGGTTTGTACACTGATGTGATGATAACATTACTGAGTTCCAGAGTTAGGATTTCAATGTTATCCTCTTCAGACTTTGTGGTGGTATTGATGTCTATAACATCCTTAATAAAGATTGCACTACCATATTTCTCATGGGGTCTTTCGATTACCATGGTCATTCCTGGGATCTGGGGACGGTTGTGCTGGGGTCCCCGGTGTGTTTCTTGCAGACACAAGACACCACATTGGATATCTTTGCAAATACTTGCGATTAGATTTTGTTTCACAGTAGAAAAGCCTTCGATGTTCCCAGATATAACGGTCAGTGCCGGTCTTGAAAAAGACCCGCGTTGGTGACACTGACTAACATTGCAATCTTGAATCATTGTGAGTCTTTACAGCTGTGTGAGAGCGCTAATAGCACGAAGGTGGTAGTAGAATTAGCAAGTTACATGGAGCATACATGGAACTTGACAGGGGTCGTGACGTGAACGCTTCTACTATTACAGATGCTGAAAATCTGAAATATAAAAAAACATTGAAAACATTCAGCTGGTTAAGCAGCAGCTATGTAAATAGCTCGTTCTAAGCTCTCCCCAGACTAGTTTCAGTCAATAAAATACTGAATGAGGCACTTGAGTAACTAAACTTTATTTTGGATAAAACAACAGTTCCCCTCTACAATACCTAACCACCCCGTGTTCAATCCTTGTATCTGCTTGGCCAAGTCCTTCTAGTCTCGTGCAAGCAGAGACACTCCAAAATGTCACGCAGTCCCAAGCGCTCTTCCAGAAAATTGACAAAGGACCTCATGGGGGCTGCCTTTTGTAAGTCCCCGAAACTTGAGGGGCCAAACTACATGGAGATGGTCTCTGTACAGTCCAATAACATATATCGATTACAACAGTATATGACAGACAGTTCCCTAACCCAATAGCATAGTAACTAATACATTGTATCTGGCAAAGCTTCGAGAAGGAAGTTAACATAGATGAATAATGCAACATGTGCCTTGGGATTCAGACAACCCAGCCAAAGCTTAACATTTCAACCAATCAATAACTAACCAAGTAAGGCTTTGCAACATTATTTACACTATGTATATAACCATATAACAATTACGGCACGGAAAAAGGCCATCTCGGCCCTACAAGTCCATGCCGAACATATCTGGTTTGCATCGACCCAGTCAGTTCCATGCATTTTACACCTCATTGTCAGAATACTGCAGATGTCCCATTCTTTCTCTGCAGCTCTTCTCTGGAACACAGACATACTGGCACCATTCAAAAGCTTGTCTCAGCTCTGCAAAGGCATATTTAACTTGACCAAAATGACCTAGCAGTACACAAGCCCGTACTCAATTTTAATACCATGGCTGCTCCAATTTAGCCAGGATTAACATTCCTTTCTTTTATCATATACTAGACCAAGTGCAGACCCGTTGGGTCTGTTCCCCCAACGTGTGGTTTGGGGGGGGGGGAGGCGGCATGCAGCGTCACACACTAACTACCCCCCCCCCCCGCCCGCACTCACGCTAATGGAGGGGAGGAGGGGGCAGAGAGAGAGAGAGAGAGAGAGAGAGAGAGAGAGAGAGAGGAGAGAGAGAGAGAGAGAGGGGGGGAGAGGGGGGGGGGGGAGAGAGGGGGGGGGAGAGGGGGGGAGAGAGGGGGGGAGGAGAGCGGGGACAATAGATGAGAGGGGGGGGAGGAGGAGGGGGGGGGGGGGAGAGGGAGAGGAGGGGGGGAGGGGGAGGGGGGGAGAGAGGGGAGGGGAGGAGAGGAGAGGGGAGGAGAGGAGGAGGAGGGGGAGGATAGGGAGATGGAGGGGAGGAGAGGAGGGGAGGAGGGAGGGGAGGGGGAGGGAGAAGGGGAGGGGGGGGGGGAGAGGGAGGGGGAGGGGGGGAAGAGGGAGGGGGGGGGAGAGGGAGAGAGGAGAGAGGGGGGGGGAGAGGGGTGAGAGGATAGGTGAGAGAGAGGGGGGAGAGTAGAGGGGGGGAAGAGGAGGATGGGGAGAGGAGGGGGGAGAGGAGGGGGGGGAGAGGGGGGAGGGGGGAAGAGGGAGAGGAGAAGGGGGAAGAGGAGAAGGGGGGGAACAGGGGGGGAGAGGGGGGGGGAGGAGGGGGGGGGGAGGGGGGGGGGGGGGGGGGGGGGGGAAGAGAGAGAGTGCCTTTTTACTTCAACCCAAACCCAAACAACTATTTGCAGGCAGTGCTTTTTTACCTCTAACCATATTTTCATTTTCAAATCAAATTAAGGGTACTCACAGTGCTGTCAGTGTCATTCAAAGCTCTGATTGAGGCACACCACTTGTAGAGGCTGGTTGAGGCACACCACTTGCAGAGACTGATTGAGGCACGCCACTTCCTGGTTTTATAGTCGCTCCCCCTCCATCCAGCAGGGGCAGCAGAGAGAATGGAGAATGTTGTAAAAACATTAATATCTCTGTCAATTTTCATCGACGGGAAAAATCCTCGGCACACACGCGATGGAGGGGGCCTCTGAGCGAGGTGGCCAAAAATGACGGCCGTAGGTGGCGGCGTACTCTCAGAAACCGCAGCACAGAAAGCCGAAACTGATCAAGAACAGAATTTTAGTAATATAGATGATAAACCATCATTTATGATAATCAAATAATCAGATATACATGGGTGACTATTACATTATCAATCTATTAACAACAACAAGATGATGATGTCTCTTCCCAGAATCTCATCAAGCTTCCTGCGTTTACGTGGGCTAACTCCATGATTTCTGTCTGATGAGTCTTCACCTCCCGAGTTTGCATGGGCGCGAATCCCATCCTTGTCAATCTTTCCATACTTTATCCATAGTTGAACCTATAATTCCTAAGAAAACTTGGGATGAAGTAAGTTACCATTCATGCCCATACATTCATCTGCTGTACCATTAATATTCTGTCAGTCACAAGCCCTTTTTCTATTTACTTATCACTATTATATTCCATAATATAATCTCTCCTATCCTAGGATCAACATTAGTCAGCACTCTCTGTATTCACAAAATGTTCTTCAATGTATATCTGATGATGGTTTCTCATATAAATTTCAGCTGGGTTCAGTCCAGATTTCCCTCCAGGCGTGACTCTTATTCAAGGCAAACCATGAGGAATGTTTCAATTCAACCAAATTCAGCCTCAGCCTTCAATTTAATATTTTGAGTTTCAGGGTCCATCTCACCCTTCTCATTCCACAGCTTGTGGTCGATAACACAATTCATTCCTATTCCTGTGGAATTCCCAGCTGTTCAAATGTAATCAATTAATTTCCATAGGTTGTAGATTATTATAAAGATTAATATATTAGAATGACGAATCCAGGGACAATTTCCTTACACCTTGATAATAGGAGCCGCTTTACTATCAAGGGTTAGACAAATTTAGATTCACCGGTCAAATACATTGACTCTGACGCAAGTACCCATTCCCTCAATACTCCTTCTAATTCAATAAGACTTCTCTTCCAGTAACTCTTTCTTAGTACGTTGAATAGGTTCACAAACAATAGAGGTTCTTCCTTATAACTAATTTCCTCTTACCACTGAGTAACTTTTAGTATTGACCTTCTGAGGGGAACTTATTATCTAAACTTTCAGTATACCTCATCATTCTACATCACACCATAAGTCCCCAGGGAATTTCCTAACTTCTGATATCCGCTTGGGTCCCTTTCTTGATAGCTACTAAATAGTTCCGTCCCATCTTCGATTATCCTCCTATGGGTGAGACAAGAGAAGAATGCCAAGTCAACAATCAATTCTCTAATTATTTTAAGACTACATCCCAATCAATTTATTTTTAATAACTAAATTTAGGCGCAAAGTAAGTATCCCGCCCCTGAACCACAGAGGAGTATTCATTTTCAAATTACTAAATTCAATTTTTCAAATCGGAGCTTGCCCCAATAGTCTTCAGAGGTTGTCTGTATTTTTAGAAAGTGTTGGATGTTGTTCTTTTCTTTTCCCTTCACTGGTGTCAAATGTTATGTTATATTAAAGTTGGGCACTAGGGTAGGTATCTTCTTCTTCTTTCTCGATGTTAGTTCCAAAGGAGTTGGAATACCGAGGAGCAGCCTCCTTTGTTTGTTGGCCTTCCCCAGATGGTATGTTAAAGGGTCAGGACTGTATCACTTCTTCTTTGTTGTTGGTCTTTGTCTCTAGGGAGATACCTGGATGGAGATAACAGCTACACATCCTACCTGAGCTGTGTCTTCTGCCCGTTCTTAAGGGTCCACACACTCTGTTACCTCACTCTCCAGATAGTGGTATGTTGTAGGTGACACTGTCCTGGAGGCACAACAACTTTGTAACAAGTTATTACAATGGCTCCTATCCCTACTCCTGTACCTCCTGCGCAAATAATTCATTTCTTCTTTCCCTAGTGCCAATCTGAGTTCCCTTCAGTTATTTCCCTTCTTGACACCAGCTACTGTGTTCCTTTTCTTAATTTCCTTATTGCCGCTTGATTTCTCTTCCAGTCTGCTATATTCTGTCTTCTGGATGGGCACTCCTTACTCCAATGACCTAATTGTGTACAGTTGTGACAAGCTCATCAATTTACAGTGTTCTTTGCTTTAAGGTGTTTTCTTGGGCAGTTATAAGATTGTTTACAATTTTCTCTCATGTGATCTTCAGTTTTCACTATGATAGTACATCCAATTCATTCATTCTGGTAAATTACTTAAGGGGATTCTAGTGTAGTGGTCATAGAAACATAGACATAGAAACATAGAAAATAGGTGCAGGAGTAGGCCATTCAGCCCTTCGAGCCTGCACCGCCATTCAATATGATCATGGCTGATCATCCAACTCAGTATCCTGTACCTGCCTTCTCTCCATACCCCCTGATCCCTTTGGCCACAAGGGCCACATCTAACTCCCACTTAAATATAGCCAATGAACTGGCCTCAGCTACCTCCTGTGGCAGAGAATTCCAGAGATTCACCACTCTCTGAGTGAAAAATGTTTTCCTCATCTCTGTCCTAAAAGACTTCCCCCTTATCCTTTAACTGTGACCCCTTGTTCTGGACTTCCCCAACATCGGGAGCAATCTTCCTGCATCGAGCCTGTCCAACCCCTTAAGAATTTTGTAAGTTTCTATAAGATCCCCCCTCGATCTTCTAAATTCCAGCGAATACAAGCCGAGTCTATCCAGCCTTTCTTCATATGAAAGTCCTGACATCCCAGGAATCAGTCTGATGAACCTTCTCTGTACTCCCTCTATGGCAAGAATGTATTTCCTCAGGTTAGGAGACCAAAACTATACCCAATACTCCAGGTGTGGTCTCACCAAGACCCTGTTATATTTCCAAGACCTCAATTCCTGGACAGGTTGGTAAGTCAGGACTGAGAAAATGGGTTGGTTTGAGTAAACGGTGTGTGACTTCTTGGTTCCAGCTCGTTCTCTGTCTCTCGGCTCCCAGTAGCCTCTTGCATTGAAGGATCTCCTGTAATTCCTGGGTTCTCAGATATTTCTATATCCTCTAGGATCCCAAATTTCCTCATATTCCTGGAAACTCTTTCCGTGACCCCTCTCTCTCACTCGCTCCCTTGTCGGACAGCTCGACTCCAGTGTCCCATTCCCCCACAAGTGTAACATTGATTAGGCAATGTGGTTGAATTTCTTTTACCCCTTGCTTCCAGTGGAATGGGTTCTAAATTGGAAGCATAATTGGAATAATAATCTGGGTAGTTTGGGACTCTAATTTCTCCCATTCCATTCTTTGCCAACATTTGAGTTCTCCATGGTCCTGAGCCAGAGCTTGGTCCCTCCTTCTTGACCATATGTTCAGTTTCTCTTTTAGTTACAGGATAATTTTCCTGTTTCATACCATCCTGGCCATTTGACTGGTGCGGTTTTCAGACCAGTCCCTGTTATCAGTCTTAATTGAGTCAACCACTGTAGTGGGAAGACAATTCAATAAGATGGTACAATACTGTGGGGAACTTGCTCCATTTTGATAGTTTAAGTCACCTGATTGGTCCATGTATAATTTTGAGAAACGTTCTAAATATTCATCTGCTCCTTCCCCCTTTTCTGGTTCTATCTCCAGAATTCGTGCTAAATCACTTGGCTTTTGAAAAGTGTTTGCCAGGGCCGTTAAAATGGCCTCTTCTCTTGCACTATCATCCACTATTATGTTTGCCAATGCTTCATATGTTGGGTTTTCTAGGGCTACTAGACATTTGGTGTTTTCAGCTGGAGTAATTATTTGTTGTATAGCCTCCCATAGGTCTTGGGAATATGCATGATATACACGCATTGCGGTTCTTAAATAGTCTATAAAGGCAGCAGGTGACTTCTTTCTATCAGGGATTTTGTTTAGTACTGCTATTATTTCATGAGGCTTCCATGGAGTATAGACATCTGTGGTACGAAGATTGTTTACACCTACTGCGCTGGTCGAATCAAAGGCTGTATTCAGCACTTCCCTAACTAGGAACTGTCTATTGGATATCTGTTCAATTTGGAAACTTTCGGTTACATCAAAATCTATCTCGGTATCTTCAATTACTGTCTCACCCTTAGATGAATCTTCCCATTTGCTAGGGGGTGCCCGATACTGTCCAAATAAGTTGTTCCTCTTTCTCACTGCTCGTATAATCTATCTAGGTTGCGGCTCACAGAAATATTCTGGCAGTTGCACTATATCTATCATACCTTCCTTTTCTTGAAACACCGGGGCTAACCTCTTCGTTCTACTCTGGGTGCCGTAAGCTACTGGACAATCTATTAATGGTGGAGTAGATAGAGTCAAATAATCTGGCACCCCAGTCTCTGCTATCGGTAGAGTATGGTCATATGTAGAATCTGCAGAAGTCGTGTTAGGTTCTGCAGACCTAAAATCTTTATTACGGACATCTTTATTAGAACTTATTATGTTCTAAGCTCCCCCCCGGTCTAGTTACAATCAATAAAATATTGAATCAAGCACTTGAGCAACTAAACTTTATTTTGGATAACACTACAACAGTTCCCCTATACAATACCTAACCACTGCGGGTTTGATCCTTGTACCTGCTTGGCCAGGCCCTTCTATCCTTGTGCAAGCAGAGACACTCCAAAAGGTCATGCAGTCCCAAGCGCTCTTCCAGAAGATCGACAAAGGACTTCATGGGGGCTACCTTTCATAGGTCCCCGAACTTTGAAGGGCCGAACTACATGGAGGTGGACTCTGTACAGTCCAATTGCATATATCAATCACAACAGTACATGATAGACAGTTCCCTAACCCAATAACATAGCAACGAATACATTGTATCTTGCAAGGCATACTGACACCAATCAGCAGCTTGTCTCAGTTCTGCAAAGGCACATTCAACTTGACCAAAATGGCCTAGCAGTACACAAGCCCTTACTCAATTTTAATATCATGGCTGCTCCAATTTAGCCAGGAATAACATCTACATGAAAGATATATTATCTCCCTCCATTCCCCACCCCTATTCTTGAAACACATTTGTTTTCTCATCTTTCCAATTCTGATTACTCCACCTTTCTCTCTCTAGATGTTTCCTGACGTGAAAATTCCTTATCCCCAACATTTCTTTTCTGCTACCAAACTGAAACTTGCCCATCATTTCTACACTCTCTACCACTAGATTTTGTCCATACAGAACTGCCTTTATGTTCCATTACCTTATTCATAGCTAAGCACATAACTATGATCGTGTTAAATTGACAGGTGCAATGAAAGCCATTGCTTCTTTGCTTGATTAATTGATTGAAAGGAATTAATTACAGGTCCATATAAACCTAGAGGATGAAAACACCAAAATCACGAACTACTTCTTCTCATATATGGCATTCATCTTGAGACAGGAAGTGTAAGTGAGAATAAGCAAACACCAATGATGAAGATGGAACAGGGTTACACTAAACAGTATCGTCTCAACTATACAGATGAATGAATGGTTTTCTCAAAGCAACATGCTAGATCCAATCATCCACAGCTTCTTCATTAATAATTTTCTTCCACCAAAATTTCAGAAATTGGGATATTTGATCATGATTAGCGATGTTCAATTTCTTCCAACTTTTACACAGAGAGTGGAACGCACCTGAATGTGCAGATAATGGAGATAAACACATGAATAGGCAGGTAATTGAGGAATATGGAGCACATGCAGGTAGAAGAGATTGGTTTAAGTAGGCATTGTGTTCAGCACTACCACTATGGGCTCGGGTTTGTCCCTGTGATGTGTTGTTTTATGTTCTAATAATACCACACCCTACTCGCTGGTCACTTTGCCAATTGCTCCTCATCCCAATTCCTCAATTTTCTGATTGGCAAACCCCTAGGTCTCCTGAATTCTCTGATTATTAACTCCATTAAACTCTCCCAAGGATCTGATCTCCACCCTCTATCAAACTAAGCACTGAAGTCACCCCACGCCTGGCTTTCATTCTTTGATGGCCTCTTTGAGGAAAAACCCGTGGCTTTGGCCCAACCAAGGCCTGAATAACCTTCCATTGCAGGCTCCTTCACCCACCCAAACTCTTCCTGAGTTCCAGACTGCACTACTCCATTCACCACGCTCTTCACTGATTGGGTAGTGTCTAAAGCCTTGGATCATTACTGGTTTGTAGGCACAGAGATGCTATCATAACAGAGATGGCGACTGGAGCGCAACCCCCAATATTAGGATCACAATGTCTCGGCCATTTAGTACAACAATTTTTTTTTTTTCGTGTGTATATTTTACCAACAGAAGCACTATGTCACTATTCCACGTGCAGTCATCTCATTGTCAAGACATATTATATGTTACTAGACAACACACGAGAGGACTTCAGAAGGCAAAGAATGAAAACTGGGACTTCGCTCTAATTCTTTTGGATTTTGCACTGAAAAATATCTGTTATTTACATACAAAGGTTTAATCCAACACAAGGAAGGACCACAACCATTTCTGACCTGAGTTAATAAGCTTTTCATTGTGCCTAGGTCCATGTGACAGTAAACTAAATTCGTCAAGCACAGATAATGTAAAAATACTTAGAAATATGTATTAAACAGTAAATTCATACAACTAATAAAGGGAACCAACTTACATATTTTCTGTTTATAAATGTTCTGAATGTTTTGCAATTGTGTCATGTTTTCCTGATGGCAGCAAATATTAACTTGCTGTCGAGAGTCCACCCTTCTTTATTAGTGGCACAGTCAAAGCTTTCTGTTTTTTGTCCTGTGTTTCTCCAACACCCCACATAAGCCCGGGTAACAGAGCAGTGGCAGGAGTAATCTGAGTTGATAGCGCTTAGGCTGACATCAGCATTCTCAGCATGATCTAGGGCTCTAACCTGGGACTTTCCTGGCTGGACAGATCACCCAATTATAGTTCTGACCACTGATGAATGCCAGGATATCACTTACATTATTATCTAACGCTGATCTGTTCACTATCCTCTTTCATTGAGACATTTTCCTCGAAGAGAGTCAGATGATATCTGGGTGTCAATTGAGTTATTGTACTGGAAAGAAGCAAGTTTCATGCAGATGATGAACCCAACGATTATTTGCTATTGATAGCATTGGTTTATTATTGTCATGCGTACCAAGACACATTGAAAAACATTTTTTACATACGATCTACACAAATCATACCATTCATGAGTACCATAGGTAGTGCAAAAAAGAAAATAAACAGTACAGAATATAGTGTTACAGTTATAGAGTTACAAATGCAAGGGCCGTAAATGAGGTAGAGTGGAATATCGAGAGTTCATCCTCAGCTTGGATGAGTGATCTGTTCAAAGATCTGATAACAATGGGGAAGAAGCTGGTCTTAAATCTGGTGGTATGTGCTTTCACACTTTTGCGTCTTCTGCCCAATGAAAGAGGGGAAAAGAGAGGACAATCGGTGTGTAAATGGTCCTTGATTATGTTGCCTACTTTCCCGAGACATCATAACTCAGCCATTTCTTGCTGTCTAGGGCACAGCAGTTCCCAAACCAAGCTATAATGCATTCTATTGTGCATGTGTAGAAATTGGTAAATCATTGGAGACATGAAACAACAGTCAAGAATGGTTAATTCGCACATGTACCAAAAATCTCTATACCTATAAAAGTCTCATCTTGTATGTGTGTGTGTGTATGTGTTTTTATATTTCCGCCAAAACGCTATGCAGTAACACTTAAATTTTTATATATTCTGACACATTTTTCCCCTCTACGCAGTGATCATGTTCACTTAAGATTTGATGTTATATTTCTTATTGGTGATTAAAGTTAAAAAAAAAAGACAAGACTGCCTTTTAAACCGACTTTCACACACAGATTCTTCAACCAGCTTCGACTTATCACTTCACAATGAGGTGGGTGGGCACGATGGCTCAGGTTGGTATCCGCTTCACACACAGAATATTCCTCCGGCTTCTAGCGACGTCAGGGGGAGGGCCGCATTTCCAGAACATTCCTCAAATGGTCGAGCTGCTTCATTCAGACTGCTTGATGCCCGTGCGTGGCCTCGCTCAGGGTCCTCGCCGGTCCACGCCCGCCCGCGGCCTCGTTCGGGTCTTCGGGCCCATGCCCGCCAGCGGCCTCGTTCGGATCCTCGGGTCCACACCCGCTTGCAGCCTCCCTCGCTCCCTCCCTCCCACAGCACCATGCTCCCTCTTCACCGCAGCTCATTCCCTCCCTCCCACACTTCCCATTGCGGTCCAAATATGATTTGAAAGTAATACGGCCAACTCTCAACACAGTGGTAAAGGAATTCAATCCCACTTACAGACCAGTTTCTAAAGTTATTCAAGGTCATTCTACAACTTCACATTCCTGACAACAGCATAGACCATAGAGACTTCAATGCACATAGTTCTGAAATTTGCACTGAGCAAGAGAAGGACCAAATTGCAAAGCCATAATGTTATCCCTTCCACCCCACAACCCCCCCGCCCAAACACCCCTCCCCCACCCCACACACCCCCCTCCCACCACCCCACAATCCTCCCCCCCCCCCACACACACTTCTCTGCCCCCCACACTCCCCCGCTTTGCGTTGGGGGAACGGGTTGCGTTGGGGGAACAGGTGAGTGGTGGAATATTGCATTGGGGGAGCACTTGATCTAGTGGACCAATGAAATACTTACCTGCAACAGCATTAAGGTCTGTAAACACAGTACTCATAGATAACACAATTAACAAAAAGTTAAATAAATTAAAAACCCTGATATTAGTGCAAAACAAAAGACCAAAGTCCCTCATGCAACCAAGACAGTTCATAGTTCAGATGGTGTTTGTCGTGTTCAAGAGCTTGATGGTTGTCAGGAAGAAACTGTTCCTGGAGGACACCGTTTTCAGACACTTGTACCTTCTTCTTGATGGCAGGAATGAAATGAGACCATGGCCATGGTGGTGTAGGTCCTTGATGTTGCAGGTTGCCTTCTTGAGGCAGCGTTTCCAATAGAGTCCTTCAATGGTGGGGAGGTCAGTACCCTTGACGGACCAGGCAGAATCTGCCAGTTTTGGTAATCTCCTTTGATCCTGGCTGTACAAGTTGCCAAACCAAGCCGTGATGCAACCAGTCAATATGGTCTCTGCAGTTCAAGCAAGTGTCAACATGCCAAATCTCCTCAATCTTCTAAGAAAGTAGAGACATTAATGGGGTTTCTTTATGATTGCATCTACATGCTAGGCCCAAACCAGATCTTGAGAGATATGCACGCCTAGGAACTTGAGGTTATTGACTCTCTCCACCACTGATCCCTCGATGAAGACAGGTTTGTGCACACTCGACTTTTATCTTCTTAAGTTATCAATCAGCTCCTTGCACTTACTGATTTTGAGAGCAAGATTGTTGTTCGGGCACCATTCAATTAGAAATATAGAAATTAGGTGCAGGAGTAGGTCATTCGGCCATTCGAGCCTGCACCGCCATTCAATATGATCATGGCTGATCATACAACTCAGTATCCCGTACCTGCCTTCTCTCCATACCCTCTGATCCCCTTAGCCACAAGGGCCACATCTAACTCCATCTTAAATATAGCCAATGAACTGGCCTCGACTACCCTCTGTGGCATAGAGTTCCAGAGATTCACCACTCTCTGTGTGAAAAAAGTTCTTCTCATCTCGGTTTTAAAGGATTTCCCCCTTATCCTTAAGCTGTGACCCCTTGTCCTGGACTTCCCCAACATCGGGAACAATCTTCCTGCATCTAGCCTGTCCAACCCCTTAAGAATTTTGTAAGTTTCTATAAGATCCCCTCTCAATCCCCTAAATTCTAGAGAGTATAAACCAAGTCTATCCAGTCTTTCTTCATAAGACAGTCCTGACATCCCAGGAATCAGTCTGGTGAACCTTCTCTGAACTCCCTCTATGGCAATAATGTCCTTCCTCAGATTTGGAGACCAAAACTGTACGCAATATTCCAGGTGTGGTCTCACCAAGACCCTGTACAACTGCAGTAGAACCTCCCTGCTCCTATACTCAAATCCTTTTGCTATGAAAGCTAACATACCATTCGCTTTCTTCACTGCCTGCTGCACCTGCATGCCTACTTTCAATGACTGGTGTACCATGACACCCAGGTCTCGCCTCTGCATCTCCCCTTTTCCTAGTCGGCCACCATTTAGATAATAGTCTGCTTTCCTGTTTTTGCCACCAAAATGGATAACCTCACATTTATCCACATTATACTGCATCTGCCAAACATTTGCCCACTCACCCAGCCTATCCAAGTCACCTTGCAGTCTCCTAGCATCCTCCTCACAGCTAACACTGCCCCCTAGCTTAGTGTCATCCGCAAACTTGGAGATATTTCCTTCAATTCCCTCATCCATATATATTGTATTAATATATATTGTAAATAGCTGGGGTCCCAGCACTGAGCCTTGCGGTACCCCACTAGCCACTGCCTGCCATTGTGAAAAGGACCCGTTTACTCCTACGCTTTGCTTCCTGTTTGCCAGCCAGTTCTCTATCCACATCAATACTGAACCCCCAATGCCATGTGCTTTAAGTTTGTATACTAATCTCTTATGTGGGACTTAGATAATCAATCTCCCTTCTCTACTCTGACTCATCATTACCCATAATTCATCCAATAACAGTAATATTGTCAGTGAATTTAAAGATGGAACTATATCGTAGATATAGAGTGAGTAGAACAGGGGACTGAGCATACAGTCATGATATGCTGATGATTATTGAGGTGGAAGTGTTATTGCTAATTCGTATCAATTGTAGTTTGTTGATTAGGATGTCCACGATCCAGTTGCAAAGGCATATACAGAGTCCCAGTTCCCTGAGCTTGGTAACAAGTTTGTGGGGGGGGGGGGGGGGGTGATAGTGTTGAATGCCGAGCTGTAGATGATGAACAACAGCCTGAAGTATGTGTTCTCATTGTCCAAACGGTCCAGCGCAGAGAGAAGAGCCAGCATGATCGAATCTTCCGTTGATCCATTGTGGCGGCAAAAAATCTTTAGTGGGTCTAGGTTCTTGATAATGTTGGAGTTGATATGCAGCTTAATTAACCACTCAAATCACTGAGGCACGTCACCTTCCTCTTCTTGGGCACCAGTGTTATTGATGCCCTTTTAAAGCAGGTGGGAACCTCAGACCTCTGCAATGGGAGGTTGAAGTTCACAAAAACTCCAGACAGTTCGTCTGTGTTCAAGAAGGAACTGCAGATGCTGGAAAATCGAAGGTCCACAAAAATGCTGGAGAAACTCAGCGGGTGCAGCAGCATCTATGGAGCGAAGGAAATAAGCAACGTTTCGGGCCGAAACCCTTCTTCAGACCCTGACAGTTCGTCTGCAGGTTTTGAATATGTGACCAGGTACTCCATCAGTTCCAGTCACTTTCCGAAGGTTCACCCTCATGTAGGATATTCAGATATCAGCCTCGGTGACTGAGATTACAGGAGGCTATGGGGAACCGAGACGGCACTTGAGTTCCCTTTTGAAACGTGTGTAGAATACATTGAGCTCGCACAAATTAGCTTTTTTGATGGCCTTATTGAGCTTGCACCTGGACTTCCAGTATGAATCTGCGCCACCAGACTGGAGATATGGTCCTCAGAAGATTACAGACGTCTTGGTTCATCCAAGGATTCTGGTTGGAAAACATTCAGATGGTTTTGGTGGGATCACACTTCCCCACACATTTTCTTGTGGTCAGTAACAACCGTGGTGTATTCGGTCAGGTCTTTTACCAGGTCTGTGAACATCACTCAGGCTATGAACTCGAAGCAATCTCAAGTCGTTCCTCTACCTACCCTGACCATTTCTGTGGGGTTCTTACTGCTGGAGCTATGCCTTTCCATCACTGCGTATAAGCAGGAAGAAGGAGCACAGCCAGATAGGCTGATTTCCTAAAGTGAGGGCTTGGGGCAGAGCATAGGCTGTGATGGAATGATGATGGAATAGCTGTGCGAGGAAGTTTGGAAATACGTTTTTAATTTGAAGTCCCCAGCTATGATAGGGAAGGCATTAGGGTACACTGTCTGTTGTTTGGTGACCACGGCATGCAGCCATTTCAGCGCTAGATGAATGTCTGCCTGGGAAGGGATGCCAAAAATCTTTGGCCTTCTGAGGAAGTAGAGGCATTAGTGTGCTTTCTTGGCCATAGCATCAACATAGCTGGTCCAGAATAAAATGTTCATGATGTTTACATCATGGAACTTGAAGTTCTTGATCATCTGCACTTCAGCATCATTGATACAGACTGTTACATGTATTCTATCCCGCTACCTGAAGTCGATGACTAGTTCTTTTGTTCTGCTGACATTGAGAGAGAAGATGTTGTCTTGGTACTATGCTACTAAGTTCTCTATCGCTTCCTGTATTCTCATCAGCCATTGTTTGAGATCCGTCCTGTAAAACTTTGAGTCTATAACAAATTTGAGGTGTAACTGCTGTGTGAAGAAAAAACATTTTCTGTACATGGACAATACGTAGACCCTTTCTATGAATATATAAATGTATCTGCCACAGGTATGCCCCCAGGGAAATATTTTTAAGGTGAGGGTGAAAAGATTTAATAGGAACCTGAGGCGCAACCATTTTACACACACGTTGGTAGGTATATGAAACGAGCTGCAGGAAGAGGTAGTTGAGGCAGGAATTATCACAACCTTCAAGAAACATTTAGCCAGGTACATATATAGGATAGGTTTAGAGAGATACTAGACCAAGTCCCTGTCACATGGGAGGCCTGGTTCCCCCAAAGCAACCCGTTCCCCCAGCGCAATATTCCACCACTCACCCCAGCTGTGCAGGTCGGCTCTCCCGCATTTTAAACCAAAATAAAATGCAATTGCACAAACATTTTTTTAATTCTTTAATGTGATGTAGGTGCCACTGACAAGGCCATCTTTTGTTATCCAAATCTAATCATTAAACTTTCAATTTATAGAACAATTAAAAGTATTTATAATCACATATGTGCTGTGTTAGGCTGGCAGATTCTTCCCCTGAAGGACATTTGCTGCCAAGGACTCAAGTGTCCTGGGATAGCAACAATGTAGCGGGTTGGGCTACAATCTCATTGTGACATCATAGTTGGGAAATCCTTCCCAAAGTGGGATTTTGTGATGTTATAAATGTTAATATCTTGTAAAATATAACATCAAACTGAACAAAACTTGACACAAACCACAACAAGACAATTGTGAGTAAGGTAGTGCAAAAAGAATTAGTGCTATCGTGTACCGTTTTGGCGTAGTTCTGGAATCACTCAAACAGACATGCACGCCACTCACGCACAGGCACACGCATGCACACATAGAAACAAACAAGATGAGAGTTTTAGAGATAGATAGATAGATAGATAGATAGATAGATAGATAGATAGATAGATAGATAGATAGATAGATAGATAGATAGATAGATAGATAGATAGATAGATCAAAAATAGGCAGGTGGAACTAGTGTATATGGGGCAAGTTGGTCGGCATGGGAAAGTTGGGCTGAAGAGCCTGATTCCACTCTGTATGATGCTATGAGGTAATTGGGGATAATGTGGTTCAGTAGGGTTTAGCCCTTGTACTGGCTCCTTCACAACTTGCTGCAGACCCAATCTACCACCATCTTTGGTTGTTATCTAGCCATTTTTTATTGAAGAGCATTGAAGGACCCTGACGTGAGTATATCCTTAGCCCTTGCTACTCTTAGCTCCTCTTCAAAATTAGGAGTGGGGAGTGACACTAAGTAACAATCAGGCTTTCTGGATCATGTTGGACCATGTAATCCCGTGTCCACAATGAGGACTTAAAGGGTTACTTCCTCTTGTTTGCATACCATCACGCCACCACTCTATTGGTACGACAATGCCAAGCTGTTGTGTACACAGTTCTTCTGTTTCACACAATAGGATACTCATGAAGAGGACTCTGCAACATCATTCCGGCTGGAATTAAGCTTTCAAATGATTGAATTTGGTGCCTCGATCAGTTCTGGGCGGTCGGTCCTATTTTACCCTTTTGTTGTTATAACATAATAGTGTGATACAATGGAGATACAAAAAACTGCAAATGCTGGAACCTTAAGCGAAAAAAAACAAAGAAACTCTGCAGATCAGGGAGCATCTGTGGAGGAAATGGATGTTGTTTCAGACTGAAGAAGGGTCCCGACTCGAAACGTTGTCTGCCCATTCCCTCCAAAAGTACTGCATAACTCACTGAGTTTTTCAACACTTTTGTATATTGCTTGAGTATGATAAAATTAGTGGAATCAACTATATTCGTCACATATAAGGTCTGATGATGACTGATCAATAGCAGACTTGTAAAAGGAATAAGCAGATTATTCAACCCCTTGTACAATTATCTGTTTGAATAAATGTTCTTGTGACCACTAGATATGTTTTTTTTAATTCAAAGTTATGGATCATATTTACTACAATGAAGTTTGAACTTTGCACTATTTGTTACTCCAGGGCTCTGGGTCGCAAATCTGATCACTTACTGTAATCAATGGACCACTTCAATCACTGGGCCATTGATTACCACTGAACCACATCTTAGGAAGATTGTGTAAAAGAAATGCATATTTATCCATACATATATTAATTTAGTATTCATCATATTTAAATGACGAAACAAGATGACATCATTTGTGGCTGAACTTTAAAATTCATGGTGTGATTTGATCAGCTTTTGATATGAAGTGGAACTGATAGGGTTGGAATGGATAAAATATTTCTGTGGTTGAAGACGTGGGGGCAGTGTAAGAAAGTTAGAGTTCAGGAATAAGGTCAGCAAAGTTTTCTACACACAGATGGTAGGTTCGGAATATCCCTACTTACTTTTCTGTAATTATCAATCCTACAAACAATAATTGATGCTCATAGACTTGAGATTAATATATTTTTCATAACTGAAGATAATAAGCGATAAAGAATAAGCGCAGGTTTATGAAATTAAATGACAGATCGGATGTGTCTCAGTCAATAGCAGAATAGGCCTGAAAAGCTGAATAATCTGCTCTTATCTTCTATCTATCATCTATCTATCTATCTATCTATCTATCTATCTATCTATCTATCTATCTATCTATCTATCTATCTATCTATCTATCTATCTATCTATCTATCTATCTATCTATCTATCTATCTATCTATCTATCTATCTATCTATCTATCTATCTATCTATCTATCTATCTATCTATCTATCGTTGAGGCCAGTTCATTGGCTATATTTAAGAGGGAGTTAGATGTGGCCCTTGTGGCTACAGGGATCAGGGGGTATGGAGAGAAGGCATGAACAGGATACTGAGTTGGATGATCAGCCATGATCATATTGAATGGCGAATGGTGCAGGCTCGAAGGGCCGAATGGCCTACTCCTGCACTTAATTTCTATGTTTCTATGTGTCCCTCTCCTCACCCCTCTCCCTCTGCCACCCATCTCTCTCTCCCCCCCCCCCCATCCCTCTCTACCATCACCCCCTTCCCTCTCTACCACCACCCCCGTCCCGCTCTACCACCACCCTCTTCCCTCTACCCCTCTGTCCCTCTTTCACCACTCCCCCTGCCCATCCCTCCCCACTCTTCCACTTCTACCCCCTTACCCCACGCCTCTCCCACCCCCACCCATCTCTCTTCCCCTCCCTTCCCCTCTCTCCCCCACCCCTTCCCCTACCCCTCTGTCCCTCATCCACCACTCCCCCGTCCCTCTTCTACCACTCCCGCTACCCCTCTACCCCTCCCTCCCTCCCCACTCTTCCACTTCTCTCCCACTCTCTCCTCCCCCCTCTCCTCACCCCTCTCCCATCCCTCTCTACCCCACCCCCTTCCCTCTCTCCCCCCACACCCTTCCCCTATCCCTCTGTCCCTCTTCCATCACTCCCGCTACCCCTCTCCTCGTCCCTCCCCACTCTTTCCCCTCTTTCCCCCCCCACCCCTCTCCCCATCCCTCCCTCCTCCGCTCCCTCCCCATCCCTCCTCCCCCAAAGCTCTCTCCCCATCCCTCACCCCCTACCCCGCTCTCCTTTCCCTCCCAAATCTATCCCGTTTCCTCCTCCTCCCTCCCCTCTTCTCACCCCCCCGCAAACGCCGTTCGCAAACGCCGTTGGGGAAACAGATGTCACAATGCCCAATGCTCAAAGGCATTGTTGCCATAGAGGGAGTACAGAGAAGGTTCACCAATGGAGAGAGTACAGAGGAGATTTACTAGAATGTTGCCAGGGTTTCATCAACTAAGTTACAGAGAAAGGTTGAACAAGTTAGGGCTTTATTCTTTGGAGCGCAGAAGGTTAAGGGGGGACTTGATAGAGGTCTTTAAAATGATGAGAGGGATAGACAGAGTTGACGTGGATAAGCTTTTCCCACTGAGAGGAGGGAAGATTCAAACAAGAGGACATGACTTGAGAATTAAGGGACAGAAGTTTAGGGGTAACATGAGGGGGAACTTCTTTACTCAGAGAGTGGTAGCTGTGTGGAATGAGCTTCCAGTGAAGGTGGTGGAGGCAGGTTTGTTTTTATAATTTAAAAATAAATTGGATAGTTATACGGACGGGAAAGGAATGGAAGGTTATGGTCTGAGCGCAGGTATATGGGACTAGGGGAGAATACGTGTTCGGCACGGACTAGAAGGGTGGAGATGGCCTGTTTCCGTGCTGTAATTGTTATATGGTTATATGGTTAAGGTTCACCAGACTGATTCCTGGGATGTCAGGACTTTCATATGAAGAAAGACTGGATAGACTCGGCTTGTACTCGCTAGATTTTAGAAGATTGAGGGAGGATCTTATAGAAACTCCTGATTACATTTTGTCGTATTTATGTAGACATTTTTAATCAAATCCTTCTCCCCCCCCCCCCCCAATATTTTCAAAAAAAAATCTGGGCGTCTCACCCATAGAATCAGTGCTCCCCCTCCCCCTCCCCCCCCCCGCAAACGCTGTTGGGGAAACAGACCCAACGGGTCTGCACTTGGTGTAGTTATTATATAAAAGTCTGTGGCTGCCGCCTGCCGTCCGTCCGTCCGGCTGTCGGCTGCCTTTCTTCCTTTTGATTTGCTGCTCCTTCCTATCAGCTTCCAACACACTTCAAAACAAAGTTGCAAGACAGGAACACTCTGAACTTTTCACCTCAATGGGATATCACAGCAAGTGCTTCAACAGGAGGGGGAGGGCCAATTGGTATTGCAATTGGAACTGCTGCAGCAGGCAGGGTAGGTGAAATTTGATTTTTTTTTCAATCCACTGCTGAGGGAGGCAGGGGAGAGCTGGAATCTTACATTTGGGAACGGGTTCAGTTCCATTGGAGGAGAGGTGCATGGTGGGATATTGGGTTGGGGGATCACACCATTGGGGGAGCAGACCCAACAGGTCTGCACTTGGTCTAGTTCCTTTTAAAACTCTGCTACTGATGATTGAAAACTGATAGTAAAAAAATCAAAGCAGATAATAGAAAAGGGTCAAAGATATATTTGATATGTGCAAGAGAAAAATAAGAGAGGATGAGAAAGTTATTTGAGTGTATAACATTATTAGAGAAGATGAGAAAGTTAAAGAGTCGTATTTATTGAAATGAAAATATAATCAGTGGCTTTTCAGGTCAGGTGGGACACAGGAGGCTGGACATGTTATTTCCAAAGTGGAAGAGATGACTCAGAAAAGGAGCTGAGTTAACAGATGGGGAAGGCCAAACAGCATTACCACTCTTCTCATTTTAGCCGAAAGTATCTATGAGCCCGATAGCCATAAACAGTATCTACAACATCAGAATCACGCGTCATCAGAAACAGATCTTGTGTTAATGAAGGTATGAGAAAAATAAATGGCGATGTAGTCTTATATTGCCAAACCCGAGCCACATTACAAATGTCCATTTTCACCAGTTATTTTAGTGAATCACGTCTTGTGGGGAAAATTACATACTTACTTCACTTCAATGCATGACTTGAAAGAGCAGGTGCAGAAGTGATTAGTACAGAGGAACTTTCTGGGATGAGGAAAGATGGAGGAGGCTCAAATGCAACATATGCCACATGAACAGGTTTGGGCCACACAATCTGCTTCTGTGCTGCATATGCTGGGTAATCACAAGTAAAAGAGTTGAAATAATTTACAAAGAAATAAATTCAAAAAAGCTGCATTGCCATTGCAAAACAAGGAGGGTGTTATTTATGAGTAGTGCATAGCAGGATTTAGAATAATTAAGGAATCGTACATTGCTAAGCTTCCTGACAGTGAAAACCTTGAAGTTATGCCCTCATGTGTCTATGCTCTTCAAAAAGAATACTTCTTTCAATAGCAATTATAGGAAACATCACTATGTACACTATGTACCAGTGCAAAATCAATTACATATGAACATATGAAAGTGGATCTAGAGAAAACCATAAAACCCTTTAAACCTGCTCAGCCATTCATCAAGATCATAGCTGGCGTGTTATACGAATAACGAGTGAGAGCTGGAGGAACAAATATGCTGGCAGATTATGGAAAGGTGTAAACCTATGATTTTGACTTCCATGATTCTAACTTCCCCGATATTGACTGGGGTTCACCAAATTTCCACCAACTGCAATATTTTTGTTTTTAAATGTTACCAAAGATGAATAGGAATATGACCATCATTATTTAAACTGCTTACTGCTCATATATTGGGAATAGTAGAGCATTTGATGACAAGTCAGCTCCACCAGTCAATAACATAATCAAGTCGAAGATAGACACAAAAAGCTGAAGTAATTCAGCAGGTCAGGCATCATCTCTGGAGAAAAGGAATAGGTGACATTTTGGATCGGATCCCTTCTTCAGACTGAGAGTCAGGGGAAAGCAAAATGAGAGATATAGAACAAATAAATGAAAGATATGGGAAAAAGGAACGATGATAAAGGAAACAGTCCATTTTTGGCTGTAGACTAGGTGATAACGAGTTACTGTATACAGACAATGAAGCTCAACAGGGAGGCAGTGAAATTAGTATGATGACAAGGGTGATGGAGGGACGGAGAGAGAGGGGATGCAGGGGTTTTTGGTTAGAGACATCAATATTCATACCGCTGGGCTGTAAGCTGCCCAAGCGAAATATGAGGTGCTGTTCCATCAATTTGCATTTGGCCTCACTCTGACAATGGAAGCAGCCCATGACAAAATATGGGAATAGGAAGGGGAGTTAAATTGCTTGACAACCGGGAGATCACTTAGACCAAGGCGGACGGAGAGAATGTGTTCAGCGAAATGATATGTGGGGGTTGCTGGACAGAGTCGAGGGAGGAGGTATAGGGACAGGGGTTACATCATCTATGGTAGAAGAGGGGAACCCCATAACTCGTTATCATCTAACCCACGGCCAACGATGGAATAAATCATTATCACCTCGCCCACAGCCAACAATGGACGGTTTCCTTGATCATTACATTTTTGCATATCTTTCATTTGTTCTATGGCTCTCTATATAACTGTCTAGATCTCGTTTCCCTTTCACCTGACTCTCAGCCTGAAGAAGGGACTCCACCCAAAACATCATCTATCCTTTTCTCCAGAGATGCTGCCTGACCCGCTGAGTTACTCCAGATTTTTGTGTCTATCAGCGGTTTAAACGAGCATCAGCAGCTTCTTCCTCCATATAATCGTCATGTTTATTGTCATATACACAAATATGGTGTGATACAGTACAGAGAGATGGCTTGGGGCAAGATAAATCCTTGTGTACAGGTCCAAGAAGAAAATCCATTCTCATACACCTCTCTACCAAGAGAGCAGAAGGCGACTGGCAGTTAATAAAAAATAGTGGAATTAAGAAATTAAACCAAGAAGGAGCATTTAAGAGCAGGAAAATTTGGGTGTCAGTTTTTTCCCCATAGGCATTATGATTAGGGCACTTCATGCGGGTTTCTCTGACTGATATAACAAGACACTGGGAGTAAAGAGAGAATCTGGAAGTATTTACTGATAAAGCCATGTTTGTATCTTGGATAAACTCAAAATGTTTCTCTAGGATTTCTACATTCTCCTGAAGAAAGTTGAGAAGCCTTCAAACTGGTTATTATAACTTGTTACAGGGCCATGTGCTATTTGAGTTAGAGTTGATTCATGTTTCCAGCACCTTGCTCCTTCTTCTCCGTGTTCAATTTGCAGATATTGTACCAGCAGGGGTAACAGTGGTGGGTATCACTTTTAAATAACTCCACTGCTCTGGCATGCAATTGGAGATCTTTTTCACATGACGGGATACCCAAAGTTTGCTCTGAATTCTGATAGTCTGGGTTTGGTCATGAGCATGGCATGCTCTTAGTATTATCAGCTGCCAAAATGCATGATGGGTAGGACTTTTTCTTTCTGCCATGGGTGCATTACCTAAATAGATACAGATTTGTCCATTGATGCAATATTTTCCATTGAATTAAATAAGTGAATTGTTATGTATTTATTCAAGATTATGGAATTCCAGCAAGTGTTTCTGTTTATAAGAGGTATAAATGTGCGGTGCAAGCAACTTTTATTTGTGCTACTTATCATTCTAACCAAGGCACAAAGCTGTAAACCACACTGTAAAAGGTTTAGTAATATCAAGGCTTTGCAAAATTCCCCCAAGGTGTCCCTGCACTACATGCTGAAGCCTCATTGGAAGATACATCAACTTTTGATTGCCAATTGACAAAACAGGCAAGAAGAACAGTCATCTTGAGCAGGGGAAGAATGTGAAAAACATGATGTAAGCAACTATTAACCTTTATCACAAAAGCTGAAGAGTGAATTGATGAACCAGCCATTGCCAAAGTTGTGCTCAAGTAAACAAATGTCATTAGTACTGAAATTATGAAGAGGGATTGAGATATCCAATGACCAGTGCCTGATGAAAATATTGCCCGAATCAGAAACTAAGTGTGATTGGCCAGATGGAGATTGGGTACAACCCATAAACAGGGGTTTAAAAAATCCAAGGGCACATCCCCTGCTACATTTAAGTTTGCATCTGTCATGTGTAAGAAAGAATTGGCAAGATGAATATCCAGGCTCCTTCGTTTTCATCTGCACAGTACTTCCCGGAAACCCCCTTCCAACAGTGAGTTCATTTTAATGATATTATTTGTCAGAGTTATTACGAGATGCAATGTTAACAGAAGCATAGAGTTTGCCGTATGCAGGATATGTGCACGCAATGTCAGAAAATGTATGGCTGTTTCGAAGGCCAAATGAGAGATATTTCAGATTTTGCAGGCATTGGCCAAGTACCTATCAGATAGTTCATTGACAAGACATAGCTGAAAGCAAGCAATATTAGTAGAGCTATTTTTCATACAGAATTTGAAAGTTAATTAAATGTTTCAACGGACGATAAATCAGATTTGTCTAGATGATTTCTATAGGTTTATAGAAAAGCAAGGTGAGAATACTTCAAGAGTTAAAGTAAATACAAATCCCGAGTGAAATGAGAAAGGTCTGCCGTCAGGACATGCCATGCCCTTCGATGCTGACTGAGCACAGCGCAAGTACATTGCTTTCTCTTTTATCTCTTGTCCTTGCCACGATTCGGCATGAAGGTAATGGCTACAGTACCATCCAAAGATCCCCCACAGTTCCACTTTAAACGTATCCCTAACCCAGGGCCTCTGAGGGGAATTTTATCAGCGGGTACAAAGTTTTGTATATTTTGGTAGGAAATCATTAAATGATACATTTCTCTCACTCTGCTATCAAAACAGTTCCTCAGACTATCCACGTGTTTCCATTTCCAATGTGTTGCAGTGATGTTACACATGTTTGGCACTTCAAAGCTGATTAGTTGTTATAACAGTTATTTGAAATGTGTCAAAACTTAAAAAACAAAATCAAACTAATATAAGGTAATCAAAGCCATGCATTTGGGCTTGGAGAGGTATATGAATCAGCAGCATCCCTTATTAAAGTTAATAATTAGATACTGCCTTTTCATTTAGATTTATTTTTACTTGTTCATTTTACTTAATTTCTAAATACTTTTCTTGAACAAATGGGACATGGACATGAATGGCAGCTATGAACGTGCATGGATGGAGGTGAATGGGAAAAAATGTGAAGGATTCCTGAACGTTTGTTGTATGATAGCTCTAAACCAGGCTAAAGTTTAATTAGAAATATATGGCTGTGCAAGGAAACACCACTCAGCCCATCGGGTCTATTCTACCTGTATGAAAACAAATGTTTCAATTACACATGCAGCATTGCAATTTTTTCTATTTAGATATTTATCCATTCTTTCTTGAAAATTCCTCTGAATCTGGTTTACTATTCACATCAGAGCTGGATGCAGAATCCAATCATAATTTTCTCTCTAGTTTGCAAACAAAAATAACTGTTTCCTCTGGTTACTGAACCTTCTGCTTTTTCGTTATTAACTAAAATCTTTCATGATTTCCACATTTGTTACAGTACTTCCTGCAATGGACAATTAATCTTCCTTGCCAATAGTTTTGGTTGCATCTTTGAGAACAGCACCAGCAAAAATATAAAAATAATTAGAATTAGACGGTATAAATGAACGAAAGATATTTTAACCCAACATCCCTCTAAATAAAAAAGAAACATGATTTAACCTAGCTTTCTTTATTACAGCTTACAAAGTTTATTTAAATTATTAATATAAAAGGGTGATTATCAATGGCACTCTTTTCTCTTTTTTAAAATAAAGTTTAACTAAATCTGTAACTGAATATCTTGCATATATTAGGTTACTGGAAATCACCGAGCTGTGAGTAATAAGTGTGGAATATACAGCAGTAGCTATGAGAGTACATGGTTAGGGTCAGTTTCTTTCACAACCAGTATCGAGTGAAAATTCCTATTTGAAACGTGTGCTTACGTTATCAATAAGATGGAGTGAATCTTCTTATCAAAATATATGATATCAATTGAAAACAGAAATAATATACTTTGAAATGAAGCTGGTAAGCAGGATCTGCCTGAAGCTGGGAGGCCAAATGGCGATTATGGGATTTCTGTTGGACTGATCGATTAAAAATTCTTAAACCGGGAAATGCAAAAAAATTAAGAGCTTCATTCAAAAGCCACTTTGTGGTTGTTTAAGGTTTTTGGTAACAGGCAAAGGTTATGGAGTTAGTCAGAATACCAATAAAATATAAAGTGTTTTAACGTTCTTTAATTGACGTGTCTTGGCATCCAGCAGTATTCTGCTATTCAATATGAACGAGGGGACTGTGTTCAATTATGTTTCTGTGTTGTCAATATGAGCCTGACGTGGTTATTAAGATGGTAAATTAGCAGATTATTCCAGTTATTTGTTCAGTGCATGCAGTTATGGCCGCCACACCATAAGAAAGGTGGTGGTTGTGCCAGGGAGAGTGTTTTTGGCACAGGATGTTGGCTGGAATGGCTGGTCGTGTTACGGTGAGAATGGCTGAAAAATAGCTGATAGAATTTAATCCAGATAAATGTGAGGTGATGTATTTGGGAGTACTAGCAAGGCAGGATATACAGTGCTGAAGAAGGAACTGCAGATGCTGGAAAATTGAAGGTACACAAAAAAGCTGGAGAAACTCAGCGGGTGCAGCAGCATCTATGGAGTGAAGGAAATAGGAAATATACAGTGCATTCAGAAAGTATTCAGACCCCTTCACTTTTTCCACATTGTTACGTTACAGCCTTAATCTAAAATGGATTAAAAAAAAAATGTTATCATCAATCTACACACAACACCCCATAATAAAAAAGCAAAAACAGGTGTTTAGAAATTTTTGCAAAGTAATTAAAAATAAATAACTAAAATATCACATTTACATAAGTATTCAGACCCTTTACTCAGTACTTTGTTGAGGCATCTTTGGCAGCTATTATAGCCGCGTTTTCTTGGGTATGACGCTACTAGCTTGGCACACCTGTATTTGGGTAATTTCTCCCATTCTTCTTTGCAGATCCTCTCAAGCTCTGTCAGGTTGGATGGGGAGCTTTGATGCACAGCTATTTTCAGGATCCTCCAGAGATGTTCGATCGGGTACAAGTCCGGGCTCTGGCTGGGCCACTCAAGGACATTCACAGACATGTCACAAAGCTACTCCTGCGTTGTCTTGGCTATGTGCTTAGGGCCGTTGTCCTGTTGGAAGGTGAACCTCCGGCCCTAGTCTGCGGTCCAGAACGCTCTGGAGCAGGTTTTCATCAAAGATCTCTCTGTACCTTGCTCCGTTCATCTTTCCCTCGATTCTGATTAGTCTCCCAGTTCCTGCCACTGAAAAAAAATCCCCACAGCATGATGCTGCCACCACCATGCTTCACTGTACGTATGGCATTGGCCAGGTGATGAGCGGTGCCTGGTTTCCTCCAGACGTGACGCTTGGCATTCAGGCCAGAGAATCTTGTTTCTCATGCCTTTTGGCAAACTCCAAGCGGGCTGCCATGTGCCTTTTGCTGAGGAGTGGCATCTGTCTGGCCACTCTACCATAAAGGCCTGATCGGTGGAGTGCTGCAGATATAGTTGTCCTTCTGGAAGGTTCTCCCATCTCCACAGAGGAACTCTGGAGCTCTGTCAGAGCGACCATCGGGTTCTTGGTCACTTCCCTGACCAGGGCGCTTCTCCCCTGATTGCTCAGTTTGGCCGGGCAGCCAACTCTATGAAGAGTCCTGGTGGTTCCAAAGTTCTTCCATTTAAGAATGACGGAGGCCACTGCGCTCTTTGGGACCTGCAATGCTGCAGAAATTGTATTATACCCTTTGCCAGATCTGTGCCTCGACACAATCCTGGCTCGGAGGTCTACAGACAATTCCTTCGTCCTCATGGCTTGGTTTTTGCTCTGACATGCATTGTCAACTGTGGGACCTTATATAGACAAGTGTGTGCCTTTCCAAATCATGTCCAATCAATTAAATTTACCACTGGTGGACTCCAATCACGTTGTAGAAACATCTCAAGGATAATCAATGGAAACAGGATGAACCTAAGCTAAATTTTGAGTGTCATAGCACAGGATGGGACGATTCGCTGCAGCCTCCGGATGTCGTGCTTGGTGGCTGACCCAAACCAGACCATATGTAAATGTGATATTTCAGTTATTACTTTATAATTACTTTGCAAAATTTCTAAACACTTGTTTTCGCTTCTTCATTCTGAGGTATTGTGTGTAGATTGAAGATAAAAAAAATGAATTTAATCCATTTTAAAGTAAGGTTGTAACGTAACAAAATGTGGAAAAAGTGAAGGCGTCTGAATACTTTCTGAATGCACTATATCCCATTAATGGTAAGGTACTAAGGAGTGTTGAGGAGCAATGGTACGTTGGTGTGCAAATTCAAAGGTCCTTAAAGTTGCAGACGGCATTGAATTAATTAATTAATACATTTTTGGCCAAGTATATACACATACGAGGAATTTGCTTGGTGCACTGCTCGCAAGTAACAAGACATTAAGAATGACAATTAAGAATGACACATAAAACATTAATTATAAAGCATTATCGTTTAAACATGTGAATGAAATAAAATACCAGAGCACAAGGAGGCTACAGATTTTAGTTATTGAGTAGAGCTACCACTCGTGAAAAAAAGCTGTTTTTATGTCTGGCTATGGCAGCTTTGACAGTTCAGAGTCACCTTCCAAAGTGTTTGTTACCAGGGTGAGAGGGGTCAGAGATGATCTTACCCGCTCACTTCCTGGCCCTTGCAGTGTACAGTTCGTCAATGGCGGGGGGGGGGGAAGGTTGCAGCCAACAACCTTTTCAGCTGATCGGACGATTCGCTGCAGCCTCCGGATGTCGTGCTTGGTGGCTGAGCCAAACCAGACCATAATGGAGAAGGTGAGCACAGATTCTACGATGGCATTATAGAATTGGACCATCATTGCCTATGGCAGATTGTGCTTCGTCAGCTGCTGCAGGAAGTACATCCTCTGTTGTGCCTTTTTGACTGTGGAGTCGGTGGTGGCCCCCCATTTAAGGTCCTTGGAGATGATGGTTCCAAGTAACTTAAAACACTCCACAGATGCGACTGTGGTGTTGTTGATGGTGAGTGGGGTGAGTGGGAGCTTTCCTAAAGTCTACTATCAATTCCACTGTCTTAAGAGCGTTGAGCTCCAGGTTGTTACGAATGCACCAAGTCAAGTCAAGTCACATTTATTTATATAGCACATTTAAAAAACAACTCTCGTTGACCAAAGTGCTTTACATTTGTTATAAGAATAGCATACACAAGCAAGCTACATACATATAATCAAATAGCCCTCGCTCAGAGGACGTCAGGAAAGGCTTGGGAGAACAGATACGTTTTTAGTCTAGACTTAAAGGAGTTGATGGAGGGGGCAGTTCTGATGGGGGAGGGGGATGCTGTTCCACAGTCTAGGAGCTGCAACCGCAAAGGCGCAGTCACCCCTGAGCTTAAGCCTAGACCGCGGGACATTCAGCAACCCCGAGTCGGCCGATCTGAGGGAGCCAGTGGAGAGAGGCCAGGATCGGGGTGATGTGGTCCCTTTTTCGGGTGCCCGTCAGGAGTCTCGCTGCGGTGTTTTGGACCAGTTGCAGGCGGGACAGGGAAGATTGGCTGATGCCAGTGTAAAGGGAGTTGCAGTAATCTAGGCACCAGGACATCAACTGAGCCACTTCCTGTTTGTAGGCAGATTCCTCCCCATCCTGGATCAGTCCAATCAGGGTGGTGTCGTCCACAAACTTGAGAGGAGACTGTGGAGGTGCAGTCGTTGGTGTAGAGGGAGTAAAGGAGGGAGAGTACGCAGCTTTACGGTGCTCCTATGCTGAGGGTCTGCGGTTCAGAGATGTCCTTTCCCAGCCTCACATGCTGCTTCCTGTCTGTCAGGAAGCTAGTGATCCACTGACAGACGGGTTCAGGCACAGTCAAATTGGAGAGTTTGGAGTGTAGTAGCTCTGGCACCATGGTGTTGAATGCAGAGCTAAAATCAACAAACAAAATCCTTGCATAGGTCCCCTGGCGGTCTAGGTGCTGGAGGATGAAGTGCAGACCTAGGTTGACTGTTAAGACGTTATATGGGATACCAGCCTTCATTAATCAGGGCATTGAATTAAAGAGCAGGAAGGTTATATCTTAATTTTATAAAACATTGGTTGGATCTCAGCTGGAGTATTTCCATTCACCACACTATAGCAAGAATGTAATAGTGCTGGAGAGATAGGGTATATTTCAGGAAACCTTTACCCTAATCAAAGGTAGATAAAACTGGAGGACATAGATTTATGGTTCAGGATGAACTTTGAGAGAATCTGGGGGAGATCTTTTTTACCAGTGGTGTGTACTTGGAATGAACCAGGTTCAAGAACAGCTTTTTCACTACTGTTATCATACTCCTTAACAGAAGTCTTACAAGCTAAAGATGTACTGTATCCCCGATATTACAATCTGCTTCGCCACAGCACTTGTACTTTCTCTGTAATGTACTCTATTCTGTACTCTGTTTATTTCCTCTTTTGCTCTAGGTATGTTGTTCTCATGTATGGTATGATATATTGGTACATGTGACAATAATATATAAATACCAGTAATCACACAATGCTGTATTTACATCAGTGTAAAGAGAGGAAATTATTCAGAACAGTTATAATTTCTAAAAGAGTCGCAAGGAAAACTGCAATGAAGTGAGACCAAAGATAACATCCTGCTGAAAGGTTTGCTGATGACTTTGGTTTAGGTAGTTGCTGAGTTTTTATAACAGACTAATAATGCTCTTATGAAGTCATAAATTAACATTTGGAAACAAATTAACAGAATATCGCTGAATAAATGCAATATGTTGACTCCTTCCAATAGAACCAGGAACATAGTTTTGAGAGAGAAGCTGTTTCACAGGAGTGCCTGGAACTCGGGGATCAGATTTTCAAAATGCGGCCATTGGGACAGAGACAAGATTTTTTTTTTATTCAGACGGTTGTGCATTTTTTGAATTCTCCTGAGTAACTGAGTACATTCAAAACTAAGAGCAAAATACTAAGGGACATGGGGACTGGACAGAAATGTGGAGCTCTGGTAGAACATTAGCCTCGATATTCTTAAACTTTAGAATATTCTTGAGGAGCTATTTTATTGCTCAATCGTGCATTTAACTGTGGTAATAGCAAATTATTAAGATTCATATGTAATGTCTGGATTAAAAATATTAATACCATCAAAGTACTTCAATCAAAAATTAGTTCACTGATCACAAACACCATGTATGGAAATGGGGAAACCAATTTAAAGGTAGGAAATTTTTGATTTAATATAGGTAGAGAAATTCCCATCTCTATTTTTAGAAACATTGTCTAAACATAGAAATGCAAAAAAATAGAAACAAGAGGCCATTTGGTCTTTCAAAGCTGCACTACCATTCAATACTATAATTGCTGATCATTTATCCAATTGCATGCCCCTGCTCGTTCCCCACATCTCCATTTGGATCTAGAAATGTATCTATCTCCTCAAAATTATTCAGCGACTTTGCTTCTACAGCCTTGCTGTGAAGCAAATTCCAGACTCACCACTGTCCAAGTCTCATTTCAGTTCTAAATTTTACACTATACCCTGAGACTTTGACATTAATATAGTCTCTCTGGCTCTGACAGAATTTCATACATTTTTATTTGATTTCCTCTCATTTTCTAAACTATAGTAAACACAAACCTAATTTCACCTCATACAGCAGCCCTGTCATTCTAGGAATCAGTCTGATGAACCTTTTCTACACTTCAGTGTTGATGTCCTAAAAGGTCTTGGGATTCAAGTCCATAGCTTTTTGAAAGTGGAGATACAAGTAGATAGAGTGGTAAAGAAGGTGCATTACATGCTCATCTTCATCCATTGAGCATTAGAATCAGAAAGTCATGTTGTGACTTTATAACATTTTGGTTTGGCTATAATTTGGAATATTGTTTACAGTTCTGATTACACAATTACAGGAAGGACATGGGGGTTTTGGAGAGAATTCAGAAGAGATTTAACAGAATGGTGCATAGCTTATAAGGTATTAGCTAAAATAAGTTAGATTAACTTGGATTTTCTCTCTGGTGCATCAGAGGTTGAGGGGAGGATAGACGTATATATACAATTCGGAGGCATAGATGGGGCAGACAGGAATAACTTTTTCCCTCATGGTGGAAATATCAAAGTCTATAGGAAATAGCTTTATGGTGAGAGGGTCAAAGTTTAATGGAGAAATGTGGGACAAGGTTTTTAAACAGTGGTGAATGCCTAGAGTGCAGATAGTGGTGGAGATAGATATAATAGTGGCATTTAAGAGGCTTTTACATAGATAGGGTGATTTCACCAAAGGTCAAATGAGCGTAGATCCCCCCTCACGTGACCGAAAATTTTAACTGGAGGACATCTCTCAGTTTGGTACATGTAAGTGAATGGGGAAACACGCACTTTCCCACCCGTTAAAAACATGGAAAACGGCCGATTTTTGAGCTAGTCGGGGTGACCGTGAAGCACAGCGACCTAAATTTTCAGGCAAAAAAAAAGATAGAAAGTGAGGTAATTACAAGAGGGAACTGAAGGTAGAAAGCGGCGGAAGTGAACAGCTGACAATTGCCGTGGTGATTTTAAGATCCAAAATATCGGGAATTATCGCGTTTGCTCGCTGAATTTCATCAAAAGTAAGTTAATAATGCCTTACTTTTGATGAAAATTTTGATTACTTTAAATTTCAGCTAAAAAATCGGCCGTTTTCCATGTTTTTAACGGGTGGGAAAGTGCGTGTTTCCCCATTCACTTACATGTACCAAACTGAGAGATGTCCTCCAGTTAAAATTTTCGGTCACGTGAGGGGGGATCTACGCTCATTTGACCTTTGGTGAAATCACCCTATACATGGTTATCCAGGCAATGGATAAATGCGAATCACGTCCTCCCCTCCCCCACACATACAATTTTAAGACATTTGATGAATACATGAATAGGAAATTTTGAGGGCTATGGGCCCAACATGGGCAAATGGGACGTCCAGAATACCAACTTGGTCAGCATGGACAAGTTGGACCAAAGGGCCTGTTTCTCTGCTGTGATGCATATGTAATATAAATGCCAGCGCCCCTTGAGGCCAAAAGCAGAAGCTGGCAAATGTGCCTGTGCCTCGTGACTGAGGTCAGGTGACCTCATGGTTGTTCAGATCATAGAATCTTTGGTTCAGATTAAATCCTTCTTACAAGATAGCGGATGTGTATTCGTTGTGCTAGTCACAACAGGGCCTTACAGCAGACATTACACCCGCCATATTAGTCTTTTCCCATTCTTTTCCTGGGGCACTCAAGTCAGAAAACACAATGTGGTATGTTTATGGACACGCTTCCAACTCTTTAAATACCAACTCTGTGTCTGTTCTGAGCTGAATTAACTGATCTCTCCCATGAGTGAGCACCCGGTTGAGTGGTTCCTCTAGCTCAACGTCCGCTGGCGAACCCGGCTCCTGCCGGACGAGCGGCCCGCAATCTCCACGGCCAATGTTGAAGGAGGCGTCGATGAGAGGGAGCGAGGGCGAGCCTGGCGCCGATCAGACGAGCCGGCGCAATGGCTGCGCTGCCCCAATGCAATTCCCTACCGACCCGCCAGCCTGTGCTGCAGCATCTTCAGGCTCGGAGAACACGGCATGGGACAGCAAGCGGCAGCCACCTCCACCTCCACCCTTTGCCGGCTGTCCGCTGCGGGAGACGACCAACGGCGCTGTCACCCACCGATGGGAGCGCCCCCACGCCCCCGCTTCAAACTTCCCGCCACTCGGCAGCGCCTCGTGCGCAGGCGCGTTCCATCGAGAGTGCGGGTGAGTGTGAGGGAGGGCGGGTGCGCGCGCCGTGTCGGCGACATCAGCCTACTTCCCTCATGCCATTCACCTCCCACTCCCCGCATACCTTTCACCTCCCCTTCTCCCTTCACCCCTCCCCATAACCTCCCCCTCATACCCTTCCCCTCCACCCACATGTCTTTGCCCCTCCCTCATGCCCCTCCACCCACCCCCGCACCTCCCCATTGCCCGTTCCACCTGCCCCCTCCATCTCTTCCATTACTGATTCTCGCCTCCTTAATCTCCACCCTTTGCCTCTTCTCCCTCTTCCATCTTACCCCCTTTCTGTTTTCATTCATTTATCTGATATTCATAAAATGCTCTCTTAGACCAAATACAACATTATTTCTGTCCAAAATCTTTGAAGAAATATACTTCATTTTGGCTACATTAAGATAATGAGAGCTCAGGTGATCTGTCGGTCTCAATACCACACTTACTGCCGTAAGTATTTTAAAACTTACATCACTTGTTGACTTTGGTGCACAAAAATAAGGGAACAAGGTACCTTAAATATATATATATATATTTTTTTTAAATGCCCCCCATTTTCTATAAATAAGGTCAATGAGTTTAGGTTTTTACTAAACTATTTTGCCAATGTTTGAAATATGATCTCTGAAGTTTGATGCTGGTCCAGGAATCCCTTGGGCATGCAGTAGAATTTAACTTATTCAATTACCACCATATGTAGAAGACCTGTCTTGTTTTGGCACATGTATTTGCATTTGTGAGTTATGGAAGCTTGTGTGTGAATAGGTGGGACCTGGTGACTCCAGTCCTTCCACTCTCAACAAGGCACGAGTAGGAGCGTGGTTGAAGATTCCATTTGCTTAGATAAGAGCAAATCTCATCTAAGATGAATACTCAAAGTTAAATTTAATTAAAAGATAAAATAATCTGCTTGATTTACATACATATCAGTAGCCAATCCATTAAAAATCTGCACCTCTGATGCCCCATAGCTGCAATGTGTATCATCAACAAAATACACATAAGCTACTCCAACATCACCCCCAAAACATAACGCTTCATTACCAAGGAGGAAAATGCCAAATAGAAGCACCACCACCTGAAGGTTCCTTTCCGGTTGTGCACTGTCCTGCTGAAGAAATACATTTAATCCTTTATTGCTTTATTTATTGTTATGAAATCTAAACCCTGAAATCACTTCTCAAAAGATATTATGAAGTATCAGGGGTTCAAGAAGTGATTCCACGAAGGATGCTGATATCCCAATGAGTGAAAAGATTAACTTGGTCCAACATTATTTAATTGGTCCAAGATGTTTCATGACCATTTTGAACAATATCACTGAATTTTGATAATGTTCTTTATCCCTTATTTATTTTGTCCCCATTTATCTCTGTCATGGTCCTTAGATTTTTGCCTTCTGCACTGGATTTTCACATTCTTTACTAAATAGTAAATTCTCACCACAAACAGAAACTTAAAACCAGGAATAATAATTGCAGCAGAGAAAGGCTGCCAACTATGGATTTGTTCATGTGAGCAAACAAAATATTTTTTCCCTTATTGCAGAAGTGACTGCAATTGTAAAACAATGCACATCACAGTAATGCACGTATGATACATTATTTTTGTACTTACTGAGCAATTGTGTAATTAAAAAAACTAAATTCTGTACAAAAAGTGCAGGAAACTCTCAGTAGGTCAGGCAGTACCTGCTCTTTCCAAAGAAATTCATGCAACATTAAAGTAACTAGATGAAAGAGGGCATAGAAATGGCCGATGGAGTTAAACAGACAAGTGGAAAATGATGTTAAACCAGGCCGGACATACAAAGTGAATGCCAAGGCCCTGGAGAATGTTGTTGTAAACAGAGACCTTGAGCTGCTCTGACAGTGGGGACAGCATTGAAGACGACTTACGGTATGCCTGGCTGAGGCACTGAGCATTGCAGTTGGGAATTCTGGTTGCAATTGTTGAAATCATTGGTTAGGCTGCAGTTGTTGCTTTCCTATGAGAGGCCCACCTCTCCTGGTTGTCACCTGTGTTCTATATTCTGTTTAGTGGGTGTAAGAGGATACCTGGGAAAGAGCTGAACCCTGGGGAACTTTGCTTGTTTATGGTGCATATTAATATCCTAGAAGTAAATGTAGATGGTAGATTCATAAGGATGCATTGTGGTGTTATTGAGAAAGAGGAAGGTTGTCTAAGGCTACAGCAGGATATAGATAGGTTGGAATGTTGGGTAAGGCATTAGCAGATGGTATTCAGTTTCGAGATACAGCATGGAAAAGGGATCTTCGGCCCATTGAGTTTATGCTGACCATCGGTCACCCTTTGACACTAGTTCTATATAGGGTGATTTCACCAAAGGTCAAATGAGCGTAGATCCCCCCTCACGTGACCGAAAATTTTAACTGGAGGACATATGTCACATCGGCACATGTTAGTGAATGGGGAAACACGCACTTTCCCACCCGTTAAAAACATGGAAAACGGCCGAGTTTTGAGCTGAAATTTTCTGTGCTAATCGGGGTGACCGTGAAGCACAGCGACCTAAATTTTCAGGCAAAAAAAAAGATAGAAAGTAAGGTAATTACAAGAGGGAACTGAAGGTGGAAAACAGCGGAAGTGAACAGCCGACATTTGCCGTGGAGATTTAATGATCCAAAATATCGGGAATTATCGCGTTTGCTCGCTGAATTTCATCAAAAGTAAGGCATCATTAACTTACTTTTGATTAAATTCAGCGAGCTTCACGGTCACCCCGACTAGCACAGAAAATTTAAAACCTCCAGTTAAAATTTTCGGTCACGTGAGGGGGGACCTACGCTCATTTGACATTTGGTGAAATCACCCTATTATCCCACTTTTTCATCCACTCCTTACGTTAGGTACAATTTTACAGTGGCCAATTAACCTACACATCTGCATGTTCTTGGCATGTGGAAATAAACTGGAGCATCTGGAGGAAACCCATGTGGTCATAGGAAGAACATGCAAACTCTATGCAGACAGCGCCCAAAGTCAGGATCGAATCCCAGTCTCTGGTGCAGCTCGACCATCCTAAATTTAATACTGACAAGCATGGGGTAACCAAAGTATGTGACGATGGAAGACCGGAATATGCCCCGTTAGGCCCCACAGGTCTTCCAGGGGACTGAGTTGAAGCTTGGGGTGGCGAGGTCTGTCTGTGCCGAAGGAGCCTCAGCAGTGGTGGTGATGGGAGCTTCTGCGGCGGCAGCGGGAGACTCGGCAGCGGGTGACTCGGCAGACTTGGTGCCTCACGGTCGATGAGCATGATGGTGGAGGGGAAAACAATGGGGGCGTGGTGGGGGACTGCCTTGAAGAACAATGGGGACCCGGACTGGGGGACCACTATGAGGGACAGTGTGTGTGTGGGGGGGGGAGGGGGGGCACTCTAGTTTAGAATCCTCTGCCTAGGGGATAAGTCTGTTTTTGTTTGTTCATTTGTTCTGGTGAAGGTGCTGTGCACACGGCAGCCAGCCAACTGTCTCTTGTCTTTTTTCTTTTCACTTTTAAAGTCAAGTTTTTGTATGCCTTGTGTGTTGTGACTGTCGGCAGCCCAATTTCCCTCCGGGGATGAATAAAGTTTTATCATATTTAATCGTAATACATTTTAGGAAGCCCAATAGGAGTAGGACTTATACAAATCATTGTTGATATTCAGAGGGAGCTAGGGTTTCCATTCCGTCTGTCTGTCTGTTTTTAGAAAAAACGCTACCCTATATCACTATGATTTTTGGCCATCTTACTCGCAGTCCTCCGTTGAGGCAGCCCAGAGGATTTATGAATGTTTAAAAGATCTTGAGATCAGCTGATTGGTCCTCTCACCTGTCATTCACCACGATGAAGGTAACGCCCCTTCTGGGCGGGCCAGGAGTATAAAGCCCAAATGGTATGAAGTTGCATTTGAATTTGGTGGCCTGCATTCTGCTTGAAATGGTATGAAATTGCATTTGAATTTGGTGGCCAGCATTCTGCTTGAAATGGTATGAAATTGCATTTGAATTTGGTGGCCAGCACTCTGCTTGAAATGGTATGGAATTGCATTTGAATATGGTGGCCTGCACTCTGCTTGAAATGGTATGAAATTGATTTAAATTTGGTGGCCTGCACTCAGCTTTAAATTGTATGAAATTGCATTTGAACATGGGACCCAACGGGCCCCACTTAATCTAGTAGTTCCCTAAAATTAGCAACACAGGCCGATATGTTGGTGGAGAAGGCAAATGGTTGGGTATAGAATATAAGAGACTCCCCCTAGTCCTTACCATTCACCCCATCGGTCGTCGCATACGACACACAATCCTCCCAAATTTTCGCCACCTCCAATGGAATCCCAACACTAGTCACATCTTCCCATATCTACCCCTTTCCGCCTTCCACAGGGACCGTTCCCTCCGCAACTCCCTGGTTAACTCATTCCTTCCCACCCAAACCACCCCCTCCCCAGGTATATTCCCCTGCAACCGCAAAAGATGCAACACCTGTCCCTATACCTCCTCCCGTGACTCTGTCCAGGGACCCAGACAGTCCTTTCAGGTTAGGCAGAGGTTCACTTGCACCTCCTCCAATCTCATCTGCGGTATCCGTTGTTCAAGATGTGGACTGTTATACATCGGCGATCGTTTCGCTGACCACCTTCGCTCAGTCCACCTGAACCAACCTGATCTCCCGGTTGCTAAACACATTAATTCTTCTACCCATTCCCACACTGACCTTTCTGTCCTAGGTCTCCTCCTTTATCGGAGTGAGGCTAAACGCAAATTGGAGGAACCGAATCTCATAATTTGCTTGGAAATCTTACAGCCCAATGGTATGGATATTAATTTCTCTAACTTCAGCATTCCCTCTCTATCCCTCCTCCTGCCAAGTTGCACCAGCTTCTCATTTTCTAACAGCTAACAATTGCCTGTTTCCTGCATCATCGTAGATAGACATAAAATGCTCAAGAATCTGGATAATGCTGGAGAAACTCAGCAGGTGAGGCGGCATCTATGGAGAGAAGGAATGGGTGATGTCTCTGGTCGAGATGCTGCCTGTCCCGCTGAATGACTCCAGCATTTTGTGTTAATCTTCGATTTTAAACCAGCATCAGCAGTTCTTTCCTACACATCCTTTATCATCGTTAGTTTTTTGCATGTCTTTCATTCATGGTTCTTTATCTCTCTACATCATAGCCTATATCTCTCATTTCCCTTATCCCTAACTAATCTGCAGAAAGGTATCGACCTGAAACGTCACCCATTCCTTCTGCCCAGACTGCCTGTCCCGCTGATATACTCCAGCCTTTTGTGTCTGTTTGATTTAAACCAGCATCTGTAGCTCCTTCCTACACAAGAGGTGGAATGTTATGTTCCAACATTTCAAAACATTGGTCTTGCTACTCTTAAAGTACGGTGTGCAGTTCTGGCCTTGCACAAGAGAGTGTAGAGGAGATTCACCAAGATGTCTGGTTTGGAAGACTTTAGGTAGACACAAAGTGCTGGAGTAACTCTGAGGGTCAGGCAGCATCTCTGGAGAAAAAGGATGGGTAACAATTTGGGTTTGGACCCTTCTTCAGACTGAAAATAGGGGGTGGGGGATGTATGGGGTTACAAACTGCTGTGTTACAAACTACCCAAGTGAAATATGAGGTGCTGTCCCTTCCAATTTATATGTAGCCTCACTCTGCCAGAGTGGTAGAATTATCAAAAACCCAAGATAGGGGCATTAAAAAAAACCCCAAAGAGGAAATGGGTTTTTGGTGACAGGAAGGAATTAAAAAATAAACTTGAGAGATACATTTATTCATAGAGCGTGGTTGATTTCAGGAACATGCCAGAGGAGGTGTGGAATCAGATACAATTACTATGTTTATAGGGTATTTAGACACACTTAAATAGGTAGAGCACTAAGGAAGCATTCTTACGGAGGCAAATGGGATTAGGATAGATAAGGCAAATGGTTTGCATGAACATGGTCGACTGCGGGATCCATTTGTGTACTGTATGACTCTTCAGATTAACAAAACAGTAGTAACAGTTTAATAAGTGTTTTTGTATATCTGAAGATGGAGAGGAAAGGTGCAGGGAAGTACTCGTAATGCTGCCTTCTAAATATTTTAAGCAGCATGCACATCTGGTTTACTAAATGTTGACTAAAAGCAAAAACTTTGAATTTACTTCTTTGCTCATAACTATTTCTAAGAAAACAAATAAAACTGCAAATTCTGATACCTGAAGCAAACAGAAATGCTAACAGAACTCGGCCAGTCAAGCACCATTTGTGAAAGAGAAAGCGGTTAACTTTTAATTTCTGATGCAGGGTCTGACTTGAAACATTAACTTGTTTCTCTTTCCGCAAATGTTGCTTGACCAGTTTAGTTCTCCCAGAATTTCTATTTTTGTTGGACAAATATTTCAAGGCAATTTAAAGCAATATTATTTATGCAGCACAAGGCTTAGATATGAGAAAACTGTGATTTACTGTATATGTCAGAATTAGTCCACAGGAAATAAGTACGGTGAATAGTGATTTTTTGGAATGGCATTACTTGATTGTGAAGTTGCCTGGGTTGAGTACATGACGTTTTAAACAGACGGTGTGCCAGTGATGTTGATAAATGTCTGCACCTGAGTTGCAGGCAGATGGAGTCATAGAGCTATAGATCTGTACAACACAGAAACTGGTCTTTTGCTGACCGTGTCCATGCCAATGTTTTTGCCCATCTACACTAATCCCCTTTTCTGTATTAGACCTTTATGTCTTTCCTATTTAAAGGCCTTTATTAACTGTATCTTGAATGTAACGATGGTATCTGACTTCCTCTGGCAATGAGTTCCAGATATCAAACACTTTTTTAAAAAAAAGTAAAAATATCTCCTCAAATCTCTGTTAAAACTCCTTTTGCTCACCTTAAAAGTTGCATCCTCTAGCTTTTGATGCAGGTTGATACCAACTGATATTAACAGTTCTGGAAAAGCTGGAAGGAAAAATATGCTAGAGTAAGAGACGGCAGCTAAATATGATGTCCAAATTATGAGGATGTAAGAATTATAAGAATGTAAGTCAGTGTACTTAACTCAATGAAAGATCATTCCGCAACATACCAAGTTGAGATCATTTTCACATTTTGTCAATTGAGACTGGCTTGGGGCTTAAAGTGACATTGACGGTGATTTCATTTTGGGTCGCGCCTAGTGAGTGGAAATATTTTTTTCTTGGTCAGAAATGAAAAAATGTTTTTCTGGGATGTTACTGTGTAGATTCTGGAAGGCAGGTGGGAAATGGTGTTATTTCTAAGTTTGATGAATAAAAAAAAAAAAAAAAAAAAAATCTGATCCTGCCCAAATTTAAAAAAAATATATATTTCTCTTTATATTCTGACTGTATTCCAGCTATGCTCTCTCTTCGGGAGATACAGGAACAGCCCAGAGATTAGCTGTTTTGAAGATGGGTGTGTTTAAAATGGCAGTTTTCCAATGGTCCTGTACTATAATCCCTTATTTCATACAATAGACAATAGGTGTAGGAGTCAGCCATTTGGCCCTTCGAGCTAGCACCGCCAAGAAGTGACACAAAAGTCTGTGTAATCCCATAAAGGCAAAGGGCCCTCTGGGCCCATTGCACTATTCTTTAGGGGCAGGTGCTGCTTGACAGTGATTCCAACTGAAGGGTGAGCCTTTTTGGCAGAGGAGTGTCTTACTTTTAAAATGAAAATAACTTGTTTTACTACATGGTGCTTTGCTGTAGGGAAGAGTTCATCTCATTTCCATCACAGTGGAATCACTTTTTTATAGCAGAAGTGTTGAGTGTTTTGTAGCCGTGATTAAAACCCTGTTGAAACTTCTTGCTTCCCGAAGCCAAGGCTTCAAGAGCATAATCAGTCTAAAATCCCACAAAAGGAAATTTCATGTTTCCATATACAGACAAGGACACCATTTAGTCTGTAAAATATTTGCCAGCCCACAGAGCAATCCCATTCATTTTTCTGGAAATCTATCCTCCCCACATTCCCACCAATTCTACCACCCACCTTCACTAGTGGCAATTTTCTGTAACCAACTCTCTTATCAACCAGCACATCTCTGGTTTTGTGGAGCAAACCGGAGCACACATAGGGAACTGGAACATGCAGAAACAGAGAGTGTGCAACTCAATGAAGTCAGCACCAGAGATCAGAATTGAACCCAGGTAGCTGGAGCTGCGAGGAAGCAACTCTACTGGTGTGACACTGCTAATTTCAATTTTATTGTGCTTTTAGTTTGTTTACGTTAACATGGTTGCTGGAATGTGTACAGGGAAGTGAAATACAGATTCTAAGGTGTTGAACCAATATGGTCCAGGCAATAAATAATAATAATAATAAGCTACTTCCCTCAGAATTGTTTGAGATGTGGGCGATGCTGGTTACATCAGTAGACAGGAGATCCCTTGTTCATGTTTACCTATTGTGTGGTCTGGTATTGATGTTGAGAACTCGTTGGCCTACTCTCTTTCAACTGTAGTCACTGTGCCTCATCTTGGATATGTTTGTTATGCCTTGGAGGTGAAGTAGAAATCTAGAACAGTGGCTGAAAATTACGATTCTATTAGTGCAAGTATTTCAGACTGTTTCTTCTTTGTGAAACAGCTCTCCAAATTTAGGTGCATGTTCCAAAGAGTTCACAAGTAAACATTTTAGAGTCAATGGAATTACAACCACTGGAGTAATTGAAAAGTTAAACAGTAAGTGTTCCCTTAATGGTGAAAGATAAGGGCAACAAGTGCAATTACATAAGAGATTGTAGATTCTGGCATCTGGAGCAAAAAAAACAAACTGCACCAGGAACTCAGTGGGTAATGCAGCACCTGGGGAGACAGAGGGATGGTTGACATTTCGGGTGAGACCCTGCAGATCTGAAAGGTTAACCATCCCTGTTGTCTAATAAGGCCAATGAAAAAGTCCACAAGGGAGTTTAGTCAAAAAAGGTTAATGCAAAGCCATTTGGCGAACAGGTTTGAAATATGCTTTGTTGGGAGACAGAGGGTAAGTGCTATGGGTTGTTCTTATGATTTGAAGCCTTTGACTACCGGTGTACCACAGTAACCTATGCTGCGACCTTTGCTGTAAGCTTTATTGATGCAGTTGTGATTAGTGAATTCACATGAAGTGAAGATTGGTCATGTTGATAGTGAACAGGGCATCGGGTAGTCAAGGAGGAACACACAGAATACTTGCCTTCATAAACTTGTATGGAACATTTAGGATCATCGAGAGTGTGGTGCAACACTATGAACCATTAGAGAGGCCATAATTGGAATACTTTGTACATTCTGGTTGACACAGTATAACAAGAACATAATTGCACAGGGGTGAAGGTTGACCAGGATGTCTGCTGAGAGGAAGCATTTCAGCTAAGGAGATTCTGGTTAAGCTGGGTTGTTACTTGTATTGGAGGAGGAGTGGGAAGGGAGGTGTACATGATTGGGTTGCACAAAATTGAGAGGCAGAGATGGGCACGGATAGTGAGAAACATTTTTTTTCCCCCTGAGCAGAGATGCCTATCACCAGAAGAGAAAAGTTTGTTAAGGGGTATGAGGTTTAGAGGGGGATTTGAGGTTTAATTTTGTTTACTCCGAGTGTGATTGTAACCTGGAACACATGCCTGATGGGGTGGTGGAGGAAAGAGCTCTCGCTTAATTAAAAAATTACATGCGTATTTGAAATACCATGACATAGGAGACCTGATGTCAGATGAAAGCTCTCTAGGATTCTAAAGTTGAGGCAAGACTCTTCTACTCAAACCCCCTTTCAATTAAGCACTTCATACAGATTTGCCTTTCAAGTTCCTGGTGTACCTGCCTGTTTATTATTCCTACTAAAGGAAGATTATCTCACATTTTTCAACATTATAGTCTATTGGTCATGTCAGTGGCCATTACCTGACCTTCTTTGTCCCCTCAAGCCTGACCACACTGCCATTAGGTTTGTATACTCAGCAGACCTGAATATTCATCCAAATCATTGATATAGATGGTGAATACTTGGATCCTGACACCAATCCCTGTGACATCCGGTGGTCATAGTCTCCTAACTTGAAAATATCAGTAGTGAATTGGAGCTGCCAATTTATTTTGGATATGACATTTGATGGTAAGGCCACCATTTATTGTCCTTGACATGGGTAATGTGTTATCTATACAGTGAGGATATCACCACAAAACTGATATGGGGAGTTCTGATTTGTTTATTTACAAGCAGTGATAAAGATTGGAAATACATTTCCAAGTCGGGATAATGTGCAACTTGAACATGACTTACTTTTCATCTACTGCCTTCGATGTTCAGCGTTATCTTGGGTGTCACAGAGCTAATAACATGCTGTGGTTTGATTTGTACTTATCCAATCATGTGAAATCTAATTATTTAGTCATTTAAGATATTGAGAGTCTACCATGTTAGATGTTGAATGTTTTGGTGTGTTTTGGTCTTTTTCTATTTGCCCTCCCAAATTATCTTCTGATAACATAAAGCTTTGTGGCATTGAAGGCTGTTTAATATACAGTTTTTGTGAACTAACTATTGGGTGAGGTCATAAAAAGTTTAATTGCTATTTAGGCTGCACGTCAGATCTCAGATGATGGCTGACATTTCTGTGCCTTTGGAGATTCTAGAAGCTTCATTGGTCAAAATTCAGTAAAAATGGGGATGTTCTGATCTTCTCCGGCTTCCCCCTGTCTCCCCCTCCTCCCCAGCTCTCTGCCACAACCTCACCTTCATCCCTGAAATGAAGTAATCCATTTCATGGTGTCACTGTTGTTGTTTTATCAAATTAATCTGGTAATGTATCTCGTAAGGCTTTAGTAATTTAGCTCACTTATGACATATTATACCATGACTTCATTGTGAACAATGCTATGAAATGCTCAGCAGAGATGTATTCCATATTTGTCATTTAAAATTTGAAGTTTGGAACATTACATACTGTATATCTGATTGGTTGCTATTTCAAATTGAACTGAAATCTCTAAATTGTGCTTGGCAATAGAACTAAAAGCAAGAAGCCAAAACTGCCAGTATGTTAAAGAAAATGAACCAATCACCAAATGTCCTTGATTCTAGATAATTCGAAGGTATGACATAAGAAAACAACTAAACGCAGTGAGTGGTTGGGATCTGACATACCATTAATATAGTGGCGATCTTCACAGTCTTGAAATACAAATATAAAGTGTTATTACATACTATGGTTTTACCTGTTACACCTTCTTAAAAGGCCAAGTCTGACCATGTCATCCAAGATGATGTGGAACATCTTGGTGATCTGGACCTTTGCAGTATTCAACAGTAACACATTAATTTTACAAATGTATTGATCATAAAAATGGAAATGGTAATCTTTTCAATGGAAATGTTTTTCTACGAAATAAAGTTTTTAATTGTGTAAGCAATAGTGGAAACAGATTTAATAGGATCTTCTACAGGGAATATCATAATACTTTGATAAAGAAAGACATTGTAGGTAGAATGGGAAAGAGCAGGGTAAGGGGGCTAATCAGGTTGTTCTTTGAAGCCTGTAATATTCAACGCGCTAAATGGCTACTTCAGCATTGTACTATTCAATGGCTATGTTAGATTATTTGCAGCATTCTTATGGTTTCACTAAGTTGAAATCTTGTGATGGGTACTAAACGTTATTTTACCTATGTGTATTATTTTCCCTGGCTCTCTTAAAATTTTCAGATATTAGTCCCAGCAACATCTAAAACTTGCATTTAATGCTTTGGGCTATTTCAATATATTGATGCAAAATCACCAAAAACATTTTTTCTGAGAGAACAATAGCAAAACTTCAATAATCTGTTAGTTCCAAAATCTCAATATTTCCCTTACAAACACGCTGACACAATTCCTACGCTCCATATAAACTCACCAGGGCCCTTGCCCCATGCTCCATATAAACTCGCCATGCCCATGGTCCCATGCTCCATCTAAACTCATCAGGGCCCTGGCCCCACGCTCTATGTAAACTCACCAGGGTTCATCCCACACTCCAAATAAACTCACCAGGGTCCACACCACGCTCCACATAAATTCGCCAGGGTCATGGTCCTATGCTCCAAATAAACTTAGCAGGGCCTATGCTCCAAATAAACTCACCGGGACCTGTCCCATGCTCCATATAAACTCCCTGAGGCCTAGTCCTACACTCCTTATAATTCGCCAGCATCCCTTTCCCATGTTGCATATAAACACGGTGGACTCAATTCCTTACCAACTTACCAGGATCTCATGTCTACACTTTGTATAAACACATGGAATCTGTTTTCCATGCTCTCTTGAAATTTGCTTGGTTTACTGAAAAAAAAAAAATGCTACTGTGGTTGAGATGCTGCCTTACAACACCAGAAACCTGGGTTCAGTCCTGGCCATGGATGATGTATGTATGGAGTTTGTACATTCTCCCTGTGACCTTGTGAATTTCCTTGGGTGCTTCGGTTTCCTCCTACATTCCAAAGATGTGCAGGTTTGTATGTTAATTAGCTTCCGTAAATTATCCCTATTGTGTAGGATAGAGCTAGTGTACAGGTGATTGTTGGTTGGCACGATTTTGGTAGGTCGAAGGGCCTATTTCTACACTGGATCTCTAAACTAAACTACTGTGCAACATGTAAAATCTAGTGAATTTAAAGTGGAGTAGTCTTAATGGAAGTAATATTCAATAGTCTGCAAAATCTGCCACCATCAAAGTTCCAAAGAGTACCAAAATGTAAAAGTTCTGCAGTATTGCGAGTTTCTTAGAAGCATGTGCTTGAGTTATTGAATTACATTTTTATGGTTTGGACTGTGTGTAGTGGAATTTAATACTCGGGTGAGTACATTTCAAACACATTAACTGTGAAAAGGAGGGGGCATTCAGCCCGCAAACCTGATTCAAATTTCAATAAAATCTTGCTGATCCGATCAGTACCTAAAATCCACATTCTGGCCTACATATGGCAATCTTCAGGAATCCTTGCTAATTAACTTCTGTCTTGGAAATCTCTGTTCCAACGAGGAAGATGGTGTCGAAGACTCTAAACAAATTGCCTAATCACCTTAAATGGGGAACCCTTTATTTTTGTGGGCCCCAGTTCTAGATTCTTCCACAAGAGGAGGCATTCTCTCCACATGCACTATCAGGTGTATATTAGGTAGATTGGCAGCGTGGCATAAGCACATTTGTGATCATTTGAAATCCTGTACTGATCTCAAGAAATAGTTAATTTCAAACTCAAGACAAAGAAGAGGAAGGGGTGTAACTTGGTATACTGTATAAAGATTCCAGGTGCACAGCAGTATGAATTATCTCAACTAATTGCAACCGGAGGGGGTTTGGATAATAGGTGTGGTTCTGTGTAAACAAAATTAGGAAGGCACCACTCAGGTTTGCAGGTTGATTTATACAAGGCAAAAATCTGGAATATAGTCCACATTCTGCCAATGAAAGGCAAAAAAAACTGCGTAATTAAACTTTAGTTCTCCTCTGAATAAAATTACCTCATCTTGAATTGAGGAGAGGTGTCACACTATATCTGTTGCCTTCTTATGCACACATTTTTCCCTTGGATGTGAGTCAGTTATTGTAGTTATCATAAAAGGAATTTTATATTAAATTCAATGGCAAGGATAAATATGAGGGGCTGCATTCAAATTAGAGAAGGAATATTTAGGATAGATGAGACATTCCAGGTGAGTGATCAACAAATAGATTTCCTGGAAGAGGTATGGAGATAGGAAGCTGGATTTGGCCCTGCATTGTGAGGAAAAGGAGGGATCCTCATTCCTCTAGATGGATGAGCTTAAAAAATAAATGCAGGAATAGCCTATTCTGCCATTTATAGCTGATCTTCCATAGTTAGCCTATCCCCATATCCTTTGATTCCCACAGTACAGAAATAGGCTCTTCCGGTCACAAAGTCTGTGCTATAGACAATAGGTGCAGGAGTAGGCCACTCGGCCCTTCGAGCAAGCACTGCCATTCAATGTGATCATGGCTGATCATCCCCAATCAGTACCATCCGACCATCTGTTCCATCTGATCCGACCACCTGTTTACACCAATCCAGCCACTCTACCAATACACAAGGGGAATTTTACAGTGGCCAATTAACCTACCAACTTTCACATCATTGGGATATAGGAAACACAGGAGTGCTCACAGGAGTACACTATCACAGGATAACATGTAAACCCCACACAGGCAGCACCCGAGGTCAGAATTCAATCCAGGTCTCTGGCGTTGTGAGGAGGTGACTACTAGCTGCATAATTGTGCTGCCCAGGTTCTTCCTGTCTGCTTTAAATAAACATAGTGCATCAGCTTCCAGAACCATCTAGGATAGAGAATTCTAACGAATCACAACTTGATGGCAAAACCCATAACAGCAGAAGAATTTTGGAGTCAATGAATGAATAAGTTTATTGGCCAAGTATTCACATACAAGGAATTTGCCTTGGTGCTCCGCCCGCAAGTGACAACATGACATAGTGACAGTTAAGGATATATACATAAAACATTAAACATTAATAATAAAACATTATTGATTAAGGATGTGAATTAAATGAAATACCAGAGCAAAAGGAGGCTATAGATCTATGGTTATTGAGTAGAGCTACTACTCGTGGAAAAAAGCTGTTTTTATGTTTGGCTGTGGCAGCTTTGACAGTCCGGAGTCGCCATCCAGAGAAAAGTGATTCAAAGAGTTTGTGGCCAGGGTGAGAGGGGTCAGAGATGATCCTACCCGCTCCCTTCCTAGCCCTTGTAGTGTACAGTTCGTCATTGGAGGGAAGGTTGCAGCCAATAACCTTCTCAGCTGATCGGATGATTCGCTGCAGCCTCCTGGTGACGTGCTTGGTGGCTGAGCCAAAGCAGACCATGATGGAGAAGGTGAGGACAGACTCTACGATGGCAGTATAGAATTGGTGGTAGATTGTGCTTCCTCAGCTGCCGCGGGAAGTACATCCTCTGTTGTGCCTTTTTGGCTGTGGAGTCGATGGTAGCCACCCACTTAAGGTCTTTGGAGATGATTGATCCCAGGACGTAAAAGTTTCCACAGATGTGACTGTGGTGTTGTTGATGGCGAGGGGAGGGGGAGCTCCCCTAAAGTCTACAATCAATTCCACTGTCTTAAGAGCATTGAGCTCCAGGTTGTTGCAATGGCACCAGGACGCCAGCTGTGACACTTCCTGTCTGTAGGCAGATTCCTCCCCGTCCTGGATCAGTCCAATCAGGGGTGTGTTGTCCACAAACTTGAGAAGTTTGACAGAGGAGTCAGTGGAAGTGCAGTCATTGGTGTAGAGAGAGTAGAGGAGAGGGGAGAGTACGCAGCCTTGCGGTGCTCCTATGCTGAGGGTTTGCGGGTCCGAGATGTGCATTCCCAGCCTCACGTGCTGCTTCCTGTCTGTCAGGAAGCTGGTGATCCACCGACAGAGGGGTTCAGGCACAGTCAACTCGGAAAGTTTGGAGTGTAGTAGCTATGGCACAATGGTGTTGTTCAACAAACAAAATCCTCGCGTAGGTCCCCTGGCGGACTAGATGCTGGAGGATGAAGTGCAGGCCCAGGTTGACTGTGTCATCAACAGATCTATTGCCCCGATATGCAAACTGCAGAGGGTCCATTCGTGATATTTTTCAGCTTGGCCAGCACAGTCCTTTCAAGGGTCTTCATGACTACAGAGGTCAATGTGTCAGGCCTGTAGTCATCAAGACCAGTAATACTTGCCTTTTTGGGTACAGTGACAATAGTAGAGACTTTGAAGCAGTACAGGTTTGAGGGACGTTGAAAATGTCTGTGAAGACTGGTGCCAGTTGTTCGGAACAGAGCTTGAGAGTAGAGGGGGAAAGATTGTCCATATATCCATAGATCCTTAACAATGCCCAGAGAGTAGTAACTCAAGTTGGTAGAATGGTAAAGAAGGTGCTTCATATGTTCACCTTCATAAGTCAGGGCATTGAGTATAACAGTGCGTAAGTTATGATGCTGCTCCATAAAATGTTTTGGTTAGGCCACATTTTGATTATTGCAAGCAGTTCTGGTCGCCCCATTACAGGAAAGATATGGATGTTTTGGAAAGCATGCAGAAGTAGTTTACTAGAATGTTCCCTGGATTAGGGGGTATTAACTACAAGGAGAGGTTGGATAAACTTGGATTGTTTTCTGTGGAGTGTCGGAGGTTGAGAAAAGACCTGATGGAGGTGTATAAAATGACGAAGCATCGGCGGACACACCCTTTTTCTAAGGGTGGAAGTGTCAGATGCTAGAGAGCATAGATTTGAGGTAAAAGGGGCAATGTTTAAAGGAGAAGTGCCAGGCAAGTTTTTTTGCACAGGCAGGTGGGTACCTGGAAAGTGCCGCCAGAGGTTGTGATGGAGGCAGATATGATACTGACATTTAAGATGATTTTAGATAGGCACATGGATATGCAGAGAATGGAGGGATATGGATCATGAGCAGGCAGATGAGATTAGTTTATCTTGGCATTGTGTCGGCACATATATTGTGGGCTGAAGGGCCTGTCTGGAGCTGTACTTTTCTATGTTCTATATTCTGGATTGAAATTTCTCTTCATCTCAGTCCTAAATGCTGTAACCCTTATTGTCAAACTATGCAGCCAGACTTGGACTAGGGAAAACGGGAAACATTTATCCTCATTATCTAGTCTGACAAGCCTTGGAATAATTTGGCAATATTCAGTAAAATTTCCCCTCGTCCTCTAAAGTGGAGAGAATGCCAGCCCAGTAAACTCCTCATACTGCAACCAGCTACCCCACAACTCAGATAGCAAATCTTTGCTGTACTCTATTATGACTACATCTTTCTTCGGTAAAAAGACAAAAACTGTACATAATACTCCAGGTTTGATCTTACCAAGGCCCTATACAATTGCAATTTGCCTTTTTTTCTCCTGTAATCAAATCCGCTCATAATAAAGGCTAACATACTATTTGCATTCCTATTCCCTTTCTGCATCTGCATGTTGCTTTTCATTGACTTCAATACCTAGGTCCTTTTGAAAACCAGCATTCCACTGTTCAATTGCTAATTTGGACTGCCCATTCTATACACAATGCAAAATCCCCTATGATTATTAATTTACCCTTGCAACTTGCACCTCCAAAGTCCTCCATTACCACTGCTGCGTGGGGGTTAGTAGAGAACTTACAACAGTGTTTGTGTCTTTTGCTATTTCTTAGTTCCCTCTTTTTGCATCTGTTTGGAGTATCATTGAACAGAGAGACTTTCGGGTACATTACAAACACATAGACCCAAGACACACAACATAATTTACATAAACATCCATCACATCGCTGCTGTGATGGAAGGCCTAATAAACTTAAAATGCCAGAGTTAAAGCCCACGCAGTGAGTTGTACAGGTTTAGGGACCCGCTCCAGGGCTCTCCCAACCCCGCAACCGGGCGGGGGGAAGTTTCCTGAAAGCTGCAATACAAGTAGAAAAGATGGTGAAGAAATATGGTAGGCTTGCCACGCCGGGTGGTGCGAGGTCGCACACCGGGTTTTCATTGCAGTTAGGCCCCGCTCCAGGAGCTCTTTCGGGCGGGGGGAAGTCGCCGTTAGCCCTGAAAAGCGGTTATTACCTGCCGTTGTCACTGTAGCCGCCGCAGCAGCAGCAGCAGCAGCGAGGCTCCTAAAGTGAAAAGCGGTTTTGTTTGTGGAGGCCGCTCCTCGTTGTGGCCCCAACGACAACGGAAACCCGACTCTCCAGTGCAGGGAGAGAAAGAAAAGACCCCATCCCCACACACACACCCCAACAAAAAATACACATAAACACAGCCGTCGCACAGACTGCGCTGCTGGAGTAAACCGGGTGAAAACATTTAGTGAAAAGTATAGATCCAAGTAAAGGGTCATTAAAGATATGAGATAGATGGGAGGTCTGGTCCACACTCGAGCTGATGAGAGGATCGTTCAGTTGCCCGATAATATCTGGGACTGGACGATGGTCGGCAAACACTATTGGAAGAATATGATTTGTGCAGAAAAGATTCATGAGCACCTGGATACATAATATGCTCAAGCAGAGTCTAATGGTGAATGTGGTTTTTCGGATTGGAGGCATGTGACTAGTGGTTTGCCACAGGAATTGGCACCGGGCCCATTGTTCATCATTTATTTAAATGATTTGGATGAGAATGTACAAGGCATGGTTAGTCTGTTTGCAGATGACACTAAAATAGGTGGTATTGTAGACAGTGAAGAAAGATATCAACAATTACAATCCTGATTCGCTGGGTAAGTAGGCCAAGGAATGGCAAATGGTGTTTGATTCAGATAAGAATTATTATAAAAATGAAGGTTACGGCCCTGGTGAGTGTTATAGGACCTAGGAGTACAAATATATAGTTCCCTGAAAATGACCTCAAGTTGACAGGAGGGGAAGAAGGCATTTGGCACGCTGGCCTTCATCAGTCAGGGCATTGAGATAGGAGTTGGGACATTATATTGAAATAGTACAAGATGTTGATGAGGCTGCATTTGGACTATTGTGTACAGTTGTGATTACTCTGCTATAGGAAAGATGTCATTAAGCTGGAAAGAGTGCAAAGAAATTTACAAGAATGTTGCCAGGACTCGATGGCCTGAGTTAAAGGAAGAGGTTGGCAGGTTTGAACATTATTCCTTGGAGCATAGAAGACTGAGGGGTCATTGTGAATGCATACAGTTTTTTCCTCGAAAGGGAATCAAAAACTAGAGGGCACAGGTTTAAGGTGAGAGGAAGGTTTTAATAAGAATCAGAGAATAAGAGAGGGTGGGTTTCTTAAATGTGTATATTTTAATGCTAGGAGCATTGTAAGAAAAGTGGATGAACTTAGAGCCTGGATTGACACCTGGAAGTATGATGTTGTGGCGATCAGTGAAACATGGTTGCAAGAGGGCTGTGATTGGAAACTAAATATTCCAGGATTTCGTTGCTTCAGGTGTGATAGAATTGGAGGGGCAAGAGGTGGAGGTGTTGCATTGCTTATCAGGGAAGATATTACAGCAGTGCTTTGGCAGGATAGATTAGAGGGCTCGTCTAGAGAGGCTATTTGGGTGGAACTGAGAAATGGGAAAGGGGTAGCAACACTTATAGGGGTGTATTATAGACCGCCAAATGGGGAGCGAGAATTGGAAGAGCAAATATGTAAGGAGATTGCAGATATTAGTAGTAAGCACAAGGTAGTGATTGTGGGAGATTTCAATTTTCCACACATAGACTGGGAAACACATTCTGTAAATGGGCTGGATGGGTTGGAGTTTGTAAAATGTGTGCAGGATAGTTTTTTGCAACAATACATAGAAGTACCTACTAGAGAAGGGGCGGTACTGGACCTCCTGTTAGGAAATGAGATGGGTCAGGTGGCAGAGGTATGCGTTGGGGAACAGTTCGGGTCCAGTGATCACAATACCATTAGTTTCAATATAATTATGGAGAGGGACAAAACTGGACCCAGGGTTGAGATTTTTGATTGGAGAAAGGCTAACTTTGAGGAGATGCGAAAGGATTTAAAAGGAGTAAATTGGGACAGTTTGTTTTATGGGAAAGATGTGGAAGAGAAATGGAGTACATTTAAAGGTGAAATTTTAAGAGTACAGAATCTTTATGTCCCTGTTCGGTTGAAAGGAAATCGTAGAAATTGTAAAGAGCCATGGTTTTCAAGGGAAATTGGACACTTGGTTCGGAAAAAGAGGGAGATCTACAATAATTATAGGCAGCATGCAGTAAATGAGGTGCTTGAGGAGTATAAGGAATGTAAAAAGAATCTTAAGAAAAAAATTAGAAAAGCTAAAAGAAGATATGAGGTTGCTTTGGCAAGTAAGGTAAAAGTAAATCCGAAGGGTTTCTACCGCTGTATTAATAGCAAAAGGATAACGAGGGATAAAATTGGTCCATTAGAGAGTCAGAGTGGACAACTATCTGCAGAGCCAAAAGAGATGGGGGAGATATTGAACAGTTTCTTTTCTTCGGTATTCACCAAGGAGAAGGATATTGAATTATGTGAGGTAAGGGAAACAAGTAGAGTAGCTATGGAAACTATGAGGATCAAAGAAGAGGAAGTACTGACACTTTTGAGAAATATAAAAGTGGATAAGTCTCCAGGTCCGGACAGGATATTCCCTAGGACATTGAGGGAAGTTAGTGTAGAAATAGCAGGGGCTATGGCAGAAATATTTCAAATGTCATTAGAAACGGGAATAGTGCCGGAGGATTGGCGTACTGCGCATGTTGTTCCATTGTTTAAAAAGGGGTCTAAGAGTAAACCTAGCAATTATAGACCTGTTAGTTTGACGTCAGTGGTCGGCAAATTAATGGAAAGAATACTTAGAGATAATATATATAAGCATCTGGATAAACAGGGTCTGATTAGGAACAGTCAACATGGATTTGTGCCTGGAAGGTCATGTTTAACTAATCTTCTTGAATTTTTTGAAGATGTTACTCGGGAAATTGATGAGGGTAAAGCAGTGGATGTTGTGTATATGGACTTCAGTAAGGCCTTTGACAAGGTTCCTCATGGAAGGTTGGTTAAGAAGGTTCAATGGTTGGGTATTAATGGTGGAGTAGCAAGATGGATTCAACAGTGGCTGAATGGGAGATGCCAGAGAGTAATGGTGGATGGTTGTTTGTCAGGTTGGAGGCCAGTGACGAGTGGGGTGCCACAGGGATCTGTGTTGGGTCCACTGTTGTTTGTCATGTACATCAATGATCTGGATGATGGTGTGGTAAATTGGATTAGTAAGTATGCAGATGATACTAAGATAGGTGGGGTTGCGGGTAATGAAGTAGAGTTTCAAAGTCTACAGAGAGATTTATGCCAGTTGGAAGAGTGGGCTGAAAGATGGCAGATGGAGTTTAATGCTGATAATTGTGAGGTGCTACATCTTGGCAGGACAAATCAAAATAGGACGTACATGGTAAAGGGTAGGGAATTGAAGAATGTAGGTGAACCGAGGGATCTGGGAATAACTGTGCACAGTTCCCTGAAAGTGGAATCTCATGTAGATAGGGTGGTAAAGAAAGCTTTTGGTGTGCTGGCCTTTATAAATCAGAGCATTGAGTATAGAAGTTAGGATGTAATGTGTAAAATTGTACAAGGCATTGGTGAGGCCAATTCTGGAGTATGGTGTACAATTCAAAATAGGAATGGTAAATGGTCGCCTAATTATAGGAAGGATGTCAACAAAATAGAGAGAGTACAGAGGAGATTTACTAGAATGTTGCCTGGGTTTCAGCAACTAAGTTACAGAGAAAGGTTAAAATTGAACAAGTTAGGGCTTTATTCTTTGGAGCGCAGAAGGTTAAGGGGGGACTTGATAGAGGTTTTTAAAATGATGAGAGGGATAGACAGAGTTGACGTGGAAAAGCTTTTCCCACTGAGAGTAGGGAAGATTCAAACAAGGGGACATGACTGGAGAATTAAGGGACTGAAGTTTAGGCGTAACATGAGGGGGAACTTCTTTACTCAGAGAGTGGTAGCTGTGTGGAATGAGCTTCCAGTGAGTAGGGTAGTGGAGGCAGGTTCGTTTGACATTAAAATTAAATTGGATAGTTATATGGATGGGAAGGGGGAACCTCTTTACTCAGAGAGTGGTAGCTGTGTGGAATGAGCTTCCAGTGAAGGTAGTGGAGGCAGGTTCGTTTTTATCATTTAAAAATAAATTGGATAGTTATATGGATGGGAAGGGAATGGAGGGTTATGGTCTGAGCGCAGGTATATGGGACTAGGGGAGATTATGTGTTCGGCACGGACTAGAAGGGTCAAGATGGCCTGTTTCCGTGCTGTAATTGTTATATGGTTATATGGTTAACCTGATGGGCAACTTTTTCACATTGACATTTTTCACAAACCTATTGAAAGAGCTGCCAGAGGAAGTAGTTCCCATGTGTTCTTTGAAAAGAGCACTGGATGAAAACTCCACCTCCTTGGAGAACCTGTAAAAGTCGTTGAGGCGGGTATAATAACATTTAAGAGACATTTAGACAGGCACGTGGAGAGGAAAGGTTTGGAGGAATATAGACCAAATGTGGGAAAGTGGGATTAGTTATCAGAATTGGTGAATGTATAGAATAATTCATTGTAAGCTCTTTGTTATGCTGTTCTGTTTACATTTTGATTAATTCTTGAGATTGGGCATCAGTAGTAAAAAAATGTTTGCATGTTCCTAATCTGTGGACTGGGACAGTTGGGCTGCTGCTGGAAGATTTCAGGAAGTAAGGAAGCCATGGAATCTTACAGCACAGAAGGAAACCCTTCAGGCTTTTGAAAGAGCTGTCCAATTGTGTTCCAGAGAATTACCAGAATGTTAGAGAAACCCAACAAATTCATTGACATCTTTCCAGCGAGCAGCAGCAGCAGCTTTCCTTGTCATTGATCTTCCCTCACTACTCTAATTGCTTTTCCAGCTTGACAAGTCAAATCAGCACTGAACTCCTGCTAAAACAGCCAACTAAATCCCACATGCCCTTTGAAAAGAGCACTGGATGAAAAATCCACCTCCTTGGATCACCTGAAGATGGGCAAAACAACTGGTGCCAGTGCAGTTGTTCATGGTTAAACTTGAATTCATTCAGCCCAGCTCACTTTGCCTGCACTTTCAAAAATGCCTTCTTGCCATTAAATTGCTGTTGAAGTGTGGTCTCTGCAATTTTGTTTGGTTGAACATAGGATCCAAGTTGGATTCGGAAGGTTCTACCAAGCAGAATGAGATCAATTGTCAGCTATATTTTGCCAATATTAGGTAATGGAAAGATTGATCAAGGACAAGAAAAAATAACCTATTCTTTAAATAATGCCATAGGATTTTTCACCTGTGCAGACTGACATGCTTAATATTTCATTAATAAATTACCGCTTTGCACTCTGCTTTAATCCCTCAGCAACAAGGTTCAGTTAGGATTGGAGCTTAAGGGCAAATTGCAATCTTGGTTGAAAACGAAAAGTTTAGGCATTCAGGAGAATTATTACTACACATATCCATGACTCCTACCAAAGCTCTTAATAACTTTGAACATGTTTTTGTCTCCTCTTAGACTTCCCTACTGTGCAGGTCCAGCTCTTGTTTGTCCCACCAAAATGCAACACTTGCATTTATGTGAATTAAACTCCATCTCCATTCCTCGGCCCAGTTCATCGAGATCCTGCTGTGATCTTGAGTAATCCTCATTATCCATTATGTCAACAAAATATCAAATTTATACAACACTATTTCCCAGTCACAAAACCATGTGGACTATTCCTTGTCTTTTCAAACGCTGGTAGATCCTAACTCTCAGAATCCTCTCCAATAACTTGCCAACCACTAATGTAAAATAATTCCAAAGATTAATTATCCTTTCTCAGGTGAAATTTGTCCTCTTTAAAAAAAAATATATATCTATATTACTAAAAGTCTGATCTTAACCGCTTTTGGCCCACTGTGCTGCGATTTCCGAGAGAACGCCGCCACCAACGGCCGTCATTTTTGGCCAACTCGCTCAGAGCCCCCCTCCGCCTTTCGGAAACCGGAGGATTTTTTCCATCGATGAAAAATCAGAGAGATATTAATGTTTGTTTTTAAATTGCCATTCTCTCTGCTGCCCCTGCTGGTGGGAGGGGGGAGGGACTATAAAACCCGGAAGTGGTGTGCCTCACTCAGTCTCTGCAACATGGAGGAAGCCTGAGGGTCATGTTTCTCTGAGCTGTAAATAACACTGAACACGTGTCTACTCAACTGAGAGTACCCTTAATGTGGTTCTAAAATGCTTGCAAAAAGTGTCTATTGTTTCTAAAATGCTTGCAGAAAGTGTCTCTATTGGTTCTAAAATGCTAGCAAAAAGTGTATTTTTGGTTCTAAAATGGTTGCAAAAAGTATGTATTGGTTCTAAAATGTTTACAAAAAGTGTCACTATTGGTTCTAAAATGTTTACAAAAAGCTTGCAAAAAGTGTCTATTGGTTCTAAAATGCTTGCAAAAAGTGTCTATTGGTTCTAAAATGCTTGCAAAAAGTGTCTCTTTTGGTTCTAAAATGGTTCCATAAAGTGTCTCTATCTATATTACTAAAAGTCTGATCTTGACCGCTTTTGGCCCACTGTGCTGCGATTTCCGAGAGAACGCTGCCCCCTGCGGCCGTCATTTTTGGCCACCTCACTCAGAGCCCCCCTCCGCCTTCCGGGACCGGTGGATTTTTCCCATCGATGATAAATCAGAGCGATATTAATGTTTTTTTTTAATTTCCATTCTCTCTGCTGCCCCTGCTGGTGGCAGGGGGGAGGGACTATACAACCTGGAAGTGTCGTCCCTCACTCAGTCTCTGCCAGACCCAGGAAGCGAGAGGGTCACGGCTCTCTGAGCTGCGAATGACACCGAACGCATCCCCTGGATGCGGCTGTAAATTGGCTGCAGCCCAATTGTTTGCCTCGACTTTTTAACAAGTTTGTGTTCACAAAATGAATTTTGGTTGTCAGGTGGCTGCAGCCCAATTGTTTGCCTCGCCTTTTTAACAAGTTTGTGTTCACAAAATGAACTTTGGTTCTCAGGTGACTGCAGCCCAATTGTTTGCCTTGGCTTGGCTTTTGAAATCGTTACCACAGTTGGATGCCAGCCCAAGAATCCATTCGGCCCACAATGTCTATACTAGCCCTCTGGAAACCAGTACCTTCGGCCTGCAACACCCATACTAGCGCAACACAGTCCCCGCACTGGCGAGCAATATTGGAATTGGTGGAGAGGTGGAATATTGCGTTGGTGACCAGCCCTCCCATGTGATGCTGGGACCCAACGGGTCCCACTTAGTCTAGTGTATATATACAGTATATATCTTCATTTGGTTGCATTTCTTAACTGCTTCTGGAACATGTATACCTTTCCTTAAACAAGGAGACCAAAATTGCATGTGACCTTGGAAACTTTTCCGATCAAACTTGCTTCCGTTAAAACCATTTTGCTGTTTTCATGCCTACAGAATATTTTTGATTCTTTTTTCTGGTTCCCTCTTTGCTATTTATTTCTTAGTTTTCATTTCTGTTATGAGCTACCTGAGATTACACTGGTTTTTATTTGTGTTATCAACCAAGCACAGGTCTTATTTATATTTTCCTGATGTAATTTGTTCTCTTGTTTTAGTCATCCAGGGAGCTCCATCTTAAATGTTATTACTCTTCTCCCTCTTGTGAATATACTAAAACTATAACTGAAGCATCTCCATTTTAAGACCTCCCATTGTTCAGTCAAATTTTTGCTAGCCAACTTTTGATTCTCACCCTATTGACTGTTCAATTTCTCCAATTGTTTTTAGTTTAGAGTAGTCTCTAATCTTTGAACAGGTACACGCATAGGAATTGGTCAGAGGGATATGGGTGAAATGCTGGCAAATGGGATTAGCTCAGGAATACACCCTAGGTTAGCATAGACAAGTTGGTCTGAAGGGTCTGTTTCCGTGCTATGTAACTATGACTTTATTCCATATAGGTATTATTAATACAATGCCATGGAAATCAATTTAAACTACCGATGCTGCAATCTGAAATTAAAATGAGAAATGTTGGAAGAACTCAACTAGTCAAGCAGCATCTGTGGAAAGAGAAATCAGTTACAATTTCAGATGAAAGATCTTTCATCATGGACCTGAAACTTTAACCAGTTTTTCATTCCACAGATGCTGCTTGGTTGACAAAATTCTTCCAACTTTCCTGTTTTTGTTTATGATATTATGTTTCCTTGATGCGCCACCATAGTATAATGTGTTAAGTCGTACACAGGGCAAGATACAACACATATTTATTTAAGTCCACTTGCATCATTGGTCTGCAGGACATTACAGTAACTAGCAGCTACTCTGACTGAATTACGTAAGCAAGATCTTGGTAATATAAATCGCATATTAGGTGGAGCAACTACTAACAAGTACTACAATTGATTAGTAGGAAATAACCAATCTACATCTTTCCTAGTAGAAACAAAATAAAGCATAGATACGTGGAAACATAGTGGCTAAACAATACAGCAGCCGAAACGTTAATAACACATATGGGGAAGTATAAATGGTTACACAAAATCGCCATATTTAATGGATGGCCTGGTGACCCTTCCGGCACGTGTGCGGTATGACTCCCTATCTCCTCCTTTCACCAGTGAAGTGACTGGGGAGGGGACAAGGGATGTGACCAGGGACGGCACTGGGGACCCGCCGGGTATAGGTGGTGAAGCAGGCGAGCTGGGCGCTGAACGCCGTGGAGAGGCCGCGGAGGACACAGTCTCTGGTAGTGGAGCAGCCGGCCCGATAGTGGGAGGGTATACAAAACGCGAGACCTCTGCACGCGGAGTCTCAGGATGTGGTTTCGTCACGGGAAGGAGATGTTGACGGTTGCGTCTGTAAATAGCCGCATCTGCGCTAACCAGATAGGAGCGCGGACCTTCGGCAGGGCTGTGGATGTGACCCAGAAGGCCATAGCCTTTGTTGATCTGGAGGCGAACAACCTGTCCACTGGAGAGAGGTTTAAGTGGCTTACTGGACTTGTCGAAAAAACGTTTTTGTGCATCGCGCTTGAATTGTAGTTGTTTCTGGACTGCGGGCGGAGAACGGCCCTGTGGCTGCAGTAGCTGCTGGGGTACAGGCAGGGCAGCACGGGTTTGACGAGACATCAGTCGTTGGACTGGGGAACCCAGTATGGGATCCCTGGTAATGCTCCTTAAATTGAGCAGGTCCAGGTAGACGTCAGATTTAGCAAGGTAAGAATGCTCCATTAGTTGTTTAGCGCTTCAGTTGGACTGCGGAAACTCAGGGCTGCTGGTGATATGTTGAAAGTCCCAGCAAAGTTTTTGAAAAGCTGACTGGTGAACTGACTGCCGTTGTCTGATAAAAGGTGTGCAGGGGAACCGTGCATGGAAAAATGGCATTGCAACTTCTGGATAACTGCTTCAGATATGATGGTTTGGAGTAGATCAATGTCAAACCAGCCCGAATAAGAGTCGACAAGAACCAGATAGTGCTTCCCATGCCATTAGAATATGTTGGTGGCTACCGTGGACCACGCTAGAGGAGGAACCGGTTGCGGCAGTAAGGGCTGCTTCTGCTGGTATGGCGTCAGGCTTTTGCAGATGGCGCAGACTTCAGTTTTGTGACATATGTACTTGGTCATACCAGGCCTGTAAAACGTGCTCTGTGCCCGTTGTAAGGTTGCCTCCACACCGGGGCGGCCCCTGTGGACGGCGTCGAAGTACTTGTCCCGGAGGACAACTAGGACAACTGCCTTGTGGCCCTTGACTATAATGCCGCCTGTAACACCAGTTCGTCATGAACCAGGAAGTATGGACTGATGGCAAGTGGGGTGCTGTATTGTTTATCCGGCCAGCCACGCTGGATTATGTTTCAGACCAAAATCTTCCTTTTTGGTCTGAAACATAATCAAGAAGGTTCTCTTGAACTTTTCCCCTCTTTGCTCCTTAGATAATGGATATCCCAATCTGTATTTGAATAGTTGAAGTTTTCTATTAACACCTCTCTAGAGCTCACCGACTCTCCACCCATTTATTTATTCCTATAATCCTATTTCAATCCTTGCTATACTGTACTCTGCAGTGTGACCTGTGACATTCCACAATGTGAAATGAAATGTCCAGAAGTGAGCATCAGGACTGGATTAACTCTCAACAGCAAATTTATAAAGACTGATCACTATGTTAAAAAACTCAACGAGCTGCTTTTAGATCAGATTCATCAACATTTTGGCGTTGGAAGACCTGAGACAGGAAGTTTTGGAAAGGGAATTTTTTGTTAATTACTCTGGATGATAAAATACTAAAGTTTATTTCAACCATACTGGAATCAATGAAAATTGCAATTGTGAGCAAGTACGTAAATCTGTAGACAGAACTAATCCCACTTAAATCGCTTGTAGTGTAATGCAATCATTGAAAAGACTTCTGCAGACATTTAAACATGTATTTACATGTATCTATCACTCAGTGGGCAAGTTCTTTTTGTTGTTTATCTTGAATTGTTTAACTTCATTAAACATCTTGAATGGAGTCAATGGCTTTCTCTTCCTGTATAAAATGAGAGTGGGTTTGGATTTTGTTCTCCTGTTGAGCTGTGGCAAGCCCTAACACGAGCCTCCTTGCAATCCCTAGCTCGTGTATGAAATGCTGCAAATCAGCCTACTGTGCTGAAGTTTTTGAATGGGACCTTGAGTTATTCACAGGAGCTAAGATTGTTTCTGCATTGAGGAAGTTAAGGTAGGCTACAGACAAAGCTGCCTGTAGTGTAAGAGAACAATTTAAACAACATTGGAAGTGCTGACTTAAGTGGGAAATATGCTTTCAAATAATTAATTATTATTATGCTGGAGCTGCTGTTTCTGACACCAGCAATTGGATCTTGAGCATCTTTAATATTGAACTTGGTTGATTGATTGGTATCCTGAAAATATGAGGAAATGACAGCTTCGGGCAGTGTGGTATCACAATGACAGTGTTTCTAAGGTTTACTTTACAAGGCTAATGTACCTTTCCATACCCTGTTAGCATAGAAAATTGGTGCAGGAGTAGGCCATTCGGCCCTTCGAGCCAACACCGCCATTCAATATGATCATGGCTGATCATCCAAAATCAGAACCTCGTTCCTGCTTTCTCCCCATATTGCTTGATTCTATTAGCCCTAAGAGCTACCCACTCTCTCTTGAAAACATTCAGTGAATTAGCCTCCACTGCCCTCTGTGACAGAGAATACCACAATGTTTATAGCGTCCCCATAAGATGGGACTGTGATAATGTGGTGTTATGTAGATCTGTGTAGCCATTTAAGAGAAAAAGTCCTTTCAGTTACTGGTGCTGAATATACAGGGAATGGGTAACATGCTCATAAAGTCCCCAAAGCTCCAGAAAAATGAATGCAATTTATAGCTGAATGAGTTCACTAACAAATGTTGAGAGAAAAATATGATGAAAGGCTTCAGGCAAATCAGCGAACTTCCTAGCCTTCTGTGCCACCAACACTGCACATCTCGTATGTGTATGTGACAAATAAACTTGACTTGACACAACGGCAACAACGACAAATGTGTAGGTAGTGCCTTCAATGCAGCACAATCTTTTCAGGGACTTCACAGAAACATTGTCATATGGTATGGTTATAGTCCCTTTGGCCCACCAAGTCCATGCCAGCCCATTTGCCCTAATTTAGGGAGATTAAATTACAGGGAGAATTTGTGGGCAGTGGGTTCCCGACACTACAAGTACTGCAACCTCCAAATAGGTTCTGAATCATATAGACTTCGGGCATCATTTTTAACTTATTATTGCCGCTATTATTGTTCATTTATTTGTCTGTTTATTTATGCAGTGTTACTTCGCTTTGCATCATTGAAATAAAATACAATGTTGCAGAAGAGGTTCACCAGGCTGTAGCTGGGATAGAGAAGAGGTTAGACAAATTTGGACTGTTTCCTCTGGAGCATCAGAGGCTGAGGGATGATCTGATAGATGTTTATAAAATTATGAAAGGCATAGATAGAGGAGACAGTCAGTACTTTTACCGCAGGATGGAAATGACAAAGAATAGAAGGTATAGCTTTACGGTGAGAGAGGGGGAGTTTAAAGAGGATTTGAGGCAGGGTTTATTTGTACAGAGAGTGGTACAGAGAACACCCTGCTGGGGGAGATGGTGAATGCAGATTTTATTGCAACTTTGGGAGGCATTTAGATAGGCATATGAATAGCCAGGGAATGGAGAAATATAGATCATGTGCTGGCAGGTGGGATTTGTTTAATTTGTTATGTTCAGTGTAGACATTGCAGGGCGGAGGGCCAGTTTCTATTCTGTGCTATTTTATATGTTATGTTTTACTGTTTTGAAATTGATTTTATGTTCATTTACACATAATGTTCTGGTGAGTGAAAAATGCTTGCAATTGAGCAGCGTAATTGTGCCCGAGTAAAATAGAGCTTGAAACAAGTGACCGTTCCACTGAGCATGTTACCTGCCTCCTACACATACCATTAAATGGCTGATGAAGATCTTGGGCCAATGAAGTGTTAATTTTAGTGACCTTGGCCATTGCTTGTGTTGATGCTTATCCAACGCTGCCATGCTGATTTCAAGCCTTGCCAGTTGAGGAGTCAGATTCCACATATTTGTATGTTGCTGATATATCAAAAGCTGTAAATAGCACTTCATATTTTAGCTCTTTTAAATTATCAGTATAATGATCAGCTGCTTTCTGTAGGTGTATGTTATTTTTTTAGTTGTAAATTAATCACTAAGAATGTGAAATGATATTAATATCTTAGAAACATACAAACATAGAAATTAGGTGCAGGAGTAGGCCATTCGGCCCTTCGAGCCTGCACCGCCATTCAATATGATCATGGCTGATCATCCAACTCAGTGTCCCGTACCTGCCTTCTCTCCATACCCTCTGATCCCCTTAGCCACAAGGGCCACATCTAACTCCCTCTTAAATTTAGCCAATGAACTGGCCTCAACTACCCTCTGTGGCAGAGAGTTCCAGAGATTCACCACTCTCTGTGTGAAAAAAGTTCTTCTCATCTCGGTTTTAAAGGATTCCCCCTTATCCTTAAGCTGTGAACCCTTGTCCTGGACTTCCCCAACATCGGGAGCAATCTTCCTGCATCTAGCCTGTCCAACCCCTTAAGAATTTTGTAAGTTTCTATAAGATCCCCTCTCAATCTCCTAAATTCTAGAGAGTATAAACCAAGTCTATCCAGTCTTTCTTCACAAGACAGTCCTGACATCCCAGGAATCAGTCTGGTGAACCTTCTCTGCACTCCCTCCATGGCAATAATGTCCTTCCTCAGATTTGGAGACCAAAACTGTACGCAATACTCCAGGTGTGGTCTCACCAAGACCTTGTACAACTGCAGTAGAACCTCCCTGCTCCTATACTCAAATCCTTTTGCTATGAAAGCTAACATACCATTCGCTTTCTTCACTGCCTGCTGCACCTGCATGCCTACTTTCAATGACTGGTGTACCATGACACCCAGGTCTCGCTGCATCTCCCCTTATTTCATGAAACTCTGCCTTTATGCAGAGATGTGCAGTGTGTAAGATGAATAACTGAAAATTGTGTATTACCCTGTATTATCAAAGTTTCTCAGCAGAATTGGTCACTTCACTGTGAAGCTGTTGGATTAGTAATCTGGGTGTCTGATCCAACATTAGCTCTAGCCCGCTGTAACAATGCTAAATTTAAATAGTTTGTTAAATAGATCCTTATGAGGAACTAGCATTGGTAGTGATGACCTCAGAAGACTTGTAAAAAATAGAAGCAAGGAACTACAGGTGCTGATTTATATGTTTTTTTATAAAGGCAGGAAGTGCGGGATTAACTCAGCAGGCCAGGCAGCATCTCTGGGGAACGTGGATAGGTCACCTATCCATGTTCTCTAGGGATGCTGCCAATCCCGCTAAGTTACTCCACTACTTGTTTATACTTGTAAAAATATATCTGTTTCAGGGAAAGATATCAGCCTTTCTGAACGTCTGTACTAAGGGTTACTGACAAATGACAATGTGGTCGACTCTTAATTGTCCTCTGATACACGCAGTCAATGCCACCTCCAGTTTAAATTCCATTTGGAATATTTTGGAGGACCAAGAAACCAAGAACCAAGAATAAGAATCCAATGAGAATGATTACAAATGAGAATCCAATACCTGCAAGAAGAGCTGCAACTGGAATGTTTTGGGTATATATGTTTCATCAAGGGGTAAATTATAATAAGTCAGAGTGAGAATCGGGCAGAATGTTGAAAGGTCGAACGTGAGGTAAGAAGTAGATTAGGAATGCGAGTGCAGATTATTAGCTAGCATTACCAAAATGAATCCGATGCTGTCTATAAGCACAAAAATAATATTTGGAGATGTAAACTTGAAACTGCCAACTTGTTATAAAAATCCAGATCAACTAAAGGGCCTGTCCCATTTATGCGACCTTTACAGGCGACTGCTGGCACCCGTGATAGGTTGCCGAAATTTTCAACATGTTGAAAATTCAGCGGCGACCAGAAAGACGCTACGGCTCTTTGGAGACCTCTCACGACCCCTCGTGACCTCTCACGACCATATAGCCTGTGGTCTCCTATGGTCGTGAGAGGTCGCCAAAGAATCGTAGTGTCTTTCTGGTCGCCGCTGAATTTTCAACGTCAAAAATTTTAGCGACCTATCATGGGTGCCGGCAGTCGCATGTAAAGGTCGCGTAAGTGGGACAGGCCCTTAACATTCTAAGGAAAGAAAATCCGGCCTTTCCAAAATCTGGTATTGCTATTTATTATTGTCACGTTGCAGAGATAAACCTTGTTTGCATGCCACCTAACCAGATTATTCCATACTTATGCAATGAGACCATACTTGTTTAACAGGTAGCCAGAAAGAAAACAAAATGTAGTAAATATAGTGTCATAGTGCAAAAATAATGTGCAGAGGAACCAACGTGATAGTATTGAAGATTAGGAACACATCCTTATCTTATGGAAGGTTCAAAGTGCCTGATAATAGTGGGGAAGAAGCTGTTCTTAATTACAGTATCTTCAAGCGTTTGTATCATCTACCCAATGGCTATTGGAGAAAATCATCAATGAGGTAAATGATCAGCCATGGCCTTACTAAATGTAAGGTAGCATGAGGGTTTAAATGATTTGCTCTGCTTTTATTTGTGCTTGTGTCCCTAATGCCTTTCTTAACGTATTATGGCTTGGACGATGCAGGTTACCATTCAAAATTTAAACTTGATCTAAAACTTAGCAGTGTGGTAAATAGTTATGAGGGTAGTGATAGACAGAGTGGGTTAATCAACAGGAATTTTAAGGTACTTTGCAAATGAAGTTTAACAGTGGAAGTTTGAAGATGTGTTTGGTAAGAAATTTGAATAAAACAATATACATAGGTGAATTTCATGGGTCACCAGACAGTAGGGTGGTTTTAAAACAGAAAAGTTGTGGATTATTTTTGTAGTCATTGAATACAGAGCAGAGATTATTATGATTGGATGAGTTGGGCTGAATGGCCTGTTGCCATGCTATATGATTCTAAAACCTGCACATGACCACAAGAAAACTTTTCTTGCATTTCTTTTGAGATATTACCTTCTCTGTAGCTTAAAACTAACTTTAAAAATTTTCCTTCCCACTTCATGGTGGCGCAGCAGTAGAGTTGCTGCCTTACAGCACCGGAGACCCGGGTTCGATCCCAACGATGGGTGCTGTCTGTATGGAGTTTGTACGTTTCCCTGTGACCGTGTTGGTTTTCTCCAAGCTCTTCGGTTTCCTCCCACACACCAAAGACGTACAGGTTTGTAGGTTAATTGGCTTGGTATAAGTGTAAATTGTTCCTAGTGTGTGTAGGATAGCGTTAATATGCGGGGAGCGCTGGGCGGTGTAAACTCGGTGGTCCGAAGGGCCTGTTTCCATGCTGTATCTCTGAACTAAACTAAACTTCAGATGATAGGTCCCAGACCTGATAATTTAACTCTTTCTTTTTTCCATAGATGCTTTTACCATATCTGCTGAGTGGTTGCCACATTTTCAATTTCTAGAACATCATACTCGTTCGCAGAAATCTAATTGTTCATTGACATATTTGATACTTTACCGATCATTTCCAACATAAAACCTGAGCAGTAACTGAAAGTGAGCACTTTGCAGTTTAGCTTTTTCATTCCTGATGGCACTAAAATAAAATGTCCTCTGGGTGATGTGTCCTCACTGGTGGCAGTGGCAAGTTGATTAGAGTTCATGTGGGGTCAGGTTACAATGTGTGATGTGATAATTTTATAATGTTTGAGATTGGCCACACACAGGGTAGTTAGGGTGAGGCTGTTGCATGGAATGTGCAGCAGCAGAGTCCAGTCCCCTCCCTGGTCTCAATGCCAGGGCTTCAGAAAGAAGCGGGCTCATTTTCCTGACATTCCTTGTTCCAGGTTTAATTTTATAACTTTCGCTACCAACCTCCTCCAACATCAAACAGCAAAACACGAGGGAAAAGCACAAATGTTGCTAGTTCTCAATTGATAAAATAACTTTAATAATTGATCCTTAAACTGTTCGTTTCTGTGCATCTTCCTCACAATATATCTTTCCAGTAATTTTTATTTTTATTTTTTTATTTTAAAGAGGTACTGTATTATAATATTGGAAGGAAATTATCAGCTTCACGGAAAACAACTCTTCACCTGATTTGTTTTCATTCCATATTTATTTTCTTTCAAATTAAATTCACCCTTCATTCGCCATTTTTCCATGGGGAATACTACGCTGGGCTGTGTCATACTGTTACATGAACTTGATAGTAGGACAGTTAATTGAGGCAATTTCTCAGCACTGAAGTAAGGGGGAAAAGAAGCTCCCTGTTAATAATCACAATTCAATAATCCAGCCTGGAAATTCATTGTGGGTCCGGTCATCTCAGTTTGGTCTGCTCCCACAAAAGGAATGGAAAGTTGTACCGGTTCTAGGGTAAACAAGGTGTACCTACAGGAAGTGATAAAATTGTTCACGTTGTATAGAATGTACGGCATGCTCTGTTTTAAGGACTTGCATTCATTTAATTACCTAAACAGAAAAGTTTCCTGATTAGAATTATATTTTATGTTTTGGCTAAATCACATATCAATTACTGAACTAACCCTCAAAGTACATCGCAGTGTTGATGTGCTTTTATTCTGTTTTGTTGTCTGCTGTACAAAATCTCGACGGCAGGTTTCAATATCGATTTTTCCAATTCAAATAATTGGCTAGGAGTGGTCGAATAATGGTGTGCTGGAGATTGCAGGATACTCTGGCATCTTCCAAAATGCAATTAAACCTTTTGAACAAGTAGCAGCATTCCCTGCCCTCTTAGTAAGGGATAGAAATTTTAGGGGATATGGACGTATTTGATGTTGTAACATATATATATATTTGATGGAGGGGACTGAATGAGATTAGTAACGTTCAAATTTTGAATCTTTTGTCTCATCTTTATTGGCTTCTGAGTCGGGTGTGCTGAATGACCGAATTATTCCTGAGAAACAATAAATCAGATTGGGGATCACATTTAGCTCTTAAAAAGTGAATTAAAAGTTAGTAGTTTTAAAAAATAACTAATTTCAACATTTTATACAATTCAATCTTGCGTTTGCGACAAGTGAGTCATTTGCATTCAGACCCACATGCATTAGTGTAGCCAATTGCATTGGTCATATTAGGCTCCATATTCTTTAAGAAATGTTGTTATTTCTGTAGTTATCCATTTGCCCCCCCCCCCCAATACCACAATGACATGCAACAAAATTATAATACAGTATCTCAACTCTTTTTACACGTTGCAATGAATGCAATTTCTAATATTTCTTTCCACTTCCAAACAAAAATGTGGTTGGATTATTCAGCGTATGATCAACCTCGGTGAGAACAAGTGCAGGCTTGGCGATCGCTTCGTACAACACCTCCACACAGTTTGCAATAACCAATCTGATCTCCCAGTGGCTCAGTACTTCAACTCCCCCTCCCATTCTGAATCTGACCTTTCTCTCCTGGGCCTCCTCTAGCAACTTTCTCTCCTGGGCCTCCTCCAGAGTGAGACCCACCGCATATTGGAGGAACAGCTCCTCATATTTCGCTTGGGTAGTTTACACCCCAGCGGTATGCACATTGACTTCTTCAAATTCAGGTAGTCCTTGCTTTCCCCCCCTCCCCCCCCCCCCCCCCCCCCCCCCCCCCCAACTCTTCCACAGCCTATTGTCTCTGCCTCGTCCTTTCCCCCCCCCCCCCCCCCCCCCCCCCCCCCACATCAGTCTGTAGAAGGGTCTTGACCCGAAATGTCGCCTGTTCCTTCGCTCCATAGATGCTGCCTCACCCGCTGATTTTCTCCAGCTTTTTTCCTCTACCAACGGTGTCCCACCACTGGCCACATCTTCCCAGCTCCTCCCCTGTCGGCTTTCTGCAGAGACCGCTCCCTCCGTAACTCCCTGGTCAATTCGTCCCTTCCCACCCAAACCACACTCTCCTGGCACTTTCCCTTGCAACCGCAGGAAATGCTACACTTGTCGCTTTACCTCCCCCCTTGACTCCATTCAAGGACCCAAGCAGTCTTTCAAGGTGCGGAAGAGGTTCACCTGCACCTCCTCCAACTTCATCTATTGCATCCGCTGCTCTAGGTGTCAGCTGCTCTACATCGGTGAGGCCAAACGTAGGCTTGGCGATCGCTTCGCCCAACACCTCTGCTCAGTTTGCAATAAATAACCTGATCTCCTGGTGGCTCAGCACTTCAACTACCCCTCCCATTCTGAATCCGACCTTTCTGTCCTGGGCCTCCTCCATGGCCAGAGTGAGGCCCACCATAAATTGGAGGAGCAGCACCTCATATTTCGCTAGGGCAGTTTACACCCCAGTGGTATGAACATTGACTTCTCAAATTTCAAGTAGTCCCTGCTTTCTTCTCCCCTTCCCAGCTCTCCCTCAGCCCACTGTCTCTGCCTCTTCCTTTCTTCTTCCCACCGCCCCACCCTCACATCAGTCTGAAGAAGGGTTTCAACCTTAAACGTCGCCTATTTCCTTCGCTCCATAGATACTACCTCACCCGCTGAGTTTCTCCAGCATTTTTGTCTACTCATTCACACAAGTTCTGTTATCCCACTTTCCTCACCCACTCCCAACACATTAGGGGCAATTTTACAGAGACGAGTTAACCTACAAAGCCGATGCGTCTTTGGGATGTGGGAGGAAACCCACACGTTTGCAGGGAGAATGTGCAAATTCAACACACACACAGTGCCCGAGGACCGGATTGAACACAGATCTCTGGTGTGTGAGGCAGCAAGCCCACCAGCTGTGCCACTATATTTTGTTTTCCAACACATAAAAAATTATACGTTGATAACTTTGGTTACTAAAAAAAAGAAACTATCCCTTTTCAGTCATAAATCTCTAAGTGACGCTATGTCCCCCTTTACAGCTACTGTATGTTTTAATTCAGTTCAAGATGTGCTGGCCAGAGTTGTGCACATGTGCAAGGCGACCGGCCGTGCCGGCGCATGAAGAGCGGGTGGAGACCTGACGGCCCGGACACGGATACGAATGGCGGGCGGAGATGGAGAATAACAGAGATAGAGAGGGGTGCCCGTTCTGATTGAACGATAGATGTCCCGGGTGCTTGCCAAGCCGGGCAAAATAGCATGGTTTTTAGGTTGCCCGGCGGGTCCTTAGGTCACCATTGGCACCCGGGCAACCGTTAATTTCAAGCCCTGATTAAGTATGGCATTCTAACTAGGCGCTGTTACTAAGGACCTGCCCTCAGTCACATCCACTTGAATATTCAAAATAACTGTACCACTGAACAGCACTGATGTCCACAAACATTCTGTTGGTCAGGCAGCACATGTGGAGGGAAATGGGCAGTCGACGTTTTGAGTTAGAACCCTTCATCTGGACGGAAAGACTAGTGGGGAGATAGCCTTTATAAAGATGGCCAGTTTCAAGGTTCTGTATCTTTTGCTCTATGGGAGCAGGGAGAAGAAGGAATGACGGGTTGATTATGTCGGTTGTTTTTCTGATGCAGCGTGAAATGTAGATGGAGTCAAAGATAGCGAGTCTGGTCTGTATGATGGACTGTGTTACATCTGCAACTTCCTGCAATCTCTTGCAGTCTTGGGTGGGTTGGGGCTAGAGAAGGCAAGCAATAGATGGATTCATGGGAGGAACAATTGATTAGCAAAATGAAGCAGGTGTGGAAGGATGGAAATCGTGACATGGGGTGGGAGGTAATAGTGGAAGCAAAGGGCTGCAGTTAATGGAATCTGATAGAAAAGGAAGGTGAAGAGTATAATTATATAATGGAGGCCTTGTGGGTAGATGGGAACACTGGGAGGAGTGTATGGATGATGGACAGTTGGAATGAGTGGGAGACAGGATAGAACCTGGGTGATAGGAGACTGAGGTATGGGATTGAAAGGAAATGTGTAAGAGCTCCTGAGTAGATAGAAGCAGAGAGAAATGATCTGAGGAGGATCAAATTACTATAAATTGGAGAATTTGGCATATGTGCCATTGGGCTGTAGACTATCCATAAGTTCAAAAGTGATAGGAGCATAATTGGTCCATTCGGCCCATCAAGTCTGCTTCGCCATTCATTCATGGCTGACCTATCCCTCCTTTAACCCCATTCTCATGTGTTCTCCCTACAACCCCTGACACCCGTACTAATCAATCCAGGCGGGAAATTAAGTCTCGTTTTTCCAGTTTGCGATTGGCCTCGCTCTGGCAGTGGAGGAGTCCAAGATCAGATGAGCTTTGATGGCGATCTGGAGAGATTCTTGGCTTTGGGTGCGAGGTCAATATCATACCTGAATATAAAGAGCTCCATTGTTTAATTGCCTGTTATCCAGACCCCACAAAAAAAATTGTTGCTTTGTTGAGACTCGAGAATGTGTTTAACATACATGAATTGCAAAGAAATTTGTGACCTTCAGGGGCGAGAGCAAAGACTTCGAGCACGGGATAAAGTTTGTACTTGGTCTTGTTTGAGATGCTCATTAAACTTGATTTGGCATTGGTTCTTGTTTCTTTTGTGACCTATCAGCTGAGACAGCTGTAAATCTCTTGAATTGAGGAACTGTAACTGCATCATTATGAGCCCAGTCCCTGCCTGATGATATTCTTCTATTGACACTATCTGGAAAATGTGTTTTGCTGAAGCTACAAACAGTTCTTTATTACAGTGTCTTTAAAAGTTGTAATTGCTGCGTACTGAATACTGACAAGACAGCATGTAGCTTCGGATTATTGAGATGGTTTTTGCAGTGCAATGGAATACTTCTGTTTGGGATTTGTATAGGGTCAAATTGCCAAGCTCAAAACATCTCTAGTGTAAATTGTTGTTGAGGGTAGGGCTGGGCTGATCATGTTACAGTACTAGCACCTTCCAAATTACACGGCTCTCTGGAACTGCTGCCCTGTGCTGTGGAAAATGATATATGAAAGGAATTTACACTGAGCAGCATTCAGACCATGCAGGAGCAGTGCCATTAAATCATTTTTTTTTCTGTCAGTGGTCTTCATTGTTCTATTGTTAAAAGATATTGTCCCCCAATACATCCTTCAGATGGGAGCCTCCATGAAACTGAAGGCATGCGTGCCTCACCGCAGAATCATGTGTGACGTGCTATGTCTGAAACAATGTCTACAGTTGTAAGATGGTTTTGCTTGGCTGTCAGTATGTATCTTGGGCAGTTATTTCTCCATTTATATTATTGGGGAACATGGATAAAGGTCAATCGTGCCGGATATGCTTGAAAGGATAAGTAACTTTGGTGATCATAATCTTTCAAGCTTGAGCCTTAATTTTCCAGACTGTAGGAGGGAAAACTAACATACGTTAGGAGCTCTGCCATTTTTAATTCCTTTAAAGAATTAAGGAGGAAAGTGGCATAAAGGCCATGACAAGCATTTTTTCTCTTTCATGTACTTATCCTTTTGAATACTACAATTGAATCTACTTCCATTACCTATCTTGATTTCACTCACTGGGCTAAAAAGGAATATTTCCTTGTGCCTGTTCTTTAACCAATCGCCTTCATCCTGTGTCCACTGGTTCTTGACTCATCCGCCAATAAGAACAGTTTCTCTGTCTACTGTACCCGTCCAATGATTCAATAATCCTTTATTATTTCCTTCATAATTTTAAATGCCTCTATCAAATCTCCTCACAATTCTCTTTGCTTTAAGCAGAACAGTTCCAACATATTCAGTCAAGCTATGTAACTGGTATTATTTTAGTAGATCTCTTCAAAATGCCTCTGAAATTTCACTTCTTTCCTAAAATGTGGTGCCCAGAACTGGACACAACATTTACATCTTAATCACTTGTACAGATTCATCATGATGACATATGTGGGTCCTGTTGTCATAATTTAACCAAGACGTTGTGTTGAGCAATATTCTTGGCAGCAGGGGTTGGCTGGATTGTTTTTCAGGAGCGGTGGAAGCTGACCTGAGAGTGGTATATAATATTATGAGAGAGATTGATAGGATAAATGGTAAAAATATGTTTTCTTTGGTGGGAGTGTGAAAGCCATGTGGGCATGGGTGTAAAATAAGAAGTAGAAGCTTTAGAGGGTGTCTGAGGAAGATTATTTTCACACTGAAGGTGATTGGAGTCTGGAAATTGCTGCTGGAAGACATGGTGGAGGCAGAGACTCTTGCAATATTTAAACAGTATCATGCCACGTACTTGAGATGCCAAGGTGTACATGGCTAGGAACCTAAAGCAGGTGGGATTAGTGTTACAATGGGCACAGGGACATGGTGTGCCAAAGGAATGCTTTCTTTGCTCTATGACTCCATAACTGTACTACTGAGTGTGACTTGCTTCCATTCATGGATTTTAAGGTGAGACCAACTGCAAATTTCCATTGACGGGGCAAGATGTGCTTGATGGAATGGGCAGGGTAGTCTGTGAGCTAGGATTCTTTTCCTGACATTTATGCATCTTCTCTGAGCTTCTAACGTACTGGGGTTTACTACTATCCTGAATGCTGCTTTGGTATTTTATGTGATCATGGGCCTGGGATTTCTTAGTGGTGATATTTATGGCTCTGGGAGGCTTTGAGCATATCCTAGAATCGTTTCTGTTCTGTTAAGGATAATCTCACCTGATGACAAAATTAGGGTCACAGTCTCAATATATAGGCTGGATGATTTAGCACTGAGATGAGGAGAAATCTTTGTGCATAGGGCGCTGGAATGCTCAACACTCGTGCTCTGGGGGCTTCTTTCAAAACTGGAGCATTTTTGGATATAAAGTGAATCGAGGGATATGGGAAAGCTGCAGGGAAATGGTGATCTGGTAAAAGATCAGACATTTTTATAGTGGAAAAGGTGTCTCAAAAGGCCAATAGCTTATTCCTGTTCCTAATTTTTAAATGCTTATGCACTGATATTGGAACTTTTTTTGTTGATCATTTTCAAGCTACAATGTGTAAATTGATTTCATTTGTATGTTAAGATCAATTAGTTCATTTTAGTAATGAAAGGGAAGCCTGTGCAAGATCATGAGCTGAGCAGAGAAAATTGGGAGCACCTGTTATTCTGCCAGAAATGGTTAAGAGATTAGTTGATCAGAGCTCATGACCTGCATCTGGCAGTAAGGAGGGAGCACAGGGACGGTAAGATAACTTTGGATGACAAGGCAAGACCAGTTAAGAAAGCATATGTAAGGTTTAGGATGATGAAATCAGGCTTTGCTTTTGAGGAATCTAAAGAAGACAGGAATTAAATCGTAGGGAATTAGGAGGGTCAGAAGGGGCCATGAAATGCCATTCGCAAGCCAGATTGAAGAAGCCTTTTAAAAAAAAAAAAAAATTAAAGTTTAGGGTAATCTTCAAAATTTCAGTCTGAAGAAGGCTCGACCCAAAACGTCACCTATTCCTTTGCTCCATAGATGCTGCCTCACCTGCTGAGTTTCTCCAGCATTTTTGTCTACCTTCGATTTTTCAAGCATCTGCAGTTCTTTCTTAAACATTCAAATTTAGGGGGTGACAAGGGAGAGAGTAGGACAACTGTCCTGCAGCCAATTTAAATGAGCATGACACTGCTGTCACAGGCTTCATCAGTACGTTTAAGGATTGTGTGCCATAGAAGACAATCCGAGAGTACTTAAAATGGAAACCATGGATGAACCATAAGCTCCACTCTTCCAGTGAAGTACAAGTCTGTGGCATTAAAGTCAAACAATCCCAATCTACGTATGAAATCCTTATACGACCTTTGCAAAGCCATCAACAATGAAAAATAAAGTAATCAAGACCAAACAAGGGAAAAACCCAGAATAACCTCTTGATACCTTTATGATAAGTTTGCATATCATAAAATGAAGGTTGACAAAAATGCTGGAGAAACTCAGCGGGTGGGGCAGCATCTATGGAGCAAAGGAATAGGTGACGTTTCGGGTCGAGACCCTTCTTCAGACTGATGTGGGGGTGGGGGGGGGGGGAGAAGAAGAAAGGAAGATGCAGAGACAGTGGGCTGTGGGAGAGCAGGGAAGGGGGGAGAAAGCAAGGACTACCTGAAATTGGAGAAGTCAATGTTCATACCACTGGGGTGTAAACTACCCAAGCAAAATATGAGGTGCTGCTCCTCCAATTTGCAGTGGGACTCACTCTGGCCATGGAGGAGGCACAGGCCAGAAAGGTCAGATACGGAATGGGAGCGGGAGTTGAAGTGCTGAGCCACCGGGAGATCGGGTTCGTTAATGCAAACTGTGTGGAGGTATTGTACGAAGCGATCGCCAAGCCTGCACTTGTTCTCACCGAGGTTGATCATGCGCTGAATAATCCAACCAGATTTTTGTTTGGAAGTGCTCCCCCACCCCCACATCAGTCTGAAGAACGGTCTCGACCCGAAACGTCACCTATTCCTTTGCTTCATAGATGCTGCTTCACCTGCTGAGTTTCTCCAGCATTTTTGTCTACCTTCGATTTTTCCAGCATCTGCAGTTCTTTCTTAAACATTTCATAAAGTGAAGTTGGGCAGTATTGCATTCCTGCCTGATGATCTCAGTGTTTTATACAGAAAGGCAATAGATTGGTGTCACAAGCTCAGATAGCCTCAGGGATACCTGTACCTGCAGTCACTCTTTAACCTCTATTCCATTCCCAGTTTCCTGCCTGATTTAAGAAGATCACAATCACCTGAAGCCAAAGAAAGGCAATGTAGCATGTCATAATTACCACCACTGGTGTCTTTAACACACACCATCATGACACCATTCGTTAGCTATAGCATCCTCCTCTGCACCAGGATCCTTGACTTCCTGACCCAAACACCATCCTTTTTCTTCTTCCCCACAGTTAACAGCCTCTTGAATGGACCTCATAAGCTAAGTATGTATTCTGGATGCCATTTCTATTTAGATACAGCCTTTGTATTTCATTTATCTGTGCACTCTGTAACACTATATTGATTTTGATTATATTCATGTGTGCATGTTTTACCTCGAAAGCAAGCAATACAAAGTTTTAAACTATCTCGATACGTGTCAATAATAACCCAAACCTAAGTTAAGAATAAAGGAGATAAATTAGTACCTTGCCTTCATCTTATTGTACTGTCAAAGGATGCAGCAGATATCGATCACATACAGATATGGGCAGATAAATGGCAGATGGAATTTAATCTGGGCAAGGTTAAGCTGTTGCATTTTGGGAGGTTAAATGTAAGGCAAAGGTACAGAGTTAATGGCAGGACCCTTAACTGCATTGATGTACAAAGGGATCTTAGGATGCAAGTTCATAGCTCCCTGAAAGTAGCAATACAAAAAAAAATAGATTGGTAAAGAGGACAAATGTTACATCTGCCTTCATTGGTCGAGCCTTTGAGGATAAGAGTCAGGAAGTCACATCGGTTTTATAAAACTTTTATTAAGCTGCATTTGGAATCTTGTGTGCACTTCAGTTTACCCAAATTACAGGAAGGATGTGGAGGTTTTGCAGTGCTTTACTTGGATGCTGCCTGGAGTTGGGTTTATTTGCTACAAGGTGAGTTGGACAAACTTGGATTGTTTTAGCTGGAGTGCTGGAAGTTGAAGGGAGACCTGATGCAAATATATACAATTATGAAAGGCATAGATAGAGTAGGCAGTCAGATCCGTTTCCCCACGGTGGAAATGTCAGAAATTAGAGGGCATAGATTTGAGGTAAAAAAACCAAGTTTAAAGGAGATGTACGGGACAAGTTTTTTTAGTCTTGAGTATTGGAATTAAGTTCTGGAAGCAGATGTGAGCTTGGCATTAATGAGGATTTTAGATTGGCATGAATTGCAAGGAATTGCGGGATATAAAGCATGGATAAGCAGAAGTTTTAGATTAATTTGGCATCATGTTCAGCACAAACATAGTACAGACAGAACAGTACAGCATATAATCCATATCTCTCCATCCCTGAATGTCCATGTGCCTATTCATACGTTATTTAAATGCCACTATCTTACCTGACTCTAATCACTACCCCTGGCAGCGCATTCCAGGCACTCATCACGCAATGTGTAAAAAGAAATTGCCCCGCACATCTACTTTAAACTTTACCTCTTGCACCTTAAAGCCATGGCCACCAGTATTTTATATTTCTATCCTGAGAGAAAGATTCTGACTGTCTACCCAATCTGTCTCTCATAATTTTATATACTTTCATCAGGTCCCCTCAACTTCTGGAATTCCAGAGAAAACAATCCAAGTCTGCCCAACCACTCCTTATGGCTAATACTCCATAATCCAAGCATAATTCTGGTAAACCTCCTTGGCACCATTTCTAAAGCCTCCACATCCTTCCTTTAATAGAGGGAGCAGAACTGCATCCAATAGACCATATACGGCCTAACAGTCTTATAAAGCTGCATTATGACTTCCTGACTCTTGCACTCATCGTGGGCCAGCGGGCCTGTTAGTGTGCTGTACTGTTATATGAACTATCTTACTGTCAGTAACTTCCTGCACTGAGTAGATTAACAAAAAGTTTAGGTATACAGTCATGAGTTGTCCCTGTTGCTGAACAGGAGAGTATTCCACTGTCAATGGTTTGCCATTTCCGAGTGAGATAATGGTCCATGGTTTTTTTGTCCTTTAAGGTGGTGAAAAGTATTTGCCTTAAAGAACATGAAAGAGTATAATGTATCCAAAAGACCATGCTGAAGGATATCAATAGGCCATTCTTGTCTAAAGATTGTGAGCCCCTGCTTGGTGCATTTTGGGAACTTTACGAACAGTGAATGTAGATTGGAGATGAATCATTGGGTCTGAATTGCATTAACACTGAGGGTAGGAATGGTGCTTATTGATGACGTGTGCTTAAATTACCGATTTATAAGTGAGTGTTTTGGTTAAGGGAGGAGATATGCAAGCATGCTTTGCTCCCTGAGAACAGAAAGACTCCATTTAGGTCATTAACTCCACGCTTGCTGTTTGCACGGTCTTATTGCAAAACATTACTCTTGATATTTTTCCTAACTTGTCACTATACAGTTTTTTGTTGAATAAATGGAAGCCCCCAGAGCCTCTCTAAATATATTGCTTGAATATATGAAAATGCAACAGAAAACTCTTTCATCACTACCTTTTAAATCGGGGATGCAAAGAGAGTGCATTTTTTAGGTACAATTACTTTTTCTTTTATGAATGTGTTTGTCATTGTTCACTGTTTAAAATGTTCCATCTCAGACTAGTTAGGGCTGTATTGTCTGTGGGTAGGTTCAGAGTTGGTGGCATCTGCAGCAAGATCCAATCAGTGGCAGTAGCAAAAAATAAAGCAGCTTACAACTGCACAGCTGTTGGCCGAACCTTCAGAGGCTGCAGCTGACACTGTCTGAGACCACTCGCAGTGAGATGGACCAGCTAGCCACCACATCTTCACACAGTATCTTAAGGTATGGGTATGATGAAATTGAGGAAGGAGAGAAAGGTTCATTTGTTTTGTTCCAGCAGTTCTTTTCAGCCCATTTGGTAATACTGTGCATGTTTACACTAAAGCCTGTTTGACAAAACTTGGCTTGCAGTGGTACTTTGTGAATGAGAGTTAATATAAAATTTAAATACTAACATATTTGTAAGATGTTGCTTAAAACCTCCAGAGCAAATCTTCAAACCCCATCATATTGTGTGAGATTGTGTTTAAAAGTTTAACTGGAGTTGAGGATTTCTCTGCTCCATTCTGAGTTCTATTCATAAGATAGCCTATCGGGAATCAGGGGTGGAGATTCAAATTATCTTTTAATAGAACAACTTGGGTGTAGACTTTAAGTAAATTTTTAAAACATGCAATATTAATGTGGGTCAGGGCGACCCATGTCAGGCCCAGGTGGTAGGAATGTGAGCCAAGGTTGTGGGTGCGATGTGGCAGGTCAGCTTGAGGTAGAGGGCACTTGCGGTCACATTGGTGGAGTACTGCTCGGGGCTCTGGGCATAATGGGCAGGGTTGTATTTGTCCGGAATGCCAGGCCATGATGGTGCCAGGGTGCAGGACTCCACTGAACAACTGATCAGTAAACTGGAATGTGAAGGTCTGGTTTTCACCTTTTAGTTAATCTTGAATTATACTGTATTAAACGCACTGTAAGTATACTATTTTAAATTTAGATGCTGTAAAAATAGTTGAGTGGAGATGCAGGTTATTAGTGTATTAAAATTCTAACCCATGTAAATTAGCTGAGGTATTTATGAAATAGGTGCCCTGTTTTTAGTGAAATATGAAATAAGAGTTTTGCTGTATGTCACAATTTATCTTGAGCGCATACTTGTCTTACTGAAGTGCATGAACTGAGTCGTCAGGATGATTCATGCAGATGAGCAGTAATTTCCGACAGTTATTAGTTGTGCTAACAGACAGGCTGGTACAGAGGGCATGAATAATTTGCTGGGATAAAGAAATTTCTCTGAGTGTTTTAGGAAATATGTAAATGTTTTTCTGTTCTCCTTCGTGTATTGTGAATAAATATAGCAAGTAAATACTGAGCTTGTGGATGTCTCACTTCCAGAGGGACTGAACCTTGTAGCCATGAATAACTTAACAACTTAAATTGTAGAGCAAAGCTGCCAGTCAAGTAGTGGGAAAGACATTAAAATATTAGAATTAATTTGAAATGTAGCAATCTGAAAATATCTATATTTCATATGAGAACCTCTTGCAGTTCAGCTTTTAAGAAATGCATCATAAATTTCAGCAAGTCTGAACTGTAATGATTCTGGAGTAGTTTCGATTTCTTCAATAGATTTAAGGTGCAGAGAAAATTCATGGTGAAAGTCAGGTTTTATCCCATGTTGGTATGCATCAGAGGGTTAGGTTTCATGCAAGGGAAGCTGAGGGTAGGACTGGAAAGGAAGGGAAATTCCAGCGGCCAGTGGAGGGGCACATTTCATTCAGAACACCGGCCGACTCATGGATTGACAGATGTACTGAGCACCACAGGGCACTGACACACCAACAATCGCCCATGACTTATTACTGAAGTGGCAGATTCCAACTGCAGATTCTTCTGACCAACGCATTCCTATCATAGGGTTGTGACTTCTCCAGAAAGCATTTATTTAGTTATTTATTCTCCCTTTGTGTAGACAGAAGTTACCAGCTGGAGTGGAGTTCCACTGGGATTATTCTTGAGTACAGGCAGAATTACACCGTGATCAATTCCCAGCTGGAGTACTGTTTCCTGGGATGATAAAGGCATAGAGCAGGGAAATATGCCTGAGCCCACCAGGTCCATGCCGACCCTCGTCACACATTTATGTTAATCCCATTGTAATCCTATCTCCATTAATTGCAAGCACAGTATCCCGTACTCTATAGATCTCTATTTTGAATGAACATAACACTCCATAGCCTTACAGAATTAAGAATTCCAAAGATTCACCATTTCTCTGAGTGAAGACATTGCTTCACTTCTAAATTCTAAACACTGCGCCAATTCAAAACTGTTCCCTGGTCCTGGACTGCACAGCCAGGGGATATTTGCTTCTCTGCATTTAATTTATCAATCCCTTTAAGAATGCTGAACGCCTCAATGGAATCTCCTGAAGTCTAGAGAATACAGGCTGTCAAATTATCCTCCTATTTTTTGATATTATAATTGCATTTGCCGTTTTCCCTCAATTCATTCTACTTGTTTATGTTCTCATAAAACCTCTTTGCATCCTCTTTTTATGACATACTATTAGTAGGGCACAGAAACAGGCCCTGCGGCCCTCAATGTCTGTGCCGAACATAATGCCGACCAATTCTTAGGTGCCTGCACATAATCCATATCCCTCCATTCCCTGCATATCCATGTGCCTATCCAAAAGTTTCTTAAACACCAGCATTGTATCTGTCTTCACACCACCACTAACAGCACATTCCAGACATTCGCCACCCTCTGTGTAAATAAAATAAATGCCCCGCACATCTCCTTTAAACTCTACCCCTCTCACCTTAAAGCTATGCCTTCTAGTATTTGATATTTCCATCCAGGAAATGTCAAAGGGAAATAGTGTTCACATGTACCCAATCCCTCTTGGTAAGAGGTTCCAGGTTTGGGAAATGCTGTTGGTAGTAGTTTAAAAGAAGAATCATTTTCTAATTTTGCAATTTGAGGACTTAAAATCATGATCCCGTGTTCTGGATTCCCCCTTACGAGGAAATTATTTTTATATTTAGACAATAGGTGCAGGAGTAGGCCATATGGCCCTTCGAGCCAGCACCGCCATTCAATGTGATTATGGCTGATCATCCCCAATCAGTAACCCGTTCCTGCCTTCTCCCCATAACCCCTGACTCCGCTATTTTTAAGAGCCCTATCTAGCTCTCTCTTGAAAGCATCCAGAGAACCTGCCTCCACCGCCCTCCGAGGCAGACTTTACTCTTATTTACTCTTTATATTTTAAACACCGAGGTTGGACTCACTGGCCTGTAGTTCCCTAAGGTCCATAGAATTGTAGCACAGTACAGCATGGAAACAAGCCTTTCAGGTCAACTTGTCCATGCTGACCGAGTTGCTTAACTGAGCTAGTCGCTCTTGGCCTGCACCTGACCCACATCCTTCCAAACCTTTCCTATTGATGTACCTGTCTAAATTTATTTTAAATATCATAATTGCACCTCCCTTTCTTCCTTCCGCAGCAATTTAGCAACCCTCCAGCTTTTAAGTACCTCTCCCTTGGCTAAGGATGATTCAAAAATCTCTGCAATTTCTTTCCTCATTTCCCACAATCTCCCACAAGGTCCTGGGGATTTATCCACCTTAATATGCCTTAAGACCTCCAGGATATCCTCTTCTGTAATGTGGATATGTTCCATTACTTACTTACTTACTGACTGCCTATTATGCCTCCTGACATGTAGGGCAGCAATGAAGATTCTCCACGCAGTAGTGTTAATTCCTTCAGTTGCTATTTCTGTAGCATATTTGTTTTACGAGACGGGGTTGTTAGCCCTGTGCTCAACCTCCAACTTGGAGGACCAGTGGATCGCTCTTTGTCTCGCCTCTATCCTTCGACCTGTCGAGCATGGGAGACCCTAACAGGAGACGAATCTCCCGCTGGCATAGCTCTAGGGGCCACTGAGACACACAAGCTCCCCGACCACGATAAGGTTGTAATCCAACAGGGAGATGTTCCATTACATCACTATTCATTTCCCTTCATTCCTTAACCTTTATGACCTTCTTCACAGTACATATAATTGATAAATATTTATTTAACACATCCCCCATCTCCTTGTGGATGCATACAGAGATGACCACAATGATCCTAAAGGGAATGCATTATTTCCCTAGTTACCATTTTTGTTCTAAATATATTTATAGAATCTCATAGAATTATGTCAAAGCCATCTCGTGCCTTCCTGATTTCCCTATTAAGTAGGGAGGATTATTCCCCTCCGTCCCTCCTCTACAGGAGATCTAATGGGCCAGAAGCATACTCTCTGTTACCCTTTTTAAGGACTTGTCTCTGCAAAGATAATCACTGTTAAGTTTTAAAGTGAATAATTATGAATGTATTTCCTAATTTCTTTTTTTCCTTTCTCTTTTATCCCTCTGCAGATTGGTAGATCCAGCGGCTCATTTTTCCTTGCTAGAGAACTGTTGTCATTCCACCATGTCGCAAAATTCACAGTCCAGTGACCTGCGTAACCAGGATTGGTTCAATCAGATCTTTGACATGGCACAGTGAGTAATTGAAGTATTACCCGGAGGACTTTAAGTATGGAGAGTGTTGCATGTTCCCTCAAACAAAATCAAAAGTTCTTGCTGGCGACGACTATCTCATGACATGCATCCCTACTAAGTTTTTTTCTGTATGCTTAGTTCCCAGTTTCATAACTTGCCTAGAAATTTGGATTAATAACAATGCTGCAAGAACTGAGATCTGAGACCTCTGTGCACTACAGGATCAACAGGTTACCAGAGAGATTAAAGTATTGGGAAGGAAACAGCAATGACTAAATAAAGGTGAATGGAGTTTAATCTGCGGAAGAAATAGAAGTAAGGAAAATGGAAAAGAACAGATTTCGAGAGGGGAAAAATTTTATAATGATTAAATATTGAAGGCTACGTGATATTTAGAGACAGGAGGGAACAAAAAGAGTTGAGGGTTGTCTCTGTTATTTAATAATGAGCAGAGCAAGAGATAGCCTAAATTCAGGAAGCCAAGATATATAAGCAGTTTACTGTGTAAAGTGTAGGTCTTATTAAAAGCAGGATAATAGCAAGTTTAAAGACAATCAGAGAAGGTTTACAAGAATTTTAACCAGAAAGGTGGTTTGTTTTAGAGTCAAGAGAGTCAAGAGTCAATTTAATTGTCATTTGGACCCCTGGAGGTCCAAACGAAATGCCGTTTCTGCAGCCATACATTACACACAAATAGACCCCAGACACAACATAATTACATTTAACATAAACATCCATCACATAACTGTGATGGAAGGCCAAAAAAAAAAACTTATCTCTCCACTGCACTCTCCCCCCCCCCCAGAGTCAAAGTCAAAGCCCCCGGCTGGCGATGGCGATTGTCCCGCGGCCATTGAAGCCACGCCGGGTGGTGCGAGGTCGCACACCGGGTCTTGGTGTTGGAGCCCCCGGCGTGCGCTCGCAAAGTCCCGCGGCCGTTCCAGCCGCGCGGGGCAATGGTGTTAGGCCCCGCTCCAGGAGCTCTTCGACCCCGCAACTCGGGCGGGGGAAGTCGCCGTTGCAGGAGCCCCGAAAAGCGGTCTCCCTCCAGGGATCCGCGGGCTCCCGGTTCCCGCCGTCCGCAGACCCGCAGCAGCAGCCTCCGACTCAGCAGCAGCAGCAGCAGCGCTCCTCCACCGCTCCACCCGCTCCGGTCTCGGCCAGCTCAGCAACAGCAACGGTGAGTCGGCACCAGAGCCCCCGGCTTCTTCCCGTTGGAGGCCGCTCCTCGTTGCGGCCCCAACGACATCTGAGACCCGACGAGAAAAGGTCGGGTCTCCAGTGCAGGGAGAGATTCAAAAGTTTCCCCCCCCCCCCCACCCCACCCCCCCCCCCCCCCCCCCACACACACACCCAACATAATATAACAAAAACTAATAAAAACTACATAAAAACACAGACAAAAAATAATAAAAACGCGGACAGGCTGCAGAGGCCGCTGCTGGCCAGAGCCGCGCCGCCTACTAAATGGAAATTTGGACATGCTGGGCTTGTGTCGGTTGGCGTTTATAAGAGAGATGACTTGATTGAAACTTATAAAGTCCTGCAAGGTCATGTGAAGGCAAATGTGGAGAGCACATTTCTGGACATTCTGGAATTCATGGCCTTGACTTAAAAATAAAGAATTATCTATCCAAGAGAAATGAGACAAACTAATCTTCTTAGGGTCATAAGTCCTTGGAAATCCTTTGCTCAAAGGTTGATAGAAGAAGGGTTTAGAATAATTTACAGACAGAAGTAGGTACATTTGTGATGAGTAAAAATGAAAAGGGCTCCTGGGAAAGCAAAGTTGAGATTACATTCAGATCATCCACAAATGAAGAAGCAGACAGGAGGGCCAAGCCATCTACTCATGCTCCTAACTCCTAAATGGATACAGTGGTCAAATTGTATGGTACAATGAAGGCTGGTTATCACAAAGATATTCAGAGAATGATTCTGGTTAATCTGACATCTCAGTTAATACGAAGCCTCTAGTTTCAAGCCCGTCACTGTTCATTGGCACCACTAAAATGTCACAATAAGTTCTGTCTCCACCATCTTTTAATGCAGTTTGTTTCAAATGAACTACTTTCACGAAATTACTTTTTTCTCTTTTGAGCTCTATAATTTTACTCGAGTCAAAAAGCACTCAAGAAGGTGCCATATGAAAGATTACTGCACAAAGTCGAGCAGATAAGATAGCAACATTTAGAAGACATCTAGACGAGACACTTGAACAGGCAACGAATTGAGGGATCTAAAGCACATGCATCACAATTGGCACACACAGGAACTGAACCAACCTATCAACAACTAGAGAGCGGTCCTGAGCCACTATCTACCTCATTGGAGACCCCTGGACTATCTTTAACTGGACTTTACTGCACTTTATCTTGCACTAAATGTTATGCCCTTTATGATGTATCTGTGTACTGTGGATGTCTCAATTGTAATCATGTATTGTCTTTCCATTGACTGGATAGCACGCAACAAAGCTTTTCACTGTACCTCGGTACATGTGACAATAAACTAAACTAAACACATGGCGGGCCGAAGGGCCTTTTCCTATGCTGTATGTTTCTATTTTTTCAAACTAAAAATTAATAGTGTTAGGGGTAATATTAACATATAAAGTGTTTGAATGATTAACTTAGCAGTAATTTTGGTTATCAAACGGTACTTGTGAAGGGCCACGTGGTCACCATTGGGTCATAACTATTTATGACCCATGTTAATGGCTTAGGTAAAATAATGAGTGTACTGCAACCAGATTTACTTACAATACAAAGATAGGTGGGAAAGCAGATTAAGATGTGAACAATCTGCAGAGAGGAAGGTTAAGTACCAATGTAAAAAAAATAGGCACATGACATATGATCTGGGGAAATTAGGTTCTTAATTTTGACACTTTCTCTGCCATTAGATAACAACATGCCTTTTTTTTTAACCCAGGCACCAGTTTCTTGGACTAACGCCATATCCCCTGATTTTCTAAGCAACCAAACAATTTATTCACATACACTTTTGTGGTTTCGAATGGGCTCTACTGTCTTGTTTCTAAACAAATCTCTAGGATCTTTTTAGATCTATCTATTTTTGTACATTTTAGTTTCTTTCCTCATTTCCTTATTTGACTTGATTATTTGCATATTTTTTGCAGCGTTGTACACGTGGTACTTTCTAAAGGTTATTCTACAAACCCACAACATCCAGAGATTGGGACATTTGAAGTATATGGAGGAGCTTTATATCTACATTTGGAGGGCCACAATTTTTCTTTGTTAGAATGTAAAGTCATGCAACTGTGTCCGCCTTAAGTACTACCCACTACTCGTTGGTTTAACTTCAAGTAATATTGTCTTTACACCAGCTGAAAACTCTTCCTCTAGAGATGTCTCTTGGTGTCTTGTTTATCTGCTTTATAGATCGCATGGGATCCAAGGAGAGATAACTGAATGGATAGCAAATTGGCTCCATGGAAGGAAGCAGAGGGTGATGGTGGAAGGTTGCTTCTCGGACTGGAGGCCTGTGACTAGTGGCGTGCGTCAGGGTTCGCTGCTGGGCCCGTTACTGTTTTATGTCATCTACATCATTGATTTCAATGAGAACATACAGGACAAGATTAGCAAGTTTGCTGATGATACAAAAGTGGGTAGTTTTGCAGAAAGTGAAGATTGTTGTGAAAGATTGCAGCAGGATCTGGATCGATTGGCAGGTGGGCTGAGGAATGGTTGATGGAATTTAATACAGAGAAGTGTGAGATGTTGCATTTTAGGACATCTAACAAGGGTAGAACCTACACAGTGAATGGTTGGCCTCTGGGGAGTGTTGTAGAGCAGAGGGATCTAGGAGTGCATGTGCATGGTTCCTTGAAGGTCGAATCGCAGGTAGATAACATGGTCAAAAAGGCTTTTGGCACATTGGCCTTCATCAGTCAGAGTATTGAGTATAGACGTTGGGAAGTCATGTTGCAATTGTATATGACATTGATGATACCGCATTTAGAATATTGTGTTCAGATATGGGCACCATGTTATAGGAAAGATATTGTCAAGCTTGAAAGGGTTCAGAGAAGATTTACGAGGATGTTGCCAGGACTAGAGGGCGTGAGCTATAGGTAGAGGTTGAGTAGGCTGGGTCTCTATTGCTTGGAGAACAAGACGATGAGGGCTGATCTTATAGAGGTGTATAAAATCATGAGAGGGATGCATAGAGTCTCTTGCCCAGAGTACGGGGATCGAGGACCAGAGGGCATAGGTTATTGGTGAAGGGGAAACGATTTAATAGGAATCTGAGGGGTAACTTTTTCACACAAGGGTGTGTGGAATATAGACTAAGCTGCCAGAGGAGGTAGTTGAGGCTGGGACTATCCCAAAGTTTAAAAACAGTTCGACAGGTACATGGATAGGACAGGTTTGGAGGGATATGGACCAAGCGCTGGCAGGTGGGACTAGTGTAGCTGGGACATGTTGGGCCGAAGGGTTTATTTCCACACTGTATCACTCTATGACTCTATGCTAAGTCCAACTGACTTGTGATCACATTCACCTTTTCTGTTGACGTTGTTCCACTTGGATGTTAACATGTTACTCAGATTCCAATTCATGGCTCTTGGTTAGAAACCTCTATTTTTATATCTCTTATACTAAAATAGCAAGGCTGTATTAATGTCTAATCATAAGAATAAAAACATTGAAGCTCTAGGGGATTATTGCTTTAACCGAAATTGAGTTTTGTTTTTGTTTTCATCTTTCCTAACCTTCATATCTGTCTTATGGACTGAGTTGTGGAAGGGAGATATCAATTTGTGAATTGCTACTGCTCTAAGCTATAATGTAAAAGAAAACTAGCTTCAGCGTATTTCTCTGAATTTGATGCCTTGCATACCATTTTATTTGGTCTGCCAGCATCCGATGGATTTGGGATCAGGGTTGGAATTTCCCAGTTGGATTTGTGGCAGGTTGACATCAATTAGGAATGCTGTGGCATGATGCCTGCCTCATAGCAGAGACCTGTGATCATAACCACTATGTCCTGGCTGTTTATCCAGAATTCCCACAATCCCTGGACTTTCAGCTGTTATGTGCATGTTGGGCTAAGTGTGTGCACTGTTCCCTAATGTCAAAATTGTATTTTCCATTAGAAGCAAACTTTTATCTCAGCAAGTCATCTGTTGCTCTGCTTCTTGATATACATTGTTGAACAGGTTTAATATAATTCCATGACGGGATTCCACACTGGCCCACTGAGATTCTGTGGATTTTCTTTACATCATAGTGGGAGTGAACCTGAAACAGTCTAGTATTGCAAAGATCACTGGATCACCACCGCAAGCATTGGCTAACAAGGTTCAGAATAAGAGGTTAGGGACGCTGAATCTTTAGTAATTTCACATCTTTGCCTTTATTATGGTATCTGGCTGTCCCATTGCATTCCCTTCCTCAGCCCCTGTTTCGCAGAATAGTCTGAGGGGCCCTTCCCTTTTTGAACAGAGGCCTAACCAGTCTTTCTCAACCCTCAACAATGGCTGCAATCCTTGCACTAAATACATTCTTCAGTTCCACTCACTTTCTCCAGGTCACAGGTGTAACTGTGGGAACCTATAAGAACCACAAGCTGTGCTTGATCTAATGTTGAGTTTGTGGAATGGTTTGTGTTCCAGTCGTACTTGAGCCTTTGCTTTTTGTCTTTTGCTGGCAATTTCTGAATTGCTGCTTTCATTTTTATATGGTTATCTCTGATTCTTGCATTTCTCGACCCTTTGCCATCATTTCAGGGAATAGATTTGTACAAAGTTTAGACATCTCCCACAAATGTCATTGCTATATGGCAGAGAGGTGTAAAGCATAGAAACAGGCCATTCAGCCCAACTCATCCATCATAACAATGATGTCCATCAATGCTAATCCCATCTGCCTGCATTCGGACTGTATCCCTCTACTACTTTCCTATGCAGAGGTCTACAAGAAGTCCAGATACGACCTTGGTATCATCAAAAAGGCCAAAAGGGACTTTTGCTCCAAACTTGAAGATGAGACGGATGTTTGGCAACTGTGGCGGGGCTTGAATGCCATCACCTCCTACAAGGCGAAATCAGGAGCAGCTCAAATGTCAGCGAACCATCACTCCCTGATGAGCTCAATGCGTTCTACGCATGCTTTGATAGGGAGAACACTGATGTGCCTTCCCGAGCCCCCATTCGCCGTGATAGTGTTTCAGTCACAGAGGCCGACGTCAGAAGATCCTTCAGAGGGGTGAACCCTTGGAAAACGTCTGCACCTGATGGTATACCCGGTCGTGTTCTCAAAACCTGTGCAGATCAACTGTCTGGAGTTTTTGCCAACATTTTCAACCTTCCACTTTCTGGGGTCTGAGGATCCCACCTGCTTTAAAAGGTCATCAATAATACCGGTGCCCAAGAAGAGCAAGGTGATGTGCCTCAACGACTATCGACCAGTGGCACTAACGTCTGGTGATGAAGTGCTTTGAGAGGTTGATCATAGCGCATATCAACTCCTACCTCAACAAGAACCTCGACCCACTGCAGTACGCTTACCGCCACAACAGGTCAACGGTGGATGCAATCTCACTGGCTCTCCACTCCACTCTGGACCACTTGGACAACAAAAACTCGTATGTCAGGCTGTTGTTCATAGACTGCAGCTTGGCGTTTAATACCATCATTCCCTCCAAGCTGGTTACCAAGCTCACGGATCTGGGTCTCTGCACATCCCTCTACAATTGGATCGTCGACTTCCTCATCCACAGACCACAGTGTCCATATTGGTGGAAATGTGTCATCCTCGATAACAATCAGCACGGGAGCACCTCAAGGCTGCTTGCTCAGCCCCCTGCTGTACTCACTCTATACTTATGACTGTGTAGGCTGGGCATCATCAAGTTCGCCAATTACACCACTGTTGTGGGACGAATCACTGATGTAATGAGTCAGAGTATAGAAGTGAGATCGAACGATTGACCAAATGGTGCCAGCACAATAACCTGGCTCTCAACACCAGCAAAACCAAGAAACTGATTGTGGACTTTGGAAGGGGTAGGATAGGGACCCACAATCCCGTTTATATCAATGGGACGATGGTGGAAAGGGTCAAGAACTTCAAATTCCTGGGCGTACATATATGTGAAGATCTTTCATGATCCCAGCACACTGATGCAATTATAATGAAGGCACATCAGCGCCCCTACTTCCTGAGATGATTACGGAGATTCGTATGTCAAGGAGGACTCTCTCGAACTTCTACAGGTGCACAGTAGAGAGCAAACTGACTGGCTGCATCGTGGCTTGGTTCGGTAACTTGAACGTCCAGGAGCGGAAAATAATGCGGAAAGTTGTGACCACTGCCCAGTCCATCATCTGCTCTGACCTCCCCACCATCGAAGGGATGTATCGCAGTCGCTGCCTCAAAGGCTGCCAGCAAAGACCCACACCATCCTGGCCACACACTCATCTCTCCTTTGCCATCGGGAAGAAGGTACAGGAGCTTGAAATCTGGAACATCCAGGTTCAGGAACAGCTTCTTCCCCACAGCCATCAGGCTATTAAACACGACATCAAACAAGGTCTGAACACGACATCAAACAATAACAGCCTATTGCATTTTATCTGTTTATTTATTGTGTATATATATGAACTTTTATCTCCTGTTCTGTATTATGTTTACATAATCTGTTGTGCTGCAGCAAGCAAGAATTTCATTGTCCTATCTGGGACACATGACAATAAAACTCTCTTGACTCTAGACTTGACTATCCAAGATGTGTCCAAACACTTTTCCATAGTATGCAGGCAGAGAAGATTAATTTAACTTGGCATGATGTTCGGCACAGACATTGTGGGCTAAAAGGTTGCTCTTGTGCTGTGCTGTTTTATGTTCTAATGTGGCTGCGATCTAGAGCACATTACCTGCAAATGTGATGGAGGCAGCCTCCATGTTGGTCTTCAAGAGGGAATTGGATACATTTATGTTGAGAGGGAGAAGGGGCAGGGGTGGAATTAGTGAGTTGCTCTTGAAAAGGCATGATAGACTTGATAACATTCTGTGAGGTGTTGTAATTATGCAGGCCGGTTTTAAACATTCAGCCAATTGACCTATCGTTCAGCGATGAGCCACACGAAGGGGTGCCCGGGAATAGGATCGAGATCAGCATGGATATGGTGCGCATGCAAGATGTGGAGCCGGTGAATCCAATGTGGGTGAGTACAAACTGTAGAGTTGCTAGTGTTATGAATGAATTATGCAACAGTGTGGAGTGGAAATTTCCCCTGGCTAGGGTTTTGAAAGCCAGGGATTATTGTCTCAAAAATAGGGCTCAGCCATTGAGAGCAGAAGAAAACAAAAATGTCTTCACCCAGAAGGTACTGAATCATTGGAGGGTGTCACACACGGTGTAAATCTTTGGAATTCAAGACCCAAGGGGGCTGTGGAGATTCACTTGCTGAGTATATTCAGTCAGAGGTTTTTGGATGTTTAGGTTATCAAGGGATGTGAGGATGGTGCAGGAGGCTAGAGCTCAGATGAAAGGTTCAACTGTGATATTGAAGAATAGAACAGCCATGGTGATGTGACTGGCTGTCTCTGCTTCTGTTCAACAGGGAGACAGCTATGGTAGGTGGTCTGGGTGACAGCACGGTGGGATATCTGGATCGGGGTGATGCTGGGCTGTCTGTGTCAGGGTGACAGTTTATTGGGCTGTCTGGGTCAGGGAGGTGGTATGATGGGTTGCATGGGTCAGGGAAACGACACGGTCTGTCTGGTTCATAATGAATGTGAAAAGATGAAAGGTGAAATGGCTACCAATATTAAACTCACTTCCACCTATGAGAACTGGTCTATTCTCGGAGTGGCTGTCCTCTTTGAACAGCGTTCTTGGTTTTCCTGATGTCCACTAGGGGTCCACAACAGTAGTAGCCAAGCCACTCGGAGTGACTGGCCGGCAGGAGATAGAGCCGGAGAGTTGAGTTTCAAATGGATCACGTCAAGAATAGAAACAGCCTCTGTGTCAGGCCAGCGTTTATCAACTGATGCAGTCTTTCAGAGACGTCACTGATTAACATTAACTTTCTATACCATTTTATTGTTTCTTTATTGAAGGTAATACAATCTAAATCAGAATAAAAATAATAGGCAATGGGAATTAGTTACCAAATCAAAACACCAATTCACAAGATTCAGATTATTAATTGCTGGGAATGTTTACACCAGTCCTGAGATCAGCTAACGGGTTTAGAAACATAGAAAAGAGGTGCAGGAGGCCATTCGGCCCTTCGAGCCAGCACCGCCATTCATTGTGATCATGGCTGATCATCCCCTATCAATAACCCGTGCCTGCCTTCTCCCCATATCCCTTGACTCCACTAGCCCCTAGAGCTCTATCTAACACTCTTAAATCCATCCAGTGACTTGGCCTCCACTGCCCTCTGTTACAGGGAATTCCATAAATTCACAACTATCTGGGTGAAAATGTTTTTTCTCACCTCGGTCTTAAATGACCTCCTCTTTATTCTAAGACTGTGGCCCCTGGTTCTGGACCCGCCCAACATTGGGAACATTTTTCCTGCATCTAGCTTGTCCAGTCCTTTTATAATTTTATATGTTTCTGTAAGATCCCCCTCATCCTTTTAAACTCCAGTGAATACAAGCCTAGTCTTTTCAATCTTTCCTCGTATGACAGTCCCGCCATCCCAGGGATCAATCTCGTGAACCTACGCTGCACTGCATCAATCACAAGGAATGTCCTTCCTCAAATTAGGAGACCAAAACTTTACACAATACTACAGATGTGGTCTCACCAGAGCCCTATACAACTGCAGAAGAACCTCGTTACTCCTGTACTGAAATCCTCGTTATGAAGGCCAGCATTCCATTAGCTTTCTTCACTGCCTACTGTACCTGTAAGCCAACTTTCAGTGACTGGTGTACAAGGACACCCAGGTCTCGCTGCACCTCCCCCTTTCCTAACCTACCCCCTTGTTTTTGCCGCCGAAGTGGATAACCTCACATTTATCTATATTATACTGCATCTGCCACGCGTCTGCCCACTCACTCAACCTGTCCAGGTCACCCTGCAACCTCCTAACATCCTCTTCACAGCTCACACTGCCAGTCAGTTTTGTGTCATCCACAAACTTGCTCCTAATTCCCTCTTCCAAATCATTAATATATATGGTAAACAGTTGTGGCCCCAACACCGAGCCTTGCGGCACTCCACTCGCCACTGCCTGCGATTCTGAAAAGGACCCGTTCACTCCTACTCTTTGCTTCCAGTCTGCCAACCAATTTTCTATCCATGTCAACACCCTACCCCCAATACCATGTGCTCTAATTTAGTCACCAGTCTCCCGTGCAAGACCTTATCAAAGGCTTTCTGAAAGTCTAGATACACGACATCCACTGGCACCTCTTCATCCATTTTACTTGTCACATCCTCAAAAAATTCCAGAAGATTGGTTAAGCATGATTTCCCTATCATAAATCCATGTTGACTTGGACTAATTCTTTTACTGCTATCCAAATGCCCCATTATTACCTCTTTAATAACTGACTCCAGATTATTAATTGCTGGGAATGTTTACACCAGTCCTGAGATCAGCTAACGGGTTTAGAAACATAGAAAAGAGGTGCAGGATGAAAATTGGCCATTCGGCCCCCTTCGAGCTTCGTACTTCATCTTTTCATAGATAGAAGTTTTGTTTTCATAGAAGGTTTGATAGAATATAGAACAGTGCAGCACAAGACAAGCCCTTCAGCCCACAGTGTCCATGTCAAACATGACGCCCAGACCATCTCTTGCCTTCCTGTGCATAATCCCTCCATTCCTGTGCATAATCCCTCCATAGTGCAAAAGCCCTCCATACATATCTGTGTCACAACCCCAATCCTGGCCCTCTGTATTCCAGGCACTCAGTCAGCTTTCACCCTTCGAGCAGCACCGCCATTCAATGTGATCATGGCTGATCATCCCCAATCAGTACCCTGTTCCTGCCTGCTCCCCATATCCCCTGACTGCTATTTTTAAGAGCCCTATCTAGCTCTTTCTTGAAAGCATCCAGAGAACCTGTCTCCACCGCCCTCCGAGGCAGAGAATTCCGCAGACTCACCACGCTCTGTTGGAAAAAGTGTTTCCTCGTCTCCGTTCTAAATGGCTTACTACTTATTCTTAAACAGTGGCCCCTGGTTCTGGTCTCCCCCAACATCGGGAACATGTTTCCTGCCTCTAGCGTGTCCAAGCCATTAACAATCTTATATGTTTCAACGAGATATCCTCTCATCCTTCTAAACGCCAGAGTGTACAAGCCCAGCTGCTCCATTCTCTCAGCATATGACAGTCCCGCCATCCTGGGAATTAACCTCGTAAACCAACGCTGCATTCCCTCAATAGCAAGAATGTCCTTCCGCAAATTAGGGGACCAAAACTGCACACAATTGCCTCATTGCCGCACCTGAAAATCTCTGTGTGTCTGTTATTCCTGTATGTATGTGCCCCACTGTCACCATCCTGCTACTCCTGAGCTGTTTGAGGTATCGATGCTGCTTGTCCTGTTATCATTTCAGATACTGAACTTGACCATTACTCTCTGAACCATTTCTGCTGTAAACTGCAATAACTATCTAGTATTTCCTCAACTGCTTGGTAGAATGATGATTGAATTGTACAGATTTTACTTTAAGAGTGACGGAGAGATGAACCCTAGAAATACTCAGCAGGTTAGATATTGTAATGTGCAGAAAGTAAAAGAGATAATGTTTCAGAAATGAATGTGGGAAACAATCTTCAATGTCCTTACCAGGTAATAAAGCTGCAAAGCACACAACAGGCCCTTCAGCCCAACTCATTCATGCTGACTGCAGTTTATTTATAATTATGTAATTGTTCTGCATTAGACCGATCCCTCTACCCCACTCCTATACAAATGTTTTCTGAATGTTGTAATTGTACCTGCCTCCACCACTTCCTCTGGCAGCTCGTTCCATATATCCACTGCCCTCTGAGTGAAATATTTGTCCTTGGCTTTCCTTTAACTTTCTTCCCTCTCACCACTTGTTCTAGACATGACCTGAGAAAAAGACTCTGACTATCTACCCTATCTGTTCCTCATAAATCTCCATATAATCATCCCTCAGCCACGTACGTTCCAGTGACAACAAACCCAGCCCAATCAATCTGCTCTAACAATATTGGTTATGGTTTATTGTTGACAAATGTTGCAAGATATAAAAATGGTTATAGTGTAATAGTATTACAGTTATAAAGAAAATACAGATGTTAATAAAACTACAAGGTTTGTAATTAGGAAGGTTGGTAAATTGGTGCTGCACCCATAGTTCATAAGAGCCTCATGGTAGTCTGATAACAGCAGGGAAGAAGCTATTCCTGAATCTGGTGGGATGTTAAAAACATTTGTTCTAGACTCCCACACTCTTGGAAAAAGTCTCTGTCCATCTATCCTATCTATATTCCTCATAAACCATCATAAAGTCATCCCTCGGGTGATGCCCGACAGGAAGAGAAGATGGAATGACGAGGTGCGTGGGGTGATGTTTATGTTGGAATAATATGATAATTTGCCTCGTCCAGGACTTTCATCTGATTGTCCAGAACACTAGATGTTATTTCTATTATACTGCACTTTTTATTCACTGTTTTTAGGTGTTAATTAGTATATTATACATTTCTCGTAAACCAGGCAAGTTTACCAGAGAATGGGAACTCTGGGCCCAGTGCGTTTCAAGGGGATGTGGGATGCATCATTCATGAGCCAGATGCCAAACATAGTGTTTTTGAATAATCGTATAGCAGTTATCAGTTTGTCTGTAATTGATAGAGTTAAAGGAAGAAAAATATTTCTTCACTTTCCCTTCATTGATCTGAAACATTCACTGTTTATCTTTCTACAGATACACTCCATATCAGTGCCTCAACGTCTTCTTTTATTTCAGTCTTTCCAGCACCCGCTGCTTATTAATTTTCATTTACTGAATCCGTCAATGATTTAAACATTAGTTCTATTTCTTTTTACACAGAGTGTGCCTTGTCTATTGAGGAGCTATAGCATTTTCTGCTTTTAGTATTTTGATTTGTTCTGTGCAGTGCTATTTGAATTGTTTTTACTGATATGGTTCAGATAAAGTGCCTCATAAGAACATTTTATAATCCTTGTTGCGGTATCACTAAGTTGAAAGAAAGTATGTTCATGGGTTCGAGGAGCAGAATTAGGCCATTCGGCCCATCAAGTCTACTCGACCATTCAATCATGGCTGATCTACCTTTTCCTCTCAACCCCATTCTCCTGCCTTCACAACTGACCCTTGACACCCTTACGAATCAATAAATGATGTTCTGAACTTAGTCTGAGTTAGGATATCTTAGTTGTTTTCTCTTCTATGTTGTGGCCATCCTTTGAGATTTTCTTTTTTCCATCTTTTTGTGCTTTAAGTGAATGTAGAATTGTGTGCTTGTTTGATTTGTGGAATTCCATCCCCAGGGACTTGGGATAGTTGTCAGTGAAATTAGATTGTCATCACAACAGCGTGCCATTATCTTGGAGATGAGAGGTAACTGTATCGGCCCTCTACATACCAAATGCTCCCCATTTTGTTAGGCAATATTTTGTTAGGCAATATTTTCTAATAGACTTTTTTGATCCTGCACTTGAGGAGTTGAGACTAGGTTTCACGTAGTGGATTTGGAGAATAGATAGCATTGCCCAGACATAATCTCTGCCAAGCAGTCTTGCTTTGAACCCTTATTTTTATATTTGTATTTTAACTGCTTGTTTGTTTTATTAATGGAAGCTACCATGGAATCATCTTGTAATACACCCAGCAGTGCCTCCACAGGCAAAACTGTGCAATCACAGTATGCTTACATTATCAGCTGTCATTAGAAATGTGGCTATAGCAATCTGTAAGGTAAATTGATAGGAAGGACATATAGATATGAGAATTTTAATCTGCTTTAAAATAGATAGAAATTTTGATTCTGTACTAGAGCAGGCATTGAAAGATCAGGAAAAGGAAAGTGGCTGTTAACGTTGCATTGGAGCAGTGGTCACAGATTCAGGGTGTGAAGGGCAAGTTTAAGATTGCCAGCACAAACCATTTTTGGACGTGGTGTGGTCAGCAGCTGTAACAGACCTCTAGGAAGTGTGATTGAGGCCAATTACTTGGCTGGTGTAAGAAACAGTAAAATACTCCAGTGGAGAGAGGGTGGGATAGGTATCCTGCAGCAGCAGATTAGAATGGCCTGATGAGCCTTAATTTGAAATTACATGATTTCTGATTAAAGAGCCGGATGTCTATCCAGAAAAGTGGTTTTGCAGCAGTTCCACTTAACTATATGCAAGTGCTTTGAGTTGGATTGTACCCTGGTAATCAGGAATGATACACTCGTGTGTCTGGTCCTTGTGGATTTTTAATTAACTTTTTAAGTTGCCCTGGGGTTAGAAACGATTTGGCTGCATATATAAGAGGGTTAGTTTGCGAAACTCAACTGTGTTTCATATACTTGAGATTGGCCTTTTGGCAATGGCCATGCATCGAGCAAACACCAGCCCTTCAATGGAATTAAGATTGTAATCTGATTATCACAATGAAAAATTGTGTTGGAATAAAGTTTCTGTTTTACTGGTGTTAACAGGCAAAAGGACTTTAATAAAGTGTCTATCTGTCAAATATAACGTGGCTTTCATCAGCTCCAAGCCTCACGCCCTCTTGTGGGTGGGTGTTCAGTGTTTGTATTGCCCATCCACTGCTGAGCTTTAGTGAAAAACATTTTTGTGGCTGACCACTGTTCACACTAATTATTCCAGTTTCATCCTTTGGTAAATGTCCTTTGTGATTCTCCTCTGTGCTGACATGACTGAGATGTTAGCCCATTAATATGAAAATATGTCCTCACCAGCTGTGGCACTGAACTTTTCACTTCTTTAATTCAGTATTTGTAGCTAGCTAGCAACACCCAACCTGGGTAGGTGATGTTTTGGGTCAGAACCCTTCTTGATCTGAAACGGCACCTATCCATGTTCTCTAGAGATGCTGCCTGACCTGCTGTGTTACTCCGGCGCATTGTGTGCTTTTGTGAACTGTGTACATCCACAGTTCTTTGTTTTTTACATAATACCTAACCTATTGCCCCAGAGCCTAACTGAAGGATAAAACAATAGAAAAAGGTCCTTAAATAATGTAGATTTGCCTCCAATTATAAATTATGCCCTTGTGGTAGATGAATGTCCCAGTTTTCCCCAGTTAATCTATTTGCCATTGAAGGACCAAAGTCTGTTTAAGAACATATTATTCAGTATCAGAGTCTAGACATTGTATTTGTCATAACTAAGTTTGTTAAGCTGTATTGTAAAGTTCAGTTATCAAAAGTACAGAATGACTTTGTGCATTAGGTATTGCAGTGCTTAACTGCTGCTTATTGTTGCATACCAGGTAGAGGCTTTGACAAAAGTAGGCTATTCATTGAAGAAGACAATAATTCATAATAAAGATCCAAAACTGTGTTGCTATGGATTGCTTAATGGGATGGGTGAGGGAGATATGCAGTGTCAGCAGTCTGCAGCAATATGTAGGTGGAAACATGCCCTCAGGGCTCGCATTCCCCAGGCCTTCGTCTTCTGAACTATGATTCACAGAGAAACGGGGATTTCAGAATGAAGGCACAGTAATGTAACATAAAAGGGGAACAGTCTGGAAAAAATGTTGTACTTAGTTTGAACAAAGGGAAAACGGGGAGTGAAAAGCTCTGCATTTTCGAGCTGCCTCAGCACCTTTGCACAGCGAAGCCGTATTTATAACGCAAGACGATATTTATAATGTGAGACAATAATTATTTCATGTTAAAACAACCACAGCTGATGGTAGAATTAAATTCAGCTGAGAAAATTGATCCCTTCTTAGTTTTGTCAAAATCCAAAAACTGAATTTGCTCAGATCAAATTGGGGAAATTCTTTGAGAATAATATATGGAACTGATAGTTTAAAAGGACAAAATGAGACAAATAGGACCAGACTCAGGTAGGCACTTGTTCGGTATGGATGAGTTGGACTGAAGGGTCTGCTTCCATTCTCTGTGACTCTAATGATAATTTGCTCATGATACTTGTTAGAGAAAAAAGATGTACTGTAGCTTAGAAAAATATACTCTTCCATTTCAGCAAAGTGTTGTTTGTTCCTAGCTTTTGGAATATTTTTTTTACAGTAAAACAAAATGTGGTCTAATTTCTGTAATCATCAGGTGCTCAGGATTCTAAAGTTGCAAAATTACCACTTAAGTTCTGAGTAAAGTTTGAAAGATCTTAGTGTGCAAGAGAACAGCAGAGTCTGTCTATGTGGGTGTGCCAGCACAGGACTCCTCATTTGAATACAGCTTGCATCGGCAGGGTTTAGTGATGTGGGAGGTGATTGCTTTTGTAGCATTTGTTTAATCTGAAATGCCTTTTTTACTAGCTTGAGGCACAGAATTCTGACAACACCTGCCTATCTGGGAGCTGAACTGTGTCTGTGGCATTTGTCAGATATTCTTAAATATCCCAGTTTGTAGGGGTGAGGAGTGCAAATAACACGAAAGAATTCAGCATAAACAGTGGCAACTGCAACAAAAAGGAATGAGGAGAAATATAATAATGCACTTACAGCAAATGGCTGATCCCCTGGTTCAGATCTGAAGATAATTCCAAAAGTGTTTTTCAAAAAAATCTTTTTTTAACGTGTCCCCAGTTAAGTTGCAATGCTGCCACTCCCTTGATTAATCCCAATTAAATGTTTTGCTTATTGAAAGAGAAGTGAAATTCTCTTTGTGTGAAACATTACTTTCAATACTCAATAGATGTTGCAGTGATTCATAAACTCATGGTTTCCATTTTATTTTTGGTAACCAAAATGAATTTCTTCCTGCAATGTACAGTTACTGTTTGCCGATAAAATGTAGAAACAAAGAACCCAGATGCTGGTTTATACCATAGATAGATTCAAAGGTCCGAACCCAAAACATCGCCCATCCTTTTTCTCCAGAGTTGCAGCCTGACCCACTGAGTTACCCCAGTACTCTTTGCTGACCTGTTTTTGTTGTGTGTCCTAGCTGATTTCACCAAACGCTGTCAGTGAGAGCAGTGATAGCAGGATATCTTCTGGAGATTTTTTGGTCTCGGCTTTCTGAGGTGGCTGATGAGGCCAGTGTGGGGACTGCTCTGCCAAAGGTAGGCAGGCAGGTGATGCTGGCGGGATGGACAGATGGGTTGAATAAGGTGGTTCGCTCTTCCTGTCACACATGTAGAATCATGTGGGCTCCATGTATGTAGCCTTGACGTTCCCACTGCCATCCTAACTGCTCTACTTTGAGCAAGTCATGATCCAGGAGTCAAGGAGCATTTTGGCATTTCTCCAGGGCACGCCCTTCAATAGTTTCCTCTGTCAAACTGGGAATCTCAGTGCTTGAGCTGAATAGAATGTCTGCTTTTGGAGTTGGGTGCCGGGGAAGTGAACACGATGATCTTCCAACTTAGCTGACTGAATATAACGATGGCTTCAGTACCAGGGATGCTGTCTTGGGTCAGCTCACTGGCATTGGTGAGATATACATCTAGGTGGGGAATTTTGCAAGTAGCATTAGTGGTACTTCTCCATTCACATGACCTAGTGCTGTATGCAGTGCAGGTCTCAGAAACATGTAGCAGGGCAGGAATCACTGCTGCCTGGTAGACGATGGGTTTTATGTCCAGTCTGAGGTCTTGTTGTTCAGAAATCTTTCTCAATCAACCCAAGGATGTACTGGTGGGGAGTGATGGGGAGTTTCATGCCAGTCTGACATTACAAAGTGCTGCTTCTCAAGATGTGGGAAACAACCCATGTTTATCCCGATCACACGGTGAACTTTGATCGAAGGGCGGCGGTGCTGCGGTAGAGTTGCTGACTTACAGCGCCAGAGACCCGGGTTCAATCTTGACTACGGGTACTGTCTGTACGTAGTTTGTACGTTCTCCCCGTGGGGTTTCTCCGAGATCTTCGCTTTCCTCCCACACTTCAAAGACGTTGAGGTTTGTAGGTTAATTGGCATGGTATATTAAAAAAATTAATTGTTCCTAGTGTGTGTAGGGTAGTGTTAATGTGCGTGGATCACTGGTCGGTGCGGGCTCGGTGGGCCGAAGGGTCACCGCGCTGTATCTCTAAACTAAACAAGACAGTGTTGTCATACAGCACTGAAACAGGCCTTTCTGCCTAACTCATCCATACTGACCAAGATGTTCCATCTAAGCTAGTCTAATTTGCTCGCATTTGGCTTATATGCTTCTAAACCTTTTCTGTTCATGTACCTGTCCAAATGTCTTAAATGTTGTCATTGTACTGCCTCAGCCATATTCTCTGGTGATGTGGTGCAGCAGGAGCAGATTGGTATTTTCATGGAAATGTTGAATCATTTCCTCAGGGAAAGCATAGACTTGGAGCTTGGAGCTCAGCCTCTGAGCATACACGACCACACATGCTGCCTGATCTTCACATACTGAGCTTTTGGTAAGCTTGGTTATGGTGTAGTTGCCATTTTCTCCGAGGGAATTTGTTGGAAGTGGGAAAGACTGAGAAAATGTCAGAAAATTGATGCAACAGCTCCCTGTGGTTATGAAAACATGCACGGTCAACTTCCAATGCACAATATGAAGTTCCAGACCTGAAATGTCAGGACTTTCATAGATAATCCCAAAAGTGACATACTTGAACTTTGCTCTGCGATCATAGCTGGGGGGCTCAAACATATTGAGCACCGTGAGATATGATTGGTAAGTTATGATCAATTTACAGAGCAAGTCATTGAGTCATACAGTACAGATGCAGCTCCTTTGGCCCAACATGCCATGCTGACCCTTTTGCCTATGAGTTCCAATTTCATTTGCCAGCATGCTGAAACTCCCTGGTGACTTGAACACTTGTTTGAAAAGGGAAGCCTAGTACTCTTCCATTGGTACCTGCTTTTAAGTGATGAATTGAATGGGATGATGGAGTTGCAACAGCCTCCATACACCTAAACAACAATTGCGAAAGGTCTCCTATAACTGCTAACTATGACAATTTGTGTCAGAGTAGAAATGGCAGATTGTAAATAACACTACAGCCTGTTGGAATTTAAAATGATAATAACACAACTCTGTCAAGAACTGAAGACCCTTCAGCATTAAATGGGTAGGTGATGCATTCATATGATGCGCAGCATCAAACCATCAAATCAATTCTAAGTAAATCAGATGATAGCTTGATTAATGAAATAACATACTTGTATTCGTACTTTGTCTCAAGGTATCCTAAAGTCCTGAGCAGTGTGACTTTTGTTCATAAATTTACATGTACTGAATAATGCTGAGGTGTATTTTGTGCAGGTCAGTCTCTCAGTAACTCTTCTGTCCTTGTAACCACGTCCTGTCACTCCCCCTTCCGGTGCTGCTTGCGGCCTGTAGCAAAGGAAAGGAGGCTCAAATAATTCGTACTGATTTCTACACATGCTCTGTAGAAAGTATCATATTGAAATGTATCACAGCTTGGATTGGCCACAGTTCTGCCTGAGACAGCAAGCAATTGCCGAGAGCTGTGGACGCTGTGCAGTCCATCGCAAGTCAGCCTCCCACCCCCACTCTCCACACCTCCATTGACCATCTACACTTCGCGCAACCTCGGGATAGCAGCCAATAAAATCAAGGACCATTTACACCCTGATCATTCCCTCTTCCCTCCTCTCTCTTTGAATAAATGATACAACAGCTTGAAATCATGCACTAACAGACTTTCCATAAAGTCCTTCCATAAACTAATGGTGTACTAGACCTTCCATAAACTAATGGTGTGTTCCCAATCTCCCAATTTACATTTTCCTTTTTTAATCTGCACGTTCTCTAGGGCTGTAATCCTGTAGCACTATATACTGCACTCTGGTTATTTCTTCTTGCAATACTTGTCATTGGTTTCATTTTACTTGTGTATAGTATCATTTCACTGGTTAGCCATCAAACAAAGCTTTTCAATTTATCCCAATACACATGACACTATTAAACCAATACCACGGTATAAACTGAGTGTCCGACTTTGGAGGAAAACAAGCCAGTTTATTGTCCTTCCCCCCCCCCCCCACTGAGCTCAATGCTGACTTGCCTCCCCCCCCCCCCCCCCCCTCTCGCCCAAGAGAGAAAAGAAAATATTTGCAGGAAATGATCTTTTCCTGAAGGATCAAGCTTTACCGTAAATGGTTTGTTTTACCGTAAATCCATGCTGACCCCTTTGTCCATCTATACAAATCACATTTGCCCGTGTTTGGTCCAATTCCTCTACTCCATGCCTATTTAAGTGTCAGTCTAAATGCTTCATAAATGCAGCAATTATATCTGATTCCATCACATCCTCTGGTAACACGTTCCAGATATTAACCACTCTGCATTTAAATAAAAACATACCCCTCAAATCTCCATTAAAACTCCTTCCTCTCACCTTTAAATCTATGTCCTCTTATCTTTGCTGTTCCTATCATGGCAAACTGCTTTTGACCATGAGGCTTTTCTATGTCTTTCATCATGTTTTATACCCATCAGGTTAACCCTTAGCCTTCACTCCAAAGGTGTTGGCACTGGTCCACATGGTACACCACTAGTCACAAATTTCCAGTCAGATAAACACCCATCCACCTGCAGCCTAACATCAAGAACGTTTTGGATCCAATTAGCCTGCTTGTACTAGGTCCCATGTGCCTCAACTGTCTAGATCAGTTGGAATCCTGGAATTCCTTCCCAACATCACTCGTAGCACATTCATCACAAACACAGCAGTTGTTCAATATTGGAAATAAATAGTTTTCTCTCTCTCCCAGTCTGACAAAGGGTCTCAGACCTGAAACATTAACTGTTTCTGTTCCCACAGATGCTCCCGAACCTGCTGAACATTTCCAGCATTTTCTGTTTTTATTACGGATTTTCATCAGCTGCAAGTTTTTGTGTTTAATAAACACTGGGTTGGCCAATAATGTCCGGGTCCCCAAAAAATCTCCTTAAAATTTCAGATTTGGTAGATGTAATCCATTCTTTACAGATCTGTGCAGGCTCCCACTGATAACTATTCAGTTTGATATGGTGTTCAGTCATTCCAGCCTTAATTATAGACTAGCAATAGATGGCTAACAATGCGCTTAAAGAAGGGTAATATATACAATTTTCCAACCAAAAGGAGTGGTCCCAGAATTATGAGAGACTCATACTCAGAGTATCTATCATTCCTCCACCTACTCCCTTTACCCTGGCATGGATGCCATCTGGATCTTTATCATTACTATAGTGTTTACATTAATGTTAATACCATCCTAATTCAGTGTTTCTTCCAGTTGGGTGTTCAGATGTAATTTTTCCTTTGCTGTTAAGGTTGGTGCAAAAAAAAGAAAAAGAAAAAAGAATTTGGAGTCGTCCAGCAAAGAAACTGACCTTTGGCTGGCTGGGTCTTAGCCAGTCATCGAATACCGTTTTCCAGCACTTGGTTGTTAACAATATACCAAACCTCATCTTAATGCTTCTTGGGTTGTGAGAGTTCCTGAATCCTCCTGGAATTCAACCACCATCTGGGTGAAATAATTCTTCAAAATTCGTCAAATCTTTTGCCCCTTACCTTAAACCTTTGTTTTGTATATTTAAACGAGCTTACCACTGTCCAGTCAACCTCTGTCATTCATATTACAAATGCTCTCTCTGCTGCAAGGAATACTAGCCTCTCCTCACAACTGAAAGCAACATCCTGATGAATCTGCTTTGAATCCTTTGTAGAAACCAGGAACTCCAGATGCTGGTTTGCATAAAAAGGAGCAATTTGTGTTCTTTAGCATCATTTACATCCTTTTAAAGGTGTGGTGACCATAACTGTCCAGCAGTGATCCCACCAATGTTTTATATTGTTGTACCATAACATCACTGCTCTTATATTCTATGCCTCAGTTAATGAAGGCGGTTATCCTATATGCCTTGCATTTCATTTGGTTTAATGCTCGAGAACAAGCTGCGATTATAAAAGGTACAACATTGCAAAACATAGAAACATAGAAATTAGGTGCAGGAGTAGGCCATTCGGCCTTTCGAGCCTGCACCACCATTCAATATGATCATGGCTGATCATCCAACTCAGTATCCCGTACCTGCCTTCTCTCCATACCCCTTGATTCCCTTAGCCACAAGGGCCACATCTAACTCCCTCTTAAATATAGCCAATGAACTGGCCTCAACTACCCTCTGTGGCAGAGAGTTCCAGAGATTCACCACTCTCTGTGTGAAAAAAGTTCTTCTCATCTCGGTTTTAAAGGATTCCCCCTTATCCTTAAGCTGTGACCCCTTGTCCTGGAAAAGTGTTCTTGTTTTCCTGCTCAAGGAATTAACCCTTCCACAGAACCCTTCATCAACTATCTCTGCCACCTCTGTTAGACCCTCCTTTTAGTCTCTGTTTTGGACTGAGGTTTTGAGCACCCCTCTTGATGTTTCATGCTTTGGTAATGTGCCTCGCCATAGACCTAGGTATATTTCTACAGTTGAATGACTACGACCCCCTCATCACTCATCCCTTCATCCTTCACCCTGAAGGTATGCGGTCCAGTATCAGTTGGACCCCGAGTCAAAGTTGGCAGAATTTGGTTGAGGATATTGTCATCCAGGAGGTGGATTCAAATCCATCCTTCTGAATAAAACTCCATATGAAAATTACTAACCTAACCCCAGCACTGTCAGTTGGGGATGATTGCTCTGGCTCATTAATGTGATGTGGAAAGACATCTTAATTGAGCCTGATATTGTGGGAGCTGAGAGAGGGACACCAGTTAGAATGCCCTAATCCTCAACCTGCTGCATATTGTAAAATGTCGGCACCTCCTGATTGCAACCTTCATTTAACCACACATGAAAAGGAGAATGAACTAATGACAGTGAATTGAAATGCAACATGCTGATATAAAAGTGGTTCCACTTTCCACACTCGCTGGTCATGATGTCCACAGTCATCCCATTACCTAGTGCAGGTACAAGGGACTTTGATGATGCGAGGTGAGAAATATCATCCTTTTACCACTGGGCATTGAATAAAAGACTATGAATGAAGGTCGCACTCAATCGAGCTGCAGACTTGGACTCCTGCCATGCTTAAGCATCTTTGTATAGTTTCCAGTGCAGTCTAATCGTATATTATTCTAAGGTAGACAAAAATGCTGGAGAAACTCGGCGGGTGAGGCAGTATTTATGGAGCAAAGGAAATAGGCAACGTTTCGGGTCGAGACCCTTCAGTATATTACTCATAAACTTTTGGGATCTAAAGGACAAAGAAAAGGTCAAAATTGCTTTGACAAAGGGGTGGTATCTGTAGAGAGGGAAATAGATAACATCAGTAGTATTTCCACTGAACTGGAAAACTATTATGAGGCGGGGAAGGGGTGTGGGGAGAAAAGAGAGCAAGAGTAGAATTGTTTGGAGGGCAAGAGATTTTAAATGATGGAATGATAAATAGGATAAGTCAGAAAATAAAAATCCATATAGAAAAGGTTTCAATAAATAATTATCAGAATTTACCATGCATAGTCTCTCAGTCCTGCAGCTCTGACTGTGAGTCACTTCCTCAGCCCTGCCCTTCCAATAGTAGGGTGTGCACTTATCACTGTACCTCTGACAGTATAACACTCACTCAACAATGCCTCTTTAATAGTCTGACCAGTGCTTAATGTTATCCCTTAGAGTGTGACGCACCCTCATATATCTCTGACATTGCAGCTGCAATTGGCACCATACAAAGGCAGTAGCTTAGGTTCGATGCTCAAGTCTCTGAAGTAGATAGTGTACAGAGTATGTTTCCTTCTGTCTCTCCTCATGAAAATGGCCTTCCGAAGGTAGTCATTCACCCCTCTGAGTATCAGTAAGATGATTGTCGATCATGACAATCACGATTGTTGTTGAGTTTATATCACTGCTTCATGTGTAATTTACAGGAGCAGGGCATTGGGATTGTGCTTCTGCTGATTCTTTGAAATGTTTATCTAATTTGTCTGTCCTCTCTCTTTTTCCTCATAGATCTACTGTTTTTTTCCTTAAAATATTTGTCAACACTCTTGGCAGTTCCTGTTGCATCTGCTTTCACCATCATTCATGCATCTCAATCCAAATCACAGCCACTCACTACTAAAATTCTCGAATCCCTCTGCTGTCTCAAGCAATCATCTTAAACCTCTAGTCACCAACCTCCAGCTTCTGAAAGTATTTTTCTGCATCTACAGTATCTGAATTTAACACCTCCATTAAAATAATCTTTGAACCATCTGAGGTTAAGCACAGGAGTGATTATTTTGTGTGTGATTATTTGGTTTGTACTGCATTGCAAGTCGATGTGAATGTGTAAATTTCAGCTTGCTGTGAATTCTGCTGCTGCATTAAAAGGATGGGAGTGCAGAATAAAGGGAGTGCCTCCAGCCTACATTTTTGACAGATTAACTAACTGCAGCAGCACAACCGTGCAGGGGAACACCCATGAGCAGATGCTTTTGTTGGAACTGTCTCTGTCTTCAATGGAGTGTAGGACCAACAAGGAGGGGTACAGTCCAGCAGGGTCACAGGTAGTTCCAGGGATAAACTACTAAAACCCGCAAATGCAACTGTGGAATGTAACTGCTTGTTTGTCGATGATTTGAGTAAATATAAGTGCTTGGGTATGACATTAGCCGATGCATTCAGTTCTGACTGGAGATATGGTAAACCTTGCCTGTGCCGCTCACACAGTGGGTGCTAAGTGTACAGTATACCTCAGTGAGTGAATACATGCCTTGGACTTCTGAATAACTTAAGGTATAAGAGCACAGGTCAGAAGCTGGACTCTACTATGTTTACTCCTCAGGGCTGGAGTTCCAGAATTTAGGATGAGGAGATTCAATGTCTTTAATTTAAAGATATTGAACCTTGAATCAATTCTTCAGTGCATAGCTCTTGTCCTGTTTGGACATTGGATCTGTATGGGTCAAGTGCATGTGCCTTCCATTGAAAGACTTGCTGACTTTCATTGCGGTGAGATATATTTACTGCAGCGAAGGTGAGAACAGAAAGCAACAAGTAACAGGTTCAGTCCTGATCATTGTTGGGAAAACGACCAGCAAATTCTTAGATCTGACCATTCAGACTAACCAAGAATTTGCAATGTTAAGTACTTCTGTGTATGCCTCCCTCCCCATGAGCTGTGCCTTGCTTGCTGTCTCTCCATTTTCATTCTTTAGTGGCCACAGCTGAATGGGCTGCTTCCAAATGGACCAAATATGCGGCTTTATACCCTACAACACAGTGTTACGCCTCTTGGTGCTGGGATCTTGCTTTGCTTCACTTGCATCTTAGTTAGAAACCAATTCCTGGATTCATGAAAACTGAAAATTCTGGACATATTCAACCGACCAGACTGCAAATGTGGAGAGAGGAAGATAATTAGTGGGTCATTTTGATGGCCCTTCATTAGAACTGTCTTAAACATTGGAATATTTTAGTTTTTTTCTACACTTTTTTTACAATATAGGTTGGGGTTGTATTAAAGGAAGTCCTAAATTAATGTAACCTTTTTTCTGAGTTTCTGTAGTCAGCAAACTGGTGTGTGTGAAAGACAGAGACGCTGTGCACACCCTGTACACACCACATAGCCTTTGATTGACCTTGTAAATGACTTTGCCACATTAGAAACCAGCAATTAAAAATTGCATAGTAGTTGGGAGCTCCCCATTTGGCTAAAATTATCTTAACAATTCAAGCAAGGGAGTTGATCATCGTCTCACTGCATTGGTCCTTTACACTTTTATTTCTCAGTGTCACTTTCTCATGGACTGCTCTTTGAATAGCCCAGGGCTCTCTCTCAGCCCAGAGTTAGTCCAGGCTTCTTGCTGTGCTTATTCCATAAAGTTATATTTCCACAAACCCTTCCTGATATCATCCATCCCCTCCATCAATGTTCAGCACTTGCTTCATCAGTTAACAACAACATCTTGTATGCTTGGTGCCAAATATGCAATCTACTTCCTGTGAATTGTGTATTTGTTGACTGTGAAGTAGATGGTTAGTTAGCTCTAAGTCGGCCACATTGCACCATTGGTACCTCTTTATTTTTGAGCTTTGGTGTTCAATTTCCTATAACACAAGCAAACGTTTCAAGGAAAGGGGGAATAGCCCCAGACCCTTGCCCACTATGGATGGAAATAACCTTGATGAAGATTGAAGGACTATGAAAGGTCTGGACGTTGTGATGGTTTTACAGAGAAATACAGCAATAGAATGTTTTCAGGTGCTCATTTTTATTTCCCTACTTGTGATTTTGAAACTATTGTGGATGACTCATTTCTTGCAGAACATTTCATCTTCAACTCATTATGGTGTCACCTTCCTGTCTCAGAGTCATCTTTACAATTCAACATGTTTTGGGGGCTTGTGGCTTTTCAATATTTTATTGAGATTATCGCTTTTTTGTCTTCACCATTCACTGGTCCCAGATGTGTGCCACTTTGCAGCTGAGGTGTGCAGCTTCTGCCACAACCTACCATGTTCCCTGCTGCCTGTTCTGTTCACCAGCAGCTCAGCGATGTGGCTGAGTTCTAGAACTAATGTCACTGTGCCCTTCCACACTGTGTCTCACCACTTCTCTCACATCCACTCCTTTTATCACTGAGCCCTGGATAATCCAGATTCCAGTTTCTAGTTTATGAAATCGTGCAGCAGCTTAATTGAGAATGTTTAAATTTGAACACGACGAGGCTACAGCCAATCATAAATTATAAAGCTGGGGGCCAATTCAAACTGATGAGCTGCAATGTGTGTGTGTGTGGAAGATAACCTGTTTTCATATTGCTGCTATGTAAGATAGATCCACAGTTCATTAAAATTGAATTAAAGTGGAAAATGTTTATAATATCCAAAAAAACTTAATTGCAGTCAGCATGTTAATAAGTTCTAACAGTTGAAAAGGATGATGCAATGAAGGGGTTAATATACACATTATCCCTGACTGATCAGTTTGAGTTAAGGAATTGCTGATTTAAATGACTCCAAGTTCTAGCTCGTGTCTTTTACCTTTTCACTTGACGGCCATAGTTGTACACCTGTATATTACTCCTTAATTGTGCCTGAACCACATTACGGCTAACCAGGTTTACAATAAGTATCTCCAGAGCAAGCTTCAGTAAATGTACTAAGTGCCTGGAGTAGGGCAGAGAGCAGAGGTCACTGTGTTGTTATTGTTGTCAATTAGCTGGTTGATTGTACAGAAGCGGGAGGTGAGGCGGGAAGGAGCACTGCTACAGTGGGGAGCTGTGATTTTGCTAATTAACAGCTGCACTTATTGTCAAAGATCTCCTCCTATTAACCTCCCCACTCCAATCTAGTTACAAATGACAGGGAAACATCCTAAAGTCACGTTGATAATAAATAAGCAGCAACGATAATTAATCTTCATGAAGGGAAAGAGAAAGTTTGGGAAAAGTAGGAAGTAAGGAAAATAATAGTGGGGGAGAGGCTGATATGTAGATTAGCTACTGGAGAATTCCATTGGTGTAAGTTTAAAAGTTTCAGGTGGAACTTTGGGAAAGATTGGCTGGCAGCTGGTGTGGAGATCCCACCCCTTTGCACTTTACCTGTTCAACCAGGTCTGGATATAAGAGAATCTGCTTTAAAAACACACACACTCACTCAATCTGAAGTAAAGGACCCACCATATACATAGCACAAATCTGGAGCCAGGGGACGGCACAGAGGTGCTCATCAACATAGCTGCAAACATGCTGTACCTAGAGAATGCAGCCCAGTCACAGTACAGTGAGGTAAGTAGATTAACAAGTATACAAACCTCGCATCCACCGCTTCAGGACCTCTACAGATTGGCTCCTAGTATGATTTATTCGGCAAGTTATCCTTCATAAGGGCCACCTCGGAGTAAAGCTTCCAGACTCTGCACCACAGTTGAATTAATTACATTTGTGATTTTCTAAATAGAAATATTTAAATAATTTAACTAATATCTTAAATAAACTAGATTAAATCACAACTGTCACTTTGAGCAGCCAAGTTCAAGATTAGCAACTATTAAGAATGACAACTTTACAGATTGCTGGAGTTAATTTATTTATTGAAACATCTTTATCAAAACCCTGAGATAGTTCCGAGAATAGAATGAAAAGTTGCAATTATGTTGTGATTGTAATAGGGCTGACATTCAAAATCCTATACTTGACTGTCATTTCTAGTCTTTGGATTATGGGTAGGGAAGAACTTGACGTTTTAGTTCTATTAATGTTGGAAACTACTAGACAACGTCATTGTCTTGAAGAATTTTGTGTAAATGTTTATGTTTTGTGATGGCAGGTAATGGATTGAAGTACGTACAAAATTATGTGCTGTACAATGGCAGCTGACCTTTACGAACTGTGTTGTCGGTAACTCATTGATTCGTACAAACCTTTTCAAAATGTTCATCCAGTGTTTCAAAGTAGTCCAGGTGAATGGGTTGAAAATGTGCAAATGTCTGTTGCGAGGGAAGTGCACTGGAAATGACCAGTGAAGAGGGAAATGTGACGCTTGAAGGTGTGGGTTAACTTATTAATAATGCAGGAATCTTAGTCAAATTGTTATCTCTTGAAAGAGAAGCTGTCTTCTTCAAATGAAACAAAAGTATGCGGTCTCCCCAAATCACGGAGTAGTCCCGATTACGTTCAGCTGCCAAAAGACAGCCTCAAAATAACATGTTCAGTTTCCTGGACTGTTTATTTGAAGCTCAAACACTGCTAATTTTCAACATTTTTGGGGGGATAAATGGAATTGTTTACATGCCATTTCTGCACGCATACGACCCTGTTGTTTTTTCGCTTGATTCTTTCCTTTCTTAAAGTACACAAGCTTTAGAATTGAATTGTCAAATCTGTGTATGGGGAAATCACAGTCGATGGTAATCCAGCAGAAAGTACTTGTCCATCGTCATAACACAGCTATTCACTCAGGGGGGACACAACTTACTGATGTGTTACACCCTTCTTAAATGTTTCATGTGTAAAGGTGACAATGAGAACTCACTGAATTCTTTAATCCTGCAAAAGCAAAAGCAAGTAAGGACGGATACTGAGAAACTGATGAAGAATCTTTAAATTCATTTATGAATCTCTACCTTTTTTTGCAATTTATGGTTATGTGCATAACTTGATGAAAATTCCAAGTCATTATTGAACAGAATTGCTAAATTATTAAATAATTTGAATTGTGAGGCAGTCACACCAAAATGGAAAATTTGAAATAAAAAATATTAAGTGAATTTTCATCTGCAACTTTGTTCTTGAAATTTTTGCTAAACTCCTCCATTATTGGAAGAATTAAATATGTAAGGAAAAATTGCCTGCAAGATCTAATGCATTCTTCTTTCGGGCATTTATCAGGAAGGGGTTGCATCGAGGAAGGTTTGCATTAGGAAGCTTCTCCAAGTAAGAATTCTGTTCGGAAAGATTTGTAACATATGAGCAAGGACACACAAGTGTGCTCCAAATCAGTAAGCAATATGAAGGAAATATTATGTAGAAGCAGTTAAGATGAAGTTCTTCAGCAGAGCAGACCTTCAGGGGTTTGGCTCACAAACCAGCTGACTGAGACCACAACTTGGATGCCGCTAATTTGCATGTGCATCCTTAGATATGCAACAGTCTATCTTTGACAAAGAGCCTGGGCCATAAATGATATGATTTATTCATTCTTGACTAGACAGATCGTTTTATTTTATGAAACTAATGGCTGCAGGGAGCTGCAACGAGTGAGAGATCTTTCCAAACTGTGGAGACTTTAGGAGAAGCTGCTTTATCGATTTAAATAATATATCAGTATCTTCAGATGCAAACCATGGTCCTGAGGTATAATAAATGTATAGACAAGAGCAAAGATGCCATATAATCACGTTGGTGAAATGTCAATAACACTATTTTACTGGTGCTTTTTAAACACTCTGCATTAGGCATGGATCTTCGCTCAGCCTCTGCATGGAGTTAACTGAGCAGTTGAGGCCTGGGTTCCTGATGTGCTCTGGATTTCCAACACATTGGCAATTACAAACTAGCTGAGAGAGGTTGAGTATTCTACTTAATTGCAGTGTTCAATCAGGCTAAAGAGAACAAAGTTAAACCCTCGCCTAGGCTGCATGTTGCTGCTCTTTAATGTTGATCAAAGCACTGTCATACGAGTCTAGGGAAGTAATTTATGGGGGTTAGTAATTCCCCACCTGTCCAGTGTCTCTGACAGCCCTTATGGGAATGCAGTGCAAAGGTTATCAGAACTTATGGTAGTTGTGAATCAAGTACTAGGTAAAACCCTGGTCCTTCCATAAAGTACTTTTAGCAGGCTAGTTATAGTGATCATGGAAAGGTACAAAGTGCTGGACTAACTCAGTGGATCAGGCAGCATCCCTTCTTTAGTAGTGTCCCTGTTGGTCGCAATTGAATTGTATAAAGTTATTTTTCAATTTGCTGTTGACAGACCTGTAATGGATTGAGGGGTGGAGTTGGCAATGCCATGCCGAGGACAGATGTAGGGGGAAAAGAGTGACAGTTAAACCAACTAGAGATCGGAGCGTCTTGCATCAGTAGTGGGAACATAATTAGAAGGGATTTTGAGAAACAAGATTTATTTTTGCTTAGCAAAGGAAGAACTGAATAGAGATAGTCAGCACCTTCTCAACACTGATGATCCTCAGATTTGTGTTACCTGCTCCTCTCCCTGCACGCCCATGGCTGTATGGCCAAGAATAACACCAATTCAATCTTTGTTCACCACTTTGCCGGCTGGATATATGGAACAATGACGAGACAAAGTACAGGAAATAGATCCAAAAACTGTGTCATGGAGTCAGGACAACTTCCTGGCCATTAACAGCAGCAAGACAAGAGAATTGTTTATTCATCTAAGGAAGTGGGAAGAGGTGAACACAAACCTGGCCTCATCAACAACTGCTGTAGAGATGGTAAGCAGCTTCAAAGTCCTCAGCATCCACATCACCAGCAACCTAACCTGGTCCCTTCACATTGATGCAGTGATCAAGAAAGCAGATCAGCTTTATCTTGGGCGCCTGTGAAGATTCAACATGTCCACAATGATTCTCTTGAACTACTACAGATGCGGGATGGAAAGTATTCTGGTGGAATGCATCTCAGCTTGCTTTGGCAACTGCTGTGCTCTTGACTGCCTGAACCTGCAGAGAGCAGTGAATGCAGCTTAGTCCATCACAAGCTCATCGCTTCCTTCTATCCAGTGCATGTTCACAGTGTATTGCACCAGGAAGGCTGGAAGTTAAGTTCCATCTGCCATTTATTCTCCCAGTTGAATTATGTTGTTTTGTGAAGCGATCTTCTTCACTGTCCACATTATTATCAAGAGTAGTTGGTATCTAGACTGAAGAGCCAGGGGAGGTAGAGGCAGGAACAGTAATGACATTTCAGAGGCATCTGGACAGGTACTAGAATGAGCAAGGCCTTGCGGGTTATAGAATTAATACACGCAAGTGAGATTTACGTAGGCAAGCTGGTCAGCATGGACACGTGGGCCAAAGGGTCCGTTTCTATGCTGTATATCTGTATGATCCACATCACTTAGTGTACTTCCCATTTGTAAGTGCTCTGGGGATGAACATTAAAGCAGACGGGCCTCTCTCTGTGTGATCCACGTCACAAAGCAAATAGAGAAAAATTATATCTTAAAGACCATATCTGGCGAAATTGGTTTGTGCAGTCGCACTTTTGTTTTGAGAGGTGTGGCTCCTAACATTTCAGATCTTGCCAGTGCGCCTAAAGCTGCTGAAAGCAAAATAAAGAAACTTGCATTCATGAATTGCCCTTTGCAGTCCTTTCAGGATGTTCCAAAGCACTTGACATTTCTAAAGTAGAATCAGGAACAATAACAACAAACAAGAGGCATCTGGACAGATTCTGAATGAGCAGGGCAGAGATGGTGGCGTGGGATTGTTATAGATCATGATGATCAGCATAGATACAATGGGCCGAAGGGCCTGTATCTACGCTTCCAAAGGGAGTGTAGATGGTACTAACATGCAGATGAGATGTTAAACCTCGATCTCATCAGCCATTTTGGGTACAAACAACAGATTTCCTGGCACTGTTATTTAAAGCATCCCTTATCCTAGTGATCGGGGGAACATATATGTCTCAATATAACCAAAACTAAATTAATATCACATTGCCTTTTGTAGCAAACTATCTCAATTTCCCTGTGTATTTTATAATAAACCAATAAACCAATCCCAATAGTAATGCATTAAAATGTCACCCTAGGCTTTTGTAATCTGGTCTTTCGATACTTGCTTGGACCTAGAAGAGTTGAAAGCAGTACCACAGAGCAACAAAGATAACGGAGCAAGTATTGTTCCAAATAATATTTTAGATTTTGAAATATTTGCAATGATTGTTGCTGTGTTTAATATCCAAACCCTTGACCAAGTAGTTTGGTTGCTTTGAAGGCTCTTTTAGTGAGTGAAGCTTTGGCACGCCTGTCAGATTAAACCTTTCCTTCTTTCCTTTTTTTTATTGCCATTCATTCTATTTTGGTGCCCTTGTGATATTTAAAAGCAGTTAAGATTGCTGGATACAAAAACGGCGAGAGGACCAGACCACATCTGGCACTGAATAGCGGCTCATGGCCCCAGCCAATCTGTTCCAATACAGCTCCAATACTGGCATCTATCTGACAATGTGAAAAGTTGTCCATTTATGACCTGTTCACAAAAAGCAGGTTTTTCTCCTTACAGTCGAGGCAAAAAAATTGATTAGAGTTGCCTCACAGTTGCTTTCTGTATGGAGGTAATACTTTTATACTTCATAAACCAGCTCACCAAAATTGTTTTGTTTCTTTAAAAAAAAAAGGCTGTTTCACATTATCACCGTTTCACATTATCTTTCTCATTCTCTTGTGTGCTTGTGTGTGTGTGTGTGTGTGTGTGTGTGTATATGCTTGACCTATATCCCTCTGCAGCATCTGCCTCTTTCTCGAAGCTCATTCTCCCTCCCAGTTTTGTATCATTGGCAACCTTGATGTCACAGAATATTTCACTAGAACCTGGGCCCAGTACCGATCATTGACATACTACCGGAATAGGCTGCCAATTTGAAAAATACCAGATTGGTCCCACTTTGTTTTTTGTGCTTTAACCAATCATCCATGCTCAGTGATGAAGTCCACCCGTATTATATTACAAGCCTTTCTATGTCATTTCATGCATTTTGAAAAATAAGATGTAATATATCTGCTGATTCCTCCTCTTATCTTGCGATTTACATTCTCAAATAAAATTAATTTGTCAAACACTTTTATTGAAATCATGCGAACTCTTGTCGAATATTATTTCTCTCCCCTCTGAGGAGTTGGTAAATTTGCTACTTTCAATTGCACATGACCTGTTATAAAAATTAGGGAATTTTGGATAATCCTCATGAATCCATTGCTCCCTCTGCATGTCCTGGTGTAGTGTCTGCGATGTAGGCTCACCAGGCTTGAGGTTCTTTCAAATGTTGGTCTCCTGAATTTCTCAGGTGCTTTTTCTGGACTACTGTCAATATGCCATTTATTTTATTCATAGGTAAACCCTTTAGTTATCGTTTCCATTTTGAGATGGAGGGCGAAGCGTTGGGATGACAGCAGAGGGTCTGTGCAGCTTTAAAAATTAGGTGATTTGGTTAGAAAGTTGTAAAGTAAAGGTTGAGGAATAGATATACCTGGCAACCCAGTGTCCCTGGCCGTAACGCTGTTGACTGTCTACACGAATCCCTGGGGCAACCCAAATTCCTTAAAAACAGCAACTGGTGATATATTTGACGTTTATGGGAGCTGCATATATTACCCTTGAGCATGAGCAAGTGAGGCTTGCATTCAGGAAAGGTTAGGAACAACTGGTTTAAACTCCTGTTCCTGGTACATCTTTTGTGAAAATGTATATAAAGTTTTGTTTAATGCCTCAACTATATTGGCCTAGGTAACACCTGCACGAGACATGCAAACCTAGACTAAACTCTGGTGCTCTAAATCAACTTTTGCTGTCTCTGAACATTGCTCTCTAAATCTTTGTTCAGAAGCTATAGTTCTTAAAGAAGTTGTTTTCTTCATGAAGCATTGTGGTGGGTGGATTTTCTTGTTGCATGTGGTGTGAATGTGTACAGGAATGCCTGGTTGGTTACAGCCGTCCTCTTGTCATGCTCTGAGCAAACCTGCACAATGGTATTTCTCTTAACTCCACTTCTGGGGACTACTCCCATTGCTGATCATTGGGTAGATTGGTGCAGGTAGCAAGGGAGGACGGGGTGGAACAGTGTCACTTTTAATTTAACCCTGTATTGTTGCTCATTCAATCACTGAGAAAAGACTCGGTTCAAATAGGCTACTCCAAAATGGCACAAAGTGCATGATGCCTTCATAGAACATACGACAAGAACAGACCCGTCAGCTCATGATGATTGTACTGACTATGATGCCAAATACAACTGATCCCATTTGCCAACACATGAATCCCTCCAATACCGGAATATTCATGTGCCTGTTGAAAAGCCTACGAAGCATCACTATCACATCAGCTTCTACCCTTCTCCTCGTCAGCACGTTCCAGGCTGCTACCACTCTCTGTACCAAAAAAAACTTGTGTCTCACATTTCCTTTAAACCTTCTCTTTCTCACCTATCTATGCCACTGATAATTTTATAAACTTCTATCAGGCCTCCCCTCAGTCTCTGATGCTCTAGAGAAACCAATCCAAGTTTGTACAATCTCTCCTCATAGCCAATACTGTTTAAACCAGGCAGCATTCTTGTGAACCTTTTCTGCACCCTCGTCACAGCCTCCACATCCTTTCTACAAACCAGAACTGCACACAATACTCCCAATGTGCCTTTAGGGTCCAGTTCTCCATTTAATGGGATGCATGTGACCGACCAGTGTATATAACTGCATACACCTCTCTGAACCACCTATGGTTTATCTTGAACCCTTTTCCCCAACACTTTTTCACATGGTTAATTGCAGAAATTGAGTATTGTAACTGAATATTTGAAAATGCCATGCTCTATGCTAACCAACAACTTGTATATAACCAACAACTTGTATATAATGGAGCTGGCGATCTTGTGACTTTAGAGATATCAAAGTCGTGAGCGATTAAATATTTCTCAGAAAGCCTTGATACATCATTGTGGGAGCTGTGTCCTATTCCAACTAAAACCATATTCTGATGAAACGTGCATTTGAGTAATTAGTGAAATATCGTTTCCCACAAAGTTCCTTGTTTGTTTGCAGCACTGCAGGCAAACAGCTATACTTGCTTGCCTCATTAATGGATCTCTGTCCCCCAAGGTTCTGAAAAAGTGCTGTAGGGTTAAGCCCAGCATTATGATAAGATGCTGATAGTTTCCCAATTGCACAATGCATGTACTGATATGTGGTGGTCTGTGATTACTTGCTTACTGTTGGCTAGATCTGAAATATTTTGGAAAAACCAAATGCTGAACTCTTCGTCAGTGAACATATGAAACTCAAAAGAGATTCATGACAGTTACACACCCAAAACTGTACTCGTTGTCTATATGGACTTCAGCAAGGCATTTGATAATGTGTGGTAGACTGCTCTGAAATGTTAGATCACATGGGATCAAGGAGAGCTTGAAGACTGGATAGAGAATTGGCTTCATTGAAGTATGCGGATGGTGATGGTGGAAGATTGTTTTTCAAACTGAAGGCCTGTGATTAGTGGTGTACCTTAGGAATTGGACCCATTGCTGTTGTTTATCTCAACGAATTGGGTGTGAATGTAGAAGGAATGATTGGTAAGTTTGCAGATGACACTAAATTAGGTGGGATTGTAGATAGTGATGATGGTTATCAAAATTACAGCTTGATCAGTTAGGCAAGTGGGCCGAGGAATGGTTAATGGAGTTTAACGCAGATAAGTGTAAGATGTTGCAATTTTTGGAAGTGAAACCAAGGCAGGACCTTCACAGTGAATGGCAGCACCCTGGGGAGTGTTGGAGAGCAGAGAATTTAGAGGTGCAGGTACATAGTTCCTGAAAGTGGTGTCACAGGTAGATACGGGGGGTCAAGAAAGCTTTTGGCACATTGGCCTTCATCAGTCAGGGTATTGAGTATAGGATGTTATGTTACATGTGTAGGAAGGAACTGCAGATGCTTGCTTAAACCGAAGATAGACACAAAAAAGGTGGTGTAACTGCAGGTCAGACAGCATCTCTGGGGAAAATGAACAGGTGACATTTGGGGTCGAGACCATTCTTCAGATTGTGAATGTCAGACTGTGAACTGTTATGTTACAGTTGTACAAGATGTTGGTGAGGCCGCATTTGGAGTATTGTGTTCAGTTTTGGTTACCCGGATAGGAATAGTATAGGAAGGATGTTGTTTAGCTCTAAAGAATGCAGCAAAGGTTTACGAGGATGTTGCAAGGACTTGAGGCCAGAGCTAATAGAAGAGATTGGGAAAACTTTATTCCTTGGGGCACATGAGCCTAAGGGGTGATGTTTTAGAGGTGTTTAAGATCACAAGACGAAGAGACAGGATGAATTATCCAGGCTAGGGGAATCAAGAACGAGGGGACTTGGGTTTATGGTGAGAGGGGAAAGAGTTAATGGGAACCTGAAGGACAACTTTTTCACACAGGTAGGTATTTGAAATGAGCTGTCAGAGGAGGTAATTGAGGTAACTACTATAACAACATTTAAAAGACATTTGGACATGTATATGGATAGGAATGATTTAGAGGGAAATGGGCCAAATGCAGGCAGGTGGGAATAATGTATGGGGCATCGTGGTTGGCATGGGAAAGTTGGGCTGAAGGGCCTGTTTCCATGCTGTATGACTCAATGGCTATGTCTGAAACCAACTGATACCAGACATAACATAGGGATTAAATATGTGGTATATCACTGAGATGATATGATGCTGTGAATAAGGGAGGAAGAAGCAGGAAATATCTGAGAGCTTCAGGTTATGTGACAACCTGTAAATCGGGTTAGATGGCCTTGTTGCATTCAGATTTTATTTTACTTACCTGACATGATAAAATTGTAGCATTAATCATAGTTGGCTGACTTAATGAATGACCAAGTATTAAAGATCCTGAAATAATCCCTGTTGTTAATGTGCATGATGTGGCATTACTGGTAATACGCACATTTATAGGTGCCCAAATTTATGTTGGAAGTGGCATTGCTATTGTAACATCACTTCTTACTATCATGACTTGAGAACTTTGAATATTTCCAGCGTATTCCTTTCAGATCATCTTTCATCAAATAAAGGTCTCTGGGCTTTCCAGTGGGCAGATTGTCCTGAGCATCGTTAAATTCTATTCTTACTTTTCAAATGTGTCCATCTCCCTGCCCTACTGTACCTCTGCAAACCCTTCCAGCCACTAGAGTCCCTGAATCTAAATTGTTACCAGAGGCAGCAGTGCTGTATGCCTTTGAAGCACTAAGCACTGGAGTTCCTATCCTAATCTCACTATCGCTCACTTATTTTAGCTAATTCCTTATAATCTACCTCCAACCCCTCAATTTCAACTCTTTATTGATCACATTCCTGTGAGGCACCATGGAGCATTTTACCCTGTTGAGGTGTTGATCATGAAATAATATTGTTAGGCCTATATTTATTCTTCAAGCAGTATTTTAAAAAGATCAATGGACATTGCTGTGTTTGGGAATTATTATACCCAAATTGGCTGCTGTATTTCCAAGATAATAGTTGTGATTTTACTTTAACACGTGTTACTTTGGCAGTACTGTGAACAGGAACAGCCTGAGTTTGCAAAAGGCAAGTTTGTTCCTTCAGGTTGGCGTTTTAGCCTCGGAGCCCATACTCTGCCTGTCTACGTGAGGGTCATGCTGTGTGTTGGACAGTGCAGTAGACAGGATTGGTTCCTTGACATCATGGAACATTTGGAGATCTCACTGCCCTTTTTTTTTCAATTAATATTTTTTTTAATTCCAGCTTTTCATATATTCTTGACATTCTTTGCAGTCCCTGAGTTTGACCTTTAAGGATTTTTTATTTTTTTTGTTTTGCTTTTGTAATCCTGGGTGTAAGAAGTAGAATGATTCATGGGGACAGGTGGTGGGGCTGAAAAATGATGATTATTCAGCCTGAGGCCAGTTTGTTGACTAAGTCTGTTTCATAGGCTAAACTGACTGAGTGTTCCACTTCATTTCATGTTGTGTTCATACTTTCCTTTACTTGGGAGTGTACAATTCAGGGCACACAACTGATTGGTGAGACTTGTGTTTCTTGTGAACCAGTTGTGGTTTTGAGGGAAGCAGAACAAGGTGTGTCAGGTGCATGCATGCAAGTTGTAATACACAAAGTTCACCAGTGAGCCCAGACACCGAGACTTGGACAAAGCTGTAAAAGATGCTTTCCCGTGATTAGAGACTGTCAGCAGTCAGCAAAAGGGCTGAAAATGAGTACGTGTTCCCATTCCAGGCTGGGAAATTAACAGTGCAGTGGGCTCGAAAGGAGGTGTGGAGGAAAGGACCACATCCAGATCTGGTCAAGAACCTACCTGCCAATCAGACCCGTACTAATGTGAATTGGAGAAATTTTACTTTAAACAAAGTGTTTTTTTCAAACAAATGTAACTTTATTTTCAACTCATTAGTACCATGTATATCAATTGTTGTCCTACAAAACTTCCATAAATTGACTTTCATCCATAAATACTGTTTTGGCTGACTATTTTTTGATTAAAGAAGTCCTGTTATGCTGAAACAGTTTTGTACAACTGATTTTATCTAATCCTTTTACCTTTCTATATCCCGAAAGCACATAATTCATTCCAGTGAGAATATGTGTAAGAAGGAACTGCAGATGCTAATTTAAACCGAAGATAGACAGAAAAAGCTGGAGTAACTCAGCGGGACAGGAGGCATCTCTGGAGAGAAGGAATGTGTGACGTTTCTGGTCGAGACCCTTCTTCAGACGTTAGGGATAAATACATAATCCTCTGAAATTTCCGCCACCTCCAACGGGATCCCACCACTAGCCACATTTTCCCATCTCCACTCTTTTCTGCCTTCCGCAGAGACCTTTCCCTTGGCAACACCCTGGTTAACTCATCCTTTCCCACCCAAACTACCCCTTCCCCAGGTACCTTCTCCTGCAACCGCAGAAGGTGCAGCATCTGTCGCTAGCCCTCCTCCCTCGACTCTGTTCAGGGACCCTCGATTTGTTACTAACACCTATGTGTGAGAGAGAGAGAGAGAAGCGAGTGTCGCCAAACTTCTGAATTCTCTGGGGTGGAACCCTCTCCAAGACAGACGTGAAGCTCACCATTTGACCTGTTTTTACAAAATGTTAAATGGTCAGCTCGACATAGACTACAAGATCTACACCAAACCCAAACCAATTAGGAGCAGACGAGGGCATTCGATCCAATTTGTGATCTCAGCTACAAAGACAGATGTATCCTCTCCATCCACAAGTCCAACCTCGGCAGTTTTGGGGACAGAGCCTTCTCCAGCACAGCTCCCAGGCTCTGGACCTCCCTCCCCCAACTGATCCACTCTTCCGTGTCCCTCACCATCTTCCAGTCCCGCCTCAAAACCCATCTCTTCACCTCTGCCTATCCTTAGCCCCACGTCCCCCTCCCTTTTCATCTGTGCATTAAGTGTTTTGAATTGAATTCTGTCTTTACTTTGTGTACTAGTCATGTCTCTACTATTTATTTCATTCCCCTTACATGTTTTTCCTCTACCTGCTAAATTTTTGTAAGGTATCCTTGAGACTCTTGAAAGGCGCCCATAAATAAAATGTATTATTATTATTTTTATGTATACAGCAATTCGTTCTTACCCCGCACAATTAAAGCATGGAATAATCTCCACCCAACTATCGTTACTCAACCAGATGCAACTAAATTTAAAGTAGCTCTTTCTTCCCAATAACCCTTTCTGGCTTAAGCCCTCCCTTCACCACCTCCAGGTTAAATTCCATTTGGAATATTTTGGAGGACCAAGAAACCAAGAACCAAGAACCCTGACACTCCTTTCAGGTTAGGCAGAGGGTCACTTACACCTCCTCCAACCTCACCTGCTGTATCCGTTGTTCAGGATGTGGACTCCTATGCATCGGCGAGACCAAACGCAGACTGGGCGATCGTTTTGCAGAACACCTTCGCTAACCTGATCCAACCTGATCTCCTGGTTGCTGGACACTTTAATTCTCCTTCCCATTCCTACACAGACCTTGTGTTCAAGAAGGAACTGCAGATGCTGGAAGATCGAAGGTACACAAAATTGCTGGAGAAACTCAGCGGGTGCAGCAGCATCTATGGAGCGAAGGAAATGGGCGACGTTTCAGCCCGAAACGTCACCTATTTCCTTCGCTCCATAGATGCTGCTGCACCCGCTGAGTTTCTCCAGCAATTTTGTGTACCTACACAGACCTTTCTGTCCTCGGTCTCCTCCATTGTCACAGTGAAGCTAAACGCAAATTGGAGGAACAACATCTCATATTTTGCTTGGGCAGCTTACAGCCCAATGGTATGAATATTGTTTTCTCTCACTTCAGGTAGCCGCGACATTCCCTCTCTCTCTATCCCTCCCCCACCCAAGTGGCACTAGCTTCTCATTTTCACCCTACAAACAGCTTACAGTGGCCTGTTTCCTTTATCATCGTTACTTTTTTGCATATCTTTCATTCATTATCCCTCCACATCACCGTCTATATTTCCCATTTCCCTTATCTCTAACAGTCTGAAGAAGGGTCTCGACCGGAAACATCACCCATTCCGTCTCTCCAGAGATTCTGCCTGTCCCGCTGAGTTACTCCAGCTTTCTGTGTCCATCTCCAGTGAGAATATGTCTGGTCTAAAACTCATGGAATGAGGGAGTTGGGGAACGTAGGAACAACCTTCCTATTTTCCTGCTGTTGTTACCTCCAGTGTAGCAAATGCCCATCTGTGGGTCTAGCCAGGCTGAGTGGGCTTGGTTGTGGCTCTCTCAGCAAGTGAACATTGACCATCTCATTGAGACAGATGAAAATTTGAGTTCTGATGAAGGTCTTTGATCTGAAATATTGATTGTTTCTCTCTCCTGCCTATTGAGTATTTCCAGCATTGTCTGCTTAATATCAGATTTTCATAATCTGCAGGTTTTTTTCCCATTTTCATTTTCAGGGGTGTTGCAGCTTGAAATCATTTATGAATGTCGCACAATAGAGATGTAGAGTCATACAGCACGGTAACAGGTCCTGGGCCTACACATCCATGCTGACCAAGATGCCTCCATCTCCACCAGTTCTATTTGTCTGCATTTGGCCCGTATCCCTCTAAATCATTCCTATCCATGTACCTATCCATCCCTGTCCAAATATATTTTAAATGTTGTTATTGTAACTGCTTCAAATACTTAATCTGCAAGTACTTTCCATATGCCCACTGCCCACAGTATAACACTGTTTCCCTCAGTTTCCTGTTAAATATTAAATCTTTCCCCTCTCATCTTAAACCTTATGTCCTTTATTCCTTCTTGATTCCCCCTTGATTCCCCTACCCTACGTAAAAGATTCTGTGCATTTACCCAGTCTATTTTTGTCATGATTTTGTATAGCTCTATAAGATCATCCCCCAACGATTCACTTTCCTAATATAGAGAGAAGGAACAGGCACATTTGGTAGATGGGAGTTCAAAATTTAAGAACTAATTCTGTTCAACATATTGCATTTGCATTTAGGCCCCATGAGTTTAAAACCAATGCAGGCGACACTTCTCCTGAAGTTGAGGAAAGCTTAGAGCCATGAAAGATGTCGTGACTCCAGCGGTTAAGAAAATATACTTGTTCCTTGATAAATCCAGCCCAATTGACCAGAAATGGCAACACCAGGACCCACCAACCTGCTGGCAGAGCCCCTGGATCACCTGCTCGCACTATCAAATCCACGTGCTAGCTGGTGTTATTCTTGCAGTTTATGTCATGTTATTTCATCTCTTAAAGTGGTTTAAAATTTACAGACATACACATTACAAGTGGCTTTGTGAGCAGTTCTAGTCACCTCATTACAGGAGGGAGGTTTTTAAGGGTGCAGAAGACACTCACCTGGATGCTGCCTGGATTAGAGGGTGTTAGCTATCAGGAGAGGTTGGAACATTTTTATTTTTTCTCTACAACATTGGAGCTATGGGAAGACGGTATAAATATATAAAATTATGAGTGGCTTAGATCGAGTAGACAATCAGAATATTTTTCTCAGGGTAGAAATATCAAAGACTAGAGGCATAGGTTTAAGTTCAGAGGGGGATAGTTTAAAGGAGATGTGTGGGGCACGTTGTTTTACACAGAGTGGTGGTGCCTAGAACAGCTGTTAGGGGTGGTGGTGGAGTTAGATATGATAGTAGAGTTTAAAAGACATGTTGGAAAAATGCAGGGATAAGATCTTATGTAGGCAGAAGACATTAGTTAAATTTGGCATAGTGTTCGGCATGGACATTGTGGGCCAAAGGTCCTGTTCCAGTACTGTACTGTTTTGTGCTACATGATTTTGTTCGGCCCTAATGGCTGCCGTGAACCTCCCTCTGTTGACTTGGGTCCACTTGCAGTGTTCGTAAAGCCAACAGTTTTAAACCTGGGTTTTATGATGGACGGTGATTTTAAATTAGATAAACAAATAGGCGCAGTGGTTAAGTCCAGCTTCTTTCACCTAAGGAAGCTGGCAATGGTGAAGCCCATTCTCGAGCGGCAGCATTTTGAAACAGTAATTCACGCCTTTATTTCATCTCGGCTGGATTACTGTAACGCGCTCTACTCTGGAGTCTCACGAGCTTTGTTGGCTCGTCTCCAGTTGGTCCAAAATGCTGCCGCTCGCCTTTTAACCGGAACTCGAAAGAGGGAGCACATTACGCCAATTTTGGCCTCCCTTCACTGGCTCCCAGTGCACTTTCGAGTTCATTTTAAAGTTCTTTTATTTGTTTTTAAATCATTGAATGGCCTCGCCCCGCCTTACCTCTCTGAGCTGCTCCACCTATATGCTCCTACCCGGTGCCTCAGGTCAGCGGATCAGCTGCTCCTTGAGGTACCAAGGTCTAAGCGGAAGCTCAGAGGGGATAGAGCCTTTTCTGTTGCTGCCCCGGCACTCTGGAACACCTTGCCGCTGCAGATCAGACAGGCCCCTTCACTATCCATCTTTAAATCCTCCCTAAAAACTCACTTTTATTCACTGTCTTTCGACACTGGCTGAGACATTGTTCCTGTTTTAGTGCTTTTAAATGTCTTTTAATTTTTACTGTTTTTATAGTCCTGTCGTCTTAATGGTTTTAGTAATTTGTAATAACTTTTTGTTGACTTCCCATGTACAGCACTTTGTGGTAACTGATGTTGTCTAAAAGCATTTTATAAATAAAGTTATTATTATTATTATTATGATGTACAATGACCAGCTTACGTTAATCATGCAATGACACTCAATCATCTACTGTTCAGAACTGGAGCAGAAGCAAATCAATGTTGAGAACGAGGGACTACCGAAATAAAACAGCAGCATTTATTCCATGGGAAGGAAGGCGTGTCATGTTATTTAATCTCTAAAGTGGTTTTAAAATTGCTGACATACACATTACAAGTGTCTTTGGGGTTAGTGTGTATTAAGTCGTCCTTTGTTAAAAATCTGGGTGTTAGCTGGTTTGGGGTTAGGGTTAACTTGTGTTCTTACGTGACCGACTGTTAAAGTCCCACCAGTAGATCAAATTAGAGCAGGAATAAAATCTTAAAATATAAGAAATAAGAGCAGGTTTGCCCCCTCAAATTTGTTCCACCTTTCAGTAAGATCATAACTGATCCAATCATGGCTTCAATATCACTTTTCCATTCCCTCCCCAATGCACTCTTGACGCCCCTGGAGTTTAAACACCTGAAAGTCTTTCCTTGAATATATTCAATAACTCTTCCTCCACTGTCCTCTGCATAGACCTAAAGATTCTCGGCTCCCTGAAAGAAGTTCATTCTCATTCCTGAATGAAAGGGCCAATCACATCTTCCTGATACAATGCCTGTAAGAAATGTATGCAGTTCTTCATGTCTGCTCTCAACAGCACGCTGTAATATTGCAAAAAGCATCACTGGTTGTAGACTCCAATACCTCTTGCAATAACAGACATTTCCACAGACTTCCTAACTACTTACTAGACCTTTACATTGACATTTTGTGTAATGCACTCAAACCCACAAATCTCTGTCCTGCAATAATTCATAGTCTCATTCTGTTTCAATAATAATTTGAATTAATAATAATAATCTTTCCTCATTCCAATATCTCACATTTTTCCATTTTATCTTCTGCCTGCCAACATCCTGCCCGCTGACGTAACCTGTCCATATTCTGGTCTGAAAAACTGACCCGACCCAGAATGTCACCTATCCATCTTTCCCAGAGATCTGCTTGACCCCTATTACTCCAACACTCTGTCCCCTTTTGACTATATTCCTTGTGTTCTCCTCATCAGTTGCTAACCCACCCTTTGTTTTGCATCATCAGAAAATTAAGTCCCTTCATCAACATCGATTATAAATAGTTGAGACCCCAGCACTGACCCCTTTGGCATCTCGCTATAAACTGATTCCTTATCTAAAATTTGAATCCTGAACCTATTTATCCTGACTCTGTTAGTCAGCCAATTCCCTCTCCATAGTTATATATTAGTGCAGTTCCTATTTTTACAATGCTCAACATGGAAATAAGACGATTAGCCCACCATGCTCTTGCCAGCTTTGTTTTATAATATTAATGCTAATCCTATTCCCATTCTGTAGCCTTTGCTGTGACATTTCAAGTGCCCATCTAAACACTACTTCCTCAAACCCCCCCCCCCCCCCCCCAGGTTTCCGGGCTCTCCAGTTATAGACACTTTGGATAGGATACAAAGTGAAAAACGTTTCCCCTTATCCTCCACATAAATGTTAATGCCTCTGCCTTTCAAGTCTCTCCTTGCAACTGAAGTCTCTCCTTGCAGTTGAACACTCTGGCAACATCCTGGTGAAACTCTTCTACAGCCTTTCCAGCCCTCTTGTAGCATGCAACTAAAACGCTGGCAAATTGTTAAACATTATTTCTCTTTCATAAAACCATCCTGGCTGTGTGATTGACTGCTGTAATAATAATTTCTAGCCTTTCCCAGCGACAGGTTTCAAACTGATTGATGAAGTTTCCTTTTTTTTGCTTCTTTATATAGTTTCATTTGCAGTTTCTATGCTATCTCTCTGAAACCAAGGAATTTTGGCAGTTACCAATCAATGAAAATTCCATGTTCTGTAGAGGATCTAGTTCAGTTGTTTTTCATGATTCATTGTGAAACTAATTGTTTTTATTTAAAAACTGAATATTACCCAAGTTTCTTAGGGTTTTTTTTTTATATATCTAATTTTACTGAGGAATCCTTCCTTTGAAGGGCTAAATAGGAACAAAATTTAGAACCTTCCACTGAAGATGATATGGCCTGAGATACCTGCAGAGGATCAGTCCTTGCCCATTCTGTGTCATTGACAGACTATTCACCAAGAAAAAGAATTCAGACGCACAGGCATCCAACAGCAAAGTATTTTAAAGTATAGTTCCCACTGTTGGAAATAGGATAGATTTGGCCTCACATTTTGGTCGCAGGTCATGGACTTCATTACAGCTGGCTAGATCACTGATCAAAATAAATTTAACCTCAGGGAATTTAAATATCAAAGGGTGAATGTAGCTCAGATCCCAAATGTTGGAGAACATACTCTCAAGAGCTAGTCTAGTGGTCAGAAAAATGTACAAAATTGCTTGTGCTGTAGATTGTGAGGTTCCAATTCCGATATCCAGCATATTATGTTTTGAGTAAGAAGGAACTGCAGATGCTGGCTTAAACCGAAGATAGACACACAAAGCTGGAGTAACGCAGCGGACCAGTGGAGAGAAGGAATGGGTGACGTTTCGGGTCGAGTGTCTATATTATGTTTTGATGTTGTGATGGCTGTTTGCGCCATACCAACTGGTTCGGAAAGTGTCTTGGCTTTTGTGCATGAGGTTCGTTAAATATTTGGTTACATTTTCCTGTCATGATTTTGTCACTTTTTAAGTTTTTGATTTCTATCCTTCTAGAATCCTTATAAGGATTTTAGAATCCTTCTACTTGGGTCTTGGTCCTGCTCCTAGGTCCCTGGTCCATGATTCCTGCTGTGACACATTTCAGCGGTATACCCTCATCCCTGACCTTCATAGCTCAGATGGGAACCAACACGTACTAGGCACAGCTCACATCATTGTGCTGGCTGCACTTCACCATGCCGGCTGCACTTTAAATAATACTGGTTATTGTGAAGAGGTCTTATCTCTCAGTTCTGTGTTCAGATTGTATAGTTCAGTAAAGGAAATTGACAGTTTTAGCAAGTGCCTTCCAGGCTCAGTTGCTTCATGACCTTCTGTGAATTCACTACAAGATACAGGATACATTTATTTGTCACGTATACCAATTGGTACAGTGAAATGTGTGGTCGCTCAGGAACCTGTGAATGTGGCAATGCAAGAGCAACTTCCCTAATGGCACTAACATACAGTGACCTAACAGAATTATGGAAGTGAATCAAAAATCGGCTCTGGAGATCTAATTATGTCTGGGGTTTATCACCTTTTGATGGTCGGGTACGATGCCTGTCTCTCTCCATGCTGGGGTTTGGAAGGTACAACATTTCTTTTAACACTGAACTATGAGCAGCCACAGGAACCTCGATCAGTAAACACCTCAATTTCCAAGCCTCCCAGCTTGGGGCTCAACCAAATAAATAGGTAATTGACTAAACATCCTTCCCTCCACCCCCCCCCCCCCCCCAATCTTCCTGTGCCCCATTTGGACTGGCATCCATTTCTCCCCTCCGTCTTGCATCCATTTCTCCCCTCCGTCTCCCCTTTCACCTGCATTATCGTATCACCTCTGGCATATGTCCGACCATCTACCTATCAAATCTCCTCACTTATATCACTTGCCAGGCTTTATTCTGCCCCTCCTCTCTTCCAGCTTTCCATTCACCCCCCCCCCACCACTACCACAAGAAGGGTCCTGACCCGAAATGTCACCAATGCATGTTCTGCAGAGATGCTGCCTGACCCACTGAGTTATTCGAGCACTGTCTTTTTTTGTACATCAACATCTGCAGCTCTTTGTTTCTTCTTATCTACATTCTTTTATTTACGATCTTTCTGCTTAGTTCTTCAGAGACTATAACTCACTTGCAATCTAATTGCTCCTCCTGTTTAAAAAGAACTGTGTGTGGACTAAGAATTACGTTTGTGACCATCCTTGTCTGCACGGCTCTGTACAGTAGTGCTGTCGTTTTTGCTATACTCTATCTGTAGTGCTATGTAGTGATGATTAATCACCGTAGTTAAAAGGTAATAGTGAAAATTGTTTCCGGTGGTAGAATGCCATGAAGGAAAAAATGGAGTGTATTAAATCTCAGAAGTTAATTAACCTGACATTTTGTCAAAGGAATGCTACTGAGCATGGTGCCGTCACTGCATTCTGACATTCTGTCTCTGTATCAAAACTGGGTTTCTTGTGCCCAGTAACATATGGTGAGCTGCCTTTCATGGTGGACCTTTGTCCCTTGGATGGAGCATGGGTGGCTGGGCAGATTGCTCCATTTGTAGAGAATTAACCACATGCTGTGAAAACCATGAATGAGTAGATAAAGGAGCTTGTGAAGCTTAAAAGAAAGTTGAGGAATATGCGCTAGCAGTTGCATGTAAAGGTCGCGAAGTGGGACAGACCCTTTAGCTGCTTGCACTGGGAATGTTTGATTTTTATTCTCTGTGTAAGGCATGTGGCAGTCTAGATTGTTAATGCTATTTGTGTATTATTATCATGTTTGCATGCAAAGAGAAAATGATCAGAGTGCAGAATATAGTGTTACAGCATTATAGCATTACATTTACAGAGAAAGTGTAGATAAAAAATAGTGCATTGTTCACAATGAGGTAAATTGGGAGATCAGGACTACACCCTAGCTTATGAGAGAACTGTTCTGTAGTTTTATAATAGCGGGGAAGAAGCTGTTGTTGAATCTGGTGGTATGTGCTTTCAAACTTTTCAATCTTCTGCTCAACAGGAGAGGGTAGAAGATAGGATCACCGAGATGAAAACGGTCATTGGTTCTTCTGGCTGCTTTCTCGAGGCAGTGTGAAGTATAGATTTGGAGCGGTGTTGGTGGTGGTGTTAGTTTGTGTGGACTGAGCTGTGTCCACAACAGCCTGTAATTTCAATTTCTTGCAGCCAAAGGCAGAGCTTTTGCCAAACCAAGCTGTGATGCATCCCGGTAGGATGCTTTCTACAGTACATCTGCAGAAACTGGTAAGAGTCTTGGAGACATGCCAAACTATTCTGAGGAAGTAGGGAATTGGTGTGCTTTCCTGTCATCGCTTGCACCTTCCATTTCCAATGTGGCCCTCTAGCATGGTGTGGTTTCCCCCACCTTCACTGCCTCCCACAATGTCTAACCCCTCTCCAAACCAAAACCAAAACGTGCATTTAAAAAAAAAATATTGTGGGTTTGGACTGTAAAGAGAATGTAATTCTGTCCTTAAGAATTAACAAAATTCCACTTGGCACATGCAGTTTATTCCATTAATTGTTTAGGTGTCACACAGCACGTGGCTCTGAAAAGATTAGCCACGGTTTAATGAAGAATATGTTCAGTTCCCCCTCCCGTTCCAAAACATACCCTTAACCTTCAGCAGGAACAGTCAATGCAATGGCTCTTTCTGGACTTTGTGAGTGGTGTTTCCAAGGCACATGATCATTTTAGGTGTGCGTCTCTTACCTGAAAGTTCACCACCTGCTGAGGTAATGCAAGAGCGACAGCTGCACAGGCACTCAACGTTATGATGGGTGTAGACAGATTAATAGGTGTTTGGAGAGTGAGTGGGAGACAGCAGCCATCTGAGGAATGTGTGCATTGGAATGAGTATGGTGGTGTTAAATGTGTGCAGTGCCTCACTGAGATTTACCGCAGTTTGATTGGGGATTAGTAAAAGAAGCAATGTTATGGAACAATGCAGAATAACTGTGTCATGTCCAGCTATAGTTTCTAGGGACAGGACCCGTATGGGGGAGATATGGATTGCAATGACTGCATTAAAAAAGGGCAAGGCTTTAATTTTTTTTACCATTGTTTCAACCAGATTTTTTTGCTAGGTTTTTGCCATCCACACAAGAGGTACCTAAATCTCTTACCCTTCCTATCTCCTTAATACATTTTAGTACTTGATCAAATCTTTAGTTATCTGTACTACTGCACTGTCAATTTATTGGGCTCAACGTCAAATTTTATTTTGATAATTAAAAAAAGAAAATGTTAGAAATACAAATGAGTGTGAAAGTTAATTTATCAGGTTGATGGTCTTCATCTTCCATCTGATAAAAGGTGACTGTCGTGAAATGTTACCTCTGTGTCTCTCTCCACTCATGCTGCCTGTGCTGCCGATGTTTCCAGCATTCTGTTTTTTGATTTCCAGTAGCTGCAGTAATCTGATTTTGAAGATATTAACATGAACCATCCTCAGACATTGTTTTGTTAGGGGTACAAATAATTGATTAATTTCCAAAGTGGTGTAGCATTTGAAGATTTGTTACCCTGTCTGCTTACTGAGCATTCTTATGAGACTCAGAGTTATGCAGCCCTTCAACTCAATTCATCCATGCTGAGCAAGATGGCTCATTGAAGCTAGTCCCATTTGGGGCCTTTCCCCACCCCCACCTCAATTTTTTAGCTTTCACCACAAAAACGATCAGTCTAAAGAAGGGTCCCGACACGAGACATCCTCTGCTGTTTCCTTCCACAGATGCTGTCTGACCTGCTGAGTTCCTCCAGCATTTTCGTTTTGCTCAAGAGTCCCGTATTTGCAGTCTCTTGTGCCTTGGTTCTATATTACACTTGACTAATCAAAATTCAGAATTTTAACCATTGATACGATACCTAAATCATGTTAAATTGCAAAATTTGGACCACATGACAAATTTGTAATGGACGAAATAATAGAAAGGTTGTTAGTTTAAAACTGGGCAAGAGTCATGGAGTGATGAACACCAGGGGCGTGGGCAAAACCATTCACGTGGACAATGTTAAAGAGGTGCAGCACTGTCTGGTCATTTTTCAGAAAAGATACTAAACAGAGGCTCTGTCTGCTCACCTGGCTAGATGTGAATAATCCCAGAAGAATATTTTGAAATACTGGAGTTTTTCCTCGGTGTCCAGGACAATTTTCCTTGACCAACAACGCAAAACATTATTTATCTGTTAGCAAATTAGTTGCTGTGTTCACTGCTTTTAAATCATTAACTAAACGTCAAAAGTACTTCAATATAAAGCATTTACAAGATTTCTAGTTTGTGAAAGGTGGTAGTTAAATGAAAGTCATCTTGTATCAGTGTAAACATTATTCTGAAATATTTCATTGCATCTTTTTTATGGTGATCTTGCGAGATGCCACCTTGCTGCAAAATTCTGTTTAAGGAATTTTTTTTTAAGTAGTTTCTCTGATAGTGCACATGGCCTTACAGATCCCCAAGAGACATCCATCGGTTCAACATATTATCAACATTTGTCTGCTGTTCAGGTCTTTCTGGGGGATTGTTTCATTACCTGAGAAGTTTCAGAGAGAACTGAACCCTGAAATTATCAGCGAACCTCCCACTTCTGACTGTGATGGTGAAAAGGTCATTTTTAAAGCTGCTGAAAATGTGGGCCGAGTATGCTGCTCCAAGTAGCCGAGGAACATTGTGACAGTGTCCTGGCTAAGACAGTTTGGCCCCAACAATCACATTTGTCTTCCTCGACGTACAGTGTGACTGTAGCCAGTGGAATGATTTCCCTTTGATGCTCATTAACCTCATTAACACACGAACATTACATTAGGTTAAATACAATTTTAATGTCAAGCTCAGTTCTAATTTCACCTCTACGATTTATTGAGACTTTGGTAGTTTTCCACCCTGCTGGCATTCTTGGGGTTTGTTCCTGGATGGTAATTGTGTCGTGTGTAATAGGTCAGGCTATCGGCTCGCAGATGGAATACATTTCTGCAGCTCCTGACTACCCACAGCCAGTGACACATTCACTTGAATAAAAGTTAAATTATATTTTCAAACTTGGAAATCTCTGCTCTACGTGGTGGTTATATACCGAGAAAATGGCTGTGCCTTCTTGAGGATGGGAGTCGTTATATTGGTGGGAAAACTCGAGCTAGTGTTAGTAAGGACAGAGTTGATAATGGGTGGGCAGGGCATGGTGAGAATAAATTGTGGGGAGCAGAGTCTTGGACAATGATAGACTTCATGTTAAACAGTGTTTTAGATTATTTTCCATGCTGAGGTATTTTCAACATACACGCATTCAGAAATAATGGTTGCTCTGTTTGAAATAATTTTAAATTCTGTTCTTTTTCTTTGACATTCAGTATTCACCACCGGCTGGACAGCATCTTTCAACTGACGGGTGGAAGGTGCGTAAGGGGGTGGGGCTAGGTTTTTCATTGTCTGACTTAGTCATTTGTGTAAAATATCAGAAGGTTGATGAATCAGAATTGAGAAGCAAAATAAAAAAACAGGATAGATTGGTGCAGTGATGTAATTGAGCTAATGTGTGTGATGCTGTGAGTGTTTGCATGGTTATGCTCCAGGCTCAGCCATCAACCACTTTACTGAGCACAAATGTTTTGCTCAGCACCACCACCGCTCTAGGAAGGGTGCAGGCCAGTGTGACGAGGACGCTGTAAGGGCAGGTGAAGCGCAGTGTGTGGATTGAGACCGAGATAAGGTTGTTTGCTCTAGTAGAGGATTCCAAGGGGAAATGTAATTGAGCTATGTTGGTAATGGGGGCTTGGATAGGTGGGATCCTGTTTCTTTAGTGGTGATGTCAGTGTCTGGAGGGCATAGATAGATTAATGGATGGATTAGAAGGAATTAGTGGAAGGATTAAAGGGGAGTCCGGACAATTTATGTTGCATCCAAAAAGTGTGGGTGCTCAAACCCACGTAATCAGATGGTACTTGATGAATACTTGAAGAGTCGTCACCTATGAAGCTATGGATCAAGTACTGAAAGTGATCTCCTTTGGCTACAGTAGACATAATGGTGCAATTGGCATTTTGCCATACTAGTATAGTATTCACTAGTAATATATTTGCTATACTAAGCCTATGAATAGATGTATGCAGTCCCAGTGATATTTAAAATGGGATGGGCACAAAGCGCTGGAGTAATTCCACGGGTCAGGCAGTCTGAAGAAGGGTCTCGACCCGTAACATCACCCATCCTTTTCCCCCAGAGATGCTGCCTGACCCACTGAGTTATTCCAGCACTTTGTGTCATTATTTATAATAAACCAGCATCTGCAGTTCCTTGTTTCTATATCTAAAATGCGATTGGATAATCTTGCTAATATCCATTGTTGATTAATCAAGTCACCTCAATAGTTCAGTTTGTATCCATATTCTGTAGGTTATTTCCCAGAAGAGTCACCTTCTAGTTTAACATACAATAAGCAGCTTGTTGGGTGCTGAGGTACATCTGCTGTAAGGCTCTGGCTCACTTAAGGCATGAAGAGTCGATGACTATTATTGCAGCTGTAATTTGAGAATTTACATTTACCAGACGATGATCTCTTGTATAAAGAGACGTTTAACGTCTTTAGTCAAAGACTACTGTTGCAGGGAGGGTCCCGAGTTTTTTTAGATGGTTACTGTCGACTTGGATGGAGGTGGATGACTGAGCCTGCAGTTGACCATGCTTGCTGCTGTTTTATATAGTAGTACTACACATCACATTTGTGCAGGGAGCATTACCTGGAGATTTGTTTAAGAAAGAAGTGCAGATACTGGAAAAACCTGGAGATTTTGTTATTTCTCCATTTTGTAAACGGATACATTCTTTAGCTGTAAAATATTTACTAAATCAAATATCCCGTTAATGCAGTAAAGGAGCCGGATTGTCTGAGGAGCCATAGGTTCTGGTTTTGTTCTCTGAAGGCAGGTGCATGGTACAAAGGTATTATTTGCACCATTGGGTTGTAAGGGTTGAAGTTAGATGTCTGTTTATTGGTATCATTGTTCTTGCTGATTAACTGCACTGATCCTTCTATACCAATGCTATGTGAGGAACTGTATAATCTACAATAATGCATGAAGGCAAATTTTCTTTCCTCGGGATGTTTTATCCAAGTCCTTTATTAGACATCACAGAGAATCATTTCATTGCCTGACTAGTTAAATTGAACCAGTTGTTGTTTCTACACATAGGAGAGCTGAGGGAAGCAACACAATGAAACAATTTTGTATTAAACAGAGTGATAAAACTGGGGTAGTAAGGAAAAATGTTTTTGATATAAGCTGTTATTGATAGGTGTCAAAGGAAAGGCTGGCACAAATCACAGCTGCTCCACGCAGAAACTGTGCTTAATATGTCTGTCAAATATTTTGCTGTAGTATTTATGTGTCATTGTACTTTAATAGGTGCCTATCGACCATGATTACGTCGCAGTTTATCTGCTTGTGAGGTGTGGTGGGCAAAAGTGATGAATGCATTTCAGTGTAGAAATTTCCAGATGCCAAATTTTCCTTGTATGCCCATAAATTGCATGGAATATACAACAGAACAGTACACCACAAGAACAGGCCCTTCAGCCCACATTGTCTGCGCCAAATATGATGCCAAGACAATCTGCCTTATCTGCCTGCTAGTAATCCATTTGCCTATGATATGAATAAAAGACAGCTTTAAACTTAGCAGGGAATGCTCAGCAGTCAATCAGCATCTGAGAAGGCGATTACAGTTGCTGATCATTCATCAAAGTTGATTGGTACTAAGGTTCAGGCTAGTTGACCAAATGGCTTTGGATTTTGAACCATGCATTTGCAACAGAGACATCTGAGCAACAATTCCATTCTGCCCCATCTGCCTGCTTTGCCTCAGTAGGAGTAATCTTTCATCAGAAAACAGAGCAAACATTTTCAGCATTGTAAACTGCAGAATGGAAGGTTTGATCAGTGGAGCTGTTTAACTCTTGTTAGAGCAAGCGATTATTTCTGCTAAGATGCTTCATAATAGTGCTTTTAATTGCTTCATAATAACTTGTGCGTTGGTGAATGAAATGTTTGAATTTTGAATACCGTATCTTAGGTGGTTAGATTGTGATTTATTTGGCTGATGCTCTTTATGCACTGTAAAAAATATATATAAATTCAGTTTCCAAAAAATATTGTTGTGGATATCCTGATCAGTCATTAAACACAGGATGTGCTGATGTGAATATTACTAATGCCAAGTTCTCTCTCTTTCTCTTTATCCCCTGCAGCCTCAGTTTACGAACTTGGGGCTCCTCAACAGTATGGAGCAACAGATACCGAACGGATCATCCTCCACCAGCCCCTACAACAACGACCACACTCCCAGCATCACAGCACCCTCGCCATATGCTCAGCCCAGCTCCACCTTCGAGGCTCTCTCACCATCACCAGCCATCCCATCAAACACAGATTACCCAGGCCCACATGGGTTTGATGTGTCATTCCAGCAATCCAGCACAGCCAAGTCTGCCACATGGACAGTAAGTTATCTCAACCAACAATTTCCTGGTACATGCACTGAATTTGATGTTCACCATATATATGACAGCTTTAATAGCATCCAAGTCAGTGGGTAAGCTTTGGTTTCTAATATTGAAAAATACATCTGCCTTGAAGGTTTGGTCAAGTTTGTGAAATGGGCAAAAAAGGAAAAATGGTGTTTATTATTTTAAGATGATACATTTTGGAAGGTAGGAACAGGGGCTGGGATTAATCAATAGAAGAAGCTGATAAGTATGGAGAGACAGAACCAAGTGTTTACTTGTTTTACAAGTGTCAATGCAAGATTCAGATCAGTGCATTGTCATATCCACCAGAGTGCAATGAGATTCCATGTTCGCAACAACCGATTCCAGCTGAAATTTATAACTTGGAAATATTGAAGAGAGAACAAAGAAGCAATGATAGGTTTGTGCATAATCTTGTTATACCATACTTGGAGCTTTGAGGTTACCTCCAGCCATGTGTGAGTGAAATGGTACAGAGTTACATGGGATAATGGTGTTTTCTTACAGTAGAAGAGGGAAAAGGAGTGGCAGTTTCCAAAGCCGAAGCATTTTGCTAATATGAATAGGAAGGAAATTCCTGCTTTGTAGAGAGAATAGAAAGGATCAATACTCAAAATGTTTATTTGTTTTGAGTATTACGACCTCGCTTTGGGAAAAGCTTTTTAATTGATTCATCTTTGGCCTGCCTGGTTTGTCATATAACCAGTGGTATCAGACAGGCCATTTGTACCTTCCCCTATGCAATCACTTTCGTAATGTGATCATGAGCTAACTGGTCAGTAAGCATTCGGAATAATGTAATCCCTGATGATAGTATGGTCCAGATTCACAGTCAGTAGCACAGCAAAGGCATTTGCAATGCCTGTTTATGTGTTTACAAGATGTATGGTTGTTACTGGCAAGGCCACAACATGTAGTCTCTCTAATGTGCCTAGAACCATTCCTGGCATTGGTTACCATCGGGCATCAGTTAAGCTGTGTCCTTGGTGTCCAGATGACATTTAAGGGCGCTCACAGACAGGAACATGGACATTTCCATTACTTTAAAATAGACATTTTAAAATATAATGATTTTTATTATGGCGTATATTTTTAAATAGGTAATTAGAGCCAGATGTTGAAACGGTGACTAAACATTATGAACTCAGTTGGACCTTGTGTAATAAGCACAACATTATCAGGCCAGCGAGTTCAAACGGAAAGTGCTGAAAACATTCAGCAGGTCAGGCAGCATCTATGGAAAGAGAAACAGTAAATGTTTCCGGTCACAAACCCTTTGTCAGAACAGTGCAGTTGTTCAGAAATACTTCGATTTTTAACGCTGCTGGGCTTCCTTGATTCCAGGGTAAAATGCTGCAAACACAGCACCCTGTGGAGATGAGAAGAAATGACCCACAACAATTGCTGATCCTCTTGAGTAGTGAAAGCAATTGACAATAGTTTCACCATTTTTGCAACTACCGTAATTCTGCTCAAGCAAAAATAATTTTTATTCATCAGAACCGGTGAGCCGTCAAACCACATGAGAAACAGCAATATCAAACAGAACCAGATTAAATGTAATAAAAAGGAACAGCAGGCGTTGGTTTAAACCAAAGATAGCCACAAAATGCTGGAGTAACTCAGCAGGTCTGGCGGCATCTCTGGATAGGTGATGTTTCGGATTGGGACCCTTTTTCAGAACCACATCAAACATGTTTTCAGTTAAATTCTGGTGCTCACGTTCTTTAAAGATCGGTGCATGTTAGGGAAAAGGCATTGAAAAAGACAGATGGTTTGTGGATATAACAATGAGTGATGTTGAATCAGTGGACGTAGTTGAGCATTTCATAAATACAATGAAATGACATGAAATGCCGATGGAAAGATAAAAATGAATGGAAAGCTCAAGTCTTTTGCAGCATCATTGGAATTGCTGTAATGTGATGTGATTACAAAATTAGAGATACTGGAAATCCTTAGCAAGTTAGCATTGATTTCTAGAATTTAGGAGATTGAGAGGGGATCTTATAGAAACTTACAAAATTCTTGAGGGGTTGGACAGGCTAGATGCAGGAAGATTGTTCCCGATGTTGGGGAAGTCCAGGACAAGGGGTCACAGCTTAAGGATAAGGGGGAAATCCTTTAAAACCGAGATGAGGAGAACTTTTTTCACACAGAGAGTGGTGAATCTCTGGAACTCTCTGCCACAGAGGGTAGTTGAGGCCAGTTCATTGGCTATATTTAAGAGGGAGTTAAATGTGGCCCTTGTGGCCAAGGGGATCAGAGGGTATGGAGAGAAGGCAGGTACGGGATACTGAGTTGGATGATCAGCCATGATCATATTGAATGGTGGTGCAGGCTCGAAGGGCCGAATGGCCTACTCCTGCACCTAATTTCTATGTTTCTATGATGTCAAATAAACTAGAATGAATGGGATTGATCACTGGACTTCCATCCGAATGATCAGCATTTGAAGAAAGTTGAACCCTTAAATCTGTTTCCTTTTCCACTTAGAGGTAGAATGTTTCCAGTGTCTGAGGATTCAAGGATAGAAAAGTTTAAAGGATTGAGAAAAGGGAATAAAAGAAACTTCCTGACTCACAACCATGAGTCCGTGGGATTAGAGTCATAGAGCTGTACAGCATGGAAACGGACCATGGGCTGGTCTTATGTCTGCATTTGTCTTGGCTCTTACTAAACAGCGAACTCAAATTTATAATATACTTGGATTTATTTGGAGTGTACCGTGTTTATGGTCTAAAGGAATTGTGTATTGTTTCAATTAAAAATGCTTTGGGATAACATAACATATGACAGAGACATCACAAATGGACAAAGTACCGAAGAATTTAATTTTGATTCTGTTCTCTGTGTGCCAATGGTATATCAGTCGTTGCGTGGCAGACAGTACTCTGGTTTACTGCTGTCACATTGGTTGTGAATTGATGAGAACACTTTCGGAATCAGTGCAGCTGGTTCGATGAGCTGGGGTTTTGAACCTTCATAACCCTGTAGGAAATAGCTTGGCTCTTTGTTCTCCATTGATTCTAAACTGGGATGCCCAGGAATGATTCTGCTTTAGACTATTCTGTCTTGCTCTGTGTGAGTGGCTAACCCTCTCTCCCCAGGACACCATATTTGAGTCCAGACTTTATAGTTTTCATTCAAATACTTGAGCTAAAGCAAGATGCAGCATGCACAGAACATCTGCTACCAGCCCATTCAACATGTGACGAGGCACAAACTTGTTTCTGTGCCAAGACCTGTTATGACTTGTTTTTCACATCAAGTACTTCTAAACATCAGGCACAGTACCTGGGATTCTATAGATTTCACAATGTTTTGGAATGCCTGTGCACTGAGGAAAAACCTCTTTAATGGAAATCAGAAAAGGTTGAAAATTAATCAATTGCAACACATTTACAGTATCGCTCCATAGCATGAAACGGGGGATTCCTTTGGCCCACTCTATCCATACTGATCAAGTTGTCACACTGTATACAGCATGGAAACCAGCCCTTCGGCCCAAATAATTCATACTTAGTAAATTTGCGAATGAAACAAAAAATATTGCTATGGTGGTAGTACACAAGGTTATCTCTGGTTATAAAAGGATCTGATCAACTGGGCCAATGAACTGAGAATGGCAGATGGAGTTTAGTTTATTATTTGAAGAGGACCTCTGGGATACACTTTTCACACACAGGTTGGTGAGTTGATGGAACACGATGCCAGCGCAAATGTTAGATCCAAGTATTTGCCACAATATGCATGTACAGTAAAGTACATGTGCAATGAAAATCTTGTTTCCAACAGTTTTACACACAAAACATAAATTATCCATAACTTATACATGACAGACAGTGAAGATAAAAAGATGCAAAAACAAATCAGTAATGCTAAATGCAATTAGAAAACAAGTCTAGATAGTACAAGAGGTGGTCTGTAGTGTTCCCTTGGGTTAGGGCTGTGCAGGCTGGGTTCAAGAACCTGATGGTTGTCGGAAAGTAGCTCTTTCTGAACCTGGTGGTGTAGGACTTTGGGCTTCTGTACCTCCTGCCTGAAGGTAGCAGCGAAAAGAGAGCATGACCCTGATAGTGAGGATCCTTGATGATAAATGCTGCCTTCTTGAGGCAGCGCTTCATGTAGATGCTTTTGATGGAAGAGAGGGCTTTAACCGAGCAGAGAAACACTCCATTGGATTGTGTACCGTAAATCTTCTGAAACCTGGTGCTCCCATTAAAAGACAGGACCACTTGCTTCGAGAAATGTAATTAACAGATAGAATCTTTGTTTGTCATGCAAGCAGGAACTACCTACTCGCATCCCATTTTCTTGCTGTTCCTTCACCCCTGTAATATTTTCCTTTGTGCCCCTCCAGACTGAGGTTTACAACTTTTAGGCAAAAGCAACAATGCCCAGGGATGTTCTTTGGGTGTCGCTCACCACCATTCTTTCCAGATTGTGAGCTCTCCCTCCAATTGTACTTTAAACCCTATGTGGTTACACTGAAACATAGAAAATAGGTGCAGGAGTAGGCCATTCGGCCCTTCGAGCCTGCACCGCCATGCAACATGATCATGGCTGATCATCCAACTCAGTATCCTGTACCTGCCTTTTCTCCATACCCCCTGATCCCTTTAGCCACAAGGGCCACATCTAACCCTCTTAAATGGAGACACAAGAGACTACGAATGCTGGAATCTTGAGCAAAAAAACCCAAACTGCTGGAGGAGCTCACCAGGTCAGGCAGCATCTGTGGAGGGAAATTAGCATACATTGTTCCGGGTCAGGACCCCTGACTCCTCACATCAGTTTGTCAGCTCACACATCCAGTGCAGAGTCCTAACTTCAGAAACCACACTATAACACCATGGACATGAGATAGGTACTGGGTACCATGTGGCTTTGGCATCCCTGTGCCCTAAGTTATGTGGTAAACATATCTTGCATCCAATTTAATATCCCTTGTTTTACCTGAAGCAAAAATGATCACTTTGACTGAAGCGGCACTTAAATGTTAAATATAGCTGAAAAAACTGTAACCGAAGGGCAAGAGTTTTGAATAAATAAAAGAATGGCATTATTTATTCAAAATTCTTTCCCTTTGGTTGCTGATTCTCAGCTATATTTAAGTACTGCTTCAGTCAAAGTGATCATTTTTGCCCTTTCCCCTTACCTCTGTGAACCGGTGTTGTTTTTTTCCAGACACCAGGCAGGTGTGTGTGTTTTTTATAGTTTGAAAGAAAGGCTCTATCTGCCTGACACATGAAACAGATTTCAGACTTTGCAGGACATGACACTACTTGCAAGCTATGCAAGAGAGGCAAGACCAGAGGCGCCGGAGAGCCTACCAACGCGTCCGTTTGTGTTGTAACTTGCCTGTGTCTATCGCCCACAGCGTGAGTCTGGGCGAGGGAAGCTACCTCCATTCCAAAAACCTACCTGATCAAACCTGTCCTGCCCTGGCTGAGAAACTTTGAAGTAAACAGGAAAAATTACTCACCATAGTCATGTGGCTTACTGGAAGATTGGAGCATTGATAATCCAGTAAATGTTCCAAAGAAAACCCATCATTGCCACCAATGACGTTTCTGTGTGATACTGATCTTTGCAAACATTCTGGGGTCTTTCCTACTGATAGGTTTGCGTCTACAGGTTTTTTTTTTGGAAGATATTCTTTATTTTAAAATAAATTGCAAGTATTTATGGTGTGTCCAGGTCACTATTTTAAGTGTACGACATCTTTTTCTATTTGTTCATATCAGCAACACATCAACTTTTTCTTCACAAACATTCCATGACCGACAAGTCCAAGAGGGTTTTACACGGTTCCAAATGCTCATTGTATAAAGGTGGAAGGTCCTCCTCCTGTGGCCACTCTCTTTGGAGCCCTAACTGGCCTGTACCCAGCTTCAGAGCATTTCTGAGCAGAGAGCATAAATGTGCCAGTCTGCCACATTTGGTTGTGGTCAGCTGGCATCAGAAGATAGCACGTTCAGAGAAACCAGAAGCAACTCAATCGCCTTGCTGGTCGTCTAGCAGCAGTCATTGTTTGTCTCGGGATGCAAACCTATGAACATATCATGGGGCAGAGTCCTGCTCAGGATAGTTCCATAAACACCATGTTTCCCTTTCCAGACTCTCTAGACAAACTAACAATCCCAAAGGAGATGTATAACGGTCTCATCCCCTGCGCAACTGTCTCGAGGACAGCATGTGACGACGCTGTGTATGAAGGACCTTACAAGAGGAGCCTTTTACACCATCAGCCAACTTGGGTCCTGGTGCTTGTTTGAAACTTCTGGTGACAAGGCATTGCATGAGATCACAGGGTGCTCATGGAATGTTTAGTTTAGAGATACAGCATAGAAACAGGCTCTTCAGCCCACCGAGTCCACGCCGACCAGCGATCACCCGTGCACTGGTTCTATCCTACACACGAGGGACAATTTAACAGAAGCCAATTAACCTACAACCTGCATGTTTTGGAATGTGGGAGGAAATTGAAGCAACAGAGAAAACCCATGCCGGTCACAGGGAGAACATACAAACTCCATATGCTCAGCACCTGTAGTCTGTTTCGAACCCAGAGCTGTAAAGCAGCAACTCTACCTCTGTGCTGCTGTGCTGCCCCTAATATTTGAATGTCTGACTCGAGATCCACATTCTATTTTTCTTGTAGGCCTCCAGAGAATTCCTGGGTCATTAGGGTAGGGGCCATGCTAGCTCCATTTTTCTCACCCCTTCTCAGGAGGTGTGTTACAGAGCATCTCTGCAGATGAGATTCATTTTGGATCTGCAAGCCAAGTGTGTGACTGCTTCAACAGAGAAGTGGGGAATGAGTTGCACCAGTACTGTACAGCAACAACAAGAGCATCTGGCCCCTGACAACCTGTTTCTTCCCCACCATTGAGAGGAAGCAGATCATCATTCCCACATTCTCAGTTTCTGCTTTGTTGGCTTTGAGCTGCACCCATTTTTTTTTATGCTGCCTTGGTAACTGCACTCCCTCCCAGCACCCTCACAAAATCATCTTCAGCTGCAGGGTGTGCTGCAGGACTGGATGTTCCTGCCTTGTTTCCAGCTGTCATTTCAACCTTGGCCTTGTAAACTTTCGAAAACACTCCCAAGCTTAGAAGTTCTGAAGAATAAAAGTCTCACCTTTGCCTTTTAAATCCAGATGTCTATTGTATGACTTGCTTGACTGTGGATGGTTTAAGTCTAATCACTAATATTCAAAACAAGCAAGGAACCAGAAATACAAGTATTGCCATTGGATCAGATGTGACTGTGCTTACTTTCCTACACTTTAGGGATTATTTAATATTTTAACAGGCTATTTTCTCATGTCATGTTTTCCTAACTGACTGGATACATACATGAACCTAACTCTTTGTCCTTCACGTACTAATTGCCCAGTTCACAGCCTTCAGTTCAATAATTTCGCTTTATCTCCAGCATTTGCCCATAACATACCCAGAATAAGTTGTCACCATGCCGGCACTGTGGCTGCCTCGGACTGAGGGATGGTAGGGACTGAGGGAGCATTACACTTTTTTTTTCCAGTATAAATATGGCATGTATTTCCCTCAGCAACATAAATCATTCTTTCCCAAGTTTACGGCAGTGCTGATTACACAACAAACAGGCATATTAACATGAAGCAGAGAATTATTATAATCTGTGATCACTCTCCTCCCCTTCATACCCTCAATCGTGCAGCCTCCCCAGGAGGATCTGTAGATCAGTGCATCTGAATTTAAAGGTTTACTGATGTGCGGATTGAAGGTGTTTGGGGACTCAGACGGTCAAGCTCTGCGTGGAGCTGTTGACAGCCCCCCCGCGCACCCCCCCCCCCCCCCCCCCCCCCAACCGTGGCAGGGCACTTTGCGAAGGGAAGTACTGTGGGAGCGCTGCACCACAGGAGGGACAGTACTGAAGGAGCGCCACACTGGGAGGTTTGCAACGACTGCTTTTGGTCAGAGCCAGTTTCTTCTCGGTGGAACCGCTGATCGTTTAATACCACGGACTTCAATATTGCAGTGGAGGCCAAGTCACTGGATGGATTTAAGAGAGAGTTAGATAGAGCTCTAGGGCCAGTGGAGTCAAGGGATATTGGGAGAAGGCAGGCACGGGTTATTGATAGGGGACGATCAGCCATGATCACAATGAATGGCGGTGTTGGCTCGAAGGGCCGAATGGCCTCCGCCTGCACCTATTTTCTATGTTTCTATGTTGCTTTTTGAGTGGGTCTATTAACCACAAACAACAAATCAATGTTAACTTAAACATTTTCTCTGAGGCAATATGGCTAATTAACCTTGTGTGACAGAATTCCACAAATTCGCCACCATCTGAATAATTTCTCCTCGTCAGTGCTAAACGTTCTTCTCCACATTCAGAGACCGCAATGCCCGGCTCTACACTCCCAGCCTGGGGAAGGATCGTGTCGCAATGTTGTGTCTTTTGATGAGATTTCCTCTCATTCTTCTAATCTGGATTTGATTGCTGGTGACGATCTCTCCTTGTGTGGCCGTCTGCTATATCTGTGATAGAATCAAAAAGCTCAGATAGAATCACTCAGCAGGTCAGGCAGCATCTCTGGAGAAAAGGAATAGGTGACGTATCGGGTCGAAAGCCTCCTACCTGGGACTGCTCTGGGGAACCTTTGTACTTCCTGGATGGCAAGTTCAGGTTGAAACACTAGCCTACCATTCCATGGTACAATGTGTTTTGAATTTGTAGTATAGATCTGTACTAAATAACAAATTATATTTAAGAACTGCACTTGTTAACCTAGCAGGGCAATTTCTACCATCTCAGCCAACGTTGTTGCCGACTTACAGAAAGTTTGGATGACAGACAGTTCTCAGAAACTTGCGTGACCTGGGGAGTGTTTACACTTAAAGAGAATCGATTCCCTGGTCAGAGGAAGATGATGGGGCAATTTCTGTGGTCCAGCACCACTCAGCTCCCAAGCGAGCCAGATTAGAGTTCCAACCTGTGTATTCTTCTTTAGTTCAGCATATGGGAATTGCAGAGTACTCCAGATGTGGTCTCACCAAGGTTGTGTATAGATGTAGTAAGCTTGCTGCACCGTATCCTGTGACACCTGGTAGAAAAACAGAAAGTGCTAGAGGAACTCAGCGGGTCAGGCAGCATCTGTGGAAGGAATGACAATAGACAAAGGAGTAGGCCATTCGGCCCTTCGAGTCAGCACCGCCATTCAATGTGATCATGGCTGATCATCCACAATTAATACCCCGTTCCTGCCTTCTCTCTATATCCCTTAACTTCGCTATCTAACTCTCTTGAAAGCATCCAGAGAACCAGCCTCATGGACAGATGATGTTACGGGTAAGGACCCTTGGGACGTGGAAATTGAATGAGAAACAGAGTATGCTTAACTAGAACTTGTACCAAACTAATCCCATAATAGCTCTCTCAGTCAAGACCCACACGCATGTCCTGACCACTAATAAGGCAGTTCCATGCACTTAGGAAGCTAACTCTTCAGAGAATGAAAATGCCAGCAACTGTCTGATGTGCTGTTACTGCTTTGTTGCTCCTGCCATTGAGTTGGAGACTGCAATCAGGGTTGTTGCTGAGTCGCCCACTTTCTCAGCACTTGCAACTGGTAAACCGGTCTGTAGCCACAGGGAACTGAGCAAGTTGGAGTTGGGTGAATTCAGAAGCTTTCTCCATAACACCACCTCCTGGATTGAGTTTGCATTGCAACAGTTTCGCACAGCTATTTCCCTACAGACATAAAGGCATTTTTGTGGTCATTTCTAAGCAATGTTAGTTATTTTTTAATGTAGCCAAAATAATAACATTACAAGCACAGTAATACCAACATTTAAAAGACATTTGAACAGGTACATCGATAGAGATGTTTAGAGGGATACGGCTCAAACACAGACAAATGGGCCGAATGGAGATGTGGTATGGAAGGTTGGGCTGAGGGGGCAGTTTCCATGCTGTATGACTATGACTAATGCCATATTTTTAATGATATGTGGATCCAAAAGGTTTTGATCAGAGAGAATGGTAATGTCAGGTAGAGATCAAGGGTCTTTATTGTATTCAGTTTTTGTAATTTGCCAGCAAAGTCAGCATTTCATGGCCATTCTTTTCATTCATTTCATGGCCATTCCCTGACAACATTGTATAAATTGCTTCCTTGAACCATTTCAGTTCTTCTAAAGAAGCTACACCCCAGGACTGATGGGTGAGGGAGTTCCCCGGTGACTAGGATTATGTTAGATTTCCATTTTCATGGGCATTCTGCCTATGTCTTATGGTTGGAGGTTTGAGGGCTGTTATAGATAAGTATAGATAAGAAACAAACAAATGAATTATACAGGAATACAATCGATATTCCCGCAGCTCAGCTCTTGCTCTCCCTCCCCCCTTTCATAACAAGGACAGAGTCCCCCTTGTCTTCACCTTCTACCCCATCAACCGTCGCATACAGCAAATAATCGTCCGACATTTTTCGCCACCTCCAACGGGATTCCACTACTTGCCACATCTTCCCATCTCCACCCCTTTCAGCTTTCTGCAGAGACCGTTCCCTCCGCAACTCCCTGGTCAACTCGTCCCTTCCCACCTAAACCACCCCCTCCACAGGTACGTTCCCCTGCAACCGCAGGAGATGCAACACCTGTCCCATTACCTCAACTCCATGCAAGGACCCCGACAGTCTTTTCAGTGGAGGCAGAGGTTCATTTGCACCTCCTCCAACCTCATCTATTATATCCACTGTTCCAGGTGACAACTCCTGTATATCGGCTAGACCAGGCACGGTGATAGTTTCGCTGAACACCTCCGCTCAGTCCACCTAAACCTACCAGATCTCCCGGTTGCTCAGCACTTTAACTCCCCCTCCAATTCCCAATCTGACCATTCTGCCCTGGGCCTCTTCCATTGGCAGAATGAGACCGAGCGCAAATTGGAGGAACAGCACATCATATTTCGCTTGGTTAGCTTACACCCCAGCAGTATGAACATTGACTTCTCTACCTTGAAGTAGTCCTTGCTTTCCCTCTCTCTCGATCCCCTCCCCCTTCCCAGTTCACCTACTAGTCTTACTGTCTCCGATTACATTTTATCTCTGTACACCCATTCGCCTGACATCAGTCTGAAGAAAGGTCTCGGCCCAAAACGTCTCTCCAGAGATGTTGCCTGTCTCGCTGATTTACTCCGGCATTTTGTGTCTACTAAATGAATAGCATAGATGGCACAGAACACAGCTAGTTTATGGTAGTGGTGGAGGAAATTAATATTCAGGTTGACTCAATATTTATTTAAACTCAGTTCCTTTATGAGATAAGAGTTGGTCACAACATAATGTTCAGCACAGGCACTGTGGGCAAGAAGGCCTGTTCCTGTGCTGTACTGTTGTTCTATGTGGTCCTGGATAGTGTCAAATTTCTGGTGTCGTTGGAACTATACTCATCCAGGCCAGTGCAATATATTCCAGTGCTTGCTGCAGACAATACAGCATCTGTACTGCTTTTGAAGGTCCAGTTGAGTTCCTGATCATTGGTGATCCTGGGGGTATTGTGATGGGAGAATCAGTGATGGTAATGTCTTAATAGCCAAGTAGTTTAGATTAGTATGTGTAGGTGTTAGAGTAGGTGTTTAGATTTAGATTTTCTAAACACAATGTTACTTGCCACTTGCCATAGATAAGCTGCGAGTTGGTGTTTACCCATTCAGTTCCGAGGCCACCATCGGAAAGAAGTGAGGAGTCATGCTTGTCCTTAGCCAGTAATATTCCATAAAACGGCATCACTGAAAGAGCAGACACTGGGAGCTGTAGATGTTGGTTTACAAAAGCATTCACAAATAGCCGCCAAAAATTTGAGAATTAAAAATGATTTTCAGGATTTGTGTGAAAAATTAATAATCTCTAAATGTTTACGGAGAACTGAGCTAATTTATCAAGAACAACAATCTCAGGCTGCAGGTTCACAGCAGGCCACTTAGAATAGCTTTGGAAACAGACAAAGCTATCATTTTCATAGATAATCGTACAACAATACCTTACCAAATAACTTAGCATTCATTTCTACTTAATTACACAGCATTTAAACATTCACTTTCTCTTCAGCCTACAAGCAATTGGAATTTCTTGCATTTAAATTGCACACCCATGGGGATATTACTGTCGAGAGAGTATATAACTTCACACAAGCACCTCGTTAGTTATAATATGACTCAATGAGGAAAAAGGGTTCACCTTATTGAAACGTGATACAGGCAAATTTCTAGCAATGCAAAACCTCCGTAACGTGGGTGTAAATTATTCTCGTTATTTATTAGTTGCTGTTAATGGGTCCAAGCTAATAAAAGACATGGGAGAAATTAAATATAATTTTTGTCTTTCCATTGCTATCAATCCATGAGTAATAAAACTAACAAGGTGAAATATGTTGTAAGCGTGGAGAGATTTGAGCGGTGTTCAGAGGGAACCAGGCATCTTTACACAAAAAACATTAAAAGTTAATAAGATAAACAAGGATCTGCAAATACTAGTTTAAAAAAAAAAGACATAAAGTGATGGAGTTCATGTCTCCAGTTAGGAAAACAGTACATTGCCGTATAGTGTAAGAGGATTTGTGGACAGGAATGAGGAAGTCTTGTTTTAATTAAATACAACCCTAGTGAAATTGCAACTGCAATATTGTGTATAGGTCTCCCTCACTACATATTGTAGGGTTTATCTACAATTGGGTGAGTGCAGTGAAGCTATACCAAATCACTTTTTGGGATGGCGTGTTTGCTCTTCTGAGCAAAGATGAAGCTGACTGGGCCATTAGCTCTTTTTAGAAGAATGAGGGGTGATCTTATTGAAATATATAAGAAGTGTTGAATGGTATAAATAAAGGCACGTGCTGATAGTTGGGGAAAGAGAAGTGGAACTAACAACAGAAGATGGGATGCGATTGATAGAAGTAATCAGATGATGCGTTCTAATGAGATGGGACAGTGAAACAAATAAGAAAGGTGGGGATGAGCGAAGTAGGGAATCGTGGAAGGAGTGGCTCCTGCAGAAAGAAAGATGGGGATGGCAAGATGTGACTGGCAGTGGGGATTATGTTGTAGCTGGCGTAAATGTTGAAGAATCATGTGCTGGATGCAAAGGCTGGTGGGGTGAAAGCTGAGGAGCTGGGGCACTCTATCCCTGTTCTGTTTGCGGGGAGGCAGGTTGAGAACAGATGTGCCGGAAATTAAGTTGTGGGAAGCTGGACCATCAGTCACAGTGCGGGGGGAAGTTCATTTCCTGAAGGAGGAGGACAGTTCCAAGGTCCTGGAGTGGAAGATTAATCGCGGACAAATGCGATGATCCATGATCTAGAAAGAAACAAAACGAGCCTCAAGGTCTTCCTGATGGGGAATGGAAATGCATTGGGAGTGGGCATCTGTGATGAAGATGAGTGCAGTGGGCCGAGGAATTGGAAGTTGTTGAAGAACATGCGAGATGCTCTAGATGCTGGTATGAAGGGACTGGATAAATGGGGAGACAAAATAGAGTCTTGATATGAGAAGATGAGTTCAGTGGCGTAAGAGCAGACTGCCAGGGCTGGTGTGGGAGTTGGAGTTGGAGATGAAGTGGGTGGGGAGGTGGTGTGACATGGCATGGTCAGAGGCAGGGGGGGAGCTGTGGCACCTAGCAGCATTCGGGGTCCTGTTCTGGGGAGCAGTGAGATTGGGGTGGGCATTGGATCCAGGGAGATGACGTTTCCCTTGGCTACCACTACCATCTGTGTGGAGTTTGCCTGTTCTCCCGTTGACCGTGTTGATTTTCCCAGGGTTCTCCAATTTCTACCATTTCCCAAAGACCTGCGGGTTGGTAGCTTAATTGTCATCTGCAAATTGCTTCAACTCTGCTGGTGAGTGGAAGAATCTGGAGGTAATTGACGGGAATGTAAGGAGAATAAATTACAGAGAACATGTACTGGGAACAAGGACTGGACAAGCTAGATGCAGGAAAAATGTTCCCAATGTTGGGCGAGTCCAGAACCAGGGGCCACGGTCTTAGAATAAAAGGGAGACCATTTAAGACTGAGGTGAGAAAAAACTTTTTCACCCAGAGAGTTGTGAATTTGTGGAATTCTCTGCGACAGAGGGCAGTGGAGGCCAAATCACTGAATGGATTTAAGAGAGAGTTAGATAGAGCTCTAGGGGCTAGTGGAATCAAGGGATATGGGGAGAAGGCAGGTATGGGTTATTGATTGGGGACGATTAGCCATGATCACAATGAATGGCAGTGCTGGCTCGAAGGGCCGAATGGCCTCCTCCTGTACCTATTTTCTATGTTTCTATAAATGGGATTGCTATCTGGGATGGCATAAACGCCACATGAACAAGTCAAAGACCAATTCATCTTTGGATATGAAGAGATTTGAGCACGTGTAGGTGCTGAAATGTGACAGTCAGGTGAGAGATCACCATGATGTTACTGACTGGAACAGAAGGAGTGAGGGATGAATGGCTTGCCAGCTGAGTGTTATGCTCTGCTCTGTTGCAGTTATGCTGCCCCAGATATCTACCACAACATTTGTATTCTGCCCCATCCATAGTCACATTTTATTTTATTTACTTCTGTAAACCTTCAAAAAGTATCTTTTTGAATAGCTTTCCACGATAACGAACCTCTGCTTTCGTGAACTAAATAAGCGAGTTTGGTTTTCTGAAAAACGCTAGGAATGATGGGTTTTGTCAAGGTCACAAGCGATAAAAGCTCGGCAGCTGTGCTACGGCATGGACACAGACCTGGGCCTCATCCGTGTCTCCGACGCCACAATTGCTGCCGAACTGCCACTGGACCATCCCCGTCCCCTCCTGAGTGCCCCCAGAGCACGGTAGTGGCGCCCACAGCCTTCGCAGAGAAGTAGCGCTAAATCCAGCTCAACTCTACCGGTCTCACCGGGTTAACCTACCAGCCCTGCCTGGACTGACGGGACACCAGCCCGGAGCTGTGCAGTTAGCGCTGCTTCTCCGCGCTGGCTGTAAGTCTGGTGCCGTAATTTCCGTAAGTCCAGGAAGGGCTGTAGGTTAACCCGGCGAGACAGGCAGAGTTGAGCTCGACTTAGCGCTGCTTCTCCACGCTGGCTGTGGGTCTGGGGGCGCCACTCCCGTCTGACTCCCGACGTCTCTGGTTGCCCAGGGGGTGGGGGGGGGGGACGGGGTTGGGGGGGGAGAGAGGGTCAGGGTCCAGTGGCGGTTTGGCAGCGATTGCGGCGGCAGAGACCCGGGATCGATCCTGGCTGCAAATGAGGTGCAGGTCTGTGTCCATACCGTGGCAAGGCTGTCGAGAGTGATTTTCGCTTGTGACCTAGGACCTGAGTCGCAATACGAACTTGCTTATTGCTTTACTGTTATTGATTCCAAATTTTCAAAAGTTGGTAATTAACATGTTCACCTTTGCAATAAATGTCATTATGTGCTCAGCTACCAAGCTAACTTGTGTCTGCTCTTGCATGCAAATAATTGCATTGGCAGGCTTCACAAAGAGCATTTAATCAGAGATTAACCTGAAACCAGCACTTTCAGACATTCAAGTGAAGAGTTGTTAGCTCACTGATCCTTTGTGTGCAAACTTTGAGGCCCATTCTGTGACAAGAGTGGTCATATCAAGCCTGTACAAAGCTTTTATATTGCAGAATATGTTTGCACACCAACTCTTGCTAACAGTGTGGAGCAGATTAAAGAAAACAAGTTTTTTTTTGATGTTATACTCTTTTTAAAAACTTGGTTGGTGTTTACTCATGGAATAAAATTTATTGTAAACTTCAAGTTTCAATTAATATCAGCTTATTTCTAAAATGACTGGAGAACCCAACAAGTATGTTGTAAGTTGAAACACCTTCTCACAAATCTTCCACAAAGTATATAGAATTATGAGAGGTACAGATGGGTAGATAGTCTTTTTCCCCCAAGGTGGAAATATTAGATATTAAAGCACATGGATTTAAGATGAGAATGGGAATGTTTAAAAGAGATTTATGAGACATTGCTAGGTGCCTGGAACGTGCTGCCAGAGGAAGTGGTGGAGTAGATACTATAGGAAGGATTAAGAGGCATTAGACAGACACATGAGCAGATAAAAATGGAAGGAAATAGACAATGTGCAGGCAGATGTGCAGTTAAATGAACAGTGTAGATATCAAGGGCTGAAGGACCTGTTTATGTGCTGTACTGTTCTATGTTCTAGCCATGGGCCATGGCAAAGGCAAACTTTAGATTCTTTAGGATGTGCCCCAGCCTTGGTGATGTGTATGAGCTGTGTTCATGAGTGTGCAATGTGTGTTTCATTCTTTTGTTTGCCTTGGTTAGATTAACACTTCACCTGGTATCAGTGCTACCTGTCCTCAACATTCCAGCCCTCCCGTTTCAGTCTTTCCGGGACTGGATTTGTGTTCATTTGAAGGGGTGCTGGGGGAGCTTCCCAGGAACATAAGTGTCCTCATGAGTTTAAGCAATGAGCATTATCTGCCATGGGAATCTCCAGAGCTTTAACATCAAAGAATGAAAAGTAAATTTCATCATGAAGTCTGGATTTCCAGCAGAAGGGGTGAAGTTTGGGGCTGGCTTGTCTTCCCAGGGATTGGGAGACTAAAATCCTATAATTTAACTTCAAGAATTTGAACTTGTTTAAACATCTCAGCAGCGTTTAAAGACTACTTGGAAGTGTGGTTAAAGGACAACGACCTGCAGACCAAGTGCTGGAGGATGTGATTCAGCAGTTGACTCGTGGTGCTCGGGTACTATGGGCTGAATGGCCTTCTGAAATGTAAATGTTCGGTGATTCTGTGACTAATGGCCATAATTAAACTTAAGTAATACTCCATTAGGTTCACTGATGGCCACAAGGGAAATAAACCAAGTAGCTTTGCAGATCAGGACCATGTGTAACTGATTCCACACCAAGCATAGTGTGACAGTTCCCCTCTTAAACATCCCTCGGTTACCCCAGGGTTTATGCTTCCCTCGACACCCAGGGAGGGGCAATAAATGCCAGTTTTGCCAGCCTGTATGTGGAACTGTTTTAAATGATGCGAAAAGACAGTTGGGAAATGTAGGAAGTTGAGAAATAATAGAAACCTTCTTAGAGGCTTATGTGAAAAGCCCTCTTGCTTTTCTCTGCCCCCCCCCCCCTCCTTCCTCTGTCTCTCCACCATCCGCTCCAGCATACCTCTGTAACCTATACTAGAGCCCACCTCCGTCCCCCAGCCCACCCCTCGTGCCAACCCTGTTCTCTACCATTCTGCCCCATTTACTCCACATACCTTCTCCCTACCCCCCCACTCTCTTGTCTGTGACTATTTCACCGTGAATAAACGGCTGTATTTGGCTGCAGTTGAAGTTTGGGTGGCTTCTGCATTCCTCATTATGTTGGAAGCGTGGCTGGAACGTGGCCAGACCTCAGGGTGAGGCTTTGCCTGAAGCAGGGGGTGTGTACTCAGCAGCCAACTGTTAACTCTGTGTGTACCGCACTGGAAATAGATGGCTGTTTTTTATCGACTGGCACTTGTTTTGCCTGCAGAACCTGTGGAGCACCTTCGCCAGAAGGACTGCAGCGGGTTGCAAATTGGCTCAAAGCCTTCTTCCTGAGGACTATTCTGGATCGGCAATAAACGTTGGCCACCATGCCAACAATGCTCAAATCCTGAAAAATATTGAAATAAACAAGACCTGGCAAGTTTATCTCTGAGCAAGTTTGCCAGTCCTTCTAACAAAACCATGGCTTCTTCCAGCCACTTCCCTGACTTCTGTTACTTCTCCCCAGCTGCTGATGTCCTGGAGCTGGCTTCTCTGCTGAGCCACTTGCAATGAACGGTCAGTGGACAGCCCAGTAGTGGGATGGACAAGACCAGGGCATGGGGGGAACCCACAGCCCACAGCACTCCCAGGCTGCCTGGCATGGCACCATGTGTGCTCTCAACCTTTCCATAGATTTACCGAGTTGCTGATACTGTCCCCATTATCAGCACAATGAATAAAACGCTATCAGGATACAGCCTGAATTACAAAACCAAACATTGTTTGAGGGACTTAGTGAAATGCACAAAACTTAATCCCCTTACTTGTCTTAGTTCCCTTTCCTCTCTCTCCACAACATTCCTCTTGCTTTCCAGAGATAGATTTCATAGCAGCTCCCCCCTTCTGATCAATACTGTGAAAACAAGTCACACACCTGTGGGTGTGAACTTGTGTTACGCACTGGCTGAAAGCCCCTGCTGTTCTGCTCTGCTGAAAGCAGTCAATGGAATGTACCTGTGTTGTTTGTTTGTTTTCTTAACGGGGTCTGTGAATAAGCCAAAGTCTCAACAAATAGACTCTTTCTGGTCTGTGTTTCGGTGCAGATGTCCTGCCATAACTTTGAAGGGATCCCATTGTGAGCCCTGTAGCCCACTTTCACCAGAGAACGTAAGGAGGAGCAGGAATGGAAGCAGGAGAATTCATTGTGCGTGCTCTGCCATCACTGTGACTGTAGATGGTCTTTTGCCTCAGCACCACCTTCCTGTATTAATTAGAAGGACATAAAGTGCTGGAGTAACTCAGCGGGTCAGGCAGTATCTCTGGAGAACATGGATAGGTGATGTTTCAGGTCGGGATCCTTCTTCGGACTGAAGAAGAGTGCCGACCCGAAACATCACCTATCCATGTTCTGCAGAGGTGCCGCCCAAAGAAGCACTTTGTGTCCTTTGTAAACCGGCATCTGCAGTTCCTTGTTTCTACTTCCTATTCATGTTTCTTGATTCCTATATTATCCAAATAGTTATGACTCTGTCTTGCCCTGACCTTGCTCACTACATCGCCTGTCTACATCCTCTGAAGCTTCTCTGCAGTCTCCTCGCAAACAGTTTTGCATCACAGTGGATGTGGATGTCTTTCACTTTATTATATGATTGTGAATAGCTGGGGCCATCAGCATCAACCCCTTCAGCAGCTCCAGTCGTTTTTGGAAAGTTCAAATACACCACCCAACACAGTTGCTTTTATCTACTTTCAACTCCAAGATATCAACATATTTCACTTTCATAAATCCAATCTTGTTTATTATTTTCCTATCGCCATTTCCTTGGTAATAAATTCTGCCATTTTCCTTATTACTGATGTTGAGCGTACTGCTCTTTTTCCTCTATATTTGCACATCACCTGCTACCTTCCAGTCGGTGGGAGCCATTCTAGGATCTGTGACAGTCTGACGGGTGGCAACCATGCCTCCACTGTTTTCATGATTGCCTTCAGATCCCACAGATGCAGGTCGTTCAGTCCTGGAGATCAGTCAGCCTTCAAGCTCATTAGTTTCTCCTCCATCATATTTGTTAGGCAATGCAAATGTCTTTGACCTAATTCATTCCAGACCTGTTATACTTCAGTATTTCCAGGAAATCTTCTGTGCCAGGTCTGTTATGACAGGCAAAGTGTTTGTTTAATTTCTCTACCATTTCCTTATTCCATAGTTGTTTTTTCCCCATCTGATTCTGAGTGGCAAAACAAGGTTGCCCTTTTCTGTTGCTTAACCCAATATTGCCTTCCTCAAGGACTTGCGAATGAGTGGGTAATTCATATTTGATCAAAAAGGTTCTTAGTGATGTATGTTTGTGAGTGAGTGAAGTATGGCTATAGCTAAAAGGGATTGTTGTTTTAACTTTAGAAATCTTTCAGGAGTTTGAATCTAGGGTCAAATTGTCCTTCAGAACACACACAGACACAGACGCACACGCACACAGACGCACACAGACACACACAGACACACACTGACACAGACACACACTGACACACAATGACACACACACACACAGCCACTAAATTAGTTTAAAGTACGACTTTCTAATCTGATTAGCAGTCTCACTAACTTTTCCTTGTTGGAGACTATGTAAATGGGAGTGTTTGCTGTGTGCAGCTGTTTGGGAGTGCAGTATTACCAGTGTTTAGCAATTCTTGCCCTGAGGGTTTGGCATGTGCATTAATTCTTTTGTGGTTGGTTTAATGGACATATCCTGTCGCGTGGATACTGACAAGTTAGCCGTGTCCAAGACCCACCTGTCTGATGTCAGCACCTGGGAGTATCAAGAACGCTGCAGCTTTGAAGTAATTTATCGAGAGACTGACAGCTGGCAGCAGCTGTGAGCTCAGTAGAAAAGAGCTAAATGCTCTGAGGGCATCTGATCCAACATCAGCACAATTGTTCAGCATTTTTTTGGAGGAACACACCTTGACTGGCGGCGCATTGCACAAGAAGGCAGGTGTTAGCTGACAGGAGTTGGCACACACACATGCGCACAGGCAGAACTTGCAGACAAAAGCGTTTTCTGTAACCCAGTGTCAAAGGGCATGAGGTGCTTGTGACCAGGGTCTGAGGAAAGCAGGGGATCAGAAACTGAGGGGGCAAATGAATTAGCAGGGGGTTGGAAACTGAATAACACAGAGGTACAGTAAATAAACAGAACAAAATAACAAAGTCCTGCCGTTTGAATCCTGATAATGGGACTAACAAGGGACAAGTAGTGCTACTGCCCCACAAAGGCCTAGAGCACACATGGAGTGGTAGGCAATGTAGGGAGATAGTCATAGAAACTTAGTCAGGGAATTGGATTTTCTGGGAGTTGGTGAGATTCTATGACACAACAAGGCTGCTGTCTGTGTTCTATGATTATCTGGAAATGTGATAAAGATTGCAGAGGTCTGAGGTGGCCAAATCTCGGTGCTCTTGTCCATGGCAATCAAATGGCTGGTGCACAGGTGCAGCAAATAATAAGGATAGGTTTTCATTTATCGCTGGGGAATTGTACACAAAGTATTGAGGTGACACTACAGTTACCTGGGGCATGAGCAGACCACCTATCAGTCGAGTTACTGAGGAAAAATATTAATAAGTTGGAGGTAATTCTGAAGCCTGGAATGGGCAGATGAGGAAAGGTTGGACACTGGAGGCATGTATCTACTAGTGTTTAAAAGAGTGAGAATGGATTTATGTGAAAGTAGCAACTGACCAGTTGCATTTATTTGGGGCAGTGGCCTGAGAGCAAGCCAGAAGGGTAAAAGCACGGGAGGAAATGGGATGGAAAACTGCATGACTGAGTATAAGAAATTAAAGATGGCGGAAGATACAATTACGGGAAAGCCGGAAACAGTCCATAGTCCATAAATCCTGCAGATTTGTCCTGTCTGTGGTCATCGTCAGATTACAGAGCACCCATGTACAGACTATTCACGTGCCAGACAATAATGATATCCAACAGGAGAAAACCCCGAAAGTGATCTGTGACACATTAGTAATATGAGAATATAGCCACTTCCCTCAATTAATGCCCTGAGCAATGTTACTGCCCGTTTAGCTAATACCATGAGTGGGATGAATACTATAAACGGTCAACATGGAAAGTCTGCAAATATAAAGTTCTCTTTTTGCATTGGCATTGTTTAGAAAAGTTCTCAACGGATTTAACCCGTTATCCTTCCAGTCACGGCAATTTGTTGCATCTCTGGACTGAAGGTTTTCAGCAAAGAAAATGAACTGATTTTACAAAACATTAATTAAAAAGCAAAACATTCAGCTCTATTTTAAACGCATCTCAGTCTGTGAAAGTAATTTAATTTGAATTATGTAATGTTAAATTTGGTGACTTTAAATCATTTATGTAGCCCAAGTCCTTTCACAGCCTTTCACTCAGTCACGAGCCGGTGACTGGATTCCTCAGCGTTGAATGAAAATCTGAAGTACATCTGCACAAGTAAACAAGTGACACCGCTCAGAGAGCAGTGTTAGACCCTTGTTTAGTAAAAGATTATGGAACAAGCAAACCATAATGAGGTCAAACTGAGGTATAGAATTACAGGCACAGCCAGTAGAGCAAGAAACTTTTATCGGCACAACAACTAATCTCATCCTTGCCGACAGACCCAAGTGTGGCCATGCATTTATTGGTGAATGTTATTGAGTCAGCACAATAAATGCAGGGTGCTATGGTGTTACAATTGAAGCACCGCTCCTTGCCTGTGTGTATCATTGGACAAAACTGATGTTAACTAGTGTTAAAGAGGGAACTGCAGATGCTGGAGAATCGAAGGTTACACAGAAAAGCTGGAGAAACTCAGCGGGTGCAGCAGCATCTATGGAGCGAAGGAAATAGGCAACGTTTCGGGCCGAAACCCTTCTTCAGACGGATGTTAACTAGTTGTCCACAACATGCACAGGTAGCTTGGGTAACTCGTGCACTTGACCAGCGTGTCACTACTCTGCGGAACTGGCAAGTTGTCAGGTGTTGGACCCAGTCCGGAAGCCATAACTCTGTGACCAGTTCCTGCCAATGCTTTGTGATTCCGCAGCAGAGTTTGTGTCTGGAAGAGGCTGAGGGCAAAGTTGAACCATGTTTTTACTTACTAATCCACGATGTGGACCATGCAGGTAATGCCAGATTTACTGTCTATCTCTCATTGCTCCTGAATTTAGAAGTTAACTATATTATGGGTCTTGATTACTGTGATAGATTTACCACCCTCAGTGCTGGCCTTGTTCTCATTTGTCTATGCCCTGTGAAGTTGTGCTTTTAAAACTGGTTAGCCTTGGCCAGAGATTACATTTTTTTACGTTCAAAACAGAAACATTCAATATGTTTACTCAATGGCAGTCCGACCAATTTGAATACTATTATTGCCAACACATCTGACCCATACTTGTGTAGCTCAGTTACAAGTTGGCATTGCCAACAGTGTCAAACATGTGGCATCCATGTGGTCATAGAATTGGCTGTGGAGGTTTACACTCGCCAGATCTCTGAATGAGTTGGTATGTTAATACAAACCAGCTACATGATTAAATCGATGCACAGCAGGCCACAATTAGAGTCATACAGTGTGGAATCATGTCCTTCAGCCCAACGTGCCTATGCCAACCAACATGCCCCATACACTAGTCCCACCTGCCCCTATCCCTCTAAGCCTATCCTATCCATATAACTGTTCAAATTTCTCTTAAACATTATGTTAGTATATGCCTCAACTACCTCGTCCAGCAGCACATTCCATATACTCACCAAGCTTTTGTGTGAATGCTATAATCTGGAGCAAAAACAAACCATTGGAGGAACTCCACTGGCTCCAGTATCTATGGAGGCAAAACATTTCTGGTCAGAACCCTACATCAGAATTAATTCAAGGTTTGAGCTCAGTTTTCTTAGTATTTTCACACCTCCTGCCACCCTTTCATGTGTGAACCACACTAGATCCTAAATGTAATAAAAATGAACTGCAAATGCTGCTTAATACCAAAGATAGACACCCAATGATCTCCAGAGATGCTGCCTGCCCTATGCTGAGTTACTCCAGCACTTTGCATCTATCTTTAGATCCTGAATATGTTGTTTTGCCACACTCACGCTCCCTGGATCATTCCAAGCCGGGGTAGAGTAACCACAGTTACAATAGAGAATAGACAATAGCTGCAGGAGTAGGCCATTCGGCCCTTCGAGCCAGCACCGCCATTCAATGTGATCATGGCTGATCATCCACATTCAGTACCCCGTTCCTGCCTTCTACCCATATCCCCTGACTCCGCTATCTTTAAGAGCCCTATCTAGCTCTCTCACTATCCAGAGAACCGGCCTCCACTGCTCTCCGAGGCAGAGAATTCCACACTCACAACTCTCTGTGTGAAAAAGTGTTTCCTCGTCTCAGTTCTAAAAGACTTGCCCCTTATTCTTAAACTGTGGCCACTGGTTCTGGACCATGACTGAAACATTCTACACCTCTACCCCCTCGCACTCACAGACAGAGAACCCTAAGAAAACACCAGCTGCTGTGATGGATTTCTGCAATTGAGAGGTGAAGCATTGATTGAATGCACAGGAGACGGGGAAGGTCAACCACGCGATGCTGACAGTGGGTATATCAGTGACTGGGATGCAGCCTCACTATCAGGCAACCTCACCCCTCCCCAAGCTTCTGCCGCCACGTGCACTCGCCGGGAGCTTCTGCCACTCGTAATGAAACAGTACTACTTCACATGAAGAAAGTTGTTACTCCACTTCATCCTGTGTCTTTATACTAATCCTTTACTCCGACAGACTCTGCTTCTGTACACAAGCTTCCAGACAAGCTCATCCGTAGCTTGCAGTGTGTGGAACCTAAACACATTGATAGAGTTATCTGAGTTCCTGGTGAAATTGATTATTGACACTGTATGTGCTTGTTACGTTTCAGCTCAAATACAATGAAGAATGTAGAACAGTAAACATAGAAACAGATGCTTCGGCCCATAATGTCTGTGCCTATAAGAACTTTGAACAGTGCAATGGAATTTATAAACTCTTGTACTTTTTGAAATATTGTGTACTAATGCAAGCTGGTGTGATTATCATTTGTGCTCATTCAGCAACAACGTCGGAGATTTGGCGAATAAGCTGCTGTCGGTGCTCCTCAATGACCCACCCCTGTCGTTCTCCTTTCCTGCAGTATTCTCCAGAGCTGAAGAAGTTGTACTGTCAGATTGCCAAGACGTGCCCCATCCAGATCAAAGTGATGACGCAGCCACCACAAGGAGCTGTGATCCGAGCCATGCCAGTATACAAGAAGGCGGAACATGTCACGGAGGTGGTGAAACGTTGCCCGAACCATGAGCTCAGCAGGGAGTTCAATGATGGTAATGCCCTGACCGAGTCTTTAAATCAGCTTCTGAGAGGTGTTTGCGAATGTTAGGTCATTCAGAATGGCACGCACTAGAATGTCTGGAACTTCCAATCACATCCGTTACTTGCACGTCATGAGGAGACCAGACGATGGAGTGCTACTGCAGAAACACACCACCTCATAGGCCAAACATTGGCAATACTCACATAGGGACCACTGTTCATCCAGTAAGTTCCCTTCTCAATAGGTTCAGTCGCACCAAAGCAAATAGGTCATAGAGTGACTGCTGCTTCAGAACTCGAGGTGGGGCAGAAAATAGTGAAAGGTTTCCAATTCATGATAAATTTTGATGCCAGTGACTCCTTACTATCAGGTCTGCTCTCCACATGGAGTCACACAATTCATTTTGGGAATATTGAGATTGTGACATTATATGCTGCACGTACGAGCCCACAATGTTGTGGGTGTAATCATTGGACACTGAGCAGAAAGTAGTTGATGCTTCGATATTATGTCCAGACTAACTCAAGTGCTTACGAAGAGTTTCCAATAGGAAATCAGGCTTGACTGTAGCTGCAGCCAGCGTTTAACCAGTTTGTACAACTACACTGAGGAGCAGCCTTCTGATCCGTTGAATGCACGGAGCATGCTGGCTGCATGCATTGGAGCCACTCCTAAGGCTGTTCTGGCTCTCACCTTAGGCTCTTATTATATCAGGGCAGTTGTAGATTTAATTTTCGCAAACTGTTTATTGAGGGGAAAATATTAAGGAGGAGCCTTGTGCCACATAAGAGCTAATGGAGGGCTATAGACTGCGGAATGATGTACATGATGTTAACCAGGTGCATGTATGTATGGCAGAGTGAAAGGGTATCGGGGTGTTTTAAATGACTGAATTATTTCCCTTTGTTCCCTTTCAACTGGAGTGTTGTTCTTACAGGTCAAGTGGCCCCACCCAGCCACCTGATCCGAGTGGAGGGGAGCAGCCATGCTCAGTACGTGGAGGATCCCATCACGGGGCGGCAGAGCGTCATGGTGCCCTATGAGCCTCCGCAGGTGAGGAACCCTCCATCCCAGCCTGGGCCATCGCCGCAGTGATGAAGCAGCCCTACTGCTTATATGCTGACACTCGGACTAAGCTGTACATAGTATTGGTGATAATTAACCTTTAGCACCAATTTGAATTTGGTTCCAAGAAAAATTGCCAGATTATGTCAGACAGTTAATCTGCTACAGTCAGTTTTTTACCTTGCTGGTAAAGTTAACAAATGCATTAAACAAGTAGTCACGTCAACGGCTCTCACGGCGTGGTGTGAGCGGGAAGGCTGTAAAGAGATTGAAGCAGCTTCAGTGTTAGACGGAGTTCAGTGTGACCAAGCTTCACCATCGTGTTGCTGGAGTGTAAGACTCACACCTCTCTGTTTTCCTCTTGCTCCAGGTCGGCACAGAGTTCACCACCATTCTGTACAACTTCATGTGTAACAGCAGCTGTGTGGGGGGAATGAATCGCCGGCCCATCCTCATCATCGTCACCCTGGAGAACAGGGAGTAAGTAGATCCACTCCTCCTCCCTTGGCTTGTAAAACCTTCCCGTAAGAGTCGGCTTTTTCAAATCTCACCTGCGCGCTCTCGGTTAGCTTCGTGCTTCCCAGTCGTTGTGAGAGTGCAAGACTGGAAAAGGGCAGGTGAGCAAGAGGAGGGCTGACAGCACTGTTCTGGGTTTTATTGCTACCCGTCACGTTCTCAGTAACACTGCAGAAGTGTAATAGTGAGTTACCTGCTGACCATAGGCCGGGGGAGGGGTGGCTGATCCTGGCAAGCACACCAGGCAGAAGGAAAGCTCCCCAGGGAGTGCCCTACTCAATGAACAAAGCATTGAAGGAGCTTCTGCTGGCTGTGTGCACTGCTTGTCCTCTGCTTCTATAAACAGCAGCATTGTGCATTCATGTTGTGCCTCTAGCCCAGTAAAATATCCCTGGTGCTGGATGTGAGCAACATCAGATACTCCAGGCATCTGTAACCAGAGGTCTTGCCAGTGTCTTGGCTCCTCTGTACAACCGTTGAATTGTATTTGCTTGGAGAGCCTTGTTGTAATGTTCACGTCTTGTTCTCGTTTATCCAGTGGCCAGGTGCTGGGACGCCGCTGCTTTGAAGCCCGTATCTGTGCTTGCCCTGGCCGTGACCGTAAGGCAGATGAGGACAGCATCCGCAAGCAGCAAGTGACCGAAGGGGTAAAGGGCGTTGACAGCACCAAGCGGCGTAAGTAAAATTGGATTGTGTAGCATTGGCCTCTCACGGTTCACTAGAGTCTGCTTCAGGCACAGACCATTGTGTGGACAGGGCCGGGATTCTCTAACATGTTGTTCAGAGGAGGCTAGTACAGAATATTCTACTCACCCCCACTCCTTGGGATGGTTCCCTATGGTCAATACCTTCTGAAAACCCTGGCTACAGAAATATCGGCTTACTACTGTATACAACTCTATCTGTCGTGAGCACAAGGGGTCAAGCTGTCACGTTTATCCTAAGGTTGCACATTTCCTCAGAGCTGCCCAACTTTGCTGCTGAGAATGTGGCAGTTAGGGCAGGGACCATGAACGGTGCCCCTCCCCTGCCATTACAGCTGGGGGCTTGATATGACCGATTAAACTTCCTGAGGAGCTGCAGACAGATGATACTGATGTGTGTATGTGTGCTGATGGTAGCACTTAGTGAAGCTCCTTGTAATCTCTCTTGCAGTCCGTCATGTGAACCAGGGCATCCAGGTGGCCTCCATCAGTAAGAAACGGCGGCCAGGAGAAGAGGAGCTCTTCTATTTACCAGTAGGTTCCATTTCTTTGACGTCATTCTGATCTGTGTGTGATCCATTCACCTTAATTCAATCGGACATGCCAAACACTTTCCGAAGAATGTGTGCTGGTTCACTTTTGAAAATGAAAAATAGCAGTTTTCTCCTGGGATATCCCCAACAATCTTTGTGCTTCCATTTTATCATCGTATTTGTCTTGAGATGTTTTACCTCAGCTGAATCAGGCACCAAGTCACAGTCATGCAGCCCAGAATCAGGCCCTTCAGCCCACCATGTCTGTGTCGACTGTTATATTTATAGCCTTTTTATATCCATTCTTTTCCAGAATTCTCCAGTTCCAATTGTGTTCCACAAAATCTCCTATATGTGTTCTCTAGAGTCTATAGACTCCCTGCCCCATGGCAGTTGCTGCAACCATTCAGCAAGGTGCTCCACCACTTTCCCAGCCTATGTTCTCTACACAGCTCTACTCTTCCGTCTGGTCTTTGCCCTGAACCCGCTGGGTTTTGTTACTGCCAGTCACGTTTTGTTGCTGCCCTGAACCCGCTGCTCTGCTGTGGCTGCACCTCTCTGTGCTATTGCTGACCCTCTCCTCCAGCACCATCCCTGAAACCAAACACTTTGATACATTTTGGATGATGAGGCCTGTGTGACTGCCAGTGAACTTTGTTGTCGGAGCTGATTGTTGCATACTTTTTGATTTACAGATAAAAGGACGGGACACTTATGAAATGTTGCTGAAAATTAAGGAGTCACTGGAACTGATGCAGCAGTTGCCACAGCACACCATCGAGAGCTACCGGCAGCAGCAGCAACTTTTGCTGCAGAAACAGTAAGTTATTAGAGCATCACAGCCTCAAGGCTTTATACAGACTAACAGCTGACAGCAGGCTGATGCTGGTCATCATAGCAGGCATGGGTATATCCATCGTTGGCTCATAACTCAGTGCCTTAAAACCTCTGAGAGTTTCTTGCTGAGGCAAATTCACTGAGGCAATCCATTTCCTACATTCACTGTGGGGATCGGGGACCTCCAGCGTGCAATAGGCCCCACATAAAATGTGGAGTCACAAGCAAACTCAAAGACTAGGCAATGGCGAGAGGCAAGACCAGAAGAACTGAGAAGCAGAATATCAAGTCAAGAGTGTTTTATTGTCATATGTTCCAGACATAATAATGAAACTCAATGCTCCCCAAGTCTATGTAGTTCAGATCTTATTTGTAGTGTTTACTATTCTATTAGTTGTAGGGAGGAAGCTGTTCCTGAACCTGAATGTTACAGTTTTCAGATTCCTGTACGTTCTTCCGGATGGCAGGAGTGAAATGAGACCTGGGTGGTGTGGGTCTCTGATGCTACTGGCTGCTTTCCTGTAGAGGCGAAACAACATGTTAGAAGAACTCAGCAGGTCAGGCAGCATTGTGGAGGGAATGGACAGGCGACATTTCAGGTCTGGTCTGAAGAAGCTCCCAACTCAACGTTGCTTGACCCGCTGAGTTCCTCCTGCACTTTGTGATTTGTTTGAGATTCCAGCATCTGCAGTTTCTTGTGTCTACATACAGATGCATCTCTTGTCTTGGAAAGGTGGTGGGAATATTTTGTTTCAATATTCAGAAATTCCTGAAAGGTTTGAGTAGCCAGCCCCCACCTCCACTGCAGCAGCTTTGTAACTGTGTGAGACGAATGTTTAAAAAGTATAGGGCATGCCACAATTACAGTTCCTTATCTCAGCACAGAATTAATCTACAGGCACTGGGCCATTACGTTTGGTTATGGGAAATCTGGGCCTACTTGTTTCACTTTAGATTTTAGAGGTATAGCGTGGAAAATGGCCCGTCGGTGCACTGAGACGTGCCAACTAGCAATCACCCTGTACATTAGCACTATCCTACACACTAGGGACAATTTACAGAAGCCAATTCATCTACAAACCTGTATATCTTGTGGGAGTAAACCTACATGGTCACAGGAAGAATGTACAAAATCTGTACAGACTTGGATTAGATTAGATTTGTTTATTGTCATATTTCCTGTAGACATTACCTTTGGTCAGGATCAAACTCATCTCCAGAGTTGTAAGGCAGCAACTCTACCGCTGTGCCGCCCTATGTGCAGGAAAGGCCAGAAGGAAGAATAATCTTGATTCACAAAAGGAGTTAAGAGTGTATTTGATCATTAGTGTTGAGAGCATCATCACTTTAAACTCCTACGGGATTAAAACAAAGTGTTTGGAGAAAGGTCGGCATTCCATGAATTGTTAGTGCCTGAAACCATTAATACTGGCTACCAATTCAGAATTAGATAATTGTCCAGCTCTCTGTGGAACTGTAACTTTATTAAGATGCTGCCCATCATCAAGCAGAACTCAATCTAATCTTCATGCAACAAAATCTTGTGGGATGTGGGTTGGTTAGGGGGTGTGAACTAGCCTTGTCCTTAGTGCGTGGTCATCAAAGCTTCCCCTCCTCTCACTGCCTTTTCCCTAATGGCTCCTGCAATGCAAGTACAACCGCATTCACTCGAGCTTTTGAGCAGTTGGCGTTCCTGTGGTTGAAGGAGGCAATTTAAATCGATGAGATTTATCTTTAGAATCATACAATTGTGTCTGTCAAATCTTCACTTGTAAAGATGACAAAATGCTGCAGTGTGCTGCTGTGAGTGCCTTATCTCCACCATCAAGTGTCTGATTTCCTTTTGTTTACTGGTTTAAGTAGCTGGTTGCTGCTCAGGCTATTTCTTCTGTATTGTCACTTTTTCTTTGATCTCTCCTCCATGATCATGACGAGTTGCTGTGTGTGAGAGAGACTGTTGTCTGCTACTGTTGAAACGCTGCCACACTGTTTTCTGTGGTGGGTTTGCTGTCTCCTATCAATCAAATGGAAGGGGCAAAGATTTACAAGGCTGTTGGCAGGGCTGAGAAATTGCAGTAAGAAGAGGGAATGTCTGGGTGAGCGATAGTTTCCTTGGAGCAAAGGGACAGTGCGATTTAGTGAATGATATACAATTATGAGGTGCTCAGACAGGTCTTTCGTCCCAATTCGTCCATGTCAAACAAGATGCCCCATCTAAGCTAGTCCCATTTGCCTGCATTTGGCCCACCTTTCCTATCCGTGTATCTGCACAATGTGTCTTAAATGCTATTAAAGTACCTGTCTCAACTACCTCCTCTGACAATTTATTCCATATACCCACTGCCCTCTGAGTGAAAAGGTTGCCCCTCAGGTTTTTATTAGTTCTTGGTTGGCAAAGGTTAATTGGTCCAAAGGGCCTGTATCTATCCTGTTACTTGTTTGACTAATATTTATTGCCCTATCTTCATCAATCAATTGTGCATCATAAGCCAGATTCTTCAGCAAGGCCAAGACAGTTCACTGCCCTGGTTTGTTCTGAAGGGCTCAGACATTGTATTTCCTTTTCTCATCTACTTGTGACATTTGCAGGTCCAGGCATACATGATGATCCAACATGCGGCTAACCTCATCCAAACATAGACTCCTCTCAGGGCCCAGCAATGTGATCACCCTGTCGCTCCTGATTGATATTGGGTGAAACCAGGGAGTTTGCAGAGAGTGGATGAAGTGAGGATTCTACAACTTAAAACCCTAACTTCTTGCTGTCCTGTGCTGTTATCTGGTAGTTTCACTGCACTCGGAGTTTCTTGAGACTTGAATCCCTCATTCAAAACTGTGCAAGTAAATCAGCTGGAACTGATACCCTGTTCCCAAAGATATCGTCATGGTCATGGATGTGGGCAGGTCTAGGGCTCGGAGGTTCCACTCTGTCGATCCTTATCTATGTTTTCTTTTGTCTCTCTCTTTCTCTCTCCGGTTCCCTCTCTCCAGTCTGTTCAAGGCCTGCTTTCAAAATGAACACATGGAGCCAAACACTGGCAAAAGGCTGTTGGTGATGGAGAACACGCCCGCTTGCATACAGACAGAGAACAGCTTACACAACCTCGACAAAGGGGGGTGGAACGAAGCAGCTCTAGCTCAAACATTCCACTACATGTAGAAAGACCGTTGTCGGAGAACTGAGCTGGAGTGTTTGGAAGAGACACATTCCACAGCGAGTAACCCAGCTCAACTTCACTGATGGGTGATATGTCTGCCTTCCCAGTCTCTACCCAGTTGCTGCTGTCCATCCATCAGCGCTTGTTACCAGTTTCAATGTTCAACATCTGCGGCTATTTCTGTAGCCCCCTCAACTGGTGTGGAATTGACTTCCGGTCCAGTGAGTGCGCGCCACTTAGTGATTGCTTCTGTAACAAAATGCCAGGTGGTTATGGTTCTGGATTAGCAGGGCAGAGGCCACAAATTCATATCCGTGCAGTTAAACACTACAAGTTGGATACGTCACAGCCTGGCTTTCCTCACTGGTCAGGGAAGCAGTGTTCTGGAGCAAACTCCCAAATTGCACAGCAAAGGCCACCTGCCACCCAAACTCTTAAAGTCTTCAGCATAAACCTGGGCATTAGGCAGCAAATGTTACCTTGCCAGTTTTGTTCACACACTAAAGAAAGCCAGTACTTTTAACTAAAGGGTGTGTACTGTTTGTAAGGTTATGGAATTGGGCGAGTCTTGTGAAAATATCTCTGGCTGTTCCTTCTGAAGCTACCTGAAATGTATCATCCCAACTTGGTGACTTTGCTCACGTGTTTCAGTTGAGGTGGGTTGGAAAGGGAACACCTGCTGAGTGTAATTTTCAGCAATGTCCGAGAGACATGTACAATTATGACAACATTGGTGAAGTTGTGGAGTTGCTACATGCTGTGTCTATAAAATCACACAGTTCACAAATGGGTCCTTTGGTCCACCATCTCTATGCTGACCACCTGGTCATCTACACTAATCCCATGTACCCACATTAAGATCATATCTTTCTTCACCTCACCTTAAGTGCCTGACCATTTCCTCTGGTGCACATTGCAGGTATCAACCACTCTTAGAGTAAAAGACAGATTATCCCTCGGGTTGTATTTAGCCTCCTTTCGCAGTGACTATATTTCCCACTGTGTTTGAACTCTGGCTCTCTGCCTCACTAGTGGAGTACCGTAACCTTTCACACATACTTGGACATTGGCACTCAGTTGTAAACAAGCTAGTTGTAAATGACATCCCTGAAACTACCTTCTCTGCAGAGCCACCCAGGCTTCTCCCTTTGACTTCAGAGTTAATTAGCCTCTCTCAGCAAGATCTGCAAAGGAATCTTTTGTCCAGGTTACCACATGATTTGTTCCCGAATAAAGGCCACATTACACAAGAGCGACACAAGACAAAGATCACCCACTGATCCCCAATAAAATTGTGCCTCAGATTTCTCCAGGAATCTTTCCTTTTCCTTGCAAGTTGCTGATAAAAAGTGGAGAAAACTCTCCGGGAATGGATTCAGCAAACAAACAAAATGTGAACCAGTGCTTTAATATTTGTTGCAGGGTGGTAAACATCTTCACCTGGATCTTTGGCCACTCTACTGTGACTGTCTGTGACTGCCTCTGGAATTTTAACAATATCCCTGACTGTCTATTATGTAACAAATATGTGAACTGTCCAATTCGGTTCCAATGTACAAACATTTTAAATCCTTTGTGCTGATTGTATTTTATCTTCAAATTGGCCATGAAAGCCATTCAGATGCATTGCTGCGCTTTGTGTTGCTATTTCAATGTAATTAATAACTTGGTCAGAACTTCAGTTCTTGAGATCATTGAGCAAATTGTGTATTGCAGCTGAAGGGCCTGTTTCCCTGCTCCGTTTCTGATTCTAGCTGTCGCACCCTGTTGTTAGGCTGGACCAGTTACCTTCTCTTCATCATGTTTTGGCCCAAGTGGCAAGAGCTCGCCTTATGGCAGAAATTCCAGTTTTATTGGAGATGTTTTTTGATTTTATTGCACATTCTTTTTGTAATATTTTGCTTTTGACAGTGTTTCAGTTCATGCCTAATATCCAGCAATGAGATCAAGCACTTGGCTGCTCACTTAACGTCATTCAGCCTTAATGGTATTCTGTCCATCCACATCAAAGTGTAAATGTGCCTGCTGTAAATATAAATTAGGTGGTCTGGACATGATGTTGGCAGCCTTCATTCTGGAACTGGCTGCACACATAGCTGCAGCAAAGATTGTAGTGGTGACTCCAGCAAACTGGTTCCTGCAAATCCATGTTCTTGGCATTGACTTCTCTGTGTTAATTTATTTTTAAGTTTATCCTGTTGTATATTTTTTTCCAGTTACTTTTGTCCCTTAGATAGCTAATGCATTTTTCTGAAGTTAGTCCTTGGGCATTATTCAATGTGATACAAGGTGGTCCCTCACTCCATATGGTGTGACTAGCACGGGAATGTTACACAGTGTTGACTTGTTTTACACCAAATCCAGAGCCCATTGGATGAAAATGTGTCCCTTTTGATAACTGGCCCATGAATATCTGCTGCCTGTGCCCTGGGCTCCCTCTTGTGGGGCACAGGCAAACAGCAACTTGTGTCCTTGTCCTGGGCTAGAACACTTATCCGCTACCTGTGGATGCCTGAACCAGTGGAATAAAACAGAGTTCACCTGTAAAGTAAATGAGCAAAAGCAAAGCATAGCTTGCAGCCACGTGTCATTTTCTTATTTAATAAAATATTTTGTCACGCAAGAGGTGCTGTTAGTATTTGGTGTGTGGGAGTAAAATACTGCAGATGCTGGAAATCTGAAATAAAAATAGAGAATGCTGGAAACACTCAGCAGGTCAGGCAGCATCCGTGGAAAGAGGAAAAATAAGATTAATGATTCAGTTCTGACAAGTCATCAAGCTGAAACAATAACTCTCTCTGTCCAGATTGTCCCCGAGCTGCTGGTTGTAGTGTTCTGTGTTTTATAGTAGGGATCCTTTCACCACCAGAGACTGTTTAACCAATCATTTTACTTCAGCTGGCTGGCCCAAGTGTGGAACTATAATGTCGGCCAAATATGTTCCTGACTGAAGGAGTGTTTGCAGTTTGATTGTCGGCACTCTTGTGTGTTGCTAGAATGATGCTGAAACCTTTGCTAGATACTTTAAATAAATGGGGTAAAGAGGCTCTGTGTGGAGTGTTTCTTGGTCCTCCTGCTGTGAGGAAGCATCTGGCATTGCTGGGGAGGCAGCAGAGGCAGAGAGCAGGTCCATACCCTGGAGCCAGGAGCCTTGTGGAGGATGTGGCTGCAGTCCTCATGGGGTAGACCAGCAACGTTCCTTCTTGTTAACTTTACTAAAACATAACATGGAGGAAGATTATCATTGCATTGAGAGAAACAGCATGGAAACAGGCCTTCAGCCCCACTCGTCCATGCTGACCAAGATGCACCATCCAATCTAGTCACATCTGCTTGTGTTTGGCCCATATCCCTCCAAATTTGGCCTTTCCATGTACCCATCTAAATGTCTTTCAGATGTTGTTCTAGTATCTATCTCAGTTGGCAGCTCATTCATTTTATCCACCACCCTTTGAGTGAAAAGTTGTCTCTCAATTTTGTATTAAATCTTTCCTTTCTTACCTGAAACCTATGCCCTCTGGTTTTTGATTCCACTGCCCTGGATAAAAGACTGTGCATTCACCTTATCTATCCCCCTCATGATTTTATACGGCCTCCTGCACTCTAAGGAATAAAGTCCTAACCTGCCTAACCTTTCCATATAGCTCAGGCCCTCAAGTCATACCTGGCATCCTTCTCTCCTGGGTTTTTCTCCTTAAATCTAGAAACTACTGTCTCGTTCCTATTACGCTCCGTGCACTGTGCACACACACTATGCCCTTGTGTGGTTAATTGTATGTATTGCTTGCCTTTTGGTTAAATTGGAAGGAATTCCAACAACGCTCTCCTCTTGCCTACTTTTGACCCATCTCTGAGAACCTCTGACTATCCCCAGGGAGTGTGAAGCACTCCACCTTCCCAAATCATCGCGGATGCATGTGTCAGCAATGTCAGAAGCGACGCCTTCCAAATGCGACGGCGAGCCAAGTTATCTCGGCAGGCAGAGGTTAAACATGTTATTGAAGAACAGGGGCATTCTCCCAGTGTCGTGGTCTGCTACTCATCCTGGGTCAACCCCAGAAACAGGCGATGGGCCATTCCTCCTGCTGCTTGAGTTTACAAACTAGTGCCACACTGGCAGCGGAGGTGTATATAAATATTTCTGAGGTACAGTACACATTGCAAGTGTTTCTTTAAACGTGAGCTGAACCATTGAAGTAATTAGTGTAGGAGGTACATTCCAACTTCCCTCTCTGGTCACCTGGAACCTTGTCATTCCCAGAGGCACGCTGCTGGTGTCCAGGATGACCAAGGGGAGGGAGGTGAATAAAAGGAGTCTAATTCAAGTGGAGATTATTGTATGCGCAAGTACAGTGAGGTACAGGTGCAATAGAAACCTTGCCCGCCAGATTGCTCACAACACACTGGTCAATTAGATGTTTGAGACACCAGAGATTGCAGATGCTGAAATAAGAAGCATTAACACAAACAGCTAGAGGAACTCGGAGGGCAGGCGGCATCTGTAAGGCCGTGTGTGGGATGGTTGACATTTTGGGTCTGGACCCTGCACCAACATTGCATGATCTTTGGGAGGACCTGTGTATGTGGATGCAAGGTGCACCTTGATGCACTCTGTGGAGAGTTGGGAAGAAATATTGGTGGGGCGGGTGGTGCCTCATGCTGGCCCTGGGTTCAGTGTTGTGAGTGAACATGTTCACTGTGTCCTCTGGGTAAAGAGATGTTGAAATGGGGATTGTGTTGCAGTGATTTATTATTCCCCTCTTCACCTTCAGGCCATCGATGCAGTCACAGCAATCCTTCGGGCCTTCACCCCCGCCGATGAACAAGATGCACAGCATGGGGAACAAGCTGCCTTCGGTCAGCCAGCTCATCAGCCCCCAACGCAACACACTCTCACAGGCCGCCATGCCGGGCAACATGGGTAAGTGCCATCTTCACATTCCTTCCCGTGCTCACCTGCCTCACCCTCCCTGGCCAAAGGGCATCCCTCTTCTCCATCTCCTCCCATCTCCAGCACCAACTCCACCCTAATCTCTCAGGACCACACTGCCCTCTAGCTCGTCTGTCCATTTCTGAATTGCCAAACTTTGTTGTTGGCCTGGCTAGGAGCTGTTTCCAATTGGTCCCCCTCTGCGCCAGAACATATTCACATTGTCAATGGGTGTATCCTGGTGTCGGCTCCATCCAATTTTCACTCTGTGCATTCCTTCTCCCTCCTCTGTGGGAGGCACAATGGCGCAGCAGTAGCGCTTCTGCCTCGACGACCTTGGTTCGATCCTGGCTCTGGGTGCTGTCTGTATGAAGTTCATCCATTCCCCCTGTGACCTCATGGGTTTGTTCCAGATGCTCTTGTTTTCTCCCACAGTCCAAAGAAGTGCATATTTTGGGTTAATTGCCTTCTGTAAATTGTCACCAGTATGTAGGAATAACAAGTGTGATCACTGGTCGGCGCGGACTCGATGGGCCAAAGGGCCTGTTTCCGTGCTGTATCTCTAAACTAAACAAAGGATAGGGGACCTTGCACTGGGATAGGGATAGTGGGGCGGACAGGTGCCGCTCTTTTACCAGGCTAAGCGTTGAACTGCCTAGTATTTGCGATTAGTCAGTGAGCCAGTGTTCAGGGCCTTAAGTGAAGGTTCCATTTTCAGATATCGAGTCACGTTGGGACAGTTGAAGGTGATACCTTGAGTGGCAGAATAGTCGTTGACACTTTCCCTCCGACTCTGGCACAGTGATGGCTGCTGATCAGGGCTACACCTCGACCAGAACTCATCTCCAGCACCGCGGCAGGGAAGGGGGTGGGACGAGGAGTGAGGCGGGCCTTTGTGGGAATATCTCCTGTGGCCGTGATAGCTCAACCCAGTACCCCTGGCACCGTGGACAGTGGAAGAGTTCAAGGAATCCAGGTCTGCCCTTTGGAGCCATGCCACAGGCTCTAGCAGCTGGTGTGTTAGGCAGGAGAGGAGAGGGCGGCAAAGGATCCGTTTCCTCCCTCCCCCTTCTCCTTCTGCTGCCTTATTCCCTTCCTACAGGGAGGAGTCTAAGACTAGAAGCCATAACCCCAAAATAAAAGGACAAATCTTTAGGAAGGAGATGAGGAGGAATTTAATTAGCCTATCTGTGAATTCATTGCCACAGACGGTTGTGGAGGCCAAGTCATTGGGTATTTTTAAGGCAGATACTTGATTGGTAAGGGTGTCAGAGGTTACGGGGAGAAGACAGGAGAATGGGGTTGAGAGGGAAAAATAGATCAGCCGTGATTGAATGGCAGAGTAGACTTGATGGGCCAAATGGCCTACTTCTGCTCCTATGACATGATCTTACATCCACCCCAGTGTCCCTCCTTGTGTACCCCTCCTCCTTCCTTCCTTTCCTCTTGCCCTCTCCGCTATGTTGCTGCCCTGCCAACTGGTGTTTGTTCCCTCATTCACTCACTCACTTTGTGAGGTGGAGGCTGGCGGGGTGAGCCAGTGCCACGATTGGGTGGGTGTGCGTGCGAGTGTGTGAGTCTGCACATGCGTTCTGACCAGATGTTGTGTGTCCTCAGTGCCTCAGATGATGAGCATCCCAATGCAGATGAACGGAGAGATGAACGGCCTGAGCCCCACGCAAGGCTTGACCTCGCCGATGGCCTCCACGTCCCACTGCACGCCCCCCCCGCCGTACCCATCGGACAACAGCATCTCCAGGTCAGAGGTGGTGACTCGATTCATGACTTCCTCTTTATGCTGCGTTGGTGGTGGGGTGCCTCTCGCTCTGTGTGTACCATCCCTGCAAACGGCTTCCCAAACCCTCACGCCAGCTCCCAGTCGCCTCACCTTGCATACAGCTTGGAAACAGGCCCGTTGGCCCAACTTGCCCATGCTGACCAACATGCCTCATCTACACCGAGTTCACCCACCTGCATTTGGCCCATATCCTTCTAAACCTTTCCTATCCATGTACTGTACCTGTCCAAATGATTTTTAAATGTCATGATAGTATCTGTCTCAACTACCACCTCTGGCCGCTCGTTCCATACAGCCTCCAAGTTTTGTGTGAAAAAGTTGCCTCTTGGGTTCCTATTAAATCCTTTCCTCTCACACCTTTAGTCTATGTCCTCGTTCTCAATTCCCCTACTCGGAGTAAAAGACTATGCCAGCTCTCCTCCACCCTATCTATTCCCCTCATGATCTTATACACCTCTATAAGATCACCCTGCAGCCTCCTGCGCTGAAAGGAATGAAGCCATAGTATCGAGCCCAAGCTCTCCAATCTTGGCAACATCCTCGTAAATCTTCTCGGCACTCTTTCCAGCTAAACAGCATCTGAGTAACTCTCCTGGATTACAAGCAATTAAAAGAGCTCTCTCTGCTTCTCCTGGCCTTGACTGCAGCCTGTTCCCAAGGTCCCACCATACCCACAATGCAGCCATAGCCCTCTCACCATCCTGGTTGGAGCAGCTGGAATCTTAAGGGTCAACTCAACCTGAAGTTGGTAGTTCTGTGGATCACAGTGTGGATATGGAGAACCATGTGATCTGTTGAAGTTGTTGCACTGTGACCCAGAGCCAGCATTTAGATTGTGTGAAGCCTCTTCCCATCCCAGCGCTCTGTGAGTGTGATCCATTGAAGCCACCTCCACCCTTCCCCACCTCTCCACACCAGCCTCCGCCGCCAGAACCCTGCCCTCTTCAAACTCGGCTTTGTTGATCCTCCAGCTGTGGGTGCTGCTCACAGCTTGCCGCCCATGGTGAGCGAGGGTGGAGGAAAGCTCAGTGCAGAGTGACAGGCTGCCAGAGCCCTGGGTTGCAGGGGGACTACTGTAACGCTGGGACACTGTAGGACTGACCAGTGGAGGAGAGCTGGCCAACTCCTGGCTGCGGGAGGGGCTGCAGCAACACCATTGCCTGTAGTCTCCATGGTCTCCAGTCTGATGCCGTTGCCCTGTGAATCACAGGTCTAGGGTTGAAGTCAAATTTGGACATTGAGAGGTAATTCCCCAGTGAGGGTGTCTGTAATTAATTCAGAGTGGTACAGCACATAAACACCCATATCCTGTGGCTCCATGCAAAGATTGTTCTTTAAGGGACCCCATTCTCTTCATAGTTACTCTTTCAGCCTTACTGCACTTACAGAATCTCTCAGGATTGCTTGTTCACGTATCTGCCCAAGCTCCCCACGTTCGCTCACCGCCCCGTGCGATACTGAGGGAGCACTGCAGTGTAACAGGAGCTCTCTCTGCCCACCCCCCCCCCCCTGGGTTCACCCCATCATCATAGGTGCCCGCACTGTTCCCTGGGTGTGACATTGTTCCAGTGTTTCCTACAGTGCCGCCTCCTTGGCCGAGAAGCCCCCCCTCCCCGTGGCTCTAAGCTCACACACTGCAGACGCGCCTCTGCTTTGTGTTTCTGTCTGGCTTGCTGCCTGGTTCTGGGACGGTTTGGTGAGTTGTGAAGGAGCCTGAGAACACGCAGTGCTAATCAATCTTATCCTCTCTGCCGACAGTTTCCTGGCCAGAGCCGGATGTGCATCATGTTTGGAGTATTTCACCACCCAGGGGCTGATGAATATTTACCAGATCGAGCATTTTACCATGGATGTGAGTATCTGGCTCTCATCTCTCTGGGTTTCATCAAGCTGCTGCCTTTATAACCTTGGTATCAACTAAAAGGTGGTGCGAGTGTGGGTCAGATCAAGCTCCTCAATATCTTGACTGTGGCTGGGAAAGTAATGTAATTGTTTACTGTCATTTGGGAGCCCCTGTGGGCCTTGGATCTCGGACAAGGTGCGTGCAGAGACGAGTGCAGGAAGTCCCCCATGCCGATGGGAGAGTCCTTCCCATCTTTACTCTGTTTGACTAGGGAGCAGGCCCCGGCTCTCCTTACAGGTGATCTAACTGTCTCCCTCTGCCAGCTCCACCAAGGACCAGCCAAAGTTCAGAGTGTGAAGTCGGTGTTTGTTTGGGGAAACTAACTGGAGTTTGAAAGGATGAGGATGGACCTCATTGAAGCATCCCCAAATAGTGAAAGGCCTGGATAGAGGGGATGTGGAGAGGAAGTTTCCACTACTGGGAGGGTCTAGGACCAGAGGCCACAGCCACAGAATAAAGTGACGTACCTTTAGAATGGAGAATTAGTCAGATGATGGTAAATCTGTGCAATTCATTGCCACAGATGGCTGTGGAGGCCAAGTCATGGGTATTTTTAAGGCAGAGATTGACAGACTTAAGATTAATAAGGGTGTCAGGGCTTATGGGGAGAAGGCAAAGAATGGGGTTGAGAGAGGATAGATCACCTGTGATTGAATGGTGGAGTAGACTCGAATGGACTAGTTCTGCTCCTACTGTATATCATGAACATGAAATGGATACAATGCTGAGATAAAAAAAATAAAAAAAATAAACTTTATTCATGATAAAATAGACCTACAGAAGAAGAACTGTGCAAAATTCCTCCAACATTCTCTACGACTAATGCATTCATTAGCGTTATATTTGGTAGTGTTCCCAAAAATCATAATTTTACCCGGCACCCTTGCCACTCATGTGGCCCCTTGGGGTGATATCCCTTCCCTTGCCAATGCTGAGACATGGAGGGATTTGGTGCACAGTCCATTAGTTAGTCCATGCAGGCAGGTGTATCCTTGTCACTTGAGTCACCTCGAGCCTTGGTAAAGGATAAGGCAGGATTCTGTGTAAATGGGAAAGGTGTATTTAAAGGGAAATGTTGGATTATCATTCAGTGAACAGAGCCCAGGGTCTGGACTTCATTCATCGTTTAAGGTGTTGGAGCAGAGATCTCGAGTTTGAATTCGGTACGGTTTGGACAGTCTGCCAACGCTGACCAAGTCTCCGGCTCAGCCTGTCCAAGTTATTGGCCTGAACACGGCATGGGCAACATTCCACGTCAGAGCCTCTCTCTGTTTGAGTTGCTGCCTGTCAATAACTAATGCTGTCCTTTTCTCAACCCCGATTCAGGATCTGATCAGCCTCAAGATCCCAGATCAGTACCGCCACGCCATCTGGAAAGGAATACTTGACCACAGACAGTCTCTGGACTTCACCAACGCCCCCCAACTCCTGAGAAACAGCAGCAGTGCTTCTACCGCCAGCCTGGGCTCCCAGAACGAGACGCGCGGTGAGCGAGTCATCGACGCTGTCCGCTTCACCCTGCGCCAGACCATCTCTTTCCCTCCCCGCGACGACTGGAATGACTTTGGGTTTGATGTGGACGGGCGCCGCAGTAAACAGCGGATCAAGGAAGAGGGAGAGTGATGGGAATTCCACTTCCCCGCCCAAGAGACAATCTTCCTAACCCTTCACTGACCACGCTGTTGGAGCACAATGTCTATACTCTGAGTATTCTCACACTATTCGTATCGGTTGCACTTAACCTAGTTTTGTTTTATATCTTTATTTTACATTTTTTGTCTTACGCCCAAACTGCCCATTTTCGGTAGCTGTATCAAAGCTTATAGGGTGCTCAAGGGGCTATGTGGGATTTATAACAGCTGTACTTATGCATCTCTTCCTGTTTAGAACGGATCACCCTCCTCAGCTGAGCGTGCCTGCACTGTGAGGGGGTAGAGGGAGTGCTTAAGGGGCAGAGGGAGTGCGGACAGGCTGGGCAAAGGACCCTCCTCCCTTCCTCGCTGCACCGGTCCTTACTTGCACTTGGTAACTGACCCCAGGGTATTTCACACCAGGGTTGAGATTGGGTAGCTGTAACTTGCCGCTGTAACGGTGAAGGAGGGTGTTACAGCCCCTCCTTGTTGCTATTTACGGCAATGACCGTCTCAGTACATCAGGGCATGACCTGCTCAATGCCTGTGAACGGTTAGTTTAGTCCCAGCCCTGCAGTGGTATCCAGCTCACCCGTTTACTATTTAAACCTGCCGCTGGCTTGCTGCTGGTTAATGGCAGCTCAACACTGCCTGGCTTCCAATGGTCCTCCTGGCCGATTGCTCGCTTGCTGTCAGTGAGCGAGCTGGTCCTGGTTATTTGGTTAAAGCTGGCCCTCTGGTGCGGGCAGAGTGAGTGGGAACGCATCACTGCGGGATGCCTGCACGTCCCAGGCTGTGCTGACGGGAGCTGTGAAGAGGCAAGGAAATGGAAGTTGCCCCACTTGTCGCTGACAGCCTGAATTAAATTAGCCAACACTTTGACACGTTGTCACTGGGTAGACGGTGACTGGCCTGGCCCGGCCCAGCCTGACCTAGCATGAGTGAGACGGTGACTAGCCCGGCCTGGACTGGTGTGGGTGGGACGCTGATCATTAAACTCGTTAAAGCTTTGACTGAAGTCACCACGTGTATCGTGACTGTTTACATACTGTGTGTTGTTCTCCTACTTGAACTGGTGCTGGGTGATCTGAGTGTTGCATCCGTTTCATCTGAGAGTCCTAGATTTCAATGTTAATTTTGTATTCATCTGGATGTTTTGCTGCAGACTGTCCTATTGGTGAACTGTGAGCAGCTTGGTGCTATTGGCGGGAGTAGGGGTCATCTTGTGGGAATTCCTCTAACTCTGAAGTGGGGTGATGTCTGCAACAGCCACACTCTGCCATGCAGAGACCATTCTTTTTCACCAATTCACAATTGTTCCAAACCTGTAGATGTAGAATGGAAAGATAATCCTTGTAGACAGTTGCTGTTTAATATCCAGTAACTCGAAAACAATCTCTGGCAAATTTTGGCCAATTCTACAGCACTTTCCTCTGGCAATCCTCAGTAAATGATTAATGTGTACAATCCAGCAGCACTGCCTGCCTGCCATGGGCTGTGTGACTACACAAATCCCACAATTTGTGTGTGTGGGAGGGGGGAGGGGGGGGGTGCAGTATCAGTCACATAGAGCCAGCCACTAGGCTCAGTAATTCGCTCGGGTGCTGAGCGCTGGTGCCATCCTCTGCCACTTGCAGCTGAGCCACTTGCAGCTGAGGCAGTGAACAGTGTGAAATGCATTCTGTGCCAGGAGAGGGAGAGACCAGAGAGCATGGGTTCTGTAGAGTGAGTGTGGCTGTGACAGACTCTGACAGAGTGGCAGACAATGAAATGAGATCTGCTGAAATTTAAATGGGGTTTCCTGCCGTGTATTTCAGAATATTGAACTATCTGGTCAGTCTTCATTTCATGTTGTAAATATCTCTGGAGCTTTTTGACAGGCTTTTTTGAAAAAATAAATATATGTTTGCGGTGGTCCAACCATAATTGTAAAGATGGTCAACAGTGTGTGCACCAACATTGGCAGGTTGGAAACTCAGCCTCGGCTACTGTTCCTGGTGATTGCGGTTACACTATCCATTGTGGCAAGTGGCGGCAGCTGAGTCCGTTTGCAGTGAGGTTGCCATGGGGCTGAGTGTTTAACTAATTGCAGCAACCCAGGACAGGAGAGGGGAGGTGAGGGGAGGGGGGCAAAGGGCAGGGGAGGAGAGGAGATGGCAGGATGGTAGCAGGTTGAGAGTAGTGTTTGAAAATGGTATTTGTATTTCAACCTGTGTATCTTTGTCACCATGTGTTGGATTTGATGCACTTTAGAGCGCTTCTTGTATAAAGTTCCACCGCAACTCTTATTTTTCTTTTGCAGTATTAAGCATTCAATTAAAGATTTCTCAAGATACTGGTGACTGTGTCATTTCAGTTTTTATGTCCAGAAGACAGAACAGTTCACAGCAAAACCTCCATTCGTGATCAGATGCTGTAATCGTGCTCCCTCACCGCTGAATGCTGCCTTTATGTTGCAGCTGTACACACCATCGCGGTGTGGAGGTGAACTGAACCATCCATCCATCCTTAAGGACTCCCAATACAGAAAGGGGTAAACCACCCTCCCTCCCCAACTGTCTCTAACCCCCACTGCACCCGTACAACCATGGGGTGCAGCTGATCTGAGACCTGTCTAAGCCAGGCCAGGCTGGATCATTAGTAGTTGAAATAGGGGTGAATAAATATTTAAGGAACAGAACGTTGTGGGAAAAAGGTGCAGGGGTGGAGTCGTGGCCAGCATAGATCAGCCATGATTGAATTAAGCAGCGAGGCAGGCTCTCAGCCCCGAGGACTCCTTGCCCGGTTACATTCTCTGCGTTTGGAACCCATCCATCTCCTTGTCAGCGCCGTGGAAACAGGAATGTCATAAGCTGTTTATTGCACAACTGAGGTCTTCACAGGCAGCTGAACTCTTATTGACAAAATCAAGTGTCTCACCTTTCATTAAAAAAAATTGCATTGTCAAATAGAAAAAAAAATAGAATAATTCATGGACGAAACACGTTTCACAAAGATAATAAAATTTAATAGTATCTATAAAATAATCATTTTATAAATAACGATTTTTAACCACAATATTATAGTTTCCTGTGCAGCATGTAAACACAAAGCACCCGCAGTAAATCAAACCACAAGTTTTGAACACACCGAAATAATACACCCGATATTTGAACAGTGAAGCCCCTGTCCAGGACATCAGTGCAGAAACAGAAAGTTCAGCTGTACAGTTCACTTCACACAGGTGGGCACCACCACATGAGGACTGATAAACACACAATGACCCAAGTGAAGCTCCCTCTGTACCGTCCTAACATACTCTCGGGGTCAAACACAGAGCGACGCTCCCTCCACTGTTCCATCACACATTCCAAGGGTCAGACACACAGTGAAACTCCCGCCGCACAGACCCATCACACACTCCTGGCACAGTTTGGTTAGTGACGGAGAGTAGCTCTAGGCAGCTGTGTGTGTCCAGTGGGGACGGCTCTCTGGAGCTGCGGGAGTGGGTAAGATGCCGCCATCTACCGTTGGTGGGGCAATGGAGAGGGATCCTTCAACCAGGCTCAGCAGGCAGCAGGCCCACCTTAGGACCGACCCCAGACTAGGCCCAGATCCACAAAGACCCGGCCGACCACAGACCCAAGCATACCCGGGAACCAGGCCTATCCGGGGACCTGGCCTACCAAAGGCCCAGGCCTTCCCGGGGACCAGGCCTATACAAGGCCCAACCTCCAGTGGGAGACAGCCGGTGCGGTTCAACTGGAAGACAATAACTGTTAGTAAAAATCTGTGAACAAATTAAATTAGCATTTATAGAGCACATTAGAACATTCTATGGGGTTGCTGGGAATTTAAATAAATACATTATAGACTGAAGATTCACAGTTCGTCCCGTGGGTTTACTTCAACTCTGCCGTCCAGTTGCTGCTGAAGTGAAATCAGCTCCATCGCCTCGTCCGCCTTTATCCGTTCCTGCAGCAAAACAGAGCCACAGTCACCCAGCACCGACACAGGCCATTAACGCCCAACCCCTTCACACTGACCAAGGTGACCCATCTACACGTCCCACATGCCCGCGTTTGGCCCATATCCCTCTAAAGCTGTCCTATCCATGTACCTGTTGAGATGTCTTTTAAATGTTGCATTCTATGACCCTCCTCCCCCGTCACCACTTCTCTCCCTTCCATCCTCCTCCAACGCCCTCCTCTCCCCCCGCACTCCTCCCATCCCTTCCTCCCTTAATCCCTTCCTGTGGATAGGGTGAACTGTTTTAAATACCTGAAAGTCCACATCTCCGAGGATATGACATGGGCATCACACGCCTCAGCACTCAGTGAGTAAGGCAAGGCAGCACCTCAGGCAATTGAGGAAATTCAGAGTGTCTCCGAGGATCCTCCAGTGCTTCTACGCAGCGGCGGTGGAAAGCATCTTGTCCGGGAACATTACCATCTGGTTTGGGAATTGCTCTTCCAAGGACAAGAAGGCTCTGCAGAGAGTAGTGCGTTCGGCCGAACGCACTATGGGAACTTCACTTGCCCCCCTGCAGGAACTATACATCAGGAGGTGCAACTCCAGAGCCAACAATATCATGAGAGACCCCTTCCACCCCTGCAACGGACTGTTCCAGCTGCTACGGTCAGGCAAACGCCTCCGTTGCCATGCGGTGAGAACGGAGAGGTTGAGAAGGAGTTTCTTCCCAGAGGCCATTCGGACTGTAAATGCCTATCTCACCAGGGACTAACTCTACTGAACGTTTTTCCTTCCATTATTTATTATGTCAAAGAATATGTGTGTTATGATTGTGTTTATAGTTTGTTTGGTTGTTTGTCTTTTGCACAAAGTCCGCGAGCATTGCCACTTTTCATTTCACTGCACATCTCGTATGTGTATGTGACGAATAAACTTGACTTGACTTGACTTCAATCTCCTCTCCCCAACCCCCGCACTCCTCCCCTCCCTCCTCTTCCCTCCCTCCATGAGGGCCTCACCTGCTCTCGGAAGTGTGGGTCGAGGGTGAACCACAGTGCAACGGCACAGCGCTGCCCGCGGGTCACGGCCATCACCCCATGGGGGTTCTCCCCTCCCGACGAGAAGCCCACCATCCGGCCGCAGCGAGGTTTCACCGCCGCCTGGGGGAAAGAGTTGGTCCCGAAGGATTGGGGTTTAGAGTTAGACTGGGGGGAGAGGGAGTGCAGCAGACAATCCGGGGGAGGAGGGGGGAGTCGGATCAGGTTGGAGGGGGCGAGGTGTTTAGGGGGAATTGTAAGGGGTGGGTCGGAATGAGGGGTGGGGTTCGTGTTGAGGTGATGGGGAGTGGGTTGATCAGGTCGGGGGGGGGGGGGGGGGGGGGGGAATCGTTTTTATCCGGTGGAGATTCAGATCAGAGCGGCGGTTTGGATCGGGGGGGGGGATCTCACAACTCACTGTGACAGTCTTGGCGTCGGGCTCCGTGAAAATAAACTCCCCGCCGTCAAAATCACCGTTCAGGTAGAGAATGGCGCTGCGGGAGACACACAGTTATTCAGGGGCCGGGGTAGTGATGGGGGGTTGTGTGGGGAGGGGTGGTTAGTGAGGGGGTGGTGGGGGTGAGTGAGGGTGATTGCTCCCTGAGCCACGTGCGAGTTAGCAGAGGATCAAGAAGGTTAATGTGGTAAGAGTTGAATGTGTGGCTCAAAGATTGGCGTGGGAGAAGTGGATTTGAATTTCCTGCACATTGGCACCAGTATTGGGGAAGGTGGGATATGTTCTGATAGCACAGACGCCACTGGAATCCGGCTGGGAGCAGTGTCCTGACAAACCATATAACCAGTGCCATAGATGGGGCTTTATACTAAATAGTGAGGTAGTGGGATCATCAAATTGGAAATGCATGGCTGAAGTTAAAGGGAAAGAGAGCGCGGGAGAGGTTACCAAAGTTTCCAAATTAAGAAATGGGGCAGAAAGCTTAGAAAGGGATGAGTCTAACGTCAGACAAAATGAGGACCAGTGAGAAGAGGGGTGGTGAATACTGAACGAAAGGTGTTATATTTGAATGCACTCAGTATAGGATACAAAGGTGGATGAGCTTAGAGTGAGGTTAGAAATCAGTAGGTACGATGTTGAGGGCACCAGGGAGACGTGGCTGAAGAAGAATCGGAGCTGGGAGTTGAATACTCAAGGTTATACGATTATCAAAAAGACAGACAAGTGGGCAGAGAGCAAATAAAATTTGCAAGGGGTGACAGGATCAGAAGATGCTGAATCCTTGTTGGTGGAGCTAAGAAACTGCAAGGGTAAACATACCCTGATGGGAGTTATTTATAGGCCTCCGATCAGTAGCCAGGTTATAGGGTACAAATTACATCAGGAGATACAATCGGCATGTAAGAAAGGCAATATTACAGTGATCATGTGGGATTTCAATACGCAGGTAGACTGATTAAATCAGGTTGGTGCTGGGTCCCAAGAGAGAGAATTTGTAAAATGCCTACGAGATGGCATTTATTTCAAGAGAGCTGGAATAGCAAAGCAGAGGTGTAATATGGGCAATGGTCAGACTGCATTTAGAGTATTGTGAGCAGTTTTGGGCCCCATATCTGAGGAGCGATGTGCTGACGTTGGAGAGGTTCCAGAGGAGATTTACGAGAATGATCCCAGGAATTAATGGGTTAACATGTGATGAATGTTTGACGTCATTGGGCCTGCACTCGCTGGAGTTTAGAAGGATGAGGGGGCACCTCATTGAAACTTACCAGATAGAGTCGACATGGAGAGGATGTTTCCACTTGTGGGAGAGTCTAGGAAAGGAGGGCATAGCCTCAGAATAAAAGAACGTATCTTCAGAAAGATGAGCAGGACTTATACAGAGGGTGATGAATCTGTGGAATTCATTGCCACAGACGGCTGTGGGGGCTGTCATTGGGTATTTTTAAGGCACAGATTGACAGATTCTTGATTATTATCGGTGTCAGGGGTTATGGGGAGAAGGCAGGAGAATGGGTTTGAGAAGGAAAGATAGATCAGCCATGATTGAAGATGGGGTAGATGCAATGGGCCGAATGGCCTGTGCTGTGGTACCTGTAGTCACGGTGGGTGTAAGCAGGCGGCTCCTTCCAGCACACCTGGGCATCAGGGTCCAGTAGGCAGTTGTCGGCATGGATCGGGTGGCTCAGATCATTACGATTATCCTGCTGACCTGCTAGTCACAGGGAAGGGGCTGTGAGGGTGGGGAGTAACGGCACCAGCTGTGACCCCCTCCCCCACAGCACCCTCCCCACCACAGCCCCCTCCCCCACACAGCCCCCTCCCCCACCACAGCCCCCCCTCTCCCCCACAGCCCCCCTCCACCACAGCCCCCTCCCCCACAGCCCCCTCCCCCCCACAGCCCCCTCCCCACCACAGCCCCCCTCCCCCCCACAGCCCCCCCCTCCCCACCACAGCCCCCTCTCCCCCACAGCCCCCCCTCCCCCACAGCCCCCTCCCCCCAGCCCAGCCCCCCCCCACAGCCCACAGCCCCCTCCCCCCCACAACACCCCTCCCCGCCACAGCCCCCTCCATCCACAGCCCCCCTCCCCCACCCACAGCCCCCTCCCCCACAGCCCCCTCCACCACAGCCCCCTCCCCCCCCCACAGCCCCCATCCCCACCACAGCCCCCCCCCCCCCCCGCAGCCCCCTCCCCACCACAGCCCCCTCCATCCACAGACCCCTCCCCCACAGCCCCCTCCATCCACAGGCCCCTCCCCGCCACAACACCCCTCGCTCCCCCCTGCGACTCACCTTCGATGGCAGTGCGACACACCAGGTGTGTGTAAGAGAAGTAGAGGGTGGAGTTGAGCATGAAGTAGGCCTGGATGATGGCCCGAGCCCTCTCGCTCGCCTCGTAGAACAGCGTCGCCCCCCGCAGCGAGATACGCCCCTCAACCCCGTACTGGAGAGAGACGGGGGCATTAATGAGGAATGTGGGGTAACCTGCCTCCCTCCATGCCCCCTTTCCATCTGCCCACTTCCCCCACCCCCCCCCCCCCCCCCCAGGGCTATGGGTCTGATTTCCCCCCCCCCCACACCACTCACCATGAGTGCTCTGTAAACGGCGTTGTGGGACCTGCCCCCCTCCCTTTGTCCCATTCCCCCTCGCCCTTCCCCAACCCCCCCGGGCAGTAGTTCTAACTCCCCACTCTGCTCACCATCAAGGCTTTGCAAACACTAGTGTGCGACCTGCCCTCTCCCCCTCTCCCCAGCGGTGGGTCTAACCCCCCCCCCCCCCACACCGCCCACCGTCAGGGCTCTGTAAACGGTAGCTCCCTCGAAGCGCTCGTTGGGTGTGTGAGGCGACATCTTGCCCCGATACCCGTCGCCCGCCGTGGTGATGCTCTGTGGAGGCAGAGATAGTGAGGGGGGTGTTAGCGATCACACGCGACCCCCATCTGCAGAGCAGGTGGGCCGAGGAATGGGCCGACCAATGCAATTTAATGCAGGTACATGTAAGGTGTGGTATTTGGAACATTGACAGTGAACGGCAGGGCCCTGGAGAGTGTCGAAGAACAGAGGGATCCAGGAGTTCAGGCGCATAGTCTCCTGAAAGTGGATCACGGGCAGATAGGGTGGAAAAAGTAAGTTATTCCCTTTATCCTGTATCTGTTCACTGCGGACAGCTCGATTGTAATCATGTGTAGTCTTTTTGCTGATTGCATAGCTCGCAACAAAAAAGCTTTTCATTGTACCTTGGTACACATGACAATAAACTGGACTGAACTCAAAACAATAAGGCTTTCGGCCTTCATCAGTCAGGGCATTGACCATAGAAGTTGGAACGTTATGTTCACCGTTATATATGATCGGTGATGCCACATTTGGAATATTGTGCTCAGTTTTGGTCACCCTGCTACAGGAAGGATGCTGTTAAGCTGGAAAAAGCGCAGAGAAGATTTACGAGGATGTTGCCAGGACTCGAGGGCTTGAGCTATAGGGAGTGGATGGGCAGGCTGGGATTTTATTCCTTGGAGCGCAGGAGGATGAGGGGTGATCTTATAAAGGTGTATATAAATAGTAGGGGAATCGACATGACGGGGGTGAGGTTGGGGGGGAGGGGGAGCGGGGGTGGTTGGAGGGGAGGGGAGGGGTGCGGAGTGAAGAGTTTGGGGGGGGGCCTTGAGGGGGTTAGGGGTGAGGTGAGGGGGGGGAGACTCACGTTGGCCACGAGGAAGAGCTGCTGACACTCGATGGGGGTGATGACGTGGTCCATTAACACCCTCTGGCTGCCGTTCATCTGCCGCGAGTCGCTCACCACCCTCGCCCCACTGTAGGGCACCGCGCCCCCTGTGTGCGGGGGGGAGAGACTGTCAGTGGGTATGGGAACCCCCCCACCTTTGCATTCCACCCCTACCACACCAAGCCCCCCCCACCCCCCCCCTCTCCTGGGCACCCTGTGGGGTTTAGGGGGCGTGTGTATCTGCGCGGATGGGGCACCAGCCCTTACCCCCCCAACCCCCCCCCCCCCCCCCCCCCCCCCCGGACCCCCAGCCATGAGGAGAGGCGTTCAGTAGACCTGCCCACCCAGACCACCCCCACCCGCAGACCTGATCAGACCCAGCCCCCCCGGCCAGAGTGGACACTGCCATCCCCTGGCCAGAGTGGACATCAGCCCCCCCAAGGGGGCCAGAGAGAAAACACAGACCCTCCCCCTCCCCCACAGCCAGTGGTCACCCGGACCCCCGCCAGCCGCCGCTGCCCCACCTTTCCCGCTGCTCGGGCTCGCTCGCTCTCTCCGCCCGTTTCCGCTGCATCACCGGCATCACTGGGGCTCTCAGGGTCTCCACCCCCGTCGTCCGCCTGGGTCAGAGGGCAGGGAGCAGGGATCAGTGGCTGAAACCCCCTCCCCACACAGCATCACCCCCCCCCCCACCCCACACTCTCACTGATCCCTCAACCCACCCTTATCACTCATCCCCAACAACCTTAATCCCCCACCCCACCGCAGCCCCTCACCCCAGTCTGATCCCTGATCACTGTCTGACCCCTCATCCAGTCTGACCCCTCACCCCAATCTGACCCCTCACCTCAGTCTGACCCCTCACCCCAGTCTGATCCCTGATCGCAGTCTGACCCCTCATCGCAGTCTGACCCCTCACCCCAGTCTGACCCCTCACCCCACTCTGACCCCTCACCCCACTCTGACCCCTCACCCCCCACCTGACCCCTCACCCCACGTCTCAAACCCCCCACAACCCTCCCCCCCACTACTCAAACCCCATTTCACCCCCCATTTGCCCCCCCATCTGGGAGGGAGTGACACGGAGCCCCAGCCTCGGTCGGTGCAACACGGGGTCGGTGCAGCGTGGGGTCGGTGCAGCGTGGGGTCGGTGCAGCGTGGGGTCGGTGCAACACGGGGTCGGTGCAGCGTGGGGTCGGTGCGGAGCGGGGTGAATCAATACTGGGGGCGGTGGCGGCTTTCTCTCCCACCTGCCGGAAATCTCCAGCTCCTCTTCCAGCTCCCCGGACACGGTCCAGCTAACCTGCAGACAAACAAACTCCGTTCAGACCTGTTCACCAGGGACGGTCCTCACACTTCCACCACTCAAACACAACACAACATTGTAAGCACACAGCAGCCACAGATCGACACAAAGTGTTGAAGTAACTCAACCGGTCAGGCAGCATCTCTGGACAACGTGAAAACAGTCGGGCAGGAGCCATCAGGTTCAGGAACAGCCACTTACCTACAACCATCAGGCACTTGAACCTGCTCAACCCTAACCCTTACCCAAGGAAAAACTACAGACCACCTCATGCACTACCGGGGACTTGTTTTCTAATTGTGTTTTTGCACTAATGTCTTGATATTGTTGCCATTTTTTTCATTTTCCCCGCATAGAATATCCCGTGTGGTTTATGTATGATGGGTTTGGTGGTTCCCTGAGTCTCTGCAGCCATAACAGTTTCCCTGCCTTGGTCCCGGAATTCACGAGAGATTGTGTTTGGAAGGAACTGTAGATGCTGGTTTATACCGAAGATAGACACAAAATGCTGGAGTAACTCAGCAGGTCAGGCAGCATTTCTGGAGAAAAGGACCAGGTGACGTTTCGGGTTAGAACTCTTCTTCGGACTCAGGCTTGGGTAGAGTGGATGTGGAGAGGATGTTTCCACTAGTGGGAGAGTCTAGGGGGCATAGCCTCAGAATTAAAGGACGTTCTTTTAGGAAGGAGATAATGAAGAATTTATTTCGTCAGAGGGTGGTGAATCTGTGGAATTCTTTGACCAGAAGGCTGTGGAGGCAAAGTCAGTGGATATTTTTAAGGCAGAGATAGATAGATTCTTGATTAGAACGGGTGTCAGAGGAGGTAGGTAGAAGGCGGGCGAATGGGGCTAGGAGGGAGAGATGGATCAGCCATGATTGAATAGCGGGGTAGACGATGTGTCAGATGGCCTAATTCAGCTCCTATCACATTCACACCACAGACTGGGCTGTCTCTGCCCCGCAGTCCCAGGCACGGCCACGGGGTGGCAGCGGTGCCCCCTGCAGTCCTGGGCACAGCCACAGGGTGGCAGCGGAAGCCCACGGCCGGAGACATAACTCGGGGGCTGCGGGAAGTGCCGTCGGGTCGGGCAGCTTCTGTGTGGAGATGGGTCGGTGATTGGGATCAGCGTCCCCTGTCTGTACCCCGACCTGCCCGGTGTTCTGCCGTGTGACACCAGACTGTGGGCAGAGACCCGGGGAGAGGAATCCATTGACCACTCCATGGCCCCCTACTGACCCCTCCATGACCCCCTATCCACCACTAATCCAATCCCCCTACCACAGAACCCTCCACTACCATCCCCACCCACTGCCCTCCCCCCACCGGCCGTCCACCCCATCCATCACTGCCCCTCTCTCCCCCAACACCCACCCTCCCTCCTCTGCTGTCACCCCCCTCCCCCCCGGAGGGGTGCCCACCTACCGGGTCGATGTAGGCAAAGCCTTGTTCGGTGCTGGCTGCCTGGAGTACCTCCTTCTCCAGCCGGTACCTCTCCATGTAGTCCAGTATATCCTGGAGGGAGAATACACCGTCACTCGTGACTCAGCAGGACCACACAGCTGTGGGCCACATCTGTCTCCATACACCTGTGGGCCACGTCTGGACAGCTGGTCCCATACAGCTGTGGGCCACATCTGGGCAGCTGCCCCCCACAGGCAGACGTGGCCCACAGCTGGAGAGTGGACTGAACCTTGAGGGGAGGGGTGGGGGTGAGATTGAGAGGGGGGTGAGCGGGAAGCATTGGGGGACCTGGAGCCGGGGAGAGAGGTAGGACAGGGTCACTGGGAGCAGGCAGCTATTCCTGGGTCAGTACATGGCCTGCAGAGGGGCAGCACAGTGGTGCATTGGTACAGTTGCTGCCTTACAGTGCCAGGGACCTAGGTTTGGCCCTGACCACGGCTACTGTTGTATGGAGTTTGTACGTTCATCGTGTGATCGTGTGGGTTTCCCCCGGGTGCTCTGGTTTCCTCCCTCCCTCCAAGGACGTACAGGTTTGTAGGTAATTTGGCTTCAGTTAATATTGGCATTGGGGAGTGTGCTGCCTGCTGGGGTCCTGGGGGTGAGGTGGGGGTGAGGGGAACTGTCCCGTCGCCACCTGAGGGCAGGGCGGTGCGGTAGGGTTTGCATGGGGGAGGGGAGTGTGACTGACCTGCCGCGGCCCTGGGGTTGGCTCGCCTCTGGCCCTCAGCTCCAGCCGGTAATACGCGGTGTTGTCCAACATGTCAGGGTCTCCAGGACGCAGCAGCAGGTAGGACGTGCTGGCAGCCAGAGCCCCCCCATAGTCACCCACTGCAGGGAGGGAGAGAGAGGGGGTCAGTGGCCCCGGGTCCCAACACCCCCCCCCCCCCCCCCACCCCTGGTCTCCACCCCCCCCCCACCTAGAGCCCCTATTGTAGTCATCCATAGGGAGGGGGCTCTCAAGAGAGAGGGGTCAGTGTGTGGCCCTGGACCCCCTATTTCCCTCCCCTGGCCGCCTGCTCTCCCAAACCCCACCCCCCCCCCAACCTCCAGGGATCGCGCATAGTTGGCGGGGGAGGGGCATCAGTTTGTGGTCCTGAACTGCCCCACCGGCCCCCAGCCCACTCCCATCACCCTTCCCCTCCCCTCTCTCCCTCCCCGCATCCCCACCTATCCCCCCCCTCACATTCCCTCGCTCCCCTTCCCTCCTTCCCACCCCTCATTCCTTTCCCGTCCCACCCACCCACCCTTGCTCCCCCCCCTCTCCCACCCTCGCTCCCCCCCGGGGACACTCACCCCTGTAGTAGGAGTACTGCAGGAAGTCATGGTGCAGGGGCAGGTAGTTGTGGATGGGCGAGAGGCGGCCAGCGCGGGTGGACAGCTGCCGCACACAGTCGTGTTCACACAGCAGCACCTGCAGGTAGTGACCTGAGGGCACACATCGTCACACACAGTCCTGTCGCAGAGTCTATTATACAGACCCACCAACCCTCCCCTCACCCTCCCACACACAGTCTTGTTCACACAGCTGCACCTGGACATAGTGGGCAGGGGGTTTCAGGGCAGGACACACACACACGCACGCACGCATGCACACACGCACACACACACACACACATGCACGCACGCACGCACACACGCTCACACGCTCACACACACACACACACACACTGACCTTCCAGCTCCCATCCATACTAACCACACTCCTGCGTCACCAACAACTCCCTCACGAACACCCCCACCCCTCTTCCCACTCCTCCACCCAATGCTCCCCATCCATCACCATCTATAAACTCATGCCCACCTCACCCCTCCCTTACACCCACCCCCTGGCCTCATTCACCTTCTCCCATCCTCACCACCATCCAGCTTTGGTCAGCCTGATGGGACAGAGCTATACATCTGGAAACAGGCCCTTCAGCCTACCTTGTCGATGCTGACCAAGTTGACATATTGGTCCCTTTGTTTGCATTTGGCCCACATTCCCCTAAACACTTACTGTGAATACATCTGTCCAAATATATTTTAAAAGTTGTACTTGCATCCATTTCTACAGCTTTCTCTGGCAGCTTATTCCAAATATGGACGACCCTCTGAGTGAAAAAGTTGCCCCTGAGGTCTCTTTTATATCTCTCCCCTCTCATCTTAAGCCTGTGCCCTCTAGTTTAAGAATCCTCTACCCTGGGAGAAAAAAGACTGTGAGCATTCACTACATCCATGCCACTCATGATCGTGTATACCTCAATAAGGTCACCCCTCATCCTCCTACTCTCTAAAGGCAAATCTGCCTGTCCAAACTCTCCCTTTAACTCAAGCCCCCAAGCCCAGGTAATTTCCTGGTGAATCTTTTGTTCACCATTTCCAATTCAATGATATCCTTCCTATAGCTGGGCAGGAGAACCACACACAATGTGGTCTCACCAACGACATGTACAGCTGCAACATGACAAATAAATTGAATCTTGAATCTTGAATCTTGAATCTTGATGTCCCACCTATCTCTGGAATAAATCAGTTTTATATCAATGCCCTTCCCAATGAAGGCCAGAGTGCCAAACGCCTTCTTCACTACCTTATCCACCTGACTCGCCACTTCCATACAACTGTTCACTCTGTTCACCAACACTCTCCAGGACTCTACCACTTACAGTGTAAGTCTTGCCCTGGTCTGAGTAATGAAGAACAGTGGGGCCTTGGAGTACATCCATAAATATTTGAAGATGGCAATGCAGGTATATGATGTGCATGACCCAAGACCAGTGGTGTGCTGCAGAGATCGGAATTTACCGGTCTGTATTTAAAGCAAGGACTTGTATGAGATCATAGGTGGCATGATGAGTAAGTGTGCAGTTGACAACATAACATTCTTCGCTGCCCAGCCCCCCACCTGTTGTCTCAGGTCAACTGGGAAGATGGGCAAGGGAGTGGCAGATGGGGTTTAATTCAGACATGTGAGAAGTAGGGGAGTTATGGGAAGTGAAGGCAGGGCAGGACAACAAAGTGACACAAACCACCTCCCCAAGCCAACAACGGCCCAAAGAGGTCATTTGTGGCTGCCCCTGATTGATCCTGGGCTTTTCTCACCTCCGACCCTTCACCTCCCCACCCCCTATTTTAAGACGGAAGAGGATCCTACCTGAAATATCACCCATCGTTTTTCTCCAGAGATGCTGCCTGACCCACTGAGTTACTCTGCACTTTGTGTCTATCTCTGGAATAAATCAGCATCTGCAGTTCTTTGGTTCTGCAGTCTGGGGTGTGTAGCAAAACAGAGTAACTAGGGGTAAAAACATCATTCCCTGAAAATATCAACGCAGGTGGACAGGATGATGAAGGTTTATTCTGGGCTTCATTAACGAGGCACTGAGTACAGGAGTTGGGATGTCCTTGTTACAACCGTACAAGTAGATGGTGAGACCACACTTGGATATGTTCTGGTCACCCAGCTACAGGAAGGATGGCATTAATCTAGTTAGATGAAAGAAAATTCTCAAAGATGCAACTGAGATTGGAGGGCTTGAGTTATAGGAGAGACACGATGGGGCTTGGACTTGAAGAAGGGTCCAACCCAAACCGTCATCTGTCCATTCCCCCCACAGATGCTGCCTGACTTGCTGACATTGTGTTTTGCTTAGGATTCCAGCATCTGCAGTGTCTAGTATGCCTGTGCAGACATCTTGGTCAGCATGGACATGTTGGGCTGAAGGGCCTGTTTCCGTGCTGGATTGTCCCTGTACACTCTGACTGCCCCATGAGGGAGTTCACGGCTGGAAACACCGGTTCTACCTGCGATGATTTCGTACAGGTGCAGCCCTCGATGCTGCTCAATGTCTTCAATCTCCTGTGGCCCCTGGCACAAGGCACGGCATTCCGTCTCCGCCTCCCAGAACTGTCGCATGGCCTCCTCGAACGCACTGATGGCCAGCGAATACTGCTCCTCGTCATAATGCTTCAGCCCCTTGTCGAAGGCCTCCTGGCAACAGACGTTACAACTCACATACTGGCAACAGGTCAATGACAACACAGGACTGCTTTCCAAATGTAGCAGCCCTCTGATCTGAGCCGGTCTTTACTGCCTGACCAAGTCCATATTGAGATGGTGACCAACTCGGACCATGTGAAGATCATGTCCATCCCTACCCATGTGGAGATGTCCATCCCTGCCATGTGGAGATGTTCATTCAGCGTGTGGCTCTCCCAGAACAGATCCATGCCACTGCAGTGGGTGCCCAGTCCCCAAGTGTTGCACCACGAGTACAGACCACTACTGCCGCATGTCAACATTCCCCGCATGCACCCAGCAGACAGGAGAGCCCAGCATCTGCCCCAGCCCACCAACACGTCCCACCCCTGAGGACTCACACACCCTCTTACCATGTAGGGCCGTGCTTCCAGGTCGATGAAGTGAGACTCCCCGACGCCCTCCATCTGCTTGTAACGTTCCAGGCTCTGCCTCATCTCCATGTGCTCGGGATTTGCCAGGAAGAAGGTGTGGGCGGCTGCTGCAGCCTTGGCCGGCTCATTCAGCTGGAAGAGGTCAAGGGTACGGCCGCATTAGTCATATAACAATTACAGCACGGAAACAGGCCATCTCGACCCTTCTAGTCCGTGCCGACAAAATGCTAAAGGCATGACTAGAGGCAACACTAGTCGTGGGCAGGCTGTCGACTAGTGTTGCCTCAGCTCAATGATACTTTATTCACATGTACCTAGGTACAGTGAAATACTTTGTTTTTGCATACAATCTTGTAAATCATACAGCGGACCTCACCCGGGCAGTACGCAAAGAGTCGCCACATTTCTGGCGCAGCCAAAGTTACAAAAGCTCTTGATTCAATCACAACGGCAAAGCAGACCGCACCTGGTCACTGCCGGGTCCCCCACACCTGGTCACGGGGGCCACCCCCGCCCCGCCCCGCCGGGTCCCTCTTTGCTCTTGGTACGCCCCCTCCCTCCCGGTTGCTCCCACCGGCCTGTCCACCAGCAGGGCGAGTCTGTCATCATCCATACCAGGATGGTGAGGTACAGCTACAGTGAAAATATGTACCTGCACTCCAAGATCACTCTGCTCTACAACACTCTCCAGGGCTCTGCCATTCACTGTGAAGGTCCTGCCCAGGTTTGATGCAAAAATGCTGCAGCGCGCAATTATCTGTATAAAAACTCCATTAATCATTCCTCAGCCCATCAGGATCCCACTATCATTTTTGATAAGCATCTTCACCTCCATCCACCTCCAGATTCAGGGACAGTTTTGACCCAGTTTCTTCCCAGCTGTTATCAGGCAACTGACCATCCTACCAACAACTAGAGTAAGTAAGTAAGTAAATAAGTTTTATTTATATAGCACGTTTTAAGTCAACTCGCATTGACATCAAAGTGCTTTACATAAAATAGATAATGTTTCCATACAAACCATAGAAAAAGGTTAAAAACATAAAGAAAACGGGCACAACACATTAAGAGTTCAACACCAACGTCCCCCCACAGCAGAATCAAAAATCTCCACTGTGGGGAAAGACACCAGAAAGAGAGCTACTATACCTCATTGGAGACCCTTGGACTATCTTTGGTCGGACTTTACTGGGTTTATATTGGACTAAACATTATTCACATGATTCCCATTATCATGTATCTGTATTCTGCGGATGGCTCAATTGTAATCATATATTGCCTTTGCGCTGACTGGTTAGCATTGTACCTCGGTACACATAACAATAAAATAAATAAAGTAACTAATGTTATCTGAAAACTTACTAATCATGCCATGTACCATTCTCATCCAAATCCCTTCCAGAACAGCGTAGCGCGATGAACATCAGAGCTTGCGGAATCCCATGTAGACAACGTCTATGGCCTTGACCTCATCAACTTTCTCGATGCTTCTTCAAAAACCTCTATCGAGGTTGTGAGACACAACATCCCCTGACTCTCCCAAATCAACCACGCCGCAAGTCCAGTAACTTTCTTCCCACAGATGATATTTTATTGCTCCTAATTCTGAAGCTTTAACTGAATGGTGAGATTGGAATTTGGATCTCTGGATGACGAGTCCAGGTTTAGAAATCACTGATGCAGCAACGTGTTCACTGTCCCACCAAGAGCCCCCAAGGTTGGGAGATCTGTGCTTGCACCAGGCTGACCCGTCAGAGCGGCTGCGACAGCTGGTCAGAGGACCAGGGTTTATGGTCCTCATGGTGACCATCACTGCCTGGGGGGTCAAAGACGGGGCCAAAGGTCAACGTGAGCCAACGGAGATGCAGGCTGTTCACTGGGAAACTGCAACAGAGGGGGGAGAGGGGCTGCGTTTGGACGAGTGAGTTTGAGTTTAGCATGGCGACTGTAGCAGGCTATCTCAGGCCAGAACAGCAACTGGCTGGCATTCCCCCAGTGCCAACGCCAACACTGACTCAAGGTTGAAACCGCATGCAAGCTTTAACCTGAGGATCAACCTACTTCTCCTGTTTGCAGTAGCAAGTTATTCTTGGCTGGGAAGGGTTCGCAGAGATAAACAATTCCTGCAACCCATCTCACACGGGTCCTTCACTCACACACCGCAAGAGTGAGAGAAATTCCAGCAAACCCCTGGAGATCGCAACACTGGTGGGCCCAGCTACACAGCCCACAGACAAGGATTCACGGGGGGGGGGGGGGGGGGGGGGGGGGGGGGGGGGGGGGGGTTACACAGAGGGTGTGGGGGCCTAGAACATGCTGCCATGGGTGGTGGTGGGGGCAGATATGGCAGTGGTGTTGAAGAGGCTTTTAGATAGGCGCATGGATAGTCATACAGCGTGGAGACAGACCCTTCAGCCTAACTTGCCTATGCTGACCAATATGCCCCATCTTCACTAGTCCCACCTGCCTGCGTTTGACATTAACCAAACCTATCCTAACCCAGAGACTGGCGAGGTACATATCCCCACCCCCTCATCCCCACCCCCTCACCGTGATCCCCCCCTTCATCCCCCTGTGATCCCCATCCCCCTCATTCCCAGACTCACCCATTGCACCCCTTTATCCCCACCCCTCATTCCCACCCCCCCCCCTCATCGCCCCCCCTCACCCCTTCATCCCCACCCCCTCCCCCTCATCCTGATCCCCACCCCCATCACCCTCATCGCCCACCCTCACCCCTTCATCCCCACCCCTCCCCCTCATCCTGATCCCCACCCTATCACCCCTCATCGCCACCGTTCACCCCTTCATCCCCACCCCCTCCCCGTTCCGGTTGAATGCGGCAATGCCTTGGCTCGGCGTGGGGTTTCCACGGCAACAGGAGATCATTAGGTAATTCCTAAAGAAGGAACTGGCCTGGAGAAGTTTCCACAGCCGACATTCCCGAGCGGTGGGTCTGGGATTAACCCTTCCCCACCCTTGCCTGTTCCAGGCCAGGCACAGTTCCTGGCCCCACCGTGCCCCTCTCCCCGCCCACTCCAGCACTGACAGACACCCTCCCACTCACGGCCAGTGGGGACAAGACACCTCCCCAACACCCCCCCCCCCCCCCCCCCACACCCCCTCCCAATCGTTCCCTGAACCCCCTTGTCCCAGGCACACCGGCGATCCGGGAATCTGGAGCTGGAATGACTCAGCGGGGTCAGGCAGCATCTCCAAAGTGCTTCAGAACTCCGGTTGTGTTTCCCAGTCAGAACCACGTGGGTAGCGCCAGGGTACTCCGGTTTCCTCCCACATCCCAACATGTGCCGGGTGGGTGGGTGGGTTAATGGGCCTCTGTGAATTACCCCTGGTGTATAGAGAGTGGTGAAATCTGGGGCGAGATGATGAGAGTGTAGGATTGGTGCAGACGGGTAGCACAGACCTGATGGGCTGAAGGGCCTGCTTCCATGCTGTATGGGTCAATGGACTGAGTGGAGAGAGGGGCTGATGAGTGTTGGCTACTAATTTCCCTGGGACGGGAGGAGATGATGAGGGAGGGGAGACCCTACGATGGGGTCGGTGCCCGGGGGGGGGGGGGGGGAGATGATGAAACTTCTGTAGAAGTTTGTCCACATCTGGACATTGTGAATATCAACAACAGGGTGACACAGTGGCACCGCGGGTGGGGCTGCTGCCTCACAGTGCCAGAGACCCGGGTTCGATCCTGACTGCGGGTGCTGTCTGTACAGAGTTTGTACATTTTCCCTGTGACCACATGGGTTTTTTCAGTGTGCTTCGGTTTCCTCAGACACTCCAAAGACGTACGGGTTTGAAGGTTAATTGGTTTGAAGGAGAAGTTGTCTCTCGTGTATAGTATGGTGCAAGTGTCAGCTAGTGTAGTATGGTCAGTGCGGATTTGGTGGGCTGAAGGGCCTGTTTCTGTGCTGGATCTCTAAACTCTAAAGCTGGAACACACCAGCTGTAATGCCCCTGTCCCACTTAGGAAACCTGAACAGGAACCTCTGGAGACTTTGCCAGGTTTTTGTCAGTCTCCCTATCTGCTTCCACTGCCTGCAACCTCCGGCAACCACCTGCAACTTCCGGGAACCACACGGAAACCTTGGGTGGGGCGCAAAGTCTCCAGAGGTTTCTGTTCAGGTTTCCTAAGAGGGACAGGGGCATAACTGTGACAGTGAGATGGGAGCTGGAACTCCCTGGATTTCACAGGAGATTTCACGGGAGCGGAGGGACCGCAGTCTCTCCGGGCCGCTACAAGCCAGGCTCTCTCTGTGCCTGGCGGGCCAGTGGTGGAGAGCCCCCCTTCCGGGCCAGATGTGTGCCCGAGGTGTGTTGGATGAGAAACTGGAATGGGTCCAGTGCGGGCACAGTCCATACCCACTGCTGATCCACGCCCTGAAAACCTATCATGGGCACGGCACTGCAAGGGTACCTGTACGGTCCTGGTCACCCTGCTGTAGGATGGATGCCACTAAACTGGAGTGAGTGCAGAGAAGATGCACGAGGATGTTGCCAGGACTCGAGGGCCTGAGATACAGGGAGAGTTGGGCATGTTAGGGCTTTATTCCTTGGAGCGCAGGTGGCTGAGGGGTGATCTTATAGAGGTGTTTAAAATAATGGGGGAAATTGATAGGGTGAATGCACGGAGCCTTTGAGCCAGAGTAGGGGAATGAAGAACCAGAGGACATAGGTTTAAGGCGAGAGGGGAAAGCTTTCATATGAAACTGAGGAGCAACTTTTCGCACAAAGGGTAGTGGATATATTGGACAAACTGCCACAGGAAATAGTTGAGGCAGATACGATAAAAGACAGTCATACAGCGTAGTAAACTAACCCTTCAGCTCAACTTTCCCACACTGTCCAACATGTCCCATCTACACTCGTCCCACCTGCCTGCATTTCGCCCATATCCCTCTAAACCTGTCCTATCCATGTACCCGTCCAAAAATGTCTTAAACGTTGTGATAGTACATTTGGACAGGTACATGGATAGGAGAGGGTTTGGTGGTTATGGGTCAACTGTGGGTAAATGAAACTAGCTTAAATGGGACACCTTGGTCAGCATGGACGTTTGGGGCCGTAGGGCCCGTTTCCATGCTGTTCGACTGTGCGTGCTTTGTGTCCAGTTCCCTGCCCCATGGCTGTAACACTCTGTCCACTCTCCCGTGTAGCTGCCTCTGTGTGCCAGGCCTTGGTGAACCTGTCACCCACTTTCGTTGACCTGCTCCTGCTCCCTGCAGCTGGTCCACTAAGAGACAGAGAGGAGTGAGGCTGCAGGCAGGGAGTGTTTCCAGCACAGCTCGGCCGGTGAAAGAGAGTTGTGTGGGACATTCAGTCGCTGCCGTTCCAACACATACTTCACATTCCTGGCATGCAGCTTCTCAGAAACCATGCCACTTGTGAAACACCTTCCTGTACAAGTTCACATCAAAACAGGCAGCCGCGCTCGCCTCTACAAGGGAGCAGCCTGTGGATATATAGCGAGGACTGGCATGCTGACTGCCCGATGAATGAGGGCTTTGACGGGAGAGGCAGGGACACCCATCACATCCTGCTACCACTCTCTATGAGCTCAGGAAACTGCTAACACTGTCTCACTCGCTCCTTTCACTACACAGAGCCACACTGAGTTTGTACTCTAGCTCCTTGTTGAATGAAAGAGATCGGAACACAGGGGCAGTGCCAGGCAGCGGCTGTGGTGTACGGCACTAACTCCGGGCTGCAGGCACTGGGTATGATCTCCGGCCAGCACTGCCCACATCACAGGGAGACGGGAGTTAGAGTCCTTTCACAACCCCCTCTGCATGTTTTCCAGCAAGATCTGGTGATACTTGAAATTGACTATTGACTGGGGAGTTCAAAGATTATAAGATCTTTGGTTTTCACTGGGCCATCTTCAGACAGAGACGTGTGTAGGAAGGAACTGCAGGCCGAAAATTAACACACAATGCTGGAGTAACTCAGCGGGACAGGCAGCATCTCTGGAGAGAAGGAATGGGTGATGTTTCGGGTCAAGACCTTCTTCAGTGAGAGTCAGGGGTGAGTGAAACTAGAGGTATGGAAGGATGCACAGAGAATGTGAGGTGCGTAAATGACAGATCAAAGCAGACAACGAGGCTCATTGTCACCTTCCCCTCAGTCAACATTGAACCATTCTACATTTCCTGATTATCGGCTGCTTTGATTTGTCGTTTTCACACCTTACCGTTCCACATCTCTAGGTTCCCTCTCCCCTGACTCTCAGTCCGAAGAAGGGTCTCGACCCAAAACATCACCCATTCCTTCTCATATGTACCGAAACGGAACAATTCAATTCTCACTTGCTCAGCATAACAGGTCTGTAAAAACAGTACTCAATAGATAACATAATAAACAGAAATTAAATAAAACCCCAAATATTTCAAAGAATAACTGAGCCCAAAGTCGCCAGTGCAAGTCTAAAGGTAGATAAAAAATGCTGGAGAAACTCAGCGGGTGAGGCATTTTCCAGCCAGCATTTCTCCAGCATTTTTGTCTACTTTCGATTTTTCCAGCATCTGCAGTTCTTTCTTAAACAGAACAAGTCTGAAGGTTAGTTTGGAATGTCCAAATTAGTGAGACCGATGCCGATGCCATGATGCAAGGCAGTACTGGGCAGCACTGGGCAGGGATAGGCAGCACTGGGCAGGGATAGGCAGCACTGGGCAGGGATAGGCAGCACTGGGCAGGGAAGCACTGTGCAGGGATGGGCTACACTGGCCAATGTACCATGGTCCTCGGTGCAAGTGCTGGGGATGGGGCTACAGGGAGTGACCGACAATGACCACTGGCCCAGCAGTCTCTGACTGGGGTTTTGCCACAGGATGTTCCCGACCGTCTGATGGCGAAGAGCCGGGTCGCGGGGGGAGGGGAGGTGCTGGCGATTCACAGTGGAATGTATGAATACGAACACGAACATGCAAACATATGCCAGCGTGTGTGGACATGGAACTAGTGATGGAAATGGGTTTTAGGAATTAGGGGCAAGCTAAGGTCCATGAGGCTGAGGTTGGGAAGGAAGGGAGCAGAGAATTTTTATTATGTAAGAGTACAAGAATGCATAACTTGTTTATGGTGTATTTGTAATACAGTTTATTGTGTATTATGTCATAGCTGCTTTCTAGCAACTCTCTCTCTCTTTCTCTCTCTGTGTTGCCTGCAGCCATCATCTGCTTCGGTGGGGGAAGCAGGTCGGTGATTGGTCACAATGCCCCTCGGAGACTGTGTTTGTTTGACTACCGAGTGACCAGCGCATTAGGTAATTGGACAGAATGCCCTTGAAGGCAGCGGCTGATTGGATGGGAGGAAATCGATTCGTTGATTGGACGGGAAATTTAAGGGAAGCTGGTCAGTGATTGGTCACAGCGCCCCGCAGCGACTGTATCTGATTGGTCGCCGAGTGACCAGCATATTATGTGATTGGACACAATGCCTTTGGAGACAACGGCTAATTGGACGCGAGGAGACTGATTTGTTGAATGAACAGGAATTTTAAGGGAAGCTGGTCGGTGATTGGTCGCAACCCCCTTAGAGACAGTGGTTGATTGGTCGGCAAATAATTGGGCACAACAAATTAACAAATAGGAAAACAAATAATTCAGAACTCCGATTTAAATCGGAAGAATGTCATGCCAGATCTGCAGTAATGATACTAGTATCTGCTCTAGTATCTTTGATCTGCAGTTCTTTCCTATTGAAGAAGAACCCTGGCCCAAAACAACTCCTAATCCATTCCCTCCACAGATGCTGCCTAGCCCACTGAGTGCATCCAGCACTGTGTTTTTTATTTAACTCTGAAATTGAAGATAGACATAAAGATAGCAAGAATTTCATTGTCCGATCTGGGACACATGACAATAAACTCTCTTGAATCTCTTGAATCTTGAATCTAAAGCTGGGGTAACTCAGCAGGACAGGCAGCGACTCTGGAGAGAAGACCCTTCTTCAGACTGAACTGAACTCTCATCGGTGAGAGTACGTGATTGTCTGAAGAAGGGTCTCAACCCGAAATGCCAAACACTCCCCAGAGCCACCGCCCGTCCCGCTGAGCCACCCCAGCCCCCCGTATCCACCTTCAATTCCAGAGCCAAACAAAAAACACAGAGTGCTGGAGGACCAGGTGGCATCCATGGAGGGAACAGACCAGGAGCCGCCACGGGCCAGGCCCCCCCCCCCAACAGGAAGGAACTACAGATGCAGCCGTCCCTGCAAAACACCAAATGAGTCTGGGAATGCCGAGGCGAGTGGGTGAGAGAGAGGAAATGAGAGAGCGAGAGAGAGACGAGATGGGGAGCGGGAGAGAGAGCGCACGAGACAGAAAGGGAGGGAGGGAGAGAGTGAAAGACAGAGACACAGCGAGAGAGGGAGAGAGACGAGGGATGAGGGATGGGAGGAGAGAGGAGAGAGAGAGAGAGCGAGAGAGCTAGAGAATAATAAAATAACGTGGGTGAATGACTTTAACTGCACACCAGAAGCCCGTGCCCGTACGCCTTCCCCCTGCGTACCCCCCCCCCCCCCCCCCCAGATAGGTGCAGTGTGTGAGCACACACTGCTGTGAATAAATAGCAGCCAGTGTACACCCCGGCAACAGCTGATGTCAACATCTGGATGTCTGTCCTCCTGCTGGTCGGCCATTGCAACTGATGAATCACTCCATGCGAGCTGCAGGAAAATGATCCCCCTCCTCTGCCTGTACACGATCCATATCGCTCCATTCCCTACATATACATATGCCTATCTAAAAGCTTAAACACCACTATCGTATCTGCCTCCACCACCACTCTCAGTGTAAAAAAAACATGCCGCTCACATCTCCATTAAACTTTGCCCCTCACCTTCAAGCTATGTTCACTTGTATTACATATTCCCACTCTGCAGGAACAGGTTCTGACAGTATGCAATGTCTATGCTTCCCACAATTTTATATACTTCTATCAGGTCGCCTCTCAACCTCTGGTGTTCCAGGGGAAACTTCAAGTTGCCCAAACTCCTCCTGCAGCTAATACCCCCTAATGAAGGTGGCATTTTGATAAACCTCCTCTGCACCCTCTCCACATCGCTCCTACAAACTGAACACACACCTCCCCACATCAACACTCATTGCTAAAGGGACAGCACAGTGGCACAATGGTAGAGTTGCTGCCTCATAGCAACAGAGACCCCGGATCGATCCTGACCACGGATGGTGTCTGTACGGAGTTTGCTCGTATGACCGTGTGGGTTTTCTCCAAGTGCTCCAGTTTCCTTCCACATCCTAAAGACGTGCATGTTTGCAGGTTAATTGGCTTGTGTAAATTGTAAATTGTCCCTAGTGTGTAGGATAGTGCCTGTATATGGGATGATTGCTGGTCGGCGCGGACCTGGTGGGCTGAAGGGCCTATTTCTACGCTATATCTCTAAAGTGCGGGGTGGAGAGACAGACCGCTCTTCCCTCTCCACAGGGCAGTGTGGAGTCAATGGGCCGAACGGCCCCTATACAGGGTCAAATTTCCCCGAGCCCCCTGATCTGAAGGCCTGAGGGGGAGAGCATGAGGGAGGGAGTGGGCTGGGGTCAAACACGAGGCAGTGCTAATGTTCCTGGAGCAGAGATCAAGAGGGCAGGGTTCCCACAGGGACTGCCGCTGGTTTATGGAGCCGGCATACCCAGCCACACACAGTCTGAACAATCAGCCTAGTGTGGCAGCAAATTAGCCCAACTTTCCACTGCCACACGCACATTAGGAATCATTCCTTTACGGAAACATTGCTTTTGAAGCTGCCTCCGTGGACAGGCTCACCGTGAACTGCAGGCTCGCTACAGGCCGCAGCACAAGGGTCCTGTTGTTGCCGCCTGGCCTAGAGGACAGAGAGAAGCCTGCATCTCCGGGTGCATCGCTGGGCCAGACTTGCATCTCCAAACTCCAGCACCCAGGAGGCAGGCCACCCCCCTGCCACAGCATCCTCGACTGCCTCACCCACACGGCAGCACAGTGGCGCAGAGGTACAGTTGCTGCCTTACAGCAGAGACTTAGGTTCGATCCCGACTATATGTGATGTCTGTACAGCTCTTGTACGTTCTCCCTGTGACCGTGTGGGTTTTCTCCGGAGGCTCCAGTTTCCTCCCACATCCCAAAGACGGATGGGTTTGTAGGTTAACTGGCTTTGGTAAAAATTGTAAATTGTCCTTCGTGTGTGGGACGGTGCTAGTGTATAGAATGATCGCTGGTCGGCATGGATTTGGTGGGCCGAAGGGTTCTCTAAAACTCTCTGTATCTCTAAAACCAAACATTTAAACTGGACCAGAGACAGTGAAATCAGTAACAATATTCCCTCCACATGAACTCTCCACACGGTGCCCCTCGAGGATACGTTCTCTGACCCCCACTAAACTCCCTATACACTCACGACTGTGTGGCCAAATTCAGCTCCGACTCCATCTACTAGTTTGCAGATTACACCACTTATGGGGGGGGGGGAATCACAAATAATGAGACGGAGTACAGTAAGGAGACAGAAAAGCTAGTGAAGACACAAAGTGCTGGAGTAACAGCTGGTCGAGCAGCATCCCTGGAGAACATGGATAGGTAAATGTTTCTGGTTGGGACCCTTCTTCAGACGGATTGTAGCAGGGCTGGGAAAGCTGGAAGAGAGGAGGGGCTGGGCAAAGCCTGACCTGCCGATATCAACTTTGTGTTTTGCTCAAAATTCCAGCATCTGCAGTTATCTTGTGTCTGAAAAGTTTTATAACCTTTAAAATTATCAAGTTTTGCAACATGACTTCCTGACTTGTACTCGGTTGATTGAGAGCCGCCACCTCATGCCCACAGGACTGTGGAGGGTCCCCATGTCCCCACTGTCCCGAGCCACAAGTTCCAGACCCTATCCCCTACTCCATTCTTAAAGGTGCGTCCTTTAGTTCCGAGGCTGTGGCCATTGGTCCTAGATTCTCCCACCGGTGGAAACATCCTCATCACATCCACTCTATTGAGGCCTTTCACTATTCGCTAAGTTTCCATGAAGTAAGGAGGCTCTGCACATAGGCCCAGTCCTCTCTGCCTGCGCCGTGTGAGGTAGCTGTCAAATGAGGGAGAGGGGAGCCGGCAATGAGAAACAGCTGGCCGTTTATTTACTGGGAAACGGCGTGCAGCAGGGCAGGAGCAAACAGCAGGGTGTGTGACAGCAAGCCGCCTGCTCCTTAAGCAGCGGGCCACCAGGGATCTCCACACAATACTGTCATAACTGGTTATGGGGCTCATGCCGACACTTCACCCTGTGCTCCATCCCCCTTCCCTCTTGCCCCCCCATCGCTGCACCTTTCGTACACTCTCCCCCCACCCCCGCCACACATGCCCCATTAAGGCGGCACAGTGTTGTGGGACGTATCACTGATGGGGATGAGTCAGAGTATAGAAGAGAGATCGAGCAACTGTCCATATGGTGCCAGCACAATAACCTGGCCCTCAACAACAGCAAAACCAAGGAACTGATTGTGGATTGGAAGGAGCCCTGGTTCGGACCTGACTACAGGTGTCTGTGCGGAGTTTCTACATTCTCCCCGTGACCGCGTGGGTTTTCTTTGGGAGCTCCGGTTTCCATCCAAATTATAAAGACATACAGATTTATAGGTTAATTGGCTTCTGTAAATTGTCCCTAGTGTGTAGGATAGAACTAGTGTACGGGTGATCACTGGTCGGCGCTGACCTGTTGGGCCAAAGGGCCTGTTTCCACGCTATATCTCGAAACTAAAATAAATCACTTAACCTCTTGTGCAAGTTCCACTCTTCCCCCCCCCCCAACCATCCTGGCATCACTGCCCTGGCTGCCCACAGTGTGATCCACGAAACCACACACAACATGGTGAAGCTCTAGCTGTCCTTGCAGCTGGAGCTCGATTAGCAGGAAACATGTTCCCGATGTTGGGGGAGTGCAGAACCAGGTGCCACAGTTTAAGAATAAGTGGTAAGCCATTTAGAACGGAGATGAGGAAACACTTTTTCACACAGAGAGTAATGAGTCTGTGGAATTCTCTACCTCAGAGGCCGGTGGAGGCCGGTTCTCTGGATACTTTCGAGAGCTAGATAGAGCTCTTAAAGATAGCGGTCAGAGGATATGGGGAGAAGGCAGAAACTGGGTACAGATTGTGGATGATCAACCATGATCACATTGAATGGCAGTGCTTGCTCTAAGGGCCAAATGGCCTACTCCTGCACCTATTGTCTATTGAGTGGTTGATTTAGTTTAGTTTATTTTATAGTTTGGAGATACAACATCTCTAACCTCTAAGCCACTGTGCCACATTGTGAATCTTGAACCAGGCCACTCATAAACACACTGCAGACTAAGTCTGGATGATGCCTCAGATTACAACATAATCAAGGCTCATTCTTCTCAACATGGATCATTCCATCTTCTCCCCTCTCCTGTCGAGCAGAAGATACAAAGTTTGAAAGCACGAATCACCAGATTCAGGAACTGCTTCTTCCCCGCTGTTATCAGACTACCGAACAGTCCTCCCATTAGCTAGGGTATAGTTACAATCTTCCAACCTACATCATTGTGGCCCTTGCACTTTTTTTATCTGTACTTTCTCTGTAATTGTAATGCTGTAACACTGTAACAATATATTCTGCAGTATTTTTCTCTTTGCACAAACTGTTCTACTTGTATAGTTTGATTATACTCATGTAGAGTATGATTTGACTGGATAGCACGCAAGCCTTTTCACTGTATCCCGGTACACACGACAATAATAAATCAACTCCAACATCTCTCCAGACAAGTGGCCAGGAATAGCAGTGGATGCCATTGCCCAATCTGTACCGAGAGTGGACACTGGACATTTGGTCCATTTGTGGGGCGGGGACGGGGGGGGTGGAGAGGGGGGTGAAAGGGTGGGATGGGCAGGGGGTGGAGGGTCAGAGGGGAAGTGGGCGGGGAGGGGGGACGGGCGGGGGTCGGGAGTGGACTGATCGCAGGTCTGTCTCACGCTACATGACCAATGTTGAAACAAGCCCGACATCACCTGGTTACTGACTCAGCAACGACCAGGCAGGCGGTGACATGGATGATTGCAGTCACGTACCAGGAAAAAAGTGTGTGTCTGTCTGTCTGTCTGTCTGTCTAGATAAACAACTTGGTCAGAATGGGCAAGTTAGGCCAAAGAGCCCTTTTAGAGTCTGAGCTACACATCATGGAAACAGGCTCTTCAGCCCAAATTGCCTCACACAAGCTAGTCCTACCTGCCTGTGCCTGGTCCATACTCCTCCATTTCTCAGCTGGTGACAGACTGTATGGGCTCAGCACGTGACCACCCCATCCCACCATTGGCTGCCTTAAACCTTGAGCCCATTGTACGCCCTGAACAGCGAGGTTATTGGCCCCACTGAACGGCAAACCCATTGGCTGCCTGCCACCACATTGCTGTGTACCCCTGAAACTCATCCATTGTCACATCTCCATCGATTCCCCATCACTTTGTGTGGTCACATGCCCGGGTAGCTCTCAGTGGCCAATTAACCCACCATTCAGCACGTCTTTAGGATGTGGGAAGAAACCAGAGCACCCGGATGAAGCCCATGCGATCACAGGGAGAACATGCAAACGCCACACAGACAGCATCTGTGGTCAGGATCGAACTCAGGTCTCTGGTATTGTGAGGCTATGGCGATCTTCCAACTGACCTCATTGCAGACCTGAGACTTTTTCTCTGGAACTGTTATGCTTTAATGCTAGACACTATATTCTCCATTTTGGTACTTTTCTCTTTGCACTCCCTGTTGTACTTATATATGGTTTGATGGTACTCTTGTGTGCAGTATGACATGACTGTAAACAAAAGCTTTTCACTGTGTCTCAGTAAGGTGACAATAATAAACCACTCCAGTACCAACACCAGCTCCCGGGCACTGCCCACTGCCAGCCATTGTCTCCTTTACCCAATAACCACTGTAAACCACAGCACAACTGCGCAATGATTAATTACTGTGTAGTTGAAGGCGCGACACAAATGCCAGTGGTTCACTTGCTGAGCCTGTTGCATGCACACTTCACTGTGCTCCCCATCCCTCTCCCTCTCCCTCTCCAACCACCACACTCGGCATGAGTGCACTGGCGTGATTTCCTGGGAGCAAGAACGTTCTTGTAAAGCTGCACAGTTAGCAATCCGAGTGCATTTGCTCAATGGGTGGAAAACCCTGTCATAGCAGGCTGGGAGCAAACCGGCAACATCTGCTGGAGAAACTGCTCCAACAGTGGCTGCTCGCAGCTGTACAGACTCACCTGCATCACACGCAAGGGGGCTCCCACATTGATGAGAGAGGCATCTCGCCTGTGCCAGGCATGGCCGGGCGTCCAGAATAACATTATAGAGTCAGAGCTGGTTTTGGGGACAATCCCCATCAACATGTCCACAACTGACCGAGACACGAGACTCTGTGGAACCACACTGACCATCACTTCCTCCTGCCTAGTGTTACTGGGCTCACTGTAACCCCTCGAGCCATACAGTACCGACACAGGCCCATCTGCCCAACTCATCCATGATGACATAGATGCCCCATCTACACCAGCCCCATTTGCCAAGTGCCCCTTAAATGGAGATTGCAGGAACTGCATATGCTGGAATCTTGAGCCAAACACAAAGTGCTGGAGGAATTCAGCAACTGTGGAGGGAGTGGACAGATGACGTTTCAGGTCAGACCTACAGGGTAGACACAAATGGCGGGCACTGAGAGACACATCACCCTTGAGTGGCCACACACGAGTCAAGGACGCGTCTTGTCCACTGAATCACTTGAGCCAATTTACGGTGGACCCACTCTCCTTCAGAGCCCAGTGTTAGTCCAGGCAAGGACGTCTCCTCACGCATGGGCTTCACATCCCAGCCCCGAGTCAACAGGTTCAAACCCGAGCAGAGCCCTTTCCTTGACGCTCCGAGAGGAATCCTACATGATTCTGAAAACAGCAGACATGTCTCAACGCACTGCAGGGCGGTGGCGACTTTTAGTTAAATTGAGCTTCGTGTCTAAATAATAAACATTCCGCCAGCTCAGAACACTCTGCAGGGAAAGCGGAGACGAGCCCACACCTGGGGTATTGTGGTCAGGCATGGTCACCCTGCTATAGGGAGGATGTTGTTATACTGGAATGGGCACAGAGAAGATTTACAAGGATGTTGTCAGGATGTGAGGGCCTGAGCTACAGGGAGAGGTTAGACAGGCTAGGACTTTATTCCTTGGAGTGCAGGAGTCTGAAGGGTGATGTTATAGCCGTGTATAAAATCATGAGATCGATAGGGTAAATGTACAGTCTTCTACCCAGAATAGATGAACCAAGAACCAGAGGACATACATTGAAAGTGAGAGGGGCAAGATTTAATAGGAACCTGAGGGGTATCTTTTTCATACAAAGGATGGCAGGTATATGGAACGAGCTGCCAGAGGAGGTAGTTGAGGCAGGTTTCATAGCAATTTTTAAGACGCTTGGAGAGGTACATGGATACGAAAAGTTTCGAGGGATATGGGCTAAATGCGGGCAAAAGGGATTAGCTTAGATAGGGCATTTTAGTCAGCATGGCCGGGCTTGTGATCAGTGGTGAGTGGGAAGCTGCTGATAATCCTAGTGGGGAGTGTGTGTGTGTGTGTGTGTGTGTGTGTGTGTGTGTGTGTGTGTGTGTGTGTGTGTGTGTGCGTGTGTGCGTGTGTGTGTGTGTGTGTGTGTGTGTGTGTGTGTGTGTGTGTGTGTGTGTGTGTGTGTGCGTGTACGCTTGTGTGAGGGGGCACGTTACTGATCAGGGAGCAGTGTGGCCTGGCCGTAACTACAACACGTTTGTTTACATGTGCAGAGCTGGCCTGGTGATGGCACACAGGTCAATAACACTTACAGTAAAGGCCAGTGAATAAAAGCACAGATTAAAACCATAGAACAATCCAACACGAGGAACAGGCCCTTCGGCCCACACTGTCGATGCCAAACATGTTGCCGACTAATGGTTCTTTATTATCACATGTACAGACGTACAATGAAATTTCTTCCAATGCATACAGTTAAGTAAAATATTGCCATACCTAAGCCCAATCCCCAATTAGTACAAACTACATGGGAATAGTCCACTGAGACCACATGCAAGCATCGACAGGTTATAGTGCATTTTCAAACTCCAGTCTCCTGGAGCGGCACCCTATCCAGGTGATCTCCAAACCAACATAATCCTGCCCGCAGGTAATCCATATCCCACCATCCCAGCATATCCATGTGCCTATACAAAAGCCTCTTACGCACCTCTAGTATATCTGCCTCCACCACCACTCCTGGCATCATGTTCCAAGCACTCACCACCCTCTGTAAAAAACCTGCCCCGCACATCTCCTTTAAACTTTACCCCTCTCACCTTGAAGCTGTGCCCTCTGGTCTTTGATTTCTCCACAGTGGGAAATGAAAAACTGACTGTGTATCTATATGTGCCGCTCATCGTTTTACATACAAGCTCATCTGTTTCCATGGAACCTCATATTCAGACAATTTGATTGGATTTGACTGGTTAATCTGGAGTCTGGCAACCTGTGGTGTTGGGAGCAAGCCCAGCACAAGGACATGTGTGTGTGTGTGTGGAAATGAGTGAGTGTCTCTCTCATTGTTTCTATCTATCTTACTATTCTTTTTTTTTTTCAATTTAAAAACGTTATTAGCTGTCTCTCTCTCTCCCTCTCTGTCTCTGCCTCTCCGCCTCTCTCTGTCTCTGACTCTACTCCTTTGTATTGCCCCCTCTGTCTCTCTTTCTGGCTCCCCCCCTCTCTGTCACTGGAGCCACCACAGCTGCTAACCCCATCAACAGTCAGTGTGTGACTGTGGTGCCGGAGCGCGTTGCCAGGATCGGAAGCTGGGAGCATTCCTCATCCTCGCACAATTCCTGTACAGCAGAGATTCAGCGGACAGTTCTCTTCGTGGGGCGGGGGGGCTGCAACCACACACCGACTGCTGCCCGCCGCACGCACGGGTCAGGGGGAGGAGTGCTGTCTGTGTGTGAGTCGGAGGGGGGGGGGGGGTCCAATGAAGCCCCAGTCGGGGGGAAATGAAGCCCCAGTCGTGTGGGGATCAGAAGGGGGGGGGGGGAGGGGCGGGGAGAGGGGGAGCCCAGTTACACTGCGCCGGGGAGTGGTGTAACCCACACCGCCTCTCCCGGGGCCACTCAGCTGCTGAAGCCGTCAGCAGCCCGGGCGCCGGCCCAGTGCAGGAAATACCAGAGTGTGCAGCCCGAGCCCAGTCCCAGAGTCAGCACCGCCCCCCCCCCCCCCACGTCTCACCACCGTGCATAGCATCCCACCCCTCACAGATCCCGGCTCCTGAAACCCCGCCGCTCACCTTGGTCCTAGTCTCAGAGCCTCTGCCCCCCCCCCCCCCCCCCCGTGTAGAGCATCAACACACCCCCACCCCCAGTCCCCGGCTACAGACCCCGCACTCTAGTCCCAGTGTCCGTCCGTCCCCCCACGTCCCGGTTCCATCATCGTGTAAAGCAATCCCCACCCCGCACAGACACCGGCTCCAGCAAAGATCGTACAGCAGAGGATCTTTGGGCTCCAGACCTGCCTCTCACGCTAACCCTGGACGCAGAGTCGCCACTAACAACAGGGGGTGGGGAGATTTACATCCGAGCCCCCTCCTTCAGACCGCCCATAGGGGCATCAGTGGAGGTGGGACAGACTTGGACTGTTTTCACTGGAGCTCTGGACGTTGAGGGGAAACCTGATAGAGGTATATAAAATCAGGAGAGGCGTAGATATAGAGGACATAGGTTGAAATGAGAGGGGAAGTGTTTAATAGGAAATAAGAATAAGGGGTAGGCCATTTAGAACGGAGACGAGGAAACACTTTTTCTCACATAGAGTTGTGAGTCTGGAATTCTCTGCCTCAGAGGGCGGTGGAGGCAGGTTCGCTGGATGCTTTCAAGAGAGAGCTAGATAGGGCTCTTGAAAATAGCGGAGTCAGGGGATGTGAGGAGAACGGGGTACTGATTGGGGATGATTAGCCATGATCACATTGAATGGTGGTGCTGGCTCGAAGGGCCGAATGGCCTACTCCTGCACCTTTTGTCCATTGTCTATTGAAATTATGGGGCAACTTTTTCCACACAGAGGGTTGTGGATATATAGACCAGCTGCCAGCGGAGGTAGTTGAGGCAGGTACTATATATTATGGGCCACGTGTGGGCAGGTGGGACTGGTGTAGATGGGGCACCTTGGTCGCCATGGATGAGTTGGGCCGAAGGGCCTGTTTCCGTGCCGTACGACTGTGGTCAGGGGAGAAGTGTTTTGGCCATTGGAGAGGCTGGATTTGTTAATATTTAAGTTGAGAAGATTAATGGAAGGCAGAGTGAAGCTGTTGAGTCGGGGCGGTTTTGCTAATATAAACAGAGAGAAACTGTTTACTATGAGCAAGGCTTGGAGATGAGTTCATGGAATGATGCGGGGGGGGGGGGGGGGGTTATGCAAGGTCTTCAGGGGTCAAACGACGGTGGGCAGAAGGGGCAAGCGCTGTACAGATAATGCAAATGTCCAGGAGAGGAGGGAGTGTCGGGTTGGAGAGGGGCCAGCACTGACGACGGGCCGAACGGCCTTCCCTCAGTAACAGAGCTGTCACAGCAGCAATGTTGTGGGGAGATGCGCTTCTGCTGATGTCTGTATCCCTGCATTGGTACTGCGGGAGGGGGTGGGGGCACGCTGCAGGAGTGTCTGTGTGTGGTTTGCACATATTTTAAATGCATCTGTCGTACCTGCCTCATGAATTTACTCTAGTGAGATCTCCCTCCCAACCATGCCAGCAGCCCCACACGGGGCCACTCGAGTGTCCGTGGGCTCAGGGGGAGAGTGGGAGGGGCTCCGTATCTGGGACTGGGGGGCTCCGTGTGGGGGGACACGGGGGGGGGGGGGGAGGGAACACGGGAGGGAACACGGGAGGGGATCCATGTGGGACCCAGTATCTACCTCAGGAGGCAGAGGCAGGGGCGGGGAGGACAACTTGCCCATGCCGACCAAGATGCCCCATCTACACATCCCATCTGCTTGTGTTTGACCCACATCCCTCTAAACCTTCCCTATCCATGTACCTGTCCAAATATTTTATTTTAGTTGCAATAGCACCTGCCTCAACGATTTCCTCTGGCAGCTCATTCCATATTCCTAATACTCCGTGCAAAATAAAATGCCCCTCAGATTCCTATTAAATCCTTCCCCTCTCACCTTGTTTTTATATAAAACATATCAGAAGTAGGTAAAACTAGAGGACATGGATACAGGGCAAGGGGAGATTGGGTGGGGGGGGGGGGGGACGGGGAGACTGACTATTCCCTGGGGCTCAGTGCAGGGGGAGAGTAGGGGGAGAGACAGTGACAGTGACCAGGATGTTTCCAGACAAGTACTTGAAGTGCCCAGGTATAGATAGTGATGGTGGGAAATGGGTTGGGGAGTGAGAGGTGCCCAGTGATTGAGCTGTGCCACATGTAGCGAGTCTGTGAGAGTGGGAGCGAGGAGCACGGGAAGGAGGCGAGGACAGGGTCACGTGGTGGGACGGGGCTGGTTCTGTCTCTGTCTCTGTGGCTGACACCGTGCCAGTAACACTGGGCTGTGGTTTTGCTCAGACTGGGCGAGGCGTAGGAAACACGCTGCAAGTGTTTGGGCAGGATGTGTGGATAATGTACCACTGTTGGAGATAGGGAGGAGGGGTGAACTAACTCATTAGGCGTGCAAACCCCAATGACTAACTGGTTCCAGGCTCCGCACAGGAGAGGCGTCAGTCAATGATGGACTGGGTAGCCACCAAAGGCCGGCAGCTGCCTCCTACGCCAGAGCTCCTGAGATCGTGCGGGGTCAACATTCTCAACACCTCGACTATTAAACTTCACGCTGCGTTTAGATGTTTAGATACTTCCATATTAGATGCAATGGTAGAGAATGGTCCTGACCTCCTATCTGTCTCGTTGGAGACCTTTTAACTATCTTTAATCAGACTTTATTGGACTGCAATGTGATATCTGTGCACTAAATGTCGTACCGTTTGTAATGTATCTGTGCACTGTGGGCGGCTTCATCATATTCATGTATAGTCTATCCTTTGACTGGATAGCACACAAACTACGGGCGTGGGACGGAGAAGTGGATAAGGTTAGGAATAACCAACCAACAAACTAACCAACCTTGATCTCAAATCACAGGGAAATGGGTAAGACAGGCCAATAGCATCAGCAAGTAATCCAGGGACAGGCCATTCAGCCCATCAGTGTTATACTGGCTCCACATCAACTAATCTAGCCAGTCCCACCCCGCAACATCCCTGCAAATTCAGGATCCATGGACAGCCAATGTTTCAGACTGGAGAAGGGTCCGGGCCGGAAACGTCGTCTACCCATTCCCTCCACAGATGCTGCCTGACCCGCTGGGTTATTCCAGCACTTTGTTCCTTTGATATATGCCACGTCTCCCTCCCTTTGACCCTCCCACTTCTCGTGCTTGTCCCTGTCAACAGCGGAAAGGCAGTTTGCCACAACTCCCGAGCTAGCAATTACTCCACGTTAGCAGACAGCTGAAGTCTCATAACCTTCCCCCAAAATACTCGGACTTGTACTATAAACATGTTCACAAGCTATTTATAGAAATGTGACACAAACAGCTTCATCCTTTACAAATATTTGGATTTTCAGCAAAGAATTTAGCAAATACCGTCAGAAGGCAGAAAGGAGCTCTCAGTAAGGTTAGTGTCAGAGAGGGCGAGGAAGGTTTACCAGAATACTGCCTGCATTGCGGTGCGTTAGTTAGAAGGAACGTTTGGATAGACTTGGGATGTTTTCTCTACATATTTATAGTATTGGAGGCTGAGAGGGAGCTGGTGGAAGTATTTAGAATTATGAGAGGCACACTTAGGGTAGATAGTCAGAAGTTTACTCCCCAGGGTGGAAATGTCAAACACCAGAGAACATAGCTTTCTCTGCCTTCTTGGATTTGACATTTCCATTCAACTTTACCCCTCTCATGCAAAGTAAAGTCTGAAGAAGGATCTCAACCCGAAATATCACAATTCCTCCTCTCCAGAGATGCTGCCCGCCTCGCTGAGTTACTCCAGCATTATATTCTTACAGTGGCTTGCAAAAGTATTCATACCCCTTGAACTTTTCCACATTTTGTCACGTTACAACCACAAACATAAATGTATTTTATTGGGATTTTATGTGATAGACCAACACAAAGTGGCGCATAATTGTGAAGTGGAAGGAAAATGATACATGGTTTTCAAATTTTTTTACAAATAAAAAACTGAAAAGTGTGGCATGCAAAAGTATTCAGCCCCCTTTACTCTGATACCCCTAAATAAAATTCAGTGCAACCAATTGCCTTCAGAAGTCACCTAATTAGCAAATAGAGTCCACTTGTGTGTAATCTAACCTCAGTATATATACAGCTGTTCCGTGAAGGCCTCGGAGGTTTGTTAGAGAACATTAGTGAACAAACAGCATCATGAAGCCCAAGGAACACACCAGACAGGTCAGGGATAAAGTTGTGGAGAAGTTTAAAGCAGGGTTAGGTTATAAAAAAATATCCCAAGGTTTGAACATCTCACGGAGCACTGTTCAATCCATCATCTGAAAATGGAAAGAGTATGGCACAACTGCAAACCTACCAAGAAATGGCCGTCCACCTAAACTGACAGGCCGGGCAAGGAGAGCATTGATCAGAGAAGCAGCCAAGGTAACTCTGGAGGAGCTGCAGAGATCCACAGCTCAGGTGGGAGAATCTGTCCACAGGACAACTATTAGTCGTGCACTCCACAAATCGGGCCTTTATGGAAGAGTGGCAAGAAGAAAGCCATTGTTGAAAAAAAGCCATAAGAAGTCCCATTTTGCAGTTTGCCACAAGCCATGTGGGGGACACAGCAAACATGTGGAGGAAGGTGCTCTGGTCAGATGAGACCAAAATTAAAGTTTTTGGCCTAAATGCAAAACGCTATGTGTGGCGGAAAACTAACACTGCACATCGCCCTGAACACACCACCCCCACTGTGAAACATGGTGGTGGCAGCATCATGCTGTGGGGATGCTTTTCTTCAGCAGGTACAGGGAAGCTGGTCAGAGTTGATGGGAAGATGGATGGAGCCAAATACAGGGCAATCTTGGAAGAAAACCTGTTAGAGTCTGCAAAAGACTTGAGACTGGGGCGGAGGTTCACCTTCCAGCAGGACAACGACCCTAAACATACAGCCAGAGCTACAATGGAATGGTTTAGATCAAAGCATATTGATGTGTTAGAATGGCCCAGTCAAAGTCCAGACCTAAATCCAATTGAGAATCTCTGACAAGACTTGAAAATTGCTGTTCACAGATGCTCTCCATCCAATCTGACTGAGCTTGAGCTATTTTGCAAAGAAGAATGGGCAAATATTTCAGTCTCTAGATGTGCAAAGCTGATAGAGACATACCCCAAAAGACTTGCAGCTGTAATTGCAGCGAAAGGTGGTTCTACAAAGTATTGACTCAGGGGGGCTGAATACTTTGCACGCCACACTTTTCAGTTTTTTATTTGTAAAAAAAATTGAAAACCATGTATCATTTTCCTTCCACTTCACAATTATGCACCACTTTGTGTTGGTCAATAAAATACATTTACGTCTGTGGTTGTAACGTGACAAAATGTGGAAAAGGGGTATGAACCCTTTTGCAAGCCACTGTATCTTCGGGGTAAAGTTTAATGGATACTAGACCAAGTGGGAACCGTTGGCCCCCGTTCCCCCAACGCAATATTCCATCACTCACCCATTCCCCAATGCAACCCGTTCCCCCAACGAAATATTCCACCACTCACCCATAGCCCCCAACTGCGCAGGCACAGCTCATTTCCCCTCATCCCCCAGCGCTCCTTCCCCCTCCTCTTCACGCCCCATCTTCCCCCACCACCCCTCCTCCCCCCCCCCCCCCCCCCCCCCCCCCCAACTCCCTCCCTCTCCTTACAACAATGTTACAAATCTCTCATTGGACCGTGAGTCCTGTTTGTGTTAACATTGTCAGTAACCCCCCTCCCCTCCCTACCCCATGTGGGACCCGTTGGGCCTCGTTCCCGCAACGCAATACTCTGGTCTGGAGCGGAGAGGGAGGGAAGAGTGCGGCTCCGGACCCAGTCCGTGTGTGTGTCCGTGTATGTGTCCAGCCGCGCTCCGGGCCCTGGGCCGTGGTTCGAGCTCTATGTGTATTGTACACTGTACACAGAGGGTGGTGAGTGCCTGGAACACACTGCTGGAGGTTGTGGTGGACGCAGATACAATAGTGGTATTTAATAGTCTTTTGAGTAGACAGGAGTAACCATGGATAGACAGGTATACACCACTTGTAGGCACAAGCCAGGATAACTTGACATGGTGGGCCAAAGGGCCTGTGCCTGGGCTGCACTGTTAAATCAGTCAGGGAACTGAAGACAAGTGAACGGTTTTTCTTGGGTAGCTGAATGAGAAATGCAGAGGGAGAGAGGTAACCATAGCAACCTGCGTGGAGCTGAACCGACGGCCTGAACTTCCGGGAAACGCCAGCGTGTGTTTTTCCACGAAAGCTGTTTCCCAACTGTTACCCAGCGAGAGATTTACACTCGGAAGCTAAGGGGAAAACTTCAAATCCGGTTTCTTGGCAACGGCTGGGAGAGAAGATGTGACCTCACAGGGAGCAGCAGATCTGGGGATTGGAAGCAGCTCTTCCCAGATCGTGGAATGCCAAATAGTTTGCTCCAAGTTGTGGATGATGATCGATTACAGAATTCTAAACGCGTTGCACAATTTCAGAGGAATGCAGATGCTTCTGGTGCGAGGCAACCAGCCAAGATACAACTCTGTTCAAAACTAGATGGAAATGAACGACTTTGTGTCCTTCCTTGTGTCACCCCTGGAGACTCTGGTCCCTCCACAGCGACCCCAGGTCCCTCCTGCTCCGGCAAATACGTGGAGAGGAAGACACCGTTTAACGTTGCTGAACCCCGGGAACATGAAACAAGGGGACGTGAGGGAGGGTGTGGGTTACAAGGGGGCAGGAAGCGGGGAGGAGGGACAGACACTTGGGACACAAGCCCCCCTTCATTGTCATAATTTCCTGGTCCACACCTCTGGACACCCGCTCACATCGAACACTGGGGTAGAGTTGCTATCTCCCTGTGACCGCGTGGGATTTCTCTGGGTGCTCCGGTTTCCTCCCTGACTTGCTGGTTAATTGGCTTCGGTAAATTTGTAAATTGTCATTAGCGTGTCGTGCGAACGAGTGTGGCCGTTGGTGGGCGCGGAGTCGGTGGGTGGAAGGGCCTGCCGGGACGGGTGGGTGAGGATCAGGGAGCGGGGACAGGCAAACATACCCACCGGCACCGCTGGTTCCCTGCAACGAGGGCAACGTTTAAATGGAGAGAAAGAAAAGCCAGACCTTCCCTCCCGATCCCACCGGGAGGATTAATGAGTTTACAAAGCTGGATACTCAGCGGGGAAGTGGGGAAGCCAGAGGAGATGAGCAACATCTGGAAAGTTACGTGCAGCTGCTCACAACCGCACAAACACAACGCAATCCGTCATCGGAAGGGGGTGGCGTGGACGGGGGGGGGGGGGGGGGGGGGGGCGGGATGGGGGGGGCGGAGATGGGGGGGGGGGGGCGGAGATGGGGGAGGCCGATGGACGGGGGGGGGGGAGCGATGGACGGGGGGGGGGCAGAGGGACGGGGGGGGGCAGAGGGACGGGGGGGGCAGAAGGTCGGGGGGGGGGGGGCAGAGGGACGGGGGGGGGGGGCAGAAGGTCGGGGGGGGGCAGAGGGACGGGGGGGGCAGAGGGACGGGGGGGCAGAGGGACGGGGGGGGCAGAGGGACGGGGGGGGGCAGAAGGTCGGGGGGGGCAGAGGGACGGGGGGGGGGCAGAGGGACGGGGGGGCGAGAGATGGGGGAAGGCCGATGGACGGGGGGGGGGCAGAGGGACGGGGGGGGGGGGACAGAGGGGGGGGGGGGGGGCAGAGGGACGGGGGGGGGCAGAGGGACGGGGGGGGAGGGACGGGGGGGGCAGAGGGGGGGGGGGGCAGAGGGACGGGGGGGGGGCAGAGGGAGGGGGGGGGGGGCAGAGGGACGAGGGGGGGGGGCAGAAGGTCGGGGGGGGCAGAGGGACGGGGGGGGCAGAGGGACGGGGGGGGCAGAGGGACGGGGGGGGGCAGAAGGACGGGGGGGGCAGAAGGTCGGGGGGGGGGCAGAGGGACGGGGGGGCAGAAGGACGGGGGGGGCAGGGACGGGGGGGGCAGGGGGGGGGGGGGGGGGGGGGCAGAGGGACGGGGGGGCAGAAGGACGGGGGGGCAGAAGGTCGGGGGGGGGCAGAGGGACGGGGGGGGGGAGGGGACGGGGGGGGGGCGAGAGATGGGGAAGGCCGATGGACGGGGGGGGCAGAGGGGGGGGGGGGGGCAGAGGGACGGGGGGGGGGGGAGAGGGAGGGGGGGGGGGAGGGGGGGGGGGGGCAGGGGGGGGGGGGGGGGGGGGGGGGGGGGGGGGGGGGGGGGGGGGGGGGGGGGGGGTGGGGGGGGGGGGGGGGGCAGAGGGGGGGGGGGGGGGGGGACCAGAGGGGGGGGGGGGGGGGGCAGAGGGACGGGGGGGGGGGGACCGGGGGGGGGGCGAGAGATGGGGGAAGGCCGATTGACGGGGGGGGGGGGGGGAGAAGGACGTGGGGGGGGGGCCAGAAGATGACGGGGGGGGGGGGCAGAGGGACGGGGGGGGGGTAACGAGAGATGGGGGGGGCCGATGTACGGGGGGAGACTCCGGCGGGGGAACAACACCTCAGCAGAGACGCAGGGACACCGGGATCTTAGAATGGACAAAGATCAGGTGCAGGTTGTCCCTGGCACTTTGTGTGCTCGACACGTCCTCACGGCCGGGTAAGACCACCGCCTTAATCAATGCAAATAACTGACTTTGAGCATGTCGTGGGCAGTTGTGGTAGCAATGGGGGCAGAGGGGCAGAGACGGGAAAAGGGTGCAAGGCCAGGGAGCAGTGGCCGGCATAGGGGGAGAGCAGAAGGCGGCCGCGGAAGGCCCTACAGCAGCCGGGTGAGCGAGCACAGCCTGCGACAAATGCGCGGAGCGACAGTGGAAATAGCCGACCTCTACAGCTACTTCATCCATCCTGTGCCGCCAGGACACCGGGCCTTGACGTGAGGAAATAAGTAAGTGGGCAAGCCAACTTTACCGAAGCCAATTAACCTACGAGTCTGCACTTCCCGGGCAAGGATGGACGCTTCAGAAACATGGTAGTTACATGATGCACCCGACCGTGGTGACTCTGCGGGCTCTTCCAGAGATAGAATTGTGTTGTACTATTGTACACAACTATTGTACTCGTGTATGGTTTGATTTGACTGGATAGCACGCATGGCAAGCTTCCACTGTATCTCTGTACAGTTGACAATAAAACAATGACTAAAACCAAAGATATGATGTCCACTGTAGGAAATGTAGAACACGGCGCTTTGGCTTCGCTCACCTTTGTCAACCTGTCCCGGACTCACCCCCACCGAAATAGAAGTGACCTCGAGTATATTCAGTGTGCATTGGAACATAGAACACAGCCCTTCGGCCCTTAATTTCTGTAACCAACATGATGCCAGGCTAAACTAACTGATCCCTATCCCTCCATTCCCTGTATACCCACGTGCCTATCCACATCTCTTAAACACCACTATCGTATCTTCCTCCACCACCACCCGGCAGCGCGCACCAGGCTCCCACCGGTCCTTTTGTGTAAAACACTTTGCCCTGCACATCTCCTGAAAACTGTTCCCCGCTCACTTTAAAGCTATGTGCTCCAGTACTTGAAATTTCCATCCTGGGGAAAGGTTTCTGAATGTCTATGTTTGTGGCATTTATGGGACGGCCTCGTCTGTGGAACTGCTTCCATCAGAGACAGCTCCTGTAACAGGGGCTTTAAACAAATCGCACACATGCCAGCCAATGTTGCCATGGTGCACGGACTGAGGAAGAGGGAACGCCAGGACATGACACAGGCCACCGAGGTAGCTAACACCCGCTTTATACAAGGTAGATACAAATGCTGGAGAAACTCAGCTGGTGAGGTAGCATCTCTGGAGCGAAGGAATATGTGACGTTTAGGGTCGAGACCTTTGTTCAGACTTTATACAAGGCGCTTTAAAGACACAGTTTGCATTTACGAGGCACCATTTACTATCTGGGCATGAGAAGGTTCACAGCCAGTTGTTTGCTTTATGGGTAGTGTCTGCAGTAAACACGACAGCTCATTTATACACAGCGATGTCCCCCCCGGGGAGTTATCGGCCAGCCCAGCGGATGTTCTTCAGTGACCGACACAGATGGTTCAGTGTCTGCAGGAAGCACCAACCTCACCCGTAACACATGGGAGGGGGGTCGGAAACTCACGGGAGCGGTGGGCTGGCGGGCCGGTGAACGAGAAGTGGGGGGTGGGGTGGAGGGAGAGTGGAGGCTTCCCACACTCACACACGGAGCCGTGTGAAAGGGGCCCGGGGTCTGAGGGCACGAGGTCAAGGGGTCGGACTAATGGAGAACGCTGCTGACAACACAACCTTCCTGCTCCTATTTATAGAGGAATCAGGGACAAAAAACACACAGAGCTGCCATGTCAAACACTGGCAAACCCCAGATAGATTCCAGGGTCAGCCCTGGTCTCACACCAGGAAGGATGTCAAGAGTTCGTAGCAAAGCCAGAATGGGTGAGCAATGAAAGGTCTCAGTCATGTGTAGACTCGGGCTATTTACGTTGCAGGGGAGGGGAGTACGAGACCGAGAGCATGTTCACAATCCTGTGGTGGAACAAACAACGAGAAGTTGTTGCAAGAGACGTACAACATTGACTTCGGGTGATCACACCAGAGGCAAAGGCAGAGAGTGGAGAGACAGCGCTTCAGGAGACCCTTCACAAAGAGGGCTGGGCCGAGCACTGAAGGGGAAACCTTGTAAAAGTCCGGGTGGAAGAGCAAGGCAATAGGGGAGATAAACACAAAATGCTGGAGTAACTCAGTCAGGCAGCATCTCTGGAGAAAATGAATGGGTGACGTATCGTTTCGGGTCGGGACCCTTCGTCAGAGATGCTGCCTGATCCACTCAGTTACTCAAGCATTTTGGTTCTATTTTCGGTATAAACCAGCATCTGCAGTTCCTTCCTACACAAGATAAAAGGGGACCTAGGAGGGTGCTCGTTCGGAGACGGGGCTAGACTCAATGGGCCAAATGGCCGCCACCCACTGCACCCATCGACTCCAGCAGCAATATTGGTGGCAACTCCACACCTCCCTGTATGCCAACATCTCCAGCACAACACAACCCCTCTTGCCCAACACCCCCCACCCGGGGCGCTCTGCCTCCCTCGGGTCATGGGGTACATGTACCACCCCGTCTCACTGACCCTAAGCCCCGCTCCCGGGACAGTCCCGTCATCACCCCGTCCACCTACACGCCCGGAGACACAATGATAAACGGAGCGGGGGCGGGTGCCCGGTAACCGGTATCTCAGTGACCTGTCGCCCGCATCCCCCGGTAACCGGTTCCCCTGGTACCCGGTGATCGCTGTCCCAGGTAGATGAGGTCTTGCCGCCTGCTGACCCTCCGCCCACTGACCCGGTGACCCTCCGCCCGCTGACCCGGTGCCCGGTGACCCTCCGCCCACTGACCCGGTGACCCTCCGCCCACTGACCCGGTGACCCTCCGCCCACTGACCCGGTGACCCTCCGCCCACTGACCCGGTGACCCTCCGCCCACTGACCCGGTACCCGGTGCCCCGGTGACCCCTCACCTTGTAGTAGGCCAGCTGCAGGTAGTTGTAGGGGCCGCGCCGCTCGAACTCGAGCTCCAGGTCGCGGTTGGCCCGGTGCAGCGACGCGGGGCCCAGGCCTCGCTGGCCGCACACATCGATGCAGCGGGCCCGGCGCAGCACGGAGCCCACCACCCGCGGCCCGGCCGTCTCCACACCGTGCCGGGCGGCGCAAGCCAGCCTGCAGCCCACCTGCAGCCGCCGCCGCTCCCGGTAGCTGTGCGCCGCCCCCTCCATGGCCCGCACCACCGCCGGCCAGTCGCTGTCATAGTAAGCCCTCACCCCGTCCTCGTACAGCTCGTCGAAGGGCGTCAGATGCCCCCAGGCCGCCACCAGCCCGCAACACAGCGCCCAGAGAGCCGACACCATGGACACCATCTCCCTCTGCCTCACTCAGTCCCTTTCACTCTCCCCCCGTCCCACTCACTCCTCGCCACCCTCGCTCAATCCCACTCACCCTCTCTGACTCACTCTTTCTCACTCTCACACTCTCTCTTCCTCTCCCACACTTCCTCTCTCTAACTCTCCTCTCTCTCTTTCTCCCTCACTCTCTCTTTCTCCCTCAGTCTCTCTCTCTTTCTCCCTCACTCTCTCTCTTTCTCTCTCAGTCTCTCTCTTTCTCTTTCTTTCTCTCACCGTCTCTCCCTCTCTTTCTCCCCCTCCGTGTCCGTCTCTGTCCGCCTGTCTCTCTCACACACAGTGTCTCCCTCCTTCCTACTCTCTCAATGCGTGTATCTTTCTTTCACCGTCTCTCTCCCGCTGTCTGTCAGCCTCTGTGTGTGTGTCTCTCCACACTGAATGCAACCGCATCCCACACTTAGCAGCAGCCCAAAACAAGAGAGCTCCAATGCACGGATAGTCCCAGCCCTTGCAATCACTTCCAGATATGCAGCCACAAACTGACCGCTGGAGACACTAGGAACTGCAGACGCTGGAAACTTGCAAAACACAACATTCGGGAGTGAAACAGCAGATCAATCAGCATCTCTTTGAGATGCACACAAACCACTGTAGATGCTGGATAACCTCTCTTGAGAACATTAATGGGTGACATTTTGGGTAAGGAGTCAAGGACCCTTCTTCAGATTGATGGAGAAGCTGGAGAGGTGGAGATGGGGCAACGCCAGGCAAGTGATAGGTAGATAGACACAAAATGCTGGAGTAACTCAACGGGACAGGCAGCATCTCTGGAGAGAAGGAATGGGCGATGTTTCGAGTCGAGATTCTTCTTCAGACTGATTACTCCAGCATTTTGTGTCTATCTTCGGTTTAAACCAGCATCTCCAGTTCCTTCCTACATAAGTGATAGGTGGATACAGCTGAGATGGGAGGGGTGATTGGCAGATGGGTGGAATAAGTGACAAAGGCTGGAGGTGAAGAGAAGACAAAAGGGTGTCAGCTGAGGAGAGAAGGGGAGCGAAATGTAAACATGTGAGGGAGGGAAATGGGTGGAAGGGGACGGGGAGGGCAAAAGGTGGGGATACAAGGGAAATGGAGGACTCAGGGATGGGAGATGAGCTTACGGAGGAGGGGAAAGGAGCCAGGTGACTGGGGATTGGGAGAAGGTGGGAGAAATGTGTGTGCATTGGGGTGGGGGAAGAGAAGAGGAGGCTTATGTCCATAAGACATACAGTGCCCTCCATTATTTTTGGGACTACCATTTATTTATTTGCCTCTGTACTTGACAATTTGAGATTTGTAATAGAAAAAAAATTACATGAAGTTAAAGTGCACATTGTCAGGTTTTAATAAAGGCCATTTTTACACATTTTGGTTTCACCATGTAGAAATTACAGCAGTGTTTATACATAGTCTCCCTATTTCAAGGCACCATAATGTTTGGGACACAGCAATGTCATGTAAATGAAAGTAGTCATGTTTAGTATTTTGTTACATCCCTTTTGCATGCAATGACTGCTTGAAGTCTGCGATTCATGGACATCACCAGTTGCTGGGTGTCTTCTCTGGTGATGCTCTGCCAGACCTATATTGCAGCCATCTTTTGCCAATGCTTGTTTTGGGGACTAGTCCCCTTCAGTTTTCACTTCAGCATATAAAAGGCATGCTCAATTGGGTTCAGATCAGATGATTGACTTGGCCACTCAAGAATTTACCATTTTTTAGCTTTCAAAAACTCCTTTGTTGCTTTAGCAGTATGTTTGGGATCATTGTCTTGCTGTAGAATGAAATGCCTGCAAATGAGTTTTGAACCATTTGTTTGAACTTGAGCAGATAGGATGTGTCTATACACTTCAAAATTCATTATGCTACTACCATCAGCAGTTGTATCATCAATGAAGATAAGTGAGCCAATACCTTCAGCAACCATTCATGCCCAGGCCATAACACCCCACCACTGTGTTTCACAGATGAGGTGGTATGTTTTGGATCTTGGGCAGTTCCTTCTCTCCTCCATATTTTGCTCTTGCCATCACTTTGATATAAGTTACTCTTCGTCTCATCTGTCCACAATACCCTTTTTCCAGAACTGTGGTTGCTCTTTTAAGTACTTCTTGGCAAACTGTAACTTGGCATCCTATTTTTGAGGCTAACCAGTGGTTTGCATCCTGCAGTGTAGCCTCTGTATTTCTGTTCATGAAGTCTTCTGCGGACAGTGGTCATTGACAAATCCACAACTGACTCCTGAAGAGTGGTCATTGACAAATCCACAACTGACTCCTGAAGAGTGTTTCTGATCTGTTGGACAGATGTTGGGGATTTTTTATTTATTATACAGAGAATTCTTCTGTCATCAGCTGTGGAGGTCTTCCTTGGCCTGCCAGTCCCTTTGTGATTAGTAAGCTCACCAGTGCTCACTTTCTTCTTAATGATGTTCCAAACAGTTGATTTTGGTAAGCTTAAGGTTTGGCTGATGTCTTTAACAGTTTTATTCTTGTTTCTCAGTCTCGTAATGGCTTCTTTGACTTTCATTGGCACAACTTTGGTCCTCATGTTGATATACAACAATAAAAGTTTCCAAAGGTGATGGAAAGATTGGAGGAAAGACTAGATGCTGAGAGCTCTCTTATACCTGCATTAAGGAGGCATTTAAACACACCTGAGCAAGTACAAACTTCAGTGATGCCATGTGTCCCAAACATTATGGTGCCCAGAAATGGGGGGACTATATATAAACACAGCTGTAATTTCTATATAATGAAACTAAAATGTATAAAAATGGCCTTTATTAAAATCTGACAATGTGCACATTAACACCATGTGATTTTTTTTATTACAAATCTCAATTCACAGAGGCAAATAAATAAATGACGGGTTTTTGTCCTAATTATTATGGAGGGCACTGTCGGAGCAGAATTAGGTCATTTTGGCCCTACTCTGCCATTCAATCAACCACATTTTCCTGCTTTCTCCCTGTAACCTTTGACCTCCTTACGAATCAGAACAGGGACAGGGGGGTATTATTGGAGTTGGAGAATTGAAGGCTAAATAAACCTTTCGAGCAACTTCAGCAACTTCTGTTAAGGAGGGGTAGAAATGGTGGATATTTCGTATGGAGACCATGCATCAGGACTCCGTACTCCCCTAACACTGTGGTGTTGCTCCAGATTCCAACATTTGCCGTCTGTCTCTTGGAACTTCCAGATGTGCAGGCTGGTGAGGGGGATTTACTGGGGTAGTTGCTGCTGTCTGAAGCCAGAGTGGGAGTAGGGAAACACTGCCAGTGGAGGGTCTGAGATACAGTGGAGAGTCCAGGATAGACTGGGGAGAGAGGGCAGGGGAACTGTCTCTCGGGTTTTATTCAGTGTAAACCAGCCAGCCTGGCAACACAAGGAACTGCAGGTGCTGGAATCTTCAGTAAAACACAAAGTGCTGGATGAACTCAGTGGGTCAGGCAGCATCTGTGGAAGGATTGGACAGGTGATGTTTCTGGTTGGGACACTTCTTCAGAGTAAGGGGGAGAAAAGTGAGTTATTTTTTAATCCATGTTTGTACCCCCCCCTTGTGCCTCAGGCACCAGTTGACCTGCAGTGGGGTGGGGACTGGTGAGAGGGAGATGGACCTTGGAACAATGGTGTACGGGCGGGGTGGCATGTGGAACGAGCAGCCAGAGGACATAGCAGTACAATTACATTGTTTAAAAGATATTTAGACAGATACATGGTGAGGAATGATTGAGAGGGTCATGTGCCTCAGCGTGGATGAGATGACCTGTAGGTCCGTTCCCATGTTGTTCTACAACAAGGAGATAGAGAATCTAGTGACATGGCGTCTGGACAATCATCTCTCCCTCAGTGTTAGCAAGATAAAGAAGTTAGTTATCGGGTTCAGGAAGTGTGGCGTACATGCCCCAATCAGCATCAATAGTGCTGAAATGGAAATGGCCGAGAGAATCAAGTTCCTTGGCATTAGTATTACCAACTATCTGTCATGGACCAACCACATTTAAGCGGCAGCCAAGAAAACCTCTACTTCCCGAGGAGACTGAGGAAATCTAGCAACCAATTCTGCAACAACACTTACAAAGCACACTGTCAGGTTGCACCACAGCTTGAGTAAGGAACAGCTCTGCCCCAAACTGTGAAAAAGTGCAGAGAGTTGTGGATGTAGCCCAGTCCATCACACGGACCAGACTTCCCACCATTGACGCCATCTACACTTCATGCTACTTTGGGAAAGCAACCAACATAATCAAAGAGTTGTCCACCTGGTCATTCCCTCTTCTACCTGCTCCTGTCGGGCAGAAGGTACGGAAGCTTGAAAACTTCCACCAGTCTCAGAAACAGCTTCTTCTCCTCCGTTATCAGGCTTCTGAACAGCCCTTCCATAAGCGAGGGTACTGTTCGATTCACCTCTACCCCATTGTGGACATTGGACTCTGTCTCTGGAACTGATGCGCTAAAATACTGAGAATATATGTTGCACTTAGTATCTTCCCATTTGCTCTATCCTTTAGTTTGGCTTGATTGTATTTATGCAATGGTATTATCTGATCTGTTTGGAGAGCATGTAAAACAAAGCTTTTCACTGTACCTTGGTACACGTGCCAATAATAAACCTATATCTCAGACTGACTCTGACGCATTAGACTGTAGTGTATCACCCTCTCCACTCTAGATTGTTTACTGCACAGTGAAGTGCAGGTACAATGAAAGGTTTTGCTCGCAGGCACGTAACCTCAGACAACACAAAAAAATACATTCTATGTTAGTTACTCATAAAATTCTGAAAGAAACAAGACTGTGCAAAGATAGGATTGCTACATGAACTATTCAGGTCTATCCCCAATTAACTAATTATGTAAGATAATACACATAATTGTAAATTACTTCACTCTCCTAGTCTTATACAAGATGCATCACCATGAGGTAGAAACAAAGAACTGCAGATGCTGGTTTACAATAAAAAGACACAAAGTGCTGGAATAACTCGGTGGGTCAAGCAGCATCTCTGGAGAACATGCATAGGCAATATTTTGGGTCTGGCCTCTTCTTCAGATCTGTTCCTGGTCTGCACCTCGGGGGGAAAGTTGTGAAGTGCATCACACTGAGGCAAGGAGAGGAAGTTGGAAGGGTGAGAGTGGTCACAAAAGATTGCAGACACTGGACACTGAGCAAAACACAATATGTTGGAGTAACTCAGCAGGTCAGGCAGCATCTGTGGAGGGAATGGACAGACAATATTTCAGGTTGGGACTCTTCTTCAGAACTAATGGAGCAGTGGAGAGAAAGTTGGAAAAGAGAGGTGGGGTATGGCAAGGCCTGGCAAGTGATGGGTGGACACAGGTGAGAAGGGTTAATAAGAAGATGGATGGAATAAGTGACAAAGGCTTTGAAGAACAGGAGAGCAGCAGGAATCACAGAGGGGGAGCAATGAGAGAGGTTCTCGCAAAACTTCCATTGGAGATAGGATGAGAACGTCGTTAAAGTATTGAGGAGATTTTGCAGGGGACGGTAAAATGGACATACAAGACTGCGGAGGGGAATAAATAGGTTGAATGCACAGTCTTTTACCCAGGGTAGACAATCTAGAACCAGAGGGCATATAACCATATAACCATATAACAATTACAGCGCGGAAACAGGCCATCTCGACCCTTCTAGTCCGTGCCGAACACGTATTCTCCCCTAGTCCCATATACCTGCACTCAGACCATAACCCTCCATTCCTTTCCCGTCCATATAACTATCTAATTTATTTTTAAATGATAAAAACGAACCTGCCTCCACCACCTTCACTGGAAGCTCATTCCACATAGCCACCACTCTCTGAGTAAAGAAGTTCCCCCTCATGTTACCCCTAAACTTCTGTCCCTTAATTCTCAAGTCATGTCCCCTTGTTTGAATCTTCCCTACTCTCAGTGGGAAAAGCTTATCCACGTCAACTCTGTCTATCCCTCTCATCATTTCAAAGACCTCTATCAAGTCCCCCCCTTAACCTTCTGCGCTCCAAAGAATAAAGCCCTAACTTGTTCAACCTTTCTCTGTAACTTAGTTGCTGAAACCCAGGCAACCTTCTAGTAAATCTCCTCTGTACTCTCTCTATTTTGTTGACATCCTTCCTATAATTAGGCGACCAAAATAGTACACCATACTCCAGAATTGGCCTCACCAATGCCTTGTACAATTTTAACATTACATCCCAACTTCTATGCTCAATGCTCTGATTTATAAAGGCCAGCACACTAAAAGATTTCTTTACCACCCTATCTACATGAGATTCCACTTTCAGGGAACTGTGCACAGTTATTCCCAGGTCCCTCTGTTCACCTGCATTCTTCAATTCCCTACCATTTACCATGTACGTCCTATTTTGATTTGTCCTGCCAAAATGTAGCACCTCACACTTATCAGCATTAAACTCCATCTGCCATCTTTCAGCCCACTCTTCCAACTGGCATAAATCTCTCTGTAGACTTTGAAAATCTACTTCATTATCCACAACCCCACCTATCTTAGTATAGGTTGAAGGTGAGGGGAAAAATTGAATAGGAACCTGAGCAGCAACTTTTTCATGCACAAGGTGGTGGGTATACGGAACGAGCTGCCAGAGGAGGTTGTTGAGGCAGATACTATAACACCATTTAAAAGACATCTGGACAGGTGCAGAGGGATATGGGCCAAACATGGACAAATGAAAGTAATGTAGATGGGCACATTTGGCGTCATGTATGAGTTGGGCCGAATGGTCTGTTTCTATGCTGTATGTGCCTGTGCAGAGTTCCCAGAGCCACCATCTCAGAGACCCCGAGGGGTGGGGTCAGGGGCAGCGCTGGGGGTGGGGGGGAGAGGAGCAGCGCTGGGAGGTAGGGGGGCAGCCCTGGGTGGAGAGTACAGACTCCAGGAAATAAAACATAAACCTGCCTGGAGCTGGAGACCATCGGCTGGGACCTGGACACAGGGAGGACCACGGCTCCCTCTGGTGGGCCAGACTGGTGTCCACAGTAGAGGGAGCTGTCCCTGGCAATCCTTCCACCAACCCTGGTGCCATTGGCCACCACCCCAGGGACCAGGGTGTGGAAACCCCCCACTCTACCACTGAGGCCAGGGAGTGGAGATGTTTACCTCTGTGTGAGACAGTTATCCCAGTGTGTGACCGTTACTCCAGTATGAGATGCTACTCCAGTAATAACATGGATAGGCAATATTTTAGGCAATATAGGCAATGGATAGCCAGTGTGAGATGTTACTCTCATGTGAGATGTTACTCCAGCAAGACAGTTACTCCAGTGTGAGATGTTAATCCAGTGTGACATGTCACTCCAGTATGAGATGCTACTCCAGTAAATACATGGGTAGGCAATATTTTAGGCAATATAGGCAATGGATAGCCAGTGTGAGATGGTTACTCCAGTGTGAGATGTTACTCCAGTGTGAGATGTTACTTCAGTGTGAGATGGTTGAATCCAAGTGGGGACCTTATGTTGCAGGTGTAGATACATGGAAGACCACATCTAGAGTTCTGTGGAGAGTCATTGATCTCTACAGCTCAGAATCAGGCCCTTTGGGGAACCTTATCAATGACCACTGTTGGCATACTGAGCTCATCCCATTTGCCTCTATTTGGCCCATATCCCTCTAAACCTTTCCTACCCATTATATCTGTCCAAAAGTCGTAATTGTATCCATTTCCATAGCTTCCTCCGGCACCTTGTCACCCTGTCCCAAGGGCCTAGGAGTGATGTTCACCCCCATGTGAGACTGTTCCTCTAGTGTGAGACAGTTACTCTAGTATGAGACAGTGAGAGATGTTACTCCAGTAAGATGGTTACTCCAGTGTGAGACAGTGGAGTACTGTCTACCCTCTGAGGCGACGATCTCACTCAGAGGGTAGAGTACAGACTATCCCCTGAGTGGAAAGGTTGCCCTAGAGATTCCTCTTAAATCCCTCCCCTCTAGTTTATGCCCTCTAGTTTTAGAATCTTCTACCCTGGTAAAATGACTGTAAGCGTTCACTTTATATATGTCCCTGATGATCAAGTACACCTCAGTAAGGTCACTCCTCAGTCTCCTACGCTCCAAAGATAAAGGTCCCAGCTTATTGAACCTCTCCCTGTAACTCCAGCCTGCGAACCCAGGTTACATCCTCCTGAATCTCTACTGCACTCTCCCCAATACAGCGTGCAGTGTTGGCCTCCTATTTGAGGAAACGCGTCAGTGCTTTTGGAGCAGTTCAGAGAAACTTTGCTGGACTGACAGCCAGAAACGGCGATGAGTTTGGAGGAAAGGTTTATCAGACTGGGCTTGTCTCTGCTGGAGCTGAGAGGAGTGACAGGGAATGTAATTGAAACTGCATGAGAGGATGGGTGTGGAGAGGCCATTTCCTGGAGGAGAGAGAGAGGGGGTGGAGACGGAGATGTGTGGAGGAGGGAGGGGAAGGAAAAGGGGGGAGGGGGGGGCAGAGAGGGGAAGGGGAGACACAGGGAGTGCTACAGGCGGAGAAGGAGGGAGAGGAGCAGGGGGTGGAGGAGGGAGAGAGGAGGCAGCGATCACATACAGACTGAATGAATGCCTGGAATGGGAGGGAGCAGCCCTGCAGTGGGAGAGGGGATGCCAGCAGAGGGAGCCCTGGGTCTTCCCCCTTCGCTGCAAACACATTCAGGGAAGGTCCCGACCCAAAACATCACCTATCCATGCTCATCACCTATCCATGCTGCCTGACCCGCTGAGTTACTCCGGCACTTTGTGGGTCTACCTTTCGGGAAAGGTTAAACAGGCTAGGACTTTAAATCTTGGAGTGCAGGAGATGAAGGGGTGATCTTATAGAGATGTATAAAATCGTGATGGGGATATATAGGGTGATGGAGTCCTTTACCCAGGGTAGGGGAATCAAGAACCAGAAGACATAAGTTTAAAATGAGAGGGGAAAGACTTAATAGGAACCTGAGGGGCAACTTTTTCACATAGAGAGTGGTGGGTATGTGGAACGAGCTGCCAGAGGAGGAGGTTGAGGCAGGTGCTATAACAACATTTGACAGACACTTGGACAGGTATATGGAGAGGTCATGAAGTTGTGTATTACAGAAACAGGCCCTTCGACCCTGATTATCATCCAGATTAATGTCGAAGCCAAACGGAAGTGGACCAGCACCGATCCCCGTGGCAACCACTGGCCACATGTCTCTAATCAGGAAAACCACTCTGTGATCCTTCCATCAAGACAATTTTGTATCCAATTGGATAGCTCACCCTCACACATGTGGAAATGAGCATTTTGGTTGCCATGCATGAGTTGGGCTGAAGGGCCTGTTTCCGTGATGAATGAGTCTCCACCTCTCCTTATAACTCATGTCCTCCAGACCCAGTAACACCCTCGTATCTTTATTTCACTTTTTTCCAGTCTAATGAAATTCTTCTTATAGCAGTGTGACCAGAACTTACCAATGCATTGTGCAGCACTGTCCATCGGGTGGCGCCGTGAACTGGCTGCCTCGCCAGCAGCTGTTCGTCCTTTCGACTTTTACTATGTCTAAAAGTGTGTTTTAGTGGGGTTGGGGGGCTGGTGTCGGGGAATAGGGGAAACTGCTTTTTTAGTCACTTACCTTGGTGGAATGCAACGTTTCTCCTAGTTGTATTTTCACCCTCCCTCGCAGCCTAACAGCTTGGATTGGTGCGGCCTCTCCCGGAGTCAGGCCCAGAGCTTCAGCAGCGGGCGCAGGGTGGACTTTCCATCGCAGTGCCGGGCGATCCCTTGCCGGGGATCGCCAGAAGAAGTGCTCCAATCGCTGGCCCGCGGACTACATCGTGAACCGAGGTCTGCGGAGATTCTAGCCGCGGGCACGGCGTGGACTTTCCATCGCCAAGTCTGTGATCCCTCGCTGGGGATCGCCGGAGAAAAGCTCCGACCGCCGGCCTGCAGCCTATAACATCGTGAAGCCGCGGTCTCCGGTAGGAAGTGGCCGATTTCGGGACCTCCAAGCCGCGGAGTGTCTGTCTGTCCCGACGTCGGAGTTTTGAGCATCCCGTCGAGAGGGCCTGTAAATCGGGCCGGCCATACCGGCGACTACAGAGGGTTCATGGCCCCGACCAAGGATGAACAAAGGAGGAGGATTGACTGATCGTTATTGCCTCCCACCACAGTGAAGAATGTTGATTCCACTGTGGTGGATGTTCATGTTATATTCTATTGTGTATTGTGCTCTTTTTGATTGTGTGGCTGCATGGTAAATAAAATTCCACTGCCCCTTAATTGGTGCATGTGGCAATAAATATGGACTTGAATTTAAACATGACGTACTGTACTCAATACCCCGATCGATAAAGGCTGGTGTGCCAAACCATCTTCTCCACCATCCTATATACCCGTGCCTCCACTTACAAGGAACTATGTACCTGCACCCACATGTATCTCTGTCTGACACCATTGCTTGCGAGTCCGGCACTAGTTTTTCTGAGCAAAATTCAACACCTTGCATCGCTCTCTTGGTCATTTCTTGTCCCATTGGCCCAGTTGTTCAACATCCCATTGTAATCAAATAATCTTCTCTGTCCACTTCATCACCAATTGTAGTGTCATCCGTAAACGTACTAACTGTGCCGCCTCATTCACATCCACATCATTACAATACAATACGGTTTTATTCGTCACATTGCACATAAAGTGCAAGTGAAATGAATTTACCAGCAGCGGTACAATGGTAAAGAACACACAATACACAATTAAAATTTAACACAAACATCCACCACAGCATTCATCACTGTGGTGGAAGGCACAAAATTTGGCCAGTCCTCCTCCATTTTGCCCCGTGGTCGGGACCTCAACCCTCCGCCGCCGTCGCTGCGGGCGTCCAGTTGTGCAGACAAGGTAAAGGTAAGTCCAGCTTCAAGATAGTGTAGGCCGCAGTATAACTAACAAACTACAATGGACTTAGCACTGTGCCACATCCCTTATTACAGGCCTCCAGTCTGAAAAGCAACCTTCTGCCACCATCCTACCTTCAGCCAATGTTGTTTCTATTTGGCTAATTCACCCTGGATCCCAAGTTTCCCAGCCTGCCATGCAGTCAGAATAACAACCTGTGTTGGTGGTGATTAGACACACCCCGTGACGGATGTAATTTGCAGTGACCCCGCGACGTGGAATAGCCCTCCAGCCCAGCCTGCCATGCAGTCAGAATAACAACCTGTGTTGGTGGTGATGGACACACCCCGTGACGGATGTAATTTGCAGTGACCCCGCGACGTGGAATAGCCTGGTCTTTCCACCCAGGACTCTGGATTTGCCTGGAACGTTGGTCAGAATGACAGTGGTGTGTAGGTCAGATCCTGGAGACCAGTCTGACCCAGCGGAAAATACTCATGACAAACTCTGTCACCAGATACCAACGCGAATGATGTCACCCTTGGACTGGACTTCCTACATAAATCCATGGATAGGTTCCCAATCCCACAAGCGGTCAGGGAGGTCCCCACTCTGGTGGCCATTGGAGGCCATGACCTGTGGACTAAGATGAGAGGTTACCTCATCCTTCCTCTCATTTTCACCCAGGTACTCCAACACCTAAACCCAGCAACCCCATCAACTCAACAGGTTCTAGCCCTCACCCACATCCCAGGGACAACTTTCAGCTGTGATTAATCCGGCGACTGCATGTCTTTGCCATGATATTGCCTTCAATTCCCTCATCCAGATCATCAATATATATTAATGATTCTGGGATGAGGGAATTGAAGGCAATATCTCCAAGTTTGCGGATGACACTAAGCTGGGGGGCAGTGTTAGCTGTGAGGAGGATGCTAGGAGACTGCAAGGTGACTTGGACAGTGACATTATCTAAATGGGGACCTAGGGGAGATCTGGGTGTCATGGTGCACCAGTCATTGCTAGGCATGCAGGTGCAGCAGGCAGTGAAGGATGAATGGTATGTTAGCTTTCATAGCAAAAGGATTTGAGTATAGGAGCAGGGAGGTTCTACTGCAGTTGTACAGGGTCTTGGTGAGACCACACCTGGAGTATTGCGTACAGTTTTGGTCTCCAAATCTGGGGAAGGACATTATTGCCATAGAGGGAGTGCAGAGAAGATTCACCAGACTGATTCCTGGGATGTCAGGACTGTCTTATTAAGAAAGACTGGATAGACTTGGTTTATACTCTCTAGAATTTAGGAGATTGAGAGGGGATCTTATAGAAACTTATAAAATTCTTATGGGGTTGGACAGGCTAGATGCAGGAAGATTGTTCCGATGTTGGGGACAAGGGGTCACAGCTTAAGGATAAAGGGGAAATCCTTTAAAACCGAGATGAGAAGAACTTTTTTCACACATTGAATCTTTTGAACTCTCAACCAGAGGGTAGTCGAGGCAGTTCATTGGCTAATTTAAGAGGGAGTTAGATGTGGCCCTTGTGGCTAAGGGGATCACGGTAAGGGATCTGAGTTGGATGATCAGCCAACATATTGAATGGCTGTGCAGGCTTAGGGCCGAATGGCCTACTCCTGCACCTAATTTCTATGTTTCTATGTTCTATGTTTCTTTGGAATGTGGGAGGAAGCCAGAGCTCCTGGCGAAACCCACGCAGTTCTGGGGGTTTGGGTTTTTGGGAATCTGACATGAACTCAGAGTTTTGAAATCTTATGTGGGAGACTCTTTTTTTATGTCAGTAATCTTCAACTTCAAACCACATTGGTCCCAGAGGAAAGGAAACTGGCAAAGACTTACGAAGTGTGGGAAGGAACTGCAGATGCTGGTTTATACTGAAGAAAGACACAGAGTGGCGGAGTAAACCAGTGGGTCAGGCAACACGCTGAAGAACATGGAAAGGCGATGTTTCGGATTGGAACCCTTCTTCAGACTGGGGAGGTTTTGTTGGTCTGCTCCTCCTGCCCTGACATGCTCCGCTGGCTGTTTGATCTGACTAAAGACGTCACCAGGAGACTGTTTACGGGCTTGCTGTGAGCATGTTGCAAGCTGTCAGCCGCTGATCGAGGCAGTGGGTGAAGCAGGGTGGGGATTGTGAGATGGCTTCCACTGCTGGTGAATGTTTGTTGACAATTCCCCACTCCAGACTCACAGCTCTGTGTGATTTGATCCAGAGACACACTCGGCCATTGTTAATGAGCTGTGTCTGAGGCTCCCACTCGCCCAGCTATGAGGGGAGATACTCATAGTCCACAGGAAGGGGGGAGGGGAAAAGAGGTGGATGGGGGGAAAGTAGTAGGTGGAGGGGGGAGAGTAGGGGGAGGGGGAGGGGGGGGGGGGGAGTGGGGGGGGGGGGGGGGAGTGGTGGGGGAATGTGGGGGAGCGGGGGGTAACAGAGTAATCCTAACCCTAACCCTAGAGAATGGCTGCACCCTTGTTGATTCAGCCTGAAGCTTCCTTTAACACTGCCTTTCTGGGTAAGAAGAATAACCTCATCCTAACCCTAACCAAAACACAAAGTGCTGGAGGAACTCAGGTGGTTAGGCCGCATCTGTGGAATGAAATGGACAGATGACAATTCGGGTTGGAACCCGTCTTCAGATGCTTCACACCTTGTATTGATTGAAAGACACAGCATGGAAACAGGCCCTTCTTCCCACCGAGTCCACGCCGACCATCGATCACCCGTTGTACAGTATGTTATCCCACCTTTGCATCCACTCCCTACACACTAGGGGCAACTTACAGAGGCCCATTAACTCGCATGTCTTTGGGATGTGAAAAGAAACTGGAATATCCGGAGGAAACCTGCGTGGTTAAAGGGAGAACATGCAAACTCCACACAGACAGCCTCCCAAGGTGAGGATCGAACACAGGTCTTTGGAGCTGTGTTTTGCTCAAGATTCCAGCACTGCAGTTGCTTGTGTCTCTAACCCTAACCCCAGTTCTAAACCCATACTAACCAAACCAACGCCCCATACTACCCATACCCTAACTATCCTGACTTAATGAAGGGCATGAGCAGATGGAGCAATGTTTCAGGCTGGGAGATCCACAGTAAGCCATTCCTCATTGTTCTTTGCATCAATTCATTAGAAAACTATAAGCTCAACTCAGCCCCTTGTCATCAACTCCACCCATCTGCCAATCACCCAACCACCACCTCACCTGTATCCACCCATCACTTGACAGGCTTTGTTTCGCCCCCACCTCTCCATTCATAATTGCTCCCCCCCTACTACACCTCTACAAGAAGGGCCTCGACTCGAAAAGTCGTCTGTCCATTTCCCTCCACAGATGTTGCCTGTCCAGCATTTTGTATTTTGAGCAATAATTTGTCAGTGGGACAGAAGTCCAACAATTAGGAAGGCAAAAAAGGAATTAGCCCAACAAAGTCATAAACAGGTCCATACAAGCAAGGGCAGGGTGTGAGGAAGTGCACCAAGAAATGTACAGATGATGTTCTTCGTGAGACTGTTGTAGTAGGGGAGAGAAAGCTGTAAAGGAGAGCGAGGGCAGGGTGTGAGCAAGTGCACCAAACCAGGAGAAGGTGACGTTTAATACAATCAGGCCAAGGTGACATTGAAACCAGATGTGATCAGATGTGATGCAGCCTGTTAGAGATAAATACTGCAGTGAGCAAGCGATGAGCAGGGCCAATCCCCAGGACAGGAGGAGCACATCAGCGCATTAGAAGAGAGTTTGGGTAAGGGAGGGCAGACTCACGAATACTGAGCAGTAAAGGAGGGGAAGGAAGTGGGGAACAATGGACCAGATTGACCAGTACCAGTATAATCGGGAATAATTCCTATTATGGCAAAGTGATAAGGTGATGGTGAATAGTCTGCGGCTTACAACATGGAAAGATGACTTGGCCAACCTCAATGAATCTTTCTTAGTAACATTAGACAATAGACAATAGGTGCAGGAGTGGGCCATTCTTCCCTTCGAGCCAGCACCACCATTCAATGTGATCATGGCTGATCATCCCCAATCAGTAATCCGTTCCTGCCTTCTCCCTATATACCCTGACTCCGCTATCTTTAAGAGCCCTATCTAGCTCTCTCTTGAAAGTATCCAGATAACTGGCCTCCACCGCACTCTGATGCAGAGAATTCCATAGACTCACCACTCTCTGTGTAAAAAAGTGTTTCCTCGTCTCCGTTCTAAATGGCTTACCCCTTATTCTTAAACTGTGACCCCTGGTCTGGACTCCCCCAACATGTTTCCTGCCTTTAGCGTGTCCAAACCCTTAATAATTTTATATGTTTCAATAAGATAACAAAGCATAGACAAAGGGAAGACAGGGAATTTAGACACAAAAAGCTGCAGTAACACAACGGGATAGGCAGCATCACTGGAGAGAAGGAATGGGTGACGTTTCGGGTCGAGACCCTTCTTCAGACTGGTTAGGGACAAGGGAAACGAGAAATATACTGTAGATGGTGATTTGGAGAGATAATGAACAATGAATGAAAGATATGCAAAAACGTAACAATAACAAAGGAAACCGGCCATTGTAAGCTGTTTGTAGGGGTGAAAATGAGAAGCTAGTGTGCCTTGGGTGGGGGCAGGATAGAGAGAGACGGAATGCAGGGGCTACCTGAAGTGAGAGAAATCAAATTTCATACCACTGGGTTGTAAACTGCTCAAGCGAAATATGAGATGCTGTTCCTCTAATTTGCGTTTAGCCTCACTCTGACAATGGAGGAGACCGAAGATAGAAAGGTCTGTGTGGGAATGGGAAGGAGAATTAAAGTGTCCAGCAACCGGGAGATCAGGTTGGTTCACACGGGCTGAGTGAAGGTGTTCCGTGAAACGATCGCCGTCTGCTATTGGTCTTGCCGATATATAAGAGCCCACATCTTGAACAACGGATGGAGTAGATGAGGTTGGAGGAGGTGCAAGTGAACCTCTGCCTAATCTGAAAGGACTGTTGGGGTCCCTGGACAGAGTTGAGGGAGGAGGACTAGGGACAGTTGTTGCATCTTCTGCTGCAGGGGAAGGTACCTGGGGAGGGGATTGGTTTGGGTAGGAAGGGATGGATTAACCAGGGTGTTGTGGAGGTTACGGTCTCTGCAGAAGGTGGAAAGGGGTGGAGATGGGAAAATGTGGCTAGTGGTGGGATCCCGTTGAAAGTGGTGGAAATTTCGGAGGATTACGTGCTGCATGCAACAGCTGATGGGTGAAAGGTGAGGACTAGGGGGACTCTGTCTTTGTTGCGACTAGGGAGAGGGGGCGCAAGGGTGGTACCAAGTAGACACGAGCGAGGGCCTCATGAATGATGAGACAGAGATTTCCGAACTCTTTAAATCTGTCCATGATACCGCCGTCGTTGGATGAATAATAGGTGATGATGAATCAGAGTACAGGGGGGAGATCGGTAAACTGACTGCTTGGTGCCAGAACAACAATCTTGTTCTCAGTGCTAGCTTTAAGAAGAGAAGGCCACTAATCCATGAACATGTCTTTATCGGTGGGACAGCAGTGGAGAGAGTCAAATACTTCAAGATCCTGGGCGTACATATCTCTAAGATCTGTCCTGGGCCCAGCGCATTGACGTAGTCACAAATTTGCACATCAATGCCTCTACTTCCTTTGAAGATGGACCTACTTTCATACAACCATCAGCTGCTTGATGCTAAACCCTATTCTTACCTCAGCACCAGAACACTACGGACCACCTCTTGCACTACTGCGGTCTTGTTATCTTCCTAATTGTTTTGGAGTAATGTCTTTATTTTTGCACAATCATATTTATTTTTACTGTTTTGCAAAATTCTGTTTGTAACTAAGGTGTAAACTGTGTTTTTGGGTGTTGTGATGTTTGTTCTATGTTTGTGTGTGTTGTCTGGGTCTATGCGGCTGTGTTGCAAGGCTTTTATTATACTGATATATCCTAGTTAATAATGGAATATTTTATTAAGTAAAGATTAATTTGGGTTTTGGGTTCTGAGTAAATGAAAGCTTTGAAATTGTGTTCTGTAGAAGGGCTGGGTAATCAGGAAATTGGTGGCCAGCATTCAAACTGCATCCAAGCTGCTACCTGTTGTGCCTAAGCAAAAGATATTGACAATGGTGAGAGGGGATGTACTTGCTGAGAAGGTTCTGGCTTCTGTAAACACAAGCCTTGGGAGAGGATGAGCTTCCTGAGAAATTGGTATTCTCTGCTAGCAGAAACTTCTGTGGGCAACTGATAAGGATGCTTACATTGTTTAAGAAGGTACTGCAGATGATAGACCTTTGACTAACTTCCCGTTATTTTGGGTTTCGTAACTAAAGTTTGTGATCGATATAACCATAGCATAAGAGGTCTTGTATTAATGACAAGCATGCTTTGAATGGGTAGAGCTGTGATTGATATGTTAGACATCATTGCTGCCATTCTATATGAACTTGTGATTATGTTTCCAAAACAGTATAAAAAGATGCTGTATGTCTTCATTCATTAGAGTAATGGCCTGGGAGGAGTTAAGTATCTGCTGTATGCTTGACTTTATATCTCCTAGCACTCTCTAGCTAAATGATCATTAAAGCTTGTATTGGTTTTACCCAACTTATTGTAAGTTGTCTGTTTTAAGAAAATGAACCTTAACATTGGCGTAGTCGGCAGGATTTCACTGGGACCATCAACAGACGACTGAGTAAGAGGCCATAGTTTGTCCGGGATCTGATGGGGTGGATAAAAAGTGTACTATTCGGACCCCTTGAGACCGACCTTCCGAAGAAGCTCCCGGGAAAACTTGCGTCCTTCGTAGTAGGTTGATCAGGTGCCCTGCTGAAATCCTTGATACAGACAACGGTAAGACCAATTGTGCATATTTTTAAGAAGGAATTGAGCGGTTTCTCTCTCTTTTTTAATCTCTTTTTTCCCTTTCTCTCTCTCTCTCTCTCTGTCTCTCTATCTTTTTGTTTTCTCTTCTCACTCTCTACAAAGGGCTCGTCGGCCTTGTTGAGATCTGTGGTTTGTCGGGTTGAGATACAGGGGACGAGGTGTGCGCCTGGCTTGTTGAGACATCCGAGGAGTGGCGGGTTGAGAAATAAGCGTTTTTTTTTTAAAGTATTAAGAAGTCTGCCAAGTTGAGAAACTGGGGTCTCGATTAGCGTGTCTGCCTGGTTGAGATACTTGGGGCGTTGTTTTTTTTTTAAAAGAGTTGAGAAGTCTGATTTATCTTTCTCTCTTTCTCGTTCTCTCTCTATTTATCTATCTATGGGGAATAATCTGGATAAAAGTTACAGGGGAACACCTGTGCAACATGTGTAATTTGAATCCTAAAAGTAACAAACACTATAGAATATTAAGTTATAAGCTAACCAAATGTTTGGGAGATGAATCTTAGCCGGTTGAAGGAAAATGGAATGTAGAAACTTAAAAAGGAAAAAAAAAGGAAAAAGAAAAAGGCGCTGAAACGATATAACCCCGGGGACTCCTTGTCTGACTTAAGCAACCCTGTTTATAAAAGATGGAACAAATTTGATGGGGAAATGAGGAACAAAGGGAAAATAATTATGGAAACAAAAGGGCAATGCCATTGATTCCACTATGGGACTCTGGATCACACCCCTTTTGGACAAATTTGTGTAATTTATGTTTTTCTGTCTGTTATTTTATTTTATATGTACTCCCTTATTCATGCTGGTGAGAAGGAAAACTATAGAGATACACAGTACAATTTAAAAACCTAATTGTGATGCCCATTTTCCTTTGTGAAAATTCAATGCTAATTTAGTAAATGTGTGAAATGGGAGGCAAGCTTACGTATTTGGGTGTATCAACGTTTTAAGAGTTAGAATGATTTCCTTGAGGTGTGTATTACTGTGTTTTACTTTTGAGTGATAATGTTATTGTTTAAAGTGTGAATATCTGTGAGGTAGCGTATTGTATGTGTGGCAACTTGTGAGTGAATGTCACAGGAAAAAAGTTATAAAATAAGTAAGTTTAAAGATTGTTACGTGTTTGTGGACCCGTTGGATTAATGCTGATTTAATCCTACACTTCAGATGAAATCGGATTTCATTGAATGAGCTTGCTCTTTTATGTAGTGTGTGTCTCTTTAAGATGTCAGTAGCTGTGTGGAGGTGGAGACACAAGGTTAATTTTAATTCCTTTGGCCTTTGCAAATGTGTTAGCAATCAATGAAAATTAAGTTCATTCGTTATTTTCTCTTCTCTTTCAATAGAGGAGAGATTAAAAAATGTAGGTTTTTTACAAGGTTGTCTGTTTTGTCTTATTGGTGATTTAAGTGTTTTCTCCCTATTTTTTAATCTTTTGAATTGAGAAAAAAAAAGAGACAATATCTCAGTCCTAAATGGCCTACCCCTTATTCTTAAAGGGACTGGTTTCACGTTTCTAGAATGCTACTTGTGCCAAAAGAGCTAGTGCTAGCATATCAGTTATTGATCATCCATGTTATTAATTTGGATTTTAAAAAAGGAGCAATACTTTTATTGTTAAATTGGTTAGTAAGTGGTGATGACATAACATTGCAGGGTGTAGGGTGACTGAGACAGAATTTGGCAGTTGGAGCATAATGTAGAAACATATATATTTTCATTTAGGGAGGAAGAATTGAAAATAAGAGTATCTAAACTTTGGAATGTAACTCTGCAAGGGGATTTGTGTGTCCTTGTAGTTGAATAATGGAGCCAACGTGCTGGTTTAAAAAAAAACCCAGTACGTTATTATTTGGCTGAAGATAGCCAGGGGCAAAGTGCCTGTAAAGAATGAAAAGTACAAAATTACATAAATGTACAAAGTACATTAAGAATATCTTAAATAATGTTCTTTCTAATGCGGTCTCTTAGAATGCAAATGAGGAACTAGGTTTCCTGTTTCCTGTCTTAAATGTGTGGAAGGAAGCCTGTGTTTTGTGCTAGTTCATTACATCAGACCATAGTTTGAGAGAAATTATTATGGGGAGTAAATGTTGAGATAATTGCAGTGCCAAATGGAAAATGAGTGTAGGCTGCAGATCAACATAGATAGATACATTTCACAGGACCCTTCCTCTAGCCATAAAATAGAGAGTACTACTTAGCACTGATTGATTGCTTTACCTACTGGGTAACGGTATTTCCATGCTAAGATAGAACGGCTAGAATTGTGATGAATATTATCAAAGAGATAATATTTAGGTAAGGGGTCCCTCTTTAGAGTGATCAGGGTAAATGTTTCACAGGAAAGGTGATGAAAGGGACTCTGCCTTGTCAGTAGTTAAAGAGTGATTTCATATCTTCCACTAATTGCAGAGTTTTGGATTAGTGGAGGAAATGAATAGGACACTAAAAAGTTTAAGTGAAGTCTTGACTGAGACTGGACGGGAATGGGTTAAGGTATTCAGCTATTTTGATGATTCAGAACAACCCCAGCTAGAGAGACAGGGTTAAAACCTTTTGAATTGATAACAGGATAAGCTGTGAAATTATGAACTTACCTACAGGTCCTCAGCGATGAATTAATTATGTATGCACAGCAATTAACCCATGCCTTGCCAGGTCTGCATTCCCAGGTATAAGAGTCACAGAAGCCACTATCCATTGAACACAGGAATGAGTCCATACTATCAGACTACGTACTGATATGGTACTGCGATCAGAAAAAATTGGGACTGTGTTGAAAGGGACTGTAGCAGATGCTACCAACAACATCAATTGCAGTGAAGAGGATACATCTGATTGACTTTAAACAGTTCGGAGAACCAAGAAAGGACAATGGGGCTATTGACTCTCTTTTATATTCTGGGGTTGGCCCATATAGACTGGACTTGGGGGGAATAATCTGTTTTTGTTTATGAGTTTTGAATTTGCCCTTCGTAATAATAAGTGTATGCTGGTTGTGTATGCACATCCCATATAATGGCGAGGAAGGAATACCTCTCATAACAATACTCCTTAACCTTACTGAGATTCTGGCCTTGCACTGTTTTCACAATAAAACAGCAACTAATGGGTGCCTTCAGAATGGCAAAGTCAAGGACCGATATTAAAAGAATGGTATGTGGCCTCTTTTAAGACAGGATGGAAGGTAAATGAGACCAGGGTTTGGGAAAAATACCATGGCTTAAATTAGTGAATTGCCCCAGAGCCCAGTTAATACTACCTGTTATTGTGACAGAAGAAGCAACGGAGTATACTTGAGTAACAGCACCTGCACCAAGGTTAGTGCTAATGGCTGCTGAGTCCAATAAATGGGACGTATTTTGTATGTGGATTCCGGGCATACCTATGGTTACCTGGTTCGTACCTGGGGATGAGAAGAACTGGGAAAGGTTGATTAGGTCAACCTACAACTGAAGGGGAAGCTGTTATTTGGCCTTTGTTGTTCCTCACGTGAGAGCTGTGTAACATCTAACTGAATTGTATAATCCCGATGAGGGCTGAGTGAAGTAGATCAGAGCCAGAGCAATTCCGGATGATTGCTTTCCCAATGTATGGGACAGCCGACATCACAGGAATTGATTAATACGTCCCCTGGATTGAGAAATTGTTTAATTAAATGGTGGATGTCTTTACCTACAAGTAAAAGACCCTTTCATCCATTATGGCTGAAATGGATGCACTTTGTCGTATATCACTATAGGATAATAGGAAGGACTTGTGCTATTATAGGGTGTGAATGCTGCACTTACATTCTCGATGAATCCTCTAAGATTGCAGATTTAGCAGCACATATCACCAGAGAAATTAAGAAGATTACAGAGGTTGGAGAAGAGATGCATAACTTTAATAAAAGTGGAGAATGGTGGCCATTTAGTATGTTTGGAGGAATATGGGGAATGATAATTCACTATGGATCCATTGGACTGTTGATTGTTGTATTAATTTATGTATTGAATTGTCTGAAGCCTTTACCATGTACTAACCAAGGACTGCAGTGTTACCATTTATATGATAAATAGGAGGGAATGATATATCCTAATTAATATAATGATATATCCTAGTCAAACCGCATCCAAGCTGCTTCCTGTTGTGCCCAAGCAAAATATGACAATGGTGAGAGGGGATGTACTTGCTGAGAAGGTTCTGGCTTCTGTAAACACAAGCCTTGGGAGAGCATGAGCTTCCTGAGAAATTGGTATTCTCTACTAGCAGAAACTTCTGTGGGCAACTGATAAGGACCCTTACCTTGTTTAAGAAGGTACTGCAGTTGATAGACCTTTGACTAATTTCCTGTTATTTGGGGTTTCGTAACTAAAGTTTGTGATCGATATAAGCATAGCATAAGAGGTCTTGTATTAATGACAAGCATGCTTTGAATGGGTAGAGCTGTGATTGATATGTTAGACGTCATTGTTGCCATTCTATATGAACATGTGACTGTGTTTCCAAAACAGTATAAAAAGATGCTGTATGTCTTCATTCATTAGAGTGATGGCCTAGGAGGATTTAAGTATCTGCTGTATGCTTGACTTTGTATCTCCTAGCATTCTCTAGCTAAATGATAATTAAAGCTTGTATTGGTTTTACCCAACTTATTGTAAGTTGTCTGTTTTAAGAAAATGAACCTTAACAATACCTCACCACATTTTTGCACATGACAATAAATTCCACTTGACTTTCTCTCATCTGAAATCACCAGTTCAGCCTCTTTCGAGATCGGGAATTGAAGCAAAACACTGTAGGTGCTGGAAATCTGAAACAAACAGAAAGTGATGGGACACACACAACAGGTCAGGCAGAGGCTGGAGGGAGCGAGGATCAGAGATATTGTTTCAAAATTTGTTGAGCTGATAAAAGGTCACCGCCGCTTGCCACCATATCCCTCCACTGAAGCTTTGTGTGTTCAGCTGTAGAGAGATGGGGAACAGTAGCGGCCGGGACAGTTCAGCTGTAGTGTCAACTATGGAGGTCATCTGTGGTCTGGGCAAAGCATGCCAAACAACTCAAACTCATGAGAATGAGAAGTGTCAGCTCGAAGGTTTGGAACAATCGAGAATTATGCCACGGATGATTGGGTTAATGTACGATGAGCATTTAGAGTTTAGAAGGATGAGGGGGAACCTCATTGAAACTTACCAAATGGTGAAAGGCCTGGGTAGAGTGAATGTGGAGAGGATGTTTCCACTAGTTGGAAAGTCTAGAACCAGAGCCCAGCCTCAGAATAAAAGGAGATACCTTTCGAAAGGAGATGAGGAGGAATTTCTTTAGTCAGAGGTGGTAAGTCTGTGAAATTCATAGCTTCAGAGGCCAAGTCATAGGGTACATTTAAAGTGGAGATTGATAGGTTTTGTGATTAGTAACGGTGACAAAGGACATGAGGAGAAGGCAGGAGAATGGGGCTGGGAGGAAAAAATAGATCAGCCATGATTGAATGGTAGACTCGATGGGCCGAATGGACTAATTTTACTGCTACTTCTTATATATTCTGAAAACGTATTCACAAAGAGTCAGACACAAGCTGTGGTATAAATGGGGACATTTATTGTAAAATCCATTGAACAAGCAAAATATAAAAGCCAACGGCCTGGCAGCATCGACAGAAGGGAGGGTTTATAGAGAACCATGAGATGTCTGAGGCAGGGGTGAAGTTGGAAGTGTCTGCACTCACAGCTGGCAGCTGAGTGAGCGGGCACACTGGCAGTGTGGCGGCATCTTACCGCAGGGATACACCGCAGTGGCAGTCAGCATTTGTTTAGTTTGTTGAAAAAGTTGACGGATTCTAAACACTTTTGAAGTAACAGAAAGAATTCAGGGAGAATCTTTTGGACCAGATGTGACTGTAACGTACACTGAGTGTTGAACCAGCCGCATTGACCGATCATTAAGTGTCTGCGACTCAATGCAGAAACAATTGTTTGTGTGTGAACCGCCAGTCCACGGATCCTCCCGCTGGCTGTCTGTACCAGGATGTTTCAGTGTCACTCATGTCTT